>NC_080579.1:69812458-72312458 GCF_029962835.1 Magnolia sinica | reverse complement strand
GTGGATCATGCCACATGAAATAGTTGTGATTGAATGCCCACCATTAAAAACTACCTAGACGCCGCCCGAATGTTTATATGCCATCAAACCTGTTAATAAGTCACAGAGACCCGGATGAAGGTGTTGGTGCTCGGTCAAACTGAACAACTATGACCCCAAGTGCTAAGATATGCAGATATGTAGTATATGACTGAGATTAAATGAGATCGGTCACCTATTTAGCCACTTGCTAAGAATATAAATAGGATCATGCGATATTCAGAGGGTAGAGTTCGTTCTTTGATGATGGATTACACATTTGCCTTCTGTACGAAAGGACTTTTCAATACAAGTAAAAGAAATACATGAAAGGAATTCTTGCATTTGGTCGCAAGGAGCAGATGCAAAACACCTTTCTAGATAGGGAACTGAATCCAATGTATGAGCGTAGACGCAAATTATAGCTAAGATTATCAGCTATTTGATTAACACTACGGATTATACTATGAAATGTAAACACCAAGTGAAAAGTAAAGGATTACACTAAGAAATGTGATTGATTGACAAGCAAAAAGTAGAATAATTACACTAAAGAATGTAAATGGTGGGTAACTCAAATGATAATTGAAAGATATATTGGGTTTGATTGGGTTGGTATGAGACAAATCTTCCTACTTAAATTCCTTTACTATTTATAGCCTCAATTCGATCATCTAGATGCTTTCCACATTCTGACAGTTGCTATAACCATTTAACTTAACCCTTTTTGCTTCTAATCTTGTCATCTATCTTGTAACCGCTTCTACATGATCGCTCTTCAATCGACTGCTTAGTGGATGATGTGGCGTCACTCAATGCGCTCCAGATGTATTATTGTAGAATCCTCTTCATATATCCCCAAAGATCTCCAAATACACCATGCAAATCCATCCAGAACAAACGCAACTAGTTTTGATTGGCTTTTGCAGGAATTGGCGACAATGGGGATGAACGTTGTCCCTCACGTCACTTGCGACCCCTCATAATGTAGCAATCCTTAGATACACGTATCAATACCATAGTAACTATCTCTGACCAATCTAGCTCTAGACATCAGCTCTAACCACCCTTTTTCGAAATAAGGGCTAACCCGCATGTTCTTGTAATGTACAAAAATATATATTTAATGATGCCCTAATAAATGTTATCTCCTTGGCTGATATAAGCGTCGTTTCAAACATTCTTTTCACTCCACCCCTTTCATCATAAATCCTCCAAATTCTAATTCTTTCCTTCTCTTTTCAACCTTAGCAATGGTTGCCTCATTATCCTCTCCCCCATCTTTCCAACACGACAACTTAGTCACTGTAATGGACGCTCTTTCCGAGAAGTATTCCATCAAAATAGTCTTCAAATCACCTATTATAGACTTATTGTATGGGATCAACATTCTTACTTGGGATCAATAATGATGAAGTCAGTATGATGGACCCTCTGTTTCCTAACTACCCAGGTGAAACTTTATTAATTCAATCTAAATCCATCCTGGAGTTGTCCAACACTTTAAATAATCCTCGATCTGGGCCAAAACCATTGCTAAAATGGGATGTTTGGTTCACTCGTGTTTCTTCCCAAAATGAAGCGACATGGAGGAACTCGAGCATTTACGAGTGGATTAAACTCTCCACATACGATTATTTGTCGAACCCTACTCTTCTTACAATGGCTCGACATTCTCAAGCCCATCCACTAACATGTTTTACTTTGGATGTGGCCCTTTGAGTCCAAATATTTTGGACATTATGGCTCTGACTTAACTCCTTCCTTTCGACGAGGTCGTTTTTCTTCGCTTCTAAGGAAACAAGATGCTTTGCAAATAATCCCGGGAAGGCCTATTCACACTTCATGCAAGTGTACCACAAACATGAAGGCCCGGTCTATTATGAAGAATATATGGCCTTCCTGCTACTCTGGATTTGCCAATATTTACTTTGCGTGAATGCTTTTCATATCACGAATGAGTATGTTCAATTGGCCGAGGTGCTTAGACAAGATCGAAAACTTGCTCTGGCACCTTTTATACTCGACCACATGTACACATGTATTTTTAAAATTACCACCAAATGTCTATATCTTGGAGGAGGACCGTTGTGGCTTCTCTAGATGCAGATATATGAATATTTTCGTCCTTCCCTTGTACATGCCCTGATTCATTCCGATATTATTTATTCTTCCTACGATTAGCATATCATTCATTCTCCTAAGGAGATCCACATATTTGCCATTTATATGGATTCCTTAATCTTTCTCTTAATAAAAGTAAACGCAGTCGGTTGTTCACCCCTTTTCATGATAGAGAGTTCAGCCTAGACTAGTTTATCAGCCGATATGAGGATGAGGACATCCAGGAACCATCTCAGATGTACATCGCTTGGGAGAGTTACCTCATTTGTAGGGATCTCCCCTATGTCAGCACAATAAACACTGAGAAGAATGCCAAGGCTGGAATCAAGCAGTATTGTCCAAACCTGCTCTCCTGTGAGTTCGGTCTTGTTCAATGCATTCCCTGTCCAATCATTCAGAAATCTTATAACCAACCTCCTTTCAATCGGCAATTATCGATTGAATTAACCACTATCATTCTCTCTATTATACTTTTTAGTTGACTAGTCTAACTCTCAATCTTCCAATCTATCCAAATCTACCTCAGATAATGGACACCTTCTCTAATTGGTCGGAGAGTCACTACAAAAAAATGGTTAATAAATCTCCTCAAGTTATCATAGCTCAACTCTTCTCTTCTTTGGAGTTATGAGGAAAGAAAAGAGCAGCACCTCAATTGGATACAACTCCTAGCTAGAAATTGAACAAGCCAAAGACCAAATCAGCCGCCTCTACTATCTTGCAAGGTCCATCGACTGAGAGAGTTTCTCAACGAAAGAGCCAAAAAGCTATGGTGAAAGGACCAGCACCTCCAAAGTCTCCACTAACTCGGCCATCTCCATCGGCCCCAAAGATGATCCTTGACTTAGGAGCTCCTTCAGCCCAACTCCACAACCTCTTACTCTTGTCTTTACATGCGCCAATCCACCTTCTCAGCCAATAATAGCAAGTTGGCCGCTGTTGACCTTAACCAAAGGACTATAACAATTAGGTACTTCCTTGGCCGAAGTTGTCTTTATTTGAAAAATACTTCAAAACCAACTATTGACCAAGGCTCTCCATTGAAGACCATTCTAAAGAAATTGAAGAAGGTATGAAACATCGCTAAGTGGCTCACTATAATAAATATTGGTATAAATGATGGTATGATAGGGAAAAATTAAATAACCCTGACCTTTCGTTTAATGAGAAATACCTTAATCCCTATTATCTCAATCCATCATAATTCCCAACTTCTACTCGAGCAATATTGATGGTTATAAAAAACCCTCAATTCGTGGATAGATGATTCGTCACCCTCACGTTCATTTTGATTTAGTTGGGGACTATTTTCACTTATATGACTACTCTAAGTCCTTTACCTTATCTTTTTGCTAATTCTATTATTTTTGTAGTTACTCGAGAAGTATCGGTGCAATGAAAGAGGTAATGTCTCTTTGCCTTGTTCAACATCAATTCCAGCATCGGCGTCGATGTTGACCAATGATGCCTCGACTTCTATTGCAGTGACTGAAGACTCGCTCCCAGTTAAAGACATCATCTCTTCCCTTCAGTAGACTCTTATCAGTGATATCACAGTGGCTGAGTCTCCTACTCCTTCCACTAAGTTACAACATTTCAAGGCAGAGCTTTAAACCCTCGTACATCCATGGTTGTCGGGGACTGTATCAATCAGGATGATTGATAGGTTAACTGAGCTGATTGATCATTATCGAATCTTCTCTCGCTCATATGAGAATCTCTCGGCCAAACTATTAGCACTTAGGGATTTCTTGGAATACATTAGAGAAAAATACCAGTTCTGTACCATAATCAAATGCTTTGATGTTGAGCATGCAACCACAGAATCCTAAGTAGTTATGGCTAGTTATATCATTGATAAGCTATCAACCAACCACACAGAACTAAAGAAAATAAATATTGAATTAGAGGACATGAGCATACAAATTGTTGCTCTAGAGGTACAATTGATAATGCTAAGAGAGATTTTGAAGAGAGGAAGTTGAGTGCGACCGAAAGAGGAAAACAGTCAAGGACCTGGCCGCATGTGTTAAGGCTCAAACAGAAGCCATCGGCCAAGTTCGACAAGCGGTCTTCAAACACAAGGCTATTTTGTGCAAGACAAGGGGTCAACTGGAGAAAATTAAAGCTATGATTTAATAATTTTCTTCATTTGAATTCTATCATTTCTTTCTTTTGTAGTGTAACCGTTGACCAATAAAATCGGCCATCAAACATTCTTTTATCATCGGTCACCTTACTTAGGGCTTTCTTTCTTTATTTATTCTCTAAATTATTAACTGATGTCATGGTGCTCGAATTATGAGGAGTCATACATGATCCTCCAAAATAATAGGCATGACGGTTCCACGTCCCTACTTTCTTGGAACATGAAGCGTCTTTGCCGGCCATAATTGCATCGAACGTGGGTTACATAATTACCTATTTAAATCACCTTGGGCCCCATTCTGAACTCACACTGAAATCTAAACAAACTTCGCAGCTCGTTGACTCTGCAGCTATGGCTTCCAACCCAACTCCCCCTCCTTCCTTGATGGCATAAAGAATTATCTGAAAGAGATCCTCAATTGGGATCTCATCAACTTGAGCTAATCCTTGCTGCTTTTTTATATCAATTTCTTTATAAGGGAGGCCTCAGAGGCTACCAAATCAGACGTTATGCTTGGAGAACTTCTTAAAGTGCTGAAGCACTTGTACTTTCTTGGAAACTACTACTTCCAACTCATCTTTGAGTCCGAGCAACTTGCAGAACACCTGAGACAACAAGCCATGGCATAGGAAGACACTTTGCGAGTAAACGAAGCTTACGAACTAGCATAAAACGACTGACTACAGTGGAACCAGATTTACTATTTCAATCATACCTTACTCTATGTGTTGCATGCACAACACACCAAGCTACTAGAGGACATAAAGGAGAAGGAGTGTTCTTACACTCCTAAGGACCTTGCTATCCCATAGGATCTCCTCTCTTTCATTGACTCGCAAATCACCGATTACCAGGCTTGGTCGAAGGCAAGCATGACTAGGAAGAGGGAGGTCGAGGGTAAAGTTTCCTCGTATGAGAACCACATTGATCAGCTCCTGCATTTCCTACCTATCCTTGTAGAAGAGTGAGTTGATTGGAAATTGTAGCAGGAGCATGTTGAGGCCGAGAAACAGCAACTCCTCGAGGAGTTCGAGGAAATAAAGGCAAAACAGGCCTAAGAACCTATACTACTCGGCCGCTTTGCTTTCTCCCTTTACTTTTCTTGCTTTGTCCATCCTTGTGGTGTAGACAATGGCTTGTTTACTTTTGAATAAACTTAGCTTTTATTAATTTTCATGTTATTTGGATATCTTCCAAGATCTATTTTATCCCTTAATGTAGAGCGACATATTCCCCATTGAATTATCATTCTGAAATACCAAGTAACGACATTACCACTACAATCGCCCATTGCTCAAGATATTCATAATGAATGGCTGACTATAACCTTTCACCAATCCTTTCATCAAATGAACTTAACTAAAGAACTAGTTGGATGATTGCCTCTATAGCTTATCAAATGCAAAGTAGTGGTGTTGGTTGTACTATTGACGACTCTCATCAATAGGGCTCCTTCAAAGCTCGGCCACCCAGTACTTAATCTTTATCTTTTCTACCTCAACTATAACCGTTTGCTAACTATGCTGATGTGGATGGGGATTTGCATGTTGCTTTCCAAGGATTCCACATATATTGCGACTATGCATCTTGACCTTCTAAGAACCCAACCAGCGTCGCACCGCTTGACTCGATCATTCTAACTATCACGTCTCACCCGATGCAAGCACTAATAATGTCTAACAATGCTTATAAAAGTAACACTTCTCCCACCGGCTTCTGCTTAACCACAGACTTCAGACTCTACAGCCTCCACAATATTTTACTCATTATCACTAACCATCCTAAAGGAAATCTTCAACGAGGTTATTCAATACTTTTTAAAGTTCCCTCTCCTTCACAACATCTATCCCTTTACTAGGGATACTGCTGAAGTGGCCAAGACTGATGAACCTCTATGAGAAATCCTATAGGTACTTACCAAACTGCAGCGCCTTGGAGACACTTATTCCAAGGCTGACTTGGAGATACAACAATGCATTGGCCCGCTAAGGGAGTAAATAGCCATCCGTATTGAGTCTAAGACCCCCTCGACATGTTATGATGCCGCTTATAAGGGTTGACTACACTGGGTTCGTTAGCATTACTTTGATAAGGTGATGATGCGGTCGCTGGAAGCCTAATGAAACAATCTGGTCGTCGATCTCTCAAAGGTCACGCATCTATATCTTGAATGAGATTGGCCAGACTCCTAAGTGCTTTTGGCTTTCACCGAGTCCCGGATAGAATTCAATTAGGCTCATGTGGAAGTAAGCAGGTCTGGAGAGCAGGAGGCCGAGCATGAGGTTGGCATGGTCAGTTGCTACCTTGACATCGTGATAAAATTTCTTCACCTGTCCACAACTGAGCATCTATTGAGTGCCAAATATTGCATATTTCCTCCTGTTTATACCTTGGTTTTATGAACATGATAACACTTAATTAATATAATTATATATTTTTGTATTGCGAGGTGATTTTAAGAGCTTGAAGTGAAAATAGATGCTAAAAGTGTGGAAATTGATGCTCAAGAATTACCAAGGCAAGGATGGATATTTGGAGACCAAGATTGAAGATTTTAAGAGTCTAAGATCCAAGAAAACTAAGTGAAGAAGGAAGAAAATCGAATTTGCAAAGTGCAGAAATTCAGAGTTGCTGAACTTAATAATTCGATTGCATCAAGCACACTTCGATGATATCGAAGTAAGTTTTTGATGTCATCGAAGGGCAATCGATCACATTGAGATTTAAATGAAAAATCAAGTTTGTTGCTAGATATTTGAGTGCAAAGTTCGATTCCATTGAAGGCAAGTTTCGATGTCATCGAAATTAGTTTGATGACATGGAGAATTTCTAGATTTTTAAGCTCAACTTGATGAACAGTTCTGGACCATTTTCAATTGCATCGAGGAACTGTTCGATGACATCAAAGATTGGGCGATGACATTGAAGACTTACCTAGTGTGAATGGCAGAAAGTTTTCGATTCAAATTCAACTTAAACTCTAACATTCGATGACATCGAAGTGGCATCGAAGGTGCACAGAGTGCATAAATTTGAGGTGATTTCCAAAGTCGGCCAAACAAAGATAATATATTTGGGTTCTCTAATGGATTCTAAGCATTAATTAGGGTCAGATGAGTAGAGCCAAGGGTGTAGCACCTTCCAAGGAGTTTGTTCTTCTTCCTTAGTTTGTCATGTTTTTCTTTACGAGTTTTAACTTAGTTATGTCTTTGGTTAGCTAATCTCTTAGCTAGAGCTAAGAGGTGAAGCTTGTAGTTTATTTTGATGCTTATTCTACTTTAATTCAAGTTTATCTTGAACTTTCATTGATTTCTAATTTGAACGAAGGAATATTTTCAGTTTTCTATGATTTATTGTGACTAAAATTACAGTAAATGCTTAAGAAGCTTTTGATATCTTCTTATTCATTTTGAAATCATGCGATCTGTAAAATTTGTGATCCACCATCATCTATGGGTGTGGTTGATACATGAATTCCCTGCGATCATGAGATTAGTGCTTCATGTGTGAACTAATTCAATGAAGTTCAGCACCACATTATAATTTAACTGCTTCATCTTCCAACCGGATAGAATAGGACTTTAATTCCAATTGTGCTTTTGTTGAATCAAGTAAAGTAGCATCATAATAACTATGAGTGGATCCTTAGTGCTCTAGTTTCCATTACTTTGATAGATTTAATTTATAAATTTTTTTCTCCAAAATTCTAGATTTTAGATTACTAGTTCTAGTTCTAGTATTTTCAAAATACGTATAGGTTAAATCCCTATGGATTTGACCTCAGTCTCACCAAGTTATTACTATAGCGTAACCCTGCACTTGGGGTTGTAAACATCATCCTTCAAGGAGGAGAAAGTAGAAGCTAGATTAGAAGGCCAAGGAATCAGCTCTTAAGGATTTTGAGGAGCTTAGGGCCTATTGCAATTGAACTAGCCAATCGGCCAATTGTACTTGTTATTATTATTTTCTGGTATATAAAATTGAATGGACGATGACTGAAGGCCCTCTTCCTACAATATTATTATTATTATTATTATTATTATTATTATTATTATTATATTATTTGTCTGTGGTAAGACATTTTATGTCTTCTCATACTAGTCGGCCTGGTCTTGCACTATCTCCCATAAGGAAAGATAATAGGTTTTCAAGAATCAGTAGTTAATCAGAGCCCTTGCAAATTTTCAATTTAGGTCTTATAAGAGATAGGGTCCACCCTTGAGGACTTGGATGACAACATATTGTCCATCCCACGTGGGTTACTATTTTTTTCCTAAAGCCTAATCTGTGTACCCTATCAATAACACTACTTTCCAGACTTTATCTCTTTCCCCGAAGGATTTTCCTTTTACCCTTTTGTTCTATGCTAGGGCGACAATAGCTTTGTTGGCGATAATGGAATTCAGGACCTTTATTCGAGTTTCATCCAATCCTTCTAACCTGACCATCATTGCTTTTGTGAACTCGGGAGGAGTTAAATCAACTTAATGTGCAACTCTCAAGGATAGCACAATAATTTCCAAAGGCACCCTGCATCATGTTCGTATGTTAATGCGAATGGACTCATCCTAGTACTAGTGTGGGATGAATTTCTATATGCCCAAAGTGCCTCAGATAATTTTGTATGCCACTCACGAGAATTCTCTTCAAGAAAATTTCTCAGAATATTCTTGATCACTTTATTGCTCGCCTGGTTTGACCATTGACCTACACATAATATGGCGTTGAATGTAGAATCTTGATTCTCTACTTATCAGCCATGGCTTTCACTTCCTTCATTGTAAAGGCACTACCTTAGTCCATAGTGATTGATTCTGGAATTCCAAACAGATGGATAATATTATTCTCAATGAACTCAATAATCTCCCTATGGCCGACTTCTTTCACGGGCTTTGCTTCTACTGATTTAGTGAAATAGTTAGTCACCACGATGATGAATGTATCCATACACATTCAGGATGATGAATGAATCCATACGGGGTAGTTGAGGATGTGTTTGTCTAAGTAGATAAGTTTTACTACCCAGTAGAATTTATCATCTTAGACACAGTCGGTTAAAATGCTAGTACTCAAATTTTGGTCATCCTAAGACACCCATTCCTGGCCTCTTCAAATGTAATAGTCAATTGTCAGAATAAAGTGACAAAGATGCCCTTTAGTTACATGACGTTGGAGGTGAATGTATTCAACCTTTGCATACAACCAAGGGATGTAGATGAGATCCACAAGGTAAATATGATCGACACACTCATGGAGGAGCTTATATTGACTGCAGTCTCTGACCCCTTATAAGCCTATCTTGCTCACTTTATAGATTATAATGATCATATGATATTGGATAGAGTGAGCACTTTGTTAGATTCTAGGCCGATATTTGAAACTAATCAGTGGATGCTATGTTTTGAAAAATTTCACCTCAAAGACTCAAAGCCTCTATCGTCTAGTATCAAGGCACCAAAGCTTGACCTAAAACCATTGTTGTCCAAGCTGAAATACGTTTATTTAGGTTAATGAAACACATATCTAATGGTGATTTCTACCCACTGGATGATGAGCAAGAGAGTAAGCTATTCCTACTCTTAAGAGTCGCAAGAGTGCCAACCAAATATGAGGGACGTGGTTAAGATGAAGGTTTTGAAAATATTGGATGTAAGTCAGTTGGTGAGTCCACCTCAGGTGGTACCTAAAAAGTCCGCAATTACCATTGTAGCCAATGCCAACAATGAACTCGTGCCAACTAGAGTTATCACTGGTTGGAGAATGAGCATTGCTATAGGAAGTTGAATACCATCACGAGGAAAGACCACCTTTCCCTTACCTTTTATTGATCAAAATTTGAAACGGTTGGTCGGTCATTCCTACTATTGCTTCTTAGATGGATACTTGGGCTACAATTAGATTAATATAGCCCCTAAAGATCAGGAGAAGACTACATTTACATGCCCCTTTGGTACATTTACTCACCAAAGGATATCATTTGGGCTATGTAATGCTCCTACGATATTCAAGAGATGCATGCTTAGTATTTTTTCAGATAAGGTTGGGCATTTTCTATAAGTGTCTATGGACAACTTTTCTATTTTTTTGAAGTACATTTGATGAGTTCCTTAAGCACTTGAATTTGGTTTTGACAAGGTGTGAAGAGAAAAAACCTTGTTTTAAATTGGAAAAAGTGTCACTTCATGGTTCAAAAGAGATTTATCCTTAAACATGTGATCTCATCTAATGGAACTGAAGTGGACAACACCAAAATAGACTTGATTGCTAATTTGCTTGCTGGCAAAAGGATAAGTGACATTTAGTCTTTTTTCAGTCACACACTATGTGAAAAATGGAAAAAAAAGACGGATTTTGAGACGGTTGTGGACCGTCTCTAAAATTTTTTGGTTTAAAGACGGTTTAGAGACAACTGTAAACCGTCTCTAAAATTATAGACGGCTCTTGACCGTCCCTAATATTGTCTTAAAATGTTGAACGTCCACAAATCATTTAAGATGGTCTTCAACCGTCTTATATGCGGTCATCTGGGACGGTCAAACACTGTTTGCATTAGAGACGGTCTTTGACCGTCTTATATGCGGTCATCTGAGATGGTCATTGGCTGTCTTTTACTTGTAATATGAGATTGTCAAAAGACCGTCTTTATTAGAGAAGGTCCTTAGCCGTCTTATAGCCCTGTCAAAGACCGTCTCTATTAGAGACTGTCAAACACTGTCTCTATTAGAGACTGTCACAGACCGTCTCTATTAGAGATTGTGAAAGACCGTCTCTATTAGAGACGGTCCTAAACCGTCTCTAATGCTCAGGTCAAAAATTAAGAAGCTCAAAAAAATTATGAATTTCGAAAAAAAAAAAAAAAAAAGTTAAGAAGCTTAGAAAAATAATTAACAATGTTTAAGAAAAATTAATTTTTTTTTTTTTTAAAAAAAAGTTGATAATTTTGAAAAAAAAAAAGAAAAGATTTCGATAAAAAAATGATATTTTGAAAAAGAAAATTTAAAAAATTAAACAAAATTGTGAAAAAATTGACAAATTGTCAAAATATGTATATTTTAGAAAAGAAAACTAGATTTTGTATTTTGACAAGAAAAAATGAAAAGTTATATAACAAAAGTGAGATTAAAAAAAATGATATTTTGAAAAAGAAAATTTTAAAAATTAAACAAAATTGTGAAAAAATTGACAAATTGTAAAAAAAATTATATTTTAAAAAAGAAAACTAGATTTTGTATTTTGATAAGAAAAATTGAAAAGTTAGATAACAAAAGTGAGATTTCGCTTAAAAAATTGATATTTTGAAAAAGAAAATTTAAAAAATTAAACAAAATTGTGAAAAAATTGACTAATTGTAAAAAAATATATTTAAAAAAAAAAAGAAAACTAGATTTTGTATTTTGACCAAAAAAATTGAAAAGTTAGATAACAAAATTGAGATTTTGATGATGTGTTGTATATCCTTGCCACCCATACATTTCTCCAACCCATTACCGGGTATAAAAAATTATGTAGATTTAAATCTTAAGTGGACCACACCACTGGAAAGAATGATAATATAGTACCTCGCCATTAAAAATTATAAAGAGCCCATCGTAAAGTTTTAGTAATGTTTATTTGCAATCCAACTTATTGATAATGTAAGGAAGATCTAGATGAAGGTAAACTACAAAGATCAAATTGATTCAAAACTTTTGTGGCCTTCAAAAAGTTTTTAATGGTTATTCATCACATTGTTTTGATTGGTATGGCCCACCTAAGATTATTTAGTTCTTATGATTTGAAATCACATCCTAAAATATGATGGAAAAATATATGGACGGTGTCGATATACATAAAATATATCAAGGTGGGCCCTATGTGGTTAGAGTAACACCCATGGAGTTACCTAAAATAGTAAAATGGTACATAAGGTCACCTCATGGGAACTTCCCATGTGGTTAATCTGTGCGCGCCCCACCATGATGTGTGTAGAACATCAACACCATGCATTTGATGTGTCCCCTTTAAGTCCAAAAATCAGTCATATACGAAACTCAGGTGGGCCATAGCATCTAAAACTATGTGAAGACATCCCTAAAACATATAAAAGCATTTGGTGGGGCCCACATGAGTTTTGGATGTGTATGAAACTTGGTCTGACTCCTCATCCAAGTGGGACACACATAATGAATGGGTTGGATCTATGAACCACATCTAGGTGGGCCCAATAAATGATTACGAATGTTTTAATGGGAGGGTAACCCTCTCAACTGTAGTATGTGGTGTGGCTCACCCAAGTCATGGATTGACTTTATTTTTAAGCTCGTTGCCCATCATGGAATGGTGCATTTGATTGACGGGGTAGATCCAAAGTTCAAGTGGACCCACCATAGAAAAGAGTGGGATAGTGACACCCACTATTGAAACCTTCATAGGGCCGCTGCGATGTTTATTTGAGATCCAATCTATTTATAATTTAATACAGACATGGATGCGGTTGAAACTTGGTTTGATATCCCTCATCCAAGTGGGACACACATAATAAGTGGGTTGGATATGTGAATCACATTTAGGCAGGCCCAATATATGATTATGAGTGTTTTAAGGAAACCCTTCTCTACTACATTTAGGTGAGTTACTTGTTACTTTTACCGGATTAAACTCTGTGGGGTCCACTGTTATTTATTTATTTTATCCACTCCATTCATCCATGTTAACAGATAATTTGAGGTCTAAAGAACAAAAAGGAAGCATATCCAAAGCTCAAGTGGACCACACCACAGGAAATAGTGTGATTGAACCTCTACCATTTAAAATTTCTTGGAGGCCATAGAAGTTTTGGATCAAGCTGATGTTTGTGTTTTCTATTCATTCATATACTTTTAATATTATGAACAACCTTTAACCGTTTTTGGACAATCTGATCAGTCTAGATTGAAAAGTAAATAACTTCAGATGTTTAAATCAAAATTCACTCAAATTGTTGATCAATCTTATTTGCCCAATATCTCTTTCATATGTAGCATGATCGGGGTGAGTAACTATTGAATTTGAGGGTAATGATCAGTAAAATAAAGTGAATGGACCAGACATGTAAAATGGGCTAAATATTCTGATCAAAATTGTGACCCAACTTATTGACCTCGTGAGAACCTGTTATTTATTTATTTTATCCACTCTGTTAATCTATGTTAACAGATAATTTTAGGGCGTAATCCCAAAAATGAAGAAAATTAAAATCTCAAGTGGACCACAACACAGGAAACAGTTTGATTGAACATCTACCATTGAAAATTTTTTGGAGGCCAAAGAAGTTTTGGATCAAGCTGATGTTTGTGCTTTCTATTCATCCATGTCTTTGTGATCATATTAACAGGTTGGATGACAAATAAAAATTACTTTTGACCCTAGGAAGGTTTCAACAGTGGAAATCACTATTCCAAACTGTTTCCTATGTAATGGTCCACTTGAGCATTGGATCTACTTCAATTTTGGGATCAACCCCTAAAATTAGCATTAAAAATGGATGGACGGTGTGGATAAACCACATAAATTCATGGTGGGCCCAACTGAGTTTACTCAGCATGATAAAAGCGTACTGAGTAACTCAGTACGCAATTAGCTCTCCCTCCCTCCCCCCCTCTCTCTCTCTCTCATCGGTAGCTAATCTATAAGACCCGTACCCTAGCCCGTATTGTTCCATAGACTTCTGCGGTCCTCCCAGTTGAATTTCGATGACTTGCGATCTGTTATCGACATTTATGCACAACCCTGAGTCGTTCCCGTTTTCCTGAGTCGGCTCAACCCGAGACTTGTACCTGTGTAACCACGCTGTCACCTTGGTTTCGACGCCGCATCTCGCACACCGAGGTGATACCCAGGCCAGGAGATGTGGGCCCATGTTTAGTTCGAGGAAAATGTCGCACGTTGTAAATACCGAGGGAATCTCTACAACGCATCCCATCACTCCCATCAATTACACATCACTCCCATCACTCACACCCATCCCCAAGTACAACTACCCATCCCCAAAGTCAACTCTCCCCATCACCCATCACTCACTCACCATCTCTCTCCCATCACTTCTCTTACATCACACTCTCTCTCATCTCTCTTATCTCTCTCATCTCTCCCATTCTCCTCAAGCAAGTCCAACGTCCATGGTTTCCAAGGAGAGGAGAGCTAGTGTCGCCCGCCTTCCTATCTCCCACTTCCACCATCCAAGCCTCATCTCAACCGTTGGATCACATTCTTTGGAGCTATAGAACGTGTTGATGGAGGAAGGAAGAAGAGCTCTTGAGGTGGGTGATCTTGTATTTGTCTTTTATGATTTAAGGGCCACATTAGTGGGACCCAATGCTTTGTATTTAGGGAGGGCCCATAGTGACGAGGTCCCTCCCCTTCTTACCTATCTCCTCTCTCTCTCTCTCTCTCTCTCCCCTTTATTTTGTGGCCCACCTACGTGGACCCACCTTGATGCAATCGTCCATTATCAGGACGTGTACCCATATGCTGTATTGACAGCAGCAGGTTTTGTGGGTCTGTATCATGAGGTATGTGTATGGGACCCACCTCACGTGTGGGGCTACACCATGATGTAAGGGTTTTATAGCCACACCGTCCATTAGAAGTGGGACTCATGTGAGGAACGTGTGGTGTCCACATGGTCCATCTCGGACAGTGGGACCCACCATGAGATGTGTGTTTCCACCCATGCCGTCCTAAGCTCCTGGACGCTGGGCATTTAAAAAAAAAGAGAAAAACGTCAGCTTGATTTAGTATTTTTGGTGGGCCACTCATGTAGGCCCCACCTTACTGTATGTGTCTAATCTATGCTATCCATTCCATTTCCCAGCTCATTTTAGGCGTTGAGCTGAAAAATGAAGTGAATCCGATTTTTTTGGTTGGCCATAGCATGGAAAATAGTATTCTTTTACCATTGAAAATCCATCTTATGTTTTCATCCACCAAAATACCTCAAATATTGGGCTCATTCAGACTATCTAAAGCCATAAAATCCGACGACTGGGTTGGATTCACCCGATGCGGGCCCTACCATGGAAAAATCGTGAAAAAACTCTATTTTTTAATATATATATATATACACACACACATAAATCAGCTACTGCTTCTGCTGCAGCAGCAGCAGGTCGCTGCGTGGACGAAAATGGCGAGGGATGTGGGCCCCATGCTTAGGCCCCACCATGATGTGTGTGGAACATCCACACCGTGCATTTGTTGGGTCCCCTTTGGATAGTGGGCCACCCCAAAAATCAGTCATGTACGTAACTCAGGTGGCCCACATCAGAGGAAACAATGTGATTGAACGTTTACCATTGAAACCCTTTTTGGGTGTCACGAGAGTTTTGGATCCATATGAAATTAGTTTTTCCTATTCATCTTGGTCCGTGTGACCTTATCAACAGATTGGATGGCATACAAACATTATGGTGTGTGAGACCCGACCTGAGTTCTCTTGTGTGCATATGTGTGTGTGAGTATGCATTTCGTTCATTTTGGTCCCGCGGTCCTACCGGTCAAATTTCAGTGACCCGCGACCTTCGGATAGTGTTTACGGTTATCCTTGAGTTCGGTCATGTAAACCTAACTCAGGTTGACCCGAGACCTATGCCATTGCGTCTGTCTCGTCGCCGCGATTCCAACGCCGCGTCTCGTGTGTTAATCCGATATGTACATCTCAAGTTATGATCATTAATCGATATGGGTCTTTGATTGCATGATTGGTGGACCCCACCATGGGTTGCACATTTTCCCATGCCATCATTTCACCCTAGGCTGAGATTTCTATAAAGGCTATGACCCTAAGCCTTGTTAATATCACCATAGGCCACCATCATTGCCTAGGAGAGAGAGAGCTCATCATTACAAGTCTTAAAAGTCTCTCTCTCTCTCTCTTTCCCTCTCATTTCTCTCTCTCTCTCTCTTCTCTTCTTCCCTAGCAACTTCCCTTCCATCTTCCTCTCTTCTCCAGCCCCTTCTCCCTCAAATCCCCTCCCATCTAACCTTCAACAATCCATCTCACCCATTGAAACATGTCCCTTGGAGCATGAAGAGAAGATTGGTGTAAGCTTGGAGTGGGATCCATTAAGGTGGGTGATTATAATTGCTGATCTTCTTTTCTATCCTTTGATCTTATTTTTTTTCCTAGATGGATCATATGGGACCCACCAATCCATGGTGGGGATCCCATTTGATCCCATGGATGTGGCCCATTGGCCCATCCTACATGCATGTCATGATCCATGATGGGGCCATTCTCCATGGACCCCATCATGATGTATTTAATGATCCACTCCATCTTAAGGTCATCTAGACCCTCAGGATCATGTTGGGATGGCATCCCAACCATCCATAGCAATTATAGATTATGTTTGTAGTAATTTTATGTTGCATGTACAATCAATGTAGTTGTATGCGTATGATTCACTCTTGGGAGGGCCCATTAGTGGCGGGGCCCTACCCCCATGGCCGGATTACTCTCTTTTCTTCTTCCCTTTCCTCTGATGTTTGGATGATAATGTGTGTGTGGCCCATTTAGTGGGCCTTGGATGTCTCAAAATAAATAAAAATAAAAATCCAGCAAGGTGGGATGCCCTTACCACCCAACTCCGTGATCATTGGACACTTTAATCAATGCATGCAAGTGTCCTAATCCTAGTATATGATCTGGACTTATGTGGGGCCCACTGAGGAAGGCCAAACACCCTTTTATGGCTGAGATTATTGAGATATAGGCTGATGTGTCCAGCCATGTATTGCTGTCCAAAAACCTGGACTGTTGCATGGACTGTCATGTTCAATCTTTGGCATGGATTTTTGGATCATGATTGCCATTATTTTCTTTGTAATTATGGGGTGTAATGAGAAGGTGTGGACCCCACCGTGAGGTGTGATGGGTTATACCTCAGATGGCCCATGAAATGGTACCCAAAAAGGAGGCCCATAGGGGTGGGCGGTCCACCTTGTTGGGCTGTCCAGCCCACATGTATGGAGGGAAAACATATATTTCAGCTTGGTTTTTCTGAGGAATGGGCCACTTTTATGCACTCCACCTTACTTTATTTTATGAAGAAAATACTAAACCTCCATTTTCCCCCTCTTGGATGAAGGTTGGGCCCACCTTATTGGGTAAATAATGCATGGACAGTAACATCTCTTGCTGGACAAATTGAAATTCCTAATTTAATTAAAATATTTATGAGTATCCAAAAATTATAAAATTTTTCAGAGAGGTGGTTCACTCATGGTAGGACCCACCTACAAAATCTGGAGGCTAGTGGACACCGTACACACCATGGTGGTGGCTGGACCGGCCCATTACAATATGGTGTCCAGTTCAGTCCGATTTTCTGGACAGTTTGTTTCATTTAAATAAATTAAAATATTTTTAAGTGTCCAAAAATTTTAAAATTTTATGGAGGTGTGACCCACCTATAGAAGTGTCACTGCAAAATTTTATGCCCAAAGGACATTCGAGCTGACTGTGGTGCGGCCTGCAAATTTGGGTCAATTTGGGCCAAATACGCAGGCCCATAGGGACGCCCCATGTGGGCTACCTGCTGGACTTTGGTCTAGTAGTGTGGCCCACCTACTCCCTTGTGTCGTATGATGTAACCCTATGTGGTGGGGTCCTCTGACTTGATAGCTGGACCACTTGGGCTGATGTCCTAATCAAATGAAACAATTACTGGACTCCAATAAGCCCATAAACCTGTTGGGTTAAAAATCCAGCAACTTGTTATAATTATGATTGTCCTTTGGGCTAAAATTTTGAGGAGTGGGGCTCACCACATTGTGAAGATCTTAGAAAGAATAATTTATACCTTTGCTTCCTTAAATGTTGGGCTTGATAAATGCACTTTTGAGGCCCACCACAGTTGAATTTAATCGGGTCCATGAATGTAGCTAGTTGTTGAACTCTTTAGGCCCAATTGGGCTGGAACTTTCCAGATAGGCCCATTGAACTCTTAGGCCATTTTTATCATACTATTGTGTTGGGTTAGTGGGACGGATTACACAAGTAGATGGGCCCTTGGTTGCCCACCAAATCAACTTTAATACTTGAGCCGGGTTGTAGGCCCAACTTACTTGACTAAGAGCATGACATTTGTCCATGTGGTTTGAGCAATGAGCTGCCCAACTAGGCCACCACAATATATGGGATTAGTGGCCTTTATGTTGGGCCCTAACCTTTCCCCTATGGGCCCATAGTGGTATATATGGGTTGGGCTATGTGTGTTTCCCTTGGACCCATGTTTTAGATAGGCCTTGGGCCACCTTTCTGAAGCCCAGCATGAGTACTTGTGATATGATTATGGCTGCCCGTTTCTTATTTCTGATGTTGTGTGGGCCTTGGGCCTTGATCCATGATCAATTAGATATGGGCTACCTCTTGGGGACCAGTTGTGGTTGGATGTCCACATTGGTGGCCCTAAGGTAGGCCCATGGGCTTCTATAGGTGGTTAAAGGCCCACCATAGACCCTTGCTAGGCCCGTTTCATCTATTTAGGCCTATACCATTGTTCTCCTTAGTCTCGTGGGCTACCCCAGGTATATGGGCCCCCACTAGAGGTTATATTCCTTATGAGGAATTTGTTTAGTACCTAGACCCTTCATGGTTAGGTAGAGAGTTCATCTTCACCTCATTGGCACCCCTATTCATCTTCATGGCCCACTCCCATACGCATCATATGCATGCTTGGTTGAGGTATGATTGACCATGGCTGTGTCATTGTGTAGGACATGTTGGTATCTCCCCGAGAGATGGATGCTTGGAATTGATGCATGGGTGATTGTGTGATTCATGCATCTGGCATTGCATAGCTTGTGGATATCCGCCCTTACTTCATCAGGGCCTTGCCTCCACAGGGGTATTCGTGGATGGCCGTATGTGTGGACACTGAAAATATTAGTTGAGCATACCGGGTACATAGGATGCCCATGGGTGAAATTCCCAAAACTTCCATGGTACCAAGGATCTGCTCCAACGCCGTGACCGGGTGGAATATATGAGTGCACGAGGGCCTTATACCATTAGGCCGTAGCTCCCACTGTCGTGTAGTCGGTTGGATAGGGGTGTGGCCTTACCTGCTTGGTGGGAGGAGGCATTATTAGGCTGAGTCTGATCAGCTCGTAAATGGGTCCGCTACCGTCAGGCCTTATTAGTGATTGGCTGTCCACGGGTGGGTAGTGAGGTCTCTTACGCTCGTTTGACTGTGCGGGGTCTGCAGAGCGGTAGTCATTCAGCAGTGTAATGGACCCCCGTGATTTTTTTATGATTGAAAATTTACTTGACTTATGGTTTGGATATGAGCGCTGACATTACTTGCACTGCATTAGCATTGGCAGTATAAGCCCCTCCATGCATTGCCTTGGTATGGCACCCATTACTCATTGCATCGCGTTCATGGTAAGCCTTGGTAAGGATAGTGATATGCACATTGATCATGCTTCTCTCCTTATACCTCCTACTATTCTTCAGTGCACCATTGTCACACACTTACACCACCCTCTAAGCTTCTATAAGCTTATGCACGATTGATGCGTGCAGGAGATTGTAGGGAGGCGCTATAACAGCAGAGCGGGGAGTAGAGTTGAGCAGTGGGGACTGCAGTGTTGCTAATTTCTCTTTCTTTTCCTTTTATTCTCATGTATGTCCTTTTGGACCTTATGGATGATGTAAAAGTTTAAATTTTGAGTAGATTTTACAATGTGTGCCTTTGTTATTCTCAGATGTACTTGCTGTGATCTTGGGTATGCTCATATTGAAAATGATTATACTGTTATGAAAATCCTCCTTGTAGGATCCCAGGATCAGAACTACCTTAGGAGCCGAGAATGGGGTACTACGGAGGTTGTTGCAGCCAGAACCGGCCATCGAGTTCCTTGTGAGTCCGGTTACCGAGTCTGGGGCGTGACAGGAGTTGGTATCAGAGTATAGTAAGTAATTCTGGAATGACTAAGGATAACATCGCATGTCTTCCAAGAACATAGGACTAGTAGTCTCCCAAAATTCTTTCTTTCGCTCCATATTGAGCCTATAATTGTCCATATTCCTTACATCGTCATTATTTTGTAGACGATGCTGCGTGGACATGGCGCTCGTGGTCATGGCTCCCGTGGTCGTGGCACGCGTGGTCGTGGTGCCCGTGGACGAGGCGCCCGAGTTACCCCTTCTACTCGAGCACATCCTGCTCCCTTTGTTGAGGATCCGATTCCTGAGGTCCCGATCCAGCCTGTTCCTCCAGTTGAGCCCGTAGCGCCCATACCTCTAGTTGCTCCGGTACCCCCACCTATTCCCCCTTCTCAGCCAGCTATTCCAGTTACTGAGGCTCCTGCTCCTCCTGCCGCACCCGTGCCTCCGCCTGAGGTAAGTGCCACCCCTGCCATTCCGACAGTACCTATAGGAGCCAAGCATTTTCAGTAGTTGATGCAGCTTGTTGCCACCGCATTACAGACCCGTCAGTCAGCTACTGCTGAGGTTTCTGGGCAGTCTGACTTACCGCGTGCTAGTGCGATAGCCCGAGAGTTCAAGCAGCATGATCCCTTGAGGTTTAGTGGTGACCCTGACCCTTTTGCTGTCGAGGCTTGGCGCACTGAGGTTGCGAGAATTTTTTACACTATTCAGTGTCTTGTGGGTCAGAGAGTATCCCTTGCGACCTATCTCCTTCAGGGTGAGGCATGCCATTGGTGGTCATCTGTATCTAGGATGGTCAGACCTCAGTTTGTTTGGTCATGGGAGGAATTCGTGGTCCGTTTCGACCAGAAGTTCTTCCCTGAGCACGTTCAGATCCAGCGGGCGATCAAGTTCGAGACCCTAGTGCAGGGTGATATGACCATATCTCAGTATGAGGCCCGTTTGGCCTTGTCTAGATTTGCTCCTCATCTCACCAGCGATGAGAAGATGAGGGCTCGTCATTTTGTGACTGGTTTGTGTCCTGCCCTTCGCAGTCGTGTGGTAGGGCATTGTTTGGAGACGTTTGACCAGGTCGTTCATCGGGCACTGGTTTATGAGGAAGACTGGGCTATGACCCAGAGGTCGAGAGAGCAGAGTTCCAGTGGAGACCGAAAGAGGAGGGCACCAGCCGACAGTTTCAAGCAGCACCGTCAGCAGGGAAGGAGGGGCAGTCGGATTTCGGCACTACGGTTGAGCAGTAGCTTCATCATCATCGTCAGCACCATCCTCCGGCCCCTTTTCGGGTGTATGCTTGCTGTGGACATTGGAGACGTGAGTGCCCTCTCCTCATTTAGCAGCAGAGGCCACCGCAGTTGCCCCCTCCTCATCTTCCTCAGCAGCAGCAGAGAGCACAGCTTCCACCAGCCGCTCCTAGGACTCCTCCTCAGCAACAGAGGCAGTCAGACATACCTCCCCAGCAGAGACAACAGCATAGACAGCAACAACCGCAGCACCAGTAGAGGGGATATCCGTATGTCCGGTCCCTGGGTCCAGTATGTATCGCAGCCCAGCAGGCACAGACTCAGGACCCTTAGTCTTTCGGGTTGCTTCCCCCACCAGCTCAGGGCCGCTTCTATTTTGCATAGCAGGAGCTAGGTCAGGACCCGCATTTATCAACCGGTGGAGTAGTCGAGGGTATTCTTCTTGTTTCTTCCTGCATTGCTCATGTTTTATTTGATTCTGGTGCCTCCCATTCTTTTGTGGCCGAGCAGTTTTGCCGATCGACCAGTATTCCATCGGAGTTCGTGTCTGAGGCTTTGACCGTTTCAACTCCTATGGGGAAGTCTATGATGTTGACCCATCGCTGTCCTTCTTGCCCGGTGTTAGTGGGCGAGATGTTCCTTCCTGCCGATCTGTTCGTGATGCCGATGTCAGGTTTTGATGTGATTTTGGGTATGGACTGGCTTACAGAGTATGGTGCCATCTTAGATTGTGCCGCGAGGACGGTTACGTTTCACATTCTAGGCTTGCCAGTGTTCCAGTTCGTCATCGAGCCCAGAGGTGAGCCATTATCTAGTTTTTTGGCGTCGATCGTTGAGGATTCTGTAGTAAAGAGTATTGAGCAGCTGCCAGTTGTTTGTGAGTACCCGGATGTGTTTCAGGAGATACCGGGTTTGCCGCCGCATCGGCAGGTGGAGTTCCAGATTGATTTGGTGCCTGGTACAGCGCCTATCTTAAAGGCCCCCTACCGAATGGCACCGTTGGAGTTGAGAGAACTGCAGGAGCAGTTGGATGAGCTTCGGGAGTTAGGTTTCATTCGTCCCAGTAGTTCGCCTTGGGGAGCCCCGGTATTGTTTATGAAGAAGAAGGATGGTTCGTTGCGACTTTGTGTGGACTATCGCGAGCTCAACAGAGTCACCATCAAGAATCGATACCCGCTTCCCCGTATTGATGACTTGTTCGATCATTTGCAGGGTGCACAGTATTTTTCCAAGATAGACTTGCGTTCTGGTTACCATCAGATTCGGGTCCGAGAGGAGGACATTCCGAAGATGGCTTTTCGGACACGCTATGGTCACTTTGAGTTCTTGGTCATGTCGTTTGGATTGACCAACGCGCCCGCTATATTCATGCAGCTAATGAATGAGGTTTTTCGACCGTTCCTCGATCAGTTCGTGGTGGTATTCATTGATGATATTCTTGTATATTCGAAGACTCGAGAGGACCATGCTGAGCACCTGCGGATTGTGCTTGAGACCCTCCGTACCCACCAACTGTATGCAAAGCTGGAGAAGTGCGAGTTTTGGCAGGAGGAGATGAAGTTCCTCGGTCACGTGGTGATGAGGGAGGGTGTCGCTGTGGACCCCGTGAAGGTTGATGCAGTGCGTCAGTGGGGCCAGCCCATGAACGCGTCCGAGATTCGCAGCTTCCTTAGTCTAGCGGGATATTACCGACGATTTATCGAGGGTTTCTCCCGTATTGCAGCACCGCTGACCCGATTGACACGGAAAGGCGTCGAGTTCATCTAGAGTGACGCTTGCGAGAAGGCATTTACAGAGTTAAAGGATCGCCTCACGTCTGCTCTTGTTCTCACTCTTCCTGATGGGAGTGAGGGTTTTGTTGTTTTTACTGATGCCTCCAGAGTTGGCTTGGGTGCTGTATTGATGCAGCATGGGAAGCCAGTGGCGTATGCCTCGCGCTAGCTCAAGGTCCATGTGCTGAACTACCCCACTCATGATTTGGAGCTTGCAGCAGTCGTCTTCGCATTGAAGGTGTGGAGGCATTATCTATATGGGGTCAAGTTCGAGCTCTTCTCGGATCATAAGAGCTTGAAGTATTTATTTTCACAGTCCGAGTTGAACCTGCGATAGAGGCGATGGATGGAGTTGCTGAAAGACTATGATTTTGACCTTCAGGACCACCCAGGCAAGGCAAACGTGGTGGCGGACGCGCTTAGCTGCCAGCCACGAGGCCTGGTGGCATAGATGATGGTGCATGAGTGGCAGATGCTCGAGGATGTATCAGAGTTTGACTTTGAGTTCGGTCTGCAGTCTTTCATTGTTCAGCTTTCGAGCTTATCGATTCAACCCTCTTTGGTGGCCAGGGTGATCGAGGCTCAGCAGACCGACGAGTCACTTCAGGAGTACCGAGCAGAGGCCACATCCGTGAAGCAGTCAGACTGGCAGATTAGTTCCGATGGTGGATTACGCTTCAGAGGCCGATTGTGTGTCCCGAACGTTCCAGAGTTGCGTCGGGATCTGATGACCGAGGCACACCGATCGAGACTTACTATCCACCCGGGCTCCACGAAGATGTATCGTGATATGAGGAGGCAGTACTTCTGATAGGGGATGAAGCGCCAGATTGTAAGTTTTGTGGCCGAGTGTGACACATGCCAACGTGTCAAGGCCGATCATCAGATACCCCCTGGTCCCTTGCAGCCATTGAGCATTCCAGAGTGGAAGTGGGAGCATGTATCGATGGACTTCATCACAGGTTTGCCGAGGAAGCACGGTCACGATACCATCTGGGTTATCGTCGATTGTCTGACGAAGTCGGCTCATTTCATTCCAGTACGTGCTTCCTGGTCTATGGACCGGTTAGCGAGGATATTCATTGAGGAGATAGTGAGACTGCATGGCATCCCAGTTTCGATCGTTTCAGACCGAGACTCCAGATTTACGTCTCAGTTTTGGAGGAGTTTTCAACAGGCATTGGGGATCACTTTGCATCTCAGCACAGCTTATCGTCCATAGACGGATGGGCAGACCGAAAGGGTTAACCAGATCCTTGAGGATATGCTCAGGGCTTGTGTGATCGACTTTGCGGGGAGTTGGGACAAGCATACGCGCCCGCTAAGTTCGCGTACAACAACAGCTATCAGGCGACTATTGGCATGGCTCCTTTTGAGGCACTTTATGGCAGACCGTGCAGATCTCCTAGTTGTTGGACTGAGGTTGGAGAGCGTCATCTCTTAGGTCCTGAGCTTGTGCAGCAGACGTCAGAGGTTATTGATGTTATCAGGCAGATGATGTGCACAGCTCAAAGCCGGCAGAAGAGTTTTGCTGATCGTCGGCGTCGACCCCTCGAGTTTGCAGTCGGGGACATGGTGTATCTCAAGGTCTGGCCTATGAAAGGCGTGGTTCGCTTTGGTGTGAAGGGAAAGCTCACCCCGAGATTCATCGGACCTTTTGAGAATACCGAGCGCGTGGGCGCTGTGGCCTATAGGCTTGCCTTACCTCCTGAGTTGTCCGCGATCCACGACGTGTTCCATGTTTCTATGTTGCGAAAATGTGGGTCAGACACTATTCCTGTGATTGATTGGCAGCCACTTGAGGTCCGTGAGGATGCTTCCTATATTGAGCAGCCGATTCGTATCCTTGATCGGAAGGAGCAGGTCCTCAGGACCAAGGTCATTCCCTTGGTGAAGGTGCAATGGGGTCATCATTCAGAGGCTGAGGCATCTTAGGAACGCGAGGCCGAGATTAGAGAACGTTATCCCCATTTGTTTGATGAGTGATTGCTTGTATTGCCTTCTCTTGAGATTGATGATTGATATATGTATGCTGATGTTATGCATTTTGCTGTTCTGGTTTTGTCAATTTCGAGGACAAAATTTCTTTGTTGGTGGGGAGGGTTGTGAGACCCAACCCAAGTTCGCTTGTATGCATGTGTATGTGTGAGTATGCATTTCGTTCATTTTGGTCCCGCGGTTCTACCGGTTAAATTTCGGTGACCTGCGACCTTCGGATAGTGTTTGCGGTTACCCTTGAGTTCAGTCATGTAAACCCAACTCGGGTTGACCTGAGACCTATGCCATTGCGTCCGTCTCGTTGCCGCAATTCCAACGCCGCGTCTCGTGCTTTAATTTGATATATACATCTCAAGTTATGATCATTGATCGATATGGGTCATTGATTGCATGATTGGTGGACCCCACCATGGGTTGCACATTTTCCCATGCCATCATTTCACCCTAGGCTGAGATTTCTAGAAAGGCTATGACCCTAAGCCTTGTTAATATCACCATAGGCCACCATCATTGCCTAGGAGAGAGAGAGCTCATCATTACAAGTCTTAAAAGTCTCTCTCTCTCTCTCTCTCTCTCTCTCTCTCTCTTTCCCTCTCATTTCTCTCTCTCTCTCTCTTCTCTTCTTCCCTAGCAACTTCCCTTCCATCTTCCTCTCTTCTCCAGCCCCTTCTCCCCCAAATCCCCTCCCATCTAACCTTCAACAATCCATCTCACCCATTGAAACATGTCCCTTGGAGCATGAAGAGAAGATTGGTGTAAGCTTGGAGTGGGATCCATTAAGGTGGGTGATTATAATTGCTGATCTTCTTTTCTACCCTTTGATCTTATTTTTCTTCCTAGATGGATCATATGGGACCCACCAATCCATGGTGGGGATCTCATTTGATCCCATGGATGTGACCCTTTGGCCCATCCTACATGCATGTCATGATCCATGATGGGGCCATTCTCCATGGACCCCATCATGATGTATTTAATGATCCACTCCATCATAAGGTCATCTAGACCCTAACGATCATGTTGGGATGGCATCCCAACCATTCATAGAAATTATAGATCATGCATGTAGTGATTTTATGTTGCATATACAATCAATGTAGTTGTATGGGTATGATTCACTCTTGGGAGGGCCCATTAATGGCGGGGCCCTACCCCCATGACCGGATTACTCTCTTTTCTTCTTCCCTTTCCTCTGATGTTTGGATGATAATGTGTATGTGACCCATTTAGTGGGCCTTGGATGTCCCAAAATAAATAAAAATAAAAATCTAGCAAGGTGGGATGCCCTTACCACCCAACTCCGTGATCATTGGACACCTTAATCAATGCATGCAAGTGTCCTAGTCCTAGTATGTGATCTGGACTTATGTGGGGCCTACTAAGGAAGGCCACACACCCTTTTTATGGCTGAGATTATTGAGATATAGGCTGATGTGTCCAGCCATGTATTGCTGTCCAAAAACCTGGACTGTTGCATGGACTGTCATGTTCAATCTTTGGCATGGATTTTTGGATCATGATTGCCATTATTTTCTTTATAATTATATCTTTATAATTATAGGGTGTAATGAGAATATGTGGACCCCACCGTGAGGTGTGATGGGTCATACCTCAGATGGCCCATGAAATGGTACCCAAAAAGGAGGCCCATAGGGGTGGGCGGTCCACCTTGTTGGGCTGTCCAGCCCACATGTATGGAGGGAAAACATATACTTCAGCTTGGTTTCTCTGAGGTATGGGCCACTTTTATGGACCCCACCTTACTTTATTTTATGAAGAAAATACTAAACCTCTATTTTCCCCCTCTTGGATGAAGGTTGGGCCCACCTTATTGGGTAAATAATGCATGGACAGCAACATCTCTTCCTGGACAGATTGAAATTCCTAATTTAATTAAAATATTTATGAGTATCCAAAAATCATAAAATTTTTTAGAGAGGTGGTTCACTCATGGTAGGACCCACCTACAAAATTTGGGGGCCAATGGACACCTGTACACACCATGGTGGTGGCTGGACCGGCCCATTACAATATGGTGTCCAGATCAGTCCGATTTTCTGGACAGTCTGTTTCATTTAAATAAATTAAAATATTTTTAAGTGTCCAAAAATTCTGAAATTTTATGGGGGTAGGACCCACCTACAAAATTTGGGGGCCAATGGACACCTGTACACACCATGGTGGTGGCTGGACCGGCCCATTACAATATGGTGTCCAGATCAGTCCGATTTTCTGGACAGTCTGTTTCATTTAAATAAATTAAAATATTTTTAAGTGTCCAAAAATTCTGAAATTTTGTGGAGGTATGAAAAAACTATAGAAGTGTCACTCTAAAAAATTTTACGCCTAAAGGACATTCGAAATGACTGTGGTGCGGCCTGCCAATTTGGGTCAATTTGGGCCAAATACCCAGGCCCATATGGGACGCCCCATGTGGGCTACCTGCTGGACTTTGGTCTAGCAGTGTGGCCCACCTACTCCCTTATGTCGTATGATGTAACCCTATGTGGTGGGGCCCTCTGAATTGATAGCTGGACCACTTGGGCTGATGTCCTAATCAAATGAAACAATTACTGGATTCCAATAAGCCCATAAACCAGTTGAGTTAAAAATCCAGCAACTTGTTATAATTATGATTGACCTTTGGCTAAAATTTTGAGGAGTGGGGCTCATCACATTGTGAAGATCTTAGAGAGAATAATTAATACATTTGCTTCCTTAAATGTTGGGCTTGATAAATGCACTTTTGAGGCCCACCACAGTTAAATTTAATCGGGTCCATGAATGTAGCTAGTTGTTGAACTCTTTAGGCCCAATTGGGCCGAAACTTTCCAGATAGGCCCATTGAAATCTTAGGCCATTTTTATCATACTATTGTGTTGGGTTAGTGGGATAGATTACACAAGTAGATGGGACCTTGGTTGCCCACTAAATCAACTTTATTACTTGGGCCGGGTTGTAGGCCCAACTTACTTGACTAAGAGCATGACATTTGCCTATGTGGTTTGAGCAATGGGCTGCCCAACTAGGCCACCACAATATATGGGATTAGTGTCCTTTATGTTGGGCCCTAACTTTTCCCCTATGGGCCCATAGTGGTATATATGGGTTGGGCTAAGTGTGTTTCCCTTGGACCCATGTTTTAGATAGGCCTTGGGCCGCCTTTCTGAAGCCCAGCATGAGTACTTGTGATATGATTATGGCTACCCATTTCTTATTTCTGATGTTGTGTGGGCCTTGGGCCTTGATCTATGATCAATTAGATATGGGCTACCTCTTGGGGACCAGTTGTGGTTGGATGTCCACATTGGTGGCCTTAAGGTAGGCCCATGAGCTTCTATAGGTGGTTAAAGGCCCACCATAGACCCTTGCTAGGCCCGTTTCATCTATTTAGGCCTATACCATTGTTCTCCTTATTCTCGTGGGCTACCCCAGGTATATGGGCCCCCACTAAAGGTTGTATTCCTTATGAGGAATTTGTTTAGTACCTAGACCATTCATGGTTAGGTAGAGAGTTCATCTTCACCTCATTAGCACCCCTATTCATCTTCATGGCCCACTCCCATACGCATCATATGCATGCTTGGTTGAGGTATGATTGACCATGGCTGTGTCATTGTGTAGGACATGTTGGTATCTCCCCGAGAGATGGATGCTTGGAATTGATGCATGGGTGATTGTGTGATTCATGCATCTGGCATTGCATAGCTTGTGGATATCCGCCCTTACTTCATCAGGGCCTTGCTTCCACAGGGGTATTCGTGAATGGCCGTATGTGTGGACACCGAAAATATTAGTTGAGCATACCGGGTGCATAGGATGCCCATGGGTAAAATTCTCAAAACTTCTATGGTACCAAGGATCTGCTCTAACGCCATGACTGGGTGGAATATATGAGCGCACGAGGGCCTTATACCGTTAGGTCGCGGCTCCCACTGTCGTGTAGTCGGTTGGATAGGGGTGTGGCCTTACCTGCCTGGTGTGAGGAGGCATTGTTAGGCTGAGTCTGATTAGCTCGTAAATGGGTCCGCTACCGTCAGGCCTTATTGGTGATTGGCTATCCACAGGCTGGTAGTGAGGTCTCTTACGCTCATTTGACTGTGCGGGGTCTGTACAGCGGCAATCATTCAGCCGTGTAATGGACCCCGGTGATTTCCATATGATTGGAAATGTACTTGACTTATGGTTTGGATATGAGCACTGACATTACTTGCACTGCATTAGCATTGGCTGTATAAGCCCCTCCATGCATTGCCTTGGTATGGCACCCATTACTCATTGCATCGCATTCATGGTAAGCCTTAGTAAGGCTAGTGATATGCACATTGATCATGCTTCTCTCCTTATACCTCCTACTATTCTTCTGTGCACCATTGTCACACACTTACACCACCCTCTAAGCTTCTATAAGCTTATGCATGATTGATGCATGCAGGAGATTGTAGGGAGGCACCGTAGCAGCAGAGCGGGGAGTAGAGTTGAGCAGTGAGGACTGCAGTGTTGCTAATTTCTCTCTCTTTTCCTTTTATTCTCATGTATGTCCTTTTGGACCTTATGGATGATGTAAAAGTTTAAATTTTTAGTAGATTTTGCGATATGTGCCTTTGTTATTCTCAGATGTACTTGCTGTGATCTTGGGTATGCTCGTATTGAAAATGATTATACTGTTATGAAAATCCTCCTTGTAGGATCCCAGGATCGGAACCTACCTTAGGAGCCGAGAATGGGGTACTACGGAGGCTGTTGCGGCCAGAAATGGCCATCGACTTCCTTGTGAGTCCGGTTACCGAGTCTGGGGCATGACATGGTGGGCCCCACATGAGACCATGTATAGCTTGTGTTCCACACGTGTGGAACCCACCATACGGTATGTGTTTTATCTATGCCTGGCCCCCCTGGCACAGGTGCTCACTACCAAAAAAAGGGGCAAAAGCTACGGATAAAATCCGTAGCCATAGACCTATGGCTTCGGACTAAAACCGTAGCTAGTCCGTAACACGACCGTCGTCGTAGGTGCCATAACAATAGGTATGGAACCTATGGCTACGGATTTAATCCGTAGCTATAGGTTAAATAGCTACAGATATAATCCGTAGCAATTATGTCTGTAGCAAAAACTTCAAACAGCTACGGATATTATTTGTAGCTGAAAGTCCGTAGCAATAGGCCAAAATTGAAAAGGCTACACCTATCTGATTAGTGGCTACGAATTTAATCCGTAGCTATAGGTTAAATAGCTACAGATATAATCCGTAGCAATTATATCTGTAGCAAAAACTTGAAATAGCTACGGATCTTATTTGTAGCTGAAGGTCCGTAGCAATATGCCAAAATTGAAAAGGCTACACCTGTCTTATTAGTGGCTACGGTCAATATCCGTAGCTATTTTGTACATTGAAAAATTAAATCATTTGTTCATTCAATTACCACCTATACAATCATTCATTCATTCAATTAGAATCATTCATTCATTCATTCATTCATTCAATTACAATCCTTCATTCAATCAATTACATCATTCATTCATTCAATTACAATCCTTCATTCATTCAATTACAATTACAATCCTTCATTTAATCAATTACAATTACAATCAATTACAGTTACAATTACAATAATGCTGAATATACAAAATCTTTGGCTTCATTAGAGAAATGTGCTCGACTTCACCCTGAAATTTTAACAGCTACTAAAATTACATCATCCTACAAATAGTCATGTCATTCATAAATTAGAATGCCCATTGGGGGAAAAAAAGACTGTGAAAGAAGTGCATCACGTATAGCCACTTTTTTTCTTCTTAATGAATTAAAAAAAAAACTCAAAGAGGAATAAAATTGACACAAAAGAAATGGTCTCACTATATGATTATAAGTTTTAGTTTAGGTTTAGGTTATAGGTTTAGGTTAAGGTTAGGCTATAGGTTATAATTAAGTTTAGGTTATAGGTTAAGGTTTAGGTTATAGGTTTTGGTTTAGGTTTAGGTTAAGGTTTAGGTTTAGGTTATAGGTTATAGCTTTTGGGAACTTGATTATAGGTTAAGGTTTAGGTTTAGGAAATCGGGTTCGGGTTCGGGATCGGGTTTAGGTTTGGGTTTTTAAGTTTAGGTTTAGGTTAAGTAGTTGAGATTAGGATTAGGTGTAAGTTTGGGTTTAAGGATTTAAGAATACATTTAGGTTTTAAGTTTAGGTTTAAGTTAAAGGTTTAGAGAAAGGTTATAAGTTTATGTTAGGTTTAGGTTTAGGTTTAGGTTTAGGTTATAGGTTATAGCTTTAGGGAATTGAGAATGGGTTATGGTTTAGGTTTAGGAAATCGGGTTTAGGTTCGGGATTGAGTTTAAGTTTGGGTTTTCAAGTTTAGGTTTAGGTTTAGGTTAGGGAGTTGAGATTAGGATTTGGTGTAGGTTTAGGTTTAGGAAATTGAGTTTAGGCTATAAGTTTAGGGAGAGGTTAGGTTTAACTTATAGGTTTTGGGATTTGGGAATAGTTTTAGGTTATAAGTATAGGCTTAGGTTAGGTTATAGGTTAAGGTTTAGGGATTTGAGTTTAGGTTATAGGATTAGGTTACGGTTTAGGTTTAGGTTATAGGTTTTGGGATTTGAGAATGGGTTCGGGTTTAGGTTATAGGTTATGGTTTTGGTTTTGGTTATAGGTTTTGATTTAGGTTATAGGTTATAGGTTTATGTTAAGGTTTAGGCTTAAGTTAAAGGTTTTGAGATTTGAGAATGAGTTCAAGTTTAGGTTATAGGTTTTGGTTTGGTTTAGGTTATAGGTTTAGGTTTAGGTTATAGGTTTTGGGATTTGAGAATGGGTTCGGGCTTAGGTTATAGGTTTTGGTTTTGGTTTAGGTTATAGGTTTTGGTTTAGGTTATAGGTTATAGGTTTAGGTTAAGGTTTAGGTTTAGGTTATAGGTTATAGGTTTAGGTTAAGGTTTAGGTTTAGGTTATAGGTTATAGGTTTAGGTTAAGGTTTAGGTTTAGGTTATAGGTTTTGAGATTTGAGAATGGGTTTGGGTTTAGGTTATAGGTTCTAGTTTTGGTTTAGGTTATAGGTTTTGGGATTTGAGAATGGGTTCGGGTTTAGGTTATAAGTTTTGGTTTTGGTTTAGGTTTATGTTATAGGTTTTTGAATTTGAGAATGGGTTATGGTTTAGGTTTAGGAAATCGGGTTCAGGTTCGGGATTGAGTTTAAGTTTGGGTTTTCAAGTTTATGTTTAGGTTTAGGTTAAGGAGTTGAGATTAGGATTAGGTGTAGGTTTAGCTTTAGGGAATTGAGTTTAGGTTATAGGTTTAGTGTAAGGTTAGGTTTAGGTTATAGGTTTTGTGATTTGGGAATAGTTTTAGGTTATAAGTATAGGTTTAGGTTAGGTTATAGGTTAAGGTTTAGGGATTTGAGTTTAGGCTATAGGTTTAGGTTTAGGTCTAGGTTTAGGTTTAGGGAATTGAGTTTAGGTTATAGGTTTAGGGAAATGTTAGGTTTAGGTTATAGGTTTTGGGATTTGGGAATAGTTTTAGGTTATAAGTATAGGTTTAGGTTAGGTTATAAGTTAAGGTTTAGGGATTTTAGTTTAGGTTATAGGATTAGGTTTAGGTTTAGGTTTAGGGATTTGAGTTTAGGTTATAGGTTTAGGTTTAGGTTTTAGGTTTAAGTTTAGGTTTGGGTTTGGGTTTTGGGATTTGAGAATGGGTTCGGGTTTAGGTTATAGGTTTTGGGATTTGATAATGGGTTCGGGTTTAGGTTATAGGTTTAGTGAATTAACATGTGTTATGGCACATGTGTGGTGGATGAGATACCACCATTTAAGAAATGGTGGAAATGCACATCTTAGTGACTTAGTCTAGCCCTTCAATCACATTTCTGAATATATATGAATGCTCGTTCCAGTAACATAACAGACATTACACCAAATTAAAAGACATTCAAATTGATCTCGCAAACTGACAAACCAGGCCTCAAACAAGAGAAAATAAAATTGCAGTTGATTACTATAAAGCCTTGAAATTCCATCCAAATAAATCAAATGAAAAACAGAATTCAAAAATAAAAACACTAGCATTTATAATAATTTTCTTTTGCAATCCAAAGAAAACATGAAGGGATAGTGGAGAACTTATTAAATTGAATTGCGAAGATGTGAAGGTATGTAGGAAACTCTAAGAGTACATTTGGAGCACTTATTAATGAACTGAAATTAACTTATTGGCATTCATATCAAATTTAAGTTAACATAATCAAATGAAATAACCACAAGGAATACTACCTAGTTTCTAACAGAAATTATAAAATCAATAAACAGCGTCAAAGGAATATTCATTCATATAAACAAAACATCATATAAATAGCCAGGAAGTTATAAACTTAAAAATAAAATATAAAAGATCACATCCACACATATATCAACAAAGAAATCAAATAAAAAACCATATATCAATAGTTTCAAACCCAAGAAACTCATGACACAATCTAAGGCATGAAAATATCGTGCTTACAGACAATCCGTTCTCTATCGTGCTCTCCCACCTCTTCTAGAAGCCTCACTTTCAATTGTTGAGGCATGTCCTGCAGCATCAAGTTTCAATGTAGGTCATCCAACCATACAACCATGTGGGTCGACTCATGGGTAGAGAAAAAAAAATGGGACTCAAATGCAATCCACACAAAACATTCCTTGTTGAGACATTTCATCAAACAGTTAGCATGCATGACATACAGGAGATTATATATAATGGATTTTTAAATTTTTACAAGTGAGGCCATTGGCAGTTTTTTAAAGGAGACATTGGAGGAAAACAAACTTTGAATGCCAAGATACGGGGAGTAACAAACCTCTGTTTAGTGAGCTCCTGTGCCAATGTTCTGTAAGCAGCTAAAGTGGTTACACTTCTTCCTTCCTGAGCGGCTAGTTCAGCACCAAAAAGAAAAAAAATAAAAAATAAAAATAAAAAAGAAAAAAGTAAAAAAAAAACACAACTGTTAGGAAAAAAGTTCTATAATTATAGAGGCAAATGTATGAGGAAACAAATAGCAAATGTATAGAGGCAAATGATATTCGGATCTTCTTTATTCTTCTTCTTCTCCTTCTTTTGTATATGAATTAGTATCCTTATAAACAGTGAAAATCACAAAGAAAAAAAAGAAAAAGTGGGAATAGAAAAATGAGAAATCTCGATATGGAAGCAAGATATTCAAATAATCAATGCTACGAGATGAGAAATTGCAAAACCTGTTACCAATTAGAAGGCGCCTAACGACTCTATAAGTCGGAAGAAGCTTGAAATTTTGAACACAATTCAAAAGCATTGAAGAAGCATCGATGGTGTGAGTGCATGAGTGTGTGTGAGGTGTGTGTGAGTGTGTTAAAAAGAAAAGAAAAAAAGAAAACTATGCTTTCTTTTCCTCAAGTGTCTTGGAAATGAAGTTTTCCGAGAAAGACTATTTCTTTCCCATGCTTTTCACAAATTAAAACAGGCCCTTAAGTGAAACCTAAAAATCTTATGAGAAATTTGTAAATTTAAGAAATTTTGGAGAATGAGATTTGTCAGTAGCTAGTATGCTTACAACTACATACCTTTTTGGCATAAATACAAGGTTCCGATAAATAAACCACTGTAAAACATTAAGCAAATGCGTCAATTACCAAGAACCGTTGAAGCAGGTGGGACCCATTTCAAATACAATCATGGCCATGTAAATTATAAAGGTTCCGGTAGAGGTGGCCATGGTGAATATGGTGGTGGTTGTATATAAATCTGAATAGAGAAAAATCCGGTAGCAGACCGTCCCCACACATAAGAATGGATCAATGCAAATGGAGGAATTGATTTATTTTTAACAACGAGATAAGCAGAACAAGTGTGTTTAGATAATAGGCAAGGCAAGCTTCACGATTAAAGGAAAAAATGGTGCTAAAATTATTATTAAAAAAAGAAAAAGCAAGAGAATGTATGAACCGAAATGTATCCTAATCGGGCATGCAATGATGCATATAATTCGGATTATTCAACCCATACTCAGCCACATGAGTAGAAAATAACCGGTCTACATCCAACAGATATAATCCTCTAGCCTCATGTCCATCCCCAATTCTCTTCTTGATCTTCAAATCCTGAACCACAGAATGTAAAAAGAGGTGATAGAACAATTTAATTGTTTTATTGAAGTACTAAGAAAAATAAATAAATTTGATAGGAAGGTTGGGACATGAAGAACATAGGGCAACAAAAAGTTAGAACTAAGTTGTTAAGATCCTTTACCACTTTGGAATAGGATCCATTAGCTACTCTAATTTGGTGAGGAAAGGAAGAACAAATATAGAAGCATTGAGATCTCAGGAACTCTATAACGAAGCTCATTAATGGCACCATGCTTTACTGTGGCAAGCTCCCCCTCAACTATCTGTGTTAGCCCTAATGGATCATCTCAGTTCCAATAGGACTTGCTGCTAGATCAAGCATCACCCACATCCCGCAGCTGATCCCAGCATTAGACTCATCATAGAGCAGGTTAGTAGAATTACTAGAAGTGACAAATGGTATCTTGGAGATATGTATATAACTAATACAACTATACAAAGATATTCTCTTTTGTGGACTAGTTCCATATCAATGAATAATACACACAACATTTACAATAGTGGATCAGATCAGAACGGGTGCCTTTAGCCACCTACCACAATTCAATATCATATCCTCAATCAGTCAACATTTTTTCCTTGCATTTTTTTTGAAACAACACCTTTAGAAAAGATTGTTATCATTCATAATCCTTTTACAACAATAACACTTCAACATACAACATTATTCAAATAAAATTCATGCCTAAAAAATAGCCTATCCAATCTCATCTCCAGCAAATACAAATTCATGCCCATATCTGGCTATATTCTAACATCTTAAATGGTGGCTCACATATGTTGACTCATCACTACTACTAACTACTATGATGATCCACATTCTTACTCATGACTACATGTAGTGGATGGCTGACAAGGATCATATCTAGGATTAAATGACAATTGACAGCACGATATGAAACATCAAGCGATCTTATTCTTATTACTACATCAATCTATAGGATCCTACCAAAATCTAAAAATCCCAAAATAAAGCTTAAATGGGGAATTTATCAACAATTGAGATGGCCTGCATTTTGCATGCTTGCAATCCCCAAATTGCATTGGCTTGCATCATTAAACATTAGGAACATTTCAACTACTACCTTGTGAAGGGAGACTATGTCTTTAGATCTATGCAGCAAGCTGAAGCAAGTTATCAAGCACCACCTGTCTAGCAACTGAGTGCTATATGCAGCAAGCTGAAGCAAGGCATCAAGCACGACCTTTCTAGTCGGTAATGCAGGAATAGCTCCCCTCTCCATCACAGTCAATGCCCCACATGCATTTGCAAACTTGAGAGCCCCTCTCAATCGATCTTCATCTTGAAGCAACAAAAAATCAGAAGCAAAGAAGAAAATCAATACAAAAAAAAATAAAAAATCTTGAGAGCCCCTCTCAATCGATCTTCATCCTTGCATAGAAATTCAATACAAAAATAGATCCATCATCACGTACCTAAGCAAAGAAGAAATTGCAATCAGATGATTGTTAAATGCCTGGAACTTCTAACCACCTGGGACTCCTTGGAGGATCAAGCAGACACGAACAAGGGAGGTGGCTGTGGACGAAGGCTGTGGTCACAGGGCTGCGGCTGGTGGATGAGCCGGGGCAGTGACGAGGGTTGGATGAAAGGGGTTTTGAAAACCCTAGCACGAAATGTGCTCACAGATCAATGTTGTGTTTGCGGCGAAAGGGGGTTTTGAAAACCCTAGCGAGAGAGACAGAGAGATTGGGAAACAGAGAGAGGGAAATACGACTGAGTGACAGAGAGTGGATGAGGGAGTGCGAGAGATCGCGAGAGGGAGAGGGTTAGTGAGAGAGAGAGAGAGAGAGAGAGAGAGAGAGAGAGAGAGAGATAAAGAGAGAGCGGGGGTTTTGGTTTTGGGAATTTAGGTGCGCGCGGGTGAGGAGTGCGGATAGGATTATTTTTAGGGGTGACGGACATCACCATCTGGATTTTGTTTCGAATTGTGGGGCCCACCGTTGTGTATTTTATCTATCCACTTTGTCGATTCATTTTAACGGCTCCTTTTTATGGTTTATTCAAAAAATGATTCAGATCTAATATTTAGGTGGACCACACCACATATTAACGATATAAATTTATTTTTTATTCTTTCTCATTGTGTGGTCCACTTAGACTTTTGATCTTTCTAATTTTTGGTCCCATGCATTGAAATAATATTTCAAAATTGATGGACCGATTAGATAAAACAAATATATTGCAATGGGCCCCATGAAGCCCCTTAAGCATAGTCAGTCTCTAATAAGGTCCTATGGGGAGGTATGCTTTAGCTACAGATTAAGTACGTTTTAGCTACGGATTAAATCCGTAGCTATTTAGCTACAGATTAAATCCGTAGCCATAGACCTCTATAGACCGTAGCCTTTGCTCATTTTTTTGGTAGTGGCTGCACTGGTCAAGCCCCACCATGATGTATGTGCTGGTCCACACCATCCAGAGGGCTGGACGGTGGGCCACCCCACGAAGTATGTGTTATATCTTAACAGTCCATCACTGGATGTGACCCCCACCATGTGGACAGTGACATCCACCGTTCAAATTTCTTAGGGGCTACAGAAGTTGCTGATCAAGCTTATATTTTTGTTTTCACTTCATCTATCTCCATGTTAACTTATGAATAGGTTGGATCTCAAATACACCACGGCGGGCCACACCATGATGTGACTAGCCCTTTGATTAGGTGGACTACATCGTAAAGAAATAGGGGGATTTGTACGTCTATCATTGAAACCCATTTAGGTCACGGAAGTTCTGGATCAATGGGGAATTTGTTTTCCCCTTTTGATCCAGGTCTTTATGACCTTATGATTGGATTGGTTGGAAAATAAACTTTATAGTGGGCCCTGTGGTTTATTTGATCGTAGAAATCATTATCTCCGTTGCCATTTGTGGTATGGTCCAAATGATCCTCCAATATGATTTTTGGGATGTTTGATTAGGCCCATCTTGATTTATTTGTGGCCCGTCCATTGATGCCCATCTTGATATATATAAGGCCCAATATTGAGGCCCATCTCTGATGTATTTGTGGCCTGTCCATTAAAGCCCACCTTGATATATATAAGGCCCAATATTGAGGCCCATCTCTGATGTATTTGTGGCCCGTCAGTTGATGCCCACCTTGATATGTATGAGGCCCATATGATACAGCCCATTTGATGTATCTAGGGCCCGTGGGTTGAGGCCCATTGTGATGTATTCAAGGCCCATGGTTGAGGCCCAGTGCGATGTATGTATGGCCCATTAAGTTGTGTATGAATTCCTTGTATGGGTCACTCCTTGGGAGCAATGTTGGTTAAATGGCCACATTGTTGGGCAATGATGGTTTAATGTCCACATTGTGACTTTCCCTTAGGCCTTGTTCGGCAGATTACGATTGTTGTGGCCGATTGACCGATTATCGATCGAGGCCGATTATCGTTGCCGATTGCCTATTATGATTGTCATGGCCGATTGACTGATTATCGTGGCTGATTACCGTTTATGATTGTCATGGCCGATGGACCGATTATCGATCGAGGCCGATTATCATGACCGATTACCGATCACCATTGTTGTGGCCGATTGACCGATTATCGATCGAGGCCGATTATCGTGGCCGATTGCTTATTATGATTGTCATGGCCGATTAACCGATTATCGTGGCCGATTACCGATTATGATTGTTATGGCTGATTGATCGATTATCGATCGAGACTGATTATCGTGGCCGATTACCGATTATGATTGTCATGGTCGATTGACTGATTATCGATCGAGACCGATTGCCGATTATGATTGTCGTGGTCGATTGATCGATTATCAATCGAGGCCGATTATCATGGCCGATTATCTATTACGATTGTCATGGACGATTAACCGATTATCGATCAAGGCCGATTATCGTGGTCGATTACTTATTATGATTGTCATGGACGATTGACCAATTATCATGGCCAATTACCGATTATGATTGTCGTGGCCGATTGACCGATTATCGATTAAGGCCGATTATCATGGCCGATTGCTGATTATGATTGTCGTGGCCAATTGGCCAATTATCGATCGAGGCCAATCATCGTGACCGATTGTGGATTCCGATTGTGATGTGTATTCTGCTCATGTTTCAGGCCCAAGGTGATGTATATGCAGCTCGTATTTAATGCCTGTTATGATATCTGTTTTGCCAGTGTTTAAGGCTCAATGTGATGTATATGAGGCCTATGTGATGAGGCCCATTATGATGCATTTGAGGGCCAGGCGATGGAGCCCATTGTGATGTATGTTAGGCCCACATGAGAGGCCCATCGTGACGTATATTAAACTCTTGAGTGAGGCCCATGGTGCTGTATATTTGACCCTTGTGTGAGGTGATGGATCCACTATATGTTAGGATCTATGAGGGCCATTCCTTGGGGGCAATGTTGGTTAAATGTCCACATTATCGAGGTCAATTGTCGATGCCGGTTGTTGATACCGATTATGAGTATGTGATAGCATAGCATAATGATACATGCCCATACGCATCATCTGCATATTTGTTATGAGATGTGGTTGATCATTGCATATGTCATTGAGCATGTTGTTATGAGACTCCCTGATAGGTGGAGGTTATCTCACATGAGCGCACGGTATGTGCAGGATTGATGCATGACTGGATTGTATGACTCATGCATCTCGCATTATGATTACTGTACGCCCTAGCGACATTAGAGCTGTACCCTCCACAGGCATATCGTGGATGGTCAGACAGGACACCAAAAATTTGTTACTAGCATCGAGCTACCATAGATGACCCTAGGTGAAAATTCCTAAACCCTCTTGGTACCAGAGGATGCCCTAACGTCGAGACCGAGTGAATACATGAGCACCCGAGTGCCGAATACCAGGAGGCCGCATCTCCTACTGTGTCGTGGTCGGTTGGGAGGGGGTGTGGCCTTACCCGCCCGAGAGCAGGGGGCATTGCTAGGCTGAGTTTGATCAGCTCGTGAATGGGTCCGCTATCGACGTGCCGGATAGGTATTGCCAGACTATTGGCCAGGCGGATAATGAGGTTTCTTACACTCACTTGGACTGTGCGGCTGGGAGAGCGGCAGTGCCATTTGGAGTGTACTAAACCTTGGTGATGATTCTAGAAAGGAACCGTACTGATATGTGGACTTATTGAGTAAGAGTTGCATACTCATACATTCGTTTCATTCACTATCCACTAGGGTTGGTGGTGTGCAACTAATTATTGTGTACCTTTGCATGGCCAGGATTTTGGTTGGGCGCGCGACTAACCTGAGATCAAGAGTTCACTACATTGAGTCTGACTATCCAAATTTAGCTATGGGACTGGTTTGGATAGAAGTCCCTTGTGATGGACCCCATAGCCTGCGATACTACGTACTATCATCCCGACTTCACTTCAGCTTGGTCATTTCATTCACACCGCATATTACATTGCATCCACAGTACTTAGCATTTTGGGTTGCCATGTTTCTACATTAATATGACCATTAGTACTCATGCCTTGCATCGCATAGCCTTGGTACGGCTGATGACACTCATAGAATTATCAGTATATTTTTGCTTATTTCGATATTGTATGATTTATGGTATTGCATACATGACACTTACCTTACACACACTTCCACCACTCTATAAGCTTTTTATAAGCTTATGCACGATAGATGCGTGCAGGTGACGTTAGGTTGCAGCAGCGTTGAGTTTGGAGCATGCAACTGTCTTCTGGAGCTTTGATTTCGATATATGTATTTCCCTTTCAGCATTGTATTCAAATGATTGTATTAGTGGATATGTGATGATGATGTTGCCTTTATGATTTGGGTATACTTGTGGTTATGCTTCTTATGAGACAGATGTATGTTGGAAAATCCTCCTTGTGGGATTCTAGGATCGAAACCTGGCGTTTGGACGCTAGGAGCCGAGAATGGGGTACTACGGAGGCTGTCAGCACCGGGTTCAAAAATTGGGATTCCTGTGAATCCGATTTTCGGGTTTGGGACATGACATAATCTGCGTCCCCCTCTTCTCTCTCTCTCACCCTCCTCTTCTCCCTCTCTCTCTCTCTCAACCTGTAAGTAGCTAATCCGCGTCCCCCTCTCTCAACCTGTCAGTAGCTAACTACGTCCCCCTCTCCTCTCTCTCTTGCCCTCCTCTTTCTACTCCAAACCCTAACCCATCATCCATCGACGATGTCCATAGTCATCCCTATCTGCGGTAACAGCAGGTCTCGTCCCAATGCATGACCACCTAACCTCCATCAACAACTGCTACCATCACAATAGGCTACTCGTCCCTCATTGTCAACAACAGCTACCATCAAATCGAAGGTACTCTCTCTCAATCTCTCTTCCTTCATCTCTATCTATCTCACTTCCCTTTTTGATTTGGGGATTTCAGGGCTTACAGATTTGGGGATTTTAGGGCTTACAGATTTGGGGATTTTAGGGCTTATAGATTTGGGGATTTTAGGGCTTACAGATTTGGGGATTTTAGGGCTTACAGATTTTAGGGATTTTAGGGCTTACAGATTTGGGGATTTTAGGGCTTACGAATTTAGGGATTTTAGGGCTTACAGATTTGACCATACCATTCTATTACATCATTGTAGATAAATGCTGATTTTTTTTGGAATTACTTTTATGTAGATAAATTATTATTAGGATGTTATTTCCTTCATTTTACTGCTCCACTTTTAATCTTTAGTGATTTGTATTAAACACCTATTGAAACTTAGAATGGCATTTTTCAGGCACACGTCTACTATCGTTCTAGGCACTCATCCCTGCTTGTGTCACTCTCACTGGGGCCCACATGATTACTAATCCCATTATCAGAACCGTCAAAATCTTCCATATGGAAAAATCCTAACCTTTCATTAGGTTGCCAAAAAATAGGTGAAGAAACAAAATACAACAAAAACATTAAAAAAAGAAAAGAGAAAAATACCAAGATGTTCTCTAGCTATGATATTCCAGAATTTTTTATGAACAACCCTTGATGGTGAGGTCCATCATATCTGACAATTTGGATTGCCCATGGGCATATATGATACTCAAGTGGGATATTAGAGCTCTCCATAAGGTGAGACAATATGACCTGATCTTCTCCCTTAAATCAGGCCATTGTGCCCAAAAATGAGCTATTGGGTACAAAATAAATATCTGGCTAACTAAAAAAAATTAGTTATTCATTTATTTTGTTCATTTCGGCCCACCTGAAGAGTGAAATGTCCTGAATTTTTAGTGATTACATCTAATCAGTGTGCCCTACCTAATGGAAAGTTCGAATTTCTTGCACACGTGAAATTGGCACTTGTGCTTGCATGTTGATGGCCAGGATCTAAACTAAGATAATAATATTTATTTTCCCAACTAATATAATAATATTTTCTTAATGATTACTCATTTATGACCCAAAGATGGAAATTTTCGACTGAGAGAAAAATTGGTGATTTTACCCAATTATTTTGCACCCTAGCTAAGGTAATAGGATGAACTCTTAGTTCAAAGGAATTTAATTCTTCCTCAATTTTCACTAAGTCAGCTCCATTTCTTTTAGAAGAGATCCAAATGCTTCCTCTTGCTGGTGACTATTCTTTGGAGTGGCCTGACCATTTGGACAGGCTGTGTTTATATCTATATTTGTAGGTACCACACCCTTAACCTATAACCTAAACCGAAACCTATAACCTAAACCCGAATATAAACCCGAACCCGAACCTGAATTCTTAAACCTAAACCTATTCTCAAATCCCAAAACCTATAACTTTAACCTAAACCTATAACCTAAACTCAAGTCCCTAAACCTTAACCTACACCCTAACCAAAACCTATACTTATAACCTAAACCTATTCTCAAATCCTAAAACCTATAACCTAAACCTAAACCTGAACCCGAACCTGATTTCTTAAACCTAAACCAACACCTATTCTCAATTGCCTAAACCTTAACCTATAACCTAACCTAAACCTAAACCTATAACCTATACTTATAACCTAAACCTATAACCTTAACCTAAACTTAAAACCTAACCTAAACCTTAACCTATAACCTATAACCTAAACCTAAACCTAAACCTTAACCTATAACCTAAACTTATAACCTTTACCTAAACTTATAACCTTAACCTAAACCTATTCTCAAATCCTAACCAAAAATGATTTGAGATGATGTTTAATGATACTTTGTTAAATATGAAATTTATGACCTTTAGTAACTTGGTTAATTAAAAAGAACTACATAGTGGCTTGATCCTAATATGACTTTTTGGGTACATAGGCAGCCATTCGTAATGTACTATAATATTGGTGCAGCCACAAATCTTTTTCTCATTTGAATTGTAATAGACTATATCAGTTGCATTTTTCTCTGTCATACAGGTTGTGGCTATCAAAGATATAATATTACCTCCTTATAGGGAAACATTTAATGATGTGTACAGGTAAATTTATTTTTTCTTATTCCTTATATTGTTTTCTAGTTATATTTATGTTGATTTCAGAGTACAGGTAGCGATAGAAATTGTTCATCGATTGTGGCTTGTAGACAAAGGGATGAGTAACCAACAATACAAATATGGGAGGCCTTCCCCAGGTATCCAGATGCTTTTAGATATATTTATGTTGTTTTTAAATGTATTAGCTTGAAATTGATGGAGCAGACCCGGATGTGCGTTGGAGCTATCCGGATGAACGGGGGTCCCTGGAAGGTGGGAATCACTGTTATGACAATGATGAAGCTGTCCATTTCTTATGGACAACATTAGAGGGGCCTGGCCATTTGGATAGGCCGTGTTTATGTATTTGCTCGAAATTAATGGAGCAGACCCGGATGTGCGTCGGAGCTATCCGAATGTTGAGCGGGGCTCCTTGGAAGGTGGGAACCGCTGTTATGACCATGATGAAGCTGTCCATTTCCTATGAACAACATTGGAGGAGCTTGGTCATTTGGACAGGCCGTGTTTATGTATTTGCTCGAAATTAATGGAGCAGACCCAGATGTGCGTCGGAGCTATCCGGATGTTAAGCGGGGGTCCGTGGAAGGTGGGAATCGCTGTTATGATCATGATGAAGCTATCCATTTCTTATAGACAACATTGGAGGGGCCTGACCATTTGGACAGGAAGTGTTTATGTATTTGCTCGAAATTAATGGAGCAGACCTGGATGTGTGTTGGAGCTATCCAGATGTTGAGTAGGGGTCCCTGAAAGGTGGGAACCACTGTTATAACCATGATGAAGCTGTCCATTTCCTATAGACATCATTGAAAGAGCCTGACCAATTGGAGCAGGATGTGTTTATATCTGTATTTGCAGGGACCACACCCTTAACCTATAACCTAAACCTATTCTCAAATCCCAAAACCTATAACTACAACCTAAACTTATAACCTATAACCTAAACTCAATTCCCTAAACTTTAACCTACAACCTAACCTAAACCTATACTTATAACCTAAACCTATTCTCAAATCCCAAAACCTATAACCTAAACCTTAACCTAAACCTATAACCTATAACCTATAACCTATAACCTGAACCTATAACCTAAACTTAATTCCCTAAACCTTAACTTATAACCTAACCTAAACCTAAACCTATAACCTTAACCTAAACCTAAACCTATAACCTTAATGTTAACCTATAACCTTAACCTAAACCTATAACCTAAACCTATTTCCAAATCCCTAAACCTATAACCTAAACCTATTTCCAAATCCCTAAACCTATAACCTAAACTTAAACCTAAACCTATAATGTATAACCTAAAACCAAAACCTATTCTTAAATCCCTAAACCTATAACCTAAACATAAACCTATAACCTATAACCTAAACCTATTTAACCTATAACCTAAACCTAAACCTTAACCTAAACCCATAACCTATAACCTAAAACCTAAACCTAAACCTAAAACCTAAACCTTAACCTATAACCTATAACCAAAACTCAATTCCATAAACCTTGACCTATAACCTAACCTAAACCTAAACATAAACCTATAACCTAAACCTAAACCTAAACCTATACTTATAACCTAAACCTATTCTTACAACCTAAACCTATTCTCAAATCCCAAAACCGATAACCTAAACCTAAACTTATAACCTATAACCTAAACCTAAACCTTAACCTAAACCTATAACCTAAACCCATAACCTATAACCTAAAACCAAAACCTAAACCTAAAACCTAAACCTAAACCTTAACCTATAACCGATAACCTAAACTCAATTCCCTAAACCTTAACCTATAACCTAACCTAAACCTAAACATAAACCTATAACCTTAACCTAAACATGAAACCTAAACCTAAACCTATACTTATAACCTAAACCTATTCTTATAACCTAAACATATTCTCAAATCCCTAAACCTATAACCTAAACTTAAACCTTAACCTAAACCTAAAACCTAAACCTAAACCTATACTTATAACCTATAATCTAAACCTATAACGTAAACCTAAAACCCAAACGTAAACCCGATCTCAAACCCGAACCCAATTTCCTAAACCTAAACCTTAACGTCTTCTCAAATCCCTAAACCTAAACCTACACCTAATCCTAATCTCAACTCCCTAACCTAAACCTAAACCTAAACTTGAAAACCCAAACCTAAACCCGAACCCGAACCCGATCCCGATTTTCTAAACCTAAACTTATAACCTTAACCTAAACCTATTCTCAAATCCCAAAACCTATAACCTAAACCTAAACCTAAACCTTAACCTATAACCTAAACCTTAACATATAATCGTAACCTATAACCTAAACCTATAACCTAAACTTAATTCCCTAAACCTTAACCTAACCTAACCTAAACCTAAACCTTAACCTAAACCAAAACCTATGACCTAAAACCTTAACATATAACCTATAACCTAAACTTATAACCTATAACCTAACCTTAACCTAAACCTAAAACCTAAACCTTAACTTATAACCTAAAACCTAAACCTAAACCTAAAACCTAAATGTATTCTCAAATCCCTAAACCTAAACCTACACCTAATCCTAATCTCAACTCCCTAACCTAAACCTAAACCTAAACTTGAAAACCCAAACCTAAACTTGAAAACCCAAACCTAAACCCGATCCCGAACCTGAACCCGATTTCCTAAACCTATAGCTTAAAACCTAAACTTAAACCTAAACCTAAACCTTAACCTAAACCAAAACCTATGACCTAAAACCTTAACCTAAAACCTTAACCTAAACCTATTACCTAAAACCCATAACCTATGACCTAAAACCTATGACCTAAAACCTTAACCTAAACCTAAACCTAAAACCTAAACATATTACCTAAAACCTAAACCTAAACCTAAAACCTAAATGTATTCTCAAATCCCTAGACCTAAACCTACACCTAATCCTAATCTCAACTCCCTAACCTAAACCTAAACTTGAAAACCCAAACCTAAACCCGATCTCGAACCTGAACCCGATTGCTGTAATAATGTAGCCCAATGACATGGCAACAAATAAAAATGTATCCCTTTTAACACATGCCCCTTTTTACAAAACTTTAATTTTTGTTGTTACTTCTATTAACTTGAATTGAAACACTTTTTTTGCATTATTTGCTTGCATTAGTTTTATTTTAATTATCAGTTTTATTTTAAAAAAGTGTGCCCACTTTTTTGGAAGAAGTTTCTGCAATTCTTCATGATTCTAAATTATAATGTTTTGTTAGTTGAATATATTTTTTATTAGATGAAAGACAAAAAGAAAATTGTTATTGATTTTTTTCTTTTTTTTTAAATTTATGATGTTAAACTTATATGTATTTATGCGTGGATGAATGTAATGTGGATAGATTGTTTGTGTTTGGATGGATGTAGTTTATGTTTGGATGAATGTAGTTTATGTTTGGATGGATTTATGTAGTTTGGGTTTAGATGGATGTGAATGTGAATATGATGAAATATATTATGTAACAGGTGTATATCAGGAAGAATACGATGAAATATATTGTAATAGGTGTATATTGTGTTGAAACTTCTTCTGTCACAGGTGAATCGTATATACTATAGATACATCAAGCACTTCAACGGAAAATTTCTTATGAGGTGCATAAGTTTCTATGGAAGGTCATGCTCCAAGGCGTCCAAGCCTATTGCAAAAAGGGCTTTTGGATGATCCTGTTGAGGAACTTACTGAGAAACTTATTAAGATACTAGCCGAAAGAGGAACCTTGCGGCTTGATTCAGTGGTTTTTCCTTACTTTCTTAGGACTAGGGTAGTTACTTTATTTGTCTGGCTGAAGACGGTAAACTTAGCGCTCCTAGGAGGCAACCCAGCTCTTCATTTCATTTCATTTTTATCATTAGTTAGTTCAATGTTTGTGGGTAACATTACTGCAAACCCTCACGAGACTACAACTCGGCCACTAGGGATAACCTAGGGGTTTAAAGGCTTGTTGCATATGCTAAATGCAATCGAGAGCACCTGCGAAAGTGGTATAGGTAGGATTTTGTCTTTACTTTTGTTGGTTTCTCTCTTGTACTGACCCCCTTTTACGTAAATAGCTATGGAAAGCCTCTTGATTCTTTCAGGTATTATCTTCCTATCACTTCTCATTTACTTATTTTGTCCCATGTGCATTGCATATTTATTTCTTTTACATTGAGGACAATGTAGATTTTTGGTTGGGGGTGGGAGATTAGGTTTCCTAATCAGTGTTTCTTGGTCTTGAGCAAAGTTGTGAAATTTTTTAATTTTTCAGGCTTTCTGATGAATTCAGAGTGATTTTGACGGCCATCTAGGGCACTTAGAATTTCAAGATGCGGAATGTTGGTACTTTATGACTCTTGGATTCAGTTATCTATTAAATTTCACAGCTAAGTTTGAATTATTAATCCATGATTAGAAGTTTTAAACATTAATTGAATCATAATTTCACATGTCACATCTCACTTACACATCAAGGTTTCATTCGATATTGAAGGATTAATTTGGTGATCACTAAGCTTGAAAGGAACCAACCTGAGAAATTGAAAAGATTGGGTGAATGATTTTCACCATAGGTTTGCTCCCTACAGGTGTAGATTCGATTCCCCAAGGTTGACATCCATGAACTTTTTGGCGACCGGTCTTTATCATAGGTTTGCTCCCTATAGGTGTAGATTCGATTCTTCTCCTTGGCTGTACTTTTAAAAAGTGGACATAGTGTGAAAATCATTAAAAGCTGGAAGAATGAATCAAGCTTTGGTTTAGGTGTTGGTTATCATGAATTCTCTTGTGGTTACCAATGATATCCTGAATTAGAGAAGTGAATTTTAATAATGTTAAGCCGATATTACACGATACACCCATGGAATTCAATATTTAGAATCGTTCTAATTAATGGATTAATATTTGAGCTTGATTATGAAGTTTACCATGAGCTTGATTTTAGGAGAAAGTAATGCCAACATTCATGAATCTTAGAATTCGAGTATCTGAATTGTTTTCATAAATCTCTTGAGTTTGTAGAAATTGTCTTGTAATTCTTAACTTATTTTTCGCATACCTTGCTCGGGACTAGCAAGATGCTGGTTAGGGGTTGATGCTGAGGGTGACTCATTTTCCACATTAAAGCTTGTGATGATCTGCCCAACTCTTTTGATGATTGTTTGGCACACTTTGCAGATTCAAATGATCCCATGATAAGAGACATAGTGAATGCCTTGCAAGACAACATTTTGGTAGTCATCACTGACCGAGAAAACCCTTACTTTGAAGCCCCTTCTTCCACAGATCCTGAATGTTTACCATTAAGGGAGGAGGAGCTGAAAATTGAACCAAAATCTGACACTTCGGAATGTGTTGAGACTACATTACGTCTTGTGAAGTTTTCTAAACTTTATCTACCTGTAGTTTCTGATTCACTATGGGATACTAAAACTGTTCACTCCCCAAGTATAGGGTTGTGATGTAGTAATAAACTCGGTAAGACCGAGGTCGAATCCATAGGGACTGATACCTGTACGTTTCCTGAAACTATGTAGAAATAGAACTTGTCTAGGATGCGTTCTAAACCAAATAGGATTTAAGAAATAATTGTGGAATAATTATCTAAAACTTAAGGAATTCAGAGAAGGGAAACTAGGGATTCAGAGGATCCACTTGTAGGGATCGGGGAGATCTTTTGCCTGCATCAGGAATCATGGAAATCAAACTGAACTTACTTGATCTGGTTTTCAAGAGATGAAAGGTATATGAATTAGAATGGATTCCATCATCTAACCATGCCCAGGAGACAAAGCAAGCAACAGGATTAAACTAATTACCAACCAAACAACAATGTATGAGGATCAGGAAGGGTACTGTCATCCTACCATGCCCATGGAGCAATGATGAACAACAGGGCTTCCTGACTTCATAAACATAAAAATAGAGAAAAAGAAATTTTCAAAGCCATTGCAAACCCATTGTAATTTCAGTCACAACAGACCATTAAAGACTGAGAAAAGATTCCTTTAATAATCAACTTAAAACCAAGTTTAGTTCAGAAATTTAAATTAAAGGCACAAAGTAGGATCTCCCATCTCGCTACGGGCTTCACCTCTTAGCCCTAGCTAAGAGGTTTAGCCACACATGAATGGGCTAAGTCTTAAAAAATTTGAAAGAAATATAAAGGAAAAGAAAAACCAGGTCAGCCTCTGCTCCAGTCCAGCTAATCTCTCTCCTCCAGCATGCTCCACGGCTCTAGCCTCCTCTGTACTCTCTCAATCTCTTGGCTGAGCTCACCTCCCTCCTCTTTCACTCTCCCTGACGTGCAGCAGCAACCCACCTTTCTTCTTTTCTTCTTTTTTTTTCTTCCTCTCCTCCTCACGCTGATCCCGTTCCAGCCTCCAAGAATCCTCCCTCTTCTCTCTCTCTTTTCCTTTTATATCAGCAGCAGGAGAGGGTGGTGGCTGGCTGTATACGCACGGCAGCTTCCATAGCGAATTCGGTTGACGCTCTACGCAGCTCTCTTTACGCAGCCAAGAAGATGAGCGGAACACGGCCCACTTCAATTGTATCTTTCCGAAAAAGCAACGTCCCTTGGGGTTTTTTTGGATGAGGTACATGATGGACGGTTTGGATTATCCGTCTGACCGAAGACAGAGGGCTACAACCGCCCGGATTTCCCGGACGGTCTCGGACGGGCGTAACAGGGGGTGCGCTGGTGCTCGGTGGGGCCCATAATCAGCATCTGTTAGGGAATCTACTTCGTCCATTAACTTCGTGACGAAATTTCTGGTGAAGGTAGATGGTTTTGGAGTGCTTTTGATATGGCCCAACTGCTGGATCTTACGGCCGTCTAATCTGCTTTTGAACGGTTGGGAAACAATCCTCACTTATTTTTTTGTAATTATGTCACCTAGGTCTTGGTGATATGGGCCGTAGAATTCTTATGGACGGTCCAGATTGGATCGTCGAATCAAGATGGTGGCCCACTGCATCTAACTGCAAGCTCTGTTTGAGCGCTGGAGGATGGTGCCGCGAAGACGACTCGGTCAAACCGAGTTTGATGGGTTTGAGCAGTCCGGTGGGGCGCAGGAGTGTACCGCATGGTGCACTCTCACCTTATATGTGGGGTCCACTGTAATGTATATGAGAAATCCACACCATCCATCTTGTTTCTCTTCTACTTTAAGTGGTTGAGACCAAAATTGAAGCATATCCAGATAGCAGGAGGGCCCTAGTTTAACAATTTGTGGGCTGACCTTGCTATTGGGCCTCTTCCACAAGGATAAAACGGATGAAATTCGATATGTACGGTTAATTTATAGTCCTCAGGCCATGTATGAAGTTTCGAACCGAGACGATGGTTAGAACCCTGTGATCTTGCATTCTGGCTAATTTTTGGGCTACTTGATCTTCAGTTTCTCGATTTTCGCGGACCCCTGGTGTATAATTCCGTCGCTCTTGGTCTCCTAGAGTCCGTTCCTTGCCTTGGTGCTTCTGGAGCGTCAAATCCATGCATTTACTACCCTTTTTCAGTCCAGGCTTTTAAACACACCCTGCATTACAAACACGATTAAATCAGCCATTAAACGGTATTATGTTTGTAGATCCAAGTAATAACTGGGGTCTAATATGCAATATTTGACCCTCAACATATTGACCATCTCATATTTGAAAATTTCTGACGGCTCTAGGCCATCCATATATTTTCTAAATATTCAAATATGAGACGGTCGAAGACCATCCTTTTAATGGTCATAAGAGACGGTTCATAGCAGTCCTTTTTAAGGATGGTCCATGACCGTCCTTTTAAGGCTCATAAGAGACGATTCATATTAGTCCTTTTGAAGGACGGTCCATGACCGTCCTTTTAAGGGTCATAGGAGACGGTTCATGACAGTCCTTTTTAAGGACGGTCCATGACCGTCCTTTTTACAGACGATCCATGACCGTCCTTTTAAGGGTCATAAGAGACGGTTCATGACAGTCCTTTTTAAGGACGGTCCATGACCATCCTTTTTATAGACGGTCAATGGTCGTCCTTTAAATGTTAATAAGAATAACGGTTCGTGACCGTCCTTTAAGTAATACGAAACCTCAAAATATGACGGCCCATGCGACGATCCATGAGCGTCCTTTTTGGTCATTTGAGACGGTTTTCAACCGTCATTTTTCACTGTTTTAGCATAGTGACATACAATTTTATAGGATGTTCATTAAGGATTTTAGTCAAATTTCTAACCCATTGAGTAATCTCTTTCAAAAGGATTTTCCATTTGAGTGGATTGACTCATTCTAAGATACATTTACAAAGCTAAAGCGTATGTTAACAATCACACCAATCATGCAACCACTCGATTGGAGCGTTCCTTTTGAAATCATGTGTGATGCTAGCTGCTATGTTGTTGGGCTTGTGTTAGGCCAAAGGAAGGACAATAAATCATGTGTTATCTACTATGCAAGTAGAACATTGAACAATGCCTAAATAAATTACTCCACCACGGAAACTCATTCTCGTAGTTTTTGCTTTAGATAAATTCAGGTCCCACTTGATTAGATCCAAAATTATAATTTTCACCGACCATGTGATGCTCAAATATCTTCTCTCAAAGAAGCATGCTAAGCCCCGTCTTTTGAGATGGATCCTCCTATTCCAAGAGTTTAACTTAGAGATATGTAACAAGAAAGGAGTAGAGAACGTAGTAGACAATCATTTGTCTTGACTCGTCCTCTTGGATTCCATTGAGAGTTCACCAATTAAGGACACTTTACCAGATGAACAATTATTTGTTATTTCTCAATTACCTTGGTATGCTGACATAGATAATTATCTTATAACATGTAAATTACCAATCCATTGGATGTCACAAGATAAAAATGAGATTTTTTGACCAAGGTATATAGCTTTTTATGCGATGACCCCTATTTATTTAAATATTTCCTTAACTAAATCATTAGGATATGTGTTCCAAACAATGAAAAATTTAGTGTTATCTCCTATTGTCACTCAAAAGCTTATAGAGATCATTTTTTAAATTTCTTTGTAAAGGAAACCATCAATAAGATTCTTCAATGTGGTTTTTATTGGCCGACTATGTTTAAAGATACCCATGAGTTTTGCAAAGCGTGTAAGCGATATTAGAAAATAAGAAGAATGTCCCAAGGAAATATGATGCCTGAAAATCTGATTCTAATTGTAGAATTTTTTTTAGGGCATTGATTTTATGGGAGCTTTTCCCCTATCTTTTGGACATCTTTACATGCTCATAGCTATGGATTATTTTTCCAAATGGGTAGAGGTGATTCCTTGTAGAACTAGTGATCGCAAAACAGTTCCATGATTCTCAAAAGAAAATATTTTGTCAAAATTTGAGACACCAAGATCCATAATCATCGATGGTGGTTCACACCTCTATAACAGGACATCTGAAAATATAATAAAGAAATATGCATTACATATAAAGTGGCTACACCCTATCATCCACCAACAAGTAGTCAAGCTGAAGTTTCCAATAGGGAAATCAAACAGATTTTAGAGAAACATTGAATCTAGAACATAAGGATTGGTCTTTGAGGCTAACCGACGCATTTTTGGAGTTATATGGCTGCATTCAAAACCACTATTGGAATGTTTCCCTATGGACTTGTCATTGGGAAAGCTTATTACTTACTAGTGGAATTGGAACATAAGGCATACTGAGTCATAAAAAAAAATCAATTTTGATATTAATAAAGCTAGCACACTGCATAAACTCTAGCTTGTGGAGTTAGAAGAAATTAGGAAAGATGCATATGAGAATGTGAGAATATACAAGGAGAGGAAGAAGGTGTTTTCAGAAGAAATTGGAAAAATCTTTCAAATTTGTGCTAAATTGTGAATTTTGAGCTAAAATTTTAAATTTGCTTAAAACAAGATTTCTGTAATCTTTGGTGTTTTCAAATAATAATCTAAGAGTTAAAATAATAAGATACTTAATGTTGAGGGTTTTTGAAGCGTAGATGCTAGTTACTTAATAAAATTTTAAGATTAAGTGTACTTTAATAATCCTTAGTTGAAAAGTTTGAATGATGATTGAGTCATGAATATAACATGTCACATATAGCTTACACATTAGAGTTTAGTTCTTTACTTAATTGGTGATGTAATGATTATTGAGAATGTTAGGAACTAAGCCTATGTAATGTGTCCATCATGATAAGTGAAAAAGAAAGAAAAATACGTAGCTAAAGAAATAGTTGTTGAAAAGGGCTACCTATTGAATTTTCCATGAAAAGACTATTTGGTATAGAAAAAAGGAAGAAGAATGTATGAAAAAAAAAATGGAAAATGAGAAATAGAGTGAAGGTCATCGATGAAAAAATTAAAAGCTGGAAGAGTGAAGTGTTGAACTGTAAGGAAAGTTCTGGTGTAGGCTTTGGTTGATCTAATCATTCCTTTGATTATCATTGTGAACATGAAAGTGGAAAAATTGAATCAGGGTTAAGTCTACGGTACATGGTGCATTCGTAAAACTCAATATTGGGATCTCTAACTTATATGATTATTTCTTTAAACTTAATTGGGATATTTATTAAAGTATTAGAGCTTAGGTGAATGGTATGCTTGATATTAGTAGATTTAATTCTCTTTGGATTGGATTAGATTGAAATTATTTGAGATTACATGATTAACTCTTTTGAGAATTTATATTTAGATTCATAATCTTTCGCATGTTTTGATTGAGAGTAGAAAAATGTTAGTTGGGGGGTGTGATCAAGCCTAAATATTACATATTTATCATCCCAATTGCATTAGTTTTCATGCATTCAAGTGCTAAATTGACTTAATAACATATATTTTTTACATGCAAGGTAATTCATAAGACAAACATGAAATCATTTTAAGAAAGAAGAATTAAAGCTCGAAGAATGATCAAATGAAGAATATGAGATTTAAAAGATAATATTAAAGAATTCAAGTGCCAAAGATTCAAGAAAACCATGTATCAATGATAGAGAAAAGTTTGAAAAATCACACAGTCCAATAATAGAAATAACAGATTGTTCGGTCCCACTTAAGGTTAGTTCGGTCCAACCGAAAGTACTAAAAAAGTTCAACAAGAAACAATAATTTTCAGACTTAATTCAGCTTGACAGTTGGGTACAACCGAAGTTATGTTCAGTCTCATCGAATGAGGGTTCGGTGCGACTGAAAGGAGATAAGAACTTAAGACAGATTTTTTGTGAAATTTGGCTATAGCCGAAGGCAGCTTTGGCTAGACTTAGTGCAACCAAAGATGGGTTCGGTGCGACTGAAGCGTAACAAAAGTGTAAAATTTTGAAGTCGATTCAAAGTCGATGCAGACTTTCTCTATTTAAAGGGATATTTTAGGCTATTCTAATGAAAAATTAGGGCTTGGGAGAGAGACCAACAGGTGGTAGAGCTTCGAAGGAATTGTCCTTCCTCCTCAATCCCTCGGCTCTAATTTTTTTTTTAATTCAAGCTTTTCCTTTGTTTTTATTTAAGATGTTAGTCATGCTTGGATAATCTCTTAATTAAGGGTAAGGGATGAACCTTTTGATGGATATTTGATATTTAATTCATTTTCATTGAAAGTTCTAGATTATTAATGTTGAATTGTGATTAGATGTGATTGAATTCCTAAATTGGAGAAGGAATTAATCTATAAGTTGATTGATCTATTGTTGCCTTCTAGTATATTAGATGCTTCATATTCCCTATGATTTGATTACATATATCTTCATAAGAGATTAAGCATATCGTGATTCTAATTTATGTTGGATGTTTATGATTAATGTTATTGTGTTATCTTCCTATTATAATAGATTGGAATGCAGTTCTAGTTGAATTATGAACTCAAGAAAACGAGTTAAGTTTTAAGTTTATTGATTGTGGATTCTTGGATCCTTAATGGTTTTTATTCATTGTTTTAGAACTCTTCAACTTCACTAGGTTAAAAACTCAAACAACCTAATTAGTTCTAAGTGTGTTCTCACCAATTTCCCTATAAATCGACCTCCATCTCAACGAGTTATTATTGCATCACAGCCCTACACTTGGGGTTGTCAACCCTTGGGTTCGATCAACACACCTATGAGTTTGCTAGTTTGGGCAGTTTGTTTTCCAGAAGCTCGGAACCTCTTATAACAAATCTTGTCATGTTCAATTAAGTCTGCAAAGGCTTAGGGATGATCAACAAGGTATATTATTAAGCTTGGGATCATCTAGAAGTTCAAGGGTTGTTTTAGGTTGAGGTTAGGTTCACCAGGGCACCTTATGTACCTGTTCTTCACTTTCTTAAGGCTCCAGCCTTCATGTGTTTTCAATCTTCAGCTTGCAAGGACTCAAATAACCTGACACATAGATGCACGTGATTGACAAAGAAGGTGTAAAATTTCATACATTAACAAAAATAGCATTCTGTTTTCGTCTTGGTCGAGTGGAGTCAATAGGGAGTTGACACACGGAAAGATGGCCGATTACATTAATTACATCGAACAACAAACCACTGTTGCTTTCACCTTTTCCCCCAAGGTAAAGCGATGTGGGGGGCAGTGTTGCACCCTATTTTTGACCACTCCCAAAACAACGAATGAGTAAAGGACGCTTGTTATTGCACGAGAAAATTACAGCATGCATGAGATCTTTTTAGATATTTGTGAAATTGCGGTTTTTGCCTCTATGCATTAAGTGCGAAAGCTTGGCGGAACTAAGAAATAAAGGTTATATCCTATAGGGGGTGATTAGGACCAATTTAAAATTTATGCTAATTAAAAATAATAATTGTCTAACTTAAACTAATTAATAATTAAACTAAGAAAGGCAATATAACTCTAAGGCTTCCAAGCCAATAGCGGGTCCAATCACATAGACTACAAGAGATTTGCAAATAATGCAACTAGTCTATAATACGATAATGTATATGTGTGTGTGAGATGTGCTACCAATCAACACTTAAGCATTTATTTAATCATGCATACATAATTTAAACATTCAAACTCACAAGCATAATTAAACAAATGTGCAAATGACACTCTAAAAAACAATCATATATAGTGGTTCAGATACTTGCCTACTCCACTCTTGGCGGACACACTCAACTCATGAGTGTACCGGATTTTACTATCAGAGGTTTTAAATCAGGTTCACCTCTCACCTTTACAGCCCTACATAAGGACTCTAAAATTTATGCACTGCATAAGAACAATGGTCCTACTCCCGAACCTGACAAATTAGGCTTTACTCCTCGAGCCAACGTCCTACACAAGAACTCAATACGTATTCTCCCGCTGGAAGTTCTCGCAAGAGACTTTAGTTGGTATTTCATTAAGCTAACCAACAACCTTGGTCCTATGCAAGAACTACGGATTTATGCCCTACACAAAGGCCAAAGTCCTACACAAGAATTTAGACGAGTTTGGATTTAGAAACTTTTACCCTCAATCCTACATAAGGAGAGTAAATTTGGACTCTTACAGTGACAACTTACTTATCGGATTGAGCCCCCTTTTGTAGTGCCTTCTTGGGTTGCTTAATCTTAACTCTCATGTACTTTAATTAGCTACCCGATGCTCCCCCAATCATGTTGTCGCTGCTTTACCAAGGCTTTAGCTCTACGATCAAGCACCTTATATTTGATGCTCTTCCGAGGTGACCAAGGTGATGGGAGGTTGGTTGAATCTCTTACAACTAGTGGGAAGTTATTTTTCATAAGGGATTTACCTAGATGGGTCTCCTAGATGATTTGGACAATGGTTTACCAAGATTTCTTAAGTCTAATCTCTAGAAAATGGAAGGGTTCAAGCACATCTTCAATGTAGAGGTTAAAATCCTCACATGAGTGAAAATCTCAAGGAATATTGTTTAGAACACCATGAAACATAGGCTATGATGAAGGATATAAATATTGAATTGTCCTACCTTCCATTGCTCCAAAAACCCATCCGAATGCTCAAGAGTTGATTGTCCTTTATTAAAAGTTCGAGCTCCAATGATAAAAAATGAGTAGAAAACAGCTCCGCTAATGTCATCGAAGGTCCTTCGATGTCATCGAAGCAACCTTTGATGTCATCGAATGGTTCCTCGATGCCATCGAACAAACAATCCAGATTAAATGTGCTATTTTCTTGCTAAACAGATTTGGACCATTACCGATGTCATCGACTGACCTTCGATGCCATCAAACATCAAGTTTTCAATGCCATTGAGAAGGTTAGAGGAAAGTCCAAAAAACTTGCTGGACAATTCTGACTCTCAATTGATGTCATCGAGAAGGTCAGAGGAAAATTCAAAAAAAAATTATTGGACAATTTTGACTCTCAATTGATGTCATTGAGAAGACTTCGATGTCATCGAAACATAAGTTTTAATGTCATTAAATGGACCTTGATGTCATCGAGAATTTCAGACAAAAATCCAGTTTGGTTGTTGGATATCCCTGATCCTCAATCGATGTCATCGGATAGGCCTTTGATGTCATCGAAGGTTATTCGATGGCAGCTCGATGCCATCGAACATCACTTAGAATTTATTGTTTTGGGCTATCTTTTATACAGCAACTTCGCACATCTCCTGGCCTTGTTTATCATGTTTTTGTTGGTCTCCTAAGGCTAAGGGATGATCAATCAGGTATTCCTATTAGGTTAAGATCATATAAAGGTCTATGGGTTGTTTTGGGTCAAGGGTTAAGGTCACCTAGGCACCCCATTTATCTGTTGTTGCTTCCTTGATGCTCCATCTTCGCTTGTGTCTTTGGTCTTCACTTTCCAAATGCTCAACCGACTACATAACACAATGATTCACATGATTGACAAACTAAGTACATGAATAAGTGCACTAACAATTTGGAGCACTTTTCACAGAAGTACAACTGTCATAGATTTAGATAATACACATCATCTAATAACGAGGCACGACCGAGAAGCCCAGAAGCTGAAAGTGAGCAAGCAAAAAGAAAGTTCAGTGAGACATATGTCAAGAAAGAAGGAATGATCTTGAAGACCAAATGTGGAAATTATTTAGCTGTCATAACCATTGAAATAAGGAAGAGAAACATTTGAAGAGAAGCCGCAACAGATATCTATAAATAGTAAGAAGTTTAGCAAAACAATTTATCTCATACCAATCCAACAAACCAATCAAATTTATCATATCAAAATTATCTTTCCATATTATAGATTAGCTCTATTTTAAGAGTAACGATAATCTAGTAGCAGTAATCAAGTATATGCTCATTCACTGACTATTAGCATTTTCTTTTGGAAAGGCTTATTGTCATTGATCTTTGTGACCGACTGTATGCAATCCTTTTTTTTGTTTGATTATAGTCATATATTAAAGTACTTTCGAACAGAAGGCAAGTTGCAACTCATCTTCAGAGGAAGAACCCCACCCTCTGAAAATCGTCTGATCATTCGATAACTATCTTTCGATTGGATGAATAGGCGACCTATTGTTCACAACCCCAAGTGTAGGGTCATATTGTAGTAATAACTCGATAAGATTGAGGTTGAATCCACAGGGACTAAACTTGTACGTATTCTAAAAATAACTAGAACTAGAACTAGAAAAAGATCTAAATTGAAATCTGAATAATTGAGGGTATTGGTGAATAATGTTGATTAAAAGTTATGAATTTAAAAGTGGAAATTAGGGTGCCAAGGATCCACTCGTAGCTATCAAGATGCTACCTTACTTGATTCAAGGAACATAATTGAAATTGGAGTCTTGTCCGACCCAATTGGAAAATAAAGCAATTTAAATCAAATTTGAACTTTTCATTGACCTAATTCTCAATACAGGTGAATTGTGATGATTGGAAGAGATTCCATTACCCTAACATGCCCACGAGATGATGGTGAACGACAGGATTTACCAATCTCACTATCTCAAAACAGGAAAAGAAGATATCCAAAACTATTACAGCATCTAATATAATTTGAGTCTCAATAAATTATAAAAAATTGAAAATATTATCTTAATATCAAACTAGAAATCAATGAACTTCAATAAGAATAAGAATCAAAGTAAAATAAACATCTAAACACGTTACGAGCTTCACCTCTTAGCCCTAGCTAAGAGGTTTAGCCAACCATAGACATGATTGAGACCAAATCTCTTAAACAAAGTATGAAAAATAAATTAGAGAAGAAGAAAACTCTTTGGTAGCTGCTCCACCCTTGTGTATACTCCTTGAGACCTTTCCAAACCCTAAAATATGCTTTGGAGTATCTTAGGGAGTCCTATTTATAGTTGTAGAACTCCAAGTTTCTCATCGATTTGGAAAAATCTAGAAACCGCTTCAAATTTATACATTCTATGTAGTTTTTCAAAATAGACTCGGAGTTTAAACCGCCTCAAATTTACACTCTGCGCAATTTCCCAAAAGAGCCTCGGAGTTTTAGAATATGTTTTTTCAGGAAAATTTCAGGAATATGTTTGTTTTCAGGACAATTTCAGGATTCCTTTTCTTCACTTCAAATCTTTGATTCTCTTCATTCCTCACTTCGTTTTCTTGGATCTTTGGGATATGAATTCTTCATTAATGACTTTAAAATCTTTATTTTGTAAAATCTTTTGAGTATAAATCCTCCTTTTGGTATCAATTTCACCTTAAGCTCTCGTAATCACCTCGCACATGAAACATGCATAATTAAATAAATTAAGCACTATTATGTTTATGAAACCAAGGTATAAATAGGGAGAAATATGCAATATTTCACACTCAACACCTGTATTCTTAGATATTGGTCATACACGATTGCATTCAATATATTTACTTATGTTGGTTTTGGCACGCCCACATACGTGACCTAAACTAAACTGAGAGCCAACATTATTGAATGAACTCCCAATCGATGATTGGGTGTTTGACGGGTCCTTCAAATGGTGCAGGACAGTTGCTACCAGCCCTATAAAGGTGAGGTCATCAGAAAAATCATGTGTGTGCGCACATGGGTATTTGTGCTCACATGTATGCATGCCTGCGTGTAGACGCCTCCCAAGAATCCTAAACTCATAAAAAATCCTTAATCTTCAAATCTCCACACTTTAAGAAACTCCTTATTATAATTCCATGATATTATTCAATGGAGAAACCAACCCATATCAAGTAGGATAAGATCACATCATAAGTGGGGTCCACCGATATACCATTGCTTAAGGCGCTAGATACGCTCTATTTAATGAAATCATCGATCTATGATGCCCCACTAAACGGAAAGTACTTACTACAACTCACTCTCGACTGGAGGTTTGGCTCACTCCGGACAGGCCTAGGGTAGTCTCATGCTCAAGCTTGACAGTTTTTGCATGGACCATGCTCAGGCTTTCCTTGAGGCCCATTGCTTCAGGTCTATCTCAAGCCTTTAGCCTGTTTAATAATAGGGCTGGCTTAGGAAGACAGATGCCCAATTAACTCCCAGAACTATGTTTGACCTTCATTAATTTTCTACTAAATAACATTAATATAGTTAGGGCTATTTCACTCAAATTACCTTATATTGTTGATAATATGATATATGACTTCAAAATTTTTAACTTTATTATTTAAATCACCTTTTACGAAAAGTCAAAGACCTTTGAACAGCAAACGACAAAAATACACATCAAGCCTCATTAGTTGCCAGAATTACAATCGTTGCAAGACTAGCCTTTCGTGCTTACATACATCACGTGCGGTGGGCAACGCGTACTCCACTGATGCACATGTCAATATACGAATCACATGTCCAATGTATGAGTTTTACATCAGCTGGGGTAAACGGTTGAAATCTTCTAGAGTAAAACTCAATCCATTTCATATCTCAGGTGGGCCGCACCATACAATAAAAGCATAGTTGCAAATGATTATTTTAAGTGTCGGTTTACATTATATCTTTTGTGATACGCTATATTTTGCGTAATTTTTTTATTTTTATTTTTTAAATGTGGGCCCATGTTTTATACGGCACTAATAATCATTTAATCTCTATATACGGGCCCCACATGTGCAATGGAAGTAATTGATTACAAGTCTCTACAATAAGGTAAGATTAAATCTTAAATGATAAGGTAGATTAGGGAAAATATAATATGGTGGAGCATATTTCCACAAGACAAGTGGAGGATCGGTATTGTTCGCTGGGTGGATCCCACCTTGGATTGCCTACCGCCGAAATGATCTTAATCAGATGTTCTAACTTCCACCCTATGACATGGACATTCCAGATTCAATGGCATAAAATTCATCTAGATGGCAGTTAGCTTTATTCCATTACATGGTGAATTTTTAGCCACGCAGCCCACGGTGGGGCTCACCTTTGAAATACAGGCAAGATCTCATGGTAATATGATCTATACATCTAGGTGACATGTCTGGGAAATATCTAGGCCGTTCATCCGGTGGGCCAAATTTTTTTATATATCCTACTTGTAAAATCAGGGTGGTTTGGTCGTGAAGTGGGGCAAAACTATAAGTTGAATGTGAACACAGTTGGTCATTCTTTGAACTGTTCATTTCTAAATCTTGTACTCGGTCAAAGGAATCCTAAGTTAATCGCGTGCACTTTCATGGCAGTGGTATCTCACGCATCACACATGAAAATGACACGTAGTAAGCTGTCCAAGCCGCCTATCTCACTATCCTATGGTATGAATGCTTTAGTCACTAATGCATGCGAGCCCACCATCATGTGTGTATGCCACTCAACCACTGCTGTGTATTGAGTGATCACTGATGATGATGAGGTGCCCAAAAAATCAGGACTAAACTAAAACTAAGTGGACCACGCTATGAAAAACAATGGACAACCACTCAAAAATCTCTAGATTCACATGGGACCCACATGAATGTTGGATGGCCTGAATTTTGGAGCACCTTTCGTGGTGGGGACCTACTGGATATGTTGGAAGCTACACTCATGAAGGTGGCCCCCAGCTCAACCCTAATAGAATGAGCTTTTTGTTTTTTTGTACCTAATAAAAGATCTTGCTCATTCATCAGTTAGGGTATATCATGAGCATGCTTTGGACAAAATAATGTTGGTCGGCAAATCGTGCAGTCAAACTTGTATGACAAGATATGGGGTATTGGGAAAGGAAGTCCATCAATAAAAAGTCAACATACATTGGCTTACTTGATGAACTGCTACCATGCATGGCATATTAACAGTAAACCCTACTCAATGAATGGCTTATTATTTTTTTTTTTCTAGAGGTGTACTGTCGCTATTAAATTAGTTTTTTAATAATTTTATGTATAACATTTGTTTTGGAAACTTGTTTTAGCCTCACATCAGAAGTTGAAATATGGTTTATATAATACTGATCCTATATACATATATTGCTTAAGATTTTATTATGTAAATGGTGGTAGAGCAAGGTGAGAAGCACTAAGTACCAATGCGCATGCATGTGAGTAATAAGTTTGCTTGGGTGCATTGTGGTGCATTTAGCATACACATGTTGTGGCAATTACTTTTCAATATTTGGACCGTGCATGAATTCATCAGTTCCATAGTTAATATTCTTTGATAAGAGAAGATGAAAATAGATAATTAAAAAAAAAAAAAAAAAACTTCTATCTTCGAGGAAAGAACATGGAAATAAGTGCTAAAACCACATCAACTTCCATTTTCCTTTCTTCGTTCGCCAAGGTTATCGTACAAAGGTATGTATCAATAAGCAATCCTCAACATTTTATGAGTGAACGGACATTTTTCATATTTTATTTCCTACAATAGGTATAGATCTTGGACAAGTTTTCACCTTACTCCCATGATGGAGATGCACTTAATCACCGACTCCATCTTGAATAGTGAGAAAGGTTTACTTTTGATGTTACTATTGTCATTTTCTATTTATTAAAAAAATTCTTAATTCAAAGTTCGAATGTATATAAAAAAAATTCAAAATTTTTAGGTTCTGTGCATATTATCATGAATAAGGAATTAGTTATTTAAATGAATTAAAATTAAAAGTAGGGTTATTTAGCAATTTTTCTTTTATTTTGGAGACGACAGGAAAGGGTAGATCCAGGCGACCGAAATAAAGTATGAGTATCTCACCTGTGGCTGAGTGATGCATCAGTCATACCCCTCCCACCGAGTGATACTTATCATGTAAGACCTATATTTAACGCGTGTGCTCCCACACACTATGAGGTTGATGGGATATGTGGGCACCACCCTTAATGTATATTGGACATCCACCCCATCAATCAGATGCAGTCTTATATGGTGGGCCATACATGGGCTTAAAAATTAGGCCAACTCATGATTTAGGTGGGCCAACCCGTGACTTAGGTGGGCCATACCACAGATAATAGTTGAGAGTGGATGGGAACCCATTGGAGCCTTTATGCTTTTTTTATAGGGCCCACTGAGATGTGGTTCATACATCCGGCCCATCCATTGTGTGTTCCACTTGGATGAGGGGTCATATTAAATTTCAAGCCATTCAAAAACTTAGGTGGGGCCCATTAAGTGCTTTTAAATGTTTTAAGAATGATTTCACATGATTTCAGATGGTATGGCCCACCTGAGTTCTAGATGTTGCTGATTTTGGGACATTCCATGACCTAGAGGGGACCCACCAAATGCATAGTGCAGATGTCTAACAGAAATTATGGCGAGGTACCAGCCGAGGCATCATGGGAAGCTCCCATCAGGTCTGAGAAGGTCCCAATTCTAACCAGTTGGACCACAACTTATGGTCCACCTAGTGGAGAACTTCCAACAACCTTTTATGTGGGTGCAACATATAATCTGCATAATAAGTCGGGCCCACCGTGAGGATTTCCTTATGCAAAAATCATCCCTATATCCACTTAAGCAGACTTGTATTTTGCTATGTATCAATACATAGATATCGTTTTTCTTTGATGTGGCATATATATCTGATGAGTAAATGTGGTTGATTTTTGTACCACATGATCCTAATTGTGGGCCCATCCAATTGGAAAGGTTGGCAGTTGTACTCATTAAATAGTTTGGAAGTTATCCTCTGTTGGGACCATTACTTGTGGTCCCCTCTAGGTTATGGGATACTCTAAAAATTAGTATCTGGAACTCAAGCAGGCCATACCATCTGAAACCATGTAAAATAGTGCCTAAAACATTTAAAACCACTTGGTGGGGGCTCACCTAGGTTTTTGATATGACTGAAACTTAATGTGACCCCTCATCCAAGTGGGACACACAATGGATGGGCTGGATGTCTGAGCCACATCTGAATGAGCCCTATAAACGATCACGAAGGTTTTAATGGGAGGGTATCTACTCTCAATTGTTGTCTATGGTGCAGTTCACATAAGTGATTGATTGGCTTGATTTTCAGGCTTGTAGCCTACCATGAAAGGGTGCATCTAATTGGAGTGGATGTCCAACATAGATCACATTGGAGCTCATAAAGATCAACCTCATGGGAAGCTTACCGTGAGGTCAACCTCGATGACGGTCTCCTGCAAACCATACCGCAGGAGACCTTAATTGTAGTCGTACCTAGTCAACAGCTTGATTAGGCCCCACAGGATGTTTATGTGAAATACACCCTAACCACTGGACATGTCATCCCAATGTAGGCCTAGGCCCCCAAATATCATCCCCATCCGTGATTAAGTGGACTATACCAATTGAAATAATTGGAGGAGAGATTTACACGATTGATTTTTTAAAGGTCTATCAAGATGATTATATGAAATTCACTCAAGCCATTATATGCCAGACTAAAATTTAAGCATGACCTCAAAAATTGGGCTCATCAATTATTTAGGTTGGCCACACCAAGGGAAATAACTTATGGGGTGAGTGTCACCCTGTAACTATTTCCAATTGTCTGGTCTACCTGAATCACAAATAGGCTGGCTTTTCAAATCTAAGCTTAAAATTGAGTCACTCACATTTTGGTTGGAGTAGATTTTAAAAATACATGATGGTGGGACCACCCCAATTAGACAATCCTTTCAGTAATTATGTGGAGGTTGATTATGTAGTGAGGTGCTCACCACAATTTACGCGGGGCCAACTGTGATGTATGTGTTTTATCCATGTCGTCCATATTTTTTTTTTTCAAGCTCATTTTAGGGCATGAGACTAAAATTTAAGTATATCCAAAGCTCAAGTGAGCCAAACAATAGGAAACAATGGAAATTAAACACCCATAGTTAAAACCTTCTTGGGGGCACAAAAGTTTTGATCAAGCTGATATTTGTGATTTCCCTTTATCCAGGTTTGTTGACCTTATGAACAACTTGGGTGATGGATAAACATCACTATGGGCCCTAAGATGGTTTCAAGGGTGGACATCATTATCCCAACTATTTTTTATGGTGTGGTCCACTTCAGCTTCAGATGTGCTTCAATTTTGGGCTCATACCCTAAAAATAAGCTGGAGAAACGGATGTATGGCGTGGATAAAACATGTAGTCATAGAGTCCTCACACTACGGTAAAAGGTAGTGACCACCTCACTACACAATCCAATTTGTCCAACTTAAAAGGCTTTCATCTAAATTTTAGGTAAAGGGTGGTATAGTTGGGGTGGGGCCACCATCATATATATTTTCAAAATTCATTCCATCCAACCCAATTTTAAATCTATGAGAGTAAAACCAGTCCAATCTATAATTCAAGTTGACCACACAATTGGAAACAATGCACAGGGCGACACTCACCCTATGGATTGTTTCCTTTAGTGTAGCCCTCCTGAATCACAGTTGGGCCCGATATTTTAAGCCCATCCCAAAATTTTAGTGTGAAATCTAATGGTTTGAGGGTATTTCAGGCAATCATCATGGTGCGTCTTCAACACAATAAACCATGTATAGCTCTCTCCCATATGTTTCCTTTCGTGTGGTCCACTTGAATCAAGGCCCATAGGTGTAACATAGGGTGACACACCAGGGTCCTAGGCCTAAAAGGGGGTGATATATCACATAATGACAGTTATCAATTGATGGGTTCGAGCACCCCTTGTGGTGCCAGTGCATGGGTGTGTGTGGGGGAGAGGTGAGTGAGTGTTAATTTTTTTTATGAGTGGTTATTTAAACCATTTTTCAATTAGCAACCTGACGCAGGGATGGATGTGATGAGGTCGAGCGTTGTCTTCCTTAAGGTAACTACTCCAAATCCACGGAGTTTCTCTGGACTCCTCACAGAGATTCCTCGAAGTCACAAGGAAGAAAATAGAAAATAATTTCTAATAATTTTGAAAATAAATTGATCCATTAAAAAAAAACGAGCTTACAATCCTTTAAATAGTGATATCAAAACTACGAAGAAGTTTTACAATCAAGCTTCACCTAAAACTCTCTAAAATCATGTCTTATTATAAATAGTAAACTCACTATTTATAAACAGTCATGATTTCTACTAGAAATCATGGTTTTTGGCCAAAAATAGTAAGTGTCCAATTTGGCCTAACCATGTTATTCCCCTAATTTTTCTAAGCCCTTTTAATGTTGGGCACAACTCCTAAAATTATTCCCCTAATTTTTAAATAGTAAAAATGGAAATAAAATAGATTTTCGATCGTCGATCTGATGGAATCTCGTAAATTCAGTGTGGCAACAAGGGTATCGGGTCTGGTTGGCTAAAGTAGCTTCTCCTACCCCAAAATCATATATGGCATGTCACATAACTCATTCTAGTTTGCAAGATATGCCTCTTTTAAGGCTCTAATGGTCCGAATCACTTATGCCTCCGATTGGGCCTTCTATTGCCCATCTTGGCCATGAAATTATCCATGACCCACTCTACATCATTCCCCTCCACTTCAAAAGAACTTGTCCTTGAGCTCTTGTCCACTTCGGTTCATAATACTTGGTTAAATCTGCGACGTTGAAAGTACGCAAGATCTCTAGGTTATCCGGAAGATCAACAATGTAAGTGTTGTCATTAATCTTTTGGAGGATCGGTACCGGTCCAATCTTCTTATTCTTCAGCTTGTTGTAAGTCCCAGTTGGAAATCTCTCCTTGCGTAGATGGACCATAACTTGGTCTCCCACCTCGAACACCTTTTATCACTGATGCTTGTCGGCTTGCTCCTTATACTTGTTGTTCGAGGCATAAAATTTAGCTTGCCCCTATGCATGAATACCTATGATTTGTTCCGACATATGTTCTACTACAACGCTCATGCCTGGGAGCTTGGGCAAAGAGACCAAGTCAAGTGTATGGCAAGACACTCGATTGTAAACAATATGAAATGGGGACTTCCCTGTCAAGTAATTCACCATGTTGTTGAATGAAAACTCTGCTTGAGATATTGTCAAATTAGACTGCTTCGGTTTTTCACTTTAAATACATCGAAAGAGGTTTCCCAGCATGCAATTCACAACTTTAATTTGCCCAGTGGTCTATGGGTGGTAGGCACTGTTGAACTGAAGTAGCGTACCAAATAGATTTCATAAAGTCCACCAGAAGTGGCTAATGAACTTCATATCATGGTTAGAAGTAATGGTCTTAGGAACCCTGTGTAGCTGCACGATCTCTTTGAAGAATAGATTTTTTGTGTGTGTTGCATCGATGATCTTCTTACATAGGATAAAGTGTGTCATCTTTGAGAAACGATCTATCACCACGAATACTGAATCTATGCCATGCTGTGTTTGTGAGAGACCTAGCATGAAGTCCATAAATAAGTCCTCCCAAGGGCCATTAGGTACAGGTAACGGGGTGTAGAGGCTCGTATTCTGAGATTTTTCCTTGGAGGTCTAGCAAACATGACAGCGCTACATCACTCTACCTACATCACATACTAACTACGACTAGTAGTATCGCTCCTTAACAAGAGTTCACTTCTTGTCCTACCCAAGTTGTCCACCAAGGCCACCTCCATGTAGCTTTTGGATAATCTACTCACTTAGTGAACTTTGGGGGATGCACAATTGATTCCCTTTAAAAAGGAATCCAACTTACATATGCAGGTCACTAGGGTGACCTTCTTGGTATCTAATTCATGTGTCCTTAGTCATTGTCGTCAGCATATATGTCTTTGAGGCACTCGAACAACCTCATTGCTCATGGTGACTAACAAAGTTTCACGTTGGCTAAGTGCATCATCCACTTTGTTCTGCTGCCTAAACTTATATTTTAGTACAGACATGAATTCCTGTAAGAATGAAATCCACCGAACATGCACAAGATTCACGTTAGTTTGACTATTAATGAATTTGAGAACTTGATGGTATGTATAAAGAATGAATTAAGTAATGTCACCAAGGTCTCAGTTCCTACTCCACTGCGTATAATTCGAGCTCATAGGTCAACCACTTTTTGTGTGCATCACTAAGCTTTCACTATAGAAGGCTATTAGCCTACTTTCTTGAGATAAAACTCTCCCAATTCCGACATATGAAGCATCACATTCAACTCCAAACAGTTTGTTGAAGCTAGGAAGTACAAGAACTAGGTTTGTGGACAATTTGTGCTTAATTTCAGTAAAGCTCCTGTCCGCTTCGTCAATCCACTGAAATTGCCCATTCTTCATACAATCTATAATAGGTGACACAATGGTGCTAAAATTCTTCATGAACTGACGATCGAATGTCTTTAATACGTGAAAACTCCATACTCCGTGGATGTTTGTTGAAACCGGCCATTTCCTAATGGTTCTCACCTTTTCGTCGTCCACCGGGATACCCGTGGGTGTTATAGTAAGCCTTAAAAAACCAAGCTATCAGTCAAAAATTGCATTTTTTAAAAATTGAGATATAACTTGTTTTCGATGAGTACTTGAAAGACCTGCTTGAGGTATTCCATATGGCATGCTTTGTCCTGACTTTATATTAAAATGTCATTGAAGTAGACCACAATGAACCGCCCAATGAATGAATTTAGAACCCGGTTCATCAACCTCATGAATGTGTTAGGCGCGTTCGAAAGACTGTAGGGCATGACCATCCATTCATACAATCCTTCCTTGGTCTTAAAAGTCATCTTCCACTCATTACCCGGCCGTATTCAAATATGATGGTAGCCATTCCATAACTCTAATTTAGAAAATAATTTTACACCCTCAAGCATGTCTAATATATCGTCTAACTGTGATATAAGAAATTTATATTTTATGGTAATCTTGTTGATCACCCATCTGTCGACACACATGCGTCAACTTCCATCTTTCTTAGGAATTAATAGAGATGGTATGGCTCATGGGCTCATGCTTTCTCGGATAAGATCCTTACAGATCAATTCATCCACTTACCCTTGTAGAATGTCGCACTCCTTCGGACTCCTCTGATTGTGAGGATGATTGGGTAAGCTGGACCCGGGGACAAGGTTGATATGGTGTTGAATATATCGCATAGGAGGCAATCCATCAGGAAGGTCGTCGGGTCAAATTTATTTGAATTCATGCAGTAAAGGTTTTAGTTCCTCAGAGATGATGGTAAGATCGTGTTCCTTCCCCTTTACAATTAATGCATAGGCTTGTCCTATTTCTTTGAATTCCACTATAAAGTCCCGTATGGTTAAGAGAAAATGGCCCTCCACTTTAGAAGTTTCGGGTGACTCCCCTGGATCCATAGGAGCTAGTATGATTTTTCAGTCGTCCTTGACGAAGATGTACACATTATCTCACCTTCTATGAGTGGCATCATGATCCGATTTTCATGGTCAACCGAGTAGAATGTGACAGACTTCCATGTCAAAAACATCACATACTACTTGATCTTTATAATGTTTGCCAATTCAGAAAGATATAGTGCACAATTCAATTACGTTTATCTCGCTGACTTTTTTAATCCAACCGATCATGTATGGGGAGGGGTGACGCTCCGTTTTTAGTTATAATTTTCCCACTATGATCTTGGAGACGATGTTCTCGTTGCTCCCACTGCTGATGATCACATCATAGACTTTTCAATTCAATGTATATCTAGTTCGAAAGATATTATATCGTTATGGGTGTACCTCTTTCTTTGGTGCATGCAATATTCTCCTCACGATGAGTGACTCGTCATGATCCTGCGAAAACCCAATCTGTCTCATTCGCTTTATTCTCTACACTGTATTCCAATCCATCAATATTTGGGTCTTCATCGGTGTTTTCAGTATTACCATTATTGATGGAGAGGTTTGCCACCTATCGATTGGGGCAATTTTTAATAGGTGACCCGATTGGCCACAACAATAGCAATGGTCGGGCCTTAGCCAACCATAGGGGTTCGGGATCCTGCTCGAACTAGTAATAGTCATTATGCCCCTTTGGGGCCTAACTTGCCCACCTCCCTTATCTTTGTTTGCGTGTGTAGGAGGTTGAGTGCATGCTCCTACAAGTTCTTTCCCTTTGGCCTGTGAAGCTCTATGGGACGGACCTACAGCAGCAACCCTGGTGGCAGGATATGTTCATGTGTTGGTATGCTCAACTTGCGCTTTCACTTGGGTAGCCAACTTAATTGCATCATTCATTGTCCACACGGGCTACATTTGGACCTGATCCTATATCATCATACGCAACCATCGTTGAATTGAGCAACTTGTTGCAATTTAGTTTCAACCAAATCGTTACGTGCCCCCAAGCATTAGAATTCTATTGTGTAATCTCTCACCGGCCGAATACCCTGCCGACAATTTTTGTATTATTTCAATAGTACCTGATCATTGTCGCTAAAGAGGAATCGTGCACGTAGCAACTACTTCATCTGTTTTCATATGCGGATAGGTGTTTTCATATGTTTCATTCGTACAAGGTACAATTGCTCCCACCAAGCAAAAGCTCCACACTTCAACTTAAATGCCACAAGCTTGACCTTCTTCACTTCATGGATTTCCATAGAGTCGAAGAATCACTCAACTTCAAAAAGCCAGTCAAGGAAATCCAAAATGTGAAGTTGGCCATTGAAGCTAGTAAGATCGACCCTCATCTTGAATTCTCGATCGACGCCTTGTCCAGGATGTTGGAGGATCATGTCGTCGACCTCATCGTCATTGGATCTCGCCTCCTCAGGAATGATCCTCTGGTTCATTGCCAGTGTTGTAATTAGATCAGTGCGATTACAAGTTCCAGCACCTACTAGGGGCGGATCGCTGCCATATACAGGGAACTACCCTTAAGCCTCCGCGGTATAATCGACGACAACCTGTAGCCCTTGCATGACTTACCTATTCTCTCGCTATGCCTCTTCGAAAGCCACCACTGTTAAAGGTAAATTTCTTAGAGTACCGTCCATGGGAATGTTGCCCGACTCATCATTAGAAGCCATATCTCTGATGAGAAAGTTTCGCTCTGATACCAAACTTATGCAGGGATGGACGTGATGAGGTCAACTGCCATCTTCCTCAAGGATAATTACTCTGAATCCACAGAGTTTCTTTGGACTCCTCAAAGATTCCTCTAATCCACGAGGGAAGAAAATAGAAAACAATTTGTAAGTGCTACAGTTCCTGCTTCTTTAGTTGTCAAATTTTGTGGTGCCAAAAGCACATTTTGTGTCTTGTGTAGCATGTTGATTTATATATTCAAGACACTACATCACAATGCTTCAAGTTAGGAATGGTGATCTACTTCAAGAAATGCAAGGTCATGTACTTTGTCCACTCCTGTAAGCTTCAAAGTTCAGAGTCTTCCAAGAGCTACATCAAAAGGCAAGTTCTTGTTCAAGACTCAAGTACAACTCAATATAAAGTACAAGATGAAGTATAATCCAAGCTTTAGAAGATCTCAAGTTCAATCTACATCTTATAGATATGTCAAAGTTCCATAATCTTCAAAGGTCACCCATCATCTGAAGAAATGAAGTTTCAATGTCCATACTTCACATTTAAGGTATGAATGACCTTAGATTGACCTTAGGGTAGGTCATTTTGTATACATAATTCAAATTGAATCATTTTATAGATGTTTGGTCTGTTCTAAGACTAGTCCTAGAACTGCCTCAACCAGTCCAAGAAATTCCAAGACCAGTCCTAAGTTTGTTCCAAATCTTCAAAATTTTTTGGTTGAGCTATGACCAGTCCGGACTCTATTCGACCGGTCGTGTGAACAGTACACGACTCGTCCTACAACTAGTCTAGGATCTATGACTCAAACTACAGCGAACAAACTTGGTGCCTCACGACCAGTCATAGGATGGTCACGACCAGTCGTGGAGGTGTCACGACAAGTTGTGCAAGGCTTATGACCAGTCGTGGAACAGTTTTATCCGATCATGCTCAAAAATTTAAAAATCTGTTCAACCTACGACCAATCGTAGTGTCCACAGGACTAGTCTTAGATGTGATTTCTGCAACTATACATAGAGCACGAATTTTAGAGTTTGATAATCTAATTCAAGTAAAATAAAGGCATCACTCTGAGAAATAAGTTTGTGTTCTTCTTTAAGCTACATTGTGCATATTTAAAATTCTCTTTTGTTAGCTTTTCTTATTTGATTTTGTTTCTACATTCCAATCTAATTTGAAAGAGCAATTGGGATATTCCACTTCTTGGAATCAAAATCAAATAGAGCTAGTCCAACTTGATTTAATTTAAAATCAATTAGAACTTAGAGCCATTTCAAAGTGAGTATTGGACAATTGAACTTCTACTCCGATTGGTTCTTCTGGGCTACTACAGAAGGAGAAATCCAAGTATTTTACATTATTGTAAATTTCCTTCTTTCGGTTTTATTTAAGATTAAGCTAGAAAAATATCAATTTGTTGGTTATCTGAGGAGAGCCAGAAAACTCAGAAGTGGGGTTTTTGGATTGTGTAAGCCCATTTGAAAGACACAATTATGAAGGTTTTGGGTGAACCTGAGAAAAACCTATTTTTGATAAGTGAATGCTAATATCCCCTGTGTGAGGATATTAGGATTGGAGTAGTAAGCTGTGTGGCTGTTGTTTAACAGTTGGTGAACACACAAGCGAACCACTATAATTCTTTGTATCTTGTGATTTGAATGTTTGTTTAATTTCTATATTTTTTATCATTCAAGTTTGTGGGATGTATGTATGGATGTGAATGTTGTAATATTTACATTTCAAGCATTGTGGGGAATATTATAATAGTTTAGAATTTACTTCTTGCTATTTCCTTTATTTCCTTTTAGTTTGAGTTTTTGATATTCAAATTGTTCTAGTAGTGCAAGGTTGTCCTTAGAACAACATTGGTATCAACCTCTCTGTTCTAGTATTTGAAGGTTGCTTTACATTTTCATACAGTGATTAGTTTATAGTGCTATCTTTACTTTATTCATTTATATTCCGCTATTAAAGTTTTAATTTGGCATAGTCCTATTCACTCCCCCTCTTGGACATATAGCTAGGCCTTTTTAAGTGGTATTAAAGCCTAATTGCTCGTTTTAATTGTTGTATTTTTGGATTTATTTCCTCAGCTAATCGATCTAAGCTATTTATAAGATGTCAAATTTTGATAGCCTTTCAGTCACTAAGCCTCAACCATTTGATGGCTCCAATTATGCCTATTAGAAAGACAGGATGAGAATTTTTCTTAAATCCATGGATAAGAGCGTGTGGCAAGCCACAGTGACTAAATGGACCCCTCCTACCATTGAAGTAACTGGTATCGATGGATCCAAATATATGAAAATCTCACTTTATTTTTCTTGGACCACACTTCAGAAAAGTGAGAATAGTGCCAATGCAAAAGCATTAAATGCAATCACTTATGCACTATCACTAGATGAATTCAAAAGAATTATATCCCGTGATACTGCAAAGCAAGCATGGGATATTTTAGAAATGACATACAAGGGAACATCAATTGTCAAGAAATCTAAAGTCCAACTCCTCACAACCAAATTTGAAGAAATACATATGAAGGAAAATGAAATGTTTATGGACTTTTATACAAGATTGAATGACATTGTGAATTCTATGTGGGGTCTTGGCGATAAAATCCCATAAAGTAAAGTGTGTGCAAAGATACTACGCTCACTACCTGAACGGTTCAACTCAAAGGTTACCGCGATCTAGGAACTTCCTGATACGGACAATATGAGGGTAAAAGAACTATTTGGGTCTTTACAAACCTATGAGTTAAATTATAAAGCTCCTAAAGGTAAATCTATTGCCCTTAAATCTTCTAAATGTATTTCTCAAGAAAATTCTGAAGATGATATGACCTTTTTAACGAAAAAGTTTTACAAGATTTTCAAAAGTAAAAAGAGGGTTGACTTTTAGAAAAGATCTAAATCTAAATCTAAAACTTGAAAATCTTTAAAAGATAGTTAATGTTACAACTAACGAGAATATGGGCATTTAGCAAACAAGTGTCCTAAAATGGAGAAACCTAAAAAAAAAGGAATGTTGGCTACTTGGGATGAATCTACTGGCACTGAAGCCTCTTCTGAATCAGAAGATTCTGAAACCGAGTCAAGCAATGAAGTCAAAGCTCTTATGACTCTAGCTAAGTTCACTTTTTCAGATCACGATGATTCTACTAGTGAAGAAAATCTAAATAGTGATCATGAAAATGAAGAAGATCTTCAGGATGCTTATAATGCCTTATACAAGGAAAGTTGTAAAATTGCTATCAAACTTAAACTTCAAAAAGAAAAATTTTCAAAACTTAAAGAAAAATTTTGATTCACTTGTTTTAGAAAAATCCCACATTTCAGATTGTTTTGAAAAATCAAAATGCGATTTAGATTTCAAAACTTCCCTGATTGAAAATCTAAAATCTGAAAATGAAAAACTTAAACTTGAAATCTCTTCACTTTTGAGTTTAAAGGATACATGGAGGTATGCCCAAGGTGATCTAAAATTAGAAAAACTTTTGTTTGGATCAAGAAAATGTGGCAACTGATTCGGTTTGGGCTACAATAAAAGTGTTCCTCCTAAACAAAAGAATACTTCTCCTAAGTTTGTAAAAGGAGAGTCCTCAAACTTAAAAGAGAAAAGTTCTAATCAAATATTTTCTAAAAATACTAAAACTTTTCAATCTTTCAAACCTAAAGGTAATCATATCAACTATAAAAATCAGAATCAAAACCCTTTGGCTGAGAAAATAGTTGATTTACTTAAGGAGCTCTTAAAATTTAACTCAGTGGGTCATTCTTACAATAATTACAAACATAAGAAGACCAACTATATTTCTAAATTCAAAACGGTTATGAAATGGGTTCCTAAGGTTACTTGCTTGGTTGCCCACATGGCTTTCAAAGTGGTACTTAGACAGTGGATGCTCAAGGCACATGACTGGAGACAAAGGTCTGTTCACCACTCTTAAAGACATGACTGATGGTTCTGTCACATTTGGTGATAGTAGCAACTGCAGGATTATTGGCCAAGGTACGGTTCAAGTCTCTAACCTCCATTTATTTGAGAATGTTTTATATGTTGAAGGGTTAAAACACAATCTGTTAAGCATATCTCAAATATGCAATAAAAATCATAGTGATAAATTTTCTAACCTAGGGTTTGAAATTTTAAACAAAAATGGTTCTGTAATATTAACTGGTCGTAGAACTTTTGAAAACTACTACATCGTAAGTGATTCTGCTCATCTATTCAATCGTGTTACATGGCCTATACCGATGAGACTGAATTATGGCATAAACGCCTTGGACATGTACACTACTGCAATCGGTATAGATTGAGCAAAAGAGAACTAATAAGAGGTCTACTTAAACTACAAAAAGTAGACAAAATATGTGGTGAATGCCAGATTGGCAAGCAAACTAAGAGCACTCACAAAAAGGTGAACTCGAATGTCACATCAAAACCACTCGAGCTTCTCCATATAGATCTTATAAGATCAACCAGGATAGAGAGTCGAGGTGTCAAAAAATACATACTGGTAATCGTGGATGATTTTACCGGATTCACCTAGGTAGCCTTCTTAAGAGATAAATCAGAAACCCTCGATGAAGTAAAAAGGATTCTCAAACAGATCCAAACTGAAAAAGGTTCTCAAGTTAGTAAAATCAGTAGTGATTATGGATCAGAATTCGAAAATAGTAATTTTGAGAAATTCTGTTGTGATCAGGGAATATCGCATGAATTCTCTACACCTAAAACACTACAACAAAATGGAATTGTTGAAAGAAAAAATAGAGTGCTTCAAGAAATGGCTAATATAATGTTAAATAGTATGAAGCTCCCTAAAAATCTTTGTGTTGAAGCTATAAATACTGCATGCTATATAAGCAACCGGGTCTATACGAGAAAATCAAACTGTAAGACAGCTTATGAAATATGGTTCGATAAGAAGCTTACTATCAAATACTTTCGAGTTTTTGGCAACAAGTGCTATATTTTACGTGACCGTAAAAATCTGGGTAAGTTTGACACTAAAAGTGATGAAGGGATCTTTTTATGGTATTCTTTAAACAGTCGTGCATATTGAGTACTGAACAAGAGGATCGGTGTGATCCAAGAGTCCATTAATGTGGTCATCGATGATCACTTGAATACACCTACCTCAAGTTCAGATAATGATGAAGTTCTTTTAATTGACAAACCAGATACTTCGTTAAGTCAAAATAACACTGAACTAAGGACTATCAAAGATCATCCAACCATTTAAATTCTTAAAAATTCTCTCACTGGTGTGCGCACTCGTAGACAGCCAAAAGACATATGACATATGTAATTACGTGTGCTTTACATCCCAGATAGAACCGGCAAACGTAAAAGAAGATCTTACTGACGAAAACTGGATAGTTGCGATGCAAGAAGAGCTTAACCAATTTGTCAGAAATGATATTTGGTATCTTATTCCTAGACCTAAAGATAAACACAATATAGGAACTAAGTGGATTTTCAAAAATAAGTCTGATGAACTTGGTAATATAATTCTTAGACTGGTTGTACAAGGGTACACTCAAATTGAAGGCATCAACTATGATGAAACCTTTGCCCCAGTAGCTCATCTTGAATCAATTAGACTATTCATATCCATTGCTTGCTTTAGAAAATTTAAAATTTATCAAATGGATGTAAAGAGTGCCTTCTTAAATGGTGATCTGCATGAAGAAGTTTATGTTGAATAACCAACAGGTTTTGAAGACCCTAAGAATGTTGATCATGTCTATCGCCTAAAAAAGGCTCTCTACAGATTGAAACAAGCTCCCAGGGCATATTACGAAAAATTGACTAAGTTTCTACTAAGTCATAATTTTCAAATGAGAAGTGTTGATAAAACTCTTTTTGTTAAAAAACATAACGATGATATCTTAATGGTTCAGATCTATGTTGATGATATTCTTTATGGATCTACCTGTACTAACATGACTATTGAGTTTGCAGATTTAATAAAATCTAAGTTTAAAATGAGCATGGTTGAGGTATTAAATTATTTCCTAGGGTTGCAAGTAAAATAACAACATAATGGTATTTTTATTTATCAAACCAAATATGCTTTGAACTTGATTAAAAAGTTCGAATTTGAGAATGAGAAAAATTTTGATACTCCCATGAGTATAACTTTAAGACTCTACAGGTAAATGTGTGGATCCTAAATTATATCGTAGTATGATTGGCAGTTTACTTTATCTAATTGCGAGTAGACCTGATATTACTTTAAGTGCTGGTATTTGGGCTAAATATCAATCTGACCCCAAAGAGTCACATCTAATTGCTATTAAGCGGATTATTTGATATGTCGCAAGTACTGTTAATTTGGGTCTCTGGTATCTACATGATACTAGTGTTCAGTTAGCTGGATACATTAATGCTAATTGGGCTGGTAATATCGATATAGGAAATCAATTAGTGGTGGTTGTTTCTACAATGGAAATTGTTTAGTTTCTTGGTTTAGCAAGAAGCAAAGTTCTGTATCGCTCTCAACTGCTGAGGCTGAATACATCGTAGCTGGAAATGCATGTACTCAACTTGTTTGGATGAATAGAATGTTAAGCGATTACGAAATTGCACAGGAGTCAATGGTTTTATATTGTGATAATTCCAGTGTAATAAATATTTCTAAAAATCCAATTCAGCATTCACGTACCAAGCACATTGACATTAAGTATCATTACATTCATGAATTAATGGAAGAAAAAACAATATCTTTGGAATATATCCCGACCGAGACTCAACTTGCCAACATTTTTACTAAGCCGTTCAACAAAAGCAGGTTTAATAAATTAAAATTTGATCTTGGTATGTGTAATCTAAATTGAATATTCATGCATGCTTGTATCATAATATATATATATATTTGATAATTTATTGGTTTAAATTTTAAATTTTTATGAAAATTACATATTTTAGTCGGTACACGACCAGTCGTGGCACGACCTGTCAAGGATGACCCATGGCCAGTCGTGTAGCGTGCTGGACTTATTAAAATTTAGGAATAACTCATCTTCCTCATTTCTTATTTCCTCTCCAACGAGCCGACGCCCGACTGGTCGTACTCACCTTCTTAGATCTTCAAGGTTAGTGCGTCATTTGCATTTTTCTTGTAGATTCTAGTCAATATTACTTCATTTTCACTCTTAGAGTAATTTATTTTGTGATTCATTATAATTTTGGAGTTTTCTTTTGAAAAATATATTCTAGCCAAACCCCACTCTACATCCTTTGTAATCTCTTGATTCTTTGTACTCTTACTTGCAAATGGATGCTAGAGGTAAAAAGAAAACTTCCCATGGTCTATCATCTTCTAGATCAACTCCTATCTCTCAGTGCTATCTTCGGTCACCTAAAGATGATCCTTCATATGTACGGGATTTGTGAATGCGCAATGTCATTGTTGAACGACCTGTTGATCTTGACCACATTGCTCATTTTGGTATCCTTCCTCTTCTCCAAGCTGTAGGATGGGATAACATCTTACATTGGGGTGAGCCTGCATACCATTCTATTGCTCAGGCCATGTTTGCATGCATTTTTAATTTTTTGTCTGAGAATTTAACATTTAAAATTAATGCTAGAGAAGGTCCATTTAATGTTGATCGCCATCTGATTTTGGGCCTTATGGATATACCTATCAATGACGAGGGTATTGCTATTCATACTCTAGTTGAGAAACCCTCAGAATCAGAAAAATGTATGCTCACTAGAGCATTATGCAATATGGATGTGTAATGGACTCATGAGGGGAATGCGCTCCCCTCAAAGTACTTGTTACCCAGATACAAGGTTCTACACCAAATCTTTATTTCAAATCTGTATCCGCGTTCTGGTAATAAAACAAAACGGACTTCCTTTATGGTTTGGGTTTTGCATTCTGTTATCTATAGTGTAAATGTCTGTTTGCCTTCTTTAATACGTTATTCTATCATTCAGTTTCGTTTCCATCCAGGACAAAGTGATATTCCATTTTCCTATCTTATGACTGTGTTAGCTACTCACATGCTAGTTGATATGTCTGTTGGAGAGGCTCCTATCCATCATCTTATTTTCAACAACTCTAATATTACTAAGATGAAATTGGAATTGGCTCCTGGCCAAGTGGATGTTGGTGGTGGTAGAGCTGAAGCAGGGAATGTGGATGAGGCTGGTGATCTTCCTCCTGATGATATTAATATGGATGACATTTTTGATGAAATTGAATCAGACTCTGCAAATGATCCTGACTGTGAGCCATCTGATTTTGATGCTTGTCTTCATGCACTTGAGGAGTAGGTAGAGAACATTAATGTTGCCCATGATTTACAATTCAAATATATGCGCAAGTATCTTAGGCGCTTAAACAAGGGCCTTGATCAACTTGATCCTACCATACCTGCTCCTTCTTCAGGATCTGATTAAGTGTTTTATCATTTGGTCTGTATTAATTCTAATACTATTTTTGCTTTTGTTGGTGTGTGAACTTTGATTTTACTTCAGTTTGTGAAACTGACTTTTGTTTATGTTGAGTAATAAGATGTGAACTTTGAATTTGATTATCTTTTTCTCATATCATGCCTAGTTATTTCCTTTATTACTCTCTTGTCAATCCTTCTTTTTCATTTCTTATATGCTTCCTTTGTCATATTGTGACAAAAAGGGGGAGAAGATTTCAAGTAGTTTGGATTGATTGGAATGGATATGGATTGTGGGGTAGTAGCATTAATTAATTTTTATGGATATATATGTGTGCTACTCAAGGGGAGTAAATAAGTTTGGATTTTGACTTGTTTGGCCTAGTTCATAATGATGTGTGCTAGTTGATAATAACTAGTGCATGATTCTTTAACCAGGCTATAACTGGTTCTCTTATATAACTGGTGCATGATTCTTTATTGAGCATATTGTGCTTCTCTTATTTTTTTTTTGGAGTGTGTTTAGTCAGAAATTTGACAAAGGGGGAGATTGTAAGTGTTATGGTTTCTTGCTCCTTTAGTTGTCAAATTTTGTGATGCCAAAAACACAATTTGTCTTGTGTAGCATGTTGATTTATATGTTTAAGACACTGCATCACAATGCTTCAAGTTAGGAATGGTGATCTACTTCAAGAAATGCAAGGTCATGTACTTTGTCCACTCCTGTAAGCTTCAAAGTTCAGAGTCTTCCAAGAGCTACATCAAAAGGCAAGTTCTTGTTCAAGACTCAAGTACAACTCAAGACTCAAGTACAACTCAATATAAAGTACAAGATGAAGTATAATCCAAGCTTTAGAAGATCTCAAGTTCAATCTACATCTTGTAGATATGTCAAAGTTCCATAATCTTCAAAGGTCACCCATCATCTGAAGAAATGAAGTTTCAATGTCCATACTTCACATTTAAGGTATGAATGACCTTAGATTGACCCTAGGGTAGGTCATTTTGTATACATAATTCAAATTGAATCATTTTATAGATATTTGGTCTGTTCCAAGACTAGTCTTGGACCTTATTTGACTAGTCCTAGAACTGCCTCGACCAGTCCAAGAAATTCCAAGACCAGTCCTAAGTTTGTTGCAAATCTTCAAAAATTTTTAGTTGAACTACGACTAGTCCTTGACTCTGTTCGACCGGTCGTGTGAACAGTGTACGACTCGTCCTACGACCAGTCCAGGATCTATGACTTAAACTACAGCGAACAAACTTGGTGCCTCACGACCAGTCGTGGAGGTTTCACGACCGGTCGTGCAAGGCCTACGACCAGTCATGGAACGGTTTTATCCGATCGTGTTCAAAAATTCAAAAATCTGTTCGACCTACGACCAGTCGTAGTGTCCATAGGACCAGTCATAGTGATTTCTGCAACTATAAATATAACACGAATTTTAGAGTTTGATAATCCAATTCAAGTAAAATCAAGGCATCACTCTAAGAGATAAGTTTGTGTTCTTCTTTAAGCTACATTATGCATATTTAAAATTCTCTTTTGTTAGCTTTTCTTATTTGATTTTGTTTCTGCATTCCAATCTAATTTGAAAGAGGAATTAGGATATTCCACTTCTTGGAATCAAAATCAAATAGAGCTAGCCTAACTTGATTTAATTTAAAATCAATTAGAACTTAGAACCATTTCAAAGTGAGTATTGGACAATTGAACTTCTATATTCGAACTTCTACTCCGATTGGTTCTTCCGGGCTGCTACAAAAGGAGAAATCTAGGTATTTTACATTATTGTAAATTTTCTTCTTTTGGTTTTATTTGAGATTAAGCTAGAAAAATCTCAAGTTGTTGGTTATCTGAGGAAAGCCAGAAAACTCAGAAGTGGGGTTTTTGGATTGTGTAAGCCCATTTAAAAGACACAATTGTGAAGGTTTTGGGTGAACCTGAGAAAAATCTATTTTTGATAAGTGAACACTAATATCCCCTGTGTGAGGATATTAGGAGTGGAGTAGCAAGCTGTGTGGCTGTTGTTGAACAGTTGGTGAACACATAGGTAAACCACTATAATTCTTTATGTCTTGTGATTTGAATGTTTATTTAATTTCTATATCTTTTATCATTCAAGTTTGTGAGATGCATGTGTGGATGTGAATATTGTAATATTTACATTTCAAGTATTGTGGGGAATGTTGTAATAGTTTAGAATTTATTTCTTGCTATTTCCTTTATTTCCTTTCAGTTTGAGTTTTTGATATTCAAATTGTTCTAGTAAGGTTGTCTTGCCATAAATCCTTGGTTTTTATGGTGCAAGGTTGTCCTTAGAACAACATTAGTATCAACCACTCTATTTTAGTATTTGAAGGTTGCTTTACATTTTCATACAATGACTGGTTTATTGTGTTATCTTTACTTTATTCATTTATATTCCGCTATTAAAGTTTTAATTTGGCATAGTACTACTCCCTCCTCTAGGACATATAGCTAGGCCTTTTCACAATTTCTAATAATTTTGAAAATAAATTGATTAATAATAAAAACGAGTTTACAATCCTTTAAATAGTGATATCAATCCTAGGAAGAAGTTTTAGAATCAAACTCCAACTCAAACTCTTTAAAATTATGACTTACTATAAATAGTAAACCTACTATTTATAGACGGCCGTGATTTCTACTAGACCTCATGGTTTTCGACCAAAAATAGTGTGTATCCAATTTAACCTAACCACGTTTTTCCCCTAATTTTTCCAAGGCCTTTTCATGTTGGGCATGACTCCTAAAACTCATTAGATCAAAATTTATGATCGAACTAAAACTTACTATAAATAGTAAAAATGAAAATAAAATGGATTTTCGACTGTCAATCTGATGGAATCTCTTAAATTTGGCATGGGCAACCCAACATAGCGGGGTTGGTTGGCTAAAGTAGCTTCTCCTACCCAAAATCATTTATGGTACGTCGAATGACTCATTTTGGTTTGCGAGATATGCTTGTTTCAAGTTTTTGACGGTCTGAATCACTTTTGCCTTCGATCGGGTCTTCTCTAGTCCATCTTGGCCATGAAATTGTCCACGACCCACTCTATATCAGAAACTAAATGGACGGTTTTGATATATCACCATGCCACATGTGCTCTTGATAATTTACACCGCAGACTTCGGATGTACAGGCTCTGCATATTGTCTAGAAAAAGAATTGTCCAGCCTATTCTCGAGTTTAGCTCCCGTCCAACTCAATCTAACTAGAGCTGGGGCAGGGGATGACTCGACTCGTTCGACTCATTCAGACTCGACTTGATCCAAACTGAATGGGTGAGTCAGTCTGAACTGAGTAGGCTTCACCCACTCCGAATTCAAACCAAGTAGAGTTTGAGTTACCCAATAACTCAACCCGACTCGACCCAAAACTCGATCCGGTCAGACTTGACTTGATTCGAAACTGACTCAACTCGGATTTGGGTATATATATAATAAAAAATCTTAATTTTTAAGTATATCTAACCCTATATGCTCCAGCTGCACCGGACCTCGACCCAATCCCAAACTGTCTCTCTCCCTCCTTCATCCTCCTCCTCTTCCAAACCTGGCAACCACCCACCACCATCACCACCCTCCTCCTATCTTTCTCTCCTCTCCACTACCTCCCTCCCTTCGATCTTCCAAGCCCAGCAACCACTCACCACCATCACTGGCCTCTCTCTCTCTGTGAGACTCGTATCCTAGCTCATACCGTTCCGTAGGCTTCCGCAGTCCTCCCAGTTGAATTTCGGCGACCCTCAACCTGTATCCAATGTTTGCGCGCGATCCTAAACTGAGTCCTGCATATCGCAGTCGACTTGACTCGAAACTTGTACCCTAGCGATTGTGTCGTCACCGCGGTTCCAACGCCATGACTCGCGAATCGATCCGATACCCGGGCCAGGGGATGTGGGCCCGTGTATTTTTTCAATGAAACGCCGCGCGTTGCGAATTCTGAAAGAATCTCTACAATAGGTCACATCAATCCTTCAATAAATGTCAAGCACACAACCTTACCAAGTCCATCCCTCTCCCATTCCCAAAGTCAACTCTCTCTTACATAACCCATACCCATCTCATTCATTTCTTACCTCAAGTCAACAAACATCATACCATCTCATCCCATCACTCCACCTCACCACTTCTCTCTCTCTCTCTCTCTCTCTCTCTCTCTCTCTCATTTCCAAGCAAACCTCATGAGACTCCAACGTCCAAGCAAGCTCCATGGATAGAGCTTTTGTGGCCCACCTTCCTATCTCCCATCTTCACCATCCTAGGTCGATCTCAACCGTTGAAGTCCATCCATTTGATCTCTAGCATGTATTAATGGAAAAAAAGTCCAAGAAGATCTAAGGTGGGTGCTTCTCTTTCTCTCTCTCTCCTTCCTTTATTTTGTGGCCCACTCAATGAGTTATGTGATGTCCAACCGTCCATCAAGTGGACCCCATGGCCATTCAAACCATGTGGGCCCTACCCTCTAGATGATGGGGAAACACAAATATCATATTAATGAAGTGGGCCACGTCCATGTGGGACCCACCTTGAAAATGTGTGTAACCAAACCGTCCAGCATCCGGGGACGCTGGACACAGCCACATTGTGGAGCGTGGGTAGATAGTGGGGTGTACTAATGGCAACAACATAAAAAAAATGATTTTTGGGTGGGCCACTCATACAGGCCCCACCTTGATGTATCAATCCAATCCACGCCGTTTATTCCATTCTCCAGATCATTTTAGGAGTTGAGCTGAAAAATGAGGCTAGTCCGATTTTCTGGTGGGCCATAGCATAACAAACAGTGTGTCTACCATTTAAATGCACCCCAATGTTTCGATACGCCAAAATATATTGAATATTGGGCTTGTTTCGCTTGTCTTGAGCCATAGGGGTCATTGGGCGGGGTGGATCCTCACGATGCGGGCCCTATCACAGAAAAATCCCAAGAAAACATCCTTTCAAAAAAAAGGGGAGAGCAGCAGCGCTGCTGCCGCTGATCGTCAGAGGACGATAGCGTCCTGTGCCGATGGTGAATGGGCCAAGGCCGTGGGCCCCACCATGATGTGTGTAGTACATCAACGCCGTGCATTTGGTGGCCCCCCTTTCTAGTTGTGGGCCACCCCAAAATCAGCCGTATACAACATCAGGTGGCCCACGTCAAAGGAAACAGTGGTGAATTGAACATCTGCCATTGAAACCCCTTTTGGGTTATCAGAGAAGTTTTGGATCAAATATGAAATTTGTTTTTCCTCTACATCTAGTCCGTTTGACCCTGTCAACTGATGGATGGAAAATAGACATTAGGTGGGCCCCACATGGGACCCACTGATATATGTATGTATACTACATCGTCAGTCTATTTGGTACCACTATGGTGTATGTGTTTTACCTACACCATCCACACCCCTGGACGGTGGGACCCCCAATGATGTATGTGTTCTCTCCACACCATTCATCCATTTATCCATGGGACCCACCTGCGGCAGTGGGGACCACCCTGTAGTATGTGTACCATGTCCAGGCCGTCCGTCCAGGGCCTGGACATTGGCAGATTGAATATTATATATATATATATATATATATATATATATATATTATAATATATATATATATATATATATATTCAGTACATATATGTATTACCATATTGTGGGCCCCACACGTGTAGTGGGACCCAACCATGATGTATTTGTTGTATCCTCACCGTCCATCAGGGACGATGGGATCCACCATGATCTATGTATTTTATCTACTCCGTCCATCAATGACAATGGGACCCACTAACATGGATGTATCCCCACTGTCCATTCTTCTGGACATGGTTGGCTAGTGCAAACTAGCTCTTTAGCTGCTGTAGTTATGTGGAGATCCCACTTTGATGCATATGTTTTAGCCACGCCGTCCAGACTGTTGGACGTGCGGCCCATCTTGATGCTGAGGACTATCCAGCCGTCCATCATGTGGGTTGCACCGTGATGCATGGGTTTTATCAAGACCGTCCATCTGTATGGACGTCAACAAGTTCTGTGGGTCCTCCCATGATGTATGTGCTACATCCAAATCGTCCGTCCATACGGTGAGCTTGTCTTAAGACCTGAGACAAAAGTTAAGGTAAATCTGCCTATCAAGTGGGCCACACTATAAAAATCAGCGGAGGGTTAAGCGCCTACCATTGAAATTCGTTTGGGGTTCCAGGAACTCTGGATCAATATGAAATTTGATTTCCCTCTTAAATTAGGTCCGTGTGACCTCATGAACAGATTGGAAAGTAAACGTTATGGCGGGCCCTACCTCGATGGCACGTATGGCCCACCCTGTATGTATGTATTGCATATCTAGGTCATCCACCCCTGGAGATGGACTCTGCTGATGTATATGCCCAGTTGCAATGTATAATTGCGGCCCACCTATTATGTATTTGAGACCCATTGAGATATAATTGAGGCCTAGGTATGAGGCCCACTTGACGGTATTAGGCCCATGTGTAGGGCCCACCTATTATGTGTTTGAAGCCCATAGGTTGTGGCCCATTGTGATGTATTTGAAGCCCATGGGCGAGACCCATTGTGATGTATTCGAGGCCCATGAGCAAGGCCCGTTGTGATGTATTCAAGGCCCATGGACAAGGCCTGATGTGATGAACTTATGGCCCATGTGTTGAGGCCCATTATGATGTATTTTCAGCCCATGGATGCGGCCCATTGCAATGTATTTTCGGCCCATGGATGCGGCCCATCGTGATGTATTTCCAACCCATTGCGATGTGTATGGTGATGTATATCAGGTCCGATGTAATGTATATGAGGCCCATATAGTGCGGCCCATTTGATGTATATGAGGTCCATGTGTTGTGGCCTATTGAGATGTATTTTTAGCCCATATATTGTGGTCCATTATGATGTAGTCAAGGCCCATGCGATATAGCCCATTATGATGTGTATTAGGCCCATGAGATGCGGCCCACCGTGACGTGTATTAGGACCATGTGATGCGGCCCATAGTGATGTGTATGTAGCCCTTGTATGAGGCTTAAAGTGATGTATGTTGGCCCATATGACGAGGCCGATGTGATGTAAATGAGGCGCATCATGATTGTATGTGAGGCCATGGGCCCACCATATCTTTGGCCCTATGTAGGTCACTCCTTGGGGGCAATGTTGGTTAGATGTCCACATTGATGGGCAATGATGGTTAGATGTCCTCATTGAGACCTTTCCTTAGGACTTGTTAGGCTCATTCTCTTCATGGGTTAGCCCAAATAAGTGGGCCCCATTCGCCATAGATGGATGGCTCTGTGCTATTGGATTTAATATAACCACGGTCAAAAGCTGATCTTTACATTATGGTTGATTGGTTGTCCATCTATGGACCCCGCCTTGTTTATATATGCTGGTTGTCAATGCTGATTATCGATGCTTATCATCGGTGCTGATTATCGATGCTGATCCGATTGTCAAGGCTGATCGTATAGGCCGATTCCGATTGTTGAGGCTGAGTATCGAGGCCGATTCCGGGTGTTGATTTTTATTGTTGAGGCTGATTTCGATGGTTGAGGCCGATTTTAATTGCTAAGGCCGATTGTCGAGACCTATATGTTGTATATGCGACCCGTAGTTGAGGCACAATGTGATGTATTCGTGGCCTATGGGTAAGGCCCATTGTGATATGTATTAGGTCCATGATGCATGACCCATTTGATGTATTCGAGACCCATGTGTAGGGCCCACATGTCATGTATTTGAGGCTCATGAGCAGGGCCCACCTGTTGTGTATATGTGGCCCTTGAGTAAGGCCCATTATGTTATATATTAGGCCTTTGTGTAGGGCTATGGGCCCACTATATGTTTGGCTCTATGTGGGTCATCCCTTGGGGGGCAATGTTGGTTAAATGTCCACATTGTCAAAGCCGATTGTTGATGCCGATCATTGATACCGTTTATAAGTATGTGACAACATAGCTCATCATACACGCCCATACGCATCATCTGCATGCTTGATATGAGATATGGTTGACCATTGCATATGTCATTGGGAAGGTTATTATGAGACTCCTTAAGAGATGGAGGTTATCTCACATGAGCGCACGGTATGCACAGGTTTGATGCATGACTGGATTATATGACTCATGCATCTTGAATTGTGATGTGATTACTGTACGCCCTAGCGACATCAAGACCGTAGCCTCCACATGCATGTGGTGGATGGCCAGATGGGACACCAAAAATTTGTTCTAACATCAGCCTGCCATAGATGGCCCTGGGTGAAAATTCTAAAACCCTCTTGGTATCAGAGGACGTCCCAACGTCGAGACTAAGCGGATACATGAGCGCCCGAGTGCCGAATACCAGGAGGCCGTGTCTCCCACTATGTTTTGACGGTTGGGAGAGGGTGTGGCCTTACTCGCCCGAGTGTAAAGGGCATTGCTAGGCTGAGTTTGACCAGCTCATAAATGGGTCCACTATCGACATCCTAAATAGGTATTGGCAGGGTGTCATTTGGAGTGTACTAAACTCCGGTGATGATCCTAGAGATGAACAATACTGATATGTGGACTTATTGAGCAGGAGTTGCATACTCATTCATTCATTCATTCACTATCCACTCGGGCTAGTGGTGCTCAATTATTTTTTACGTGTACCTTTGTAATGGCCAGAATTTCGGTTGGGACGTGCGACTAACCTGAGATCAGGAGTTTACCACATTAAGTCTGACTATCCAAATTTAGGTATGGGACTGGTTTGGATAGAATTCCCTTGTGATAACCCCGTAGCCTGCGATACTACGTACTATCATTCCGACTTCACACTCCAGCATGGTCATTCAGTCACACCACATATTACATTATGTTCACGGCATATGGCATTTTGGGTTACTGTATTTTTGTATTTATATGCTCTAGATACGACTGATGCTATTCGTGAACTCATTAGGAATTGCATATTACATCGCATCCTCGGCATCTGATATTTGGCTCTTTATGACTCCTCATTTGCATAGTTGTCCTATATTGCGTATTTCGATATTGATTGACTCATGGACTTGTCTGTATTTTCGCTTACTCCGTTATCGTATAATTCATGATCATGTCAGTATTTCTGCTTATTCCGATATTGTACAATTATGGATTACCAGTATTTTCGGTATTGTATGATGATGGCATTGTATTGAATACTTGACACTTACCTTGTTCACACACTTACCCACCCTCTAAGCTTTCTATAAGCTTATGCATGATAGATGCGTGCAGGTGATGTTAGGTTGTAGCAGTGTTGAGCTTGGAGCGTGCAGCCGTCTTCTGGAGCTTGATTTTGGATTGATGTATTTTCCTTTCAGCATTGTACTCAAATGATTATATTAGTGGATATGTGATGATGATGTTGCCTTTATGAATTGGGTAATCTTGTGGTTATGCTTGTTACGAGTTAAATGTATAAAAAAAATCCTCCTTGTAGGATCCCAGGATCGGAATCTGGCGTATGGACGATAGGAGCTAAGAATGGGGTACTATGGAGGCTGTAGGCACCGGATTCAGCGATCGGGATTCCTGTGAATCTGATTTCTAGGTTTAGGGTGTGACTCTCTCTCTCTCTCTCCACTCCCTCCCTCCTCTTCCAAGCCTAGAAGCCACCCACCACCATCACCATCCTCCTCTCTCTCTCTCTCTCTCTCTCTCTCTCTCTCTCTCTCTCCCCTCTCCACTCCCACCTTTTCCCTCATCTCTCAATCCAAATTGGTGTCAACTCAAACCGACTCAGTACTTTTGACTGAGTCTGACTGGGTCCGAATTCGTCCAGGCCAGACCTGAATTCGGATCAGTTCAGGTATGTTGGTGTAACGCCCTGAATTTCGAGGGTCGAGGAAAGCTCTACTCCCGAGATCCAGCACATCACTTATGCAATATGGATGATGATGTTCAAAATTTGTCCATATTAATGAGTTAAACATGAGTAAGATTATACCAAAACAACATATCATACTCTAGATATAATTAAATTAAACAAGCAGAAGTCTGAACCATATATATTTAAGCATGTGGGAGTTTTACAAACCTCCAGAGTATGATTATGCAACCGGGATTAATATATACATGTATTGTTTCAAAATAACAAAATGCGGGAAAGTAGATGTGTCCAACTAAGCCAAATATCCCTGTAGTCCCTATGCATCAGCACGAGGTCTACATAGACCCACCCGAGAGCTGAAAGTAGGAGAACTCTTCCTCCTCAGCCATAAATTCCTGCTTTGTTGCATAGACTTTATCGTCACCTACATCTAAATCGGAGTCTAGTTGGTGTTTTAAAACACCGTCCTAGGGTGAGAATGAGTGGCTAACTCATTGGTACTATAAGGCAAAGGTTAACATGTTATCAAGTCAATCAAGCAGTAATGATAAAGCAACATAATGATCCCTTCCTAACTACTCTTGTTAATGCAGGAATGGAGCGCAAGTAATGATGCATGCCCTCACATCAAAAGCTCCCTCAACAAGTGATGCCGACACCAAATCGCATATGACAACACTAGCTCCTGTGCGACTTCCATGCCTTTAAAGCATGTCCTAACTAATGCAGTGCTATACATGGTCATGTTAGCCCAGTAATTATTTAAGTTTATTCATACAGCAGATTTGAGAAGCTAGGGTACCTCCCTTTATATTATTGACCCGAACCGAAGGATCCATCTAAGTTCGTCACTCCTAGTCAAGCACATACGATAGGCAAGTTGTGGGGTCATCACTCCCGATGGAAAGCAGTCGATAGGCAAGTTCATAATTTTATGCTTGTAAACACTATAGGGTGGATAATCACCTCGGCGTAGGCCGACAGCTCGAATACAGTGTCCCATACCACCATGCTCGGCTCACGAGTTTGTGTTTGCTCACTGGTCACTACGGGGTGGTTGATCACCTCGGTGTAGGCCGACAGCTTGAACACAATATCCCATACCACCATGACCGGCTCATGAGTCTTGGTGGATCGTAGTATCATGGTTAAGGCAGGCCTTTACCTCGGAGGAGGTATCTTGATTCAAGCAGTGGTGTCCATACATGGTAAACACACATTAAGCCAATTAGTTTATTAGACAAGTTCGATTGGTATGAGCACACGCCGATTTAATCGACATGGAGTGCATAAGCACCCTCGTGGCCTAACCACTGTCGATAATCGTCGTGCGACCTGGATTCGTCGAATATATCTGAGGTGACAAGATTAATTTGACCATCTAATGGGGATAGTTACCGATTGCCTGGACTACGGCATAGCTTCAATCCTACTTAGATGCAACAAGTACACACATGTGATAATAATTTCAGCATTTGGCAATCAATCCAAACAAATCTCTCATTTGAGCATTTCATCAAACACCTTGAACATGTCACCAAACACTTGCATTTTATCCATAATTGCGTAATAGCAAATATGATTACATGGAAGAAACTATACATATGATTAAGGTGGTTGAGAATCCTATCTTAATATACTTAATAAATACACTCCATCCACATTTTCTCATTCAAACATTTTATCAAACACCTAAGTTACACCTCACCAAATACATAGACTAGATTAGTTACGAGATATATTATGGCGATTCCTTATACAAAGAGATCATCACGCATACGACAAACATGAATCCTAGATTAGCAGTCATGGTAAACGCAAATTACAATTGCATGTTCATTCAAACATTTTAACAAACACATGGGATGCATCTTATATTCAACATAGTTCACACATGTATAATATATTGAAAACGTCGTATCTAAGACAATATGGTAGTATTCAAGTTAGACATAAATCATTAGCTGACATTGAAAGCACTGATAACCATAACCTAAGCATTTATAGTCTGCACCTTTCGTCGGAATACTCGATTCAGACGCGGTTCGAATTCTACGTTCCCAAAAACGGAACGACAGGTACCTAAATCATGAAATAGGTTAGCTAGTTTGTCAATTACTCAATCTAGATCTTTACAACGATACTAGGGTTAGGTTTTCTTACCCAAATCGTAGCCAAAAACAATTGTGTAGCGAAGTGGGGAGGTGAATCAGTATGTGGAGTAGTGGGAGAGAATCCCAGCAACGATCTCCCAAAGTCTCTCTCCTCTCCTTCCTCTTTTCTCTTCTTTTTTTCTCTTCTCTCTCCTAGGGTTAGGAGCAAATTCATATGAGGGGGAGATGGGGTGGTTTAAGGGCTTTATATATGCCCAGAACTGATGCAAATAGCCCCAGGGCCATGGTATACTTAATTTATATCCAAAGGACAACTATTTTTGACAAACAAGGCTCATAGAAAGGCCCACTACTCACATACTCGTAGTATGAGTTCCTTGATAATGGATCCATGCCAGGATGTGGTTTTGGTGCGATCTGACAAGCTGATCAACCGTGAAGGACCTGTGTCAGATCAACAGTCGAACTTGCTCGATCGGGGCCACAAGTATATGGATATGAGTAGGGAAATTTCTTTTTCCCATGGGTGAAGTTTGGTCAGAAACTGACGGTCCAAAATCTTCAATTTCGCGTAAGCGTATGGCCCAATTTACTTAAGTTTCATTGCGTTTTCTAAAGATATTCGCATTTCTCACACACTTTACTCAAGACTCAAGTTATGCATTTCTGGACACGATCTGGGCTTGATTCTTGCAATGGTTGTCAAGCCCAGTAGGATGGATATAACCCTATAGTTTCACGGTCATCGGATTTTCGACGTGCAGTCAGGTCTGATACGGAGTTTTAACGTACTCCCAAGAGCGACAGGCTCTTGGGATTTCTCTTAGGTCTTGGTGTAGTATTGAGTCAGTGGTATTAATGGTTTTGGGTCTTCTCGTTTGTAGAAATGGCGGTTCCTATTTAATCTACCAATTATCTAGTTTAGTACTTAACTAAATTTCGCCTAAATTATACTATAGGATGCGGTCATCGGGTAGTTCTATATTTTTTGGCACTTTTAGTTAGTATATTATTTTAATTATTTTTTTAGTAGTTCATCATCAAATCTACTTTATCTACATCAAATTTCATTAGATTTCGTATTTTAGAAAATTTCTAAAAATTCTGGAAGTAGCAGATGTCTGAACTAATAATTTTTGAATAGTTGTCACATCAGCCTAGATTTAACTATATTAATATTTTTATTTTATTTTTACCTATTTTTAGATGAAACTAGACTTATCAAGCTTCAATCTGACTTTTGAATCACCTAAATCGGAGTTATATTGAGGGAGATATGACTTTTTGAAGTTGGCTTGAAAATGCAGAAACTTTTAGCAAGGGTCCACCGAAATTTGGTGCACCGGTGGTACGCCGCCGACCCGGGGGTGGCGCCGTGCCCCTCTAGTGGTCCTGGTGGTGATTCTGCCACTTGATTCTTGAAACGAGTGTATTTTGCAAACCAGAATGAGTTATTCGACGTGTAATATATGATTTTGGGTAGGAGAAGCTAAGCTATCCAAACAAGTCTAAAGTCCATTTTATTTGTATTTTTATTATTTGTAGTAAATTTAGTTTAATTATAGTTCTTCATCCCTTGAGCTTTAGGATTTGTGTCTGATATGAAAGTACTTAGAAACATTTGAAGAATAAGGTGGTGGAAGGTGAGATTTTTGAAGGAGATGGGTTGAAAGGGGGATTTGAGACTTTAGGATAGAGTTTTAGGAGCTTGGGAAGAGAATGTAGTGATGACCTGAGAGTGAAAAGGGTATAACGGACTAGAAATGGGGTATAAGTGAAGTAGAAATGACCCTAGGTGAATCCCCTGGGGCTTTTATGTGATTCATGAGAGTAAAGAGGGGTCGCTTTTATAGCTAAACCCTAAGCTAAGACTTCAGTATTTAGATTGGTCAGATGGCTTGATCCTAGGGTCCTTTAACATCGTTAAGTTCGATCGCTCCCTCCTAAGTCAATAAGGTGTTATGATACACCCATTGCCTAAGGACGTCCAACTCCAAGTTGGCAAAAATCTAGGACGTTACAGCTAGATTCGGTACCGAGTCAATTCAAGTTCGGGTCAGGCCTATTTCAAAACCGGATCACATTAGGTCAAGCCTAACTCGGTCCGACTCGATGCCCAGCTCTAAGTCTGACTATTCGGTCTAACCGGATTCACGAGACAGTATGAAAAATGGCAGTAAAGAGGTCGTTCAATTGACACTCAATAAAGTATGGTACACGTGGCAGCATATACGGAAAATCCACTTCGTCCATCAGGTTTTATCTTCGGTTCTACGACCTGTGGAAAAACCAGCCATACATACAACTCAGTTGGCCCCTCTATGATGTTTGAGAGAAATCCATCCTATCCATCCATTTTTCCATATCATTTTAGGACATGTGACAGAAAATGAGGACAATCTAAAAATCAAGTAAGCCACATGAGGGGAAACAGTAGGGATTGAATGACCACTGTTGAAATATTTGCATACCAAAGAAGGTTTGTATCAGGCTAAGTGTTTTTTGTATTTACAACTCATCCTAATGGGAATGACCATATAAATGGTTTGGATGACATACAACATCGAGGTGGATCTCAAGAAGGTCTCAATAGTAGGCATTTATATTTTACTTGTGTGGCTTCCTTGAGTTTTTTTTGATCCACCTCTTCTTCTTTTTTTTTTCTTTTTCTTCTTCTTCTTATTTTTATCCCGTATCTTAAAATGAACCGGAAAAATGGATGAATGTGGTAAATTTCTCACAAATGTCATGGTGGGCTTCACTAGCTTCTCATAATTATAAGTAAAGCATTTCATAAGTAATTCGAATTCCTTTGTTGGCACCCAGCATTGAGATGGGAGCTGAAATCGACCAAGTCAGGGTCTTAGGCCATGATCGTGGGCCGACCTTGATGTATTTGTTGTATGTGCAATTCATCCATCAATTTGCTAGCTCATTTTAGGGCATGATTAGAGTAAAATTAAAGCAAATACAAATCTTACGCAGACCACACTACGCAAAACAATGGTGATTGAATGCCCATCATTTAAAACTTCCTAGAGCACATTTTTATGTTTATTTGTCATCCAGCATTTTGATAAGATCACGTAGACCTAGACGGTGGGAAAACATAAATATTAGCTTGATCCAAAACTTTTATGGCTCACAAGAAGCTTTTCATTGTCTGTCACCATTGCTTCCTGTGTTGTGGTCCTCCCCATATTTGAATTTGCTTTATCTTTTGGGCCATGTCCTGAAATGAGCTAGAATAACAAACGGACGCACTAATATACAACACACATCAAAGTGGGCCCTATTAGTAAAATCCTAACATGCTAAATGGGAATATGCTAACACGAGGAGAGAGATGAATGGAGAATGCGAGGAGATGTAATTTTAGGATTTTATTAGGGCCTTTAAAGTATCTACACTTTCTTTTAAGTATCCACACATTTTCAATCAGTCTCCACGTGGGAGAATGGATGAGAATGGATGGTTAAAAACAGCTTTTTATCCTCAGCTATAAAGCAAAGCAGGAAGCATGACTAGGTAAATATAAACTTCAAAGATATTTTATAATAAAATTAATATCTAATGCGAATTCTCCAGAAAAATCCTAAAATATTTTGTAAATCTACCAGTTGAAAGGATTTACATATAAAACATGGTGGGCTTAGGACTTTCAAAGGGCCTGGCATGGGGTTTGCTTGGCCCTGGAATCTGAACTTGTCCGGCCAGGCCTGTTCAAAATTTTGACAGCCCTTGGTGGGCCCCACAGAGCTTGATTGTTTTAGGCAGCTGTGAGAAACGGTTGTCGTAGACGATATCGATCCCCATCACTTTGTGGTGGGTCAGCGCGGGAATAAAACACATACGTCAATATGGAAAGAGCGGTCGCCATTGAATCACTGGTTAGCAAAAGGAAACAGTGGTCAGTAAGTCAAAGAGGAAACTCACACCTGGCTGGTCAGACTCTTCTAATCACTGCAATTTTTGTCATCTAGCCAATCCAGAAGGTGGCCCACGTATCAACAGTCTCAATCGCCCTACGAATTTGCCACGTGTACCCTAAGAGTAGGAACTGCGTGGAACGTCAATGACAGCGGTCGGTGCCTGCTGCTACTCGTTACTATTCATTGAAGACAACCACTGAGTAGATTGATCAGACCGTAATATTATAGCATAAACGTCCAAAAGGAAAAACCATAAAATGGGCTGACTGAGAGATGCTTTCTCCGTGTTTTCTGAACACTAGTGACTCATTCACCGTACACGTGGCGGATATTAATGCGTACGGACTATACCAACGTGGTAGGCATTGTAGATGGAACATAATGCAATAGACCATGTTTAGCCCATGACCGGTCTATTTTAAACCGTCGATCCAACAAGCACAATCCTAATGGATTTTTTTTTTTTCCTAGGATCTTCGTAGTAAAGCGACTTCCCAGCCATCATTGGTCCGTGGTTCGGATGGTTTGCATTTAGATTGGGGCATGCGCTAGACAAAGACAATGATCTAAGAGTCTAAAGACTTTGCCCGTATTCCACAAAATTAAAGTGGAAGGAGACGGTTTATGCTCAAACGAAAGGATGTGAATTGCACATCGGGTAAGAAGAATCCTTTGAACCCTGATGTGGCTCAAATAACGAAAAAGTGACTTGCACATCGGGTACAGTTGAGATTCCTTTGCATGAAATGTTGATTTTTCTCTTTAGTGTTGTTAATAAAAAGTATTGCATGAGCATGCTACACATATTACATATAATTGAAAGTAGAGAATCATCTAGAAAATGATTACTTCGCTATTTTCACTGTGATCTTATTGAAATGTTGATTTTTCTCTTTAGTGTTGTTAATAAAAAGTATTGCATGAGCATGCTACACATATTACATATAATTGAAAGTAGAGAATCACCTAGAAAATGATTACTTCACCATTTTCACTGTGATCTTATTGAAATTGTGTGGAATAATGTATCATAGTGTGTGCGAAGCTTCGAGGGTCTATAAAATTATCGCTAAGTCTTAGATATGAGTGATTAGGACCAAATAAAAATTCTTTCTATATAAACTAATTTACCAACTAAACTAACAAGACAATTTAATACTAAGGCTTTTAAGCCAAAGTGGGTACAATCACATAAAATACAAATGATATTCCAATCAAGCACCTAGTCTATAGTAGAGATAGTGAACTTGCGTGCATTTACAAGTTAAGTACCTACTTTACAACTTAATTCAAGTATTCGTATGATTTAACTAATCTAACACATAAGCATGAATTAGAATTGCAAACATTCACAATTACAAACAAAAGCATGTATAGTGATTCGGTTTTCCTACTTCACTTTAGGTAGACGCACTCTCATTAAGTATTCACTATCAGAAATTTTAAATCAGGTTCACCTCTAATCCTAATAGCCTTGCATAAGGAGCTAGACCTAGACCTGGGCACGGGATGACTCGACTCACCTAACTTAACTCGTCCGACTCGTTCGGACCCTACTTAACCCAAATTGAATGGGTGAGTCGGTCCAAACCAAGTAAGCTTCACCCAATCCGAATTCAAACTGAGTCGAGTTCGAGTTACTTAGTAACTCGACCTGAAACTTGATGCGGTCAGACTTAACTCGATCTGAAACTAACTTGACTCGTATTTGGGTATATATATAATTTAAAAAAAAAACCTTATTTTTTAGTATATCTAACCCTATACGCTACACCTGACCCCGACCCGATCCTAAACCCTCTCTCTCTCTTTCTCTCTCTCTCTCTCTCTCCCCTTCATTCTCCTTCTCTTTCAAGCCCGACAACCACCTACCACCATCACCACCCTTCTCCTCTCTTTCTCTCCTCTCCACTCCCTCCCTCCCTCCCTCCTCTTTCAAGCCCGGCTGCCACCCACCACCATCACCACCCTCCTCTCTCTCTCTCTCTGTGTCTCTCTCTCTCCCTCCTCTCCACTCCCTCCCTCCCTCCTCTTCTAAGCTCGACAGCTACCCACCACCATCACCACCCTCCTCCTCCTCCCTCTCTCTTCTCCACTCCCTCTCTCCCTCATCTCTCGATCCAAATTGGTGCCAACTCGAATTGACTCATTACTTTTGACCGGGTTGGACTTGGTCTGAATTAGTCCAAGCCAGACCCGAATTCGGATTGGTTCAGGCATGCTGGACTCGGTACCGAGTTTAGTTGAGTTCGGGTCAGGCCTATTTCAAAACTGGATTGAGTCGGGTTATCCCTAACTCGGTCTGCTTGACTCGATGTCTAGCTCTACCTAGAACCACATACTATCCCGTGTCGGAGGCACACATTTTTACTCATGTTGGTGGCTCTCACAAGAGACTTTAGTTGGTTTTCTATTAGATTACCAATAACCACCAGTGGTCCTGATCCAAGAACCTATGTTCACTCCCGTTGTAGGCTCTCACGGAGACTAACACGTACACAACCATGCCCGTTGAACCAATTATACACCTGTGTCGATGAATTCGACCCTACACAAGAGCCTATGTCCTACATAAGAACCTAGAAAGTTTAGATCACAAACTCTTACATTCAATCCTACACAAGAAAAGAGTGTATGGACTCATACTAAACAACTTCTCGGATTGAGTCTCATTGTAGTGCCTTGCTTAAGTTACTTATTTAAAGCTCTTCTATACTTGAATCTGTTGCTCAATTGCTCCCACGTCCATTAAAGCTGATGGTTCAGCTCCACGGATAAGCACCTTACATACGATGCTCAATTGAAGTCATTAAGGTGATGAGAGAATGTAGAATCTCCTAAAACTTATGGGAATATTGCAATCGTAGGGGATTCACATAAATGGGTGTTCTAGAGAATTTAAATAATGAATATACCTATAAGCTTGGGTCTAATCTTTAGAACAAGGTGCAGATCAAGTTCATCTTCAAGAGGAGCTTGGAATGCTCATTCAACTGATAAATTACAACGAAGATGGCATATATCCCAGGAGTTTAGAGGCTTAGGATGAGGGATGTCAGTGTGGATTCACCTAAGCTTCTAATACAACAAAAACTCATTGAAATACCCAAGAACCGAATGCCCTTTTATAAGAAACCGATTTGCAATGGCTATAAAATGATTAGTTAATGGCTTCGTCGATAGGATCAAAAGGTCATTCAATTAGATCGAAGGTCCTTCAATAAGATTGAACTGTCCGCCGATCCCATCAAGAAAATATGAAAATTTATCTGTTTAGTTGTTAGACTATTTCTTCAATCGGATCAAGTGGGTCCTTTGATCCCATCGAGACTCATCGACAGACTATCGATGGGATCAAGTACCACTTGAAATTGCTATTTTAGGCAGGTATGATTATAACAACTTTGCACCTCTTTTTTCCTTACTTATCATCGTCTAATTGAGCTCGTAGAGATATGTGATGATCAATCAAGGTTTTTTTTTATAAAAGTTAGGATCATCTATAGATTAATATATTTTAGATCTAAGGGTTAGGCTCACCAAGGCACCTCATTTACCTGTTCTTTTCTCCATGATGCTCAATGTCCTCTTGTGTCTTCAATCTTCAGTTCTAAGGGTTCAATCGACTACATGACATATAAACTCATGTGATCGATAAACAAGGTGCACAAATCAGTACAGCAACACCTATTTATGCCATGTATGCATGGTTTTTTTCATTAATGACATGTACCTTACTACACACAATCCCTGTTTGTAGGCCTACATCTAACAAACACCTAATGCCTTTTCATTGGGCTATGTTAGGAATTATCCTATGTATAGGCATATCGCATCTCAATTGTAAACGAGTTAGACTAAGGTTGAAATATTAACATATGAGAGTTGGCGCTATCTAGATTAGTGGAATCTTTAAAAAATCATGGAAATAATATTGATTTTTATAGATGCAATATTTTGTAAAACTAATTTTTTTGTGGAATTGATTTCCTTTTTGATGATTTCCTTGGAAAGTGATGATTCCCATTTTATCAATACAAGAGACAAATGCTTTCTTATCATTGAGTAGGTAAAAATAAAACAGCTTATGAACTTTAATTTAATAAAAAATCCTCTGTGAAATGTTTTTATACCTTTGAAAGCAAGTGCTTAATTTTATGAGACCAGGAACATTTTGGGAAAGTTTAAAGCTAAAAGCAATGAGGGTAACTATAGTCTGATTTAGAGGTTTTTAAAAAAGAGAGAGAGAAAGAAAAAATGACATATGGAAGAACATGAAATAATAAGAGAAAGATGATTATCTTCCTTAAATGATTAAAATATTGAATCCACAAGAAAATAAGAAAGAAAATTTGAGTATTTTATTGAATAATGTTAGTCTATGATTTCTTGATTACACCACTAATAAAGAAAATCCAAACCCTAATTCAAAATTACCCAAAATAGTAAAACTTTTCGAAAGCCAAATTTCATAATTCTAGTAAAACTCTTTTAAAGCATAATTTCAAAATTTTGGTAAAACACTTTTTATGCTTATTTTGTCAAAAATAGAACATTTGTATAACTTGAAGTTCGACCAACCCGAAGAAAGTTCGGGTCAGTTTCCAGCAAAGTATTCTCATATTTTTGAGAGAATTTGGCTAGCCTAATTGGAGATTCAGCCAGCCAAATTTTTTTTTTATTTTTTCCCGCGAAATCTGATAGCTATTGGAACAAATTCATTAGAATTCGACCATCCGAACTTAATGTTAGGCTGACTAGATTTCCAAATCCTTTGTCTATAAATAGAGATCTTCTCTCATTCATTTCTACAACGAAATTCACTCAAAAACCTTCTGCAAGTAAGAGAGAAACTTAAGTCCTCTCAAGCTGTCTGTGTGGTAATTATTATCTTTATTTATCTTATTTAATTCCCTTTTTCAAGTTGATATTAAATATAATTAGAAAATAATCTATACTCTACTTAAGAAATAGAGAATTAAATTTGCAGCAATTGGGTTTATATTCCTTGAAATATATTAGATCCCTATATTCTTTCTGGTTGAGTATATAATACCTCTTCGACACTCAAGAAAGAAGATCGTTGCTTTAAGCTTTGACTACTTCTTCGAATCATCATTTAAAGATAAGTACAATTGTCAATTATTGTTCCTTTATTTGGATTTTTCTAAGATAACGTCAAAATCTCTGCGAGTTGATTTGTGATAACCCGTGAAAATCACAAAAATGGGCTTTTTGTGATATCCTGTGAAAATTAGAAGAACCAGAGATTGTTAAGGTGAATCTATAAAAAACCTTAAAATAGTGAAAGTCAAAATTGAGGGTAGTAATTTTGGAAGTGGAGTAGGTGTGGGTTTAAACATCGAACTACTATAACTCCTTATGCATATGTGGTGAATGTTATATTTATTTCATTATTGGTGGTGAATGTTGTATTTATTTCATTGTCTCTTGCTAGTTTAAAGTTTGATTTCAATGACATCGTGATATAAGGTTACATTGTTCTACTTAAAATCCTAGGTGAAGGTTATCCTACGAATTATTTGGAATCAAGGTTTCATTTAATACTTTGTGCAATTGAGATTATTTATTCTACTTTATTTCAAAGAATTTGGTATTGTCCTATTCACCCCTCCTTTAGAATATCGATAACTCATCTTTTACTATTATATCCAGCAACATGTCTAAACATATCAAACTAGAACCATGCTTGATATGGCTGATGCGATTCAATAGACAATGAGTCAGTGACTTAATTTGATTGAGAACAATAAATCAGCAACTCAGTGATGATTCTTCTACTTATGTTATTTTCTTCTCATCTGCTATTGTAAGTTATTCTCTCCTCCTCCCCCTACTGTTGCAGAATCCTTGACAAAGGACTCGAGTTGTAACCACATGAGGAACGAGCTTACACACAACTCATTTATTCGTTGTTTAGGTTAAGTCGATGTCCCATATCAAAATTTGATTTTAGTTGGTATTATAATGATTAATAGATGATCAAGTGGCCCACCTAATGGTTGAAGTGGATCTTAAATCAAGTCCCACATAGAAATTCCTAATTATGGTTTCTCGTGAGGGAGATGAAGACCTCTAATGACAGAATCACAGTCGGGGGGTTATTAAGACTAAAATATTACATATTTATCCTCTCATATGCATTTTTTCCATGCATTCAAGTATTAAATTGATTTAATTAGATATTTTGTTTGCATGCGAGGTAATTTTGAAACAAATGAAGAATATGTGATTAAACAAACAATTTAAAGCCCAAAATCATGAAGTATGAAGAATTAAATAATTGAGGACTCTAGGTTGAAGATTTCAAGACATGGAATCCAAGAAAACTAAGTGTTAAAGATAGAGAAAAGTCTAGAAACTCAAGTAGTCAAATAACATAAATAACAAATCATTCAGTCCCACTGAAGGTAGGTTCGATCCGACTAAAAGTGTCAAAAGAGTCCAACAACAAATAATGAATTTTCAAAGTAAATTTGGCTCAACCGAAGGAATATTCAGTGTGATTGAAGTGATGTTTGGTGTGACTGAAAGGTGGTTCATCCCAACCGATAGGAGAGAGAGTTCAAAGATATTTTAAAGAAATTCAGCCTCAACCGAAGGAACGTTCGGCTAGCTTTGGTGCGACTTCGTTCCTACCAAAGGTTCTCGTCAATGCCACCGAAGTGTAACAAAAGTGTGCAATTTTGAAGTTGGTGTGAGGTTTTTCTATTTAAAGAAGTGTTTTAAGCTTCTCTAAACATGAAATAGGGCTTAGGAGAGAGCCCAAGTAGTGGCAAAGCTTCCATGCAACCGTTCTTCTTCTTTAATCCTTTAGTTCTAATTTATTTTTCATATTTTTCATATTTTTCTCTTATTTTTGTTTAAGATGTTAGTCATGCTTGGCTAATCTCTTAGTTAAGGCTAAAGGATGGATTTTTAAATATATTTAATTCATTTTCCATTAAGTTTTTTAGATTTTTAAGTTTTTATATTAAATTTGATGGATTTTTTTATATTTAATTCAGTTTCAATGAATTTTTTTTAGGTTTTTATGTTGAATTATGATTGGATGTGATTGAATTCGTAGATTGGAGAAGGAGTCAATCTATAAACTTAATTGATCTAATGTCGGCTCTGAGTACATTAGATGCTTTTGATTACATGCGATTGATTGCCTAGTTCTTCACAAGAGATCAACTATCTTAATTATAATCTATGTTGAATGTTATGATTGAATTTATTGTTATATCTTTCGTTTAAAATGGATTGGAAATTATTTCTAGTTGAGTTATTAAATCGAGAAGACAAATTGAATTCAGAGTTCATTAATTAGGGATTCTTCGCTCCTTAGTTGCTTTTATTATTTGTTGGTAAGCTACATCAAGTAAAGATCTCAAGCTTCATAAGGTTCAAAGGTCAACCATCTTCTGATTGAATGAAATTTCAATGTTCATACTTCATGTCCGAGGTATGATAGGCCTTAGTTTGACCTTAGGGTAGGCCATTTTATATACACAATTCAAGTTGAATCTTTTTATATAATTTTGGTCAGTTCTAAGACTAGTCCTGGACCTTGTTCGACTAGTCCTAACAATGGTTCGACCAGTCCAAGAAATTCCACGACCAGTCCTAAGTTATTGCAAATTATTAAATTTTTTTGGTTATGCTACGACCTGGTTGACCGGTCGTGTAAACAGTGCACGATTCATCCCACGACTAGTCCTGGTTCTATGACTCGAACTAAAGTAACCAATCTTAGTTTCCTACGACCAGTCCTGGGTCTGTTACGACCGGTCGTGGATGGTCTAAGACCAGTCGTGGACATCCTAAGACTGGTCGTAGAACGGTTTTTTCAGATAGCGCTCAAAATTTCAAAATGTCGTTAGTTCTACGACCAGTCGAAGTGTTTTCAAGACCAGTCGTAGACGAGGTTTTTGCATTTATAAATACAACATGCATTTCAGAGATTGATAACTCAATTCAAGAAAATTCAAGGCTTCACTCTAAGATAAGTTTGTGTTCATTTTAAGTTACTTTGTGCATATTTAATATTCTCTTTTTGTTAGCTTATGCATTTGACTTTGTTTCTGCATTCCAATCTGATTTAAAAGAGGAATTTCTATATTGTCTTCTTGGAATCAAAATCAAATAAAGCTAAGCCCAACTGGTTTAATTTAAAATCAATTAGAACTTAGAACCGTTTTAAAGTGAGTATTGGATATTGAACTTCTATATTCGAACTTCTACTCCGATTAGTTCTTCTGGGCTGCTTCAAAGAAAAGGAGAAATCCAGGTATTTTACATTATTGTAATTTACATTTTTTTTGTTTCTTTTGGGATTCGCCAGAAAAATCTCATTATACTGGTTATTTGAGGAAAGCCAGAAAACTCAAAAAGAGGGGTTTTGGAATTGTGTAAGCCCATTTAAAAGACACAATTGTGAAGGTTTTAGGTGAACCTGTGAAACCTACTTTAATAGTGAACGCTAATATCCCCGGTGTGAGGATATTAGGAGTGGAGTAGCTGTGTGGTTGTTGTTTAACAGTTGGTGTACACACAGGCAAACCACTATAATTTCTTGTGTCGTGTGATTTGAATGTTTATTTAATTTCTATATCTTTTATCATTCAGATTTGGAGGATGTATGTGTAGATGTGAATGTTGTAATATTTACATTTCTAGCATTGTGAGAATGTTGTAATAGTTTAGAATTTATTTCTTGCTATTTCTTTTATTTCCTTTTCAGTTTGAGTTTTTAATATAAAGAACGTTCTAGAAATATGGTTGTCCTGCCATAAACCCTTGGTTTTTATGGTGTAAGGTTGTCCTTAGAACAACATTTGTATCAATGTCTCAATACTTGATTATTAAGGTTACTTTTTATTTCAGTATTGTGAATTGATTTCCTTTATTTGGCTATCATACTCTTTTACTCTACTGTTATTATTTTAACTTGGCATAGTCCTATTCACCCCCCCCCCCCCCTTCTAGGACATATAGCTAGGCCGTTTCAAGTGGTATCAGAGCCTAATAGCTCGTTTTTAATTCTTTATTCTTGGATTCATTTCCTGAGCTAATGATCTAAACTATATATGAGATGTCAAATTTTGATAGCCTTTCAGTCACTAGGCCTCCACCATTTGATGGCTCTAACTATGCCTATTGGAAAGCCAGGATGAGGATTTTTCTCAAATCAATGGATGAGAGTGTGTGGCAAGCCACAGTGACTGAATGGATCCCACCTACGACCGAAGTGACTGGTATCGATGGTTCAAAATCGATGAGAGTAACACCATATTTCTCATGGTCCACTCTTTAGAAAAATGAGAGTAGTGCCAATGCAAAAGCACTAAATGCAATCACTTGCGCACTACCATCGGATGAGTTGAAAAGAATTATATCTTGTGATACTGCAAAGCAAGCTTGGGATATTTTAGAAATGACACACGAGGGTGCATCAATTGTCAAGAAATATAAAGTCCAAATCCTTACAACCAAATTTGAGGAAATTCATATGGAAGAAAATGAAATGTTTATGGACTTTTATACAATATTGAATGACATTGTAAACTCTATGTGAGGTCTTGGTGATAAAAACCCAAAAAGTAAAGTGTGTGTAAAGATACTACGCTCACTTCCTGAATGGTTCAAGTCTAAGGTAACCATGATCCAGGAACTTCGTGATACGGACAATATGAGGGTAGAAGAACTAATTGGTTCTTTACAAACCTATGAGTTAAACTTTAAAGCTCCTAAAGGTAAATCCATCGCTCTTAAATCTTTTAAATATATTTCTCAAGAAAATTCTGATTTAGAAAATTCTGAAGACGATGTGGCTCTTTTAGCGAAATTTTTTTACAAGATTTTCAAAAGTAAGAAGAGGGTTGATTTTCAAAAATCATATGAAATGGAAAGATCTAAACCTAAATCTAAAAGTTGAAAATCTTTGAAAGATAGTCAATGTTACAACTGCCAAGAATATGGGCATTTAGCAAACAAATGTCCTAAAAAGGACAAATCTAAAAAGAAAGGAATGTTGGTTACTCGGGATGAATCTTCTAGCACTGAAGCCTCTTCTGAATCAGAAGATTTTGGAACTGAGTCGGGCAATGAAGTTAAAGCCCTTATGACTCTAGCCAAGTTCATTTTTTCAAATCATGATGATTCAACCAGTGAAGAAAATCTAAATAGTGATCATTAAAATGAAGAAGATCTACAAGATACTTATAATGCCTTATACAAGGAAAGTTGTAAAATTGCCGTAAAACTAAAACTACAAAAAGAAAAGTTTTTAAACCTGAAAGAAAATTTTGAGTCTCTTGTTTTAGAAAAATCCCATATTTCAAACTATTTTGAAAAGACTAAAAGTGATTTAGAATTTAAAACTTCACTGATTGAAAAACTTAAATCTGAAAATGATAAACTTAAACTTGAAAACTCTTCACTTTTGAGTTTAAAGGATACATGGAGGTATGCTCGAGGAGATCCAAAGTTTGAAAAACTTCTATTCGGATCTAGAAAATGTGGCGATAGATTCGGGTTAGGCTATGATAAGAATATACCTTCTAAACAGAAGAATTCTCCTCCTAAGTTTGTGAAAGGAGAAACCTCTAACTCAAAAGAGAAAAGTATTAATCAAAGTTTCTCTAAAAATGCTAAAACTTTTCAAAAACCTAAAAGCAATTAGGTCGACTATAAAACTCAAAACCAAAACCCTTTAGCTGAAAAAATAGTTGATTTGCTTAAGGAGCTCTTAAAATCTAACTCAGTAGGTCATTCTTACAACAACAGACAGAAAAAGACCAACTATACTCCAAAGCCCAAAACAGTTATGAAATGGGTTCCTAAGCTTACTTGCTTAGTTGCCCACACTGCTTTCAAAGCTACAAGCCATTCAAAGTGGTACCTTGATAGTGGGTGCTCCGGGCATATGACAAGCGACAAGGCTTTATTCATTGATCTTAAAGATATGACTGATGGGTCAGTCACATTTGGTGATGGTAGCAACTACAAGATTATTGGCCAAGGTATGGCTCAACTCTATAACCTCCCCTCATGTAGGAATGTTTTATATGTTGAGGGGCTAAAACACAACTTGTTAAGCATATCTCAAATATGTGATAACAATCATAGCATGGAATTTTCTAATAAAGGTTTTGAAATCTTAAACAAAAAGGGTTCCATAATATTAACTAGTCATAAGACTTCTGAAAACTGTTATATTGTAAGCGATGGTAGCTCATCTAATCAATCATACTACATAGTCTATACCGATGAAATAGAATTATGGCATAAATGCCTTGGACATGTACACTACCGTAATTTATACAGATTGAGCAAGAGAGAACTAATAAGAGGTCTACCTAAATTACAAAAAGTAGACAAAATATGTGGTGAATGCCAGTATGGCAAGAAAACAAGGAGCCCTAACAAAAAGGTGAACTCCAATGCTACATCCAGACCACTCGAGCTTCTCCATATGGACCTTATAGGACTTACCAGGACGGAGAGTCGAGGTGGCAAAAAATATATACTGGTAATCGTGGATGATTTTACCAGATTCACTTAGGTAGCCTTTTTAAGGAATAAATAAAAAACCCTTGATGAAGTAAAAAGGATTTTCAAATGGATCCAAACTGAAAAAGGTTCTCAAGTTTATAAGATCTATAGTGATCATGGATCTGAATTCGAAAATAGTAGTTTTGAGAAATTCTGTAGTGATCAGGGAATGTCACATAAATTCTCTGCACCCAAAACACCACAACAAAATGGAATTGTGGAGAGGAAAAATAGAGTGCTTCAAGAAATGGGAAATGTAATGTTGAATAGTATGAAGCTCCTCAGAAATCTTTAGGCTGACGCTATAAATACTACGTGCTATATTATTAATCGAGTTTATACATGTAAATCTAATAATAAAACTGTTTATGAACTTTGGTTTGATAAGAAGCCCAATGTCAAATACTTTCGAGTTTTTGGCACCAAGTGCTATATTTTGCATGACCGTGAAAATCTAGGAAAGTTTGATACAAAAAGTGATGATGGGATCTTTTTAGGATATTCTTTAAACAGTCTGCATATCGTGTTCTAAACAACAAGACCAGTGTGATTCAAGAGTCCATTAATGTGGTCATTGATGATCACTTGAATATATCTGCCCCTAGTTCAGATAATGATGAAGTTCTTCTGATTGACAAACCAGATACTTCATCAAGTTAAAATAATTCTGAATTAAGGACTATCAAAGATCATCCAACCACTCAAATTCTTGGAAACCCTCTCATTGGTGTGCGCACTCGTAGACAATTAGAAGACATATGTAACTACGTATGTTTTACATCCCAGATTGAACCAGTAAACGTAAAAGAAGCTCTTTCTGATGAACACTGGATAGTAGCTATGCAGGAAGAACTTAATCAGTTTGTTCGAAATGATGTCTGATACCTTGTTCTTATACCTATAGATAAACATATTAATGGAACAAAGTGGATTTTCAAAAATAAGTCTGATGAACTTGGGAATATTATTCGAAACAAGGCAAGACTGGTTGTACAAGGGTACACTCAAATAGAAGGGATTGATTACGATGAAACCTTTGCCCCAGTTGCTCGCCTTGAATCAATTAGACTTTTTATATTCATTGTATGCTTTAGAAAGTTTAAAATTTATCAAATGGATGTAAAAAGTGCCTTTTTTAATGACAATTTACATGAAGAAGTATATGTTGAATAACTTACAGGATTTGAAGACTCTAAGTTTACTGATCATGTATACCGTCTTAAAAAAGTTATATATGGTCTAAAACAAGCTCCCAGGGCATGGTACGAAAAATTGACTAAGTTTTTACTAACTCATAATTTTCAAATGGGGAGTATCGATAAGATGCTCTTTGTTAAGAAACATAACGATGATATCTTAATGGTTCAGATCTATGTTGATGATATTATTTAGATCAACATGTACTAACATGACTGTTGAGTTTGCAGATTTAATGAAATCTAAGTTCGAAATGAGCATGGTTGGAGAATTAAATTATTTCCTAGGGTTGCAAGTAAAACAACAACTTGATGGTATTTTTATTTCTCAAACCAAGTATGCCTTGAACTTGAGTACAAAGTTCGGATTTGAGAATGGTAAGAATTTTGATACTCCTATGAGTACAACTCTAAGACTCTCAAAGGACTCTACAGGTAAAGATGTGGATCCTAAATTGTATAGAAGTATGATTGGTAGTTTACTTTATTTAACTGCTAGTAGACCTGATATTGCTTTAAGTGTTAGTATTTGCGCTAGATATCAGTCTAACCCTAAAAAGTCACATCTAATTGCTGTTAAGCGGATTATTCGATATGTCGCAAGTTCTGTAAATTTGGGTCTTTGGTATCCATATGATACTAGTGTTCAGTTGGTTGGGTACACTGATGCTGATTAAGCTGAGAATATCAATGAAAGAAAATCAACCAGTGGTGGTTGTTTTTATATTGAAAATTATTTAGTCTCTTAGTTTAGCAAGAAGAAAGTTTCATATCACTCTCAACTGCTGAGGCTAATACATTGCAGTTGGAAATGCATGTTCTAAGCTTGTGTGGATGAAACGTATGTTAAGTGATTACGGAATAGCACAAGATTCTATGATCTTATATTGTGATAATTCCAGTACAATAAATATTTCTAAAAATCTAATCCAGCATTCACGTACCAAGCACATTGGCATTAGGCATCATTACATTCATGAATTAGTGGAAGATAAAATAATATCATTGAAATACATTCCAACCAAGACTCAACTTGCTGACATTTTCACTAAACCGCTCGACAAAAGCAGGTTTAGTAAATTAAAATTTGATCTTGGTATGTGCAATTTAAATTGAATATTCTTGCATACTTGTATCATAGTGTACATATATGTATATATATTTGATAATTTAATGGCTTAAATTTCAAATTTTTATGAAAAATGCTTATTTTTGTCGGTACATGACTAGTCGTGTGTATACTCGATCGGTTGTGTCACGACCGGTCGAGCACATCCATGACCCATCATAAAACTCGGTGGATCTTTTAAGATTGGAGAAAACCTTTTCTTCTTCATTTTCACTTTTCTCTCCAACAAGCCGACGCCCGACCAGTCGTACCCACCTTCATTGTTCTTTAAGGTTAGTGGGTTTTATGCATTTTTCTTGTAGATTATAGTTAATATTACTTCATTTTCACTCTTGGAGTAATCTATTTGATCTTTCATTGCAATTTTAAGGTTTTCTTTTGAAAAATCTGATTTATCAAAACCCCACTTCAAATCTTTTGTATCTATTTGTTTCTCTGAGTCTTATATTGCAAATGGATGCTAGGGGAAAAAGAAAACTTCCCATGGTCCATCATCTTCTATATCAACTTCTATCATTCAACGCCATCTTCGGTCATCCAAAAATGATCCCTCCGATATACGGGATTTACGTATGCGCAAAGTCATTGTTAAACGTCCTGTTGATCTTAACCATATTACTCATTTTGGTATCCTACCTCTACTCCAATCTATAGGATGGGATAACATCTTACATTGGGGTGGGCCTGCATACCAATCTATTGCTCAATCCATGTTTGCATGCATTTCTTATTTTTCTAGTGAGAATTGATCATTTAAAATTGATGCTAAAGAAGGTCCATTTGATGTAGATCGTCATCTAATTGCTGGCCTTATGGACATTCTTGTTAATGATGAGGGTATTCCCATTCATACTTTAGCTGAAAAACCCTCAGAATCAGAAAAGTGCATGCTCATTAGAGAACTATGTAATATGGATGTGCAATAGACTCATAAAGGGAATGCGCTCCCCTCAAAGTATTTGTTACCCAGATTTAGGGTTCTTCACAGAATCTTTATTTCAAGTCTATACCCACGTTCTGGTAACAAAACAGAACTAACTGCTTTTATGGTTCGTGTTTTGCATTCTGTCATCTCTGGTGTAAATATCTGTCTGCCTTCTTTAATTTTTCATTCTATCATTCAGTTTCGTCTCCATTCAGGTCATAGTGATATTCCATTTGCCTATCTTATAACTATTTTGGACACTCACATGCTTGTGTCTATGCCTGTTGGAGAGGTACCTATCCATCATCTTATATTCAACAATACAAATATTAACAAGATGAAATTGGAATTGGCTCCTGGCCAAGTGGATGTTTGTGGTAATGGTGCTGAAGCAGGGAATGAAGCAGAAGCTGGGAATCTTCCTCCTAACGATGTTGATATGGATGACGTTTTTGATGAACTGGAATCAGACTCTGGAAATTATCCGGATTTTCAGCCTTCTGATATTGATAAGAGGTTGAATTCTCTTAAGGAAGAGATAGCTCAATTACGTGTAACACAATCATCTCAATTTGCTTATCTACCCAAGTATATGAGGCGCCTTACTAAGGGTTTATACAAAATTGATCCATCTATTCCTGCTCCCTCTTCTGGATCTGACTAAATATTTTTCTCTGATGGTCTATAATAACTTCAATACTACTTTGCTCTCTCTCAGTTTGTAAGACTGTTTTTATCTATCTTTAGATTGAACTGGATTATGATATGTGGATTTTACTTGTGCTTATCTTTTTCTCATATCCTGCCTAGTTATTTCATCTATTACTCTCCTATTTATTATTCTTGTCCATTTATTCTTCCTTTGTCATTTTGTGACAAAAAGGGGAGAAGATTTTAGTTTGATTGATTATGGTTATGAAATGGAGATAGACATGGATTAGTAGCAGTATTAGCAGATTTATAATTTTTTATGTATGCTACTCAAGGGGAGTAAGTATAGAGGAGTGCCTCTAGATGAATGTTGTGTGTTAGTTTATGACTACTGGTACATGATTCTTTAACCAGGCTGTAACTAGTTTTCTGCTATAACTGGTGCATGATTCTTTGTTAAGTATGTGTTGTGCTTCTCTTATTTTTGAGTGTGTTTTGTCACAAAATTGACAAAAGGGGAGATTGTAAGTGACATGGTCTCATGCTCCTTTGGTTGTCAAATTCCATTGTGCCAAAACATCTATATGTGTCTTGTGTAGTTTGTGGCTATATGAATGTCCAAGACACTGCATCAATGCTTCAAGTTAAGTACGGTGATCTACTTCAAGAAATGCAAGGTCATGTGCTTGGTCCTCTTCTGTAAGCTTCAATATTCAGAACATCATCGATAAGAAGAGTGCTTATTCAAGTCTAAAGAGGATGTTTAACTCAAAATGAAGTACAACCTAAGAAAACAAATCCAAGCTATAGAAGATCTTAAGATCAAGCTACATCAAGTAAAGATCTCAAGCTTCATAAGGTTCAAAGGTCAACCATCTTTTGATTGAATGAAGTTTTAATGTTCATACTTCATGTCCCAGGTATGATAGACCGACCTTAGTTTGACCTTAGGGTAGGCCATTTTGTATACATAGTTCAAGTTGAATCTTTTTATATAATTTTGGTGTGTTCTAAGACTAGTCCTGGACCTTGTTCGACTAGTCCTAGCACTGGTTCAACCAGTTCAAGAAATTCTATGACCAGTCCTAAGTGGTTGCAAATTTTCAGAATTTTTTGGTTATGCTACGACCTGTCCTGAGACCTGGTCAACCGGTCGTGTGAACAGTGCACGACTCATCCCACGACTAGTCCTGGTTTTACGACTCGAACTATAACAACCAATCCTGGTTTCCTACGACCAGTCCTGGGTTTGCTAAGACCAGTCGTGGATGGTCTAATACCAGTCGTGGACATCCTGAGACTAGTCGTAGAACGGTTTTTTCAGATAGCGCTCAAAATTTCAAAATGCCGTTGGTTCTCTGACCAATCGAAGTGTTTTCAAGACCAGTCGTAGACGAGGTTTTTGCATCTATAAATAGAGCACGAATTTCAGAGATTGATAACTCAATTCAAGAAAATTCAAGGCTTCACTCCGAGATAAGTTTGTGTTCATTTTAAGTTACTTTGTGCATATTTAATATTCTCTTTTTGTTAGCTTATGCATTTGATTTTGTTTCTACATTCCAATCTGATTTGAAAGAGGAATTTCTGTATTCCGTCTTCTCGGAATCAAATTTAAATAAAGCTAAGCCCAACTGGTTTAATTTAAAATCAATTAGAACCTAGAACCATTTTAAAGTGAGTATTGGACATTGAACTTCTATGTTCGAACTTCTACTCCGATTGGTTCTTCCGGGCCACTTCAAAGAAAAGGAGAAATTTAGGTATTTTACATTATTGTAATTTACATTCTTTTTAGTTTCTTTTGGGATTCGCCAGAAAAATCTCATCGTACTAGTTATCTGAGGAAAGCCAGAAAACTCAGAAAGAGGGGTTTTTGAATTGTGTAAGGCCATTTAAAAGACATAATTATGAAGGTTTTAGGTGAACCTGTGAAACCTATTTTGATAGTGAACGTTGATATCCCATGTGTGAGGATATTAGGAGTGGAGTAGCTGTGTGGCTGTTGTTTAACAGTTAGTGTACACACAGGCGAACCACTATAATTTCTTATGTCGTGTGATTTGAATGTTTGTTTAATTTCTATATCTTTTATCATTCAGATTTGGGGGATGTATGTGGATGTGAATGTTGTAATATTTACATTTCTAGCATTGTGGGAATATTGTAATAGTTTAGAATTTATTTCTTGTTATTTTTTTTATTTCCTTTTCAGTTTGAGTTTTTGATACAAAGAACGTTCTAGAAATAAGGTTGTCCTGCCATAAACCCTTGATTTTTATAGTGTAAGGTTGTCCTTAGAACAACATTTGTATCAACATCTCAATACCTAATTATTAAGGCTGCTTTTTATTTCAGCATTGTGAATTGATTTCATTTATTTGGATATCATACTCTTTTACTCCGATCCCCCCCCCCCCCCCCCCTTAAGGGCTATAGGACATATAGCTAGGTCGTTTCAATTTCCCATTTCACATGTACAAATATGTATAAATTCATTAGGGGAATCCACACAATAAATGACATTGAGAGCTTCAGCATTATAGGCATACCAAGCTCTCTCATCAACACTCCAATTGGATTTGTCTTTGAGAGTAATAATGGTTCTACCATCAACCACGTATAATATATTTTATGAGCATACTCCATCCTTGTTCAACAATAGCCTAAAGCATATGTTCAAGGGATCTCAAGAATACTGTTGTCCTAGTCTTCTAATAGGCGTAGTTAGACCCATGAAAATATGACGATCATGTGACAATACTCTCCTCATAAGTAGACATGATTCGAAAGTTCCTATATATCTTACTCTAAGTAGTTAAATCCTTAAAGAGCAACACACTCTGGTACCAATTGAAATTGCGTCAATTGTCTAATATGACACTAGGTTATGTGGAAGCTTAAAGAACTTAGAATTATGGCTAAGTCCTAGAATGGGGGTGAATAGGACCACTTAAAAAGTCTTTGGCTAATTAAATAATTTACAAATTTAATCCATAAGGCACAAGGGTCCAATTGCATGGACTACAAAAGATACAACAAGTTGAGCAACTAGTTTATATATGAGATAGATATCATGTGCGTGCAATCAATTAAGAGCCTAGCATACAATCTAAATATGCATTCCTATATATCAATCAAAATCTACCAGTATAAATAAAAATAGATGCACAAATAATAATCATAAACACAAGCATATATAGGGGTTCGGCTAATTGCCTACTCTACTTTCGATGAATGCACTCTCCTTGAGTGTACCGTAGTTCACTATCTTGTGTCAATGGACCATGTACATACTCATGCCAATGATGATACTACACAAAGTCCTAGAAGTACTCACTCGTGTTGGTGGAACACAACCACCCATGTCGGTGGCTCCCATGGAGACTTATTAGGTTTTCTATTAGCTCACCTAGAACTAATGCGGTCCTAATCCAATGACCTACGTACACTTCTGCCGAAAGCCCAACGGAGACTAGCACGTACACACCCATGTCCAATGAATTCAATCCTACACAAAGACTTATTCGAGTTTGAATTACAAACTCTATACCCAATCCTACATAATGAAAAAGCATGCAATGGGCTCTACAATGACAGCCTTACTTGTCGAATTGAGCCTCGTTGATGAGCCTTGCTCAAGAGCTTCTTCAATCTTGAATTGCCTTCTCTTGTGCTCTTCTAATCTTTGATGTGGATGCTTTAACTCTTACGATCTGTTACCTTGGATAAGATGTACCTATTAAGATGCTAAGGTATTGGGAGAGAGGTTGAATCTCCTACAACTATGGGATATTTGGTCGTAATTGAGGATTCACCTAAATGAACATTCTAGGGGATTATAGACATTAGGATTTACTTATGAGATTGATGTCTACTCTCTAGATAATGCAAGATATCATGTTCTTCCCCAAATGGAACTTGGAATACTCTTTAGAGTGATAAATCTTAAGAGGGAAGGCATGGATCTCTTTTAGGTGATAACTTAGGAGTGTTGGGAAAGCTTGAAATGCACTAGAGCTTCTAAATCACCTAAAACCATCATTTGCTCAAAGATCTGTTGTAAATTATATAGAGAAAAAGATCAAATAGATTTATAATGGCTAGTTGATCGATCGATCAATTAAACTAATTCGATTTTGGCTAAAAAGTTCGTTGGACAATTTTTGCCGTTTTTTATCGATCGAGCGATGAGCCTTTGATTGAACCCGATCGATAAACTGTTGATTCGATTGAGAATCGATTGAAAGTTGTTAGAAAGTTGGTAATTTGTTTTGTTTTGTTTTTTTTTGTTTTTTTTTTTTTTAAATAAAAATTCTCAACAGCTTTGACCTCTTTTACTCTTAACTTAACATGTTCATTTAACCTTTAAAGCTTGAGTTAGATGAATCAAACGTATACTTATGGAATGAAACATCTAAAGGTAGGTTAATTTGGAACTTAAGGGGGTCTAGGGGTAGATTCACCAAGGCACCTCATTTACCTGTTGTCTTCAAGCTTTAATGCTTTAAGTCTTCAAGTCTTCAAGTATTCGATTTTTAATGCCTTCCGGTTCAACTGACTCAAGGCATATTAGCTCAAGTCATTGATAAACAGGTGCACTAACAAAAATATATGTGACACATCTTATGTAAAAATTAATTTTTATTTTATTTTATTTTATTTTATTTTATTTTATTATATTTTTAAAGTAACTAGGATGTCTTGCAGAAAATTTAATGATAATCTATACATCTCCATCTTAGGATAATTAAGCGGTCAGGAAAAATCAAGTTAGTATAACTTTCTTAATCATCATGTAATGTGTGAGCCTACCGTCCAACCTGGTTGGTGTGACAATATCACATGGAGGTTGATGCAGTCACGTACCCACAAGCTATGGATGCTGATTAGGTGGTGACCACAACAAGTGTGCTTTTGGGAGTTGTGGGTCCATCATGATGTATATGTTTTATCCATGTTATCCATCCCTCTTGTCAATTCATTCTATGACATAACCCTAAAAACGAAGCAAGTCTAAAGTTTTTTTTATTTTTTTATTTTTTTTACACACATCCACACTCCATATACTCACATGGGCAGGATCTCAATGTTGAAACAAAGCTTGGCTACTGAACAATGGAGCCAGACCCTAGATCTGAAGTTCAAGTGGACCAAACCACTCGAAGTAGTGGGGATACCGATGCCTACCGCTGACATTACAAGGATCCACATAAATATTTATTTTCCATCTAACCAGATAATAAGGTCACACAGACATAGATAGAAGGAAAACACAAACATCAGCTATCTAATACTTTTGTGACCCCGATAAGTTTCTAATTCCGGACGTTCAATCACTACTATTTTCAGTGATGTGGTCCTCTATAGATTTTGGTGTTTCATTTTTTAAGCTCATGCCCTATAATAAGCTGCCATAACGAATGAATGGCCTGTTAAAACATATACATCGCAGTGGGTACCATGGTTTACCACCCAAAGATGATCACGTTGGGACGTGGTGAGATTTAACTGAGCCACATACGGATATGATAGAAGAGCTATCTTGATGGTGTTGGGACCTAGACAGGTTTGACTGAGAACATGACGCCGTGGAGATGAGCAAGGTGGAATAATGTACTCATCCTAACAACTTTAAAATATGCTTCGCCTGGGCTACATCTCCCACAGCTACTCTGGACCAAACAAATCCCGCTGCCTCCCAACACTAGTGATGATGACTGACACCAGGCAACCCACGTCCCACCCTTTACTGTACACGTTGCATCTAAGATCCAAATAACCAAAATAGCGAGACCGCTCAGTCAGGTCATAACAATCCTGACCTCTGAATACTGTCTTTGTCAAGTTAGAACTGCTTAGTATTCTCATTTTGACTGTCCACCACATGTCCACAATCAGATGCAATTCGAATGTCAATCCAGGTTATAATCCCTCTAGGCTGGGTCCCACGACGAAGCATCCATGTGATGGGGACAACCTAATGAGCAGTTTGGATCTCGCATGTGTATTCCAAATTTCAAAACGTGGGAGGTGAGTGCCAACACCTGGAAACGTGGCGGCCATCTACTTAGATACGAGCGGACGCAGATTGGCTAGTAACGCTGCCACTGACCAATAGGTAGTGGTCGGTGCTCGGTGGGCCGTTATCATATCGTGTTTCATCCACGCCGTCCATCCATTTCGTCAGGTCATTTTATATGGTAAATTCAAATCTCAACCAAACAACATCATAGGAAAAATTGTTGATTAAACTTTCACCATTAAAAATTTTGTTTTTCCCTTGGACCAGGTCTGTTTAACTTATTCAAAAGGTTGAATGTCAAATAAATATTATAATGGGCCTAGGAAGTTTTTAACGTTAGACATTAAATCACTATTGTTTTTCCTTAATATGGTCCAGCTGACAATTAGATCTGACTTATTTTTGGAATCAAGCCTTGAAGTTATCTGAAAAAAATGAATGGACAGCGTGGATAAATTGCATATATTTTGGCGAGGCCCACGTAGCACTAGCCACTTTGCTAGTGGCAGCGTCACTGGCGAAACCGCGTCCGATATGAGCCTCTAATCCAGAGGGCCCCACCATATATGCCTTTCGGACAAAAAACAAGATGGCGACAGACGACATTTGCCGTTTTTCTAAATCGAAATAATTGAATACCATCCATTTGTCAGCATTCTTCCGATCAAGCAGTTAAATGGTCCAATTGGTCTGACTTAGAACCTATAGCTCATATACGGCCTGATACAACAGATGAGAGTCATGGATCTTGGACTCCTTCCCCACGTGCCCCCAGTGAAACTCGTCTGCACGAAGGTTATCCTCCACCTCTGGTTGCACCATCATGCAAGCTGAAAAATCTCCAAAAAAAAAAAAAAAAAAACATGTTTTACTGTTCACAAGAACCTAATTGTGTTTATGAGTACTCCTACATGGGAATCATTATGTCTATAAAAAATGATGTTCTTCCACGTGTCCATTGGAACTCGCACCGATCATGATGATGGGCCTGTTTTGGGACTCACACAAGCTCAACCCTGACAACATATCTGTTCTACGTTACAAACAAGCTGAGAATCTTCATCATCATCACTAATCCAAGGAGCTTAGGCTATGCCAGAGTATCATCATCCATGCATATTCAAATGGCATACACGTGCCTCAACCTAAAGCGTGCAAATCTTGATCACCATTGTGAATGGACCAGAGCCCAAAATCGCTAGGAACAGATTACCTGCGCCGTCCAAATTTTCAAAGAAATTTGATAGGTGAAATGAGTAATTAACAGTCCAAAACTAAAATAGAAGAATATACGACCATCAATCAGAGATTAGAATGGTCTGATCAAGCGTATTTTAAAGCTATGCCCCAATCTGTGAGTGGATCATTTATTCTGATTGGTTTAGGATTGAGATTCATGTATGACTCATGTACAGTGGTTCAGTGGCCATCTGCATGTGTATGAACATCCATACTCTGGAGCCATATCCTTGACCTGAGGATATGTACGGAATCCTCTGGTTTTCAGTTTGTAGAAAATGCAGCCCATGGTTCAGTAATCTATACCATTGATCTGCTTTACCCACCGTTGATGGCTCATACATTGAAATTCTCCACGATGAAGAATCCTTTCTTTTCCATTGGTTGCCTGCAATTGATGGTTAAGAAGAGACGGAAGGCCAGGATCCAAATTGAACTGCAGAAATTCCCAGGATCGGTGGCTAGGATATTCCTTGGTGGCAGATTTTTGGTGTATGATCCATCTACTATGAATCTAAATGACTAATGGTATGGACCACTGAAAATATGGGCCGACTTGTATATTTTGAAAAGCTTACTGTGTACACCTGAACGGACGCGGATTGCGTCCTACACTAATCCGTCCGGGCAGGGATCTGTGGGCCCCAACATGATTTAAGTGTTTTATCCAAGCAGTTCATCGCGTTTCTCAGATCATTTTAATACACTATCTTAAAAGTGAAGTCGGTCCACAGCTCCAGTGGACCACTCCAAAGGAAGCTGCAGTGATAATGACATCCACAGTTGAAACCTTTTTAAGGGCCACCGTGACGTCTTTTTACCATCCAAACTATTCATAAGGTCATTTAGACGTGTATGAAGTGAAAAAACAAATATCATCTTGATCCCAAACTTTTCCAACTACCAAGAAGTTTTTAATGGTGGACGTTCAATCCCCACTTTGTGGTCAACTTAAGCCCTGTACCTGCATTTTTTTTTTTTTTGGCTAATGCCTTAAAATGATCTGAGTAAAGCGACGAACGTCTTGGATAAAACACTTACATCACGTTGGCCCCCACGGAGCCCTGCCCGGACGGATTACCGTCCGGGCGGCGGTAGGACGCAATCCGCGTCCACACCTTAACGTGCTCCATGTTCGCTAATTCCACATGGACGCTGCTTCGGTGGATCCCTAACTGTGGGGCCCACCTTGATGTATTTTTCTTATACCCAAGCTGACCATCCGTTTTTCCAGCTCATTTTATGGCGCGAGCCCAAAAATTGCAGCAGATCCAAATCTCAGGTGGACCACACCAGAGGAAACAACGGTGATTAACCATTAAAAAATTCTCGTGGGGAACAAAACTTTTAGATCAATCTGATATTTTTTTTAGTCCCTTCATCCAGGTTTCTGCGAGCTTATCAACAGGTTGGATGGCGGATAAACATTCTGGTGGCCCCAAGAAGATTTTAATGGTGGCTGTTTAGTCATTATAGTTTCCTGTGGTCTGGTCAACTTGAGATTTTTATCTGCTTAATATTTATGTACATGCCCTAAAATAAGCTGGATAAACGGATGGGCGGCGTGGATATAAGTCAAATACATTAAGGTGGGCCCAACAGTTAGGGATCAACCGAAGCCAGTAGGCATACATCTGTTTATGAAATCCACTCCGTATTCCCTCACCAGCGTGAACCTGCCTCTCTGGTGGACCATCCAAGCGACTGAAGAGGTGAACTCCATGTATTGGTGACGTGGCCCGAACATCGTGCTCCAGACCATGTGGACCTGACTGTGGAAGAAAAAAATGGACGGCTAAAGATCTTTCGGGCAAGGTCATTCACAAGTTAGCCCCGAACATTGAACGGCTATGATAAGTGTCAGGTTGGCGCGGTTCGGTGCAGTTTGATAGGCTCAACATCCAAGCATGTGGCCGCCAAAAGTAACGTGTCATTGATGACAACAACTTCGATACTCTCGCATATATGATAGTTCGGATGCATGCACCCATAAATCGGACACGTGGCATATGAATAACTCAAAACAAACCGTCCAAATGATGGCCACACATTAAAAAATTGGTTTTTAACCACAATTAACCTGGAAAACTCCTCGTGGATGTCTAGACGGTTAAAATGTGTGTCCAGAATCAGCGGTTAAGATCGTTCAACCAATCTAATACTGAAGCGGTGGGCTATCTAAAGCGGCTCCCAAGATTTGGACGGTTTTAAAATGTGTAATATGGATGACACATGTACGGATGCTGAGGGCACGTGTCTTAACTATGACACTATGTAAGAGTATGTCAAATTAGTGGAACGTGATAGATACGTTTCAGTGGGACGGCGGTTTGTCCATCGAGTAACGTGCAAGATCCTCTTATGCTCCGGAAAGCGAGTGGAGGAAAACTTTGAAACGCAGGAAAGTGAATGGAAGATCATCATGGACTTAAAATTTGTATGAAAATTGTATTACGTCCCGTCTGGGTATTCGGATCCTATAGTTGCCCCCGACCAGTAAAATCCTTCTTCTTGCAAGCTAATTAGGCCACATCATCATCCTTTACAAGTGCTAGCTCTAACAACTTTGGGGTCTGTTTGGGACCGTGGATTTGGAAGCCCTGATTCCAAATTCCCTATTTAGCACCCTTGATTCAGAATCCCTTTTAATCTAAAAGTAATTATGTGTAGGAGTTTGAATTTAATTACTAAATCAACTTTAATATATCTAATTAGTGTAAGTATGTAATGTTTAACATAATGGTTGTAATAAGCCTGTTGAAATATATATTTTGCCCGAAAATAATGAAATTCCAAGTCTAAGATGGGCCACAAGCACAAGATCACATCCAAATGACTGACCAACGATTTTTAAACATTGATTTACATGGACAATGTTTGGAAGAGGCAAATCATCATATTAAAGTAATTATAGAGATGCAATTGATAATCTAATTATTTTGGGATATCATCATTCCAATAGATTAATTGCCTAGTGACATGCATGTTATGAATGCAACTCTTATAAGGATTTTAGATGTAATCCAAACTTTCACCTTGCATTTGAAACCCCCTCAAATCCCCTCAAACCCCACCAAAACCATGGTGCCAAATGACTCCTTAGTGATGACCTGGACCCATCATGATGCAGGGAAATAGGATTTTTATACTCGTGGGAAGTATAGGATCCAGATTCTCCTAGGGGAGCTTGGATTCAGAATGCACAGGAAATAAATCATAATTACATTAGAATCTACATGATTTTGAATTTTCATTTGTGTTTAGTTGATATGCACTAGAATCCAAATCTTCTATTTAGGAGCTTGTATTTAGAGGGTATTGAGATTCTTTAGTATATTCATAAGATTTACATTTGATTAAGTAAATTAGCTTTCATATTCCAAATTAGTATATATATATGTATGTGTGTGGGGGTGATATTTAATAGAATGATTATAATAAGCCCATTAAAATATATACTTTGGCTTTAAAAAAAAAAAAAAAAAAAAAAAAGAGTTGAGCCTGGGGTGAGCCACAAATGCAAGGATCACAAACAAGCGACTCATCAATGTCTTTTAACTATCCATTTGGATGTCCAAAATTTGGATGGTTCAGATTGTTCCGTTTATGTGATTTAAGAATCACAGATGATAATTGAATTATTTCAGGGTATGATCAACGTTCTATGTGTCTAATTGATTAGTAGCCTAGAGATACCTTTGTTACATGTGTGACTTTTATGTCCCTAAAAAGAAGGCAAAAAGGGCATTTCCTTTGGATTAGAGCATTTTGTTGAGTTTTCAAAACACACTAAAAAGGTAATTTGAAATTCTTCTGATTCGATTTACTTTCAAATCTAAGGCTATCAAATGCAAAAAACAACTATTTGGATTTGAAATACACCCATTTACCACCAAATCCAAGGTGCCAAATAGGGCGTCAGTGTTGTCGGATTAATTCAAATGATATATATATATATATATATATATATATATTATATATATATATATATATATATATATATATATATATATATATATATATTATAAGACCTGTTTTTTTGTTTTTTTATTTTATTGACTATTTCTTAATTTTAAGCTATTTTCATAGAGCAACATATTCTCGGGCCTCTTTAAACTGCTACATTAAATGGTATTGAATAACATTACGTGGGATTGACAGTATTATTACAAAATGATTGTCTGGAAATATCATGATATTTTGATTGACCAATCCCACCTCTAGAATCAAATTCTTCCTTAAAAAAACTACATTATTAGGTGAAACTTGTGTTTAGTGGACCATAGAATTGCAATCAATGGACTAGATTTAACAACTAATGATGGTCACTTATATGCATATTCAACTCAATTATCATGTGCAAATGGCACATATGAATGGATGGTATGGATAAAACACATATGTCAACGATGAGCTTGTAGATGTAGTGGCTTTTGAAATCCACCAGAAATCCCATCATATCCCCTATTAGGACCAGATGATACGATATTTAGATTAATCTAATTCTTTCCATCATTTCGAAATGCCCGATGGAATTTACATTGGTTCAAATGCAATTCCATACCATATATTCCCACGTTTAAGTTACTTATGCCTTAACTTATCTCGGTTTTACTTATTAAGCAAATAAGTATATAATTTGGTAAATAACATACGTATCAACCAAAAACTAGATAAGCATGTTTGGTTTCCAACATTAATAAGTAGTGTTTTTTTTTTTTTTTTCAAACTTAGTGAGGAACTTATGTATATTGTGCAAAGAGATGGATAATTGATCCTTGCTACCCCTCTTCAAAGACAATCTATAAAGCAGCCGAGCATGTCGTAGGCCTTCTATAGGATGGTCTACCACCAGTGGATGCTCATCATCGTGAACAATGGAATGATGCCTGATAGGATGCCCATGATTGAAATGGCTTACCCTTGATATACACAGATAATAGTAGCATATGATGGCTATTTTTAAATTTTAATGGACTATATAGGCCCACCTGACTAAATGATTAGATAATTCTAATCATCCATATAGTGAGCACTATTATTGGTGGGCCATGATCATAGACTCAAAATTGTTCAATGATTAGGCAAATCAATTGGCACATTATTTCTAAGTATATTGTGCAAATATGTTCACATAGTGTTCGTAGGGGTTGTGGCGATCCTCTTTCTAGCACGTGTGCTAAGTACGTGGGCGTGCTAAAATTGAGATTGTCGTTCCAATTCGAACAGAACAACAATGACCCCGAGCACCAAAGTAGCCAGACACTGGGTATGACCGAGATCCAAAGAGATCGGTCGCTTATTCAGCCACTCGCTCAAAGTGTAAATGGATCAGGCAATAATCAGAGTGTGGTTCATCCTCTAATGACGGGTTCATCTTTGCCTTCTATACGAAAGAACTTTCTTAATGCAATAGAAGTGGAATGGAGAAAAAAAAACAAAGAAAGGAAGTTAAGTTTGACCGCTATCGACCGCTAGAAAGTGCTAAAATGACAGCTATAATTATCATATAATATACTTCCACTATGAATTAAGCTACAGAAAGCAAATAGTAAATGTGGAAAGTAAATGGTTACGCTAAGGGAAAGGTTTTACTTGATAAAAGTAGTGATTGCACTAAAGAATTTAAATTTGACAAGATAATTGAAAGATAATTGATTTGCAGGTTTGTTTGGGTTAGTGTGAGACGACTTCTAAACTTGTTTAACCCTTCATTTATACTAATTCTTTGCTATTCCAGATGGTTCCCACAATTTGAAGGTTACCGTAACCGCTTCCTCCCTCTCTCTGCTTCTAGATTCCTTCCCATGATCTTGTATTCTTTAAATTCTTGACATCTATCAGCACTTATATGAACTTAACCATAAGCTAGTTATTTGCTTAGTTGCTCGAACTCGGTCGAACCATTACCAATTACTTACAATGCGCTTGAAGTCTTATGGCCTTCTTTCAAAATTCGGTCCTATAATCTAATATAATCTTGCGACCGATAAACACATGCACGTGTAACTCACACATGTATGATTTCAAATGACCGAAAATAGGACCTGGTCGAATAGGGTACAAACATTACCCTCCTCATCGTTGTCCTTTCAAAGAAAGAGACTGCGACATTTGAGTTTTTTCAAATATTGCATTAAATATTCGCACGTATTGCCCAATATCTTCGACCACTATCGCCAATATCAATTGTACTGATATGAAACAACAGATGAAACCCGAATAGACACGCGTATTCAAAAAGATCCATTCTACAGTAATGAGGCATGATTGCTAATTAATGTCGCCTCTAGGTTACCTATATATACTCGGCTTTGTATTCGCATTTCTTATAGTTCCGTATTTTCTTTCTTCCTTCTTCTTATTTTCATAACTCTGCTCCTTTTCTTCGATCATGACTTCTTCTTCATTCGAACCTTCCTTTGACCAGCAAGATATCATGTCCGTGATTGATCTATTAACTGAAAAATGCTCGAAGGATATAATTTTCAAATCTTTGATTCATGAGATGCCTTTGATCTAGATCCTTCATTTTCTTCAGAGACTTCGGCCGAATCGTTGCAGCCTTTAGATCCATTCTTTCCAATCTATCCAGGGAGCAACATTCTAATTCAATCCGAAGTCATTCTTCATATCGCCAATGCGTTTAAAGTACCAAGGTTATGGCCAAAACCTCTTCTTGGATGGGAAGATTGATTCAACAGAGTATCGGCCCAACATGGAGATTTATGGAGAGAAATCGGTATCTTCAAATGTATCAAGCTCTCTCTTTCTAACTATTTCCCCAACATTCCTCTTCTTCTAACCTTGACGTTGTTTTGTAGCATCAATCTCTACCAACACCTTTATGTTTGGTTGTGGGCTGAAGAGCGTCTCCATTAAAGATATTTGTCACCTTACTGAGCTTACCCCCTTTGGGATGATTTATCATGTGAAGACTAAAGTCGGGCAGCGTAACAATTTTCCTAATAAGAACGCCAATGGATACACCAACTTCATGGATTCTTAACGAAAACTCATAGGACCGGTCGAGGAGCTCCAACATATTTCTTTTCTTCTTTTTTGGATCTGTCGCCACCTCCTATGTGTCAATGCTTAACAAGTTATGGCGGAATATATAGCTCTGGCTGAGTGCCTTGTCTAGTGTTAGTGAGTTGCATTGGCACTATTCATCCTTAGCCATCTGTATAAAAACCACCCTACCTCTAGTTGCTCCAAAAACCCATCCATAAGTCCAAGAGCCAAAGGCCCTATTTAAACAATTGGAGCTCCAATGGGTAGAAAATGTCTCTGTTATTGCCATCAAGGATTCCTTCAATGTCATCGAAGAGCTCCCTGATGCCATCGAAATTTCTAGACAAAAATGATGTATGCTTGCTAGACAAATCTGGACCCATTTCGATTGCATTAATACAATGCTCAATTATATCGAACATCATCCTTTGATGCTATTGAGAAAGTCAGTGGAAAAAATCTAAAACCTTACTGGACAAATCTGACTATCAATGGGTGCTATCGAGGGGATTTTGATGTCATCAAAACTTAAGTTTTAATGCCATTGAAGGGACCTCGACGCCATCAAGATTTTTAGATGAAAATCTAGTTTGGTTGCTGGACAATCCCCACTCTCGATAGATGTCATCGAGAAGGTCTTCAATGCCATCAAAGATTGTTCGATGGCAGTTCGATGCCATTGAACATCAATCGAAATCTGTTTTCTTGGGTTATCTTTAACACAGCAGTTTCGCACCTCTACTAGCCTTGTTTATCACGTTTTTCTTAGTCTCCTGAAGCTAAGGGATGATCAAATTAATATACCTATTGGGTCAAGATCATCTAGAGGTGTAAGGGTTGTTTTGGGTTAGGGTTAGGGTCACCAAGGCCACTTGTTTACATGTGCTTTCCGCCTTGATGCTTCTGCTCCTCTGTGTCTTCGATATTCGCTTTCAAAAGTCTCAATTTGCTTTATGCCACAACGACTCACTTGATTGACAAACTAGGGTGCAAAAATGAGTGCACTAACAATCTCGCCCTTTGTTAATTACGTGACAAAAGCCTAACCTATACCATGTCATTGTTCATACCAATAATATACCAAAACAACAAAAAATAATTACATGTCAATATAAAATTTACAACTCGAAACACTAAACATGTAAAGAAGCAATGCTCCCCCCAAGTTACATCCCCAATCATCCTTTAACACAACAAATAAACCATACATAAGAGAATGAATGTTTCGGTGGGGTTGATCTTTGTGCCACTTTTTGTTAGTATTTGACAAAGGGTTAGTCCAAACAAATATACCAATAAAGATCATATATATAAAGTAACCACATATATCATAGATATACCAATTAAGGGATTACATTAACAAGGGTTAGAGATGCATATAAACTTTCAAAACTAGGAGCATGCAAATTTAAGTCATTCAAATAATATATAATGAAAAGTAGGAATGAACAAGGACAAGCTAGGCTAAAAACATGTGATTTGATGTTAAACAACTTTAAAGCTTAATACCCTCAAATAAATGAGGCTTAATCCTCAATTATCATTAAAGCACAAAATGAGGCTAAACCCTTTGATATTCCTATTAAGCACAAAAATGAGGCTAGATCCTCTGATTTAACATGATAGCTCAAATAGACCTTCCAAGGTCACCTAATCCTCTTCACAACCTACTTGGGTGTGAATTTCCTAAGACCTGAATTATGTTTGGAAGCGTGAATGATATTCCTAGAAGTATCTCCCTTTGGTGATTTCCTAGTTGGAGGTCTATGTTTGGTAGGTGGTTTATCTATGTTAGACCTACCCAAAAGGTTTACTCAATTTAGATTTACAAAGTAAGCTAATGTTCTTTTGTAACCTAAGTTTTTCCCCCATAAGAAGACATCATTCCAAAGCTCCTTTGGATCACACTTCGGGAAGTTAAGCCTTTCATGAGGAACCCACTCTAATAACAATTGAAATTGCGGTTTTTGTCGCTATACATTTAAGTGAAGAAGTATGGAGGAGCTAGAGAATGAAGTTTATGTCTGGGGGGGGGGGGGGGGGGGAGGGAGATATTAGGACCTATTATAAACACCAATTACCTAGTTTAAGCTAATTGCCAATTAAACTAAACTAAGCAACGAAACTCTAAGGTTTCCAAGCCAATAGAGGGTCCAATCATATAGACTATCAAAGATATGCCAACAAGCAACTAGTTTATATGATAGTGTGCATGTGTGTGTGGGATATGCTTATGAAATCACCCTACCTCTGGTTGCTTCAAAATTCATCTATCAGCCCAAGAGCCGAATGACATATTTAAATAGTTCAAGCTCCAATGGGTAGAAAATGTCTCGATTGATGCCATCGAGGATTACTTTGATGTCATCGAAATTTTCAGACAAAAATAATGTATGTTTGCTGGACAAATCTGGACCCATTTTGATTGCATCGACCCGATGTTGGACTGTACTGAAGATCATCCTTCGATGCCATCGAAGGGGTTTCGATGCCATTTAGAAAGTTAGTGGAAAAAATCCAAAAACTTCAGAAGGGGGATTGATATTCCTAGAAGCATCTCCCTTTGGTGATTTCCCAATTGGAGGTCTATGTTTGGTAGGTTGTTTATCTATGTAGACCTACCCAAAAGGTTTACCCAATTTAAATTTACAAAGTAAGCTCATTTTCTTGGGTAACCTAAGCTTTTTCCTTATAGGAAGACATCATTCCAAAGCTCCTTTGGATCACGCTCCACGCAGTTAAGCCTTGAAAAATGGTTTTTGCTTGCTATAAATTTAAGTGCAGAAGTATGGTGGAGCTAGACAATGAAGGCTATTTTGTGTGTGTGTGTTGGGGGGGGGTGATTAGGACCTATTAAAAATTATGCCTATTAAAAACACCAATTGCCTAGTTTAAAATAATTACCAATTAAACTAAACTAAGCAATGAAATTTAAGGCTTCCAAGCTAATAGAGGGTCCAATCACATAGACTATCAAAGATATATTAATAAGCAACTAGTATATAGGATAGTGTACATGTGTGTGTGGGATATGCTTATGGAATCACGCTACCTCTGGTTGCTCAAAAAATCCATCCATAAGCCCAAGAGTTAAATGCCTTATTTAAACAATTCGAGCTCCAATGGGTAGAAAATGGCTCCGTCGATGCCAACAAGGATTCCTTCAATGTCAATGAAGAGCTCCCCGATGTCATTGAATTTTTTTTTTTTAAAAAAATGATGTATGCCTGCTGGACAAATTTGGACCCATTTTGATTGCATCGACCCAATATTCGATTACATCGAACATCATCCTTCGATGCCATAGAAAAAGTCAGTGAAAGAAATCCAAAACCTTGTTGGACAACTCTAACTCTTAATTGATGCCATCGAGGGGACTTCGATGTCAACGAAGCTTAAGTTTCGATGTCATTAAAGGGTCCTTGATGCTATCAAGATTTTTATATGAAAATCTAGTTTAGTTGCTAGACAATCCCGACTCTCGATCGATGTCATCGATCAGTTCTTCGATGCCATTGAATACTGTTCGATGGCAGCTCGATGCTATTGAACATCAATTGAAATTTGCTATTTTAGGTTATCTTTTACACAGTAGTTTCACACCTCTACTAGCCTTATTTATCATATTTTTCTTTTTCTCCTAAAGCTAAGGGATGCTAAAATTAATATACCTATTGATCAAGATCATTTAGAGGTGTAGGGGTTATTTTTGGTTAAGGTTAGGGTCGCCAAGGTCACTTATTTACATTTTCTTGCCACCTTGATGCTTTTGCTCCACTATGTCTTCGATTTTCAATTTCTAAAGTCTCAATTGACTTTGCGACATAACGACTCACTTGATTGACAAACCAAGGTGAAAAATTGAGTTCACTAACAATCTCGCCCTTTGTTAATTACGTGATAAAAACCTAACCTATACCATGTCATGGTCCATACCAATGACATACCAAAATAACAAAAAATAATTACATGTCAATATAAAATTTACAACTCGAAACACTTGACATGTAAACAAGCAATGCTACCCTCAATTTGCTTCCTCGATCATCCTGCAACACAACAAACAAACCCTACATAAGAGAATGGATGTTTTGGTGGGATTGATCTTTGTGCCCCTTTTCGTTAGTATTTGACAAAGGGTTATTAAAAATAAATATACCAATAAAGATCATTTATATAAAGTAACCCTATAAGTCATATATATACCAATTAAGGGATTACACTAATAAGGGTCAGAGATGTATATAAACTTTTGAAATTAAGTGCATACAAATTTAGGCCATTCAAATAATATATCATGAAAAACAGGATTGAATAAGGACAATCTAGGCTAAAAACATGTGATTTGAAGTTCACCAACTTTAGAGCTTAGATTACCCTAAAACAAATGAGGCTTAATCCTCAGATTATCATTAAAGCAAAAAATGAGGTTAAACCCTTAGATATTCCTATTAAGCACATAAATGAGGTTAGATCCTTTGATTTAACATGATAGCTCAAATAAACCTTCCAAGGTCACCTAATCCTCTTTACAACCCACTTGGGTGTGAATTTCCTACTACCCGAATTATGTTCGGAAGTGGGACTGATATTCCTCAAATTATCTCCCTTAGGTGATTTTCTAGTCAGAGGTCTATGTTTAGTAGGTGGTTTATCTATGTTAGACATACCCAAAAGGTTTACACAATTTAAATTTACAAAGTAAGCTCATGTTCTTGGGTAACTTAAGCTTTTCCCCTATAAGAAGACATCATTCCAAAGCTCCTTTAAATCACACTCTGGACAATTAATCCTTTAAGGAGGAACCCCCTCTGATACCAATTGAAATTGTTGTTTTTATCACTATACGTTTAAGCACAGAAGTATGTTTTTATCACTATACGTTTAAGCACAGAAGTATGGCGAAGGTAGAGAATGGAGGCTTTGTCATTGGGGGGGGGGGGGTTTGTGGGGTGATTAGGACCTATTAAAAATTATGCGTATTAAAAACACCAATTGCCTAGTTTAAACTAATTGCCAATTAAACTAAATTAAGCAATCAAACTCTAAGGCTTCCATGCTAATAGAGGGTGTGTAATGCCCCGAATTTTCACAGCCCGAGTACATATTCGTGCTTCTAGGTCTTAATAAAGTAATAATTGGATGCTTTAAAATCGCATTTTTTTCATTTAGATCACATTCAGTTACCTTTATGAAGCTACACATTCATAAGAACAAAATCATATGTGCTTATTCTTTTAGCAAGACATAAAATTCAACTAACCATCTAATGCCCTCTAAAATGGGAGCTTATTACATTGTTCAAAGTGTGTAGTGGAAAATAAATAAAACTAAACAATTCTTTCATCAAGACATAAAATTCAGCTAACCGTCTAATGCCCTCTCAAATGGGTGCTTATTACATTGTTCAAAGAGTGTAATGGAAAATAAATAAAACTAAACATAAATTATAACGACCTTGGAAATTTTGTGCTAATTTTTCCTTAAGTAGTTACTTTTGGGGTAATTAGCGCTATGCTCGATTGCTTGTGAAATTCGCATCAATCACTTTAAATTCGATCTGCATGACTCTAAACTTGTAGATTAGTTATCGCTATGTTACTCTAAAATCTGGGATCCATCACTAAATCCAGTTGTTCTGGGGAATTTTTGGAAGTTTTGCATCAGACCTGGACCGCGTGTCAAAAGTCCGATAGCGATGATCTTAGGCTGTTGCGGTCACTATATTGGGCTTGACCATCACCTCGAAAATCAAGTCCATGTGATGTTCTGGGTCGATTTGCTTGAGTTCGGAGTGAAGAGTGTGAGAACGGTTGAAAATTTAATAAGCTTTTATGAAATCTGAGTCGTGTCGCTTGCGCGATGATTTTAAGCTATCGAACCGTTGGATTCTGACCCAATTTCACCCTCTGATCAGGGAAGGTGGCCCAGGCATGTCCTTGTGCTTGTGGACCTGATCGAGATTATATGACCGTTGAATTGAGTGTGGTCCGCCACGGCTAATCTGAAGAGTCAGTCGGTACGAAAACTTAGCTTGACCTAGATCCATTGTCAGTGAGCTTAAGTTCGACCTTTCGTGGTTTTAGGCCCATCAGAAGTGCTTCGTTGGATCGAGAGAGGCTTGCTTTGGTTATAACCTAAGTATACCTTGTCCTTGGGGTTATTTTCATCAATTTGAGGCCTATTTATAGTCCTTAAACCCTAGCTCTCTTTTCCATACGAATTTTCTCTAACCCTAGCTTGGAAAGAGAGTGAAAAAGAGAGAGATAGTGAGAGAGAAGTTGGTGAATCATCTTGGATTCTTTCCTGTTCTTCTTCATCTTTGAACCTTCACTTTGAATCGTTATTCTGACGATTCTGAGTTCATCTTGGGGTAAGTTAACCTAACCTTAATCTGTGTTAAAGCTTAGATTAGTCTTGGTGTTGTTGTATCTCATTTCTATCATTGTTTTAGGGTATTCTATCGCCGTTGACGAAGACAACTCGTCTAAATCAGTTCGGTGTATCTTTTCCGGCTTAAGGTGTGGACTTTAAGTATATAGGTTATGGTTTTCAAGTCTTTCAATGCCAGTTAGTGATTTATTCTTGTTATGGATGAGATTTCACATGCCAAATGTTATGTTTATGTTGCGTTCCTGATATGCATGTGTTATATTGAGATTTGTGTATTCTATGTGTATGTATAAAGTACCGTATACGTATAAAATATGCACTTGTGTTTGCTATGATTATTTGTCGTGTATGTATGCTAGATGTATGTATGACAACTCCTTGGTAAAAGGAATTGTCCAAATGCTTGTTGTTCAACATACGTCATGTATGTTGTATCATGTATTCTAAGTGTTTGTAGAAATGCCTGAATGATCAAAAGTGTAACTTATTACACTAATTGCGGGCGTTGAGAAGTGATTCTCAACACTCCTATTGATGTGCATGATTTCCTTCTTGCTAGTTACATTCCTTGTTATTTAATTTCAAGCATTGCTTATGCTTACATTTATGTTGAGTTGATATTCTTCAAATACTTGAGTACCACATGAATTGAGTTGTTGCTCCATTACTGTTCTACATTTAATATTATTATCTGTTATAGTGTACTGTGTTTGGGACTATGAGTAGTCAAGGAAATCGGTAATCTACCTTAAGGTTGTGGCTGAGATCACTTTCGCCACAAAGGACGTGATTAGACGAACCCGAGTCGTATTAGAGTTGTCGGCAGTGGTTTGGCCACGCGGAGTGTTTGCGCACTCTATGTCGTTCAACTCAACGTGCGCTCGTGCTAGTCGAGTTCGTCAAGTAACCCGATTGTCCGATGTATGTTAACCATGTATGGACGCTACTGCTTGAATCTAGGGTACCGAACTTACCGTTGAAATTCTATTAACCATGGTACCTTGATCCGCTAAGACTCATGAGCCAGACATGGTGGTATGAGACACCGTGATCGAGCTGTCGGCCTACGCTGGAGTGATGAGCCTCCCCGTAGTGACCAGTGAGCAACTAAACTCGTGAGCCGATTATGGTGGTATGGGACACTATATTCGTGTTGTCGGCCTACATTGATTGGTGACGAGCCCTTTGTAGTGACCTCGAGAATGCCTGGATACCGCATTGAGGTGACGAGCCTTGGTGTAGTAACGAAGGTATGAAAGGCGTGCATTGATTGGTGACGAGCCCTTTGCAACGACCTGAAACCATATGATCGTATGAGATATTTAGGACTGACGACCCTAGAATGGATCACTGTTTGGATGGTGATATGAGGAAGGTATCTTAGCTTCCCAATCCTGCTGTATGAAAAGGACTAATAACAACTTGGTAATCATATTCATGCACCGCATTTGCATGTGCTTTGTAGATGTGGTGCACTTTGAGGTGGTGTCATGCGTAACGTAAGATGAAGACGCTGAGGGTGTACGCGTGAGGGCACGCATCATTTTGCATACATTCCTGCATTAACAAGAGTATTTAGGATTTATTTAATTGTTCTGCTTTATCATTACTGCTTGATTGAACTGATAACATGTTAACCAGTGCCTTATTATTCCACTGAGTTGATCACTCACTCCCACGTTCTGGGGCGGTGTTAAACACCCACCAGACTCTGTCTTAGGTTCTGATGTTGCAGATGTTGATGTGACTTCTGAGGCAGAGCGGGAGATGGATGATGATGAGGCTGCTTTCTCTTATATGCAGTTTTTAGAAGGGTTCTAGCGAGCCTTGTTCTGATGCGCGGGACTTTGAGATTATTTTTGGAATTTAAATGATGTAACTTGATACTTGTAATTTTGTTAAGTAACACTTTCATACGACCTGGTTGGTGAATGTACTTCAGGGATTTATACTTGTACACATATATTTCTATAAGTCTTCCGCTTGCTTTATTCACTTATCCCTGAATTAAATCTGTGTTTTGGCTTAATCTATTCCATGTTTTATGCACTAATACAGTCAACATACATCCATCATTAAATATGTTGCATAAGTGATGTTTTGGAACTCGGGAGCTGAGTTATGCTCGACCCCTGAATTTCAGGGCATTACAAGTTGGTATCAGAGCATGATTTGGATTAAACCGGACCTGGGTTATGGTCACACACCGCACGTTGTCACCACTTTAGTGTATTTGGGTGCGGGTCTATCGTAGATTTGGTGTTTGTGCTCCGTAGCTTCTATCGGCGAAAGTTTCCTGAAAACCTTCACCGAGATCGAGTCTGTGCTCTTTACTAATCACACACAGCGATCCGAAACCTTTTCTAGATCATCTATTAATGAGTGTAGATGGTTTATCATCTTGTTTTAACCCTTAAACCTTCAAGAAATCTCTATTTTAATCAGATTTCTGTCAGAATGGCCTGATAGGCGTTAAATCATGCACGGGGCCAATCGGGGCATTTCCTGTGGACCCAGGGGGAACCACACTTTTCTAAGCAAGGGGGACCAGGAGGACCTCGCCAAAACGGCGAGGCATCGCCGAAAGGTCCAGAGACCGGCGATACCATTGCCGGTTCGGCGAGGGCTCGTCGATCAGCTGGCCAGGCGGGCCGGCCCGGCGCGGGCCGATGATTCCTAGGCCTTATGTGGCCTACCCCTCCACGGTTTTCTATTTGTAACCTCTCCTTTAACCTACTTCCTTCACAAACTCCCTTCCCAAGCTCTCCCTTTCTTGAAAACCCTCTCCAATCTTCTCTAAATCTCTTCCAAATCTTCTTCTTCTTCCATTTTTCATGCAAACCCATCACCCTATTTCAAAACCCTCACTCCCATTGCTGATTTCACTCATTTTCCTTCTCATTTGAGCTCCCACATTCCCTTTTTGGCTCTTAAGTGTGTGGAAGCTTCACCATCTTCCTATTTCTCTCTTTCTCTCATTTCTCATGGCCCTCTTTGAGATTGTGACGACCATCTTTTCTATTTCTTCTCTTCTTTCTTTGATGGGGAAGAAGAGAGCGCCCGTGGATGAAGCCAGGCCTAGCCGCCCAACCTGTGCACGGAGGCCGAGAGGTGCCGCCGCGAGCACGTCCGCCACTCGTGAATTTCAGATTAAGCGGGACCTTGATCCTCGAGCTCCCATTAGTAGAACTTTGTTGGCAGAGTTGTCGCATGGAGTCTATGAAGGTCGTAGAGTCCTTTTTGAGGCTCATATTGATCCGTGGCTGTATGGTGAGTTTTTGTTGTTGGAGCGCCTAGAAGGGGCTGGTTGGTGTCCCTTATTTGAAGGCGAGTATCGCGCGAATGCTAGCACTGTTCGGGCCTTTTATGCCAATATTCTTGATCCTTCGCTGGAGCCTCTGCAGTTCAAGATTCCTTGTGGTAGCGGTCGAGTGGGTATTGTCAATGTTGCTTTGATATCCCGACTCCTGAATGTTCCACTTGGTGAAGTGCATGCCAGCGAGAAGAATGTGGACAGTGTGCGTGAGAGGGATCGTCGCACCCAATTCTTATGTGGTCGTCTGGTCGAATGGCAGCCTAATAGGAGTCTTCTGGCTACTTACATGACGGACGACTTCCGTTTGCTTCATCATATGTTTACGTTCAATGTATACCCAAGGTGGAGCAATCGCAGCGAGTGTACGCGCCTGATGGTGGATTTTCTGTATCAGGTGGGGCAGGAAGCGAAGTTGTGTGTGCCGATGTACGTCCTGCGCCAGATTATTCTCATCGCTCGTTCGAGTAGGAGGACCAAGTCGCTTCCATTTGGCCGCCTCATTTGCAAGCTTGCACATGAGTTTAGCTATAGGCTTGGAGTTGAGAAGCCGGTTCCTGTTCGTCATATCAATCTGAGGACTCTTAAGCAGATGGAGATCGATTCTGGTCGGCATGCCTCAGAGAGTGAGGCTGAGTCAGAGAGCGGTGATGAAGAGAGTTATGCTGAAGGTGGTGCTGAGATTGAGGAAGAAACAGAGCAAGACGAGGAAGAGGTTGAGGTACAGGATTCGAGTGATATCTCTCCTCCTGTGGCGCCAGAGCAGAGCATAGAGCAGACTGCCAGTGATGCCCGTCTCGCACGGCTTGAAGAAGGGCAGGCTGTTTTATGCTAGGATATTGTTGATCTTCGAGGCCTTGTTAAATATAAGTTTAAGAAGGTGACTCGGACTCTGAAGTCTATCCTGTGTTGCTTGCAAGATAAGGGTGTTCCGCCTCCATCTCCTGATTCCGACGAGTAGCTGTCGTCGTGGCCGTCCTTTGCTTTGTTTGTTGTTTTCTTTCTGTGTGTAGCCATTGTTGGCTTTGTAGTTGGAGTGTTGGAGTTATTTATTGTTGTTGTGGTTGTTTGAAGTGTTAGATGTTGTTGTTTACATGCTTTCCTAGTCGTGATTCATGTATTGCTGCACTACTTGTATTGCGACGTTTTTGATTAATGGAATGCATGTTGTTTGTCTTTGGAGTTGTGCTGTGTTGCTGTGTGGATGGATTATGTGACGCAGAATCTGACAGGTTGCATCCTTTGTTGAATGTAGGGATGCCTTCTAAGGGTTCGAAGTCTTCGGCCCGTCTCTCTTTGATTGAGTCGCTTGCTGGGGTTCCTCCCTTGAGCGATAGCCAGTCAGATCCACAGGCGGGTCCGTCTCATGCCGGTGTTGGGCCGACACCTATGGCTCCTCCAGTCACGCCCTCGGTTCCTGAGCCGAGCCGTGCGCCTTCGTCTGCTCCACCTGCTGATAGGTTTGAGCAGATGATGCTGTTGATGCAGCAGCAGTAGTTTCAGCACCAGCAGCACCAGTAGTAGCAGCAGCAGCAGTAGCAGGAGTTCCTCTCTTCCATGGCTGGCATCTTTGCTCAGTTAGTGGGGGCGACTCCACCTGTTTCACCTATGCCTCCATCTGGGAGCGCCAGTACCAGTGGCACTTTCGAGCGATTCCAGCGCTTGCGACCTCCTACTTTTGCGGGTTCTCATAGACCCGAGGAGGCCGAGTATTGGATCGACCGCATCTCTAAGATGCTGAGACCGCTGCACTGTTCAGAGGTCGAGCAGGTTGAGCTTGCCTCCTTCATGTTTGAGAAGGAGGCCGGTCTATGGTGGGACAGTGTGCTTCGCACTGTTGAGGAGGATTTTGTGTGGTCGTGGCAGGCATTTGAGGCGCGCTTCCACGAGAAGTATTTCCCGGTTACGTACCAACATGAGAAGGAAAGTGAGTTCCTTTGCCTCCGCCAGGGAGGGTTATCGGTGACGGAGTATGAGAACCGGTTTACTGAGTTGGGGCGGTATGTTCCTTTGATCCTAGGCGATCAGCCGATGAGGATGCGGCGTTTCTCTGAGGGATTGAGACCTGAGATCCGATCGAAGATTTGCTGTGCTAGCATTTCTTCTTATGCGGAGTTGGTGAGCATGTCCTCGCGAGCAGAGTAGGATGGGGATAGGTCATCCCGTATGTGAGCACCGATGGTTCCTAGGCCGTGACCGAACTTTCAGGGTGCACCTTTCCTCGGCAAGAGGCCGCGAGCAGATTCTCCTCCGAGGCGTTCAGTGCCGCCTGCTCAGCAGATGAGAGCTGATCTTCGATGTTCATATTGTGGGAAGATAGGGCATTTGGACCGTTTCTGCTTCTCCCGTATGCGAGCCAGTGGTTTTACTCCACCGCAGAGGATTAGCCATCCGATGCCTCAGGTTATCTCTCCTCCACCTCTTCGATCAGCCCCAGCTCATCCATCATTCAGACCTGCAGTTCCTAGCTTCAGGCCACCTCAGCGGCCTATGGTTCCTCCATCGAATCGTCAGCAGCAGGCTCGTGTTCATGCACTGTCAGCTGAAGCGCCTATGTCTGACTCAGTGCCGAGGTCCTTTGAGGTGACAGCGCACATTGAAGGTATTCCCGTTTCTATGTTGGTGGATACAGGGTCCACTACTTCTCTTATATCTTATGCGGCAGTTAGGCGTTTGGGTTTGAGATCTGTTCCTATGCAAGGAGTGACGCTTACTACCACTACGGGGATTTCCTCTGCTTTGGGCAAGCGTTGTATGGATTGTTTGGTCGATCTGGGAAGTGGATCGATCCGTGTTGATTTCTTAGTCGCACCGCTTTATCATTACGATGTTATTATGGGTATGGATTGGCTCTCGAGGATGCGAGCTGAGATTGATTGTGAAGCTAGATCAGTGACGATCCATGGACCTGAGGACGAGACTGTTACTTTCCCAGTTCAGGTCAGTTACCCTCTTCGTATTGATTATTATTCTTCTCTGTTGGAGAGTATGGCTGAATCGGCATTGGTTAGTACGCCGGTAGTTCAGGAATTTGAAGATGTGTTTGAGTCGATTCCTTGATTACCTCCTCAACGTGAGATTGATTTTGCTATCGATCTTATGCCTGGTGCGGCGCCCATTTCTCTACCCACCTATCATATGCCTCCGAGTGAAATGGAGGAGTTGAGGAAGCAGATAGATGGTTTGCTAGATCTGGGTTTTATTCGGCCTAGTGTGTCTCCTTGGGGAGCACCTGTCTTGTTTGTGAAGAAGAAGGATGGTTCCTTGCGATTGTGTATTGATTATCGCAGGCTGAATCTGGTAACTGTGAAGAATAAGTACCCTTTGCCCAGGATTGATGATCTGTTTGATCAGTTGAAGGGGGCACGATACTTTTCAAAGGTTGATCTGCAGTCAGGGTATCATCAGTTGCGTGTCAAGGATGGAGATGTGCAGAAGACCGCTTTCAGGACTAGCTTCGGTCATTATGAGTTCCTTGTGATGTCGTTCGGTCTGACGAACGCATCGGCCGTGTTTATGGATCTGATGAACAGGGTGTTTTGGCCATTCTTGTTCCGATTCGTCATTGTTTTTATCGATGACATCTTGATTTATTCGGCGAGTCGGGCAGAGCACGAGGAGCACTTAAGAGCGGTTTTGGATACTCTTAGGAAGAATCAGCTTTTCGCGTAGTTCAAGAAGTGTGATTTCTGGAAAGAGGAAGTTAAGTTCCTGGGACATGTGGTGTCCAAGGAAGGGATAGCCATCGATCTTGCCAAGGTAGCTGCAGTGCGGTAGATCGAAGCACTGGTTCGCATTCGAGGTAAGGAGTTTTCGGGTCTTGCGAGGCTATTATCGACGCTTTATTCAGGACTTCTCGAAGATTGCCGACCGTTGTCGCAGGTTGACATGAAAGGATTTGAAGTTTGCTTGGAATGAGCAGGCGGAGTTAGCTTTTCAAGAGCTGAAGGACAAGTTGACGTCCGCCCTGTGCTAGTATTGCCGAGCAAGGGGTTAAGTATATTATATATACCGATGCCTCTCGCGTTGGCCGGGTTGTGTCCTTATGCGTATGACAGGGGTGATTGCTTATGCTTTCGCGCGCTTGAGGAAACATGAAGAGAATTACCCTACGCACAACCTGGAATTAGCAGCTGTCATATTCGCATTAAAGCTTTGGAGACATTACCTCTATGGTGAGGAGTTCGAGCTCTTTTGCGACCACAAGAGCCTTAAGTATATTTTCACGTAGCGTGATTTGAATATGAGGCAGCGCCGATGGATGGAAACATTGAAGGACTTCAAGTTCGATGTTTCTTACCATCCGGGCAAGGCGAACCTTGTGGCAGATGCGTTGAGTCGCAAGAAGGCTATTGAGTTTGCGGCTCCGCTGATGATAGCAGAGTGGGATATGTTGGAGTTCGGGCGCGATTTTCAGCAGAAGCTTACGGTGGTTGAGCCGTATGAGGTTATCGCACACATTCGTGTACAGCCCCTTATCGACGAGAGGATCGTTGCAGCTCAGGCAGATGATGAGCTTTTGGTGAAGATGAGGAAGCGGGTTGGTACAGATGAGAACTCCGACTGGAGTGTTAGTTCTGATGGGGGCCTACGTTTTCATGGCCGGTTATGTGTTCCTGACATCCCTGACTTGAGACGGGAGGTTCTCGAGTTAGCCCATAGTTCTAAACTTGCGATGCATCCTGGTAGCTCGAAGATGTATCAGGATATGAAGAGGTCTTATTGGTGGGACAATATGAAGGTCCAGATTGCTGAATTTGTTTCTTGTTGCCTCACGTGCCAGCAGGTCAAGGCAGAGCATCGCCGACCGCCTGGGTTGTTACAGCCCATGCCCATAGCTGAATAGAAGTGGGACTTCATCTCTATGGATTTTATTTCTGGGTTGCCGAGGATGAGAAAGGGATATGAGTCTATTTGGGTGATCGTTGACCGATTAACGAAGTCAGCGCATTTCTTACCGATCAGAGTCACTAACTCTGCAGACGAGTTGGCTAGGTTGTATATCAAGGAGATAGTGCGTCTGCATGGAGTTCCCTTGGAGATTGTGTCTGATAGAGAACGCGTTTTACATCTATCTTCTGGACTCGTATCCAGGAAGCGATGGGTGTGAAACTGAAGTTCAGCACCGCGTTTCATCCGCAAACAGATGGGCAGACGGAGTGCGTGAAGCAAGTCCTGGAAGATATGTTGCGAGCTTGTGTTTTGGATTTCAAGGACAGTTGGGATGATTGTCTTCAGTATGCAGAGTTCGTGTAATAACAGTTTTCAGGCGAGTATCGGCATGGCTCCCTATGAGGCGTTGTATGGTCGCCCGTGCAGAGTACCACATTGTTGGGCAGAAATTGGTGAGCGTAGTTTGCTTGGCCCAGAGTTGGTGCAGGTGACTTCAGAGAAGGTTGACGTCTTTCGACATCGACTTCTAACAGCCCAGAGTAGGCAGAAGAGTTATGCTGATACGAGGCGTCGACCGCTTGAGTTTGAGGTTGGAGACCATGTGTTTCTAAAGGTCTCTCCTATGAAGGGAGTTCTGCGGTTCGGTAAGAAGGGGAAGCTGACGCCGAGATTTATTGGTCCATTTCAAGTTCTGGATCGAGTGGGAGCGGTAGTATACTGCCTTGCTTTGCCCACACCTCTTGCGGGCGTGCATAACGTATTTCATGTTTTTATGCTGAAGAAGTACGTTCCTGATCCTTCGCATATTATCAGTTGGGAGAAAGTGCAGTTGAGTGAGGATGCCACTTATGTACTGCGACCGACGCGTATTCTCGACAGGAACGAACAGGTATTGCGTAGCAAGGTTATCCCTCTAGTGAAGGTGCTATGGACGCATCATGGTGTGGAAGAGGCTACTTGGGAATCTGAAGCCGAGGTCAAGAAGACCTACCCTCTGATCCTTGAAGATGATATGAAGGTATGAATTTCGAGGACGAAATTTTCTTTAAGGGGGGTAGATTGTAACGACCTTGGAAATTTCGTGCTAATTTTTCCTTAAGTAGTTGTTTTTGGGGTAATTAGCACTATGCTCGATTACTTGTGAAATTCGCATCAATCACTTTAAATTCGATCTACATGACTCTAAACTTGTAGATTAGTTAGCGCTATGTTACTCTGAAATCTGGGATCCATCGTTAAATCTAGTTGTTCTGGAGAATTTTTGGAAGTTTTGGATCGGACCTGGATCGCGCGTCGAAAGTTCGATAGCGATGATCTTAGGCTGTTGCGGTCACTATGTTGGGCTTGACCATCACCTCGAAAATCAAGTCCATGTGATGTTCTGGGTCGATTTGCTTGAGTTCGAAGTGAAGAGTGTGAGAACGGTTGAAAATTTAATAAGCTTTTATGAAATCTGAATCGTGTCGCTTGCGCGATGATTTTAAGCTATCTGACCGTTTGATTCTGACCCAATTTCACCCTCTGATCAGGGAAGGTGGCCTAGGCATGTCCTTGTGCTTGTGGACCTGATCGAGATTCTGTGACCGTTGAATTGAGTGTGGTCCGCCACGGCTGATCTGAAGAGCCGGTCGGTACGAAAACTCAGCTTGACCTAGATCCATGGTTAGTGAGCTTAAATCCGTCCTTTCGTGGTTTTAGGCCCACCAGAAGTGCTTCGTTGGATCGAGAGAGGCTTGCTTTGGTTATAACCTAAGTATACCTTGTCCCTGGGGTTATTTTCATCAATTTGAGGCCTAATTATAGTCCTTAAACCCTAGCTCTCTTTTCCATACGAATTTTCTCTAACCCTAGCTTGGAAAGAGAGCGGAAAAGAGAGAGATAGTGAGAGAGAAGTTGGTGAATCATCTTGGATTCTTTCCTGTTCTTCTTCATCTTTGAACCTTCACTTTGAATCGTTATTCTGACGATTCTGAGTTCATCTTGGGGTAAGTTAACCTAACCCTAATCTGTGTTAGAGCTTAGATTAGTCTTGGTGTTGTTGTATCTCATTTTTATCCTTGTTTTAGGGTATTCTATCGCCGTTGACGAAGACAACTCGTCTAAATCAGTTCGGTGTTTCTTTTCTAGCTTAAGGTGCGGGCTTTAAGTGTATAGGTTATGGTTTTCAAGGCTTTCAATGCCAGTTAGTGATTTATTCTTGTTATGGGTGAGATTTCACATGCCAAATGTTATGTTTATGTTGCATTCCTAATATGCATGTGTTATATTGAGATTTGTGTATTTTATGTGTATGTATAAAGTACCATATACGTATAAAATATGCGCTTGTGTTTACCATGATTATTTGTCGTGTATGTATGCTAGATGTATGTATGACAACTCTTTGGTAAAAGGAATTGTCCAAATGCTTGTTGTTCAACATACGTCATGTATGTTGTATCATGTATTCTAAGTGTTTGTAGAAATGCCTGAATGATCAAAAGTGTAACTTATTACACTAATTGCGGGCGTTGAGAAGTGATTCTCAACACTCCTATTGATGTGCATGATTTCCTTCTTGCTAGTTACATTCCTTGTTATTTAATTTCAAGCATTGCTTATGCTTACATTTATATTGAGTTGATATTCTTCAAATACTTGAGTACCACATGAATTGAGTTGTTGCTCCATTACTGTTCTACATTTAATATTATTATCTGTTGTAGTGTACTGTGTTTGGGACTATGAATAGTCCAGGAAATTGGTAATCTGCCTTAAGGTTGTGGCTGAGATCACTTTCGCCACAAAGGACGTGATTAGATGAACTCGAGTCGTATTAGAGTTGTCGGCAGTGGTTTGGCCACATGGAGTGTTTGCGCACTCTATGTCGTTCAACTCAACGTGCGCTCATGCTAGTCGAGTTCGTCAAGTAACCCGATTGTCCGATGTATGTTCACCATGTATGGACGCTACTGCTTGAATCTAGGGTACTGAACTTACTGTTGAAATCCTATTAACCATGGTACCTTGAACTGCTAAGACTCATGAGCCAGACATGGTGGTATGGGACACCGTGGTCGAGCTGTCGGCCTACGCTGGGGTGACGAGCCTCCCCGTAGTGACCAGTGAGCAACTAAACTCGTGAGCCGATTATGGTGGTATGGGACACTATATTCGTGCTGTCGGCCTACATTGATTGGTGACGAGCCCTTTGTAGTGACCTCGAGCATGCCTGGATACCGCATTGAGGTGACGAGCCTTGGTGTAGTAACGAAGGTATGAAAGGCGTGCATTGATTGGTGACGAGCCCTTTGCAACGACCTGAAACCATATGATCGTATGAGATATCTAGGACTGACGACCCTAGAATGGATCACTGTTTGGATGGTGATATGAGGAAGGTATCTTAGCTTCCCAATCCTGCTGTATGAAAAGGACTAATAACAACTTGGTAATCATATTCATGCACCGCATTTACATGTGCTTTGTAGATGTGGTGCACTTTGAGGTAGTGTCATGCGTAACGTAAGATGAAGATGCTGAGGGTGTACGCGTGAGGGCACACATCATTTTGCATACATTCCTGCATTAACAAGAGTATTTAGGATTTATTTAATTGTTCTGCTTTATCATTACTGCTTGATTGAACTGATAACATGTTAACCAGTGCCTTATTATTCCACTGAGTTGATCACTCACTCCCACGTTCTGGGGCGGTGTTAAACACCCACCAGACTCTGTCTTAGGTTCTGATGTTGCAGATGTTGATGCGACTTCTGAGGCAGAGTGGGAGATGAATGATGACGATGCTGCTTTCTCTTATATGCAATTTTTAGAAGGGTTCTAGCGAGCCTTGTTCTGATGCGTGGGACTCTGGGATTATTTTTGGGATTTAAATGATGTAACTTGATACTTGTAATTTTGTTAAGTAACACTTTCATACGACCTGGTTGGTGAATGTACTTCAGGGATTTACACTTGTACACATATATTTCTATAAGTCTTCCGCTTACTTTATTCACTTATCCCTGAATTATATCTGTGTTTTGGCTTAATCTATTCCATGTTTTATGCACTAATACAGTCAACATACATCCATCATTAAATATGTTGCATAAGTGATGTTTTGGAACTCGGGAGCTGAGTTATGCTCGACCCCCGAATTTCAGGGCGTTACATAAATCTATCTCCTTCTTTATTTGGAATAATCTTCCTAATGGAGATTGTCATCCATATCTTCAATCTGTACATCACCTGCATCATTTATATGGTTAGAGAGGGTTAATGCCCTACTCATAGTGATGGTTATCTTTTAAGATTAACAATAATTCAAGATATTTATAAGAATAATGCGAGGGTTCTGATACGTCTCATACTCCACCGCTACGAGTAGTATTAGTATGTGCAACACGCACACACACACACACACACACACACACATATATATATATATATATATGAATGCATGCCTAAAAAAGTGTGTGCAGTCCATCATAAGTAGTGATAATCACAATATGGAATATAATTCATAAAAAACCCGGCTTGCCCCACATTTCATACTACAGAGATTCGTCTGCATGTCCAACGCTACTATAGATTTACGTGAACACCTTGTGACGACACAACACACGAATCAGATGAATTACATGATACGATTTATTCATTGAGCGACTATTTGCGATATCCAATCTCAGAAGTGATGTAACACGCATTGCGGATTACTTACATCAATTTGTGCACCACTACCCAAAATCAATGGAACTATGCGTCCGAACAAGACGGTTACTACCTAGAGCGCATTATATCCATGATAAAATATATGAACCACTATATATGAGGCCTATAACACATCACTTACATCGATAGTTAAATAAGTCGAACCATGACGGTTTTAGCATTTTAAGACACTTGCCCAAGATATAAAGGGAGGTAACACAAGGCTGACCTAATAAAGGAGATGAGTGGCAATAAACTAACTCAATAAAAGAGAAGAGTAACAAATAGGCTAACTTAATAAAAATAAGGAGAAATGAGCAGAAGGCCAACTCAATATAGAGTGGAAGCACGCGTCGCTCTTAAAATTGACAAAGGGCAAGGCTTGTGTTCATCATCCCACATAAATTCATAAAAATCACACATAATTAAAATCATACCTTAACCATAACTCCCAAAAGGATAAATAATTGATAATAATCGATCAATCAATTACATGAAAAATTACAGTCATATGAAAGTATGTAAAAATAAGATAAATTATATCAACTAAAATTAGTGTAAGCTTTAAAAGAATCCCTCACTTTAGCCTTAGATATAAACCCTAGGTACATCTCGATGTAGGAAAGCTTTTATATGAACCACGACATCGCTTGAGTAAGAGCGAGACACCATCCGCATGGAGAAGGAAGAGGATGATAACGTCTAGGCTTTCTCTTTCTCTTTCTCTTTCTCTTTCACTTTCACTCTCTTTATCCCTCTCTCTCTCTTCATTGGGCATTGGGAAATTGGGCGTGTAAGTGGAGAAGGGACGCAAACCCCTTTTATAAAGGAGTGAGTGTGTTTCATATCCCACTTGGATTAAGTTTCTCCAATTTGACCCTTTTTGGAAATCTTCCTTTAGATTTAATTCATCCAGTGTGTCGGGGTCATTGAATAGAGCTAGGGTATATTATTTTCTTGGTGATCCAAAATTTAAATTGGCCTATCTTGAAAATTCACCTAACGGATGTCAAAATGAACTTGATTTCAATTAACGATCCATACTTAATGATCAGGGCCCAATTTGGGAGAAATGTGTAGTTAAGACAGGCAAATGGTTGGCCAAAAATTGGTGCTTGATCGATGGTGAAAAAGGCCTAAATATAAAATTTTGCCTTTTGCACCAAAATGAATGAATTTAAGTCAAGGCGGTCATCATTCAATGGTGTAGGATCATAGATCAGGGTTTAAATTTTATATAATATTGTAGTCATATGTTAAGTTGCGATTGACGGTGTAATGTGGGTCAATTGGAAGCTCTAGATTTAGAAAGAGTTGATAAGCCTAAAATGGATAACTTCGCGGCTAAGTAAAAGGCTAGCAAGGTGGGGTTATCATATTTCACACTGGGTCTATATGATGAAAAGTCCAAGTCATTCATAGGAAGGGAAATATCCTACTACGACTACCTATGACCTTTCTTCACTCGATTGACACTAAAATCAATGGTTAAGGGGCTGATTTGTCAATTTGGCTACTTTTTACAATGATCTAAAGAATGAAATTTGACGTGTATGGTTAATTTATGATAAATAGGCATAATATAAAATTTCACATAAAACGGATCCTAAGAACTATGTGATATAGAATTTAGGGTATAGGTTAATGGTATTAAGTATTTATGATTTTGTCATCTTTTATTTCTCTAACTTCCACCGTTTGTAATGTTGGACTACACCATCTAAATGCACTGAAATTTGACAGACATTCTTTATTTTTTATCCTCTTTTCATCACCCCATTTTGGGCCTTGATTACTTATAGATGACCAAGACGCATTTTTAATGGGCTATACTACCCCAATGTCTAAATCAACGCTTTCATATATCTAATAGAGAAGTTACCCGATAGTTATGGCATATACCTTATGATCTTCAAACTGAGTAGTTCATTCTAATATCATTTGGAGGATCCAAATATGATGGACAGTTAGATGACATGCTAAAAATAGGAAAACTTGATGATTAGTACTCTGATCATGTATATAGGTGGTTGTATGGTTAGTTTTGTAACACAAGTAGGTTTATGGAGTGAGCAAGAAGTAGAAAATGTATACCGTTAGATTCAAGTTACTTATTTATATGTGTAAGTTCCTTAAATTGTAGTCCTGATGGTGAGTTAAGCATATTTATTGTTGGTGATTAAGATGAACAGATCAGGCTCTCGATTCGATACATGTATGAGCAGATGTAGAGATCAGGTAGTTAATTTACCATGAATGGGTGGTTTAAACTCAAAGTGGGCAGTCATATATCTTTACTTAGTGGTGAATAGTTGATCGAACGGTTAGTTATGATGAACAAGTGAGAATACTTGGATATATGATGATCTTGTCCTAAAAGTCAACAGTCAAATGACTAGAACTATAGATGAAGATTATTCCTAACGGTTCAGATAAGAGAATCTATGTAAGGTTAGGATATGCTAAATTAGTGATATAACATATGTATATACTAAATTAAATATCATGGTAACACTCGAGAATGAAGGCTAGGGGGGGTGGTTTGATTACGACCTATTAAAAATTATACCTATTAAAAACATAAATTGCCTAGTATAAACTAATTTCCAATTAAACTAAACTAAGAAATGAAACTCTAAGGCTTCCAAGCTAATAGAGGGTCCAATCACATAGACTGTCAAAGATATACCATAAAAGCAACTAGTCTCTAAGATAGTGTACACGTGTGTGTCAGATATGCATATGGAATCACCCTATCTCTGGTTGCTTAAAAAATACATCCATAAGAATAAAGTCGAATGTCCTATTTAAATCGTTCGAGCTCCAACGGGTAGAAAATGGCTTTGTCGATACCATTGAGGATTCCTTCGATGTCATCGAAGAGCTCCCCAATGCCATCGAAATTTTCAGAAAAAAATGATGTATGCTTGCTGGACAAATTTGGACCCATTTTGATTACATCGACCCAATGTTTGATTTCATCGAACATCATCCTCCGATGCCATCGAAGGGGCTTCGTTGCTATCGAGAAAGTCACTGGAAAAAATCTAAAACTTTGTTGGACAAATATGACTCCCAATCGATGCCATCGAGGGGACTTTGATGTCATCGAAGCTTAAGTTTCAATGTCATCGAAGGGACCTCAATGCCATCGAGATTTTCAGATGAAAATCTAGTTTGGTTGCTAGACAATCCCGACTCTCGATCGATGTCATCGTGTAGGTCTTCGATGCCATCGAAGATTGTTCGATGGTAGTTCAATGCCATCGAACATTAATCAAAATATGTTGTTTTGGGCTATCTTCTACACAGCAGTTTCACACCTCTACTAGCCTTGTTTATCATGTTTTTCCTAATCTCTTAAGGCTAAGGGATGATTAAATTAATATACCTATTGGGTCAAGATCATTTAGAGGTGTATGGGTTGTTTTTGGGTTAGGGTTAGTGTCACCAAGGTCACTTGTTTACATGTTCGTGCCGCCTTGATGCTTCTGCTCCACTGTGTCTTCGACCTTTGCTTTCCAAAGGCTCAATTGACTTTGCCAAAGAACAAATCATATGATTGACAAACTAGGGTATAAAAATGAGTGCACCAACAATCTCCCCCTTTGTTAATTATATGACAAAAACCTAAACTATACCATGTCATGGTCCATACCAATGACATACTAAACAACCAAAAAAATTACATGTCAATATAAAATTTACAACTCGAAACACAAGACATGTAAACAAGCAATGCTCCCCCGAAGTTGCTTCCCCGATCATCCTGCAGCACAACAAACAATCCCTACATAAGAGAATGGATGTTTGGTGGGATTGTCTTTGTGCCCCTTTTTGTTAGTATTTGACAAAGGGTTAGCCCAAACAAATATACCACTAAGTATCATGTATATGAAGTAACCCTATAACTCATAGATATACCAATTAAGGAATTACACTAACAAGGGTTAGAGATGCATATAAAATTTTAAAATTAAGAGCATGCAAATTTAGGACATTCAAATAATATATCATGAAAAACAGGAATGAACGAGGACAATCTAGGCTAAAAACATGCGATGTGAAGTTCACCAACTTTACAGCTTAGATTACCCTAAAACAAATGAGGCTCATTCCAGATTATCATTAAAGCACAAAATGTGGCTAAACCCTCAGATATTCCTATTAAGTACATAATTGAGGCTAGATCCTCTAATTTAACATGATAGCTCAAATAGACCTTCCAAGGTCACCTAATGCTCTTCACAACCCACTTGGGTGTGAATTTTCTAGGACCCGAATTATGTTTGGTAGGGTGAATAATATTCCTAGAAGTATCTCCCTTAGGTGATTTATAAGACCTGTGTCCTAGTCCGTACCATTCCGTTAGCTTTCGCGGTCCTTCCGGTCGAATTTCGGTAACCTTCGCACCGTATCCGACGTTTACGCACTATCCTAAACTGGGTCCCGCATACCTAAGTCGGTTCGAATCGAAACCTATATCTTAGCGACCGTGTCGTCACCACGGTTCTAGCATCGCGACTCGTGCACCGAACCGATACTCAGGCCAGGAGATGTAGGCCAGCGTTTATTTCAAAGAAATGTCGCGCATTGCGAATATCGAGAGAATCTCTATGATATGTCCCATCAATCAATCAATCAAGTACACTCCATACCTTAAGTACAACTCAAGTACAACAACCCATCCCCACCTTTTCAAAAGTCCACTCTCTCTCTCTCCACCTCACCATTCCCTTTTACAATTTTCAAACTCACCCATACCTCTTTTACAAATTTTCAACCCAACCCATACCCTTCCTCACATCACCCCCATCCATATCATTCCCATCACCTCACTCCCTCTCTCTCATTTCTCAAATTTCCCAAGCAACCCAAAATTCCATATGTCCAAGCTTGTCCCTCCCAAATGCCAAGTGTGGCCCACTTTCCCTACTCTCTCATCTCCCATCTCAACCGTTGATCCATCATCTACCACCATCAAAGTTGAAGGCAAGGAGCTTAGGAGTCTAAGGGAGCAAGGAGAAGGCCTAGAAGTGGGTGATCTACCGTTGTTTTTTTTATTTTAAGGGCTCACTTATTGTGGGACCCACTTGATGTATGCATTGTGTTTGGGAGGGCCCAATAGTGGCGGGGTCCCTCCCTTTCACGTGTCTCTCTCTCTCTCTCTCTCTTTCTCTCTCTCTCTTTCTTTATCTTTCCCTAGAATGATGTGGGCCCCACCGAATCATGTTAAATCTACTCCATCCATCAAATGGTGTGGCCCACCACATTTAAGGTGAAATCCACCATCCATTTTGGGATGGTGGGAAGTCCCATATGCTATATATTTTGTTTATTATATATATATAACATATATACATGCATGGTGGGCCACGTACATGTGGGACCCACCATGGTGCATGTGTTGTATCAACACTGTCCAGCGTCCAGGGATGCTGGACGTGCAGCCGCGGATAAGCGTGGCTAATATGGAGTGTGTATACTGACATGGATGTGTACTAATGACTAACAAAAAAAAACATTTAACTTTTTTTGGTCAGGCCCCACCTTGATGAATGTTTATAATCCAAGCCATCCATCCTCTTCCTCAGATCATTTTAGGCGTTGAGCAAAAAAATGAGGTTGATCTGGTTTCCTGGCGGGCCATGGTATAAGAAACAGTGTTTCTACCTTTGATATACTCCCTGATGCTCTTGTACATAAAAAACCACTCAATATTGGACTCGTTGGGATTGTATCGAGCCACAGGGACTAATGGCTAGGTCGGATTCGTCCGAGGTGGGCCCCACCTACCAAAAACCACCGGATTTTAGTTTTCAAAAGAAAAAAAATAAGGGGTAAAACAACAGCAGTAGCGTTGTTGCCAGAAGACGCAGGCAGCGCCTACAGCTTCGTGGGCGGGCGAACGGATGAGCTGGGCCTCACGGTCCCAGCTGTGGGCCTCACGGTCCCAACTGCGGGCCTCACCGTGATGCGTTTCGAACATCAACAACGTGCATTGGGTGGGCCCTTAGGGAAGTGGCCCCCCTACCAAAAATCAGCCGTATACGGAACTCAGGTGGGCCATACCATCTAAAATCATGTGAGGACATGCCTAAAACATATAAAATCACTCGGTGGGGCGTACCTGAAATTTGGATGCGGCTGAAACTTGGTCTGAATCCTCAGTCAAGTGGGACACACATAATGGGTGGACTGGATTTGTGAACCACATTACGGTGGGCCCTAGGCCCACCCCCAGTCCACGTGACCTTATAAACAGGTTGAATGATAAATAAATATTTCAGTGGGCCCTACCCAAGGTCCATGTGACCTTATGAATAGATTGGATTGCAAATAAATATTACAGTGGGCCCTACCTTGGTCCACGTGGCCTTATGAACAGTTGGATTGAAAATAAACATTATGGTGGGCCCCAGGTTGGATAGAAAATAAACATTTTAGTGGGCCCTAGGTCCTTGTGACCTCATCAACAGGTTGGGGGAAAAATAAACATTATGGTGGGCCCCACTTATGTATGTATTATGTCCACACCTTTCATCAGTGTGGACCTCCACCATGAAGTATGTGCTTTATCTATGCCTTCCATCCTTATGGGACCTACCGTGATGCATGAGTTTCATCTAAACTGTCCAACCATTTTGGAGATTATTTTAAGGCCATGTGTTGAGGCCCATCTTGGTGTATTTGTGGGCCGTCCATTGAGGCCCACTTTGATTTGTATAAAGCCATTTGTTGAGGCCCATCTTAATGTATTTATGACCGCCCACTAAGGCCCACTTGAGATATATAAGTCCATGGTTTGAGGCCTATTTGATGTATTTGGGCCCTTGCGTCGAGGTCTAACAAGATCTATATAAGGCCCATTGCAATGTGTGATTCATGACAGGCCGTGCCTTGGGAGCAATGATGGTTTGATGTCCGCATTATAAGGATAATGTTGGTTAGATGTCTTCATTGTCACTCTCTCCCTAGGGCCCATTAATAGGCCCATACCTATAGCATATAAGCCGTCTAGGCCCATCTTCATTTTGATCAGAGCCCATCACAACATAACATGTATAGTATAGATCTATGATTCATGATCATACGCATCATATGTATGCCTGATATGAGAAGTGACTGATCATAGCATATGCCTTCGGGCAGATAGTTTATGGGCTCCCTAACAGGTGGAGTTGCCCTACATGAGCGCTTAATATGCGCATGATTGTTGCATGTCTGATAGTATGATTCATGCACTTGCATTAGTGTGATTGTGATTACTGTATGCCCTAGTGACATCAGGGCCATAGCCTCTACAGACACATCGTGGGTGGCTGGATTGGATACTGAAAATATTATTACTAAGCATCGGGGCGCCATAGATGTCCCTGGGTGAAAATCCCTAACTCCGATGGTACCGAAGGATGACTCTAACGTCGAGACCGAGTGGTATATGAGCGCACAAGGGCCGAATACTAGGAGGCCGCATATCCCACTGTGTTGTGGTCGGTTGGAAAGGGGTGTGACCTTACTCGCCCGAGGGTAGGGGGCAATACTAGGCTGAGTTTGACCAGCTTGTGAATAGATCCGCTATCGTCATGCCGGATAGGTATTGGTAGACTATTGGCCAGGCGGATAGTGAGGTTTCTCACGCTCACTTGGACTATGCGGCTAGGAGAGCGGCAGTGCCACTTGGAGTGTACTAAACCCTGGTGATTATCTAGAATGAGAACTGTACTGATACATGGTGAGGATTGGCATGCTTGAGTTGCATCTCACATCGCATAGCCGTGTTATAGCCGATAGCATTCATATCTTGCACCACATAGCCTTGTTACGGCTGATTGCATTCATGTACTCATCACCATGATTTCGCACTACTTTGACCTTGCATTCTGAGCACGCTTATATTACGCACACACTTACACCACCCTCTAAGCTTTCTATAAGCTTATGTATGATTGATGCGTGCAGGTGACGCCAGGACACAGCCGTAGCCATATCGCAGCAGGAGTGTGCAGTCGAGCTTTTGGAGTTTCTGTTATTTCATTATATTGTATTTCCCTTTCATACGCCTTGTACTTAAAAGTTTTTGATCAGTGGATTTTGTGATGGTGTTCTTGTGGTTATTGTTTGTGGGTTATGCTTATTGTTATGCTCATTACGAATTAAATTGATATAAAAAATCCTCCTTGTAGGATCTCAGGATTGGAACCTGGTAAATGGGTGCCGAGAACCGAGAATGGGATTCTACGGAGGCTGTCGGCGCCGGATTCGGCGATCGGGAATTTTGTCAGCCCGGTTCCCGAGTTCGGGGCATGACATGATTTCTTAGTTGGAGTTCTATGTTTAGTAGCTGGTTTATCTATGTTAGACGTACCCAAAAGGTTTACCCAATTTAAACTTGCAAACGGGCAGAAAATGGCTCTTTCAATGCCCTTGAGGATTCCTTCAATGTTATCGAAGAGCTCTCTGATGCCATCGAAATTTCCAAATAAAAATGATGTATGCTTGTTGGACAAATCTGGACCCATTTTGATTGCATTGACCTGATGTTCGATTGCATAAAATATCATCCTTTGATGCCATCGAGAAAGTCAGTGGAAAAAATCCAAAACCTTGCTGGACAAATCTTACTCTCAATTGATGCCATCGAGGGGACTTTGAGGTCATTGAAGCTTAAGTTTCGATGCCAATAGATTTTCATATGAAAATCTAGTTTGGTTACTGGAGTATCCCGACTCTTGATCGATGTCATCGAGAAGGTCCACGATGCCATTGAAGACTGTTTGATGGTAGCTTGATGTCATTGAACATCAATCGAAATCTACTATTTCGGGCTATCTTTTACACATTAGTTTCGAACCTCTACTAGCCTTGTTTATCATGTTTTTCTTGGTCTCTTATGGCTAAGGGATGATCAAATTAATATACCTATTAGGTCTAGATCATCTAGAGGTATAGGGGTTGTTTTGGGTTTGGGTTAGTGTCATCAAGGTCACTTGTCCACATGTTCTTCCTGCCTTGATGCTTCTGCTCCACTGTGTCTTCGATCTCCGCTTTTCAAAGGCTCAATCGACTTTATGACACAACGACTCACTTGATTGACAAATTAGGCTGCAAAAATGAGTGCAATTACTCCGACGAGGGGTAAAAAGCCTAAGAATTAGGAAGAAGTTGAGAGAGATGATAGACCTAACATTGCTCTATAGGAGAAAGAATAGGAAAAGGTATACAAGCCAGTTGCGCCATTTCCCCAATGGTTAATTGCACCAAAACCTCTATCAAACACTCAGGATATTTTGGAGGTTCTAAAATAGGTGAAGGTCAACATTCCTAATTTGGATGCCATTAAATAAATACTCCCATATGCTAAGTTCTTTAAAGACCTTTGCATGGCTAAAAGACAACAAATGTGTGTGTGTGTGTGTGTGTGTGTGTGTGTGTATATATATCTATATATATATATATATATATATATATATATATATATATATATATAAATTCTAACTGAAAAGGTGAGTGCCATCCTAAAGCAAGATGTGCCACAAAAGTACAATAATCTGGGTAAACCACCGGATTAAGTATGCACTTCTTGACTTATGAGCAAGCATGAATTTGATTCCTTACTCAATTTACAAACATCTTGGTCTAGGTGAATTAAAACCCATCCGAACCACACTTTAATTAGATGATCGATCGATTTGTATATCGAGAGGAATGATCGAGGACATGTTAGTCCAAGTTGACAAATTCAACTATCCAGTAGATTTTATCTTCTTGAATACACAGCCCATCATGGACATAAGGACTCAGATTTCAGTCATCTTAGGTCATCCATTCCTAGCTACATCAAACACTATTATCAATTGTTAGAAAGGAATCATGAAATTGACCTTCAGGAACATGAAATTAGATTTGAACATCTTCAACATGTGCAAACAACCTGAGGAAGTTGACGATACCCACAAAGTTAACCTGATCGATTCATTCATGGAAGAAAGAACTCGCTTGACTCTTTACTCTAATGTGCTAGAGACGTGCTTGGCCCACTGTAAGTGCTAAAATGATTAAAGTGCAATTTAGTTGTCAAATTTTGTATAGTCAAAACAACTTGACAAGAGATCATCAAGACCAGTCCAAGATCAAGAAAAGATCAAGGTTAAGGTCAAGAGAAGATCAAGCTCAAGTATGGTACATTCTCAAGAGAGGATCAAGCTAATGATCAACTGATATTCAAGTGTAAGATCAAGCCCAAAAGTCAAGATGAAGTCAGTAATCAAGTTCAAGACAAAGAAGTTCAGATAGTTCACATATCTCAGGTAATATAAAACCTTAGAAAGTCCTTAGGATTAGGTGCTTTAAAAAATTATTTAAATTGGGTTTTTATACTTGTGATTGCTTGGAATTCGACCAATCTAAGGTTTGGTTCGACTAGTCTGAGTTTTCTCGGCCAGTCCAAGTTCAAGTCGAAGCAAAATTGAATTTTTGTTGCAAATTTGACTGGTCGAATTTTTGGTTCGACTAGTCGAAGCTGGACCTTCGACCAGCCCAGGAAAATTCGGCTCTAAGTCCAACAACTAAATTGTTTCAGATTTTGGAATTTTCAATCAGTTGAAGACCAAATTTGACTAGTCGAACAGAGCTCTTCGACTAGTTGAAATGGTCTTTAGGCTAGTCGAAGGTTCAACTTCTTTGCCTACTTCTTTGCCTATAAATTGAGGTTCTCTCTCAATTCAAAAAATCAATTATTATTATCTAAATTTTTCTACAAGAGGGAGAGAGAAGCTCCAGTTATTAGCAAGCTATTGAACAATATTTATAAATTTTATTTTATAGCTTTTGTTTAATTCCCTTAATCTCAGATTTTTCCATTTTGATTCTAAAGATAGTAAACTATATTTTTCTTTTGAGATTTAAGAGAATTAACTTAAGTAGCCATTGGTTTGAACTTAATTAAAATTAATAAAACCTTGGACCTTTTCTATCTGACTGAATATTAAACAATCGACATTCAAGAAAGCGATTCTTCGGCTACAGCTTCTGATACGTTTTCTACAGTGAAGATAACACTACCAAAAGAGGGGGCAGAGGATATAGAATACGTTAGTTTTTTGCTACGGATATAAACCTTAGCTATAGTTGCTACGGTTTTAATCCGTAGCTAAAAAGTTGACACACCATTAATAATTAATAGCATTCTAAGAGGCTTTATGGGGCCTTAAAAAAATATATGTTCCATCTAAGCCATTCATATATTTGGAAATATTACTTTAGAGCATGAAATCAAAAATTAGCTAGATTGAAGGCTCAAGTGGACCACACGGTAGGAAACATGGAGATTAAATTACATTTGTTTCTTATGGTGTGGTCCACTTAGGCCTCCAATCTACCTTAAATTTGGGATCATGAACTAAAATAATTTAACAAAATTATTGATCCAAATGTATAAACCAAATACATCATGGTGGGCCCCACGGAGCCCCTGTCAGGACCGTCCACGGTCCATCCATGAGATGACGCCAAAATTTGGATGGGCGCTCAAAACAGAGCCGCGCCCAAAAAGGGTTATTTCCCTCTCTCTTTCTCTTCATTCTCTAAAAACTTCATTCCCTAATCTCTTCTTTCCCTCATCCTCTCTCTCCCTCCCAATCTCTATTCCATCTCTCTCATTCTCCTCCTCTCTCTCCAATGCATCAGCTGTGAAGAAACACATGCCGTTAAGCTACTCTTCTATCTCTCTCCATTGCAGCTACCATGAAGCTCCTACCTCGAAGAAACACATGCCGTGAACCTCCTCTTCATAGGTTTGATATCTTCTTCTCTTTATTTGTATTTCAGATTTGATACATTGAAACTGTTTGATGAAATGGCCTGCTATCTATTTGTTGAAATGGCTGGATAAAATGGCATGCTATCTGTTTGATGAAATGGCATGTTATATGTCCCTGGAGAGGTGGGCCACATCGACGCTCTTAAGATGATGAAGAAAAAATGGGATTAGACTTTTGTTGGGTTGAGTTGACTGAGTGTTTCTTGAGCCAGTGAGTTTTAGAACATGAGCTCAGGTTGTCCACGATTGTTCGTCTTAATCTCGCATTTCAATTATGACACCAACAAAGTTTTCTTTTTAACACTGAACAAAGTATGGTATTCATATGTGTTGGGTAGGTCTCCCAGCAACACCATCTTTCTGTTCTCTCCCATCAAGGCTTAAGTTTGGGGTTAGTTGTTACTCTCAATTGAGTTTCATGATCACTAACTCGCTTTCAGTTCTACCTATAATAAGAATCCCATGTAAGAAAAAAAGAAAGAGAAATAAGATGGGCAATGTGGAACAGAAAGAGTCTATGGACAATGTGGAACAGAAAAGAGTCTTGGCCACTCCATTGTCTAGGGAATTTTTCACATCTGTTCCATACATGATTTACACATTCTCAAGCCGACCACCAAGCACGAAAGAGAAAAATATACTCCAATTGGTGACTTGAACCCAAAGCCATGTTGTAAAAATAAAACAATCTTGTAACCACTGGATGCACCAATAACAAGGATACTCATCCTTTTAAAAGATTACAGTATCAGAAATGTATCAGATGCATATCTGCCACACATGCACATGTATAGGAACTCCTGGTTTTCTAAAAATGCTATCTACCAGCCTATCCTAGTTCCTCACCCTTAACCACTAAGAAACTAGTTCTCTTTTGAAACCAACCACTAAGTAGCTAGTTTTTGTTCTGAAACCAGAGGTTCAAAGATGTGCAGTCTTCGAATGCCTTAAGAATTGTTTAAAAGATGTGCACTCTTTAAATGCCTTAACAATCGTTCTAAAACTAGAGGTTCAAAGATGTGCACTCTTTTAAACTGTGAGAAAGCAAGAAATGTTTCACATGTTTGTTTAAACAATGGCCGCTAGTTTAAAATTAATGGCTTTTATTTTCCAAGCAACAACCATTACTCACATGGGCCATCCTTTTCTTTTGTAAATATCAGGCGTGATGGATTACAACTGCTGGTTACGGGGCATTATTTTCCAAGAGCCTGTTTGGTAGATGCCTGAAAATGAGTTAATCTCATTTTTAAATAACAGTAATTCATTAGGAATCCTGATCTCTAATACATGAGTAATTATCTAGTGGGCTACCTGTATGGGGAACCTTTTCCATGAACATAGTTTTTATAAGACCCGTAACCTAGACCGTACTGTTCTGTTGACTTTTGTGGTCCTTTCGGTCGAATTTCGGCAATCCTCGACCCGTATCCGACGTTTGCGTGCGATCCTAAGCCGAGTCCTGCATGCCGAAGTCGGCTTGAACCGAAACTTGTATCTTAGTGACCGCACCGTCGCCGCGGTTCCAACGCCGTGACTCGCACACAGAACCGATGCCTGGGCTAGAAGATGTGGGCCTGCATTCATTTCGAAGAAATGCCGTGCGTTGCGAATTTCGAGGGAATCTCTACGATATGTCCCATCAATCAATCAATCAATCAATCAAGTACACTCCATACCTCAAGTATAAGTCAAGTACATGCAACCCATTTCTCTTTTCCATAAGTCAACTCTCTCTCTCCCTACCCATCCCTCTTTTACCAATTTTCAAACCAAACCATACCCATCCATCTCCTTTCCTTACAACCACCACATCATCCCATCCATATCACCCCATCCTCTCTCATTTCTCAAACCTCCCAAGCAACACCACATGTCCAAGCTACTCTCTCCCAAGCCAAGTGTGGCCTACCCTCTCATCTCTCATCACCACCATCAAAATTTCATCATCCACCGTTAAAAGCTAGGCATAGGAGCTAAGGAGCATAAGGGAGCAAGAAGGAGGCCTAGAGGTGGGTGATCCACCGTTAATTTCAAAATTTAGGGGTCCACTTGTTGTAGGACCCACTTGATGTATGTGTTGTATCAATGGAGGTGTGGCCCACCACATTTTAGACGAAAGCCATCATCCATTTTTGGGATGGTGGGAAGTCCCACATACTATATATAATATATTATATTTATTTTATATTAATACTATATATATATGCGTGGTGGTGGGCCACGTACATGTGGGACCCACCATGATGCCCTGTTCATCCATGCCGTCCAGAGACCTTAGACGCTGGACGTGATAGGGGAGTGGCCAACATGGAGTGTGTATACTGACATGGATGTGTACTAACGATGGAGTGTGTATACTGACATGGATGTGTACTAACGACTAACGAAAAAAAAACATTTAGCCTTTTTTTTAGTTAGGCCCCACCTTGATGAATGTTATAATCCAAGCCATCCATCCTCTTCCTCAGATCATTTTAGGCGTTGAGCCGAAAAGTGAGGCTGGTCTGGTTTCCTGGTGGGCCATGGTGAAGAAAACAGTGTTCCTACCATTGATATACTCCCTGATGTTCTTGTACATCAAAAACCATCCAATATTGGTCTTGATAGGTTTGTATTGAGCCACAGGGACCATTGGCTAGGTTGGATTTATCTAAGGCGGGCCCCACCTACCAAAAACCATAGGAATTGTGATTTCAAAAAATTAATAATAACAAAGGTAGCAGCATCTGCTACTGCCGCTGACAGGGACGGGCAGACGAATTGGCAGGGACCCACGGTCCCAGCCGTGGGCACCACCATGATGTGTGTGGGATATCCACTCCGTCCATTGGGTGGGCCCCTTTCACTGTGAGCCCCACCCCAAAAATCAGCTTCAACCAAGGATCAGGTGGCCCACACCACTGGAAACAGTAGGATTGGATGCCTACCATTGAAACCCTTTATGGGTCACGGAAGTTTTGTATCAATATGAAATTTATTTTTCCTCAATCCAAGGTCCATGTGACCTTATGAACTGTTGGATGGCAGATAAATATCACGGTGGGCCCAAGGTCCACGTGACCTTATGAACAGTTGGATGGCAAATAAACGGTACAGTGGGCTCCCAGTCCACGTGACCTTATGAACGATTGGATGCAAATAAATAGTACAGTGGGCCTAAGGTCCAAGTGACCTTGTGAACAGTTTGGATGGCGCATAAACATTATGGTGGGCCTCAGGTTGGATAGAAAATAAATATTTTAGTGGGCCCTAGGTCCTTGTGACCTCATCAGCAGGTTGGGTGGAAAATAAACATTATGGTGGGCCCCACTTATGTATGTATTGTGTCCACACCTTTCATCAGTGTGGACCTCCACCATGAAGTATGTGATTTATCTATGCCTTCCAACCCTATGGGACCTACCATGATGCATGAGTTTCATCCAAACTGTCCAACCATTTTGGAGATTATTTTAAGGCCATGTGTTGAGGCCCATCTTAATGTATTTGTGGGCCATCCATTGAGGCCCACTTTGATTTGTATAAGGCCATTTGTTGAGGCCCATCTTAATGTATTTATGGCCGCCCACTAAGGCCCACTTTAATATATATGAGACCATGGTTTGAGGACCATTTGATGTATTGGAGGCCCATGGTTCGAGGTCTAAAAGGATGTACATAAGGCCCATCATATTGTATTTCCACCATGGTTTAGGTGACGATCTCTATAGCGGGCTATGCCTTGGAAGCAATGATGGTTTGACGTCCACATTGTAAGTACAATGTTGGTTAAATGTCCGCATTGTCACTCTCCCTAGGGCTCATTGATAGGCCCATACTTGTAGTGAGTAGGCCGTCTAAGCCATTCAGTTATGCACAGAGTCCATATCTACATAACATGTTTAGTATAGATCCATGATTCATGATCATACGCATCATATGTATGCCTGATAGAAGGAGTGGCTGATCATAGTATATGCCTTCGGGCAAATTGTTTGGGGACTCCCTAATAGGCAGAGTTGCCCTACATGAGCGCGTGGTACGTGCATGGCTGTTGTATGACTGGTAGTGTGATTCATACACTTGCATTTGTGTGATTATGATTATTATATTTCCTAGCGACATCAGGGCCATAATCTCCACAGACACATCGTGGATGGTAGGATTGGATACCGAAAATACTGTTTCTAGCATTGGGATGCCATAGATGTCCCTGGGTGAAAATTCATAAACCCGATGGTACCAGAGGATGACTCCAATGTCGAGACCGAGTGGATATATGAGCGCACAAGGGCCAAATACTAAGAGGCCGCGTCTCCCACTGTGTCATGGTCGGTTGGAAAGGGGTGTGGCCTTACTTGCCCGAGGGTAGGGGGTAATACTAGGCTGAGTTTGACCAGCTCGTGAATGGGTCCGCTATCGACATGCCGGATACGTATTGGCAAACTATTGGCCAGGCGGATAGTGAGGTTTCTTACGCTCACTTGGACTGTGTGGCTTGGAGAGTGGCAGTGCCATTTGGAGTATACTAAACCACGGTGATTATCCAGACTGAGAACCATACTGATTTGATGCTCTAGTGAGGAGCTGCATTGATATGTGGATGTGGATTGGCATGCTTGACTTGCATTATGCATCGCATGGCCTTGATATGGCCGATAGCATTTATATTATGCACCGCATAGCCTTGGTATGGCTGATCGCATTCATGTACTCATCAGCATGACTCCGCATTACTCTGTACTTGCATTTTGAGCACGCTCATATTGCACACACACTTACAACACCCTCTAAGCTTTCTATAAGCTTATGCAGGATTGATGCGTGCAGGTGAAGCCAAGACGCAGCCGTAGCCTTGTCGCAGTTGGAGTGTGCAGCTGAGTTTTTGGAGTTTTGTTACTTTCGTTATATTGTATCTCCCTTTCATAAGCATTGTATTCAAAAGTTTTTGATCTTAGTGGATTTTGTGATGTTCTTGTGGTTATTGTTCGTAGGTTATGCTTGTGGTTATGCTCATTACGAACCAGATTGATGATTAGAAATCCTCCTTGTAACATTCCAGGATCGGAACCTGGTGTATGGGTACCGGGATGTCGAGAATGGGGTACTATGGAGGCTGTCGGTGCTGGATTTGGCGATCGAGAATTTTGTGAGCCCGGTTTACGAGTTCGGGGCGTGACAGTTTTGTTTGGACTCATTTGCATTTGCATTACCTATCTGGACCATCCATTAGGTCCAAAACTCTTTTCATGGGCCGCGTTGAAACATTAATGTTGATCAGAATATCCAAACTGTTTAGTTACTGGCATGCAAAATGGACATGAAGATCATTCTTGGAAGATGGGCTCGATCAAGGATGTTTACAACCTTTTGATTGCTGTGTTTTTTGCTCAGTAGTGGGAGGGAATTGGACCTAATGGATGGTTAAGATATGTGATGTTAGTGCCGACAACCCCAAATGCAAATGTAAGGATTCCATTCAATTAGCCCACAAAATCATTACTCTAATTAGAGTTAATGTTAACACTAATCATGTTCTAGAGATCAAGATCTCTAATACATAATTACTGTTAAGTAATCATATTGAAATGGTAAAGTTTTTAACTATTCATTTTAACCTTGTATTTTCCTGTTCTTCATAAATAAATTGATGTCTTAGCCTCCTATCATTACCAGCTAGTTTTGTCGCTATTTGTACATATGTCAATCTCATGAGTCTTACTTTTTGTAATTTTCTTACCCTTGTAGTAATTATGAGAAGTAGTGGGCCAGCATTGAAAGATTACCCTTGTAGTGAGTCCAATCAAGGTATAGATAATACATGGTTTTAGTTCATGGTAAATGGTACCTTTTATTGTGGATCACCCTTAGATCAAATGTATGGATTGTTTACTATGAATGATTTAACTGCTGGTTAGTTGGAATTGATTATTTAGAAATTCCATAAACTCAAGTGGAGGTAACCTGATCATAAGAATGAACTATTTCTGGTAGGTTGTGGAGGTGCCAATGTCTCATGAGAGGACATTGGTGGGTTGGACAATGTAAAACGAGAACTTCTGGAGGTATGTCACGCTCCAAACCTAGAAATCGGGGTCACAAAATTCCTGATTACCGAATCCGGTGCCGACAACCTCCATAGTTCCCCATTCTCGACTCCTGACGCCCATACGCCAGATTCCGATCTTAGGATCTTATAAGGAGGATTTTTCAACATACATTTGTCTCATAAGAAGCATAACCACAAGTTTACCCAAATCACAAAGGCAACATCATCATCACTTATCCACTAATATAATCATTTGAATACAATGCTAAAAGGAAAAATACATATGTTAAAAATTAAAGTTCCAGAAGATCGTTGCATGCTCCAAGCTCAACGCTGCTGTAACTTAACGCCACCTGCATGCATCTATCGTGCATAAGCTTATATAAAGCTTAGAGGGTGGTATAAGTGTGTGCACAAGATAAGTGCCAAGTATTCAATACGATGCCTTAATCATACAATATCGAAATTACTAGTATGAATCATATGATATCAGAGTAACCAGAAATACTGCAAGCCCATAAAAATATCATCAACCTCATCCAGGATATGCGATGAAAAGACATAGCAAGCCAATGTCATATACTGAGAAAGTAATGTAAATCGGCTATGTAATGCGGAAACATAATGAACCAGATATCAGATATCAAGGATGCAATACAATATATAATTTGGAGGAGCTACTAATACCATCAGCCTTATCTAGGTCATATAAATGCAGAAATATAGCAACCGAAAATGCCATATGCCGTGGATGTAATGCGATATGCGATGTGAATGGAATGACCATGCTAGAGTGTGAAGTTGGGACGAGAGTATGTAGTATCACAGGCTACGAGGTCCATCACAAGGGACTTCTATCCAAACTAGTCTCATACCTAATTTGGATAGTCAGACTCAATGTGGTAAACTCTTGATCTCAGGTTAGTCGCACGCCCCAACCGAAATCCTGGCCATTGCGAAAGTACACGTAACAAATAGTTGCGCACCACCAGCCCGAGTGGATAGTGAATGAATGAATGAATGAGTATGCAACTCCTTCTTAATAAGTCCACATATCAGTACTGTACATCTCTAGGATCATCACCAGGGTCTAGTACATTCCACACCAGCTTGCCACCCCATCAAGATCACAACTGGGTAAGTGGAAGAGACCTCACTATTTGCCTGCCAATATCAAGCCCGACTCGTCGATAGCAGACTCATTCACGAGCTGGTCAGACTCAGCCTAGCTATGCCTACTCCCTCAGGTGGGTAAGGCCACACCCACTCCCAACCGACCATGACACAATGGGAGATGTGGCCTATTGGTATATGACCCTCATGCGCTCAAATATATCCACTCAGTCTTGACGTTGGGGCGTCCTCTGGTACCAAGAGGGTTTAGGGATTTTCACCCAAGGCCATCTATGGCAGCCTGATGCTAGTAACAAATTTCAATGTCCCATCTGTTCATCCATGACATGACTGTGGAGGTTAGGGCCTGATGTCACTAGGGCATACAGTAATCACAACACATAATGCAATATGCATGAGATGTAGTCCAATCGTGCATCAATCCTGCGCATACCGCGCGCTCATGTCGGATAACTCCGCCTATCAGGTAGTCCTCAAAAAACCATTTGTACTATGACATATGTAATGGTTAATCGCATCTCATAATAAACATGCAGATGATGCGTATGGGCATGTATCATGATGCTATGCTGTCACATACTCATAATCGGTATCAATAACTAGCATCAACAATCGGCCTCGATAATGTGGACATCTAACCAACATTACCCCCCAAAGAATGGCCCACATAGAGCCTAACATATAGTGGACCCATGGCCTCACATAAGAGCCTAATATACAACACCATGGGCCTCACTCGAGAGCTTAATACACATCACGATGGGCCTCTCTCATGGGCCTAATATATATCACAGTGGGCTCCATCGCCTAGCCCTCAAATGCACCACAATGGGCCTCATCATATAGGCCTATATACATCACATTAGGGCTTAAATATGGGTTGAATACATATCACGATGGGCCTCAACTACGGGTTGCATATACATCATATGGGTCTCGACAATTGACCTCGGCAATCGGAATCGGCCTCGATAATCGGAATCGACCTTGATAATCAGAATCGGCCTCGACAATCAGAATCGGCGTCGACCTTAATAATCGGAATCAGCCTTGACAATCGGAATCATCCTCGAGAATCGGAATCGGCCTCGAGAATCGGAATCGGCCTCGACAATCAGAATCGACCTCGACAATCGGAATCGACCTCAATAATCGGAATCAACTCCGATGTGTAGGACTCGGCTTAGGATTGCGCACAAACGTCGGATATAGGTCGAGGGTTGCCAGAATTTAACTGGAATGACCGTGGAAACCTATAGAACAGTACGGACTATGATACGGACCTCACAAGGTATGTCTTTCATTGGGCTTTGCCTTTTCTTCTTTGTTTTTTCATACATAAAATATATGTTGGTAAAGCAGCAATTGGAACAGTGATTTGTGGCCCATGTGGAACTCATAAATTAGTTAGAATTGGTTTTCAGAAATTTCATTACTGCTGATTTTTTTTAATCATCTAGTGTTATGTAATATATTGCTTTACACATAACATAGTGATGGCCTGGTGAATTATATAGGTGAATCAGACTTAATTGTGGCCTGAAAACTATGGAGGAGAAGGGCTACTCAGTTTTTGTTGTTAAATATCATATTCACATTTTGGCCTGATTTTCACGCTCCATTTGTTTACATTCTTTTTTTTTTGAATGGGACGGAGGAACTATATCATCATATCCTGTTCATGGAGCTTTATAAGCATCTTAACCTCTTAAACTTGGGTTCCTCTTCTTATTCACTTCTATAGATATGTACTAGTTTCTCTCTGCTATAATTTGGGATTGAAATTTTTTTCCCTTCATTCGGTGCATCATTTGCAGATATTGGAATGACTTCTTAAATTGCTAGAGAACAGGGAATGTACTGACTACAAAAGCAAGTAGGTATCTTGGTTGAATTGTGATAACGAATGATCTTTTAAGAAGCTACTTGGAACATTTTTTTGCATATACAATGTTTACATTATCAACCCTTGTTCCAGCCTAATGAACAGCCCAAACTCCCTCAAGCTTTTCTTAATTTTTTAACCAGTTCATGTTAAGATTTTATTTCACTACAAGAAAGAGGGTTTTTAGCTACGAAAATTTATTTCGTCACTAAAAGTGACTTTTAGCGACGAAATAAATTTTCGTCACTAAAAGTTTAGTTTTAGTGACGAGATTTTTAGCGACGAAAATTTTCGCAGCTAAAAATTGTGGATGAGACTTTTAGCGACGAAAATTTTTGTCACTAAAGGCTGCAAACAATTTTGCAAAAAATTCGAATGGATTACTTTTAGCTACGAAAATTTTCGTAGCTAAAAATCGTGGTTGACACTTTTAGCGACGAATATTTTTGTCGCCAAAGGCTGTAAACAAATTGGATTACTTTTAGCTACGAAACTTTTCGTACCTAAAAATTGTGGATGAGACTTTTAGCGACGAATATTTTCATCACCAAAGGCTGCAAACACATTTTAAAAAAATTCGAATGGATTACTTTTACCGATGAAAATTTTCGCAGCTAAAAATAGTGGATAAGACTTTTAGCGACGAAAATTTTCGTCACTAAAGGCTGTAAACAATTTTGTAAAAACTTCGAATGGATTACTTTTAGCTACGAAAATTTTTGCACCTAAAGATCGTAGTTGACACTTTTAGCGACGAATATTTTCATCGCCAAAGGCTTCAAACAAATTTTCAAAAACTTCGAATAGATTACTTTTAGCTACGAAAATTTTCGTAGCAAAAAATCGTGGTTGAGACTTTTAGCGACGAATATTTTCATCGCCAAATGCTGCAAACAATTTTGCAAAGAATTCGAAAGGATTACTTTTAGTTACGAAAATTTTCATAGCTAAAAAGCGTGGTTGAGACTTTTAGCAACAAATATTTTCGTCTTCAAAGGCTGCAATCAAATTTTCAAAAACTTCGAATGGATTACTTTAGCTATGAACATTTTCATAGCTAAAAATCATGGATAAGACTTTTAGCGACGAAAATTTTCGTCGAGAAAGGCTGCAAACCATTTTAAATTCGAATGGAATATCATGGAAATATTTTTGGTGACGAAAATTTTCGTCGCCAAAAGCTGCAAACAATTTTTCAAAAAATTCAAATGGATTTCTTTTAGGTATGAAAATTTTCATAGCTAAAAATCATGGTTGAGACTTTTAGCGACGAAAAGTTTCGTCGCTAAAGGCTGCAAACAATTTGAATCGATTACTTTTAGCTACAAAAATTTTCGTAGCTAAAAACGTGGATAAAGATACTTTTACTTACGAAATAGTTCGAAGTTAAAAGTATCATTTTTTTAAAAAAATATTCCATCTCAAATTTCCTAATATACACATGTTAGAATATAATTCATCATATTCTTCCTAATATACAGCTGTTATATAATATATTTCATCATATTCACATTCACATTAACATCCATCTAAACTCAAACTACGTAAATTCATCCAAACATAAACTGCATCCATCCAAACATAAACTGCATCCATCCAAACACAAACAATCTTATGGAAATGAAAAGAGAGAAAACATATGAGAGGTGATCCAGACAAATGAAAAGAAAAACAACCTTAACCTAAACCTAAACCTATAACCTACACTTATAGGTTTAGGTTATAGGTTTAGGTTTAGGTTTTAGGTTTAGATTAAGGTTAGGTTATAGGTAGTTTAGGTTATAGGTTATGGGTTATAGGTTATAAGTTAAGGTTTAGGTTATAGGTTTTGGTTTAGGTTAAGGTTATAGGTTATAGGTTTAGGTTTAGGTTATAGGTTTAAGTTTAGATTTAGGTTTATGTTTAGGTTTAGGTTATAACTTTAGGGAATTGAGAATAGGTTAAGCTTTAGGTTTAAGAAATCAGGTTCGGGTTCGGGTTCGGTATCAGGTTTGGGTTTCGATTTTCAAGTTTAGGTTTAGGTTTAGGTTAGGGAGTTGAGATTAGGATTAGTTGTAGGTTTAGGTTTAGGGATTTGAGATTACTTTTAGGTTTTAGGTTTAGTTGAGGTTATAAGTGTAGGTTATATGTTTAGGTTTAAATTAGGTTATAAGTTAAGGTTTAAGGAATTGAGAATAGGTTAAGGTTTAGATTTAGGAAATCGGGTTCGGGTTCAAGTTTAGGTTTGTCGTTTCAAGTTTAGGTTTAGGTTAAGGAGTTAAGATTAGGATTAGGTGTAGGTGTAGGTTTAGGGATTTAAGAATACATATAGGTTATAGGTTTAGGTTATATGTGTCGGTTATAGGTTTAGGTTTAAGTTAGGTTATAGGTTATAGCTTTAAGGAATTGAGAATAGGTTAAGGTCTAGGTTTAGGAAATCGTGTTCGGGTTCGGGTTCGGGATCGGGTTTAGATTTGGGTTTTCAATTTTAGGTTTAGGTTTAGGTTTAGGTTAGGGAGTTGAGATTAGGATTATGCATAGGTTTAAGTTTGGGGATTTAAGAATACATTTAGGTTTTAGGTTTAGGTTTAGGTTTAGGTTTAGGTTTTGGTTTTAGGTTTAGGTTATGGTTATAAGTTATAGGTTAAGGTTTAGGTTATAGGTTTTGGTTTAGGTTATAGGTTTTGGTTTAGGTTAAGGTTATAGGTTTAGGTTATAGGTTTGGTTTAGGTTTAGGTTTAGGTTATAGGTTATAGCTTTAGGGAATTGATAATAGGCTAAAGTTTAGGTTTAGGAAATTGGGTTCGGTTTCTGGTTCGGGTTTAGGTTTGGGTTTTGAAGTTTATATTTAGGCCAAGGAGTTGAGATTAGGATTAGGTGCAGGTTTAGGTTTAGGGATTTAAGAATACATTTAGGTTTTAGGTTTAGGTTTAGGTTTTAGTTTATAGGTTTAGGTTATAGGTTTAGGTTTAGGTTAAGGTTAAGGTTATGTTATAGGTTATAAGTCTAGGTTATAGGTTATAGGTTATAGGTTTAGGTTATAGGTTATAGGTTTAGGGAATTGAGAATAGGTTAAGGTTTAGGTTTAGGAAATCGGGTTCGGGTTCGGGTTTAGGTTTGAGGTTTCAAGTTTAGATTTAGGTTAAGGAGTCGAGATTAGGATTAGGTGTAGGTTTAGGTTTAGGGATTTGAGAATATATTTAGGTTTTAGGTTTAGGTTATAGGTTTAGGTTTAGGTTATAAGTGTCGGTTATAGGTTTAGGTTTAGGTTTAGGAAATCAAGTTCGGGACTGGGTTTAGGTTTGGGGTTTCAAGTTTAGGTTTAGGTTAAGGAGTTGATATTAGGATTAAGTGTAGGTGTAGGTTTAGGGATTTGAGAATATATTTAGGTTTTAAGTTTAGGATAAGTTATAGGTTATAGCTTTAGGGAATTGAGAATAGGTTAAGGTTTAGGTTTAGGAAATCGGGTTCAGGTTCGGGATCGGGTTTATGTTTGGGTTTTCAAATTTAGGTTTAGGTTTAGGTTAGGGAGTTGAGATTAGGATTAGGTGTAGGTTTAGGTTTGGGGATTTGAGAATACATTTAGGTTTTAGGTTTAGGTTTAGGTTTAGGTTTTAGGTTTAGGTTATAGGTATAGGTTTAGGTTTAGGTTTAGGTTTTAGGTTATAGCTTTAGGGAATTGAGAATATGTTAAGGTTTAGGTTTAGGAAATCGGGTTTAGGTTTGGGTTATAGGTATAGGTTTTGAGATTTGAGAATAGGTTTAGGTTTAGGTTATAAGTATAGGTTATAGGTTAAGGTTTATGTTTATGAAATTGGGTTTGAGTTCGGGATCGGGTTTAGGTTTGGGTTTTCAAGTTTAGGTTTAGGTTTAGGTTAGGGAGTTGAGATTAGGATTAGGTGTAGGTTTAGGTTTAGGGATTTGAGAATACATTTAGGTTTTAGGTTTTAGGTTTAGGTTTCGGCTATAAGTATAGGTTTTGGGATTTGAGAATAGTTTTAGGTTAAGGTTATAAGTTTAGGTTAAGGTTATAGGTTATAGGTTTAGGTTAAGGTTTAGGTTTAGGTTTAGGTTATAGGTTATACGTATAGGTTTACGTTTAGGTTAAGGTCTAGGTTTAGGTTATAGGTATAGGTTTTGGGATTTGAGAATAGGTTTAGGTTAAGGTTATAAGTTTAGGTTATAGGTTTAGGTTAAGGTTTAGGTTTAGGTTTAGGTTATAGGTTATAAGTATAGGTTTATGTTTAGGTTAAGGTCTAGGTTTATGTTATAGGTTTAGGTTTTAGGATTTGAGAATAGGTTTAGGTTAAGGTTATAAGTATAGGTTATAAGTTAAGGTTTAGGTTTATGAAATCGGGTTCAGGTTCGGGATCGGGTTTAGGTTTGGGTTTTCAAGTTTAGGTTTAGGTTTAGGTTAGGGAGTTAAGATTAGGATTAGGTGTAGGTTTAGGTTTAGGGATTTGAGAATACGTTAAGGTTTAGGTTTCGGAAATTGGGTTCGAGTTCGGGATCGGGTTTACATTTGGGTTTTAGGCTTAGGTTTTAGGTTTAGATTATAGTTAGGATATAAGTGTAGGTTATAAGTTTAGGTTTAGGTTAGGTTATGGGTTAAGGTTTAGGGAATTGCATTTAGGTTATAGGTTAAGGTTTAGGGAATTGAGTTTATAAGTGTAGGTTATAGGTTTAGGAATAGTTTTAGGTTATAAGTATAGGTTTAGGTTGGGTTATAGGTTAAGGTTTAGGGATTTGAGAATAGGTTATAGGTTTAGGTTTAAGTTATAGGTTTAGGTTTAGGTTTAGGTTTTAGGTTATAGGTTATATGTTTAGGTTAAGGTTTAGGAATTCGGTTCGAGTTCAGGTTCGGGTTCGGGTTTAGGTTATAGGTTTCGGTTTAGGTTATAGGTTATATGTTTAGGTGTATGTTATGGGTTTTGGGATTTGAGAATAGGTTTAGGTTATAAGTATAGGTTTAGGTTGGGTTATAGGTTAAGGTTTAGGGATTTGAGAATACATTTAGGTTTTAGGTTTAGGTTTAGGTTTTAGGTTTAGGTTTAGGTTATAGGTTTAGGGAAAGGTTAGGTTTAGGTTATAGGTTTTGGGATTTGAGAATAGTTTTAGGTTATAAGTATAGGTTTAGGTTGGGTTATAGGTTAAGGTTTAGGGATTTGAGAATAGGTTATAGGTTTAAGTTTAAGTTATAGGTTTAGGTTTAGGTTTAGGTTTTAGGTTTAGGTATAGGCTTAGGTTATAGGTTATAGGTTATATGTTTAGGTTAAGGTTTAGGAATTCGGGTTCGGGTTCGGGTTCGGGTTCGGGTTTAGGTTATAGGTTTCGGTTTAGGTTATAGGTTATAGGTTTAGGTTAAGGTTTAGGTGTAGGTTATGGGTTTTGGGATTTGAGAATAGGTTTAGGTTGGGTTATAGGTTAAGGTTTAGGGATTTGAGAATACATTTAGGTTTTAGGTTTAGGTTTAGGTTTAGGTTTAGGTTATAGATTTAGGTTTAGGTTATAAGTGTAGGTTATAAGTGTAGGGAAAGGTTAGGTTTAGGTTATAGGTTTAGGGATATGAGAATAGTTTTAGGTTACAAGTATAGGTTTAGGTTGGGTTATGAGTTAAGGTTTAGGGATTTGAGTTTGGGTTATAGGTTATGGGTTATAGGGTTTGGTTAGGGTTTAGGTTATAGGCTATAGGTTTAGGTTTAAGTTATAGGTTTAGGTTTAGGTTTAGGTTTTAGGTTTAGGTATAGGCTTAGGTTATAGGTTATATGTTTAGGTTAACGTTTAAGGATTCGGGTTCGGGTTTGGGTTCGGGTTTAGGTTATAGGTTTCGGTTTAGGTTATAGGTTATAGGTTTAGGTTAAGGTTATGGGTTTTGGGATTTGAGAATAGGTCTAAGTTATAAGTATTGGTTTAGGTTGGGTTATAGGTTAAGGTTTAGGTTTAGGTTATAGGTTTTTGGATTTGAGAATAGGTTTAGGTTTAGGTTATAAGTTTAGGTTAAGGTCTAAGTTTAGGTTAAGGTTATAAGTATAGGTTATAGGTTAAGGTTAAGGTCTAGGTGTAGGTTATAAGTATAAGATTTGGGATTTGAGAATAGGTTTAGGTTAAGGTTGTAAGTTTAGGTTAAGGTTGTAAGTATAGGTTATAGGTTAAGGTTTAGGTTTCGGCTATAAGTATAGGTTTTGGGATTTGAGAATAGGTTTAGGTTAAGGTTATAAGTTTAGGTTAAGGTTATAGGTTATAGGTTATAGGTTTAGGTTAAGGTTTAGGTTTAGGTTTAGGTTATAGGTTATAAGTATAGGTTTATGTTTAGGTTAAGGTCTAGGTTTAGGTTATAGGTATAGGTTTTGGGATTTGAGAATAGGTTTAGGTTTATGAAATTGGGTTCGGGTTCGAGATCGGGTTTAGGTTTGGGTTTTCAAGTTTAGGTTATAGGTTATAGGTTTAGGTCTAGGTTTATGTTATAAGTATAGGTTTTGGGATTTGAGAATAGATTTAGGTTAAGGTTATAAGTTTAGGTTAAGGTTATAAGTATAAGTTATAGGTTAAGGTTATAGTTTAGGTTAAGGTTATAAGTATAGGTTATAGTTTTAGGTTTATGTTTATGTTTAGGCTAAGGTTTAGGTTATAGGTTTTGGTTTAGGGTTAGGTTTAGGTTATAGGTTATAGCTTTAGGGAATTGAGAATAGGTTTAGGTTATAGGTTTAGGGTATGGTTTAGGTTAAAGGTGTGGTCCCTGCAAATACAGATATAAACACAGCCTGCTCCAATTGGCCAAGCCCCTCCAATGCTGTCCATAGGAAATGGACAACTTCATCATGGTCATAACAGCGGTTCCCATCTTCCAGGGATCCCCGGTCGTCCGGATAGCTCCGACGCACATCCGGGTCTACTTCATTAATTTCAAGCAAATACATAAACACGGCATGTCCAAATGGCCAGGCCACTCCAATGTTGTCCATAGGAAATGGACAGCTTCATCATGGTCATAATAGCGGTTCCCACCTTCCAGGGACCACCGCTCATCCAGATAGCTCCGATGCACATCCGGGTCTGCTCCATTAATTTCGAGCAAATACATAAACACGGCCTGTCCAAATGGCCAGACCACTCCAATGCTATCCATAGGAAATGGACAACTTCATCATGGTCATAACAGCGGTTCCCACCTTCTAAGGAACCCCGCTCATCCGGATAGCTCTGACGCACATTCGGGTCTGCTCCATCAATTCTAAGCTAATACAATTAAATCCTAAAGATAAGAAACTGTAATATGAATAATTTATGATAAGAAAATGATATATGAATAATTTATCCTAAAAATATTCTACTACAAGATATACATTCTTCATATCAATAATAGCCTAATGAAAAATAATGTAAATTCAAATTTAGATGCAAGGTAAATCCATATTAGTCAAATTAAAGAATCAATTTCGAACTACGTCACAAGTCGGTATTAGAAAACATATCTCATGCCAAACCCAAATGCTAAGTTAGTTATTAAGCATTCAATATTTGTACATCCAATGCATGCATGACTCGAAATTTTTCCCTTCAAATAAACATCATGGTTGGCCCTAGGATTCAACGGTGAGCATTGTTTCTCAACTATTTCTCGTGATATGGTCTACTTAAGCTGGCCGCAGATTTCTTGCGAACGCCTTTGGCAGGAAGTTCTTGCGCAAGGATGCTAGGTGGGGCCACCACCATGTTTGTGGGAAATATACTTCGTTCACCTATTTAAAGAGCTCATTTTTGGACAACTGGCCAAAAATGAGATGATCCAAAACTCAAGTGGGCCACATGACTGGAAATAGTAGGGATTCAGTGAGAATCGTTGAAACATTCTTATGGCCACGAAATTTCACACTAAATTTTTTGTATTTTCACTTTATCTTTGTGGTAATGACCTCGTAAACAGCTTGAATGGCATATAAACATCAAGGTCATAAGTTGTTGTTGTTGTTGTTGTCGTTATTGTTGTGGCATTTTATGTGGTTGTTTTCGTTGTTGTTGTTGCTGGTGTTGTTCTTGTTGTTGTGGGAAGAATCATGCCTCTTTTTTGAAGATTGTCGAGGGTTAGAATCCTCTTCCTACCTGCTAGCCACAAGAATGGAAAGAAATTTTCATGGTGGACGAGTAGGTATTTGTTGTTGGGGGGAGATTAAAGTTGCCATGTCTAGATAAACATAATTCAAAATCTAACCATGTAGAATCAAAGCAATTAACCATGTAGAAGCATATGTTGATAACAACTCATTTATAGAGCTAAATCATATATGATTCAAATTGTTGGAAGCAACTGGCCCACTTTTATAAAAACATATTGGCATTTCTTTTTGGGTGTTCCCCATCTACAGTTAGACATGTGCATTTTTTTGGCACCACATTCCAATGGCTAAGGTCCCTATGAATCATATTGCAATACTTTTGGGTTGTGGTTGGTGTTCGGAACAAAATTTCATAGAAAGATATTTCATGGAGCCACAAAAGTATAATGACTTGTCATTAGCCACGTTGTGGCCCACTTCGTACATGTCACGCCTCAAACTCGGAAAATGGGCTCACAAAATTCCCGATCGCCGAATCCGGTGTCGACAGCCTCCGTAGTACCCCATTCTCGGCTCCCAGCGCCCATACGATAGATTCCGATCCTGGGATCCTACAAGGAGGATTTTTAGTATGAAATTTTTATTTTTATAATGGAGTATAAGTACAAGCATAACCAAGTCACAAAACAACATCACCACATATTCACTATATCAAAAACTTTAAGTACAATACGTATGAAAGGGAAATATAATATAATGAGAGTAACATAAACTCCAGAAGCTTGGCTGCACGCTCCAAGCTCAACGCTGCTGTAACCTAACTCCACCTGCACGCATCTATCGTGCATAAGCTTATAGAAAGCTTAGAGGGTGGTGAAAGTGTGTGTAAGGCGAGTGCCAAGTGTACAATATCAGAGTAATGCGGAAATATGCGGTAAGTCCATGAATGCTATCAGTTGTACCAAAGCTATATGATGCAAGGCATGAATGCTATCGGCCATACTAAGGCCATGCGAAGCGAGGCCTATGTAGCCAAATGTCATATCATCAAGTACACATATCAATATAGTTCCTCTCTGGATATCACCAGGGTCTAATACACCTCACACTGACTGCCTCCTCCCTAACTGCACAGTCAAGCAAGTGGAAGAGACCACACTATTTGCCTGACTAGTAGTCTGCCAATACCTACTCGGCTCATCTATAACGGACTCATTTGCGAGCTGGTCAAACTCAGCCTAGCTTATAGCCCAATCACTCAGGTGGATAAGGCCACACCCCCTTCCAATCGACCACAACACAGTGGGAGACGCGGCCTACTGGTATTCGGCACTCGGGCGCTCGTGAATCCACTCGGTCTAGACGCTGGAACATCTCTTGGTACCAAAAAGGTTCTAGAATTTTCACCCAAGGACATCCTAAGTGCCCACAATGCTAGATCTAAGATTTTCGGTATCCGATACGACCATCCACGATGTGTTTGTGGAGGCCACATCCCTGATGTCGCTAGGGCGTGCAGTGATCAAGTCACACATATGTGAGATGCATGAGTCACCCGAATAATCATGCAGTAATCCTGCGCATACCACGCACTCATGTGGGGGCACTCCGTCTCAGAAGGAGTCCCGTAATGTCTCAGCCCAACGACTTATGCTATGATCAAACATTCCTCATATCAAGTATACATATGATGCGTATGCGCATGAATCATGGAAGTGTACTAAGCAAGTTATAAAGTGATGAATTATCAACAAGTATGGGCCTATCAATGGGCCTTATGGAGAGTTACAATGTAGAAATTTAACCAACATTGCACTTGCAATGTAGACGTTAAACCAACATTGTTCCCAAGGCATGACCCACCATAAAATATCATTATACAAACCATAGGGAATCACACATTGCAATGGACCTATATACATCTCATTGGGCCTCGACCCATAGGTCTCAGATACATCAAATGGGCCGCCTCATATGGGCCTTATATAAATTAAGTGGGCTGCATCAATGGGCTTATGTACATTGCAATGGGCCATATCCCATGGGCCTTTGAAAACATCACAATGGGCCTCGTAACATGGGCCTTGTGTACATCAAAGTGGGCCTAATCATATGGGCCTTACATACATAACAAGGTGGGCCTCAACAACGACCTCATACACATCAAGGTGGGCCTAATCATATGGGCCTTACATTCATAACAAGGTGGGCCTCAACAACGGGCCACAATTACATCAAAATGGGCCTAATAACATGGCCATTTATATTAAATGGGCTGCCCCAACTGGGCCCTATGCATATCAAATGGGCCATACACAAGATAAGTGGTGATAATGATTCCCACCATTTAAAATTCCTAAGGCCCACCAAAAAAATATGTTTCCCATCCAACCTAATCATAAATTAACATAGCGACAAATGAAGTGGGAAACAAATATCAACTTAATGGGAAGCTATTATGGCCCTTAGAGGTTTTTGAATGGTGGGCGTCATTGACCAGTACTTAAAATGGTGGGGTCCACTTGATCTTTAGATCTGCCCCATTCTTTAGCTCATGCCATAAAAATGAGCTTTAAAATGGTTGGAAGGTTTGGACGCAACACATGCATCATGATGGACCCCACTGTCATGGGACAGTGTGAATAAAACATATAAAGGGGGTCCCACCGTCCGCTGGACGGTGTGACTAAAACACATACATCACTTGTGGGCTCCAACCGTCCACTGCCTGTGGACGGTATGAATAAAACACATGCATCATTGTGGGTCCCACGTGGGGCCCACCATAACGTTTGTTTCCCATCCAATCTGTTGAGGAGGCCACACATACCTAGATGAAAGGAAAAACAAATTTCATATGATCCAAGACTTCTGTGAAAAACCCCAAATGGGTTTCAATGGCAGACACACAATCAACACTGTTTCCTATGATGTGGGCCACTTGAGTTCCTGATGGAGCTAAGATTTGGAGGGGGCCCACTTCAAGAAGGGGCCTATAAAATCAACAGCTTGGATAACAAACATACATCATGATGGGGCCCACGAATGGGACCGTGGGTCCCTGCCATTCGCCTACCCAAACGCAGCACTGTACTGCTGTTGACGTTGCAGCAGGCACTGCCTGCTTATAAATATTTTTTTTGAAAACACATTTTTTTACAGATTTTCATACGTAGGACCCGCATCAGGCGAATCCACCCCACCCGCTTGTTCCCATAGCTTGAGACAAGCCAAACAAGTCCAATATCTGATATTTTTCGGTGTATAGAAACAGCAGGATGATTTTTCAATGGTAGAAACTACTGTTTTATGTACTATGGCCCGCTAGAAGATCAGATGGACTTCATTTTTTGGCTCAATGCCTAAAACGGGCTGAGGAAAGGGATGGACGGCTTGGATAAAAAATATACATCAGGGTGGGGCCTGAATGAGTGGCCCACCCCAAAATCTAAAAAGAGTCTCTCTCTTTTTCTTTTTTCTTTTTTTTTATAGTTCACGTCCAGCGTCTCTGGACGCTGGACGGCTTGGCACAACAAATATATATAAGGTGGGCCCTGCTCGGGTGGGCCACCAAATGATGGATAGTGTGGATACAATATATATAAAGTGGGCCTCACCTACAAATGACTTGAATCCAATACATGCTTCATGGTGGGGTCCATCCAAGTGGGCCACACGGCCATATCATTACACACAAAAATAAATAAATAAAAAGAGAGGGAGAGAGAAAGAGAGAAAGTGGGACACGTGTGATGGAGGGCTCCTCCACTATGAGCCCTCCCTTGCAAGAAATCATACATCAAGTGGGTCCCATTACACATGGGCCCATCAAATCAAGGATCAACGGTGGAGATCCCTTCTCCACCCAGAATGGACGGTCTAGATGACCTCTTTTTATGCAAGGAAAATAAACATCATGATGGGGTCCATGGAGAATGGCCCCATCATGGAATGATCATGAGCATCAAGGTGGGCCATTAGCCACACCTAGGGTCCAAAATGAGATCCATACCATCAATCGGTAGGCCTCACTTGGCCCTTCATCTAAAAATAATGGAATCTAAACCTATAGAAGCACCCACCAATCGATCTTCTCGATCCGTTGGAACGCCGGTCTCCTTGTGCTTCACTTTAACGATGGAAGATGGGAAATGAATGGCTAGGATGAGAGATTTTGGGAAGGAAAAGTGGGCCACACAACTCACTTTCTCTCTTGAAATTCCTTGGACGTGTGCACCTCTTTTGCTTGGGATTTGTTGCTTGGGAAATGAGGGAGAGAGAGAGAGTTGTAAGGAGAGAAGTGATAGGAGATGGGTGATGGATGTGAGTGATGGGTGAGGTGATGGATTGGTTGACTTTAGTGGTTGCTTAATTTGTGGAAAAAGAAAGCATGGGTGCTCTTGTACTTGACATGAGGTGATTGATGGGATTAATTTGACATGTTGTAGAGATTCTCTTGGGATTGCAAACGTGCAGTGTTTTCTTCAAAATAAACGCCGGCCCACATCTTCCGGCCAGGGTATCGCATTGGTGTATAAGTCACGACGTTGGAACCACGACGATGGTGCAGTCGCAATGATACAAGTCTCGGATAAAGCCGACTCAATTCTACAGGATACAACTTAGGGTCGTGCGCAAACATTGATTATCGGTCGCAGGTTGCCAGAATTCGACGGGAAGGATCGCGGGATTCGACGGAACAATACGGACTAGGATACTGGTCTTACAGTACAACCCTATATAATGATGTTGGTAAAAGTATAATGCTGATTTTCTAAGTCTTTCATGGACAGAGAATGCACCAAAAACCTCCACAGCCTTTCGTGGATAGGAAGCAATGGTGATAATGATGCTCACGGCCCTATATAAGGTTTCAACTCTTGAGCTTCAAATCTGCTTCTTTGAGCTGAAAAAATAGGTGGATGTTATGGATGTTTGATACATCACCTTAGCCCAAAATTGCCCAAGACATCAGCACACTACCTTTGAGTATGGTGTTGGCAAAACCACCTAATTCACTTACCATCTCAACCTTCCAAAAGTGGAGACAGTTTGGCTAGTGACCCCAATTCCATCATGATGAATCTAATTTATATCCACATTGTCCATCCATTTTTCCAACTAAGTTTATAGCATGAGCCAAAAGACCCCAATTCCATCATGATGTATCTAATTTATATCCACAATGTCCATCCAATTTTTTAGCTAAGTCTATAGCATGAGCCAAAAGACCCCAATTCCATCATGATGTATCTAATTTATATCCACAATGTCCATCCATTTTTCCAGCTCAGTTCATAGCATGAGCTAAAAGATGAGTCAAATCCAAATCTTAATTGACAATTTGAATCCAAGGTCATATTTCAATGATCCAAGCTGTTCATATTACGGACCTGTTTGTAGCTGTGGGATTATTTATTTATTTTTTTAAATCATTTACAATGGGATTTTTAACTTGTTAATCATTTAAATCATTTTTTTTTGTTATGGACTCCAACAATTTGAATCATATATGATACCACTTTTATAAAAACATAAATGGACAATCCACCCTACAATCCCACGCCACAAGAATCAGTGAAAATGACAATATTCACTCTTTAGAAATATTTCTAGGACCCACGGTGAAGTTTTCTTATCATCCAAACCATTCATATTATCATAAAGACATGAATAAAGGAAAACACGCATATCAGCTTGATCCAAGACTTCTAGGGCCCATAGGAAGTTTTTCAACGGTAGAGGATCATTTCACATTGTTACCTGTGGTGTGGTCCACTTAAGCTTTGAATATGATTCATTTGTGGGCTTAAGCCATAAAATTATCTTATAAAATGGATGGACAGGGATGATAAAATACATAAATCAAGGTGGACCCCACAGAGATTACTCAGTACACAACCCGATTCCCATCCAAAACTCCTGTAGCCCGCAGGAAGTTCTCATTGGTGGGGATTCAATCTCCACTATTTCCTGTAGTGCAATGGGCTTCATTTTCAGGGCCATTACCTAAAATGGGCTGGCAAAACAGAGATGGCATGGATATACAACACATACATCAAGGTGGACCGCATGAAACAGTGGAGATAGAAATGCCCACCTAAATCCCCAAATCCCTAAATCCCTAAATCCCCAAATCCCCAAATCCATAAATCTCCAAATCCCTAAATCCCTAAATCCCCAAATCCCCAAATCCGTAAATCCCCAAATCTTTTCAATCGGTATTGAGATTGACAAAGATTGAGAGAGAGAGAGATACCTATTTGAGTTGGAGCCCTGATCTCCACCTAGAGAGACAGAGAGAGAGAGAGGATGCGCGCGAGAGAGAGAGAGAGAGCACCGAGAGAGACAGAGAGATGGAGAGAGAGAGAGAGAGAGAGGGGCTGCGAGAGAGACTGAGAGGACAAGGTGGAGAGATAGAGAGCGAGGAGGGAGAGGGTGTGAGAGAGAGAGAGATAGAGAGAGAGAGTTCTCAGCTCTCTCATGGGCGTGGGCGCGGCTTATTACCAGGTTAAGTAGCGAGTTGGCTACTGAAGTGACATCGCCAAGTTCTGTGGGCCCCACTATGATGTATGTGTTATATCCACACCGTCCATCCATTTTGATATATTATTTTAGGGCATGAGGCAGAGAATGAGGCAGATGAGAAGATGTAGTGGACCTCACCACATAAAACATTGGGGAAAGTGATTCCCACCATTGAAACTATCCTAAGGATGACCATAATTTTTTTTTGAAATCCAACCTGTTCAAAAGTTAATAAAGAGATAAAATAAGGTAAAACACAAATATAAGCTTGATCTAAAACTTTCATAGCCTTTAGAAGTTATTAACGATGGGTGTCATTGTCCCCACCGTTTTCTGTGTTGGGTCCACTGGAGCTTTGGATTTATCTTTCGATATTGTCCTAAAATGATCTCTACAAGTAGATGGAAGGTGTGGATATAAAAAATACATCATAGTGGGGCCCAAAAATGATAGGTATATAAATATCAGGTGGACCACACCACATGAAAACCTTAACCTTGGATATCCATCATTAATATTTCATAGATACTTTCAAAATCTTATTCATTTAATGGCCCACAGTCTTATCAAAGACGAGCGGATTCCGTTAGGTATCTGTGAGTTCTGACTATGATTGTGGTGCCCACCTTGATGTATGTACATGTTGTCTATACGTTTTGCTAGCTTATTTTAAGTGTATGAGCTTAATAATAAAGCACATTCAAATCTTAAGTAGACCATGCCATATGAAACTCTCACTATTAAAAACTTTCTAAGGTTCACTGAAATGTTCATTTGCCACTTAACATATTGATAAGGTTATACGAGCTTAGATAAAGGAAAAATAAAACTAAAAATCAGCTTAATGCAAAACTTTCGTGGTCCACAAGAAATAATTTTTAATGGTCCATCATCATTGTTCATGTGATGCAGTTCACTTCAGATTTTTGGATCTATTTCATTTATGGACCCATAACTTAATATAAGCCGGCAAAATAGATTAACAGGATTCAACATACAACAGATGCATCAAGATGGCCCCAAGTCATGGCCTAAAGGAAGTACGTGTTACGTAGACCTGATCGAATTGGTTACCATCAAGACATGCTGTTTGCAGCCAGTAAAACACCCCAACTCTGTAAGGCCCACAAAGCATGTGCTATCCACTCCGATCATCAGGTCCTCATGTTCACCACCCCCAAAAACTAGTATGATCCAAAATTCAGGTCCCGATGAGGCCCACCTGATGAACAGATTGGATGTGGTGTTCTTGATGGACACTGATGCAACACAAAAACATAGTGGACCATGGAGCTTTAATGTACGATGAGAATTGTTAAGGATTTAGAAACTGGTTCTGTCGGTCATGCATGACAACTACGAATGATTCCATTTTCATTTAGAGATTCATTTTCTGCTATACCACATTGTTGAGTCTCTCTCCTGCAGGGGTTGAGTACAAGTACAGCTAACAATTTGATGTGTCTGGAACTTCTACAGGGAGTTACAAAATAGATTGGCGGGACGATGCATGAACTAGCTGCAAAAGTTGACGAGTATGCTCGTGGAATGATCAGTGGGTTTGGTTCAACCCTGTTTGAGGAGCTCATGGGAACTCCCCATGAGGTCGAGCTGTGTTGGCCCCACCATGATGTGTGTCAAACATCAACACCATGCATTTGATGGGTCCCCTTTAAATTATGGGATATCCCAAAAATCAACCGTGCACTTGGTGGGGCCCCACCTAAAATTTGGATGCGTCTGAAACTTGGTATGACCCCTCATCCAAGGGGCACACACATAATGGATGTGCTGGATTTGTGAACCACATCTATGTGGGCCCCAAAAATAATTATGAATGTTTTAATGGAGGGTAACCCCTCTAAACTTTTGTATGTGGTCTGGCCCACCATGGGATGGTGCATCTGACTGATGGGGTAGATGTTTTACACGCATCATGGTGGGGCCCACAGAGCCATACCAGACTCCGGCAGAAATTTACGGCATGACCCAAAAAATGAGCCAGATTTAAAGTTCAAGTGGACCTCGTCACAGGAAAAAGGGAATCATGATGAATGTGTTATATCCAAGTGGGTCTCGTCATGATGAATGTGTTATATTGGAGAGATAATTTCACAGTAGGATCCAAATAATGAGGCAGATCAAAATCTTTAGTGGACCCCACCACAGAAACAGTGGAGAGAGTGAGGCCCACCGTTGAAACCTTCCTAAGGTCACCGTGATGTTTATTTGAGATCTAACTTGTTCATGAGCTAAAATAGATATTAAATAAGGTAAAATACAAATATCAGCTTGATCTAAAACTTTTATAGTGCTTAGAAAGTTTTAATGGTGGATGTCACTCTCTCCATTGTTTTCTGTGATGGGGTGACTTGATCTTTGGATTTGACTCATTCTTTGGCTGATACCCTAAAATGGTCTCTCCAAATGAATGGACGGTTTGGATACAAAACATACATAATGGAGGGACCCACAGAATTTGGTGATGTCAGGCTCCCTGGGGCCCACCTTGATGTATATGTTGTATGTCCATCCAGTTCATTATTATTTTTTCAACTCATTATAGGGCATGATCTCTAGAATGAATAAATAAGATCGAAGCATAAGTGGACCACATCACATGAAAAAGTGCTCATTAACCATTAAAAACTTATGGTGGGCCACAAATTTCTGAATCAAGCCTATATATCTGTTTCCCCTTCCAGGTTTGTGTGACCATATCAACAGTTTGATTGTAAATAAACATTAAAGTAGTCCACAGGCAGTTTTTAACGGCGGGCATTCAATGTCTTCGATCAAGCTGATATTTGGGTTGGATTTCAGGGTTCAAAGGCATATATATAGATCTCAACCCATTCGATGTTGGACCCAAACTAAAAAAAAGATTCAGAGAGCTACAAAAGTCTTGGATCAAGCTGATATTTGATTTTTCTCTTCATCCATGTCTTTTTTAAAACTTATTAACATGTTAGATATCAAATAAACATCATAGTGGCCCTAGGAAAGTCTCAACGGTGGGTGTCACTGTCCCCACTGTTTTTGGTGGTGGGGCCACTTGAGATTTGGATACGACTCGTTCTTTTGATCATCCCATAAAATGATCTCTCCAAATGAATGGACAGTGTTGATACAATATATACATCATGGTGGGGCACACGGATCTGACTCTTTTTTTGGATCAACAGTTAAAATAATTCGTTAAAATGAATGGATGGAGTGGATAAATAACATACATCACGGTGGGCCCCACAAGACTTAAAAATGAAAATCGGATTGCGTACTGAGTTACTCGGTACACTCTTATCGTACTGAGTAAACTTTGTTTCGCCCACTATGAATGTATCTGGTCTATCCATGCCGTCCATCCATTTTTCCATCTTATTTTAGGGGCTGAGACAAAAATTTAAGCATACCCAAAGATCAAATGGACTATACCATGGGAAACAGTTGGAATAATGATTTCCACCGTTGAAACCTTTATAGGGCCCACAGTGATGTTTATTTCTCATCCAACCTATTCATCAGCTCATAAAAACATGGATGAAGGGAAATCACAAATACAGGCTTGATCCAAAACTTCTGTGGTCCCCAAGAAATTTTCAATGGTAGATGTTCAATTCACATTGTTTCCTGTGGTGTGGTCTAATTGAGGCTTGGATATACTTCATTTTTTAGGTCGAGCACTAAAATTATCAGGTAAAATGGATGGATGGAGTGGATAAAATAATAAATCAAGGTGGACCCCACGGAGTTTACTCAGTATAATAAGGGTACTGAGTTACTCAGTACGCAATCCGCTTCCTAAAACCCTACCCCTCCCATAACCAAAATTCAAAACCGGCCCTCCTAAAACCCAAATCCCTCAAAACCCAAATCCCGCACCTGCCCCTCTCCCAACCCTCTCTCTCTCTCTATCTATCTCATTGTCTCTCTATCTCTCTCTCTCGTGCCCAGCCAACGGTTTTCCAACCTCTCTCCCACAAGCAAATGTGCCCGGCCCTCTGTTTCCCAACACCTCTCTCTCTCTCTCACTCTCTCTCTCTCTCTCTCACTCTCTCTCGTGCCCAGCCAACGGTTTTCCAACCTCTCACTCTCACTCTCTCTCTCGATAGGGTTTTGAAATCCCAGCACTCGAAAGAAGAAGAAGAAGAAGAAGAAGGAAAGGAAATCCTGCGAACCATCTACGATCTCTAGCTCCTCAAAACAACGGGTAGTGTCTCTCTCTCTCTCTCTCTTAATGCCGATTTATGAATTTGGGGATTTAGCAATTTATGGATTTTTGATCTAATGTGGACCCTCATTTAGGGATTTGGAGATTTTAGGGCTTACAGATTTGAATGTGGACCCCGAATTGGGGTTTTTCTGATTTTACAAATTAGGGATTTTACAAATTAGGGATTTTAGGGCTTAGAGATTTGAATGTGGACCTTGAATTTAGCTTTTGATTTGTTTCAATATATATATATATATATATATATATATATATAAGGTTAAAAAAAACTCAGATTTAATGTTTAAATAGGAGATGCCATATAGTTGATGGAGAGGCTGCAATTCCAGTAGGCGCACGCAGGTTTTGAGCTGTGATTTCAACCCGTGGCTACCCGCTACACGTGACTTGACTCGGTGCCGACTCGACTTGACTCAGTACCTGTGTTCGGATTGGACTCGGTTCGGATTAGTCTAGGCTAGACCCAGACTCAGGTCGGGTCAGGCATGTTCGGATCAGTCCTAACTTAGTCCGACCCGATGCTAATCTCTGGTCGACTTAATGCTAATCTCCAATGCCACATGATTTCCAATGGATTTGTACTTGTTTTCTCCCTAATCTATTTATTTGTAGTATATGGATGGCAAAGAATAGAGGAAAATTCTATATCTCAAGTTAACCATCATATCTCCATCTATTTATTTGCCAATGTGAGAACTATACTTGTTTACAAATTATATGATATGCAGGTACATACTAGTTGTTTGTCTTCTCTTTCTAGTTGAATAGACTAGCAGACTACTGGAAATTACTTCCACAATCCATTTTCTATTTCTTTCTGATTTATGGTTGTGTTTGGCTCCCTATTTAGCTCTAAGGTCTTTTATGGTTGGTTTTCAGCTATTCTGAATTGGATATTTTATATGATTATAGGTCCTGTTGTTGATGACATGTTCTACTAGTAAGCATCTTAACCTCTATGTGGAAGAAATTATCTTTTTATTTTTTGTGTTTGAAAGAGTTGTTGATTGTCTACTTGTTGCTTGTGACAGCAGTATGCTTTTAGATTTTTGTGACTAGTGTAGCTGTACCTAAACTATTTTGAAGTTTTATGTGGTGCCTCTAATGCTTGTCTGCTTTCATTTCTATTACCTATTTGCTTATGCTTGATGGAACATGCTATTAGCGTTTTACCTATTTGATCTATTATGTTGCAGTGTCAGTCTGTCTAGTTAAGGATCCTGGCCTGACTCAGTCAACTAGCAAGTACTAGAGGCTTGGAGAGTTTAATTCTTAACATTGGCTTCAAAGCAGAATTCTCACCCCTGTTTGAAATTTTTTGGCTTTTAAGTTCTGTTTTTTTTTTTTTGGGTACTAGGGGAATATAATGCTTCATAGGCCTACATTACCCTGTTCATGGGCCTTTTGTTTAATGGGCCTTAAGTCCCAAGTAAATATGTTGGAGAGACTGAAAAAATGTAAGGGACCTGTTTGCTGATGCTGAGAATGACCAACGAACTTCGGGTGAGCAGCTTTGCTTAGAGAAATGTCATGTTTTATAGTGATGGTTATGCCATACATGCTTGTTTTGATAGTCTAATTTGTATTCCTTTCTTTCCTTGTTTTAGGTGATCAAAGTGATCTGCATGTTATCATTTTTGATGAAATTGATGCTATTTGCAAGGTACGTACCTTATTAAACTTCCACTTCAATGTACCTCAATTTATCCTTACTCTAAATGGAGAAAGAGTATATTGCACTGGATATGGATGAATTTCAACAGTGATAGCATTTGAAAATTGTACTTATATATATGTATATGTATATGTATATATGGGAAATGGTACTATGAGGTCGACCTCATGGGAACTTCCCATGAGGTCGAGCTGTGTGGGCCCCACCGTGATATTTGATGGGTCATATATGGAACTCAGGTGGGATATCCCAAAAATCATTCGTGCATTTTAGAGAACCACTTACAATGAACCAACATAATTGAATTCTAGCAACAACAAAGTGCTTATAACTTTCATGTTTTGAGATGGAAATTGATGTTCTGATTTAACTTCATCGCAGATTATAGAAGTTAGGAGCCCTTGAGTGGAACAAAGTGGTATTGAGTATTGAGTACAATACTATTCCAACAAGGTGAGTATTGAGTACAATCATTGCATTTTTTTCATGCAGTGACTACAACATTCATGGGATTTTAGCTACATTTATTTAGTCCATCCATCTTGTTATCGCAGTGGTTTTGCTGATAGTTGGGTAAGTGCTGGTGTATGTATTTTAGTCGGCATATTTACAGGATTAAAAAAAGCAAAAATTTTTACTATTTCAGTAATCTTCGTACCATTTGTCCAACTACGTTCATTTAGTTTGCGAAGGATTATGGTTAAACCCCAATTGCTCCTAGTTGGCTTTAAACTTGATTGGATACATTCTTCTTTTCACTTCTCTGATATTCCATTGTATTAAAGAAATCTTGCACTAAGAAAGATTTGATTCACAACTTAGAAAATCACAAAGCAACAATATTTTTATGAATTCAAATTCCTCATGTTTGAAGTAACCTTGGATTCAAGCATGGCTTAAACTGAAATTCCTTCAATGCACAAGAAAAGAAGAAGAAGAAGAAGAAACTTTCTCTACATTCATCATTTCATTTATCTGATATTCAGTTGTAGTAAAGATGTCTTTTACTAAAAAGATTTGGATGGTGGGAAGTTTTTGTGAACTTGAATTCCCTATGTTTGTTTAAATAATGTTGTATTGCTCAATGAAGTTTTCTTTGCTTGCATTCCTCTAGTTTACATTCAATCTAAACATGCCTTTATGGTATAGTCGCTTTACCTTTTAATTCCTTTTTGTTTGGTGCTAATGAGATTCTTATACTGCTAAAATAAATAAATAAATAAATAAAAGGAAAAGAAAAAAAGAAAGAAAGATCTGTTTTGCCATCATTACCATTTGGAATCCAACAAACAAACAGTTAGCTAGAACAAATTCAGAGATCCTCTGAGATTGGAGGATCCCAACTAACACTTTGGATGCTTTTCAACTGAATGTGGTCTGCCATTGTATTTTCTTGTTAACTTTCAATTCCTAGATTGGGGTCAAGTTGTGTTGTTTATTAATTTAAAGAAGGGGCATCCCTTTCTTGTTATGCTTTGTAGTCTAATTCCTTTTTGTTTGGTGCTAATGAGATGCTTATACTACCAATAAAAATATGTAAATAAATAGAAGGAAAAGAAAGAAGGAAAAAAAAAGATCCGTTTTGGCATCATTGCCATTTGGGATCGAACAAACATATAGTTAGCTAGCACAAATGCAGAGATCTCCTAGATTGGAGGATCCCAACTAATCTTTAGACTCTTTTCAACTGAGTGTGGTCTGCCATTGCATTTTCATGTTAACATTTAATTTCTAGGCCATTGTTTAGAGAGTTAGGATCTTCTAATCGAAGAATTTTCAAAGCATGCCCCATCCCCTCATCCATAGTGGAGCCAATTGGATCAATGCTCTGTATCACTAAATGATAGGCTGATGTGTATGGGATCTAAAAGTCAGTAAACTATACATTTGTTCATGGGCCGTACAGTTCCTCTTCACAGAAATGAAGTCAAGCAGTAATTAACATTGATTTCCCTTTTTGTTTTCCTTAACTCATTGATTATAATCATTTCTTGTTATCAATTAGATTTCTTTGATTCATTACACTCAATTCAGGTATGGTTTGCACCAATTCAAGAGACTGTATATTAGGCATTCAATATATAAGACTGGAGTGAGATTGATTAGGCATTTAAATGTGTTGCAGGATATTGTTTGAATTGCTTGTCCTAACAGGTGCACAAGTTGGGATGGATTGGACTTCTATCTTGAGAAAACGCCATGATTTCAAGTAGTTATTATTGTAATGGAAAGTTTAAAAATTAAAAGCGAGAGATAATGAATTCATGGAAAGAAATTTTCTTTATCATTAGGGCTACTTTCTCCGGGTTTGATGTAGAAATCGTCGCTAACTTCACAAAAAGACAAATAACGTCAGTGGCCACAGATTGAAACCTAGATTTAAACAAGGTTCAAGGTGCCGTCAATAATGCTAACAGAATCCTCCAGGTCAGATTGTTGATTGGACCTAATTTTATTTAAATGATCTTGATAATCCATTTTATGTAAATGAGCAGACCCGGATGTGCGTCGGAGCTATCCGGATGTTGAGCGAGGGTCCTTGGAAGGTGAGAACCGTTGTTATGACCATGATGAAGCTGTCCATTTCCTATGAACAACATTGAAGTGGTTTGACCATTTAGACAGGCCGTGTTTATGTATTTGCTCGAATTTGTTGGAGCAGACCCAGATGTGCGTCGGAGCTATCCGAATGTTAAGCGGGGGTCCCTGGAAGGTGGGAACCACTGTTATGACCATGATGAAGCTGTCCATTTCCTATGGACAGCATTGGAGTGGCCTGGCCATTTGGACATGCCATGTTTATGTATTAGTTTGAATTTGTTGGAGCAGACTTGGATGTACGTTGGAGCTATCCGGATGTTGAGCGGGGGTCCCTGGAAGGAGGGAACCATTGTTATGACCATGATGAAGCCGTCCATTTCGTATGGACAACATTGGAGTGGACTGGCCAATTGGACAGGCCGTGTTTATATCTGTATTTGCAAGGACCACACCCTTAACCTATAACCTAAACCTATTCTCAAATCCCAAAACCTATAACCTAAACCTAAACCTTAACCTAAACCTATAACCTATAACCTATAACCTAAACCTATAACCTAAACTCGTTTCCCTAAACTGTAACCTATAACCTAACATAAACCTATACTTATAACCTAAACCTATTCTCAAATTCCAAAACCTATAACCTAAACCTAAACCTTAACCTAAACCTATAACCTAAACTCAATTCCCTAAACTCTAACCTAAACCTATTCTCAAATCCCAAAACCTATAACCTAAACCTAAACCTATAACATTAACCTAAACTTAAACCTAAACTTGAAAACCAAAATGTAAACCTGATTCCGAACCCGAACTTGATTTCCTAAACTTAAACCTATAACCTTAACGAAAACCTATTCTCAAATCTCAAAACCTATAACCTAAACCTAAACCTATATAACCTTAACCTAAACCTAAAACTTAACCTATAACCTAAACCTTAACCTATAACCTTAACTTATAACCTAAACCTATAACCTAAACTCAATTTCCTAAACCTTAACCTAAACCTAAACCTATACTTATAACCTAAACCTATTCTTATAACCTAAACCTATACTCATAACCTAACCTATTCTCAAATCCCAAAACCTATAACCTAAGCCTAAACCTTAACCTAAACCTAAACCTATAACCTAAACCTATAACCTAACACTTATAACCTAAAACCAAACCTAAACCTACACTTATAACCTATAACCTAAACCAATAGCCTAAACCTAAACCTAAAACCCAAACGTAAACCCGATCTCGAACCCGAACCCGATTTCCTAAACCTAAACCTTAACATAGTCTCAAATCCCTAAACCTAAACCTAAACCTACACCTAATCCTAATATCAACTCCCTAACCTAAACCTAAACCTAAACTTGAAAACCCAAACCTAAACCTGATCTCGAACCCGAACCCAATTTCCTAAACCTAAACCTATAACCTTAACCTAAACCTATTCTCAAATCCCTAAACCTATAACCTAAACCTAAACCTTAACCAATAACCTAAACCTATAACCTAAACTCAATTCCCTAAACTGTAACCTATAACTTAACATAAACCTACACTTATAACCTAAACCTAAACCTATAGCTTAAACCTATAACCTTAACCTAAACATAAAACCTAAACCTAAACCTATACTTATAACCTAATCCTATACTTATAACCTAGACCTATTCTCATATCCCAAAACCTATAAACTAAACCTAAACCTTAACGTAAACCTAAACCTATAACCTATAACCTAAACCTAAAACCTAAACCTAAACCTACACTTACAACCTATAACCTAAACCTATAGCCTAAATCTAAACCTAAAACCCAAACGTAAACCCAATCTCGAACCCGAACCCGATTTCCTAAACCTAAACCTTAACGTATTCTCAAATCCCTAAACCTACATCTAATCCTAATCTCAACTCCCTAACCTAATCCTAAACATAAACTTGAAAACCCAAACCTAAACCTGATCCCAAACCCGAACCTGATTTCCTAAACCTAAACTTATAACCTTAACCTAAACCTATTCTCAAATCCCAAAACCTATAACCTAAACCTAAAGCTATAACCTTAACCTAAACCTAAAACTTAACCTATAACCAAAACCTTAACCTATAACCTTAACATATAACCTAAACCTATAACCTAAACTCAATTTCCTAAACCTTAACCTATAACCTAACCTAAACCTTAACCTATAACCCGAATCCGATTTCCTAAACCTAAACCTTAATGTATTCTCAAATTCCTAAACCTAAACCTACACCTAATCCTAATCTTAACTCCCTAATCTAAACCTAAACCTAAACTTGAAAACCCAAACCTAAACCTGATCCCGAACTCGAACCTGATTTCCAATACCTAAACTTATAACCTTAACCTAAACCTATTCTTAAATCTCAAAACCTATAACCTAAACCTAAACCTATATAGCCTTAACCTAAACCTAACACTTAACCTAAACCTAAACCTATATAGCCTTAACCTAAACCTAAAACTTAACCTATAACCTAAACCTTAACCTACAACCTTAACTTATAACCTAAACCTATAACCTAAACTCATTTTCCTAAACCTAAACCTATTCTTATAACCTAAACCTATACTTATAACCTAAACCAATTCTCAAATCCCAAAACCTATAACCTAAGCCTAAAACTTAACCTAAACCTAAACCTATAACCTATAACCTATAACCTAAACCTAAAACCTAAACCTAAACCAACACTTATAACCTATAACTTAAAACCATAGCCTAAACCTAAACCTAAAACCCAAACGTAAACCCGACCTCGAACTCGAACCCGATTTCTAAATCTAAACCTTAACGTATTCTCAAATCCCTAAACCTAGACCTAAACCTACACCTAATCCTAATATCAACTCCCTAACCTAAACCTAAACCTAAACTTGAAATCCCAAACCTAAGCCCGATCCCGAAAACGAACCCAATTTCCTAAACCTAAACCTATAACCTTAACCTAAACCTATTCTCAAATCCCTAAACCTATAACCTAAACCTAAACCTTAACCAATAACCTAACCCTATAACTTAAACTCAATTCCCCAAACTATAACCTATAACCTAACCTAAACCTACACCTATAACCTAAACCTAAACCTATAGCCTAAACCTATAGCCTAAACCTATAACCTTAACCTAAACATAAAACCTAAACTTAAACCTATACTTATAACCTAGACCTATTCTCAAATCCCAAAACCTATAACCTAAACCTAAACCCTAACATAAACCTAAACCTATAACCTATAACCTAAACCTAAAACCTAAACCTAAACCTACACTTACAACCTATAACCTAAACCTATAGCCTAAATCTAAACCTAAAACCCAAATGTAAACCCGATCTCGAACCCGAACCCGATTTCCTAAACCTAAACCTTAACGTATTCACAAATCCCTAAACCTACATCTAATTCTAATCTCAACTCCCTAACCTAGACCTAAACATAAACTTGAAAACCCAAACCTAAACCCGATCCCAAACCCGAACCCGATTTCCTAAACCTAAACTTATAACCTTAACCTAAACCTATTCTCAAATCCCAAAACCTATAACCTAAACCTAAAGCTATAACCTTAACCTAAATCTAAAACTTAACCTATAACCTAAACCTTAACCTATAACCTTAACTTACAACCTAAACCTATAACCTAAACTCAATTTCCTAAACCTTAAACTATAACCCGAACCCGATTTCCTAAACCTAAACCTTAACGTATTCTCAAATCCCTAAACCTAAACCTACACCTAATCCTAATCTTAACTCCCTAATCTAAACCTAAACCTAAACTTGAAAACCCAAACCTAAACCTGATCCCGAACTCGAACCTGATTTCCAATACCTAAACTTATAACCTTAACCTAAACCTATTCTTAAATCTCAAAACCTATAACCTAAACCTAAACCTATATAGCCTTAACCTAAACCTAACACTTAACCTAAACCTAAACCTATATAGCCTTAACCTAAACCTAAAACTTAACCTATAACCTAAACCTTAACCTACAACCTTAACTTATAACCTAAACCTATAACCTAAACTCATTTTCCTAAACCTTAACCTAAACCTAAACATATACTTATAACCTAAACCTATTCTCAAATCCCAAAACATATAACCTAAACCTAAACCTTAACCTTAACCTAAACCTAAAACCTAAACCTAAAACCTAACACTTATAACCTAAAACCTAAACCTAAACCTACACTTATAACCTATAACCTAAACCTATAGCCTAAACCTAAACCTAAAACCCAAACGTAAACCCAATCTCGAACCCGAACCCGATTTCCTAAATCTAAACCTTAACGTATTCTCAAATCCCTAAACCTAAACCTAAACCAAAACCTAATCCTAATCTCAACTCCCTAAACTAAACCTCAACCTAAACTTGAAAACCCAAACCTAAACCCGATCTCGAACCCGAACCCAATTTCCTAAAACTTAAACCTATAATCTTAACCTAAACCTATTCTGAAATCCCAAAACCTATAACCTAAACCTAAACCTAAACCTAAACCTATAACCTAAACTCAATTCCCTAAACTGTAACCTATAACCTAACCTAAACCTAAACCTATAACCTACACTTATAACCTAAACCTAAACCTATAGCCTAAACCTATAACCTTAACCTAAACATAAAACCTAAACCTAAACCTAAACCTATAACCTTAACCTAAACATAAAACCTAAACCTAAACCTAAACCTATAACCTTAACCTAAACATAAAACCTAAACCTAAACCCATACTTATAACCTAAACCTTTACTTATAACCTAGACCTATTCTCAAATCACAAAACTTATAACCTAAACCTATACCTTAACGTAAACCTAAACCTGTAACCTAAACCTATAACCTATAACCTAAACCTAAACCTACACTTATAACCTAAACCTATAGCCTAAATATAAACCTAAAATCCAAACGTAAACCCGATCTCGAACCCGAACCCGATTCCCTAAACTTAAACCTTAACGTATTCTCAAATCCCTAAACCTACATCTAATCTTAATCTCAACTCCCTAACCTAAACCTAAACATAAACTTGAAAACCCAAACCTAAACCCGATCCCGAACCTGAACCCGATTTCCTAAACCTAAACTTATAACCTTAACCTAAACGTATTCTCAAATCCCAAAACCTATAACCTAAACCTAAAGCTATAACCTTAACCTAAACCTAAAACTTAACCTATAACCAAAACCTTAACCTATAACCTTAACTTATAACCTAAACCTATAACCTAAACTCAATTTCCTAAACCTTAACCAATAACCTAACTTAAACCTAAACCTATCCCGAACCCGATTTCCTAAACCTAAACCTAATGTTTTCTCAAATCCCTAACCCTAAACCTACACCTAATATTAATCTCAACTCCCTAACCTAAACCTAAACCTAAACGTAAACTTGAAAACCCAAACCTAAACCCGATCCTGAATCCGAACCTGATTTCCTAAACCTAAACTTATAACCTTAACCTATACCTATTCTCAAATCTCAAAACCTATAACCTAAAGCTAAACCTATATAACCTTAACCTAAACCTAAAACTTAACTTATAACCTAAACCTTAACATATAACCTTAACTTATAACCTAAACCTTTAACCTAAACTCAATTTCCTAAACCTTAACCTATAACCTAACCTAAACCTAAACCTCTAACCCGAACCCGATTTCCTAAACCTAAACCTTAACGTATTCTCAAATCCCTAAACCTAAAGCTACACCTAATCCTAATCTCAACTCCCTAACCTAAACCTAAACCTAAACTTGAAAACCCAAACCTAAACCCGATCCCAAACCCGAACCTAATTTCCTAAACCTAAACTTATAGCCTTAACCTAAACCTATTCTCAAATCCCAAAACCTATAAGCGAAACCTAAACCTAAACCTTAACTTATAACCCAAACCTATAACCTAAACTCAATTTCCTAAACCTTAAACTATAACCCGAACCCGATTTCCTAAACCTAAACCTTAACGTATTCTCAAATCCCTAAACCTAAACCTACACCTAATCCTAATCTCAACTCCCTAACCTAAACCTAAACCTAAACTTGAAAACCCAAACCTAAACCCGATCCCGAACCCGAACCTGATTTCCAAAACCTAAACTTATAACCTTAACCTAAACCTATTCTTAAATCTCAAAACCTATAACCTAAACCTAAACCTATATAACCTTAACCTAAACCTAAAACCTAACCTATAACCTAAACCTTAACCTATAACCTTAACTTATAACCTAAACCTATAACCTAAACTCAATTTCCTAAACCTTAACCTAAACCTAAACCTATACTTATAACCTAAACCTATTCTTATAACCTAAACCTATTCTCAAATCCCAAAACCTATAACCTAAACCTAAACCTTAACCTAAACCTAAAACTATAACCTAAACCTACAACCTAACACTTATAACCTAAAACCTAAACCTAAACCTACACTTATAACCTATAACCTAAACCTATACATAAACCCAAAACCCAAACGTAAACCCGATCCCGAACCCGAACCCGATTTCCTAAATCTAAACCTTAATGTATTCTCAAATCCCTAAACCTAAACCTAAACCAAAACCTAATCCTAATCTCAACTCCCTAACCTAAACCTAAACCTAAACTTGAAAACCCAAACCTAAACCCGATCTCGAACCCGAACCCAATTTCCTAAAACCTAAACCTATAACCTTAACCTAAACCTATTTTGAAATCCCAAAACCTATAACCTAAACCTAAACCTAAACCTAAAACTATAACCTAAACTCAATTCCCTAAACTATAAGCTATAACCTAACCTAAACCTAAACCTATAACCTACACTTATAACCTAAACCTAAACCTATAGCCTAAACCTATAACCTTAACCTAAACATAAAACCTAAACCTAAACCTATAACCTTAACCTAAACATAAAACCTAAACCTAAACCTATACTTATAACCTAAACCTTTACTTATAACCTAGACCTATTCTCAAATCAGAAAACCTATAACCTAAACCTAAACCTTAACGTAAACCGAAACCTGTAACCTAAACCTATAACCTATAACCTAAACCTAAAACCTAAACCTAAACCTACACTTATAACCTAAACCTATAGCCTAAATATAAACCTAAAACCCAAACGTAAACCCGATCTCGAACCCGAACCCGATTTCCTAAACCTAAACTTTACAATATTCTCAAATCCCTAAACCTACATCTAATCCTAATCTCAACTCCATAACCTAAACCTAAACATAAACTTGAAAACCCAAACCTAAACCCGATCCCGAACTCAAACCCGATTTCCTAAAACTAAACTTATAACCTTAACCTAAACCTATTCTCAAATCCCAAAACCTATAACCTAAACCTAAAGCTATAACCTTAACCTAAACCTAAAACTTAACCTATAACCAAAACCTTAACCTATAACCTTAACTTATAACCTAAACCTATAACCTAAACTCAATTTCCTAAACCTTAACCAATAACCTAACTTAAACCTAAACCTATCCCGAACCCGATTTCCTAAACCTAAACCTAATGTTTTCTCAAATCCCTAACCCTAAACCTACACCTAATATTAATCTCAACTCCCTAACCTAAACCTAAACCTAAACGTAAACTTGAAAACCCAAACCTAAACCCGATCCTGAATCCGAACCTGATTTCCTAAACCTAAACTTATAACCTTAACCTATACCTATTCTCAAATCTCAAAACCTATAACCTAAAGCTAAACCTATATAACCTTAACCTAAACCTAAAACTTAACTTATAACCTAAACCTTAACATATAACCTTAACTTATAACCTAAACCTTTAACCTAAACTCAATTTCCTAAACCTTAACCTATAACCTAACCTAAACCTAAACCTATAACCCGAACCCGATTTCCTAAACCTAAACCTTAACGTATTCTCAAATCCCTAAACCTAAAGCTACACCTAATCCTAATCTCAACTCCCTAACCTAAACCTAAACCTAAACTTGAAAACCCAAACCTAAACCCGATCCCAAACCCGAACCTAATTTCCTAAACCTAAACTTATAGCCTTAACCTAAACCTATTCTCAAATCCCAAAACCTATAAGCGAAACCTAAACCTAAACCTTAACTTATAACCTAAACCTATAACCTAAACTCAATTTCCTAAACCTTAACTTATAACCTAACCTAAACCTAAACCTATAACCCGAACCCGATTTCCTAAACCTAAACCTTAACGTATTCTCAAATCCCTAAACCTAAACCTAAACCTACACCTAATCCTAATCTCAACTCCCTAACCTAAACCTAAACCTAAACTTGAAAACCCAAACCTAAACCTGATCTCGAACCTGAACCCGATTTCCTAAACCTAAACTTATAACCTTAACCTAAACCTATTCTCAAATCCGAAAACCTATAAGTGAAACCTAAACCTAAACCTAAACCTTAACCTAAACCTAAACCTTAACCTATAACCTTAACCTATAACCTAAACTCAATTTCCAAAACCTTAACCTATAACCTAACCTAAACCTAAACCTATAACTTGAACCCGATTTCCTAAACCTAAACCCTAGCGTATTCTCAAATCCCTAAACCTAAACCTATACCTAATCCTAATCTCAACTCCCTAACCTAAACCTAAACCTAAACTTGAAAACCCAAACCTAAACCCGATCCCGAACCCGAACCCGATTTCCTAAACCTAAACTTATAACCTTAATCTAAACCTATTCTCAAATCTCAAAACCTATAACCTAAACCTAAACCTAAACTTGAAAACCCAAACCTAAACCCGATTCCGAACCCGAACCTGATTTCCTAGACCTAAACTTATAGGTTATAGTTTAGGTTTAGGTTTAGGTTTAGGTTTAGGTTTTAGGTTTAGGTTTAGGTTATAGGTTATAGGTTATAGGTTTAGGTTTAGGGCATTTTTGTTTATAATATTAAGCTTATATGTATTTAGGCGTGAATGAATGTGATGTGGATAAGATTGTTTGTGTTTGGATGAATGTAGGTTATGTTTGGATGGATTTACTAGTGTGGGTTTAGATGGATGTAAATGTGAATATGATGAAATATATTATATAACAGTTGTATATCAGGATGAATATGATGAAATATATTGTAACAGGTGTATATCAGGAATTTTGTGCGGAATTTTGTGCAGGAATATTTTTTTTTAAAAAGAGACTTTTAATGACGAAAATTTTCGTAGCTAAAAGTTTTGCAAAATATTTTTAGTGACAGAAATTTTCGTAGCTAAAAGTTTTGGAAATATTTTTTAGCGATGAAAATTTCCGTAGCTAAAAGTTTTGCAAATATTTTTTAATGACGAAAATTTTCGTAGCTAAAAGTTTTGCAAAATATTTTTAGCAACGAAAGTTTTCGTAGCTAAAAGCTATGTAAATATTTTTTAGCAACGAAAAGTTTCGTAGCTAAAAGTTTTGGAAAATATTTTTAGTGACGAAAAGTTTCGTATTGGGAATATTTTTTAGCGACGAAAATTTCCGTAGCTAAAAGTTTTGGAAATATTTTTTAGCGACGAAAATTTTTATAGCTAAAAGTTTTACAAAATATTTTTAGCGACGAAAATTTTCGTAGCTAAAAGTTTTGTAAATATTTTTTAGTGACGAAAATTTTCATAGCTAAAAGTTTTGCAAAATATTTTTAGCGACGAAAATTTTCGTCGTTAAAAAACTTCCCTTTGGCGACGATTAAAATTTTTTGTCGCTAAAAACCATTTGCTTCGGTCTTTTAGCGATGAATTTAGCGACGAAAATTTTCGTCGCTAAAAACCATTTGCTTCTGTCTTTTAGCGACGAATTTAGTGACGAAAATTTTCGTCGCTAAAATGTTTTAGCTACGAAAATTTAGCTTTTAGCGACGAAAATTGTCGTCGCTAAAGGTTGGATTTCTTGTAGTGTTTATTACCTGTTCATGTTAAGATTTTATTTTATTTTAATATTTTTTCATGGTGTCTCATGAAAGTTGTAACACTTTAATATAAGCTTCACAATAGCGTTCAAATGCATTTCTTCTTTCTCTCTTTTTTTTTTTCTTTTTTTTTTTTTAATTTTTTTTTAAAGCAGGAAGCTGTTCCTGGAACTAAGGTTTTTAAGTATGACCACTACATATTGCTACAGTATTGCCAGATACCAATATTGTCCATAAATGATATGACTGTATCGGCCTTAAACAATCCATTACAGAGTGATAAATCTTGTATGGAACTTCATACACTAAACTATCATTTCCATTTTGAAATTTATTTCGAAGCCATTTCATGTTTTTTAAAACAAGAAAAAGGGGACACCTGAGTAGGTCGAAGAATGACAGTACGAACAATCCAAAAATCTGGGATCTATGACTTCCCATAAAATGGTGCTAGAAGCTTTCTCTGGCTCCATATCCAGATAGATGACCATTGAGTGCAAAATGTCCATATTTACATGATCATTGAGTGCAAAATTATAACTGATCATTTGCATCATAATTAATATCTAACGCATATGACTTTTGCATAGCATGCCTTTTCATATAGGATGTTAGATTCTAGTTCTTGTTCAGCCCTAAATTTAACATTTTATATAAAGCATTTCTCAACATGTTAGTTCCTTATAGCATGCCTATCTGAAAGGGCCTCTTTCTGTTTGATCAATTATTTTTGTTTTCTTTTAATCAATTTCTGTCAGGTCAATGATGACCATCATGTTATAAGAGATTCTAGCAGCAATACCATTGAGGCACAATATGTGGAGATGGATAATGCTACTATTAACTTAAGAAACTTCTACACTAAGGCCTACCTGGGAGTGTCAGCCAAAGAAATCCCAAAATATTGGCTCTTATTTCAAGTATCTGTGCCGCCACTTGGATGGAGCACCTATGTTACGCCCCAAACTCGAAAAACGGGCTCACAAAATTTCAGATCGCCAAATTCGGCACCGACAGCCTCCGTAGTGCCCCATTCTCGGATTCCAGCACTCACATGCCAGATTCCGATCCTGGGATCCTAAAAGGAGGATTTTCAGTATGAATTTTTGTTTGTAATGGAGCATAACCACAAGCATAACCAAGTCACAAAACAACATCACCACATATCCACTATATCAAAAACTTTAAGTACAGAGTAGAAAGGGAGATACAAGATGATCGAAAGGCTCCAAAATAAACTGATGCGCACTCCTGCCTCAGCGCTGCTGCTGTCCAACGCTACCTGCACGCATCTGTCGTGCATAAGCTTACAAAAGGTTAGAGAGTGGTGTAAGTGTGTGCACAAGACAAGTGCCAAGTATATAATATCAGAGTAATGCGAAAAGATGCAGTAAGTCCATGAATGCTATCAAGTGTACCAAAGCTATGTGATGCAAGGCATGAATGCTATCGACGATACCAAGGCCATGCGATGCGAGGCCTATGTAGCCAAATGTCATATGTGAGATGCAAAGCAAGCATGTCAGTCCTCATCAAGTACACATATCAGTATAATTCCCCTCTGGATAACACCAGGGTCTAGTACACTCACACTGACTGCCTCCTCCCTAGCTGCACAGCCAAGCAAGTGGAAGAGACCACACTATCCGCCTGACTAGTAGTCTGCCAATACCTACCCAGCTCGTCGATAGCGGACTCATTTGTGAGCTGGTCAAACTTAGCCTAGCTTATAGCCCCCTCACTCAGGCGGATAAGGCCACACCTCCTTCTAACCGACCATGACACAGTGAGAGACGCGACCTACTAGTATTCGGCACTTGGGTGCTCATGTATCCACTTGGTCTAGACGTTGGAGCATCTCCTTGTACTAAAAAGGTTCTAGGATTTTCACCCAAGGACATTCTAAGTGTCCACAATGCTAGAGCCAATATTTTCGATATCCGATACGACCATCCACAATGTGCCTGTGGAGGCCACGACCCTGATGTCACTAGGGCGTGCAGTGATCAAGTCACACATATGCGGAATGCATGAGTCACATCATCAAATCATACAGCAATCCTACGCGTAGCACGCACTCATGTGGGGGCACTCCGTCTCATAAGGAGTCCCGTAAATGTCTCAGCCCAACGGCTTATGCTATGATCAAACATTCCTCATATCAAGCATGCATATGATGTGTATGGGCATGAATCATGGAGCTATACTAAGCATGTTATAAAGTGATGAATTATCAACAAGTATGGGCCTATCAATGGGCCCTAAGGAGAGTCATAATGCGGACATTTAACCAACATTATTCTTACAATGTGGACGTCAAACCAACATTGTTCCCTAGGCAGGCCCGCCATAAATATCGTTACATAAACCATGTTCGGATCACACATTATAATGGACCTTAAGTACATCCCATTAGGCCTTTAATACATCAAATGGGTCATATCACATGGGCCTTATATCCATCAAGTGGGCCACATCAATGGGCCACACTAATGGGCCTTATGTACATTCAATGGGCCATAACCCATGAGCCTTAGAATGCATCAAAATGGGCCTAATCACATGGGCCTTACGTGTATCAAATGGGTCTCAACGTATGGCCACAAGTACATCCATATGTACATATAATAAATATATATACATATAAATGAATCATATCAAAAGATCAACTGGACTACACTCCAAATAACAGTGGGGAGAATGATTTCCACGATTAAAATCCTCAAGGCTCACTGTATCATTTATTTTCTATCCAATCTGCCCATAGGGTCACACAAACCTGGATTAAGAGGAAACAAATTTCCTAATGATCTAAAACTTCTATGAAACAAAAGGATTCAAGGGCAGATGCTCAATCCCCACTACTTTTGCTATGTGGTCCACTTGATACTAGATCAGTGACATTTTTGAACTCAAGCCTTAAAACAGGCCTTTAAATGGTTGGATGGCTTGGATGCAACACATGCATCATGGTGGGCCCATATAGATGGACAGCGCATGAATAAAGCACATATGTCCTCGTGGAGGGGGGGGGGGGGGGTCCACCGTCCGCCTAGACGGTGTGACTAAAACACATACATCACTGGCGGGCTCCACCGTCTGCCAGGACAGTGGGAGTAAAACACATACATCATTGTGGGTCCCACGTGGGGCCCACCATAACGTTTGCTATCCATCCAACCTGTTGATAAGGTCACACAGACCAGGATAGATAGGAAAACAAATTTCATTTTGACCCAAAGCTTCTGAGCCACCCAAATGGATTTCAATGGTAGCCATTCAATCCCATTATTTCCTGTGATGTGGGCCACATGAGTTCCCGATGGAGCTGGTTTTTGTAGGGGTCCCACTTCAAGTAGGGGCCCACCTAATGAACGGTTTGGATGACATACACACATCATGGTGGGGCCCACGGCTGGGACCGTGGGTCCCTGCTTGTTCGCCCGCCAGCAGCAGGCACTGCCCGCGCCTCTGATAGTAGCAACGTCTGCTGCATGCATTTGTTTTTTCTTTTTTTTAAAAAAAATCTTATATTCTAGGGTTTTTCATGCATGGGGCCCGCATCAGAAGAATCCACCCCACCCAATGGATTCACCAATCCATCAAGCCTAATATTGGGCATCTTTCGGTACGTAGAAAAATTAAAGTGAGTTTGAACGGTGTGTGGCCCGCTAGAAGATTGGATCAGCTTCATCTTTTGGCTCAACGCCTAAAATGAGTCAGCAAATAGAATGGATGGAGTAAACTGAATACATACATCAAGGTGGGGCCTGCATGAGTGGTCCACCCCCAAGGCTTGAACCAAGCTCATATTTGTGTCTTAACTCACGTTCAGCGTCCCTAGACGCTGGACGGTTTGGGCAGGGCACATGCATTGAGGTGGGCCTTGCTTAGGTCGGCCACCAAATGGTATATGGTGTAGATACAACACATATATAAGGTGGGGTCCATCCAAGTGGGCCACACAACCATATCATCACAAAAAGGGCAAGGGAGAGAGAGAGAGAGAGAGAGAGAGAGAGAGATAGAGTGGGACGCGTGTGATGGAGGGTCTCGGCACTATGGGCCCTTCCTTGCATGATCTATAACATACATCAAGTGGGTCTCATTTCATATGGACCCATCGATCAAAATTAACGGTGGAGATCCTTTTTCCACCGAAATAAAAGGTCTAGATGACCCCTTTTCAAGTTAGAAAATAAATATCATGATGGGGTCTATGGAGAACAGCCCCATCATGGAATGATCATGAAGATCAAGGTGGGCCATTGGCCACATCTTAGGGTTCGAAGTGAGATCCGTATCATTGATCAGTAGGCCTCACTTGGCCCATAAGAACATGAAAATCTAGCCTATAGAAGCACCCACCGTTCGATCTTCTAGGTCCGTTGGAAAGCCGATCTCCTTGTGCTTTACTTTGATGGAGGGAGATGGGGTTTGAATGGCTAGGATGAAGGTTAAAGGGATGAGAAAGTGGACCACACAAAATCACTTTTTCTCACATGGAATGCTTGGATGTGTGATTTTTTTGTTGCTTGGAATAGAGTGTTGAGAAAGAGAGAGAGAGAAGGGGTTGGTTGAAAGAGAGGTGATGGATGGGTGAAAGGGTGAGTGATGGGTGTGAGGTGATAGTGTACTTGACATGTATGGGTGTCTAAGAGAGAGGGTGAGAAAGAGTTGACTTGGTGGTTGCTTGGGGATGGGGTGAAAGGTGATGTGTACTTGACATGAAGTGATTGATTGATTAATGGAACATGATGTAGAGATTCTCTTGGGATTACAAACGCCCGCCATTTTCTTCAAAATAAACGATGGCCCATAACTCCTTGCTAGGGTATCGGATCAGTGCACGAGACACGACACCGAAACCGCAGCGACGGTGCGGTCGCAATGGTACATGTCTCGAATTGAGCTGATGTTGGTATGTGGGACCCGGCTTAGGATCGCGCACAAACGTCGGATATGGGTCGAGGATTACTAGAATTCGACTGGAAGGACCGCAGAAGCTTATGGAATGGTACGGACTAGGATACGGGTCTTACAACCTACTTTATTTTTAAAGCTGGGGGACAAGGTGGATTTTCAATATTCTTCTCATTAAATACTTTTTATCTTTTCTAGTCATTTGTTACATACTGCATTCAAAAGTAATCCATTTCATGGAACAAAAGCACCATGAGCAATAACAATATTCACATATTATAATTCTCTTTTAAACAATCAGAAGCAAGTAGTGGGCACATGTCAATTATGGATACTTCACAAAATGAGCCATTGGAGGTTAGACCTAGGAATTTGAAGATGTCCTTTTCATCAACATCTAGACAACTGAAACGTATGACGAATTATAGAATAGGGGTGAGTTGCATATTCTTTCCTGATTACAAGCTCTTGGGTTAATTAGCTTCAAAGTTTCTTGTAAATCGGGCTTCTTTGACATATATAACTCCAGAATCTAGGCCTTGTAATTAATTAAAACTTTACATATGCTATCCATTGGATTCCAGGACTCCTTGCCATGTCATTCAAACCCTTTTACATGGTTATTGCTGTGTTTATAACTCTCGTAAATGGCAACATGCCTACCCAGGTGAAAGATTTGGATGTGGAACTTGAAAGTACTAAGGAGAAAAGTAAACAAAACCTACAACAAGCCATCTTAATTGAAAGGAAAAGAATTACTCAAATGCAGTCGGATATGGAAGAACTTCGTAGGAAGTATTTGGAGATGGAGTTGAAGCTCAAGTTCGAACAGGTTCCTTTTTTGTATTTCTTATGACAGGTTCCTTTTTACCTTCTATTCCTTCATGAAATGATCTCTTAAATCCTTTCTATTTGTTATGATCCCATGAATATGATGATCTATTTTAGGATAAAAAGATTTGTTCGGAGTTGGAAAAAGTGTCTACCATTCATGAGAAGAAGCTGCTGCTGCAGGAATTGATTGTTGCAAAAGAACAACTTAAGAACCTATAGAAACATCAAGAAGAGCTGGAAATGAAATCAAAAGCAGATATTAAACTTCTTGTCAAAGAAGTTAAACATGCTAGATTGGAAAGTTTTAGGAGAGGCTTGAGCAAAGTGAAGTATTGTTTATTTAGAAATGTGAATGTAGGATACATTGTATGATTTGATTGCTATTTGTAATAAATGCATCTTTTGTTTTTCCTGATTGCATTTTAAGTACTATTCCTATCAGCATTAATTATATTAGCTTAGATGAGTTGATCAATCACAGTAGGTTGTTGTAATGGTAACAGACACCATGATTATAATTTTTTTAAAAACTTTTAAAGTTGTTACGGATTTTAGCCATAGCTCTTGTTTTAAAAATCGTAGCTATTGCTAACTTCAGCATATTGCTACGGATTTCATTCCACTTTTAGCTACAGATATTATTTGTAGCTGTAGTACATTTCGCTACAGAAAGTATAACTGCGGATTCAATCCGTAGCTATTGATATTTATTGCTACAGATTTAATCCGTAGCCATAGGTTTTTGACCTTTAGCTACACCACCAATTGCTACGGACGTGCTATGGACTATAACCATAGCAATAGGCCTTTAGCCACGGTTTTTATCCGTAGCCTTTGGCCATTTTCTGGTAGTGTAAGTATACCTTCAATTCTTTATTTGGTTTTTCTAAGATAGCTAGAAAATCTCAGTGTAGGTTTTGGTTGAGATAGCTTGAAAAATCTAAGTGAGGGGTTTAATTGTGATAGCCCAATAAAATCACAAGTGTATCAAGTTTTAAGGTGACCCTGAGAAAACCTTTTTTCATAGTGAACACCAAGATTATGTGAAGAGTAATTTTGGGAGTGAAGTAGCTGTGGTTGTTTTAGAACAGCTATTGACACATCAAACCACTATAATTCTCTGTGTTATGTGGTGAATGTTTTTATCTTTTATGTGGTGAATGGTTATATTTACATTTCAGTTCTAGTGGGGAATGATTGTAATATTTATTTTTATTTACTCTTGCAAAGTTTATTATTTTAATTTTAAAGGAATTCGTGAAATAAGGTTGTCCTGCCTAAACTTTTAGGTGTCCTACAAATCATTTGGAATCAACGTCTCAATACTTAGGCAATTGAGACATCTAATTTATTTATTATATATTCAGCACTTTATTCGATTATTTGGCATAGTCCTATTCACACCCTACAGGACATCTTAAGATCTCATTTTCACCCACTCCCCTGATAGAGATGATGAAATGATTAGGGAGATGGATTCCTTGCTAGATGCAACACCGGTCCTTGAAATTGATCGGTGGAGGCCATGATTTAAATAATTGCCCCTTAATGTGACAAAGCCTCTACTTCAAGTATTAAGGCACCGAAGCTTAACCTGAAACTGTTGTCGGCTGATCTTAAATATGCTTAGGTCAAGATGAGACATATTTGGTGGTGACTTCTTTCCACTTAGATAAGGAACAAGAGAGTATGCTCATTGCTACTCTAAGGGAATTGATCCATTGAATTGCACTCACCACATTCACCTTGAGGATTATGTAAAAACTTCTAGACAACCACAATGTAGACTAAATCCAAATATGAAGGAAGTGGTTAAGGCTAAGGTGCTTAAGCTATTAGATGTGGGTATCATATACCCAATATTCGATAGGTAATGGGTGAGTCTAACATAGATGGTTCCCAAGAAGTCTAAGATCACCATCGTAGCTAATGCGAAAAATGAACTCGTGCCAATTAGAGTTACTATTGGTTGGAGAATGTGTATTGACTATTGAAAATTAAACACCGTCACTAGGAAATATCACTTTCCTTTGCCTTTCATTGAACAAATTCTAGAAAGGTTAGCTGGTCATTCATACTACTATTTTCTGGACGGTTATTTAGGCTATAAGCAAATAGAGATAGCCCTTGAAGACAAAGAAAAGACAACTTTCACCTGTCATTTTGGCACTTTCATATACTGAAGAATGCCATTTGGGCTATGTAATGCACCCACCACCTTCCAGTCATGCATTTTAAGTATCTTCTCAGACATGGTGGACCAATTTTTAGAGGTCTTCATGGATGACTTCTCTGTGTTTGGTTCATCTTTCAGCGATTGCATTGAAAATCTTAAACACATGCTAAAAAGATGTGAAGAAAAGAACCTTGTGCTCAATTTGGAAAAATGTCGTTTTATGGTTCACAACAGAATAGTACTTGGACATATTATATCGTCCAATGGAATTGAGGTGGATAAAGCCAAAATTGATCTTATCCCCAACCTATCACCACCAAAAAGCATATGTGACGTGCGTTCCTTTTTAAGACACTAGTTTTTATCAAGGACTTCTGTCACGCCCCAAACTTGAAAACGGGGCTCACAAAATTTTTGATCGCCGAATCCAGTGCCGACAGCCTCCATAGTACCCCATTCTCGGCTTCCAGCACCCATACACCAAATTTTGATCTAGGGATCCTACAAGGAGGATTTTCTAACATACATTTATCTTGTAAGAAGCATAACCACAAGTTTACCCAAATCACAAAGGTAACATCAATGTCATATATCCACTAATATAAGTAGTTGAATACAATGCTGAAAGGGAAAATACATATATCAAAATTCAAAGCTCTAGAAGAACGGTTGCACACTCCAAGCTCAATGTTGTTGCGACCTAACGTCACCTGCATGCATCTATCGTTCATAAGCTTATAGAAAATTTAGAGGGTGGTGTAAGTGTGTGCGCATGGTAAGAACCATGTATACAATACAAATCCATAAATCATATAATGTCAAAGATACCAGCAAGTCCAAGAGTCATACAATATTGGAGTATGCAATATCAGAGTAATGTGGAAATAAGCTGGCAAGTCCATAAATACCATCAGCCTTATCTAGGCTATGCGATGCAAAACCATAATAAGCCAATATCATATATTAAGGAAGCAATGTAATATACAAATCTTAACGAGTCCACGAGTACCGTTAACCTCATCGAGGCCATATAAATGCAGAAACATAGTAACCCAAGATGCCATATGCCACGGATGTAATGCAATATATGGTACAAATGAAATAACCAAGCTCAAGTATGGAGTCGGGATGATAGTACGTGGTATCACAAGCTATGGGGTCCATCATAAGGGACTTCTATCCAAACTAATCCCATACCTAAATTTGGATAGATAGACTCAATGCGGTAAACTCCTGATCTCAGGTTAGTCGCGCGCCCCAACCGAAATCCTAGCCATTGCGAAGGTGCACATAACAATTATTTGTGCACCACCAACCCGAGTAGATAGTGAATGAATGAATGAGTATAATGCTGAGTATGCAACTCTTGTTCAATAAGTCCACATATCAGTACCGTACATCTTTGGAATCATCACCGAGGTCTAGTACACTCTGAAAGTGCCCTGGTCTATCAATTAGCATGAGCGTTGAGTCAGTTAGACAAAGGAGCCCCATAGGAAGATTGATCAAGCGTTTGCCTCAACTAGACGTGTGCCCGAACTCATCACAGGTAAAACTTAGCCTCACATCCCCATGTCCCAAAACACCAGGTAAATAAAACCCTTAAAATTGAATAGAACACCCTAGGGTTTTTGGCTAGAAAACTTTTTCAAACTTCAAGAAAATCTTAAGTTTTTTACCTTTGTCGATTTATCGACAAGTGGTTTGATGAAATCGAATCCTGTTGTCGATGTCCTCGAAGCTCACTTAATCTTATCGAAATAAGGACCTAAGATGTCCAACAACCATAAAAATATTTGGACTGAATTATCGATGGATCGATGGACTCATCGATATCATCAAAGTTTGAATCTCGAGTCCATTACACCAGCTCGATAAAATTGACATCTGGTCTATTGTGTCCAAAGTACTACTAAGGCAAAACATGTAATCCTCTATATATCGAAGAGCTCCTCGATATCCTCGGAATTCAAATCACAGTGATATCGGAAACCCTTCGATGATATCGAATTGGACACAAATCTATCCAGTAAGTTTTCTGGTTATTTTTCTTGGATCAAGAGTCACTCGATAAAATCGATATTCAAATATCAATCATATCGAGGCAAGGTTGATGTCATCGAAAGTTGACATAAACTGTCTAGTAAGCTTAAAGGAAAATTCCTTAGAATTATCGATAAATCAACACTGCCCTCGATATCATCGATATTCAAATTCTGAGATATCGAGTGATGCTCGATCATATCATATACCTGAAATATTTTAAAGGCAAGTGCTCTAACATTTTCAAATATCGAGGAATCGGACCTCGTGTCAATGAAATCGGAGTTCAAAATTCGATGACATCGACGCACGATCGATTTCCTCGACCAGTTGGCAAAAGGTTTCAAAAGCATTTGACAGTTGAGTTCTTGTCATCGAGCGACCAGTCGATGCTATCGAGAGTATACGCTCGATAATATCGAACTCCGTAAAAAAATGTGACCGTTTTATATCCGTTGAAACCTTTTGCCTATTTAATGAGAGCTTACCCTTAGTTGTTAGTAGAGAAAATAGAGAGTGCTTTTGTGTGTTTAACTCTATATCATATGCCTTAAGCCTTTTCTCTTATGAAAGTTCATCCTCCAATCCACCCTCATCATTGACGTTCAATAGAGTGGATTGGGGAATGAACTTCCATATTCAAGGATCCTAAAGCTACTACCTTAATGGCAAATCACTAAGCTGGGATGCCTTGAATGTATAGATGATTGAAATCGCACTATCACCCTTATAAGAAAACATTTAATAGAGTAGGATTCCATCATAACCTTAACCTAACCCGTCGCCTTGTATTGGTACATCTTTTAAGTTACGGTTCAAGGGTGATGAAGACTCGTCATCATCAAAGGAGGAGATCTTCATCAACGCACTGAATAGGGCTCATCTACTTATTTGTAAGTCATTAGAGTCCAAAGAACCCTTGTAATCATTCCTTATGTAGAATTGGGTCTAAGGTGTTTCTTACCCCTTGCAGGTTCTCATAGGAGGCCTCCGGCGGGAGTGTATGTGGGGGTACTTTGTGTTGACCCTTGCTATGGAGAGCATAAAATCTTAGGTTCTTATGTAGGTCCTTGACCTATGTGGTCTAAAACTTGGGTGTTGTGTGTTGACCCTTGCTCATGGGATCATAAACTGGTGAGGTTCCTTGTGTGGTGTGGCCTAAAACTCGGGTGCTGTATGTTGACCCTTGCTCATGGGAGCATAAACTTGTGCCGTGTAGACACGTTGGGTCAGCCTAGGTGTAGGTTGTACTAGTTGGAGGTGAACCTGATTTAAAACCTTCGGTTTGAGGTAAACTTGTTGAGAAACCTTCGTTAGTGAGATCCGGTACACTCAAGAGTTGAGTGCGTTCGCCGGAAGTGGAGTAGACAAGTAGTTGAACCACTATAAAAATAATTGTGTTTGAGATTGTTATTGCTTGTGTGATTTCCTTAAATATTTTTATATTTGCTTATCTAAGATTACACCTCACACACAGTCACATCCATCATAAACTATGATTTGTAGCTTGTTTTTCTTTCAAATAGTTTTATGACTGGATCCTCTATTTGGCTTGGAAGCCATTAGAATTACTTTAAAGAAATCCCAATATATGCATATTCTCTCAGGATAAGTTTGATAGGATTTTAAATTACCATAAAATATTAAAAAGTCTTATTCACCCCCCTTTAGGACCTATTGGCATATTCTCACTTCAACTAAAGCGGCCATTTCTGCAATTTCACACTAGACGCCACCTACCACCCCATTAAGCGTACAATCGGGTAAGTAGAAGAGACCTCACTATCTGCCACCAATATCAGCTCGGCTCGTTAATAACAGACCCATTTATAAGCTGGTCAGACTCAGCCTAGCATTGCCTTCTCCCTTAGGCGGGTAAGGCCACACTCTTTCCCAACCGATCACGATACAGTGAGAGACGCGGCCTACTGGTATACTACCCTCATATGCTCATACATATGCACTCAGTCTAGACGTTGGGGTTTTCTCTGGTACCAAGAGGGTTTGTGGACTTTCACCCAGGGACATTTATGGCACCCTATGTAAAAAAAGATTTCTGGTATCCCATTTGGCCATCCACAATATACCTATGGAGGATACAACCCTGATGTCGCTAGGGTGTACGGTGGTTATATCATAAAATGCGAGATGTATAAGTTATACCATCCAGTCATGCATCAAACCTGCGCATACCATGCGCTCATGTGGGGCAACTCCGCCTATCAGGGAGTCTCACAAACAACCTGCCCAATGACATATGTAATGGTAATCGTATCTCATATCAAACATGCAGATGACATGTATGGACATGTAACTTAATGCTATGCATGATTATCGAACATAATAATGATTGATCTTACACAATCACAATGGGCCTCTCACATCGTAATGGGCCTCGCCCAGTCACAATGGGTCTCATATAAGGACCTCATATACATCGCATTGGGCCACAATTGTGGGCTTCATATAGATCACATTGGGCCTCATACTTAGACCTCATATACATCGCATTGGGCCACATCCCATGGGCATGGAATACATCATGCTGGGCCTCATTACACAGGCTGTATATACATCATAATGAGCCTCTCAATCACAATGGGCCTCATACCATCATAATACAATGGTCCTCGCATATCGTAATGGGCCTCATACATTCACAATATGCCTTATACCATCATAATGGGCCTTACATAGTCACGATGGGCCTCATATAATCACAATAGGCCTCACATGGTCACGATGGGCCTCATACAATCACAATGGGCCTCATAAAATCATAATGTTATGTTAACACATACTCAGTGCGTATACCAACATAGTCATAATCGATGATCGACCTATATATATATATAGATATATATATGGCAGGGTCCATAGAAGGACAGCAGATCTAATCCATAATATGAGGATCGGTCCTTGACAGTGATTATACCAAATCAGATAGCATGGATCCCTCTGTTTATGACGATGTTGTACTCTCCTCATATCAAGGTTGGGCCTAGGTGCCTACCTATATTCCTAAGGATTCGGAACGGGCTTCTTTCGCCATACTATCATATGGCCTGCTAGATGCCCTAGGGGGCCTAAATAAGTCCTAGATGGACTCCAAGATTAAAAGGACATAATCATATAAGCAACCAATGAGGGCCCAATGTTATGAGTTAACCCAATATGAATAGGTGGGTCATGCTAACATCAATGGGCCCAATGATTAGGGTCAACCCACTTAGAGAATGAATAGAATAGGCCTAACAAAGGCCTAAGGGAATATCACAATGTGGACATTTAACCACCATTACCCATCAATGTGGACATTTAACTAACATTGCTCCCAAGGAGTGGCCCACATGGAGCCTAACATATAGTGGGTCCGTGGCCTCACATAAGGGCCTAATACATATCCCATTATGCCTCACACACAAAGGCCTCATACACATCATAATGGGCCTCATCATATGGGCCATATATACATCACATTGGGCCTGATATCTGGGCTTCAAATACATTACAATGGGCCTCTCAATACATGGACCTCATCTACATGAAATGGGCCATAATATATATGGGCCTCATATACATTAAATGGGCCACAATACATGGGCCTCATATACATCAAATGGGGTGCAACACATGTGCCGCAACAATGGGCCTCCATCATATCACAATGGACCTTATATCTGGGCCTCAAATACATCAAGTCGGGCCACATCACATGGGCTGCACAATGGGCCTGATATACATCAAGTGGGCCATACCATCTACACCATTCATCTATTTTATTGATAAATTTAAAGTGTTACTCAAAAGAAAATGATTCATATCGGAAGATCATTCGGACCATACCACAAATAGTAGTGGAGATAATGATTTCCACTGTTTAATCCTCACAGGGCCACCATAATGTTTACTTTCCATCCAATCTGTTCATATGGTCACAAAGACTTGAATTAAGAGGAAAAACGAATATCATGTAGATCCGGAACTTCTGTGCTCCTAAAAGGATTTTAATGGTGGATGTTCAACTCTACACTGGTTTGCAGCATGGCCCACATAATAGACGGTGTGGATATAACATATACATCAGTGGTGAGTCCCACGTACACATTCATCATAGTGTGCGCCTCACAGCACCATCTAGACGGATGGTGCAGATATAAAATATACATCAAGGTGGGTACCACGGAACTTGTCGACGTCACCACATCAGCTATTTAGCTGGTGTGGGTACTCCAGCCAATCCGCATCCTAGATAGGTGGGTCCCACATGGGGCCCACCACACACACACACACATATATATCATATAATATTATATTATGATATTTTATAAAAAATTTCCAGCATCTAAATGGTTAGACATCCGTCCAACGGACGGTCTGGATTTACTTACATCAAGGTAGGGCCCCACATGGCAGATGGACGACGCTAATACATAATACATACATTGGGTGGGATCCACGTTAGCTTGGATGGACAGTTAGATATTAACATACCCCATGGTCAGACCCACATGTTGACGTCATGTGGGTCCCACCGTCCCATGGACGGTAGAGATCTAACACATACCCCCATGGTCAGGGCCCACATAGAACTTGCTATTAGTTAGGCCGGTCCAACAATTGGACAACTTGGATTAACAAATGCAGTGTGGTGGAGTCCATGCAGATGGACGGTTAGGGATATATCACATATCTCATGAGTGGTTCCCACTGTCCAAATGGACGGTGGAGTTTAAAATACTTAAATCAAGGAGGGTCCACGTGGTGGCCCACCAGAGCTTGTTGATGTTTAAAGTAGCTCCAGCTGCTGGTGTGAGGTACTCTAGCCAATCCATCAAGGTGGGCCATGAATGGACAGTTTGGATGTAACCCACATAACTTGCTGACATCAATACAATAGCTATATAGCTGTTGTAAGTACACCGGCCAATCTGCTTTCTATAGCAGTGGGTCTCATGTGCTAGATACAACACATCTTCAAGGTGGGCCCCATGTTATGGATCTAGCTAATTTTGTGTTTTCACTCCATCTAGGGACGCTAGATGTCCAGTGAACGGACGGACGGACAGCCTGGATGAGGGACGTACGCTAGGTGGGGTCCATGTTGGTGGACGGCATGAATAAAATGCATACATTAAGGTGGGCCATGAAATAGGGAAGAAGGGAGAGAGAGAGAAAGAGAGGTTATGGGAGGGGCCCCGCTACTATGGGCCACTCATTTACAATACAACACATGCTTACATCACTTGGGTCCCACCGAATGTGGGCCCTCAAATCATCAAATCTATGCAATAAAAATATAAATCTAATCTTAGATAAACACCCACCTTAGATCTTGGACTTCTTCTTCCGCCAATGAGTTCTAAAGCTCTAAGGGATGAGATTCAATGGTTGGGATTGATTTTAAAGGGTTGGATGATGAGATTGGGTGGTAGGGAGGAGGGCCTCTCTTGGCTTCTTTCTCTCCTTAGGATTTTTCTCTCATGGTTTCTTAGGATTTGGTGGAGAATGGGATGGGATGGAGTGATGTATGGGAGAGAGGGATGGTGTTGTAAGAAGGATGGGATGAGAGGGATGGTGTTGTAAGAATGATGGGATAAGAGGGATGGGTGTTGTAAGAAAGGGTTGACTTTAAGGATGGCTTGTCTAAGAGAGGGATGGGTATGATGGGATGTGTACTTAACTAATGATTGATTGATTGATGTGATGAGTTGTAAAGATTCTCTCAGAATTTGCAACGTGCGGCGTTTCTTCAGAATATATGCAGGCCCACAACTCTTGGCCTAGGTATCGCATTGCCGCGTGCGATGCGGTGTTGGAAACATGGTGATGGTGTGGTTGCAAGGGTATAAGTTTTGAGTTGAGCTGACTCAGATCTATGGAATGCGACTTAGGATCGCGCGCAAATGCTGTCTAAAGATTGCAAGTTGCCAAAATTTGACAGGGAGGATTGTGAGAGTCTATGGAATGGTACAGACTAGGATACGGGCCTTACATCACATATATCATCCTTTGTGTAATCTTCTTCAAAAGGACACCCCATTTGAGTAGTATGAAGAATGCCAAAAAGCTTTCTCCAAGCTTAAGGGCATATTGACTAGCACTCCATTCATGCAGCATCCTGATTGGAGCCTTCCTTTTAAGATCATATACAACACTAGCGACTATATTATTGGGGTAGTATTAGGCTAGAGAAAAGAGAAAAAGCCATATGTGATCTACTATGCAAGTAGAACGCTAAACTCTGCCTAGATGAATTATTCCACTACGGAGAAGAAACTCTTAGTTGTAGTCATTGATCTAGACAATTTAAAGTCCTACTTGATCAAATCCAAGATAATAGTATTCATGGACCATTCGACGTTGAAGTATCTTCTTTATGAGAAGGATGCCAGGCCTCATTTGTTGAGATGGATCCTCCTACTCTAGGAATTCAATATAGAAATTTGCAACAAGAAATGAGTAGAAAATGTAATAGATGACCATCTTTCCAAGCTAGTCCTATCTAATTCCATTGAGATGACTCACATTAATGACATGTTCCCTGACGAACAACTTTTTAAAGTCTCCCATTTACCTTGGTTTGCTGACATTACAAATTATCTTGCTACATGTATTATGCCGACACATTGGACAAAGCAAGATAAAAAGAAATTCTTCATGAGGTGTGCAAGTTAATCTGGGATGATCCATACTTATTCAAGTATTACCCAGATCAGATCATAAGGAGATGTGTTCCCGACGATGAACATCAAAGCGTAATTTCCTTCTGTCATTCACATGCCTGTGGTGGCCATTTTTCGGTTAAGAAGACCATTATGAAAATTATGCAGTTTGGCTTTTACTAGCTTACTTTGTTCAAGAACATTAACGAATTTTGCAAAGCTTGCGAGCGTTGTCTAAAGTTGGGTGGAGTGTCCCATCAAAATATAATGCTTTTGAACCTCATTCTTACCATTAAAGCATTTGATTGCTAGGGCATTGATTTCATGGGACCATTCCCCCAATCATTCAGAAATCTTTATATATTGCTTGCAGTGGATTATGTTGTTAAATGGGTCAAAGGGATCCTGTGTTGAAATAACGACCATCTCACAATCATTAAATTCCTAAAAGAAAATATTCTTTCTCGGTTTAGAATGCTTCGAGTCATTATTAGTGATGGAGAGTCACACTTTTGTAACAACCCATTCAAATCATTAATGAAGAAATATGGTATATCGCACAAAGTGAGTACTCCATATCACCCGCAGACAAGCGGTCAAGCTGGGATTTCTAATAGGGAGATCAAGCAGATTTTGGAGAAAACAGTAAACCCTGATCGTAAAGATTGGTCAATTCGATTAAGCGATGCATTATGGGCATACCGTACTACATCTAAAATCCCTATAGGAATGTCTTCCATTAGACTTGTCTATGGGAAGGCTTGCCATTTTCCTATAGAGCTAGAACATAAGGCCTAGTGGGCAATAAAAAATTTCATTTTTAATTTGGACAACATAGGCTCCCTACGCAAATTACAACTTAATGAACTTGAAGAGATCCAGAATGATGCATATGAGAGTTCTAAATTTTATAAGGACATGATAAAGAAGTTCCATGACTGGAACATCCTTCCAAAAACATTCGAGCCACTTCAAAAAGCCCTCTTGTATAATTCTAGACTTCACTTATTTTCGAAAAAACTGAGATCTCGTTGGACCTGCTCCTTTGTTGTCAAAATGGTTTACCCTCATGAGGCTGTGAAGATTGAAAATCCAATGAATGGTATTGTTTTTAAAGTAAATGGTCATTGACTTAAGCCTTTCATTGAGAAATTTGATTCAGAGGTTATGTCCATCATTCTGATTGATCCTGTGTATCAGGATTGACCTCTTAGTTTGATGGAGGTGTAGTTAGATTTATTGCTTTCTTAGGATATAGGACTAGGACTAGTTTATTTTTAGTATTATTTTAGTTTCATGCTAACCCCTTTAGAATATTGAAGACTTTGAATGTCTATGAATGCTTCCTTCTCAGGTACTATCTTTCTAACTCATCCCTCCTTTATTGTATTTGTCTTATGTTGAGTTGATTGCATATTCTTACATTGAGGATAATATAAATTTCAGGTTGGGGGTGAGATTAGATGGATCTAATCAGTATTCTTCTAGTTTTTAGCCAATTTATTTATTTTTTTTAAATCAAATTTTTTTATTTCAAAACTCTATTGGAAAGTGAATTTCTGTGTAGTTTGAATGTATTTTGAGTATTATGATAAGATATGGAATAAATCTTTGGAAATCTAGAGTCTAGTTAGTTAGTAGACTTTTGACTAAGTTGATTAATAGAAAATTTCAAACATCAATTAAGGCTAGCTCACAATTCACATTTAACCTATGTTTTGTGAAGTTACTTACTTTCTAATGTTAACATGAGAATTTCTCAAAAGTGCGAGGAACTAAGTCTGGATATCATTATTGTCACGCCCCAAACCTGGAAATCGGATTCATAGAAATCCCGATTGCTGAATCTGGTGCTGACAGCCTCCGTAGTACCCCATTCTCGGATCCTAGCGTTCACACGCCAGATTCCGATCCTGGGATCCTACAAGGAGGATTTTTTTTTGCCAATGTACATTTATCTCGTAATAAGCATAACCACAAGTATACCCAAATCATAAAGGCAACATCATCATCACATATCCACTAATATAATCATTTGAATACAATGCTGAAAGGGAAATACATAAATCGAAATCAAAGCTCCAGAATATAACTGCACGCTCCAAGCTCAACGCTGCTGCAACCTAAAAACACCTGCACGCATCTATCGTGCATAAGCTTATAGAAAGCTTAGAGGGTGGTGTAAGTGTGTGCACAAGGTAAGTGCCAAGTATTCGATACAATGCCATTATCATACAAACTGGAAGTACCGGTAATCCATAAACCGTACAATATCGGAATAAGCAAAGATACTAGCAAGATCATGAATTATCTGAGTAAACAGAAATACTCACAAGATCATAGATCATACGATAACAGAGTAAGCGGAAATATGAACAAGTCCATGAGCCAATCGATATATACGCAATATATAACAGCTACGCAAACGAGGAGTCATAAAGAGCCAAATATCAAATGTAGAGGATGCAATACAATATACATTTCTGATGAGTAACACAAATAGCATCAGTCGTACCTAGACCATATAACCATATAAATGCAATTGGGTATATAATTCCTTATGTGTTCACAAACACGTCAGCCATATCTAAACCATATAAATGTAGAAACACAGTAACCCAAGATGTCGTATGCCGCGGATGTAATGCAATATGCGGTGCGGATGGAATGACCATACTGGAGTGTGAAGTCAGGATGATAGCATGTAGTATCGCAGCTATGGGGTCCATCACAAGAGACTTCTATCCAAACCAGTCCCATACCTAAATTTGGATAGTCGGACTCAATGTGGTAGACTCCTGATCTCAGGTTAGTCGCGCGCCCCAACCGAAATCCTGGCCATTGCGAAGGCACACGTATCAACTAGTTGCTTACCACCAACCCGAGTAGATAGTGAATGAATGAATGCATGAATGAGTATGCAACTCCTGCTCACTAAATCCACATATCAGTACGGTTCATCTCTGGGATCATCACCGGGGTTTAGTACACTCCAAATGGCACTGCCGCTCTCCCAGCCGCACAGTCCAAGTGAGCATAAGAAACCTCACTATCCGCCTTGCCAATAGTCTGCCAATACCTATCCGGCACGTCGATAGCGGACCCATTCACGAGCTGGTCAAACTCGGCCTAGTATTGCCCCTACCCTCGGGCGAGTAAGGCCACACCCCCTCCCAACCGACCACGACACGGTGGGAGACGCGGCCTCCCGGTATTTGGCACTCACTGGCGCTCATGTATCCACTCGGTCTCGACGTTGGGCGTCTCCGGCCACGGAGGTTTAGGGATTTTCACCCGGGACATCTATGGCGCCCGTATGCTAGAACCAAACATTTCGGTGTCCTATTTGGCCATCCACGATATGCCCTGTGGAGGCTACGACCCGATGTCGCTAGGGCGTATAGTAATCATAATGCGAGATGCATGAGTCATACAATCCACTCATCAATCCCGCACATACCGTGTGCTCATGTGAGATAACCTCCACCTATCGGAGTCTCATAACAACATGCTCAATGACATATGCAATGATCAACCACCTCTCATAACAAACATGCAGATGATGCGTATGGGCATGTATCATGATGCTATGCTGTCACATACTCATAACTGGTATCCACAACCAGCATCAATAATCGACCTCGACCATGTGGACACTTAACCAACATTGCCCCCAAGGAATGGCCTACATAGAGTCAAACATATAATGGGCCCACGGCCTCACACAAGGGCCTAATATACAACACAATGGGTCTTACTCAAAGGCCACATATACACAACAGGTGGACCCTGCTCATGGGTCTAATACATATCACAATGGGCCTTGCCCATAGGCCATGAATACATCACAATGGGCCTTGCCCATAGGCCTCAAACACAGGACATGTGGGCCCTACACATGGGTCTTGAATTCATTAAATGGACCATGCATCATAGGCTTAATACATATCACAATGGCCCTCAACTACGGGTCACATATACATCATGCAGGTCTCGACAATCGGCCATGGCAATCGAATTCGATACTCAGAATCGGCCTCGACAATCGGAACCGGCCAATACAATCGACCTCGACAAATCGACACCGATAATCTACATCGATAATTAGCACCGACAATCAGCTTCGATAATCAACACCGACGACCGGTCACATAGACAAGACTGGGTCCATAGATGAACATTTGATCAATCATAATATAAAGATCAGCCCTCGACCATGGTTATATCAAATCTGGTAGCATGGAGCCATCCGTCCATGGTAAATGGGGCCCACTTATTTGGGTTAACCCACTAAGAGAATGATGAGAATGGGCCCGATAAGGCCTAAAGAAGGGTCACAATGTGGACATCCAACCATCACTGCCCAGCAATGTGGACATTTAACCAACATTGCTCCCAAGGAGTGGTCCACATAGAGTCAAACATAAGATGAGCCCAAATATCCAACAAGTGGGCCTCAAATAGTCATCACAGGTGGGCCTTACACATACAGCACGTGGACCTACACATCACGGTGGGTCGATACATTGGGCCGCACGCCACACCAATGGGCCTCAATTCAACAAGTGGGCCGCATCAATGAGCCAAAAGTACATCTCAATGGGCCTCATCACAAGAGTAGAAATATTTCACAATGGCCTCACTAAATGGGTCGGAAACACATCTCAATGGGCCACGACGTATGGGCCGAGTATATATCACAATGGGCCACGACCCATGGGCCGCAACCCGTGGGCCTCAAATACAAGTGGGCCACATTAATGGGGCCCATATATAAACCTTAGGTGGGCTCTGCTCATGGGCTTCAAATACATAATATGTGGGCCCTACCCATGGGTCTTATACACATCAAATGGGTCACGCGTCATGGGCCTAATACATGTCACAATAGGCCTTGCATCAATGGGCCGCCCTAATGGGCCTCGTACACATCAAGTGGGTTGTATCAAATAGGCAGCACTAATGGGCCTCGACCCATGGGCCCTGATATATATATCATAATGGGGTGCCTGCCCTGGATGGCATGGATAAAGATACATCAAAGTGGGCCTGACAAATGGGCCACAACATACATCAAAGTAGGCCTCATAACATGGTCATACATACATCAAATTGGCCACATCAACGGGCCCCATGTATGTTAAATGGGCCACACTCAATATAAGTGGTGATAATGATTTCCACTACTAAAATTTTCAAGGTCCGCCATAACATTTATTTCCCATCTAATCTAATCATAGGGTCTCAAGATTTCAAAGATAGCCGTTCAATCCTCACCGTGCACTATGGTGCACTTGATAAGTAAATCGACTTATTTTCGTCCCAAACCTTAAAAAAAAGGATCATTTTCCAAAAATGGTTGGACGGTTGGATGAAACACATGCATCGTAGTGGGTCCCATAGGGATGGAAGGAATAGATAAGTCACATGTTCCATGATGGAGGTCCACAATTGTGGACACAACACATACATAAATAAGTCTTAAGTAAGACCCACCAAAATGTTTATTTTCCACCCAACCTAGGGCCCAACATACTGTCCATCCAAAATGAGGCCAACATGATGTTTATCTTCCATCCAAACTAGTCATAGGGTCACATGGGCCTAGGGCCCACTGTAATATTTATTTATCATCCAACTTGGGCCACTATAACATCTATTTGCATCCAACCTGTTGATAAGGTCTTATAGACCTGGGGCCCACCAAAATGTTTATTTCCATTCAAACCTGTTGATAAGGTCATACAGACCTGGGGCCCACTACAGTATTTATTTATTTATTTATTTTTATTATTATTATTTTTTTCAACCTTGTGATAGGGTCACATGATCATGGGACCCACTGAAATGTTTACTTGCATCCAATCTGTTGATAAAGTCGCATGGGCCAGGGGCCCAATGCAATGTTTACTTACCATACAACCAGTTCATAAGGTCACGTGGGCCTTTGGCCCACTGTAATATTTATTTGTCCACCAAAATTTTTTTTTTTTTTTTTTTTGGGTATGGTTATGTGGTCCTGGGGGTCCACCATGATGTAGTTCACAAATCCAACCCATTCATTATGTGTGTCCCACCAATTTAAGGGTCCAAACCGAGTTTCAGGTGGATCCAAGCTGCATGTGGACCCCAGCAGTTGATTCCATGTGGCTTGGCATACCACCGCATGAAAGGTGATGGTGTGGGCCATTCGAGAACTTTTTGTGACTGATTTTTGGAACCAACGCATCATAAAAGGGGACCTATTAAATGAACGGCATGGATGTAGAACATACATCATGGTAGTGTCCACAACTGGGGCCAAGGGGGGCCTCCCTGTTTAACGTTAGACGTCCAGACTCCTCTGGACGTCAAGTAGCAAATGCATGCCACATACATATATTTATTTATTTATCCTAGGTGGGACCCACATTAATCAGATCTACTCCGTCCATTGTATGTGTCACACAAAATTAGGGGTCCAAAACAAGTTTCATCTGCATCCAAATTTCAGGTAGGCCCCACCAAGTGATTTTATATGTTTTAGGCATATCTTCACATGATTTTATATGGTGTGGCCCACCTGAGTTCCGTATACGGCTGATTTTTGGGGAGACCACCTGGTCCGAGGGGACCCATCAAATGCATGGCGTTGATGTTCGAAAAGCATCACAGTGGGGCCCACAACTAAGGCCGTGAGGCCAGCCCGTTTGTCCGCCAGCAGCACCCACGCACGCTGCTGCTGACAGCAGCGTGTCCTTGTGGTTTTTTTTTTTTTTTTTTTTGTTCTCGAGGTTTTTCATATGTGGGGCCCGTGTCTTGAGAATCCACTCCGTCCATTAGATTCCATGGCCTAAGACGGATCAAACGAGTCCGCTATGCAGTATGTTTTTGGTGGGTAGGGACATCAAGGTGGGTCCTAATGGATCTTAAAGGTAAAAAAAGTTGTTTCCCCCGCCAGGGCCCGCCAGAAAGTCGGATTGGATTCATTCTTTGGCTCAACGCCTAAAATTGGCTTGGAAATGAAATGGATGGTGTGGATTCGATTTTTACATCAAGGTGGGGCCTACATAAGTAGCCTGCCCCAAAAGTTCTCCCCCCTCTCTTTTTTTTTTTGGCAGACGGTGCATTGCTCCTACTTGTGAAAAACGTCCAGCGTCCAGGGACGCTGGACGGACCGTGTGCACGTATTGTTGAAGGTGGGTCCCACGTGTGGGGTCCACATGGACATGGCCCACTTGATTTGGGTCAATCTTATATTTATGTTTTCCAATTGCCGTTAAGTGGGGCCCACATGGCTTGGACGGCCGTAGGGTCCATTTGGTGGACGGCTTGGACATCACATACATCAAGGTGGGGTACATCCAGATGGGCCACACGGCCACATTATCATACCAAATTAATGAGAGAAAAAGAGAGAGAAAGAAGCACCCACCTAGAGATCTCTTCTTCCTTCTTCCGCCAATGCATGATAGAGCCCCAAAGAAACAATTTCAATGGTGGAGATGATCATTGGATGGTGGAGATGGGAGATAGGGAGGTGGGCCACACTAGCTCTCTCATGGGAGCCATGGATGTGGGTTGCTCCATGGAGGGATTGCTTGGAATGGAGAGAAGTGAAAGAGAGAAATGATGTAAGGGAGTGATGAGAGAGAGGGATGGTGAGGTAATGGGAATTAATGAGTTTGACTTATGGGGAAAAGGGAAGGTAAGGTGGTATGGTAGGGTGATGTCACCCCTAGGGTGACATCATAGTAATTAATGTTTCTAGGGAAGTACAACAATAGGAATAGGTGGGTCCCACAATCAAGCGATCAACGGCCTAGATAATGCACGGGCCGGATCTTATAATCTGAGCATCGTATTGACGCACAAGACGCATCGTCGGAACCGCGGCGACGGCACGGTCAAAATGACATAGGTCTCATTTTGAGTCGGCTCGGGTTTATAGGATGTGACTCAAGAGCATGCGCCAATGCTATCTACTCGTCCCGGGTCGCCGAAACTCGACTAGAGGGAACCGTAGAAGTTTATGGAATGGTACAGGCTAGGTTACGGGTCTTACAATTATCTACCTAAAAAGTGTTATAAAAAGAAGAAATGAACCGACTAAAAAATAGTGAGATCGAAATTAGCTAACTACTATATGTGTTTCAATGAAAAATTCATGAAAAGAAAGAATAAAAGATTGAAAATAGGTAAAAGCCATCGATATAAAATCGAAAGGTGAAAAATAATTGAAGAAGGGGATAAGATCGGAATCAGTACCTGTGTTGAGCTGCCCACTTTAAGGTAATGAACATGCCTGACAATATGAAAGTAGATCAATTTCATTGAATTATAAGTTAGAGATCACCGAACACTCTAGGAACTTGATGTTTAATTTTCTTCTATTGCTTAGGTAATGAATGAGGGCTTAATTCATTTGTTTGCTAAAGATATTAGAACCTAGATTTCCAATGTTTTATTCTTATAACTTTGAATACCACTCACACGTATGAGGCTTGTACAGAAAATTACTATCTATGAAAGAGTTGAAATTTGAATTTTGGGAATTGATGTTCACATGTTTTGCTCGAGACTAGCAAAATACTGGTTGGAGGTTGTGTTGAGTGTGAAATATTGCATATTTCCCCCTTATTATACCTTAGTTTTATGAACATAATAATGCTTAATCCATCTATTTATACATGTTTTGTCTTGCAAGGTGATTTTGAAGAGCTTAAGATGAAAATGATGTTAAAAGCATATATTTGATGCTTAAGAATTACCAAAGAAAGGATTGGATATTTAGAGGCTAAGATTGAAGATTTTAAGAGTCCAAGATCAAAGAAAACCAAGTGAAGAAAGAAGAAATTTGAGATTGGAAAGTGTAGAAATCTAGAATAACTGAACTTGACAGTTCGATGACATGATACACAACTTCAATGCCATTGAAGTAAGTGTTCTATGCCATCGAAGAAGGCTAGATCCCATCAAAAAATGAGATAAAATCAAGTTTGGTTGTTGGACATATGGGTGCAATTCTCGATCCCATCGAAGACCCCTTTTATCCTATCGAAGACCAGTTCAATGCCATCGAACCCAGTTCGATGATATGTTTGATGATATTAAAAAAATCTAGAATTTCGAAGTTTACAAGTTGAACTGTTTTGAACATTTCTCAATCCCATCGAGCACATGTTCGATGACATCGAAGCCATTTCAATGCCATCAAAGGTTGAGCGATTTTATCGATGGACTTATGTAAACAATTTTGACAGTTTCCAAATTTTAATCAAACTCAGCCATGGATCTTCAATGCTATTGACAATGTGTAAACTGCTTAAATTTGAGGAAGTTTTGAAGTCGGTCAAATCAAAGCCTATATAAAGGGATCCTCTAAGTTCTTCTAAGCACAAATTAGGGTTGGAAGAGTAGAGCAAGGAGTGATGCTGCTTTAAGGAGTTATCACTCTTCTTAAACCTTCTTCTTCTAATTAGTTTTTCATGTTTTTCTTTTTAAATTTTAGTTCAATAATGTTTATGGTTAACTAATCTCTTAGGTAGAACTAAAGGTAAAGCTTGTAGTTTATTTAATGTTTTTCTTACTTTGATTCAAGTTTATGATCTTAATGTTGTATATTTCATAATTCATGGTTTGAATGAAGGAGTATTTTTGAATTACTTTAATCTATCGTGGACTTAGGGCACAGTGGATGATTAGGAACTTCATGAATGCTTTCTTCTCTATTTTTTTTTAATTATTTGATCTGTATAATTCTTTGATTTATCATTGACTAAGGGCATGATAGATGCTTTGAATGTCCTACAATCAATTCAATAAGATAGTCATATGTGGAACCAATCTTATGAATGTTCAGAACTTGTTTTGGATGTATCTATGATGTTTATACGTCATATCATCCAACTGGATAGATTAGGACTTTGATTCTAGTTGAAGTATTGATTAAAGCAAGTGAGATTGTATTAAGATAACTACAAGTGGATCTTGGTGCTCTAGTTTTCATTACTTCAATAGTTCACTTTATTACAACATTCTTCTTAAATATCATATTTAGTTTAGTCTCAAGTTATAATTCTTAAACACTTTAGAAAATCACAATACATTTAGTCCATGTGGGTTCGACCTCAATCTCATCGATATAATTACTATTTCACCACTTGATCTGATTGAACAAAGAGTCCAACAATCAAAAAGATATATTCTTAGATTTTTCATGATGGGATCGATAGTGTGTTCGATTACATCAAAGGGCCTTTTGATCCCATCAATAGAACCATTAACTAGCTGTTGGAACACAGTTTCTTATAAAAAGACATCTGGTTCTTAATCATTTATATAGATTTTTGGTGCAATAGAAGCTTAGGAGATTCCCTACTAATATTACACATTCCTAATATCTAAATTCATATGATTTAATTCATATTCCTGGTGATTTAACACTTAAAAGAAGATTCCAACTTCAATGAAGAAGATGGACTTAATCTCCCCTTTGTTCTAAAGATTAGACTTAAACTGATAGTAAAATCCTTGTCTAAATCCTCCAGAACACCATCTAAGTGAATCACCTAGGAATTATAACATTTTCATGTGTTGTAGGAGATTCACTCAACCTCCCATTACCTTTGTCACCTTAATGGAGCATCGCATGCAAGGTGTTTGATCTTAGAGTTGAAGCATTGACAAGCATCGACATTAATGATCGGAGGAGTAAAAGGGGAGCTAATTGAAGCAAGGGAGAGCATTGATGTAAAAAACCTGAAAAGGCGTGTCAAAGGGAGTTACTTAGGCAAGTATCGATTAGTGAGTCCATATTCTTTATCCTCATGTAGGATCGAGGGTAAGAGTTTATAACTCAAACTCAATAGGTTTTTGTGTAGGACCTATGCATATGGTTGAATTCACCGGACACGAGTTACATGTTAGTCTTAGTGGGAGCCTCTATCTGGAGTAAAACATAGGTCTTTGGACTAGGATTGAGGTTGTTGGTTAGCCAATAGAAAACCAACTAAAGTCTCTTACATGAGCCTTCGAGGAGAGTGTACACTAGATAGGTTCTTATATAGGATTGCGGTTCTTGCGTAGGATTGTAAAGATTAGAGGTGAATCTGATTTAAAACCTCCAATAATGAAATCCAATATACTCAAGGAGAGTGCATCGGATGGGAGTGGAGTAGGAAAACCGAACTACTATACATGCTTGTGTTTGGGATCGTCATTTACGCACTTGTTTAATTATGCACATGTAATTGATTATTTAATTATATGTATATGCATGACTAAATGAATGCTAGGATTTGAATAGTTAGCATATCCCACTGTAACACCTCGAACTTTTCAATACCCAAGTATTGAAAGTTCTTGAGTGTTACCATTGAGTGTTACCATGAAGTTTAACTTAGAACGTACATGTGTATGATACCAATTTAGCTATCTTAACCCTACATCTATTCCCCAACTTGAATTTGACCATTGAGAATAATCCCTTCCCATAGATCAAGCAATCTGACCGTCAATTTTAAGATAAGATCATTGTATATCCAAATATTCTTACTTGCACATCATAACCAATCATTCAGCCAACCATCCACCGATAAGTAAAGATATTTGACCATCCACCTGAGTCTCGGATCAACCCCCAAATCACACCTGAACATCCCTTAGAACCCTTTTGACCATTGACATTCAAATTTAGAATGATCCGAGCATCAGATCTATGGATATCCATAATTGGACTCTCCAATCAAGTTGTATGGTCCACCAAAGCTTTAGATCCACCCCATCTTAGATCAGATGGACCCAATTGAACCGTTAGAATCATATGGACGAAGTGGATTTCCCACCAGCATCACTGTTAGTCCCACACAAGGATTGAATGTGCACTAGGAATGGTGCACTGTAACACCCCGAACTTTTCGATACCCAAGTATTGAATGTCCTCGAGTGTTACCATAAATTTAGCCTATTATGTACACATGTACGGTACCAATCTAGTTAACCTAACCCTACATCCATCCTCCAACATGAATCTGACCGATTATGAATGATATTCATCCATAAATCAAGTCATCCGACCATTGATCATGTGGTCTGATACATGTACCCTCCCTTAACTAAATCAGTGAATAACTCCTTAACCATAATGATTTAGATGCAAGTTCTTTTATAAGAATTGTTTAGAAATGGGAATAGGACCATGTAGAACCATTAGATTTCACAAAACTCTTTGATTAGCAATAATTACGAAAATGCCATTACCTAAACTCCTGAATTCTAGATCACATGGTTCCCATGATCCGTTTCATGTGAAATTTTATATCAGGCCTAATTATCATAAATTAAACATACACGTCGAATTTCAGCCCTTAGATCATAGTAAACTAGCCACTTGACCTCTACATCTGTCCGTACGCTTATTAGATCAAGATTTGAATCCGTTCATCTTGTTCACCCCATATGAATATGCTTAATCCACCACTAGAACTAAAATCTGAAGAATTTATAAATGTGAATAAGTCACTCAAATCTAACGGTATACACGTTCTACCCCTAATCACTCCAGAAACCCACTTTATGTCCATCCGTCTACGAAACTGACCGTATACCCACATACATACATGGTCAGAGTGCTAACTATCAAGTTCCCTTATTTTTAGTAAGTCATCTGACCACCCATCATAATTGGATTCGTAAAATGCACCATCCGAATATTAGGATAAATCGGTCATCACGAATATCTTAGGGTATAAGTCAAAACTACCTAGTAGCTTGTCAATTAAATGTGTACAAACATTATTTTGAAATATAGAGTGTGTTAGCCATTAAAAGAGCATCTTAGTCATCCTCATGAGATCAGGGCTCAAATTGAGGCATTAGAAAGATCGTGAAAAATAACAAGCAGTGGTGAAATTTCATCTCAATTGGACGGTGCAATTAAGAGGTACAAAGGATACAAGTTGTGACAAAGGAAAAGGGCGAGACTGTAATTATAAGGTTAGAGCTTATCTAGGCAACAACATGGTTTCATGTAGGTTTTAACGGTGGGTTTCACCCACATGCGTTTGCAATGTATGACCCACCCGAAGCTCAGATGGACTTCAAATTTGAACTCGTGGGTCAACTGACCCGACCCAACTAATGAACGGGGTGGATTTTCACAATAACATCGAGGTAGGACCCACCTGATTTTGCCCCCATGAGAGCCAAGATGCTACGCGAAATCAATGCATATAACTGACTTCCCTGGTTCAACGAGAACATAGTCCCATGTGGATTAAAGTGTGGCCCACCTAGTACTTGGATATGTTTCATATTTTGGCCCATGACCTAATGTGACCTTGCAAAACTGATGAATGGAGTGGATTTCTCAAGGCACACCATAAGTAGACACCACCAGGTCCGTAAAAGGAGTAACACCCCCCACTCGTGATCGGATTTTAAAACCATGAGACTTCTTCCACTGCAACAATGAAAACTTAGGAAACCCATAACTGCATGCATTGCACCACCGAATCCCAATCCAAGAGGGATCTGGACCGTTCAATCCCTGCTGGAGGAAATTCTGATCCTTCCCAAACAAGAAAGAAAGAAAAACCGTCCCAACCTCGACAACTTTCTCGGCCGTTTCTACCAAGTTTCATGTGACAATGCGAGAGGACTCTTTCTCACAATAACCTAAGGATCTTACGTCCACCATCGATCTGATGGGCCAAGAAGCTCCAAACGGCCAATCCGACCCACTTGCAGGCGTCCAAACACGGCTAGGGATGTTTAGATCGATCCACGATCAAGATCGATGTCATCTGGATGGGCCATCCAATCATTTTGTCTAGACACCTAATGCTGATGGGCCATCTTAATTGAACATACAGATAAAATGGAGGAATCCTAGTGAAACGAGAACCAATCCCATTACAATGCGTGAGAACAAAGCATGCCTTATACAGCCGACCTCCACAAGAAACTTCCAGAATCTGGCTGCGTAAAGAAGTTCGGGTTTGGACTGGCTATAAATAGCCCTGTATCCGACCGAGGAAAGAAAAGAAAGGAGAGGAAAGAGAAACGTGAGGGAGAGAGCTCTTCATGGCCAACAGCAACGTCTCCACGGAAGAGAAAAAGAAAGAGGAGAGAAAATAGGGATATCCCTCTCCCTTCACTACGCACGCAGTCCCAATTGCGCATGGCATTACGCAATCAAGGTGTAGTCGACTCCCCAAAAGTTTCAAAGCCATCTATAAGAAACAGCCAGCGGATGCACTGCAAAGTAGAACAGAGAGGGAAGAAAAGGGAAAGGAGAGAGGAGAAGAAAAGAGAGAGAAAAGAGGGGTGGATAGTGTGGGTACGCGGGTTGCTACCCTCCAACTCCAACCCAACTAAGTCAGGTAATTCATATTTAATCAATATTATTGTGTAATTCATATTATTTAATAATAAATATTTTTAATTAATAACATATATATTTATTATAATTATAATCTTTAATTTTGTATCATGTATGATTATTACAAATTATTCCATAATTTTAATACTTTTACATTATTTAACTTGTTATAATTTTTAAATCATATTATCCAATATTTGAATATATAATATTACTACTTTTAAAAATCATATATAAATTGATATCATTAAGAAATAACACATATATATAAATAATAAAATACTAATACTTATTATATTTGAATAATCTATATTATTTTTCTATTGTCATAATAATTCATATGTATGATATAATGTTAATATTAAATTATAATATTGATAATTTAATAATATATAATTAATTATTATATCTTTATATACTAACATATTATTTATATATTATATAATATTATTCATGATTACTCCACTTTTAAATATATATATATATATATATATATACACATTAATTTTATTTAAACTTATTTATATGACATGAATAATAATGGGCCACCCTTTGGACCACCTGGCCGGGCCGAACCATGCCCAGTTCGGGCCTCAAATGTTGGGCCAATTCAGGCCTAAACTTGGAGCAAATCCTAGGCCCAATTTGGGTCATTTGAAGAACGAAATCTGGTGGGCCCAGCCGCTTTAAGGTGAGCCCAAGTGATTCTATTCATGGGCCCTTCAAACCTTCAATATGTTTTAAAGTTATTATCTAATGCAAACTAATCCTCTAGGAAGCTACTTACGTAACTTGGGGCCATCAGTTGCACACGGGGCTTCAGATCAAGGGCAGGACTATGATAACTCAGGTGATGACTTTCCCCTTGGGCTTTCCATCTCTAAGTTAGCCAAACTTAATATATATTAAATAGCTACCACTAGTTTAAGGTCCTAATACTTGTCATAAATTTCTAAGTTCTATTAACTACCCTGTCTCAAATTCATGATTTATGTATTATGTTCATATTACATGATAGGCTCATATGCTAGTTAATGAGTAACATTCATGAATACTGATTATTGTTCTTATGTTTAGTATTGTATCGATTGATAGTTGGTACTATAGTCTCATGATGACACATTAAAACTTTTACCTTCATTATGTATTTTTATACACCTTCGTATAAGAACTTATGGTCGTGAGTCGCCTTAATATCTAACTCACAATACTACGTGTTGAGGACTCCACTATTGTATGTGAGCCACACTTGGGGTGTAACTAGATGGATTTTGTGTGAAAAATAGGCCCCTTAACCTAGTGTCATTTTGATCAAAGGGTTGTATTTAACATCCCAAGGTGAAAAACCTCATGAGTTGGGGATGGTGGTCATGGGACACTATGTCCGAGCTGTTGGCCTACGCTGGGTGACAAACCCCCGTAGTGACCATTGAGTTACTTAAAATGACTGATTATAATTGAAATAATAGCAGTTTGGCTAATCATGCATCCATAGCATATTGGTGATGACGAGTGGCTAATTCTGTATGTTGTAGCACGTGCCCTTAGTATCATTGGGGTATCATTTGGCTAGCTTCCAGACCACCGACTATCGACCTTTTGTCCAATTGGAAGAGCATTCCCAGGTCGATGATTGCATGGGTAACGAGCCCAAGTCCGACTGGATACATCCCCAGGTCGATGATTGCATGGGTGACGAGCCCAAGTCTGACTGGATGAGCATCCCCAGGTCGATGTGCATTCATACATCCATGCATTTTAATAAGACTGCATCTTGCCTGTTTTGGATTATTTCCTTTTTTTCTTTAAAATATGTTTGCTAAGACGGCATTGTGTAATCTTAAGAGGAATTCACACTGAGCTGGCCACTCATTCATCGAATATCCAACCGTATAGAGTATGCAGGTGTAGAGCGAGCCGATGCTGTTCACTGGATTGCTAAAGCAGATCGGGTAGCTGAGGAGCTAGACGGGGGCCTTGCCGCCCATATTGAGCTCCACCACTAGTTGATAGATTCATATTTTTGCTTATATGAACTTTGTTATTTGGGATTGTGTAAGTCTTGTATGGGCGCTACATTTGGATTTTATTTATGGTGTTTGAAGTGCTTTTATATAATGCATGGTTTACTCTAGCTTCGATGCTATTAACTTTGATTAATAATAAGCGGTTCAAATTTACACTGAATTTTATAGCCTAACACTCGGGTTTTTGGAGGATGAGTCATATACTCGGGTTCCAAAAACCGAGGCGTTACATGCACCCATAGTGCAGCAGAACCACTAGCATGGTCAAACCGAGTTTGATCGTGTTTTTTCTAAAAAGAAGAGAGAACACTCTTTATTTTTCCTGCTTTCCTACCGCAAGACGTTCGAACGTCTGTCTACTAGCAACGCTAGTGGCCCACCATCGTGGCCACATAGATGATCTGGACCATCCATCACATGCGAACCCCTCCTCCGACCAAATCCTAGCAAGCGTAGAATGCGATGCACACGGGGATCAGTAGCGGGGGCCATCAGAACATAGTCTGAACTCCAAATTTAGAGCCATAATTAAAAGGCTCGCTGTCAAACTGATGAACGGATTAGATCTTGCAAAGGAGCAGTAAGAATGGACCCCACACACTCAAGTAAGAAAACCAATTAAAAACTTTCCGCACTTGTCTATATTGCTCTCCGCACACGATGCCGAAACTGAATCCAATTCAAACACCTCGCGTGGTAATCCCAAGGAGAACTCTCTGGCTCTGATCTGAACTATCTAGAATAAAGGAGAGGGGGTTCTGATCCTCCCAGAGGCGTCAAAAATATCAAAAAAGGGCCCTACCTCACTGGGAACTTCCGGGTTTCACCGAACGCTTGGGCAAGGTGCGAAAAATCCATCTGCAACCGAGCTTTGAGAATAAGTTGATCTCCACGTCCAAGCGTCCAATCAAGGGGGCCCACGAAGTTGATCAGACCATCCTATAAGACTGACATTATTGCACTATGAAGTAAAGCAATCCGATTAAAGGTGGGCCATCCAGAATCGATCCAACTTTCAGCTTACGCAGCTGAACGCGCGTGCCTTCCCCAACCTACGCAAGAACCTCCTGGAAACTAGAAATGGCTATAAAAGCTCCATCTGATCCACTGGAAAAGACAACCAGCGAAACAGGGAGAAAGAAAGAAAGGAGAAATTGGGAAGGAGAGAGTGAGTTGAGAGCGAGTCAACCCACTGTCTTTGTGGATGTCAAGCCTGAGTCCGAGTCGGGCATGGTCTGGGTATTGCTAGACGTTCCAACCTAAGGAGAAAGGAACAGAAAAGCAGAGGAAGAGACAGAAAGAGAAAAATAGAGAGAGAGAGAGAGAGAGAGAGAGAGAGAGATCATAAGGAAAGATGGGAGGATGGTGTGACTCATTGAGTCAAACTAGTTCTTGACAAGTCTATCCCTTGTTGGGTGCATTCTGGAGTAGGAAAGAAGAAAAAAAAATAAGGAAAGAAAGAAGGGAAAAGGAGGAAGAAAAGGAGAGTCGAGTTGAGGCAACTCAGCAAATCGACTCAACCGGGATGTTCTCTTAACTCCAGGTTACATTGGTAGAGGCTTGCTACTGAATAAGGTATGTTCGCCATCCCCTGAAGTCTTCTCAAAAGATTTGATTTCCACGTAGATGATGTAGGGGAATTGGCTTAATTTCATCCAAATTTTGCTTAAATCTCCGTGCGCACAACAATAGAGAAAATCAAACTTAAACCTTAGGCTGACAATCTAACCATGTAATTTGTGTACTCATAATAGAAATCCAACTCTAGATGCATACTTAAGATCTTAGCCATACAGAAGGGTAATTCGACCTTAAGGCGAGAGTTTTTCTGTTAAGCTTGCATTAATTTAAGTTGATATGAATTATCTTGCCTTTTACATGCTTTCATGATATTTTGATTCTCTCTCTATTGTTCACAACCCCAAGTGTAGGGTCGCGATGTAGTAATAATCTCGGTACGACTAAGGTCAAATCCATAGGGACTGAACTTGTGTGTCTTTTGAATTTAACAAGAACTAGAACTAGATGAAGAACTAAAACTAAATTTAAATAATTGAAAGAGTAATTGTGAGTAAAGTGATTAAAACTAACAAATTCAAAGGTGGTAACTAGGGTTTCCAAGGATCCACTTCTAGAGATCAGGGAGTCCTCTTACTTGATTTAAGTCACATGATTAGAATTAGAGTCTTATCCTATCTAATTGGAAGATATACAATTAACATCAATCTGAACTTTCCTTGACCTAATTCTCAATGGAAGAGAATTGTGATAATTAGAAGGGATTCCATCACTAAACCATGCCCATGGGATGATGGCTAACAATAGGATTTACCAATCCCACAGCCACGCTCCAAACTTGGAAATCGGGTTCACGAAATTCCTAATCGCCAAATCCAGTGCCGACAGCCTCCGTAGTACCACATTCTCGGCTCCCAGTGCACATACGGCAGATTTTGATCCTGGGATCCTACAAGGAGTATTTTCAACATGAATTTATCTCATAAGAAGCATAACTAAGTTTACCCAAATCACAAAGGTAACATCATCATCACATATCCACTATTAGAAATATTTGAATACAGTGCTGAAAGGGAAATACATATATATTGAAATCAAAGCTCCAGAAGACTACTGCATGTCCCAAGCTCAACGCTGCTGCAACCTAACATCACCTGCACGCATCTATCATGCATAGGCTTATAGAAAGCTTAGAGGGTGGTGTAAGTGTGTGCACAAGGCAATGGCAAGTATTCAATACAATGCCACATACAATATCGGAAATACTGGTAAGATCATGAATCATACGATATCAGAGTAAGCAGAAATACTGACAAGTCCATGAGTCAAATAATATCAGAGTACGCAATACAGATCAGCTATGCAAATGAGGAGTCATAAAGAGCCAAATATCAGATGTCGAGGATGCAATACAATATACAATTCTTGATGAGTTCATGAATACCGTTAGTTGTATCTAGACCATATATATGCAGAAACACAGTAACTCAAAATGCCATATGCCGCGGATGTAATGCAATATGCAGTGCGAATGGAATGACCATGCTGGAGTGTGAAGTCAGGATGATAGTACGTAGTATCGCAGGCTATAGGGTCCATCACAAAGGACTTCTATCCAAACCAGTCTCATACCTAATTTGGATAGTCAGACTCAATGTGGTAAACTCTTGATCTTAGGTTAGTCGCACGCCCCAACCGAAATGCTGGCCATTGCGAAGGCACACATAACAAATAGTTGTACACCACCAGTCCGAGTGGATAGTGAATGAATAAATGAATGAGTATGCAACTCCTGCTCCACAAATCAGTACTGTACATCTCTGGGATCATCACCGGGGTCTAGTACACTCTACATGCAATCGCCGCCCATTGGACGTGTAACTATGCAAGTGGAAGAGACGTCACTATCCACCTGGCCAGTAGTCAGCCAATATCTACCCAGTACGTCAATAGCAGACCTAATCATGAGCTAGTCAAACTCAGTCTAGCTATTACCCTTACCCTCAGGCGGGTAAGGCCACACCCCTTCCCAACCGACCACGACATAGTGAGAGACGCGACCTAATGGTATTCGGCACTTGGGCGTTCATGTATCCACTCAGTCTTGACATTGGGGCGTCTCCTAGCCTTGGAGGTTTAGGGATTTTCACCTAGGGTCATCTATAGCAGCTCGATGCAATAACATATTTTTGGTGTCCCATCTAGCCATCCACGATATGCTTGTGGAGGCTACGACCCTGATGTTGCTAGGGTGTACAATAATCACAACACATAATGCAAGATGCATGAGTCATACAATCCAGTCATGCGTCAATCCTGTGCATACCGTGTGCTCATGTGATACAATCTCCACCTATCAGGGAGTCTCATAACAACCTATCCAATGACATATGCAATGGTCAATCACATCTCATAAAAAACATGCAGATGATGCGTATGAGCATGTATCATGATGCTATACTCATAATCAGTATCGACAACCACACTGATAATCAGCATCGATAATTGACCTATACAATTGGCCTCGACAATCGAAATCGGCCTGGTCAATCAGAATCAGCCTCGATAATCGAAATTGGCTTCGACAATCGGAATCAGCCTCGATAATCGGAATTGGCCTCAATAATCGGAATCGGCCTTAACAATCGGAATTAGCCTCGACAATCGGAAGTGGCCTCGATAATCAGAATCAGCTTCGACGATCGGAATCCGCCTCGATGATCGGAATCAACCTCGACAATCAGAATCGACCTCGATAATTGAAATCAGCCTTGATGATCAGAATTGGCCTTGACAATCAGAATCGGCCTTGATAATTGGAATTGCCCTCGATAATTAGAATCAGCGTCGATAATCGGCCTCGACAATTAGAATCAACATCGATAATCGGCCTCAACAATTAGAATCAGCCTTGATAATCAGCCTAAGGGAAGGTCACAATGTGGACATTTAACCATCATCGTCCATCAATGTGGACATTTAACCAACATCGCTCCCAAGGGGTGACCCTTATAGGACCAAACATATAGTGGGCCCATGGCCTTGCACAAAGGCCTCATAGACAACATAATGGGTCACATTACATGGGCTAATACACATCATGATGGGTCGCATCACATGGGCCTCGAAAACATCACAATGGACCATAACCATGGGCCTCAATATACAACAGGTGGACCCTGTAAGATGGGCCTCAAATACATCAGGGTGGGCCTCATGAATGGGCCACAAATACATCTGGGTGGGCCTCATGGATGGGCCATAAATACATCTGGGTGGGCCTCATGGATTGGCCATAAATACATCAAGGTAGGGCCCACCATATATTCTCCATCCAATCTGATTATAAGGTCACAAAGACCTAAATAAGAGGTAAAACAAATTTCATATAAATCTAAAGCTTTTGTGACCTAAAAAGGGTTTCAAGGGTAGCCGTTCAATTTACCACTATTTTCTACAGTGTGGTCCACTTGATTGCTTTACGATGTGGATCACAAATGTATCACGGTGCACCCCACATAGCTTGTTAGATGGATGGCTGATACAAAATACATACAGTCAAGGGGAGACCCACAGAACTTACTGATATCTTCACAATAGCAAAAAGTTGCAGATGGATGGTGAGATATAACACATACATCAGATGAGGGCCTCACTGTCTAGGGTCTGGACGGTGTGGCAAAACACATATTTCATGGTAGGTCCCACCTTCTGATGGACAGCGTGAATGAAACACATATCATGGTGGGCCCCTCCTGCCAAATGGATGGAAGTTTGAATATAACACGTACCTCAGATCAGGCCCACTGACTGACATCAGTATAGCAGCTATGCTGGTGGGACCCACCGTCCCTCCATGGACATCGTAGATACATAACACATACATCAATGTGGGCCCCACCTCCACATGTGTAGCATGTGTGGTGTGGGTCCCACGGCTGCCCAAAATGGATGGATGGATATCACATATATCATGGTGGTCCCCACACACAAGGCAGGATGGCTTGGATATAACAATACCTCATGATGGTCCCACACGGCTGCTAACGTCCATGCAGTGGGACCCATCATCCCTGTTCTGCTGGACGGACGGCTGGATAAAACCCATATATTACATGGGTCCCACATGGATAAAACTGTAAGTGTTATGGTCTCATGCTCCTTTGGTTGTCAAATTTTGTTATGCCAAACCTCTATCTGTGTCTTGTGTTTGTATGTTGATATATATATATATATATATATATATATATATATATATATATATATATATATATATATATGTTTAAGACACGACATCACAATGCTTCAAGTCAAGTATGGTGATCGACTTCAAGAAATGCAAGGTCATGTATTTTGTCCTCTTCTGTAAGCATCTACGTTCAGAGCTACATCGATAAGAAGAGTGTTTGTTCAAGACTCAAGTGCAACTCAAGATGAAGTTTAATTTCAAGCTATAGAAGATCTCAAGATCAAGTTACATCAAGTAGAGATCTCAAGCTTTATAAGGTTCAAAGGTCAACCTTCGTCTGAAAGAATGAAGTTTCAATGTTCATACTTCATGTCCCAGGTATGAATGACCTTAGATTGACCTTAAGGTAGGTCATTTTGTATACATAATTCAAACTGAATCTTTTTATATGAATTTGGTCTATTCTAAGACTAGTCCTGGACCTTGTTCGACTAGTCCTAGCACTGGTTTGACCAGTCCAAGAAATTCCATGACCAGTCCTAAGTTGTTGTAATTTTTCAGAATTTTTTGGTTATTCTACGACCAGTCCTATATCTACGACTTGAACTACAGCAACCAATCCTGGTTTCCTACGACCAGTCCTAGGTCAGATACTACCAGTCGTAGGTGGTCTAAGACCAGTAAAAGAAATCCTAAGACTAATCATAGAACAGTTTTTTAAGATCGCGCACAAAAATTCAAAATGCCATTAGTTCTATGACCAGTTGAAGGGTTCCCAAGACCAGTCGTAGAAGAAATTTTTGCATCTATAAATTGAACATGAATTTCAGAGATTGACAACTTAATTTAAGAAAATTCAAGGCTCCACTCTGAGATAAGTTTGTGTTATTTTAAGCTACATTGTGCATATTTAATATTCTCTTTTGTTAGCTTTTCTTATTTGATTTTGTTCCTATATTCCAATCTTATTTGAAAAGAGGAATTGTTGTATTCCGTCTTCTTGGAATCAAAATCAAATAGAGCTACGTCCAATTTGGTTTAATTTAAAATCAATTAGAACCTAGAACCATTTTAAAGTGAGTATTGGACATTGAACTTCTACTCCGATTAGTTCTACCAAGCTGCTACAGAAGGAGAAATCTAGGTATTTTACATTTGTGTAAATCCTCTATTCTTTTTTGGTTTTCTTTTGAGATTTGCCAGAAAAATCTCATTGTGTTGGTTATCTGAGGAGAGCCAGAAAACTCAAAAAGTGGGTTTTTAGATTGTATAAGCCCAAGTTAAAAAGACACAATTGTGAAAGTTTTAGGTGAACCTGTGAAACCTATTTTGATAGTGAACGTTGATATCCCCTGTGTAAGGATATTAGGAGTGGAGTATCTGTGTGGCTGTTGTTGAACAGTTGCTGTACACACAGGCAAACTACTATAATTCTTTGTGTCTTGTGGTTTGAATGTTCATTTAATTTCTATATCTTTTATCATTCAGATTTGTGGGATGTATGTGTGGATGTGAATGTTGTAATATTTACATTTCAAGCATTGTGGGAATGTTGTAATAGTTTAAAATTTATTTCTTGCTATTTCCTTTATTTCCTTTCAGTTTGAGTTTTTGATATTCAATTTGTTCTAGTAAGGTTGTCCTGCCATAAACCATTGGTTTTTATGGTACAAGGTTGTCCTTAGAACAACATTGGTATCAATCTCTTTATTTGAGTTTGCTTTACATTTCCATATTGTGATTTGTTTAAAGTGCTATCATTCCTTTATTTAAATTTCGCTGTTAAAATTTTTATTTGGCATAATCCTATCCCCCCCTCTCTAGGACATATAGCTAAGCTATTTCAAGTGGTATTAGAGCCTAATAGCTCATTTTTAATTCTTTATACGTAAATTTATTTCTTGAGCTAACGATCTAAGCTATATATAAGATGTCAAATTTTGATAGCCTTTCAGTCACTAGGCCTCCACCATTTGATGGCTCCAACTATGCCTATTAGAAAGCCAGGATGAGGATTTTCCTCAAATCAATGGATGAGAGTGTGTGGCAAGCCACGGTGACTGAATGGATCCCACCTACCACTGAAGTGAATGGTATCGATGGTTTAAAATCAATGAGAGTAACACCGTATTTCTCATGGACCACTTCAGAAAAATGAGAGTAGTGCCAATGCAAAAGCACTAAATGCAATCACTTGCGCACTATCACCGGATGAGTTCAAAAGAATTATATCCCGTGATACTGCAAAGAAAGCTTGAGATATTTTAGAAATGACACACGAGGGTACATTAATTATCAAGAAATCTAAAGTCCAACTACTCACAATCAAATTTGAGGAAATTCATATGGATGAAAATGAAATGTTTATGGACTTTTATACAAGATTGAATGACATTGTAAACTCTATGTGGGGTCTTGGTGATAAAATCTCAGAAAGTAAAGTGTGTGCAATGATACTACGCTCACTTCCTGAACGGTTCAACTCTAAGGTAACTGTTAAGGTAACTGTGATCCAGGAACTTCGTGATATGGACAATATGAGGGTAGAAGAACTAGCTGGTTCTTTACAAACCTCTGATTTAAATTTTAAAGCTCCTAAAGGTAAATCTATCGCTCTTAAATCTTCTAAATGTATTTCTTAAGAAAACTCTAATTTAAAAAATTCTGAAGATGATATGGCTCTTTTAGTGAAAAAGTTTTACAAGATTTTCAAAAGTAAGAAGAGGGTTGATTTTCAAAAATCAAATGATAAGAAAAGATCTAAACCTAAATCTAAAACTTGGAAATCTTTGAAAGATAGTCAATGTTACAACTACCAAGAATATGGGCATTTAGCAAACAAATGTCCTAAAAAGGACAAATCTAAAAAGAAAGGAATGTTGGCTACTTGGGATGAATCTTCTGGCACTGAAGCCTCTTCTGAATCAGAAGATTCTGAATCTGAGTCGGGCAATGAAGTTAAAGCCCTTATGACTCTAGCCAAGTTCACCTTTTCAGATCATGATGACTCAACTAGTGAAGAAAATCTGAATAGTGATCATGAAAATGAAGATGATCTGCAAGATGCTTACAATGCCCTATATAAGGAAAGTTGTAAAATTGCCGTAAAACTGAAACTTGAAAAAGAAAAGTTTTTAAAACTTAAAGAAAATTTTGATTCACTTGTTTTTGAAAAATCCCATATTTCAGATTGTTTTGAAGAGACTAAATGCGATTTAGAATTCAAAACCTCCCTGATTGAAAAACTTAAATCTGAAAATGATAAACTTAAGCTTGAAAACTCTTCACTTTTGAGTTTAAAGGATACATGGAGGTATACCCAAGGAGATCCAAAGTTTGAAAAATTTTTGTCCGAATCTAGGAAATGTGGCGACAGATCCGGGTTGGGCTATGATAAGAATATAACTTCTAAACAAAAGAATACCCCTCCTATGTTTGTAAGAGGAGAAACCTCTAACTTAAAAGGGAAAAGTACTTATCAAAGTTTTTCTAAAAAGGATAAAACTTTTCAAAAACTTAAAAGCAACTATATCAACTATAAAACTCAAAGCCGAAACCCTTTAGCTAAAAAAATAGTTGATTTGCTGAAGGAGTTCTTAAAATCTAACTCAGTAGGTCATTCTTACAACAACAAACAGAAAAAGACCAACTATACTCTTAAACCCAAAACAGTTATGAAATGGGTTCCTAAGGTTACCTATTTGGTTGCCCACACTGCATTCAAAGCGACAAGCCATTCAAATTGGTACCTAGATAGTTGGTGCTCTAGGCATATGATAGGCGATAAAGCTTTATTCACCGACCTTAAAGATATGACTGATGGGTCAGTCACATTTGGTGATGGTAGCAACTGTAAGATTATTGGCCAAGGTACGGTTTAACTCTATAACCTTCCCTTATTTAAGAATGTTTTATATGTTGAGGGGCTAAAACACAACCTGTTAAGCATATCTCAAATATGCGATAACAATCACAACGTGAACTTTTCTAATCAAGGTTGTGAAATTTTAAACAAAAAGGGTTCTGTAATATTAACTGATTGCAAGACTTCTGAAAACTGCTATATTGTAAGCGATGGTAGCTCATCTAATCAATCATGCTACATTGTCCATATTGATGAAATAGAATTATGGCATAAACGCCTTGGACATGTACACTATCGTAATTTATACAGATTGAGCAAGAGAGAACTAATAAGAGGTCTACCTAAATTACAAAAAGTAGACAAAATATGTGGTAAATGCTAGTATGACAAGCAAACAAGGAGCTCTCATAAAAAGGTGAACTCCAATACTACACCAAGACCACTCGAGCTTTTCCATATGGACCTTATAGGACCTACCAGGACAGAGAGTCGAGGTGGAAAAAAATACATACTGGTAATCATAGATGATTTTACCAGATTCACTTGGGTAGCCTTTTAAGGAATAAATCAGAAACCCTTTATGAAGTAAAAAGGATTCTCAAACGGATCCAAACTGAAAAAAGTTCTCAAGTTTGTAAGATCCGTAGTGATCATGGATTTGAGTTCGAGAATAGCAATTTTGAGAAATTTTGTAGCGATCAGGGAATATCGCATGAATTCTCTGCGCCCAAAACACCACAACAAAATGGAATTGTGAAGGGGAAAAATAGAGTGCTTCAAGAAATGGGAAATGTAATGTTGAATAGTATGAAGCTACCTAGAAATCTTTGGGCTGAAGCCGTAAATACTGCGTGTTATATTATCAACCGAGTTTATACATGTAAATCTAATAATAAAACTGCTTGTGAACTTTGGTTTGATAAGAAGCCTACTGTCAAATACTTTCGAGTTTTTGGCAGCAAGTGCTATATTTTGTGTGACCGAGAAAATCTAGGAAAGTTTGACACAAAAAGTGATGATGTGATCTTTTTAGGATATTCTTTAAACAATCATGCATATCGTGTTCTGAACAACAAGACCGGTGTGATTCAAGAGTCCATTAATGTGGTCATTGATGATCACTTGAATACACCTGCCCCTAGTTCAGATAATGATGAAGTACTTTTGATTGACAAACTGGATACTTCATTAAGTCAAAATAATTCTGAATTAAGGACTGTCAAAGATCATCCAACCACTCAAATGCTTGGAAACCCTCTCAGTGGTGTGCACACTCATAGACAATTAGAAGACATATATAACTATGTGTGTTTTACATCCCAGATTGAACCAATAAACATAAAAGAAGCTCTTTCTGACGAAAATTGGATAGTAGCTATGCAGGAAGAACTTAATCAGTTTGTTCGAAATGATGTCTGGTACCTTGTTCCTAGACCGATAGATAAACATATTATTGGAACAAAGTGAATTTTCAAAAATAAGTCTGATGAACTTGGTAATATTATTCGAAATAAGGCAAGACTGGTTGTACAAGGGTATACTCAAATAGAAGGGATTGATTACGATGAAACCTTTGCCCCAGTTGCTCACCTTGAATCAATCAGAGTTTTTATATCCATTGCATGCTTTAGAAAGTTTAAAATTTATCATATGGATGTAAAGAATGCCTTTTTGAATGACGATTTACATGAAGAGGTATATGTTATACAACCTACAGGGTTTGAAGACCCTAAGTATACTGATCATGTATACCGTCTTTAAAAAGCTCTATATGGTATAAAACAAGCTCCCAAGGCATGGTACTAAAAATTGACTAAGTTTTTATTAAGTCATAATTTTCAAATGGGTAGTGTCGATAAGACAATCTTTGTTAAGAAACATAATGATGATATTTTAATGGTTCAGATCTATGTTGATGATATTATTTATGGATAAACATGTACTAACATGACTATTGAGTTTGCAGATTTAATGAAATCTAAGTTCAAAATGAGCATGGCTGGGGAATTAAATTATTTCTTAGGGTTGCAAGTAAAACAACAACCTGATAGTATTTTTATTTCTCAAACCAAGTATGCCTTAAACTTGATTAAAAAGTTCAAATTTGAGAATGGTAAGAATTTTGATACTCCTATGAGTACAACTCTAAGACTCTCAAAGGACTCTACAGGTAAAGATGTGGATCCTAAATTGTATAGAATTATGATTAGTAGTTTACTTTATTTAACTGCTAGTAGACCTGATATTGCTTTAAGTGTTGGTATTTGCGCTAGATATCAGTCTAACCCTAAAGAGTCACATCTAACTGCGGTTAAGCAGATTATTCAATATGTCGCAAGTTCTGTAAATTTGGGTCTTTGGTATCCATATAATACCAGTGTTTAGTTGGTTAGGTACACTGATGCTGATTGGGCTGGGAATATCAATGATAGGAAATCAACCAGTGGTGGTTGTTTTGATATTGAAATTTGTTTAGTTTCTTAGTTTAGCAAGAAGCAAAGTTTTGTATTGCTCTCAACTGTTGAGGTGAAATACATTGTAGCTGGAAATGCATGTACTCAACTTGTTTGGATGAAACATATGTTAAGCGATTACGAAATAACACAAGATTCTATGGTCTTATATTGTGATAATTCCAGTGCTATAAATATTTCTAAAAATCCACGCTAGCATTCATGTACCAAGAACATTGACATTAGGTATCATTACATTCGTGAATTAGTGGAAGAAAAGTTAATATCCTTAGAATACATTTCGACCAAGACTCAACTTACTGACATCTTCACTAAACCGCTCGACAAAAACAGGTTTAGTAAATTGAAATTTGATCTTGTTATGTGCAATTTAAATTGAATATTCTTGCATACTTATATTATAGGGTATTTATATTTGATAATTTAATAGTTTAAATTTTAAATTTTTATGAAAATTGCATTTTCAGTCGGTACACGACCAGTCGTGTATGTACACGACCAGTCGAGCACATCCACGACCCTTCATGGAACTCGGTGGTGCTTTTAAAATTGAAATTTTTTTTCGTATTCTTCATTTTCACTTCACTCTCCAAAGAGCCGACGTCCGACCAGTCAAACCCACCTTCATTGTTCTTCAAGGTTAGTGGTTCTTTTGCAGTTTTCTTGTAGATTCTTGTTGATAGTACTTCATTTTCACTCTTGAAGTAATCTATTTGATCTTTCATTGCAAGTTTAGGGTTTTCTATTGTAAAATCTGATCTATCAAAACCCACCTTCAAATCTTTTGAATCTATTTATTTCCTTGAATCTTGTATTGCAAATGGATGTTAGAGGGAAAAGGAAAACTTCCCGTGGTCCATCATCCTCTAGATCAACTCCTATCACTCGGCGCCATCTTCGATCACTCGAAGATGATCCTTCATCTGTGCGGGATTTGCGTATGTGCAATGTTATCGTTGAACGTCCAGTTGATCTTAACCATATTGCTCATTTTGGTATCATGTCTCTACTCCAATCTGTAGGTTGGGATAACATCTTACATTGGGGTGGGCCTGCATACCAATCTATTGCTTAATCCATGTTTGCATGCATTTCTGACTTTTCAACTGAGAATTTAACATTTAAAATTGATGCTAGAGAAGGTCCATTTGATGTAAATCGTCATCTAATTGCTGGCCTTATGGGTATTCCTGTTAATGATGAGGGTATTCCCATTCATACTTTAGCTGAAAAACCCTCAGAATCAGAAAAGCGCATGCTCACTAGAGAACTGTGTAATATGGATGTGTAATGGACTCATAAAGGGAATGCGCTACCCTCAAAGTATTTGTTACCCAAATACAGGGTTCTTCACAGAATCTTTATTTCAAATCTATATCCACGTTTTAGTAATAAAACAAACTAACTGCTTTTATGGTTCATGTTTTGCATTCTGTTATCACTGGTGTTAACATCTGTCTGCCTTCTTTAATTTGTCATTCCATCATTCAGTTTCGTCTCCATCTAGGTCATAGTGATATTCCTTTTACCTATCTTATGACTGTGGTAGCCACTCACATGCTCGTGGCTATGCCTGTTGGAGAGGCCCCTATCCATCATCTTATTTTTAACGATTCAAATATTAACAAGATGAAATTGGGATTGGCTCCTGGCCAAGTAGATGTTGGTGGTGATGGTGCTGAAGCTAGGAATGAAGAAAAAGCAGGCAATCTTCCTCCTGACGATGTTAATATGGATGATATTTTTGATGAAATTGAATCAGACTCTAGAAATGATCCGGACTAACGGCCTTCTGGCGTTGATGAGAGGTTGCGTTCTCTTGAGGAACAGGTGGCTGAAATATGTGTAACCTAAGCATCTCTGTTTTCTTATATGCGCAAGTATATGCGACACGTTACTAAGGGTTTGTATAAAATTGATCCATCTATTCCTACTCCTCCTTCAGGATCTGACTAAAAGTTTCTATCTGTTGGTCTATAATAACTTTAATACTATTTTGCTCTCTCTCAGTTTGTAAGACTGATTTTACTTGTCTTTGGATTTGACTGGTTTATGATTTATGGTATGTGCACCTTATTTCATATCTTGCCTACTTTACTCTCCTGATTCTTCTTTTTGTCCATTTGTTCTTCCTTTATCATTTTGTAACAAAAAGGGGGAGAAGGCTTTTGGAAGCTTGGAGAAGTTTTGGTTTGATTGCTTATGGATATGAAAGTGATATAAATATGAGTAGCATTATATTTCTTGATATCTATGTGTGCAGCTACTCAGGGGGAGTAAGTATAGATGAATGTAGTGTGCTAGTTTATGATAACTGGTGCATGATTCATTAACCAAGCTGTAACTGGTTCTCTTATTTAATTGGTGCATGATTCATTATTGTGCATGTTGTGCTTCTCTTATTTTATTAGATTATTAGAGTGTGTTTTATCACAAATTTGACAAAGAAGGAGATTGCAAGTGCTATGGTCTCATGCTCCTTTGGTTGTCAAATTTTATTATACCAAAACATCTATCTGTGTCTTGTGTTTGTATGTTGATATATATTTCAAGACACGACATCACAATGCTTCAAGTCAAGTGTGGTGATCGACTTCAAGAAATACAAGGTTATGTATTTTGTCCTCTTCTATAAGCATTTATGTTTAAAGTTACATCAATAAGAAGAGTGTTTGTTCAAGACTCAAGTGGATTTCAAGACTCAAGTGCAACTCAAGATAAAGTTTAATTTCAAGTTGTAGAAGATCTCAAGATCAAGCTACATCAAGTAGAGATCTCAAGCTTCATAAGGTCCAGAGGTTAAACTTCATCTGAAAGAATGAAGTTTCAATGTTCATATTTCATGTCCCAGGTTTGAATAACCTTAGATTGACCTTCGAGTAGGTCATTTTGTATACATAATTCAAACTAAATCTTTTTATATGAATTTGGTTTGTTCTAAGACTAGTCCTGGACCTTGTTCGACTAGTCCTAGCACTGGTTCGACCAGTCCAAGAAATTCCGTGACTAGTCCTAAGTTGTTGCAATTTTTCAGAATTTTTTGATTATTCTACGACCAGTCCTGGACACTATTCGACTAGTCGTAGGAATGGTCACGACTCGTCCTTCGACCAATCCTAGATCTACGACTCGAACTACAGCAACCAATCCTGGTTTCTTACGACCAGTTCTGGGTCAAATACGACCGGTCGTAGGTGGTCTAAGACCAGTCGTAAAAATCTTAAGACTAGTCGTAGAACGGTTTTTTAAGATCGCACAAAAATTCAAAATGCTGTTGGTTCTACGACCAGTCGAAGGGTTCCCAAGACCAGTTGTAGACAAAAATTTTGCATCTATAAATTGAACACGAATTTCAGAGATTGACAACTCAATTCAAGAAAATTCAAGGCTCCACTCTGAGATAAGTTTGTGTTCATTTTAAGCTACATGTGCATATTTAATATTCTTTTGTTAGCTTTTCTTATTTGATTTTGTTCTTATATTCTAATCTTATTTGAAAAGTGGAATTGTTGTATTCCGTCTTCTTGGAATCAAAATCAAATAGAGCTACGCCCAATTTGGTTTAATTTAAAATCAATTAGAACCTAGAACCATTTTAAAGTGAGTATTAGACATTAAACTTCTATATTCAAACTTTTACTCCGATTGGTTCTACCGGGTTGCTACAGAAGGAGAAATCTAGGTATTTTACATTTGTGTAAATCCTCTATTCTTTTTGGTTTTCTTTTGAGATTCGCCAGAAAAATCTCATTGTGTTGGTTATCTGAGGAGAGCTAGAAAACTCAGAAAGTGGATTTTTGGATTGTGTAAGCCCAAGTTAAAAAGACACAATTGTGAAGGTTTTACGTGAACATGTGAAAACTATTTTGATAATGAACACTGATATCCCTTGCGTGAGGATATTAGGAGTGGAGTAGTTGTGTGGCTGTTGTTGAACAGTTGGTGTACACACAGGTGAACCACTATAATTCTTTGTGTCTTGTGGTTTGAATGTTCATTTAATTTCTATATCTTTTATCATTCAAATTTGTGGGATGTATGTGTGGATGTGAATGTTGTAATATTTACATTTTAAGCATTGTGGGAATGTTGTAATAGTTTAGAATTTATGTCTTGCTATTTCCTTTATTTCCTTTAATTTTAAATTTTTGATATTCAATTTGTTCTAGTAAGGTTGTCCTGCCATAAACCCTTGGTTTTTATGGTGCAAGGTTGTCCTTAGAACAACATTGGTATCAATCTCTTTATTTGAGTTTGCTTTACATTTCCATATTGTGATTTTTTTAAAGTGCTATCATTCCTTTATTTAAATTCCACTATTAAAATTTTTATTTGGCATAGTCTTATTCACCCCCCCCCCCTTTAGGACATATAGCTAGGCCATTTCAGAAATGCATACATAAAAGGTGGGTCCACATGTGTGGGACCCACTAGCTTTGACATAAAGCTAATATTTGTGTTTTCCCTTTCATGCGGTCCAGGAGCCTCTGCTGCTGGACGTCCAATGACTGGATGGTGTGTATGCAATACCTGCATTAATGTGGGGTCCATGTACATGTGGCCCACCAGCCACACACATCAATGTGGCCCCACGTCCAAGTGATGGACGGCGTGGATGCCACATGTACAACACATGGGGGTCCGTGAATCAAGCCGATATTTGTGTTTTCCCCTCTAACAGTGCCTGGCCAAACGGGCAGCAATGTGGCTGCGATGTGGGCCCCAATTGGGGCCACTTGGTTGGACAGCGTGGATCATACATCAAGGTGGGCCATCATTCACAAAAGTAGAGAAAGAAGGAGAGAGAGAAAAATCAGATGGTGATGGAGGGACCCCACCACTATGGGCCCCTCTTGGATACAATGCATACATCAAGATGGGCCCCACCACTAGTGGCCTCTCAAGATCTCTTCTTCTTTCTTCCACCAACGGGTTCTAGAGCTCCAAGGAAACAAGATTCAACAGTTAAGATTGATTTTGGAGGGTGGAGATGGCAGGTAGGAAGGTGGGCCACACAAGCTCTATCCATGGAGCTTGGAGCTTAGACGTTGGATCTCCCTTTGGGATTTGCTTGAAATGAGAGAGGGAGGAGTGGTGATGGGATGAAAAGGGATGGGTTCTCTTGACTTTTGGTAAGAAAGGAATGGGTTAAGAATGTATTGTTTTGACTTTGGGTGAGAGAAGAATGGGTGTGATGGGATATCTACTTGACTTGTACATTGATTGATTGATGTGACGTGTCATAGAGATTCTCTAAGAATTCATAATGCGCAGCGTTTTCCTTAAACTAAACACAGGCCCACATCTCTTGGATTGGGTATCGCCTTGGCGCGCAAGACACGGTGTCAGAACCGTGGTGACGGCATAGTCGCTAGGGTATAAGTTTTGAGTCAAGCCGACTCTGATATACAGGACACGACTTAAGATCACATGCTAACACCGATAGCAGATCGCAGGTCATCAAAATTCGACCGAGAGGACCATGAAGGCCTAAGGAATGATACGAGCTAGGATATAGGTCTTACACCTACAATCTCAAAATTATGAAAAGAAGATACTCTAAGCTATTGCAGATCTACTGTAATTTGAGTCACAATAAACCGTTAAGAACTTAAAGTATTCCTTTAAAATCAAACTAGAATCAAAGAAGGTTCAATATAAACATGAATCAAAGTAAAAGAAACATCCCATCACGCTACAAGCTTCACCTCTTAGCCCTAGCTAAGAGGTTTAGCCAACCATAGACATGATTGAACTAAAATCTCTTAAGAAAAGCATAAAAATGACTAAGGAAGAAAAACTCTTGGCGACAACTTCTCTACCCTTTTGCTTCACTCCTCAAACCCTAGAAGATTCCTAGGAACATCCTATAACTCCTATTTATAGTTGGGAAACTCCCTCTTACGAATCAACCTTGAAAATTCACAAACCGACCTTTGAACCGCCTCAAATTTACGCAATCTGTGTGCTGTCTGCGTAACCTTCGACTAGTCGAGGACAACCTTCGATTGGTCGAGGATCACCTTTGACTGGTTAAGGGTTACCTTCGATTCGTCAAGGATGACGGGAATTTTAAGGATTTTGATTGCTGGAGTTCGAGTCGAAATTCTTTCAACTAGTCAAGGAAGAGCTTAGACTGGTCGAAGGAGGGGTTAGACTAGTCGAAGAAGGTAGATTTTTAGGGTTCCTCTTCTTCACTTCAAGTCTTTGATTCTCTTCATTCCTCACGTGGTTTTCTTGGATCTTTAGCACGTGAATTCTTTATTTTTGGTCTTCTAAGATCCAACCTTTGGCATGGTGATTCTTGAGCATTAAATCCATGCTTTTAACATTCTTTCAATCCAAGCTCTTAAATCCACCTTGCAACAAAAATATGTATAAAATAGACCATTAAGCACTATCATATTCATAAAACCAAGATATAAATGGGGGATAATATGCAGTATTTGACCCTCGACATCTATAGTCGTTAATTTACTACCAATAATTATCTATTCTTGGGAATTATAGTATCATGTTAATTACGAGTGATCTTCATTATTTTTGTGGGATGATGGATACAAGCATTGCCCTTGCCTTTACCAATTATGTTGAGTTATCCCTTCCCGCTCTTCTCTTTGTTGAGTTGGCCATTGTCACTCTCCTCTTTATTTATTAGCCATTACTGCTCTTCTCTTTGTTGAGTTGACCATTGCCACTCTCCTCTTTGTTGAGTTAGCCATTGCGACTCTTCTCTTTATTGAGTTAGCCATTGCTACTCTCCTCTCTGTTGAGTTAGCCATTGCTACTCTCTTCCTTATTTTATTAGTTGTATGCTATTTAACTTCATGGCTTAGACATGTGCCTTCAAATTCCAAAACTCTCATAATTTAAATTATCTCTCTATTAATGCAAGTGATGTTTTAAAGGTATCACAAATTATGATCCAAATATTTATTATGGATATAATGTGTTACGGGTAGCAGCCCTCTTGGTCAGCACGTAATTCCATGGGTTGGTTGGCATGACGCACAATCGATGTAAATAAACCGCAATGCATGTTACATCACATCTCGAGATTGGATGTCACAAATAGTCACTCCATGAACATATCGTGTATGTAAATCCCTAATCTTGTTGTTATGTCGCCTTAAGATGTTCGCATAAATCCACGTTAATTTTGGACACGCAGACAAATCTCCGTATTGTGAGAATGCGGGGTGAGTCGGATATTATGAACTATTTTTCACATTATGATAATGATCACTACATATGATGAGCCCCACACACTTTTCTAGGCATACATTCATGTAGATCGGTTGCGCATGCTGATACCTCTCGTAGTGGTGGAGTACGTGACGTATCAGAACTCTTACAGTACTTTTATGAATCTCTTGAATTATTGTTAATCTTAAAGGATAACCATCACTATGAGTAGGGCATTAACCCTCTCCAACTGTACAGATGATGTAGTTGATGTACAGATTAAAGACCTAGAGGACCATCTCCCTGGAAGATTATATTGAAAGAATAAGAAGATAGTTTTATACTTTCATTACAGACTCGATAATTGTAATAAGCTCCCATTGGGAGGGTATTTGATTATTTACTAAATCCTTTTACTTTGATGAAATAATTAATACAGTTGATTTTATTCTCGTGAATGTTACCTTCATGAATGTATCTGGATGTGATCTAAATAAAAGAAATATATAAGGTGCAATTTTTGAAGCATCTAATTTATACATTATTAACACTCGGTTTTCTTGGGCACGAGTATAAACTCTGGCTGTGAAAATTCAGGATGTTACACCCATACACATGTACACTATCATTTATAGACTAGTTGTTTAATTGACATATCTATTGTAGTATATGTGATTGGACCCTCTATTAGCTTGGAAACCTTAGAGTTAATTATTTTACTTAGTTTAAATGGGCATATTAATTTATGTAAGAAATTGTATATTAAAAGGCATAAATTTTATTTAGTCTTAATCACCCCAGCCACTCTAGGACATAGTTATTCATTCCTTAGGCCCGCTGAGCTTCCGCACCTAGCCATGGTAGACTATCCCATGTAATTTTAGATTTATGTCCACACAAGCATCACAATTACACATTGCCAATTGGTGATAAACACCTTATAATTTCACAAGGTTAAGTGGCCACAATTCCACAAGTTTTCAATCGCCACATGAGCTTCAATTTCACATGATTGAGAGGCTACCTTTATGCCAGAATTTCACCGATTAAGTGGCCATAAATATATCACACAGTAGCATGGTTGAATGGCCACAAAGTCATAATTTCACATGGAGGAATGGTCAATAAAAATTTCCAATTTACATGATTAAGTTCTCCCAAAAATATCATGATTTCACATCGGATAATGGGCCATACTAAATGACAAGTTTCCTTAGTTTGGTGGGACTCTTGAGATCACAAGATCACAAGGTTAAATGATCACACCACTATCACAAATTCAAATGGATAAGCAGTCATAAAAAAATCATGCTCTCGCATCATTTATGGGTAACATGACTAACATAAATTCATCTAGTTCGGTGGACCACTCACAATTTTATCTAGCTAAGGGGAAAAAAAAAACTATTGTCAAATGAACAACTTGGATTTAAACACATCAGCTAGATAGGTGCCACTGGACAACATTGATTAGACACATACATCAAGGAGGGACTCATTAGATAGCGTGTATGGACAACATACATCTTTGGGGGGGGGGGGTGTTGGGCTCTCGAATAGGTTTCGACACTGGGTGCCAGGGCAATGTAGATGTAACACATGTAGTGAGGTGGGACCCAAAGACTTCAACAATGGGACCCACTACTCCAATAAAGTGGTCCACTTGAAATCATGATCTATTAGATTTTGGGACACTCCCTAACATAAGCTGGTGAAATAAACGGATGTAATATATTTCTCACAAGTGTCATGGTGGGGCACACTATCCCATGTGGTGGGCCCACACCTTTAAATGATTTTATAAAATGGATGGATGGTGTGATGTGAATCTCTAAGACATATATCGTAGTGAACCCCATGAAATTTTCAACATGGGGGTTATTACCACCTTAAAATGATTTTGCAAAATGGATGGATGGTTTCAATTTAGAACATATATATCGTGGTGAGCCCCAAGAAGTTTTCAATATGAGGGTTGATGCCCCTATTATTCACAGCAATGAGGCCCACCTGATGAATTGGGTCCACTACATTTTCTCGACTCGTGCCTTAAAAGAGCGGGAAAAATGGATGAATAGTGTTGTCACACAATACTTAGAGGAAGGTGGGCCCCTGCGTTTTCAACGGTGGCATTCAATTCTCATTATTTCTATGGTGGGATCCACCTGAGATTTGTATCTAATTTATCTAAAAAAACAATAAAATGAATGAAGAAGAGGGTTAAAGTCCTTAACGGTGGGCCCTGGCAAGCTTCAACGGTGGATGTTATTGCCACCGCTACTTCCTACAACGTGGTGACCCCCTGGATTGGGTGGTGACATAAAAACAATAAGGTGGAACAGTAAACCCACATTACAGTGGGCGAAGCGATGGACACCACAATGTGGCCCACCCTATGGTGAGCCAAACGCCTCCAACAGATAGAAAAACAAGAGATAGAAAGGGATAGGGAGAGGGAGAGTGAGTGAGAGATGATTGAGGGGGAAAAGTACTCACCAAACTTAGGTTGGGCTGGGTTCGAGTTTTAGGGGGGGGGTCTCTCTGGGTTCTTCCTCCTTTCTCTTCTTTTCCTTTCTTTTCTCTCTTCCTATTCTCTCCTTTCTTTCTTTCTTCCTTTCTTTCCTCCTCTTTTCTTTCTTTATTTTCTCTGTTATTCTTTCTTTCCTTCTTTCTTTATTCTTTCCCTCTCTCCTTACTAAAATTACAGCAACTAACTCAAGTTAGAAGTTACTTAGGCTAGACAGATAATCATGGGTTTAGGGAGAGGAGGTAGCTAACCTACCATGGGTTAAAAGGAGGAGTCACTAGAGTGTATTGTCATATATGCATTGGTTAGAAGGGACATGAGTGGTGAGGTGTCATAAGAAGAGGGTACATAGTATGAGATATTATATATGTGAGGGTGAGGTGTCATGCATAGGGTGAGGTGGTATGAGGAGAGAGTGCAAGATGTGTGAACAGAAGGAGAGAGAATGAGTGGTGTGTGTGAGTGGAGGGTATGTGTCTGAAGTGAGAGAGAGAGAGAGAGAGAGAGAGAGAGAGAGAGGAGTGTGATGTAATGGGCTTTTAGCCTATGGGTGTTGGGTTAGGCCCAAGCCCACCTAGGGTGAGGGGAGGCTGATTCCTCCCTCATCTAGGGGGTTTCTTCTTATATATGAGTTTGTGGGTTCTTCGAGCGATGTCACACATGTGCAAGGGTTGGATTTATATGATTAGGGGGTTGTGCTCATGCCTATGGGGTACACCACGCATAAGTGCGATGCTGGAAAACACGTGCATAAGGGCACGATCACACATTCATGCACACACTTGGGGGGTTCCGGAATCAACGGGGAACACACTCACACCCTCAAAAAGGTCTACGAAAGGGACCGGGGGAATGCACAGGGTACAACCACACACGAATGGAAGTTAGGGCATGCTTTGGGAAGGTTTCAAAAAGAAAAAAGGGGGTATTACACATTTGCATTCATACTTACATTGTATCTATTACTTGACTTTATTGATTTTAGTATTTTTGATACTTATGGTTACACGCTTATACATCTTAATTATTGTACAAATTGTAGTTTATTATCCACCATAAGTAGAGATATACTCACTGATCTTATAAAGCTTATTCTAGTTGTCATTTATTTTTTTCAGGAAACCCTAGCCAGCCGTCATAGCTAAATGAGAAGAGAAACTTTATCCCATTTAGTACAGTCTTTCTTTTAAGAATTTAACAATGTAACTAAACATGTGTGTATTTGGGAATGATATAGTATTGCATGTTGGGTTGTTACCATATCTTGTGTTCAATATTGTATATCATGTTTAAGGAAGGAACACTACTCAACCGTACAAAAAAAGAAAAAAGGTTCCCCCAATTTGCCCCTCAAGAGTGGAGTCAAGGTCCCGGGCTTCGTTTTCTGGGCATGACAATGATAGATCGGGGAGTGACCTCATGAGTTGGAGGACCTATGATGGCTAATTTGGATCATGAAATTTATATACGCAATTATCCATGTCCAAGTATAATATTTATGATCTATATGGTTGTTTATTATTTAAAAATATGATGTATTTGCATTTAGGTTATTTTTAGGATTAGATTGTTTAAAAAACATGAAAACCATGTATATATCCACTATTTAGATCCATAGGACCCGACACATTCCTGAACTATAACATTATCTCATTTCATAGATTGATCACATGTTTGTTAAAACAAAGCATCATCACTTGTCACTACCCTTTTAAAACCACTTTAGGTCTCCAATCTTCAACTTTCTAAAAGAGCCTCTTTTGTCATAAAATAGTCACTGCCTCTTTCACATGAGGTTTATGTTGAATTAGTATTTTCATAACATCAACTTGGTTCATAGATATTTTGAAATGATCGCAACTAAAGTGTTATTTTCTATTTTGATGACAATTTCTAACATCTAATCACATAGATTATTTACTTTATGAGAAAATTTTCCCACGAGGTCATTACCTTGATTGATCGCCCTCATATGCTTTCAAAAATACTCTCTGAGTGCAACTTCCTTTCTCATGTGTGATGGCGAAGTGATCCCATGCTTCTTTCATCGAATCCAATTGTCTAACATAGAAAAACATATATGATCCAAAATAAAAATAAAAAATAAAATTGGATCTCATGTAGAGCCTTCTCATTATTCTTCATCCAATCGGTAAGTTTCACTTGGCCTGCCACCAATTAAGATTGCTACTGCTAATAATATCTCAAAGGCCTTGGCCAATTAAATAGCTTTGTAGCACACTTTTCAATTTTTATAATTCTTGGTCGTAGAAATCCAAGAACAATAACACTTAATGTTGATATGATCGAATGCACCAACACTAGAAAAAGAACTTGCAAAGAAGAAGAACTAACACAAAGTGAAAGTAGAAAAAACTCAAAACACGATTAATCTATTCACCAATAAGGCTCCAATGCCATGTAAAAATCACGCGACACATATAAATAAGGTTATGAAATGGGTCTTACATTGTGGGAAAGAAGAAATAAAAAAACAAGATGTGAGTGTAGAGAAAGAAGAGAGAAATACTAAAAGACAAAACTAATTTATTTAAAAGGCAGGGAAGAGGAGAGATATTCTACATGTTGTGTTGTGTCTAATGAGCCCTTATATGGAAGAAAGCACATTATTTCTTAATCTTAACAACACCACAAGTTTAAGATTTTTTTATTTTTACTAACTGCCTTTGTAATTTGACTTGAGCTTATTTAATAGCTAAGCATCATAATTAATTTAGGATTCATCAATGATTCTCTGTAGTGCCTATGTGCCAAATGTGTTACATGTACAACCACCCATTATCAAGTGTGTCAATGTGCCCCCAAGTTCCAATGTGCCACATGTGCAACATGTTCTACCTTCATCTTCAAGCACCCCACATGTGCAAATGTATCACATCTATTATTGTGTCATATGTGCCACATGTACCACCATCCATCTTTAAGTGCTCTACATGCACCACACGTGTCAACATGCCACACGTGCAATTGTACAACTCTCTATCTTCAAGCATCTCACACGCGCCAATGTCCTAGATGTGTGAATGTGCCACACCTGACAATGTGACATGTGTCACAACTTCTCATTAGTGCAGACGTGTAATCTTCTATCCTCAACAAAAAATTTCATGAAATAATTGTAATAAGCCTATTAAATATATATACTTTATCTAAAAATAAGAAAATTTGAGCCTTTTGTAGGTCACAATTGTAATGATCACAAACAAACAACTTGCCCACGTTTTTTAACCATCCATTTAGATGGCCAACCTTTGGACAGTTTCGATAATTCTATTAGTATGATTTTAGCAATGTAGCTAATAATTAAATTATTTTGGAGCATCATCAACGTGCTACGTATATGATGAACATGTACATGGCGGCATCTTTGTTTACATGTGCAACTTTCCAAGGGAGTTTAAAAGGGTATTTCAGTCCACTTCCAAATACTCTATTAAAGAGAGGATTTCATTTACATACCTTACTCCCATTTCATTTCATTTACATGCATTTACTCCCACCCAAACACACCTGAAATGCCATGTACCCCCAATTTCTCCAATTTACTCCATTTACCCCAAATTCTCTCATTTACCTTCATTTACTTCCATCCAAACTACTTTAAGCTAAATAACTTTTCATTTTTCACTGTTTACATTTCCTATAAACACCGTTTTCCCTCTTCCTTTTTTTTTTATTATTAAAATTCCAAGAAATCAAACAGGTCTTTGGTGCAAGCCCGGCCCTCTTTTACCTACACGTGATATGCTTGTAGCTCATTTATCGTGTTCAATCAAGTAAAGTTCCTCTATTTGGCTCTAGCCTTCTAAAGGCTCCTACATTCCATCGGTTGCCCCACTAGGATTTGCACCGAATGAAAGATGAAAAAGCCTGTGTAACATACGTGGGTACGGTGCCGGGTAACTTTCACTGGCTCAGCGAGTCCTAAGGGCTGGGTGGGTTTGCTGGACCTAGTGTTCGTTTCTCACCATTAAAATATTAGTGGTGAGCTTCAAAGTGCAACCATGTCATGGTTGTTCGGTAATCTAGATATCCATTTATCAATTTAAATCTGGTCCACTCTCAATATTACTTTTAACCATCCATTTGGTGGGTATGAACGGATGATTAGAATTGATTTGCTACAGTAACTTTGTATCTATGCTCCATTCTTAAAGGGATCCACAACTCGCATATTGTGGATAGCTGGACGTCAGTGCAACGTCCGACAGGATGTGTGACTGCAACTTTGCAATGATACAACATACACCAGCCAAAGATACACTCTCCGTAACCCAAAGTGAGATTTCTCTAGCACGGCCCATTGCATTGCCACGCACACACGTGTGTATTTAAAAAGTTAATTAAATTTGTTATTACTCTACAAAAGGCTAAAAGAGCTAAAGAAGAATTCTACACCCTCGGCCACGAAAGCGAAAACTGAAAGAGACCCATTACAGAATATTTACCATCTGAGTACTGATTGTTTGGCATCTTAGGGGCCATTTGGACACCACCAAATAAGTTACTTTTTAATTTATGTTAAGTAATTAAGTTATTATTATTATTTTTTAAAATTAGTTTGATTAATTTTCATGTAAAAATAGCCCATCTGTTAAAAGATACATATCTTAATAAGTATATTTTAACTTCTTAACTTTTGACTTTTCTACTTCTCTTAGAATACATGCTAGAGACTGTTTCATCACTCTATGTCAAAGGAGGCCCCATGTGGTGGACTATCCACGTTAAAGGTGAGGCTCACATGGTGGATGTCCACATAAAAGGTAGGCCCCACATGATGCATGAAATGTCAGCCTGTAATGATAAAAAAGCCCACATCCGAAGTGGGATGGTATGATGGATGACCCACTTCAAAGGTGGGGCCTACATGGTAGATGGTCTACATCAACGGTGGGCTCCACATGATGGGTAGTGGACATTGAAGTCGGGCCCTATATGATGGATGGCCCATATGGAGGTGGCCCCATGGATGGTGCACATCAAAGGTCGGTCCCTAATGATGAATGACCTAAGTTCAGGACGAGCCCTCTATAATGGACAACCCACATTGAAGGTTGGGGCCACATGATGGATACTCAACATCAAAGGTGGGCTCCATATGATGGATGGTCCACATCAAAGGTCAGCCCCAATGATTAGTGGCTCATATCCAAGGTGGGCCCTGCATGATGGATGGCCCACATTAGAGGTGGGGCCCACATGATGGACGGTCTACATTAAAGGTGGGCTCCACATGATGGGCGGTGGATATTGAAGGTGAGACCCCACATTATGGACAATAACATTGATGGTGGGCCTCATTTAATGGATGACCAACATCAAAAGTCAACCCTACATAATGAATGGTGCACATTAAAGGTAAGGTCATAATAATGAATGGCCCACATTAAAGATGGGCCCCATATGATGGACGCCCTGTAAGTACTAAAATGATTAAAGCACACTTTAGTTGGCAAATTTCGTATAGTCAAAACAACTTGTCAAGAAACCTTCAAGTCTGGTCCAAGATTAAGAGAAGATCAAGTTCAAGTCTGGTACAAGATCAAGAGAAGATCAAGCTTAAGATCAACTGAAGTTTTAGTGGAAAATCAAGCTCACAAGACAAGATGAAGTTACTAATCAAGTTCAAGACAAAGAAGTTCAGTTATTTCACACATTTCAAGTAATATAAAACCTTAGAAAGACCTTAAGTTTAGGTGCTTAAAAAAATTATTTAAATTGAATTTTTACACTCATGTTTGCTTGAAATTCGACCAGCCTAAGGTTTGATTCAACTAGTCTAAGTTTTCTCAGCTAGTCTAAGTTCAAGTCGAAGAAAAATGATTTTTTTTGTTGCAAATTTGACCAGTTGAATTTTCTGTTCGATTAGTCGAAGGCTGTAACGACCATGGAAATTTTTGTGCTAATTTTTCCTTAAGTAGTTGTTTTTGGGGTAATTAGCGCTATACTCGATTGCTTGTGAAATTCGCATCAATCACTTTAAATTGTATCTGCATGGTTCTAAACTTGTAGATTAGTTAGCGCTACGTTACTCTGAAATCTGGGATCCATCGCTAAATCCAGTTGTTCTGGAGAATTTTTGAAAGTTTTGGATCGGACCTGGACCGCGCGTCGAAAGTCCGATAGCGATGATCTTAGGCTGTTGCGGTCATCGAGTTGGGCTTGACCATCACCTCGAAAATCAAGTCCATGTGATGTTCTGGGTCGATTTGATTGAGTTCGGAGTGAGGAGTGTGAGAACGGTTGGATATTTAATGTGATTTTATGAAATCTGAGTCGTGTCGCTTACGCGATGATTTTAAGCTATCTGACCGTTGGATTCTGACCTAATTTTACCCTCTGATCAGGGAAGGTGGCCCAGGCATATCCTTATGCTTGTGGACCTGATCGAGATTCTGTGACCGTTGAATTGAGTGTGGTCCGCCACGGCTGATCTTAAGAGCCGGTCGGCACGAAAACTCTGCTTGACCTAGATCCATGGTCAGTGAGCTTAAGTCCGACCTTTCGTGGTTATAGGCCCACCAGAAGTGCTTCGTTGGATCGTAAGAGGCAAGTTTTGGTTATACCCTAAGTATACCTTAGCCCTGGGGTTATTTTCATCAATTTGAGGCCTATTTCTTGTCCTTAAACCCTGGCTCTCTTTTCCATACGAATTTTCTCTAACCCTAGCTTAGAAAGAGAGTGGAAAAGAGAGAGATAGTGAGAGAGAAGTTGGTGAATCATCTTGGATTCTTTCCTATTCTTCTGCATCCTTGAACCTTTACTTTGAATCGTTATTCTGACGATTCTGAGTTCATCTTAGGGTAAGTTAACCTAACCCTAATCTGTTTTAGAGCTTAGATTAGTCTTGGTGTTATTGTATCTTATTTCTATCCTTGCTTTAGGGTATTCTATCGCCGTTGACGAAGACAACTCGTCTAAATCAGTTCGGTGTTTCTTTCCTTGCTTAAGGTGCGGACTTTAAGTGTATAGGTTATGGTTTTCAAGGCTTTCAATGCCAGCTAATGATTTATTCTTGTTATGGATGAGATTTCGCATGCCAAATGTTGTGTTTACTTTGCGTTCCTGATATGCATGTGTTATATTGAGATTTGTGTATTCTATGTGTATGTATAAAGTACCGTATACGTATAAATTATGTACTTGTGTTTGCCATGATTATTTGTCATGTATGCATGCTAGATGTGTGTATGACAACTCCTTGGTAAAAGGAATTGTCCAAATGCTTGTTTTTCAACATACATCATGTATGTTGTACCATGTATTCTAAGTGTTTGTAGAAATGCATGAATGATCTAAAGTGTAACTTATTACACTAATTTCAGGCATTGAGAAGTGATTCTCAACACTCCTATTGATGTGCATGATTTCCTTCTTGCTAGTTACATTCCATGTTATTTAATTTCTAGCATTTCTTATGCTTACATTTATGTTAAGTTGATATTCCTCAAGTGCTTATGTACCATGATTTGAGTTGTTGTTCCATTACTATTTTACATTTAATATGAATATCTGTTTTAGTGTAATGTGTGTGGGACTATGCATTAGTCCAGAAAATCGGTAATCGGCCTTAAGATTGTGGCTGAGGTTGCTTTCACCACGTAGGACGTAGTAGACGAACCCAAGTCGTATTAGAGTTGTCGGCAGTGGTTTGGCCATGCGGAGTGTTTGTGCACTCTATGTCGTTCAACCCAACGTGCGCTCGTGCTAGTCGAGTTCGTCAAGTAACCCGATTGTCCGATGTGTGTTCACCATGTATAGACACTACTGCTTGAATCTAGGGTACCGAACTTACCAGTGAAATCCTATTAACCATGGTACCTTGATCCGCTAAGACTCATGAGCTGGACATGGTGGTATGGGACACCATGGTCGAGCTGTCGGCCTATGCTGGGGTGACGAGCCTCCCCGTAGTGACCAGTGAGCAACTAAAATCGTGAGCCGATTATGGTGGTATGGGACACTATATTCGTGCTGTCGGCCTACATTGATTGGTGATGAGCCCTTTGTAGTGACCTCGAGCATACCTGGATACCGCAATAAGGTGACGAGCCGAACTGTGGTAATAAAGGTATGAAAGGCGTGCATTGATTGGTGATGAGCCCTTTGCTACGACCTCAAATATATGATCATATGAGACGACTAGGATTGACGACCCTAGAATGAATCACTGTTTGGATGGTGACATGAGGAAGGTATCTTAGCTTCCCAATCCTCCTGTATGAAAAGGACTAATAACAACTTGGTAATCATATCCATGCACCGCATTTGCATGTGCTTTGTAGATTTGGCGCACTTTGAGGTAGTGTCATGCGTAACGTAAGATGAAGACGCTGAGGGTGTACGCGTGAGGGCACGCATCATTTTGCATACATCCCTGCATTAACAAGAGTACTTAGGATTTATTTAATTGTTCTGCTTTATCATTACTGTTTGATTGAACTGATAACATGTTAACCAGTGCCTTATTGTTCCACTGAGTTGATCACTCACTCCCATGTTCTGGGGCGGTGATAAACACCCACCAGACTCTGTCTTAGGTTCTGATGTTGCAGATGTTGATGCGACTTCTGAGGCAGAGCGGGAGATGGATGATGATGAGGCTGCTTTCTCGTATATGCAGTTTTCAGACGGGTTCTAGCGAGCCTCAGTCTGATGCGCGGGACTCTGGGATTATTTTTGGGAATTTAAATGATGTAACTTGATACTTATAATTTTGATAAGTAACACTTTCATACGACCTGGTTTGTATATGTACTTCAGGGATTTACACTTGTACACATATTTTTCTATAAGTCTTTCGCTTGCTTTAATCACTTATCCCTAAATTATATCTGTGTTTTGGCTTAATCTTTTCCATGTTTTATGCACTAATACAGTCAACATACATCAATCATTAAATATGTTGCATAAGTGATATTCTGGAACTCGGGAGCTGAGTTATGCTCGACCCCTGAATTTCAGGGCGTTACAAGTTGGTATCAGAGCATGATCTGGATTAAACCGGACCTGGGTTATGGTCACACACCGCACGTTGTCGCCACTTTAGTATATTTGGGTGCGCGTCTATCGTAGATTTTTGTGTTTGTGCTCCGTAGCTTCTATCGGCAAAAGTTTCCTGAAAACCTTCACCGAGATCGAGTCTATGCTCTCTCCTGATCACACACAGCAACCCGAAACCTTTCCTAGACCATCTATTAATGATTTTACATGGTCTTTCTTCCCTTTTTAACCCTTAAACCTTCCAGAAATCTTTATTTTAGATTTCTGCCAGAATGACCCGATAGGCGTCAAATCATACTAGGGGCCGATCGGGGCATTTCCTATGGGGCCCAGGGGGGAACCACATATTTTTGACCATGGGGGACCAGGAGGACCTTGCCTAAACGGTGAGGCATCACCGGTCAGTCCAGAGACCGGTGATGCCATCGCTGGTTCGGCGAGGGCTCGTCAATCAGCGGGCCAGGCGGGCCGGGCTGGCGCGGGCCGATGAATCCTAGGCCTTGTGTGGCCCACCCCTCCATGGTTTTCACTTTAAAACCCTTTCTTTCATCTATTTTCTTCACAAACACCCCTCCCAAGCTCTCCCTTTCTTGAAAATCTTCTCCAAATCCTTCCAAATCTCTTCCAAATCTTCTTCTTCTTCCATTTTTCATGCAAACCCATCACCTTATCTCAAAACCCTCTTTCCCATTGCTGATTTCCCTTTCTTTCCTTCTCATTTGAGATCCTACTTTCCCTTTTTGGCTCTCAAGTGTGTGGAAGCTTCACCATCTTCCTATTTCTCTCTTTCTCTCATTTCTCATGGCCCTCTTTGAGATTGTGACGACCATCTTTTCCATTTCTTCCCTTCTTTCCTTGATGGGGAAGAAGAGAGCACCCGTGGATGAAGCCAGGCCGAGCTGCCCAACCTGTGCACGGAGGCCGAGAGGTGCCGCCGCGAGCACGTCCGCCACTTGTGAATTCTAGACCAAGCGGGACCTCGATCCTCGAGTTCCCATTGGTAAAACTTTGTTGGCGGAGTTGTCACATGGAGTCTATAAAGGCCGTAGAGTCCTTTTTGAGGCTCATGTCGATCCGCGGCTCTTTGGTGAGTTTTTCTTGTTGGAGCGCCTAGAAGGGGCTGGTTGGGGTCCCTTGTTTGAGGGCGAGTATCGCGCGAATGCTAGCACTGTTTGAGCCTTTTATGCCAATATTCTTGATCCTTCGCTGGAGCCTCTGTAGTTCAAGATTCCTTGTGGTAGTGGTCGAGTGGGTATTGTCAATGTTGCTTTAATATCCCGACTCCTGAAGATGCCACTTGGTGAAGTGCATGCCAGCGAGAAGAATGTAAACAGTGTGCGTGAGAGGGATCGTCGCACCCGATCCTTATGTGGTCGTCTGGTCAAATGGCAGCCGAATAAGAGTCTTCTGGATACCTACATGACGGACGACTTCTGTTTGCTTCACCACATATTTACGTTCAATGTATACCCAAGGTGGAGCAACCGCAGCGAGTGTACGTGCCTGATGGTGGATTTTTTGTATCAGGTGGGGCAGGAAGCGAAGTTGTGTGTGCCGACGTACGTCCTGTGCCAGATTATTCTCATCGCTCGTTTGAGTAGGAGGACCGAGTCGCTTCCTTTTGGCCGCCTCATTTGCAAGTTTGCTCATGAGTTTGGCTATAGGCTTAGGGCTGAGAAGCCGGTTCCTGTTCGTCATATTGATTTGAGGACTCTTAAGCAGATGGAGATCGGTTCTGGTCGGCATGCCTCAGAGAGTGAGGCTGAGTCTGAGAGCGGTGATGAAGGGAGTTATGCTGAAGGTGGTGTGGAGATTGAGGAAGAAACAGAGCAGGACGAGGGAGAAGATGAGGCACAGGATTCGAGTGATAGCTCTCCTCCTGTGGCGCCAAAGCAGACTGCCAGAGATGCCCGTCTTACACAGCTTGAAGAAGGGCAGGCTGTTTTACGCCAGGATATTGTTGATCTTCGAGGCCTTGTTAAACATAAGTTTAAGAAGGTGACTCGAACTCTGAAGTCTATCCTGTGTTGCTTGCAGGATAAGGGTGCCCCGCCTCCATCTCCTGATTCCGACGAGTAGCTGTCGTCGTGGCCGTCCTTTGCTTTGTTTGTTATTTTCTTTCTGTGTGTAGCCGTTGTTGGCTTTGTAGTTGGAGATGTTTGTAGTTGTTGTAGCTGCTTGTGGTTGTTGTAGTTGCTGTGGTTGTTTGAAGTGTTAGATGTTGTTATAGTTCACATGCTTTCCTAGTCGTGATTCATGTAATGCTGCACTACTTGTATTGCGACGATTTTGGTTAATGGAATGCATGTTGATTTCTTAGTCGCACCGCTTTATCACTACGATGTTATTATGGGTATGGATTGGCTCACGAGGATGCGAGCTAAGATTGATTGTGAAGCTAGATCAGTGACGATCCATGGACCTGAGGGCGAAACTGCTACTTTCCCAGTTCAGGTCAGTTACCCTCTTCGTATTGATTATTATTCTTCTATGTTGGAGAGTATAGCTGAATCGGCGTTAGTTAGTACGCCGGTAGTTCAGGAGTTTGAAGATGTGTTTGAGTCTATTCCTGGATTACCTCCTCAGCGTGAGATTGATTTTGCTATCGATCTTATGCCTGGTGCAGCGCCCATTTCTTTACCCACCTATCGTATGCCTCCAAGTGAAATGGAGGAGTTGAGGAAGCAGATAGATGGTTTGTTAGATTTGGGTTTTATTCAGCCTAGTGTGTCTCCTTGGGGAGCACCTGTTCTGTTTGTGAAGAAGAAGGATGGTTCCTTGCGATTATGTATTGATTATCGCAGGTTGAATTTGGTAACTGTGAAGAATAAGTACCCTTTGCCCAGGATTGATGATCTGTTTGATCAGTTGAAGGGGGCGCGGTACTTTTCGAAGGTTGATCTGCAGTTAGGGTATCATCAGTTGCGCGTCAAGAATGGGGACGTGCAGAAGACCGCTTTCAGGACTAGCTTCGGTCATTATGAGTTCCTTGTGATGTCGTTCGGTCTGACGAACGCATCGGCCATGTTCATGGATCTGATGAACAGGGTGTTTCGGGCATTCTTGTTCTGATTTGTCATTGTTTTTATCGATGACATCTTGATTTATTCGGCGAGCCGGGCAGAACACGAGGAGCACTTAAGAGTGGTTTTGGATACTCTTAGGAAGCATCAGCTTTTTGCGCAGTTCAAGAAGTGTGATTTCTGGAAAGAAGAAGTCAAGTTCCTGGGACATGTGGTGTCCCAGGAAGGAATAGCCGTCGATCTTGCCAAGGTAGCTGCAGTGCAGGACTGGAAGCAGCCTGGTTCAGTTATTGAGGTAAGGAGTTTTCTGGGTCTTGCAGGCTATTATCGACGCTTCATTCAAGACTTCTCGAAGATTGCCAGACCGTTGTCGCAGCTGACACGGAAGGATTTGAAGTTTGCTTGGAATGAGCAGGCGGAGTTAGCTTTTCAGGAGCTGAAGGACAAGTTGACGTCCGCCCCTGTGCTAGTATTGCCAGAGCAAGGGGTTAAGTATATTATATATACTAACGCCTCTCGCATTGGCCTAGGTTGTGTCCTTATGCAGAAGGACAGGGTGATTGCTTATGCTTCGTGTCAGTTGAGGAAACACGAAGAGAATTACCCTACGCACGGCCTGGAATTAGTAGCTGTCATATTCGCATTAAAGCTTTGGAGACATTACCTCTATGGTGAGGAGTTCGAGCTCTTTTGCGACCACAAGAGCCTTAAGTATATTTTCACGCAGCATGATTTGAATATGAGGCAGCGCCGATGGATGGAAACATTGAAGGACTTCAAGTTCGATGTTTCTTACCATCCGGGCAAGGCGAACCTTGTGGCAGATGCGTTGAGTCGCAAGAAGGCTATTGAGTTTGCGGCTCCGCTAATGATAGCAGAGTGGGATATGTTGGAGTTCGTGCGCGATTTTGAGCAGAAGCTTACGGTGGTTGAGCCATATGAGGTTATCGCACACATTCGTGTACAGCCCCTTATCGACGAGAGGATCGTTGCAGCTCAGGCAGATGATGAGCTGTTAGTGAAGATGAGGAAGCGGGTTGGTACAGATGAGAACTCCGACTGGAGTGTTAGTTCTAATGGGGGCCTACGATTTTGTGGCCGGTTATGTTTTCCTGACATCCTTGACATGAGACGGGAGGTTCTCAAGTTAGCCCATAGTTCTAAACTTGCGATGCATCCAGGTAACACGAAGATGTATCAGGATATGAGGAGAAGTTATTGGTGGGACAATATGAAGGTCTAGATTGCTGAATTTGTTTCTCGTTGTCTCACGTGCCAGCAGGTCAAGGCAGAGCATCGCCGACCTCCTGGGTTGTTGCAGCCCATGCCCATAGCTGTATGGAAGTGGGATTTCATCTCTATGGATTTTATTTCTGGGTTGCCTAGGACGAGGAAGGGATATGACTCTATTTGGGTGATCGTCGATCGATTAACGAAGTCGGTGCATTTCGTACTGATCAGAGTCACTTACTCTACAGAAGAGTTGGCTAGGTTGTATATCAAGGAGATAGTGCGTCTGCATGGAGTTCCCCTGGAGATTGTGTCTGATAGAGACACGCGTTTTACATTTATCTTCTGGACTCGTATCCAGGAAGCGATGGGTGTGGCGAAGTTCGAACCGCGTTTCATCCGCAAAGCAGATAGGCGACGAGCACGTGAATCAAGTCACGAAAGATATGTTGCGAGCTTGTGTTTTGGATTTCGAGGACGTTGGGATGATTGTCTTCAGTATGCCGAGTTCGCGTATAATAATAGTTTCAAGGCGGCATGACTCCCTATGAGGCGTTGTACGGTCGCCCGTGCAGAGCACACATTGCTGGGCCGAAATTGGTGAGCGTAGTTTGCTTGGCCGGAAATTGTGCAGGTGACTTGAGAGAAGGTTGACATCATTCGACGTCGACTTGTGACAGCCCAGGAAGAGTTATGCTGATACGAGGCATCGACCGCTTGAGTTTGAGGTTGGAGACCATATTTTTCTGAAGGTCTCTCCTATGAAGGGAGTTCTGTGGTTCGGTAAGAAGGGGAAGCTGACACCGAGATTTATTGGTCCATTTCAAGTTCTGGATCTAGTGGGAGCGGTAGCATACTGCCTTGCTTTGCCCACACCTCTTGTGGGCGTGCATAACGTATTTCATGTTTCTATGCTGAAGAAGTACGTTCCTGATCCTTCGCATATTATCAGTTGGGAGCAAGTGCAGTTGAGTGAGGATGCCACTTATGTACTGTGACCAACTCATATTCTCGACAGGAAGGAGCATGTATTGCGTAGCAAAGTTATCCCTCTTGTGAAGGTGCTATGGACGCATCATGGTGTGGAAGAGGCTACTTAGGAATCTGAAGCTGAGGTCAGAAAGAACTACCCTCTGATCCTTGAGGAATTTATGAAGGTATGAATTTCGAGGATGAAATTTTCTTTAAGGGGGGTAGATTGTAACGACCTTGGAAATTTTTATGCTAATTTTTCCTTAAGTAGTTGTTTTTGGGGTAATTAGCGCTATACTCGATTGCTTGTGAAATTCGCATCAATCACTTTAAATTGTATCTGCATGGCTCTAAACTTGTAGATTAGTTAGCGCTACGTTACTCTGAAATCTGGGATCCATCGCTAAATCCAGTTGTTCTGGAGAATTTTTGGAAGTTTTGGATCGGACCTGGACCGCGCGTCGAAAGTCCGATAGCGATGATCTTAGGCTGTTGCGGTCACCGAGTTGGGCTTGACCATCACCTCGAAAATCAAGTCCATGTGATGTTCTGGGTCGATTTGATTGAGTTCGGAGTGAGGAGTGTGAGAATGGTTGGATATTTAATGTGATTTTATGAAATCTGAGTCGTGTCGCTTGCGCGATGATTTTAAGCTATCTGACCGTTGGATTCTGACCCAATTTTACTTTCTGATCAGGGAAGGTGGCCCAGGCATATCCTTGTGCTTGTAGACCTGATTGAGATTCTGTGACCGTTGAATTGAGTGTGGTCCGCCACGGCTGATCTGAAGAGCCGGTCGGTACGAAAACTCTGCTTGACCTAGATCCATGGTCAGTGAGCTTAAGTCTGACCTTTCGTGGTTATAGGCCCACCAGAAGTGCTTCGTTGGATCGTAAGAGGCAGGTTTTGGTTATACCCTAAGTATACCTTGGCCCTGGGGTTATTTTCATCAATTTGAGGCCTATTTATAGTCCTTAAACCCTAGCTCTCTTTTCCATACGAATTTTCTCTAACCCTAGCTTAGAAAGAGAGTGGAAAAGAGAGAGATAGTGAGAGAGAAGTTGGTGAATCATCTTGGATTCTTTCCTATTCTTCTGCATCCTTGAACCTTTACTTTGAATCGTTATTCTGACGATTCTGAGTTCATCTTGGGGTAAGTTAACCTAACCCTAATCTGTTTTAGAGCTTAGATTAGTCTTGGTATTGTTGTATCTCATTTCTATCTTTGCTTTAGGGTATTCTATCGCCGTTGACGAAGACAACTCGTCTAAATCAATTCGGTGTTTCTTTCCTTGCTTAAGGTGCGAACTTTAAGTGTATAGGTTATGGTTTTCAAGGCTTTCAATGCCAGTTAATGATTTATTCTTGTTATGGATGAGATTTTGCATGCCAAATGTTGTGTTTACTTTGCGTTCCTGATATGCATGTGTTATATTGAGATTTGTATATTCTATGTGTATGTATAAAGTACCGTATACGTATAAATTATGCACTTGTGTTTGCCATGATTATTTGTCATGTATGCATGCTAGATGTGTGTATGACAACTCCTTGGTAAAAGGAATTGTCCAAATGCTTGTTTTTCAACATACGTCATGTATGTTGTACCATGTATTCTAAGTGTTTGTAGAAATGCATGAATGATCTAAAGTGTAACTTATTACACTAATTTCAGGCATTGAGAAGTGATTCTCAACACTCCTATTGATGTGCATGATTTCCTTCTTGCTAGTTACATTCCATGTTATTTAATTTCAAGCATTTCTTATGCTTACATTTATGTTAAGTTGATATTCCTCAAGTGCTTATGTACCATGATTTGAGTTGTTGTTCCATTACTGTTTTACATTTAATATGAATATCTATTATAGTGTAATGTGTGTGGGACTATGCATTAGTCCAGGAAATCGATAATCGGCCTTAAGATCGTGGCTGAGGTTGCTTTCGCCACGTAGGACGTATTAGACGAACCCGAGTCATATTAGAGTTGTCGACAGTGGTTTGGCCACGCGGAGTGTTTGCGCACTCTATGTCGTTCAACCCAACATGCGCTCGTGCTAGTCGAGTTCGTCAAGTAACCCGATTGTCCGATGTGTGTTCACTATGTATGGACGCTACTGCTTGAATCTAGGGTACCGAACTTACCAGTGAAATCCTATTAACAATGGTACCTTGATCCGTTAAGACTCATGAGCCGTACATGGTGGTATGGGACACTGTGGTTGAGCTGTCGGCCTACGCTGGGGTGACGAGCCTCCCCATAGTGACCAGTGAGCAACTAAACTCGTGAGCCGATTATGGTGGTATGGGACACTATATTCGTGCTGTCGGCTTACATTGATTGGTGACGAGCCCTTTGTAGTGACCTCGAGCATACCTGGATACCGCAATGAGGTGACGAGCCGAACTGTGGTAATAAAGGTATGAAGGGCGTGCATTGATTGGTGATGAGCCCTTTGCTACGACCTCAAATATATGATCGTATGAGACGACTAGGATTGACGACCCTAGAATGGATCACTGTTTGGATGGTGACATGAGGAAGGTATCTTAGCTTCCCAATCCTGCTGTATGAAAAGGACTAATAACAACTTAATAATCATATCCATGCACCGCATTTGCATGTGCTTTGTAGATGTGGCGCACTTTGAGGTGGTGTCATGCGTAACGTAAGATGAAGACGCTGAGGGTATACGCGTGAGGGCACGCATCATTTTGCATACATCCCTGCATTAACAAGAGTACTTATGATTTATTTAATTGTTCTACTTTATCATTACTGTTTGATTGAACTGATAACATGTTAACCAGTGCCTTATTGTTCCACTGAGTTGATCACTCACTCCCACGTTCTGGGGCGGTGATAAACACCCACCAGACTCTGTCTTAGGTTCTGATGTTGCAGATGTTGATGCGACTTTTGAGGCAGAGCAGGAGATGGATGATGATGAGGTTGCTTTCTCGTATATGCAGTTTTCAGACGGGTTCTAGCGAGCCTCGGTCTGATGCGCGGGACTCTGGGATTATTTTTGGGAATTTAAATGATGTAACTTGATACTTATAATTTTGATAAGTAACACTTTCATACGACCTGGTTTGTATATGTACTTCAGGGATTTACACTTGTACACATATTTTTCTACAAGTCTTCCGCTTGCTTTAATCACTTATCCCTGAATTATATCTGTGTTTTGGCTTAATCTATTCCATGTTTTATGCACTAATACAGTCAATATACATCAATCATTAAATATGTTGCATAAGTGATGTTCTGGAACTCGGGAGCTGAGTTATGCTCGACCCCCGAATTTCAGGGCGTTACAAAGGCTGATCTTCAACCGGCCCAAGTAATTTCGGCTCGAAGTCCACCAACTAAATCAGTTCGGATTTTTGGGATCTTCGACCAATCGAAGACCACATTCGACTAGTTGAACAAAGCTCTTTAACTAGTCAAACTGGTCCACGGGCTAGTCGAAGATTGGATAAATCTTATCCCGCTTAAATCTGAAAATCCGTTGAACAGAATCCGGTGCTCGGGCTAGTCAAAGACTGCCTCAGGCTAGTCGAATATTTAACTTCTTTGCCTATAAATTGAGGTTCTCTCGCAATCCGAAATATTAATTATTATCATTAAAATTCTTCAACAAGAGAGAGAGAGGCTCCAGTTATTAGCAAGCTATTGAACAGTATTTATAAATTATTTTTATAGCTTTTGTTTAATTCCCTTAATCTCATATTATGTCATTCTGATTCTAAATAGAGTAAATACTACTATTCTTTTGAGATTTAAGAGAATTAACTCAAGTAGCCATTGATTTTAACCTAATTAAAAACAATAGAACCCTAGACCTTTTCTATCTAACTGAACATTGGACAATCGACATTCAAGAAAGCGGTTCTTCGGCTGCAGCTTCTGAAACGTCTTCTATGGTGAAGATAAGTATACCTTTAATTCTTATTTTGGTTTTTCTGAGATAGCTAGAAAATCTCAGTGTAAGTTTTTTCTAAGATAACCTAAAAACTTAGTGAGGGGTTTGATTGTGATAGCCTGGTAAAAACACAAGCGTATCAGGTTTTAAGGTGACCCTGAGAAAACCTTTTTCATAGTGAAAGCCAAGATTACTTAGAGAGTAATTTTAGAAGTGGAGTAGGTGCAGCTATTTTAAAATAATTGTTAACACACCGAACCACTATAATTCTTTGTGTTATATGGTGAATGTTTTTATTTTTTATGTAGTGAATGGTTGTATTTACATTTCAGTTTAAGTGGTAAATGATTGTAATATTTATTTTTATTTACTCTTGTAAACTTTGAGATTTTGATTGTAAAAGTATTCATGAAATAAGGTTGTTCTGCCTAAACTCTTAGGTGAAGGTTGTCCTATAAATCATTTGAAATCAATGTTTCAATACTTTAGCAATTGAGATTTCTGATTTATTTATTATTCAGCACTTTATTCGATTATTTGGCAGTCCTATTCACCCTCCTTTAGGACTTCTTAACCTCTCCTTTTCATGCCCCATATCAAAGGTGGGGCCCATACAATGAATGGTCTACATCAAAGGTTGGCCCCATATAATGAATGGTGTATGTGAAGCCAACCAAACAAACTCATTAATTTGTTTGTGGAGATAATGGCGTATATGATGTTCGAAACCAAACATGCTTTTCTACTCTCTTTTTTTATTGATAAGTATGTATGTTATTAAATATACTTATCAACCAAATAAGTTGAAACCAAGATAAGCTACTTATGGCATGAGTAACTTATTCAAAGTAACTTATAACTTATAATCCAAATGCCCCCTAACTGTCGGTCGTTACCTTCTCATTGCTTATGTTCTTGCAATATAATATCTAAAAAAGTAATGGCATAGTGATTCGCTTGGGCATATTCACCCTTCACTTCTTGCATGTGTTTCCTTCATTTAATTCAACAATTTTCATCTTAATAAGTGACTTGTTCACATTAATGTGTATGCAACATCCTATCCAAATTAGGCCAATCTGAACTCATCTGAACTCTCATGGGCCACAACAAGGGAAAATGAGGATGGGGTACACAATTGAAACCTTTATGGACTATTGTGGTTTTGGTTGATATTTGGTTTTTCTCTTCATATTAGTTTTACACACTTTCTAAATAGGTTAGGTGGCATATAAACGGTAGGGTGTGCCATAAGACGGTTGTAATGATCATTGACCCATCCTCACTGTTCCATATAGTCGGGCAGGCTTGAGTTTTTCGTGAGGGCTCACATGCTAGTATGAGTTGGTGCAAATAGATGACTCAAATTGCTTAGTGTAAAACAAAGAACCTGTTGGGGATTGGGTTGCGCAATCACACGGAGATGGATCTAGGATAACAATCCAAGAGCACCAAGCATACACAAGAGAACACAAAGATTTAACGCGGAAAACCCTTTTGGGAAAAAACCATGGCACAAAGTGACAGAAATCCACTATGAAAGCATAAATTACAAAGAGAAAAGACTTCTTGATTTAAACAATCTCGAATCTCACCCTTTTACAACATTTGAAACCCTAGAACCCCTTCTAGAAACCCTTTGGAATACTTTAAAAAGCCTTAGCATTATTTTAGAAAGGCCCTAGGAACTTCTATTTATAGTTTAGGAAATCCCACTTTCGCACTGACTTGAAATAGTCCGGAAACTACCTCGAATTTACACAGTCCGTGCGCAGTCTATGTAACCTTCAAGTGGTCAAAGCAGGGCTTAGGCTAGTCGAAGGGCACCTTCGACGGGTTGAACCTGTCCTTCGACAGGTCAAAGATTTCAAAATTTTCAAAATACATTGTTGCTGGACTTTGAGCTGAACTTTTTTTTAGGCTAGTCCAACTTTTCATATTTAAGACATTTGTTAACAACAATCTCCACCATGTCTTCAATCTTCAAATGTGTAACTTCTTACCCTCTTCTCTTATCTCTACATTATATCATGGCTTCAATCAATGCTTCTCGTGCACACTCCATCTTTCTTTTACATCATCGCTAAGCTCAGAGAAGTTGCACAGAACTTAAAATTCTCTATAGGAACGACCTTGGTGAGCATATCTACTGGATTCACGCTATTGTGAATCTTCTCCAGTGTTACACCTTCTTCCTCAAGCACCTGTTAGATAAAGTAGTGACGAACATCAATGTGTTTAATATGTGAGTGATAAGCAGAATTTATAGCCAAATTAATAGTGCTCTTATTATCACAATTAACAGACACAGCCTCTTGTTAAAGCCCTAACTAATTTATCATGCCTCTTAACCAAACACCTTCCTTAAATGCTTCTGTCACTACCATATATTCTACTTTAGTTGAGGAAAGAGTCATCACAGACTAAAGCTTCGACATCCAACTAATTGCTCCACCTGCTAGTACAAACGAGTAACTTAAAGTTGACTTTCTGGAATCCACACTGCCTGCATAGTCTAAATCCACGTACCCTACCAACTTTGCTCCTATCTTTTCAAACGTTAAGACGACACTATTAGAAAAATGGGCAAAGGCTACGGATTTAATCCATAGCTTCAAATAGCTACGGATTTAATCCGTAGCTATAACTTCAAATAGCTACGGATATAAGCCGTAGCAAATATTTCTGTCGCCAAAAGTACCTACAACTACGGATATTATTGGTAGCTAAAAGTACCGTTAGATCCGTAGCAATATGCCGAATTTTATAACAACTACGGTTGTCAGATTACCAGCTACGGTCAATATCCGTAGCTATTTCCTACATTAAAAAAAAATATTTTCATTCATTCATTCAATTACCACCTGCATAATCATTCATTCATTCATTCAATTACAATTATTCAGTCGATTACAATCATTCATTCAGTCGATTACAATCATTCATTCATTCAATTACAATAATGAATTAATTACAATCCTTCATTCAATTAAAAGAAAGTGAGCATAGAGAGTGTCTTGGTAATAATGGAATCCACACCAATAGTAGACTGAGAGGTCGGAGTTTGATCGGAAGGTGACTATTTGTGACATTTTGGGGTCTGCTGTGTTCTTGAAGGTCATGTCTCAGATTATGATGCCTCTGCCAATGACTCCTACACTAGGAAATGACATTGATTAAATGATTAGGATATGAAATGATATTGATTAAATGGTTAGGATTAACTGATGACTAATGATATACTTGTTGATTTTGTTGTCTACATGGTCAACTTTTCAAATTAATCAAGCTTTGAGACATCTGAAAGGGAAAGGTACTGGAGGCTTTCATACTTATATGTAATAAACATGCACACCATTACTTTGGAGACAACTTTTAGATAGTATTAATCTCTTGATAAGCAATTGCATAAGTGAAATTAAAAATAAAATCTTCATCTCTTTTTTGTAAGGTAAAATATATATATATATAAATCAGAAATTTATATTCTCCAAAGCTCGCTACTATTTATATTGACCAATGAATATGTCGATATTAGAATCAAGTACTTGCACCTCTATTTTCTTGATAACCTCGGGGAACAAAAGTAGATGCAACACTTGTAGCCAAACAATGGAAGGTCAGTCTCCTAGTTAGTTTCCATTATAGAAGAATTTAGGAAAACCAACTCCTTAGACAATCCTCATAGATCATTTCTTCATTTTTTGCAATTTTCTCTAGGATATTAGAGATGACTATTCTCATTTCCAATTCACCGATGACACCATGGGTTGACCCAGTTGAACAGTGCCTAGTTTGGATAGTACAACTAACAAAAACAGTTAAGCTCAAGTCCAGTTTTTAAAACATTAGCATGAATTCCATGTACCTTATTAGGGTGAGTATTGGATAGGAGGGACACCATGGATTGTACATGGCCCAATATCACGTCGACTGGATGATCACAGCCATTCAAATTGAGGGCGTACAAAAGTGACAGAAAACCATTTTTACTATTACCATACTCTTTGCATGCCCGTAATTGTCTAGTTGTGATTTGTCCAATTGTGGTTATTTTTAATTCCCGTGCAATCTACAGTGGACCCTACAATATCCGATGGTCGTTGTTGATAGTAGGTGGAATTGCTTGGGCCTCACATAAATTCACATCATAATAAGGTACAAGGAGTTTATAGGGGATCATGGCTCTTGATATACAACCTGATTTCAAGCACTGACCTTATTTTCCTGGGACTCTGGATCTTTGAAACAATCAATATTGCACACTGATTTCATCACTTCTCCAAAGCTGTCACCATTCGATTCCAGCAGTAGACAATCAATTACAGACATCACAAGCTAAGTTAGTGACAATGGATAAAAAATGGGTGACACTGACAGCTGATCCACCATACATGTGGTAGCTTTTGTGTATGTTGAGAGAGACAATCCAAATCATCAATCATATAGTGGATAGACAACATGGAAATTAGACTGATCAGACAGCCATAACAATCTGATTTCACTAGTTGAATCCGAGATGGTGACCATTTTCTATTTTAACCGTCCATCTAACAGCCTACAGTTGATGATTAGCCCTTTGGAAATGAGAATAGTCATCTCTAATACCCTGATCTAACAGCCTACCATTTTCTGCATTGTACCATCGGTGAATTGGAAATGAGAATAGTCATCTTTAATATCCTGATCTCAAAACCTCTCACTAATCCAAGCTTAGCCCTTTGGCCACAGTTGTGAATAAAAATGGAGATAAAGCTCAAGTGGTAGACTGAGTGAAAGATACCTCATTTCAACACTGAGGTCTTGGTATTGATCCCTAGTGGGGGTGGCTAATAGTAAAGTGTCAACTGATAGTGGGGTGTACTAACAAGCTAACCCAAAAAAAAAACCATTAATTAGAATAGATAAGGACTCTACATTAATGCATTCCTTTATCCAAGACCCTCACCTATTGCCAAACCTAGTCCGGTGTAAAAATAGAATAGAAGTCCATAATGCTTTTGAAATTCAAAAATGAAAATGGATTTCTCGTCTTCTAAGTCGAGAGAAAAGGACGAAGGAGATTCCTCTTACTATCATTGAATGAATGAATGAATGAATGAATGAATGAATGAATTGCTTCGAATTGCATCAACACTTTGCATATTTGCACACGTTTAATTAAAACAGAGCCATTCACTACATATATGGTTGTGTGATCGGCATTTCACATATTCGTACACATTTAATTGAAACGGGGCCATTCTTTACACATGTAGCCATGTGCTTAGATTGAATAGTGACACTATCCACCTACCTGCAAGCATACATGCCAACAAGTTATCTCCACAGACCTTTAGCATGATTGTTGTTATTTCAAGTTTTAGAATGTCATGTACTAAATCGTTTCATTTGAGGAAATGTATGATATTCATGGTTTTCATGTCCTCGCAGTGGAAATACCATTCATTTGTCAGTGTTTTGCATCCGGAAAGATGGATACCATCTTTATTTCATTTCCATCTCAACCCAATTGAAAAATCATCAAAAGATGAAAACCCAAATTCTGATATATAGAGCGATCCTATTGGATAGGTTAATTAGATGCCACACAAATGGTGGGGTGGGCCTCATTCCACATAGAGACTACATAGATGTTACACAAATGTTTTAAGAATGCCCATTTTATCTATAAATGCTTAGTTTTTGAATCTTCCTTGAAAATGGTAAAACTTAAAAGCATGGAGGACAAACTGCTACATTTCTGTCTAACTAGAGAGCTCGGACTGAGGTTGATTACTCAGCGTGCAAAGCTGTAGGAAGAAAATTTTCCCGCCAAAAATTCATATGCATGTTAGATACTCACTGGTGATTGGATACATGTTGCCAAAAGAAAATATTTGAATCTACCAAGCATAACTACATCCCACCAAATGAGATTATGTGCACGAATTGGAAACAGTCAGAATTTCTTGTTAGTTAGGACTTAACAGCTCCAAACCAACAAGCAAATTCTGACGAATACAACAGCGTGGAATTCACTTTCAGCTTGCTCGTTTGTTGCAAATGGGGTAAGCTAGTTGAGTTTTATTTTTTAAGATTGGTACACCAATTGAGTATGGAAAGACCATGTTTAAGAAAGACTGAAATAACATAAATCGCACACACAAGGCTGCATTTGGATGCTCAATTGAATTAAAATCATTCAATTCAATGAAATTGAAATGACTGTCATGGGAATAACAGTCATCACAGTGTATTGAATTTGATGGCCAGCCCTAAATAGCAATTCAGATTATTTCAAGCCGGACTCAAACCACATGGAATTGCATCTGATGGAAATTCGAGATCTTTGAGTAGGATGCAAAAAGGTTCACTTACCTTGAAGCATTTGAACCACCAAGTTATCTTGTTGGGTAGCATGAATGGCCCGTTGTTGTTATTAGATCTATTTTACAAGTTCAAACATCTATTAGTAAGAAATTAAATAAATTAACAATTAAAGAAGATATTACCAAAAGCCATGAAATAAATGAATAAAAATCTCAAATTTTCAGATCCAATCGCCATGCACCCAAGCATAAAAGAATTGATCTGTATGTATGACAACAACATATGCTTGAATCTGAAATATGTAGCTCCAATCCTCCCATATGCAACATCCACCTGAAAGAATGCACATAACGATCATGCATGAGTAATCAATACAGGAATGTACAAGTAAAACCATGAAACCAGAGATACTCACTGTACTTTCAGGATCTCCTCCATAATTAACAATCTCATTCTAAAGCCCTTCTTCCTCCTCCTTTACCCAGGCTTGGGACCGGCAATGCAAGGAGTTGCATTGGTGGAGTTAAAAAAGGGCTTAGGCTCCATTTGGTTTGAAAAAAAAATGTATTCATAAATACTAATGTGATGACCAAATGGAGCCTAAGACTATAAATAAGTTCATATATAGAGTACAAAATTCATTCAAGTGGAAGGTTGTACGTCACACACATAATGGGCCATGAACTATATGACATATTGAAAGCGCCGAATGGGTTAAACCCATTTGTAGCCAGACCTAATCGAACATTGCGAGGTTCAGCAGAAAAATCTATATACTTGTCATCGAGATTCTTCCATGTAATAGAATCAGCCGGATGCTCCATATTTTCATGTTGAAATTTCCTGTTTGAGTGCCAAGACATTTCATTCGCCAAACATGGCACATTGAACATTCTTTGTAGCCTTGGTGTTAATGGAAAATACCTTAATACCTTCGCAGGTATCCTAGAATGTTTTCTCTTAGAATCCATTTCAGTCTTAAACCTAGGACTTTTACAATTTGTACAAATGGTTTTCATCTCGTTCTCTCTCTAATGTAAGATGCAATCATTTGGACAAGCATGGATTTTCACATAATCAAGACCCAACTTTGTAATGATCTTCTTTGCTTAGTAGGTATTAGTTGGAGCCTTATTACCAGAAGGTAATACCTTCTTCAGTAGTTGAAGGAGCTCTGTAAAGCTTTTTTCACTCCATCCATGATTCACCTTTAATTTGAAAAGTTGAACAATGAAAGTCAGCACGGTGAAATCTTGGGCCCTAGGGTATAGCTCAGTCATCGCGTGTCGTAGATTTGCTTCAAACTCATTAGTTTCATTTTCTCTAAAGATGCCTTCGACTACAGGGGTCACATTCGGCTTATCCTGTACAACTTCATCTAGGTTATTACCACCAAGTTCTTGAACGATCATGTTGTGTAACTCATTTAAGCTCGGGACACTATGGTATTGTTGGGAACTTGATTCACATACAGAATACTTTGGTGATACATGCTCCCCGTGCATGTTTCAAACCTTATAGCTTGGGTCGAATCCATTTTTCATTAGATGTATTTCCATATCATTATAAGAAACCGAAAACATGTACATCTGCAAGTGGTGCATAGACAAGGAACAAATTCTCTACCAGGAAGGTTTTCTCATGCAAACTTTGAAAAACTTCTGATTGTAGAAAGAAAACGTAGGTCTAGGAAACTTAGTGTCATCCACTCCTTATTCATTACAGCCAGATCTCGATTAACCAAGGGGTCCATTTTCAACCTGCACCTTACCGAAAATTAAAGTTGGAAATTAGCCTCATGCACCATCCTCCCCAAAAGTTGGAAATGAAGGAAGTGCTATTGGATGATTGAACCCATATAGATATTATCTACTAAATACAATGTATTAAGGAGTTTGCAATCATTGTATTTTTACAACAAATTAATAATGTTGCTAACATTTTGCTCTACCCAGTGTGGTTTCTGTGAAACCACTACAATGAGATGCACTCATTGTAGTTATATACATGGATACAACTAGATGCACTCAACACTAAGAAAGGTAGTTATATACATGGGTACAACTAGATGCACTCAACACAAGTTGCACTTTCACATCCTCACCATTAAAAGACAGAGGAAGGAATCTAGTAAGCATTCACTAGCAGTACATCAGTGGGAGTCAAGCCAAGGTTGCCCCACTAGCAGGGAGATTCACTATCAGCTCAACTGACATGCATACATTGGCTGTGTCGACAAGGGAAAACTAGTTTTCAAATCATGTTAACACAAATCAACAATGACGGTGGGTAAAATGAAACATTCTAAACCTCAATTTGTTAGTGTTACAATGTAAAACTTGGTTATAGAATGCTACAAGCTTTGGAGTTCTCCCTATGTTTCCCCAATTTTTCTACTTTTATATTTGTAAGCACATTATAAATTTGCACAACAACTCCAACCCGCTGGGGAAAGGCTATGATTATGATGAACACAGTACTGATGGTGATTGAAAAAAGGCTATGATTATGATGAAGATAGTACTGATGGTGATTATTTCCAAAGATTCAATGGATAATACCCAATTGTAGGCTAGGGATGCATTAGTCCAATTCTAGTTTCATCATCTTTCTAAAATTCTAAATAATGCACAGAGATGGACAAGCAAAGTCCATGTGCTTCCCTATAGAATGGATTGTTCTCATTACACAACAAACCATCAAATGGGCTTAAATTAATACCCATGCCTGCACTTGCACCCATTTAACCATCCCCAAACCCAGCCTGTTTCGAGCCAAGTTCGGGTACCCAGCCTATTACCACCACCACCTTTTTTTTTCTTTTTCCTTTTCTTTTCTTTTTTGAAGATTCTATTACCACCCTTTCCTATAATAGTGGAATTTGTTGTCATTACAATGGGTGTGAAGATCTTTGCAAGCCTGATGAGGTGTTAATTGATCGTGGAGGGGAAGCTCACATAATCCAATTGAATTGATTTCCATGTTCCCCCATGGGCCCATAATGCAAATGCTTCTCTTTGGTCCTCTTTTTCTTTTAGTTAGCTTATCTAATAAGAATGACAATCTTCTTGTTGTTTTCCCTTCCATAATCGACATATAGAGAAGACAAACTGAAATTTTTTAATCTTGACATTGTTTACTCAATCTATAACCGACATATAGAGAAGACTAACTGAAATTTTTTAATCTTGATATTGTTTACTCAATCTATAAATTCCACTCAATGTATCTTGTTGAGGACCATATGAGCTTCATGTCCTTTTTGGTCCAACCATTTACCAAGTAAGGGCTCCTATGCAAAACCTTTGAATCCTAATAAATTTGCATAGAATTCAAAAAAATCCAACTGAAATAACAGCCCCCCACTTAAATAAATCTGAACTGCCTTAGTGAATTGTGTTGTTGAAATCAAAATGACCATGGAGTTGCGTGAACCAAAGACGTGTAATCAAAATAAAAGATGACAACAAGCAATCAATTTTATATCAATGAACTCAATTTTCATCACCAAGCACCAAACAGATTTTAAACATAAACACCAAAAACCCCAAAATTTCCATTTGGAACTCTAGAGACGAGACAAAATCAGTACCCTTCTTTTAAAGAGGAACTACACCATAGTCTGCAGAGTATGGTGGACCATGCACATCCGCACATCCGCAATAAACTTGGCATACATCTATATAAACCTCTAAATCAATGGCCGCTATGGATGGCACATGGCCTGATGGTTACAAAGATTACACAGTCCGAGCTGCCTGATATTCGCCATCGAATAGACATCTAGAAAAGAGAACAAGTCAACAACATAAACTCAATAGGTGATATCAAACAGTAGAAATCATCACATAAATGATACTTCCAATCCATGTCCATCCACAACCAACGATTTGGATGGTCTAGATCAACGGGCAAGCACGCCACGCATCATACTAAACCTGAGAATAAATCCACTTTTCTAACTATTAATGTTAAGAAGGAGAAATTTAAAATTTCTATAGCATAGCAGTATAACACATTTACAGGAAGTCAGATGCTTGGTTCCCGCACATGCTCTTTCAATGCAAGGGTACCGAGTATAATTTTAACATCCTGTCAAAATCCAAAAATCCCCCAAATGAAAGTTTCAATTTTCTAGCACTGCAGAACCAAATTCAAAGAAAGAAAACAACCAAACGCCATTTCAGAATCATCTGCGCAAAATCAAAAGAAAAGGAAAAGAAAAACCCAGTTAAAGTTTCTACCATTCCAGTGATAAAGAAAAGCAACTAAGATTAAACACCCAACATCATTACAGAAAAGGAAGTTTCAGGATATTTTGCCAAAATCCAAGAAATCCAGATGAAGTTTCAAGCTTCCTAGCATTGCAGAACCTAAATCATAGAAGTAAAACAACCACAACACTATACAACAGAAGATTATTTCTGGTTCTCTAATCCGTTCCCTGTAACCTCTCTTCCACAACTTGGAGATGGGTTCTGGTGTTCTGTTGCTAGTGGCTCAGCTTCACCATTACCAGCATTAGAACATTCTTATCTCACCTTGGAAGGCTAATTTCTACCTCTAATTGATGAACAGGAACAGAGATTTCTCGTGCAAGATATATATGTTGGGCAAGTGATATTACAAGATACAGAAACAAAGATTTCAATGGCGTATCCGACTACAGCTGATTTCAGAAATAGAGAGAGAGAGAGAGAGAGAGAGAGGTTGGGAAACAGAGAGCAGAGAATGCGGCCGAGAGATGGGGAGAGGGTGAGGGAGAGCGGGAGATCGAGAGATGACGAGGGAGAGGCTGAGTGCAAGAGAGACAAAGAGGGTGAGGGAGCTTGGGAGACGAAGAGAGGGAGAAATGGGCGAATGCAAAACCCTTTTTTTGGGGAGGTACGCAGGTGGGAGAAAATGGCAGAATGAAATTTGGGGAGGGGCGCGTGACGGACGGCTCATTAGGACCGTGGGGCCCACCACGACGTATGTTATTTATCCACTCTGTCCATTAAATTTAAAATATTATTTTAAGGGTTGATGCAAAAAATGAGTCAGATTGAAGCGGTAAGAAGACCACACAACATATTAACAACAGATATTCAATTTTTATGATTTCTTATTGTGTGGTCCACTTAGACCTTTAATCTACATGACCTTTGGCCCAATCCACTGAAATTATATATCAGAATTTATGGATGGCTTAGATCAAACATATATATTTCAATGGGCCCTATGGAGGCCCTTAAACACCATCAATATCTAATACGGCTATGGTGAGGGGTAGGCTTTAGGTACGAATCAATTAGGTTTTCGGTACGGATTAAATTCGTAGCAAAATTGCTACGGATTAGATCCATAGCCGAAAGCTTTCAAAGTCCATGCCCTTTGCTTGATTTTTTGGTAGTGCGAGGTCTTTTGTACCTCGAATGTATCGAAGTAGTCGTTTCACCACTTTCCAATGTTGCTTATCAGGGTTTGACATGTATCTGCTCACAACACTGACTGCCTCTGAAATATCTGGTCTTGTACGGACCATACCATACATTAAACTGCCAACCACATTTGAATAAGGCACATGAGACATAACCTGCTTTTCCTCATTTGATTTAGGACATTGTTCTGAGGAAAGATTGAAGTGAGTCGCGTGGGGAATGCTCACTGGATTTTCCTGGTCAATCCCTTACTTGATCAGCACATTTTCAAGGTATTCTGCCTATGATAACCAAAACCTGCTCCTCTTCCTATCTCAATGAATATCTATGTCGAGAACCCTCTTTACAGCCCTTAGATTTTTCATCTCGAATGTCCCTAATAGATGAGTCTTCAGTATGTTGATTTTAGACATATCATGACAGACGATCAACATATCATCAACATATAATACGAGGATGATGAATTTGTCATCACTCAGTGTATTGTAATAGATACAATGATCGTATTCACTCCGAGTAAATTTCTGACTCAATATGAAAGAATTAAATTTTTTATACCATTGTTTAGGCGAATGTTTCAGATTGTACAACGACCTTACTAACCTACAAACCTTTTTCCTCTGCCCCTTTAACTTTGTAGCCCTCTAGTAGCTTCATGTAGATCTGCTATTCCAACTTACCGACAGGAATGCAGTCTTGACATGTATCTGTTCCAGTTCGAGATCGTATTGGGCAACCAACATTAACATGAATATGATGGATACTTACTTAACCATCGACGTGAATATCTTCATGAAATCGATTCCTTTTCTCTGAGCATACCCCTTCACTACCAGGATCACTTTGTGTCCATCCTGTTTCCTTTTAAATACCACTTGCATCTGATCGCTTTTCGTCACACTGAAAGCTCCATTAGTTCCTATGTGTGATTTTTGTGTAATAAGTCCATCTCATTGTTTATAACCGCCTTCCACTTTTCTACATTAGGCTTATTAAGATCCTCATAAATAGTAGACAAGTCTCCCTCGTCTGTAATGGGGGCATATGAGATATTAGAGTCATTCATGTATCTTGCCGGTAACCTATGATCACGCGGTGGGTTCCTTCTCACAGGTGGCTGCTTCACCTATTCCTATACCTTTATCTGCATATCTGTTTCTTCCTGAGTATCATCTATGTCAATCTAGTTGTCTACGATCAACATTTTTGGTGCTTCTTACTCATCTTGATTATTCTCGTGGAATAGAGAGCTTTCATCAAATCTGACGTCATGGAAGGTGATGACCTTGCATGTGACTCTGTCGAATAACCTGTAACCTTTCACACCTATATCATAGCCAACAAAGATGTATTTTTTGCTCTATGGTGTAGCTTATTTCTCTCAACTAACGATACATGAGAGTAAGACTCACAACATAATATAAGCAAATTTAAATAGTCTAGCTTATTACCACTTCATACTTCCTATGGGATTTTACATTCAATTACTGTAGAAGGAGACTATTTCACCAAATAAGAATCTGTGTTAATGGCCTCTGTCCATAGTTCATTGCCCAACGCAGCATTACTTAATATGCATCTAGCCCTTTCCAAGAGAGTCAGATTCATTCGCTCAGCCACACCATTTTGTTCAGGAGTGTGGCGTACTATGTCGTGCCTAATAATCCCTTCATCTTTGCAATATTCATTAAATTTAGTGGAAGTAAATTCTCCACCATTGTCAGTCCTTAAAACCTTAATTTTTCGCTGTGACTGTTGTTCCATCACTGCCTTCCATTGTTTGAATATGGTGAAAACTTTCGATCTATGTTTCATGAAGTAAACCCAAACTTTCCTCAAGTAGTCATCAATGAATGAAACAAACCATGATGACCCCCCAATGGAAACTTTTGGCAAAGGCCCCCATCCGTCAGAGTGCACATAATCAAGCACTCCCTTGCATACATGTTTTCCAGATTTAAAAGATAATCTAGATTGTATACCATATATACAATGCTCGCATATATCTAAATCAGAATTCTTAAAAGTTAGAATCAAATAATGATCAGATAATACCTTCATGCCCCGCTCGCTCATGTGGCCCAGACGAGCATGCCACATATGTACAGATGTGGAATATGCAACAACCGCTGCCGCTCCACCTGCTGAAGTGCTCCCAATCAACCTATAAAGGTTTTCGTGCCTTTGCGCTCTCATAACCACGAGTGCCCCTTTTGAAACTTTAAGGACACAATTAATATCAATGAACTTACACCCTATAGCCTTGAGTGCACCGAGAAAAATCAGACTTTTCTTCATATCAAGAATGTGCCTGACATTAGTTAAAGTAAACTCCATCCCACCAAACATCTTGATGCTCACTTTACCAATAGCCACAATATTACAATCATTGTCATTACCTATAAAGACATGTCTACCATTGCTTTCTTTGTAAGTGGCAAACTAATTCCGATGAGGAGTCATGTGATATGACGCTCCTATGTCAAGGATCCACTCATCTCTATGATTGTCATTAAAGCGTCCGATCATGGACACAGACAGAACATCACTTCCACTTGTCTCTTCATCAAATGTGACAATATTAGCCTCCATGGAATAAGCCTTTGAATTTTCTTTCTTCGCTTTAAGATTAGAACAATTCTTTTCATATGTCTAGTCATCCCACAGTTCTAGCACTTTCGTTTTCCTTTGCCCTTGTCCTTGGATTTGGATCTAAGTCCTGAAGATCCTGTACCTCGATCAATATTCCTACCCCTTGTAATCAGTGCATCGGACAATGTCCCCATGCCATCGTTTAGCTTTCTCATGGCCTTTCCTTGAAAGGCTGAGATAACGGTGTCGACACTCAGAGTTTTATTTGCGATGCACAGTGAGTCCCTAAATGACTCATACGATGCCGGAAGAAAATTCAACAACATATATGCTTGTTCCTCATCTTTGATCAATTCTTCCATATCCAGCAGTTTGTAAACCAAATTATTAAAGTTGTTAGTGTGGGCCTCTAGGTCTCCACCCTCTGCTATCTTGAAGGCATACCACTATAATTTCAAGTGTAAGCAATTTTTAGAGAATTTTTGTCACGCCCCAAACACAGATATCAGACTCACATATCCACTAATATAATCATTTGAGTACAATATTGAAAGGGAAATACATATATCAAAAAAATAAAAGCTCCAAAAGACTGCTACATGCTCCAAGCTTAATGCTGCTGCAACCTAACATCACCTACACGCATCTATCGTGCATAAGCTTATAGAAAACTTAGTGGGTGGTGTAAGTGTGTGCACAAGGTAAGTGTCAAGTAAGCAATATCAGAGTAATCAGAGTAAGCAGAAATACTGATAAGCCCATAATCATACAATATCAGAAATACTGGCAAGATCATAAATCATACGATATCAGAGTAATGCGAAAACATGCTGATAGGCTCATAAATACCATCAGCCTTATCCAGGCTCTGCGATACAAAAATATAATAAAAACAATATCATATACTGATGAAGCAATGTAAATCAGCTATGCAATGCGGGACAATAAGCCAAATATTATATGCTGATGATGCAATGTAATATGCGATGCGAATGAAATAACCAAACTGGAGTGAAGTCGGGATGATAGTATGTAGTATCGCAGGCTATGGGGTCCATCACAAGGGACTTCTATCCAAACCAGTCTCATATCTAAATTTGGATAGCCAGACTTAATGTAGTAGACTCCTGCTCTCAGGGTAGTCGCACGCCCAACCGAAATCCTTACCATTACGAAGGTACACAACAATTAGTTGTGCACCACCAACCAATAGTGAGTGAATGAATGAATGAATATGTAACTCCTACTCGATAAGTACACATATCAGTACGATTTCTCTCTGGGATCATCACCGGGGTCTAGTACACCCTACATGCAAATCGTCGCCCACTGATGCGCGACCATGCAAGTGAAAGAGACCTCACCATCCGCTTGGCCAGTAGACAGCCAATATCTACCCGGCACGTCGATAGCGGACCCATTCATGAGCTGATCAAACTCAGCCTAGCAATGCCCCTTACCCTCGGGCGGGTAAGGCCACACCCCCTCCCAACCGACCACGACTCGACCTCCTGGTATTTGGTCCTCATGCACTCAAATATATCTACTCGGTCTCGATGTTGGGGCGTCTCCTGGCCACGGAGGTTTAGGAATTTTCACTCAGGAACATCTATGGCGTCCGTATGCTAGAACCAAACATTTTCGGTGTCCCATCTGGCCATCTATGATCTGCCTGTGGAGGCTATGGCCCTGATATCACTAGGACGTACAGTAGTCACAACATACAATGCAAGATGCATGAGTCATACAATCCAGTCATGCATCAATCCTGCGCATATCGTGTGCTCATGTGAGATAACCTCCGCATATCAGGGAGTCTCATAACAACCTGCCCAATGACATATGCAATGGTTAACCACATCTCATAACAAATATGCAGATGATGCATATGGGCATTTATCATGATGTTATACTGTCACATACTCATAAACGATATCAATAACCGACATCGACAATCGACCTCGACATTGTGAACATTTAATCAACATTGCCCCAAAAGAATGACCCACATAGAGCTTAACATATAGTGTACCCATGGCCTCATACAAGGGCCAAATATATGACACTATGGGCCTCACTCAAGAGCTTAATACACATCACGATGGGCCTCTCACATGGGCCTAACACACATCACAATTGGCTCATCGCCTGACCCTCAATGTATCATAATGGGCCTCATCACAAAGGCCTCATATACATCACATTGAGCCTTAAACACGGGTTAAATACACATCACAACGGGCCTCAAATACGGGCCGCATATATATGACATTAGGCCTCAAACACAGGTAAAATGTACATCACAATGGGCCTCGAATATGGGCCGCATATATATCACATTGGGCCTTAACACTCGACCTCAATAATCGGAATCGGGAATCGGCTACAATAATCAGAATCGATCAATAATTGGCCTCGATGATCGGAATCGGCAATCGTCCACAACAATAGGAATCGATCGATAATTGGCCTCAATAATCAGAATTGGTAATTGGCCACAACAATTGGAATCGACAATCAGCCACAACAATCGGAATCGATCGATAATCGGCCTCGATAATCGGAATCGACAATCGGCCACAACAATCGGAATCGATCGATAATCGAAATCGGTAATTGGTCACGATAATCAACCTTGACAATCAACATCAATGAGAATGGGCCTAATAAGACCTAAAGGAAGGTCACAATGTGGACATTCAACTATCATTGCCCATTAATGTGGACATTTAACCAACATTGCTCCCAAGGAGTGGCCCATATGAACATTATTACATACCTCATGGCAAAATCACACATCACATCGGGCCTTGAATACACAATAGGTGAGCCCTACACCTAGGCCTCAAATACATCACATGGGCCTCTCATATACATCATGTCGGGCCTCACCAAAGGTCACGAACACATCACGGTGGGCCTCCTTACGTGGGACATACATACATCAATGTGGCTTGCCAAATAGGCCTGATACACATCACAATGGGCCGCTCAAATGGGCCTAATACACATAACAGGTGGGCCGCACCAATGGGCCTCGATATACAATATAATGAGCCGCAAATACATCATAAAGGGCCTCATCACGTGGGCCGAAAATATATCATAATGGGCCTTGTATACATCAAGTGGGCCACACCAATGGGTCATACCAATGGGTTTCAAATACACAATAGGTGGCCTCAAATACATCCAATCGGGCCCACCATTTTAGGTGAACTATCTACACCATACATCTATTTTTGGAGATCATTTACCCAAAAATAAATCATATCGAAAGATCATCTGGACCACACCCTAAATAGCAGTGACGATAACGATTTCCACTGTTTAAAATCCATAGGGCCCACAATAACATTTATTTTCTATTCAATCTCCTGTTGCTTATGCAGTGTGGTCTACTTGATAGATGGACGGTGTGGATCACAAATGCATCACGATGTGCCCCACGTAGCCTGTCAGATAGACGGCATGGAAATAACACATACATCATGGTATCCCACAGAGCTAGCTGGCATCAGCCAGGAGCTATGTGACTGCACTGTCTAGATGGACAGTTAGGATATAACACATATCATGGTGGGCCACAGATGAACACTAGGATGAAACTCATATATCACAGTGGTGGTGGTCCACATCCATGGACTAGAGAGAGTGGATAAAACATTTGCATCATGGTGGACCCACACCCATCAGCTGGATGAGCAGATGGACGATTGGGATGAACGCATGCATCATGTGGAGTCCACACGTGCGTGGGTCCCATAGCTGCTATGCAGCATGGATAAAACATATATATCATGTGTGGTCCACGGATGCATGGTGGGATTACAAACGCACAGTATTTTCTTGAACTAAACGCGGGCCCACATCTCCTAGCTTGGGTATCACCTTGGCGTGTGAGACGCAGCATCAGAACCGCGACGACGGCGCGGTAGCAAGGGTACAGGTCTCGGGTCGAGCCGACTCTGGAAAATGGGATATAACTCAGGGTCGGGCGCAACTGCCGATTACAGATCACTAGTTGATGAAATTTGACCGAGAGGACCGTAGAAGTATTCGGAATGGTACGGGCTAGGATACGGGTCTTACAACTCTTCCCTCCTAATAAAAATTTCATTCTCAAAATTTGCACTATATACAGAACTCAAAAGAATGAGGAAACATGGCATTAGAAATATAATATCGGGCATAATCAAACATCGAAGAGATGAGAATAACGCTCGCGAATCTCGGCCTCCCACTCTCAGGACGTCTTGATAGTACTATGATGATCCCACTGAACCTCGGATCCTGGATCAGATACGATCGAAACTGAAATACTATGCAGCCTCACAATCTCAACGATAAGGGACTATATCAGAAAATCTCTAAGTTATTCGAACTCGAGAATCTAACCATTCTAAGTTCTCAACAATCATAGAGTGTAGGGTAGATATTAGCAGATATGTGATGTTATCCTCAGGTATTCCCAAGTTATGCTCTGATATCAAATTCTGTCATGCCCCAAACCCAGAGATCGGACTCACAAGAATCTTGATCGCCGAATCCGGTGCCGACAGCATCCGCAGTACCCCATTCTTGGCTCCCAGCGCCCATATGCCAGATTCTGATCCTAGGATCCTACAAGGAGGATTTTCCAACGTACATTTATCTCGTAAGAAGCATAACCACAAGTTTACCCAAATCATAAAGGCAACATCATGAAAATACTGAGCTATATGCCCTAGAGGGGGGGGCGTGAATAGGACTATGCCAAATTAAAACTTAACAGCGAAATTTAAGTAAAATTAAATACAGACAGTAATAGATAATCCCACAATGCTGAATTTAAAAACAGCCACAGAAGAACAAGCATTGAGAAGTTGATATAGATGTTGTTCTAAGGACAACCTTACACCATAAAAGCCAAGGGTTTATGGTAGGACAACCTTACTAGAACGGTTTGTCTATCAAAAACTCAAACTGTTATAAAGGAATAAAAAATAAATAGCAAGAAAGGAAATCTATGCTATTACAACATTCCCACACATCTATATAAGGATTACAACATTCTCCACAAATGTAATAAGGAAAGTTACAATTATCCACACAAATAAATAAACAATCAAACTCTCACAATTGTGTACACCAACTGTTTAGACACAAAGAATTATAGTGGTTCGCTTGTGTGTACACCAACTGTTTAGAAAAATGGCCACACAACTACTCCACTTCTAATATCCTCACACAGTGGATATTAGTGTTTACTATGAAAATTGGTTTTTCTAGGTTCACCTAAAACCCTGACAACTATGTCTTTCAAGTGGGCTTACACAATTCAAAAAACCCCACACTCTGAGTTTTCTAGATCACCTCAGATAAACTAAAACAGAGATTTTTCTAGCACAATCTCAAAAAACAAAACAGAAATTTATAACAATGTAAAATACTTGGATATTCTCTTTTTGATGCCGCCCGGTAGAACCAAATCGGAGTAGAATTTCAACATCGAAGTTCAATGTCCAAACTCACTTATGTAATGGTTCTAGGTTCTAAATTAATTTTAAATTAAATCAAGTTGGGCTAGCTCTATTTGATTTTGATTCCAAGAAAAGAGCAATTCTCAATCCCTTCTTCAAATATGATTGGAATAAAGAATAAAAAATCAAATATAATAAAGCTAAATTTAGAGAATATTAAATGAGCACAATATAGCTTAAAGAGAACACAAACTTTTCTCTCAGAGTGGCGTATTGATTTATCTTCAATTGAATGAAAAACTCTGAAATTTGTGCTCTATTTATAAGTGAAGAAATCACGTTCATGACTAGTCCTGTGGACACTATGACTGGTTGTAAGACCAACTGACTTTTGAAATTTTGAGCGTGATAAGATAAAGTTGTTCCACGACTGGTCGTAGGCCCTCCACGACCGGTCAAGGGACCTCCACGACTGGTCGTGACCTATCCACGACTGGTCGTGTGGAACCTGGAATAGTTGCTGAAATTTGAGTCATAACTGCAGGACTAGTCGTGTCACCCCCCAAACCCGGAGATCGGATTCACAGAAATCCTGATCACTGAATCCGGTGCCGACAGTCTCCGTAGTACCCCATCTCGGCTCCTAGCGTCCATACGCCAGATTTCGATCCTAGGATCCTACAAGGAGGATTTTTTTTTTTACATTTAACTCGTAATATGCATAACCACAAGGTTACCTAATTCACAAAGGCAACATCATCATCACAATCCACTAATATAATCATTTGAGTACAATGCTGAAAGGGAAATACATAAATCAAAAATCAAGCTCCAGAAGATCGTTGCACGCTCCAAGCTCAACACTGCTACAACCTAACATCACCTGCACGCATCTCTCGTGCATATAAGCTTATAGAAAGCTTAGAGGGTGGTGTAAGTGTGTGCCCAAGGTAAGTGCCAAGAATTCAACATAATGCCATAATCATACAATGTCGAAATAGGTGCAAGATCATAAATCATACTTTATTAGAGTAAGTAAAAATACTGACAAGTACATGAGTCAAACAATATCGGAATACGCAATATAGATCAACTATATAAATGAGGAACAATATTAGAATACGCGATGCAAATCAACTATATAAATGAGGAATAATATCATAATACGGGATATAGATCAACTATACAAATGAGGAACAATATCAGAATACGCGATATAAATTAGCTATATAAATGAGGAGTCATAAAGAGTCTAATATTAGATGCCGTATCCAAACCATATAAATGCAGAAACACAGGTAACCCAAATTGCCATATGCCGCGGATGTAATGTAATATGCGGTGCGAATAGAATGACTATGCTAGAGTGTGAAGTCGGGATGATAGTATGTAGTATCGCAGACTATGGGGTCCATCGCAAGAGACTTCTATTCAAACCAGTCTCATACCTAAATTTGGATAGTCAGACTCAATGTGGTAAACTCCTGATCTCAGGTTACTCACGCGCCCCAACTGAAATCCTAGCCATTACGCAGGTACACGTAATAAATAGTTGCGCACCACCAGCCCGAGTGGATAGTGAATGAATGAATAAATGAGTATGCAACTCCTGCTCAATGAGTCCACATATCAATACTGTTAATCTCTGAGATCATCACTGGGGTTTAGTACACTCCAAATGGCGCTGCCCCTCTCCCAGTGGCACAGTCTAAGTGAGCATAAGAAACCTCACTATTCGCTTGGCCAATAGTCTGCCAATACCTATCCAGCACGTCGATGCGGACCATTCACAAGCTGGTCAAACTCATCCTAGCTATACCCCTACCCTTAGGTGAGTAAGGCCACACCCCCTCCCAACCAACCATGACACAATGGGAGACGCGGCCTCCTGGTATTCGGCACTCACACGCTCATGTATCCACTCGGTCTCGATGTTGGGCATCCTCTGATACTAAGAGGGTTTAGAGATTTTCACCTAGGGCCATCTATGACAGCCCGATGCTAAAACAAATTTTTGGTGTCCCGTCTAGTCATCCACGATAAACCTGTGGAGGTTAAAGCCCTGATGTCGATAGGGCATACAGTAATCATAATGCAAGATGCATGAGTCATACAATCCCGTCATGCATCAATCCTGTGCATACCGTGCATTCGTGTGAGATAACCTCCACCTATTTGGGAGTCTCATAACAACATGCTCAATGACATATGCAATGATTAACCACATCTCATAATAAATGCAGATGATGCATATGGGCATGTATCATTATGCTATGCTATCACATACTCATAATCAGTATCAATAACCAGCATCGATAATCAACCTTGACAATGTGGACATTTAACCAACATTGCCCCAAAGAATAACCCGCATAGAGCCTAACATATAGTGGACCCATGGCCTCACACGAGGGCCAATTATACAACACCATGCGCCTCACTCAAGAACTTAATACACATCACAATGGGCTTTTCACATGGGCTTAACATACATCACAATGGGCTCCATCGCTTAGCCCTCAAATGCATCACAATGGGCCTCATCACATAGGCCTCATATTCATTACATTAGGTTTTTAAAACACGGGCTGAATACACATCATAATGGACCTCAAATACGGGTCACATATACATCACATAGGCCAGATACACATCACATTGGGCCTCAACTATAGGTCTCATATACATCATATAGGTCTCAACAATCGGCCTCGATAATTGAAATCGACACTCGAAATCGGCCTCGATACTTGGCCTCGACAATCGGAGTCGACCTATACACTCGGCATCGACAATCGGCCTCGATACCCATTCTCGATAATTAGAATCGGCCTATATAATTGGCCTCGACAATCGGCCTTAATACTCGTTCTCGACAATCGGAATCGGCCTCAACAAATTGGAATCGGCCTCGATACTTGGCCTTGACAATCAAAATCGGCAAATCGGACATGTTAATTAGAATCAACAATCGGCCACGACAATCGGGATTGATCGATAATCAGAATCGACAAATCGGAATCGGCAATCGGTCATGACAATCAGAATCGATCAATGTTCAGAATCGGTAAATCAGTCACGTCAATCGGAATCGACAATCGGTCATGACAATCGGAATCAATTGATAATCAGAATCGGCAAATCGGTCATGTTAATCGGAATCAGCAATCAGTCATGACAATCGGAATCGATCGATAATCAGAATCAGTAAATCGGTCACGTCAATCAGAATCAAAAATCGGTCACGACAATCAGAATCGGCCGAACAATAGGCCTCGACAAATTAGAATCGACCTTGATACTCAGCTGAGGGAGGCCTAAGGAAAGGTCACAATGTGAACATTCAACCACCATTGTCCATTAATGTGGACATTTAACCAACAATGTTCTCAAGGAGTGGCCCACATAAACATCATTACATACATCACGGCAAAATCACACATCATATCGGGCCTTGATTACACAACAGGTGGGCCCTGCACCTGGGCCTCAAATACTTCACATGGGTCTCTCATATACATCACGTCGGGCCTCGCCAAAGGTCAAGAACACATCACAGTGGGCCTTCTCACGTGGACCATATATACATGAATATGGGCCTCACCAAATGAGCCACAAATACATCATAATGGGCCTCAACCCATGGGCCCTAATATATCACAATGAGCCTCAACCCATGAGCCCCAAATACATCATAATGGGCCTCAACCCATGGGCCCTAATATATCACAATGGGCCTCAACTCATGGGCCCCAAATACATCATAATGGGCCTCAACCCATGGGCCCTAATATATCAAAATGGGCCTCAACCCTTGGGCCCCAAATACATTACATCGAGCCCCATCAAATGGGCCCCAAATACATCAGATGGGCCGTATCAAATGGGCCGAATCAAAAGGGGTGAATCAAATGGGCCGAATCAAAATGGGCTTCATGTATATCAATCGGGCCCACCCTTATGTATTTTTGAGATCTGACCTATTCATAAGTTAACATAATAATAGATGAAGTTAAAATTACCGTGGCCTTTAGAAGTTTGAACAATGGATATCACTGTCTACATTGATGGTGGGGGCCCACTTGAACTTTAGATCTGACTCATTCTTAGTCTTAAGCCTATAAGACAAGCTTGCCAAATGGTTGGACAGTTTGGATGCAACACATGCATCATGGTGGGCCCCACCATCGAAACAATGGATGGTGTAAAAATACATACATCAATGTGGGGCCTGCGGGCTTATTACAGTCAAAAGGGGTAGCTATATAGTTGCTGCACATGCAACTTGCTGCACTAAAAAGGCAAGGTGGGCCCACGTAGGGCCCACCATCAAGTATATATTATATAATATATATGATATAATATATATATATATATAATATCTCAACGTCCAGGCCCTGGACGGCCTGGACCGTTACATACATCAGGTTCAACCCCACACGAGGGTGGGTCCCACCGTCCGGTACTATGGACGGTATGAATAAAATACATAAGCCATGGTGGGTTCCACCGTTCCAAGCCCTAGTCGGTGCGAATAAAACACATGCATCATTGTGGGTCCCACGTGGGGCCCACCATAACGTTTATTTGTCATCCAATCTGTTGGTAAGGTCACGCAGACCCAGATGAAGAGGGAAAACAAATTTCATATCAATCCAGAACTTTTGGGACACCCAAAAGGGGTTTCAATGGCTGACGTTCAATCACAATGTTTCCTGTGATGTGGGCCACCTGAGTTCCAAATACAGCTGTTTTTAGGGGTGTTCCACAGCCAGAAGGGGGCCCACCCAATGCACGGTGTGGATGTACATCACACATCCTGGTGAGGCCCACGGCAGGACCCCACGTGCCTGGCCATTTCAGCCCACGCAGCGTCCTGCTGCTGCTGCTGTCAGCTGCTTGCATATTTTTTTTGAAAAATAGAGTATTTAAGTAGTTTTTTCGTGGTAGGGCCCGCATCAGGTGAATCCGACCCCGCCGTTGAATTCTATGGCTCAAGATAGTCAGGATGAGCCCAATATTCGAGGTATTTTGGTGGATAGAAACATTAGGTGGATTTTCAACAGTAAAAGAACTCTGTTTTCCATGTTATGGCCCGCAAATAGTCAGATTGGCTGCATTTTTTGGCTCAACGCCTAAAATGATCTAAAGAATGGAATGGACGGCGTGGATTGGACCCATACATCAAGGTGGGGCCTACATGAGCGGCCCACCCAAAATCTTGGAATCAAACTGATATTTTTGTCAGTTCAGTTCACACTTCACAGTGTAGCAACGTCCACTGTCCCTAGACGCTAGACGGTTGCACACAACACAATTTCAAGGTGACCTTGCTCAGGTGGGCCACCAAATACACGGTGTGGTGTGGATAAGACATATACCAAGGTGGGGTACGTCCGAGTGGGCCACATGGCTACATCATCACACCAAAATAATGAAAGAGAAAGAGGGAGAAAGAAGCACCCACCTCTAGATCTTGAACTCCTCCTTCCTCCAATAGGTCTTAGAGCTCCAAGGAAAGAATTTCAATGGTTGAGATTGGTTTCGGAGGGTGGAGATCAGAGACAGAAAGGTGGGCCACATTAGCTCCTCTCATGAAGCCATGGACGTTGGGTGCTCTTATGGGGTGTTGTTTGAAAAATGGAGAGAGAGAATGAGAGGGAGAGAGGGGTGAGGGGAGAGAAGTGATGAGAGAGAGGGATGGATGGGTGTACTTGAGTAAGGGATAGAGTTGACTTTTAAGGGTTGCTTTTGTACTTAGGGATGGGATAGATTAATGGGTGTACTTTGACAAGTGAAGTGATTGATGTGATGGATTCTCTCAAGATTACAACGTGCGGCGTTTTCCTCGAATTAAATGCGTGCCCACATCTCCTGGCTCTGGAATCGCCTTGGCACGCGAGATGTGGTGTTAGAACCGCGGCGACAGCGTGGTCGCAGTAATACAAGTCTCGGGTTGAGCCGACTCTAGAATACGAGACACGACTCAAGGTTACGCGCAGCTGTCGATAATAGATCGTAAGTTACCAAAATTCGACCGGGAGAACCACGGAAGCCTATGAAACAGCACGGGATAGGATACGGGCCTCACAGCTCTCCCCTCCTTATAAAAATTTCATCCTCAAAATTTACTATCACGCAGGATAAGGCAATGGAAGAGGAAGCATCGACTTATAATAAATCTATAAACAAATAGTGCTCTCTAATCCGCTATAATGACCCCACTAATCTTGGATTTTGGATCAGAAATGATTAAAGCTCGAATACTAAGCAGCCTCACAATCTCAATGGTAGGGAACTATCTCAGAAAGTCTTTAAGTTATTCGAACTTAGGGATCTGATCATTCTAAGTTCTCAACAATCATAGAGTGTAAGGTAGTTATCAACAGATATGTGATGTTATCATCAGGTATCCCAAGTTATGCTCTAATACCAACTTCTATCATGCCCCAAACCCAGAGATCAGATTCACAGGAATCCCGATCGCCGAATCCGGTGCCGACGGCCTCCATAGTATCCCATTCTCGGCTCCTAAAGTCCATACGCTAGATTCCGATCCTGGGATCCTACAAAGAGGATTTTTTTTTTGTACATTTAACTCGTAATAAGCATAACCACAAGGTTACCCAATTCACAAAGGCAACATCATTATCACATATCCACAAATACAACCATTTGAGTACAATGCTGAAAGGAAAATACATAAATCGAAAATCAAGCCCCAGAAAACCACTGCACGCTCCAAGCTCAACACTGATACAACATAACATCACCTATACACATTTATCGTGCATAAGCTTATATAAAGCTTAGAGGGTGGTGTAAGTGTGTGTCCAAGGTAAGTGCCAAGAATTTAACACAACGCCATAATCATACAATGTCAAAATAGGCACATGATCATGAATCATACATTATTAGAGTAAGCGAAAATACTGACAAGTCCATGAGTCAAATAATATCAGAATACGCAATACAAATCAACTATACAAATGAGGAACAATATCAGAATACGCGTTGCAAATCAACTATACAAATGAGGAACAATATCAAAATACGCAATACAGATCAACTATACAAATGAGGAACAATATCAAAATACGTGATACAGATCAACTATACAAATGAAGAACAATATTAGAATACACGATACAAATTAACTATACAAATGAGGAGTCATAAAGAGTCAAATATCAGAGGCAGTATCCAAACCAAATAAATACAGAAACACAGGTAACCCAAATTGCCATATGCCGCGGATGTAATGCAATATACGGTGCGAATGGAATGACTATGCTGGTGTGTGAAGTCGGGATGATAGTACGTATTATCGCAAGCTATGGGGTCCATCACAAGGGACTTCTATCCAAACCAGTCCCATACCTAAATTTGGATAGTCAGACTATATGTGGTAAACTCCTGATCTTAGGTTAGTTCCGCGCCCCAACTGAAATCCTGGCCATTGTAAAGGTACACGTAATAAATAGTTGCGCACCACCAGCCCAAGTGGATAGTGAATGAATGAATGAATGAGTATGCAACTCCTGCTCAATTAATCCACATATCAGTACTGTTCATCTCTGAGATCATCACCAGAGTTTAGTACACTCCAAATGGCACTACCCCTCTCCCAGGGTCATAGTCCAAGTGAGCGTAAGAAACCTCACTATCTGCTTGGCCAATAGTCTGCTAATACCTATCCGGCACGTCGATAGTGGACCCATTCATGAGTTGTTCAAACTCAGCCTAGCAATGCCCCCTACCCTCGGGCAGGTAAGGTCACACCTACTCTCAACCGACCATGACACGGTGGGAGACGTGGCCTCCTGGTATTCGCCACTCGGACGCTTATGTATCCACTCGGTCTCGATGTTGGGGCGTCCTCTGGTATCAAGAGGGTTTAAGGATTTTCACCCAGGGGCATTTTTGACAGCTTGATGCTAGAACAAATTTTTGGTGTGCCGTCTGGCCATCCACAATATACCTGTGGAAGCTAAGGCCCTGATGTCGCTAGGGCATACAATAATCATAATACAAAATGCATGAGTCATACAATCCAGTCATGCATCAATCCTGCACATACTGTGCGCTCATGTGAGATAACCTCCACCAATTAGGGAGTCTCATAACAACATGTTTAATGACATATGCAATGATCAACCACATCTCATAACAAACATGCAGATGATGTGTACGGGCATGTATCATGATGTTATGCTGTCACATACTCATAATCAGTATCAATAACTGGCATCGATAATCAACCTTGACAATGTGGACATTTAACCAACATTGCCCCCAAGGAATAACCCACAAAGAGCCTAACATATAGTGGACTCATGGCCTCACACGAGGGCCAATTATACAACACTATGGGCCTCACTCAAGAACTTAATACACATCACGATGAGCTTTTCACATGGGCCTAACATACATCACAATGGGCTCCATCGCCTAGCCCTCAAATGCATCACAATGGGCCTCATCACATAGGCCACATATTCATCACATTAGGTCCTTAAAACACGGGCTGAATACACATCACAATGAGCCTCAAATACGGGCCGCATAAACATCACACAGGCCGGATACACATCACATTGGGCCTCAACTACAGGTCGCATATACAACATATAGGTCTCAACAATCGGCCTCGATAATTGAAATCGACACTCGGAATCAGCCTCGATACTCGGCCTTGGCAATCGGAGTCGACCTATACAATCAGCCTCAACAATCGGCCTCGATACTCATTCTCGATAATCAGAATCGGCCTATACAATCGACCTCGACAATCAGCCTTGATACTCGTTCTCGACAATTGGAATTGGCATACACAATCGGCCTCGACAAATCGAAATCGGCCTCAATACTTGGCCTCGACAATCGAAATTAACAAATCAGTGACGTCAATTAGAATCGACAATCGGGATTGATTGATAATCAGAATCAGCAAATCGATCACATCAATCGGAATCAGCAATCAGCCATGACAATTGGAATCCATCGATATTCAGAATCGGCAAATCGGTCACGTCAATCGGAATCAGCAATCAGTCATGACAATCGAAATCGATCGATAATCAGAATTGGTAAATCGGTCATGTCAATTAGAATCTGTAATCAGTCATGACAATCGAAATCGATCTATAATCAGAATCAGCAAATCGGTCACATCAATCAGAATCAGCAATCAGTCACGACAATCAGAATCGGCCGAACAATAGGCCTCGTCAAATTAGAATCGACCTCGATACTCAGCTGAGGAAGGCCTAAGGAAAGGTCACAATGTGAACATTCAACCACCATTGTCCATCAATGTGGACATTTAACCAACAATGTTCTCAAGGAGTGGCCCACATAAACATCAGTACATACATCACGGCAAAATCACACATCATATCGGGCCTTGATTACACAATAGGTGGGCCCTGCACCTGGGCCTCAAATACTTCAATGGGTCTCTCATATACATCACGTCAGGCCTCACCAAAGGTCACAAACACATCACAGTGGGCCTTCTCACGTGGACCATATATACATGAATATGGGCCTCACCAAATGGGCCACAAATACATCATAATGGGCCTCAACCCATGGGCCTTAATATATCACAATGGGCCTCAACCCATAGGCCCCAAATTCATTATAATGGGCCTCAACCCATGGGCCCTAATATATCATAATGGGCCTCAACCCATGGGCCCCAAATACATCATAATGGGCCTCAACTCATGGGCCCTAATATATCACATGGGCATTAACCCATGGACCCCAAATACATTACATCGGGCCTCATCAAATAGGCCCCGAATACATCAGATGGGCCGTATCAAATGGGCTTCATCAAAAGGGGCGAATTAAATGGGCCAATACAAATGGGCCGAATCAAAATGGGCTTCAAGTATATCAATCGGGCCCACCCTTATGTATTTTTAAGATCTGACCTATTCATAAGTTAACATAGTAATAGATGAAGTGAAAACTACTGTGGCCTTTAGAAGTTTGAACGGTGGATATCACTGTCCACATTGATGGTGGGGGTCCACTTGAACTTCTGATCTGACTCATTCTTAGTCTTAAGCCTATAAGACAAGCTTGCCAAATGGTTGGACAGTTTGGATGCAACACAAGCATCATGGTGGGCCCCACCGTCGAAACAATGGATGGTGTAAAAATACAAACATCAATGTGGGGCCTCCAGGCTTGCTACAGTCAAAAGGGGTAGCTGTATAGCTGCTACACATGCAGCTTGCTGCACTAAAAAGGCAGAGGTGGGTCCACATAGGGCCCACCATCAAGTATATATTATATAATATAATATATAATATATATGATATACTATATATATATATAATATCTCAACGTCCAGGCCCTGGATGGCCTGGACCGTTACATACATCAGGTGCAACCCCACAAGGGGGTGGGTCCCACCGTCCGGTACTTTAGACGGTATGAATAAAACACAAGCCATGGTGGGTTCCACCGTCCCAAGCTGTGGACAGTGCGAATAAAACACATGCATCATTATGGGTCCCATGTGGGCATCCAATCTTTTGGTAAGGTCACGCAGACCCAGATGAAGAGGGAAAACAAGTTTCATATCAATCCAAAACTTCTTGGACACCTAAAAGGGGTTTCAATGGCCGACGTTCAATCATAATGTTTCCTGTGATGTGGGCCACCTGAGTTCCAAATACAACTATTTTTAGGGGTGGCCCACATTCAGAAGGGGGCCCACCTAATGCACAGTGTGGATGTACGTCAAACATCCCAGTGGGGCCCATGGCAAGGACCCACGTGCCTGGCCATTTCCGCCCACGCGTCAGCTGCTTGCATATTTTTTAAAAAAAATAGAGTATTTTCACAGTTTTTTCGTGGTAGGGCCCGCATCAGGTGAATCCGAACCAGCCATTGGATTCTATGGCTCCAAATAGTCTGGATGAGCCCAATATTTAAGGTATTTTAGTGGATAGAAACATCAGGTGGATTTTCAATGGTAAAAGAACACTATTTTCCATGTTATAGCCTGCTAAATAGTCGGATTGGTTGCCGTTTTCGGCTCAACGCCTAAAATGATCTGAAGAATGAAATGGACGGCATGGATTGGACCCATACATCCAGGTGAGGTCTGCATGAGTGGCCCACCCAAAAGCTTGGAATCAAACTGATATTTTTGTCAGTTTAGTTCACACTTCACAGTGTAGCAACGTCCAGCGTCCCTGGACACTCGACGGTTGTACACAACACAATTTCAAGGTGGCCTTGCTTAGGTGGGCCACCAAATGCACGGTGTGGTGTGGATAAGACATACACCAAGGTGAGGTACGTCCGAGTGGGCCACATGGCCACATCATCACACCAAAATAATGAAAGTGAGAGAGGGAGAAAGAAGCACCCACCTCTTGATCTTGAACTCCTCCTTCCTCCAATAGGTCTTAGAGCTCCAAGGAAAGAATATCAATGGTTGAGATTGGTTTCAGAGGGTGGAGATGAGAGATAGAAAGGTGGACGACACTAGCTCCTCTCATGGAGCCATGGACGTTGGGTGCTCTCATGGGGTGTTGTTTGAAAAATGGAGAGAGAATGAGAGGGAGAGGGGTGAGGGGAGAGGAGTGATGGGAGAGAGGGATGGAGGGGGGTGTTCTTGATTAAGGGACAGAGTTTTCTTTTAAGGGTTGCTTTTGTACTTGGGGATGGGATAGATTAATGGGTGTACTTTGACAAGTGAAGTAATTGAAATGATGGATTCTCTCAAGATTGCCGCGGCATTTTCCTCAAACTAAATGCGGGCCCACATCTTATGGCCTGGGAATCGCCTTGGTGCGCGAGATGCGGCGTTGGAACCGTGACAATAGCGCGGTCACAATGATACAAGTCTTGGGTTAAGCCGACTCTGAAATATGGGACATGACTCAAGGTTACGCGTAGCTGCAGATAATAGATCGCGAGTTACTGAAATTTGACCGGGAGAACTGCGGAAGCCTATGAAATAGTACGAGATAGGATACGGGCCTCACAGGTCGTGAACAAGTCGAGCACTATTCACACAACCGGTCGAGTAGTCTCCAAGACTGGTCATGGCTTAATAAAAAATTTTAAAAATCTACAACAAACTTAGGACTGGTCGTGGAATTTCTTGGACTGGTCGAGCCAGTGTTAGGACTGGTCGTACAGAGTCTAGGACTAGTCGAGAACCAATCTATTCACTTATAAAATGATATAATTAAATTATATATTCAAAATGACCTACCCTAAGGTCGATCTAAGGTCATTCATACCTTAACCATGATGTATAAACATTGACGTCTCTTTTTCTTCAGTTGATAGTCATTCTTTGAAGTTCACGAAGCTTGAGATCTTGTTAAAGGATGAAGCTTGAACTTGAGACCTTTTGAAGAATATTCAAACTTGAATTTGTAGCCTTAAGAAGCTTGAACTTGAAATATCTTAAACCTTGAGCTTGAGGTTCAAAGTACAGAGACTTTGTCTTGACTTGGAGCTTGAATTATGAATCCTGAACATCGAATACTTACTTGATGGTGTACTTGAACAAGACCATGTAATCTTGCCTTTCTTGAAGTAAAGACCTTTGTTCTTGAGTGATGCAAAGTCTTCATGATGTAAAAGAGCTACACAAGACACATATTCCAAGAGAGGATTTGGCATTACCAAATTTGACAATTATAGGAGCTAGAAACCATAGCACTTACAATCTCCCCCTTTGTCAAATTTGTGAAAAAACACAAAACATACTTCATATAAGCATAAGCATTATACACATAAAGAATCATGCAACAGTTATAAAAAGAATGCAAGCATTGCATTACTTCCACCACCAATCAATTTCAGAATACTCCCCCTTACTTAACTCCCCTTCACAAAAATAGAATCATTCACAATCAATCCATCCATAATCTACATCCATAATCCACATGACATACCAATATATCATAATCACCATATATTAAGCATGCCAAAACTCTCCCCCTTTTTGTCACAATATGATAAAGGAAGGAAGCAAGAGAGAAGTGGAATTATATAAAGAAGGAAGAATAAGAAGAGTATTGATGAATAAATGATCAAGAAAGTCATCATATGAAATCCATAAGCAAGTCATTGTCAAACATATGGAACCAAGTTCAACCATGTACTACAAAGATAAGTCAAGTATAGCCTCACAAGACAAAATAAACCAAGTAGCAGTAAAGTTATTACAAACCAGGATTAGAAAATACTAATCAGATTCTAAAGAGGGAGCAGGAATATATGTATCAATTTGATGTAAACCCCTATTAATGTGCCTCATATATTTACGCATATAAACAAATTGTGAATCCTGGGTTACACGAATCTGAGCCACCTATTCCTCAAGAAAATGCAACCTCTCGGCAAAATCAGAAGGCTGATAATCAGGGTCAGTCTTTGAATTTGATTTGAGCTCATTAAAGATATCATCCATGTTAATATCATCAGGAGATAGATCGCCTTCTTCTTCATTTACTGTTTCAGCTCCACCATCACCCACATTTACCTGGCCTTCGGCCAACCTCAAATTCATCTTGTTTATATTTGATTTGTTGAAGATGAGGTGATGAATGAGTGCCTCTCCAACAGGCATAGCCACTAACATATGGGTGGCCAACACGTCCATAAGATATGCAAAAGGGATATCATTATGTCCAGGATGGAGACGGAATTGTATGATGGAATGACAGATTAAAGAAGGAAGACAAACATTTGTACCAAAAAGGATGGAATGCAAAATTCGAACCATGAAAGAAGTGAGTTCGGTTTTGTTACCAGACCGAGGATAAAGATTTGAAATAAATATCCTATGAAGGACCCTGTATCTGGGTAACAAGTACTTTGAAGCAAGCGCATTCCCATTTTGACTCCATTATGCATCTATATTACACAATGCTCTTGTAAGCATATGTTTTTCTGATTCAGAGGGTTTAACTACTAGAGTGCTAATTGGAATACCTTCATCATTGACAGGTATGTCCATTAAGCCAGAAATCAGATGTCGGTCTACTTCAAATGGACCTTCTCTAGTTGCTATAATAAAAGTTAAATTTTTAATTAAAAAATCAGAAATACATGCAAACATAGCTTACGCAATAGACCGGTATGCCAGCCCACCCCAATGTAGAATGTTATCCCATCTTACAGATTGGAGAGAGGAAAGATCTCAAATGGAGCAAGATGTTTAACATGCACAGGTCGCTCAACTATAACATTGCGCAACCATAAATCCCGCACATAGGGAGGATCATCTATGGGTGACCGAAGGTGGCGCCATGTGATAGGTGCTGATTTAGATGTTGAAGCACCCCGAGAAGCTTTCTTTTTACCTCTACCTTCCATTTGCAACTAGGAATACAAGGAATCAAGTGATTGCAAAAGAAGTAAAGTGGGTTTTCTCAAAACAGTTTTAGAGAAGAAAACTCCAAAAACCTCAATAAAACAATAAATAAATCACTCCAAAGAAGAAAAAGAAGTGATATGGACTTGAATCTATAAGGAAAATAGAAATAAACTACTAACCTTGAAGATCAATGGAGATGGGTTCGACCGGTCGTGCTTAGACCCGTTGGAGAAGAAGTCCAAATGAAGAAAAGAGGGATTTTCTCCCAAACATAGTCAAACCTGTGATTCCACGACTGGTCGAGCACGTACTCAACTGGTTGTGTACAACTAAAAATATGCATTTTTCATTAAAATTTGAAATTTAAACATACAAACCAACAAGTATATACATTATAATACAGAAATGTATGAATAATTAATTCAAATTGCACATACCAAGATCAAATTTTAATTTAGAAAACCTGCTTTTGTCAAGCGGTTTTGTGGATATGTCAGCAAGTTGAGTCTCGATTGGAATGTATTCCAAAGAAATTATTTTTTCTTCCACTAATTCACGAATGTAATGATATCTAATGTCAATGTGCTTGGTTCGTGAATGCTAGATTGAATTTTTAGATATATTAATTGCACTAAAATTATCACAATATAAAACCATAGAATTCTATGCAATTCCATAATCGCTTACATTCTTTTCATCATACAAGCTGAGTGCATCCATTACCAGCAGCAATGTATTTAGCCTCAGCGGTAGAGAGCGATAAGGAACTTTATTTCTTACTCTGCCAAGAAACTAAACAGTTCCCAACAAAGAAACAACCACCACTGGTTGATTTTCTATCATCAACATTACCAGCCCAATCAACATCAGTGTACCCATCTAATTGAACACTAGTATCATGTGGATACTAAAGACCCAAATTAACTGTACTTATGACATTTCGCATAATCTGCTTAGTAGCAGTTAAATGTGACTCTTTAGGGCTAGATTGATATCTAGTGTAAATTCCTATGTTAAATGTAATATCAGGTCGGCTTACAGTTAAATACAACAAACTACCTATCATACTGTGATATACTTTAGAATCCACTTTCTTACCTGTAGAGTTCTTTGAGAGTTTTAAAGTTGTACTCATAAGAGTATTAAGAGTTTTCCCATTCTCAAATCTGAACTTTTTAACTAAGTTCAGAGCATATTTGGTTTGAGAGATGAAGAAACCATCAGGTTGTTGTTTAACTTGCAACCCTAGGAAATAATTCAATTCCCCAACCATGCTCATTTCGAACTTAGATTTCATAAGATCTGCAAACTCAATAGTCATGTTAGCACAGGTAGATCCATAAATAATATCATCAACATGTATTTGTACTATCAAAATGTGATCATTATGTTTCTTTACAAAGAATATCTTTTCAACACTTCCCATTATAAAGTTATGACTTAGTAAAAACTTAATCAATTTTTCATACCATGCCCTAGGAGATTGTTTTAAACCATAGAGAGACTTTTTTAGGTGATAGACATGATCAGTATTCTTAGAGTCTTTAAAACTCATTGGTTGTTCAACATACACTTCTTCATGCAAATCACCATTTAAAAAAGCACTCTTTACATCCATTTGATAAATTTTGAACTTTCTAAAGCAAGCAATGGATATAAATAGTCTAATTGATTCAAGACGAGCTACTGGGGCAAAGGTTTCATCATAATCGATGCCTTCAATTTGAGTGTACCCTTATACAACCAGTCTAGCCTTGCTTCGAATTATATTACCAAGTTCATCAACTTATTTTTGAAAATCCACTTAGTTCCAATAATATTTTTATCTTTTGGCCTAGGAACTAAGTACCAAACATCATTTCTTACAAATTGTTTAAGCTCTTCTTGCATCGCAACTACCCAGTTTTCATCAATAAGAGCTTCTTTTATGTTAGTTGGTTCTATCTGGGATGTAAACCACATGTAGTTACACACATCTTCTAATTGTCTATGAGTGCGCACACCAGTGAGAGGGTTTCTAAGAATCTGATTAGTTGGATGATCTTTAACAGTTCTCAGTTCAAAGTTGTTTTGACTTGATGAAGAATCTAGTTTACCAATTAGAAGTACTTCATCATTATCTGAACTTGAGACAGGTGTATTCAAGTGATCGTCAATGACCACGTTAATGGACTCTTGAAAAACACCGGTTCTCTTATTAAGAACTCGATATGCTCGACTATTCAAAGGATATCTTAAAAATATCCCTTCATCACTTTTGGTGTCGAACTTATCCAGATTTTCTCGGTCACATAAAATGTAGCACTTACTGCAAAAAACTCGAAAGTATTTGACGGTAGGCTTCTTATCAAACCACATTTCATAAGTTGTCTTTCCATTTAATTTTCTAGTGTAAACACGGTTAATTATATAACATGTAGTATTTACGGCTTCGGCCCAAAGATATTTAGGGAGCTTCATACTGTTTAACATTACATTTTTCATTTCTTGAAGCACTCTATTTTTTCTTTCTACTATACCGTTTCGTTGTGGTGTTTTGGGCACAGAGAATTCATGTGATATTCCCTGATCATTGCAAAAAGTTTCAAAACCACTATTCTCAAATTCTGATTCATGATCTCTATGGATCTTACAGAGTTGTGTATCTTTTTCAGTTTGGATATGTTTAAGTTCCCTTTTAACTTCATCAAGAGTTTCTGATTTGTCTCTTAAGAAGACTACCCGAGTATATCTGGTAAAGTCATCAACGATTACCAAAATGTACTTTTTGCCACCTCGACTCTCCATTCTAGTTGGTCCAATAAGATCCATATGGAGGAGTTTGAGTGGTTTAGATGTGGCATTGGAGTCCACTTTTTTGTGAGAACTCATAGTTTGCTTGCCAATCTAGCATTTGCCACATATTTTATCTATTTTTTGTATTTTGGGTAAGCTTCTTACTAAGTCTCTTTTACTCAATTTATAAAAGTTACAGTAGTGTACATGTCCAAGGCATTTATGCCACAACTCAGTCTCATCTGTATGGACCATGTAACATGATAAATTAGATAAGCTAGAGGCACTTACAATATAACAGTTTTTAGAAGTTCTGTGACCAGTTAATATTACAGAACCATTTTTATTTAAAATTTCACACCCTAGGTTAGAAAATTTTACACTATGATTTTTATAACATATTTGAGAAATGCTTAATAAGTTGTGTTTTAAACCTTCTACATATAAAACATTCTCAAATAAAGGGAGGTTAGAAAGTTGAACCATACCTTGGCCAAAAATCCTGTAGTTGCTACCATCACTAAATGTGATTGAACCATCAGTCATCTCTTTAAGATTGGTGAATAGACCTTTGTCACCAGTCATGTGCCTGGAGCATCCACTGTCTAGGCACCACTTTGAATGGCTTGATGCTTTGAAAGCTGTATGGGCAACCAAGCAAGTAACCTTAGGAACCCATTTCATTACAGTTTTAGGTTTAGGAGTATAGTTGGTCTTCTTGTGTTTGTAGTTGTTATAAGACAGACTCATTGAGTTGGATTTTAAGAGCTCCTTAAGTAAATCAACAATTTTCTCCGCTAAAGGATTATGATTCTGATTCTTATAGTTAATATAGTTGCTTTTAAGTTTTAAGGATTGAAAAGTTTTAGTATTTTTAGAATAATTTTGATTTGAACTTTTCCCTTTTGAGTTTGAAGATTCTCTTTTCACAAACTTAGGAGGAGTATTCTTATGTTTGGGAGGAATATTTTTGTCGTAGTCCAAACCGGATCGGTCACCACATTTTCTAGATCCAAATAATAGTTTTTCTAACATAGGATCTCCTTAGGCATACCTCCATGTATCCTTTAAACTCAAAAGTGAAGAGACTTCAAGTTTTAGTTTTTCATTTATAGATTTTAGATTTTCAATAAGGGAGGTTTTGAAATCTAAATCGCATTTAGTTTTTTTAAAAGAATCTGAAATATGGGATTTTTTAAAAATAAGAATATCAAAATTTTCTTTAAGTTTCAAAAAAATTTCTTTTTGAAGTTTTAGTTTTACGGCAATTTTACAACTTTCCTTCTATAGGGCATTGTAAGCATCTTAAAGATCTTATTCATTTTCATGATCACTATTCAGATTTTCTTCACTAGTTGAATCATCATTATCTGAAAAAGTGAACTTGGATAGAGTCATCAGGGCTTTAACTTCATTACCCGACTCAGTTTCAGAATCTTCTGATTTAGAAGAGGCTTCAGAGGCAGAAGATTCATCCCAAGTAGCCAACATTCTTTTCTTTTTCAGTTTGTCCTTTTTAGGACACTTGTTTGCTAAATGCTCATATTCATGGTAGTTGTAAAATTAACTATCTTTTAAAGATTTCCAAGTTTTAGATTTAGATCTTTTCTTATTATTAGATTTTTGAAAAGAACCATCTTTTTACTTTTGAAAATCTTATAAAACATTTTAACTAAAAGGGCCATATCATCTTCAGAATTTTCTAAATCAAAATTACTATTTTCTTGAGAAATACATTTAGAAGACTTAAGGGCAATGGATTTACCTTTAGGAGATTTAAAGTTTAACTCATGGGTTTGTAAAGAACCAACTAACTCTTCTACCCTCATATTATCCATATCACGAAGTTTCTAGATCGCGGTCACCTTTGAATTGAACCATTTAGGTAGTGAGCGTAGTATCTTTGCACAGACTTTACTTTCTAAAATTTTATCACCGAGACCCCACATAGAGTTAACAATGTTATTTAATCTAGTATAAAAGTCCATGAATGTTTCACTTTCCTCTATACGTATTTCCTCAAATTTGGTTGTGAGGATTTGGACTTTAGATTTCTTGACAATTGTTGTTCTCTCGTGTGTCATTTCCAAAATATCCCAAGCTTACTTTGCAGTATCACTGGATATAATTCTTTTGAATTCATCCAGTGATAATGCGTAAGTTATGGCGTTTAAAGCCTTTGCATTGGTACTACTCTCATTTTTCTTAAGAGTGGTCCAAGTAAAATAAGGTGTAACTTTCATTGATTTGGATCCATCGATACCAGTTACTTCAGTGGTAGGAGGGGTCCATTCAGTCAATGTGGCTTGCCACATGCTCTCATTCATGGATTTTAAGAAAATTCTCATTTTGGCTTTCCAATAGGCATAATTGGAGCCATCAAGCGGTGGAGGCCTAGTCACTGAAAGACTATCAAAATTTGACATCTTAAATCGCTCAGATCGATTAGCTCAGGAAATAAATCCAAATAAAATAATTAAAGACGAGCTATTAGGATTTGATACCACTTGAAAAGGCCGAGCTATATGTCCTAGAGGGGGTGGGGGTGTGAATAGGATTATGCCAAATTAAAACTTAACAGCAGAATTTAAGTAAAATTAAATACAGATAGCAATAGATAATCCCACAATGCTGAATTTAAAAACAGCCTCAAAAGAATAAGTATTGAGAGGTTGATACAGATGTTGTTCTAAGGACAACCTTACACCATAAAAACCAAGGGTTTATGGCAGGACAACCTTATTAGAACGGTTTGTGTATCAAGAACTCAAACTGTTATAGAGGAATAAAAAATAAATAACAAGAAAGGAAATCTATACTATTACAACATTCCCACACATCCACATAAGGATTACAACATTCTCCACAAATGTAATAAGGGAAATTATAATCATCCACACAAATAAATAAATAATCAAACCACAAGACACAAAGAATTATAGTGGTTCGCTTACGTGTACACCAACTATTTAGAAAAACAGCCACACAACTACTCCACTCCTAATATCCTCACACAGTGGATATTAGCGTTCACTATAAAAATAGGTTTGTCTAGGTTCACCTAAAACTCTCACAATTATGTCTTTTAAGTGGGCTTACACAATTCAAAAAACCCCACACTCTGAGTTTTCTAGATCACTTTAGACAAACCAAAACAGAGATTTTTCTAGCACAATCTCAAAAACCAAAACATAAATTTACAATAATGTAAAATACCCGGATATTCTCTTTTTAATGCCGCCCGGTCGAACCAAATCGGAGTAGAATTTCAACGTAGAAGTTCAATGTTCAAACTCAATTATGAAATGGTTCTGGGTTCTAAATTAATTTTAAATTAAATCAAGTTGGGCTAGCTCTATTTGATTTTGATTCCAAGAAAAGGGAAATTCTCAATCCCTTCTTCAAATATGATTGGAATAAAGAATACAAAATCAAATATAATAAAGCTAAATTAAGAAAATATTAAATGAGCACACTATAGCTTAAAAAGAACACTAACTTATCTCTCAGAATGGCGTATTGATTTATCTTCAATTGAATAAAAAACTCTGAAATTCATGCTCTATTTATAAGTGAAGAAATTGCGTTCACGACGGTCCTATGGACACTACGACTGGTTGTAGGACCAACTGATTTTTGAAATTTTGAGCGCGATAAGATAAAGCCATTCCACTACTGGTCGTAGGCCCTCCACGACCGGTCGAGGGACCTCCACGACTGGTCGTGACCTGTCCACGACTGGTAGTGTGGAACCTAGAATAGTTGTTGGAATTTGAGTCGTAGCTACAGGACTGGTTGTGAACGAGTCGAGCATTATTCACACGACCGGTCGAGCATTCTCCAGGACTAGTCGTGGCTTAATAAAAAATTTTAAAAATCTACAACAAACTTAGGACTGGTCGTGGAATTTCTTGGACTGGTCGAGCTAGTGCTAGGACTAGTCATACAAAGTCCAGGACTATTCGAGAACCAGTCTATTCACTTATAAAATGATATAATTAAATTATATATTCAAAATGACCTACCCTAAGGTCAATCTAAGGTCATTCATCCTTAACCATGATGTATGAACATTGACATCCCTTTTTCTTCAGTTGATAGTCATTTTTTAAAGGTCACAAAGCTTGAGATCTTGTTAAAGGATGAAGCTTGAACTTGAGACCTTTTGAAGAATATTCAAACTTGAATTTGTAGTCTTAAGATGCTTGAACTTGAAATATCTTGAATCTTGAGCTTGAGGTTCAAAGTACAGAGACTTTGTCTTGACTTAGAGCTTGAATTATGAATCCTAAACATCGAACACTCACTTGATGGTATACTCGAACAAGACCATGTAATCTTACCTTTCTTGAAGTAAAGACCTTTGTTCTTGAATGATGCAAAGTCTTCATGATGTAAAAGAGCTACAGAAGACACAGATTCCAATAGAGGTTTTGGCACTACTAAATTTGACAATTATAGGAGCTAGAAACCATAGCACTTACACATCATCATCACATATCAACTAATATAATCATTTGAGTACAATACTGAAAGGGAAATACATATATAAAAATAAATAAAAGCTCCAAAAGACCGCTGCACGCTCCAAGCTCAATGCTGCTGCAACCTAACATCACCTGCACGCATCTATCGTGCATAAGCTTATAGAAAGCTCAGTAGGTGGTGTAAGTGTGTGCACAAGATAAGTGTCAAGTAAGCAATATCAGAGTAATCAGAGTAAGAAAAAATACTGATAAGCCCATAATCATACAATATTAGAAATACTGGCAAGATCATAATTCATACAATATCAGAGTAATGCGAAAACATGCTGATAGGCCCATAAATACCATCAGCCTTATCCAGGCTATGCGATGCAAAAATATAATAAAAATAATCTCATATATTGATGAAGCAATGTAGATCAGCTATGCAATGCACGGACAGTAAGCCAAATATCATATGTTAATGATGCAATGCAATATGCCGTGCGAATGTAATGACCAAACTGGAGTGAAGTCGGGATGATAATACGTAGTATCACAGGCTATAGGGTCCATCACAAGGGACTTCTATCCAAACCAGTCTCATACTTAAATTTGGATAGCCAGACTCAATGTAGTAGACTCCTGATCTTAGGTTAGTCGCGCGCCTAACTAAAATCCTTGCCATTATGAAGGTACACAATAATTAGTTGCGCACCACTAACTCAAATGGATAGTGAATGAATGAATATGCAACTCCTACTCAATAAGTCCACATATCAATAGGGTTTCTCTCTGGGATCATCACCAGGGTCTAGTACATTCTACATACAAATCACCGCCCACTGACACGCGACCATGTAAGTGGAAGAGACTTCACCATCCACTGGCCAGTAGTTAGCCAATATATACTCGGCACGTTGATAGCGGACCCATTCACGAGCTGGTCAAACTCAGCCTAACAATGCCGCCTACCCTCGGGCGGCTAAGGCCACACCCCATCACAACCGACCACGACACAGTGGGAGACGCAGCTTCCTGGTATTTGACCCTCATGCACTTATATATATCCACTCGGTCTCGACGTTGGGGCGTCTCCTGGCCACAGAGGTTTAGGAATTTTCACCTAGGGACATCTATGGTGCCGGTATAATAGAACTAAACATTTTCGGTGTCCCATCTGGCCATTCATGATATGCCTGTGGATGCTATGGCCCTTATATCGCTAGGGCGTACAGTAGTCACAACACATAAAGTAAGATGCATAAGTCATACAATCCAATCATGCATCAATCCTGCGCATACCATGCGCTAATATGAGATGACCTCCGCCTATCAGGGAGTCTCATAACAACCTGTCCAATGACATATGCAATGGTCAACCACATCTCATAACAAATATGTAGATGATGCGTATGGGCATGTATCATGATGCTATGTTGTCACATACTCATAATCGGTATCAATAACCGGTATTGACAATCGACCTCGACAGTGTGAACATTTAATCAACATTACCCCCAAAGAATGACCCACATAAAGCCTAACATATAGTGTACTCATGGTCTCATATAAGGGCCAAATATACAACACTATGGGTGTAAGCCTCGTATCTTAGACCGTACTGTTCCATAAACTTTCACGGTCTTCCCGTTTGAATTCCGGCAACCTTCAACCCTTAACCGGCATTTGCGCGTGACCCTGATTCACATGCCGTTAACCCGAGACTTGTACCCTAGCAACCGCGCCGTCTCCTCGGTTCCGATGCCGTGACTCGCGCGCCGATCCGATACCCTGGTTAGGAGATGTGGGTCCGCGTTGGGTGTAAGGAAAATATCGCGCGTGCGAATTCCAAGAGAATCTCTACAACTTGTCACATCAATCAATCAATCAATCAATCCCATCATGTCAAGTACACATTACCTCTCACCCTTCCCCAAGCAACCCCTAAAGTCAAAAGTTTCTTACAGCCCATATCCCTTCTTACACAATCTACCCGAAAGTCAAAAAGGCTCTTACACACCCATCCCTCTCTCTCCCATCCATCACTCTATCACATCTCTCTCTCTTTACAACACTCTCTCTCTCATTCTCAAACCACATTCCAAGCAACCCAAAGAAAAAAAAATCCCACATCCAAGCATTTTCCCAAACCTCCAAGAGAACTTTGCGTGTGGCCCACTTCCTACCCTCTCATCTCTCATCTCAACCATCCAAACTCCATCTCCTCCATTGGAATTGAAGCTAAGAAGCAAAGGAAGCCTAGGGAGCAAGAAGGAACGGTGGGTGATCTTGGATCTCCACTACTTTATTTTCTTTGTGATGTAAGGGCTCACTTATGGTGGGACCCACCTTGATGTAGGCTTTATATCAAAGAGGGGCCCATAGTGGCGGGGCCCCTCCATCTTCGTCGATGTCTCTCTCTCTCTATCTCTCTTTTTCTATGATTATGGCCCACCTATAATGTGTGTATATCATCCATGCCATCTACCGGTGGACTCCATCCATGTGGGATACACCATGATGTTTATACGTCATCCCAACCGTCCATAGGGGGCCCAACTGGATGTGAATAGCAGTGGGGTGTGGCTGCCAGTGAAGTGTGATCTGACGTGGGCCTCAGCTCCATAGCTTACGTTGTAGGCCGAGTGAAAGATACCTCGTTTCAACGCTGGGACCCACCTAGCTCCATAGCTCACGTGGTAGGCCGAGTGAAAGATGCCTTGTTTCAACACTGGAGGTCTTGGTATCGATCCCTGTGGAGGTGGCTAACATGGAGTATGTGTACTGACATGGAGTGTGGGCTGACAGTGGGGTCCATGGGACCCATCCACGTCATCCCTCCATCTAGTCGGACCACACCATCGTGCGTGTGGTGTGTCCAAGTGGGGCCCACCCCATGTGAGAACCCACCATGTGAGATGCATGGATCTGCACCGTCCAGAACATTCAGGGTCTGGACAGTGACTCTTTATAATTTATGTATATTATATTATATTATAATATGATATATTATATTATAATATATATATAAGGTGGGCCACGTGTGTGGGACCCACCACTGGTATATGTTTATACCCATGCCGTCCAGTAAGCTGGACGGGTGGAGTCCATGTGATGTATGGGCCTTAATCCATACCGTCCGTCCCTTTGGACAGGTCCCACCGTGATGTGGGTTTCATTCGTGTCGTGCAGCTGATTTTTTTTGCAGCTGCCACACAGCTGCTATGGCGTCAGCAGGTGGGTTCGACCCCACCATAAATGTATGTTTTGTATCCCACCGTCCAGATGGCTGGATGGTGGGTCCTTTTCATGAATTATATATGCCATCCAAACCATTTACCCATTTAGCGAACTCGTGCTACGGTGGGCCACGTTCGTGGACCCCACCCTGATGGATGTGGTTCATCCAATAGTCCATCCATTTGGTGAGCCAATCTTAAGGCTTGGGACAAAAAAAAAGACAGATCTAGTGTCATGTGGACCACACTACAGAAAATAGTGAGATTGAACGTCTACCATTAAAACTCTCTTAGCGTCACAGAAGTTCTGGACCAATATGATATTTATTTTTATTTTATTGGTTCAGGTCCTTGTGACCTTATAAACAGATTGGATGAAAAATAAATACTATGGTGGGCCCCTCTAAATTTTAAATGTGGGAATCAATATCACCACTGCCATTTGTGGTATGGTCCAGATGATCCTTTGGATATAATTCTTTTTATTTCTTTTATATATATGTGCTCTATAATGATCTTTAACATTGGATGAACGACCCATCTTGATTCGGCCCGTTCGACTCGGCCCATGCGACCCAGCCCATTTGAGTTGGCCCATTTGATTCAGCCCATTCGATTTGGCCCATTGATCGACCCATTTGATTCAGCCCATTGATTCGGCCCATCGAATCGACCCATTTGATTCGGCCCATCTGATTAAGACTCGACCATGATGTATGTGATGATGTTTTTGGCGGTCATGCCTTGGGAACAATGTTGGTTAGATGTCCACATTGATGGGCAATGATGGTTAGATGTCCTCATTGTGACCTTCCTTTAGGCTTTGTTAGGCCCAATCTCTTCGTGGGTTAACCCAAATAAGTGGGCCTCATTCGCCATATGTGATTGACCGATTCCGATTACCGATTTCGATTATCGATTATGTAACAACATAGCATCATGATACATGTCCATACACATCATCTGCATGCTTGTGATGAGATGAGTGATTGATTATAGCACATGCCTTCGAGCAGATTGTTTATGGGCTCCCTGATAGGTGGAGTTGCCCTACATGAGCGTGCGATATGCACATATTTGCTGTATGACTGGATTGCGTGATTCATGCATCTTGCATTGCGTGACATAGTTACTGTACGCCCTAATGACATCAGGGTCGTAGCCACCATAGGCGTATCGTGGTTGGCAGGATTGGATACCAGAAATTTTGTTCTACATGAGGTGCTATAAATATCCCTGGGTGAGGGGTGCTATAAATATCCTTGGGTGAAAGTCCCTAAACCCTTATGGTACCAGGAGGTTGCTCCAACGTGTAGACCGAGTGGGTGCATGAGCGCCGAGTGCCGATTACCAGAAAGCCGCGCTTACCACTGTGTCATGGTCAGTTGGAAGGGGGTGCGGCCTTACCGCCTGAGAGGAGGGGACAAAGCTAGGCTGAGTTTGACCAGCTTGAGGAATGGGTCCGGTATCGACAAGCCGAGTCCGATATTAATAGGCAGATAATGAGGTCTTTTCCCTTCACCTTATTACGCTCGATGGGGTGGCAATCTAGTTTGGAGTGTACTAGACTCCGGTGATATTCCAGAGTTGAGCTGTATTGATATGTGGACTTAGATGAGAATTCGTATGCTTGACTTGCATCTCACATCGCATGGCCTTGGTATGGTTGACATCATTCATGCCTTGCATCGCATAGCCTTGGTACGGCTAACAGTATTCATGGATTCATCAGCATGTTCCACATTACTCTGATATTACATAATTGTATTACTACCTTGCACACACACTTTTACCACCCTTTAAGCTTTCTATAAGCTTATGGACGACTATTGCGTGCAGGTGACGTTGGACCACAACAGCGCTGAGGCAGGAGCGCATAGCAGATCATCTTGGAGCTTTTGTCCATTATCATTGTATTTTCCTTTATGCTCATTGCACTTATAAAGTTTTTTTTATTATAGTGGAAATGTAATGGAGTTTTTGGTTGTTATTTGTGGGTTATACTTATTACAAATTAAAATGATGTTGAAAATCCTTCTCGTAGCATCCCAAGATCGGAACCTGACGAATGGGTACTGGGAGCCGAGAATGGGGTTCTACGGAGGCTGTCGGCGCCGGATTCGGCGATCGAAAATTTTGTGAGCCCGGTTTTCGAGTTTGGGGCGTGACAATGGGCCTCACTCAAGAGCTTAATACACATCACGATGAGCCTCTCACATGGGCCTGACATACATCACAATGGGCTCATCGCCTGGCCCTCAATGCATCATAATAGGCCTCATCACATAGGCCTCCTATACATCACATTAGGCCTTAAACACGGGCTGAATACACATCATAATGGGCCTCAAATACGGGCTGCATATACATGACATTGGGCCTCAAACACGGGCTAAATGTACATCACAATAGGCCTCGAATATGGGCCGCATATTACATCACATTGGGCCTCGACACTTGACCTCGATAATCAGAATCGACAATCGGCCACAACAACCGGAATCGATCAATAATCGGCCTCAATGATCAGAATCGGCAATCGGCCACAACAATCGGAATCGATTGATAATCGGAATCGGCAATCGGCCACAACAATCGGAATCGATCAATAATTGGCCTCGATAATCGAAATCGGCAATCAGCCACAACATCGGAATCAATCGATAATCGGCCTCGATAATCGGAATCGGCCACAACAATCGGAATCGATCGATAATCGGAATCGGCAATCGGCCACAACAATTGGAATCGATCGATAATCGGAATCGGCAATCGGCCATAACAATCGGAACCGATTGATGATCGAAATCGACAATCAGTCCGATAATTAGCCTCGACAATCAGCATCGATGAGAATGAGCTTACAAGGCCCAAGGGAAGGTCACAATGTAGACATTTAACCATCATTGCCCATCAATGTTGACATTTAACCAACATTGCTCCCAAGCAGTGGTCCACATGAACATCATTACATACCTCATGGCAAAATCACCCATCACATTGGGCCTTGAATACACAACAAGTGGGCCCTGCACCTGGGCCTCAAATACATCACATGGGCCTCTCATATGCATGAAGTCGGGCCTCACCAAAGGTCACTAACACATCACGGTGGGCCTCCTTACGTGGGCCATATATACATCAATGTGGGCCTCGCCAAATGGGCCTGATACACATCACAATGGGCCGATCAAATGGGCCTAATACACATAACAGGTGGGCTGCACCAATGGGCTTCGATATACAATATAATGGGCCGCAAATACATCACAAAGGGCCTCATCACATGGGCTAGAAATATATCACAATGGGCCTCGTATACATCAAGTGGGCCGCACCGACGGGTCGTACCAATGGGCCTCAAATACATCCAATCGGGCCCACCGTTTTAGGTGAACTATCTACACCATGAATCTATTTTTGGAGATCATTTACCCAAAAATAAATCATATCGAATGATCATCTGGACCACACCCTAAATAGCAGTGGCGATAACGATTTTCAGTATTTAAAATCCACAGGGCCCACCATAACGTTTATTTTCTATTCAATCTCCTGCTGCTTATGCAGTGTGGTCTACTTAACAGATGGACGGTGTCGATCACAAATGCATCACGGTGTGCCCCACATAGCACATCAGATAGATGACATGGAAATAGTACATACATCATGATATCCCACAGAACTGGCTAGCGTCAACCAACAGCTATGTGACTGCACTGTCTAGATGGACAGTTACGATATAACACATATCATGGTGGGCCACATATGAACGGTAGGATGAAACTCATATATCAAAGTGGTGGTGGTCCACATCCATGGACTGGACATAGTGGATAAAACATTTGCATCATGGTGGACCCACACCCATCAGCTGGATGAACAAATGGATGGTTGGGATGAACACATGCATCATGTGGAGTCCACACGTGCATGGGTCCCACGGATGCTATGTAGCATGGATAAAACATATATATATATATATATATATCATGTGTGGCCCACAGATGCACGATGTGGATAAAACACGTACCACATGATCAGACCCACTGATCATGAGTTAATGCAGCAGCTATATAGCTGTTATAAGGCACAATGGCCAATCAACTTCCCACCATCCACTCCCTGGACGGTGAGGATATAACACATCCCACATGGTAGGCCCCACACCCTACACGTGCAAAACGTGCAGGGTGGGTCCCACGGTCCCAGACATTGGGCGATGTGGATAAACTCATAAATCACGGTGATGTCCCATGAAGGGACGGTGTGTTTAAAACACATCATCAATAAAGGCCCCCACCTACTGGGCTAGTTGGGTGGACGGCATGAAGGGCACATGCATCGGGTGGGGTCCACATGATCTGGACGGTGTGGAGGTCGCACATGTCAGTGGACCCCACTGTCTAGAAAATGCTGGACAGTGTGGATCTTACATGCATCATGCGGGACCCATAGATCTTGCTGACTTTAATGGTAGCCACATGCTGCTGGGGTCCCCACGTGGCTGGAGGTGGACGGCCAGAATAAAACACATATGCTAAGGTGGGCACCACACACAATTGCAACAACTAAGTAGCTGGTTTGCACCAGCCAACCACATCCAGGTGAATGGACGTTAGGATACAACACATGTATCAGGTGGTACCACCGTCCATGGTTTGAACGGTGTAGGTTAATATACATCAAGGTGGGCTCTATCCAAATGGACGGATGGCATGGATGGAATCCACGCATCAGGTTGGTCCTATAGGATTAGGTGACATCCTAATAGCAGCCATGTTGCTGCTGGGGTGGAAGGACGGTATAAATAAACACATACATGATGTGGGTCCTACACAGATGGACGACACAATAAAACACTTCCATCATGGTTGGGACCCACTACACGTGGCAGGTGAGGTTAGAATACATACATCAGGGCCCCAACAGATCAGCTAACGTCCATGAAGATGGACGGTCTCAATATAACACGTACATCACAGTGGAGTACCCCAGCACCGTCCAAATGGGTCCAATACCGTCCAGATCATCTAGACGGTGTGGATGAAAATAATACATAAAGGTGGGGCACCATGGCATCTTCTCACAGTGTCCAGCACCGTCCAAAGCATTGGACGGTGTGGATATAATTACATCAATCATGGTGGATCCCACTGTCCCTGATGGACGGTGAGGATACAACAAATGCATCAGGGTTGGGTCCAACATTGGCCACTTCATACATCTATATAATATATTATAATAATAATATTATTATTATTTTAATCAAGTAAAGCCAGCGTCCAGGGATCTAGCGTCCAGGCCTTGGACGCTGGATGGTGTGGATATTAATACATACATCAAGGTGTACCCCACCGTCCCACCTACTGGACGGTGGTGGGGACATAACACATGCATCAATGTGGGCCCCATGGTGCATCCAGCACGTGCCAAACCTGTCCAAATGGACAGTCAGGTGGGTCGTTTGGACGGTCTAGATGAAACACATAAAGGCAAGGTAGGTCCACATTCCATGTCCAGCACCATCCAAACATTGGCCATGTAAATCAACACCGTCCATTAAGGTGGACCATCACACAAGGAAAGAGAGAGAGAGAGAGAGAAAGAGAGAGAGAGAGAGAGACCCCGCCACTATAGTCCCTCCCCATACGATGCATACATCAAGTGGGTCCCAAATCATGTGGACCCTACATCAAAATCAAATGAAATGAACACTCACCTCAAGATCTTTTTCTTTCTTACATCAATGTGTTCTATAGCCCTAAGGAACGTGATCCAACAGTTGAGATGAGGCTTGGAGGGTGGAGATGTGAGGTAGGAAGATGGGCCATACTAGCTCCTCCATGGAAGCCATGAATGTTTTTGCTCTCATGGGTTGCTTGCTTGAAAATGAAGAAATAAGAGAGAGAGAGAGGGATGGGTGGAGTGAGGGATGTGTACTTGACATGTAAGGGTGTGTAAAAGAGAGAGTTGACTTTGGGGATGGTGTTGTGCTTGACATGATGTAGTGATTGATGGGATTGATTAATTGGACATGTTGTAGAGATTTTTTTGGGCGTGGCGTTTTCTCAAACTAAATGTGGGCCCACATCTCCTGGCCTGAGTATTGCCTCGACATGCGAGACATGACATTGGAACTGCGACGACAGTACGGTCGCAAGGATACAGGTCTCAGGTCGAGCCGACTCTGGAAAATGGGATACGACTCAGGGTCACGCGCAACAGGCGATTACAGATCGCGAGTCGCTAAAATTCGACCGGGAGGACCACAAAAGTCTATGCAATGGTATGGGATAGGATACGGGTCTTACAATTTTTTTGCATAGATGTCCTCTAACTTCGCTCATAAACTAACCGCAGTTTTCTCCCTCAAAACATAAACGGATGAAAGATAAAACATTCATATCAAGAGTATTCTAATCTTCGTTATTCATAGTAGATTTTCGCTCCTCAATAGCCTTAGCTTCGACTTGCTTCGTTAATAGACTAATCATCTTAATCTTCCATAACTCAAAATTATTTTTTCCTGAGTACTTTTCAATATCAAACTTAGCATTTCTCATTGATGTCAATCTTGCAGATTCAGATCTGTGCCCCATCGATATCTCTGATGTCACTTATTGGAGATTAGGTTACGAAATCACACAGAGATGGATCTAGGATAGCAATCTAAGAGCACCAAGTATAGACAAGAGAACACAAAGATTTAATGTGGAAAACCGTTTCGGGAAAAAAACTATGGTACAAAATGACATAAATCCACTATAAAAGTATAAATTGCAAAGAGAAAAGACTTACCCGATTCAATCAACCTCGAATCTCACACTTTCTAACCCTTTGAAACTTTAGAACCCCTTCTAGAAACCTTTTGGAATACTTTAGAAAGCCTTAACATTATTTTAGAAAGGCCCTAAGAACTCCTATTTATAGTTTAGGAAACCCTATTTTCGCACCGACTTGAAATAGTTCGGAAACTGCCTCGAACTTACGCAGTCTGTGCACAGTCGGCGTAACCTTCAACTAGTCGAAGCAAGGCTTGGGCTAGTCGAAAGGCACTTTCGATTGGTCGAACCTGTCTTTCGATTAGTTGAAGATCTCAGAAATTTCAAAATACATTATTACTGGACTTTGAGCCGAACTTTCTCTGGGCTAGTCGAATTTTTCAGATTTAAGACATCTGTTAACAATAGTACTTACATTATTATAGTTTGGAAAAGCTATATGGCCCCACCTTAATTAATGTGTTTTATCTATGCTATCCATTTATTTTGCCTAATTATTCTAGGGCATGAGCCAAAACTAGGTGGATCCAAAGCTCAAGTGAACCACACCACAAGAAACCACATGGATAATGACACCCACTATTGAAACCTTTTTAGGGCCGATAATCATGTTTATCTACCATCCAAGTTGTTGATAAGGTCGTGTTCATCGTGTTTATTTGCCATCCAAGCTGTTGATAAGGTCACACGAAGTAAAAATGTCCGCTTAATACAAAACTTATGTGGCTTCTTAAGAAGTTTTAAATGATAGGCGTTCAGTTCTCACTTTTTCTTGCGGTGTGGTCTACTTGAGCATTGAATTCAAGCTTCTTTTTAAGGCTAATGCGATGGATGGCATGGATAAAACACACAAATCATGGTGGGGCTCACAGAACTTTTCCACGTAGACACGTCGGTGTTGTGTTTTGCACTACGCAATCCGAGGACTTGATGGACGGAGTGGATGTCACCCCACCAGTGTTCCTGATCTATTTTGTTTTGCCTTTTTCAAATGCACTCGATAAACATCAACGGCTCTAGAGGATTCCACTATATTTAAATGCGGTGAGACACGTGTTGTAAGTAGAGAGGCGAAGGTAGCATTATTCCAACACTCTAGGTGGAGTGGTGTTTACCATCGACTTAAAAAGAGCATGTTTCTTCAATTCGCATGATCGTGGATGTAAACCAAGGACGTGGGTTGTGTACCCTGTGGATAAGACAACACATATATCACGGTGGCCCTATTGCATACTGAGTTCCTCAATAGATAATCACCCCGTTCTCGATATAACAGTTGAAGGTTAATTTCTAAATACGAGGGCTTCTCACTTGTTGTCTATTTACCTGGTCTACATAACCAACGGTGGGATTCTCATTGTTGGTTTATTGCATCAGATCCGGCCAAGGGATCAACGCGCTGTTTGTTTTGAGCGATGAGATTTCAATCTCCAGCCTCCATCTGGCCCTTTATAAATTAGGAATCTTCCAAATAAAAATCACCATTACTGACTGTCAATGCGATGATCCCACGTACGGCCTCAGTAGCTAAAAGCGCTGCTGAAGTGACGTTAGCAAGTTCGGTGGGCAATGATGTATGCTTTGTATCCCCATTGTCCATCCATTTGGGTAAAATCATTTCACGGCATGAGCAGAATAATGAAGCAATGTAAAACTCCAAGTGCACCCTAATACAGAAAGAAGCGACAGTGACACCCACCGTTGAAACCTTCCTAGGGTCTACTATGATGTCTATTTGAGATCTAACTTGTTAATAAGTTCATTCGTACAGGCATCAACGGAGGGACAAATATCAGCTTCATCGAAAACTTTCGTAGCCCATGAGAAGTATTTAATGGTAGGGTTTTAATCCCCACTGTTTCCTTTGCTGGAGTCAACGCCTCATTCTTTGGCTCATGCATTAATGGATGGACTACGTGGATACAGCACATATATTTATGGTGTGGCCCATATAATTTGGTGTGGTCGCTTCAGTAAAGATAGTGGAGCCGTCAGTAGCTAATCCGCGTCTACTGATTTGGCCAGGGCCGGTGGCACGTTGAATGTGTGTCACTGGGAGATGTTTGTGCGGCTGGGTCACAAAGGTTTTACAATCCAAACACCCAACCCTTCAGTACTGGCCGTTTGTTTCGAAGCTGCAAACCTCAATCTTTCTATTTTCAAGTAACTTTAGGGATCGGATCAGGTGTTACCTGGGTACCTAACCATGGGGCCCACCTTGATGTATTCGTTGTATATTGAGGCTGTCCGTCAGGTTTTTCAGCTCATTTCAGGGGAGTCCCAAAAATGAAGCAGATTCAAATCTCAAACTGACCATACTAAAGTGGTCAATCAACACCCACTGTTAAAAACTTCATAGGACCCACCGATGTTTATTTGCCATCAAACTTGTTGGTAAGATCTCATAAACTTAGATGAACGGAAAACACATATCAGATTGATTCAAAACTTTTGTGACCTTTAGGAAGTTTTAAGTCATTAATTGTCACTTTTTCCCCTAATGTGGTCCACCTGATATTTGGATCTGCTTAATTTTTTGGTCCATAGCTTAAAATGATCTTAAATAATGAATTAACAGCATCAATATACAATGTACAATAAGTAAAGTATTAACTAAATAATAGTTGGATACTGTTATTGTTAACAGACAAAGAGCCTTATTCTACACTGTATATTGATGCTGTTAATACAATGTACAACATCAATATACAATGTACAATAAGGCTCCTTGTCTTAAACAATAAATAATAGTTTGTTAACCAACAAAGGGAAGAATTAAAATCTACAGGCTGGGCTTGCGTAGCTCAACCACACCATCGCAAGGCTCCTCAACTCCCAGCTCCCCATCAAGCTCTACGCGAGTGCCCTCATTTGTATCACCATCTCGGACTACTCCTGAATCACCTGTGTATGTCAAACAGGAAGGCGTTGGTTGTGAACATAGTGAAGAAATACCCCATGTTTGCTCTCAATTTGTTTTATTCACGTGGGATGTGTGCAGGCATGCCTGAATTGATTGTACGGCTCGATTCAAAATGAACACCTTAACCCCAAGTGTCGAAGTAGGCAGATACTTCAAGTTCGACTGTATATGACCAGGACATGAGGAGATTGGTTGCCTACTCAAACACTTGCAAGATAACTATAAGAAGATCAGACGATTATCAGAGGGTGAGATTCTTCCTCCGAAGATAGGGTGCACCTTGCCTTGCATATGAAAGGTCCTTTTTTTTTTAAAATGCGAAAATAATCAAACAAAAAGCAAGTACTTACTATCAATTATAGGGAGCAATGTCAGATACCTTCCTAAAAGATAAATTGATTGTATTGAAATTGGGAATAGTCCAGCGTAAAAGCGTAAACCTGAATTACAAATAAAGATTACCACTACTGGATTACAACTAAGAATTACTGCTACTTATAAGATAGAGCGAAGCTCGGATAAGGAAAGATAATTTGTTTAGTTTGGTGTGAGACCACTTGCTTCATTGAATCCTTCTGTTATTTAACTATTTTAAAGATGTTTTTTTTTCTTTATTTAACGCTTATAGCAGCTGATTCGTATTGAGTGTCAAATATTGTATATTTTCTCCCACTTATATCTTAGTTTTATGAACATGATAATGCTTAATTATATATTTTATGCATGTTTGTGTTGTAAGGTGAATCTGAGATCTTAGATTGAAAATAATGTTTAAAGCATAGATTTAATGCTTAAGAATCACCAAGGTAAAAGAGGGATCTTAGGAGACTAAGAATAAAAAGTTCACATGCCAAAGATCCAAGGAAACCAAGTACAAAAGCTGAAGAAAGGACTCAAACGATCGCAGAATCTGTAGCAGAAAATAGACAAGTTCGGTCTGACCGAACCCATGTTCAATTCGACCAAAATCACACAAAACAGCCCAGCACCCAATGATGAAATTCAGAAGTTAATTCGGGTCAACCGATGGACAATTTGGTCCGACCGAAACCCAGTTCGGTGCGATCGAAAGGAGGACTCGGTACGATCGAAAGGAGGACTCGGTGCGATCGAAAGTACACAAAAAGCTTCAGCGAAGAACGATGACTTTAGAGTTAATTCAGTTCGACCGAGGATTAATTCAGTCTGACTAACAACTTAAGTTTGGTCTGACCGAACCCAAGCTCGGTCCGACCGAAATCGGGCAACTGCTGAAACAGAATCATTTTCAAGTTTGGACTCGACTTTGGTTCGATCAAAGGTGACTTCAGTCTAACTGATGTGTAACACGACTGCGTAAATTAAGATACTTTCGCAATCAGATTGCAGAAATTCCAAGTTGGTGCGTATGGTGGAACTTCACAAGTATAAATAAGAGTCCCTAGGATGTTCGTAGGTATCTTCCAGGGTTTAAGGAGTGGAGCAAAAGGGTGGAGAGTCGTTGCTAAGATTTTTTCTTCTTTCTTCCTTAGTTGTTTTCATGTTTTGTTTAAGAGTTTTTAGTTCAATGATATCTATGGTGGGCTAAACCTCTTAGCTAGGGCTAAGAGGTAAAGCTTATAATGTGATTGGGATGTTTACTTTACTTTGATTCATGTTTATGTTAAACTTCATTGATTTCTAGTTGATTTAATGGAATATTTTCGGTTTTCAATGGTTTATTTTGACTCAAATTACAGTAGACGCTACGATAGCTTTGAGTATCTTCTTTTCTTATTTGAGATTGTGAGATTGGTAAATCCTGTTATTTGTCATCGTCTCTTGGGCATGGTTGGGTGACAGAATCTCTTCCAATCCTCGCAATTCTCCTCCATTGAGGCTGGATCAATGAGAAATTTAAAGATTTAACTATCTATTTCTCCAACTTGATAAGATAGGACTCTGATTCCAGTTGGATCTCTTGAATCAATTAAGGTAGCATCTTGGTATCTACAAGTGGATCCTTGGCACCCTAGTTCCCACCTTTAAATTCATAAGTTTCAATCTACAATATCACAATTACTCTAATTATTCCAGATTTCTAATTGAGTTGTTCTTCTAGTTCTAATTCTAGCTACTTTCCGAATAGGCACCAGTTCAGTCCCTGTGGATTCGACATCAGTCTTATTGAAATTATTACTACATCACGACCTACACTTGGGGTTGTGAACAAGTTTTTGGTGCCATTGCCCGATTTCGGTCGGACCAAGCTTAGGTTCGATCGGACCGAACTTAAGTTGTCGGTTGGACCAAATTAATCCTCAGTCGAACCGAATTAACTTTAAAATTCAGAGCTCTTTGCTGGATCTTTTTGTGCACTTTCAGTCGCGCCGAGTCCTCCTTTTGGTCAGACCGAATTGTCCATCGGTTGAACCGATTTAGCTTCTGAATTTCATTGTTGGTTGTTAGGATATTTTGTGGGATTTCGATCGGACCGAACATGGGTTCGGTTGGATTGACCTTGTCTGTTTTCTGCTACAGATTCTACGATCTTTCAAGTCATTTCTTCAGCTTTTGTACTTGGTTTCCTTGGATCTTTGGTATGTGAACTCTTCATTCTTGGTCTCCTAAGATCCCTTCTTTTTTTGCCTTGGTGATTCTTAAGCATTAAATCTATGCTTTAAACATTTTTTTCAATCCAAGCTCTCAGATTCACCTTGCAACACAAACATGTATAAAATATATCATTAAGCATTATCATTTTCGTAAAACCAAGACATAATAAGGGGAAAATATGAAATATTTAACACTCAACAATTCATCGCCACGTTTGTCTTCCAGATCCTTCTCTTCTTGACATGTGTCCTTTTAACCCCTCTTTCTGCTCGACCACTCTCTGCCTCTGGGCTTCTCGGCCATGTATCATCAAATCAGCGCTAGCTATAATTCCATGAAAGCTGTAGATATCTCTAAAGATTTTACTCACACTATACATTTCTTATGCAATAAACATGTCCTTTTCTAACTGGATATCTTAGAATTGATCATAAATAAGGTACAACTTTGTCCCCCCACATCGCTCCACCTTTGTACAAAAAAGGTAAAAGTGATGGTGGTTCTTTATTCAATAAATAAATGCAATCAACCATCTTTCCATGTGTCAATTCTCCATTGATTTTGCCGGACTGAGACGAAAACCGAATGACGATTTTGCTCCCTTTCTATAGCCATCATTATGACATGTGGCACATAATCCTATCGTACGAGGAGTCATGATTATCTTCTCATTAATGTGTGTACTCCTGACTGATATATATGCGTAATTGAAATCAATCCCAATATTTTGCAATCCTCTCTTCATATATCTCTTCTTCATTCTCTCACAAAAATACATTTTACACTATCATGGCTACTTCATCTTCTACTCCTACTTACCATCAGGAAAATTTTATGAGAGCGCTGGATATTTTCGCTTCTGACACAATGATCCATGATATCATTTTTGACATTCCTATCGAACTAAATATATCATACCTTACTCTTAGCCCAGTTTTTCATACTAAAATCATTCATGAACAGATCAAATCCATAGAAGCATTCTTCCTTGATTGTCCTGGGAAAAAGCTTCTTCTTCATTTTGATTCCCTTTTAGATTCTACTAATGCTTTCAAGACCTCGAGATCCTGACTAAGACCCATGAAAACATGGTTAGAATGGTTCAACTATATATCCAATCAACATGGTGATACATGGAAGTAGGATGGTTTCTACAAATGCATCAATATATCTTCACATGAATATACAGTAAACACTTTTATTCTTACTGCAGTTTCTACCTTTTGGAGTCGATCAACCAATATTTTTCATTTTGAATGTGGTTCCATGAGCCCAACAATCATGGATATTTGTACTTTCATCCATCTTCATTTTGACAATCCAATCTATCCCAACTTCGCCCAGGACGAGGAGCTTTACTTCATCCTTTTAGATAAGAACGAATGAGCTTATTCTATACTCATACCCACTCAATGCAAATCTCATAATGTTATTGCCAATCAAGAGCATGCGTCATTCCTATTGAAGTGGATTTGTCGTTGCTTACTCTGTGTGAATGTTGTTCAGATAACCAAAGAGTATGTTTATCTGGCCGAGACTCTAACTAGAGGACAATACTTAGCTCTCTCTCTCTCTCTCTATTCATGCTCGGCCACTTGTATCGTACCATGTTTAATGCAACCACCAAGGGTTTTTACCATAACAGAGGACCTCTCTTGGCTTCTCTAGATGTGGTTGTATAAATACTTCCACTCTTCTCTTATAAATTTTATTCTCCCTCTAGATTCTTTTACTTCATTCAGCCATCGAAACATCTTTTACCTTAAAGCCATCTATTCTTTCGTAGATTATATGTAATTCTTCCTCCCCATTAACATTGATAAACCCCATAGTTATTTCTGCTCATTCTACTATAAAGAGTTTGGTTTGACTTGGTTGACAAAAGAATATGAAACAACCAATGTGGAGATAGCCGAGCTCCAAGACAAGGCTTGATAGAGCTACCTCCTCTTTAGAGATCTCCCTTACAACAACACTATGGAGACCAATACCAATGCTAAGGCAGGGTTCAAATAGTACTACACTGATCTCCTAGCTCACCAATTCGGCCTCACTTAATCCCTTCCCTGCTTATTCACTCACAAGAATGGCAATCAACCTCCCTGTGATCATATGCTTGTAGATTCGATTGAAAATTTCCAAATACTCAACAACAATTTTGATACGGTGCATGCAACATTTAGACCTCCTATCTTCCCAAGTTATCCTCGCTGAATGCACACTTTTTATGAATGGTGGGAAAATTATTATAATTAAATGGTTACTGAATCCACGATTTTATCATCGCCTGAATTTTTCCTTCTGTGATAAGGATGAGAAACCTATTATCGAGAAGAAGAAATCAACGACCGATGGTAATAAAAATAAGACTGCATCTCATCAGCTATGTCCCTAAGTCAGAAAAAGATGCAGTCGATAAAAAAGATATCAGCCACTCCTACCACTTCCCCTTTAGCATTAATAAAGGAGGCCGATCCAACGATTCCCAGGTCAAAACATCAAAAAGTTACAGGCAGGTCCGATTAAGGCAAATTTACCAATTCGACTAACCCAAATACTAATAGCTCTTCTCGTTTTTAGGAATATTTCTGACCTCATTTTCCCCAAACTGTTCAAGCTGCACTAATAAATCCTCCAACAACAACCAGTAGAAGCGGCCGAGTTGTAGCGCAAACTTTAGGTATCCCTTCTATAGTTAAGGTTGTCTCTGCCGTTGAAAAGTATTTTAACACCAAGTATTGGTATGGACTCTGATTACCATTAGATTATTCTTAGAAAATAAAAGAAGCTTATAAGAAACACGAGGAAGCTCATTTTAATAAAACTTAGAATATATGATATAAAGAAATTAAGAGGTTGAACAATCCCAACTTTCATTTCAATCATTATTTGATATCATAACGTCTTAATCCACCTTTTGGTTGGCCTCTGGTGATAGTTATCGGCAATCTTACTAAAATTCAACTAATGATCGACCGATATTATGTTATTGTTGTTCATTGTGACTAACTTAGATAGATATTTTCCTTTTCTTTTTCTCAAAATATTTCTTTTATGTTCCTTACTTTTTCTAACATTTCCTCGACCATGTACGTAGTGATAAGAGAATTGTTGGCCGCTGAGAAACAGGTTGTCCTTGTAGCAGCCCCACAAAATCAACCAAATTTACCAACCATTACCACTGTTGCAATGAAAAAACCTATAACTCCCATGATGGAACTTGATGATTGTTGAGACTCAAATAATGCATAATTTCTCCCATTTATATTTTGGTTTTATGAACATGAATTAGCTTAATGTTTTATTTTACTCATGTATGTGTTGCAAGGTGAATTTAAGAACTTGGATTGAAAAGGGTGCTAAAAGCATGGATGTGATGCTCAAGAATCACCAAGGCAATAGATGGATCTTAAGAGACCAAGATTGAAGAATTCACATGCTAAAGATCCAAGAAAACCAAGTGAAGAATGAAGAGAATTGAAGATTTGAAGTGAAGAATCCTGAAATCGTCCTAAAAAAGTGTATTCTGAAACTCTGAAATCTATTTTGAGAAATTACGCAGCGTGAAGTCTATTTTAACAAACTACGAGCGTGAAGTCGATTTTAAGAAATTGCGTAAATTTGAGGCGGTTTCTAAAGTTTTCCAACTCTGTACGAAAGTTGGAGTTCCCCACTTATAAATAGGGCTTCCCAGGGCATTCCTAAGCATCAGTCAAAGCATTCAAGAGAAAGATTTAGATTTTTTAGAGGGTTTTCAATTTTATTAAAGTTTTATAAATTATTATTTTTTTCTTTTAGATATTTTCTATTTGCATTTATTTCTTTCTTGTTGCTTTCTTTCTCTATTCTAATTATGTTTTTCTAAGTTTCCTCTAGGCCAAGCTAGAAGGGAAGCACATTGGTTTAATATTTTCATAGTTATCATAATTGATTATTTTAATGTTGAGAAGAATGGTGTATGCATGTTATCTATTGTTTAGGTTTAGTTTTTTATCCTAATGTGAGATTCATATGTTTCCATCATATTATATTCCCATTGATGGATAGGCTTACCCTGGAACAATTAGATTTCCTAGATATGAGAGATTCTCAACCTGCTATATTTCTTTGATTCATTATCTCATGGATATTGAATGCTTAAAATCACTGGCGCTTGAGAATATATATCAATGGTGCAAATTCATGATTTTCTAATATTTTATATCATTTATTTAAAATGTTTAAATTGTTTTATTTTTCGATTAGGCCGACCATAAAGCTCGGATCCTAGTTGTGTTATCAAAGTCGTCATGATTTTGGAACATTAACCTATGTGTGGAACTTTGAAGCTTGGGTGTTATTTTTAAATTAATTGAATTCCATATATTCAAAACCTTCCATATCATTTCATTTGTTTAGTTTCCATTACTTAGTTAATTTTGTATTTGATTTTCACATTCTCATTATTCATCTCCCTGTGGGATCGACCCTATATTCACAGGATATTACTGAACCTCTGCACTTGGAGGCAAGCAATCAATGATACAAATTCTAAAGTGACAACAAGTTCATGAGGTCATGGAAATCGTTTAGTCAATAGAACCTTTTCGTGTTTTCATTGATTATGAGGCTTTGTTGGTAACTCTAGATCAGGAGGAGGATGATCCCCTTGTGGTGATGTCAAAAGGTTCTCGTAGAGCTATATCTTCCCACTCTACACCAACATTGGTCAGCCAACCTGCACAATTATTGATCAAAATTGGGCAGCCGATTTCAAGCATGGCTAGCAAGCATCGAGTATTAGTCTTGAACGAAGAAGAAAAACCATCTCAGTCATCTACAACTTCTCGTGGCCGAGTAACAACTGTCGAGACTATTGTAACTGATGACACTATAGCTCTCATGCTTCTACCAGCCGACATGTCAACAATGCCTCCTTCATCACTCGAGGAAACACTTCTAGTTGAAGAAGTACTCGCCTCCCTCAGTCAAGTGCTCAAAAATGACATAACAGTGGCAGAGTCTCTAACGCCTTCTTCCGAACGTCAGCAACTCTAAGATGAGGTATGAAATCTCATACATTAAAGGATTACTGAAATCATCTATACGAGCCTAGTCAAGAGACTTTCACTCCTCATTCACTATTATCAAGTGTTCTCTCACTCAGATGAAACTCTCTCGACCAAGATGCATGTGCTTCATGAGTTCATGGACTTAGTGCATGAATATCAGTATATCAATGTCACGATCGACAAGACTCAGGGCAAGCATTCGACCGTAACCCTTAAAGTTGATGATGAAGTTATTTTTGCTAAAAAATAATTTTCTGCTACCTATGCTGAACTAAATGAATCGGTAAACTTACTTTAGAGTAAGTTGAAATGTCCTATACCATGATCATCTAGAGATATCTGTGCACCTTATTAAAGTTTTTTTTTTTTTTTTAGTGTGGGGTGTCCAAAGAATATATGATTCACCTATGGCATAAAAATTTTCAATATTAGTGTACCATTGTGAAGAAGAGATTACAACTAGTTGAATCTTAGTAGAGTTCTTAGCCAGCATAATCTTCATAAAATTCGAAGCCTCGAGCTTTGATTCAACTTCCATTTCCTCCACCCTTATTGGTAAACATTCAGAATAGGTGGAAGGAGGCTTTTTAAAACACTTTTCTTCCTAATAAGTGTCAAGCACTAATGTATTGTTTTACATGGCATTCAATATTTCTTTAATCATGTCATCATTTGAATTCTCAAAGTATGCCAAGGAAACTTTTAGATAGTCAAGACATTCAGCTAAAAGGGACTCACTCTCCACAATGGGATCAAACATGTCATGTTGGTGGATCGTATCAACATCACCATGTTTGAAATGTTTCTGTGTCTCTTGATTATTAACTGGAACTTCAAATGAGATTGACCCTTAGGGAAAATGAACTATAGGCTCTTGAGCATACTCCGACTCCTCGTTCTTGAATTCAGTATGCTCAACAAATGACTTGAGATCACTCTCCTCTCATTGTATTTTTAGATTAAGCTGAGGCTGGGTTAGCAAAATCCTTTCCTAATCAATGAGGCACGACTGAATTCTTTAAATGGAGGATGCAAATAACTCTAATGATGTCTTGATGTATTTGAATGTTTGCATGATATTTTGGTTGACTTGCTCTTATGTCACGCCACAAACTTAGAAATCGGGCTCACAAAATTCCCGATTGCTGAATCCGGCGCCGATAGCCTCCATAGTACCCCATTCTCGGCTCCCGGCACCCATATACTAGGTTCCAATCCTGAGATCCTATAAGGAGGATTTTTCAGTATGAATTTATTCCGTAACAAGCATAACCATAAGCATAACCCACAAACAACAACCAAGACACCATCACAAAATCCACTATGATAAAAAAATTTAAGGTACAATGCGTATAAAGGGAAATACAATGATAATAGTAACGGAAACTCCTGAAGCTCCACTGCACGCTCTTACTCCTACTAAGCTATGGCTGCAACCTGGCATCACCTACACGCATCAATCATGCATAAGCTTATAGAAAGCGTAGAGGGTGGTGAGAGTGTATGTGCAATATATGCGTGCTCATAATGCAATATCAGAGTAATGCGGAATATACTGGTAAGTTCATGAATACTATCAACCGTACCAAGGCTATGCGATGCGAGGCATGAATGCTATCGGCCATATCAAGGCCATGCAATGCAAGGCATGAATGATGTCAGCCATACTAAGGCCATGCGACGTGAGATGCAACTCAAGCATACCAATCCTCACTGAATCCATATATCAATGCAGATCATCATTGGAGCATCAAATATCAGTACAGTTCTCACTCTGGATAATCATCGAGGTTTAGTACATTCTAAATGGCACTGCCCCTTCCTCAGGCATGCAGTCCAAGTGAGCGTAAGAAACCTCACTATCCGCCTGGCCAATAGCCTACTAATACCTATACGGCACATCGATAGCGGACCTGAAAGTGCCCTGGTTTGTCAATTAGCGTGAGTGTTGAGTCAGCAAGACAAGTGAGCCACATAGGAAGATCATTCAAGTGTCTACCTCAACTGGATGTGGCTTCAGATATCTACAAAGGTAAAATTAACCTCACACCCCATGTCCCAAAACACCAGTCAGATAAAACCCTTTAAAATGGTTAGAACAACATAGGGTTTTAAGTGTGAAAACTGTTTCGCAAAATCAGAATAATCTCTAAGTTTCAACCTTTGTTGATTTATCAAAAGTGCTTCGATGAAATCGGAATCTATTACCATGTCCTCAAAACTCACTCGATGTTATCGAAATGAGGACTTCAGATGTCTAGCAACCAAAATGAATCTTGGACTGAATTATCGATGAGTCGATGACAGTGTCGATATCATCGACTTTCGAATCTCGAGTTCATTGAATCGGCTCGATAAAAGCGACATTTGATCAGTTTATGTCCAGTAAGTAGTTAAGGAAAATCATGTGATTTTTGATATCTCAAAGAGAGCCTTAATATCTTCAAATTTTAAATCTCAATGATATTGATGGACCTTCAATGATATCGGATTGGGACACAAAACTATCTAACAAGCTTTTAGGTAAATCCTTTTTAAATGTTCAAGGTATCGAGAATCCCTCGATGATATCGATATTCAAATATCGATCATATCGAGACCAGGTCGATGTCATTGAATTAGGACACAAAACTATTCAGAAAGTTTATAGGAAAATTCATTGAAAAGATCGATGAATCGAAACTGGTATCGATATCATCGATATTCAAAACCAGATGATATCGAGGGATGCTCAATCATATCGATGCCTGTTCAATTCCAAAGGCAAGTCTGCTCTCAGGTTTTCAAATGTTGAGGAATCGAACCATGAGTTGATGAAATCGGAGTTCGAAATCCGATGACATCGAAGCATGTTAGATATCCTCGATCAGTTGGCAAGAGGTTCAAAAGCATTTGACAGATTAAGTTTGTGTCATCGAGCGGCCATTCGATGTTATCGAAAGTATACACTTGATGATATCGAAACCTGCTCGAAGATATCGAACTTTGTCAAAAAATATGACTTTTTTTTATTTCCGTTGGAACTTTTTGCGTATTTAATGAGAGCTTGCCTAAGGTAGTTTGGAGGGAAAAAAAGATAGAGCTTTTGAATGTTTAATTCAGATCACCTACCATAAGCCCTTTTCTCTCAAGGGAGTTCATTCCTTAATCTACTCTTATCATTGATATTTAATGGAGTAGATTGGTGAATGAACTTCCACATTCAAGGATCCTTTAGCTACCACCTTAATGGCAAATCATTGAGCTGAGATTCCTTAAATGTATAGATCGTGGTATTAATCTATCACTCTAATGATTAATCATTTAATAGAGTAAGTACCAACATAACTTTGACCCAACCCGTCACCTTACATTGGAGCATCATAAGTGTTGCGGATCAAGGGAGCTGAAGATTCTTCATCATCAAAGGAGGAGAACTTCATCAACATGCTAAATGAGGCTCATCTACTTATCTGTAAGTCATTAGAGTCCAGAGACCTTGCTGATCATTCCTTTATGTAGGATTGGGTCACAAGTGATTCTCACCCTTTTCAAGTCCACATAGGAGGCCTCCAACGGGAGAATACATGTGGGTGTTGTGTGTTGACCCTTACTCTTTGTGAGCATAAACTTAGGTCCTTAGTGTAGGTCCTTGGCCTGTGTGGCCTAAAACCCTATGTGCTGTGTGTTAACCTTTGCTCTTGTGTACGGCATAAACTTTAGGTTTCTTGTGTGGATCCTTGACCTATGTGGCCTAAAACATGGGTGTTGTGTGTTGACCCTTGCTCCTATGTGGGGCATAAACTTATGTCTCGTGGAGACATGTCTAGGTTCCTTATGTAGGTCCTAGAGTCGACCTTGTGTAGGTTATGAAGGTTAGAGATGAACCTGATTTAAAACTTCTGTTAGTGAGATCCGGTACACTCAAGGGTTGAGTGCGTCCGCTAGAAGTAGAGTAGACACATAGTCGAACCATTAAAAAAATGACTGTGTTTGGGATTGATATTTACTTTTAATACTTGTGTGATTTCTTTGAATGTTCTCATAATGCATGCTTACATGATTACCTAGAACTAATTAGAATCATATCTCACACACAGTCACATCCATTATGAATTATGTTCCTCATCTTGTTTATGTTTTGAATAGTCTTATGATTAGATCCTCTATTTGGCTTGGAAGCCATTAGAGTTACATTGAAGAAATCTTGATATTTGCATATTAATTCAGGATAGGGTTGATAGGTTTTAAATCATCATAAAATTTTAAAAAGTCCTATTCACCCCCCTCTACGACACCTTGGCTATTCCCAATTCTACTAAAGCAGTCATTATCGCAATTTCAATTGGTATTAAAGCGTGTCTCTCTTAAGGGCTTCACCGCCTAGAGAGTGATCTTGATTGAAGTTGGTAATATGGCTAAAGGAGAGGGCTCATCTGTAACTAGACCTCCAGTATTTGATGGATCAAATTGTGCGTATTAGAAGGCTATGATGCATTACTTTCTGAGATCTTTGGATCATGATGTTTGGGACATTATTGAAAAAGGATATGCGCCGCCAACCAAACAAATAATACTTGAAAATGGCACAACTATCACCAAACCAAAATCGAAAGAAATGTGGACAACATTTGATAAAGAAAAATAAACTTGTTGTATCCCAAGAAGTCTTTAATCAAATTAGTATGTATGGAATAGCTAAAGAAGCATGGGACTTGTTGGAAACAACTCATGAGGGAACCAGCACAGTGAGAAGATCCAAACTACAACTTCTAACATCACAGTTTGAAAGTCTCAGAATGGAAGAGCATGAGACCTTTATGGAGTTCTTCACAAAACTAAACATCATCTGTAACTCCATGGGTGGATTAGGAGAAAAAGTTCCGGTCCCAAAAATCTATAGGAAAATTCTAAGATCCTTACCGGAATGGTTCAACTCAAAAGTTACAACATTGAAGAATGTAGAAACATGGATGAAATGAAAGTAGAAGAACTAGTAGGTTCCCTACAAATATTTGAACTACACTTCAAGCAGACTCCTAAAACCAAGAATACTGTTCTCAAAACCTCAAAACACACTACTAATGAGGAAGAGGAAAGTGAAAAGGGTAATGAGGATGAGGAAGTGGCTCCCTTAGCTCAAAGGTTCAAAAGATTTTTTAACAAAAATCATGGTTGGTCATTCAGAGGCAAACAGATGGACAACAAGCACAATATAGGTAAACCTTCTAAAAAGTCCAGAGAACCTCAGTGTTACAACTGTAGGAAATTTGGACATTTTTCCATTGAATGCCCCAACAGAAAAGCCAAAGGAAAGGCCATGGCTACAACTTGGGATGACACTAAAGATTCAAACTCGAATCTCAATGATTCAGAAAGTGATGGAGAGAAAAAGTCCTTGAAAATACTCATGGCCTCCACATCTACATACATCCCAGTGATACTTGAGGAAATTAATGAACCTCGGATCAAAGAGACATTTCCATCAGAAGATGAGAAAGAAGAAGAGGAGGAAGAGAATGATAAATTACAAGATGCCTATAATCAACTTTATATACATAGCATCCAGATCCTTAAAAGACTTGGGATGAATGAAACTAAAAATAAATTGCTGCAAAGGGATCTGCATAAAACTTCAGAAATCAATACTCACTTGATCAATGATCTTCAGCAATACCACTCTGAAAATGATAAGATGGAAAGAATCAATTTATCCCTCAAATCTGAATCTTTAAAACTGACTAAACCAATTGAACTAACGAAAGATAAAAATATGCATCTTAAGAATGAGAACCGCACACTTAGGTTTGATGCGGAACAATCTAGGAAGTCTGTTGAACTAAATTACAAATTCTCCTAGAGTAGTGAAAAATTAGAAAAACTCTTAGGGATAGGAAGACTTGGAAAAGACAAGAGTGGATTAGGATATGAAAAATTCAAACCAAGTTCCAAAAATGCAGCACTAATGATTGAGAAATTAGGTGCATCAGGAAGTAAAACAAAAGCTACTTCTATCTATCATTCATGTGGAGACTCAGGCCATTTAAAATTTGAATGTATTGCTCCTAGGTGGACTCAATCTAATTCCAGTTCGAATCATATTGGTAAAGACAGAGAAACCAGAAAAACAGTACAAAATGCCAAGAGTCCACTAAACAATATGGCAAAAGGTACAACACATCCATCTCCACCCAGAATGACCAAGAGAATGGAAGAGCTATTGAATGAAGTGGCTAACCTGAATCAGAAAATAAATGATCTAATAAAACAATGAAAAATGATTCAGTTACCTAATGTACCTAGACATGTTCCTGACAAATCCTTAAGAAAACCTGTCACAACATGGGTAGTGAAAGAAAAGAAAAATTATCTTGTTACTCACTCAAATCATTCAACAAGAAAAAGTACTAAATGGTATCTAGACAGTGGGTGCTCAAGACATGTCACGAGTGACAAATCCCTTCTCTCAAATTACTCAAATCTTGATGTTGGGATAGTCACTTATGGTGATGGAAGCATCGCTGAGGTAGTAGGGTGTGAAACCATATAAGGAATGGAGATGCTCAAAAATGAGAATGCTTTTTGCATAAAAGGACTGACTCACAACATTTTAAGCATCTCTCAAATATGTGACAACAAACATTGGTTACTTTTGACAAACTAAAGTGCAAGATCCTGGACTTATCAGGAAAATTCGTTATGGAGGGTCTTCGCACCAGTGACCAATGTTATGTCATCAAAGGCAATGGAAAGGTTGATCATATGCTTAGTACCAATTGAGCATGGAAAACATGTCCAGGCTATAGCATCTAAGTCTAGATGAATACATGAAAATGATGCACTTTTGATGATTATCATGATATATCAGAGGTTTCTATACCTCAGGAACTTCTTTTTGTGCATAAACATTATTGATGTTTATAAATTTTGATGTTAAAAGTTTTTGTAAAGATTTTGATTGTATACTAAAGCTGATATGAAAATATTTGAAGATATACATATATGGGAGATTATCGAAAACTGGAGATAACGTGTCCCATCCTTGTTCTCGATAAGTGAATCGTTGAATCGAACGAGTCGTCAATATCATCGAAATCGCATCGATCCCATCGATGACCTCTCAAGAATCTGAAACGTTGGGTCGATTGGTCTGCCCTCGAACTCACCATCGATAACATCAATTAAAGTATATCGATATCATCAAAACCAAGTTCGATAATATCGAAGGTTACTACCCGATAAAAGGCAAACGAGTGGGGAAAAATTATTTCTTTACTCAATGCTCATTTTTCTCTCTGTTGCTCATCCTCTTCAGTTTTTTTACATAGTTTTTCATCTGTGAACCTTCCAAGATCCCCCAAATCTGGTAATTCCTTGTCTATACTCTTGATTTCTCAAGATTGCATCTTGTAAATTTGGGTATTTCTAGATTAGGGTGAGAAGTACTGTCTAGAGAATCTTCAATTCGTGTTCAAATCCTTCAATCTTCTATCAGATTCCATTCTCCGTCATCCCATTCAAAGTTGTAAATGATGCAATGAGGAAGGACAAAGGAAAAACTCCTGTTACTAGGGAATCCTCAAGATCCTCCAGACATAAAATCCTTACTCCTAAAGAAAGGGCAAAGGCTCCTGATTAAGGTACCCCAACACGCCAGCAAAGTTCCAGATAAACATCGCGTGGTGGGTCTTAAAGTACCGCACACGTTCGTCCTCCTGCTGCGGTAGATCCTATTCTGGTAAAATATATTGGAAGACGGTTAGTACATGAATGTAAAGTTCACAGGGATTGCCTCAAACCCTACAACTTGGAACCTTTGTTAGTTACAATAGATTAGCTGCATATGCTCGATATTGGTGGCCCATGTCATAATGAAAGGACCTATAGATTCTTTGCTTCCAGCCATTCTCCTATTGTAGAACCTCCTTCCATAACTGTCTCTGTTGGGGATACCGATGTCGAAATTACCTTAGAATCTATTGCAAGTATTTTTGGTCTCACTCTGTCTCCCGTCGGTCTCTCTGATCTGGATCTTGAAAATTTAGTGACTCGATCTACAATCATGTCATTTCTATGCTAGGGTAGGGATATTCCTTGGTACCAGGGTAATGCATTAAGGGAAAAATATATGGCTCCCAAGTACCGAATTCTGCACGGGATATTCGCCATAAATGTGTACCCTAAAGGAATAAACCGATCTAACCTTATAGGATTTATGGTCATGATCGTGTATTGTGTGGCTACTGGGATCAAGCTATGTCTTCCCATTGTGATAATTCACCAGCTAGTGTCCGCCATTCACACTTCTCGAGACATTTATCTACCCTTCCCTCGGATTGTTCATGTGCTAAGTGATAAAATCGGTCTTCCATTAACAAATGATCGGGAGCTACCTCTCCAACATTTCAATAAAATCAATATTAGGAAGATGGATTGGAAGTTTCATCGATATCCAGAAGATCAACTCGAGGAGGAGATTTATGAAGAAGGTGAAATGGGTGCCCCTCCTAATAAAAATTTCATCCTCAAAATTTAAATCACAACACAACCAATACAGAGCTCGCAAAGGGAAGGAAATCATATCACAATAGATATAATCAGAACCCAATATACCAACATAATCAAACACCAAAGAGATGGGGATAACGCCCATGAATCTCAGCCTCTTGCTCCCAAGACGCCTCATCAGAACTATGATGACCCCCACTGTCACGCCCCAAATTTGGAAAACGGACTCACAAAATTTTCGATCGCCGAATCCGGCGCCGATAGCCTCCGTAGTGCCCCATTCTTGGATCCCGACACTCGGATGCCAGATTCCGATCCTGGGATTTTACAAGGAGGATTTTCAATATGAATTTTTTTCTTTTGTAATGGATCACAACCACAAGCATAACCAAGTCACAAAACAACATCACCACATATCCACTATATAAAAAACTTTAAGTACAATACGGAAAGGGAAATACAGGGTGATCAAAAAGCTCTAAAATAAACTGATGTGCACTCCTGCCTCAGCGCTGCTGCTGTCCAACGGTACCTGCACACAACGGTCGTGCATAAGCTTATAAAAGCTTAGAGGGTGGTGTGAGTGTGTGCGCAAGGCAAGTGCCAAGTGTACAATATCAGAGTAATGCAAAAATATGCAGTAAGTCCATGAATACAACCAGCCGTACCAAGGCTATGTGATGCAAGGCATGAATGTTGTTGGCCATACCAAGGCCATATGATGCAAGACATGAATGTTATCGGCCATACCGATGTGATGCGAGGCCTATGTAGCCGAATGTTATATGTGAGATGTCATCTAAGCAAGCTAGTACACATATTAGTACAGTTCCTCTTTGGATATCACCGGGGTCTAATACACCTCACACTGACTGCCTCCTCCCTAGCTGCATAGTCAAGCAAATGGAAGAGACCACACTATCCACCAGACCAGTAGTCTACCAATACCTACCCGGCTAGTCGATAGCGGACTCATTTGCGAGCTGGTCAAACTCAGCCTAGCTTATAGCCTCCTCATTCGGGCGGATAAGGCCACACCCCCTTCCAACCGACCACGACACAGTGGGAGAGGCGGCCTACTAGTATTCGGCACTCAGGCGCTCGTGTATCCAGTCGGTCTAGACGTTGGAGCATCTCCTGGTACCAAAAAGGTTCTGGGATTTTCACCCAAGGACATCCAACTGCCCACAATGCTAGAGCCAATATTTCTGGTATCCGATACGACCACCCACGATGTGCCTGTGGAGGCCACGGCCTTGATGTCACCAGGGTGTGCAGTGATCAAGTCACACATATGCGAGATGCATGAGTCACACTGTACAATCATACAACAATCCTGCGCGTACCACACGATTATGTGGGGCACTCCATCTCATAAGGAGTCCCGTAAATGTTTCAGCCCAACGGCTTATGCTATGATCAAACATTCCTCTTATCAACCGTACATATGATGTGTATGGATATGAATCATGGAGCTATACTAAGCATGTTATAAAGTGATGAATTATCAGCAAGTATGGGCCTATCAATGGGCCTTAAGGAGAGTAACAATGCGAAAATTTAACTAACATTGTATTCACAATGTGGGCGTTAAACCATCATTGTTCCCTAGGCACGACCCGCCATAAATATCATTATATAATCCAAGGTGGAATCACACATTGCAATGGACCTTAGGTACACCCCATTGGGCCTTAAATACATCAAATGGGCCATATCACATGGGCCTTATATTCATCAAGTGGGCCACATCAATGGGCCACACCAATGGGCCTTATGTACATTGTAATGGGCCATAACCCAAGGGCCTTATAATACATCAAAGTGGGCCTAATCACATGGGCCTTACATTCATAACAAGGTGGGCCTCAACAACAACCTCATACACATCAAGGTGGGCCTCAACAACTGGCCATAAATATGAAAAGTGGGCCACATCACATGGGCCATATGCATATACCAAGGTGGGGTCCACTTGAACTATAGATACGTCTTATTCTTAGCCTCAAGCCCTAAGACAAGCTTTAAAAAAATGGTTGGACCGATTGGATGCAACACATGCATCATGGTGGGGGTCCAAGTGAAGGCCCACCATCATGTATATATTATATGTAATATAATATGTAATTTATATATATATATATATATAAATATAATATATATATAATATATGTATATATAATATATACAATATAATATAACGTATATATATATATGTATACACACACACACACACACACACACTACAGTCCCATACGTGGGTGGGTCCCACCGTCCAGTGCGGACGGCGCAGATAGAACACATAAATCATGGTGGGTTCCACCGTCCATGGTCAGTGGATGGTGTGAATGAAACACATACATCACTGTGGGTCCCACATGGGGCCCACCATAGTGCTTATTTGCAATCCAACCCGTTGATAAGATCGCACGGACCTAATTGAATCGGAAAAACAAATTTCATCTTAATTCAAAGTTTCTGTGGCCCAGAAAAGGGTTTCAAGGGCAGACGTTCAATCCCACTGTTTCCTCAGATGTGGGCCACTTGAGCGTTGGATGTGGCTGAACTTTGGAGGGGGCCCACTTCAAGAAGGGGCCCACCCAATGAACGGGTTGGATGATAAATATACATCATGGTGGGGCCCACAGTTGGAGCCATGGGTCCCTGCCTACACGGTCGCCCGCCCTCTACGCGGCAGGCACTGCCTGCGCCTCTGGCAGTAGCAGCGTCCGCTACTATATATGTTTTTTTTTAAACCTATTTTTCTGAGGTTTTTGGAGTGTGGGGCCCGCATAGGAAGAATCCAACCTCGCCATTGCTTCCCATAGCTCAAAATAAGCTAAACAAGCCCAATATTCAATATGTTTTGGGGTATAAAAAAGTCAGGTGTGTTTTTAACGGTGAAAACCACCATTTGCTATGTTAAGGCCCACCAGAAATTCGGATCAGCTTCATTTTTCGGCTCAACACCTAAAATGGCCTGAGGGAAAGGATAGACGACGTGGATGGAATACATACATCAAGGTGGGGCCTATATGAGTGGGCCACCCCATAGGCTTGAAATAAGCTAATATTTGTTTTTTTTTTCAGTTCACGTCCAGCGTCCCTGGACACTAGACGGGTTGGGTACACACGTAGGTGAGGTGGGCCCTGCTCAGGTGGGCCACCACATGATGGATAGTGTGGGTATAACACATATAAAGTGGGCCCCACTTATAGATGGCTTGGATAAAAGTCATGCCTCATGGTGGGGTTCATCCTGATGGGCCACACAACCACATCATCATCACATGAAAAGAAAATAAAAAAGAGAGGGAGAGAGAGAGAGAGAGAGAAAGAGAGTGGGACACACGTGATGGAGGGACCCCGACACTATGGGCCCTCCCTTGAAATCAATCATACATCAAGTGGGTCCCATTGCATGTAGGCCCATTAAATCGAAATTCAATGGTGGAGATTCCTTCCCCACTAAAATGGACAGTCTAGATGACCTCTATTCAAGCTAGAAAGTAAACATCATGATGGGGTCCATGGAGAATGGCCCCATCATGGAATGATATCGATAATCAAGGTGGGTCATCGGCTACATCTTAGGGTTCAAAGAGATCTCCATACCATCGATCGGTAGGCCTCACTTGGCCCATCATAAAAATATAAAAACCTAGCCTATAAGGCACCCACCGTCGATTTTTTTGGTCCGTTGGAAGGCCGATCTCCTTGTGCTTCACTTTGATGGTGGAAGATGAGGAATGAATGATTAGGATGAAGGTTTTGGGGTGAGAAAGTGGGCCATACACAACTCTTTCTCTCTTGGGAAAAGGCTTGGACGTATGTTTTTTTTTTTTGCTCTTGGTGTTGCTTGGAATTTGTGAAGAGAAAGAGAGAGAAATGGGATGGTTGAAAGAGAGGTGATAGATGTGAGTGATGGGTGAGGTGTGGTGTACTTGACATGTATGGGTGTGTAAGGGAGAGGGTGAGAAAGATTTGACTTGGTGGTGGCTTGGGGATTGGGTGAAAGGTGATGTGTACTTGACATAAAGTGATTGATTGATTGATGGGACATGTTGTAGAGATTTTCTTGGGATTACAAACGTGCGGTGTTTTCTTTGAAATAAACGCTGGCCCACATCTTCTGGCTTGGGTATCAGATCAGTGCGTGAGACGCGGCATCGAAACTACGGCGATGGTGCGGTCGCAATGGTACAAATCTCAAATTAAGCTGACTCAATTCTACAAGATACGGCTTAGGGTCACCCGCAAACGTCGATTATAGGTCGCAGATTGCTGGAATTCGACGGGAAGGATTGTGGGGGTCGACGAAACAGTACAGACTAGGATATGGGTCTTGCAGCTCTCCCCACCTAATAAAAATTTCATCCCCGAAATTTATACTACCATCGCAACTAACCATAAGTCATAAGAGAATAGCAAACATAATATCATATATAATCAAAACACAATACATCATACAATTAAACAGAAAAAAGATGGGGATAACTCTCTCGAATCTTCATCTTGCTTTTCCAAGACGCCCCATCCACACTATGATGGCCCCACTGCACCTTCACCAAGGGGATGACCTTGGTCCGCAGGACTTGCTCCTTCCGATCGAGGATACGAACTAGCTGCTCAATGTAACAAGCTTCCTCACGAACCTCCAACGGCTGCCAATCAATAATAGGCACGATGTGTGACCCACACTTCCTCAACATAGAGACGTGGAAAATGTTGTGGACGACAAACAACTGAGGTGGCAAGGCAAGTTGATAGGCCACGGCGCCCTGTGATCTCGAAAGGTCCTATAAATCTCAAGGCAAGCTTGCCCTTCGCTCCAAAACAAACCACACCCTTCATGTGTGAGACCTTGATATACACATGGTCCCCAACGGTAAACTCCAAGGGACGATGCCGATGATCAACAAAACTCTTCTACCGGCTCTGAGTTGTACACATCCTCTGCCTGATGATGTCGATAACCTCTGTCATCTGCTGCACAAGCTCGGAACCCAAGAGACGCTGCTCTCCAACCTCGGTCCAACAACTCGGAGATCTACACGGTTTTCCATATAATGCCTCAAAAGGAGCCATGTCAATGGTCGCTTGATAGCTGTTCTAGTATGCGAACTCAGCCAGTCACAGGTGCTCATACTAACTACCCGAGAACTCAATCGCGCAGGCCCGAAGCATATCCCCAAGGATCTGGTTAACCATCTCGGTTTGGCCATCGATCTACGGATGATACACGGTGCTGAGCTGCAAATCAGTCCCCATCGCTCTTTGGAAGCTCCTCCAAAATTGAGACGTGAACCTCGGGTCTCGGTCTAAAATGATCAAGACAGGAACACCATGCAGACTCACGATCTCATCAATAAACATCTTGGCGAACTGGTCCGTATGCCAAGTCTCACGAATCGTAAGAAAGTGTGTCAACTTCGTCAGACGGTCCACGACAACCCAGATAACGTCATGACTGCATTGAGTCCTCGGCAAACCCATGACAAAATCGGTAGATATGTGCTCCCACTTCCACATTGGGACGCTCAATGGCTGCAATAGACTAGGGGGTCTCTAATGATTGGTCTTGACATGGTGGCGCCTGTCACACTCGGCCACAAAACTAGCTATCTGATACTTCATCCCTGACCAAAAATACTGACCCCTCATATCATGATACATCTTCGTCGAGCCAGGGTGGATAGAGAACCGTGATCGGTGTGCCTCGGTCATAAGATCTCGACGCAACTCAGGAATATCCGGGACACATAATCGGCCTCTGAAGCGAAGTCCACCATCAGAACCAATCTGCCAATCTATCTGACTCTCAGATGCTGCCTCTACTCGGTAATCCTATAACGACTCGTCTGTCTGCTGAGCCTAGATCACCCATGTGACAAGAGAGGGTTGAATCAACAGGCTCGATAGCTGAACGATAGATGACTACAGACCAAACTCGAAGTCATACTCTGCTATATCCTTGAGCATCCTCCACTCCTAAATCATCATGTGTGCTACCAGGCCTCGTGGCTGACGGTTGAGGGCATCCGTCACCACATTCGCCTTGCCCGGGTGGTACTGGAGATCAAAATCATAGTCCTTCAGGATCTCCATCCAACGCCTCTGCCTCATGTTTAGCTCAGACTGATAGAACAGATACTTCAAGCTCTTGTGGTCGGAGAAGAGTTCGAACCTCACCCCATAAAGATAATGCCTCCACACCTTCAGTGCGAAGACCACTGCTACCAACTCCAAATCATGCGTAGGGTAGTTCAGCTCATGGACCTTCAGCTGACGAGACGCATAAGCCACCAAATTCCCATGCTGCATTAGGACAGCACCCAAACCAACTCGCGAGGTATCGGTAAATACAACAAATCCATCACTCCTAGAGGAAAGAGTAAGCACAGGAGTGAACGTGAGGTGGTCCTTCAGCTCCATAAATAATTGCTCACAAGCGTCACTCCAAATGAACTCAGCACACTTACGGGTCAACTTAGTAAACGGGGCTACAATGAGAGAGAATTCCTCAATAAAACATCGGTAGTAGCCCACCAAACCAAGAAAACTACGGATCTCGAATGCGTTCATGGGCTAGCCCCACTGACGCACGGCATTAATCTTTGAGGGGTCCACTGCGATACCCTGCCTCGTCCCCACATGACCGAGGAACTTCACGTCCTCTTGTCAGAACTCGCACTTCTCCATCTTCGCGTAAAGCTGGTGTGTAAGGAGGGTCTGCAATGTGATCTCCAGATGCCGCTCATGCTCCTCACGGGTCCTCGAATATATCAGAATGTCATCGATAAACACCACAACAAACTGGTCGAGATACGGTTGGAAGACCTCGTTCATCAACTGCATGAATACTGCGGGCGCATTGGTCAGTCCGAAGGACATGACATAGAACTCAAAATAACCATAGCGCGTCCTGAAGGCTGTCTTCAGGATATCCTCATCTCGAACCCGAACCTGATGATAGCCGGACCGCAAGTCTATCTTAAAAAAGAACTATGCCTCTTACAGCTGATCAAACAAATCATCGATCCTCGGGAGTGGGTACTTGTTCTTGATCGTGACCTTATTAAGCTCGCGGTAATCTACGCAAAGCCTCAACGAGCCATCTTTCCTCTTCACAAAGAGTACCGGTGCTCCCCACAGTGAACTGCTCGGACGGATAAAGCCTAACTCACACAACTCGTCTAACTGCTTCTGCAGTTCCCGTAACTCCAACGGTGCCATATGATACGGGGCCTTCAAAATAGGTGCGATACCGGGCACGAGATCAATCTGGAACTCGGTGTGCCGACGAGGTGGTAACCCTGGAATCTCCTGGAACACATCGGGAAAACCACAAACAACCGGTAGCTGGTCGATACTCAAAGAAACTGACTCCTCAATGACACACGATAATAGGCAAGAAAGCTGCTCTCCCTTGGGCTAGGCAACAAACTCAAACTCTGGCACGCCGGGTATACAGAACGTGACTATCCTCGCAGAGCAGTCCAATATAGCGTGGTACTCGGTGAGCCAATCCATGCCCAGGACGACATCAAACTCGGACATCAGCAATACGAATAGGTTGGCGGGCAAGAAGATATCCCCAATTAGAACGGGTAAGATGAGCAAAATCGATCTAATACTGCAGTCTTCCCCAAGGGCGTCGATACTGACAATCCCTCGCGGGTAGACTCCATCGGCAAATTGGTCAATCGGCAGAAATCATCGGCAACAAAGGAATGCAATGCACCAGAATCAAATAATACACGTGCAATGCATGTAGAAACAGGGAGAGTACCCTCGAAGACCCCTCCTGATGAATGAGGGTCTTGCTGCGCTGCATAAAATCTGCCCTGGGCCTGCTAGGGAGGTGCAGGTCCCCTTTGAGGTCTCTGTTGATGCTGCTGCCACTGTGGTGGCCTGATCTGCTGCCTCTACTGTTGTGGGGGAGGCCCTGGAGGCTGGTGTTGTGGTCGTTGCTGCTGCTATGGTGGCTATAGTGGAGGCTGATGCAATGTCCTCGGTTGCTGCCGTTGTGGATGGGGACACTCGTGCATACGATGTCTTGTCCTACCACACCCAAAGCAAGTACCTGTGAATGGTCCCGAAGGTGGTGCTGGGGGTACTGCTGGTGCTCGAAATGCTGGGCGGGTCGTGCATTGCTACTGTGAACAATGCTGTTGGTGGGAACTACCAGAGGGCGTCTTCCTCTTCTGATCTCCCATCTGGTCATGGGCTCTCTGCAAACTGGCCCAATCTGACTCATAAATCTATGCCCTCTCCACAATCTACTTAAATGTCGGAAGCATATGTCCGATCACATGACTCCTTGGGGCCGAACGTAAACTGTTCTCAAAACGGCGAGCCTTCCACCCCTCATTGTCAACAAGATACGTCGCAAATCTCGATAGTGTGACGAAACGTGCCTCATACTGGGACACAGTCATGTTTTCCTGGACCAGAGTCTCAAACTCTAATGCACGCTGCTGTCGCACATGCTCGGAAAAGAACTTTCGGTCAAACTAGTCTATAAAGTCCTCTCAGGTCCACTCAAAATTGGCTGCTACCGATCGGGCTATAAATGCCCACCAATGCTAAGCCTCACCCTGAAGAAGGAATACCGCTAATGGGACTCACTGTTGGGTCGTACATCTCATGGTGTCAAATATCTTCTCCACCTTGGAGCACCATATCTCTGCTACAGTAGGGTCAGGCCTGCCTCGGAAATGCGGAGGATCATGCTGTCGGAAGTCCTTGAGAAGGGCGCTTGCATGGTCCTGCTCTGCCTCAACTAGCGTAACAGTGGGACGCCTACTCTACCCCTAAAGAATAGCGGTCATCGCCTCTAGCATCTGCTGCAGCTGAGTAGCACTCACAGGTACGGTCGGATCCGCATCGGTCTCAGGTAAGGGAGTGACATCCTCAGGCTGGAAAGCAGGAATATCTGGTGGTGAAGCGAGAGTCACAGGTGGTAGAATGGGAGTCGCAGGTGGTGGAGCGAGATTCGCTTGGGTCGACCTTCTAGCCATTACATCCTATAGGAAGGAACAACGGCCTATCGGCCTTGAGAATTCTCGAAGGCATAAACGTTAAGGGTCTATGTCGCTAAGTTATTCAGGCTCGGAATCTATTCATTCTAAGTTCATAAAAGATATGTGATGTGATCCTTAGGTATTCCCAAGTTATGCTCTGATACCAACTTCTGTCACGCCCCAAAATCGAAAAACGGGCTCACAAAATTCTCAATCGCCGAATCCAACACCGACAGCCTCCGTAGTGCCCCATTCTTGGATGCCGGCACTCGAATGCTAAATTCTGATCCTGGGATTCTACAAGGAAGATTTTCAGTATGAATATTTTTTTCTTTTGTAATGGAGCATAACCACAAGCATAACTAAGTCGCAAAACAACATCACCACACATCAACTATATCAAAAACTTTAAGTACAATACAGAAAGGGAAATACAGGGTGATCAAAAAGCTCTAAAATAAACTGATGCACACTCCTGCCTCAGCGCTGCTGCTGTCCAATGCTACCTGCATGCAATGGTCGTGCATAAGCTTACAAAAGCTTAGAGGGTGGTGTAAGCGTGTGCGCAAGGCAAGTGCTAAGTGTATAATATCAGAGTAATGCGAAAATATGCGGTAAGTCCATGAATACAACCAGCCGTACCAAGGCTATGTGATGCAAGACATGAATGCTGTCGGCCATACCAAGGCCATATGATGCGAGACATGAATGTTATCGGCCATACTGATGCGATGCGAGGCCTACGTAGCTGAATGTTATATGCGAGATGCAATCCAAGCAAGCCAGTACTCATCAAGTACACATATTAGTATAGTTCCTCTCTAGATATCACCGGGGTCTAATACACCTCACACTGACTGCCTCCTCCCTAACTGCACAGTCTAGCAAGTGGAAGAGACTACACTATCCGCCTGACCAGTAGTCTGCCAATACCTATCCGCTAATCGATAGCGGACTCATTTGCGAGCTGGTCAAACTCAGCCTGACTTATAGCCCCCTCACTCGGGAGGATAAGGCCACACCCCCTTCCAACCGACCACGACACAGTGAGAGACGAGGCCTACTGGTATTTAGCACTCGGGTGCTCGTGTATCCACTCGGTCTAGACATTGGAGCATCTCTTAGTACCAAAAAGGTTTTGAGATTTTCACCCAAGGACATCCTAAATGTCCACAATGCTAGAGCCAATATTTTCGGTATCCGATACAACCATCCACAATGTGCCTGTGGAGGCCATGGCCCTGATGTCATTAGGGCGTGCAATGATCAAGTTGCACATATGCGAGATGCATAAGTCACACCGTACAATCATATAACAATCTTGCGCGTACCACGCGATTATGTGGGGCACTCCATCTCATAAGGAGTCCCGTAAATGTTTCAGCCCAATAGCTTATGCTATGATCAAACATTCCTCATATCAACCATACATATGATGCGTATGGGCATGAATCATGGAGCTATACTAAGCATGTTATAAAGTGATGAATTATCAACAAGTATGGGCCTATTAATGGGCCTTAAGGAGAGTTATAATGCAGACATTTAACCAACATTGTACTCACAATGTGGGTGTTAAACCATCATTGTTCCCTAGGCACGACCCGCCATAAATATCATTACATAATCCAAGGTGGAATCACACATTGCAATGGACCTTAGGTACACCCCATTGGGCCTTAAATACATCAAATGGGCCATATCACATGGGCCTTATATTCATCAAGTGGGCCACATCAATGGGCCACACCAATGGGCCTTATGCACATTGCAATGGGTCATAACCATGAGCCTTATAATACATCAAAGTGGGCCTAATCACATGGGCCTTACATTCATAACAAGGTGGGCCTCAACAACGGCCTCATACACATCAAGGTGGGCCTCAACAACGAGCCATAAATATGACAAGTGGGCCACATCACATGGGCCATATGCGTATACCAAGGTGGGGTCCACTTGAACTATAGATCCGTCTTATTCTTAGCCTCAAGCCCTAAGACAAGCTTTTAAAAAAATGGTTGGACAGATTGGATGCAACACATGCATCATGGTGGGGGTCCACATGAAGGCCCACCATCATGTATATATTATATATAATATAATATATAATCTATATATAATATATATAATATATACAATATCATATAACGTGTATATATATATATATATATGTATACACACACACACACACACACACACACACACACTGCAGTCCCATATACGGGTAGGTCCCATCGTCCAGTGCGGACGGTGCGGATAGAACACATAAATCATGGTGGTTTCCACCGTCCATGGTCAGTGGACGGTGTGAATGAAACACAAACATCACTGTGGGTCCCACGTGGGGCCCACCATAATGCTTATTTGTAATCCAACCTGTTGATAAGGTCACACGGACCTGATTGAATAGGTAAAACAAATTTCATCTTAATCCAAAACTTCTGTGGCCCAAAAAAGGGTTTCAAGGACAGACGTTCAATCCCACTGTTTCCTCTGATGTGGGCCACCTGAGCGTTGGATGTGGCTGAATTTTGGAGGGAGCCCACTTCAAGAAGGGGCCCACCCAATGAACGGGTTGGATGATAAATATACATCATGGTGGGGCCCACAGATGGAGCCATGGGTCCCTGCCTACATGGTCGCCCGCCCTCCACGTGGCTGGCGCTGCCTGTGCCTCTGGCAACAACAGCGTCTGCTGCCGTATATATATATATATATATATATATATATATATATATATATATATATATGTATATATATAATATACATTTGAAAACCTATTTTTCTGAGGTTTTTCTAGTGTGGGGCCCGCATAGGAAGAATCCAACCCCGTCATTGCTTCTCATAGCTCAAGACAAGCCAAACAAGCTCAATATTCAATATGTTTTGGGGTATAGAAAAGTCAGGTGGGTTTTTAACAGTGAAAACACTTGTTTGCTATGTTATGGCCCACCAGATATTCGGATCAACTTCATTTTTTGGATCAACGCCTAAAATGGCCTGAGGGAAAGGATAGACGGCATGGATGGAATACATACATCAAGGTGGGGCCTATATGAGTGGGCCACCCCATAGGCTTGAAACTAGCTAATATTTATTTTTTTTTCCAGTTCACGTCGAGCGTCCCTGGATGCTGGACGGGTTGGGTACACACGTAGGTGAGGTGGGCCCTGCTCAGGTGGGCCACACATGATGGATAGTGTGGGTACAACGCATATAAAGTGGGCCCCACTTATAGATGGCTTGGATAAAAGTCATGCCTCATGGTGGGGTTCATCCTGATGGGTCAAACAACCACATCATCATCACATGAAAAGAAAATAAAAAAGAGAGGGAGAGAGAGAGAGAGAGAGAAAGAGAGTGGGACACACGTGATGGAGGGACCCCGACACTATGGGCCCTCCCTTGAAATCAATCATACATCAAGTGGGTCTCATTGCATGTAGGCCCATTAAATTGAAATTCAATGGTGGAGATTCCTTCCCCACTAAAATAGACGGTCTAGATGACCTCTATTCAAGCTAGAAAGTAAACATCATGATGGGGTTCATGGAGAATGGCCCCATCATGGAATGATATCGATAATCAAGGTGGGTTATCGGCCACATCTTAGGGTCCAAAGAGAGATCCATACCATCGATCGGTAGGCCTCACTTGGCCATCATAAAAACATAAAAACCTAGCCTATAAGGCACCCACCGTTGATTTTCTTGGTCCGTTGGAAGGCCAATCTCCTTGTGCTTCACTTTGATGGTAGAAGATGAGGAATAAATGGTTAGGATGAAGGTTTTGGGGTGAGAAAGTGGGCCATACACAACTCTTTCTCTCTTAGGAAAAGGCTTGGACGTGTGTTTTTTTTTGCTCTTGGTGCTGCTTGGAATTTGTGAAGAGAAAGAGAGAGAAATGGGATGGTTGAAAGAGAGGTGATAGATGTGAGTGATGGGTGAGGTGATGGTGTACTTGACATGTATGGGTGTGTAAGAGAGAGGGTGAGAAAGAGTTGACTTGGTGGTTGCTTGGGGATGGGGTGAAAGGTGATGTGTACTTAACATGAAGTGATTGATTGATTGATGGGACATGTTGTAGAGATTCTCTTGGGATTGCAAACACGTGGCATTTTCTTCGAAATAAATGTAGGCCCACATCTTCCAGCTTGGGTATCGGATCAGTGCGCGAGACACGACATCGAAACCGCGGTGACGGTATAGTTGCAATGATACAAGTCTCGGATTAAGCCGACTCAATTCTACAAGATACGGCTTAAGGTCACGTGCAAACATCGATTATAGGTCACAGATTGCCGGAATTCGACGAGAAGGATCACGAGAGTCGACAGAACAGTACAAACAAGGATACGGGTCTTACACCCACTGATCCTCGGATCCTGGTTAGAAACGATCGAGACCAGAATACTATGCAGCCTCACAATCTTAATGGTAAGGAGCTATGTCAGAAAGTCTCTAAGTTATTCAAACTCGGGGATCTATTCATTCTAAGTTCTTAACAATCATATAGTGTAGGGTAGATATTAGCAGATATGTGATGTTATCCTTAGGCATTCCCAAGTTATGCTCTGATACTAACTTCTATCACGCCCTAAACTCAGAAACCAGGCTCAGAAAATTTTTGATCACAGAATCCGGCACCGATAGCCTCCGTAGTACCCCATTCTCTGCTCCTAGCGCCTATATACCAGATTCTGATCTTGGGATCCTACAAGGAGGATTTTTCAATGTACATTTATCTCGTAAGAAGCATAACCACAAGTTTACGCAAATCACAAATACAACATCATCATCACATATCCACTAATATGAACAGTTAAATACAGTGCTGAAAGGGAAATACATATATCAAAAATCAAAGCTCCAGAAGACCGCTGTATGCTCCAAGCTCAATGCTATTGTGACCTAACTTCACCTATATGCATCTATCATGCATAAGCTAATGGATTGCTTAGAGGGTGGTGTAAGTGTGTGCGCAAGGTAAGTGCCAAGTATGCAATATCAGAGCAATGCAGAAACATGCTGGTAAGTCCATAAATACCATCAACCTTATCCTTATCCAGGCTAGGTGATATAAAAATATAATAGGCCAACATCATATACTGAGGAAGCAATGTATATCAGCTATGTAATGCGGAGACATAGTAAACCAAATATCATATACTGAGGATGCAAAGCAATATGAAAATCCTAATGAGTCCACGAATACCATTAGCCGTATCTAAGCCATATAAATGCAGAAACATAGCAACCCAAAATGTCATATGCCATGGATGTAATGCAATATACGGTGCAAATGAAATCACCAAGTTGGAGTGTGACGTCGGGATAATAGTACGTAGTATCACAAGCTATGAGGTCCATCACAAGGGACTTCTATCCAAACCAGTCTCATACTTAAATTTGGATAAATAGGCTCAATGTGGTAAACTTCTATCTTGACCATTATGAAGGTACAAATAACAATTAGTTGCACACCACCAGCCCGAGTGGATAGGGAATGAATGAATGAATGAGTATAATGCTGAGTATTCAACTCCTACTCAGTAAGTCTACATATCAGTATTGTACATCTCTGAGATCATCACCGGGGTCTAGTACACTCTAAACAGATTGCTGCCCACTAGACGCGCAACCATGCTAGTGGAAGAAACCTCACTATCCGCCTAGCCAGTAGTCAACCAATATCTACCTGGCACGTCAATAGTGGACACATTTACGAGTGGGTCAAAATCATCCTAGCTATGCCCCCCACCATCAGGCGGGTAAGGCCACACCCCCTTCCAACCAACCACGATACAGTGAGAGACGTGACCTATTAGTATTCAGCACTCAAGCACTCACGTATCCACTCCGTCTAGACGTTGGAGCATCTCCTGGCCATGGAGGTTTAAGGACTTTCACCCAGGGACATCTATAACACCCCATGTAGAAAAAGATTTTCAGTATCCCATCTGGCCATCCACAATATGCATGTGGAGGCCATGACCTTGATCTCGTTAGGGCGTACAGTAGTCACATCACAAAATGCAAGATGCATGAGTCACATAGTCCAATCATGTATCAATCCTGCACATATCGTGCGCTCATGTGGGAAGACTCCTGTCACACCCCAAACTCAGAAAAATGGGCTCACAAAATTTTCGATCGCCGAATCCGATGCCGACAGCCTCCGTAGCACCCCATTCTCCGCTCCCAGCGCCCCTACGCCAGATTCCGATCCTAGGATCCTACAAGGAAGATTTTCAGTATGATTTTTTTTGTAATGGAGCATAACCACAAGCATAACCAAGTCACAAAACAACAACACCACATATCCACTATATCAAAAACTTTAAGTACAATGCGCATGAAAGGGAAATACAATATAATGAAAGTAAAAGAAACTCCAGAAGCTCGGCTGCACGCTCCAAGCTCAACACTGCTGCAACCTAACGCCACCTGCACGCATCTATCGTGCATAAGCTTATAGAAAGCTTAGAGGGTGGTGAAAGTGTGTGTAAGGCAAGTGCCAAGTGTATAATATCAGAGTAATGCGGAAATATGTGGTAAGTCCATGAATGCTATCAGCTATATCAAAGCTATGTGATGCAAGGCATGAATGTTATCGGCCATACCAAGGCCATGCGATGCGAGGCCTATGTAGCCAAATGTCATATGCGAGATGCAAAGCAAGCGTGTCAGTACTCATCATATCAATACAGTTCCTCTCTGGATATCACCGGGGTCTAATACACCTCATACTGACTGCCTCCTCCCTAGCTGCACAATCAAGCAAGTGAAAGAGACCACACTATTCGCCTGACCAGTAGTCTGCCAATACTTACCCGGCTCGTCGATAGCGGACTCATTTGTGAGCTGGTCAAACTTAGCCTAGCTTATAACCCCCTCACTCGGGCGGATAAGGCCACACCCCCTTCCAACCGACCACGACACAGTGGGAGACACGGCCTACTGGTATTCGGCACTCAGGCGCTCATGTATCCACTCGGTCTAGACGTTGGAGCATCTCCTGGTACCAAAAAGGCTTTGGGACTTTCACCCAAGGACATCCTAAGTGCCCACAATGCTTGAGCCAATATTTTCGGTATCCGATACGACCATCCACGATGTGCCTGTGAAGGCCATGGCCCTGATGTCGCTAGGGCGTGCAGTGATCAAGTCACACATATGCGGAATACATGAGTCACATTGTCAAATCATGCAGTAATCCTGTGTGTATCACGCACTCATGTGGGTGCACTCCATCTCATAAGGAGTCCCGTAAATGTCACAGCCCAACGGCTTATGCTATGATCAAACATTCCTCATATCTAGCATACATATGATGCGTATGGGCATGTATCATGGAGCTATACTAAGCATGTTATAAAGTGATGAATTATCCCTACAATGTAGATGGGCCTAAAAGGCCCACACACCACAAGTACGGCCTATCAATGGGCCCTAGGGAGAGTCGTAATGCGGACATTTAACCAACATTATACTTGCAATGTGGACGTCAAACCAACATTGCTCCCAAGGCATAGCCTGCCACAGACCATGGAGAAATCACGCATTGCAATGGACCCTAAGGACAACCCATTGGGCCTCGACCCGTGGGCCTTAGGTACATCAAAATGGGCTTAATCACATGGGCTTTACATTTATCAAATGAGCCGCATTAATGGGCCTCACCAACAGGCCTTATGTACATTGCAATGGGCCATAACCCATGGGCCTTAGAATATATCAAAATGGGCCTAATCACATGGGCTTTATGTATCTCAAATGGACCACACCAATTGGGTCCATATGCATACCAAATGGGCCACACCCAAATATAAGTGGAGATAGTGATTTTTCCACCATTAAGGTTCCCAAAGCTAACCCTAACATTTATATTCTATCCAATCTAGTCATAAGGTCACACAAACCTGGATTAAGAGGAAAACACATTTCCTATTAATCCAAACTTTTGTGACAACAAAGGATTTCAATGGCAAGGACTCAATCCCCGCTACTATTTGCAATGTGGTCCACTTGACCCTAAATCTGCCTCATTCTTCAGCTCATGCCCAAAAAATATAAGCTTTCCAAATGGTTGGGAGGCTTGGATGTAACACATGCATCCGGATGGGGTCCACTATCCATCCAGCAGCCAGAAAAAAAATGGTTGGACGGTTTGAATAAAACACATACATCACCGTGGGATCCACCGTCCGCCTGGATGGTGGCAATAAAGCACATGCATTACTGTGGGTCCCACGTGGGGCCCACCATAATACTTATATGCCATCTGATATGTTCATAAGGTCACACCACCCTGAATGAAAGGGAAAAACAAATTTCATCTTGATCCAAAACTCCTGTGGACCCAAAAACGGGTTTCAAGGGTAGATGCTCAATCCCACTTTTGCTTTTGTTGTGGGCTACCTGAGATGTGTATACGACTAATTTTTGAGGTGGGCCCACCTTTGGAAGTGGCCCACCATATGAACGGATTGGATGACAAATAAACATCAAGGTAGGGCCCACGGCTGGAGCCGTGGGACCCAGCGCCGACACCGGCAGCAGCAGCAATGCTGCTGTTGATATTTTTTTTGAAAACCCTTAATTTTGTGGTTTTTTAGAGGTAGGGCCCACATCTGCTGAATCCGGGTCTGCCGATGGATTCTACCATGTATAACAAATCCATCAAGTCCAATATTGGGCATTTTTGGGCATGTAGAAAAATTAAGGTGAGTTTCAACGGTGAAAATTACTATTTTAAAAGGTGTAGCCTGCCAGAAAGTTGGATCAGCCCCATTTTTTGGCTCAACGCCTAAAATAAACTCAAGAAAGGAATGGACGGCGTGGATTGAATACTTACATCAAGGTGGGGCCTACCCAAGTGGTCCACCCAAAAGCTTGGAAATCTAAGCTACTATTTGTGTTTTAATTCACGTCCAGCGTCCTTGGATGCTGGACGGTTTTGACATAACACATGCATTGAAGTGGGCCCTACTTAGGCGGGCCACCACATGGTGGGGTGGTGTGGATCACATACACATGTAAGGTGGGCCTCACCCACAAATGGATTGAGTCCAAACCATGCTTCATGGTGGGGTCCATTCGGGTGGGCCATATGGCCATTCCATCATACACAATATACATAATAACAAGAGGGAGAGAGAGAGAAAAGGAGAGTGGGACACGCATGATGGAGGGACCCTGGCACTATGGGCCCTCCATTTCAAGCATCCAATCGTACATCAAGTGGGTCCCATTACACGTGGGCCCATCAAATTGAAAATCAACGGTGGAGGTCCTTTCTCCACCAAAATGAAAGGTCTAGATGACCCTATCTATACAAGAAAATAAACATCATGATGGGGTCCATAGAGAATGGCCCCATCATGGACTGATCATGAGGATCAAAGTGGTCCATCGACCACATCAAGGGTCCAAAGTGAGATCCATACCATTGATCGGTAGGCCTCACTTGGCCCATCATAAAAAAAATATGAAAACTAGCCTATAGGAGCACCCACCGGTCGATCTTCTCGGTCCGTTGAAATGCCGGTCTCCTTAAACTTCACTTTGATGGTGGAAGATGAGAAGTGAAAGGCTAGGATGGAGGATTTGGGATGGGAAAGTGGGCCACACACATGCACTCTCTCACATGGAAGAGAGCTTAGACGTGAGCTCTCTTGTTGCTTGGGATTGAGTTGAGAAATGAGAGAGAGAGAGAGAGGGAGAGATGGGATGTAAAGAGAGAGAGTGATGGATGTGAGTGATGGGTGAGGTGATGTTGGACTTGACTAGCATGGGTGTGTAAGAGAGAGGGTGAGAAAGGGTTGACTTTGGAGAGAGAAAGCATGGGTTGCTTTGTACTTGACACAAGGTGATGGATGGGATTGATTTGACATATTGTAGAGATTCTCTTGGGATTGCAAACGCACGGCATTTTCTTTGAAATAAACGCCAGCTCACATCTTCCTGCCAGGGTATCGGATTGGTGCGAGAGACGCGGTGTCGGAACTGCGGCGACGGTGCGGTCGCAATGGTACAAGTCTTGATTTAAGCTGACTCAAATCTACAACATATGGCTTAGGGTCGATCGCAACGTCAATAATATGTAACAAGTTGCTGAAATTCGACAGGAAGGATCGCGAGATTCGACGGAACAGAACGAACTAGGATACGGGTCTTACAACTCCGCCGATCAGGGAGTCCCATAAACAACCCGCCTTATGGCATATGCAATGGTCAATCACATTTCATAACAAACATGCAGATGATGTGTATGAGTATGTATCATGATGCTTTGTTGTCACATACACATAATCGATATCGATAACCGGTATCGATAATCGGTATCGATAATCGACCTCAAAAATCGGCCTAACAAAGGACTTAAGGAAAGGTCACAATGTGGACATTTAACCATTATTGCCCATCAATGTGGACATTCAACCAACATTGCTCCCAAGGAGTAGACCACATAGAGCTTAACATATAGTGGGCCCATAGCCTCACAAAAGGGGCCAATACACATCCGATTGGGCCTCATATGCATCACAATGGGCCACATCACATGGGCCAAATACATATCACAATGGGTCGCATCACATAGGCCTAATACATATCATAATGGGCCTTAAATACATCATAATGGGCCACATCACATGGGCCTAATACATATCACATGGGCCTCATACAAGGACCTCAAATACATTGCATTGGGCCACACTGTTGGCCTCATATAGATCACATTGGGTCTCATACTTGGGCCACATATACATCGCATTAGGCCATTTCCCATGGGCCTCGAATACATCACACTGGGCCCATTACACGGGCCGCATATACATCACTATGGGCCTCAAATACAGGGTGCATATACATCACAATGAGCCTCAAATATGGGCCGCATATATATCACGATGAGCCTTAAATATTGGCCGCATATACATCACAATGGGCAACATCTCATGGGCCTTATATACATCGTAATGGGCCACAACAATGAGCCTCTAACACATCACAATGGGCCAGAACCCATGGACCTCAATCACATCACAATGGGCCAGAACCCATGGTTCTCAATTACATCAAGTGGGCCGCACCATTGGGCCCATTGACCTATCCGGTCCATCTACACCATTCATCTATTTTAGAGATAATTTTAGAGCATTTCCCAAAAAAATGAGTCATATCAGGAGATCGTTTGGAACGAAGCACAGATAGCAATGGAGATAATGATTTCCACTGTTAACAATGCATAGGGCTCACCATAACATTTATTTTCCATCCAATCTATTCATAAGGTCACCAAGGACCTGAATTAAGAAGAAAAACAAATTTCATATTGGTCCAGAACTTCTGTGACCCTAGACGGTTTTAGTGGTGAACGATCATCTTCCACTGATTTTTGCAGTGTGGTCCATCTAATTAACATATCTGAATTTAACACATACATCATACGGCACCCACAGAGCTAGCAGATGGCAATACAGCAACTATTGCTGCTTGTGGGTCCCTACCGTCCAGATGGACGGAGGGATATAACATATACCTCATGATTAGGGGCCACTGTCCAGATGGACGGTCTAGATGAAACACATACCACGATGGGACCCTCAGAGCTTGGTGACGTTCAGACACAGCAGTCGCTATGCTGCTGCCCACGTAGATGGATGGTAGGATATAACATATACGTTGAGGTGGGGTCCATAGAACTTGTTGACATCATCAGCAGCTGATGCTGCTGGTGTGGCCTGCTGGCCCACTATCCAAAATGGACAATTGAGATATAACACACCTTAAGATCAGGTCCCACAGATCTGCTGATGTAAATTCAGCAAGAATGCAGCTTGTGGGCCCCCACCGTCCAAAAGGACGGCTGGGATATAATACATACGGCATGGTGGCCCACGACCATGTCCCACCCATCCAGAATGCAGGACGGTGTGGATAAGTCCCTTACATTACGGCTGGTCCACAGCACCATCTATATGGATGGCCTGGTTACAAAATATATACATTAGGGTGAGGCCATGTGGTGTGGCCCACCATCTCTTTTTAAAGCAAGCAAATATTTGTGTTTGCCTGCCATCCAGACGGTCAGCAGTCTGGATGGTTTGCTACAGCTGGACGATCCTGATTTGCTAGATCTGTCTAGCTCTAAGGACCCAAAATGACTTGGAAAAATTGGATGGACGTTGTTGATATAATACTCCATGGTGGGGCCCACAGATGGGGGTCGATAAAGCTAGTTGATTAGCCGATATTTGTGCTTACCTTTTGCCATTGTCAGCCCAAAAAAGGGCAGCAAAGCAATCCAGCTACTAGACAGTTGGCATCCCACTGTTGGACAACATGTGGTCCGACTAGACAGCGTGGATCATCCATCAAGGTGGGCCATCATTCACAAAAGGAGAGAGAAAGAAGGAGAGAGAGAGAGGGGGAGAAATCGTGTGATGGAGGGGCCCTGCCACTATGGGTCCCTCAATACAAGCATCTATACATCAAGATATGTCCCAAATAGGATCCATACCATTAATCAATAGGCCCCACTTGGTCCATCACAAAAACTGAAATCTAATCCTACAAAACACCCACTGATTACGCTTCTTCTAGGCTTCATGGACTCCGTAGCTCCTAGGCTTTCCTTTTGATGGTGGAGGATAAAGATTGAAGGGTGGAGATGGGAGATAGGGTGGTAGGGAGTGGGCCACACTTGGCTCTTCTGATGGAAAGCTTGGACATTGGCTCTCTATTGGTGCTTGGGAGAATGGGTGGAGAATGAGAGAGAGAGAGAGAGGATGTAAGGAGAAAGGGATGGGTGTGATGGGTGAGTGATGGGTGTGAATGATGTATGTACTTGAGAGGTATGGTTGTGTTGACTTTTGGGTGAGAGATATATGGGTGTTGTACTTGATTGATTGACGAGATTGATTTGATAGATTGTAGAGATTCTCTTCTTGAGATTTGTAAATGCAGGACGTTTCTTCGAGATAAACGTGAGCCCACAACCCCTGGCCTGGGTATCGCATCGGTGCGAAAGTTGCGGCGTTGGAACCGCGGTGATGGCGTGGTCATAAGGGTACAAGTCTCGAATCGAGTTGACTCGGGTATACGGGATGCGACTTAGGGTCACACGCAAACGCCGATTGCAGGTCACGGGTTGCCGAAATTTGACGGGGAGGATCGCGAGAGTCTATGGAACGGTACAGGCTACGATACACACCTGACAAATCTATAATTCACCTGCAACATCTCTATGGTTGGAGAAGGTCAACGGCCTACTCATAGTGGTGATTGTCCTATAAAGTTTATAATGATTTAAGTGATTCATAAAAATAACAGAAGGTTCCCGATACTTTTCATACTCCACAAATACAAGTGGTGTTGGTATGCACAAACATTTTATATGAAATGCATGCCTAGCAAAGTATGTGTGGTCTATCACAGTCATCGATCATCACAATATGGAAAGTAGTTTAAAGATATTCAGCTCATCCTGCATCCCATACTAGAGAGATTCGTCAGCGTGTCCAACATTAACGTGGATTTATACGAACAACTTAAGGAGGCACAACAACGTGATTGAAAGATTTATGTGGCACGATTTGTTCATGGAGCGACTATTTGCGACATCCAATCCTGATAAGTGATGCAACACACATGACGATTTACTTGCATCGATGGTGCAATACTACGTAACCCACGGGATTACGTGCGGACCAAGAGGGCCGCTACCCGAAACGCATTACGTCCACGATAATATATCGATTACTAGGAGTGAGATTTTCAACATAATACTTACGTGTAAGACAATAACATAATTATTTGAATTATATAACAATGATTCATATGGTGAAGATAAACAATAGTAAAACTTGAAACATTTAAGAAAAGATAGTTAAATCAAATGTATCACAAATTTTAAAGGAAAAACCCTCACCTCTTAAACTAGAGCACGCTCTAGATCTGTGTAGTCATCCCCAACACTAGCATAATTAACAGGGTGCATATGATTAGGTTGTCATAATTCTTAGATTATACTATCAGGATGAATCTTAAACTATGGTTTTGTGTAGAGGTAGATTTAGATTTAAAATTGGAATATTTTCTCTTTATTTAAGAACCTCCACTTGAGTGAATGGCAGAGATCAGCCAACACGTTTTCTCCACAAGTTGGTGGTTCAGCAAATTTCTTCCCTAAGTCGACTCTGTTTGACATGTATAGTAAATTAATTTACCAACTCATATCCTAGGGTAGGTCTAGATGCAATCGAATCAAGGTGGATTAATGCGTGCGTCTTACCTTCAAAGATGGCTGGCTAGGATTGCTCCAAATTAAACCCAATTTGTTGTTGGATTCAGCAGATTGTAGCTCTGTTCTCAGCATTCAATCTCTCTCTCTCTCTCTCTCTCTCTCTCTCTCTCTCCTCTATTTCTTCTCACGTTTTCCCTAGGATTTTTCTCTGCTTTGTTTGTTCCTGAACTCCCTCACGTTGGGTGTTTTATAGGAGCTTTTAGTTAGTAATTATAGGCCAAAGATTCCCAAATTGTTATAAGAGACATGCACACAATGCGTTTGCACAGGTAGGTTTAACACATTATTTTGATCTTGCAACTATGGTCCATATCTCTGGTTTATTACCTCTAGTATTCTAGGGGATACCTCATATTCAGGTGGGCCACTCGGTGAATGGATTGGATCTTGGAACGGTGTAGCCATAGCGATCAACGATCGACGTTAAAACAGAAAAGATGATCGCTGCTTTAATGGCAGATTTTGTTCTGGCCCATCTTTCTTCGAGACGATCATTGTGGATGGTTCGGATGGATGCATGGAAGCTTATACCCATTGAAAATTGAAGGTCCAATAGGTTTTGGTTAGTGGTTTTCGCGAAAGAACCTTCTATAAGGTATAGCTTGCTTGTGGGAAAGACGACAAAGACAATGTGTTTATCTTACCTTTCTCACCTCCTTACCTTCTTAGAAGGAGTCGAAAATGTCCTTAAGGGTTCATGGATGGTTAAGATTTACTGAAGAGTATTCTCCTCTTAGTGTGGGAGAAGGAATCAAAGATAGATTCCGTTCTGAATGCAAGCAGAGCGGAAGGAGCTTCCGTTTTAGATTAACAAGTAAGGGGGAGAATTGACTGATCAAGTGGGACCTGTTGTGTTATTTGTAGAGAAATCCACTCCCCTAAATAGCTTCGCAGGGTCGTGTTAGGCCATGGTTGCGAATATGGAGTTGATTGGAGGCTTATCTTGAAAGTTCCCCTAGCGGGTGCCAAAATGGACTTGATCTTAATTAACAATCCATGTTCAATGATCGGGGCCCAATTTTGGGAAAAATGTGCAGTCAAGATAAGTAAATGGTTGAAAAAAATTTGGTAGTTGATCGATGGTGGGAGAAGCCTATATTTGAAATTTCACCCTTTGCGCTAAAAGGAATGAATTGGCTTCAACGTTCAACGATGTAGGATCATAGATCGGGGTCATATGAGGCCAAAATGTGGCCCAAGTTTAAGCTACAATGGATGGCAAAATGTGGTTAAATCGGAAGATCCAAATTTATAAAAAGTTAGTAAGCCTCAAAAGGATAACTTCACGCTTAAGGAAAAGCCTACCAAAGTGGTGTCTTCATATTTCACACTTGGTCTATATGATGGACAATCCAAGTTGTTCATATGAATGAAAATATACTACTACGACTTCCCACGAGCTTTCATCATTTGATGGACACCAAAATCAATGATTAAGGGGCAGATTTGTCAATTGGGTCACTTTTACATTGATCCAATGGGTAAAATTTGACATGTATAGTTAATTTATTATACATAAGCATGTTATAAAATTTCACATTAATCAAATCATGAGAACCATGTGATCTAGAATTCAAGGGTATAGGTTAATGGTATTTTCGTTATTATTGCTGATCTGAGAGTTTTGGGAAATTTAATAGTTCTACATGGTTATAGGCATGTTTTTAAGCAATATTTACAAAAGAACTTATATCTAAATTATTATGAATAAAGAATTATTCACCAAATTAATTAAGGGAAGGTACATATATCAACTAACATAATGGACGGTCAGATATTTTTACCTAGTGGTGATTAGTTGACTGAACGGTCAGTTATGATGGACAAGTGAGAAAACTTGGATATACGATGATTCTGTCTTAAAAATCAATGGTCGGATGACTTCATATATAGATGAAGATTATTTCCAATGGTCATTTAGATATAAGGTTAGAATTGGCTAAATTGGTATCGTACACGTGTACATGCTAAGTTAAATTGCCTGGTAAGACTCGAGAACTTTCAATACTCGAGTACTGAAAAGTTTGGGGTGTTACATCTTCATTGATCATTCTTTTGAGCTTTAATTCCTAATTTTAAACATTATTTCATTTTTAGGTCCAAAATCACCTCACATGTAGAAACATATATAATTAGAACAATTTAACACTTAAATACGTAGAAAGTTAATATAATTAAGAGGATAATTATGCAATATTTAGGCATTATTATTAGTCCCTTGATATTTTGAAATGCACGAAGCAAATCTTTCTTAATACTTTTTTTCATGACGATCCTTGGCCCGTCTGCTTTGATTTTCTGGTGTTCCCCACTTGAGACCCATGGTTAAAGCATTGTTTAACTCTTTGAAGTTGAGAATCGTGCCATGAAAGTCAAAGCAGATGTCACCAAGGTGCCTCTGCAGTAGGCAATGGATCAAAGGTCCATTTGTCCTCCATACTCTTCATCGAAATCAAGAGATATTCAAACTAAGTTTTTCTAAATATCTCCCTCTTGGCTGGGGAGGTTTTGAAATCATAATTCACAATATGAAGAAATCCTGGTGAGCACTTTGGAGAGACTTTTATGTTGTTGTAGAGTAGACAAGGATCATGTTCTCTTACCTCACAAAAGGATTCTGCAGTGCATGAAAGACTAAGTATTAGATTTAAATGTAATCATACCGATTCATCCAAAGATACTATCTGTAGTGTATATTCACTATGCACTGCAAATATTCACTATGAAGTATTGATATTAACTATGGACCTCCAATATTACATGTGGCCCGCTGATAGTTAGTGTGGACCGTCGATATTAATAGTAAATAATGGATATTCACTGTGGACTGCGGATATTACATGTGGACTACTAATGTTCACTGTGGATTACTGATATTAACTATAGACCATTAATATTACATGTGGACCACTGATATTAACTGCAGACCACTGATATTTATTTTGGATCGCAAATATTCAAAGTGCATATCATTGGTCCATATCTAATATCCATGGTCCACACTGAATATCAGTGGTTTGCAGTTAATATCAGCAGTGTACATGTAATATTCATGGTCTACAGTTAATATCCGTAGTCCACATGTATAAAGGGAATCACCACACCCTCCTCCCTTTCACAGACTCCCACCAATCATCCCCAACCATACGAAGAAAAAAACACACTTACCTTTTAGCACCATAGCTTCTACGTCGAAAATTGTGGACAAAATGGTTAAGAAAAACCCTACTTTTGTGCCTAGAGACTGTTCTGAGCTTCACCGGAGCTTCCCGAAGCTTAGCTAGAGATTTTGGTTGTCGCTCGAAGATTGTGGTGTCTGACCATACAACTACCAATTGTCGAAGAAGCTTTGGCTTTGTGTGGTCCTAAGAAGTGAAATTAAAAAATGAAGAAAAGAAGAAGACAAAAAATGAAATGACCAATGGGCTCTCGTGCGGCAAGGGCTTCACATTTAAACCCATATATTGAAATTACGGTATAGACCACTATAGTAGAATTAAGAATAAGTCAAAGTGTCCTAGAGGAGGTGAATAAGACTTTATAAAATTTTATGCTAATTTACAATCTTATTAACCTAATCTTGATCTAATATGCAACTATCAAGATATACTCATTTCAACTCTAATGGCTTCCAAGCCAAGTAAAGGATCCAATCACAAGACTTCTTAATATTTAAACAATATATAGAAATTAGCCTATGATGGATGAACTATGTGAAAGTGCATGTGATATGATTCTTATCAGTTCTAGATAATCATGTTATCATGCTTCACGTGAACATTCAAAATAAACACAGTAAAAGAATATGCAAATGGCAATCCTAAACACAGTCATTTATAATAGTTTGGCTATGTGCCTACTCCACTCCCGACGGACGCACTTATCCCTTGAGTGTACCGGATTTCACTAATGGAGGTTTCAAATCAGGTTCACCTCAAACCTTTACAACCTACACAAGGTTGACTCTAGGACCTACACAAGGTACCTAAATATGGCTACACAAGGTAAAAGTTTATGCCCTACACAAAGCACTTAGGTTTTAGGCCACACAGGCCAAGGATCCACACAAGAAACCTAGGTTTTAGGCTACACAAGCCAAGGATCCACACAAGAAACCTAGTTTTGACTACACAGGTCAAGGATCCACACAAGGACCCTAGATTAGACCACATAGGTCAAGCATCCACACAAGGACCCTAGTTTAGGCCACACAGTTTACACAAAAGACCTAAGTTTATGCCCTACACAAGAGCAAAGGTTCTGTACAAAGCACCTAAACGTACTCTCCCGTCGGAGGCCTCCAATTAGGGCTTGAAAGGTTTGAGATGCACCTGTGACCCAATCCTACACAAGGAATGATCAACGGGGTCTCTAGACTCTAATGACTTATAGATAAGTAGATGAGCCACGTCCTTTATGTTGATGAAGATATACTCCCTTGATGACAGAGATTCTTTAGCTCTCTTGATCCGTAACACTGATGATGCTCTAATGTAAGGCGACGGGGTTGGGTCAAGGTTATGTTGGAATCCACTCTATTAAATGTTACTTATTGAAGAGTCGGAGTGATTCTAAGGTGTTTAAGCATTCAAGGGATTTCATCTCAATGATTTGTCATTAAGGTGGTAGCTGGATGATCCTTGAATGAGGAAGTTCATTCACCAATCCACTCTATCAAATATCAATGATGAGGGTGGATTGAAGGATGAACTCCCATGAGAAAAAGGGCTTAGGTTGGGTGGTATCTCTCAAAACTCTCTCTTTTTCTTAATCCAGCAACTAAGAATAAGCTCTCCTTATATAGATAAAAAAGCTCCAATGGTAACAAAATAGTCAATGTCTAACTGAGTTCGATGTCATCGAACGTATACTTTCGATGCCATCGAATATCAACTCGATGATACGAACTTGATTGAAAAAACATAAGTGGAACTTTTTGAAAGAAGATCGATGTCATTGAACCTGATTCGATGTCATTGAGATTTGAACTTTGATGTCATCGAATTACAGTTCGATTCCTCGACATTACATGTGAGATTACACAAGAGCTTGCTGGATAGTTTTAAGTCTTTCTTTGATGTCATCAAGCCTGATTCGAAGTCATCGAATTTAAAATTTCAATTTCATCGAATCAAAGTTCAATTCATTGATCTTTTTAAGAGATCTTTCTTGAAAGCTTGCTGGACACAGACTTGTCCATTTTCGATTTCATTGAACCTTTCTCGATGTTATCGAATTTTGAATTTCGAAGACATCGAAGATCGTTCGATTTCTCTAGCAAAGACAAAATATTTTCCAAGGAGTTTTGTTGAACGATGCTCTAGGTTTTTCGATGTCATCGACTAGACTTTGATGTGATCGATTATTGATGTTTGATGTCATCAAAGGTATGTTCGATTCATTAAATATTCTGTCCAAATATTATGTGGTTGCTGGACATAAAAGGTCTCATTTTGATGTCATTGAAGACTTTTCGATGTTATCGAACATGAGTGTTCGATGTCATCGACGTAATCTCAATGTCATCGAACTAAGCAAAAAACATAGAAAATTTTCCTATTTAAAAACAAGTTTTCAGACTTTTAACTCCTATGTTGTTCTAAGGCTTTTAAGGATTTATTTACCTGGGTGAATTGGGACATGGGATGTGAGGCTGAATTTACCTTTGACTATCTCAAAATGCACATCCAGTTGAGGCAATACCTTATATGATCTTCATATGGGGCTCACTTGACTCACTGACTCAACCCTCACGCTAATTGACAAACCAGTGCACTTTCAATCTCCCCCTTTGTCAATTACATGACAAAAAACCTAGAACAATACTTAGAACAACATCCCAAATTGTGTGTACATAAACTTTACACAATTTTACAAATAGTCTATTGAGTTCACACACAACATTGAATCCTCATGCAGCTTCTCCCCCTATCTTCTTGCAGCTGCTCCCCCTATCACTTGTATCACCATGCATATAAACCATACACCCAAGTGTTCTCATGGTGGCATTTGTTTTCCCCCTTTTTGTCAGTCATTGGCAAAGGTTAGTATATACCAAATAGTAGATAGATTGACTGAAGTTGAACATGAAGAAACTATGAGAACTATTGTAATAGGAGAGCCATGTAGGGATTATCCATGGCAGGAAATCCTCATTCCATAAAGAAAATAAGGTTTAGTTCATAACACATAAGCATATCTCCATAATGCATGAGATAGATAGTAGGGCAATTAACATTCCATAGACGACATGATGGATACAGATATGCATTTGAATATAAAGCACTAAATCATCATTCCTCAAAATAACAAACACCTCCATGGGCATATAATAAACAGTAATTAACCAATCACCATTTTATAGTTAATTTTCATTCCCATAGACATTTTAATCTCAAGCTCAGAAAGATCATCATTTATTTAAAGAGCAATCAAACTAACTGCACAAGCTTGGCAGTAAATAAGTGTTTAAAGCATCCAAAAATAAATATCAGCACATTTAACCCAATATATATATATATATTCCCAACCATTTTGCCCATCAATGGGCAGTATCAGACATAGTCACAATCAACCAAAATATCCCACCATTTTTAACATTTTTAGCCCTTCCAAGGGCCAGACACAACAAAAAAATAAAAATAAAAAATGATTAACCCATCTAAGTCAGCAGACCATCACATAGACACACGAGTACTTAGGACATTCTAAAAAGATACTCATGTCCTAAGTAGCAATGATTAAAGAGTGTATGTGATGGGGTAAGATCAGTATTATGGTGCCGAGGTCTAGTCTGATGGTGTTGTGTCGTCATGCCTGCACGTCAGTAGATCAGCGATTTGTTGAGCGGTGTGTTGTAATGCAGCTACCATCTGCTCCAGGCTGGAAAGTCACTCCTCTGCGCGTCCTATCCTCTCCTCCTGACGAGTAAAACAGTCCTCAAGTAGTGCCTGTCCGCGTAGAGTTGCCTCGACACGATCCTGATGCCGCTTTTGTCGTTGTGTATGTGCGGAGTTAGGAGTGTTCGGAGTAACTCTAGGTCCCTGTCTTGCCTTCTAGAGGTGTCGTTGCCTCTCCTATCTCAGTTTCGCCATGCGTTTCTTCCTTCTCCTCTACTCTAGGGAGTGGATAAAATTTGAGATCCATCTTCTGGATATTTACCTTGTTGAGGTGTTGCAAAGGACGCTCGGGATCATTCGTTAAAGGCAGCCCCAACTCATTGTTCAACACATGAATAATATGAGGGAATGGGAGATGATTGGGTCTGGATGAATGGACAACAACATCCAATTGGTGAATTATTAAGGAGGGTACACACAATTTGACACCAGATGCAATGTTATAAAGTACAAGGACCATGAAGGAGGTTAGATCAACTCTATTTGTCCCCCTAGGATATACGTTAGTAGAGAAGATCCCATGCAAAACTCGGTACTTAGGAAGCATGTATTTGGACTTGAGTGCATTTCCTTGATACGAAGGGACATCTCTACCATAGCATAGGAATTTTATGACCAGGGACCGGACCATTGGGTCATCAAGATCAAGGTTAGATAGGCTGATAGGGAGAGAGTGAGACCAAATAGATTTGCAATGGACTCAACCATGATTTTTACAATCATTTCCCTGACTGTGACCATTACAGAAGGAGGCTCAAGAACTGGAGAGTGACAGTATGCAAGAAAATGGTAGGTGTAAGGCCCGTATCTTAGTCTGTACCGTTCCGTCAATTCCCGTGATCCTTTCTGTCAAATTTCGACAACTTTCGACCTTTATCCGAAGTTTGCGCACGACCCTGAGTTACACGCCGTCAACCCGAGTCGACTCGACCCGAGACTTATACCCTAGCGATCGCGCCGTTGCTACGGTTCTGATGCCGCGTCTCACGCACCGAGGCGATACCCAGGTCAGGAGATATGGGCCCGTGTTCGGTTCGAGGAAAACGCCACGTGTTGCAAAACCTAAGAGAATCTCTATAACATGTCACTTCAATCAATCAATCAATCCCATTAAGGGTCAAGTATACCATCACCTCACACTCATCCCCAAGCAACCCCATAAGTCAAAAAGTTCTTACACACCCCATACCCCTCTTACACAAAATACCTCAAAAGTCAATAAAGGTCTTACACCCATCACTCACCACATCCATCACCCATCTCTCTCTCTCTCTCTCTCTCTACAACCCTCTCTCTCATTTCTCAAATCACTTTCCAAGCAAGAGAAACACCACATGTCCAAGCTTTTCAAGCTCTCATGGAGGAGCTTTAGTGTGGCCTACTTCCCACTCTCATTTCCCATCTCAACCATCAAAATTTCATCTCCTCCGTTAGAATCAAAGCTAAGGAGCAAAGGAAGCCAAGGGAGCAAGAAGAAGACGGTGGGTGATCTTGGTCCCACGTTTGTATTTTTTTTGTGATTAAAGGGCCACATGCAGTGGGACCCACTTTGATGTAAGCTTGTATCCATGAGGGGCCCATAATGGTGGGGGCCCTCCGTTATCTCCGATCTTTCTCTCTCTTTCCACCTTCCTCTCTTCTCCCTCTTTCTCATGTATTGTGGACCCCACTATGATGTATGATCCATGCCATCCCATCCGTAGGGCCCACCTTGCTAACCGTCTTTGGGTGGGCCTGGATGTAGGAGAAACACAAATATTAGAATGATCACATCAGGTGGGCCACGACCATGTGGGACCCACCATGATGCATGTGTTCTATCTATATTGTCCAGGACGTGTGCTAACCATGAAGTGTGGACTGGCATGGGTGTGCTGACAGAGTAGTGTGGACTGACGTGGGGTGTACTAACAATGAGGTGTGGGCTAACGATGGGGTCCATGGGACCCACCCACGCTGTCCATCCTTTTAATGGGCCACACCATATGTATGTGCTTTATCCGGACGGTCCACCACTCCTGGATGGTGGGACCCACGTCCGTGTGGGGCCCTCCTTGGTGCGTTGCACACCCAGGTCCATAGCTCCATTGGTAGACTGGGTGAAAGATACCTCAGTTGCAACATTGAGGTCTTGGCATTTAATTACCTAGTAAGGGTGGCTGTCAGTGAAGTGTGAGTTGGCGGTGGGGTCCATGGGACCCATCCCCATCCTCCATCCATTCAGATGGGCCACACCATCATCTTTGTGTTCATCCAAGCCGTCCACCATCCTTGGACGGTGGGACCCACGTCTGTGTGGGGCCCTCCTTGATGTACGTGACTGTCCAGGCCATCTAAGGGCTTGGACGTCAGCACCTCATATATAGTATATATTTTATATTATATATATATATTGTATATTATATATATATATATTATATATTATATTATTTTATATATAGGGTGGTGGGCCCTACGTGGGACCCACCCACGTGTGTGTATGTACGTCCAGGTCGTCCAGGGCCTCGACGGGTTGGGATAGTGGATATAATATCAATGTATTATATTATAATATATTATCATATAAATAATATATTATATATTGTTTTCTAATTTGAATGTTGTGGTGGGCCCTACGTGGAACCCACCTCTCCTTTTAATGAACATAGCTGCACAACAGTAGCTATACCTATATAATGTATTATATATTTTATATATACATGCCTTTTTAAATGCATAAAGCTGCATCGGCAGCAGCCATGGATATATATTAAATATATATATTATATTATATACTTCATACGTATATAAGGGTGGGCCCTACATGGAACCCACCTCTGCCTCTTTTAGGCAGTAGCAACTGCCCTATTGTTGCTGTGCACGACAGCAAGTGGACCCACCGCTAGCTGCTGTACACAGCATCAAGTTTCGTGGGTCCCACCTGTTCCATCCACGCCGACTATCTATGGGGCCCACCATGACGCATGTGTTGTATCCATACCGTCCAACCACTTATGAGATCATTTTATGGCATGGGGTAAATGAGTAAGTTAGATCTAAAGTTCAAGTGGACCCCACCATTTAAATAGCAGACTGTGACATCCACCGTTCAAACTTCTAAGGGCCATGGTAGTTTCCAATTAAGCTGATATTGTTTTCACTTCATTTATCCCTATGTTATCCTATGAATACGTCGGGTCTTAAAATATATAATTTATCCCTATGTTATCTTATGAATACGTCGGGTCTTAAAATATATAAGGGCGAGCCCAACTTGATATATATATAAGGCCCACCGATGCAACCTATTTGATATACATGAAGCCCGATGGTGCAACCCATATAATGCGGCCCATGTGATGTGGCCCACTTAACATATGAGGCCCAGGTGCGAGGCCCACCTGCTGTGTATTCGAGGCCCGATGAGATGTATGTTGGCCCATATGACGAGGCCTATGTGACGTAAATGAGGCCCATTGTGATTGTACATAAGGCCATGGGCCACTATTTGTATGGCTCTATGTGGGCCACTCCTTGGGAGCAATGTTGGTTAGATGTCCACATTGTTAGGCAATGATGATTGGATGTCCACATTATGACCTTCCCTTAGGTTTTGTTAGGCCCATTCTCATCATTCTCTTAGTGGGTTAACTCTAATCAGTGGGCCCCATTCACCATAGACGGATGGCTCCGTGCTATCGGATTTGATATAACCATGGCTGAGTGCCGAACTTTATACTATGGTTGATCGACTGATCATTTATGGACCCCACTTTGTTTATCTACTGATTATCGGTGCCAATTATCAAGGCCGACGCCGATTATCGACCCTGATTATCGGTGCCAATTATCGATGCTAATTATCAGTGTCGATTGTCGTGACCGATTTGTCAATTCTGATTATCGATCGATTCTGATTGTCGTAACCGATTTGCCGATTTCGATTGTCGTGCCCAATTGCCAATTCTGATTGACTTGACCGATTGTCGATTAGCGATCGAGGTCGTTTATCATGACCGATTGCCGATTCTGATCCAATTGACGTGACCAATTTGTCGATTCTGATTATTGACCGATTTCGATTGTCATGGTCGATTGTCGATTAGCGATCGAGGCCGATTATCGTGACCGATTGCTGATTTTCTGATTGATGTGACTGATTCGCCAATTCCGATTATCGATTGATTCCGATTGTCATGACTGATTTGCCGATTTTAATTGTCGTGACCGATTGCTGATTTCTATTGTCAAGGCCGATGGTATAGGCCGATTCCAATTGTCGAAGCTGAGTATCAAGGCCGATTCCGAGTGTCGATTCCAATTGTTGAGGCCGATTTCGATTGTTGAGGCCCATTATGATGTATTCGAGGCTCATGGGATGTGGCCCATTGTGATATATTTTCAGCCCATATGGTAAGGCCCGACTTGATGTATATTAAGCCCGTGAGAGTGGCCCATTGCGATGTATGTTAGATATGTGAGATGCGACCCACTTGATGTATATGTGGCCCATAAGTGAGGCACATCGTGATGTGTATTAAGCTCTTGAGTGAGGCCCATGGTGTTGTATATTTGGCCCTGACGTGAGGCCATGAGTCCACTGTATGTTAGGTTCTAAATGGGTCATTCCTTGGGGACAATGTTGGTTAAATGTCCACATTGTCGAGGTTGGTTGTCAATGCTGGTTATTGATACCGATTATGAGTATGTGACCGCATAACATCATGATACATGCCCATACGCATCATCTGGATATTTGTTATGAGATGTGGTTGACCATTGCATATGTCATTGGGTAGGTTGTTATGAGACTCCCTGATATGTAGAGGTTATCTCACATGAGCGCACGATATGTGCAGCATTGGTGCATGACTGGATTGTATGACTCATGCATCTCGCATTGTGTGTTGTGATTACTGTACGCCCTAGCGACATCAGGGCCGTAGCCTCCCACAGGCATATCGTGGATGGCCAGATGGGACGCCGAAAATGTTTGGTTCGAGCATCGGGCTGCTATAGATGGCCCTGGGTGAAAATCCCTAAAACTCTCTTGGTACCAGAGGACGCCCCAACATCGAGACCAAGTGAAAATACATGAGCGCCCGAGTGCCGGATACTAGGAGGCCACGTCTCCCACTGTATGCTGGTCGGTTGGGAAGGGGTGTGGCCTTACCCGTCTGAGGGAGTAGGCATAGCTAGGCTGAGTTTGACCAGCTCGAGGAATGGGTCCACTATCGACGAGCCGGGTAGGTATTGGCAGACTACTGGCCAGGCGGATAGTGAGGTCTCTTCCACTTACCCAGTTGTGCGCTTGATGGGGTGGCAAGTGGTGTGGAGTGTACTAAACCCTGGTGATGATCCCAAAGAGGAACCGTACTGATATGTGGACTTATTGAGCAGGAATTGCATGTTCATTCATTCATTCATTCACTATCCACTCGAGTTGGTGGTGCGTAACTATTTCTTACGTATATCTTTGCATGGCTAGGATTTCGGTTGGGCGCGCGACTAACCTGAGACCAAGAGTTTACCACATTGAGTCTGACTATCCAAATTTAGGTATGAGACTGGTTTGGATAGAAGTTCCTTGTGATGGACCCCGTAGCTTACGATACTACGTACTATCATCCCGACCTCACACTCTAGCTTGGTCATTTCATTCGCATTTCATATTGCATCCGTATGCATATGGCATTTTGGGTCGTTATGTTTTCTATACTTACATGGCCTAGACGGACTAACAGGATTTACAGATTGCATTGTACGCTCAGCATCTGATATTTGGTTCTCTATGACTCCTCATTTGTATAGCCGATCCGCATTGCATACTCTGATATTATATGACTCATGGACTTACCAGTATATGTCCGCTTACTCTGATATCGTATGATTCATGATCTTGTCAGTATTTTCGCTTATCCCGATGATGTATGATTTATGAGCTTTATTGTATACTTGACACTTACCTTACACACACTTTCACCAGCCTCTAAGCTTTCTATAAGCTTATGCACGATAGATGCGTGCAGGTAGTGTTAGGTTGCAGCAGCGTTGAGCTTGGAGCATACAGCTGTCTTCTGGACCTTTGATTTCAATATATGTATTTTCCTTTCAGCATTGTATTTTAATGATTATATTAGTGGATATATGATGATGATGTTACCTTTATGAATTGGGTATACTTGTGGTTATGCTTCTTATGAGACAGATGTACGTTGGAAGATCCTCCTTGTAGGATCCCAGGATCGGAACCTGGCGTATGGACGCTGGGAGCCGAGAATGGGGTATTACGAAGGCTATCAGCATCGGGTCCGGCAATCGGGATTCCTGTGAATCCGATTTTTAGGTTTGGGGTGTGACAGTAGGTTCACTCACCATGGTATGGCCCACCAAAATCCAAAACTGGAGACCAATCAATGGCTAAGAACAAAGATTTTATGTCAAATGCCCTAATACACTCCCTATCCACCTTTTGTTCATGTACCAGATTCCGCCCCAGAAATTTTTGCAACATGATGGCGTGGGGAGGTGGAATCACTGGAGTGAGAGGAGGTACTAGAGCCGCAGACGGGGCCTCACTGCGTGATGACTCTTGAGCAGTGGTGCCTCGGCGGCGAGAGGGGGATTCCAGAACCCTGACTCTTTCTCGTGGAGCCAAGGTCTTTTTCCGAGTTGGCCGTGATTATTCTCCTACAATCGGAGCTTTCCCTTTGTCCTTAGACATGTTAGATTGGGCAACCAAAAATGCAAGAGAATAGATGAAGGGAAAAACTAAGTAGAAGATTGTGAAGATGAAGAACAATAGAGATTTCCCAAAGTCTCTCTTAATAACCTAGGATAGCCCAAATAAATAAGGAATACCTTGAGGAATTGATGGGATATACCTAGTGATCTCCGGATTTGTGTTGTAGAAAGCTCCCATAGACGTTAATGGAGCCAAGGAGATAAGACAAAGAAGGAGAAACAACCAAAAATAAATAAATCCCGCTCGCCCGCTTTTTATCGAGCGAATTTATTCAATGTCATTAAATTAGATTTGATGACATCGAGCGCCTCGAATTGTTGTCATCGAAAAGGTGTTTAATGACAGTCTACCATGTGTGACGCTTCTGATTCTGAGTGGTGTTCGATGACATCAAACTTTTCTCGATGTCATCGAGGAGTCATTCGATTCATCGACTGACTCATCGAAGTGAAAAATATTGCATTGATTTGTGTACTTCAATAGACTCTCAGAGATGCATATCATAAAATATTTTCATATCAGCTTCTATACACAGCAAAATTTGTACAAAATTTTGTGAGACCCAAAATTATAAACATTTGCTATGTTCATATTCAAAAAGGATTTTTTTGAGGTATAGAAACCTCAGATATATCATGATAACCACAAAAGTGCATCATTTCTTACATACATCCGAGTCTAAATGCCATGACCTGGACTTATTATCTATGCTTACATGATATTAAGCAGATGGATCATTCTTTCTATTGCCTTTAACGACATCGCATTGGTCACTAGTGCGAAGACCCTTCATAATTGATTTTCTTGATAGGTCCGAGATCTTGCACTCTTTGTTGGAGAATGTCACTGCATGCTTGTTGTCGCATATTTGAGAGATGCTTAGAAGGTTGTGTGTCAACCCTTCTATGCAAAGAGCATTCTCATTTTTGAGCATTTCTAATCCAAATATAGTCTCATGCCCCACTACCTTAACGGTAAGTCCATCTCCAAAAGTGACCTTCCCATCATCAAGTTTTGAATAATTTGAGAGGAGATTTGTCACCCGTGACGTGTCTTCAGCACCCGCTATCAAGAAACCACTTAGCATTATTGCCTATTTTTTAAAAATGAGTGGGTTACAAGGTAATTTCTCTTGTTTTTCACTACCCATTTTGTGACAGTTTTTCTTGGAAAAGTTGTTTTTACTTCATTATGGGCTTGTCTGGGTATGTTGGGTAACTGAATCACATTTCCTTGTTTCATTAATTCCTTTGTTTTCTGATTCAGTTGAGCCACTTGACTCAATAGCTCCTCCAATCTCTTTATCATTCTAGGTGGAGACGGATGTTTCTTACCTCTTGGCATGAACCTTAGCGAACTCTTGACATTCAGCATTGTTCTTCCGAGTGGTTTATATTTACCAGTCAAGTTCAAATCGGAATCAAGTTGAGTCCTGCCAAAGGTAAGGCATTCAAATTTGTAGTGGCCTGAGTCTCCACATGAGTGACAACTAGGAGTAGCACTTGTGTTACTTCTTGAAGTAGCAGTTTTCTTAGTCATTTGTGCTGTAGGAGTGGGACTTGGTTTGAAATTTTCATATCCCAATCCTCTCGTCTTTTTGTGGTCTCCCCATCCCTAAAAGTCTTTCTAGTTTTTCACTACTTTAGAAAATTTTATAACCAAGCTCAACAGATTTTTTTTTTCTACATAAAAAATAAATGTGTTATTTTCATTCTTAAGATGCATATTTTCATCTTTCAATAATTCAATCTGTTTGTTTTGTTTTACTAACTCAGATTTGAGAAATGAATTGATTCTTTCTAGCCTATCATTTTCTGAGTGGTATTGCTGAAGATCATTAATTAAGTGTGTATTGATCTCTAAGGTTTTATCTAGATCCATTTGCAGCAATTTATTCTTATTTTCATTTATACTAAGTCTTTTAAGGATATTGATACTATCTATGTAGAGTTGATCATAGGCATTATGTATATTATCCTTTTCTTCCTTTTCTTCTTCTTTCTCATCATCTAATGGAAATGTCCCTTCAGCTCGTAGTTCATCAATTTCCTCAATTTCTAAGGGAATGTTTGTAGGTGTGGAGGTCATGAGTATTTTCAAAGATTTCTGGCCTCCATCACTCTCTCAATCACTGAAATCTGAGTTTGATTCTTCAGTGTCATCCCAAGTGGCAGCCATGGCCCTTCCCTTAGTATTTTTAGTGGGACATTTAGTGGACAAGTGCCCAAATTTCTGAGAATTGTAACATTGAGGCTCTTTGGACCTTTTAAGAGGTTTGCCTATATGGCGCTTGTTGTCCAATTGTTTGCCTTTGTAGTTGAATGGTCCGCCACGGTTTTTGTTGAAAATTTTCTTGAACCGTTGACCCAAGAGAGCCACTTCATCATCCTCATTTTCTCTCTCACTTTCCTCTTCCTCATTAATGATGGTGTGTTTTGCAGCTTTGAGGGCATTACTTTTGGATTTGAGGGTTGGTTTGAAGTGTAGTTCAAATGTTTGTAAGGAACCTACTAGTTCTTCTACTTTCATTTTGTTCATATTTCTACACTCCTCAATAGTTGTTACTTTAGAGTTGAAGTGTTTCGGTAGGGATCTTAGAATTTTCCTGTAAATTTTTTACACCGGAACCTTCTCCCGCAATCCACCCATGGAATTACAGATGATGTTCAGTTTTGTAAAGAATTCCATGAATGTCTAATGCTCCTTCATTCTAAGATGTTTAAATTGTGATGTCAAGAGCTGTAGCTTGTATCTTTTCACTTTGTTGGTTCCCTCATTTGTTGTTTCCAACAAGTCCCATGCTTCTTTTAATGTGCTGCACATACTGATTTGATTGAAGACTTGTTAAGACATAGCATGGTAAATAGCATTCATCACCTTTGCTTCAGATGTTTGTTTTTCTTTATCGTATGAAGTCAACATTTCTTTGGATTTAGGTTTGGAGATAGTTGTGCCATTTTCAAGTATTTTTTGATCAGTTGGTGACACATCCATTTTCAATTATGTCTCAAACGTCATGATCCAAAGATTTCAGAAAGTAGTGCATCATTGCCTTCCAGTATGCATAATTTGAACCATCAAATACAGGAGGTTTGGACACAGATGAGCCCTCCCCTTTGACCATGACTCTCAACTTCAGTCAAGATCACTCTCTAGGTGGTTAAACCGTTAAGAGAGACCCTCTCTTATACCAATTGAAATTGTGGTATAGACTGCTATAGTAGAAGCATGAATAAGTCAAAGTGTCCTAGAGGGGGGTGAATAGGACTTTATAAAGTTTTATGCCAATTTAAAATCCTATTAACCTATCTTGATCTAATATGCAACCATCAAGATATACTCATTTCAACTTTAATGGCTTCCAAGCCAAATAGAGGATCCAATCACAAGACTGCTCAATATTTAATCAAGATATAGCAATTAGTCTATGATGGATGAACTATATGAAAGTGTGTGGGATGTGATTCTTATCAGTTCTAGATAATCATGTTATCATGCTTCATGTGAACATTCAAAGTAAACACAGTAAAAGAATATGCAAATAGCAATCCCAAAACCAGTCGTTTATAGTGGTTTGGTTATGTGCCTACTCCACTCCTGGCGGTCGCACTCATCCCTTGAGTGTACCCGATTTCACTAACGGAGGTTTCAAATCAGGTTCACTTCAAACCTTTACAACCAAGGTTGACTCTAGGACATACACAAGGTACCTAAACATGCCTACACAAGGTAAAAGTTTATGCCCTACACAAGAGCAGAGGTCCTACACAAAGCACCTAGGTTTTAGGCCACATAGGCTAAGGATCCACACAAGAAACTTATGTTTTACCCCACACAGGCCAATGATCCACATAAGGAACCTAGTTTTGACCACACAGGTTAAGGATCCACACAAGGACCCTAGTTTAGACCACACGGGTCAAGGATCCAGACAAGGACCATAGTTTAGGCCACACAGGCCAAGGATCCAGACAAGGAACCTGGTTTAGGCCGCACAGGCCAAGGACCTACACAAAAGACCTAAGTTAATGCCCTACACAAGAGCAAAGGTCCTACGCAAATCACCTAAACGTACTCTCCCGTTGGAGGCCTCTAATAAGGGCTTGAAAGGTTTGAAATGCACTTATGACCCAATCCTACACAAGGAATGATCAACGAAGTCTCTGGACTTTAATGACTTACAGATAAGTAGATGAGCCCTGTTCTGCATGTTAATGAAGATATACTCCCTTGATGATGAAGATTCTTCAGCTCCCTTGATCCACAACACTGATGATGCTCCAATGTAAGGCAACGAGCTTGGGTCATGGTTATGTTGGAATCCATTCTAATAAATGTTACTTATTGAAGAGTTGGAGTGATTCCAAGGTGTTTAAGCATTCAAGTGTTCCTAGCTCAATGATTTGCCATTAAGGTGGTAGCTAGATGATCCTTGAATGAGGAAGTTTATTCACCAATCCACTCTATTGAATATCAATGATGAGGGTGGATTGAAAGATGAACTCCCATGAGAAAAAAGGCTTAGGTTGGGTGGTATCTCTCAAAGCTCTCTCTTTTTCTCAATCTAGTAACCAAAAACAAGCTCACCTTATATAGACAAAAAGCTCTAACAGTAACAAAATAGTCATTGTCTGACTGAGTTCGATGTCATTGAACCTGATTCGATGTCATCGAACGTATACTTTTGATGCCATCGAATATCAGCTCGATGATACGAACTTGACTGAAAAAACATAGTTGGAACTTTTTGAAAGAAGATCGATGTCATCGAACTTGATTCGATGTCATCGAGATTTGAACTTGGATGTCATCGAATTATAGTTCAATTCCTCGACATTATATATGACATTACACAAGAGCTTACTGGACAGTTTTAAGTCTTTCTTCGATGTCATCGACCCTAATTCGATGTCATCGAATTTCAAATTTCGATGTCATCGAATCAAAGTTCGATTCATCGATCTTTTCAGGAAATATACCTTGAAAGCTTACTGGACACAGACTTGTCCATTTTCGATTTCATCGAACTTTTCTCGATGTCATCAAATTTTGAATTTCGATGACATCGAAGATCGTTCGATTTCTCGAGCAAAGACAGAATATTTTCCAAGGAGGTTTGCTGAACAATGTTTTAAGTTTTTTGATGTCATCGACTAGCCTTTGATGTCATCGATTACTGATGTTCGATGTCATCGAAGGTATGTTCGATTCATTGAATATTTTGTCCAAATATTATGTGGTTGCTAGACATAAAAGGTCTCATTTCGATGTTATCGAACATGAGTGTTCAATGTCATCGACATAATCTCAATGTCTTCGAACTAAGCAAAAAATATTAAAAAAAAATCTTGTTTAAAAATAAGTTTTTAGACTTTAAACTTCTATGTTGTTCTAAGGCTTTTAAGGATTTAGTTACCTGGGTGAATTAGGACATGAGATGTGAAGCTGAATTTACTTTTGACGATCTCGAAACGCACATCCGGTTGAAGCAATAGCTTGTATGATCTTCATATAGGGCTCACTTGACTTATTGACTCAACCCTCACGCTAATTGACAAAACATGACACTTTCATTTATATCTTATGTGGGACCCACTAAGTTGTCTTGAAAAAAATCTATTCCATCTACATATAGCGAATTTTAATTTAATATTTATGGCCCAAATTTGAGATAAAAACTCATCATAGATTGACCGCATCAGAGGAAACAACTCAAAATTAATGCACAACGTTAATGTAGTTGTGAGCCATAGAGAACTTGAAATAGAAAACTGAAAAATCTCTTCCATGGAGTACATGACTATCTAATTAAAATGAACGGAGTAGATCAACCAAGAGGTGGACCAAATCCTTATTTTTGCTGAGCCCCACTGCCTTTTTTTCAAAAAACTTTTCTCCTTTCAAGACAAGCTAACAAGGAGCATCTGTCGTGGAGGAGATTTTTATCTCTGGAGGCACGAAAAATTGCCTACAAAAGCATATTTTGGGATAGGACTGGCTAACTGCGGGCTACCGGGACAAATAACCCCACCATATTTCCATGAGCATTAGAACCCAGGAGTTTGCAGATAGACGGAATGGATACAACGCAGACGTCATGGTGGCCCCACAGAGTTTACGGTTTAGGAGGAAACGCTTGGGAATAAGGGACACGTGTTCGAAAGCTGAGACGTTCATCTTGAGGTATCAAATATGTAGAGAGAGAGAGAGACGGCTGATATGATCGTCAATGGGCACTCATGTTCATAACAGATGAATGATTAATAGCAATAAGGGTCCAAATTACGCCTCGCATCTGGCCTATATAATGATGAGATCAGTCTGATACTTGAGAAATCACATCCATCCAGTCTGGATCAACTGATGAGTGGATCCCATCCCATATATGTAGCTGGTCTCCACGTTTGAGGCTATTAACGCTAAAAAGGTGGGACACGGATTGGCTGGTGACCCCTACACCACAAGCTAAGGGCCTGTTTGGCCGGACGGATCCCATGGATTAGGAGGGATGAGATGGATTTTAAGGTAAAGATGGTGGTGTCAGTGGATTGGTTTAAGATCCATGGGACTGCCATATCCCGGCACAAGTTCACCGAGTCTGTTTGGCCTGCCCGGCATATCCCGGGATTTTACGTTCCAATCCCTTCAAATTCGTCCAACCAAACACGCCCTAGGCACGATTGAACGGGATAAGGAGGGATGGGATCAATTTTAAGGTAATAATGGTGATGTCGGTGGATTGGTTTAAGATCCATGGGTTTGGCATATCCCAGGATAAGTTCATCGGGTCTGTTTGGTTCATTTGGCATATACCGAGATTTTACCATCCCATCCTTCCAACCCACGGGATCCATCCCGCCAAACACACCCTAATTGGTTGAAAAGCTGCGTAGCAAGCTCTATGGGTCCACTATGATGTATGTATTTTTTCCATTCTATCAATCCATTTTACCAGCTTATTTTAGACTATGAGCACAAAAATGAGGCAGATCCAGAACATAAGTAGACCACACCATATGAAACAGTGGGATTGAATGCTTACTATTAAAAATTTCCTAAGGTCCACTGTAATGTTTATTAACCATCCAACCTTTTCATAAAGTCATGTAACTCTGGTTGAATGGAAAACACAAATATCAGCTCGATCCAAAACTACAGTAGCCCCAAAAAGTTTTCAATGATAAGTGGTAAGCGGTAGGCGGTCAGCGTTCGATCCCCACGGTCTCTGGTCGTGTGGTCCCCTAGAGCTTTCTATTTGCCTCATTTTTGTGTTCATGCATTAAGTTAAATGGATGGACAGTGTGGATAAAAACACATACATCACGGCGGTGACAGAGAGCTTTGCCATGGGAACGGATTGGCTACTCACCCGCCACCAGCCAATCGCTAGTGTTTAGTGCTCTGTGGGCCCCAGCATGATGTATGTATTTCATCTATGCTGTCCATCTATTTTTATAGATTATTTTATGGTATGAGAACAAAAATTAGTTATATCCCAATCTCAAGTGGACCACATTACAGGAAACAGTGTTGAATGAATTTTGACCATTAAAAACTTTTTGGGGGCCATAAAAGTTTTGGATCAAGCTGATCTTTGTTTTTTAACTTCATCTGGGTCTGTATGACCTAATCAACAGATTGGATGTCAAATAAACAGTACAGTGGGCCTTAGGAGGATTTTAATGGTGGATATCCAATCACTATTTTTTTCCTTTGGTGTGGTCTACTTGAGATTAAATCCCTCTCATTTTTGGTTCAAGGCCTAAAATAATCTATAAAATTGTATGAACGGAATGGATGAAACACATACATCATGGTGGGGCCACCGAGTACCGACCATCAGCCACCGGGCTGATGGCAGGGGGAGTAGCTAATCCGTTTCCCTTTGCCATCAGCTAGCTGGCTGGTGCAGGGATCATCAGCCAAACCGCGTCCCAAATGGTGGTGTACTGCAGCGAGTTCACTTGCAGCTCTTTCCGGTTGGCTACATTGGCAGACAACTGACCGAGTATTTGATATTGGAGGAATTGCAGGGTCCTGACAACAGTTGCCAATGCCTGGATTTATCACATGTAGAGCCCATGATCTTTTGTCCTACATGTAGATGATAGTTGCCCCCATAAATCTCTCGGATTGATCAATCCCAACCGTTTTCCGACAAGTAGACCGACAGACCGTAGGTAGAAAAGTCCAACAAACCTTCGTCATTGATTAAAAAAATGACCCAATATCCTGGGGTTCTTGTCTTCCAACCTATTGATTAGGTCACAAGTACTCCTCAACCGCGATGGATCCCATCAGATAAACGGTTTGGATCACCAAACCATGTGTCCCATTTGGTGTGCCTCTTGGTCCGGATCGGACTAGGTGTCACCCGCGTACGACGCGGATGGCCTACTGAAGTCTTCGGTAGCTAGAAGGCTATTAAAGTGACGTGGCAGAAATGTTCAGGTATTCTATGAGCCACTATAATTTATGTATTTTAGCCATGCTGTCCATTCATTTTTCTAAATCAGTTTTTTGGTATGATCTAAATATGAGGTAGATATAAATCGACCACGCCAAAGGGAACAGTGGCTACTGAACGCTCGCCACTAAAAACCTTCGAAACAAAAGTTTCGTATGAAGATGATATTTGTGTTTTCCTTTTTTCCAGGTCCTTGTGACCTAAAATAGGTTGGATGGAAAATAAATATTACAGTAGATCTTAGGTAGTTTTTAATTGTAGCCATTCAATCATCACTATCTTCTTATGGTGTAGTCTATTTGAGATTTCGATCTATCTCAATTTTTCACTCATACTCTAAAATGATATGAAACAATAGATGGACGGCATGGATACAACTCATATATCATGGTGGGCCATCCTAGCAGTGTCAGTAGCCGCCTCGCAGATAGCAGCGTCAGGCAATCCGCGTCATAACCGGGTAACACCCACTGAGGTGTTATCCTTACAGTTGGGCCCACCTTAATGAATTGCTGTATATCTACGCTGTCCATCCCTTTTTTTAGCCTATTTTAAAGCCTGCTCCAAAAAATTAAGAAGATTCAAATCTTAGGTAGGCCACGCCAGGAAACGGTGGTGATTGGACACCCATCATTAAAAACTTTATAGGCCCCACATTAATGCCCACTGTAATGTTTATTTTACATCCAACCATTTGATAAGTCAAATAGACCTGGATGAATTGGAAATAAAAAGACTAGCTTGATCCAAAACTTTTGTGGCCCTTGAAAAGCTTTTAATAGTATTTAACCACTATTTCAAGTGGTGTGGTCCACTTAAGATTTTTATATGCTTAATTTTTTAAATCATATTCTAAAATGATATTGGAAAAATGGGTGGATTGCGTGGATATACAAATGTTCATCAAGGTGGGCCTCACACCGTAATGGTAACAACCACTTAGGTGTTACCCGAGTAACATCTAATCCACTCATCTGCGTCAACTGAGACTACGTTTTCTGTTCCTCCGGGAAAAAGAACATTGATACTCTCCCTCTTGGAGAATGTAATGTCTGATACTTTGGCATAAAAATTTGTACACGTGGCATAAAAGTAACTCAAATTACACCATCTCAATCAGGGGTCACAAACATGGAATTCCTCGTTACAACACTCGAGGTCTTGGTATCGATCATAGTGGGGGTGGCTAACAGTGGAGTGTGTGTACTGACGTGGCGTGTGTACTAACCCCCCCCCCCCCAACAAAAAAAAAAATTCGGATGGATGTCATGTAAAAGAATTCCATCGAGTTTGATTTCTTAAGTCGTCGATTGTTGGAAATTCAGTGGACAGTTTAATTGAAAATTATTCAATGGTCCAGATTCAACAAATAAATGTAAATTTAACAAGAAGAAAGAATCCATAGATACGTGAAGATGACATATCTACTGTAGGTCCCGCAATTTGGACGGGTTGATTTGATTTCGTATATTACATGTGCACAATTTCTAAGTGCATGCATGTGAACCATCGTGGTCCACCGTATTGTTATCCTTGTTTCAATTTATTTATTTCCCATTAGGTTTATTTATTCCACAAGAATTTAAATTTTATGTAATAATGCCTCCAGGAATTCGAAACATGGTGGAGTGCCTTTCAACGGATGAAATTACTCTCAATTGCACTCACCCTTTTTTTTTTTTTTTTTTGGACAAAAGTGATACAATGGATCATTATAGTGCCAACATTATACAGTTTATGACAGTCAATTATCCCACTGATGAATCTCACCATAAGGATTAGACAACTAGTGGATCTAATCAGAAAGTGGGCCACCCCATAAAAATTATATCTACTGTCTAAAAGTTTCAAAATTACGCAAAGCCTGTATAATGATTCTATCACCCATATTTTTTGTTTAAGTAATCATCATGTTGGGGTGCATATATTAGATGAATTGATTGTCATGCACATACTTAATTGGAACCCCAATTTTCGATTTTATAATTTTTTAGAAAACAGATATAGGCAGTTATCTAGTAATTTAATTGTCCAAAAACACCATACAGCATTATCTAATAAAATTCGAATTTAGAAGGAATTTTACCGTAAAAATACCTTATTTATTCAGGCCCAATTTACTAGTCAGCGGATCACTGAAATTCATGTGCTGAAGTTAGGACCCGCTCTTTTGAGTCATGAAATCATGCATTACATAACATGAAGATCTCGCAACTAGGGGTTTACACCAAGTCAAACCGAGTCAAGTTGGCCTCAGCTCAACTCGGCTCGGCCACTAGCTGACCTTAGCTCGAACTCGGCTTGACTTGGTCCTCGAGCCTGACTAGCCTGCTCGGCTCGGTTCAGTCAGCAGCTTGGACTAGATCGAGCCAAAATCGAACCTCTGCAGCATTTTCACAAGCACATATAGTGCAATTTCAATTTCTCACTATATGTAAAACATCAATAGTTGTTTACAAGTATTTTATCAAACACCTTATAGACAAAATCAAAATCAAGGAAAAATAGTATTTCTTTCATATACAAACCTTCCTTGCCACTAGCCGACACTTCGTTGAGTCATTTCATCAAACACTTAGTGAGCAACATCAATATCAGAGTAACCGAGTCACCAAACTAGTTCAATCCGAGTTCAATTCGAGTTGGGGTTCAATCCGAGTTGAGTCGACCTCGGGCAAGCTCGAACTTGGTTCGAAATTTTTTTGAGCTAAAAAAATCAGCTCTACTTGGCTCGAACTCAGCTTGGAACCAAGTTGAATTGAGCTTTTTTGAGTCGAGTCAAGCAAGCTAACCGAGCTAACTCAGTTCGTGTACACCCCTAATCGCAACATGTGAACATCTATTCCCGGGTTCTATGCCTTGTGAGCTCCTAATTCTAGACAAAAAGGAGTATGTAATACGTGGGTGGTCCCATCACGCAGAGTGCAAGGTTACTGATGTATGCTCAATTTTCAGTTTGTGCAAGTGGGTGCATGAAAAAAAAATAAAAATTGGCTATTAGCTCAGTTGGTTAGAGTGCGGGGATAATAATGCCAAAGGTGGTAGGTTCGTGACCTGCATGGGCTAAAAAAAATTTAGTCCCTACTCATGGCTCAGTGGTAGTGGTAGACTATGAGTTTCAACATTGAGGTCATGGATTTGAGTGCCCATTGTGGTGTGTGGGTGTGAGCTTGTGTCTATAAAATAAATAAATAAATAAATAAAAATAAAAATAAAAATAAAATAGGTCCATGGATTAATGATTCAGTCCATTGATATATTAGACCCTTTATGATGGACCATGCTTAAATGATATGGTTGATAAGACAATATGAGCATTTCAATTTGCAGCATGAATATAAATGATTGAAAAATAAATAAAGAAATAAAAGAATAAAAGTTGACGATGCACATTGGAGATTGTTGGAGCTGAACCATGCCTCCCACTTGTACGAATTCAAAATGAGTGTATCGTGTGGTCCAGGTTCCTGTAAAAAGGGATTGCCTGAAGCATTTGGTTGCACGTAGAGAAACCGATAGCTTTGCATTTAGAGAGGTTGGACCACCCACAGAGACGGTAAGATAATGAGAACCGTCTACATTCTGGTTACTGAATAGGCCACGTTAAGAAACCCATGCCAAAGCAGATTCTCAACGTTGAAAAATATCTGATCAGCTCTTCCGCTCTTCCTGTAGGCCTCATCAACAGGTTATGACATTTACATTCTACATGGACAAGTGCATGTGAGATCTGATCTCTTCAATAAATTAGCACTGCAATGTATATATGTGCCATGGCGTAAGGCCACAAATTGGATAGTTACACTAGAAAGAACTGAGCCCTGGTTCACACAAGCTTGGACCTTTGTCCCGCTTGTTGACCTGACTAGGCTTGATTTTCAGGTCATGGTGCATATGGAGTCTGGCTCATCTGATGGCCTAAATCTAGTATAGATGTTTCAATAAACATTATACTGGGGCCACATTCATGTCCCTACTACTAAGAACTCCATCTACAACGGCTTTACCTGAACCATCAGGTTGGTCAGACCATACAGGGCGCACAGCTCAAAATTCACAGGACTGGAGGATCTGCTACCTACAGATTGGCATCCACCAAAAGAAGTGAAACAAAAAGGTCCACTTTGACATGACAAAAGTGCTCTGTTTAGAAATTTCACAGCTACCCTGTGGATTCGGTCCTGAGCGTGTTTATATCATCTCTCGGTCGACTGCAGCGTGTGTTACCCAATTGGTGTCTACATGCTGAGATGCTCCGATGATTGATGTCCGCTGCAGATTGCCTGTGACAGGTAGCGGTGTTTTTGAGAAATCCCTGTTCATCTGTTTTTCCATATCATATCACCATATGGGCCCAAAAATGAGGTAGATCCAAAACTCAAGTATACCGTGTTCACAACCCCAAGTGTAGGGTCGCGATATAGTAATAACTCAGTGAGAATAATATCGAATCTATTGGGAATGGGAAAAACGGTCTAGAACTAATCTAAATCTAATTTGGTTTGTTTGGAATTTTAATCTGGCGATTTAGAAAATTGTTTTGGAATAATAAAGATAAAAGACTAATGATCTAGGAATCCACTTATAACAATATCAATATTAATCTACTTGATTCAACGATAACTCAATTGGAATCGAAGTCCTATCCTATATAATCGGATGATGGAGTGGTTGAAACAAAATCTAAACTTTTATTGGATTAGTTCACACAGGAAGATCCATTGCATTGATTTGAAGGGATTCCATCATCCTACCATGCCCAGGAGATAATGGTAAATAATAAGATTTACCAATCTCCGCAACTCCAAATAGATTATGAAGATATTAAAAACCTCTATAAAATCTATTATAATTGAAGTCACAATAAATCATAAAAAACTAGAAATATTTCTTAAATCAAACTAGAAATCAATAAAGTTTAACATAAACTTCAATCAAAGTAAATTAAACATTAAAATAAATTATAGGTTTCATCCCTTAGCCTTAGCTAAGAGATTAGCCTAAGAAGACTAATATCCTAGAAGAAAAATAAAAAGATTAACTAGAACCCGTGAAGAAATTGAAGTGGAAGAATGTTGTCAGCTCTTCATATAAGCCTTTTCTCCATTTCTAAACTCTAGAAGATGCTTTGGGATGTCATAGTGACTCATATTTATAGTTGTGAAACATATCTTTCGCACCACCTTGAAATTTTCACAAACTGACCTTAGATTTAGGCAGCAGAGTTATGCTTCGATCGGACCGAAGTTGAGTTTGAGTTGTAACTGGATTTTGTCTTTGGAAGTTGCCTGATTTTGGTCACACCAAGCTTGGGTTCGGTAGGACCAAATTAACTTTCAATCTAACTGAATTTGCCCTGAATTTCATCATTGGTTGCTGGACTATTTTGTGCTATTTCGGTCCAACTGAACTGTCCTGTTTTCTGCTGCAGATCAAGCAATCTTCTTTAGTCCTTTCTTCATCCTTCACACTTAGTTTTCTTGGATCTTTGGCATGTGAATTCTCTATTCTTGATCTCTTAAGATCCATCCCTAACCTTTGTGATTCTTGAGCATTAAATCCATGCTTTTAACATTCTTTTCAATCCAAGCTCTCAAACTCACCTTGCAATACAAACATACATAAAATATACACTTTAAGCATTATTATGTTCATAAAACAAAGGAATAACTAGGGAAAAATATACAATATTTGACACTCAACACACACCCCCAACCAGTATTTTGCTAGTCCCGAGCAAAACATGTGTGACATAATCTTCAATTATCAAGTTTCAAAACTTCTCTTGGAAAATTACCTTTTGTGCAATCAAGTATAAATGAGTAGAATTTCAAAGATGAGAGAGTGAAAAATAAAAAGCTTAGAGCCGAATCTAATGAGTAAACAATTGGATCAAGTCTTCCTTCATTAATTAACTAATAGTATAAATTCATATATCAATTTCCTAATGTGCTCAGTGATTCTTAACTTACTTTTTATAGAAAACAACTATTGTTTCATAATGTTAGCAATGCATATTAATTCAAGACAATTAGATTAACATAAGCTCTGATTCCAAACTTATCTCATTTTTCTTTCTTTTTTTCAGTTTTTGATTTTATATTGAAGGCCCCTTTTATATTAATTTCAGTCTTTTTATTCTTTTTCAGAGAATTTCTCATTTGAAAACATGGCCTTTTTGTCAATCTTACTATTTTTTAACTGGTTTTTCTCTTCTTTTAAGGTAGATGAAGATCTCCAGACTTGGTTCTCAATGCTTATCAGTGATATACATACTAATAATAAAAAATTCTAGTATTCTTACAGAAAATAAATCAAGTGTGAATGTGTGAATTAGATCAAAGTTGTATTCAAACTTTTCGTTTTAGTTAATGAATTAGAAGGACTTAGCAATGGTCTACTCAGTTGATCAAACTCCATCAACTCAAAATTCAAACTTTCAATCATATCATCATACTCAAAACATTCTTAATTACACAAATTATCACTTCCAAAAAAGTCTTTTAACTTGAAAAATTGAAATTTTTCAAAAAATTTGCTCAAAACATAAGAAAACATTGATTAGTCTACCTAATCCATACCCCCAACCTAATATCTACATTGCCCTCAATATATAAACATATGCAGTAAGAGGAAAATTGAGAGCAATGAAAATAAAGGGGAATAGATGAAGAGTACATGTGAAGTGAATATGATCTTCGAATAAAATGTGGTTCTAGTGACTAAACTAAACTACGAAAAGCAAACTAATCGTAAGAAAAATAAATAAATTCTAATCCTAAACTAGGAAAGCAGGGAAAAACTACTCAATCATGCAGTAAGGTTCCTTCTCCGGCCACTATCTTGATAAATTTCTCAATAGATTTCTCAACAAGATCATCCAAAAGACATTTTTACAGTAGGCTTGGATGCCCTGGAGCATGAATTTCTAGAGAAATTTATGAACCTCAGTAAAATATTTTCTTTTAATCCCCTGAGGTATCCAAAGTATATACGATTGACTCGTGACAAAAAAGTTTTCAATGTTAGTACACCATGGTGAATTAGAGATTACAAGTAAGTGAAATTTAGAAAAAATCTCATAAAGTAGTGTAGTCTCAATACATTTTGAAGTTTCAGACTTCGGTTTAAATTTCAGTTCCTCCTCTAATGATAAACATTCGGGATCTGTGGAAGGAGGTGCTTCAGAAAAATGATTCCCTTGGTCAATATCAACTACCAAGGTATTTTCTCGCAGGGCATTCACGATATCTTTAATCATATAGTCATTAGAATTCTCAAAGTGTGTCAAGCAAACTTCTAAATAGTCGAGAGATTCAGTTGAGAGGGACTCCTTTTTCACATTGATGTCTGTGATGATATGTCCAAGGACTCTTTCATCGTCTTTAAAAATAGAGGGAAGTATACTCTCTTGCTCTTCATCTCGGTGAGAGCAAATCATCACCGGATACATCTTGCCTTGCCCTGCATATACAGATTGTGGATCAGTAGGTGAAGATTTAATGTGAAGATTCAGTTCCTTGATACTAATCAGTTAAGGCTCTGTATCGTCAAGGGATGACTGCTCAAATGGTGGCCTCCACTGGCTAGTTTAAAAAAACCGGACTCATATCAAGCAAATCGTCCATCTCCCTAATCATATCATAATTTAAATAAGGGGAGTGGGCTGAGCACACCTCAAAAGGGCCGTGTGGTTTACTTGAAAAGGGCTCATCCTCCACATTGAAATCAAGCATGTCATGTAAGTGGAGTGGATCAGCATCATTATATTTGAAAAATACCCGTGTCTCTTAATCATTACTTTAGATGGTCATCGAGATCGACTATTTGAGAAATTGAACCGTATATTCATTAACACAATCCAACTGCCCATTCTCAATTTCAGTATTCTCCACAAGCGAGTTAGGATCACTTTCCTCACTTTGCGTTTCTATATTGGGTGAGGCTGAGTTAATCTAGCATCTTCCTCCTTATGGAGGCGCGACTGACGTTGTAGAATGGTTTATTTAATTTATTCTATTGATTTTACAATTTCTGCAAAATGATTGCATAATATATTGATTGAATTGTTCTTGTGCATCTATGTATTTTTGAAGTGAATCCTCTTAGATTGTTTCTGGCTGGAACTCAAAGATGGGGGATCCAAGAAAATAGTCACTATCATTGATTGTTGGTTCATCTCTCCACTGTTGATGTTTCCACTGATCATGGTCATATGGGTCATATGTGGGAGAGTTTGATGATTGTTAGTATGTGTCATCACTCATAATATAATCACACATTGTTTTCTTCTTGCCTAATGGGTGATAATTGTTCTCCCTTCGATAATCACATAATATTTTCTTAATTAGTGGAGTGTAATTATTCTCCCACATATGATCATGCCTAGACTTCTTAACCAGTGGAATATCATCTTCCGGTTGGTTCTCGATAATGGTTTCAAAATTTTTTTGAGACAAGTTGTTTCCTAGCATAAACATCTAACAGCCCTTCACGGTACCTCTCATCTTCTAGAAATAGATTAGAATACTTATGTGCCTACTCTTGCATGTACATGGTGAAACCTAATTCTAAAGTTGTTCCTTAAAAAAATCCTACAACAATATGGAAAGTAGAGGAAAGAAGTTACCAAAAGAGAATAACTATCATTGAAGATCTTACAAAATCAAAACAATCAAACCTATGTTAGCAATCTTAAAAGAAGAAAGAGGAGAAAAAAATAAACATGAATCCTTACAAAAAATAAAATAAAATCTAAAAACTGAAAAATCCTAAAAACCCTAGATTAGAAAATTTCCGAAAATAAGAAAAATCTAACCTAAAACAATAATCAAACCTAGAAAAATCTAAACCTAATCATGTTCAATGCCATTCCCCGGCAAAGATGCCAAAAACTTGTTCACAATCTTAAGTGTAGGGTCGCGATGTAGTAATAACTCGGTGAGAACGAGGTCGAATCCATAGGGAATGGGGAACACAGTCTAAAACTAATATCAGTCTAACTTGGTTTGTCTAGGTTTTTAATTCAGCAATTTAGAAAAAAGTTTTGAAATAATAAAGATAAAAGACTAAGGATCTAGGAATTCACCTATAGCAATCTCAATATTCAATCTACTTGATTCAATGATAACTTGATTGGAATCAAAGTCATATCCTATCTAATCGGATGATGGAGAAGTTAAAACAGAATCTGAACCTTCCATTAATTTAGTTCCCAAATATCCATCTAAAAGTAGATAAGAACATATTAAAAGCCTTCAAAGCATCTACTGTAATTTTAGTTACAATAAATCATAGAAAACTGAAAATATATCTTAATTCAAACTGAAAAATAATAAAGCTCAACACATACTTGAATCAAAGCAAACTAAATATCAAAATAAATTATACCCTTAGCTAAGAGATTAGCCTGAGAAGACTAACATCTTAGAAAAAAAATAAAAGAAAAACTAGAAAGATCTACTAGAACCATGAAGAAATCGAAGTATCTTCTAGGGTTTGGAAAGGGAGAGAAAACTTAGGTGGAGCGTCGACAACATTCTTCCACTTCGATTTCTTCATGGTTCTAGTAGATCTTTTTAGTTTTTCTTCTAAGATGTTAGTCTTCTCAGGCTAATATCATAGCTAAGGCTAATGGATGAAACTTATAGTTTATTTTAATATTTAGTTTGCTTTAATTCAAGTATATGTTGAGATTTGTTGATTTCTAGTTTGAATTAAGATATATTTTCAATTTTTTATGATTTATTGTGACTAAAATTATAGTAGATATTGTGAAGGTTTTTTATATGTTTTTTATATGTTTTTAATGACTTTGGAATTGCGTGATGTGTAGAAGTCGTTGTTCACCATCGTCTCTTGGGCATGGTAGGATGATTGAATTCCCTACCATCATTGCAATTAGATGGATATTTGGGAACTAAATTAATGAAAAGTTTAGATTCTATTTTAACTGCTCCATCATCTGATTAAATAGGATATGACTTCGATTCTAGTCGAGTTATCATTGAATCAAGTAGATTGAATATTGAGATTGCTATAAGTGGATTCCTGGATCCTTAGTCTTTTATCTTTATTATTTCAAAAATTTTTTCTAAATTGCTGGATTAAAAACCCAGATAAACCAAATTAGAGTTAGATTAGTTTTAGACCATGTTCCTCATTCCCTGTGGATTTGATGTAAGACTCGTATCCTAGTTCATACTTTTCCATCGACTCTCGCAATCATTCCCGACGAATTCCGGCAACCTGCGACGTATAATCGATGTTTGCGCGCCACCCTAAGTCATATCCTATAGAATTAAGTCGGCTTAATTCGAGACTTGTACCATTGCGACCGCACCGTCGCCGCGTCTCACGCACCGATCCGATACCTAGGTCAGAAGATGTGAGTCGGCGTTTATTTCGAGAAAACACCACGCTTTTACAATCCCAAGAGAATCTCTACAACATGTCCCATCAATCAATCAATCAATCAATCACTTCATGTCAAGTACACATCACCTTTTAACCCATCCCCAAGCAACCACTAAGTCAACTCTTTTTCACCCTCTCTCTTACACAACCATACATGTCAAGTACATATCACACATCACTCACCCTTTCATCCATCCCACCCATCCCTCACTTCTCTTATAACCCCCTCTCTCTCTCATTTCCCAACACAATTCTAAGCAACAAAAAAAACCCACGTCCATGCATTCCAAGAGAGAAAAATGACTTTGTGTGGCCCACCTTTCCCATCTCATAAACTTTCATCCTAGCCATCCATCTCTCATCACCCTCTATCAAAGTGGAGCACAAGGAGATCGGCTTTCCAATGGACCAAGAAGATCGAACGGTGGGTGCTTCTATAGGCTAAATTTTCATATTTTTATGATGGGCCAAGTGAGGCCTACCGATTGATGGTATGGATCTCACTTTGGACCCTAGGTGTGGCCAATGGTCCACCCTTGATTCTCATGATCATTCCATGATGGGGCCATTCTCCATGGACCCCATCATGATGTTTAATTTCCTTGCATAAGAAGGGGTCATCTAGACCTTCCAATTTGGTAGAGAAGGGATCTCCATCGTTAATTTTGGATTTGGTGGGCCCACATGTATTTGGGACCCACTTGATATATGATTGAATGCAAGGGAGGGCTCATAGTGGCAGAGCCCTCCATCACACGTGTCCCTCGATCTCTCTCTCTCTCCCTCTCTCTTTTTTTTTTCTTTTTATTGTATGCGATGATGTGGTCGTGTGGCCCACTTGGATGAACCCCACTTTAATGTATGTATTTCCCATGCCCTCCAACCCCTTCTTTGGTGACCCACATCCATAGGTGGGGCCTACCTCAACGTATGTATTATGTCCATTCTGTCCAGCGTCCAGGGACGCTGGACGTTGAACGGAAATCACAAATATAAGCTTGGTGTAAGACGTTTGGGGTGGCCACTTGTATAGGCCTCACCTTGATGTATGTATTCAATCCAAGCCGTCCATCCTTTCCCTCAGGCCATTTTAGGCGTTGTGCCGAAAAATGAAGCTAATCCGAATTTCTGATGGGCCATAACATAGCAAACGGTGGTTTTCACCGTTAAAAATCCACCTGACTTTTCTATACCCCAAAACATATTGAATATTGGGCTTGTTTAGCTTGTCTTGAGCTATAGGAAGCAATGGCGGGGTTGGATTCTTCCTATGCGGGCCCCACACTCGAAAAACCTCAGAAAATAGGTTTTCAAAAAAAAATAGTAGCAGACGCTGCTGCTGCCAGAGGCGCAAGCAGCGCCTGCTGCATGGAGGGCGGGCGGCCATGTATGCAGGGACCCACGACTCCATCCGTGGGCCCCACCATGATGTATATTTGTCATCCAACTCGTTCATTGGGTGGGCCCCTTCTTGAAGTGGGCCCCCTCCAAAGTTCAGCCACATCCAAGACTCAGGTGGCCCACATCATAGGAAACAGTGTTGATTGTACGTCTGCCATTGAAACTCCTTAGATGTCAAGGAGTTTTGGATCATTACGAAATTTGTTTTTCCTCAGCATCCAGGTCTGCATGACCTTGTGGACAGATTGGATTGCAGATAAACATTACAGTGGGCCCCACGTGGGACCCACTGACGTATGCAGGTATACCCACACCGTCACCCATTTGGTGGGACCCCATGGTGTATGTGTTCTAGCCACACCGTCCATACCAGGACGATGGGACCCACCATGATGCATGTGCTGCATCCAAACTGTCCAACCATTTTGAAGGCTCATTTTGTGGCATGAGCTAAAGAATGAGTCAATCCATAGTTCAGTGGACCCCACCCTTGATGCATGTGTTGCATCTAAACCGTCTAACCACTGGGCGAGCTTATCTTAACGGCTTGAGACTAAAAATAAGGCAGATCTATAGTTCAAGTGGACCCCACCTTGGTATATATAAGGCCCAAGTGATTAGGCCCACCTTGTCATATTTATGGCCCATTGTTGAGGCTCACCTTGATATGTATGAGGCCATTGTTGAGGCCCACTTAGATGTGGATGTAAGGCCCATGTTATGAGGCCCATTCGATGTATTTGTGGCCCGTGGCTGAGGCCCACTTTGATATATATAAGGCCCATGTTACGAGGCCTATTGTGATGTATTTCAAAGGCCCATGGGATATGGCCCATTGGAATGTACATAAGGCCCATTGATGCGGCCCATTTGATTTATATAAGGCCCATATGATGTGGCCATTTGATGTATCCAAGGCCAATGGGTTGAGGCCCAACGGGATGTCCTTAAGGTCCATTGCAATGTGTGATTCTCCCATGGTTATGTAATGATATTTATGGCGGGTCGTGCTTAGGGAACAATGATGGTTTGACGTCCACATTGTAAGTGTAATGTTGGTTAAATGTCTGCATTGTAACTCTCCTTAGGGCCCATAGATAGGCCCATACTTGTTGATAATTCATCACTTTATAACATGCTTAGTATAGCTCCATGATTCATGCTCATACGCATCATATGTATGCTTGAGATGAGGAATGTTTGATCATAGCATAAACCATTGGGCTGAAACATTTATGGGACTCCTTATGAGACGAAGTGCCCCACATAATCGCGTGGTATGCGCAGGATTGCTGCATGATTGTACGGTGTGACTCATGCATCTCGCATATGTGTGACTTGATCACTGCACGCCCTAGTGTCATTAGGGTCGTGGTCTCCACAGGCACATTGTGGATGGTCGTATCGGATACCAAAAATATTGGTTCTAGCATCGTGGGCACTTAGGATGTCCTTGGGTGAAAATAACAGAACCTTTTTGGTACTAGGAGATGCTCCAACGTCTAGACCGAGTGGATACATAAGCGCCCGAGTGCCGAATACCAGTAGGCCGTGTCTCCTACTATGTCGTGGTCGGTTGGAAGGGGGTGGTGGCCTTATCCGTTCGAGTGAGGGGGGTATAAGCTAGGCTGAGTTTGACTAGCTCACAAATGAGTCCACTATTGACGAGCCAGGTAGGTATTGACAGACTACTGGTCAGGCGGATAGTGTGGCCTCTTCCACTTGCTTGACTGTGCAGCTAGGGAGGAGGCAGTCAATGTGAGGTGTATTAGACCCCGGTGATATCCAGAGAGGAACTGTACTGATATGTGTACTTGATGAGGACTGACATGCTTGCTTTGCATTTCACATATGACATTTGGCTACATAGGCCTCACATCGCATGGCCTTGGTATGGCTGATAGCATTCATGCCTTGCATCACATCGTTTTGGTATAGCAAATTGCATTCATGGACTTACCTGTATATTTCCGCATTACTCTGGTATTATATATTTGACACTTGCCTTGCGCACACACTTACACCACCCTCTAAGCTTTTGTAAGCTTATGCACGACAGTTGCGTGCAGATAACGTTGGACAGCAGCCGCGCTGAGGTAGGAGTGCGCATCAGCTTATTTTGGAGCCTTTTGATCATCTTGTATTTCCCTTTTCGCACTGTACTTAAAGTTTTTGATATAGTGGATATGTGGTGATGTTGTTTTGTGACTTGGTTATGCTCCATTACAAAAAAATTTTCACTGAAAATCCTCCTTATAGGATCCCAGGATCGGAATCTGGCATGTGAGTGCCGGAATCCAAGAATGGGGCATTACGGAGGCTGTCGGCACCAGATTCGGTGATCAAAAATTTTGTGAGCCCATTTTCCGAGTTTGAGGCGTGACATTTGACCTCGTTTTCACCGAGTTATTACTACATCGCGACCCTACACTTGGGGTTGTGAACAAGTTTTTGGTGCCGTTGCTGCGGACCATACTACAGGAAACAATGAGAATTGAATGTCCACAGGTGAAACATTCATCGGGCCAGAAAAGTTTTAAATCTAGCTAGTTATTTATGTTTTCAGTTCCTGGTAGGGATCGTATTGTTGATGTAAAAATCTGGTTCACCCTCTTTAAATATTCAAGTGCTTGCACAAGAGCAAGAAAAATGAAACCATGGCTAGAGTAGGGGACCCTCTGATACCAAAGTTGGGCTAAGGAATTTGGGTCTAGTCAAGAGTAGGATTTTAGGCTTAGAATTGTGCATATCTTTCATCATTAAAGATGCTCCTATTTATAGTTGAAGAGAGGCGGTGACGTAGAGGAGGTCTTCCTATTTAGTAAAGACATATTGTAGAGGGATTTGGATCCTAAACGCGCTAGGGAATTTTTCGAGATCCTTGGCGAAGATCTTAGGATCCTGAGCATGTCACGGATATCCTTCGAGATCTTTGGAGAAGATCTCAGGTGGATCTCTCTTAGATAAGATCAATTATTCGGAATCAGTGGAGCTGTGCAATAGGGGGCTGAAGTGATCTTGGCCGACCTGACCTGGGGGTAGTGTGCCGATCTGACCTGAAGGTAGTATGCCAACCTGACCTGGGGGTAATATGCTGACTGGGTTCTCTTGCGAGCCTTGACTCTTCTCTCAGTGTTATGTAGATTGCCAACTTGCCGACCTACCCTCATACTTCGTGTTAGGGCAGTGAGGTCGAGATCATTTCTTTCGTAGAATTCAGATGACATATATTGTGGGGGGTTGACCACAAGAGTCCGAGGTAGTCTTGGCCGACTTGCTGACTTGCCTTAAGAGTTCGAGGTGGTCTTGGCCGACCTAGATACTTAGATGAGCTTCGAGCCTCTCCTCATCATTGGGTAGATGGCTGACCTACCGATCTGCCACAAGAGTTCGAGGTGGTCTTGGATGACCTGGATACTCGGATGAGCTTCGAGCCTCCCCTTATCATTAGGTAAATGGTTGACTTATTGTCCTGCTGACCTGCCTCAAGAGTCCGAGGTAGTCTTGGCCGACCTGGATACTCGGATGAGCTTCGAGCCTCCTCTTATCATTGGGTAGATTACCAACCTGCTTTCATATGTAGTAGGTGACCGAGTTCTCTTCCTCGGCCATTGAAGAGCCCATTGGTCACGATCGGCGCTGGCCGACCTCATGTTCCATAGAGTTGTCTGAGCTGACCTCTTCTCTTTAGTCAGTCTATTTTTACCCATAACACTTATGAATGGCATGGATGACATATAACATCACAGTGGACCTATGAAGGTTTCAATAGTAGGCTGATGAGGGTCTAATATTGCATATCAGACCCCAATTATTACCTGATTTTACATATATGATAATGCTTAACGGAGTATTTTAATTATATTTTTGTTGCAGGATGAAATCAGGAGCGTTGATGAAAAGGGAGTACTACAAGCGTGGATTTGATGTTCTAAAGTCACCAGAGCAAGGGACACACTCCAGAGAACTAAGACTGAAGAATTCACATGTCAGGGATCCGAGAAAATCAAGCCGTTCACGTTAAAAAGGCCCGAAAATGGTCCAGAATGCAAGATCACAAGGTTTTCGCCATCCGATTGACTCGAAACTTCATACATGGCCTGGAGGCCATAAATAAACCGTACATATTAAATTTCAACCATTGGATATCTCGAGAAGTGGCCCAACGGCCAGATCAGCCCATTAATTTCTAGTTTGGGGTCCACCTGCAAGCTACATATGCCTCATCTTTGGTACCAACACTTTAAATCATATGGAGAACCATATGGATGGAGGAGATTTGGTGCATACATCATGATGGACCTCACATGTGCACTGCATGCACATAGTGTGGACGCACACCAGCAGTGCACCCATACATTCAAGGTCGGTCAGCAGGCGCTGACCGAAAAAATACAAAAAAAAAGAGAAATTTCCAAATAACGCAACAGCGTTAAACGCCATCCGGCGTCGGTTTCACTAGTGGGGCCCAACAATCATCATGTCACAAGATCTGAACCGTCCATTGTGCCTCTTAGGTAGGGAAGACCATCGCCTAGGTGGAATTTTGGCCTCATTTCGTGCGATCACATGATCTCCACCATCAAATGTAAGATGGACGGTAGAGCAGGAAATCAGGTGGACCGCATCAAAAGCTATCCAAAAGCAGTCATTTTCAACTAAAATTTTGAGTAAATTACAATGGATGGCATGGATTTACAATAAGAATTCGATCATGGGTCATCTGACACCACCGACTTCAAACGAAAATTTCCGTTTTGTTTCTAGCGTGAAACAGGGACTTGCGGTCCCCTGCTGTGGGCCCCATACATTGTCCTAACGGAAAATCCGGACTGTCCATCAGAGTCCCTGGGTCCCTCTCATCCAAGCCTAGTTGACAGAGTTGAAAAGGAGAATGAGGATTGGTTTTTCAACCGTTCAAAGGCAGAATGGACGGTAGGTTTAAAACCCTGTGAGCCACCACGAATTTGATCTAGAATTGAGCATGTCCGACCAGTTTTTCAATGTCAATCCAATGGACGGACTGGATTTTGAAGATAATGTCAATAGTGGGCCCCACCAACGTCACGGCGCGGTCAGTGCGAAAGAAGACGCAGGACACTGTCCGACTTTTGCAGCGATTTTGGCCCACCATACTTGATCAGATGAAAGATCTGATCCATCCATCATGTAGAGAACTCGGAAACGTCCTAAGGGACGGTATTTATTTGGAAACTAAGCAAGGAAAGATGGGTTGTTTTGCATCTGAACTTGGTTGCGTAAAGAAGTTCCGCACGCTGGTGCGTAAAGACCTTTCCACCGACTCTTTGTACGCATCACATCTCTCCACCGCCTACATTGCTATAAGAAAGAGGAAAGAAGGCTCGTTTAATGAGGGAGAAAAAGTTCGAGATTTTGGAGAAGGGAAGAAAGCAAAAGAGAGAAAGCAAGAGGGAAGAAAGGCTGGTTTTTGGCTTGACGTGGAGCTGAGAACAGAGAGAGAGAGTGGCTGGGAGATTCAACAACAGAGAGCTTGGAGGAGAGCTTGGAAAAAGAGAAGAAAGAAGGGAGAGAATGAAGGTTGTCTTTTATAAATCTTGTTTTTCCTTCTTTCCAGTTGAATCTATGAGTTTCTAAGTTCTTAGCTAGGGTTGAGATGAAGCCCCTAATTTGAATAACCCTTGTTATGTGTTAATTTCATTTTGATTTAATTGATGTGTTTCTTTCTCTAGTGTGCTTAATTGAAAGTTTTGTACTTCTCCATTCTAAGAGCTCAACCAAAGTCTAGTTATGGACGTTGTTTGGATTATTATTCTAGGTGCTTGTATTTGACCATGAACAGGTTCCTATAGAGGAAGAAACAGGAATCTAGATCTCTCCATGCCTGACCATGGATGAAAAGATGTGATCCATATGCTTTAAGGAATTATACATTCTGTGTGCCCGACCAAGGACATAGAGTGCACTTTATTTATTTTGATATCAATCTGAATTAGTGTGAATCAACAGGTAGAACAAGGTTTATGATAATTAGAGGTGGATTCGAAAGTCCTAGTCTTCTCCTTGATTGGATTTTCCTTATTATTCTTGGTTATTTTTCCATTGATTTTTGTTTAGTTTACTCACTTACTATCGCAAATATTTATTGGATTAGTTAAGAAGAGTCTTTAATTTTGAATTGTGACAACCAGTCCTCGTGGGAACGATCTTGTAATACGTACCATGTTTACATCTGATTCGTATACTTGCGAGTTTAAAATCATTTAAATCAGGTTGATTTAAATAAAACATCAAGTTTTTGGCGCCGTTGCCGGGGACTGTTTCGGTCCATTTGGATTTAGGATTCTCTCTTATCATAATTCATAGTCTTAAGTTTTTACTAACTTTAGGTTAAAGTTTTTTTTTTAGAAACTAACTTATTTCCTGTTTTATAGGGACCTGATATAAACTTCTAATTTGGTAATCCCTTTCTAAATTCTCTACTTTTTCTAAATTCTACTTTTAGAATTAAGGTTTTATTTTTTTTAGAAATTTTCTATTTCTAGGCTTTCTTTTTTAGAAATTTCCTGTTTTCTAATTTTAGATTTTGATTCTTCTTTCAAGTAACTTTCTATTTTCTAGTTTTAGAAATTTTTTTCCCTTTTTAGAAACTAACCTAGCTTTTTATTTCTAAGATTGGAAACTTTCTTTTTTAGAAATTAACCGTTGCTTAGGATTTTTTCTAGCATTATTTTAGGAAATTTAATTTATTTTTGTTTTTTTTTTATGTTTACAGGAATTGAGGAAGGAAGCTACCAAATAAGATTGTCTTCAAAAGGAGGAGCTCTCAAATCTTCAGACATTCATCATCTCCTTTTCCGGGTTCTTCCTTCCAATTCTCGTTTACATAGCTTTCTCTTGTTTTTAGGAATTCATAACTTTTTCTTTTAGTTTTATTCATCTTAGGTTGCATCTTAGTTTAGTTTTCTTTCTTATATTGATAACATAGTCTATGCTAGGACGTATATCTCTGAACATAGAACTAGCACCTTTTGATCCTGAAATAGAAAGAACCTTTCGTAGAAGATTTAGAAACATTCTATTTGAAATGGCGGAAGAGAATGGAACTAAAGCTCTTAGAGATTATTCAGCTCCTGTCCAATTCAATGCGCCTTCATGTATAGTGTTGCCTGCCACCACGGTAGCACACTTTGAACTTAAACCTGGGGTTATACAATTGTTGCCATCCTTTTATGGTTCAGATAAGGAGGATCCATATCATCATGTGAAAGAATTCTTAGACATTTGCTCCACCTTTAAGTTCCAAAACTTTTCAAACGATTCGATCCGTTTGCACCTTTTTCCTTTTTCTTTGAAGGATAAGGCGAAAGCATGGTTGAATTCTCTAGGAGTTGGATCTATCACTACATGGGATCAACTGTCTAAGAAGTTCTTAAACAAGTTCTTCCCGGTTCACAAAACTAATGCTCTCCGTAGAGAAATTACGAATTTCACATAAAAAGAGGGTGAGCACTTTCATGAATGTTGGGAAAGATGGAAAGATTTACTTCTTAAATGTCCACACCATGGTTTTGAAAAGTGGCAACAGGTTCAATACTTCTATGACGGTCTGACACCCCAAAACCATCGCATGGTTGACGCCACCAGTGGAGGGTCATTCATGACCAAAAGTGATGTCGAAGCTTGGAATTTCTTTGAAACCTTGTGTGAAAACTTCCAGCAATGGGACTATTCAAATAGAGGTGAAAGAAGTCCTCAACCACTGAAGAAAGGGGGTATATATGAGGTAGGAGTCACGCCGGATCTTTATGCCAAAATTGATAGCCTGACAAAGAAAGTGGATGCTTTAATGTTAAACAATGGACCTCCACAAACAACTCAAGTCGAGTCATGTGCCATATGTTCTAGTCTCGCCCATCCTACACACTCTTGTTCATCTAGTTCAGCATTTTCAGAATTTCTCTCTGAACAAGTACATGCTATGAACACCTTTCGGAGACCTAGGAATGATCCTTACTCAGACACCTACAACCCAGGGTGGGCTAGACATCCAAATTTCTCTTGGGCAAAAGGACCACAACAAAGTGGACCATCTGGAAATCCTCCTATACAACCTTACTCCCAAGTTGGCAATCAACAACCTCAGCAGTTCTCACAAAATTACCAAGTGCCTCCACAATCTAAGAAACCATCTCTTGAGGATACACTCAATCTTTTTATGCAGAGTTCACTTCAATTTCAAAAAGACACCCAACATACTTTACTAGCTAACCAGCAGAGTTTACATGCAAATGCGCAATCCATTGCCAAGCTGGAAGTACAGTTGGGTCAACTTGCTGTCACATTGAGTGAGAGAGAGAAGGGCAAGTTCCCTAGTTAACCTGTGGTAAATCCAAAAGGACAGTATGAGATTGGCTCTAATTCAAACCAAGAACAATATCATGAGCAAGCCAAATCAATCATTACCCTTAGGTCCGATAAACAGATTGAGAACAAAGTAGAGATGCTTAGGGAAGAATCAAAGTCCAATGCGGAAGATCAAAATGAAATGGAGAGACATACTAGTGCATCCAAAGTCCGACAACACTCTGACTCTCCAGGAACCACTCATGTGCCATCTTATGTGCCTAAAACACCTTTTCCTCAACATCTGGCACCGGTTAAGAAAGGAAACAACTTTAATGAGATATTGGACATGTTTAACCAAGTGCAAATCAACATTCCATTGCTTGATGCTATCAAGCAAGTTCCTGCTTATGCTAAGTTTCTTAAAGATTTATGCACTCAAAAGCGTAAGATGAATGTTCATAAGAAGGTCTTCCTTGCGGAGCAACTCAGCTCCATGATTCAACACAATACCCTTCCTAAATTTAGGGATCCAGGAGCTCCTACCATTTCTTGCGTCATAGGAGATCATAAGATTGAGAAGGCATTGCTTGATTTAGGGGCGAGCGTCAATTTGTTACCATATTCTGTGTATGAGCAGCTAGGACTTGGTGAGCTGAAATCAACCAAAATAACACTCCAACTAGCTGATAGATCTATCAAGGTGCCCCGTGGTATTATTGAAGATGTGCTGATCCAAGTTGATAAGTTTTATTTTCCAGTGGATTTCATTGTTCTAGATACTCGGCCTGTTCAGAATCCTACAAGTCAAATCCCGGTTATCTTAAGACGTCCATTCTTGGCCACATCCAATTCAATCATAAATTGTAGGAACGGAGTTATGAAGCTATCGTTTGGTAACATGAAGATTAAACTCAATGTTTTCAATGCTGGACAACAAATGTCAGACTCGGATGATATATTTGAAGTGAACATGATTGAGAGTCTAGTGTATGACTCTTTCCTTGAATCTTTCGATGACGCTCTTGAGACTTGTTTAGCACATTTTGGCGTAGATTTTGACATAGAAAGTTTCATCCAAGAAGTCAATGCATTGCTTGACTCTAATCCAGAAATGAATACAACAAAATGGAAAGCTAGAGTGGAACCTCTTCCACCTTTTGAGTCTAAACTGGTCCTGTCTATTGAGAAACCGCCCGAAGTCGACCTTAAACAATTACCTGAAACTCTCAAGTATGCATTTTTAGGACCTTCTGAAACCCTGCCTGTCATCATAGCTGCTAACCTTGATAAAGAACAGGAGGGTAAGTTGCTTAATGTTCTTAGAGAACATAAGGCAGCCATTGGGTGGACAATAGCGGACATAAAGGGAATAAGCCCCACGGTGTGTATACATTGTATTCATCTTGAAGAAAATGCAAAAACATTGCGTGAAATGCAAAGGAGACTTAACCCTAACATGAAAGAGGTCGTTCGGGCTGAGGTGCTAAAATTGTTAGATGTTGGTATCATTTACCCCATTTCCGATAGCACATAGGTCAGTCCATTTCAAGTTGGTCCTAAAAAGCGTGGGATTACGGTGAAAAAAAATGAGGATAATAAGTTAGTACCAACGCGCATGACTACGGGTTGGTGAGTTTATATTGATTACCGTAAACTGAACCTGGTCACAAGGAAGGATCACTTTCCTCTTCCTTTCATAGATCAGATGTTGGAGAGATTGGCAGGGCATAGCTATTATTGTTTCCTGGATGGTTATTCCGGGTATAATCAGATTCCCATTGCTCCCGAGGATCAAGAGAAAACCACATTTACATGTCCTTTTGGCACATATGCCTATCGGCGTATGCCATTTGGATTGTGTAATGCGCCTGCGACCTTCCAACGATGCATGATGAGTATTTTTTCAGACATGGTTGGGCGTTTTCTTGAGATTTTCATGGATAATTTTTCAATTTTCGGCTCTTCATTTGATGAATGTTTATACCATCTATCTATTGTCTTGGAAAGATGTGAAAAAACGAACCTGGTATTGAATTGGGAAAAGTGTCATTTTATGGTTCAAAAAGGGATTGTACTTGGGCATGTTATTTCAAGTAAAGGCATTGAAGTTGATAAAGCCAAGATTGATTTAATTTCTAGTCTTCCTCCACCCAGAACGGTTAAGGAGATTAGATCATTCTTAGGGCATGCGGGATTCTACAGGAGATTCATTAAGGATTTTAGCAAAATTTCTCGACCCTTATGCAATTTACTAGCTAAAGATGTTGCTTTTGTCCTTAATGATGAGTGTTGGCAAGCTTTTGATAAGTTGAAGCATTTACTGACTTTTGCTCCAATCATCCAACCACCTGATTGGAGTTTACCTTTTGAGCTTATGTGTGATGCTTCGGATTATGCTGTTGGAGCCGTCCTAGGACAAAGATTTAACAAAATGCCTCATGTCATTTATTATGCTAGTAGGACTCTAAATGATGCACAGCTTAGCTACTCTACCACTGAAAAAGAATTGTTGGCGGTGGTATTTGCTCTAAACAAATTCAGGTCGTATCTCATAGGATCAAAGGTTATAGTGTTCTTAGATCATGCAGCATTGAAATATCTTCTTTCTAAAAAAGACGCTAAACCTCGATTGATTCGGTGGATTCTCTTGCTACAAGAATTCGATATTGAAATTCGGGATAAAAAGGGTTCCGAAAATGTGGTAGCCGACCATTTATCTAGACTTGTCTTAGCGTCCACAGTGGATCCTTTGCCAATGAATGAGTCTTTCCCTGATGAACAACTTATAACTATTTCTCAATTACCTTGGTATGCGGACATTGTAAACTATCTTGTTACAGGTCAACTTCCTTCTCATTGGACTAAACAAGATAAATCCAAATTTCTTGCTGAGGTTAAACATTTCTTTTGGGATGACACATACTTATTCAAAATTTGTCCTGATCAGATTATTAGGAGATGTGTGCCTGAGAGTGAGTTTCATAGTATAATCTCCTTTTGTCATGATCATGCATGTGGTGGTCATTTTAGTTCAAAGAAAACAGCTGCGAAAGTCTTACAAAGTGGATTTTATTGGCCTACACTGTTTCGAGACACCCATGCCTTTTGCTCAACATGTGATAAATGCCAACATACGGGTAATATTTCCCACAGGAACATGATGCCACTTGCCAATATTCTCATTGTTGAAATATTTGATGTTTGGGGTATTGACTTCATGGGCCCATTTCCCCCGTCATTCGGTTATGTGTATATCCTTGTTGCCGTTGACTATGTCTCTAAGTGGATTGAAGCAGTGCCATGTAAAACGAATGATCACAAAGTTGTGGTCCGTTTCTTAAAAGAAAATATCTTTTCTTGTTTTGGCACTCCTCGAGCAATTATAAGTGATGGGGGTACTCATTTTTACAACAAATCGTTTGAATCTTTAATGAAAAAATATTCCATCACTCATAAAGTTGCAACGCCATATCATCCACAAACAAGTGGTCAAGTTGAGGTGTTAAATCGGGAGATTAAACAAATTTTAGAGAAAACGGTTCGCCCTGATCGTAAGGATTGGTCGCAACGTTTGAATGATGCTCTTTGGGCATATCGTACGGCTTTCAAAACCCCGATTGGAATGTCTCCGTACAGGCTTGTCTTTGGAAAAGCCTGTCACTTACCTGTGGAATTAGAACATCATGCTTATTGGGCCATCAAAACTTTTAATTTTGATTTAAGCAAGGCTGGATCACACCGTAAACTTCAACTCAATGAGTTAGAGGAAATTCAAAATGAGGTATATGAGAATGCAAAAATTTATAGAGAGCAGACAAAAATCTTCCATGATAAATCAATTCTTTGCAAGACATTTGAACCGAACCAGAAAGTATTACTGTACAATTCCAAGCTACGCCTCTTTCCTGGAAAACTACGTTCATGATGGTATGGTCCTTACCGAGTAGTACAAGTATTTTCTCATGGAGCAGTTGAGATTCAAAACCTAACAGACGGGAATATCTTCAAAGTAAATGGTCAACGGCTGAAACCATATTTAAATGATTTGGTGAACAAAGATGTGGAGGAAATTTATTTGGCGGACCCAGGTTATGAAGATTGATTAGTTCATGGTCCATTCTTGTCTGGCTGAAGACGTTAAACTTAGAGTTCCTGAGAGGCAACCCATCTTTTCATTTCATTTTATTTTCCTAGTTAGTTAGTTCAATGTTTGTGGGTAGCATTTCTGCAAACCCTCACGAGACTACAACTCGTCCACTAGGGGCAACCTAGGGGTTTAAAGGCTTGTTGCATACACTAAATGCAATCGAGAGCACCTGCGAAAGTGGTATAGGATTTTCTTTTTGCATTTTTATTATTTTACTTTTGTTGATTTCTCTCTTATGCTGACTCGCTCTTACATGGATATTTTTTTGGAAAGCCTCTAGATTCTTTCATACAGGTACTATTTGTCCATTACTCCTCTTTTACTTTTGTTGTCCCATGTGCATAGCATGCTTATTTCTTTTACATTGAGGACAATGTAGATTTAAGGTTGGGGGTGGGCGATTAGATTACCTCATCAGTATTTTCTTGGTCTTGAGCACAAATTGTGAAAATTTTTAAATTTTTTTGAAATTTCTTATGCATTTGAAGTGATTGTGAAGGATAAGGGTGATTTTAACATTGCAAGGTACAGAATGTCGGTAATTTATAACTCTTGGATTCAGCCATCCGTTAGATTTCACAGTTAAGTTTGAATTGTTAGCCCATGATTAGAATTTTTAAACATTGATTGAGTCATGATCTCACATATCACATCTCGGTTGCACATTAAGGTTCCGTTTCAACATTGAATGATTAACTTGGTAATCACTAAGCATGAAAGGAACCAGCCTGAAATTTTTAGCTTCGGTCTATAACTAAGAATTGAGAGAAAGCGTAAGTCATATAATCTTCACCATAGGTTTGCTCCCTATAGATGAAGATTCAATTCCCTATGGTTGACATGAGAAAAAAGTTAGGCGACAAGTTTTTGCCATAGGTTTGCTCCCTATAGGTGAGGACTTGATTCCCCTCCTTGGCGTTACTATTCATAAAGAAAAGTAAAGGCTAGTAGAATGAAAAGTTAACCTATCAGGCAAGCATTGATTTCAGTTGTCATGCATTCCGTTGTTAATTACTAATGATATCATGAAATTGACAATTGGATCTCTTAATGATAGTAAGCCGAGATTACACTATACACTCATGGAACTCAATGTTTAGAATATTCTAATTAATGGATTAATATTTTGAAATTGATTATGAAGTTTACCGTGAGCTTGATTCTAGAAAGAAAAATTCTGTGCACCGTTCATGAATCTTAGAATTCTTTCACCTCGATGATTTGTTCACAAGTCACTTGGGTTTACAGGAATTGTCAAGTATTTCTGAAATTATTTTTCGCATGTTTTGCTCGGGACTAGCAAAATGCTGGTTGGGGGTTGTGATGAGGGTCGAATATTGCTTATCAGACCCCAATTATTACCTGATTTTACATATATGATAATGCTTAACGGAGTATTTTAATTATATTTTTGTTGCAGGATGAAATCAGGAGCGTTGATGAAAAGGGAGTACTACAAGCGTGGATTTGATGTTCCAAAGTCACTAGAGCAAGGGACACACTCCAGAGAACTAAGACTGAAGAATTCACATGCCAGGGATCCGAGGAAATCAAGCCGTTCACGTTAAAAAGGCCCGAAAGTGGTCCAGAATGCAAGATCACATGGTTTCCGCCATCCGATTGACTCAAAACTTCATACATGGCCTGGAGGCCATAAATAAACCGTACATATTAAATTTCAACAATTGGATATCTTGAGAAGTGGCCCAACGGCCAGATCAGCCCATTATTTTCCATTTTGGGGTCCACCTGCAAGCTACATATGCCTCATCTTTGGTACCAACACTTTAAATCATATGGAGAACCATATGGATGGAGGAGATTTGGTGCATACATCATGATGGACCTCACATGTGCACTGCATGCACACAGTGCGAACGCACACCAGCAGTGCACCCATACATTCAAGGTCGGTCAGCAAGCGCTGACCGACAAAATACAAAAAAAAAGAGAAATTTCCAAATAACGCAACAGCGTTAAACGCCGTCCGGCGTCGGTTTCACTAGTGGGGCCCAACAATCATCATGTCACAAGATCTGAACCGTCCATTGTGCCTCTTAGGTAGGGAAGACCATCGCCTAGGTGGAATTTTGGCCTCATTTCATGCGATCACATGATCTCCACCATCAAATGCAAGATGGACGGTAGAGCAGGAAATCAGGTGGACCACATCAAAAGCTATCCAAAAGCAGTCATTTCCAACTAAAATTTTGAGTAAATTACAATGGACGGCATGGATTTACAATAAGAATTCGATCATGGGTCATCTGACACCACCGACTTCAAACGGAAATTTCCGTTTTGTTTCTGGCGTGAAACAGGGACTTGCGGTCCCCTGCTGTGGGCCCCATACATTGTCCTAACGGAAAATCCGGACTGTCCATCAGAGTCCCTGGGTCCCTCTCATCCAAGCCTAGTTGACAGAGTTGAAAAGGAGAATGAGGATTGGTTTTTCAACCGTTCAAGGCAGAATGGACGGTAGGTTTAAAACCCTGTGAGCCACCACGAATTTGATCTAGAATTGAGCATGTCCGACCAGTTTTTCAATGTCAATCCAATGGACGGACTGGATTTTGAAGATAATGTCAATAGTGGGCCCCACCAACGTCACAGCGCGGTCAGTGCGAAAGAAGACGCCGGACACTGTCCGACTTTTGCAGCGGTTTTGGCCCACCATACTTGATCAGATGAAAGATCTGATCTGTCCATCATGTAGAGAACTCGGAAACGTCCTAAGGGACGGTATTTATTTGGAAACTGAGCAAGGAAAGATGGGTTGTTTTGCGTCTGAACTTGGCTGCGTAAAGAAGTTCCGCACGCTGGTGCGTAAAGACCTTTCCACCGACTCTTTGTACGCATCACATCTCTCCACCGCCTACATTGCTATAAGAAAGAGGAAAGAAGGCTCGTTTAATGAGGGAGAAAAGGTTCGAGATTTTGGAGAAGGGAAGAAAGCAAAAGAGAGAAAGCAAGAGGGAAGAAAGGCTAGTTTTTGGCTTGACGTGGAGCCGGGAACAGAGAGAGAGAGTGGCTGGGAGATTCAACAACAAAGAGCTTGGAGGAGAGCTTGGAAAAAGAGAAGAAAGAAGGGAGAGAATGAAGGTTGTCTTTTATAAATCTTGTTTTTCCTTCTTTCCAGTTGAATCTATGAGTTTCTAAGTTCTTAGCTAGGGTTGAGATGAAGCCCCTAATTTGAATAACCCTTATTATGTGTTAATTTCATTTTGATTTAATTGATGTGTTTCTTTCTCTAGTGTGCGTAATTGAAAGTTTTGTACTTCTCCATTCTAAGAGCTCAACCAAAGTCTAGTTATGGACGTTGTTTGGATTATTATTCTAGGTGCTTGTATCTGACCATGAACAGGTTCCTATAGAGGAAGAAACAGGAATCTACATCTCTCCATGCCTGACCACGGATGGAAAGATGTGATCCATATGCTTTAAAGAATTATACATTCTGTGTGCCCGACCAAGGACATAGAGTGCACTTTATTTATTTTGATATCAATCTGAATTAGTGTGAATCAACAGGTAGAACAAGGTTTATGATAATTAGAGGTGGATTCGAAAGTCCTAGTCTTCTCCTTGATTGGATTTTCCTTATTATTCTCAGTTATTTTTCCATTGATTTTTGTTTAGTTTACTCAATTACTATCGCAAATATTTGATGGATTAGTTAAGAAGAGTCTTTAATTTTGAATTGTGACAACCAGTCCTCGTGGGAACGATCTCGTAATACGTACCATGTTTACATCTGATTTGTATACTTGCGAGTTTAAAATCATTTAAGTCAGGTTGATTTAAATAAAACATCATAGGCATTTCACTATCCAAATTTTTTATTTTTATTTTTTTGTGGTGCTTCCCACTTTAGTTTTGTTTGTCTCATTTTTGGGCTCATGTTGTAACATGATTGGACAAAAATGAATAGATGAAGTGGATTTCTCACAAACATCACAATGGGCCCCATCTTTCTTCCTATCATAGGAAGTTCCCACAACATGTTGCAGGCCATCCATGTCTGATTGATATCATCCACATTTATAGATACTATGTTCATGTGACACTAAGAACTTAATCTCAACAGATGATATTCTGACCATCATTACACACACGTAGAAATTCCCTAACCTTCTGATTGATGTGGCCTTGAACGAGTTCATCTCGCCTTTACTGTGAATCCATATACATCGCATGTGTAACCCAATTGGAACCACATGTTGAAATGTTCCAATGATTGGAATCATTCATATTGTAAATATTGGGCCCAACCTAGGAAATTGAAAAACTAAATTTTCTACAAATTCTATTATTAAGGGGTAATTGAGATTAGGTTTTCACTTCTTCCCTCCCTCTTACTTCTATTAGCAAAATATTTTAAAAAATATATGGTAGCTTATAGGATCACTTAAAATACCATACTACTTCACTCTAACATTCCCCCTTAAACTGGAGCATAAATATTAGTCCTGCCCAACTTAGACCCAAGTAAAGTGAATTGTGCATATGGTAAGGGTTTAATAAGAATATCTATTGTCTACAACTTGGATTGAACATAGGTTATGGTAATCTCCTTGCAAGCAATGTTTTCCTGGATGAAATGACAATCAACTTTTATGTTTTTAATCCTCTTATAAAAGACTAGATTATTTGCAATGTGAGATGCTACTTGGTTATTGTAATAAAACATCATAGGATCATCGATAAATAACCGAAGCTCTTGTAATAAGCACTTGAGCCATAACAATTCATAAATAACATAGTTCATGACTCTGTACTCAACCTCTACATTGGAACATGCCACTAAATTCTACTTTTTACTTTTTCAAATGGCCAATTTTCTACAGACAAAAGTACAACATCCTGAAGTATGTCACTTATTCACAATGGAACTTTCCCAATCAACATCAGCAAATGGCTCTACCTAAAGATGATTGTTAGCCTGATATATGATCCCTTGGGCAGGAGCTTTCTTCAAATATATGAGAATTTCAAGAATTATCTTCATGTAAGTCTTGGATGGTGCATATATCTACTCACCATGTTAATGGAAAATGCAATATTTAGTCAAGAGTGATGGTAAGATATATCAACTTCCTAATCACCTTCCTATATCTACCCAGATTATCAATCAACTCTCACTGATTATCCAATAACTTTTCACTATGTCTTCATAGGTGTATCAAGCAGTCTACACCTAAGCATATCGGTCTCGTTTAACAAATCAAGAACATACTTCCTTTGAGAAAGGTTAATCCTAGACTTTGATGTGGCGACTTCAATCTCCAAGAAGTAGTGAAGCAACCTATTATCCTTAGTCTAAAAATGCATCTAAAACACTTATTGAACTCTGAGATGCCACATGTATCACTCACTTTGATGACGATATCATCAACATATACAACCAACGGTATCATACCCTTATCAATTTGTTTTATGAAAATTGAGTGATCAACATTACTTCTATAGAAGCCATAAACAAGCATCATCTTATTGAATTTGTCAAATGATGCCCTTACAGATTGCTTTAAGCCATATATCACTTTCTGAAGTTTATACATGTTCCTAGTCTCTCCCCGTGTAACAAATCCTGGATGTTGCTCCATGTATACTTCCTTATTCAAGTTCCCATGAAGAAATGTGTTCCTAATTTCCAGTTGATAATGGGGCCAATCTATGTTAGTTGCAGTAGATATCAACACTTGAAAAGAGTTTAGTTTGGCCACAGGGGAAAACCCCTTCCTCATAATCAAGTTCCTAGATATGTGTGTAGCTCTTAACTACCAAATAGGTTTTCAATTGTTTAATAGAACCATTTAGGCAATACTTGATGGTGATAGCCCATCAATACCCCCACTGCCCTTCTTCCTTTAGGTAAATAAGCTAAGTCTCGCATATAGGTTAAGTATATATATGACAATTATCTCCTCTTCCATAGCCTTATACCAACTAGAATGTGCTAGTGCGTCATGGTGATTTGTGGCACAAATACATGTGATAAGGATAACATAGGCATATAAAGTATGGCTCAATCGATGATAAGAAATAAAATGGGACATAAGATGTAGGGTGTTAGATCTAATACCTTTTTTAAAAAAAAAAATACAATCAGTAATTCCAAGTCAACATGGGTGGAAGATGGACCCATAGGTGCATGAGAAGGCAAATGGGTACCAGAATTGTGAGGATTAACCTCTCTTTTACACTACGTGAAAAATGAGAAAAAATGACTGATTTAGAGACGGTTTTGGACCGTCTCTAAAATTGCTTGGTTTAAAGACGCTTTAGAGACGGCCGTAAACTGTCTCTAAATTTTTAGACGGCCCTTGACCGTCCTTATTATTGTATTAAAAATTTAAACGTCCGCAAATAATTTAAGACGGCCAAAAACCGTCGTTAACTGCAGATAAAAGATGGCCATTGACCGTCTGGAATAAGAAACGGTCGCTGACCGTCTTATATGCCAAAATTTGAGACGGTCAAAGACCGTCCCTATTAGAGACGGTCATTGGCCGTCTCTTACTGGTGGTTTGAGACTGTCGAGGACCGTCTCAATTAGAGACGGTCGTTGGCCGTCTTTTCCTGGTGTATGGGACTACCACACTGTGGACTGTATTATGGACGGTTTTTAGCTGTCTCTGTTTGAGACTGTCAAGGACCGTCTCTATTAGGGACGGTCATTAACCGTCTCGTATGGGTAATCAGAGACTGTCATTGACCGTCTCAATTATAGACGGCCGATGGCCGTCCTTCTGACCTAGTCACATTCCAGCGTCTAATAGAGACGGTCCTAAACCGTCTCTAATGCTCCAGTAAACCTTTACCCATAAAAAATTTATGAATTACGAAAAAAAAAAAAAATTTAAAAACTCAGAAAAATAACTAACAAAGTTTAAGAAAAAATTTTAGATTTTGAAAAAAAATGTAATTTTATAGAAATCTAGATTTTGAAATAAAAATTAAGAACTTTTAATAATGTTGATAATTTTGAAAAAAAAAATTGATAAGAAAATGATATTTTGAAAAAGAAAATTTTAAAAATTAAACAAAATTGTAAAAAAAATTGTCAAATTGCAAAAAATATATATTTTAAAAAAGAAAACTAGATTTTGTATTTTGAAAAGAAAAATTAAAAAGTTGTATAACAAAAGTGATATTTAAAAAATGATATTTTGAAAAAGAAAATTTAAAAAATTAAACAAAATTGTGAAAAAATTGACAAATTGTAAAAAAAAAATATTTTTTTTTAAATGAAAACTAGATTTTGTATTTTGAAAAGAAAAATTAAAAAGTTATATAACAAAAATAATATTTAAAAAATGATATTTTGAAAAAGAAAATTTTAAAAATAAAACAAAATTGTTAAAAAATTTACAAATTTTAAAAACATATATATTTTAAAAAAAGAAAAGTAGATTTTGTATTTTGATAAGAAAAATTAAAAAGTTATATAACAAAAGTGATATTTAAAAAATGATAATTTGAAAAAGAAAATTTTAAAAATTAAACAAAATTGTGAAAAAATTGACAAATTGTAATATATATATATATAAAGAAAATTAGATTTTGTATTTTGAAAAGAAAAATTAAAAAGTTATATAACAAGATTTCGATAAAAAAATGATATTTTAAAAAAGAAAATATAAAAAATTAAATGAAATTGTGAAAAAATTGACAAATTGTAAAAAAAAATATATATATATATATATATATATATTAAAAAAGAAAACTAGATTTTGTATTTTGACAACAAAAATTAATAAGTTTTATAACAAAACTGAGATTAAAAATTGATATTTTGAAAAAAAAAAACTAAATTAAACAAAATTATGAAAAAATTAAAAAAATGTAAAAATATATATATTTTAAAAAAGAAAACTAGATTTTGTATTTTGACAAAAAAAATTGAAAAAAAAAAAAGGATCTGTACCAAATTGAATGGATGTGGCCTACAATACACAAGGTGGGATTAAAAACATGTAAACGTGAAAAGAAAAAAGAAAAAGAAGAAGAAGAAGAGTGTTAACTCGAGGTTAAAAAAAAATATACACGTTTAAGAAAGAGGAGTGCAAATCAAAGTTCCTCAATACCTTGGTAAAAAAGAAAATGGTCTAAATTCAACGGTAATATCAGATGGTTGAGATTACCCAATCATCGTGATATTAAAATAAGTGTTCTACCCAACAGAATAGATGTGCCTTTCAACAAGTGCAGACCAAAGGAGATTGAAGCATATAGATGTTTAAAAAGAATAATACAAGTCAATATTATTCATCAAGATAGGCAAAAAGAAAATGGTCCAAATTAATCCAACGGCAATTTCAGACAGTTAAGATCATCCAATCAGTGTGACCTTTGGAGAGGTACAGGTATGCCAGGTGTTGCCAACATTAAGAATTGGTACCAAATGCATACATTAATATGGGTCATTCTCATGTTAGCATTTTTCGGCTACTAACTCATCTCAAAAGCAATGAGATGTAAACTTGCACAGCTTAGATATAGTTTAAGCTGCTTGTTAATTAAAAAGGAACTGGAATATAGTTTAAGCCAAATGAAATCTCAAAAAAAAAAAAAGAAGATGACCGACATCCATCTAATCATACTAGGTCCACCAATCAGGTGGCAGAGATTGTTCCATGAAAGGCATTCCCTGCTCTCCACCCATCCACAATCGGCCCCTACATATTAGCTCCAAGGACTCCAAAACAGTAAAACACAATACATAAGTCTCACTAAAAATCCTAGAACTTGCAGAAACACAAGACAATGACACAAACAGAATTTTTCCCAAATGGAATTAAATTAATATCAGAGGTTAGTTTCCAAACACCACTAGTAGAATCAAACAATCTTTAACAAGAAAACAAAATCAAACCCTACAACACCTAAAATTCAACATACAGCCTCATCAAAACAGCAAAATCCAAAGGTGAAAAAATTATCATAAGAGTGATTTCATGACCCACCTGAGATTATTGAGTTCTTATGATTCGAAATCACATCCTAAATATATGATGGAAAAATATATGGACGATGTCGATATACATAAAATATATCAAGGTGGGCCATACACGGTTAGAGTAACACCCATGAAGGAGTTATCTAAATAGTGAAATGGTACTATAAGGTCACCTCTTGGGAACTTCCCATGAGGTTAATTTGTGTGCGCCCCACCACGATGTATGTAGAACATCAACACCATGCATTTGATGTGTCCCATTTAAGTCCAAAAATCAGTCGTATACAAAACTCAGGTGAGCCATAGCATCTAAAACTATGTGAAGACATCACTAAAACATATAAAAGTATTCAATTGGTGGGGCCCACATGAGTTTTCGATGTTTGTGAAACTTGGGTTGACTCCTCTAAACTATAGTGAATGGGCTGGATCTATGAACCACAACTAGGTGGGCCCAATAAATGATTGTGAATGTTTTAATGGGAGGGTAACCCTCTCAACTATAATATGTGGGTGTGGCCCATCCAAGTCATGGATTGACTTTATTTTTAAGCTTGTGGCCCAAAGTCACGGTTTATGATATCCACATCGTCAATCCATTTTTCCAGATCATTTTAGGGCCCGTTTGGACAAGTAGATTGGAAGGGATTGGAAGTTAAATCCCTATAGATTGGCCGAGCATGCCAAACAAACTGGGTGATCTGATCCTGGGATATACAATCCCATGGATCTTAAGACAATCTACTGACAACACCATCATTACCTTTAAATCCCATCCAATCCACCCTAATCCGGTCAAATTTGCCTAGGACATGTTTGGTTCGAGGGATTGGAAGGGATGGGAAGGTTTAATCCTGGGATTGGGCGAGTGTGCCAAACAGACTTAATATATAGCAATCCGGGGGAATATAGCAATTCCATGGATCTTAAGACAATCCATTGACAACGCCATCGTTACCTTGAAATCCATGCCATCCACCCTAAAACCATTCAATCCCTTCCAATCCACCCATCCAAACAGGCCCTTAGTGGTTGAGTCCACAATCAAAGTATATCTAAAGCTCAAGTGGACCATACCACATAAACAGTGGGAATAATGATTTCCACCGTTGAAATCTTCCTATGGCCGACAGTGATTTTGATTTGTCATCCAACCTGTTCAATAGATCACAAATACATAGATGAAGGGAAAACTAAAATATCAACTTGATCTAAAACTTCAGTGGCCTCCCAAAAAATTTCAATGGTAGACGTCCAATTTATACTGTTTCCTATGATGTGGTCCACTTCAAATTTTTATAGGCTTCAATTTTGACCTTACGTAATAAAATTATATGTTAAAATGGATGGATGGAGTGGATAAATTGAATAAATCATAGTGGGCCCCACAGGATGCTTAGGGTATGAGGGCCCTATAGGGCTTAAAAATGTCTTATCTAAGCCGTCTATATATTTTAAAATATTATTATAGGGCATGAAACCAAAAATCATCTAGATTAAAGGTTAAAGTGGACCATACGGTAGGAAACATGGAGATTAAATCACATGTATTTGCTATGGTGGGGAACAGATTGGCTACTCCACCCGACACCGGCTAATGGCTGGTGGTCGGTGCTCTATGGGGCCCACCATGATGTATGTGTATCATCCATGCCGTCCATCTATTTGTTATATATATCATTTTATGAGATGATAAAAAAATGACTTATATCTCAATCTCAAGTGGACCACATTACAGGAAATAGTGTTGAATGAATTTTGACCATTAAAAATGTTTTGGGGGCCATAACAGTTTTGGATCAAGTTAATATTTTTTTTCCCTTCATCTGGGTCTTTATGACCAACTAAACAGATTGGATGTCAAATAAACAGTACAATGGGCCTTAGGAGGATTTTAATTGTGAATATCCATTCATTAATTTTGTCCTGTGGTGTGGCCCACCTAGGATTTACATCCCTATCATTTTTTGCATCAAGCACTAAAATGATCTATAAAAATGGATGAACCGAATGGATGAAACATTTACATCATGGTGGGGCCCACAAAGCATCGACCACCAGCCACCGTCCCATCCCCAAATTTGGGCGCGCGCTCAAAACAGAGTCGCGCGCCCAACTCCCTCCCCATTTCAATACCCCGCCCGTCCCAGCGCCTCTCTCTCTCTCTCTCTGTTTCTCTCGCCGTCCCGGTCTCTCTCTCTCTCGCCGGACGGCCTCTCTCTCTCTCTCGCCGGACGGCCTCTCTCTCTCTCTCGCCGTCCCGGTCTCTCTCTATCTCTCTCGCCGTCCCGGTCTCTCTCCCAGACCCGCGCCACTCTCTCTCTCTCCATCCCGGTCCCAGCTTCTTCCCACCTCAACTCTCTCTCTCTCTCTCTCTCTCTCTCTCTCTCTCTCTCTCTTCCTCACTGGCATCATCTCCGGATCTCGTGCGACCAGCAGCCCCTGCCCTTCATCTCTTCCCCGGCCAGGTACTCATTTGTTGTTAATGTTTAAGGTATGCACAACATGTGTTTGATGAAATGTCTCTGCGGGAGAAGGTGGATTGCATACCTTGCAACTCAAGCATCCGAGTAAACTCTATGGGGCCACTGCGATGTGTGTGTCTTATCCATGCAGGCTATCTATTTTTCACATGTGGTGGCATGTCTATAAGGGCCCGTTTGGCCGGGTGGATTGGAAGGGTTTGAATGGTATTAGGGTGGATGGCATGGATTTCTAGGTAATAATGGTGTTGTCAGTGGATTGTTTGGAGATCCATGGGATTGATATATCCCTGGATTGCAATATCCAGTCTGTTTGGCGCGCCCGGCCAATCCCGGTATTAAACTTTCTCATCCCTTCTAATCCCTCAAACCAAACACGTCCCAGGCAAATTTGAAGGATTAGGGTGGATTTGATGGGATTTAAATGTAATGATGGTGTTGTCAGTGAGATACCTGGGATTGGGATCAGATCACCGACTCTGTTTGGCACGCCAGGCCAATCCCAGGATTTGACTTCCAATCCCTTCCAATACCATCCAATCCCTTCCAATCCGACTGGCCAAACGGGCCCTAAATGGAAGCATATCCAGTGCTCAAGTGGGCCCACCACAGGAAACAGTGGGAATCGAAGACTCACTGTTGAAAACTTCTTAGGGCAGCAGAAGTTTCGAATCAGGCTAATATTTGTGTTTTCCCTGTCTGTGTCGGCTTATGAACAAGTTGGGTGATAAATAAACATTGATGTGGGCCCTACGAAAGTCTCAACGGTGGATGTCATAATCCCCACTCTTTCCTGTGTGTGGTCCAGCTGAGCTTTGGATAAAATGAGGATTGCTGGTCTCTGCTGGTCTCTGCCATCTATTTTTCAACTCATTTTATGGCATGAGCCTAAATGGAAGCATATCCAGTGCTCAAGTGGGCCGTCTGTTTTGACAGTTTAGTTGGGAAACAGTGGGAAATAGTGGGAATTGAACACATGTGTGACATGTTCTGCCATCTATACTTCATGTTAGACCTTAGGAAGGTTCCAACAGTGTGCAAACTGTCCATCTCATGGGACAAAATGACATCTGATGGTTGATAGGACAATCCTAGCTGCCTAACATTTTCCCACTGAATGTGATCCAATGCCATTTTATTTAACTGCTCGTTTTAAGGCCATTAATCTGACGAATAGGAATAACCACATATATTTTTCTCATACATGTGGGTCCCACCTGATAGTAGACCATCGTTCTTCATTTTTTTTTCCAATGCATGTTCTCAGCAGGTTACACCTGATGAATAGGCCAAATACTTTCAAGTTGTAGAGACAGAGGATGACAGAAGGATTGAGAAAAACCAAAGATACTAAAGTATCTAATGCATCTTAAATATTTAGAATTAAGAAGTCTCAAGTCCAACTAGTTGGACTGCAATTTATTGCATCCTAAACATTTTTACAGATCATTTTATAAATCATTTACATCTTTGCTATCAATTGTATTATCAAATGAAATTCAAACTCTTTGTTGGGGTTAACTGTAAATCATTTACAGTTGTTTATAATAATATGAAAAAAATCTGTTTTTGTTTATAATAATATTAAAAAAATCTGTTTGTAAAAAAATAATTTCATTTGATTTTTTTTTTTTGTATGGATGCATTATGTATGGTTTTATGATAAAACATATGTATGTATGTGTGTATATGCATGCATGTGCACATGGATGGATGAAACGTATGCATGCATGCATGGATGGACAGATTATGCATGTGTGTATGCATGCATACATGCATGGATGGATTTATGTGTGTGTATATGTATGTATGTATGTATGCATGCATGGATGGAAGACTGGATGGATGGATCATCACGCCTGTGTGTGTATGTGTGTATGCATGCATGGATAGATGGATGGATTGTTAGATCATGGATGGATGGGTCATCATGCATGTGTTTATGTATGTATGCATGGATGGATGGATGGATGTATCATCATGTATGTTTGTATGCATTTATGTATGTATGCATGATCCCAAACCTAAACCCAACCCCAAATCCGAACCCGATTTCCTAAACCTAAACCTTAACTTATCCTCAGTTCCCTAAAGCTATAACCTATAACCTATAACCTAAAACCTAAAACCTACACTTAATCATGTGCATATATTTGTGGATATATATAGATTTATATTTTTTTGTGATTGGTGACTTTCATGTGTGACATGTTTTGACAGTTTATGAAAAGTCTCTTTTTTATTGTATCTCACTTTTTATATGCTACATGCACGTGATATCAGAAATGGATTTGATGCCCCCGAGCAAGAATTGGATGACGAAAGATATATTGAGTGATGAGTACATTAAAGGCGTTGAATCGTTTATTATTTTTGTGAAAAGGAATTCGGGAGGTGTTGATTGGTATAGTTGTCCTTGTGCTAGATGTCGTAATGTGCGTGGGAAGAAAATACTAAGTACAGTTTCTGAGCATTTGATTATGAATGGTATAGATCAGACATACACAACTTGGTTTTTTCATGGAGAACAACTTCCCAATATGGGTGTCAATGCCAATGCTCCTAGTACATCTGTCACTGATTGTAATGAAGAGCTATTGCCCAGAATGGTTGATTTGGTTAATGATACTTTTGGTCTTGTTCAACCCGATGACTTAGATGCATGTATGAATGATGTCAATGAGGAACATGGTAGTCAGCCTCAAGATGACATAGACAATGATACTCAGTACAATAAATTAAGGGAGGATGTGGTACAACCCCTATATCCATCGTGTAAACGTGAGTATACAAAGTTGTCAGTGACAGTTGAGTTGATGAGCATGAAGGCTAGATATCAGTGGTCAGATAATAGCTTTACGAGTTTGCTGCAACTGCTCAAGAAGATTTTGCCAAGCGAGAACTCTTTACTAGATAGTACCTATAATGCAAAGAGATTGATCAGTTCGTTGGGTATGAACTATGAGGTGATACATGCATGTCGTAACGATTGTATTCTGTACTGGAAGGAGCATGCTAATAAGGAAAGTTGTCCTACATGTAAAGCAAGCAGATGGAAAGTGAATAGTGTTGTAAGATCAAGAGTCTCACATGTACCATGGAAGGTGTTAAGATACTTCCCATTAACACCAAGGTTAAAAAGACTTTATAGCATATCATGGATTGCAGAGAATATGTTGTGGCATTCAAAGGGGGCTAAAAATGACTCGTACATGCGTCATCCTGTGGATTCTTCTATGTGGAAGTTTGTAGATAGAAAATTTAGTGATTTTGCTGCGGATCCACGTAACGTTCGGTTGGGACTTGCAACAGACGGATTCAACCCCTTTGGGCATATGAGCATCTCATATAGTTGCTGGCCTGTTATGGTTGTTCCATACAATCTTCCACCTCATTTATGCATGCGAAAGCAATTTATTATGTTAACACTTTTAATTCCCGGAAAAAATGGTCCAGGGCATGACATCGACGTATATTTACAACCATTAATCGAAGAATTAAATGAATTGTGGAAAGGGTCGATAACATATGACTCGTTCGGGAAGAACAGGTTTACAATGAAGGCGATTTTATTATGGGCAATACATGATTTTCCAGCCTATGGACATCTTTCTGGGTGTAGGACAGGAGGAAAGTATGCATGTCCTGTTTGTAGTGAGGAGACTGACTCTGTTTGGCTAAAACATGGAAAGAAGTTTGCTTATATGGGGCACAGAAGATTCCTTCCAAGAGCTCATATCTTTAGGAGACAAGGATCTCGATTCAATGGGAATGATGAAAATCGGCAGGCTCCAAAGCGTTTGTCTGGAGAACAGGTATTGGTTAAAATGAATAATATACAAACCAAGTTTGGAAAGTATATAGGAAATAAGAGGAAGAAGACCACGGATGAGGAGTCTGACCTTACTGCTTGGTCGAAGAGATCAATCTTCTTTACATTGCCGTATTGGGAGCATATGCCCATTCGCCATAATTTGGATGTGATGCATGTCGAGAAAAATGTTACTGAGAACCTTATTGCAACAATCATGGACATGAAGGACAAGTCTAAGGATGGTTTACAAGCCCGTCAGGATCTTATGGCTATGAAGATAAGATCAAAATATTGGCTAGAGGAAAAGAATGGTAAGTTGTTATTGCCTAAGGCTCCTTTCACATTATCCAGATCTGAAAGAGAACTCATTTGTCGAACCTTGAGTGATTTAAAAGTTCCAAGAGGGTATAGTGCAAACTGGAAACATCATATCAGTATGGATGACTATCATCTCAAGGGCCTTAAGTCACATGATTATCACATTCTAATGCAGCAGTTACTACCTGTATTATTGATGCATTCATTCAAGAAAGAAAAGTCATTGCGTGCTGCCATTATACAATTGTCAAGATTCTTTAACATCATATGTTCTAAAGAAATTCATTGTATGGAGCTTCAAGACATGAAAAATAAAATAGTGGAAACATTATGTGTTTTCGAAAAGTATTTTCCACTAAAGTTTTTCGTTTCTATGACACACCTTGTTGTGCACTTGGCGGAGGAGGCACAAGTTTGCGAACCTGTCAGATATCAATGGATGTATCCTTTTGAGAGGTAACTTTAACTGTTTTAATTTATTAACCTTTTCAAAATACCATATACTTTTTCATCAATACCTGATTTTAATATTTAGCAGGATGATGAGAACATACAAGAAGTATGTGATGAATTAAGCTTACCCAGAGGGGTGTATTGCGGAACGCTACATTATACAGGAATCTATGATGTACTGCATGGAATATGATCCTGATAATACAATAGGAGGTTATAAGTAAGGATTAAAAATATTTAATGATGATAAAAATGCTGGCGATTCCCATAATGATAAGAAAGGAAAAGTTCATGATCTTACTACAGTGCAATACCAACAAGCACGTAGATGGGTTTTGCAACATCACGTTGAAAATCATCAATGGGAGGAGTAAGTTAATGAAGTATATTATTCTTTATTTATATTTTTAAACGGCTTATGGTAATAAACATTGTTATATATATATATAAAATTAATTGTTATGATATGGAATTTGTAGGAAGTACCAAACATACATCCAGGGCCAAATACATACGGGACAAAATCGAAAGGGTAATCTGTCAGCAGGAAAGCCAATGGAATACATTCCTTGGTTAAGACATCAACTACATAATCAAGAAATGTCTCCATTTAAGAGAATTGCCGATGGTCCTGACTTCAAATGCATATCATATAATACTTACTCAGTAAATGGATATGTTTTTAGCACTGCGAATTCTGAAATGAACAGAACAACAAAAAACAGTGGAGTCTCAATGAAAGCCCTAACTAGCTTTAGGGCAAGCGCCAAGGATAAGAATCCTATAGAAGAAGAAGTCACCTATTATGGCATCATTAGGCAAATTCTTGAGTTGAACTACTTTGACTTCAGAGTAGTACTCTTCTATTGTGATTGGGTGCATATTGAAGATAAAATGAATGGATGTTTCATAGATCCCGAAACAAATTTGATATTTGTCAATCTAGGAAGGTTTAGACGGAACTTAAAGGAAGACGATGAGCCGTTCATTCTTGCATCTCAGGCAGCTCAGGTCTTCTATTGTAAGGATCCAACTAGAGATGATTGGCATGTTGTACTGGATGCTCCTAAGAGATTGACGAAAGATGCATATGCATTTGAAGATCCACTTGAGTTTGAGGCCAGAAGGAATGTAGGTTCTTCAGCACTTTCATTAATCGATGATTTAAATGAAGAAGAAGATGTACAGGAAAAATCATGGGTAGAGAGTGAGCCGAGTACCTCAGGTCATAGGAAACGGAAAAGAAACTAAAAAGATTCAAATCAGTTTGAAAGTGAGTTGAATTCTATTTAGTAATGATTGTTACAATTTTTTAGTTATCAAAATATTAATAGAATGCCAATTACATAATAATGAGATATTATTTTGTTTTATAAAATTGCAGGAATCATGTCGAATTTTGGTGGTTCATCAGCTTCAGCCCAAGGAAGCAATACAAGGAAGAGACTTGAATTAAATGAATATAAACAACCAGTTGGAGAAACATCAGCGCCTTTTAACACATTTTTAGGGCAACTTGGCAGGACACATTGTCCAATTTCATTTGCTGATTGGCGCAAAGTGCCTGGTGCAATTTAAGATAATATCTGGTCTATGGTTTTGGTGAGCATGTTTGTTCTTTATTTTATTTCTAATTCTTACTCGATAACATTGTTTGATTATTAATTTAATGAAATAGGCCACGTATGACATCAATGATGAGTTAAAAGAATATGCATTTTCAAAAGTAAGCAAAGCTTGGAAGGTATGGAAATACAATCTGCGAAAGGAATATGATAAATTTGATAATGATGTAGAAAGAAGAAGAAATTGTCCCATTGGTGTGAAGTAAGAGGATTGGGACATTTTCATTAATCTACAATCCACAGAATTATTAATCAATCTTCGTAAGAAGGGAAAGACTTCCAGAGCACAGGTGAAATGCCCTCACACGACTGGAAGACGAGGTGCTGCTAGGACATTAGAGAAAATGGTAATTTATACTACATTTTTTGACAATTTAATTGATGAATATAAATTATTGTTGACTAATTTGCTTATATAATTACAGCGAAAAGAAAATCCAAATACTATCATCACGAGGACTGATTTGTTTGTCGCCACTCATAGCAGATCTGATGGGTCTTACCCAACACAAACACATCTTGAAACAGCGGTGAGAATACTTTTTTAATTTTTAATCATTTTTTTATTTAAGTACAATGAAGGATTTATTTTAACAATTATCTTCTAATAGGAAAGAATATTATCGATAGCTGGCAGTGATCCTTCTAGTAAGCACAAGGATTTAGACCACGACCCAGTTTCACAGGTTTTCCATCAATTCTACTCACTTTACAAACATTGTCGTTGGTTTTTTTTAATAATAATATACACACATCACTAAACTCAAAAATTATTGGTTAGGTTTGTGGTCGTGATAGTAGAGGCCGGGTTAGGGGCATGGGTTTGGGTATTTCTAAGACTACTATGAAGGTTGCCACCCCCTACATCATAGAAGCTCGGTCGGAGAGGAATGCACGTATGTCCATTGAGGCTAAATTTGAAGCATCAATGACTCAAATGGAAGAATTTCGTATGATTGTTGAGCATCAATTAGCTGAACTTAGGCAACAAATTACTCATCAAAGCCAACTACTTCACCGCTCCCCTGATACAGCTGCATCTCAAGTATTGCATTTTTCGTGATCAAATGATATAATTATTATTTTTAAAGATAAAAGTAGCATTATTATTTACATGAAACCATTATTTTATTTATAGGCCCACCGTCGATCTGGTGAGCCCTCAAGTATTCGAGAAGACTCTACAACAACTCCATCAATGGAACAAATTTGCCAATTAAGAGATATCCGTGGTCGGACTGTTGCTAGTGGGCGGATGGTGTCAGATACTACAGGCATCCCTCCAGAATGCATCAGAGTTGTAATAGATGATATTAATGTTCGCACAGCAGAGTTGTTTAATGATGACAGGACATTTGAAGATATTCAATTGGGTGAAATTGTTGTCTGGCCCAAGTTCCTGATGAAAATTTGAATATTCAGTAGTTTTGTTTTACTTTTTGAACTTTAGGACATATTGTATGACGAAAACTTGATTATTCATTGAAATCCTTTTTTGATCAAGTTGTCTTTTTTATTTATTTAATCGTTAGCATCCTTTTTATTAATTATGGCTTGTTGTCATTTGTTTTTTATTAACCAAGTCACTAAAGGATTTCAATTTCAAATGTAACTGAAGTATTGATAGAACGTTATCTCTTATTGCAGTAGGAGATGTAACAAGAATATACATTGATTGTGTATTTGAATTTTTTTAAATGCACCAACCAGAAACGATTTGAGACGACGTTTAATGATACTTTGTTAGATATGAAATTTATGACCTTTAGTTACTTGGTTAATTAAAAAGAACTACGTAGTGGCTTGATCCCAATCTGACTTTTTGGGTACGTAGGCAGCCGTTCATAATGTACTAGAATATCGGTGCAGCCACAAATCTTTTTTCTCCACCTCATTGTAACAGACTGTATCGGTTGCATTTTTCTCTGTCATACAGGTTGTGGCTATCAAAGATATAATATCATCTTCTTATAGGGAAACATTTAATGATGTGCGCAGGTAAATTCATTTTTTTATTATTCCTTATATTGTTTCCCAGTTATATTTGTGTTGGTTTCAGAGTACAGGTAGCAATAGAAAGTGTTGGTCGATTGTGGCTTGTGGACAAATGGATGAGTAACCAACAATACGAATATGGGAGGCCTTCCCCAGGTATCCAAATGCTTTTAGATATAATTATGTTGTTTTTAAATGTATTAGATCAAAATTAATCGAGCAGACCCGAATGTGCGTCGGAGCTATCCGGATGTTGAGCAGGGGCATCTGGAAGTGTGCAGAACCATTTATGACTATGTATGAAGCTCGAATTCATTTCCTATGGACAACTATTGGAGTGGCATGACCATTTGGACAGCCATGTTTATGTATTTACTCGAAATTAATGGAGCGGACCGGATGTGCGTCGGAGCTATCCGGATGTTGAGCGGGTGTCCCTGGAACATGGGAATGGCCGTGTTTATGTATTTGATCCAAATTTAATGGAGCAGACCGGATGTGCGTCGTGAGCTATTCGGAAGAGCGGGTTCCCTGGAAAGAGCAACCGTTAACTAATGACCATGATGAATGTCCATTTTTATGGACACATTGGAGGGCCTGGCATTTGTGTCGGATGGCGTATTTATATCTATATTTGCAGCTCAGGACCTATACCTAAACTTAACCTAAACCAAAACCTAAACTCTAAACCTACACCTTAATCCTAATCTTAACTTCCCTAAACCTAAACCTATAACCTAAACTTAATCAAACCCAAAACCATAAACCTCAACCTTAACCCAAACCCAAACCCGATAACCTAAACCTATAACCTTAACCTATAACCTCAATTCCCTAAACCTATATCTTATAACCTAAAATTAAAAAAACTAAACTCAAAACCTAAACCTATAAATCTTAACTCCTAAACCTAAACCTATAACCTAAACATATAACCTATAACCTAAAATCCAACCAAAACCTAAAAACCTAAACCTATAACCTAAACCTATTCTCAATTCCCTAAACCTTAAACCTAAACCTAATCCTAAACCTTAACTTAACCTATCTAACCTAAACCTATACCTAAACTTGAACCTAACCCAAACCTTACTAAACCCAATCCTCGAATCCAAACCCGATAACTTCCTAAACCTAAACCTTAACCTAATTCCATAACCTACCATAAACCTATATCTTATAGCCTAAACCTAAACCTAAACCTAAATCAAACCTAACTAAACCTTAACCTATATCTAAACCTACTACTCTTATAACCTAAACCTATAACATACAACCTAAACCTAAACCTAAACCTATAACCTTAACCTAAACCTAAACCTTAACCTAAACCTATAACCTATAGCCTAAACCTGTAACCTATAACCTTAACATTAACCTAAACCTAAACCTTAACATAAACCTATAACCTATAACCTATAACCTAACCTAAACCTAAACCTAAACCTATAACGTAAACCAAAACCTAAAACCTATAAAACCAACTCGAAATCAAAACATATAATCAAAACCTATAACCCATAACCTAAACCTAAACCTAAACCTATAACCTATAAACCTAAACCTAAAACCTATAACCTAAACTCAAAGCCTAAAACCTATAACCTAAACCCTAATCCTATTCTCAAATCCTAAAACCTATAACCTAAACCGTATAACCTATAACCTAAATCAAAACCTATAACCTATAACCAAACCTAAACCTAATAATCCAAAACCTAAACCTAACCTAAACCTAAAATCTATAACCTAAACTCATAAACTTAACCTATAATCAAACCTTAACCTAAATCCTTAACCTATAGCCTTAACCTAAACCGTAAACCTATAACCTAAAACATAAACCTAAACCTAAAACCTAAATGTATTCTCAAATCCCTAAACCTAAACCTAAACATTATCCTAATCTAACTCCCTAAACCTCAAATCCTAAACCCTAAACTTATAACCTAATCTAAACCTATAACCCAACCTATAGCTTATAAACCTAAACCTTAACCTATTCTCAAATTCCCAAAACCTATAGCTTAAAACCTAAACTTAAACCTAAACCCTTAACCTAAACCTATAACCTAAACTCAATAACCTAAACCATAAACCTAAACCTAAACCTAAAATACCTATAACCAAAACCTCAAATCCCAAAACCTTAAACGTATTCTCAAATCCTTAAACCTAAACCTAATCCTTAACCTAAACCTATAACCTATAGCCTTAACCTAAACTCGTAACCTATAACCTAAACCTAAACCTAAAACCTAAATGTATTCTCAAATCCCTAAACCTAAACCTACACCTAATCCTAATCTAAACTCCCTAACCTAAACCTAAACCTAAACTTGATAACCCAAACCTAAACCCGATCCCGAACCCGAATCCGATTTTCTAAACTTAAACCTTAACCTATTCTCAATTCCCTAAACCTATAGCTTAAAACCTAAACTTAAACCTAAACCTTAACCTAAACCTTAACCTAAACCTATAACCTATACCATAAACCTAAACCTAAACCTAACGTAACCTATAACCTATATACCTAAACCCAAAACCTAAATGTATTCTCAAATCCTTAAACCTTAAACCTAAACCTTAATCCTAAACCTATAACCTATAGCCTTAACCTAAACCTGTAACCTATAACCTAAATATAAACCTAAAACCTAAACGTGAACACCAAATCCCGAACCCGATTTCCTAAACCTAAACCTTAATCCTAATCTCACACTTCCCTAAACCTATAGCTTAAAACCTAAACTTAAACCTAAACCTTAACAAACCTAACCTAAACCTGATCCCGAACCCCAACCTAATTTCCTAAACCTAAAACCTGTAACCTATAACTCAATTCCCTAAACCTAAAGCTTATAACGTATTCTCAAATCCTTAAACCTAAACATAAACCTTAACCTAAACCTATAACCTATTAGCCTTAACCTAAACCTGTAACCTATAACCTAAATATAAACCTAAAACCTAAATGTATTCTCAAATCCCTAAACTTAAACCTACACCTAATCCTAATCTCAACTCCCTAACCTAAACCTAAACCTAAACTTAAAAACTCAAACCTAAACGTGATCCCGAACCCGAACCCGATTTCCTAAACCTAAACCTTAACCTATTCTCAATTCCCTAAACCTATAGCTTAAAACCTAAACTTAAACCTAAACCTTAACCTAAACCTATAACCTATACCATAAACCTATAGCCTAAACCTAAAACCTGTAACCTATAACCTAAATACTAAACCCAAAACCTAAACGTATTCTCAAATCCCTTAAACCTTAAACCTAAACCTTAATCCTAAACCTCAACCTATAGCCTTAACCTAAACCTGTAACCTATAACCTAAATATAAACCTAAAACCTAAACGTGAACACCAAATCCCGAACCCGATTTCCTAAACCTAAACCTTAATCCTAATCTCACACTTCCCTAAACCTATAGCTTAAAACCTAAACCTTAAACTTAAACCTTAACCAAAACCTTAAACCTAAACCTATAACCCATACCATAAACCTAAACCTAAACCTAAAATGTAACCCTTAACCTGTAAGAAAACCTAAACCTATAGCTTATAACCTAAACTTAAACCTAAACATAAACCTTAACCTAAATCTATAACCTATAGCCTTAACCTAAACCTATAACCTATAACCTAAATATAAACCTAAAACGTAAATGTATTCTCAAATCCCTAAACTTAAACCTACACCTAATCCTAATCTCAACTCCCTAACCTAAACCTAAACCTAAACTTAAAAACTCAAACCTAAACGTGATCCCGAACCCGAACCCGATTTCCTAAACCTAAACCTTAACCTATTCTCAATTCCCTAAACCTATAGCTTAAAACCTAAACTTAAACCTAAACCTTAACCTAAACCTTAACCTAAACCTATAACCTATACCATAAACCTAAACCTAAACCTAAAATTGTAACCTATAACAAAAACCTAAACCCAAAACCTAAATGTATTCTCAAATCCTTAAACCTAAATCTAAACCTTAACCTAAACCTATAACCTATAGCCTTAACCTAAACCTGTAACCTATAACCTAAATATAAACCTAAAACCTAAATGTATTCTCAAATCCCTAAACCTAAACCTACACCTAATCCTAACCTCAACTCCCTAATCTAAACCTAAAACTAAACTTAAAAAACAAAACCTAAACCTGATCCCGAACCCGAACCTGATTTCCTAAACCTAAACCTTAACCTATTCTCAATTCCCTAAACCTATAGCTTATAACCTAAACTTAAACCTAAACATAAACCTTAACCTAAACCTATAACCTATAGCCTTAACCTAAACCTGTAACCTATAACCTAAATATAAACCTAAAACGTAAATGTATTCTCAAATCCCTAAACTTAAACCTACACCTAATCCTAATCTCAACTCCCTAACCTAAACCTAAACCTAAATTTGAAAACTAAAACCTAAACCCGATCCCGAACCCGAACCCGATTTCCTAAACGTAAACCTTATACTATTCTCAATTCTCTAAACCTATTGCTTATAACCTAAACCGAAACCTAAACCTATACCTAAACCTAAACCTAAACCTAAACCTATAACCTATAACCTAAACATAAACCTAAAACCTAAAAATGTATTCTCAAATCCCTAAACCTAAACCTACACCTAATCCTAATCTAAACTCCCTAACCTAAACCTAAACCTAAACTTGATAACCCAAACCTAAACCCGATCCCGAACCCGAATCCGATTTTCTAAACCTAAACCTTAACCTATTCTCAATTCCCTAAACCCATTGCTTATAACCTAAACCGAAACCTAAACCTATACCAAAAACCTAAATCTATAACCTATAACCTAAACATAAACCTAAAACCTAAATGTATTCTCAACTCCCTAACCTAAACCTAAACCTAAACTTAAAAACTCAAACCTAAACGTGATCCCGAACCCGAAACCGATTTCCTAAACCTAAACCTTAACCTATTCTAAATTTCCTAAACCTATAGCTTATAACCTAAACCTAAACCTAAACCTAAACATAAAACCTAAATGTATTCTCGAATCCTTAAACCTAAACCTACACCTAATCCTAATCTCAACTCCCTAACCTAAACCTAAACCTAAACTTGAAAACTCAAACCTAAACCCGATCCCGAACCCGAACCCGATTTCCTAACCTAAACCTTAACATATTCTCAATTCCTTAAACCTATAGCTTAAAACCTAAACTTAAACATAAACCTTAACCTAAACCTTAACCTAAACCTATAACCTATAGCATAAACTTAAACCTAAACCTAAACCTGTAACCTATAACATAAACCTAAACCCAAAACCTTAATGTATTCTCAAATCCTTAAACCTAAATCTAAACCTTAACCTAAACCTATAACCTATAGCCTTAAACTAAACCTGTAACCTATAACCTAAATATAAACCTAAAACCTAAATGTATTCTCAAATCCCTAAACCTAAACCTACACGTAATCCTAATCTCAATTCCCTAATCTAAACCTAAACCTAAACTTGAAAACCAAAACCTAAACCTGATCCCGAACCCGAACCTGATTTCCTAAACCTAAACCTTAACCTATTCTCAATTCCCTAAACCTATAGCTTATAACCTAAACTTAAACCTAAACATAAACCTTAACATAAACCTATGACCTATAGCCTTAACCTAAACCTGTAACCTATAACCTAAATATAAACCTAAAACCTAAATGTATTCTCAAATCCTTAAACTTAAACCTACACCTAATCCTAATCTCAACTCCCTAACCTAAACCTAAACCTAAACTTGAAAACTAAATCCTAAACCCGATCCCGAACCCGAACCCGATTTCCTAAACCTAAACCTTAACCTAAACCTATAACCTATAGCATAAACCTAAACCTAGACCTAAACCTGTAACCTATAACCTAAACCTAAAACCTAAATGTATTCTCAAATCCTTAAACCTAAACCTAAACCTTAACCTAAACCTATAACCTATAGCCTTAACCTAAACCTATAACCTATAACCTAAACCTAAACCTAAAACCTAAATGTATTCTCAAATCCCTAAACCTAAACCTATACCTAATCCTAATCTCAACTCCCTAACCTAGACCTAAACCTAAACTTGAAAATTCAAACCTAAACCCGATCCTGAATCCGAACACGATTTCCTAAACGTAAACCTTATACTATTCTCAATTCCCTAAACCTATTGCTTATAACCTAAACCGAAACCTAAACTTATACCTAAACCTAAACCTATAACCTATAACCTAAACATAAACCTAAAACCTAAAAATGTATTCTCAAATCCCTAAACCTAAACCTACACCTAATCCTAATCTAAACTCCCTAACCTAAACCTAAACCTAAACTTGATAACCCAAACCTAAACCCGATCCCGAACCCGAACCCGATTTTCTAAACTTAAACCTTAACCTATTCTCAATTCCCTAAACCTATTGCTTATAACCTAAACCGAAACCTAAACCTAAACCTATACCTAAACCTAAACTTAAACCTATACCTATAACCTATAACCTAAACCTAAACCTAAAACCTAAATGTATTCTCAAATCCCTAAACCCAAACCTACACCTAATCCTAATCTCAACTCCCTAACCTAAACCTAAACCTAAACTTGAAAACTCAAACCTAAACCAGATCCCGAACCCAAAACCGATTTCCTAAACCTAAACATTAATGTATTCTCAAATCTCTAAACTTAAACCTACACCTAATCCTAATCTCAACTCACTAACCTAAATCTAAACCTAAACATGAAAACCAAAACCTAAACCCTATCCTGAACCCGAACCCGAATTCCTAAACCTAAACCTTAACCTATTCTCAATTCCCTAAACCTCTTACTTATAACCTAAACCTATACCTTAACCTAAACCTAAAACCTAAATGTATTCTCAAATTCCTAAACCTAAACCTACACCTAATCCTAATCTCAACTCCCTAACCTAAACCTAAACCCGATCCCGAACCTATTGGAAGGGTTGAATGTACCATGCATGTGATAGAATAGAAGATATTTGTCCGGTAAACCAAGTATTTTAGTCTAAGTCCGTCTCTGTTGAGAGACAGAGAAGCATGCCCACCTGTCCACCTTTGCACATGTGTTATGGGCCTAAACTCTAAATGGTCGATGGGATGCAACACTCCATGATAACTCTTAGGGACCAATTTTCATCTTGATCCAAAACTTTGGTGGGCCATAGCAAAGAGAAATGCAAATTAAGGGAAGAAATTATTTTCTTTGGCCATGGCCACCAAAGTTTTGGATCAAGGTAAAAGTTAGGCCGTAAGAGGTTTCATAGGGTGCTGAATTACATGGACCATTCAGATTTTGGGATGACAATCACATGTGATGAATTGGGCTCTATATATAGTTTAGCTAGCAAATAACTTCTATTTTATCATGTGCATGTGATATCCAACCCTTCTAATACTTATATATGATGTTGAATTATTTTTTTTCAGGTGAAAGACAAAAAGAAAATTGTTGCTGATTTTTTTTCTTTTTTAATTTATGATGTTAAACTTATATGTATTTATGTGTGGATGAATGCAATGTGGATAAGATTGCTTGTGTTTGAATGGATGTAGTTTATGTTTGGATGAATGTAGTTTATGTTGGATTTACGTAGTTTGGGTTTAGATGGATGTAGTATTTGTTTGGATGAATGTAGTTTATGCTGGATTTACATAGTTTAGGTTTAGATGGATGTGAATGTGAATATGATGAAATATATTATATAACAGGTGTATATCAGGAAGAATATGATGATGTAACAGGTGTATATTGACCCTCTTATAAGGGACGGTCCATGACAGTCTTTTTTAAGGACGGTCCGTGGCTGTCCTTTAAAGGCCCATAAGAGACGGACCATGACAGTCCTTTTTAAGGACGGTCCATGACCGTCCTTTTAAAGGACGGTCTATGGCCGTCCTTTGAAGGCCCATAAGAGACGGACCATGACAGTCCTTTTTAAGGACGGTCCATGACCGTCCTTTTAAAGGACGGTCTACGACAGTCTTTTTTAAGGACGGTCCATGACCGTCCTGTAAACAATCTTTTTTAAGGACTGTCCATGACCGTCTTGTAAAGGCTCGTAAGAGACTGTGCAAGACCGTCCTTTTTAAGGACGGTTTACGACCGTCCTTTTTTAGGACGGTCCATGACCGTCCTTTTTTCGTCAATAAAAATGACGGTTTTCAACCGTCCTTTAAGTAATATGACACGTCAAATTTTGACGGCCCTTGCGACGGTCCATGACCGTCCTTTTTGGTCATTTGAGACGGTTTTGGACCGTCCTTTTTTCGCAGTTTTGGCGTAGTGTTATTAAATCCTAGTGGTGGGATGATCACAATAATAAAGTCAATAGATCCTGAAATATCAACCATTAGACAGGGGACCATAGACAATGCATTATTAGAGGATAACTACCACTCACCATTAGAAGTGGTAAAGTAGGAAACATCTTTAAAGAATATGACATCAGTATTCATATAAAAGATGTGTAATAGGTTTGTAATATTGAACATAGGAATTTTGATCTAGAAATTTTTGGGGTGAGCCACTAGATAGTCAGAGACCTAAGTTTTAATTTTCAAGTCATTTCGATTCATGATTTGAGAATGAAATTTCCAAGAGTAATGATCTATCTGTCAATCTAATTTTTACAAAATTTCCTCAACATATGTAGACAGATGGATTAACCTGTGATACTAACTTAGGACGAGGAATGATTGGAATTAAAAACTCTTGGCATAAGGATTGGGTGAATTTTAGAGATGTATAATAGACTCTTAACAAGTCTATGATCTTGAGTAAGAATTAATTGGAACCTACAAGTTTTAAACATGTGTTGAATCTTGTGTAATCTGAAGTTGAATCATTTGATAATACTTTTGGATGATTTGATATTTTAAGAGCTACTGAGGCAAGTTTCTTTGGTAATTATAGATCATGGTGCCTAAGAATAGGAACCAAACGACATCCACACCGTCAACTCCCGATATGACTAATGAAGGGCAGTAGGTAAAAGGGTTATACAATATTTTATGAGATATAAAAACCCTTATTTGTCAGAAAGTGTCAAATATGAATACCATCATTAATCAATGCCCTGTTCAGACCCCACAGAGTGGTGGTATCGGAGATTTATTACAAAAATTCAGAAGACTCAAACTACCAATCTTTAAAAGGCGAAATGACCCACTAGAGGATGAGAATTAGAAGAATCGGGTGGCAAAGCTCTTCGATGGGATGAGGTGTATCGATTAAGATAGAGTTATCTTGATAATATATACGTTAGAGCACTACGCCAAAACAGCGAAAAAAGGACGATCCTAGACCGTCTCAAATGATCAAAAAGGACGGTCATGGACCGTCGCATGGGCCATCAAATTTTGACGCGTCATATTACTTAAAGGACGGTTGAAAACCGTCATTCTTATTGACAAAAAAAGGACAATCATGGACCGTCTCTTATGAGCCTTTAAAGGACGGCCATGGACTGTCCTTAAAAAGGACTGCTATGAACCGTCTCTTATGAGCCTTCAAAGGACGGTCATGGACCGTCCTTAAAAAGGACTGCTATGAATCGTCTCTTATGAGCCTTCAAAGGACGGTTATGGACCATCCTTTAAAAGGAAGGTCATGGACCGTCCTTAAAAAGGACTGTTATAATCCGTCTCTTATGAGCCTTCAAAGGACAGTCATGGACCGTCCTTTAAAAGGACTGCTATGAACTGTCTCTTATGAGCCTTCAAAGGACATTTTCAAATTTGAGACGGTCAATATACACCTGTTACAATACGTTTTATCGTATTCTTCCTGATAGACACCTATTATATAATATATTTCATCATATTCACATTCACATCCATCTAAACCCAAACTACATAAATCCATCCAAACATAGACTACATTCATCCTAACATAAACTACATCCATCCAAACACAAACAATCTTATCCATATTACATTCATCCACGCACAAATACATATAAGTTTAACATCCTAAATAAAAAAAGAAAAAAAATCAGCAACAATTTTCTTTTTGTGTCTTTCATCTAATAAAAAATATTCAACCAACACAACATTATAATTCAAAATCATGAAGAATTGCAGAAACTTCTTCCAAAAAAGTGGGCACTTTTTTAAAATAAAACTAGAGAAATCGGTTTTAGGTTTAGGTTTAGGTTATAGGTTTAGGTTATAAGTGCAGGTTATAGGTTTAGGTTTAGGTTAGGTTATAGGTTAAGGTTTAGGGAATTGAGAATAGGTTAAGGTTTAGGTTTAGGAAATTGGGTTTAGGTTCGGGATCGGGTTTAGGTTTGGGTTTTCAAGTTTAGGTTTAGGTTTAGGTTAGGGAGTTAAGATTAGGATTAGGTGTAGGTTTAGGTTTAGGGATTTGAGAATACATTTAGGTTTTAGGTTTAGGTTTAGGTTTAGGTTTAAGTTTAAGGTTATAAGTTAAGGTTTAGGTTAAGGTTAGGTTATAGGTTATAAGTTTAGTTTATAGGTTTTAGGTTAAGGTTTTAGGTCATAGGTTTTGGTTTAGGTTAATAGTTATAGATGTAGGTTAAGGTTATAGGTTTAGGTTTAGGTTTAGGTTAAGGTTTAGGTTTAGATTATAAGCTATAGGTTTAGGGAATTGAGAATAGGTTACGGTTTAGGTTTAGGAAATCGGGTTCGAGTTCAGGATCGGGTTTAGGTTTGGGTTTTCAGGTTTAGGTTTAGGTTTAGGTTAGGGAGTTGAGATTAGGATTAGGTGTAGGTTTAGGTTTAGGGATTTGAGAATACATTTAGGTTTTAGGTTTAGGTTTAGGTTTTAGGTTATAGGTTAAGGTTTAGGTTATAGGTTTAGGTTAAGGTTAGGTTATAGGTTATAAATTTAGGTTATAGGTTATAGGTTAAGGCTTTAGGTCATAGGTTTTGGTTTTGGTTAAGGTTATAGGTTTAGGTTAAGGTTTAGGTTTAGGTTATAAGCTATAGGTTTAGGGATTTGATAATAGGTTAAGGTTTAGGTTTAAGAAATCGTGTTCGGGTTCGGGATCGTGTTTAGGTTTAGGTTTAGGTCAGGGAGTTGAGATTAGGATTAGGTGTAGGTTTAGGTTTAGGGATTTGAGAATACATTTAGGTTTTAGGTTTAGGTTTAGGTTTTAGGTCATAGGTTAAGGTTTAGGTTTTAGGTTTAGGTTAAGGTTAGGTTATAGATTATAAGTTTAGGTTATAGGTTATAGGTTAAGGTTTTAGGTCATAGGTTTTGGTTTTGGTTAAGGTTATAGGTTTAGGTTTAGGTTATAAGCTATAGGTCTAGGGAATTGAGAATAGGTTAAGGTTTAGGTTTAGGAAATCGGGTTCAGGTTCAGGATCGGGTTTAGGTTTGGGTTTTCAAGTTTAGGTTTAGTTTAGGTTAGGGAGTCGAGATTAGGATTAGGTGTAGGTTTAGGTTTAAGGATTTGAGAATACATTTAGGTTTTAGGTTTAGGTTTAGGTTTTAGGTTATAGGTCAAGGTTTAGGTTTTAAGTTTAAGTTAAGGTTAGGTTATAGGTTATAAGTTTAGGTTATAGGTTATAAGTCATTCGTTTTGGTTTAAGTTAAGGTTTAAGTTTAAATTATAAGCTATAAGTTTAGGGAATTGAGAATAGGTTAAGGTTTAGGTTTAGGAAATCAGATTCGGGTTCGGAATCGAGTTTAGGTTTGGGTTTTCAGGTTTAGGTTTAGGTTTAGGTTAGGGAGTTGAGTTTAGGATTAGGTGTAGGTTTAGGTTTAGGGATTTGAGAATACATTTAGATTTTCGGTTTAGGTTTAGGTTTTAGGTTTTAGGTTAAGGTTTAGGTTTTAGGTTTAGGTTAAGGTTAGGTTATAAGTTTAGGTTATAGGTTATAGGTTAAGGTTTTAGGTCATAGGTTTTGGTTTAGGTTAAGGTTATAGGTTTAGGTTAAGGTTTAGGTCTAGGTTAAGGTTTAGGGAATTGAGAATTGGTTAAGGTTTAGGTTTAGGAAATCGGGTTCGGGTTTGGGATCAGGTTTAGGTTTGGGTTTTCAGGTTTAGGTTTAGGTTTAGGTTAGGGAGTTGAGATTAGGATTAGGTGTAGGTTTAGGTTTAGGGATTTGAGAATACATTTAGGTTTTAGGTTTAGGTTTAGGTTTAGGTTTAGGTTATAGGTTATAGGTTAAGGTTTAGGTTTTAGGTTTAGGTTAAGGTTAGGTTATAGGTTATAAGTTTAGGTTATAGGTTATAGGTTAAGGTTTTAAGTCATAGGTTTTAGTTTAGGTTAAGGTTATAGGTTTAGGTTAAGGTTTAGGTCTAGGTTAAGGTTTAGGTTTAGGTTATAAGCTATAGGTTTTGGGAATTGAGAATTGGTTAAGGTTTAGGTTTAGGAAATCAGGTTCGGGTTTGGGATCAGGTTTAGGTTTGGGTTTTTAAGTTTAGGTTTAAGTTAGGGAGTTGAGATTAGCATTAGGTGTAGGTTTAAGTTTAGGGATTTGAGAATACATTTAGGTTATAGGTTTAGGTTTAGGTTTTAGGTTATAGGTTAAGGTTTAGGTTTTAGGTTTAGGTTAAGGTTAGGTTATAGGTTATAAGTTTAGGTTATAGGTTATAGGTTAAGGTTTTAGGTCATAGGTTTTGGTTTAGGTTAAGGTTATAGGTTTAGGTTTAGGTTTAGGTTTAGGTTTAGGTTAAGGTTTAGGTTTAGGTTATAAGCTATAGGTTTAGGGAATTGAGAATAGGTTAAGGTTTAGGTTTAGGACATCGGGTTCGGGTTCAGGATTGGGTTTAGGTTTAGGTTTTCAAGTTTAGGTTTAGGTTTAGGTTAGGGAGTTGAGATTAGGATTAGGTGTAGGTTTAGGTTTAGGGATTTGAGAATACATTTAGGCCCTTCCAATGGCCAGGCCCTTCCAATGTTGTCCATAAGAAATGGACAGCTTCATCATAGTCATAATAGCGGTTCCCACCTTCCAGGACCCCCGCTCAACATCCAGATAGCTGCGACGCACATCCGAGTCTGCTCCATTAATTTCGAGCAAATATATAAACAAGGCCTGTCCAAATGGACAGGCCCCTCTAATGCTATCCATAGGAAATGGACAGCTTCATCATGGTCATAACAGTGGTTCCCACCTTCCAGGAAATACTATCCTGTACAATTTTGTGTGTGTGTGTGTCAACGGTGTGGGTGTTAGTGAAATCCTCAACAAAAAAGACGAGTTCTTGCAATCATGCATATTTTGCAGCTTTCCTGGGTTAGAATTGACTATTGTGCACATTTCGGCACTGTCATGAATGGGAAATCTAAAAGCAGTTTAGTCATATAGATGTTTTTTCTTCTTTCTTTGAAATTTTAATCATCAAAGTGATAGTAATTAGTGTGTTTGGATGCAAACTGACCAGCCTTGTGAGTCATGATTCACCTTAAAAGGCAAAAAAAAAAAAAACATTATTAGTAGTATGTTAATGATTTGTACTTACAGGACATATCCAAGCTGTCCATCGGGCAATAGCATTGACACCATTGACATGCCAGCAGGAGTTGGTCCCCTACCATAGATCATAGGCTGCAAGATAATAATAATAATAATAATTATATATATATATATATATATTTAGAGTTAAGCTTACTGTCATTGTCATGTTGAAACCGTTCCTTGAATATGAGGACGCCCCTTATTGATCTAAAACAATCAAAGAGAATTACAATTAAAAGAAAGAAAGAAAAAAGAAAAGAAAAGAAGGCAAGCAGGTAATTAGACAGTCAAATGCTACCAAAAAGAAAAATATAAACTTATCTTGTTAACTCCCCATGAAGTGACACCTACACCAACCTGCAACAATGGAAACCAGATCAGTTCCAAATGTGTACTTAGCAATCAAGGAAGAAATGGGTTATACTGAAATTGCTATTAAATAGAAAAAATATATTGTAACATAAACAATCAGAAACTAAAAATCACTAAAGTGGAATGGAACTCCCAATACACAAAGATGATCATACATAACATGAGCATGAACAAAAGAAACCTAGGGTGTGTTTGGATGTACAACTCAGCAACCTAGACAGAAACTAGAGAAATGACCAAATTGTAATCAATTTTCTGACCTAGCTTCACGTCGCATGCATTGGAATTCCAATTTGGAAAGAACACGTCTCTTAGCCATCATTTTTTATTAGACAAATTGCTGAAGTGCACGTATGAATGGATATTCCATTTAAAATGGATTGTAAGAATTAAAGATAGAGAGTTGCAATTTGAGCATCCAAAGGACAGACCATGTAGAAAATTATTCAACCATGCATGTATGAATGGATTATCTGAATTGCAATAGTTATTCTGGTAAAGTGAAAATTACCAATTTGTAATTATAGTATGGCTGGTATGGGTTTGGGACTTTGGCTCCTAAGTGCAATCACTAAACTTTGAAGATGGACCTGAAATAACTGGAGTTGAAATTAGAGGGTGAGTAACTCACTAGTGAATGCTAGGAAATGTAACCAGGATTTGGTTGTTTCATCTTTTTTAAGCTGAATATTTTCAATTCAATTTAGTTGCTCATCCAAATACAACCCAAAATGTATTATGTTATTTTTGTAAAAACTAATATGTAGATGAAGGAATTGGCTAATGGAAATAACTGGAAAAGGATGATAATTTCAACTAGGATTTGGCTATTTGTGACTGATCTGAAACTCAGTATGAATCAGGGTGGTAGACTCGTCAGGAGGGCCAAACATTCGCATCAAATGTTGGACTATTGGCCATTCTTTTTCAACTGCCCATTTGTTTTGCATGCAGTGGCTCACATATGAGATAACTGGCCTGATTCTTAGGCTGGACAGATTGACAATTGGGCCCACCAGATGAAATTTTGGATTTTGATGAATGGTCTGGATCACACATGCATTCCATGTTGGCACTTATGTGAATGTCTAGGTTTAATGACCAGATTTGTGTCTGCAATCCTTATGGGAGATTGCTCTCAATTGAACTTATCTAGCCTTACTTGAACCTTTCATCAATCAAAGGCAGTACCAAGACTAATTGATAATTGTTAAAAGAGCATTAATCACACCTTTTCAGCTCACCTAAAGATTGGAGCATCTTGATTTTCAGGCCATGACACATGATCAGAGGGGATCTCCCCACAAATGGTCAAGATCTTGCACACATGTACTAAACTGGACCTCAACATGAATGAGCAGCACAATGCAAACATAAAACCAATCTGACACATGGCAAGTTTGGTCAAGTCACACCTTAAAGTTGGAATAAGACAGAACATCCAATTATTAAAGCTCTGTCCATTATCTCCCGACAGAACATACATTTATCAAATATATGTCCATTATCATGCACCTTCATGAATAAAGAGAGGAAGAACAAAATTTGGGATACATCTGTTCACCCTAGATGTAACAACAGAGCAGCTAACCAGCTGTTCTGCTGAAATATCAATGCAAAGGGAAATCTGGGGAAATTTCTGTTATAAATTGTTGTTGTCTTTGTTTTGGATGAGATTAATGGCATTGATATTTCATATGTAAAAGGTATGATCAATCCAAACAACCAGTAACAAGAGAGATTGCAGTATGTAAGTTCTACCATTCAAATACAAAAGAATTACTATAAGACCAAATCCCAATCTCTTTCAAATTTGAAAAAATTTCACTTGTAACCAACCACATCATCAAGTAGTTGAAAAATAGCAAGAACACATAAAAAGAAAAAACAGAATAATCATCCAACCAATCTTACAAAAAAGGTGGTGATGGGATATCGTAGGCAATAAATTCAAACAATGAAATAAGGAAATACAAGCCTTTTAATCATCCCATTAAAAAATGGTAACAATACAAAAACAACAACAATACAATTCACACCTCCATTGCATGGCAAAAAAGGAAAAAAAAAAAAAGAAAAAGAAATGAAAAGTATGAACATTAAATCCCCATAAAAGCAGCAATAAATCTAAGAAGAGAAACTAAAAAAGAGCCAACCCATCACTCTCTATTGAAAAATATAGGTCAGAGAACAACTGGCCTCAATCTCTAACAGTAGCAATGAAAAAAGCTAGCCCCACAACAATGAATAAATGGGTGAAAATGAAATCAGATGCTATCAGAACTAGAATAGCTCAATCTCTAGCAAAAACAGCTGAAAGGATACACCAAAGAACATTCCTTAACTCAAAAAAAAAATAATAACAAAAAAACAAAAAAACAAAACAAAACAAAAAAAAAACAAAAACAAAACAAAACAAAACCATAAAAATTCAAGGACAAATAATAGAAAAATATGAAAAACTAAAGGCCAAAACCAATTATTGCCAACTGGAAATATCAAAAAGTCCCAAAAATACTAACCAAAAGAGAAATTCAAGAAAATTTCAGACTTACAAGTATCAGAACCTACTTCAACTATTATCATTAAAGAGATCATTTCCTAAACACCTAACATGAAACAAAAAATTTAAAAAATCAAACCGTCCATGTGCCTAAAGGAGGCATTGAGAAAACAACAAATCCACATCCAATGTGAAAAGGCCAAAGACTGGATGGCAGTGATCTTTCAATTTGTGAGAATTTAGGGAACAAGCATCCAATTCCTTGGCCCCATGATTTGTATAACGGGCCTTAGTTACTACTAGTGGGGCCCATCACTTAGCATTATGAGCCCCCACATCTTGCATATAGATGGTTAAGAGGAATAGAGTAAGAAGAGGACAACACCAGTCCACCCAACGATCAGACCTGTTAAAAAGAGAAACCTAGAGACGATTGAGAAAAAATGGTCCCTAATATGAGAAATCAAGATCCTCCAATCAGGGCAATTTTTGGAGCGAGTTCCATCCAATTAGGCCAATGGCTTATATCACCGAACCATGGCCCCCACTTGCCACAGTGCAAAGATGTGGACCCCACAAATCACTCTATCAACTCACCCTTAAAAAAAAGAAAAAAAAAGGAATTTTCACATTTGCTCAACCAAGAGGTGATCACAACACCACCACCAAAGCATCATCGAATCAATACAAAAACTCCATTAAACACTAAGCAATAGAAAAAGAATATTCATTTGGAAGAAAACCCAAATCACAGTTTTTCCTTTCTTGCCTTCCAAAAGAACCCAAACTGAATTTTGCCATCCAAACGCATCCATATAACTATCTGTATAAATCAATGCAAGTTCTTACCTCAAGTTCTATTAGTATACTAAGCCCAAATGAGTACTAAAATCGGAAAAGGAGATAAAAAGGATACGGACTGCTCTTACAATGATTTCAAGCCCTTAACCAATTGGGTCTGAGAGGAAGGACACGATACCATCTTCCTTAATCTGCCCGTTACCATACACAATGGGATCGGTGATTCCAATGGTGTGGCCCACGTGATGGATGGATAAATCCGATCGTAGTGGAATACATCATAGTGGGCCCACATAAAACACATCATGGTGGGTCCAATCGGTGAGGAGAGAGAAGCTCACCTATTTGAAGACGCTGATCCATGGAAGATGACGCTGTCGATGATGATGGAAGATGCCGCTACTCGAGGCGATGGAAGATGCCGCAGCTTGAAAATGGAAAAATAGAAATGGCGCTCGATATTGCGAATCCTCTTCTAAATAAGATAACTATTTCAAATCTGAAACAGTGTGTTACCATTGTTTATAACAAAAGAATCTGTTAATAGTCGTACATGCAAGAGGGACCAATTTCTGGATGGTTAAGTTGTATTATATAAGAAAATTATAAATATTAAAAATTTACAACTAGAATGATTATTTGAATGGTCTGGATAACTCTATATCATTGCCACTATTTTCATGAACGAGTCACCACTATTTTACATTTTGAACAAAACTACCTGTTTTTTTACAAAACAAAAAACGATAAATATAGCTTTGGAAAGGGGAGGGGTCTATGGGCCCCACCATGATGGATATGTTTCATCCATGCCGTCCATCCATTTCTCAACATCATTTTGAGATATATCGCCAAAAATTAGCCCTAATTAAGTCTCTGGTGGACCACAAAATGATAAAATGGTGGACAGTTGGACGTCCACCACTCAAAATGTGTGGTGCGCGGACGGATAATTGACTTTTGACTACGGTTTTAATAATATTTCAAAATAGATGGATGGCTAATATTTTTGTAGGCCCTATATAGCTCTATAACCTAATCTTTTTTCTCAAATCATTATAAGGTATCATGCAAAACATTAGGCAGGAACAAGGCTTGAGCGGACTACAAATTGGGCATTGCATTTCCACTATTAAAAACTTCTTAGGAGCTGGAGAAGTTTCGGATCAAGCTCATTATGTGTGTCCCACTTGGATGAGGGGTCGGGGTCAGTTTCAGCTGCATTCAAAACTCATGTGGGCCCCACCAAGTGCTTTTATATTTTTTTAGATATCTTCACATAGTTTTAAATGGTATGACCCACCTGAGTTTCGTATACGGATGATTTTTAAGATATCTCATAAACTAAAGGAGACACATCAAAACTATATATGTCCCACCTTATTCCATGTCTGTATTAACTTATAAATAGGTTGGATCTCAAATAAACATTGCGGCGGGCCCTAAGAAGGTTTCAATAGTGGGTGTCACTATCCCACTCTTTTCTATGGTGGGTCCACTTGAACTTTGGATCTGCCCCGTTAGTCAGATGCACCATTCCATGGTGGGCCACCAGCTTAAAAATAAAGTCAATCCATGACTTAGGTGGGCTACACTACACACTATAATTGTAAGACCCGTATCCTAGACCGTACCGTTCCATAGGCTTCCGTGATTTTTTGGGTCGAATTCCGGCAACCTTCGACCCTTAACCGGCATTTGTGCATGAACCTGATTCACACGTCGTTAACCTGAGTCAACTCAACCTAAGACTGGTACCTTAGCGACCCCGTCGTCGCCGCGGTTTCGATGCCATGACTCGCGCTCCGATCTAATACTCTAGCCAGGAGATGTAAGCCAACGTTTGGTGCGAGGAAAACGTCGCGTGCGCGAACTCTGAAAGAATCTCTACGACTTGTCACATCAATAATCAATTTATCAATCAATCAATCCCATCATATCAAGTAAACATCACCTTTCACCCTTCCCCAAGCAACCCCTAAAGTCAAAAGTTTCTTACACACCCCATACCTCTCTTACATAAAATACCTCAAAAGTCAATAAAAGCTCTTACACACATCACTCACCACATCCATCACTCCATCACCCATCTTTCTATCTCTCTCTTTACAACTCTCTCTCTCATTTCTCAAACTCACATTCCCAAGTAAGAGAAAGCCTCACACGTCCAAGCCATTCCGACATTCCAAGGGATTTGTGTGTGGCCCACTTCCTAACCTCTCATCTCCCATCTCAACCATCTAAACTCCATCTCCTCCATTAGGATTGAAGCTAAGGAGTAAAGGAAGCCTAGGGAGTAAGAAGGGACGGTGGGTGATCTTGGATCTCCACTTATTTATTTGTTTTGTGATTTAAAGGGCCCACTTGTGGTGGGACCCACCTTGATGTAGGCTTTGTATCAAAGAGGGGCCCATAGTGGCAGGGCCTCTCCATCCTCGCCGGTGTCTCTCTCTCTCTCTCTCTCTATGTTCATGGCCACCTATGATGTGTTCATTCTACCCATGCCATCCTAAAAGGTGTGGCCCACCTTGATCTTACCCTTTTAGCCCACATCGTCCACCTATTTTATCCAGGCCATCCAGTGGGCCTAGATGATGAGCAAACACAAATATCAAGCTGATTCAAAACAGGTGGGCCACATGGGAACCACCTTGAGGAGGTGTACGTCTACACCATCCATCCAGGGACACTGGACCTAACTGATGGATGGTGTGGTTGACAGTGAAGTGTAAACTGGTAGTGAGGTGTACTCCCTAGCTCCAGTGGCAGACTGAGTGAAAGATACCTCATTTCCATGCTGGGACCCACCCAGCTCCATAGCTCCAGTGGTAGGCTGAGTAAAAGATACCTCATTCAACGCTGAGGTCTTGGTACGTTTCCCTAGTGTGGGTGGCTATCTAGGAAGTGTATACGGCTAGTGGGGCCCGTGGGACCCACCTACACCATCATCCATTGTGGTGGGCTGCACCTCACGTATGTGTTGTGCCACATGTGGGCAGCACCCTGATGTACGTGTATGTCCAGGCCTTGGAAATCAAGTCAATCCGTGACTTGTGTGGGCCACACCACATACAGAAGTGGGGAGGGGCTGTGCACCATTAAAACATTCATAATCATTTTTTGGGCCCACCGAGATGTGGTTTGCAAATCAAGCCCATCCATTATGTGTGTCCCACTTGGATGAGGGTTCAGACCAAGTTTCAACAGCATTAAAAACTCAAGTGGGCCCCACCAAGTGCTTTTATATGTTTTAACGGTGTCTTCACATGATTTTAGATGGTATGGCCCACTTGAGTTCCGTATACTGCTGATTTTTGGGATATCCCATAATTTGGAGGGGCCCCATCAAATGCACGGTGTTGATGGTCGACAAGCATCATGGTGGGGCCCACACAGCTTGACCTCATGGGAGCTTATTGTGAGGTCGAGCGCATAATACCTTTTCCCATATATATATATATATATTAATATATTATATTATATTATATTAATTTTATATATTATATATTATATATTATATATTATAATACAATATTTTGTATATATATTACAAATATATGAGGGTGGGCCCTACGTGGGACCCACCTCTCACTTTAAATGCTTAAAGTTGTACCAACAGCAACTCTGTTTATAAAATATAATATATATTTTATATATGTACCTTTTAAATGCTTAAAGCTGCACAGTAGCAGGTATGTTTATAAAATATATTTCATATTATATATATGTACATGAGGGTGGGCCCTACGTGGGACCCACCTCTGCTGCTATTTAAGCAGCATTAACTGCATGTGCAACAGCTATATAGCTGCCATGTGACGTGTAGACCTGCTGCTATAAGCCCCACCTATTCCATCCGCGCGGTCTATTTATGGGAGCCACCATGAGGCATGTGTTGTATACAAACCAACCAACCATTTGAAGACATCATTTTATGGCGTGAGCAAAAGAACGGGTCAGATCTAAAGTTCAGTGGACCCCACCATTTAAATAATGGACCATGACATCCACCGTTCAAAACTTCTATGGGCCACCATAGTTCCCAATATTGTTTCCACTTCATTTATCTCTATGTTAACTTGGGAATAGGTCGGACCTCAAATATACATAAGGGTGGCCCCGATTTGATATACATGAGCCCATTGGTGCGACCCATTTGATGTACATGAAGCCCGTTGGTGTGGCCCATATAGTGTGACCCATGTGATGTGGCCCGCTTGACATAAGAGGCCCATTACGATGTATTCGAGGCCCTGGTGCGAGGCCCACCTATTGTGTGTATTCGAGGCCTGATGTGATGTATGTTGGCCCGTATGACGAGGCCTATGTGATGTAAATGAGGCCCATCATGATTATGCGTGAGGCCATGGGCCCACTATATGTTTAGTCGTATGTAGGTCACCCCTTGGGAGCAATGTTGGTTTGACATCCACATTGATGGGCAATGATGGTTAGATGTCCTCATTGTGACCTTCCCTTAGGTCTTGTTAGGCCCTTTCTCTTCAAGGGTTAACCCAAATAAGTGGGCCCCATTCGCCGTAGACGGATGACTCCGTGCTATCGGATTTGATACAACCACGGTCGGGTGTCGATCCTTATACTATGGTTGATCAGTTGATCATCTATGGAACCCGCTTTGTTTATCTGCTGTTTATCGGTGCCGATTGTCGAGACCGACACCGACTATTGACCCTGACTATCGGTGCTGATTACCGATGCTGATTATTGGTGCCGATTGTCGAGGCCGACGCCAATTATCGACCCTGATTATCGGTGTCAATTATCGATGTTGATTATCGATACCGATTATGAGTATGTGACAACATAACAGTATAATACATGCCCATACGCATCATCTACATGCTTGTGATGAGATGGGTGATTGATCATAGCACATGCCATTAGACATATTGTTATGGGACTCCCTGGAAAAGGGAGATGCCCACATGAGCGCGCGGTATGCGTATGATTGCTGTATGACTGGATAGTATGATTCATGCATTTCGCATTGTGTGACATAGTTTTTGTATGCCCTAGCGACATCAAGGCCGTAGCCACTATAGGCATATCGTGGTTGGTAGGATTGGATACCGAAAATCTTGTTCTACATGAGGTGCTATAGATATCCCTAGGTAAAAGTTCCAAAACCCTTATGGTACCAGGAGGTTGCTCCAACGTCTAGACCGAGTGGGTATATGAGCGCTGAGTGCCGATTACCAGAAGGCTGCACTTTGCACTGTGTCGTGGTCGGTTGGAAGGGGGTGTGGCCTTACCCGCCTGAGAGGAGGGGACAAAGCTAGGCTGAGTTTGACTAGCTTGAGGAATGGGTCCGCTATCGACGAGCCAAGCCCGATATTGGCAGGCGGATAGTGAGGTCTCTTCCACTCACCTTATTCACGCGATGGGGCGGTAATCTGGTTCGGAGTGTACTAGACCCCGGTGATATTTCAGATTTGAGTTGTATTGATATGTGGACTTAGATGAGGATTCGTATGCTTGAGTTGCATCTTACATTGCATGGCCTAGGTATGTCTGACATCATTCACACCTTGCATCGCATATCCTTGGTACGGCTAATGGTATTCATGGATTCATCAGCATGTTCCGCATTACTCTGATACTGCATAACTGTATTACTACCTTGCCTACACACTTTCACCACCCTCTAAGCTTTCTATAAGCTTATGCATGACCGTTACTGTAGGTGACGTTGGACCGCAGCTGCGCTAAGGCAGGAGCGTATAGCAGATCATCTTGGAGCTTTTTATCCATTATCATTGTATTTCCCTTTATGCTCATTGTGCTTGTAAAGTTTTTGATCGTAGTGGAAATATGATGGAGTTTTTGGTTGTTGTTTGTGGGTTATGCCTTTAGTTATGCTTATTATGAATCAAACTGACATTGAAAATCCTCCTTATAGCATCCCAGGATCGGAACCTAGCGAATGGACGCTAGAAGCCAAGAATGGGGTACTACAGAGGCTGTTGACGCCAGATTCGGTGATCAGAAATTTTGTGAGCTCAGTTTCTGAGTTTGGGGCGTGACAAAAGTTGTTCTCAAAGCATAACTCGGGAATAACCAAGAACAACATTACATGTCTGCTATGAGTTTAGAATGACCAAGTCCCGAAGTTCGAATAGCTTAATGATCTTCCGTTATAGGCCTTTAACGTGCGTGCCTTCGAGAGTTTTCAAAGTTGATAGGCGCCTTCGTTCTTTCCTGTAGGACATGTCGCGCAGGAGATTGACCCGATCGACTCCTGCTTCACCACTTGAGACTCCCGCTCCACCACCTGCGGCTCCCGCCCTTCCACCTACAATCCCCACTCCACCACCAGATGTTCCTACCACCCATCATGAGGATGCTGCTCCTCCACAGAGACAGGTGTGGATCTAACTATATCCGTGAGTGCCTCTCAGTTATAGCAGATGTTGTAGGCTGTGACGGTTACACTTTAGGGGCAGAGCAGACACCCTGTTGTTTCACTGGCCCAGGCAGAGCAAGAGCGTGCGAGCGTCCTTCTTCGAGAGTTTCGACGACTCGATCCCCCGTGTTTCCAAGGCGAGCCAGACCCGACCGTAACTGAGAGATGGCGCTCCGATGTGGAGAAGATATTTGATACGATGGGATACACGACTGAGCGACGAGTCCGATTAGCCGTATTTCTTCTCCATGGTGAGGCTGAGCACTAGTGGACGTCAGTCTCCCGAGCAGCAGGCATTGATTTTGTATGGACCTAAGAGGAATTTATGGATCGCTTTGACTGACAGTATTTTCCCGATCACATCTGACAACAGCGGGCATTGGAGTTCAAGGCCTTGGTGGAGGGTGATATGACAGTGGCTCAGTACGCAGCTCATTTTGTAGTACTATCCAGATTTGCACCGTACTTGGTGGATGATGAGGAGCGAAGAGCCTGCCGATTTGAGGACGACTTGCGTTATGGTCTTCGAGGTCGTGTTATTGGGCATGAGCTTCTGACTTTCGAGCGGGTGGTACGGAAGGCCCATATTTATAAGGCTGAGTGGGCCGGTTCTCAGTCTGATCGCGGTCAGAGGAGAGACTAGAAGAGGCGGGCTTCTTCCAGTGATTCCCAGCAGCGTCGACCACAACAGAGGTGCACAGGTCGCCCAGTCTTCCGAGCGCTAGCAGCACCTCCTGCACCACCTTCGAGGCAATTCACCGGCACCTGTTTTGGGTGTAGTGTGACGGGGCACCCATATGGGAGTGTCCCCACCCCCAGCAGTAGCAGTAGCCGAGAGGTCCACAGTAGCCTCCACCGCAGCAGCAGTAGCGACAGTAGGCCCCACCACCGAGGCTACCTCAGCAGCAGCATCAACACCAGCCTCCGAGGCCACAGCAGTAGAGGTAGTAGTTTCGACCGCCTTAGCGACAGCAGCAGCAGTAGCACGCTCAGAGGGCACAGGCACCTCCCCAGCTGGCTCAGGCTAGGTTCTATACGGCTCAGCAGGATCCGCAGTCATCTGGAGGAGTCGTTGAGGGTATACTTCCAGTCTCTGCATGTATCGCTCGAGTTTTATTTGATTCCGGTGCTTCACACTCATTTATGTCCGAGGGATTCTATCGTTCGAATGGATTGCTGACAGAGTCTGCTTGAGAGGGGTTGACCATATTAACTCCCTTGGGAAAGACTATAGTATTAGGTCGCTTCTATTCATCTTGCCCCGTTTTAGTGGGAGAGATTTTCTTGCCCTCCGACTTGTACGTGCTGCCGATGTCAGATTTCGACGTTATCTGTGGGATGGATTGGCTTGCCGAGTACCACGCCATATTGAACTATTCCGCGAGGACAGTCACGTTCTATATACCAAGCTTACCGTAGTTTCGGTTCGTTACAGAGCCCCGAGGAGAGCCATTGTCTTGCTTGATGTCCTGCTCCGTTGAGGAGCTTGTTACGGCTTATATTGACCAGTTGCCTGTGGTTTGTGATTTTACCGATGTGCTCCAGGAGATTCTGGGATTACCACCTTACCGACACACCGAGTTTCAGATTGATCTCGTGCCTGGTACCGCACCTATTTCGAAGGTCCTGTACCGTATGACACCGTTGGAGTTGCGGGAACTGCAGAAGCAGTTGGACAAGTTGCGTGAGTTGGGCTTTATCCGTCCGAGCAGTTCACTGTGGGGAGTGCCGGTACTCTTCATGAAGAGGAAGGATGGCTCATTGAGGCTCTGCGTAGACTACCGTGATCTCAACAATGTCATGATTAAGATCAAGTACCCGCTCCTGAGGATCAATGATTTGTTTGATCAGCTGCAGGGTGCATAATTCTTTTTGAAGGTTGACCTGTGTTCTGGTTATCATCAGATTCGGGTCTGAGAGGAGGACATTCCGAAGACAACATTCAGGATGCGTTTTAGTCATTTTGAGTTTCAGGTCATGTCTTTCGAACTGACCAATGCGCCCGTGGTATTCATGCAGTTGATGAATGAGGTCTTCTGCTCTTAACTCAATCAGTTTGTTATAGTCTTCATTGACGACATTCTGATTTATTCGAGGACCCGTGAGGAGCACGAGCAGCATATGGAGGTTACGTTGCAGACCCTTCACGCACACCAGCTATATGCAAAGCTGAAGAAGTGCGAGTTCTGGTAGGAGGAGGTGAAGTTCCTCGGTCACGTGGTGATGAGGGAGGGTGTCGCATTGGACCCCTCGAAGGTTGAGGCAGTGCGTCAGTGAGGCCAGCCCACGACCATGTTTGAGATCTGTAATTTTCTTGGTTTAGCAGGTTACTACCGACATTTCATTGAGGGCTTCTCTCGTATTGCAACCTCGCTGACCAGGTTGACTTGGAAGGGCGCAGAGTACATTTGGAGCGACACCTGTGAGTGAGCATTTATGGAGTTGAAGGACCGCCTCACGTCCACTCCTGTCCTCACTCTTTCCTCTGGGAGTGATAGATTTATTACATCACCAATGCCTCGCATATTGGTTTCAGTGCTGTCCTGATGCAGCACAGGAGACCAGTGGCCTTCGCGTCTCGTCAGCTCAAGGTTCATGAGCTGAACTACCCCACTCATAATTTAGAGCTGGCTGCAGTTGTCTTTGCACTAAAGGTGTAGAGGCACTATCTCTATGGGGTTAGGTTCGAGCTCTTCTCTGACTGTAGGAGCTTGAAGTACCTCTTTTCGTAGTCTAAGTTGAACATGAGGCAGAGGCGCTGGATGGAGCTCCTGAAGTACTATGATTTCAATCTTCAGTATCACCCGGACAAGGCGAACGTGGTGGCAGATGCCCTCAGCCATCAGCCACGAGGTCTGGTGGTGCATATGATGATCTAGGATTGGATGATGTTTGAGGATATAGGAGAGTATGATTTTGAGTTCGGCCTGTAGTCTTCTATCGTGCAGTTATCGAGCCTACCGATTCAACCCTCTCTTGTCGCAAGGGTGATCGAGGCTCAGCAAGCTAATGAGTTATTACAGAGTTATTTGGCTGAGGCAGCATTTGAGAGTTAGGTAGAGTGGCAGATTGGTACAGACGGTGGACTTTGCTTCAAAGGCCGATTATGTGTCCTGAATATTCTTGAGTTACGCAGAGATCTTATGAACGAGGCACATCAATCACGGTTTTCTATCCATCGTGGCTCGATGAAGATGTACCATGACATGAGGCGACAATATTTTTGGGTAGAGAATAAGTGCTAAAGAGCCAGTTTTGTGGCCGATTATGACACGTGTCAGCGTGTTCAGGTCGATCATTAGAGACCCCCTGGTCTATTATAGCGGTTGAGTATCCCAATGTGGAAGTGGGAGCACGTGTCAACAGATTTTATTATGAGTTTGCCGAGGACTTAGCGCGGTCATGACGCCATTTGGGTTGTTGTGGATCGTCTGACGAAGTCGGCACATTTTCTTGCGACTCGTGCGACTTAGCCTTTGGACTGGCTTACGAGGTTATTCATCGAGGAGATTGTGAGACTGCATAGCATTCCAGTCTCAACTGTTTTTGACCGAGACCCGAGGTTCACATCTTAGTTTTGGGGGAGCTTTCAGATAGCGATGGAGACTAAGTTGCAGCTCAGCACCACGTACCATTCACAGACCGATGGCCTGACCGAGAGGGTCAACCAAATCCTTGAGGATATGCTTCGGGCCTGCGCGATTAATTTCGGAGGTAGCTGGGATGAGCATCTGTGATTGGCTAAATTTGCATACAATAACAGCTATCAGGCGACCATCGGCATGACTCCTTTTGAGGTACTATATGGCAGACCATGCAGATCACCGAGAGTGCGCCGTCTACTAGGTCCCGAGCTTATGCAGGAGACGTCAGAGGCTATTGATATTATCAGGCAGAGGATGCACATAGCTCAGAGCCGGTAGAAGAGTTTTGCTGATCGTCGGTGTCGTCCGTTGGAGTTTGATGTAAGGGACCATGTGTATCTCAAGGTATCGCCCATGAAGGGCATAGTTTGATTTAGAGTGAAGGGCAAGCTTGCCCCGAGATTCATAAGGCCTTTTGAGATCACTGGGCACGTTGGCACCGTGGCCTATCGGCTAGCCTTGCCATCTTAGTTGTCTGGTGTCCACAATATTTTCCATGTCTCTATGTTGAGGAAGTGTGGGTCAGACATCGTTCATATTATTGATTGGCAGTCATTAGAGGTTCAGGAGGATGCTTTCTATATTAAGCAACCAGTTCGTATTCTTGATCGGAAGGAGCAGGTCCTTCGGACCAAGGTCATTCCGTTGATGAAGGTTTAGTGGGGTCACCATTCTGTTGAGGAGGCTTCTTGGGAGCGAGAGGCTAAGATTCGAGAGCGCTATCCCCATCTCTTTGATGATTGATTATGTATTGTAATTTGTATGATATCTCTGATGTTATATGATGATGTTTATGTTTCTTATTTCTCATAAGTTATGCCTAGTTACAATGATTGCATAAATTTTGAGGATGAAATTTTTATTTGGTGAGGAGAGCTGTAAGACCTGTATCATAGACCGTACCGTTCCGTAGGCTTCCGTGGTCTTCCTAGTTGAATTCCGGCAACCTTCGACCCATAACCGACATTTACGCGCGACCCTGATTCACATGCCGTCAACCCGAGTCGACTCAATCCAAAACTGGTGCCTTAGTGATCGCGTCGTCGCAGTGGCTCCGATGCTATGACTCGCACGCCGATCCGATACTTTGGCCAAGAGATGTGGGCCAGCGTTCGGTGCAAGGAAAACGCCGTGCGTGCAAACTCCGAGAGAATCTCTACGACTTATCACATCAATCAATCAATTAATCAACCCATCATGTCAAGTACATGTCAAGTACACATCACCTTTCACCCTTCCCCAAGCAACACCTAAAGTCAAAAGTTTCTTACACACCCCATACCCCTCTTACACAAAATACCTCAAAAGTCAATAAAAGCTCTTACACACATCACTCACCACATCCATCACTCCATCACTCATCTTTCTATCTCTCTCTTTACAACCCTCTCTCATTTATCAAACTCACATTCCTAAGCAAGAGAAAGCCTCACACGTCCAAGCCATTTCTACATTCCAAGGGATTTGTGTGTAGCCCACTTTCTAACCTCTCATCTCCCATCTCAACCATCCAAACTCCATCTCCTCCATTAGGATTGAAGCTAAGGAGCAAAGGAAGCCTAGGGAGCAAGAAGGGACTGTGGGTGATCTTAGATCTCCATTTATTTATTTGTTTTGTGATTTAAGGGCCCACTTGTGGTGGGACGCACGTTAATGTAGGCTTTGTATTAAAGAGGGGCCCATAGTGGCAAGGCCCCTCCATCCTCGTCGATCTCTCTCTCTCTCTATCTCTATGTTCATGACCACCTATGATGTGTGCATTCTGCCCATGTCATCCTAAAAGGTGTGGCCCACCTTGATCTTACCCTTTTAGTCCACGCCGTCCATCTGTTTTATCTAGGCCATCCAGTGGGCCTGGGTGATGAGCAAACACAAATATCAGGCTGATTCAAAACAGGTGGGCCACATGGGAACCACCTTGAGGAGGTGTACGTCTACACCGTCCGTCCAGGGACATTAGACCTAACTGATGGACGGTGTGGCTGATAGTGAAGTGTAAACTAGCAGTGAGGTGTACTCCCTAGCTCCAGCGGCAGAGTGAGTGAAAGATACCTCGCTTCCACGCTGGGACCCACCCAGCTCCATAACTCCAGTGGTAGGCTGAGTAATAGATACCTCATTCAACGCTGAGGTCTTGGTACGTTTCCCTAGTGCGGGTGGCTATTTGGGAAGTGTGTACGGCCAGTGAGGCCCGTGGGACCCACCTATGTCATCTATCCATTGGGGTGGGCTGCGCCTCACGTACACTACGCCAAAACTGTGAAAAAAGGACGGTCCAAAACTGTCTCAAATGATCAAAAAAGACGGTTATGGACCGTCGTAAGGGCCGTCAAATTTTGACGTGTCGTATTAGTTAAAGGACGGTCGAAAACCGTTATTCTTATTGATGAAAAAAGGATGGTCGTGAACCGTCCTTAAAAATGACGGTCTCGGACCATCTCTAATGAGCCTTTAAAAGATGGCCATCGACCGTCCTTTAAAAGGACGGTCATGGACCGTCTCTGATGAGCCTTCAAAGGACAGCCATGGACCGTCCTTTAAAAGGACGGTCATGGACCGTCCTTAAAAAGGACTGTCATAGACCGTGTCTGATGAGCCTTCAAAGGACAGCCCTGGACCATCCTTAAAAAGGACTACCATGGACCGTCTCTTATGGGCCTTCAAAGGATGGCCATGGACTGTCCTTTAAAAGGACGGTCATGGACCGTCCCTTATGAGAGGGTCAATATACACTTGTTACAATATATTTCATCGTATTCTTCCCGATATACACATGTTATATAATATATTTCATCATATTCACATTCACATCCATCTAAACCCAAACTACGTAAATCCAACATAAACTACATTCATCCAAACATAAACTACACCCATCCAAATACAAGCAATCTTATCCACATTACATTCATCCACACATAAATACATATAAGTTTAACATCATAAATAAAAAAAGAAAAAAAATCAGGAACAATTTTCTTTTTGTGTCTCACCTGAAAAAAAATATTAAACCAACAAAACATTATAATTCAGAATCATGAAGAATTGCATAAATTTCTTCCAAAAAAGTGGGCATTTATAACAATAAAACTGATCATTAAAATAGGTTTAGGTTTAGGTTTTAGGTTTTAGGTTTTAGGTTTTAGGTTTAGGTTTAGGTTTAGGATTAGGTTTTAGGTTATAGGTTATAAGTTTAGGTTATAGGTTATAGGTTATAGGTTAAGGTTTAGGTTATAGGTTTTGGTTAAGGTTAAGGTTAAAGGTTTTGGTTTAGGTTTAGGTTTAGGTTAAGGTTTAGGCTTAGGTTATAGGTTTAGGTTAAGGTTTAGGTTTTAGTTATAGGTTATAGTATATAGGTTATACCTTTAGGGAATTGAGAATAGGTTAAGGTTAAGGTTTAGGTTTAGGAAATCAGGTCCGAGTTCGGGATCGGGTTTAGGTTTGGGTTATCAAGTTTAGGTTTAAGTTTAGGTTATGGAGTTGAGATTAGGATTAGGTGTAGGTTTAGGTTCAAGGATTTGAGAATACATTTCGATTTTAGGTTTAGGTTTAGGTTTTAGGCTTATGTTTAGGTTATAAGTGCAGGTAATAGGTTTAGGTTTATGTTAGGTTATAGGTTAAGGTTTAGGGAATTGAGAATAGGTTAAGGTTTAGGTTTAGGAAATCGGGTTCGGGTTCGGGATCGGGTTTAGGTTTAGGTTAGGGAGTTGAGATTAGGATTAGGTGTAGGTTTAGGTTTAGGGATTTGAGAATACATTTCGATTTTGAGTTTAGGTTTAGGTTTTAGGCTTATGTTTAGGTTATAGGTTTAGGTTATAAGTGTAGGTAATAGGTTTAGGTTTAGGTTAGGTTATAGGTTAAGGTTTAGGGAATTGAGAATAGGTTAAGGTTTAGGTTTAGAAAATCGGGTTTGGGTTCGGGATTAGGTTTAGGTTTGGGTTTTCAAGTTTAGGTTTAGGTTTAAGTTAGGGAGTTGAGATTAGGATTAGGTGTAGGTTTAGGTTTAGGGATTTGAGAATACATTTAGGCTTTAGGTTTAGGTTTAGGTTATGGGTTTAGGTTTAGGTTTAGGTCATAAGCTATATGTTTAAGGAATTTAGAATATGTTAATGTTTAGGTTTAGGAAATTGGGTTCGGGTTCAGGATCGGGTTTAGGTTTGGGTTTTCAAGTTTAGGTTTAGGTTTAGGTTAAGGAGTTAAGATTAGGATTAGTTGTAGGTTAAGGTTTAGGGATTTGAGAATACATTTAGGTTTTAGGTTTAGGTTATAGGTTATTGGTTTAGGTTAAAGTTTAGGTTTAGGTTTAGGTTATAAGCTATAGGTTTAGGGAATTGAGAATAGGTTAAAGTTTAGGTTTAGGAAATCGGGTTCGGGTTCGGGATCGGGTTTAGGTTTGGATTTTCAAGTTTAGGTTTAGGTTTAGGTTAGGGAGTTGAGATTAGGATTAGGTGTAGGTTTAGGTTTAGGGATTTGAGAATATATTATGTTTTAGGTTTAGGTTTAGGTTATATGTTATAGGTTTAGGTTTATGTTTAGGTATAGGTTATAAGCTATAGGTTTGGGTTATTTAGAATAGGTTAAGGTTTAGGTTTAGGAAATCGGGTTCGGGTTTGAGATTGGGTTTAGGTTTGGGATTTCAAGTTTAGGTTTAGGTTAGGGAGTTGAGATTAGGATTAGGTGTAGGTTTAGGTTTAGGGATTTGAGAATACATTTAGGTTTTAGGTTTAGGTTTAGGTTTAGGTTTATGTTTAGGTTATAGGTTATAGGTTTAGGTTTAGGTTTAGGTTATAATCTATAGGTTTAGGGAATTGAGAATAGGTTAAGGTTTAGGATTAGGAAATCGGGTTCGAGTTCGAGATCGGGTTTTGGTTTGGGCTTTCAAGTTTAGGTTTAAGTTTAGGTTAGGGAGTTGAGATTAGGATTAGGTGTTGGTTTAGGTTTAGGAAATCGGGTTCGGGTTCGGGATCGGGTTTAGGTTTGGGTTTTCAAGTTTAGGTTTAGGTTTAGGTTAGGGAGTTGAGATTGTGATTAGGTGTAGGTTTAGGTTTAGGGATTTGAGAATACATTTAAGTTTTAGGTTTATTTTTAGGTTATATGTTATACGTTTTGGTTTAGGTTTAGGTTAAGGATTAGGTTTAGTTTTCGGTTTAGGTTATAAGCAATAGGTTTAGGGAATTGAGAATAGGTTAAGGTTTAGGTTTAGGAAATCGGGTTCGGGTTTGGCATCGGGTTTAGGTTTAGGTTAGGGAGTTGAGATTATGATAAGGAGTAGGTTTAGGTTTAGGGATTTGAGAATACATTTAGGTTTTAGGTTTAGGTTATAGGTTTAGGTTTAGGTTTAGGTTTAAGCTATAGGTTTAGGGAATTGAGAATAGGTTAAGGTTTAGGATTAGGAAATCGGGTTCGGGTTCGGGATCGGGTTTAGGTTTGGGTTTTCAAGTTTAGGTTTAGGTTTAGGTTAGGGAGTTGAGATTAGGATTAGGTGTAGGTTTAGGTTTAGGGATTTGAGAATACATTTAGGTTTTAGGTTTAGGTTACAGGTTTAGGTTTAGGTTTAGGTTTATGTTTAGGTTATAGGTTATAGGTTTAGGTTTAGGTTTAGGTTATAATCTATAGGTTTAGGGAATTGAGAATAGGTTAAGGTTTAGGATTAGGAAATCGGGTTCGGGTTCGAGATCGGGTTTTGGTTTGGGTTTTCAAGTTTAGGTTTAAGTTTAGGTTAGGGAGTTGAGATTAGGATTAGGTGTTGGTTTAGGTTTAGGAAATCGGGTTCGGGTTCGGGATCGGGTTTAGGTTTGGGTTTTCAAGTTTAGGTTTAGGTTTAGGTTAGGGAGTTGAGATTGTGATTAGGTGTAGGTTTAGGTTTAGGGATTTGAGAATACATTTAAGTTTTAGGTTTATTTTTAGGTTATATGTTATACGTTTTGGTTTAGGTTTAGGTTAAGGATTAGGTTTAGTTTTCGGTTTAGGTTATAAGCAATAGGTTTAGGGAATTGAGAATAGGTTAAGGTTTAGGTTTAGGAAATCGGGTTCGGGTTTGGCATCGGGTTTAGGTTTAGGTTAGGGAGTTGAGATTATGATAAGGAGTAGGTTTAGGTTTAGGGATTTGAGAATACATTTAGGTTTTAGGTTTAGGTTATAGGTTTAGGTTTAGGTTTAGGTTTAAGCTATAGGTTTAGGGAATTGAGAATAGGTTAAGGTTTAGGATTAGGAAATCGGGTTCGGGTTCGGGATCGGGTTTAGGTTTGGGTTTTCAAGTTTAGGTTTAGGTTTAGGTTAGGGAGTTGAGATTAGGATTAGGTGTAGGTATAGGTTTAGGGATTTGAGAATACATTAGGTTTTAGGTTTAGATATAGGTTATATGTTATATAGGTTTAGGTTTAGGTTGAGGTTATAAGCTATAGGTTTAGGGAATTGAGAATAGGTTAAGGTTTAGGTTTAGGAAATCGGGTTCGGGTTCGAGATCGGGTTTATGTTTGGGTTTTCAAGTTGAGGTTTAGGTTAGGGAGTTGAGATTAGGATTAGGTTTTGGGATTTGATAATACATTTAGGTTTTAGGTTTTACGTTAAGGTTTAGGTTTAGGTTTAGGTTTAGGTTTAGGTTATAAGCTATAGGTTTAGGGAATTGAGAATAGGTTATGGTTTAAGTTTAGGAAATCGGGTTCGGGTTCAGGATCGGGTTTAGGTTTGGGTTTTCAAGTTTAAGTTCAGGTTTAGATTAGAGAGTTGAGATTAGGATTAGGTGTATGTTTAGGTTTAAGGATTTGAGAATACATTAAGGTTTAGGTTTAGGAAATCGGGTTCGGGTTTGGGATAGGGTTTAGGATTGAGTTTTCAAGTTTAGGTTTGGGTTTAGGTTAGGGAGTTGAGATTAGGATTAGGTGTAGGTTTAGGTTTAGTGATTTGAGAATACATTAAGGTTTAGGTTTAAGAAATCGGGTTCGGGTTCGGGTTCGGGATAGAGTTTAGGTTTGAGTTTTCAAGTTTAGGTTTAGGTTTTAGTTAGGGAGTTGAGATTAGGATTAGGTGTAGGTTTAGGTTTAGGGATTTGAGAATGCATTAGGTTTTAGGTTTAAGTTTAGGTTATAGGTTATAGGTTTCGGTTTAGGTTTAGGTTATAAGCTGTAGGTTTAGGGAATTGAGAATAGGTTAAGGTTTAGGTTTAGAAAATCGGGTTCGAGTTCGAGATCGGGTTTACGTTTGGGTTTTCAAGTTTAGGTTCAGGTTAGGGAGTTGAAATTAGGATTAGGTTTAGGGATTTGAGAATACATTTATGTTTTAGGTTTAGGTTTAGGTTTAGGTTGATGTTTAGGTTTAGGTTATAAGCTATAGGTTTAGGGAATTGATAATAGGTTAAGGTTTAGGTTTAGGAAATCGGGTTCGGGTTCGTGATCGAGTTTAGGTTTGGGTTTTCAAGTTTAGGTTTAGGTTTAGATTAGAGAGTTGAGATTAGGATTAGGTGTATGTTTAGGTTTAAGGATTTGAGAATACATTAAGGTTTAGGTTTAGGAAATCGGGTTCGGGTTTGGGATAGGGTTTAGGATTGAGTTTTCAAGTTTAGGTTTGGGTTTAGGTTAGGGAGTTGAGATTAGGATTAGGTGTAGGTTTAGGTTTAGTGATTTGAGAATACATTAAGGTTTAGGTTTAAGAAATCGGGTTCGGGTTCGGGTTCGGGATAGAGTTTAGGTTTGAGTTTTCAAGTTTAGGTTTAGGTTTTAGTTAGGGAGTTGAGATTAGGATTAGGTGTAGGTTTAGGTTTAGGGATTTGAGAATGCATTAGGTTTTAGGTTTAAGTTTAGGTTATAGGTTATAGGTTTCGGTTTAGGTTTAGGTTATAAGATATAAGTTTTGGGAATTGAGAATAAGTTAAGGTTTAGGTTTAGGAAATCGGGTTCGGGTTCGAGATCGGGTTTACGTTTGGGTTTTCAAGTTTAGGTTTAGGTTAGGGAGTTGAGATTAGGATTAGGTTTAGGGATTTGAGAATACATTTATGTTTTAGGTTTAGGTTTAGGTTTAGGTTTAGGTTTAGGTTAAGGTTTAAGTTTAGGTTTAGGTTATAAGCTATAGGTTTAGGGAATTGAGAATAGGTTAAGGTTTAGGTTTAGGAAATCGGGTTCGGGTTCGGGATCGGGTTTATGTTTGGGTTTTCAAGTTTAGGTTTAGGTTTAGGTTAGAGAGTTGAGATTAGGATTAGGTGTAGGTTTAGGTTTAGGGATTTGATAATGCATTAGGTTCTAGGTTTAGGTTTATGTTATAGGTTATAGGTTTAGGTTTAGGTTTAGGTTTAGGTTAAGGTTTAGGTTTATGCTTAGGTTTAGGTTATAAGTTATAGGTTTAGAGAATTGAGAATAGGTTAAGGTTTCGGTTTACGAAATCGGGTTAGGGTTCGGGATCGGGTTTATGTTTTGGTTTTCAAGTTTAGGTTTGGGTTTAGGTTAGGGAGTTGAGATTAGGATTAAGTGTAGGTTTAGGTTTTGGGATTTGAGAAGGTTTTGGTATAGGTTATAGGTTATAGGTTTAGGTTTAGGTTTAGGTTAAGGTTTAGGGAATTGAGAATAGGTTATGGTTTAGGTTTGGGAAATCGGGTTCGGGTTCGGGATCGGGTTTAGGTTTTGGTTTTCAAGTTTAGGTTTAGCTTTAGGTTAGGGAGTTGAGATTAGGATTAGGTGTAGGTTTAGGTTTAGGGATTTGAAAATGCATTAGGTTTTAGGTTTAGGTCTAGGTTATAGGTTTTGGTTTAGGTTAAGGTTTAGGTTTATGCTTAGGTTTAGGTTATAAGCTATTGGTTTAGGGAATTGAGAATAGGTTAAGGTTTCGGTTTAGGAAATCGGGTTCGGGTTTATGTTTTGGTTTTCAAGTTTAGGTTTAGGTTTAGGTTAGGGAGTTGAGATTAGGATTAGGTGTAGGTTTAGGTTTAAGGATTTGAGAATACATTTAGGTTTTAGGTTTCGGTTTAGGTTATAGGTTATAGGTTTAGGTTTAGGTTTAGGTTAAGGTTTAGGTTTAGGGAATTGAGAATAGGTTGTGGTTAGGTTTAGGAAATCGGGTTCGGGTTCGGGATCGGGTTTAGGTTTCGGTTTTCAAGTTTAGGTTTAAGTTTAGGTTAGGGAGTTGAGATTTGGATTAGCTGTATTTTTGGGTTTAGGGATTTGAGAATACATTAGGTTTTAGGTTTAAGTTTAGGTTATAGGGTAAAGGTTTAGGTTTATGTTTAGGTTTAGGTTAAGGTTTAGGTTTATGCTTAGGTTTAGGTTATAAGCTATAGGTTTAGGTTATTGAGAATACGTTAAGGTTTCGGTTTAGGAAATCGGGTTCAGGTTCGGGATTGGGTTTATGTTTTGGTTTTCAAGTTTAGGTTTAGATTTAGGTTTAGGTTAGGGAGTTGAGATTAGGATTAGGTGTAGGTTTAGGTTTAGGGATTTGAGAATACATTTAGGTTTTAGGTTTCGGTTTAGGTTATAGGTTATAGGTTTAGGTTTAGGTTTAGGTTAAGGTTTAGGTTTAGGGATTTGAGAATAGGTTATGGTTTAGGTTTAGGAAATCAGGTTCGAGTTCGGGTTTGGGTTTTCAAGTTTAGGTTTAGGTTTAGGTTAAGGAGTTAAGATAAGGATTAGGTGTAGGTTTAGGTTTAGGGATTTGAGAATACATTAGGTTTTAGGTTTAAGATTAGGTTATAGGGTATAGGTTTAGGTTTAGGTTTAGGTTTAGGTTAAAGTTTAGGTTTATGCTTAGGCTTTGGTTATAAGCTATAGGTTTAGGGAATTGAGAATAGGTTATGGTTTCGGTTTAGGAAATTGGGTTTGGGTTCGGGATCGGGTTTATGTATTAGTTTTCAAGTTTAGGTTTAGGTTTAGGTTAGGGAGTTGAGATTAGGATTAGGTGTAGGTTTAGGTTTAGGGATTTGAGAATACATTTAGGTTTTAGGTTTCGGTTTAGGTTTTAGGTTATAGGTTTAGGCTTAGGTTTAGGTTAAGGTTTAGGTTTTGGAAATTGAGAATAGGTTATGGTTTAGGTTTAGGAAATCGGGTTTGGGCTTGGGATCGGGTTTAGGTTTGGGTTTTCAAGTTTAGGTTTAGGTTTAGGTTAGGGAGTTGAGATTACGATTAGTTGTAGGTTTAGGTTTAGGGATTTGAGAATACATTAGGTTTTAGGTTTAAGTTTAGGTTATAGGGTGTAGGTTTAGGTTTAGGTTTAGGTTTAAGTTAAGGTTTAGGTTTATGCTTAGGTTTAGGTTATAAGCTATAGGTTTAGGGAATTGAGAATAAGTTAAGGTTTCGGTTTTGAAAATCGGGTTCGGGTTCGGGATCGGGTTTATGTTTTGGTTTCCAAGTTTAGGTTTAGGTTTAGGTTAGGGAGTTGAGATTAGGATTAGGCATAGGTTTAGGTTTAGGGATTTGAGAATACATTTAGGTTTTAGGTTTCGGTTTAGGTTATAGGTTATAGGTTTAGGTTTAGGTTTAGGTTAAGGTCTAGGTTTAGGGAATTGAGAATAGGTTATGGTTTAGTTTTAGGAAATCGGGTTTGTGTTCGGGATCGGGTTTAGGTTTGGGTTTTCAAGTTTAGGTTTAGGTTTAGGTGTGGGAGTTGAGATTAGGATTAGCTGTAGGTTTAGGTTTAGGGATTTGAGAATACATTAGGTTTTAGGTTTAAATTTAGGTTATAGGGTATAGGTTTAGGTTTAGGTTTAGTGAATTGAGAATAGGTTAAGGTTTAGGTTTTAGAAATCAGGCTCGGGTTCGAGATCGGGTTTATGTTTAAGTTTTCAAGTTTAGGTTTAGGTTTAGGTTAGGGAGTTGAGATTAGGATTAGCTGTAGGTTTAGGTTTAGGGATTTGAGAATACGTTAGGTTTTAGCTTTAGGTTTAGGTTATAGGTTATAGGTTATAGGTTTAGGTTTAGGTTTATGTTAAGGTTTAGGTTATAAGCTATAAGTTTAAGGAATTGAGAATAGGTTAATGTTTAGGTTTAGGAAATTGGGTTCGGGTTTGGGATCGGGATTAAGTTTGGGTTTTCAAGTTTAGGTTTAGGTTTAGGTTAAGGAGTTGAGATTAGGATTAGGTGTAGGTTTAGGTTTAGGGATTTGAGAATGCATTAGGTTTTAGGTTTAGATCTAGGTTATAGGTTATAGGTTTAGGTTTAGGTTTAGGTTAAGGTATAGGTTTAGGGAATTGAGAATAGGTTAAGGTTTAGGTTTAGGAAATCGTGTTCGGGTTCGGGATTGGGTTTAGGTTTGGGTTTTCAAGTTTAGGTTTAGGTTTAGGTTAGGGAGTTGAGATTAGGATTAGGTGTACGTTTAGGTTTAAGGATTTGAGAATACATTTAGGTTTTAGGTTTAGGTTTAGGTTTAGGTTTAGGTTAAGGTATAGGTTTAGGTTTCGGTTTAGGTTATAAGCTATAGGTTTATGGAATTGAGAATAGGTTAAGGTTTAAGTTTAGGAAATCGGGTTCGGGTTTGGGATTAGGTTTAGGTTTGGGTTTTCAAGTTTAGGTTTAGGTTTAGGTTAGGGAGTTGAGATTAAGATTGGGTGTAGGTTTAGGCTTAGGGATTTGAGAATGCATTAGGTTTTAGGTTTAGATTTAGGTTATAGGTTTTAGGTTTAGGTTAAGGTATAAGTTTAGGTTTCGGTTTATGTTATAAGCTACAGGTTTAGGGAATTAAGAATAGGTTAAGGTTTAGGTTTAGGAAATCGGGTTCGGGTTCGGGATGGGGTTTAGGTTTGGGTTTTCAAGTTTAGGTTTAGGTTTAGGTTAGGGAGTTGAGATTAGGATTAGGTGTACGTTTAGGTTTAAGGATTTGAGAATACATTTAGGTTTTAGGTTTAGGTTTAGGTTAAGGTATAGGTTTAGGTTTCGGTTTAGGTTATAAGCTATAGGTTTAGGGAGTTGAGAATAGGTTAAGGTTTAGGTTTAAGAAATCGGGTTCTGGTTCGGGATCGTGTTTATGTTTGGGTTTTCAAGTTTAGGTTTAGGTTTAGGTTAGGGAGTTGAGATTAGGATTAGGTGTAGGTTTAGGCTTAGGTATTTGAGAATGCATTTGGTTTTAGGTTTAGGTTTAGGTTTTAGGTTTTAGGTTTAGGTTTAGGTTTTGGTTAAGGTATAGGTTTAGGTTTCAGTTTAGGTTATAAGCTACAGGTTTAGGGAATTAAGAATAAGTTAAGGTTTGGGTTTAGGAAATCGGGTTCGGGTTCGAGATCGGGTTTAGGTTTAGGTTAGGGAGTTGAGATTAGGATTAGGTGTAGGTTTAGGTTTAAGGATATGAGAATATATTTAGGTTTTAGGTTTAGGTTTAGGTTATAGGTTGTAGGTTTAGGTTAAGGTTTTGGTTTAGGTTTAGGTTTAGGTTATAAGCTATAGGTTTAGGGAATTGAGAATAAGTTAAGGTTTAGGTTTAGGAAATCGGGTTCGGGTTCGGGATCAGGTTTAGGTTAGGGTTTTCAAGTTTAGGCTTAGGTTTAGGTTAGGGAGTTAAGATTAGGATTCGGTGTAGGTTTAGGTTTTCAAATTTAAGTTTAGGTTTAGATTAGGGAGTTGAGATTAGGATTAGGTGTAGGTTTAGGTTTTCAAGTTTAAGTTTAGATTTTGGTAAGGTTAAGGTTTAAGTTAAGGTTATATGTTATGGTTTAGGTTATAGGTTTAGGTTTATGTTAAGGTTACATGTTTTGGTTTAGGTTAGGTTATAGGTTGTTGGTTAAGGTTTAGGTTATAGTTATAGGTTTTGGGATTTGAGAATAGGTTTTAAGTTTAGGTTATAAGTAATAGGTTATAGGTTTAGGTTAATGTTTAGGTTATAGGTTTTGGGATTTGAGAATAGGTTTAGGTTATAAGTATAGGTTTAGGTTAGGTTGTAGGTTAAAGTTTAGGGAATTGAGTTTAGGTTATAGTTTATAGGTTTAGGTTATAGGTTTAGGTTGTAGTTATAGGTTTTGGGATTTGAGAATAGGTTTAGGTTATAGGTTAAGGGTGTGGTCCCTGTAAATACAGAAATAAACATGGCCTGCTCCAATTGGCCTGACCCTTCTAATGTTGTCCATAGGAAATAGACAGCTTCATCCTGGTCATAACAGTGGTTCTCATCTTTCACGGACCCCGCTCAACATCCGAATAGCTCTGACGCACATCCGGGTCTGCTCCATCAATTTCGAGTAAATATATAAATATGCCTGTCCAAATGGCCAAGCCACTCCAATGTTGTCCATAGAAAATGGACAGCTTCATCATGGTCATAACAGCAGTTCCCACCTTCCAAGGACCCCCGTTCAACATCCGGATAGCTCCGATGCACATCCAGGTCTGCTCCATATATTTCGAGCTAATACATTTAAAAACAACATAATTATATCTAAAAGCATCTGGATACCTAGGGAAGGCCTCCCATATTCGTATTGTTGGTTACTCATCCCTTTGTCCATAAGCCACAATCAACCAACACTTTCTATTGCTACCTGTACTCTGAAACCAACACAAATATAACTGGGAAACAATATAAGGAATAAGAAAAAATGAATTTACCTATACACATCATTAAATGTTTCCCTATAAGGAGGTGATATTATATCTTTGATAGCCACAACCTGTATGATAGAGAAAAATGCAACCGATACAGTCTATTAAAATTCAAAGGAGAGAAAAGATTTGTGGCTGCACTGATATTCTAGTACATTACGAACGGCTGCCTACGTATCCAAAAAGTCAAATTGGGATCAAGCCACTACATAGTTCTTTTTAATTAACCAAGTTACTAAAGGTCATAAATTTCATATTTAGCAAAGTATCACCGAATGTCGTCTCAAATCGTTTCTAGTTGGGATTTGAGAATAGGTTTAGGTTAAGGTTATAAGTTTAGGTAAAGATTATAAGTTTAGGTTATAGGTTAAGGTTTAGGTTTAGGTTTAGGTTATAGGTTATAGGTTAAGGTTTAGGTTAGGTTTTAAGTTTAGATTAAGATTATAGGTTTAGGTTATAAGTGTAGGTTATAGGTTTAGGTTTAGGTTTAGGTTAGGTTATAGGTTAAGGTTTAGGGAATTGAGAATAGGTGTAGGTTTAGCTTTAGGAAATCGGGTTCGGGTTCGGGTTCGGGTTAAGGTTTAGGTTATAGGTTTTGGGATTTGAGAATAGGTTTAGGTTACAAGGATAGGTTTAAGTTATATGAATAGGTTTAGGTTTAGGTTTTATGTCTAGGTTAAGGTTATAAGTTTAAGTTATATGTTTAGGTTTAGGTTATAAGTGTAGGTTATAGGTTTAGGTTTAGGTTTTATGTTTAGGTTAAAGTTATAGGTTTAAGTTATATGTTTAGGTTTAGGTTATAAGTGTAGGTTATAGGTTTAGGTTTAGGTTAGGTTATAGGTTAAGGTTTAGGGAATTGAGTTTAGGTTTTAGGTTAGGGAGTTGAGATTAGGATTAGGTGTAGGTTTAGGTTTAGGGATTTGAGAATATGTTAAGGTTTAAGTTTAGGAAATCGGGTTCGGGTTCAGGATTGGGTTTACATTTGGGTTTTAGGTTTAGGTTTAGGTTTAGGTTATAGGTTATAACATTAGGTTATAGGTTTAGGTTTAGGTTAAGGTTAAGGTTTAGGTTATAGGTTTTGGGATTTGAGAATAGGTTATATATTATAAATTCTTTATTTTCATTTACATTCGCAAATACATTCATCATTCATCTAAGAAAATTGAGACAGGTGAAAGATACACATAAAAGAGAGGACATGAAAAAAAAGATAGGTAAGAAAAGCAGTAGAATCTCACTCTACCATGTAGGAGATTGGTTCATAAGAGTAAGGTGGATTGACCATTTTAGGCTGACCATTGTAATTTTATCAGGAACCCAAATGAGGTTTAAAAAGAAAAAGAAAAAAAAAAGAGAGGGAGAGATCTTTACTTAAGGTATTTGGAACCCACAGTATTGCATTAGCTCACCCATTGCAATACCAACTTAAAAATCAAGATGTATCTAAGCGAGTTGACGTATGTATGGCATGTTGGAGACTTGGTTCATGAAACAAAGGTGACTAATAATTGTACTGTGGCCGTGGCAATTTTAACTAGAACCCAAATGCATACAACTCTTTTGAGTTCCAAAACTATCAACTCACAGGCAGGAGGGTTATCACCATGTCTCTTTGTTTTAAACTAACCCAATTGATATGCAACATGTGGAACTACCGATAAAAGAACTTGAAACTTTCCCATCCTTAAATGTACTGAAACTCAAACAGAATCTCCAACATAATCTATCATCATAATCATCTTCATAATTTAAACCTTATCCCAACAAACTGGGGTCAGCTACATGAATCCCATTCACGCCATTCCACTCTATCAAGGAGCATATCCTCAGTTAAACCATTGGTCATCAAGCCTATATTAAACAATCTATATTACCTACCACTAAATGCTTGGCGACAAAAGCTTTTTGACAAGATATGCTGCAATTAGTGATGTTCAAGTCATTAGTAGTCTTCTATTTTGGGAGATCTATGCCTTTAGGGATTTTTAATAGGATATATCATATAAGAAAGAGATTAGCATAAGAAAAACAAAGAAAGGTAGAGATTTAGATCCATATTTGTGGCACTTAAGAATTTTCTTTTTTCGTGACAACTTGGAATAATAATGTTATTTATACATCTTTTTTTAGGATATATAAAAATAAGAGAACATCCAGATAGCTCCAACGCACATCCGGGTTTGCTCCATCAATTTCGAGTATATACATTAGTTTTTGTTGATTCCACTATATACATGCTAAAAATTATATACATCTAAGCCATTTGGCCTTTCATAAAATGCTCAGCCATTTCTGTTTTTCAGTTTGTACAGATGGGGCTAGTCTGACAAATAGTTGCTGGAGAAAGAAAACTCAGCAATGGTTTACACTCAACCTGGAAAAGGCTAAATATTCTATAGCTGGGATCTTCCAATCTCAGGATCCTTCCATATGTGGCCCATCTATGAAAAGTTTGGATTACTGAACCATGGACCCGACTTGTATGAACTGACTCACCTGAACATACTATACAAACTCAGCTTGAGCATTGTATAATGAGGCCTCAAACATTCAGGAACTTAGCTTGAGCATTCTATAATAACTCAAACATTCAGGAACCATTTGTTAATCAAATAAAAGAAGATACCATGATCTCACTGCTTTACACCATCTTTGCACCTTATAATTCGAATCTCACAGCCCACCATTTAAAATGTCACCTTCATCAACAAACAAACAAGTAGAGAGAGAAAAAAAAACATTGATGACGTTGAAAACTCTCCTAGCTTGACTTTAAAAAGATTTTAAAAAAGTAGAATCTGATCTGAGCAAAACCAAGACTCTAAAACAAAATCAAAGCCTAATAGTCACAGCTTATGACAAGTTTAATAACCAATAGCACCACCATATCAGGGAGAGAGAGAGAGAGAGAGAGAGAGAGCGTGCCAAACAGACCAGATATAACAATCCCATAGACCTTGCCCCAATCCACTAACGCAGCTAGCATTACCTTGAAATCCATGCAATCCACTCAAATACCATCCAATCCCATCCAATCTGCCTGGCCAAACAGGCCCTTATTGTACTGAGTAAACTCAGTAGGGCCCACCTTAAACCCTAAATCCCTAAATCCCCAAATTCCTAAATCCCTAAATCCACAAATCCCTAAATCCCTAAATCCCCAAATCCTTAAATCGATATTAAGATTAAGAGAGATTGAGAGAGAGAGAGAGAGATACCTTACTGTCGTGAATGACCGTCAACCGAGCTTCAGAGAGAGAGAGAGAGAGGGCATGCGTGGGTAGGGCATTCGACAACAGACCGCAAGAGATGGAGAGGGAGGGACGGATTGGGGAACAAAGAGAGAGAGAGAGAGAGAGAGAGAGAGAGAGAGAGAGAGAGAGAGAGATTGGGGAATGAATAGAGAGAGGGAGGAAGATGAGAGAGTTGGAGCAAGATCAGGAGAGAGGGTTAAGGAACGGCGAGAGAGAGAGAGAGAGAGAGAGAGAGAGAGAAATGGAGTCATTTTTGGGCGCGGCTCTGTTTTGAGCGCACGCCCAAATTTAGGAAACGTACGGTGTGTTCTGTGGGACCCAACATGATGTATGTGTTACATCCAAGCCGTCCATCTCTTTTTACAGATCATTTTATGGTATGAGACCAAAAATGGGGTATATCCCAATCTCAAGGGGACCACATTACAGGAAACAGTGTTGAATGAGCGTCGACCACTAAAAATATTTTGGGGGCCATAAAAGTTTTGGATCAAGCTGATTTTTGTTTTTTCCCATCATCTGGGCCTGTATGACCTAATCAACATGTTGGATGTCAAATAAACAGTACAGTGGGCCTTAAGAGGATTTTAATGGTGGATATCCAATCACTATTGTTTTCATATGGTGTGGTCCACCTTAGATTTTATCCCTCTCATTTTTAGGATCAAGCGATAAAATGATCTTTAAAAATGGATGAACAGAATGGATGAAACACATACATCATGGTGGGGCCCACAGAGCACCGACCACCAGCCACAGGGCTGGTGGTTGAGAGAGTAGCCAATCGGTGAATGGGGTAAGACGAACATAGATGTCCTGTCTAGAGTTTTGTGGGACCCACCATGATGTATTTTGTTTATCCATTCCATCCGTTAATTTTAATAAATAATTTTAGTACATGATACCAAACATAAAGTAGATTGAAGGCCCAAGAGGACCACACCATAGGAAGCACATGTGAATTAATCTCCATGTTTCCTACCGTGTGGTCCACTTTAGCCTTCAATATACCTGATTTTTAGTTTCATGACCTATAATAATATTTCAAAATAGATGGACGACTTAGATATAAAACATATATTTTTGTAGGCCTTATAGAGCCCCTATAGAGCCCTATAATAACATATCAAAATAGATAGACGACTTCGATATAAAACATATATTTTTGTAGGCCCTATAAAGTCCTATAACCTAATCTTTTTTCTCAGATCATTATAAGGTATCATGCAAAACATTAGGTAGGAACAGGGCTTGAGTGGACTACAAATTGGGCATTGCACTTCCACCATTAAAAACTTCTTGGGAGTTGGAGAAGTTTCGGATCAAGCTCATTATGTGTGTCCCACTGAGGGGTCAGACACAGTTTCAACTGCATTCAAAACTCATGTGGGCCCCACTTTTATATTTTTTTTAGATGTCTTTACATAGTTTTAGATGGTATAGCCCACTGAGTTTCGTATACGGATGATTTTTGAGATATCTCATAAGCTAAAGGGGACACATCAAAACTGTGTATGTCCCACCTTATTCCATGTCTGTATTAACTTATAAATAGGTTGGATCTCAAATAAACATCGCGGCGGGCCTTAAGAAGGTTTCAATAGTGGGTGTCACTATCGCACTCTTTTCTATGGTGGGTCCACTTGAACTTTGGATTTGCCCCGTCAGTCAGATGCACCATTCTATAGTGGGCCATGACCTTAAAAATATCATTTTTATTATAAAATATTTCAAAAAAAATTAAAATACAAATTTTGAATTTTTATTTTCAAAATCTCAAAAAATTTCTCATATTTTAATTTTTTCTCAAAAATTTCAAATTTTTGATTTTTTTTTTCTTCAAAAGCATCATTTTATTCTACAAATTTTTCTCAAACATAGTTAAAATTTCTAAACTTTTCAATATTCTTTTTCATATAATATTTTAAATCATTTAAATATTACCTTTTAATTATATTTTAGATATTTTAAATCATTTAAATATTACCTTTTAATTATATATAAAATATTACCTTTTTAATGCTAATTTTAGGGGTTGATCCCAAACTTGAAGTAGATCCAAAGCTCAATTGGATCATTACATAGGAAACGGTGTGGAATAGTGATTTCCACTGTTGAAAGCTTCTTAGGGTCTAAAGTATTTTTTATTTGTCATCCAACCTGTTAATATGATCACAAAGACATGGATGAAGAGAAAGCACAAACATCAGCTTGATCCAAAACTTCTTTGGCCTCTAAAAAATTTTCAATGATAGATGTTCAATCAAACTGTTTCCTGTGTTGTGGTCCACTTGAGATTTTAATTTTCTTCATTTTTCAGATCACGCCCTAAAATTATCCGTTAACATAGATCAACGGAGTGGATAAAATAAATTAAATAATAGGTTCTCACGAGGTCATTAAGTTGGGTCACAATTTTGACCAGAATATTTGGTCCATTTTACATGTTTGGTCCATTCACTCTATTTTATTGATCATTACCCTCAAATTGACTAGTTACTCGCCCCGATCATGCTACTTATGAGAGAGATATTGGGCAAACAAGATTGATTAACAATTTGAGTGAATTTTGATTTAAACATCTGAAGTTATTTACTTTTCAATCTGGACTGATCAGATTGTCCAAAAACGGTTAAAGGTTGTTCATAATATCAAAAATATATGAATGAATAGAAAACACAAACATCAGCTTGATCCAAAACTTCTATGGCCTCCAAGAAATTTTAAATGGTAGAGGTTCAATCACACTAGCTATTTCCTGTGGTGTGGTCCACTTGAGCTTTGGATATGCTTCGTTTTTGTTCTTTAGACCTCAAATTATCTGTTAACATAGATGAATGGAGTGGATAAAATAAATAAGTAATAGTGGACCCCACAGAGTTTACTCTAGTAAAAGTAACAAGTAACTCACCTAAATGTAGTAGAGAAGGGTTTCCTTAAAACATTCATAATCATATATTGGGCCTGCCTGAATGTGATTCACATATCCAACCCACTCATTATGTGTGTTCCACTTGGATGAGGGATATCATACCAAGTTTCAACCGCATCCATGTCTGTATTAACTTATAAATAGATTGGAGCTCAAATAAACATCGCGGCGGGCCCTAAGAAGGTTTCAATAGTGGTTGTCACTATCCCACTATTTTCTATGGTGAGTCCACTTGAACTTTGGATCTACCCCGTCAATCAGATGCACCATTCCATGGTGGGCCACAAGCTTAAAAATAAAGTCAATCCATGACTTGGGTGGGCCACACCACATACTATAGTTGAAAGGGTTACCCTCCCATTAAAACATTCATAATCATTTATTGGGCCCACCTAGATGTGGTTCATAGATCCAACCCATTCATTATGTGTGTCTCACTTGGATGAGGAGTTAGACCAAGTTTCATACACATCCAAAACTCATGTGGGCCCCACCAAATGCTTTTATATGTTTTAGGGATGTCTTCACATAGTTTTAGATGCTATGGCCCACCTGAGTTTCGTATATGACTGATTTTTGGACTTAAAGGGGACACATCAAATGCATGGTGTTGATGTTCTACATACTTCATGGTGGGGCGCACACATATTAACCTAATGGGAAGTTCCCATGAGGTGACCTTATAGTACCATTTCATTATTTTAGGTCTTTCATGGGTGTTACTCTAACCGTGTAGGGCCCACCTTGATATATTTTATGTATATCAACATTGTCCATATATTTTTCCATCATATTTTAGGATGTGATTTTAAATTATAAGAACTAAATAATCTTAGGTGGGCCATACCAATCAAAATAATATGATGAATAACCATTAAAAACCTTTTGAAGGCCACAAAAGTTTTGGATCAATTTGATCTTTGTAGTTTACCTTCATCTAGATCTTCTTTACATTATCAACAAGTTGGATTGCAAATAAACATTACTAAAACCTTACGATGGGCTCTTTATAATTTTTAATGGTGAGGTACTATATTATCATTCTTTCCAGTGGTGTGGTCCACTTAATATTTAAATCTACACAATTTTTTATACCCGGCCAAAAAATGGGTTGGAGAAATGTATGGGCGGCAAGGATATAGAACACATCATCAAAATCTCATTTTTTTTATATAACTTTTCAATTTTTCTTGTCAAAATACAAAATCTAGTTTTCTTTTTTTTTAAATATATTTTTTTACAATTTGACAATTTTTTCACAATTTTGTTTATTTTTTAAAATTTTATTTTTCAAAATATCATTTTTTTATCGAAATCTCACTTTTGTTATCCAACTTTTCAATTTTTTCTTGTCAAAATACAAAATTTAGTTTTCTTTTTTAAAAAATATATTTTTTTTTACAATTTGTAAATTTTTTCACAATTTTATTTAATTTCTTAAATTTTCTTTTTTAAAATATCATTTTTTTAATCTCACTTTTGTTATATATAACTTTTTAATTTATCCTGTCAAAATACAAAATCTAGTTTTCTTTTTTAAAAAATATATTTTTTTTCAATTTGTCAAAATTTTCACAATTTTGTTTAATTTTTAAAATTTTCTTTTTCAAAATATCATTTTTTTATCGAAATCTTTTTTATTTTCAAAATTATCAGTAGTTTTTTTTTTTTTTTCAAAATTTAAATTTTTCTTAAGCATTGTTAATTATTTTTCTAAGTTTCTTAACATTTTTTTTTGAAATTCATAATTTTTACGAATAGCTTAATTGAGCATTAGAGACGGTTTAGGACCGTCTCTAATAGAGACGGTCTAGGGCCATCTCTAATAGAGACGGTCCTTCACCATCTCTAATAGAGACGGTCTTTGACAGTCTTTAATAGAGATGGTTTTTGATAGAGCTGTGAGACGGCTAAGGATCGTCTCTAATAGAGACGGTCTTTGACAGTCCTAGATTGCAAGTAAAAGATAGCCAATGACCGTCTCTAATGTAGACGGCCAATGACCGTCTCAAATGACCGCATACAAGATGGTGAAGGACCATCTCTAATGCGGACGGTCAATGACCGTCTCAGATGACCCATATAAGACGGTCAACGACTGTCTTAAATGATCTGTGGACGTTCAAATTTTTTAGACTATTAAAGACGGTCAGGGGCCGTCTAAAATTTTAGAGACGGTTTACGACTGTCTCTAAAGCGTCTTTAAACCAAGCATTTTTAGAGACGGTCTAAAACCATCTCTAAATTCGTCCTTTTTTTTTCATTTTTCACGTAGTGGTATGTGTTATGCCACGTGTGGGCAGCACCCTGATGTATGTGTATGTCCAGGCCGTGGACGGCCTGGACGTTGGGTGTGTTATATATATATATATATTATATTAATATATAATATGATATATTATATATTATATATTATAATACAATATTTTGTATATATATTACAAATATATGAGGGTGGGCCCTACGTGGGACCCATCTCTGTCTTTAAATGCTTAAAGTTGTACCAGCAGCAACTCTGTTATAAAATATATTGTATATTTTATATATGTACCTTTTAAATGCTTAAAACTGCACAGTAGCAGGTATGTTTATAAAATATATTTCATATTATGTATATATGTACATGAGGGTGGGCCCTACGTGGGACCCACCTCTGCTGCTATTTAAGCAGCATTAGCTGCATGTACGGTAGCTATATAGCTGGCATGTGGCATGTAGACCTGCTGCTGTAAGCCCCACCTATTCCATCCACGCGGTCTATTTATGGGACCCACCATGAGGCATGTGTTGTATACAAACCAACCAACCATTTGAAGACATCATTTTATGGCGTGAGCAAAAGAATGGGTCAGAAAGTTCAGTGGAACCCACCATTTAAATAATGGACCGTGACATCCACCGTTCAAAACTTCTATCAGCCACCATAGTTCCCAATATTGTTTCCACGTCATTTATCTCTATGTTAACTTGGGAATAGGTCGGACCTCAAATATACATAAGGGTGGCCCCGATTTGATATACATGAGGCCCATCGGTGCGACCCATTTGATGTACATGAAGCCCGTTGGTGTGGCCCATATAGTGTGACCCATGTGATGTGGTCCGCTTGACATAAGAGGCCCATTGAGATGTATTCGAGGCCCTGGTGCGAGGCCCACCTATTGTGTGTAATGTGATGTATGTTGGCCCGTATGACAAGGCCTATGTGATGTAAATGAGGCCCATCATGATTGTATGTGAGGCCATGGGCCCACCATATGTTTAGCCGTATGTAGGTCACCCCTTGGGAGCAATGTTGGTTTGACATCCACATTGATGGACAATGATGGTTAGATGTCCTCATTGTGACCTTCTCTTAGGCCTTGTTAGGCCCTTTCTCTTCAAGGGTTAACCCAAATAAGTGGGCCCTATTCGCCATAGACGGATGACTCCGTGCTATCGGATTTGATACAACCATGGTCGGGTGTCGATCCTTATACTATGGTTGATCGGCTGATCATCTATGGACCCCGCTTTATTTATCTGATATTTATCGGTGCCGATTGTTGAGACCGACGCCGACTAATGACCCTGACTATCGGTGCCGATTACCGATGCTGATTATCGATGCCGATTGTCGAGGCCGACGCTGATTATCGACCCTGATTATCAGTGTCGATGATCGATGTTGATTATCAGTGTTGATAATTGATACCGATTATGAGTATGTGATAACATAACAGTATAATACATGCCCATGCGCATCATCTGTATGCTTATGATGAGATGAGTGATTGATCATAGCACATGCCATTGAGCATATTGTTATGGGACTCCCTGGAAAAGGGAGATGCCTACATGAGGGCGCGATACGCGCATGATTGTTGTATGATTGGATAGTGTGATTCATGCATTTCGCATTGTGTGACATGGTTTTTGTATGCCCTAGCGACATCAGGGTCATAGCTGCCACAGGCATATCGTGGTTGGCAGGATTGGATACCAGAAATCTTGTTCTACATGGGGTGTTATAGATATCCCTGGGTGAAAGTCCCTAAACCCTTATGGTACCAGGAGGTTGCTCCAACGTCTAGACCGAGTGGGTATATGAGCGCTGAGTGCTGATTACCAGAAAGCTGCACTTTTCACTATGTCGTGGTCGGTTGGAAGGGGGTGCGGCCTTACCCGCCCGAGAGGAGGGGGCAAAGCTAGGCTGAGTTTGAACAGCTCGAGGAATGGGTCTGCTATCGACGAGCCGAGCCCGATATTGGCAGGCAGATAGTGAGGTCTCTTCCACTCACCTTATTGCGCGCGATGGGGCGACAATCTGGTTCGGAGTGTACTAGACCCCAGTGATATTCCAGATTTGAGTTGTATTGATATGTGAACTTAGATGAGGATTCGTATGCTTGAGTTGCATCTTGCATCGCATGGCCTTGGTATGGCTGACATCATTCATGCCTTGCATCGCATAACCTTGGTACGACTAATGGTATTCATAGATCCATCAACATGTTCCACATTACTCTGATACTGCATAATTGTATTACTACCTTATGCACACACTTTCACCACCCTCTAAGGTTTCTATAAGCTTATGCATGACCGTTGCGTGCAGGTGACGTTGGACCACAGTAGCGTTGAGGTAGGAGCATATAACAGATCATCTTAGAGCTTGTTGTCCATTATCATTGTATTTTCCTTTATGCCCATTGTGCTTGTAAAGTTTTTTATCATAGTGGAAATGTGATAGAGTTTTTGGTTGTTTTTTGTGGGGTATGCCTTTGGTTATGCTTATTATGAATCAAACTGACGTTGAAAATCCTCCTCGTAGCATCCCAAGATCAGAACCTGGCGAATGGGCGCTGGAAGCCGAGAATGGGGTACTACGGAGGCTGTCGGCGCCGGATTCGGCTATCGAAAATTTTGTGAGCCCAGTTTCTGAGTTTGAGGCGTGACAATAGTTAAGAGGGTTACCCTCCCATAAAAATATTCATAATCATTTATTTGGCCCACCTGGATGTGGTTCATAGATCCATCCCATTCATTTTGTGTGTCCCACTTGGATGAGTAGTCAGACCAAGTTTCATACACATCCAAAACTCATGGGGGCCCCACCAAATGCTTTTATAAGTTTTAGGGATGTCTTCACATATTTTTAGATGTTATGGCCCACTTGAGTTTTGTATATGACTGATTTTTGGACTTAAAGGGGACACATAAAATGCATGGTGTTGATGTTCTACACACATCGTGATGGGGTGCACATAGATTAAACTCATGGGAAGTTCCCATGAGGTGACCTTATAGTACCATTTCATTATTTTAAGTAACTCCTTCATGGGTGTTACTCTAATCGTGTAGGGTCCACCTTGATATGTTTTATGTATATCGACACCGTCCATATATTTTTCCATCATATTTTAGGATGTGATTTCAAATCATAAGAACTCAATAATCTCATGTGGGCCATACCAATCAAAACAATGACGAATAACTATTAAAAACCTTTCGAAGGCCACAAAAGTTTTGGATCAATTTGATCTTTGTAGTTTACCTTCATCTAGATCTTCTTTACATTATCAACAGGTTGGATTGCAAATAAACATTACTAAAACCTTAAGATGGGCTCTTTATAATTTTTAATGGTGAGGTACTATATTCTCATTCTTTCCAGTGGTATGGTCCACTTAAGATTTAAATCTACACAATTTTTTATACCCGGCCCAAAAATGGGTTGGAGAAACATAGGGGCGGCAAGGATATACAACACATCATCAAAATCTCACTTTTGTTATCTAACTTTTCAATTTTTCTTGTCAAAATACAAAATCTAGTTTTCTCTTTTAAAAAATATATTTTTTTACAATTTGTCAATTTTTTCACAATTCTGTTTAATTTTTTAAATTTTCTTTTCCAAAATATCATTTTTTAAATCTCACTTTTGTTATCTAACTCTTCAATTTTTCTTGTCAAAATACAAAATCTAGTTTTCTTTTTTAAAATATATATTTTTTCATAATTTGTCAATTTTTTCACAATTTTGTTTAATTTTTTAAATTTTCTTTTTCAAAATATCATATTTTTAATCTCACTTTTTTTATATAACTTTTCAATTTTTCTTGTCAAAATACAAAATCTAGTTTTCTTTTTTAAAATATATATTTTTTTACAATTTGTCAATTTTTTCACAATTTTGTTTAATTTTTTAAATTTTCTTTTTCAATATATAATTTTTTTTATCGAAATCTTTTTTTTTCAAAATTATCAACAGTTTTTTTTTTTTTTTCAAAATTTAAATTTTTCTTAAACATTGTTAATTATTTTTCTAACTTTTTTTTCGAAATTCATAATTTTTTTGAGCTTCTTAATTTTTGACAATGTTTAAGAAAAATGATATTTTGAAAAAGAAAATTTAAAGAGATGGTTTAAGGTCCTTGACAATCTCTAATAGAGACGGTCTTTGACAGTCTCTAATAAAGACGGTCTTTGACAGGGCTATATGATGGCTAAGGAACGTCTCTAATAAAGACGGTCCTTGATAGTATCTAATGAAGACAGTCTTTGACAGGGCTATAAGACGGCTGAGGACAATCTCTAATAGAGACGGTCTTTAACAGTCTCAGATTATAAGTAGAAGACGGCCAATGACCGTCTCTAATGCTGACGGCCAATAACCGTCTCAGATGACCGCAGTTAAGACTGTCTCAGATGACTGCATATAAGACGGTCTTCGACCATCTTAAATGATTCGTGGACGTTCAACATTTTAAGACAATATTAGGAACGGTCAAGAGCCGTCTAAAATTTTAGAGACGGCTTATGGCCATCTCTAAACCGTCTTTAAACCAAGGAATTTTAGAGACGGTCCTGGACTGTCTCAAAATCCATCCTTTTTTTCCATTTTTCACGTAGTGGAGGGAGAAGCAAACCACTGGTGGAAAGCAGCGAAAAGAGCTGCTGTTGCATAAATGATTTAGACATGAGAAAAATTTTATGGGAGATTTTGAAATTGTGGTTTAAACCGCTATAGTAGAAGTATGGAATAGGTCAAAGTGTCCTTGGGGGGGGGGGGGGGGGGGGTGAATAGGACTTTTTAAATTTTATACCAATTTAAAATCCCAATTCCCTAATCTTGAACTAATATGCAATTAATCAAGATGGAGCAACCTTAACTCTATAGGCTTCCAAGCTAAGTAGAGAATCCAAACAATAGACTACTTAGGTAGAACAATTTAAGTAATTAGTCTATGTAGAATGTATGAGTATGTGGGATGTGATTCCTATTAGTTGTAACCATTCACATGCATTAATTTAAGCATCCAAGATAAGCATGATCAATTGAGTACACAAATAGCAATCCCAAACATAATCATATATAGTGGTTCGACTATGTGCCTACTCCACTCCCGGTGTACGCACTCAACCCTTGAGTGTACCAGATTTCACTAACGGAGGTTTTAAATCAGGTTCACCTCAAATTGTTATAACCTACACAAGGTTGACACAAGTACCTACACAAGGTTCCTAAGGATGCATACATAAGGCAGCCACACATGCCTACATAAGGCAATCAATGCCTACACAAGGCACTCAAATGTGTCTACACAAGACAACTAATCATGCCTACACAAGGCACTCAAATGTGTCTACACAAGACAACTAATCATGCCTACACAAGGCAACACGAGGCAAACAAACATGCCTACACAAGGCACAATAGTTCCTACACAAGGACATTATACGTATTCTCCCATCGGAGGCCTATAAAAGTCTTGGTAGGTTTGTGTAACACAACCTAAAGATCAATCGTACATAAGGAAGGATCTCCAGATTCTATGGACTCTTAAACACTTACCTATAAGTAGGTGAGCCCCGTTTAGCACATGGTGAACACGATCTCCCTTGATGACGGAGATTCTTCAGCTCCCTTGAATCGTAATGCTCCCTTGAATCGTAATATTTAAAGATGCTCCAATATAAGTAGTTGGGGTTGGGTCAAGGTTTTTTTTTTTTTGGAATCTACTTTACTAAATGTGAATCATTAAGAGAGTAATTCCAAGGTTTGTGCATTCAAGAGATTCCAGCCTAATGATTTTCCATTAAGAAGTTGCTAGAAAATCCTTGAATGGTGAAGTTCATTCTCTAATCTAATCTATTGAGTATTCAATGAATTAGAAAGGGTTGGAGAATGAACTTCCATGAGAAGAATGATAAAAGATGGTAGGTAAGAAGTTACCTCCTTAGAACTCTTTTTTTTTTATCAATACAAACGCTAGAACTGAGCTTCTGTTTATAAAGGCAAAATGTCCAATGGTAATATAATTGTCAGAATGTGACGGCGTTCGATGTCATCAAAGTTGATTTGGTGACATCGAATTTGTATTTCGATGTCATCGAATCTAGCTTGATTACTCAAAATTATGCGTGATTTTCCTTCGAAGCTTGTTGGACGATTTTGTGTCCTTATTCGATGTCATCGAGGTTTGAATCTTGATGTCATCGAATCTAATTTGATTCCTCGAAGTTTTTAAAAGATTTTCCTTTAAAGCTCGCTGGGCATTTTCTTGTCCTTTATCGATGTCATCGAAGTTTGAATCTCGATGACATTGAGTCTAGTTCGATTCCTCGAATTTTCCAGATGATTTTCCAAGAAGCTTACTGGACAGAAACTCTAAGTTCTTCAAGCCATCGAATCACCATCGATGTCATCGAATACATATGTTTGATGTCATCGAAGGTATGTTTGATGAATCAAATTTTCAGTCCAAATATATATGTGGTTACTGGATAAATGAGGATCACTTTTCGATGTCATCAAACACGAGTGTTCGATGTCATCGACCCAGGCTCGATGACTAGAAGTGACATGCAGAAAACTTAGACAATATATCTCTTTGCACCAAGTTTTCAAGTATTAAATTCCTTTGTGATTCTACGATTTTTAAAGGGAATTATATACCTGGGTGTTTTGGACATGAGATGTGAGGTTTAATTTTACCTTTGACATTCTTGAATCACCCATCCAGTTGAGGCAGCATCTTGTATTGCCTTCATATGGGGCTCACTTGACTTACTGACTCAACCGTCACGCTAATTGACAAACAAAGTGTCATGCCCCAAACTCGAAAACCGGGCTCACAAAATTCCCGATCGCCGAATCCGGCGTCGACAACCTCCGTAGAACCCCATTCTAGGCACCCGACACCCATTTACCAGGTTCCAATCCTGGGATCTTATAAGGAGGATTTCTAATATCAATTTGATTCATAATGAGCATAACCATAAGCATAACCCACGAACAATAACCACAAGAATACCATCACAAAATCCACTATGATAAAAAAACTTTTAAGTACAATGCGTATGAAAGGAAAATACAAGATAATGATAATAACAGAAACTTCAAAAGCTCGACTGCACACTCCAACTCTGATGAGGCTACGGCTGCGTCCTAGCGTTACCTGCACGCATTAATTGTGCATAAGCTTATAGAAAGCTTAGAGGGTGGTGTAAGTGTGTACGCAATATAAGCATGCTCAGAATATAAGGTCAGAGTAATGCGGAGTCATGCTGATGGGTATATGAATGCAATTAGCCGTACCAAGGCTATGAGGTGCAGAATATGAATGTTATTAGTCATATCAAGGCCATATGATGCATAATACAAGTCAAGCATTCCAATCCTCATCATATATCAGTACAGTTCTCATTCTGGATATTCACCAGAGTTCAGTACACTCCAAATGGCACTGCCGCTCTCCTAGGCGCACAGTCCAAGTGAGCATAAGAAACCTCACTATCTGCCTGACCAATAGTCCACCAATACCTATCAGGCACATTAATAGCAGACCCATTCACGAGGTGGTCAAACTCAGCCTAGTATTGCCCCATACTCTCGGGTAAGTAAGGCCACACCCCTTCCCAACTGACCACGACACATTGGGAGACGCGGCCTCCTGGTATTCGGCCATCATGAGCTCATATGTCCACTCGGTCTCGACATTGGAGTCATCCTCTGGTGTCATCCGGTTTAGGAATTTTCACCTAGGGACATCTATGGCGCCCCGATGCTTAGTAATAATATTTTCGGTATCCAATTTAGCCACCCACGATGTGTCTGTGGAGGCTATGGCCCTGATGTTGCTAGGGCATATAATAATCATAACCACACAAACGCAAGTGCATGAATCACACTACCAGTCATGCAATAATCTTGCGCGTACCACGCGCTCATGTAGGGTAACTCCGCCTATCAGGGATCCCATAAACAATCTACCCAAAGGCATATGCTATGATCAGTCACTCCTCACATCAGGCATACATATGATGCTTATGATCATGACTCATGGATATATACTAAGCATGTTATGTGGTGATGGGCTCTGTCATAACAAAAACGGGCCTAGACGGCCTACGTGCTACAAGTATGGGCCTATCAATGGGCCCTAGGGAGAGTCATAATGCGGACATTTAACTAACATTATCCTTATAATGTGGACGTCAAACCACCATTGTTCCCAAGGCACGACCTACCATGAATCATACATTGCAATGGGCCTTATGTACATCCTGTTGGGCCTCGACCCAAGGACCCAAATACATCAAGTGGGCCGCATAGCATGTGCCCCATATCTATATCAAGGTGAGCCTCAATGGGCGGGCCACAAATACATCAAGTTGGGCCTAATCATATGGGCCTCATATGTATATATATATATATATATATATATATATATATATATGTCGAATAGGCCACACTAATTGGGCCTTACATACATTGCAATGGCCATAATCCATGGGCCTTGCATGCATCACAATGGGCCTCATAACCTGGGCCATAAACATGGTAAATGGGCCACATCTTATGGGCCACGCCCAAATCTAAGTGGTGATAATGATTCCCACAATAAAATCCCCACGGCCCGCCATAACATTTATTTCCCATTCATTTTGATCGTAAGGTCCTAAGGGACTTCAATGGTAGTCGTTCAATCCTCACCGTGCATCGTAGTCCACATGATAAATAGATCTGTCTTATTTTTGTCTCAAGCCTTAAAATTATTTATTATTATAATTTTTTTTTCAAAAATGGTTGGATGGTTTGGATGCAACACATGCATCATGGTGGATCCCATAGGTATGGGAAGGATGGACGACATACATGAGGTACATACCTCGTGGTGGGGCCCACACTAATGGAAGGTGTGGATCACAATACATACATCAGTGGGTCCCATGTGGGGACCACCATGATGTTTATTTTCCACCCGGCCCGTTGACAAGGTCACAGAAACGTGGGCTCACTGTAATGTTTATTTTTCTCCCAACCTGTTGATGAGGTCACGTGGACCTGGGGCCCCCCATAATGTATGTTTTCCACCCAATCAGTGGGTAAGGTCGCACGGACCTGGGCCCACTATAATATTTATTTGCATCCAACCTGTTGATAGGGTCACGTGGACCTGGGGGCCCATTGTAATATGTATTTTCCACCCAACATGTGGATATGGTCACGCAGACCTGGGCTCACCGTAATGTGTACTTTCCATCCAAACCTGTTGATAGGGTCACACGTGACCTGAATTGAGGAGGAAAAATAAATTTTATTTTGATCTAAAACTTTTGATCCAAAAAAAATGGGGTTTCAATGGTATACATTCAATCCCAGTATTTCCTCTGTCGTGGGCCACCTGAGCATTGGATATGGCTTAGTTTTGGGTGGCCCACAGCCAGGGATGGGGGCCAACAAATGGATGGCGTGGATGTTTAAAACACACATCATGGTGGGGCCCATGGCTGGACCATGGGTTCAGCCCGTCCGTCCGTCCATCAATGCAGGACGCTGCTGCATCCCCAGCAGCAGCAACAGCGGCTGCTTCCTTCATTTTTTTTCTTTAAAAAAAAATCATTTTCTCACGGTTTTTCACAGGTGGGCCCCGTATCAGAAAAATCCAACCCAGCCATTGGTCCCTGTGGCTCAATATAAACCCCATCAAGTCCAATATTAGATGATTTTTGATGTACAGAAACACCAGGGAGTATTTCAATGGTAGGAACATTGTTTTCTATACTATGGCACGCCAGGAAACCAGATTAGCCTCATTTTTCGGCTTAATGCCTAAAATGATCTGAGAAAAAGGATGGACGGCTTGGATCAACTACATACATCAAAGTGAGGCCTGCAGGAGCAGTCCACCCCAAATTTGCAATATAATATTATATTATTATATATTTTTTTTGTTAGCTTGTTAGTACTTACCCATGTCAGCGCACACACTCCATGTTAGCCACCCTTGGCTCACGTCCAGTGTCCAGAGACGCTGGACGGCATGGATATACACAACATCATGATGGATCCCATATGTACGTGGCCCACCTGATTTTTGATGAAGCTGATACTTGTGCCTTTCCTTCCGTCCGGGCCCACTAATGGGATGGATGGTGTAGACCCACACATCGAAATGACGGTCCCACATGAAGGTAAATGGATTAAAAATATGTAATCCATGGTGGGACACACACACTAGATGCGCCACACACCCTTCATCATCATCATCATATAAGGAGAGAGAGAGAGAGAGAGAGAGAGAGAGAGAAATACACGTGAAGGGGAGGGACCCCGCCATTATTGGGCCCTCCCAAATACGATGCATACATCAAGTGGGTCCCACAACAAGTGAGCCCTTAAAATTAAAAACAACGGTAGATCACCCACCTCTAGGCCTTCTCTTTGATCCCTTGGACTCCTTAGCTCTTTACCTTCACTTTTGATGGAGGTTGATGGGGTTTTGATGGTAGGGATGAGAGATGAGAAGGTGGGCCACACTTGTTGCTCTTGGAAATGCTTGGAAAGGTTTGGACATGATGTGCTTGGGTGGTTTGAGAAAATGGGAGGGAGAGAGAGAGGATGGGATGATATGGATGGGATGATGTAAGGGAGGTATGGGTTTAGTTTGAAATTTTGTAAAGAGGGATGGGTTGTTTGAAAACTTATAAAAGAGGAGTAGTGAGGGGAGGGAGAGGTTTGACTTATGGGAAAAGAGAGAGAGGCCACTTTTACTTGTTGTTGGGTGAGGTGGCATGGAGGTAAGGTGGTGTACTTGACTAGATTTGATATGACATGTCGTAGAGATTCCCTCGAAGTTCCCAACGTGCGGCGTTTCTTCAGAATGAACGCGGACCCACAACTTCTAGCCTGGGTATCGGTTCGGTACACGAGTCACGGCATTGGAACCGCGACGACGGCGCAGTCACTAGGGTGCAAGTTTCGGTTCGAGCCGACTTCTGCATGTAGGACTTGGCTTAGGATCACATGCAAACATCAGATACGGGTCGAGGATTGCCAGAATTCGACCGAAAGGACCGATGAAGCCAATGAAACGGTACTTACTAGGATATGGGCCTTACAACTCTCCCCTCCATATAAAAATTTCTTCCTCAAAATTTACACAATCATTGCAAGTACACATAACTCATAATAGAAGAGGAAACAATGCATCGTCGTATAAAATCGGAGACAACATATAGGATACAACATACAATCAATCATCAAAGAGATGGGGATAACGCTCTCAAATCTCAGCCTCGCACTCCCAAGATGCCTCATCAATAGAATGGTGACCCCACTGGACCTTCACCAAGGGAATGAGTTTAGTCTGGAAGACCCGCTCCTTCCGATCAAGAATACGAACTGGCTGCTTAGTGTAAGAAGCATCCTCACGAACCTCTAACGGCTGCCAATCAATAACAGGAACAATGTCTGACCCACACTTCCTCAGCATAAAGACGTGAAAGATGTTGTGGACGTCAGACAACTGAGATGGTAAGGCAAGCCGATAGGCCACGACGCCAATTTGCTCAGTGATCTCGAAAGGTCCAATGAATCTCGGGGAAAGCTTGCCCTTCGCTCCAAATCGAACAACGCCCTTCATGGGCGAGACCTTGAGATATATGTGGTCCCCTACATTAAACTCCAAGGGACGATGCCAGCGATAAGCAAAACTCTTCTTCCGGCTCTGAGCTGTGCACATCCTCTGCCTGATGATATCGATAACCTCTGACGTCTACTGCACAAGCTCGGGACCTAGGAGACGCCACTCTCCGACCTCGGTCCAACAACTCGGAGATCTGCACGGTTTACCATATAATGCCTCAAAAGGTGTCATGTCAATGGTCACCTGATAGCTGTTGTTGTATATGAACTTAGCTAATAGCAGATGCTCATCCCAGCTACCCACGAAGTCAATCATGTAGGCCCGAAGCATATTCTCAAGGATCTGGTTGACCCTCTTGGTCTGGCCATCGGTTTACGGATGATACGCAATGCTGAGCTATAAATTAGTGCCCATAGCTCTCTGAAAGCTCCTCCAAAACTGAGACATGAACCTCAAGTCTCGATCAGAAATGATCGAGATTGGAAAGCCGTGCGGTCTCACAATCTCCTTGATGAATAATCTCGCAAGCTGGTCCAAAGGCCAAGTCGCACGAATCGCAAGAAAATGTGCCGACTTCGTCAGACGATCAACATTGTCACGGCCCAAACTCGGAAACCGGGCTCACAAAATTTTTGATCGCCGAATCCGGCACCGACAGCCTCCGTAGAACCCCATTCTCGGCTCCCGGCACCCATTTACCAGGTTCTGATCCTGGGATCATATAAGGAGGATTTCTAATATCAATTTGATTCATAATGAGCATAACCATAAGCATAACCCACGAACAATAACCACAAGAACACCATCACAAAATCCACTATGATAAAAAAACTTTTAAGTACAATGCATATGAAAGGGAAATACAAGATAATGATAATAATAAAAACTCCAAAAGCTCGACTGCACGCTCCAACTCTGACGAGGCTACGGCTGCATCCTGGTGTCACCTGTATGCATCAATCATGCATAAGCTTATAGAAAGCTTAGAGGGTGGTGTAAGTGTGTGCGCAATATAAGCGTGCTTAGAATACAAGGTCAGAGTAATGCGGGTCATGCTGTTGGGTATATGAATGCAATCAGCCATACCAAGGCTATGCGGTGTAGAACATGAATGCTATCGGTCATATCAAGGCCATGCGATGCATAATGCAAGTCAAGCATTCCAATCATCATCATATATCAGTACAGTTCTCATTCTGAATATTCACCAGGGTTCAATACACTCCAAATGGCACTGCCGCTCTCCTAGCGGCACAGACCAAGTGGGCGTAAGAAACCTCACTATCCGCCTGACCAATAGTCTGCCAATACCTATCCGGCATGTCGATAGCGGACCCATTCACAAGTTGGTCAAACTTAGCCTAGTATTGCCTCCTACTCTCGGGTAAGTAAGGACACACCTCTTTCCAACTGACCACGACACAGTGGAAGAACGGCCTCCTAGTATTCGGCCCTTGTGCACTCATTTATCCCCTCGGTCTCGACGTTGGAGTCATCCTCTGGTACCATCGGGTTTAGGAATTTTCACCCAGGGACATCTATGGTGCCCCGATGCTTAGTAACAATATTTTTGGTATCCAATTTAGCCACCCACAATGTGTCTGTGGAGGCTATGGCCCTGAGGTCGCTAGGGCATAAAATAATCACAACCACATAAATTGAAGTGCATGAATCACACTACCAGTCATGCAATAATCCTACGCGTACCACGCGCTCATATAGGGTAACTCCGCCAATCAGGGAGCCCATAAACAATCTACCCAAAGGCATATGCTATGATCAGTCACTCCTCACATCAAGCATACATATGATGCGTATGATCATGACTCATGGATATATACTAAGCATGTTATGTGGTGATGGGCTCTATCATAATGAAGATGAGCCTAGATGGCCTACGTGCTATAAGTATGGGCCTATCAATGGGCCCTAAGGAGAGTCATAATGTGGACTTTTAACCAACATTATCCTTACAATGTGGTCGTCAAACCACCATTGCTCTTAAGGCACAACCTACCATGAATCATACATTGCAATGGGCCTTATGTACATCCTGTTGGGCCTCGACCCAAGGACCCAAATACATCAAGTGGGCCGCATAGCATGTGCCCCATATCTATATCAAGGTGAGCCTCAATGGGCGGGCCACAAATACATCAAGTTGGGCCTAATCACATGTGCCTCATATGTATATATATGTCGAATAGGCCACACCAATTGAGCCTTACATACATTGCAATGGCCATAATCCATGGGCCTTGCATGCATCACAATGGGCCTCATAACCTGGGCCATAAACATGGTAAATGGGCCACATCTCATGGGCCATGCCCAAATCTAAGTGGTGATAATGATTCCCATCGTAAAATCCCCACGGCCCGCCATAACATTTATTTCCCATTCATTCTGATCGTAAGGTCCCAAGGGACTTCAATGGTAGCCGTTCAATCCCCACCGTGCATCGTAGTCCACATGATAAATAGATCTGTCTTATTTTTGTCTCAAGCCTTAAAATTATTTATTATTACTATTTTTTTTTTCAAAAATGGTTAGATGGTTTGGATGTAACACATGTATCATGGTGGATCCCATAGGGATGGGAAGGATGGACGACATACATGAGGTACATACCTCTTGGTGGGGCCCACAATAATGGAAGGTGTGGATCACAATACATACACCAGTGGGCCCACTGTAATGTTTATTTTTCTCCCAACCTGTTGATGAGGTCATGTGGACCTGGGGCCCACCATAATGTATGTTTTCCACTTAATCAGTGGGTAAGGTCACACGGACCTGGGCCCACTATAATATTTATTTGCATCCAACCTGTTGATAGGGTCACGTGGACTGGGGGCCCACTATAATATGTATTTTCCACCCAACATGTGGATAAGGTCACGCAGAACTGGGCGCACCGTAATGTGTATTTTCCATCCAAACCTGTTGATAGGGTCACACGTGACCTGAATTGAGTAGGAAAAATAAATTTTATTTTGATCCAAAACTTTTGATCCCAAATAAAGGGGTTTCAATGGTATACATTCAATCCCAGTATTTCCTCTGTCGTGGGCCACCTGAGCATTGGATATGGCTTATTTTTGGGTGGTCCTCAGCAGCAGCAGCAACGGCTGCTTCATTTTTTTTCTTTTTTTTAAAAAAAAAATCCATTTTCTCACAGTTTTTCACAGGTGGGCCCCGCATCAGAAAAATCCAGCCCGGTCGTTGGTCCCTGTGGCTCAATATAAACCCATCAAGTCCAATATTGGATGATTTTTGATGTACAGAAACACCAGGGAGTATTTCAATGGTAAGAACACTGTTTTCTATACTATGGCCCGCCAGGAAATCAGATCAGCCTCATTTTTCGACTCAACGCCTAAAATGATCTAAAAAAAAGGATGGACGGCTTGGATCAACTACATACATCAAAGTGAGGCCTGTAGGAGCAGTCCACCCAAATTTGCAATATAATATTATATTATTATATTTTTTTTTTATTAGCTTGTTAGTACTTACCCATGTCAGCGCGCGCACTCCATGTTAGCCACCCCTGGCTCACGTCCAGCGTCCAGAGACGCTGGACGGCATGGATATACACAACATCATGATGGATCCCATATGTACATGGCCCACCTGATTTTTGATGAAGCTGATACTTGTGCCTTTCCTTCCGTCCGGGCCCACTAATGCGATGGATGGTGTAGACCCACACATCCAAATAACGGGTCCCACATGAAGGTAAATGGATTAAAAATATGTAATCCATGGTGGGACACACACACTAGATGGGCCACACACCCTTCATCATCATCATCATATAATGAGAGAGAGAGAGAGAGAAATACACGTGAAGGGGAGGGGCCCCGCCACTATTGGGTCCTCCCAAATATGATGCATACATCAAGTGGGTCCCACAACAAGTGGGCCCTTAAAATTTAAAACAACGGTAGATCACCCACCTCTAGGCCTTCTCCTTGATCCCTTAGACTCCTTAGCTCCTTACCTTCACTTTTGATGGAGGTTGATGGGGTTTTGATGGTGGGGATGAGAGATGAGAGGGTGGGCCACACTTGTTGCTCTTGGAAATGCTTGGAAAGGCTTGGACATGAGGTGCTTGGGTGGTTTGAGAAAATGAGAGGGAGAGAGAGAGAGAGGATGGGATGATATGGATGGGATGATGTAAGGGAGGTATGGGTTTAGTTTGAAATTTTGTAAAGAGGGATGGGTTTGTTTGAAAACTTGTAAAAGAGGAGTGGTGAGGGGAGGGAGAGGTTTGACTTGTGGGAAAAGAGAGAGAGGCCACTTGTACTTGTTGTTGGGTGAGGTGGCATGGAGGTAAGGTGGTGTACTTGACTAGATTTGATATGACATGTCGTAGAGATTCCCTCGAAGTTTGCAACGCGCGGCGTTTCTTCGGAATGAACGCGGACCCACAACTTCTAGCCTGGGTATCGGTTTGGTGCGCAAGTCACAGCGTTGGAACCGTGGCAATGGCGCAGTCGCTAGGGTACAAGTTTCGGTTCGAGCCGACTTCGGCATGCAGGACTCGACTTAAGATCGCGGGCAAACGTTGGATACGGATTGAGGATTGCCGGAATTCGACCGAAAGGACCGCGGAAGCCAACGGAACGGTACTTACTAGGATAAGGGGCTTACACAAAGCCACTTTCAAATTTTATCAAAAATATTTTCTCGACAGCATTCAAGATAAAAACGATGCTGAATTTATGAACCTAGAACAAGGAAATCTTACCATAAGCTAGTATGAGAATATATTTACTAAGCTATCTCGCTTTGCATCCTACATTATTCCTAATGAAAAAAAAAAAAAAGAAGCTAAAATGTTTGAACAAGGGTTGAAGACTTCTCTTCGACTAAGGTAGTCCATTTCGAATTCCGAACCTATGCTAAAGTTGTGAACAGAACTTTATTTATCGAGTAAGACCTAAAAGATTTATGGAAAAACCGAGAGCCAACTAAGGTGGTGGCTAATAAACACATAATTGCACTAGAAACATCACAGGGTCAAGATAAGAGACCAAGAACCACGACTTCGGCCCCTTTCACAACTTCTCAGCAATGTCCGAAAATTTACTGACATGTGTTATAATTGTGGCTCAAAAGGGCATACGTCACGCGCTTGTCCTTGACCTTGTTGCCAACCACAAGATCAAAGGCCATCATGGACTTATTCGAGGCCACCTCAACCCCAATCAGGTCAAGGCGGGCAACTTCCACGTCAGGCATCCCAAGGACAGACCTTTGCCTTAGCTCCGCCAGTGGAAGAGGCCGGGGAAAATATAGAATTAGATTAGGACGCAAACCGAAATGTCATAGAAGGTACTTTAAATCATATGTACTTCCTCAATTAAGAATTTATTTGGTTATAGTGCTTTATATTCTTGTATTGCAACTTCATTAGACATGAATTGCTAAGAACTTAGTATTAGGCTTTGGTTGCACAACTAGACACTTGAAGATAAGGTACACCATGGTGATAAAAAAGTGTTGCTAATGATAGTGATGATTAATATGTGTATTCTCGAATCTTGAGGATGAGATTCCTTAAGGGAATAGATTGTAATAACCATTCTTTAACAAAAAAGAAAAAGAAAAAGATTGTAATAACCCGAGTTCGTGAAGTTAGTTATACCTATCCATACAGAAACATGCCTTACAAGGAACATGACGAACTTAGACATACGCTAAATTAGAGCATCACCATCTGTATACATGGTAGACGTGTTTGAATTTTGAGAATGAAATTATTTTAAGTTGGTTAGAATATAACGACCCGGGACTTTGGTGCATGTACACACGTACAAGTGTACATACGCTTACACAGACTCAATCGTACTTTTTAATACACTTGATTATTTGTTGATCCAACTGTTGAGAAGACTTTAGATGAACAAAATAAGTTATCCAACCATTAATTTTTAGATTTAGACCATCACATCACCATAAAATAGACAATGGACATGGTTTAAAGCTTTTATTCTCGATCTTAACCTGTAGAAAACCTGTTTCTAGGGAACGGATCATGATGAAATTTTAGATAATGCTTAGTTAGTCAAATTAAACCATACATTATCAATTTTGAGGCCTAACTCAAAAGATCCACCATCCATCAGATTTTGCATCATATCCTTAAGATGACCACCCGAAAATCTCTTAATGACCATCTTCGCGATCCACAGATGATTCCCTACAAATCTACTAATTTACGCACATTTCCCTCGAAGACATGCTTGGACTTTTTTCTCAAAGTTTCCAAATCTGACATAAGAATTCTACGAATCTTTGAGTCTCTAAAACCGAAAAGGATTTGGTAGACGCCTGTACAACTTATATTATGTACCCTCATCTCATAAGATTATCAATCTGATTATCGATCTGAATGTCAATTTGATAGACGGATCATACATCTATACTAAGATACCCCTAGAAACACCGTGGGACATTTAAACTTTGATCTAAAAGAGATCCGACTATTAAATTTAGAATACAAATCACCTGTAGCCATTCTATTTATAACAATGGATTGAAGCCACCTTCGGACGATCTAAACCCCTCGTTTCGTGGCCGCTAAGGGCTGTGAACTATGGCTAAACTACAATCGAATTTTTATTATCCATGCATATAAACACAATCGAGATGTAGAGTACGTATGCATGCATGCGAACGAGAAAACGTTCCTTCTTGGAATTCTTTTAAAGAAAGTCAATCACCAACAACTTAGGAGGACCCTATTCGACATATCTTAGCCATCAGTCCAGATCGTCACGACATGCGAAGTAGGTCAGATCGTCAACACATGTACATGTACTCGTGCGTGCAATGAACTAAAACCTAGAGTCAATTTTAGCGTGCTTGAACGAAGATTCGAAAAAAAAAAAAAAAAAGTTTCATTTCCTTCCTATAGTCTGAGAGGTTTTCTCCCCTACAAACCTGGGAGAGATTCTCCAGCGATCCGGACCATTCAAAACCATAAATCTCAACTAGTCAAAGCCACTCATAGAGACCATCATCGAACCAAAAGCTTGTAACAACGTGCGAACGAACATTTCCTTTAGGATCTTAGACATCCAAACATGTTGGAGGTCAAAAGGATCAAACGTAGCATCCAATTTTCGTGTTCCTCACCATTTCTTGCAGCAAAACGCTAAAAATTGTGTGAACGTGGAACCCACAATGTAAACCTTCACAAACCTTCAATTTGTACCATCCAGAAGAAGCGGCTTGAAGAAATAGGCCCCGAGTGTGAATCTTCCATTAAAGGGTGACATTTCTACCTCATTTTGAAGCAGAGTCGTGTGATCACTGGCGGGCCCTGGTCCAAATTTTTTTAAAAAAATGCACATTAGGTGGGTCATCTGATGAGTTTTTTAATCAGCATAATAATTATGAAAATCTAGTCATTCCATAGAATGAATAATTAATAACAAACCAGCGTTATTGCGCACGTTGTTTTCGTGAAACACAAGCTGCATCGCCTTAATGATACAATTGCATTAACCTAATGCATAAGAATAGTATGGAATCTTCAAAATCAAATTGGTTCCTATTTTAAAAAATCTCCTATATGAGAGGAATATTTGCACCTAAACCTATGAAAGAAAATTGAGAGACAGAGAGAGCAGGCGTTGGTTTCACATAGAGTTTATAATTGAGTTAGGACTAAGTCGACTTAGCTCCAATCCAGATTCAGTTAGAAAGTGATTTTAGGTCAACAACATGAGAGGTGAGTGGTCTCCTACAATTTTTCATTCTATAATATTATCTCCCCTAAGACTTAGCTATAATTCTAAGCTTCATAAGCTTTCGTGTAGCGTGGTATCCGACGCAATTTCAATTGGTATTAAAGCGGGTTACTCTCAAGGACTTAATCGTCTAAAGTAAGATTCGTAGGGGCTTTAAAATCATGTCTACACATGAGGGGAGTGTTGTTTCATGGCTATCTTATTTTGATGGGTCTGATTATGCCTATTAGAATGATAGGATGATGGTATTCTCGAGATATTTTGTGTAACACCTCGAACTTTTCCATAACCAAGTATTAAAATTTCTTAAGTGTTATCATGAAATTTAACTTATTACGTACATGTGTACGATACCAATATAGCTATCCTAACCTTACATCCATTCTCCAACACGAATCTGACCGTTGGGAATAATCTCCATTCATAGATCAAGTCATCTGACCATTGATTTTAAGATAGGATCATCATATACTGAAATATTCTCACTTGTCCATCATAACCAACTGTTCAGTTAAATATACACTACTAGATAGAGACATTTAATCGTCCACCTTGATTTTGGACCACCCGATCGTAGTAAACTAACTACTTGATCTCTAAATCTGCTCGTACACACATCAAGTTGAGATTACGATTCATTCATCTCCTTCATCAGCGATGAATATGCCTAACCCACCATCAGAACTACAATCTGAGAAACTTATACATCTGAACAAGACACTCGAATCTAACGATACACATGTTTTACCCCCCTAATCAATCCAGAAACCTACCTTGTGTTCTTCCATTTACAAAACTGATCGTACATGTACTTATATACATTGTTAGAGTATTAACCATCAAATCTTCTATTTTTAACATGTCATATGACCATCCATTATGTTGGTTGATATATGTACATTCCCTTAATTAGTTTGGTGAATAATTCATTATTCATAATGATTTAGATATAAGTTTTTTTTTATAAGAATTACCTAAAAATATTCATATAACCATGTAGAACCATTGGATTTTCCAAAACTTTCATCTCAATACTAATTACGAAAATGCCATTAACCTAGACTCTTGAATTTTAGATTACATGGTTCCCACGATCCGTTTGATGTGAAATTTTATGCCATATCTATGTATCATAAATTAATCATACATGTCAAATTTTGGGCCTTAAATAATTGTAAAAGTGACCCAATTGGCAAGTCAACCCCTTAACAGTTGATTTTGGTATTTATTGAGTGAAAAAACCTCGTGGGTAGTCATAGTAGAATATTTCATTTCATATGAACGACTTGAATTGCCTATAATATGGACCAAGTGTGAAATATGAAGAGCCCACTTTAGTAGACTTTTCCTTAGGCGTGAAGTTATCCTGTCAAGGCCTGTCAACTCCTTATAAATCTGGATCTTCTGATTTAACCATTCCTTTTGTCCATCGCAACTCAAATGTGGACCGCACTCTAGTCTTATATGACTACAAGGTTATACAAAATTAAGACACTGATCTATAATCCTACACTATTGAAGGTTGAAGTCAGTTCCTTCTTTCGGTACAAAAGGTGAAATTTTAGATTTAGGCTTTTCCCACCATCAAACAACCACCAAATTTTTTCCTACCGTTTACCTATCCTGACTACACATTTTTCTTAAAAAATTGGGCCCTGATCATTAAGTGTTGATTGTTAATTGAGATCAAGTTCCTTTTGATACCCATTACGAGAATTTTTAAGATAGGTCAATCAAAATTTCGGATTACCAAGAAAATCATATACCCTAGCTCTATTTGACGATCCTAACACAATGGACAAATTAGATTTCAAAAAAGATCACCAGAAAAGGAAATTTTTGAGAAACCCAATCCAAGTGGGATGTAAAACACACCCCTCTCACACGCCCACTCCTTTAAAAAAGAAGTGTGCGTTCCCCTCTCATCTCACACACTCAATCTCCCAATGCCCAAGTAGAAAGAGAGAGAGAGAGAGAGAGAGAGAGAGAGAGAGAGAGAGAGAGAAGGAGAAGCCTAGACGCCCTCTTCCTTCTTCATATGTATAATGTCTCCCTCTTGCTTAAGTGATGTCGTGATTCATATGGAAGCTTTTCATGTAGAAGTTTTCCTACATGGATATCTACCTAGGGTTTAAATCTAAGGCTAAGGTGAGGGATTCCTTTAAGCATACAGTAATCTAATTTCATATGCTTTATTTGTCTTTTTCATGTTATACTTTCATGTTAATATGACTCTCTCTCTGCAATTGTTAATTTACCACCAATAATTATTTATCCTTTGTGAATTATGGTTAAGGCATGATTTTATTTATGCATAATATTTTTTAATTTATGTGGTGTGTTGGATACAAGCCTTGCCCTCGCCTTTACCAATTTTGTTGAGTCAGCCCTTGCTACTCTCCTCTTTGTCAAGTTAGCCCTTGCTATTCTCCTCTTTGTTGAGTTAACCCTTGCAACTTTCCTCTTTATTGAGTTAGCCATTGTTACTCTCATCCTTTATTATGTTAGCCTTGTGCTATCTACCTTTATAGCTTAGGCATGTGTCTTGGAATTCCAAAAATTCCATGATTCAAATCTATTTCTTTATTGATGCAAGTGATGTATTAAAGGTATCACAACTAGTAATTCAAATATTTATAGTGGACATAATGTGTTATGGGTAACGGCTCTCTTGGTTAGCACATAATTCTGTGGGTTAATTGACTTAGTGCACAATCGATGTAAGTAAATTGCCATGCGTGTTACTTCACTTCTTAGGATTGGATATCGCAAATAATCGCTCCATGAACACATCAAGTTACGTAAATTCTCTAATCATGTTGTTGTGTCTCCTTGAGATGTTCGCATAAATTCACGTTAACATTGGACACGCCTGTCACGCCCCGAACTCGGAAACCGGGCTCACAAAATTCCCGATCGCCGAATCCGGCGCCGACAGCCTTCGTAGAACCCCATTTTCGGATCCCGGCACCCATTCACCAGGTTCCGATCCTGGGATACTACAAGGAGGATTTCAAATCATCAGTCTGATTCATAATGAGCATAACACAAGCATAACCCACAACTAATAACCACAAGAACACCACCACAAAATCCACTATGATCAAAAACTTTTTAGTACAATGCGACAAAAAAGGGAAAATACAATGTGACAAAAGAAGCAAACTCCAGAAGCTCAGCTGCACGCTCCAACTACAGCGAGACTATGGCTGCGACTGCGTCCTGGCGTCACCTGCACGCATCAATCGTGCATAAGCTTATGGAAAGCTTAGAGGGTGGTGTAAGTGTGTGCGCAATATAAACGTACTCAAAATGCAAGGTCAGAGTGATGTGGAATCATGATGATGAGCACATGAATGCAATCAGCCGTACCAAGGCTATGCGGTGCAAGATATGACTGCTATCGGCCATACACAGCCATGCGATGCGAGATGCAACTCAAGCATGCCAATTCTCAACATGTATCAGTACAGTTCTCATTCTGGATAATCACCGGGGTTCAATACACTCCAAATGGCACTGTCGCTCTCCTAGCCGCACAGTCCAAATGAGCGTAAGAAACCTCACTATCCGCCTGACCAATAGTCTGCCAATACCTATCCGGCACGTCGATAGCGGACCCATTCGCGAGCTGGTCAAACTCAGCCTAGTATTGCCCCCTACCCTCGGGCGAGTAAGGCCACACTCCTTTCCAACCGACCACGACACAGTGGGAGACGCGGCCTCCTGGTATTCGGCCCTCGTGCGCTCATATATCCACTCGGTCTCGACATTGGAGTCATCCTCTAGTACCATCGGGTTTAGGGATTTTCACCCAGGGACATCTATGGCGCCCGTATGCTAGAACCAAATATTTCCCGTATCCAATCCTGCCACCCACGATGTGTCCGTGGAGGCTATGGCCCTGATGTCGCTAGGGCATATAGTACCTACAATCACACAAATGCAAGTGCATGAATCATACTATCAGTCATGCAACAGTTCTGCGTGTACCATGCACTTATATGGGGCAACTCCGCCTATTAGGGAGCTCGTGACAATCTGCTCGAAGGCATATGCTATGATCAATCACTCCTCATACCAGTCATACATATGATGCGTATGATGATAAATCATGGATCTATACTAAACATGCATATAAGGATGGGCTCTGCGTATCACAGAAATGGGCCTAGACGGCCTGCAGAGTATAAGTATGAACCTATCAGTGGCCTTAAGGAGTGTGACAATGCGGACATTTAACCAACATTGTCCTTACAATGTGGACGTCAAACCAACATTGTTCCCAAGGCTTAGCCCGCCATAAAGCACCATTACACAAACCATAGGAAATCACACATTGCAATGGACTAATATACATCTCATTGGGCCTCGACCCATAGTGCTCAGATACATCAAATGGGCCATCTCATATGGGCCTTATATAAGTCAAGTGGGCCGCATTAGTGGGCCTTATGTACATTGCAATGGGCCATAACCCATGAGCCTTTGAAAACATCACAATGGGTCTTGTAACATGGCCCTTATATATATCAGAGTGGGCCTCGACATCGGGCCACCAATACGTCGAATGGGCCTAACCTCATGGGCCTTATATATGTATCAAGGTGGGCCTCCCCAACGGCTAGAAATACATCAATATGGCTCCATCACATGGGCCTAGGGCCCACCATAATATTTATTTGAAATCCAACCTATTCATAAGGTCACTTGGACCTTGGGTAAGGCCCGCTGAAATGTTCATTTGAAATCCAACTTATTCATAAGGTCACGGGACCAGGGGGCCCACCAGGATGTTTATTTGTCATGCAACTCGGTGGACCCAGAAAGGGTTTCAATGGTAGAGTTCAATTCACACTGTTTCTTGTGATGTGGGCCGCCCGAGCGCTGGATTGGCCTGATTTTTGAGGGGGGTCCATGTCAAATAGTGGCCCACCAAATGGGCGGTGTGGATACAAAATATACATCATGGTGGGGCCCACGGATGGAGCCGTGGGTCCCCGCCTTCTTTTGATCAGCTCCAGCTGCTCTTTTTTTTAAATTTTTTTTTTTGTTTTGGGGCCCACCGAGGTGTGATTCACAATCCAGCCCATCCATTGTGTGGGTCCCATCTAAATGACCGTACAGACCAAGTTTCAACGACATCCAAAACTCAGGTAGGCCCCACCAAGTACTTCTATATGTTTAGACATGTCTTCATATGATTTCAGATGGTGTGGCCCACTGGATCCGCATAAGGCTGATTTTTGACGTGGACGCGACTGAGGGTACTCATCAAACGCACGGTGTTGATTGTCGAGACACATCAAGATGGGGCCCTGGGAAGGTTTCAACACTGAGGATGGTCAAGGGTGGCCAGGAGGCCGGCGGGCAGCTGCGGGGCTTGCTTCTTCCCTTTTTTTTTCTTTTTTTTAAAAAAAACGGTTTTTCTGGTTTTCCTAGGTGGGGCCCGCTTTAGTACGATCCACTCCGTCCATTGGTCTCTGGTGGCTTGATACCAACCCATAGAGTCCAATATTGACCTTTTTCAGAATACAAGAGCATCAGGGAGCAAATCAAAGGTAGGGATACTGTTTCCTATGGTACGGCCCGCCAGAAAATGGGATCAACTTCATTTTTCGGCTCAACGCCTAAAATGAGTTGAGGAACAACATGGACGGCTCGGATCTTACATATACATCAAGGTGGGGCCTGCATGAGTGGCCCACCACTCCTTTCTTCTCTCTTTTTTTTTTTTTTTTTTTTTTTAAGGATCAACGTCCAGCGTCCAGGGACGCTGGACGGTTTGTAAATATTCACCGAAATGTGGTGGGTCCCACGTGAATGTGGCCCACCAATATATATATATATACATATACATTTAATATTTATCTTATATTGTATATATATATAAGTACATATTATATTATATATTATATACATATAATATATAATATATAACATACATATATATATATATATATATATATATATATATATATATATATATATATACATATAAAAAATGCATTGGACCCATCCCAATAGTAGAGGGTGTGGATCATCACCTATAAGAGAGTGGGCCACACCGTCTGATATAGATGGACGGAGGAGATGTAACACCTATCGGTGGGATCCACACCATTACAAAGAAAGAATGAGAGAGATAAAGAGAGAGATACACGGTGAGATAGAGGAACCCCGCCACTATGGGCCCTCTTGATTAAATCACATACATCCAAATGGGTCCCACCAACAAGTGGGCCCTAAAATTTAAATTAATGGAAAAACACCCACCTTATCTTCCTTCTCCTAGCTCCCTTGGACACCTTAGCTCCTTACCTTCACTTTTAATGGAGATTGATGAAGGATGAATGGTTGAGATTGGAGATGAGAGGGTGGGCCACACTTGAAGTTGAGAGAGGAGTGTTGGATGAGTGAAATTTCTCATGGGATTTGGAAAATTTGCTAGAGAATGAGAGGGAGAGATAGAAATAATGGGTGGAGGGATGGGTGGAGGGATGGTTGTAAGAAAGGAGTGATGAGAGGTATGGTTTAGTTTGAAATTGGTGGAGGAGAGGGATGGTTGAAGTTGAAAATGAGAAAAGAGGAATGGTGAGGTGGAAAGATGGTGGACTTTTGGAAAAAGAGGGAATGGGTGAAGTACTTTGAGGCATGGTTGCATTTATGGTTAATTAGAGGGACTAATTGTGTAGAGATTCCTCGAAATCCGCAACGCGCTGTGTTTGAATAAACGCCGATCGGCATCTTCTTACCGGTATCGGTTCGGTGCGCAAGTCACAGCGTTGGAACCGCGGCGACGACGCGGTCGCCAAGACAAAGGTTTCGGATCGAGCCGACATCGGTGTGTGGGACCTGGCTTAAGATCGCACGCAAACGCCGGATATGGTGTGAAGGTTGCCGAAACTTGAAAGAAAGGACCGTAGAAGCCCACGAAACGGTACGGATTAGGACATGGGTCTTACAGCTCTTCCCTCCAAATAAAAATTTCGTCCTCGAAATTTAAACAATCATCACAAGAAAACATAAATCATAATAGAAGAGGAAGCAAGGCATCGCCATATAAATACCAGAGACAACCTATAACATACAACATACAATCAATCATCAAAGAGATGAGGATAGCGCTCTCGAATCTCGGCCTCGCGCTCCCAAGATGCCTCATCCACGAATGGTGACCCCACGAACCTTCACCAAGGGGATGACCTTGGTTCGGAGGACTGCTCCTTCCGATCAAGGATACGGCCGGCTCGATGTAAGAAGCGTCCTCACGAACCTCCAACGGTGGCCAATCAAACAGGAACGATGTCCGACCCACACTTCCTCAACATAGAGACGTGGAAAACGTCGTGGACGCCAGACAACCGAGATGGTAAGGCAAGCCGATAGGCCACGCCAATGCGCTCGGTGATCTCGAAAGGTCCTATGAATCTCGGGGCAAGCTTGCCCTTCGCTCCAAATCTAACTATGCCCTTCATAGGCGAGACCTTGAGATACACACGGTCCCCTACATCAAACTCTAAGGGACGACGCCGGCGATCAGCAACACTCTTCTGCCGGCTCTGAGCTGTGCGCATCCTATCAATAACCTCCGATGTCTCCCGCACAAGCTCGGGACCTAGGAGACGCCGCTCTCCAACCTCGGTCCAACAACTCGGAGATCTGCACGGCTGCCATATAATGCCTCAAAAGGAGCCATGCCAATGGTCGCGATATTGTTGTATGCGAACTCGGCCAATCGCAAATGCTCATCCCTACCACCGAAGTCAATCACGCAGCCGAAGCATATCCTCAAGGATCTGGTTGACCCTTTCGGTGTGGCCATCGGTCTGCGTATACGGTACTGAGCTGCAAATCAGTGCCCATAGCTCTCTGAAAGCTCCTCCAGAACTGAGACGTGAATCTCGGATCTCGGTCAGAAACGATCGAGACGGGTACGCCGTGCAGTCTCACAATCTCCTCAAGGAATAACCTCGCAAGTCGGTCCAAGGGCCAAGTCGCACGAATCGCAAGAAAATGTGCCGACTTCGTCAGACGGTCCACGACAACCCAGATAGCGTCATGACCGCGCTGAGTCCTCGGCAAACCCATAATAAAATCTGTAGATACGTGCTCCCACTTCCACATCGGACGCTCAACGGCCGCAATAGACCAGGGTCTCCGATGATCGGCCTTGACACGCCGGCAAGTGTCACACTCGGCCACAAAAGCTGGCGATCTGGCGCTTCCTCCCCGCATATTCTCCTCATATCACGGTACATCTTCGTCGAGCCAGGATGGATGGAAAACCGCGATCGATGTGCCTCGATCATAAGATCTCTGCGCAACTCAGAATATCCCGGACACACAATCGACCTCTAAAGCGAAGTCCACCATCGGCACCAATCTGCCAATCTGTCTACTCGGATGCCACCGCGGTAATCCTGTAATGACTCGTTTGTCTATCGAGCCTCGATCACCCTTGCGACAAGAGAGGGTTGAATCGACGGCCTCGATAGCTAAATAGAAGGCTGCAGACCAAAATCAAAGTCGTACTCGCTATATCCTCGAGCATCTTCCATTCCTCGAATCATCATATGTGCCACCAGGCCTCGTCTAAGGGCATCCGCCACCACATTCGCCTTGCACAGGTGGTGCTGGAGGTCAAAATCATAATCCTTCAGAAGCTCATCCAGCGTCTCTGTCTCATATTCAGCTCGGACTCTGAGAAAATAGGTACTTCAAGCTCTTGTGGTCGAGAAGAGCTCGAACCTAACCCCATAGAGATAGTGTCTCCACACCTTCGGTGCGAGCTGCCCGCTCCAAATCGTGCGTGGGGTAGTTCCTCATGAACCTTGAGCTGACGAGACGCAAAGGCTACAGTCCTGCCGTGCATCAGGACAACACCCAATCCAATACGCGAAGCATCGGTAAATACCACGAATCCATCACTCCCGGAGGGAAGAGTGAGGACAGGAGCGGACGTCGGACGTCCTTTCACTCCATAAATGCTCGCTCACAAAGGCGTCACTCCAAATAAACTCGCGCCCTTCCGAGTCAACCTGGTCAACGGCGGCAATACGGAGAAGCCCTCAATGAAACGCCGATAATATCCCGCTAAACCAAGGAAAGCTGCGGATCTCGGACGCGTTCGTGGGTTCACTGACGCACCGCCTCAACCTTCGAGGGGTCCATGCGACACCCTCCTCGTCACCACGTGACCGAGGAATCTCACCTCCTCCGGCCAGAACTCGCACTTCTCCAGCTTCCCTTCCTGCCTGGTGGGCACGGAGGGTGCAACGAAATCTCCAGATTCTGCATATGGTCCTCACGGGTCCTCGAATATATCGGAAATGTCATCGATGAAGACCACAACAAACGATCGAGATATGGACGAAAGACCTCGTTCATCAATCGCATGAAGACCGCGGGTGCATTGGTCACCTGAAACACATGACTCGAAACTCAAAATGACCATAACGCATCCTGAAAGGTCTTCGGGATGTCCTCCTCTCGGACACGAATCGATGATAACCAGAACGCAAGTCAATCTTCGAGAAGAACTGCACCCTGCTGATCAAATAAAACGTCTATCCTTGGGAGCGGGTACATGATCTTAATCGTGACCCGGTTGAGCTCGCGGTAATATACACAGAGCCTCAACAAGCCAACCATCTTCATAACGAAGAGTAGGCGCTCCCCAAGGTGAATCGCTCGGACGAATAAATCCCAACTCACGCAATTCGTCCAACTACATTGTGGCTCACGCAACTCCATCGGTGCCATACGTGCAGGGCCTTCGAGATAGGCGTGGTACCGGCACAAGGTCGATCTGGAACTCGATATGACGGCGAGGAGGCAATCCGGGAATTCTTGGAACACGTCGGGAAGTCGCAGACAACTAGCAACCGATCAATACACAAGGCAATAGGCTCCTCGGCTGCGACATCAGGCAAGATAACGGCTCTCCTCGGGGCTCGGCATGAACTGGAACTGCGGCAAGCCTGGTATGCAGAATGTGACCCTCGGAGCAGTCCAAGATAGCGTGATACTCGGAAGCCAATCCATGCCCAAGATAACGCCAAAATCTGACATCCACATACAAGTCGTCGAGCAAAAAGATATCACCGACAAGAACCGGCAAGATGGACAGAAACCCAATACCGTGGTCCTCCCCAAGGGCGTCGATACGATCAATCCCTCACTAGTAGACTTTGTCGGCAATGTCGATCGGCCGAAACCCTCGGACATGAATGAGTGAGAAGCGCCGAATCAAATAATACTCGAGCGATGCATGAAGAGACGGAAGTATACCTCGACGACTCCTCCGGATGACTACGGTCCTGCTGAGCTGCATAGAATCTAACCGGGAGGTGCCTGTCCCCTCCGTGGTGGTCTGGTGCTGCTGCCGCCTCTGCGGCGGCCTATATTGCTGCCTCTCTGCTGCTAGGGCCTCGGTGGCCGAGGTGGCCGTGGTCGCCGATGGGGTCATTCTGTCTTTGAGGGCCGCCGAGGTCACCGTCTGGGAGGCGCTGTGGTGCTCTCGGGATGTGGTGAGGGCCGCGATCCTCTCGATCGCTGAGATGAGGGCGAGGGCACTCGACACCAGCGATGCCCTGTCCCACCACATCCAAAACAAGTCCCCGCAAATGGCTGCTGGGGTGGCGCCGGAGGTGCCGCTGGGCTCTAGCGGTGGGTGGCTCCTATACCTCGTGGTCGTCGCGCGGGGAGGCTCGGAAGTCTCGCCTCTTGTCCCTCCTCTCGATCTCTGTGGCGCCGCCCCACTCGTCTCATAATCCGAGCCCTCCGCACTCTGCTGGAAGGTCGGGCTCGTGCCCAATCAACACCCTCGAAGACCGTAACGTAAGCCGCTCTCGAAACGAGGCCTTCCGCGCCTCATCATCAACCATATATGGCGCAAACCTCGATAGCGCCACGAACCGAGCCGCGTACTGAGCCACGGTCATCTCCCTGCACCAAAGTCTCGAACTCTAGTGTCCTCTGACGTCGAATATGGTCGGGGAAGTACTGCTCGAATCGGTCTACAAAATCATCCCATGTCCGACGTGAGTCGAGTCCTGCGACGCGGTAACCGAGGTCCACGGTGCTCGGCCTCGCCCGAAAAGAAACACCGCAAGAACTCGGGGTCGTGCATGACATGGTATCAAAGATCTTCTCCACATCGGAGCGCCACCTCTCAGCTGCTTTCGGATCTGGCTCGCCCTGGAACCGCGGAACTGCCGGAACTCTCGAAGTAGGGCACTCGCGCGCTCTGCTCTGCTGGTTGAAACAACCGGTGTCTACTCGCCCGAGTGCGGCCGTCACAAATGCGCATCGTGCCAATCGAGAAGCACTCACGATACGGTCGGATCCGCACTAGTATCTGGTGGAGGTGCAGCATCCTCGGGATGGGCGGTATGAATCTCCTGGTAGAGGAGCGACATCCTCAGGCGGAGTAGGAATCTCTGGTGGTAGAGCGGGGTCGTAGGTGGTAGTGCGGAGCCGCAGGTGGGCTGAAGTATCCGATGGTGGTGCGGAGTCGATCGAGTCACTCTCCCCGCGCCATGTCCTACAGAAAGAGCGAAGGTGCCTATCAACTTAAAGACTCGCGAAGGCACGCACGTTAAGGGTCCGTAATAAAAGATCGCTAGGCTATCCGAACTTAGGACTTAATCATTCATAGCGGACATGTAATGTTGTTCTTGGTTATTCCGAGTTATGCTCCGATACCAACTTCTTCACGCGAACTCGCAAACCGGGCTCACAAAATTCCCGATCGCCGAATCCGGCGGCGACAGCTCCGTAGTCCATTCTCAGATCCCCGCACCCATTCACCAGGTTCCGATCCGGGATACTACAAGGAGGATTTCAAATCATCTCGATTCATAATGAGCATAACACACGCAGAACCCCCAACTAATAACCACAAGAACACCACCACAAAATCCACTATGATCAAAAACTTTTTAGTACAATGCGACAAAAAAGGGAAAATACAATGTAACAAAAGAAGCAAACTCCAGAAGCTCAGCTGCACGCTCCAACTACAGCGAGACTATGGCTGCGACCGCGGCGTCACCCGCACGCATCAATCGTGCATAAGCTTATGGAAAGCTTAGAGGGTGGTGTAAGTGTGTGCGCAATATAAACGTACTCAAAATGCAAGGTCAGAGTGATGTGGAATCATGATGATGAGCACATGAATGCAATCACCCGTACAAGGCTATGCGGTGCAAGATATGAATGCTATCGGCCATAAAACGGACATGCGATGCTAGATGGAACTCAAGCATGCCAATTCTCAACATGTATCAGTACAGTTTCATTCTGGATAATCACCGGGTTCAATACACTCCAAATGGCACGTCGCTCTCCTAGCGCACAGCCCAAATGAGCGTAAGAAACCTCACTATCCGCCCGACCAATAGTCCGCCAATACCTATCCCACGTCGATAGCGGACCCATTTACGAGCTGGTCAAACTCCCTAGTATTGCCCCTACCCTCGGGCGAGTAAGGCCACACTCCTTTCCAACCGACCACACCAAGTGGGAGACGCGGCCTCCGGTATTCGGCCCTCGTGCGCTCATATATCCACTCGGTCTCGACATTGGAGTCATCCTCCTTACCATCGGGTTTAGGGATTTTCACCCGGGACTCTATGGCGCCCGTATGCTGAACCAAATATTTCCGGTTTCCAATCCTCTGCCATCCACGATGTATCTGGGAGGCTATGGCCCGATGTCGCTAGGGCATAAAGAATTACAATCACACAAATGCGGCATGAATCAACTATCTCATGCAATAGTCTGCGTAACCCATGCGCTATATGGGCAACTCCGCCTATCAGGGAGCTCTGTCCCAAGGCATATGCTATGATCAATCACTCCTCATACGACATACATATGATGCGTATGATGATAAATCATGGATCTATACTAAACATGCATATAAGGATGGGCTCTGCGTATCACAGAAATGGGCCTAGACGGCCTGCAGAGTATAAGTATGAACCTATCAGTGGCCTTAAGGAGTGTGACAATGCGGACATTTAACCAACATTGTCCTTACAATGTGGACGTCAAACCAACATTGTTCCCAAGGCTTAGCCCGCCATAAAGCACCATTACACAAATCATAGGAAATCACACATTGCAATGGACTAATATACATCTCATTGGGCCTCGACCCATAGTGCTCAGATACATCAAATGGGCCATCTCATATGGGCCTTATATAAGTCAAGTGGGCCGCATTAGTGGGCCTTATGTACATTGCAATGGGCCATAACCCATGAGCCTTTGAAAACATCACAATGGGTCTTGTAACATGGCCCTTATATATATCAGAGTGGGCCTCGACATCGGGCCACCAATACGTCGAATGGGCCTAACCTCATGGGCCTTATATATGTATCAAGGTGGGCCTCCCCAACGGCTAGAAATACATCAATATGGCTCCATCACATGGGCCTAGGGCCCACCATAATATTTATTTGAAATCCAACCTATTCATAAGGTCACTTGGACCTTGGGTAAGGCCCAAAATGTTCATTTGAAATCCAACTTATTCATAAGGTCACACGGGCCAGGGAGGAGGGGAACAACAATTTTCAGCTTGATCTGGAACTTCTGTGGACCCAGAAAGGATTTCAATGGTAGAGTTCAATTCACACTGTTTCTTGTGATGTGGGCCGCCCGAGCGCTGGATTGGCCTGATTTTTGAGGGGGGTCCATGTCAAATAGTGGCCCACCAAATGGGCGGTGTGGATACAAAATATACATCATGGTGGGGCCCACGGATGGAGCCGTGGGTCCCGGCCTCTTGGCTCATTCTTAGCCTTTTAAAATTTTTTTTTTTTTTTTGGGGCCCACCGAGGTGTGAGTCACAATCCAAACCCATCCATTGTGTGGGTCCCATCTAAATGACCGCACAGACCAAGTTTCAACGACATCCAAAACTCGGGTAGGCCCCACCAAGTACTTCTATATGTTTAGACATGTCTTCATATGATTTGATGGTGTGGCCCACCGTTCGCATAAGGCTGATTTTGACGTGGGCGCGTGGGAGGGTACTCATCAAACGCAGGTGTTGATTGTCGAGACACATCAAGATGGGGCCCACAAGTTTAAACCAACATTTGGGTAGAAAGCACCCACCCCAATCATAACAAAAGCACATAACTGCGCTTTTCCCTTTTTTTTTTTTTTTAAAAAAACGGTTTTTCTGCAGTTTTTCCTAGGTGAGGCCCGCTTTGACGATCCACTCCGTCCATTGGTCTCGGTGGCTTGATACCAACCCATAGAGTCCAATATTGACCTTTTTCAGATGTACAGGAGCATTAGGGAGCAAATACGGACACTGTTTCCTATGGTACGGCCCGCCAGAAAATGGGATCAACTTCATTTTTCGGCTCAACGCCTAAAATGAGTTGAGGAACAACATGGACGGCTCGGATCTTACATATACATCAAGGTGGGGCCTGCATGAGTGGCCCACCACTCCTTTCTTCTCTCTTTTTTTTTTTTTTTTTTTTTTTTTTTAAGGATCATTGTTGCAACGTCCAGCGTCCAGGGACGCTGGACGGTTTGTAAATATTCACCGAAATGTGGTGGGTCCCACGTGAATGTGGCCCACCAATATATATATATATATACATATACATTTAATATTTATCTTATATTGTATATATATATAAGTACATATTATATTATATATTATATACATATAATATATAATATATAACATACATATATATATATATATATACATATAAAAAAATGCATTGGACCCATCCCAACAATAGGGGGGGGGGGGGTGTGGATCATCACCTATAATAGAGTGGGCCACACCGTCTGATATAGATGGACGGAGGAGATGTAACACCTATCGGTGGGATCCACACCATTACAAAGAAAGAATGAGAGAGATAAAGAGAGAGATACACGGTGAGATAGAGGAACCCCGCCACTATGGGCCCTCTTGATTGAATCACATACATCCAAATGGGTCCCACCAACAAGTGGGCCCTAAAATTTAAATTAATGGAAAAACACCCACCTTATCTTCCTTCTCCTAGCTCCCTTGGACTCCTTAGCTCCTTACCTTCACTTTTAATGGAGGTTGATGAAGGATGAATGGTTGAGATTGGAGATGAGAGGGTGGGCCACACTTGAAGTTGAGAGAGGAGTGTTGGATGAGTGAAATTTCTCATGGGATTTGGAAAATTTGCTAGAGAATGAGAGGGAGAGATAGAAATAATGGGTGGAGGGATGGGTGGAGGGATGGTTGTAAGAAAGGAGTGATGAGAGGTATGGTTTAGTTTGAAATTGGTGGAGGAGAGGGATGGTTGAAGTTGAAAATGAGAAAAAGAGGAATGGTGAGGTGGAAAGATGGTGGACTTTTGGAAAAAGAGGGAATGGGTGAAGTACTTTGAGGCATGGTTGCATTTATGGTTAATTAGAGGGACTAATTGTGTAGAGATTCCCTCGAAATCCGCAACGCGCGATGTTTCTTCAGAATAAACGCTGATCGGCATCTTCTTACCTGGGTATCGGTTCGGTGCGCAAGTCACGGCGTTGGAACCGCGGCGACGACGCGATCGTCAAGACATAAGTTTCGGATCGAGCCGACGTCGGTGCGCGGGACCTGGCTTAGGATCGTGCGCAAATGCCGAATACGGTGCGAAGGATGCCGGAATTTGACCGAAAGGACCGCGGAAGCTAACGGAACAGTACGGATTAGGACACGGGTCTTACAACGCCGGTGAATCTCCGTAATGTAAGAATGCGGGGCAAATAAAATATTTTGAACTACTTTCCACATTGTGATAATGATCACTACGTATGATGAGTCGTACACACTTTGTTACGCATGCATTCATATATATTGGTTACGCATATTGATACCCCTCATAGTGGTAGAGTACGAGGCGTATCATGAAAAGGGCGAGCTCTCAGTCCTAGAGGGGGGTGAATAGGACTATGCCAAATAAAAAATAAATGCGAAATATAAATGGAGATAGCTGAAACAAATGACAACCTCAATTGCAATAGTATTGAGAGGTTGATACAAACATTGTTCAAAGGATAACCTTACACTAAAAACTAAAGTTTATGGTAGGACAACTTGATTTCTTGAACTCAATAAGGATAAAAAACTTAAACAATACAAGAAGTAATTGAAACAAATCTAGCTATTACAACATTCACTACAAGTACATGAAATAAATACAAGCATTCATCACACATACATCACATACATCATCATCATCATCCAAGCTCCAAGAATTATAGTGACTCGGTGTGTACACCAATTGTTCTTAAATAGCCACATATACTCCACTCCCAATAATCACAACCCACGTGATATTGGCTTTTATTATGAAAGAAGGTTTTCCAAGGTTTACCTTAAAACCTTTACAATTGTGTTTTCAATGGGCTACCACAATTAAAAACCCCACGCTAAGATTTTCTGGCTATTTCAATCAAAACCACAATAGATATTTTCTAGCAATATCAAAAACCAAAAGCTGTAAATGAAAATACTTATCTGAAGATTCTTCTTCGATGTAGGCCGGTAGAACCACTTCTTTGAAGATGAAGATGTCCAATGTTCAATCACACAAATAGAAGGGTACTAGGTCTAAACGAATTTTAAATTAATCCAACCTTGGGCTACTTTGATTCAATTTCTTGGATCTCAAAAGGGGTAGATCAGAATTCATAAATTAGAAATAAAAAAAAGCTATAAAAAGAATCTTAAATTATCATACAATAACTTGACAATCACGGGGACTTATCTCTCAGAGTGGTGGTTGAATTGGCTTGGAATAAATGAAAAAAGCTGAGAAAAATCCTCTATTTATAGGATGAAAAACAGTTCCCTCGACTGGTCTAAGTACAACCTCGACTGGTCTTGGGAGCAACCAAATTTCAAAAATTCTGGCGTGATTGGATAAAACTGACCCTCGATTGGTCAAGCACGGCACTCGAATGGTCGAGTGGGGATCAAAATGATTTGTTGAAGTTCGAGTCGAGCCTTGGTCGACTGGTCGAACCAGTCTCCACGATAGGTCGAGCAGGGTGCTCGACTGGTCAATGACCTACTGAAAAATTCTAAAATTTTGAATTTAAATCTGGGTGGTCAAGAAAAACCCTGGACTGATCGAGTAAGTGCCTGCACTAGTTAAACATTGAGTAGGAATAGTCGAAGCAATTCTTATAATAAGCACAATGACCCAAATTAAATGTGTAATATGAATGACCTAAACTTAAGGTCTTTCTAGGGTCACTTATACCTGAAATGTTAAACATTGAACTTGTAGCTTTGTAGATTTGGTAGATCTTCTTCTTGAAGAATTTGAAGTTTGAACTTGTATATTTAAAACTTGATCTTTTTCTTGATTATGAAGTGTACTTGAACTTGATCTTACATTTGAAGTAGCACTTGACCTTAGTGTAGAACTTGAACATGTAATTGAACTTGGTCTTGAACTTGAAGTTGATGTTGGACATGAAGTTGATGTAGATAGAACAATCTTCATGACTTGTAACACATCTTTGTATGAAGTTGAACTTTCCATCACTTGAAGGTCACTTGAAGGTGAACTTTCCATCATGAAGAAGTCCATCATTCCAAAGTGGTTTGTCACTACAAAATTTGACAATATAAGGTGCTTGATATACAACATAGCACTTACAATCTGCCCCTTTGTCAAGTTTGTGACAAAACCAACTTAGAAGATTTCACAAAAATACTTAAGTCCACAAACATCACAACTCCTCTTCATGATATGACACTCTTTCAAACAACCCCCCCCCAATCTGAGCTTGGTGACTTGTAGAGTACCTGTATTAACAAATATATATTTAAAAAAAAAATGCAACTCTACACCTTACACCATATAATCTCATGAACACAACGATCGAACTACTAAATTCTCCCCCTTTTTGTCACAACTTGACAAAGGAAGATAAATAATAGAGAGCAAACATAGCTATGATTATGATAATAACAGAGAGTAGTAGAAAAAGAGTTAAAGTTAAGAGCATAATTAAGTAGAGTATCAACATTAGCAAGATATACATAAGAAGTCCAAAAAGAAGTGAAAGACAAAGTTTAACATTAATACTGCCCAAAATATCAAGAAAAACTAGTCCGATCCAGATGAAGGAGGTGGAATGGATTGATCAATTTGATGCAGTCCCTTAGTTATGCGTTGAAAATACTTATGCATATATTTCATTTGACTATCCTAGGATTTTTTCAAAGCATCCACCTTCTCCTCTAAAGCACGAAGCGCTCATCATACTTAGGTGGCTAATAATCAAGATCAACCTCAAAATCATCTGATTCTAATTCATCAAATATATCTTTCATCATGGTATCGATTGGTAGCGTATCTTCTTCTTCAACTTCCTCTGCTTCCCCATCCATTTGACCAGGATTGAGCTTCAGGTTCATCATGTTTATACTTGAATTATTGAACGGAAGAAGCGAAATAGGAGCCTCACTAGGCGACATGACCACATTACAATGCAAAGCTATGGTGGTCATTAAGTAAGCAAATGAGATATAGTTGTGGCCCGGGTGAAGACGAAATTGAATAATAATGTAACAGATCAAAGAAAAAAATAAATAGGAATACCCAACACAACGGAGTGAATAATACGAACCATAAATGATGTCAATTCAGCTTTGTTACTAGATCGGGGATAAACATTTGAAATAAAAATATGATATAAAACCCTGTATTTGGGCAACATTTAGTTGGCCTGGAGCGCATTTCCCGCACTCCATTCCAATTCCATGTTACATAATTTGTGGGTTAGTGCATGCTTTTCCGACTTGGTCATCCTTTCGGCTAAGGTCGATATTGGAATACCATCGTCATTTACATTAACATCAAGTAAACCTGAAATTAAATAATGATCGACTTTAAATGATCCTTCTCTAAAGACAATTGTGAAGGTCAATTCATCAAGAGATACATCGCTAATGCAAGCGAACATCCCTTCCGCAATGGAGCGTTATGCCAGTCCGCCCCAATTCAAGATGTTCTCCCAACCTATAGTGATAAAGAGGGGAAGAATCTGAAATTGGGCAAGATAATTAGAATTGACCGACCACTCAACAATAACCTCATGATGACGAAGATCCCACACATACTCGGGATCCTCTTCGGGAGGACAAACGGTTCACACCCTAATTGGAGTGGATGGAGAAGAGAAAGCTCTAGTAGCTTTCTTCTTAGGCCTTTCTTCCATTGTAAGATAAAAAGAAAGAAATGCAATAAAGGAAATAAGGGTTTCAAACCCAACAAATTTTTAACTAGAAATCCTTAAAAACCACTAGAAGAGCTCAAATTAACCCAAGATTCTAGCAATATATGATTTAAATAACCCAGTATGAAAGGAAATAAAAAAATAGAGCACCTAACAAGCACTAATCGAAGATGGGTTCGACGGGTCGGAGAGGGGGCAAGAGAGGGAGATGAGAAAATGAGTGAAAAAGTGATTTTCTCACTCATAAAGGGGTCCTAACCGCGCAACTCGACCGGTCGAGTACATGCTTGACCCGTCGAGCCATGACTGTTCGAGCATGTGCTTGACCGTTCGTGCAACCTCTAAAAAATACAAATTTTTATTTAATTTTATTCAAAATTACTTGCATAAAAATATTTTAAAAATAAAACATGCAAATATGATAAACTCAGTTAGAATTACACATACCAATCATACTATAATATAACCGAGGATCTACACTTTTACCTATTGTATCCTTTGAAAGCTTAAGAGTCGTACTCATACGATTATCAAATTCTTTGCTATTCTCAAATCCAAATTTCTTAACTAGGTTTAAAGCATACTTGGTTTGAGAAATGAAAATACCGTCTTCTAATTATTTAACTTGTAAACCTAGAAAGTAGTTTAATTCTCCCACTATACTCATTTCGAACTTGACACTACCAGAAAAAGGGGTAAAGGCTATGGATAAAATCCGTAGCTAAAGGCCTATTGCTATGGATCTAGTCCGTAGCACATCCGTAGCTATTAGTGGGGTAGCTAAAGGTAAAAACCATATTCTTTGTAGGGAAAGTACATATAGCTACAGATAATATTCAAAGTGGTATGAAATTCATAGCAAAAGGCAGAAGTTAGTAATAGCTATGGTTTATAGATCAAAGGCTACGACCAATATCCGTAGCTAGTTCCTTTTTTAAAAAAAATTCTAATGATGGTGTAATTACAAAACAAAATTACCGAAATTCAGATACCATCATAAGAAAATAACAAAATTACAAAACCTAAAAAGGCAGGAATTCATCTATAGATAAGAAAATAAACTTAAAAAAAAAAAAAAAAAAAAAAAAACAGTTTTAGATCTGTTATAATAACATGAAAAGAAATATCCAAATCCAAAAGCAGATGTCATCCTTCTCCATACCAAATTTATTACATGAATTCAACAGATTGCATGTCTCCAAATATGTTAAACATGACAAATGACTACAAAAAGTAAAAATAAAACAACCAAACTAGCAACAGATGCTGAAATTCTTCTAAAAAATCACATATAATTGCTAAAAACCCATAGTAGATTCAAGATCAGATGCAACAATAAAAAAAACCAGAAAATTTGTATTTTTCATGAAGTCAAACATAAAATGAGAATAACATGACAAGAATTTTCCTTCTAAAGGATGCTCAAATCCAGAACCTACAATGACTCAAAGAAGCTCCGGTTTTAGAATGAAATCTCTGAATCATGAGTTGTGAATTCCAACATAGCCCCTACATAACAGAGGAAACAAAGAATAAAGACATGAAGGATGCTATCAAAAGCAATCTCAAGATAGAAAGCTCAATCGATAACAAGTAAGCATCTAACTTCGCATAAAACTTGAAATTCTGGTGAAGGCAAAAAAAATCTGATGACTCAATATCTGAAAACAGGGTAGCATAAAACCTACACCAAACTGAGGCTTTTTATTCCTGAACCTGATGACTCAGCTCAAAATCTCATCGGGTTAACTGAGTCAGCTCATTGACTTGATGAACCCAAAGACCTACACCAAAGGAATTACAACAATTGATAGTTTGTAAATTATACAAAATACACAATACAAAATGCAGAAGCCCAAACTGAGCATGTTGTTGTGTATTTGCTTCCCAATTATGGTGTAGTGAACTCACACAATATTTGTCAAAATGATTAAAAGGCTCGGTCACTCTTGGATTTTCTCAATTTAGACCTAAGTCAGGGTGAATCAGCCTGACTAATTGCCCTAGTCGATCGAGGGTGACTCTGGGTATTAAAATTTGAGTTAACTGGATGAGTCCGTATGGTACTTGTCCAAGTCTTGGAACAATGGGAAGATTGATTAGATATTAAAGAAATAACACTCACTGTAAGTTCCAAGGTAGAGGTACTTGTTTCCGAAAACCCTTCCTATCCTTGCTTCCCATCTGCCATTGTGATGGTGCCTGCATTGTATCCAAAAACCAACAAGTTTCTATCAATAATCTCGATGCGATAGATGTTAGGCAGATAGTGTATATAGCATTATTCAGTGTATACTCCCACATTCACAGTCCATTCCTAAAGGGTGTTGAGATGGTTGGTACATGTCTTCTCATTTGATACAATGGAAAGGCCAACGGCTTATTGACAAGCCGTGGTTTGGCTATTGACCTCAACACTAGCCAGCTAGCTGATGTCAAAGCTCCGTGGGCCCTACCATTATGTGTGTATTTCATTAATTCTATCCATTCATTTTGCCATCCTATTTCAGGGAATCAGCCCAAAAATGAGGCAGGTCCATAACTAAAAAGGACCACACCACATGAAACAATTGAGAGAATAATGTCCATCGTTGAAACCTTCCTAAGCTTATAGTATGTTTTCTAACCTGTCCATAAAGTCACAAGGACCTGGTTGAAGGGAAAACACATAAATCAACTTGATTCAAAACTTGTGGCCACAAGAACTTTTTAATTGTAAGCGTCCATTATTTCCTGTGGTTTTGTCCACTTGAGTTTTGGAGCAATTGTGGCCAGATTGTAAGCCCTTGCTGCAGATTCTTCCTCATCATAAGCCCCTGGTTAGCAAAAGCAAGGAACAATTCTCCTTAGCTTAAAATAACATTGTATCAAATATAGATGAATTTTTATGAATCAAACAACTGCTCACCTAAATAGACTGTATGGTTCGTTGATGGCCCACTAACCCAACAACAACAAAAAGACTAGCATGAAAGAGGAAATTCGAAATCTTAGCATTGATAATGGACAAAAGAAAATGAGACATCATCACCCATGAAGCAATCGGTTAAAATTGCCTATTGAGCCATGTAAGCACTTTTTTGGTGTCTTTTAGTCTTGCTCATGCTCCCTTATGGTGTAGCAAAGTAACAACACAGTTGGCCTGTTCCAATGAACATAACAACCAAGCATCCCAAAAAATAGAAGAGGAAAGATACAAGTCCTACGAAAGAATTGCGGCCCAACTGAAATAGCAAATAAAGTAAGAAAATGTAGGTAATGCTAATAGCTTATTAAAATTCAATCTTTACTTCTAACGTAAAAAAGGTGTCTTACATTTTAAATCAAGAACCTAATATTTTATATGTTAGTAGGACTACAATGTATTTATGTAAGCTTCTTGAAATGCCCATTGTTATTTACCAGGGAAATTTAAAACTTCATAAATTCTACAAGGAATTCACAAGGAACTAGCATCTCCAGCTCGTTAGATGAAATGGTAGAGAGTGTAGTGTGTGTAAGTGATTCAGACCTAATTACTTGACTCACCCTTTGAGGATGACTCTAGGTTAGTCATGCAGTCAATAATACTTCTCTTTTGACAGATAACCAATATTCTATTAGATAAAATAGAGAAATAGATAAAATGATTGAATTCCCTAAATAAACAGAAGACAGATTGGGTGGTTTGACAAGTCAATAATGGTGGCTAGAATTATTTAGCAGCATCAATGGTATTTCCTTGTGAATCATCGTACTGAAGGTGGACATTTCTCAGCAGCTTATGGATGTCCCGTCAGATCATCCCTCACAAGACCGGAGTGCGGTCTACGATTGGCCACCCACATGGGAATCACCAAAATCATTATAGGATACTCATAGAGTAATTAATGAGATAAATTTGGATGTCTACCATTATTGGGGAATTTCTAAAAGCATATAGGTATATCATAACTGAAATCATTATAGGTCCACATTCCATGGACAACTTCACAACAATCGGGTTGTCAAACATTAGATCCAATCATCCCCATAAAAATTGAAATATTTCAAAATTGGATTTTTTTTTTCACCTAAGAATGCATGGTCAGCATTGATGAGAGATGAAATTCATGAACCCCATGCGTTGTAAAAGGCCCAGAGGAAGTAACTTACAGGGTTTTGAGATTCTTCATGTTGTCGTTAATAAATTTTGGGATTTCACTAGAAATTAAGCAATTTCTTAGTATCCTGATGCATCAGCCAAGCAATGTACTTCATAAAACGAATGAAACAAGAGACGATTAACATTGTTATACACACACACACACACACACACACACACCATGGATAGTAGTATATTCAATTCAACTCACAGTATCTTCATGTCTGTCATATTCTCCAATGGAGGGAAGCCTAAATGCAATCCACTTAGATTAAACATTTTGTTTAGGAACATGAACCAACGTTAGCCTCCTGATCCAGCTGACATTCTCTAACAAGCAATCACCTATGAACCTTCTCTAGCTTGCTAGATTCACTTTTCACTTTTTTCTTTTTTCATTTCTTCTACAATTATAGACTTTGATCCCCTTTTATTTCTTCTACAAATCCAAGCAATGTTAACACATTTAGCCAACATGCAGTCTGATCATAAGGAAATGGAAAAAGAATTACCTAGTAGTACACGACATGATAGACACGTCAGGGAAACCTGCTGCTTCCAAAGCTACTCGAATTGTTGCAACACATATCAGTGGGACTGACAACATCTGTAGTTACTCAAGCCTATTTGAAGTTGAGACATAAAAACAGATGAGGAGAAAATCAGTGTAAAATCATGTCATAAGATCTGTCTTCATAGCTTTTGTTATTACCTGTGCAATAGCCTGTTTACAAGCAACAAGATATAAAAGCCCAAACTGTATTTTAATTAACTAAAATGACATAAAACTGAATCATGGAAAGAAAAGATTTTAACAGTGATACTTACATTCCTTTGGATGGGGAAACATTCGATGATTTAAGTTACTGGAAAAAGGTTGAACACATTATATTTCATTCTAAAATTTATAATTTAGCTAAAAAAGAAAAGATTGCTCTATAATACATACATCAATACCTTGTTAGGATCGGAACCTTCACTAATAACCTCCGCTTGCTCCTTATATAACTGAAAAACTTCCACATCTCCATTGTCATATAGTATCTTTGAAGCAAATATCATTCAACAAGTAAGTCTTCAAGAAAGGGGACAGTTTGGACAGGGATAATTAAGAGAAGTACACAAGTCTCATAGTTTACCACATGTTTCTTCTTTCCTGGGTTATAAGGTTGCACAACACCTTCATAAAACCTACAGGTAAGAATGGTAGAGTTTACAAATTCAATCGTCTTCACTAGTTCAAGATTAGTGATATATATGTATATATATATATATATATATATAACCTGCAAGACATTCACACAATGGTCTTCATCATCAATTGAAAGTTTTTTTTTTACTAAAATAAGCAATGATACTAATTTTATGAAATCAATAGAAAATAGAACAGGAGTATTGGCCAGCTTGAAATACATTTTTGTCTAGACATGTTTCTTCTTTGTTATCCAATCCTAATTGGATATGATATTCAGTTGTCATTGGAGCAATGGATCTGAAAATCAAACCATTGTGCTTGCATGCCTGAATCCTGTGCACTTATACCTTATGCACATGAAGTAGTTGGTAATTACTAGCTACAAACCTGTTTCTATTTTGGCATGTTGTCAATTCAATTGCTGGTCATTGCATCTGAATTTGTGTAAGAGCAACCTAAATAACCAAATAAATGATGAGGAGCAGCCAAGGAAACTTTTCTCCAATTAACCTAAAATTCAAAAGGCAAAGTTGCTTATTCATTACTTCAACATAAAGTTCCTATGGCAACCATATATCTAGAAAATAAAAAGATAAAACATTGCACTCTTTCACCAATGTAATCCTGCAAACAAACCAGGTCTCTTTTCTAAAGATACTATGATATTGCAATAGGCAAGCATATAAACATATCAACTGCACATGGCATTGAATAAAATACCACATGAATAATTTATAACCTGCCAGATAAGAGTTTAATCTGTAGAAATTAAATGTCGCGTGCAAACATAGAGGGCAATTGGTTCAATCTGGTTTTAAGGATTTCATAAAAGAAATCCAAAGTGCTTTCAAGAGCTTTCCTGATCTTCAAATTTTTCTTCATCAAGATTTGTAGTCTGTAACCCAAGAATAAGACTTACTATCAGTTACATCATAAATCAAGAGCTCCCATTATATTCTTACCGGCAAGTATTTTTCTATTATGAAAAAGTAAATAGATTTTGCAAGGAATTCTAAAAGTGATAGAAAGATGAAACAAAACCTTAATGTAACAGACACCATCTAGATTGGAACTAGCAAGGAACAAGAACTGCTAGAAAAATAAATAAATAAATAATCATCCTGCTTAATCTGCATCAAATGTGATATCAAAAACCACTATAAGAGCCCTATAGATAATATGCAGGGTAAAGTTCCACAAATCCATTTAAGAGTCAGTTGGCAACATGAAAGTGCAAAATGGATGCAATTCATTTTTTAAATCAGATTACGGGATCCAATCACCACTAGGAACAGACTTACGACTTGTATTGGTATATCCAAAATTGCCAGCAAGAAGAATTATGTTCACGAACTACATCAAGCTGGAGCTACCTAGAAACAACAGTCAACTGGCAATTAGCCTGAAGCTCAAGCGCAGGGGCGGTAACAGGGAGAGGAATAACCCTAGCTTTTGGGCCATTCTCATATTTGAAGGCATACAGATATATGCATATCAATTTGCAGAAAAAAAAAATGAATAAATGCTCTGCCTGGATAGCACAATTTTGTAGCAACGTAATTAATTAGAAGAGAATAAAAGAGCTGATACCTCTAGGACTCTAAAATAAACCAACTTTGGCAAAAAGAAATATACAACAAAATTTCTTACCACAAGCAAAAAATGGGTTAAGAATTTTCCATAAATAACAAATTAACAGTAAATTTCACCAAAATCAACAAGCTTTTAAGGTTGAGTTTTTTTAAATATAAAATCCGTCATGATAATCTTTAGGAAAAAATCTTTAAAAAAAAAAAAAAAAAAGAATCTCCAAAAATTTCAACCTAGGACAATTAACCTATAAAAAATTATAATAAATTAGACAACTGAAACATTTAAATGTTATAATATCATACACCATAACCTTGTTGATTTTGAGTGGCATGACTGCAGGCTTCCAAGGAGAGCTTCTGGCAGTCCATCAGACAAGATTTGAGCTGCTCCCAAAGGTTCTAATATCAATTCAATAGCAAAAACTATAGAAGTCCTGCAATAAACAACCTAAAATATCATACAACATAACCTAAAAGTTCCAACAAAATAATCCTTAATTCAAATCGATCCTTGACCATCATTCTTTAAGAATTTTCCAACACAAGGAACCCACTAGCCACTATAAATCAAGCAATAACATAAAACAAGAACCTGCCAAATTACAACACTGTCTGACAATATAATGACTTTGAAAGTCAAATCAAAAGGAGACTTTTTAATGCAACACTATTGGCCAAGTAAGACAATTGATCCTACAATTTGGTCCACCAATTGCCTCATTTTTTGGGACATCACCTAAATTGATTTGTCAAAATGGATAGATTGGGTGGATAAAACACATACATCTGGAATAGTCAAATATATGGGAAACATCATGGCATGATGATTAATAGAGATTAATTAGAGTGCTATTAATTAATTGTGATCAGCTATTGCATGTGTTTAAGGAGAACAGAGAGTGTAAACCATTTATTCCTCAATTGCTGATGCATCTCCAATCTCCATCATTTGGTGGTGGTTTAACATATATGACATCATTTGCTGCACAATATATATATATATATATATATATATATATAAATATATATATATAAATATATATATATATATATATATATATAAAAATGAAGTGTTGGACCTGCCATGAGCTGATATAAAGACCATCACAGCCATTGTATTAGTGAAGCTATCATATATTTAATATATTTAAATAAAAAAGGCATCACTGTCGTGATGTTCATTAGGAAAAAAAAAAAAAAAACCAGCCAACTTTTCAAAACCTTAATAGTGCATAAGTTCATAGACATCCAATAGAATCTTCAAACAAAAACTCATGACAACAACAATAGTGATCTGGGAAGAAGAAATTGAACTTTTTAGTGAGATACAAACACGAATTTCATCATCATAGCCTTGTCCATTCTTATATGGAAGTATCTTTACTAATACAAAGTGCAAAGTAGAAATGAAAAGAGAATTCTTATCAATTGCCTCACCAGAATAATGGAGTGCCTTTGTTGTGCAAGCCATTGGAAATCCCATTGATTCGAGTTCGCCAATCTTATCAACTTCCGAAACAGCCATCTCTGAAATTAAAAAGAAGAGATGCCAAAAGGACTAGAGCTCTATCTCTAATTCATTCAAATTCAAAAACTTCGAACAAAGTAGTAAGGTTGCATTTGGAGATGTGCAATGAGGTGGAATCACACCAAGATGACTGACTCAGAAATGTTTTAGACAGACATCTTTTCCTCAAGGTGGCTAGAGTTGGACTATCATTATCACTTCTAGACACAAAGTCAATTAGATATGGTGAGCTTGTAGCATCATGCATCTACATATTTTTCTTTTTTCTTTTTTTCTTTTTTTTGGAACTTCATATACACAAACTATATAGAATAACTGAATAAAAGAATACTTATTCCATACACAAACTATGGAATTACTTCTACCCAAACAAGATTTCTCTAGGGCATTTAATCAAATATCTAACAAGCATCATCAAAACAACCAAACTTGACAAGCCCATTTCATCAAATATCTAACGAGCATCATGTAATAGTACATGCCTTTCTTAAAACAACAACTTAATTTAAATCCTTCATTCTTGGTGACACAAACCATACTACATAAGGCCATAAACAAAAATTAATGCCTTCCGAAAAATCAAAGCCAATAGTAAAAAAAACAACATTCGATGTTATAAAAAATCAAAGGAATTGTGGCCTGCAAGATGAATAAACCAGATCTATGAAGACGATACCTATACAAATGCTAGCTTGAATAAAAACCTAAAGCATGAATTATTTTTTTTTTATGAGGCTGGCATTTTAATCCAAAATTAGGATAGATTTCCACTCCATTAACATCCATTTCAAGAATCAAATCTTAACCCTTATCTAAACCTCGTTTGTTAATGCACTTAATGGATTCAAACCCCCTGTAAGCAGAGATGGGTTACCGAGTTGCTGCAGTTGAGCGTAGCTAGCAGTCCGATCGAGACGAAGAGAGATCGACGAGAAGAGAGAGAGAGAGAGAGAGAGAGAGAGAGAGAGAGAGACCTTTTAGGGTTGTGAACTTGTTGCTGCCCGCGAGAATGGCAGCGAGATTGAGAGGAGAAGAGAGAGAGGGAAAGGGAGAGGAAGAGAGAGAGGGCGGGGGAGTGAGAGAGGGAGAGGGTAAGGGCGAGCGAGAGAGGGATAATGAGAGGGAGATAGAAAGTAAGGGCAGGAGTGAGGGATTTTTTGGGTCTTTTACCCAAAAAAGACCAGTCAATGCGTGGACGGTCCGGTCATAGGCTTGTGGGGCCCATCGTGATGTATGTGTCTTATCTAATCTATCCATTCATTTTAACTTCAAATAATAAGTCATCTTTAAAAATGAGGAATATCGAAGGCCCAAGTGGACCACACCAAATATAAACAATAGGAACTTGATATCCACTGTTTCCTACGGTGTGGTCTAGTTGAGCCTTCGATCTACCTCATGTTTTGGGCTTATGTACTAACATTATCTTAAAAAATGGATGGACGGATTAAATAAAACACATACATTTCGGTGGGCCCCATGGAGGGTCTTACGAGACCTTCCAACTCTATGTGTGGATAAAATATGTAGTACTATTGTTACGGTTTATATCTGTAGTAAAATTCTCCAATAGTCCATAGTCTTTGTATGGCTTTTTCACTAATTTAGCTACGGTTATTTTACTTTTAGCTACGGACTACACTCGTAGCTATTTAGCTACAGCTTTAAACCATAGCTAAAATCCGTCATAGTCTGTATCCTTTGCCTGATTTTTTGGTAGTGTGAATTTCATCAACTCTACAAATTAAATGGTTAGGTTGGAGCAAGTAGAACCATAGATAATATCATCAACGTAGATCTGTACTATTAGTATTTGTTCATTGAATTTTTTAACAAAAAGAGTTTTATCAACACTCCCCATAAAAAAAATTACGACTTAGAAAGAACTTAGTCAATTTCTCATACCATACTCTGGGAGCTTGTTTCAAACCATAAAGTGTCTTTTTAAGGTGATACACATGATTAGAGTGTTTAGGGTCCTCAAAACCTTTAGGTTGTTCAACATAAACCTCTTCATATAGATCACCATTTAGAAATGCACTTTAACATCCATTTGATTGATCTTAAACTTTTTCAAACAAGCAATCAATATGAATAATCTGATGGATTCAAGATGAGCTACTGGGGCAAAAGTTTCATCATTATCGACTCTTTCTATTTGAGTGTACCCTTGTATAACCAGTCTAGCCTTATTTCTTATTATATTCCCTAACTCATTAGATTAATTTTTGAAAATCCACCTGGTTCCAATTATATGTTTATCAGATGGTCTTGGAACTAAATACTATACATCATTCCTAACAAATTGGTTTAGTTCATCTTGCATGGCAACTATCCAATTTTCATCAGTGAGTGCCTCTTTTACGTTGGCTAGTTTGATTTGGGAAGTAAAACATACATAATTGCATATGTTTTACAGTTATTTTTGAGTATGACACTAGTGAGAGGGTTGCCTAGAAATTGATTAGTATGATGGTTTTTGACTGATCGTAGTTCAATGCTGACTTGACAAGATGAGGAGTCAGGTTTATCAATTACAGTAACTTCATCATCTGCTGAACTAGTTGTTGGTGTGTTCAGGTGATCATCAATAACAACATTTATAGACTCATGAATAATACCAGTTCTCTTGTTAAGAACACGGTATGCTCGACTATTCGGAGCATAACCTAGGATTATCCCTGCATCACTCTTAATATTGAACTTCCCTAAATTTTTTCGGTCTCGTAAAATGTAGCACTTACTTCTAAAAATTTGAAAGTATTTAACAATAGGTTTCTTAATAAACCACAATTCATAAGCCATTTTATCTTTAAATTTTTTAATGTAAACACGGTTTATGATATAACATGCAGTATTAACAGCTTCGGCCCATAAATTTTTAGGTAACTTCATGTTATTTAACATTACATTGGCCATCTCTTGTAGCACTCTATTTTTCCTTTCAACGACCCCATTTTGTTGAGGCATCTTAGGAGTTGAAAACTCATGCGATATAGCATGATCGCTACAGAACTTCTCAAAATTGCTATTTTCGAATTCTGATCCATGATCGCTTCGGTCTTAACAACATTCATTTTTTTTCAGTTTGAATACGCTTGAGTAATCTTTTAACTTCATTGAGAGTTTCAGATTTTTCTCTCATGGATGAAACCTAAGTAAACCTGGTAAAGTCATCCACAATTACCAAGAAATACTTCTTACCACCTCTACTCTCTATTGTGGTTGGTCCAACAAGATCCATGTGGAGAAGTTCAAGAGGTTTGGATGTGGCAGAGGAGTTCACTTTCTTGTGACTACTCCTTATTTGTTTTCCAATTTGACATGCACCACATATTTTATCCATTTTCTTTAATTTGGGTAGACCTCTAATAAGACCGGCTTTGCTCAATCTATACAGATTTCAGTAGTTAACATGTCCAAGGTGTTTATGCCATAATTCATTATCATTGGTTTAGACCATGTAACAAGTTAATTTAAATGAGCAAGATTCATTCACGATATAGCAATTCTCAAATGTTCTACAACCATGTAATATCACACAACCTTTCTCATTTGAGATCTCACATCCTTGATTTGTAAATTTAACACTATGTTTGTTATCGCAGATTTGAAAAATACTCAAAAGCTTGTGCTTAAGTCCTTCTACAAATAAAACATTTTCAAAAGGAGGAAGGTTAGAAATATGAACTGTACCTTAGCCAATTATCTTGCGGTTGCTTCCATCACCAAAAGTGATTGAACCATCAGTAATTTCTTTGTAGTTGGTGAACAAATCTCTGTCACCTATCATGTGTCTTCAGCAACCACTGTTTAGGTACCACTTTGATTGACTCGAAGCCTTGAAGGCAGTCTGGGCAACTAGACAAGTAACCTTAGGAACCCATTTCATTATAGTTTTGGGTTTTGAAGCACTATTGGTTTTTCTTCGCTTGAAATTATTATTAACTCTCATATTAGAGTTAGATTTGAGAAACTCCTTGAGTAAGTCCACAATTTTTTCAGCTAAAGGATTATAGCATTGTTTTCTAAAGCTGACATTAGTAGTATTAACTTTAAAAGCTTGAAAAGTTTTTACATTTTTAGAGTTGTTTTGATTATTATATTTCAGGCCATTTCCTTTTGAGTTAGAGGATTCTCCTTTGACAAATGTAGGAGATACACTCTTATTTTTCAGAGGCATGTGTTTGACATAACCCAGACCCGACCTGTCTCCACATGTTCTAGATGCGGTTAGTAACTTTTCAAGTTTAGGGTCTCCCTGGGCATACCTTCATGGATCCTTTGAACTCAATAGAGAAGACACTTCACATTTTAGTTTCTCATTTTCTGTTCTTAAATTTTCAAGTTCAGATGTTTTGAGATTCAAATCACATTTTGTCTTTTCAAAACAATCAGAAATATGAGATTTTTCTAAAACAGAATTTTCAAATTCTTCTTTTAATTTTAGAAATTTCTCTTTTTGAAGTTTTAGCTTGACAACAATCTTACAACTTTCCCTCTATAGGACATTATAGGGATCTTGAAGATCATCTTCATTATCATTTTCAGGGTCACTTCTCAGATTTTCATATTCGGTTGAATCACAACTATCTGTGGAAGTGACTCTGGCTAGTGTCATTAAAACCTTTACTTCATTTGAAGTTTCGGGTTCTGATTCATCTGACTTAGAAGAAGCTTCAGAGCTGAATGATTCATCCCATGTGGTTATCATGCCTTTTGTCTTTGGTTTGTCCCTTTTTGTACACTTATTTGCCAAATGCTCATATTCATGACAATTGAAGCACTAACTATCTTTTAGAGATTTCTAGTTTTAAGATTTACCCTTTTTCTTCTCAGAGGGTTTTTTGAAAATCAACTCTTTCTTTACTTTTAAAAATCTTGTAAAACTTTTTCGTAAGTAAAGCCATATCATCCTCCGAGTTTTCATAATCAGAATTAACATTACTATCATGAGAAGTAGATTTGGATGATTTAAGAGCTATAGAGTTACCTTTTGGATCTTTGAAATTTAATTCATATGTTTAAAGTGAACCAACAAGTTTCTCAACCTTCATGTGATCTATGTCTCTAAGTTCCTGAATGGCAGTCACCTTAGAATTAAATCTCTCAGGAAGTGATCGCAGTATTTTTGCACATACTTTGCTTTTTGGTATACCATCTTCAAGACCCCACATAGAGTTGACTATGTCATTTAGTTTCGTATAGAAGTCCATAAAAGACTCATTTTCTTCTATACGAATTTCCTCAAACCTAGTGGTGAGGATCTGAACTTTAGACTTTTTTACTATAGATGTACCCTTGTGTGTCATTTCAAGAATGTCCTAGGCTTGTTTAGCAGTATCATTAGAAATATTTTTTTTTTGAATTCATTAGGTGATAGTGCATAAGTGATTGCATTTAAATCCTTAGAATTTGCACTTCTCTCATTTTTCTAAAGAGTAGTCCACATATAAAATGGTGTTTCCTTTGGGGACTTGGTTCCATCACTGCCTGGAACTTCAGACATTGGTGGATTCCATCTAGTCACTGTGGCTTACCACATGCTTTCATCAATGGATTTCATAAATATCCTCATCCTAACTTTCTAATAAGCATAGTTGGAGTCATCAAATGGTGGTGGCCTAGTAATAGATAGGCTATCAAAATTTGACATACTGAAAGCTCTAAATCGATAAGCTCAGGAAATAAATCCAATAGAAATGATCCACTTAGCTTTGATACAACTTGAAAAGGGCGAGCTCTTAGACCTAGAGGGGGGGTAAATAGGACTATGCCAAATAAAAAATAAATGCGGAATATAAATGCAGATAGCTAAAACAAATAACAACCTCAATTGCAATACTATTGAGAGGTTGATATAAACATTGTTCAAAGGATAACCTTACACCAAAAACCAAAGTTTATGGTAGGACAACCTGATTTCTTGAACTCAATAATGATAAAAAACTCAAACTAATACAAGAAGTAATTGAAATAAATCTATCTATTACAACATTCACCACAAGTACATGAAATAAATACAAACATTCATCACATATGCATCACATACATCATCATCATCATCATCCAAACTCTAAGAATTATAGTGGTTCAATGTGTACACCAACTATTCTCAAACAGCCACACCTACTCCACTCCTAATAATCACAACTCACGTGATATTGGCTTTTACTATAAAAGAAAGTTTTCCAAGGTTCACCTTAAAACCTTTACAATTGTGTTTTCAATAGGCTATTACAATTAAAAACCCCACGCTAAGATTTTCTGTCTATCTCAGTCAAAACCACAATAGAGATTTTTTAGCAATCTCAAAAACTAAAAGTTGTAAATGAAAATACTTATCTGAAGATTCTTCTTCGATGTAGCCTAGTAGAACTACTTCTTTGAAGATGAAGATGTCCAATGTTCAATCACATGAATGGAAGAGTTCTAGGTCTAAATGAATTTTAAATTAATCCAACCTTGGGCTACTTTCTTTCAATTTCTTGGATCTCAAAAAGGGTAGATCAAAATTCCCTTTTATCAAATCAGATTAAAGTAGCAAGAGATCAAGAAATTAGAAATAAAAAAAAGCTATAAAAAGAATCTAAAATTACCATACAATAGCTTGACAATCACGGGGACTTATCTCTAAGAGTGGTGGCTTGAATTGGCTTAGAATGAATGAAAAAAATTGAGAAAAGTCCTCTATTTATAGGTCGAAAAATGGTTCCCTCGACTGGTCTAAGGATCGCCTCAATTGGTCCTAGGAGAAACCAAATTTCAAAAATTCTGGCTCGATTGGATAAAACTGACCCTCTGAAAAGGCCTAGCTATATGTCCTAGAGGGAGGGTGAATAGGATAATGCCAAATAAAACTTATAATAGCGGAATTAAAAAGAATATGATAGCCAAAATAAATCACAATGCAAGAAAGTAAAATAACCTCAAAATTCAGATCTTGAGAGGTTGATACAAATGTTGTTCTAAGGACAACCTTACACCAAAAACCAGAGTTTATGGTAGGACAACTTTATTTCTAGAAAGATCTTTGTATCAAATCTCAAACCAAAGAGGAATACAGAAATAAATACAAACTAAATTGCAATAAATTGTAATCACAAATGTATTGTTCTAAGGACAGCCATACACCATAAAAATGGCAGGGTAACCTTGCTGGAACAACTTTTAAAGGAAATTGAATATCAAGCTGATAAAGGAATAGTAGAAAATAAATTCTAAACTATTACAAAATTCTCACAATGCTTGAATTAAATGATTACAACATTCACTACCATACATACATCCCACAAAAGAATAATTAAAGATCAGAAGTATAAATCATTCAACCACAACACAAGGGATTATAGTGGTTCGCCTGTGTGTTCACCAACTGTTAAACAACAGCTACACAGAATGCTACTCCACTCTTAATATCCTCACACAGGGGATATTAGCGTTCACTAACAAAATAGGTTTTCCCTGGTTCACCCAAAACCTTTACAATTGTGTCTTTCTCTATGGGCTTACACAATTAAAAAACCCCACTTCTGAGTTTTCCTGGCTCTCCTCAGATAACCAATACAACAAGATTTTTCTGGCAAATCTTGAAAGAAACCAAAACAGAAAGGAATTTACAATTAAATGTAAAATACCTGATTATCTCCTTCGTTGTAGCACCCCAGAACTAAGTCGAGTAGATGATTGAATGTCCAAGTTCAATGTCCAGTACTCAATTACAATGGTTATAATTCTAATAGATTTTAAATTAAACCAAATAGGGCTTGCCTTAATTGATTTTGATTCCAAAGAAGGGGAATAACAATTCCTCTTATCAAATTAGATTGGAATAGCAGAAACAAAATCAATTAAATAAAGCTAAGGAAAGAGAACATTAAATAAGCACACTTAGCTTAGATGGAGCACAAAATTATCTCTTAGAAGATCGACGAAGATTGGCTTGAATGGATTAATTAATTCGATGATTTCTTCTGAGATTCGTGCACTATTTATAGGTGAGCAGATCCCGTCTTCGACTGGTCTAGGGAGCTCTTCGACTAGTCGAAGCAATAACAGATATTTGAAAAATCAGGCGCGATAAGCTTTGACCGTTCTATGACTAGTCGAAGGTCTCCTTCGACTGGTCGTAGGTCACCTTCGACTGGTCAAAGGTCTCCTTCGACTGGTCGAAGAACCTGAAAAACATCGCTGGATTTTGAGTCGAAGATTTTCGACTGGTCGAAGATGTAGTCGACACTGTTCCTTCGACTGGTCGAACAGATTCCTGGACTAGTCGAAGCCTAACAGATTTTATCCGAAATTTGTAACAAACTCACCACTGATCGAGGAATTTCTTAGACTGGTCGAAGCAACTCTAGGACTAGTCGAAGAAGGCCTAGGACTAGTCGAAGAACAGACCAAACTTATGTAAAATAAACATTTGATTTATGTATCCAAAGTGACCTACTTCTAAGGTCAACCTAAGGTCAGTCAAACCTCAACCATGAAGTAAGGACATTGAAACATTAGGAACTAGTGACCTTGAAGTATGAGCCTTGAAGTCTTGATGTAGTTCAATCTTGAAATCTTAATGTAGCTCAATCTTGAAATCTTGATGTAGCTTAATCTTGAAAGTGTCTTGAGTTCTTTACAAACTGCCTTGTACTCTTCTTGAAGTCTTGCATTCAAGATTGATCCTTGTACTTGTGAGCTTTGCTTGTTGTGAGCTTAGCTTGTTTATGAATGTTGATCCTTGAGAGAGCTTCACTTATACAAGTTATATATAACAATGATTTTGGCACCACAAATTTGACAACAGACAGGGATATAAACTATAACGCTTACAATCTCCCCCTTTGTCAAATTAGTGACAAAACACATAATCAAGATAAACATAAAGTAAAACAACTGGTTAAAGAGTTATGAACCAGGTCATATAAACTGGCTTACCTGCAAATCAATATTCAATATTAAACATTCAACATTCAACTAGTTCAAACATACTCCCCCTGAGTAACATAACCAATGCTACTCCTCTCACAATCACATCGTTAAGAACAAACCATTCTCCCCCTTTTTGTCACAATATGACAAAGGAAACAACAATAAAGGAGAACTAAATAAAGGGATATATGAGAGTAAACATGAGGAGTTATGAGAGTATAGAAAAATAGTGATAGAGATACTCAGCATAGCTTCACATAGAATAAATATCCAGCATAAAACATAGATAGTATCCAACTCAAAATCAGTCAACCAAGTGCTAAGTTATAAAGATATTACAGACCAGAAGTCTCATATAAACTAGTCAGAACCAGAACCAGATGACAGAGCAGGAATAAAGGGATCAAGTTGGTGCATGCCTTTGTTCAATCGCCTAAGGTATTTGCGCATGTACTTGAATTGTAAATCATGAGCAACAGACATGTTTTCCATCTTTACATTTATATTCTCAACTTTATCCTCTAATGCACTAAGACGAGCATTAGCATCAGATGGTTCAAAATCTGGATCATTCGTTGAGTCAGAATCCAGTTCCTCAAAAATGTCATCCATATTAATGTCATCACCAGCTTCTTCAAGACCACCACCACCACCACCACCTTGTTCAGGAAGTAGATCCAACTTCATCTTATTGATATTAGTATTGTCGAAGATCAGATGATGGATTGGTGCCTCATCAACCGGCATATCGACTAACATATGTGTAGCCAATACAGTCATCAAATAGGCAAAAGGAATGTCACTATGACCAGGATGGAATCTAAACTGAAGAATGAAATGACAGATTAAGGATGGTAAACAAATCTGAGTACCATTAGAAATAGCATGGATAACACGAACTATAAACGAAGTCAAGTCAGTTTTATTACCCGAACGAGGATACAGATTAGACACAAAGATTTTGTGGAGAATTCTGTATTTGGGTAACAAATACCTTGCGGGAAGCGCATTCCCTTTTTGTGTCCATTGAACATCCATGTTGCACAAGTCTCTAGTGAGCATGCGTTTTTCAGACATTGAGGGTTTATCAGTTAAGTTATGGATAGGAATACCCTCATCATTCACAGGAATGTCCATAAGGGCTGAAATTAAATGACGATCAATGTCAAAAGGCCCTTCTCTAGTAGATATTTTAAAAGTTAAATTATCCTGTGAGAAAGCACTAATATATGTAAACATGGATTGGGCAATGGACTGGTATGCAGGCCCACCCCAATGTAATAAGTTAACCCAACCTACAGCTTCAAGCATAGGAAGGATGTCAAAAGGTGCAATATGATTAACATCAACAGGATGTTCAACAATAACATTACGTAATCTAATGTCCCTAACATATGATGGATCATCATTGGGAACAAGAAGATGACGCTTAGAGATAATGGACGATCTGGAGGAAGAAGAAGGACCACAGGAAGTAGTTTTTCTACCTCTAGAAGCCATTTGCAACAAGGATATCAAGGAAATAAGAAGTTGCAAAGGATTGAGAAGTGGGTTTACTCAAAATAGATTTTTCAAAATCCAAACCCCAAATCTTAATGAAATCCAAAATACAAAGCTTAAAGCTTGAAAAGTAAACAATCTAGACACAAATCTGTAAGAAAAACGTAATTGGAACACTAACATTGAAGAACATGAACAGTGGGTTCGACAAGTCGAAGCTCAGCTCCTTAGAGAGAGAAAAAAAATGGAATGAGGAAAAAAGCAAAAATTCTCAAATTTTAAGTGATTCCCGAGATCTACGACTGGTTGTGGATATCTACGACCGGTCGAAGGTCGACTGGTTGAGTATACTCACGACTGGTCGAAGAATGTCCAAAAATTCATATTTCTTCCAAATTATACAAAAATTGGAATTCAATCTAGCAAATATATACACTATAATACAAGTAGGCATAAATAATCATTTTAAAATGCACATGCCAAGATCAAATTTCATCTTTTTGAACCTGCTTTTATCGAGAGGTTTTGTGAAAATGTCAGCTCGTTGATCTTCGGTAGGAATATATTCTAGAGATATAACATTTTCTTCTACTAATTCCCTTATATAATGAAATCTAATGTCAATGTGCTTAGTACGAGAATGCTGAATATGATTTTTTGTAATAGTTATCGCATTGGAATTATCACAATGTAATAACATAGATTCCTGTTTAATTCCATAATCACTTAGCATTCGTTACATCTAAACAAGCTGTGTACATGCATTACCAGCTGCGATATACTCAGCTTCAGCTGTTGAAAGTGATATAGAATTTTGTTTATTATTAAACCAGGAAACTAGACAATTTCTAATGTAAAAACAACCACCACTGGTTGATTTTTTATCATCTAGATTACCAGCCCAGTCAGCATCCGAGTACCCAGCTAATTGGACACTGGTCTCATGAGGATACCAGAGACCGAGATTTATAGTACTTGCGACATATCTAATAATTCGCTTGACAGCAATCAAGTGAGATTCTTTTGGATCAGATTGATATCTTGCGCAAATACCAACACTTAGAGAAATATCAATTTCAGTTTAAATCCTTTTGAAAACTTTTCTTACTTCTTCAAAGTTTCAGATTTATCCCTTAAGAAGACTACCCAAGTGAATCTGGTAAAGTCATCAACTATTACCAGGATATCCTTTTCCCCACCACGACTTTCTGTTCTAGTAGGTCCTATCAGATCTATGTGGAGAAGTTCGAGTGGTCTTGATGTGGTATTTGAATTCACCTTTTTGTGTGAGTTCTTTGTTTGTTTGCCTATCTATCACTCACCACATACTTTATCTAATTTCTGAAGTTTGGGTAAACCTCTTATAAGTTCTCGTTTGCTCAATCTATATAAATTTCGATAATGTACATGTCCAAGACGTTTGTGCCATAAATCAGTCTCGTCTGTATGGACTATGTAACATGTTTGATTAGATGAGCTGGATTTGCTAATAATATAGCAATTTTCAGACGTTCTACGTCCAGTTAATATTACAGAACCCTTATTGTTTAGTATCTCACAGCTTTGATTAGAAAACCGAACACTATGATTATTATCACATATTTGAGATATACTAAGCAAGTTATGTTTTAAGCCTTCAACATATAAAACATTTTTAAACACAGGAAGATTAAAAAGTTGAACCGTACCTTGGCCTATAATCCTGCAGTTCTTACCATCACCAAATGTGACTGAACCATCAGTCATATCTTTCAGATCCGTGAATAAAGCTTTGTCACCTGTCATATGCCTGGAGCATCCACTGTCTAGGTACCACTTTGAATGACTTGTTGCTTTGAAACAGTGTGAGCAACCAAGCAGGTAACTTTAGGAACCCATTTCATAACTGTTTTGGGTTTAGGAACATAATTGGTCTTCTTTTGTGTATATTTGCAGGAATGACCTATAGAGTTAGATTTTAAGAGCTCCTTGAGTAAATCAACTATCTTTTCAGCTAGTGGATTTCGTTTCTGATTAAAGTTGACATGGCTGCTTCTAGGTTTTTGAAAAGTTTTTGAATTTCTAAAAAAATCTTGATAAGTACTTTTCCCTTTTGAGTTTGAGGACTCTCCTTTAACAAACATAGGAGGAGTATACTTTTGTTTAGGAGGTAGATTTTTATCATAGCCCAACCCAGATAGATCGCCACATTTTCTTGATCCGGATAAAAGTTTCTCTAACTTTGGATCACCTTGAGCATATTTCCATGTGTCCTTTAGACTCAGAAGAGAAGATACTTCAGTTTTAAGTTTCTCAATTTCAGATTTTAAATCAATAATTAGGGAGTTTTTGAATTCTAAATCGCATTTTGATTTTTCAAAACAATCTAAAATTTATGATTTTTCTAAGACAAGTGATTCAAAACATTTTTTGAGTTTAGAAAACTTTTCTTTTTGAAGTTTAAGTTTGACAGCAATTTTACAACTTTCCTTATATAGGGCATTGTAAGCGTCTTGAAGATCATCTTCATTTTCACATTCACTACTCAGATTTTCTTCACTTGTTGAGTCATTATCTGAAAATGTGAATTTGGCTAGAGTCATAAGAGCTTTAACCTCATTGCCCGACTCAATTTCAGAATCTTCTGATTTAGAAGAACCTTCAGAATCAGATGATTCATCCTATGTAGCCAACATACCCTTCTTCTTGGGTTTGTCCCTTTTAGGACATCTATTTGCTAAGTGCCCATATTCTTGACAGTTGTAACATTGACTATCCTTCAAAGATTTTCGAGATTTGGGTCTAAACTTCTTTTTATCATTTGATTTTCGAAAATCAACCATTTTCTTGCTTTTGAAAATCTTGTAAAATTTCTTAGCTAAAAGAGCCATATCATCTTCTGAATCAGAATTTTCTTCTGAATTACATTTAGAATATTTTAGTGCGATAGATTTACCTTTAGGAGCTTTAAAGTTTAACTCGTAGGTTTGTAGAGAACCAACTAGTTCTTCTACCCTCATATTATCCGTATCACGAAGTTCCTGGATCGCGGTTACTTTAGAATTGAACCGTTCAGGAAGTGAGCGTAATATTTTTGCACACCCTTTACTTTCTGGGATTTTATCGCCAAGACCCCACATTGAGTTTATAATGTCATTCAATCTAGTGTAAAAGTCCATAAACATTTCATTTTCCTCCATATGAATTTCTTCAAATCTGGTTGTGAGGAGTTGGACTTTAGATTTTTTAACAATTGTAGTACCCTCGTGTGTCATTTCTAATATATCCCAAGCTTGCTTTGCAGTATCATAGGAAATGATTCTTTTGAACTCATCCGGTGATAGTGCGCAAGTAATTGCATTTAGTGCTTTAGCATTTGCACTACTCTCACTTTTCTGAAGAGTGGTCCATTGGTAATATGGTCTGACTTTCATAGATTTTGAACCATCAACCCCAGTAACTTCTATGATAGGAGGTTTCCATTCAGTTGCTGTGGCTTGCCACACACTCTCATCCATTGATTTGAGGAAGATCCTCATTCTGGCTTTCCAATAGGCATAGTTGGAGCCATCAAAGGGTGGAGGCCTAGTGACTGAAAGGCTATCAAAATTTGACATCTTAAATGGCTTAAATCGTTAGCTCAGGAATTAAATCCAAGAATAAAAAAGAGCTATTAGGCTCTAATACCACTTGAAAAGGCCTAGCTATATGTCCTAGAAGGGGGGTGAATAGGACAATGCCAAATAAAACTTATAACAGCGGAATTAAAAAGAATATGATAGCCAAAATAAATCACAATGTAAGAAAGTAAAATAACCTCAAAATTCAGATCTTGAGAGGTTAATACAAATGTTGTTCTAAGGACAACCTTACACCAAAAACCAGAGTTTATGGTAGGACAACTTTATTTCTAGAAAGATCTTTGTATCAAATCTCAAACCAAAGAGGAATACAGAAATAAATACAAACTGAATTGCAATAAATTGTAATCACAAATGTATTGTTCTAAGGACAGCCATACACCATAAAAATGGCAGGGTAACCTTGCTGGAACAACTTTTAAAGGAAATTGAATATCAAGCTGATAAAGGAATAGCAGAAAATAAATTCTAAACTATTACAAAATTCTCACAATGCTTGAATTAAATGATTACAACATTCACTACCATACATACATCCCACAAAAGAATAATTAAAGATCAGAAGTATAAATCATTCAACCACAACACAAGGGATTATAGTGGTTCGCCTGTGTGTTCACCAACTGTTAAACAACAGCCACACAGAATGCTACTCCACTCTTAATATCCTCACACAGGGGATATTAGCGTTCACTAACAAAATAGGTTTTCCCTGGTTCACCCAAAACCTTTACAATTGTGTCTTTCTCTGTGGGCTTACACAATTAAAAAACCCCACTTCTGAGTTTTCCTGGCTCTCCTCAGATAACCAATACAACAAGATTTTTCTGGCAAATCTTGAAAGAAACCAAAACAGAAAGGAATTTACAATTAAATGTAAAATACCTGATTATCTCCTTCGTTGTAGCAGCCCGGTAGAACCAAATCAGAGTAGATGATTGAATGTCCAAGTTCAATGTCCAGTACTCAATTACAATGGTTATAATTCTAATAGATTTTAAATTAAACCAAATAGGGCTTGCCTTAATTGATTTTGATTCCAAAGAAAGGGAATAACAATTCCTCTTATCAAATTAGATTAGAATAGCAGAAACAAAATCAATTAAATAAAGCTAAGGAAAGAGAATATTAAATAAGCACACTTAGCTTAGATGGAGCACAGAATTATCTCTTAGAAGATCGACGAAGATTGGCTTAAATGGATTAATTAATTCGATGATTTCTTCTGAGATTCGTGCACTATTTATAGGTGAGCAGATCGCGTCTTCGACTAGTCTAGGGAGCTCTTCGACTAGTCGAAGCAATAACAGATATTTGAAAAATCAGGCGCGATAAGCTTTGACCGTTCTACGACTGGTCGAAGGTCTCCTTCGACTGGTCGTAGGTCACCTTCAACTGGTCGAAGAACTTGAAAAACATCGCTGGATTTTGAGTCGAAGATTTTCGACTGGTCGAAGATGCAGTCGACACTGTTCCTTCGACTGGTCGAACAGATTCCTGGACTAGTCGAAGCCTAACAGATTTTATCCGAAATTTGTAACAAACTCACGACTGATCGAGAAATTTCTTAGACTGGTCGAAGCAACTCTAGGACTAGTCGAAGAAGGCCTAGGACTAGTCGAAGAACAGACCAAACTTATGTAAAATAAACATTCGATATATGTATCCAAAGTGACCTACTTCTAAGGTCAACCTAAGGTCAGTCAAACCTCAACCATGAAGTAAGGACATTGAAACATTAGGAACTAGTGACCTTGAAGTATGAGCCTTGAAGTCTTGATGTAGTTCAATCTTGAAATCTTGATGTAGCTCAATCTTGAAATCTTGATGTAGCTCAATCTTGAAAGTGTCTTAAGTTCTTTACAAACTGCCTTGTACTCTTCTTGAAGTCTTGCATTCAAGATTGATCCTTGTACTTGTGAGCTTTGCTTGTTGTGAGCTTAGCTTGTTTATGAATGTTGATCCTTGAGAGAGCTTCACTTATGCAAGTTATATATAACAGTGATTTTGGCACCACAAATTTGACAACAGACAGGGATATAAACTATAGCACTTACACCCTCGACTGGTCGAGTGAGGCTTAAAATGGTTGCTAGAGTTTGAGTCGAGCCCTACTCGACTGGTCGAGCCCTACTCAACTGGTCGAGCTAGTCTCCATGACTGGTCGAGCAGGGTGCTCGACTGATCGAGAACCTACTAGAAAATTCTAAAATTTTGAATTTAAATTTGGACTGGTCGAGAAAAACCCTGGATTGGTCGAGCCAGTGCCTGCACCAGTCGAACATTGTCTACGACTAGTCAAAGTAAAGCCTATAATAAGCACAATGACCCAAATTAAATGTGCAATATGAATGACTTAAACCTAAGCTCTTTCTAGGGTCATTTATATCTGAAATGTTGAACATTGAACTTATAGCTTTGTAGATCTGGTAGATCTTTCTTCTTAAAGAATTTGAATTTTTGAACTTGTATAATTGAAACTTGATCTTTTTATTGACTATCAAGTGTACTTGAACATGATCTTGCATTTAAAGTAGCACTTGAACTTGGTCTAGAACTTGAACATGTAATTGAACTTCGTCTTGAACTTGAAGTTGATGTAGGACATGAAGTTGATGTAGATAGAATAGTCTTCATGGCTTGTAACACATCTTCGTATGAAAGTGAACTTTCCATCACTTGAAGGTGAACTTTCCATTATGAACAAGTCCATCATTTCAAAGTGGTTTGCCACTACAAAATTTGACAATACAGGGTGCTTGATATACAACGTAGCACTTACATATTAGAACCCTTACATTACTTTTATGAATCTCTTCAATTATTGCCAATCTTAAAGGATAATCATCACTATGAGTAGGGTGTTGACACTCTCCAACTGTATAAATGATGTAGGTGATGTACAGATTGAAGACCCAGAGAACCCATCTCTCCATGGAAGATTACACTGAATTAATACGAAGATAGTTTTACGACTTGGTTTTATTTATATTTCCACTGCAAACTCGATAATGTAATAAGCTCACATTAAGAGGGCATTTGATAATTTGTTGAATTCTTTTACTCTAATGAAATAATAAATACAGTCAATTTTATTCTCGTAAATGGTTACCTTCATAAATGTAACTGGATGTGATCTAAATGAATAATAATAATAATAATAATGTGCGATTTTTAAAGCATCCAATTTATACATTATTAACACCCAGAATTCTTGGGCACGAGTATGTACTTGGGCCGTGAAAATTTGGGATGTTACATCTTAACCCTATAATTTAAGCTATTCTTGAATAAGGTTGGAATATGCACATGAAACAAGTCATGATAAACGGTGTATCGATCTTTGCTCCCAAAGATAAATCAAAATTGAGTGTTGATGAGAGAGCTAGAAATGACTATGATGCTAAAGTTCTCAATATGATTTACTGTATCATTTTTCTTGATGAATTTAAATGCATTTATACATGTGAAATGGAAAAGGAAGCATGAGACATTTTAGAAACCAGCAAAGATGAAACTAGTATAATAAAGTACTCTAAACTTTAGCTCTTACCACACAATTTGAGAATATTATATGGAAGAGTCTGAAGCTTTTATTGATTTCTATTTTAAATCGAATGTATTAGTAACTCCATGTGCGGTTTACGAGAGAAGATTCCAGAGGATTGTATATGTAGAAAAATACTTAAATCCCTTCCAAATAGGTTCACTCCCAAGATAACCTTAATAGAAGAGTGTAGAGATATAAATGGGATGAAAGTAGAAGAACTTATAGGTTCCCTACAAACTTTTGAACTCCACTTTAAAACACCCTTTAACTAAAAGAAACTCAATGCTCCTAAATCTTCACACAAGCACTCACATATGCAAAAGAAAATTGAATCTGATGATGACAGTGATGAGGAAGATGAGGATGAAGAAATAGCTAGAAAATTCAAGACATTCCTCAAGATTAATAGAGGGAAAGTTTGTGATAAGAAGGGAAAAACAGTTGAACCCAAACATATAGGTAAATATTTTAAATGACATAAAAAAGTCCAATGTTACAACTGTGAGGGGTATGGTCGTGAATCCATGGAAATGTATAAGAAAATCAAGAGCCAAAGAAAAGGTTATGGCAATAATATGAGATGATATGGAGGAATCCAATTTAGATTGTGAAGACTCCCCTAGTTATGAAGACCTTGGACACTTACGTGTTCTAATTGCCCCCACTACTGCTTCTCTCCCTAAAGACATGGAAGAAGATTTTGACCATGACACCTCAAAAGAAGAAGAGTCATACTCCATGAAGAAGATGACCATGAAGAAGATAAGGATTTGCAAGATGCCTATAACCTACTTTACGGTAAAAGTTTAAAAATCATTAAAAAATTGAGTTTGGTAAAAGCTGAAAAGGTTTAATTGACTAATCAATCAAAAAAGTTGAATATGAAAATCTCTACCTAATTCAAATACAGGAAAATTGTAAGTCTGACCTTAATGAGACTTTAGGGAGATTCTCAGGTCTTGAATTAGAGCTTGATATATTTAAATCTAAAATTCAAGATATTGAACTTCAAGTTAGCCAACTTGAATCTATTCTTGCCAATACCAAGGCTTAGATTGACCAAAAGGACTAAATAGGTAAATCTGTTAGTATAGGTACATATTTTATAGTATGAGAGATTGTGAACTTAATTGGAAAACTAATGCTACAACCTCTACCCCTCTGGTATTTTAAAATTACTTCTTTGCTTAAGAAAATAGATCGAGATCCTCTCATGTGTGCCATAATTGTGAAGATGTGGGTCATTTAAAGTTTGAATGCTTAATGTTAAAAAAGTTATAATCCACCACAATCTGGAACCGAGTAGATAAATATATCATAAATAAAAATCAACACACTAATGGAGAAGCACCCCTTTAGGATCTCCGAAAAAGAAGAAGTTTCCAACCCCTCCAAAAATGAATAACCATATGAGGGAATTGTTAAAATATGTTACCATTCTCAATGAGAAAACAAACAAAATGCTTAGTTGGGGGAGCAACAACCAGGATAGGAACCAAATAGGAAAATTCCCTACCAAACATATATCTCTAAATAAGTCATTACTCGAGAGAGTTAAATTTGGGAAAGAATACCTCTCTCTCGATAGCAATTCGAGTCTTAGAAAATTCACACCCAAGTGGGTTTTGAAGAAGGATATGTAACCTTAGAAGGTCTTTGTGTGCTTATAGGTAAATTTGAGGATTATATCCTCAATTTTCTTTTAGTTTAGCATAAGTTTCTTCATTCTTATTATATGTTTTAGGTAAAATACAATTAGTCATGTTGCTTTAAAGGTATATATTTTGAATGACCATATTATGCATGCTTCATGAGTTTAATGTTTATATGCACCCTTTATACATTCCCATGTTATTATGTTCTTATAGGTAGATGTATGATTCATAAAGCTTTCCATTCTTCCATACTCAGAACTATATCCATGGAATTGTCTCTTTGTCATTTACTAATAAAAATGGAGAGAAAGATCAAGTTACACCAAAATAAGTTTAATGTTGTTTTATAGGTTCTATGTGTTGTAGGAAATTGATGAAGTTAGGGGGAGCATTGTTTACATGTCATAACTATACTTATGTTGTAAATTATTATAATATTTGACATATAATTTTTGAGTTGTTTTGGGTTGTCATTGGTATGGACCACGATAGGGTCGAGTTTAGCTTTGTCATGTAATTGACAAAGGGGGAGATTGATAGTGCCTTGATTTGTTAATAACATGAGCTATGGTGTCTTGAGTTAGTTGAGCCTCCATTGGAACACATTGAGCATTGAAAACTTGAAAACTTAAAACATCAAGGCCTAGAGACATCAGGTAAACACTGAGGTGCTTGGTAAACCATTCCTTAAACCCCTTAAGTTCTAAAACAACCTACCTCTAGATGTCTCATTCTATAAGTAAGCATTTGATTCATTTAACCCAAGCCTTAGCCTTAAAATGAACATTATGAGCCTGGTTCATAGTGAAAAGGCCTAGCTATATGTCTTGCGAGGGGGGGGGGGGGGGGGCGCGTGTGGTGAATTGGATTATGCCAAGTTTAAAATAATAACAGCGAAATTAAATAATAAGATATCCAAGAAAAAGAAAAGATAACAATCCACAAAACACAAGGAGTTATAGTGGTTCACCTATGTGTACACCAACTATTCAACAACAGCCACACAACTTGCTATTCCACTCCTAATATCCTCACATAGGGGATATCAGTGTTCACTATGAAAATATGTTTCTCAGGTTCACCTAAAACCTTCAAATTGTGTCTTTCAAATGGGCTTCCACAATTCAAAAAACCCCACTTCTGAGTTTTCTGCTCTCCTCAGATAACCAACAAATTGAGATTTTTCTGGCTTAATCTCAAATAAAACTAAAGAGGGAAATTTACAATAATGTAAAATACTTGGACTTCTCCCTTTATTGCAGCCCAGAAGAACTAAATCGGAGTAGAAGTTCAAATGTAGAAGTTCGAATGTCCAATACCCACTTAAGAAATGGTTCTAAATTCTAGATTGATTTTAAATTAAACCAGCTGGGCTAGCTATATTTGATTTTGATTCCAAGAAGAGGGAATACAATAATTCCTCTTTTTAATTCAAATTGGAATATAGAAATAGAATCAAATCAATAAAGCTAACAAAAGATAATATTAAATTTGCACAATGTAGCTTAAAAAGAATACAACTTATCTCTCAAAGTGATGCCTTGATTTTACTTGAATTGGATATTAAACTCTGAAATTCGTGTTCTATTTATAGTTGCAGAAATCACATCTACGACTGGTCGTAGAAGAAACGGATTTTTGAAATTTCAAGCGCGATCAGATAAAACCGTTCTACGACTCGTCATACACTGTTCACGACCAGTCGTGAGCCCTCCACGATTGGTCGTGACCAACCCATGACTGGTCGTGAGGCATCGGATTTGGTCGCTATAGTTTGAGTCGTAGGTGCGCAACTGGTCATGGATCGAGTCATCACTGTTCCTACGACCGGTCAAGCAAATTCCAGGACTAGTCGTAGTTCAACTAAAAAATTTTGAAAAATTGCAACAAACTTAGAACTGGTCCTGAAATTTCTTAGACTAGTTGAGCCAGTTCTAGGACTAGTCAAACTGGGTCCAGGACTAGTCTTCGAATAGACCAAATACATATAAAAATATTTAATCTGAATTATGTATACAAAATGACCTACCCTAAGGTCAATCTAAGGTCATTCATACTTTAAATGTGAAGTATGGACATTGAGACTTCATTTCTTCAGATGATCGTTGACAATTGAAGATTGTGAAGCTCGAGATCTCTATACTTGATATAGCATTGAACTTGAGATCTTCTAGAGCTTGAATTATACTTTATCTTGAGTAGTACATTAACTCGATTCTTTGAACAAGATCACTTCTTTTGTTGTAGCTTGTACTTGCATTTCTTGAAATGGTTTAAAGTAGTTCTTCATTCTTGACTTAAAGAAAAGTATTTAGAGAGGTGATGCAATGTCTTGAACATATATACCAATGTGCTACACAAGACATAGATTGAGGTTTTGGCACCACAAAATTTGACAACCAAAGGAGCATAAGACCATAGCACTTACAATCTCCCCTTTTGTCAAATTTGTGACAAAACACACTCAATAATATAACCATTATACACATAAAGAATCAGCATCAGTTATAACATAAACCAGTTTCAACCTAGTTAGAGAATCATGCACTTGTTATTATCAATTAGGACAAATTCCTCCTTACTTACTCCCCCTGAATAGCACACATAGATCCATAAAAATTTTATGCTACTACCCCACAATCCATATCAATCAATCACCTTAAAATATTCTCCCCCTTTTTGTTACAAAATGATAAAGGAAGCAAGGAAGATATGGAAGATAAGAACAAACAAGAGAGTAATAAAGGAGTTGATAAGTCAAGAAATGAAAGAAATATAAGCAAATTCCAAGTACACATATCAATAACTAGTCTTAAACAAAAGACAGTTTGACAAACTAAAGTAAAATCAAAGTTCACATACCAACTAAAGAAAAATAGTATTAGAGTTAATACAGACCAAAGGATAAAACATTTAATCAGATCCTGAAGAAGGAGCAGGTATGGTAGGATCCATTTGATGAAGGCCCTTGTTTAAGCGCCTAAGATACTTGCACATATATTTAAACTGCAAATCATGCGCAACATTCATATTCTCTACCTTTTCCTCTAGAGCACGAAGATGAGCATCAAAATCAGATGGCTCATAATTAGGATCATTTATAGAGTCTGATTCAATTTCATCAAAAATATCATCCATATTAATATCATCAGGAGGAAGATCGCCAGCCTCTTCTTCATCCACAGCCTCAACTCCACCACCACTCACATCCACTTGGCCAGGAGCCAATTTCAATTTCATTTTGTTAATATTTGAATTGTTAAAAATAAGATAATGGATAGGATCCTCTCCAACAGGTATAACAACTAACATGTCAGTAGCTAACACAGTCATAAGATAGGCAAATGGAATGTCACTATGACTTGGATGAAGACGAAACTGAATGATGCAATGACATATTAAAGAAGGTAGACAGACTTTAGTACCAGAGATGACAGAATACAAAACCCGAACCATAAAAGGCAGTTAGTTCTGTTTTATTTCAAGAACGCGAATACAGATTTGAAATGAAGATTCTATGTAGAACCCTATATCTGGGTAACAAGTACTTTGAGGGGAGCACATTCTCTTTATGAGTTCATTGCACATCCATATTACATAATGCTCTAGTGAGCATGCGTGTTTCTGATTCTGAGGGTTTCTCAATTAAAGTATAAATAGGAATACCCTCGTCATTAACAGGTATGTCCATAAAGCCGGATATCAGATGATGATCTATATCAAATGAACCTTCTCTAGCAATAATTTTAAATGTTAAATTCTCAGTAGAAAAATAAAAAATGCATGCAAACATGGCCTGAGCAATAGATTGGTATGCAGGCCCACCCCAATGTAAGATGTTAGTCTAGCCTATAGCTTGGAGAAGGGGAAGAAGACCAAAAGGAGCAATGTGGTCAAGATCAACAGGTCATTCAACAATGACATTGTGCAATCGCAAATCCCGCACATATGAGGGATCATCTTCGGGTGACTGAAGAGGGCGCTGAGAGATAGGAGTTGATCTAGAAGATGATGGACCATGAGAAGTTTTCTTTTTCCCTCTAGCATCCATTTGTAATAGGAAAATCAAAGAAACAAAGAGCTTCAAAAGATAAGGAGTGGGGTTTTACTAGATCAAAATTTTCAAACGAAAACCCCAAAATCACAATGAATCACAAAATAAATTACTCCAAGAGTGAAAATGAAGTAATATCAACTAGAATCTATAAGAAAAATGCAAATGACGTACTAACCTTAAAGATCTAGGAAGGTGGGTACAACCGGTCCGGCATCGGCTCGTTAGAGAGAAAAGTTAAAATGAAGGAGTTTTTCCCAAATTTTAAAAGGTCCAACGTACTACATGACTGGCCGTGGATCGTCCTCGACCGGTCATGCCACGACTGGTCGAGTAGCAAAGCCAAAAACATGCATTTTTTATAAAAATTTGAAATTTAAATCAATAAATTGTCAAATATATATACACTATGATACAAATATACATCAATAATCAATTTAGAATGCACATACCAAGATCAAATTTCAATTTATTAAACCTGCTTTTGTCGAGCGGTTTAGTGAAAATGTCAGCAAGTTGAGTCTCGGTCGGAATGTATTCTAGAGATATCAGCTTTTCTTCCACTAATTCACGAACGTAATGAAACCTAATGTCAATGTGCTTGATATGTGAACGCTGGATTGGATTTTTTAAAATATTTATTACACTGAAATTATCACAATATAAAATCATTGAATCCTATGCAATTCCATAATTGCTTAACATATGTTTTATCCAAACAAGTTAAGTACATGCATTTCCAACTGCAATGTATTCAGCCTCAGCAGTTGAGAGCGATATAAAACTTTACTTCTTGCTAAACCAAGAAACTAAATAATTTCCAATATAAAAACAACCACCATTGGTTGATTTCTTGTCATCAATATTACCAGCCCAATCAGCATCTAAGTACTCAGCCATTTGAACACTAGTATCATATGGATACCAGAGACCCAATTTAGAAGTACTTGTGACATATCATATAATGTTCTTAATAGCAGTTAAATGTGACTCTTTAGGATCAGACTGATATCTAGCACAAATACCAACACGTAAAGCAGTATCAGGTCTACTAGCAGTTAAATAAAGTAAACTGCCTATCATACTATGATATAATTTAGGATCCACATTTTTACCTGTAGAGTCCCTTGAGAGTCTTAAAGTTGTACTCATAAGAGTATCAAAATTCTTACCATTCTCAAATCTGAACTTTTTTATTAAGTTCAGAGCATATTTGGTTTGAGAAATAAAAATGCCATCAGATTGTTGTTTCACTTACAACCCTAGAAAATAATTCAATTCCCCAACCATGCTCATTTCAAACTTAGATTTCATTAAATCTGCAAACTCAACAGTCATGTTAGAATAGGCAGACCCATAAATGATATCATCAACGTAGATCTACACTATTAAGATATGATCATTAAGTTTCTTAACAAAAAGAGTCTTATCTACACTTTTCATTTGAAAATTATGACTTAATAAAAACTTAGTCAATTTCTCGTACCATGCCCCGGGAGCTTGTTTTAAGCCGTAGAGAGCCTTTTTAAGGCGATAGACATGATCAGTGCTCTTAGCGTCTTCAAAACCCATTGGTTGTTCAACATACACTTCTTCATGCAGATCACCATTTAAGAAGGCATTCTTCACATCCATTTGATAAATTTTGAATTTTCTAAAGTAAGCAATGGATATATATAGTCTGATTGACTCAAGATGAGCTACTGGGGTAAAGGTTTCATCATAATCAGTATCCTCAATTTAAGTGTACCCTTGTACAACTAATCTAGCCTTCTTTCTAATTATATTACCAAGTTCATCAGACTTATTTTTGAAAATCCACTTAGTTCCGATAATATGTTTATCTTTAGGTTTAGGAACAAGATACCAAACATCATTTCTCACAAATTGGTTAAGCTCTTCTTGCATTGCAACAATTCAGTTTTCGTCAGTAAGAGCTTCTTTTACGTTAGCTGGTTCTATCTGGGATGTGAAACATACGTAATTACATATGTCTTCAAGTTATTTACGAGTGCGCACACCAGTGAGAGGGTTTCCAAGAATTTGAGTGGTTAGATGATCTTTAACACTCAATTCAGAATTATTTTGACTTGATGAAGTATCTGCTTTGTCAATTAAAAGAACTTCATCATTAACTGAACTTGGGGCAGGAGTATTCAAGTGATCGTCTATGACCACGTTAATAGATTCTTGAATAACATTGGTCCTTTTGTTCAGTACTCGATATGCGCGACTATTAAAGAATATCCTAAAAAGATCCCTTCATTACTTTTAGTGTTAAACTTTTCCAGATTTTTACGGTCATATAAAATATAGTACTTGCTACCAAAAACTCGAAAGTACTTGACAGTAGGCTTCTTATCGAACCACATTTCATAAGCCATTTTATTATTAGATTTACTTATATAAACCCGGCTGATTATATAACAGGCATTATTTATGGCTTCAGCCCAAAGAGTTTTAGATAGTTTCATACTATTCAACATTACATTAGCCATTTCTTAAAGCACTCTATTTTTTCTTTCAACAATTCTATTTTGTTGTGATGTTTTGGGTGCAGAGAATTCATGTGATATTCCCTGATCGCAACGGAATTTCTCAAAACTGTTATTTTCAAATTTTGATCCATGATCACTACGGATCTTATTAACTTGAGATCCTTTTTCAGTTTGGATCCATTTAAAAACTTTTTTTACTTCATCAAGGGTTTCTGATTTATCCCTTAGGAAAGCTACCCAAGTGAATATGGTATAATCATCCACGATTACCAAAATGTATTTTTTACCACCTCGACTCTCCATCCTGGTAGGTCCTATAAGATCCATATGGAGAAGCTCGAGTGGTCTTGATGTGGCATTGGAGTTTACCTTCTTGTGAGAGCTGCTTGATTGCTTGCTAATCTGGCATTCGCCACATATTTTGTCTATTTTTTATAATTTAGGTAGACCTCTTATTAGTTCTCTTTTGCTCGGTCTATACAAATTACAGTAGTGTACATGTCCAAGGCATTTATGCCACAAATCAGTCTCATTGGTATGGACCATGTAACATGATTGACTAGATGAGCTGGATTCACTAACAATATAGCAGTTTTTAGAAGTTCTACGAACAGTTAGTATTACTGAACCCTTATTATTTAGAATTTCACAACCTTGGTTAGAAAATTTTACGCTATGATTTTTATCGCATATTTGAGATATGCTTAACAGATTGTGTTTTAATCCTTCAACGTATAAAACATTTTTAAACAAAGGAAGGTTATAGAGTTGAACCGCACCTTAGCCAATAATCCTGCAGTTAATGCCATCACCGAATGTGACTGAACCATCAATCATGTCTTTGAGATCGGTGAATAGACCTTTATCACCAATCATGCTTTAAGCATCCATTGTCTAGGTACCACTTTGAATGGCTTGTAACTTTGAAAGTAGTGTGGGCAACCAAGCAGGTAACCTTAGGAACCCATTTCATAACTGTTTTGGGTTTAGGAGTATAGTTGGTCCTCTTTTGTTTATAGCTGTTGTAAGAGTGACTTACAGAGTTAGATTTTAAAAGCTCTTTGAGTAAATCAACTATTTTTTCAGCTAAAGAGTTTCGGTTCTGATTTTTATAGTTGATATAGTTACTTTTAGGTTTTTGAAAAGTTTTAGTATTTTTTTAAAAAAAATTGATTAGTACTTCTCCCTTTTGAGTTTGAAGATTATCCTTTCACAAACTTAGGAGAAGTATTCTTCTGTTTAGGAGGAACATTTTTATCGTAGCCCAAACTAGATCGGTCGCTACATTTTCTTGATCCGGGCAAAAGTTTTTCTAACTTTGGATCACCTTGGGCATACATCCATGTATCATTTAAACTCAAAAGAGAAGAGACTTCAAGTTTAAGTTTTTCATTTTCAGATTTTAGATTTTCAATCAGGGAAGTTTTGAAATCTAAATCGAATTTTGATTTTTCAAAACAATCTGAAATGTGGGATTTTTCGAAAACAAGTGACTCAAAATTTTCTTTAAGCTTTGAAAATTTTTCTTTTTGAAGTTTAAGTTTGAGAGCAATTTTATAACTTTCCTTGTATAGGGCATTGTAAGCATCTTGAAAATCATCTTCATTTTCACAATCACTGTTTAGATTTTCTTCACTTGTTGAATCATCATTATCTAAAAAAGTGAATTTGGCTAGAGTCATAAGGGCTTTAACTTCACTGCCCGACTTGGTTTCAGAATCTTCTAATTCAGAAGAGGCTTCAGAATCAGAGGATTCATCCCAAGTAGCCAACATACCCTTCCTTTTGGGTTTCTCCTTTTTAGGACACTTGTTTGCTAAATGCCCATATTCTTGGCAGTTGTAACACTGATTGTCTTTTAATGATTTTTGAGTTTTAGGTTTAGATTTCTTCTTATCATTCAATTTTTGAAAATCAACCCTCTTTTTACTTTTAAAAATTTTGTAAAACTTTTTTGCCAAAAGGGCCATATAATCTTCAGAGTTTTCTAAATCAAAATTGTTATTATTTTCTTGAAAACTATTTTTAGAAGATTTAAGGGCAATAGATTTACCTTTTGGAGCTTTAAAAGTTAACTCATAAGTCTGTAAGGAACCAACTAATTCCACTACCCTCATATTGTCCGTATCACGAAGTTCCTAGATCGCAGTTACCTTAGAATTGAACCGTTCAGGAAGAGAGCGCAGTATTTTTGCACAAACTTTACTTTCAGGGATTTTATCACCAAGACCCCACAAAGAGTTCACAATGTCATTTAATCTAGTGTAGAAGTCCATAAATTCATTTTCTTCCATATGTATTTGCTCAAATTTGGTTGTGAGGATTTGGACTTTAGATTTCTTGACAATAGATGTTCCCTCGTGTGTCATTTCTATAATATCCCAAGCTTGCTTTACAGAATCATAGGATATAATTCTTTTGAATTCATCCGGTGATAGTGTGCAAGTGATTGCATTTAGTGCTTTTGCATTTGCACTACTCTCACTTTTCTAAAGATTGGTCTATGAAAAATAAGGTGTTAGTCATTGATTTTGATCCATCGATACCAGTTACTTCAGTGGTAGGAGGGGTCCATTCAGTCACTATGGCTAGCTATATATTTTCATCCATGGATTTTAGGAATATCCTCATTCTAGCTTTACAATATGCATAATTGGTGCCATCAAAAGGTGGAGGCCTAGTGACTGAAAGGCTATCAAAATTTGACATCTTATATATAGCTTAGATCGATTAGCTTAGGAAATAAATCCAAATATAAAGAATTAAAAGCGAGCTATTAGGCTCTGATACCACTTGAAAAGGCCTAGTTATATGTCCTAGAGGGGAAGTGAATAGGACTATGCTAAATTTAAAATAATAATAGCGGAATTAAATAATCAGATAGCCAAGAAAAAGAAAAGAAAACAATCTACAATTCAGAATGTAAAGCAATAACAAATTCTAGTTGTTCTAAGGACAACCTTTCACCATAAAAACCAAGGGTTTATGACAGGACAACCTTACTAGAACAATTAGAGAATTAAAAACTAAAAATGAAAGGAAATAAAGGAAATAGTAATAATTGAATTCTAAACTATTATAACATTCCTCACAGTGCTTAAAATGTAAATATTACAACATTCACATCCACACATACATCCCACAACTTTGAATGATAAAAGATATGAAAAATAAATCATACATCCACAAAACACAACGAGTTATAGTGGTTTGCTTGTGTGTACACCAACTATTAAACAGCAGCCACACAGCTTGCTACTCCACTCCTAATATCCTCACACAGGGGATATCAACGTTCACTATAAAAATAGGTTTCTCAAGTTCACCTAAAACCTTCATAATTGTGTCTTTCAAGTGGGCTTACACCATTCAAAAAACCCTACTTCTGAGTTTTCTGGCTCTCCTTAGATAACCAATAAATTGAGATTTTTCTAGCTTAGTCTCAAATAAAACCAAAGAAGAAAATTTACAATAATATAAAATACCTGGATTTTTCCTTTTGTTGCAGCACGGAAGAACCAAATCAGAGTAAAAGTTCGAATGTAGAAGTTCAATGTCCAATACTCAAGAAATGGTTCTAGATTCTAGATTGATTTTAAATTAAATCAGTTAGGCTAGTTATATTTGATTTTGATTTCAAGCAGAAGGAATACAACAATTCCACTTTTCAATTCAGATTGGAATATAGAAACAAAATCAAATCAATAAAGTTAATAAAAGATAATATTAAATATGCACAATGTAGCTTAAAAAGAACACAATTTATCTCTCAGAGTGATGCCTTGATTTTACTTGAATTGGATATAAAACTCTAAAATTCGTGTTCTATTTATAGTTGCAGAAATTGCATCTACGACTGGTCTTGAGGACACTACGATTGGTGGTAGAAAAAATAGATTTTTGAAATTTTAAGCGCGATCAGATAAAACTGTTCCATGACTGGTCGTAGGCTGTTCACGACCGGTCGTGAGCCCTCCATGACTAGTCGTGACCAACCCACGACTAGTCGTGAGGTACCAGATTTAGTCATTGTAGTTTGAGTTATAGGTGCACGATTGGTCGTAGATCGAGTCGGCACTGTTCCTACGACTGGTCGAGCAGACTCCAGGACTGGTCATAGCTCAACTAAAAAATTCTGAAAAATTGCAACAAACTTAGAACTAGTCCTGAAATTTCTTGGACTAGTCGAGCCAGTTCTAGGACTAGTCGAACTGGGTCCATGACTAGTCTTAGAATAGACCAAATACATATAAAATGATTTAATTTGAATTATGTATACAAAATGACCTACCCTAATGTCAATCTAAGGTCATTCATACCTTAAATGTGAAGTATGGACATTAAGACTTCATTTCTTCAGATGATCGTTGACAATTGAAGATTGTGAAGCTTGAGATCTCTATACTTGATGCAGCATTGAACTTAAGATCTTCTAGAGCTTGAATTACACTTCATCTTGAGTAGTACACTAACTTGATTCTTTGAACAAGATCATTTCTTTTGTTGTAGTTTGTACTTGTATTTCTTGAAATGGTTTAAAGTAGTTCTTCATTCTTGACTTGAAGCAAAGTGTTTAGAGAGGTGATGCAATGTCTTGAACCCATATGCAATGTCTTAAACATATATACCAATGAGCTACACAAGACATAGATTAAGGTTTTAGCACTACAAAATTTGATAACCAAAGGATCATAAAACCATAACACTTACACAGAGATTTAAATTTGTTACAAACTAGAAATCCAAGCAAAAACTTTCTTCGAACTGTTGATCGATTCTTGATCGAATTAACAGTCCATCAATCAGACTTAATCAACTGAAGGCTCATTGCTCGATCGATCGAAAACAGATAAAAGTGTGTAGATGGCTTTACTAGTAAATCACGAATTAGTTCGATCGATCGATCAATGGACTAGTCATTATAGATCTATTACATCTTTTTCTTTATATAATTTGCAACCGGATCTTTGTGCAAGTGATGAAATTTAATGTTTTAGGGATCCTAGTATCCCAAGCCTTATCAATAATCTTAGGATTTATCTTAAAGAGTTTCACACCTTTCTTCTTGTGATTATTCACTCTAATGAACATTTCAAACTCTATTATGAAGATGTAAATGAACTCTTCCATTTTATAGAGATCAGACACCAACCCAATAGGTAAATCATTATATATAATCACTAGAATATCCATCTAGGTGACTCCCCTTATTAAAATCAGCTATCCATTAGTTATAGGACATTCAACCATCCTCCCATTGGCTTCGTACCTTTATAGGTATATCATATGCAAGATAATTGATCGTAGGAGCTGAAGCATCTGCCTCAAAGATCGGGGGAGTACAAGAAAAGCAGATTCGAGAAAAGAATATGCATCTCAAGAAAGCACAATCAACGGGGCTCAATACAACCAAGTAAGGGTTAACTAGATTCCATTATATATTCATTCCTTGTGTAGGATTAAGAATAGAGTTTGCAACCCAAATTCAATTAGGTCCTTGTGTAGAATCACCATGGGTCTGTATGTGTTAGTCTCCTTAGGAGCCTTCGGTGGGTTTTATGTAGGTTATTGGATTAGGACCATCAAAGTTATTGGTGATCCGATACAAAACCAATTAAGTCTCTATGGGAGCCACCGACATGGGTGAAAATGTGGTCTATTGACATGGGTACATTGATGTAGGTTTTGTATAGGACCAAAGGTTTGTGGTGAACTTATCAAAAATAATTGTAAAGGTTAGTGGGAAACTTATTGAAAACTATCGAGATAGTGAAATCCAGTACACTCGAGGAGAGTGCACCCACTGAGAGTGGAGTAAGTATTTAACCGAAACACTATACATCATTGTGTTTACGGTTGGTTATGTTGGTGCAATTCTCTTATGATTTTATTTGAATTATCATTATAGATGCATGATTAGATTTTATGCTAGGCACTTAATTTGTAGCGCACACACAGTTGGTATTTCACACTCACCTTATAGACTAGTTTCATATATAGTTGAATCTCTTATAGTTATGATATTGGACCATTTTGCATTATTTGTTTAAATTGGTATATTGTTTAATTAGGCTTTTTTTTTTTTTTTGTAAGTGGTCATATTCACCATTCTCTAAGACTTAGTCATAGTTTTAAGCTTCGTAATCTTCTGCATAGCATAGTGTTGTGTTAGACAATCGACACAATTTCATACCATTGTCCCTTTGGGCAATTGATTGTGTCAGGATCATAAAAGGTTCCTGCTGTCAAGCTCAGTAGAAGATGGACATGTTACTTGACTAGTCCCTTACCAATAACTCATCTGGATGAGTGAGTATGTTTGCAAAAGGTTTCCATTGCTAGGTCAATGATCTTTGTGTGGGTGAGTATATTTACAAAAGGTTCCCATTGTCAGGCTTAGGTGTGCCCTTTAGATGGGTGAGCATTATATAAAAGGTTCCCACTGTCAGCCGAAGGGTGTCCTTTGGATGGGTGAGCACCATACAAAAGGTTCTTATTGGTAGGAGAGGTGGGGTATTGAGATAGTTTGACTAACTAAATGGAAGGGATTATGAAAATTGTGATGAGGAAGTGTTTTATGATAATGATGTGTCTTTTGTGTTGCATACGTACTTTTAAAGTCATGTTTTATATATTTCTTATTTGAAAATCACTTTCACTTGTATTTATCTAAAAAACTTCTATGCGATTTTGAATTTAGTTGTATGTGATAAACTGTGCCAGACTATATCACCATCTTATAGCTAACCTTATGTTATAGGAAATAAACAAATACATGTGATGATGTAGAAGAATTCTAGAAGATATATATCGTAGATTTTCTTTTGAATTTAAATTTGAAGGCATTGATATAATCAAGGTCTATTAGATGACTATTAAATTATACAGCTGAAGACAAGCTTAGTTGATTTTACGGTTAGATCTCTATTTACAAAGTTTGGTTTATTTCACCTTTGTGTGAAGTATATAATGTGAATGTGAAAAGTTAATTGAATGAAAAAAAGGGTAATTATGAAGCATTCATTCATTATTTAATTAATATCCTTAAATTCAGGATTTAAGTCCTTATAATCAAGTGTTGGATTTTGGGGGTATTGCATTTTGGGTGTGAGAATATCCAATAAGTACATATTTTATTGCCTGAGTATCAAGTTTATCACTTTTAGGTTTAAATTTATTGACAAAAGAAGTGCACTAAAAATTATGAGCAAATAATGAAAAAGGGGAAAAGTCAGGAAAAAAAGATAAAGAAAAGAAATATGAAGTGGCATGTAGTGAGAATGACATACCCCAAGAATCATTTTGAAACATGAATATGGGAAAGAAGAGGTCTGGCTATCACTAATAGGTGTTGATTTTTTTCTTTCAACCACCGAATTCTTTGCATAGTGTAGCATGAGAAGTATGATGTAAAATCTTAAAAATAAAAAATAAAACTACTTATGTCTAAAAGGAGGCGGATAGATACTCTAACACATTATCAGGCCATATTATTGATAAATTAGTGTTAAATTAATTTTGAACTTCACAATGAAACACTTAAAAAATATCAAAAACTTCAGAGTGGTCTTTCATTGGATGTACTTAAGTCATATGTGACTAATCATTAATAAAAGTAAGAAAATATTAAAATTCATTTAATTTAGGATCTAAATGGGACCCCACACATCATAATGCACTAAATAAATTGGAATATAACATATAATCTAATGTCTTTGAATAAAATTTGAAAAATTATATTTGGCTAATTGACATGCCCCACAACTAATTGAACTAACTAAAGACAAGGAAATGATGAAAAGATTTAAGGACAACAAAAAAAGGATGACCTAACTGACTTTGCCACGTGCATATATGACACACTAGCATGAAATGTAGCTCAAAACTTTGTGATATCAAAGTAGTAATATTCATACAATTCATGACCCCCACAAATCATCCTTCCTGCATGCAAGTCATAAACCGAATAATGAGAATGATAAAATACTACTAAACAATTTAGGCTCTTGGTTAAATGGCTTACAAACATTAGGTAAAGAGGTAACTTAGATACAAAAAAAAAGAAAAAAAAAAAAAAAAAAAAAAGAAAAGAAAAAAACAACTAAAGATAAGAATAAAGTAGAACTAGGGCGAACAACACCCTTACCATGGACCTTAGATAATGATCCATTTACAGGGGTAATAGAAGAATGTAAATATAAGATATTGATTTGGAAAATGAGATAGGATGTACCTATTATATGATATGTGGCCCTTGAGTTGATTATCCAAGGGGTTGGGCCAGACGATGCAACAAAGGCATTACCACCGTTAGCAAGAATGACAATAGAGGTGAATGATGGAAACTTCATTGTATGCTTATTAAGTCACCTCTCATAAACATTGTGAGATATTGTGTGATTCGACTTGTTGCAATGAGTGCATAAGTGTTGCTGTCCAATAATCTCATAAGAGAAAGCACACCCACAGCCATGCCTAACACTATGCCCCCCACAACCTCCCCTCGGCCTCTTTAGCCTTCAACGACTTTAATTATAAAGGCCAATGTGCCTCCAAAAGAAATTGGAAAGGAAGTACGCAGTAGAGGAGAACCTGGAGTACACATGCAACAACGTCTGTCAATAAGGGGATAATATCACCACCTAGCATTTGAGCTCTTACTGGCTCAATATATATAACACCCCATATTTGCACTTGAACCCGTGACCTTAGTTTTGAAACACACTATATATCTACCAGTGAGCTATGAGTAAAAGTCGACCGACTTAAGATGTGGTAGGAAGGTGGTAAGAATCAAAGCCATACCAAGCTTTCTTTTATACGTCTTTACTCGGCAATATGACTAGTGTATGGATTTTCATAACCCAGTCATTAAATGACCATTTCAACAGAGGAAAACGGTGATAAAGATTATTGCCCGTCTCATTGTACAGATCTCTTGAAAAATGTTATAAAAATGATGTATATTTTTTCCAATATAACTTCCAAAGATTCTTCCTTCATTTTTTAGCAGTTTCATGACACAACACAATGGTGCACATTGTCTTATCCATACTTGCATCTGACCAAATCATGACTTGTCGTCAGTCTTAGTTCACTGAACAAATGACACTAAGTCCTCATAACGACTATCATTTATAAAATTTATAAGCTTTCTCTTGGATTTTAAAAAAAGTTCGAGAAAAGTATGCCCATGGGAGAAAATTGGATTCCTCTTTTAGCTTAACTGAAGTTTTTTGTTGAACCTCACTCTTCGAATCATTTTTCACATCAACGTTGCTAGCCATGGCTGATAGGTCACACTACAAAATGTATATGACCTTTACAACCACACTATGATCTTAGTGCACAACCGAAAGAGCAGACCTGCTTAAATGCTGAAGGGATCATAATTCGAAATATGGCTCACCAAACCATATATTAGTAGCATTAGTACACCTCGATAGGAAAATGCTCAATACATAAAGTCACGTAATACAACATGTCATAATGCACCTCAACACATCCATACCAAGGGATGTGTGTTGTTATGGAATATGAGGATTTGGGATCGAGATAGATTTGGGATATGTGGGTTTGGCATTGGGAAGCTGACGTAGGGAAGGACATGATGAGGTCGATCATCCTCTTCCTTAGGGATAACTACTCCAAATCCATGGAGCTTCTCTGGATTCCTCATAGAGATTCCTCGAATCCATTAGAGATGAAAACATAAATAATTTCTAATAATTCGAAATAAATTAATTGATGATAAAAAAAATAATAATAATAAAATGCTTTAAATGGTGAACTCAAACCGAGGACAGTGTTTCAGACTCAAACTCCGTAAGACGTGACTTACTATAAATAGTAAACTTAGTATTTATAGACGATCACGATTCCTATATACCAGACTTCATGGTTTTCGGCCAAAAATAGTATGTGTCTAATTTAACCTAACAACGTTTTTCTCCTAATTTTTCTAAGCCCTTTTCATGCTGTGCACAACTCCTAAAACTCAAAGGATCAAAAGTTATAATGGAATTAGAACTCACTATTTATAGTAAAAATAGAAATAAAAAGGACTTTCGATTGTCGATCTTATGCAATCTTGCAAATTAGGCATGGGCAACCCGGCATAATAGGGTTGGTTGGGTAAAGTAGCTTCTTCTACCCAAAAATCAAATATGATATGTCAAAAAACTCATTTCAGTTTGCAAGATACGATTGTTTTGAGGTTCTGATGGTCCTATTCACTTCCGCCCCCGATTGGGCCTTCTTTGGTCCATCTTGGCCATGAAAGTGTTTGCGACCTACTATACATAAGAAGCGATTATGGATTAAGAAATGAGTTTGACAAGGGAGTTGAGTGTATATTAAGAGATTGGTTTCGCAGCCCAAGAGTGATTGGTGGCTATGGGTTTTAGGAGTTGACAGTTGGCAGGTTTGGGGTGGAGAAGCAGGTGTAGGGGCATCGAAATCAAGAATGATGGGGGTTGCCAGAATATGTGTGGTAGCATTTGTTTCTATTGCGGATGATGATGGAGACTTAGACATTGTTGCTTAGATGTTTGCAACTTCTTTTGGATGGTGAGATGATTGATGCCAGCGTGATGTGGTTTAGGATGGGCACGAGATATCAATGGGGGTGGGAGAAGTTGCAAGCACAAGTGGTGGTGGTGCGTCAAGGTAGTGCCAAGGCAACATGGTGGAATGAGAGAAGGGAGAAGGGATTTTTAGAGGTGGCTAGAATTGGATGATGGCCGCCAAATCTAAGTAACAACTATCAAGGAAAGTTTCCAACCCTAGTTCTGATATCATGTGTATATCTTGCTCGAGTGGTAGACTCTCAGGCGTTTCAACTTCCGGTCAGGGGTTCGAGTACCCGTAAGTGGTGAAATTCCACTAGCGTGAGTGTGTGGGGGTGTGTGTGCGTGTGTAAAAGATTTTTTTTTTTTTTTTTAAAAAAGAAAAAAAAAAGTGTAAATCGTACAATTAGGTGTTGAAATTAGAGTTTTCTTTACTTATATTAGCAAAATATTTGAAAAAATATATGGTAGTCCATAAGAGTATGTAAATTATAATAGTCCTTAACTCTAACAAATATAAATGGATAATCCCGATCATCACTGCAAACAAAAATCCCCCTACCATCTGACTGATATGGTTTTCAACAAGTTCATCTCCTGCCTCTATCGCGACTCAGTGTCCATAGCATGTGTAACCCAATTTGGGTCCGCATGATGAGATTTCCTGGTGATAAAAAAAACATCCGTGTTGTCGATACTACTACACTCACGGGACACTGCAAAGAATATTATGAACGGATCATTCTGACCATCACTTCTCACACACGAATTTAGAATGAAAATTTTCAATGGCTCAATCTCAAGCTCTAAAAATTAAAAGTTGGGATCATCTTCAAAAGAGTAATTGTTAACAAATATCATCTTTCTCATTACACCTATAACATGGTCCGTTCAAATCATCAGACCATATAAGCAAGTGGCCCAATGCAGCTACACGCATGCTGGCCATCCTGGGTGGAGACATGGGGAAAACGAGCCCATCTTGTACTATGAATCATCAATCAAAGATCCCATCCGACAAAATGTCCATATCTCGTTCACGTGGGCCACGTGTACGGATTTCTCATGTGGGCCACAGAACTGTGGTCCGAAGACTTGTACACCAAGAAATCTTGTTCATCATGCGAGAGATATATAGAGGGATAGAAGGAGCAAGAATCTCAAGGCATGAAAAAGGGCAAATACGAGCGCACGCGATACCACCATATGCGGGAGAGTGGCATTAAATGCTGGAGGAAGCACACGTCATGACACGGTGGAGCTCGCGTCACTCATTATCGGCCACACGCACGCTCACATGAGCACGGGGGTTTCTTTGATACTCCGCAGCGAGTGATGTTTGATACGCAGGCAGCACTTACAAATTGTACAAATGGATATAATAACACATATTAAGCCGTCCAAAGTGGTAGACCCACTTGCGCTATAGTTAATTATGAAAAATTCAGATTGATCCAGTCATTTTCACCTCAGAGGCATAGGCATGTCTTTGTTGAATTCTAACCATAGAATGTTTTTTATTTTGACCATCCATTGAATTTCAACCAATCAGATATATGATAATCCAAATCTATGTGATTCTTACTTAAAAATACATCTAATTCAAGGTCCACAATTTGAACGGTTTAATTGAAGTTGACTACTTGGCACGCTTTCAATTTCTTCGTGAGTGAGTATGAAGCATGACACACTGCCAGTGTATCAAAGCTCTTCTCTCCACCCTTACCTCTCGTGGGTGTTGCGAGTAGTGGTGGCATCATCAGAGATCTTTGAATATGAAGGAAAAAGAAAAGATGAAAAGAGGGGACCAAAGCAACCTATATGTGTGACCACCATGATCTCCCCACCCCCACCCTAACCCCTCCAAACTAAGCATAAGCTTATGCTCATAGTCCACCACCATTTGTTCACAATCTTTTGTGCTGGCAAGTGGGTCCCACATGCCTATGATCCAGTACGTTCATCTGATGGGGCCCAACACGGGGATATACTTTGACCCAAGAAAAATCACTAAGGTGGGTAGATTCTGGTCATATCTTTGGTCTTTCATTCCATGATGTGGACCATTACAGCATTCTCTTATCAACTGTCGATATTTGCTGGCCAGTGATAGAAGGTTTAAGATTGTCCAATCAGTAAAACTTCTAATGGATGTCTCAGCTAATGTGGGACCCATCAGAACAAGATGGATCACTAACGTGGGGGCTCCACTTGCCTAAACTTTAGTCTTGAGAACATACTTTTGCATTATGGTCAATCATAACCGTCCAAGGCAAGGGGCCATCATGGATTTACCACAGCACAAAAATTGAATATGTTCAAATGATCCCAACGGAGAGGTTGATAACTCAAAATAAGGGGCGAATTTATGTGGTTAAGATCACAGGATTGTGTTCCATTTTTCATAACAGGACCCACCATTTAGATGTTACGGACTACCATTCAAATGCGCAATTTGTGACACAAGTGGAGTGGACGAATGGTGGTGAACTATCAGTGAAACCTATTCTGAGAACAAAGAGAGAGAGAGAGAGAGAGAGAGAGAGAGAGAGAGAGAGAGAGAGAGGAAAACAAATGTATAAGGGAGGAAATAAAGAAATAAAGAAAGGAAGAAAGAAAGATGAGGAAGAAGAATACTACATGTATGTTAGAAGGAAGTGTCATAGTAGAACTAGTGCTAGTGCTAGTCATGGATGACCTTCACGGGTGATCATTTCACCTATTTTTTCTATTTTCAGTCAGAGAGAGAGAGAGAGTAAAAGCAAAAGCCATGAAATGAAATCATACTACTGAAACCAAGGTGGAAGAAGAAGCAGGAGAGAGAGGAGTGCGTTCCAAGACACAATCATTACGTCGTTTTGGGAAGCAGGAAGGAGGCGTGGAATTAGCAAGCTTAGAACGTGGGCTTGACCGAGGTAGACTTTTATCATCAGGCCCGGTCGGCTCTCTCTCTCTCTTCTGTTGCTGGTGCTGTTGCTGCCCCCCTCTTCCTATACTGCATCAAAGTAATAATATACTTTCGAGCAAAGAAGAAAAGAGGAGAAGGAAAAAAGAAAAGAAAGAAAGAAGCCAATATTATATACAAAGAAGAAAGATATAAAGTATGCCGTAGGAAGAAAGGAAAGGCAAGCAAAACTCGTACAGTACATCAATAGCCCCACCCCCAAAAGACCCGAGAGAGAGAGAGAGAGAGGGGGATAAAAAGAGAAACATAGGCAGGGCAGCAGAAAGAAGAGAAGTCTAAGGTCTAATGCCTTTTAACAATAGCAGAGAAAAGAGTCTCATCTGATACAAGCCTCTGTCTCTCTTTAAAGAGAGAGCTTTTCAAATAGAGAGAGAAGAAAGAGAGATGTGCGGAAAGAAGGTGGAAAATCAAGAAGAAACCTCCCAAAGGATGCATGACTACCAAACATATCAAGATCAGATGCTTCACTCCCACCAATACACCGATGGTTTTCCTCCATCTGCTGGTCTTCTTCTCCCCGAAAATTCCCACCTTCTTCCTTGGTCCATCCCTCCGGTCCATAACCTCAATGCCCTCAACCCGGTTCAGTTCAGCTCGAACCCGGTTCGAGACCTAGACCACTTCCTCCCTTCTCCTTCTTCATCTTCATACAGTGGCTTATTCAGTCGCCGTGCCTCCGCCCTTCAGTTTGGCTATGACGGATCTTCTTCCGACCCTCTTGCGCTTGCAAGTCTTTACGGTACGGACACCTTGATGGGTACAGTTGGCGGCCGGGCCGGCTCCGGTCCTTTCAGCCTCCAGGCCGAATTAGGTAAGATGACGGCTCAGGAGATTATGGATGCCAAGGCGCTTGCAGCGTCGAAAAGCCACAGCGAGGCAGAGAGGCGGCGACGGGAAAGAATCAATAAGCATCTTGCTAGATTGCGCAGCCTGCTTCCGAGCACCACCAAAGTAAGGAAAATGATAAAAGTATTATTCTTCTTCTTCATATTATCTTAGGAGATCTTTGGAATATTGCAAAGATATGAATTTGACCATGGAAAGATGTTGTGCAATCTAGAACATCCAAATTGTGGGCTCCATTATGATCTGATTCACGATTCTCTTGTTGAATTAGGATTACTGACCATTTTCATAGCCACCCATTTTATACTTGGAATGGGCCATATGATTTAGAGGGTTTGGATGATACGCCACAAGTTCAAAGAAATGTAGGATAACTGTCATCACAGCCTTCTAACAATGGATATTGTGTTTTTATTTCATTGGGTTTAAGTAGAAAATGAAAAGAGATTAGTAGTGCAGTATCTTCTCTTTCTCTTTGTCTATCTATCTAGCTATCTATGAATTTCCTTTTTGTTTTGTGTCTTTTGTGTTTTGTTCTTTTGGGTCGTGTTTTAAAGCGGCTTTCGAGAGGAGGGAGAAGAAAAAGGGTTAGGAAGGGAGAAAAGAAGCGGTTGGTTGATATGAAAAAGAGGAACCAGGGCAGCTGAAAAAGCTTGCATAGAAATGTGTTTTGCCGGGAGAAGGAGAAGTGAAGGATTCAAGGGGTTGGAAAGGAGAAGGAAAGAAGGAAGGGTTTTGTTGTTTCACTTCAGACAGAGAGTGACTCCTCCTTCCATACAAAAATACCCTTCACTGAAAAACGTGCATGCACTCTTCAGAATTCCCACCTCCTGACATTAACACACCTCATCACATAATAATAATAATAATAATCCCCCAACCTTCTCTCTCTATCTCTATCTTCCATACATCTGTAATGTTTTGTACTACCACCTAACTTTCCATCTTCTATTTCTCTTCCTTTTTTTTCCTTATAGTTTCTATCTGTTGCTCTCTCTCTCTCTCTCTCTCTCTCTCTCTCTCTCTCTCTCTCTAGATATCCATGTGTAATTTTCTATATTATTGTATAACACTACCAACCCAACTTCCATCCATGTATATTGTTTAACACTACCAACCCATCTCTTTTTCATCGGTACTTTATCGTGCAACTCTCTCTCTCTCTCTCTCTCTCTCTCTCTCTCTCATACTATGTCTATCTCTATCTTTCTATATTTAAATAATAACAGCCCATCTTCCATCTTCTCATTCTCTTGGGCATTTTCTTCTTCTTATCTCTCTATGTATATAAATATATGGATGTTTATATTTATGTATTCCTCTATAAATGTTATTGTTTTAGCACTTCGATTATAACTTTATTTGATTATCAATCTTGCTCATTTACTTTCTTTGTTGTAGACCGACAAAGCTTCATTGCTCGCGGAGGTGATTCAACATGTCAAAGAACTCAAACGTCAGACGTCTGAGATCGCCGAGGCCAGCCCGGTCCCAACTGAGGTTGATGAGCTCACCGTTGAATCGTCAGATGAGGATGGAAATTTCGTAATCAAAGCTTCCCTTTGCTGTGATGATCGTTCAGATCTCTTACCTGATCTAATCAAAACACTTAAAGCACTCCGCCTCCGTACACTCAAGGCTGAGATAACCACACTTGGTGGCCGTGTAAGAAACGTTTTGCTCATCACTGGGGAAGAAGAAGCAAAGAATAGCGATCAGCAGCATTGCATCAATTCAATTCAAGATGCCTTGAAAGCTGTCATGGAGAGGACTGCAGCAGATGATTCTTCTTCAGGCAGTTTAAAGAGACAGCGAACCAATATCAGTATACTCGAACACAGGTCTATCTAACCAACTTCAATGAGTTCGTCTAGCCTATGTTGCGACTCAACTTCACTGAGCATGCCTCCCCATGTGGGGCACACATGCAGCGATGGATCGATGATTGGAATGTCCTTTTGGGTGCTTCTGTGAATGGACCACAGTCCAAAACTCAAACTGAATGGATAAATCTGATCATTGAAAAGATATTTATTTTTATTTTAAAATTTCACAGTTAAAGTTAAGGAATCAATGATCAAGATCCTCATTTCAGCATGATTATTGGATAGTGTTACTCTTACAGTATCACCCCAGAAGATGGAGGGTTCTGATTATCTGACCGTCTGTTAACGTGTGCCCTACATGATGGTGAGGCTGAGTCTGGACGTAGGCAAAATGAACTCTCAACTTATTTTGTTTTTCTTTTCTTTTGGGTGGTGTGGCTTATATACTGTTTTGTGGGTCTATGTACTTCCATGCAAGTGAAAAAAAAAAAAAAAAAAGAAGCAAAAAATGGAAGAGAGAGAGAGAGAGTGTGTGTGGGGATAGAAAAGAAAAGATAGGTGTTTGTGTTTGGTTGTAGAGGGAATGCTTGAGTTTCAAGTTGTTTGAACAACTACCGTGACAATGGGAGGATCTTTTTCGTGAGAAGAGGCCTTAAATGAAACCCTAGTATGGATTCTGGAGAATGGAGTTGACTGGTTTCTTGTTTTTGTTTTCTACTATATGATGGTCTGTTTGCTGTTCTTTTGGAACTGTTACGTGTTGTCTGCTATAAAAACCCTAACCATGCAGGTGCAATATCACGAGACAAAATACCAGATGCACCCCCTGCACACCCATCACACGCGGATCCCAGTTTATTCAGACATTTCAACGGTGCATGCTTTCTTTCATTAGACAGTCTCCACCAAAAGTTGGCAAGTTTTCTTTTAAATGTCCATTCTTTTGGTACAGAGATGGCCCATGAATGGAGTAGCCTGGGTCTTTATAGTGTGGCCACACTTGCCTGGTTGGTACGTGTGAATGGGGCTAGCAAACCTTTACACATGCAGAGAAAGGATCCAGTGCTGACAGCTTTTATTCCATCCGTTCAGCACTCTTTTCTCCATTCACTAGGCACGGACGAAAGAGACCCTGATTGTTCATCTGGTAGGCCATATGTTAGAAATCACATTGTTTGGATGATCCTATCTACCCACTGGAGTGGGTTTTTTTTTTTTTCCGAGACATTGAGCATCGGTCCATCACTGGTTGGATGCTCTCCTGACCGTCCATTTCTATTACTACAGAAATCTATAATCTGTGATAAGTTCATCCAGCCTTTGTGACCTTCTTGGTTATGGTCTATTCATGGTTGGAGCCAGCAGGAACAGCAGGCGAACATGTGTTCTAGGCGTGTAGAGACTGAGTGGTTGGAACACACCAAATCTTGTTATAGTGATCTCTTGTCCATACCATATCATACCTAACTAAGCTTGCATTAACTACCTCAGCCTAACCCTTCTTCTTTTGATATATATATATATATATATATATATATATATATATATATATATATATATATATATATATATATATATATTTTTATTTTTCCTTTTTGTATTTTTTTTAGGGGCTTTAAAGAAACTCTTGAGGTCATATTTATTTGAATCCGGATCCTCCACGTACCACGAGCAGAAAAATCCTGCATTTAATGCCATTCTATTTATTTATGTAAGCTCAGAATTATATGAAATGCTTGAAACATAAGGGCCTATTTGGATTCATGAGAAGGAAGAGAAACGACATTTCCTATAAAATTAAATTTCTATTATTTATGAACTAATTTTTTATTGTTTGTGAAGACTTTTTCTTTTATTTATATTGTGACAATTGGTAAGAAATATTATCTCTCACATTTGAAAAAAATCAATAAATTTATTTTCCTATCTTTTCCTCTACCAAAAGCATTTTTTTTTAATAGAAGAAAAATAAGTTTCTCAATAGTTAAATATACATATTCAAACATATGCCGATATACCACATGTGCCCATATGCCACATGTGCCACTATCCATCTTCACTTGGGCCCCACATGTACAAAGCACTTCAAATGTGTTGTATGTGCTAACTTTCCACTGTCTATCTCTTCTTGTGTTGCACCATCCATCTTCACCTAGGCCCTTTTTTATTTTATTTTATTTTTAAAAGAGAACCTTTCATATTACTCATAGAACGAACATGATACATGAATACAGCCCTTCGGGTGGGACTAAGGCCAAAAAAGAGGAGGCCGCACCTATCATATCCTTTACAAAGAACCTATTATCAGATTCTAATCGAACTGAGGCCTACCTTGTCCAAAACTATACCTCCCTTAACCTGACGAGGGAGGTTGGAGGAGTCCCTAAAGAAGCGGGACGCTTGCCTGGCACTACCTTCCTTAGCCAGCCCATCTGCCGGGCTGTTGGCCTACCTCGGGATCGGGGAGATCCGAAAACATCCCTTATCTGCCAACTTCGAATCCTAAGGAACTGGTATCTCCAGCGCGAGGCGGGGGATGAAAGCCCGTTGAGGCAGCCCACTAGCCAAGCTGAATTTGACTTAATCAGAACCCTGTTCAGCCCAAGGGAAACACAAAAGGCCATTCCATCGTGCAAAGCTCGCATTTCAACCTCTTTGTTGGAGGCGTTGCCGAACCTGGAGCAAAAAGCGAAAATCAGGTTCCTGAGATTGTCCCTGCAGATGCCGTCGCCCCCTTTTGGGCCTGGGTTGGAAAGAGTGGACCCATCAACGTTAAGCTTATACCAACCAACGCTTGGATTTTTCCATTTCACCACGGAGATCACAAGAGGAGAGCGGAATGGGGGGCGATGCTGGACATGTTGAGGAACATCATACCACTGAGTGCACATAGTGTGGTTGTCCAATGTAGAGTTGTTCCTAGCTCGCCACATCTCCTAGATGAAGAATATCGGGGCCAAGTGCAAGGGGGCTGACCGGCTGGGATGAAGAAGGGGCCTCCAATTGAGATGGTCCTGAATCGAAGCATGACGGAACAAAGAGGCATGAAAGAAGACTGCAATGTGCTTCCAAACATGAACAGCTTGCTCCCCATCTAAGAAGAGATGGTCCAGCATTTCAGGGACAGGGCCCGGGATGCGGGCCAAATCACAACACTTGCATTTTGAAGTCAATTTAATCCCTTTGGCCTGGACACGCACGTCAACAGGGTTGGTCCTCTGAAGAAGTCTCCACAGGAGTGAAGAGATCTTCACATAGGCCCTACATGTACAAAGCACCTTGCATATGTCAACTTTCCATGATCATTCTTTTGTTATGTCATACATGAGCCGCCATGCATCCTTTGCTTGAACTTGATGTAGAATGGACCACAGACACTTCCATGGCAAAGATGGACCAAAGAAGGTCCGATCGGAGGCGAAAATTATTCGGACCATCAAAACCTTAAATCAGTCATATATCACAAACTAGGATGAATTTTTCGACACATTATATATGACTTTGGGATAGGAGGGCCTACTTAAGCCAACTAACCCACTACGTCAGGTTACTCATGTCAGATTTTCAAGATTCCATTAGATTGACGGTCAAAAGTCCAGTTTAGTTTCATTTTTACTATAAATAGTAAGTTTTAGTTCGATTATAACTTTTGATCCTTTGAGTTGTAAAAGTTCTGCCCAACATGAAAAGGTTTTAGAAAAGTTAAGAGAATAATGTGGTTGGGCCAAATTGTACACTTACTACTTTTGGCTGAAAACCATGAACTATATTACGAATAGAGGTATTATATAAATAGTAAGTTTGCTATTTATAGTAAGTCACCTTTTTAAGGTGTTTGAGTTGGAGTATAAGTTTAAAACTGCATCTTAAGTTTGAGTTCCTTATTTAAAGAGTTATAATTTCAATTTTTTTTTAAAAAAAATCATCCTTTTATCCCTCATAGATTCGAGGAGGCTCTATGAGGAGTCCAGAGAGCTCTGTGGATTCAGAGAAGTTATCCCCTAAGGAAGATGGTGATCGATCTCATCATTTCCCTCCCTATGCCAGAACTCCGCATGTGTAAAGAGCCCACATGTGCCATTGCCTATCTTCAATGCTCTATATGTGTTACATTGACAACATGCGCCACCATCTACCTTCAAGTCCCCACATGAGTCAATTGTGCTGATGTGTTGCTTGTGTCACATGTGCCATATTACAACTGCAAGCAACACTTGTCACTTGTGACACCATTAAGCTTAAGCACCCACAGGTTTCATCATCTATCTTCTCCCATATTCATCACTTATTTCTTTTGCACATGTCAATAATTATATGAATATTTTTATTTAACTAAACAATAAATTGAGAAACGTACCCAAAACTTTTAGAAAACTCATATTTAAAAATAAATATGAAAAATAAAGTTTCCTTCTCATGATATTTTTGAAAAAATAAGGTTCACGAGAAACAATGTTTCCTTTCTTAGGCTTGCCTCTAATCTAAACAATCCCTAAGTGAATATTACTAATTCCACACCTTCAAAAGCCCCAACCATCTAATGCAAGCAAGCACTTGTGTGCCAATATGGCACAAGTGTGAGAGATCTAGCTCAGGTATGTGGCGTTGTTTTGATCTTTTGACATAAAAATTAGGTCATTAAACTATTCGGGCCTACCTCAAATTAAAATAATAACTAGAATGTTTAAAAGCTAAACAAACCCGGGAGGAACTATGGGTGAAAACATCTAAAACAAGAGGCGGGGGCAATCTACCGTTTGGTCGATTGGAAATCCTTGGGCGATGGCAAAGGAATGATCACCAGGCCGAGGGCCCCATCTAGGGCCAGAGGAAGCAGAGAGTCTTTAGACTTTAGATCTGAAAAGCCAAGACGCCCTATAACCGTAAGCAGAGGAAGATCAACTCAGAGAAGGAGACCAGCATTCCGGGAACCAGGATTCAAATCCGACGGATTCAGCGTTTTCGCAGGGAACCTTCCGTTCAAATGCACACACTAAGATCTGCAGACCATTTTTCAAAGGCATGGGAAAGTCATAGATTTCTACATCCTTACTTTCCCTGATTCAAGGCGGCCGAGGAGTTGTGCATTTATTAAATTCCAATATGAAGCAGAGGCGAGAGTGGCCATGGGTTTGCTAGATGGTCAGCATATTGATGGTAGGATAGCATCAGTCAAGCCGGCTAGATCTAGGGATTCGAGATCAGATGCCATGCTGAGGGAGAAGCAACAACAACCGGATCATTTTCCTTGACCTACAGGATCCTATGCAGGAGTGCTGATGAAAGGGAAGGGTTCTCAGGACCCCCAAATACCCAGAGGGGAAATGCCGCCTATCATTGAAGACAAGGACCTCATCACAGTGGCAGACGAGAAGGCAGTTCCCGCCAAGCTGGAACAACTAAAGCTGGGTCTAGTTGGTGTCGCAACTGACCAATCCATTTCCATCCTCAGGTTAACATGAGCAATCAGAGATTCAAAGTTCATAGCCTCTGCTATTGATGTGGTAAGAATCTCCAACTCTAAATTTCTGATAGTCCTTAAATCAGCAGAGGGATATAGAGATTTCAAGTAAGATGGGGATCTTCATATCCAAATGGGCCTGGAAAACTTGTACCCATGATCCCCAAATGATACGGAGATGGGAGGATGGGAGAAGGTAACTGGATTACATTATTTGGATTACTCCTCACGCCTGGCTCGAATCTGTTATTCTAAACCTAGGAAACTACTTCGGGAAAATCCTTCAGATTAACCCATGTAGTAGGTTTGGGTTATTCTAAATGTATACCAGAATTTGGATTATTCTTAAGCCTGGAGTTAATCCTAAGCAAGTGCTGAAATTACGGGTGGGAGAAACTGTTTTCCCTATCCGTATGCAAGTTGAAGTGAACCCAAATCAACCAAAGAATGGGTTTGCAGGAAGTTCGGGGAAGGGCAGGTTAGAGAAAACCGAAATGCCCTTACAGAGAAGAATACCTAACTGTTCACCACCCCCAAACTGCTTGATGAAATGTCTCTGCTGAAGGAGTGGCAATCCTAGTAGCGCGCTCAAGCCAAGGGTTTAGAAATGAAGTGGAGAGGCAGCATATAATAGCCATATCCAATAATATTGATACCATCACAGCTGCATACCAAACTCACGTGGGCAGGGGAATTGGAAGGGAAGATGGGTAAGGGGAGAGCTACTTTACTCCCAAGGGAAAGGCTGATCAAGGGGACAAGTACTTAGGCTAGGAGTTATGCACGTGGATTCCTCCAGTGTGTGATACCCAGAAGGGAGAGGCAGGAATTCAGTCCACCCCAATTGTCGGGCCTACATTCACGATTGAAGGGGAGAGGGATGAAAGGCTAGAGAAGCACTCCCAGGGTCCCCATAATACCCAATGTAACCATGAAAACAGAAGAATGCAACTTCAAGTGGATTTATCTCTATACTTCATGGAAGAAACGAATATAGAAGAGCAGGAAGCAGGAAACCATAGCCCTTTCTCCAAAGAGCAGAGAATGGGGGAGGTTCGGAACTAAACTGACAAGGTAGGTGACGTGATTGACTCCAGGCAAGTCCACTAGGGTGCTAGCTACTTCGAAGCTCAGGATAGGCCTGACCTGTTCCAAAATTCTTAGGATAGGGGTGCAACAAATCCAGCCAATGACAATCAGGATCAAGAAGGAGATCCAAGATCACCCATGCTAATAAAAAAACATTACAGCAAAGCCAACACAACCCAAGAAACAACTAAGGCATGTTCTGGTAGATTTTGGGAATGGAGAGTGGCCCACTAGACTGAGACGCTTAAAGAGAAGGGCCATGAATTTAGGATGTGTTACAAATGGATAGTGTCCTCATGTGGAATGCCTGAGGGGTTGGCAATACCTCGATAGTTAGGGTGGCTAGAAGAATTATCAAAAACTCCAACCCATGGCTAGTGGCAATCCTGGAGCCTATGCTAAGGGACGACAAGTGAGTTGGGATTGGGCTTAATCTCGGGTTCCACTCCTCTACTTCCAATGCGGCAGATGGGGGAAAAATATGGGTGTTCTTTAAGAATCAGATGCAAGTAAATGTCCTTCACTCTTCTAACCAGATGATCTCTTTAAGTATTTCCCTGCAGGCAAATCAAGATCCAATTACGCTTTCCATAGTCTATGCTTGTAACACCCCGTACCATTGGTACACGGGTTTTACCTTTTAAACCCACCTCAACCTAAATCAGATTAGATTAATCAATTGGCTTGAACATAACTTATGCAGGAAGGGACTTCCAGGCACCACTAGAAGGCCACTCATCAGAGGCCCCGGACGCTGGAATACACCCCATGACAATCTAGAAGGTAACCTTACCTAGACACCTTAAAACAGAATAGTTCCAACCCAACTAACTATAGCAATAAGCAATGAATCAACCTTCGAGGGCTAGTAAATAGCTAACCTGAAATTGCGGTAATGACCGCTTTAATTGAAGTAGGAATATACCAATATATCCTAGAGGGGGTTGAATAGGACTTTTTCAAATATTCTATAATTATTTAAAATCCTATCAAACCTATCCTGAGAAAATACTCATAAATCAGAATTTCTTCAAAATAACTCTAATGGCTTCCAAGCTAATTAGAGGATCCAATTAGAAAACTAATTTAATGATAAACATGATGCAATTCAGAGTTTATGATGGATGTAATGTGTGTGAGGTGTGATCAAATATGAAAGCATTTAATAAAATCACACAAGTAATTAAAGGGAAACATCAAACACAAACACAGTCATTTTTATAGTGGTTCGACTACTTGTCTACTCCACTCCCGGCAAATGCACTCAACCTTTGAGTGTACCGAATTTCACTAAGGAGGTTTCACAACAGGTTCACCTCAAACCAGAGGTTTTAAATTAGGTTCACCTCTAACCAGTACAACCTACACCTAGGCTGACAGTTTATGCTCCCACGAGTAAAGGTCAACACATAGCACCTAATGGCTAAGGATCCACTCAAGGAACCTCACTTGTTTATGCTCCCATGAGCAAGGGTCAACACAACGCACCCAGCTTTTAGACCACCTTTGTCAAGGACCTACACAAAGGACCTAACATTTATGCTCTCCATAGAGCAAGGGTCAACACATAGCACCCACCATGTACACTCCCACTGGAGGCCTCCTACGAGGGCTTATAAGGGGTGAGAAACATCTTAGACCCAATCCTACAAAGGAATGATCACGAGTGTCCTCTGGACTCTAATAAATTACAGATAAGCAGATGAGTCCCTTTCAACTCTTCTTGAAGATCTCCTCCTTTGATGAAGAACTTCAGCTTCCTTGATCCGCAACTCAGAAGATGTATCAATACATGACGACGGGTTGGGTCAAGGTTATAATGGAATCTTACTCTATTGAATATTTTTTCTATAAGGGAAATAGAGAGATTTCATCTATGTATTCAAGGCATCCCTGTAAGACCCATATCCTAGTTTGTACCATTTCGTCGACTCACACGAACTTTCCCATTGAATTTCGGCAACCCGCGACTATAATCGATGTTTGCGCGCGACCCTAAGTCATATCCCATATATTTGAGTTAACTTAATCTAAGACTCGTACTATTGCGACCGCACCATCACCACGGTTCGAACGCCGTATCTTGCATACTAATTCGATACCCAAGTCAGAAGATGTGGGCCTGCATTCAGTTCGAGGAAAAACACCGCACGTTTGCAATCCCAAGAGAATCTCTACATCATGTCCCATCAATCAATCAATGCTTTCTTTCTCCTCAAGTCAAGCAATCCCAAAGTCAACTCTTTCTCACTCTCTCTCTTACACACTCATACTTATCAAGTACACCATCACCTCACATCCATCATCCATCACTCTCTCTCCTTACAACCCTCTCTCTCTCATTTCTCAAACACATTTTCCAAGCAAGGAAAAGTGGTGGACATCCAAGCTTTCCCAAGAGAAAAAAGTGTTGTGTGTGGTCTACCTCCTCTTCCAAAATCCTTTATCCTAGCCCTTCATCTGTTATCATCTTCCATCAAAGTGAGACACAAGGAGATCAACGTTCCATCGGACCAAGAAGATCGAACGGTGGGTGCTTCTATAGGCTAGATTATCATGTTTTGATGATGGACCAAGTGAGGCCTACCGATTGATGGTATGGATCTCACTTTGGACCCTATATGTGGCTGATGACCCACCTTGATCCTCATGATCGTTCCATGATGGGGCCATTTTCCATGGACCCTATCATGATGTTTATTTCCTTGCATGAAGAGGGTCATCTAGACCTTTCATTTTGGTGGAGAAGGAATCTCCACCAAAAATTTCTGATTTGGTGGACCCACATGTCTTGAGACTCACTTGATGTATGATTGAATGCATGAAAAAGGAAAGCCCATAGTGTCGGGGTCCCTCCATCACACGTGTCTCTCTCTCTCTCTCTCACTCTTCCTTTCATTTTTTATTAGATGTGATGATGTGGCCGTGTGGCCCACTCGGATTGACCCCACCTTGATGTGTACCTTATCCACACCATCCAACCATTTGGTGGCCCACCCTGGTCGTCTGTGGGTGGGGCCCACCTTAAATGTGTTATATTCAAACCATCCAGCGTCCAGGGATGTTGGTCGTGGTCCAGTGAAGAGTGAGCAGGGTTGTACTAACGACAACAGAAAGATAAAAAAAATATAAATATTAGCTTGGGTTAAGCTTTTGGGGTGAGATGCTCATGCAGGCCCCACCTTGATGTATTGATCTGATCCACGTTGTCCATCCTATTTCTTAGATCATTTTAGGCGTTGAGCCAAAAAATGAAGTCAATACGACTTTCTAGCGGGCCATAGCATAGAAAACAATATTTTCTACCGTTGAAATTCACCCTGATGTTTTTGTACCCCAAAATATATCAAATATTGGGCTTGATGGGTCTGTCTTGGGCCATAGAAACCAATGGTTGGGTTGGATTTTACCGATGAGGGCCCCACATGCGAAAAACCACAAGAAAACGGTTTAAAAAAATAAAAAAATATAAGCAGCAAGTGCTACTGCAACATCCAGGGGACGTGCAACAGCGTCCTGCTACACTAGATGTGAAACGGGCAGGGACCACGGGTCCCAGCCACGGGCCCCACCATGATGTGTGGGAACATCAACACTGTGTATTTGGTTAGCCCCATTTAGACAATGCCCCCCCTAAAAATCAGCCCCATGTGGTACCCAGGTGGTCCACAACACAGGGAACAGCGTTGATTGAATGTTTGCCATTGAAACCCTTTTAGGTATCATAAAAGTTTTGGAGCATTATGATATTTGTTTTTTTTTTTCTTTTCATCCAAGTACGTGTGACCGTATTAACAGTTTGGATGGTAGATAAACATTGTGGTGGGCCCCACATGGGACCCAATGTTGTATGTGTTCTTCCCACACCGTCCACCCCACTGGACTGTGGGACCCCAATGGTGTACGTGTTCTTTCCACACCATCCACATCACTGGACAATGGGACCCCCAATGATGTATGTGTTCTCTCCACACTGTCCATCCTTATGGGACCCACCATGATGCATGTGTTGCATGTAAACTGTCCAACCATTTTGGAAAGCTCATTTTAAGGCTTAAGTACAAAAATAAGTCAAATCTAAAGTTCAAGTGGACCCCACCATTTAAAGTAGTGGACAATGACGTCCACCGTTCAAAATTTCTAAGGGGCCATAGTAGTTTCCTATTAAGCTAATATTTGTTTCCACTTCATTTATCATTATGTTAATTTATGAATAGGTTGGATGGGAAATATATGTTATGATGGGCCTTAGGAATTTTAATGGTGGAAATCATTATCACCACTTATATTTTGGGTGTGGCCCATTTGATGTACATATGGGGCCCATTGGTGTGGCCCATTTAATGTACATATAGCCTAGGTGATGTGGCCTATTTACCATATGAGGGCCCATTGTAATGTATTCAAGGCCCATGGGTTATGGCCCATTGCAATGTACATAAGGGCCATTGGTGCGGCCCATTGATGCGGCCTACTTGATGAATGTAAGGCCCATGTGATACGGCCCATTTGATGTATTTAAGGCCCAATGAGATGTATATAGGTCCATTGCAATGTGTAATTTCATCATGATGTATATAATGATGTTTATAAGGGACTGTGCCTTGGAAGCAATGATGGTTTGATGTCCACATTGTAAGATTAATGTTGGTTAAATGTCCACATTGTAATTCTCCCTAAGGCCCGTTGATAGGCTCGTACTTGTTGTGTGTAGGCCATCTAGGCCTATCCTCGTTAGAAGGATAGTTCATCACTATATAACATGCTTAGTATAACTCCATGATTCATGCCCATACGCATCTCTATGTGTGTTTGATATGAAGAATGTTTGATCATAGCATAAGCCGTTGGGCTGAGACATTTACGGGACTCCTTATGAGATGGAGTGCCCCACATAAGCGCATGGTATGCGCAAGATTGTTGCATGACTAGACAGTGTGCTTCATACATCTTGCATTTGTATGACTTGATCATTGTACGCCCTAGTGACATTAGGACCGTGGCTCCACAGGCACATTGTGGATGGCGGTATCGGATACCAAAAATACTTGGTTCTAGCACTGTGGGCTCTTAGGATGTCCATGTGTGAGAGTCTCAAAACCTTTTTGGTACCAGGAGATGCTCCGACGTCGAAACCGAGTGGATACACGAGCGCCCGCGTGCCGAATAACAGTAGGCCACGTCTCGCACTGTGTCGTGGTCCGTTGGAAGGGAGTGTAGCCTTATCCACCAAAGTGAGGGGGCTATAAGCTAGGTTGAGTTTGACTAGCTCACAAATGAGTCCGTTATCGATGAGCCGGGTAGATATTGGCAGACTATTGGTCAGGCGGATAGTGAGGTCTCTTCCACTCACTGGGCTATGCGGCTAGGGTGACGACAGTCAGTGTAGAGTGTACTAGACCCCGGTGATATCCCAGAGAGGGACTATACTGATATGTGTACTTGATGAGGACTGGCATGCTTGCTTTGCATTTCGTATATGACATTTGGCTACATAGGCCTCGCATCACATGGCCTTGGTATGGCCAATAGCATTCATGCCTTGCATCACATAGCTTTGGTATAATTGGTAGCATTCATGGACTTGCCCGCATATTTCTGCATTACTCTGATATTGTATACTTGGCACTTGCCTTACGCACACACTTACACCACCCACTAAGCTTTTGTAAGCTTATGTACGACTGTTGCGTGCAGGTGTCGTTGGATCGTAGGAGCGCGCATCAGTTTATTTTGGAGCCTTTTCATCATCTTGTATTTCCTGTTCTGCATTGTACTTAATATTTTTGATATAGTAGATATGTGGTGATGTTGTTTTGTGACTTGGTTATGCTTGTGGTTATGCTTTATTACAAAAGAAAAAATCATACTGAAAATCCTCCTTGTAAGATCCCAGGATCGGAATCTGACATGTGAGTGCCGGGATCTGAGAATGGGGCACTACGGAGGCTGTCGGGGCCGGATTCGGAGATCGAGAATTCTGTGAGCCTGTTCTCTGAGTTTGGGGTGTGACAATCCTAGCTTAATGACTTGCCATTAATGTGATAGCTGGAGGATCCTTGAATGCGGAAGTTCATTCCCCAATCCACTCTATTGAATGTCAATGATGATGGTGGATTGGAGGATGAACTTTCATGAGAGAAAGAGCTTTGGGTATATGATCTAAGGTTAAACACTCAAAAGCACTCTCTTCTTTCTCTACCAACAACTAAAGACAACCTATCTATAAATAGGCAAAAGGTTCCAACGGATATAAAATGGTCACATTTATGACAGAGTTTGATATCATCGAGCAGGGTCGATATCATCAAGCGTATACTCTCGATTACATCGACTGACCGCTCGATGATACAAACTCAAATGTCAAACGCTTTTGAAACATTTTGCCAGTTGGTCGAGGGCATCGAAACATGTGTCGATATCATCAAATTTCGAACTCCGATTGCATTGATACAAGGTTCGATTCCTTGACATTTGAAAAATAAGAGAGACTTGCCTTTGAAATATTTCAGGTTAAACAGAATGATTAAGGAACACTCGATATCATTGGAATTTGAATGTCGATGATATCGATAGTCTGTCGATGCATCGATAAATCCAAAGGATTTTCTAGTTAAGCTTGTTAGACAGATTATGTCCATTCTCGATTCCATCGACCCGACCTCGATATTATTGATATTTGAATATCAATTCTATCGAGTGACCCTTGATCCAAGATAGAACAACCTGAAAATATTACTGGAAAATAGAGTGTCAAAAACTGATATCAACAAAATTTGAATTCCAAGGATATCGAGGAGAACTTCGATATATCGAAGATTTTATGATTTTCATTAAAAAAAAGGGACACATTCGATGTGCTGTCGATTTTATTGAGTCAACTTCGATAGACTTGAGATTCAAAGTTCGATGATATCAATAGGTATATCGATACATCGAAAAATCCGTCTAGAAAAATATATGGTTGCTGGACATCTTTTGTCCTCATTTCGATGGTATCGATTGGTCATTGAGGACATTGACAACGATTATATCGAACAGTATCTCGATAAATCGATAGAGGAAGAAAACTTAGAGATTTTTACAACTATGAAAAAAGTTTTCTAACTCAGAAACCCTATAATATTCTAATCAATTTTAAGGGTTTTAATTACCTGGTGTTCTGAAACATGGGATGTGAGGTTAAGATTTACCTGTGGCGAGTTCGGGCCCACATCCGGTTGAGGCAGACGGTTAATTGATCTTCTTATGGAGCTTCTTTGTCTAGCCAATTCAACACTCACGCTAATTGACAAACCAGGGCACTTTCGATCTCACCCTTTGTCAATTACGTGACAAAATACCAAAACACCCACCCTAGACGAACTTCTATATTAACATCCTAAATTGTGTGTACATGAACTTTACACAATTGTATACTGCTATCTAGTTCACATACACAAACATTCAGAAGTTGATCCCCCTAACTGCAAACTCCTCCTTTCTTATTGCAGCTGCTCCCCTAACACCTGCATAACCAATCACAAGCAGATACACACAATTTTCCTATGGCGGGTGTAAATTTGTTCTCCCCCTTTTTGTCAGTCATTGGCAAAGGTAAATATAACAGTTTATATTGACTAAAGTAGATAATACGGGAGAACCAGATTTCGGGGATCATATGCATATAATAGATAGATGCAAAATCAACATCACATTACAGAAACTATGTGCGCATAGCAGATCAAGTAGAGAACAGTGAGATATACAAATAATAGAAAGACAAAGCATCACACACATCACATCCCATGGATGATATAAACTAGATAAAATAGGGGATCTATAAATGTAAAACATGGCAGTAAAGATCGATGATTTATAGATTGTGAAATGGCCAAGCTATATGTCCTAGAGGGGGGGGGGGGGGTGAATAGGACTATGCCAAATTAAAAATAAATACAGCAGAATATGAAACAAGGAATAGATAGCACTATACACCAATCACAGTATAGGAATGGAAAGCAACCTAATATAGATAAATATAAACAATAATTGTTCTACGGGCAACCTTACACCAAAAACCAAAGTTTATGGTAGGACAACCTTATTTCTAGAACAAATAGAGAAACTGAAGCTCAACGTAATAATAAAGAGATAGCAAAAATATAATGCTGAAATGTAAATCTAAATTATTACAACATTCCCCACTGTGCTTGAAATGAAATGATTACAACATTCACATTCACACATACATTCCACAATTCTGAATGATAAAAGATAGGAAATATAAATTACACATCCACAACACAAAGAATTATAGTAGTTCGCCTGTGTGTTCACCAATTGTTAAACAACAGCCACACAGAATGCTACTTCACTCCTAATATCCTCACATAGGGGATATTAGCATTCACTATCAAATAGGTTTTCACAGGTTCACCCAAAACCTTCACAATTGGGTCTTTTTCAAAGAACTTACACAATTCAAAAACCCTCACTTCTGAGTTTTTTTGGCTCTCCTCAGATAACCAACAACTTTGAGATTTTTCTGGCTTAACCTAAAATAAAACCAAACAATGTAAATTACACAAATTATAAAATACTTAATTTTCTCCTTTGTTGTAGCAGTCCAAAAGAACCAAGTCAGAGTATAGATTTGAATGTCAAAATTCAATGTCCAATACTCACTTTATAATGGTTCTAGGTTCTAATAGATTTTAAATTAAAACAAAAGGGCTAGCTCTAATTGATTTTGATTCCAGAAAAAGGAAAACAACAATTCCTCTTTTCAGATTAGATTAGAATGCAAGAAACAAAATCAATTAATAAAGCTAAAGAAAGAGAATATTAAATATGCACACTTAGCTTAAATGGAGCACCGACTTATCTCTCAGAAGACCGAATTAAATTAACTTGAATTGCCTTTTTTCAATCGAAATAATTCTGAGATTCGTGCTCTATTTATAGGTGAGCAAATCATGTCTTCGACTGGTCTAAGGACCTCTACGACTGGTCGTATAACCAACAGATATTTGAAAAATTCGGGCGCGATAAGATTGACAGTTTTACGACTGGTCATAGGTGGTCTACAACTGGTCGTGGGTCTCCTACGACTGGTCGTAGGCTCACACGACTAGTCGAAGCAAGTTGATTTTGAGCACTATACATTGAGTCGTAGCTCTATGACAGGTCGAAGATGCGGTTGACACTGTACGTACAACTAGTCGAACAGTCCCCAGGACTAGTCGAAGCCTAACAGAAATTTTCTAATTTTTGTAACAAACTTATGACTGATCCATGAATTTCTTAGACAGGTTGAAGCAGTGTTAGGACTAGTCGAACAAAGTCCAGGACTAGTCTTAGAATAGACCAAACTCACTTATAAAAAACATATGAATTATGTATCTAAAATGACCTACTGTAAAGGTCAACCTAAGGTCAGTCATACCTCAATAGTAAAGTAAGGACATTAAAACTTTAGAGACGAGTGACCTTTGAAAGTAATGGAGCTTGAAGTCTTGATGTCGTTTAAACTTGAGAGCTTTTTGAGATCTTGAGATTGAACTTAAAAGCTTCTGAGATCTTGAGGTTGAACTTGAAAGCTTCTTGAGATTCTTGACTTGTGAACAGTGCTAGTCAACCTAAGTTGATCATGAGTAAAGCATTGTTCTTCACAGATGCAAGCTTCATAACAGTGTCTTTGGCAGCACAAATTTGACAACACAAAGGGCTATAAACTATGGCACTTACAATCTCCCCCTTTGTCAAATTAGTGACAAAACACACTTTCAAGATATATTACATAACACAGAATATCTAATTAAAGAATCATGCACCAGTTATCATCAACCAGCATCCTATAGACTTGTAAATTAATATTCAGTCCACCTCTGCACACTTCTGCTCACACCTCTACACATACTCTCCCTAAGTGACATACTCATAAAACACCATACAATACAATGCTACTCCCTCCTCATGACAACATCCATATCTATATAAATATCCATAACATATCCAATACTCCCCCTTTTTGTCACAATAGGACAAAGGAAGCACAAAATAGATGGCTGAGGAGAAATAATCAATGAGAAATATGAGAGGTAACTAGTCAAGATATGAGAACATAGCATAAGCAACACACATAATTCATAGACCAAGCTAAGTTAAAGAGAATGACAAACTCAAAAACTAATTAGGAGTAATAAAGTTATTACAAACTAGTAATCTTAAAAATTACTAATCTAACCCAGATGAATGAGCAGGAATGGAAGGATCAAGTTGATGCATGCCTTTGTTCAAGCGCCTAAGTATTTGCGCATATATTTGAACTGTAAATCATGGGCAACAGACATGTTTTCCATCTTAACATTTAGACCCTCAACTTTATCTTCCAATGCACTCAGACGTGCATCAAATGAAGAAGGCTCATAATCTAGATCATTTGTAGAATCGGACTCAAGCTCTTCAAAAATATCATCCATGTTAATATCATCAGGAGGAAGATCACCAGCTTCTTCCTCATGCACAACTTCAGCACCGCCAACACCATCACCTTGGCCAGGAAGGTAATCTAGTTTCATCTTATTGATATTGGAATTGTTAAAAATCAGATGATGGATGGGGGCCTCTCCAACTGGCATGTCGACTGACATATGTGTAGCCAACACAGTCATCAAATATCCAAAAGGAATGTCACTATGACCAGAATGGAGACGAAACTAAATGATGAAATGACAAATCAAGGATGGTAAATAAATGTTAACAGCTCTAACAATAGAATGAAGAATACGAACCATGAAGGACGTCAATTCAGATTTGTTACCCAATCGAGGATACAAGTTAGACACAAAGATTTTGTGAAGAATTCTGTATTTGGGTAACAAATACCTTGAGGGAAGCGCATTCCCTTTATGCGTCCATTATACATCCAAATTGCATAAGTCCTTAGTCAGCATACGTTTTTCAGTGACAGAGGGTTTATCATATAAAGTATGGATAGGAATACCCTCATCATTCACTGGAATATCCATAAGGGCTGAAATTAAATGTGGATCAACTTCAAATGGCCCTTCCTTGTGGAAATAGAAAAAGTTAAATTTTCCAGTGAGAAAGCACATATGCATGCAAATATGGATTGGGCAATGGATCGGTATGCTGGCCCACCCCAAAGCAATAAGTTATTCCAACCTACAGATTGGAGCATATGAAAAATATCAAACGGAGCAACATGATTAATATCTACTGGATGTTCAACAATAACATTACGCAATCTTATGTTCCGAACATAAGATGGATCGTCCTCAGGAGCCCTAAGATGACGCTTAGTGATAGGGGCTGATCTAGAAGAAGAAGACGGACCACAGGACGTTGATTTTCTTCCTCTAGAAGCCATATGCAATAATGTTTTCAAGAATATAAAGAGTTACAATGGATTAAGAAATGTGTTTTCACAAATCAGATTTTTCAAAAGAAAATCCCCAAATCTCAACTAAATTCAAAATAGACAACTTCAAGAGAGAAATATAAGCAATCTAGACACAAATCTACAAGCAAAATGCAAATGGAGCACTAACCTTAAAGATTTTGGAAGATGGGTTCGACTAGTCGTGTGTCGGCTCGTTGGAGAGAGAAGTTAAAATGAAGAAGAAAGTGATTTCTCCTAAATTTTAAGTGACTCCACGCGATTCACGACAGGTCGTGGGTATACACAACCAGTCGTAGCACAACTGGTCGTGGATACTCATGACTGGTCGTGGGTATACACGACCAGTCGTAACACAACTGGTCGTGGATACTCACGACTGGTCAAGTACAGGCTAAAAAATATGATTTTTGCATATTTTTCAAAATTTGAAAACTAAACTAGCAAATATATACAATATGATACAAATAGGCATATTTAATCATTTTAAAATGCACATGCCGAGATCAAATTTCATTTTGTTAAACCTACTTTTGTCGAGCGTTTTAGTGAAAATATCAGCATGTTGATTTTTGGTAAGGATATATTCCAAAGATATAACCTTTTCTTCAACTAATTTCTGAATATAATGAAATCTAATATCAATGTGCTTAGTATGAGAATGTTGAATTGGATTTTTCAAAATATTTATAGCACTGGAATTATCACAATATAATAACATAGAATCCTGTTTAATTCCATAATCACTTAACATACGTTTCATCCAAACAAGTTGTGTACATGCATTACCAGCTGCGATATATTCAGCTTTAGCTGTTGAAGGTGATATAGAACTTTGTTTCTTGCTAAACCAAGAAACTAAACAGTTTCTGATATAAAAACAACCACCACTGGTTGATTTTCGATCATCAAGATTACCAGCCCAGTCAGCATCCGAGTACCCAGCTAATTGAACACTAGTCTCATGTGGATACCAGAGACCGAGATTAACAGTACTTGTGACATATCGTATAATCCGCTTGACAACAGTCAAGTGTGATTCTTTAGGATCAGATTGATATCTAGCACAAATACCAACACTTAAAGCGATATCGGGTCTACTAGCAGTTAAAAACAATAGACTACCAATCATACTCCGATATAATTTCGGATTCACATTTTTACCTGCAGAATCTTTTGAAAGTTTCAAGGTTGTACTCATAGGAGTATCAAAGTTCTTACCATTCTCAAATCCAAATCTCTTAATCAAGTTCATAGCATATTTAGATTGAGAAATGAACACTCCATTAGGTTTTTGTTTTACTTGCAACCCGAGGAAATAATTCAATTCCCCAACCAAGCTCATTTCAAACTGAGATTTCATAAAATCTATAAACTCAATAGTCATGTCAGTACAGGTAGATCCATAAATGATATCATCAACATAGATTTGTACTAATAAGATGTGATCCTTATATTTTTTAATAAATAGAGTTTTATCAACACATCCCATTTGAAAATTATGGCTTAATAGAAACTTTGTTAGTTTCTCGTACCATGCCCTAGGAGCTTGTTTTAAACCGTAAAGTGCCTTTTTAAGACGATATACATGATCCGCATTTTTGGGGTCTTCAAAACCCATTGGTTGTTCAACATAAACTTCCTCATGAAGATCGCCATTTAAAAATGCACTTTTTCACATCCATTTGGTAAATCTTAAACTTTCTAAAATACGCAATGGATATAAAGAGTCTGATTGATTCAAGACGTGCTACTGGTGCAAAGGTTTCATCATAGTCAATACCTTCAATTTGAGTGTAACCTTGTACCACTAGCCTAGCCTTATTTCTAATTATATTGCCAAGTTCGTTAGACTTATTTTTAAAAATTCATTTGGTTTCAATGATGTGTTTATCTTTAGGTCTAGGTACGAGATACCAAACATCATTTCTCACAAATTGGTTAAGTTCTTCTTGCATCGCAATAATCCAGTTTTCATTAGCAAGAGCTTCTTTTACGTTAGATGGTTCTATCTGGGATGTAAAACATACATAATTACATATATCCTCAAGTTGTCTATGGGTACGAACACCAGTGAGAGGGTTTCCAAGAATCTGTGTGGTTGGATGATCTTTAACAATCCTTAGTTCAGAATCAGTCTGATTAGATGAAGTATTAGGTTTATCAATTATAAGAACTTCATCATTATCTGAACTTGAGACAGGTGTGCTTAAGTGATCATCAATGACCACATTGATGGACTCTTGTATCACACTGGTCCTTTTGTTCAGAACCCTATAAGCTCGACTATTTAAAGAATATCCTAAAAAGATCCCATCATCACTCTTCATATCAAACTTTCCCAGATTTTCACGATCTCGTAAAATATAGCACTTGCTGCCAAAAACTCAAAAGTATTTGACAGTAGGCTTTTTATCGAACCACATTTCGTAAGCCATTTTATTATTACCTTTACTAGTGTAAACCCGATTAATAATATATCAAGTGGTATTGACTTCTTCAGCCCAAAGATTCTTAGTGAGCTTCATAATGTTCAACAAGACATTAGCCATTTCTTGAAGCACTCTATTTTTCCTTTCAATAATTCCATTTTTTTGTGGAGTTTTGGGTGCTAAGAATTCATGTAATATTCCCTGGTCGCTATGGAACTTCTTAAAATCGATATTCTCAAATTCAGATCCATGATCATTACGAATCTTACTAACTTGAGAACATTTTTCAGTTTGAATTCTTTTGAGAATGTTTTTTACTTCTTCAAGGGTTTTTGATTTGTCCCTTAAGAAGACAACCCATGTATATTTGGTAAAGTCATCTACTATTACCAAGATATATTTTTTGTCACCTCGACTTTTCATCCTGGTAGGTCCTACTAGGTCCATATGGAGAAGCTCGAGTGGTCTTGATGTGGTATTGGAATTCACCTTTTTGTGTGAGTTCCTTGTTTGTTTGCCAATCTAGCATTTACCACATATTTTATCAAATTTTTACAGTTTGGGTAAATCTCTTATAAGTTCCCGTTTGCTCAATCTATATAGATTTCGATAGTGTACATGTCCAAGACGTTTGTGCCATAAGTCAGTCTCGTCTGTATGGACCATGTAACACAATTGATTAGATGTGCTGGATTTGCTAACAATGTAGCAGTTTTCAGACGTTCTACATCCAGTTAGTATTACTGAACCCTTGTTGTTTAGAATCTCACAGCTTTGATTGGAGAACCGTACACTATGGTTATTGTCGCATATTTGAGATATGCTAAGCAAGTTATGTTTAAGACCTTCAACATATAAAACATTTTTAAACAAAGGAAGGTTATAGAGTTAAACAGTACCTTGGCCCATAATCTTGTAGTTGCTGCCATCACCAAATGTGACTGAACCATCAGTCATGTCTTTGAGATTGGTGAATAAACCTTTATCACCAGTCATATACCTTGAGCATCCACTGTCTAGGTACCACTTTGAATGGCTTATTACTTTTAAAGCGGTGTGAGCAACCAAGCAGACAACTTTAGGAACCCATTTCAGAACTGTTTTGGGTTTAGGAGTATAGTTGGTCTTCCTCTGACTGATGTTGTAAGAATGACTTACTGAGTTAGATTTTAAGAGCTCCTTGAGTAAATCTACTATCTTTTCAGCAAGAGGGTTTTGGTTCTGATTTTTAAAGTTGACATGGCTGCTTTTAGGTTTTTGAAAAGTTTTTGTATTTTTAGAAAAACTTTGATAAGTACTTTTCCCTTTTGAGTTTGAGGACTCTCCTTTCACAAACTTGGGAGGAGTATACTTTTGATTAGGAGGTGTATTCTTATCATAGCCCAATCCGGATCGATCGCCACTTTTTCTTGATCCGGATAATAGGTTTTCTAGCTTTGGATCTCCTTGGGCATACCTCCATGTATCCTTTAAACTTAAAAGAGAAGATACTTCATTTTTAAGTATCTCATTTTCAGATTTTAGATTTTCAATCAGTGAGGTTTTGAATTCTAAGTCACATTTTAATTTTTCAAAACAACCGAAATTTGAGATTTTTCTAAAACAAGTGATTCAAAACAAAATTTGAGTTTAGAAAACTTTTCTTTTTGAAGTTTAAGTTTGACAGCAATTTTACAACTTTCCTTGTATAGGGCATTGTAAGCATCTTGAAGATCATCTTCATTTTCATAATCACTATTCAGATTTTCTTTGCTATTTGAATCATCATGATTTGAAAAAGTGAATTTGGCTAGAGTCATAAGGGCTTTAACTTCACTGCCTGACTTGATTTCAGAATCTTCTGATTCAGAAGAAGCTTCAGAATCAGATGATTCATCCTAAGTAGCCAACATTCCTTTTCTTTTTGTTTTGTCCTTTTTAAGACATTTGTTTGTTAAGTGGCCATACTCTTGACAATTGTAACATTGACTATCTTTCAAAGACTTCCAACTTTTAGATCTAGGTTTAGATCTTTTCTTATCATTTGATTTTTGAAAATCTACCCTTTTCTTGCTTTTGAAAATCTTATAAAATTTCTTCGCTAAAAGAGCCATATCGTCTTCAGAATTTTTTAAATCCGAGTTTTCTTGAGAAATACCTTTAGAAGATTTGAGAGCAATGTATTTACTTTTAGGAGCTTTAAAGTTTAACTCATAGGTTAGTAAAGAACCAACTAGCTCTTCTACCCTCATATTATCCGTATCACGAAGTTCTTGGATTGCGGTTACCTAAGAGTTGAACCATTCAGGAAGTGAGCGTAGTATCTTTGCACACACTTTACTTTCTAGGATTTTATCACTAAGACCCCACATTGAGTTTACAATGTCATTTGATCTAGTGTAAAAGTTCATAAACATTTCATTTTTCTCCATAAGAATTTCTTCAAATTTGGTTGTGAGGAGTTGGACTTTAGATTTTTTGACAATTGTAGTACCCTCATGTGTCATTTCTAATATATCCCAGGCTTGCTTTGCAGTATCACAGGATATGATTCTTTGGAACTCATCTGGTGATAGTGCGCAAGTAATTGCATTTAGTGCTTTTGCATTGGCACTACTCTCATTTTTCTGAAGTGTGGTCCATAAGAAATATGGTGTTACTCTCATTGATTTTGAACCATCAGTACCAGTCACTGTGGCTTGCCACACACTCTCATCCATTGATTTGAGGAAGATCCTCATCCTGGCTTTCCAATAGGCATAATTGGAGCCATCAAAGGGTGGAGGCTTAGTGACTGATAGGCTATCAAAATTTGACATCTTATATATAGCTTAGATCGTTAGCTCAGGAATTAAATCCAAATAAAAAGTAATAAGAGCGAGCTATTAGGCTTTGATACCACTTGAAATGGCCAAGCTATATGTCCTAAGAGGGGGGGGGGGGGGGGTGAGTAGGACTATGCCAAATTAAAAATAAATACAGCGGAATATGAAACAAGGAATAGATAGCACTATACACTAATCACAGTATATGAATGGAAAGAAACCTAATATAGAAATATAAACAATAATTGTTCTAAGGACAACCTTACACCAAAAACCAAAGTTTATGGTAGGACAACCTTATTTCTAGAACAAATAGAGAAATTGAAGCTCAATATAATAATAAAGAGATAGCAAAAATATAATGTTGAAATGTAAATCTAAATTATTACAACATTCCCCACTGTGCTTGAAATGAAATGATTATAATATTCACATTCACACATATATTCCACAATTCTGAATGATAAAAGATAGGAAATATAAATCACACATCCACAACACAAATAATTATAGTGGTTCGCCTGTGTGTTCACCAACTGTTAAACAACAACCACACAAAATGCTACTCCACTCCTAATATCCTCACACAAGGGATATTAGCGTTCACTATCAAATAGGTTTTCATAGGTTCACACAAAACCTTCACAATTATGTCTTTTTCAAAGGGCTTACACAATTTAAAAACCCTTACTTCTGAGTTTTCTGGCTCTCCTTAGATAACCAACAACTTTGAGATTTTTCTAGTAAAACTATATAATGTAAATTACACAAATTGTAAAATACTTAATTTTCTCCTTTGTTGTAGCAGCCTAGAAGAACCAAGTCGGAGTGGACATTTGAATGTCAAAGTTCAATGTCCAATACTCACTTTATAATAGTTCTAGGTTCTAATAGATTTTAAATTAAAACAAAAGGACTGGCTCTAATTGATTTTGATTCTAGAAAAAGGAAAACAACAATTCCTCTTTTCAGATTAGATTGGAATGCAAGAAATAACATCAATTAACAAAGCTAAAGAAAGAGAATATTAAATATGCACACTTAGCTTAAATGGAGCATCGACTTATCTCTTAGAAGACCGAATTAAATTAACTTGAATTACCTTTTTTTCAATTGAAATAATTTTAAGATTCGTGCTCTATTTATAGGTCAGCAAATCATGTCTTCGACTGGTCTAAGGACCTCTACGACTGGTCGTAGAACCAACAAATATTTGAAAATTTTGGGCATGATAAGATTGACAGTTTTACGACTAGTCGTAGGTGGTCTATGACTAGTCGTGGGTCTCCTACGACTAGTCGTGGCTCACACGACTAGTCGAAGCAAGTCGATTTTGAGCGTTGTACATTGAGTCGTAGCTCTACGACAGGTCGAAGATGCAGTCGATACTGTACGTACGACTGGTCGAATAGTCCCTAGGACTAGTCGAAGCCTAACATAAAATTTTCAATTTTTGTAACAAACTTATGACTGATTCATGAATTTCTTAGACAGGTCGAAGCAGTGCTAGCACTAGTCGAACAAAGTCCAAGACTAGTCTTAGAATAGACCAAACTCGCTTATAAAAAATATATGAATTATGTATCCAAAATGACCTACTCTAAAGGTCGACCTAAGGTCAGTCATACCTCAATAGTGAAGTAAGGACATTGAAACTTTAGAGACGAGTGACCTTTGAAAGTAATGGAGCTTGAAGTCTTGATGTCGTTTAAACTTGAGAGCTTTTTGAGATCTTGAAATTAAACTTGAAAGCTTCTGAGATATTGAGGTTGAACTTGAAAGCTTCTTGAGATTCTTGACTTATGAACAGTGCTTGTCAACCTAAGTTGATCTTGAGTTGAGCATTGTTCTTCACAGATGCAAGCTTCATAACAATGTCTTTGGCACCACAAATTTGACAACACAAAGGGCTATAAACTATGGCACTTACAGATTGCCATAACAAAAAGTATCCAAAATATACGTATACTGCCCAAGATTGGTAGTAGTATAATCATTCATCCCATTCCAAAATAAAATTTAGCCCATCCATGGGCACTTAAAAAAAAAAGTATGTTCCTCACAAAAAAAAAACTTGTCAAAATTTACAAATTAGTAATGCAACACGCACATATATGAATGAGCATAGGGCATTCAAAAAGATATTTATACCCTAATCATTTCAAGGAGACTCCAGATATGTGATGAATGGAAGGGATGTACTATCGACGACTAAAGCCTTTATTGATCTAGTAAGGAATCTAGAATTTGTTTTATAGCATGTTGTAGAGTCAACAGCATGTGTCTGATCTCTGAGAGACAGGCTTCACAGTCATCGAGCCATCATGTGAGATTGTCCATCTAGAAGACCCTGAACAATGTCTCGTTCTGTGACAACTTGAATGATATTAACAGAGTTGGGGCTGTGCTCAGAATTGCCCTTGCCTTAGGTTGGATTGATTTTTCCCCCCACGAAACACGTTGTCAATGATATTTAGATTGCAGATGTCTTCGTAGTTGAACCAGGCACACGGGCGCGTAAGTTCATTAGTAGGAGGCAGTCCAAATTGTTGTGACAGCTTGGACCCAAGACATGGGAATGGAAGTGTAGTGATGGATTCATCTGAAGACACACGAATTAATTATTGTAGAATGAGAGTGGGTAGGCACACATGAATACCTAGATAAACATCATACAGAACATGGAGAATGTATGGAGAAAGCTTATTGCCAGAGACTTCACAGGGATAGACATTTGTGCTGAAGATGCTGTGAAGAATTTTATTTGCAGGATTGAGATGCTTAACATGAAGAACATTCTTTGCATTTCTGGGTATTGTAGCACCGTTACATAGCGTTTGAGTAACTTCTCCCCATACACCAAGACCATTCATATTTCGTTCTGATACAGGTATCCTAGTGACTTCTACACCAACCAGGTGACTTATCAGTCTGGGGGTGATGTGCTCAGTCCGATTTATGACAGCGACTGAAACGATCGAAGGATTATTTTTAACATTGTAAATTAAGTTCAGAAACTAAAATGTATGAGATTATGTGAAAATCCTCCATTAAATTTTATGATATTACCCCACGCAATCAATTCTAAGAGACCAGTGATCCCAAAGGGTTCAATGCACTTCCTATGGACTGCTCGTTCTGCCACAAATTTTAAGTTGAAAAATGGAGATGAGGCAGTAGCATTCTTCTTACCTTTCTTGCTCTCAGTTGAGAAATGTTGTGGATGAACCAGTCCTTTGTTGTGCGACATTGTTGCTTGAGAGAAAAGAGTCCAACAAAACAAAGGAAGCTGTTCAGAGAGATGTAGTGCTAAACAAGGGAGCCTCTTTTTCCATCTTCTGATTTTAATTGAGCAGTAACTTTCGATATCATCGAGAATAGTTTCGATGATATCGATATAGCTTCTTTGATATTTTCAATAAAGAGATCGAGAGAAGACCAACCGACCCGACGTTTCAGCTTCTCGAGAGGTCGTCGATGGTATCGATTCTTGGTCGATGTTATCGAAAAGTTCACATGGTGTATTGACAAAAATATAGAAGATGAATATTTTTTAATTTCTCATAATTTTGATAGACTTTTGTGTATAATTTCAGTATATCTTCAAATTAGGTAGTATACATAGCAAAATTTGTACGCATATTGTGCAGACCAAAAACTTATAAACATTAGAATGTTTATATACAAAAAAAGATTGAGGTGAGAGACCTCAGATGTATCATTAAGAGCTCAGCAAAAATTGCATCATTTCAGCAAATATCCAGATCTCGATGCATGACCTGGACTCTTTTTTTTATGCTCAATATTTCTAGGGATAGGGATCAGCTTTTCCTTTTCCTTTAATAACATAGCAATGGTTGTTTGTACAAGATCCTTTCATCACTGATTTTCCTGAAAGGTCTAGGATCTCACATTTTTCTTTGTTGAATGTAACCACATGCTCATTGTCACATATTTGAGAAATGCTTAAAAGATTATGTGTTAATCCTTTTATGCAAAAGGCATTCTCATTTTTGAGCAAATTTATTCCTTTAATAATTCCCTGTCCAATTACCATAGCGGTGCTTCCGTCTCCATAAGTGACTATCCCATTATCAAGATCTGAATAATTCGAAAGGAGGGATTTGTCACCTGTGACATGTCGTGAGCAACCGCTATCCAGGTACCACTTAGTATCATTGCTTGTTATATGATTTGAATGTGTAATAAGGCAAATTTTCTTTCCTTTCACTACCCATTGTATGACAGGATTTTTAATTGTGGTAGATTTAGTTTTCTTGTTTAATTCATCCACTTGATTTAATAACTCTTTTATTCTGTTGGTCTTTCTAGGTGGTGATGGATGTTTATTTCCTCTATTCATATTCTTAGGTGGACTCTTGACATTTTGCATTTCTCTGGTTGGCTTGAATTTACCAATATCATTTTGACTAGAATAATGTTGAGTCCTCCTAGACGACATGCATTCAAACTTATAGTGACCAGAATCACCATAAATATGACAAACAGGAGTGGTTTTTATTTTTCTTCCTGAAGCAACAGATTTTTCAGCCATTTGTGCTACATTTCCAGTTTTTGTTTTAAATTTATCATATCCTAAGCCACTCTTGTCCTTTCCAGGTCTTCCCATACCTAAGAGTTTTTCTAACTTCTCACCACTCTGGGAAAACTTATAATTTAGCTTAGCAATTTTTCTAGATTCTTCTAAATTAAACAGGAGTGTATGATTTTCATTTTGAAGGAGCACGTTTTCATATTTTAATAGCTCAACCTGTTTGTTTAGTTTTTCAGACTCGGATTTAAGGAAGGTGTTGATTCTTTCTAGTCTATCATTATCTTAGTGATATTGTTGTAGATCATTGATTAGATGTGTATTAATTTCTAATGTTTTATCCAAATCTTTTTGCAGCAATTCCTTTTTGTTTTTAGATATACCATGTCTTCTAACTATGCTGATGCTATGGATGTAGAGTTGATTGAAAGCATCTTGTAGTTTATTTTATTCTTCTTCTTCTTCCTTTTCAGTTTCCTCATTGTCTGACGGAAATGATTCAGTGGCTTGTGGTTCTTCCTGGTTCTCAGTTTCAATGGGAATGATTGGGGCAGTGGAGACTATAAGAATTTTCAAAGATTTTTTATCTCCATCGCTCTTTGAGTCGCTAGATTCTGAGTTTGACTCTTCCGTATCATCTCATGTGGTAGTCATTGCCTTACCCTTAGTTTTTCTATTTGGGCATTCAGAAGACAAGTGTCTAAACTTCTGACAGGCATAACATTGTGGTTCTTTAGTCTTTTTACCAAATTTACCTGTAGAATGCTTGTTGTCCACCTTTCTTCCTTTAAATGGACGGCCACGATTTTTCTGAAAGAACTTCCTGAATCGTTGCACTAACAAAGCCACTTCTTCATCGTCGTTTTCTCTTTCACTTTCAATGTCCTCATTTGTTGTATTCTTTGAAGTTTTGAGGACAGTAGTTTTCGATTTAGGGGTTTATTTGAAGTGTATTTCAAATGTTTGTAGGGAACCTACTAGTTCTTCTACTTTCATTTCATTAATGTTCCTACACTCATCAATGGTTATTACTTTAGGATTGAACCGTTCCGGTAATGATCTTAGTATTTTTCTATAGATTTTTCAGACCGGAACCTTCTCACCTAATCCATCCATGGAGTTGCAAATGATATTCAGCTTTGTGAAAAACTCCATGAAGGCCTCATGCTCTTCCATTCTGAGACTTTCGAATTGTGATGTCAGGAGTTGTAGTTTAGATCTCTTCACAGTGCTTGTTCCTCCATGGGTTGTTTCCAACAAATCCCATGCTTCTTTGGTTGTCCCACACATACTGATTTGATTAAAAATATCTTGGGACACATTATAGTAGATAGCATTCATAGCTTTAGCCTCATCAGTTTGGTTTTCTTTATCGAATGCTGTCCACTTTTCTTTGGATTTTTATTTCGTGATAGTTGTGCCATTTTCAAGTACTATTTGTTCAGATGGTGGCACATATCCTCTTTCAATTATATCCCAAACATCATGATCCAAAAATCTTAGAAAGTAGTGCATTTTAACCTTCTAGTATGTATAATTTGATCCATCAAATACTGGAGGTCTAGAGACTGATGAGTCATTTCCTTTGGCCATATTACCAACTTCAGTCAAGATCACTCTCTAGGCGGTGAAGCCCTTTAAGAGAGACCCTTTCTGATACTAATTGAAATTGCGGTAATGACTGCTTTAGTTGAAGTAGGGATATGCCAATATGTCCTAGAGGGAGGGGGGGGTGGGGGGGTGAATAGGATTTTTTTAAATGTTTTATGATTATTTAAAATCCTATCAAACCTATCAGGAGAAAATACTCATAAATCAGGATTTCTTCAAAGTAACTCTAATAGCTTACAAGCTAATTCGAGGATCCAATCAGAAAACTAATTTAATGATAAACATGATGCAATTCAGAGTTTATGATGGATGTAACTGTGTGTGAGGTGTGATCAAATATGAAAGCATTTAATGAAATCACACAAGTAATTAAAGGCAAACATCAAACACAAACACAATCATTTTTATAGTGGTTCGACTACTTGCTTACTCCACTCCCGGCAAACGCACTTAACCTTTGAGTGTACTGGATTTCACTAAGGAGGTTTCACAACAGGTTCACCTCAAACCGGAGGTTTTAAATTAGGTTCACCTCTAACCAGTACAACCTACACTTAGGCTGACAGTTTATGCTCCCACGAGCAAGGGTCAACACATAGCACTGGATTTTAGGCACACTGGCCAAGGATCCACTCAAGGAACCTCACTTGTTTATGCTCCCATGAGTAAGGGTCAAAACAACGCATCTAAATTTTAGACCACCTTGGTTAAGGACCTACACAAAAGATCTAACATTTATGCTTTCCACAGAGCAAGGGTCAACACATAACACCCACCATGTACAATCCCGCCGGAGGCCTCCTACGAGGGCTTGCAAGGGGTGAGAAACACCTCAGACCCAATCCTACAAAGAAATGATCAAAAGTGTCCCCTGGACTCTAATAACTTACAGATAAGCAGATGAGTCCCTTTCAACACTTGTTGAAGATCTCCTCCTTTGATGAAGAACTTCAGCTTCCTTGATCCGCAACTTAGAAGATGTACCAATATATGACGACGGGTTAGGTTAAGGTTATAATGGAATCCTACTCTATTAAATATTTTCCTATAAGGGAGATAGAGTGATTCCAATCATTTATGCATTTAAGACATCCCCTCTTAATGATTTGCCATTAAGGTGGTAGCTAGAGGATCCTTAAATGCAAAAGTTCATTCCCCAATCCACTCTATTGAATGTCAATGATGAGGGTGGATTAGAGGATGAACTTCCATGAGAGAGGGCATTGGGTATATGATCTAAGGTTAAAAACTCAAAAGCACTCTCTTCTTTCTCTACCAGCAACTAAGGACAAGCTCTCTATAAATAGGCAAAAGGTTCCAACGGATATAAAACGGTCACATTTATGACCGAGTTCGATATCATCGAGTACGGTTGATATCATCGAGCATATATTCTTCATTGCATCGACTGGTCGCTCGATGACACAAACTCAAATGTCAAATGCTTTTGAAACATTTTGCCAGCTGGTTGAGGGCATCGAAACATGTGTCGATATCATCAGATTTTGAACTTCGATTGCATCGATACGAGGTTTGATTCCTCGACATTTGAAAAATAAGAGAGACTTGCCTTTGAAATATTTCAGGTTAAAACGAATAATTGAGGCACACTCGATATCATCAGAATTTGAATGTCAATGATATCGATAGTCATGTCGATGCATCGATAAATCCAAAGGATTTTCTAGTTAAGCTTGTTGGACAGATTATGTCCATTCTTGATGCCATCGACCCGGCATCGATATCATCGGTATTTGATTATCGATTCTATCGAGTGACCCTCGATCCAAGATAAAACAACCTGAAAATATTGCTGGAAAACAAAGTGTTCAAAACTGATATCATCGAAGTCCTTCTGATATCATCGAAATTTGAATTCCGACGATATCGAGGAGAACTTCGATATATCAAAGATTTTATTATTTTCCTTAGAAAAATAGGGACACATTCGATGTGTTGTCGATTTTATCGAGTCAACTTTGATAGACTCGAGATTTAAAGTTTGATGATATCGATAGGTATATCGATACATTGAAAAATCCGTCCAGAAATATATGTGGTTACTCGACATCTTTTGTCCTCATTTCGACAGTATTGATTGGTCATCGAGGAATCGACAACACATATCAATTATATCGAACAGTATCTCAATAAATAGATAGAGGAAAAAACTTAGAGATTTTCGCAACTTTGAAAAAAGTTTTCTAAGTCAGAAACCCTATAATATTCTAATCAATTTTAAGGGTTTTAATTACCTGGTGTTTTGGGACATGGGATGTAAGGCTAAGATTTACCTGTGGCGAGTTCGGCCTCACATCCGGTTGAGGTAGACGGTTGATTGATCTTCCTATGGAGCTTCTTTGTCTAGCCAACTCAACACTCACGCTAATTGATAAATCAGGGCACTTTCACAACCGAGCGCCCAGTTTTCTTTAGGACCATAATAGATCATTGAGAATTAGTGCCGAATCAATCCAACCACAGGATCAATAGTCATGGGGCTAAATGGAGCTCGGGGTGAGTAGTACAGCCCACCTGGCCCTCGAGCCTGCCCAAAAATTAGGCTAATACTCCCCCATGACTACTTATAAGGTGTTTGAACGGATCCGATTCATATTGACCATCCTGGTGGAACTCATACAGCGTGCACATGCATCCCATGCACTTGTGCACAAAGTGCACTAAAACGGCTAACCCGGTCGAACAAGCATTGACTGAGCTCATTTCAAAATATGAGGAAATCATGAATCCTCCCGCTAAAACAGAGATTCGAACGACTGTCTTTTGAGCTCATAGGTGGCCCACCATGGCAACTTTCTGAGCCATCTAAGCCATTCAAATTCTCTGTGGGGCCCAGTTTAACAAAACTGGATAGCCCTTCAGCCCCTTGTAAACAGACGTAGGAGATAGGATATAGCTGTCCAACACGTTGCACGTGGAAGGCATCCGAGAGTGGGGACCACAATGAAGTCTATTGGGCGGATCACGATCGGTCCGATTGTGTGATCCCATCCCTCCATTTTCCCGTGAGAAGCCTGTACTTCCTTTTACAAAAAATTACCATACAAGGCCTGCATAGGAAAAAGCGAAGAGAGGACCTTCCTCTCTGGGAAAGATAGGGGCTGGTGAAATCTCAGCCTTCCGACCATAGGGGCGTTCTCAGCCGTTCCCTTCTCTCTCTCTCCCTCTATATAAAGGGCCCTATAGACATTGGAATTTACACCAAAGAAGAGAGAGAGAGAGGAAGAAGAGTGAAAGAGAGAGTGGGTGGACGAGTGAGCAAGTTGGCTCGACACAACGCGTGGCACGACTCAACTAAGAACCAAGTTGTCACCAGGTACAGGCCCATGAACTCAGTTGATCAGTCATCCCCCTCATGTTTTCCTCTTATTTCGACTCACCTAGGAGTGGTTGTGGGCCTCCTTCAGACCATGAAGAAAGGTCACACCAAGTTCCAATAGGTCCACGTAAGTTAGACCGGAACCGGGTCGAAGATGGGCACCTTCCGGGCTGGACGCCAGCTGCTCAGCCTGAAACTGAGCTAAATAATCGCTCTGTTCCGGGTCCAAACTAGGCCATGCAGCAGCGGCACCTTGGGGCTAAAATCCGGTCTAGTTAGAGCATCCGTCTCGGGCCAAAATCAGGCCAAACCTACGACAGTGCTCCAAGCCGGGACTCGGTGATGCATGAGCTCTGTTCAGAGCTAAGAACTACTCTCAAATGGAGCTTTGATGGGGCACTACATCCAGGCCAGTGGAAATGGTCTTCCAGACCAAAACTATGCCAAACAATGGCTAGTGTTTGGGCCAAAATCTTGTGAAAACGGAGGCCATGTTTCGATGTTTGAACTAGGCCCAACAATGGCCCTAGTTCGGATTGAATCTAGGGCCATTAGCAAACCATGGTTGGTGTCGGAAGCAAGCCAAGCAATGGCCATGTTTTCAGGGATATCATTCCAGCAATAGTCGGGGTTGTTGGGTCAGAATCGACCAGAAATACGGGCTGATATCAGTCCGAAATTTGAGGCAGAAAACTACCCTGTTTCGAGCCGTTCTTTGACGGTGAAAGTGGCAACCACTGTGCCTTTGGTTGAACGCTGATGTGCATTGAAAAATGGCTTGGAATGGGCCGTCTTTAAGCCAGAAATTAGGACCGGAAGTGGATTTTAATGGCATGCACCAGGGAGGCCATTTATGCACATTTACAGCTGGTGGGCTGCACAGGACGTGGGCCTCACCAAACACAGATGGGCTGCACTGGCGTTGGGCCTCACCAAAACGTAGGTGGGCAGACAGTGGGCCACACCAGGTCACATGGATCTCCCTAACTGTTCATACAGGGACGCTGCCCCTGACCGTCCACAAAGGGATGTCATCCATGCCGTCCATCAAGGGACGTCCGACCCTAGACGTTCGAAACTATAAAATATTATATATATATATATTTGAATATAACTAGTGATGGTGGGTCCCACACTCATGCACCGACCTCATGTATATAATCTATATATGGGCAGTCCATCTGTTGGATGGCCACTGCCTTTGATAGCGGCAGATTGTGGGGCCCACACATGGTCTTACCCGTGTGATCATTAGCACCGTCCATTGTTGGATGGTGCCATGTAAGGCCCTACCATAATGTATGTATTCTCCATGCCATCCATGTGTGGGGCGCATCATGCAGAGTAGCGGGCCGAAATCAGCCCCTGATGAGGTCTGGGAATCTGCCCAGAAGATGGAGAAACCCAAACTTCTTCTACATTGCCGGCTTGTAAAATGGGTGGGACCTGGGCCCAAAGCAAAATCTAGGTGGGCCCTACCCTAAGTCATAATGGGCCCCACCTGTTAGGATTGGCTGGAGTACCCTCCAGTACACGTAATATACAAATATTATATGTGGGCCCCACATCTATGTGGGACCACTAGGTGTATGTATATGATATATACATATATTTTATGTGGGCCACACACCACGTGGGAGTCCACCACTGATGGCGGTGCTCCATCCAAGCCATCTATCCATTTGACGAGCCCATCCATAGGACAGTGAGCCATGTATGTGGACCCCAACATGATATATGTGCTTTATCTGCACGATCTGTGCAGTGGGTCCCACCAACTAGATGACTGTGTATTGACGTCGGCAACACCATGAGGCCCCTAGGCCAAATCTTAGTAGGTTGCATCCATGCAGCTAGTGGACTGCACCAATCAGTCTGGGAGACCACCTTTGGGTCCGCTTTGATAGGTCAGGTCAGGCCCAAATTGAGCCCACTCATTGGGACAAGTGTTGTTGGGCCTGGACTCCTCTCGATGAGAACTGAACCATCATGATTTTGGGCCATTCAACCGACCATTGGTGTTCTACAATTTAAAGACTTATAGGATAATGCAAGGGGTTTCTCTAGGGATCTGTTCAAGTGACATGGAGGTGCTAGCTTCTCAAAGGAACTCGCACCAAGGGACGCACTACAAATTGTCTGGGGATGATTTCCTCCCCTTAAGCTTTCCATCCCTAACTAGACCAGAAATAGTAGTTTTGATAATTCTAATAGTTAGTTGGACTAATTGTGTGTGGAAATGGACTGTATTCACTTGACCTATCTATTTAACAAAATGATTCTCATACTTACTATTGTTTAGACTTTTGGCTACATGCTCTGAACTGGCTAGGTGAATAATCTAATCATTCATGTCATGTATCTTATGATTAATTTAGTTATATGTTCTAACAAAAAGATATGCATTGCTTCTTATTCCCTATTAATGATAAGATCTATGTTACTGATATGATGATGTGACACACATTTTGCTGAAACCTCTCAATGGGAAGTCCTATCAAAGGACAATCCGTGCTTGGGGTGTAACTAGACTAGTTGTGACATAAGTAGGCCCCTGACATGGAGGTTTTGGTTGTGGTGTTTGACCATGGGGTTTACCATACGTGTGCAGTTTCACCTAACTGACTTGGGATGAACTTCACAACCTTTCTAAATACTGCTGTTTACTCGTCTTTGTACTATTTATGCCGTCATGTTTTAATCACCACATTTGGTAATTTCACCATTTCATTCCCACTTGGCATTGGTGGTGGCCCCTTTATATTGAATTGATTGACCACATGTTTATGGGTACTACACACACTCTAAGACGGTAACCTCATGGGCCGAGGATGGTAGTCATGGGATACTATGCTCGAGCCGTTGGCCTATGCTGGGCCAAGAGCTCCCCATAGTAACTGTGAGCTTATTTAAAATGGCTGAGTGTAAGTGGATTAACAAAGGACAGGCTAATCATGCATAAATGGCACAGACCAGCATCTATTGCTATCGTATGTGATGTACGTATTATTTCGACTGGATGATGTTTCTCAGGTTCGATGATTGCATGGGTGACGAGCCCACTGTCCACACGGATGAGCATCCTCGGGGCAATGATTGCATTCCATACATCCATGCACTTAATAAGACTACATCTACTGTGTTTTGGATTACCTGTATGTTTTTATGCTATTCCTTGTTTAGGGCGGTAGTGTGTAATCTTGAGGGGAGATTACACTAAGCTGGCCACTCATTCATCAATGTTCAACTGTACAGTGGACGTAGGTGCAGGAGCTGATGAGTATGCGGTAGACTTGGAGGGTGTGGCAGTCAAGGAAGAACTCTATGACGAAGAGCCGTAGCAGGAGGAGGCCACTTATTTTGGGCTGAATCAGTAGATTAGCCCTTTATTTTATTTTAGTACATTTGGAGTTTGAGAAACTTGAGGTTTTGTAATTGGCCCGCAGCTGAGTGGGCCAGAATATTGTTCCCATTTTGAATCACGTCTATACTACGTTTTATTCCTGCTATGCACTTTGATTGATTGATTACCACTATTAGCAGTTAACTCCTGGGTTTTCAGAATGCGAGTCATGTACTCGGGTTCTAAAAATCGGGCCGTTACAAGTTGTGATCAAAGCGGAGTATGAGACAGCCTGGCTGTGGGACCAACATACGAACCTTAAGAGATTAACTTAGGCAAAACTTAGAAACTTCCCCTTAGAAGAATAGCTAGGATGAATGAACATAGAAACAAGAACACTTAGGCCCCCTAGGCATTAGAAATAATGAATATTTGAGCTTATGAAGAGATCCCAATTAGTTAGGAAGGACTTAGCATATGAATCACATAAAACCCTTTGGGAAATAAAAAATCTAGAAACAAAAACCTTAGCTCCCTTGGAAAATCCAAACCAAAAGTGCTAACTGAAGGACAAACACCCTCACTATGCAATTGTCAAGTTCTCTGACCCATATAATGCTTCATACTGGTTAAGAACCATTCTTCTCCCTTCTATTTCTGAACCATGAAAATCTAATCTCGCAGGGAGCCATGCCACCTTTAACACGGTCGTGTCAGACCAACACGGTCGACATCCACCCCATCCCGTCAGCAGAGCACCAGTGGGACCGCAGTCCGGTCTACACGTCAGGCCTTCTGCCTGGAGTAGCAAATGAGGACAGGAGGTCTAAGGTGGTAGGAGACTCTCCCTCCCCTCAGATAGTCACTTCTGGGATGCCCTTGCAGTACTTCAGGCAACGAACTCCTTTAACCGAGCCCTTAGAGGATGTACACGCAGATCCACCAATGGGAGCAATAGCTTTTGCGGCATTTGCGCAGATGGCTGCCACTATGCAGCAACAACAGGGCATGTTCATGCAACAATAGCAGGATATGCACATGCTGATGATGGAGTCCTTGAGGAGCAGGGACCGTGGGGAGGTGTCCCGAGAAAGATATAGGACGGGCGCAGATATCTTTGAGTGGTTCCAAAAGCTTTGGCCACCAACATTTGAAGGGGCACCAGACCCAGTGTAGGCGGAGCACTGGTTGGCAAGGATTTTCAAGTTAATACGGCCCCTGGAGTGTACTAACTCATAGATGGTGAGCTTGGCCACATACTTATTAGAAGGGGAGGCGGAGAATTGGTGGCAAAGCCTACAACAGAGTGTCCCGGCCACCTACTCCTGGACATGGGCCGGATTCAAGGCGAAATTCCTGGAAAAGTATTTCCCGCGATCATGCCGCAATGAGAAGATCGCACAATTTTTATGGCTGGAGCAGGGAGCCTTACAGTTGCCAAGTATGAGGCCCTATTCGATGAAATCTCCCGGTATGTGCCCAAGGCCTTGGAGGATGCCGAATATAAATTGTAGAAGTTCAAGGAGGGACTTAGGCCAGGGATCCAGTCATAACTATGCGCCTGGGATTTTGAGGACTTCACGGAACCGGTAGACAAAGCCATGTGGGTTGAGAAGGACTTCGAGCACACCCCGAGAACCTTCCCTCCAGCTAGAGATGCCCAGTTCAGACCAAGGCAGGTGCCTACCACTCCACCTATTCCTGTAGTGAGATCCAGGCCTGTACCGGTGCGAGCTCCACCCTTGCCCTTCGACGGAAGTTGCGGTTAATGTGGCAAAATAAACCACATTACCCGTAACTATTTTTTGAGGATGCGAGACCAAGGCATTCCACTCCCGGTGAATCGACCATAGCAGAACCAGGTGGCAGCTAGAGTAGCGCCCGGGCCTCAACAGCCCAGATAAGGGCCTCCAGCACAGCAGAGGGCTCCCCAGGCCAGGGTATATGCTGTTTTCGCTACGGAAACAAAGCAGGACCCCTTGCAGACCATCCACGGTACTGCCTACATTAACGGTACCCCTGTACTTACACTTTTTGATTCCGATGCAACTCTATCCTTTATTGATTCTACTATTGCATCTAGACTAGCATTGAACACCACTAGGATGCTTGTTCCCTTAGTTGTAGCATCCCCTATGGGCAAGTTTGTGGAAATTGATAAACTATGTAGAGCATATCCTATCACGCTCGCAAATCAAGAGGTTACTGTGGACCTAATTGTCATTCCTGTCAGGCAGTTTGATGTCATCCTTGGGATGGACTGGCTCGCATTGGTGCGTGCGGTCATGGATTGTCGCGACAAAACAGTGACTATATCCATCCCAGGGCAAGCCTCTTTCACTTTGAAAGGGAGAGGCATATGCAGAGAATTCATGAGCTTGTAGGCTCTAGAGGAAGCTGAGTCAGTGGAAGTCACCATCAGACGAATACCGGTAGCCTGAGATTTCCCTAAAGTATTTCAATAAATACCAAGGCTACCCCCTAGAAGAGTGATAGACTTCTGCATTGACCTCAAGCTAAGGACTGCTCCTATATCACTCCCTCTGTTTCGCATGCCTCCTTGCGAGATGAAGGAATTGAGGAGTTATATTGATGAGCTACTAGCTCAGGGCTTTATCCATCCCAGCGTTTCTCCCTGGGGAGTGCCGGTCCTCTTTGTTAAGAAGAAGGACGGGTCGATGCATCTCTATATAGACTACAGCAGACTGAACAATGTGACGATCAAGAACAGATATCCCCTACCATGTACTATTTAATCAGTTGAAGGATGCCAATTACTTCTCCAAGATAGACCTGTGTTCGGGATATCACCAGTTGAGGATCAGGGATGAGGACATCCCAAAGACTGCCTTTAGGACTCGTTATGGGCACTACGAGTTCCTGGTAATGTCTTTCGGTCTCACAAATGCTCCGACAGTTTTTATGGACCTTATGAACTGAGTTTTCATGCCTTACCTAGACCGGTTCGTAATCATGTTCATCGATGACATCTTGGTCTACTCCAAAAGCCAAGAGGAGCATGAACAACATCTCTGTATGGTCCTAAGTACACTAAAGGATAACCAACTGTATGCTAAGTTGTCTAAATGCAAGTTTTAAGAGTAGGAAGTAAACTTCTTAGGGCACATAGTAAAGGCAGAGGGGAAAGCAGTCGATCCAGCTAAGGCGGAAGCAGTATCTAAATGGGAGCAGCCCATTACAGTGACCGAGGTTCGGAGTTTCTTAAGCATGGCCGGGTACTACCGACGCTTTATTAAGGAATTCTCCAGAATCACGCAACCACTCACTCAACTGACAAAGAAGAACACCCGATTCACATATGATGAGAATGCAGAAGCAGCATTTCAGGAGTTGAAGATAAGATTAACTTTTGCGTCGGTGCTCACTCTCCCATAAGAAGGGGAGAAGTTCGTGGTATATAGCAATGCCTTGAAGTTGGACCTCTATTGCATTCTGATGCAGAACGACAAAGTGATCACTTACGCCTCTTGCCAATTGAAGAAACACTAGGATAATTACCTGACTCATGACCTAGAACTAGCAGTTGTGGTTTTTGCCTTAAAGATATGGAGGCATTACTTATACGGAAAAGATTTTCACCTATTCTGCAATCACAAGAGCCTGAAGTACATATTCATACAAAAGGACTTGAACATGCGCCAGTGTCGGTGGATGGAGACTCTTAAAGATTTTCACTTTGACATCTCATACTACCCTGGCAAGGTAAACTCGGTAACCAATGCTCTGAGTTGGAAGAAGAATCATGAGCTAATAGCCCCCTAATGATCAAGGAGTGGGAGATGATGGAATTCGTGCAGGACTTCGATATCCAGCTCACCCTAAATGAACCTAATGAATACGTGGCTTTGTTGAGTACAGAGCCAACCCTGGTCCGACACATGATCTCCATACAAGACCAGGATGAATGTCTTGTCGAGATGAAAGAAAGGTGCAAGAATGAAGAGATGCCTAACTGGAGGGTTGGTAGCGACGGTGGTCTTCGGTATCAGGGATGAGTATGCGTTTCAAATGACGCCGAATTGAGGAAGTAATGGTAGAAGCCCATTATTCCAAGTTAGTTATCCACTTAGGAAGTACTAAGATGTAGAACGATGTTAAAATATAGTACTGGTGGAGTAATACGAAGAGGGACATCGCCGACTTTGTGGTGAAATGCATGGTGTGCCAGAAGATCAAGGCTGAGCATCGTAAGCTTGCTGGCCTCCTTCAGCTACTACCTTTAGCTGAATAGAAATGGGACAACATTTCTATGGACTTCATATCGGGTCTTCCTAGGACGCAGAGGAAACACGACTCGATCTAGGTCATCGTCGAGAGGTTGACCAAGGCTACCAGATTTCTCCCGATCCACATGACAAACTCCACCGATAGTTTGGCAAGGTTATACATCCAGGAAGTTGTGCGATCTTATGGAGTTCCACGAGAAATTATATCATTTGAGACTCTAGATTTACTTATGCCTTCTAGAAGAGGCTGCAGGAAGAATTGGGCATAGAACTTAAGTTCAGTACGGCGTTTCACCCTCAGACAGATAGACAGACTGAAAGGGTAAATCAAATTCTGGAGGATATGCTGCGAGCATGCGTCCTGGACTTTCAGGGCAACTGAGACGATCACCCAGCACTGGCAGAATTCGCATACAATAACAATTTCTAGTCCAGCATTGACATGGCATCATATTAGGCTCTCAATAGTCTCCCTTGCCGAGCCCCTCAGTGTTGGGTAGAAATAGGAGAAAGAATCTTGTTAGGTCCCGAGCTGGTTCAAGCTACTACTCAGGTGATTGACGTGGTTAGAAAATGTCTGCGTACTGCCCAGAGCAGACAAAAGAACTATGTGGATAACCGACGTCGCGACTTGGAGTTTGCAGCGGGCGACCATGTATTCCTGAAGGTGTCGCCTATGAAGGGTCTAATGGGGTTCAGACAGAAAGGGAAGCTAACACCACATTTCATCGGGCCTTTCGAGGTTTTGGATCGTGTGGGAGCCATAGTATACCGCCTTACACTACCTATTACACTGGCCGGTATTCACAACGTCTTCCACATATCCATGTTGAAGAAGTATACACTAGACGAGTCGCACATCGTTAGCTGGGAACAAATCGAGCTGACAGATAACACCTCTTACACCAAGGAACCTATCCGTATCTTGGACCACAAGGAGCAGGTCTTGTGAACGAAGACTAAACCTCTAATCAAGGTTCTTTGGTCTCATCACGGGGAAGAAGAAGTGATGTGGGAGCAAGAAGCAGAAGTTAGGGAAAGGTACCCTCACCTGTTTAGTGACACACCGTAGGTAATTTCGAGGACAAATTTTTTTTAGGGGGTAGACTGTAACACCCTGAACCCTTGGTACAAATGTGTTACCTTTTAAACCCACCTCAACCTAAATCAGATTAGATTAATTAATTGGCTTGAACATAACTTATGTAGGATGGGACTTCCTGGCACCAGTAGAAGGCCACTCATCAGAGGCCCCGAACACTGGAATCCACCCCATGACAATCTAGAAGATAACCTTGCCTAGACACCTTAAAATAGAATAGTTCCAACCCAACTAACTATAGCAATAGGTAGTGAATCAACCTTCGAGGGCTAGTAAATAGCCAACCAAGCACCCAGTTTGTTCTAGGACCACAATAAGCCATTGAGAACTATTGTCGAATCGATCCAACCACCGGATTAGCAGTCATGGGGCTAAATGGAGCCTGGGGCGAGTAGTACGGCCCACCTGGCCCTCGAGTTTGGCCAAAAATTAGGCTAATACTCCCCCATGACTACTTATAAGGTGTTTGAATAGATCAAATTCATCGTGACCATCCTGGTGGAACTCATACAGCGTGCACGTGCATCCCATGCACTTGTGCATGAAGTGCACTGAAATAGCTAGCCTGGTCAAACAAGCATTGACCGAGCTCATTACCAAATATGAGGAAATCGTGAATCCTCCCACCAAAATAAAGATTCGAACGACCATCCTTTGAGTTCATAGGTGGCCTACAATGGCCACTTTTTGGGCCATCTGAGTCGTTCAAATTCTCTGTGGGGCCCAGTTTAACAAAACTGTATAGCCCTTCGGCCCCTTGTAAATGGATGTTGGAGATAGGATATAGTCGTCCAATGCATTGCACGTGGAAGGCATCCGAGAGTGGGGACCACAATGAAGTCGGTTGGGCGGATCATGATCGGTCCGATCGTGTGATTCCATCCATCCATTTTCCCGTTGGAAGCATGCCCTTCCGTTTGCCAAAAACGGCCATACAAGGCCTGCTTAGGAAAAAGCCGAGAGAGGACTTTCCTCTCTAGGAAAGATAGGGGCTAGTGAAATCTCAGCCATCCGACTGTATGGGCGTTCTCAGCCGTTCCCTTCTCTCTCTCCCTCTATATAAAGGGCCCTGTAGACATGGGGATTTACACTAAAGAAGAGAGAGAGAGGAAGAAGAGTGAAAGAGAGAGTGGGTGGACAAGTAAGCAAGTTGGCTCGACCCAACTTGTCGCACTACAGGCCCATGAACTCAGTCAATCTATCCTCCCCCTCACGTTTTCCTCTTATTTCGACGCACTTGGGAGTGGTTGTGGGCCTCCTTCAGACCATGAAGAAAGGCCACACCAAGTTCCAATAGGTCCATGTAAGTCAGACCGGAACCGGGTCAAAAATGGCCACCTTCCTGGCTGGACGACAGCTACAGCTCGGCCTGAAACTAAGCCAAAAATGGCTTTGTTCCAGGTCCGAACTAGGCCACGCAGTAGCGGAACCTTAGGGCTGAAATCCGGTCCAGTTGGAGCATCCGTCTCAGGCCAAAATCAGGCCAAACCTACGACAGTGCTCCAAGTCGGGACTCGGTGATGCATGAGCTCTGTTCTGAGCTAAGGGCTGCTCTCAAATGGAGCTTTGATGGGGCACTACACCCAGGCCAACGGAAATGGTATTCTAGACCGAAACTATGCCAAACAATGGCCAGTGTTCGGGCTAAAATCTGGTGAAAACGGAGGCCCTATTTCGATGTTTGAACTAGGCCCAACAATGGCCATAGTTCAAATTGAATCTGGGGCCATTAGTAGACCATGGTTGGTGTCTGAAGCAGGCCAAGCAATGGCCATGTTTTTAGGGATATCAGTCTAGTAATAGCAGGGGTTGTTGGGTCAGAATCAACTAGAAATACGGGCTGATATTAGTCCAAATTTTAAGGCAGAAAATGACCCTGTTTTGAGTCGTTCTTTGACGGTGAAAGTGGCAGCCACCATGCCTTTTGTTGAATACTGATTCGCATTGAAAAATGGCTAGGGATGGGCCATCATTGAGCCAAAAATCAGGACCAGAAGTGGTTTTTAATGGCATGTAGCAGGGAGGCTGTTTATGCACATTTGTAGCTAGTGGGCTGCGCAGGATGTGGGCCTCACCAAATGCAGGTGGGCTGCACTAGCGCTGGGCCTCACCAAAATGTAGGTGGGTTGATGGTGGGCCACACCAGGTCGCATGGGTCTCCCTGACTGTTCATCCAGGGACCCTACCCCTGACCGTCCACAAAGGGACGTCATCCAGGCCATCCATCAAGGGACGTCCGACCTTAGACGTACGTTTGAAACTATAAAGTATTATTATTATTAATATATATATATATATATATATATATATATATATACATATATATACAATATAGCTAGTGATGGTGGGTCCCACACGCATGGACCCACCTCATGTATATAATTTATATTTGGGCCGTCCATCTGTTGGACGACCACTGCCCTTGATATCGACAGATTGTGGGGCCCACACATGGTCTTACCCCTGTGATCATCAGCACCGTCCATTGCTGTATGGTGCCATGTAAGGACCTACCATGATGTATGCATTCTCCACGCCATCCACATGTGGGGTACACCGTGTAGAGCAGCGGGCCGAAATCAACCCCTGATGAGGTCTGGGAATCAGCCTAAAAGATGGAGAAACCCAACCTTCTGCTACGTTGCCGGCTTGTAAAATGGGTGGGACCTAGGCCCAAAACAAATTCCAGGTGGGCCCTACCCTAAGCCATAATGGGCCCCACTTGTTAGGATTGGCTAGAGTACCCTCCAGTACACATAATATATAAATATTATATGTGGGCCCCACATCTATGTGGGACTCACTAGGTGTATGTATATGATACATACATGTATTCTATGTGGGCCACACCACATGGGAGTCCACCACTGATGGATGTGCTCCATCCAAGACGTCTATCCATTTGACGAGCCTGTCCATAGGACGGTGGGCCACGTATGTGGACCCCACCATGATATATGTGCTTTATCTGCATGATCTGTGTTAGGGGTCCCACCAACAAGATGACTGTTTATTGACGTCGGCAGCACCATGGGGCCCCTTGGCCAAATCTTAGTAGGATACATCCATGTAGCTGGTGGACTGCACCAATCAGTCTAGGAGACCACCTTTGGGCCCACTTTGATAGGTCAAGTCAGGCCCAAATTGAGCCCACTCGTTGGGACAAGTGTTGTTAGGCCTAGACTCCTCTCGATGAGAGCTAGACCAGCGTGATTTTAGGCCATTTAAACGACCATTGGTGTTCTAAAATTTTAAGACTTATCAACTAATGCAAGGGGTTTCTCTAGGGATCCGTTCAAGTGATGTGGAGGTGCTAGCTTCTCAAAGGAACTCGCACCAAGGGACGTGCTACAAATTGTCTAGTGATGATTTCCTCCCCTGAAGCTTTCCATCCCTAACTAGACCAGAAATAGTAGTTTTGATAATTCTAATAGTTAGTTGGACTAATTGTGTGTGGAAATGGACTGCATTCACTTGACCTATCTATTTAACAAAATGATTCTCATACTTACTATTGTTTAGACTTTTGGCTACATGCTCTGAACTGCCTAGGTGAATAATCCAACCATTCATGTCATGTATCTTATGAATAATTCAGTTATATGTTCTGACAAAAAGATATGCATTGCTTCTTATTCCCTATTAACGATAAGATCCATGTTACTGATATGATGATGTGACACACATTTTGCTGAAACTTCTCCATGGGAAGTCCTATTAAAGGAGAGTCCATGCTTGGGGTGTAACTAGACTAGTTGTGACATAAGTAGGCCCCTGACATGGAGGTTTTGGTTATGGTGTTTGACAATGGGGTTTATCATATATGTGCGATTTCACCTAACTGGCTTGGGATGAACTTCGCAACCTTTCTAAATACCGCTGTTTACTCGTCTTTATACCATTCATGCCGTCGTGTTTTAATTGGCACATTTGCTAATTTCACCATTTCATTCCCAGTCGGCATTGGTGGTGGCCTATTTATGTTGAATTGATTGACCACATGTTGATGGGTACTACACACACCCTAAGACGGTAACCTCATGGGCCGAGGATGGTAGTCGTGGGATATTATGCCCGAGCTGTTGGCCTACACTGGGCTAAGAGCTTCCCATAGTGACTGTGAGCTTATTTAAAATGGCTGAGTGTAATTGGATTAACAAAGGACTGGCTAATCATACATACATGGCACAGACCAGCATCTATTGCTATCATACATGATGTACGTATTGTTCCGACTAGATGATGTTTTCTAGGTTTGATGATTGCATGCTTGACGAGCCCACTGTTCGCACAGATGAGCATCCCCGGGGTGATGATTGCATTACATACATCCATGCACTTAATAAGACTGCATCTACTGTGTTTTGGATTGCCTGTATATTTTTATACTATTCCTTGTTTAGGATGACGGTGTGTAATCTTGAGGGGAGATCACACTGAGCTAGCCACTCATTCATCAATGTTCAATCGTATAGAGGAAGTAGGTGCAGGAATTGATGAGTATGCGGCAGACTTGGAGGGTGTGGTGATCGAGGAGGAACTTTATGATGAAGAGCCACAGCAGGAGGCGGCCGCTTATTTTGGGCAAAATTAGTAGATTAGTCCTTTATTTTATTTCAACACATTTGGAATTTGAGAAACTCGAGGTTTTGTAATTGGCCCCAAGCTGAGTGGGCCAGAATATTGTTCCCATTTTGAATCACATCTATACGACATTTTATTCCTGCTATGCACTTTGATTTATTAATTACCACTATTGGCAGTTAACTCCTGGGTTTTTGGAATGTGAGTCATGTACTCGGGTTCTTAAAACCGAGGCGTTACAATGATAGTTGTGGGAGAGTGGCCAGAAGATCATTTTGGGGAGACATGACAGCCATCAGCAGCAATGTGCAGGGTCCATGGGCAGTTTGTGGGGATTTCAATGCTATGCTTGAAGCTGCAGACAGATTGGGGTGTAAGAGGGGATCGGATCTGTGCTCGCTAGAATTTGCTAAAGCGGCTGTTAACTCGGGGCTATTTGATGTGGGCTTTTCTGGAAACCGGTACACTTGGTGTAATAACAGGGCAGGGGTGGCTAGAACATGGGCTAGGATGGATAGAGTGCTCATCAACGATATCTAGGCGAACGTTTTTAGGAGGTTTAATGTGGAGCACCTCCCAAGGGTTAGCTCGGACCACTCTCCCCTACTTCTAGTCTTCCCAAAGGAATCATCCTTGGTGCCTCCCCCTTTAAATTCCAAAGAATGTGGACCTTCCATAAGTCATTCCGGCAAGTAGTGAAGATGGCCTGGGAGGGTCAGCTATCCACTCAACCTATGCTCAACCTACAACTGAAACTTCGGAGTGTTAAGAGAGCTTTAAAGACCTGGAATCGTGAAGTGTTTAGGAACATCTTTCAACAGATCAAATCAGTAGAAAAAGAGGTGGAGGTGGAAGAAAAGATGTAAAGTCAGCAGAGTTTGAACCTCTTCAACGAGCTGGCTTTGGCTAGGCAAAAATTAGTTAAGGTGGAGCTGTTGGAAGAGGTATTTTGGAAGTAAAAAGTTAGTAACTCATGGATTAAGGAAGGTGACTGGAACATAAAATTCTTCCACGTGACAGCCCAAGAAAGAATGAGGAGAGCGAAAATCAGGTCCATTACGACGGAAGAGGGCAGCGTCATCACGGGGCAACAAGCTCTAAAAGTGGCAGCAGTTTCTTATTTTGAAAATGCTTTCAAGGGGGTTAATTCTTCTCAAGACCCAGCCATCTTCTCGTTCATCCCCTAGCTGGTTTTGGCAGTAGAGAATGTCATGTTGGCTGCCCCCCCCCCCCCCCCCTTCCCCCCCTCGGTGGGGCAACAAGAGGTGCTTTTAACGGTATCGTCCCTTCTAAAGGATGGGGCCCCCAGCCCGGAAGGCTTTTCGGGTGGATTCTTCTCGGTTTGTTGGCCAATTATTGGGGAGGACATTTATAAAGTAGTAGTATCTTTCTTTGAAGGTGGTGACATCCCAAAAGCCTTCACATCTTCTCTTATTTGCCTCATCTCAAAGTCCAATTCAGCTTCCTCGTTCGCAGACTATTGGCCGATTAGCCTGTGTAACTGCATTTACATGGTATTCTCCAAAATCCTGGCCTCCAGGCTCAGTCTAGTGCTACCACACATCATTTCAGCTGAGCAGGGTGCTTTCATTCGGGGTCATTCCATAGTAGAAAATGTGGTTCTTGCTCAGGAGCTTCTCCGAGATATTAGTAAAAAAGTGAGGGGTGGCGACATAGTGTTGAAGCTTGACATGGAAAAAGCCTATGTCAGAGTTGATTAAGGGTTCCTAAAGTTGGTGTTGAGCAGATTTGGCTTCAGTAATAGTGGATCTCCTTGGTGGAAAAATACTGGCAGAATTGTTAATTCTCAGTTCTTCTCAACGGTGAAGTAACATGTTATTTTAAGTCGTATAAGGGCCTCCACCAGGGAGACCCGCTGTCTCCAAGCTTATTCATCATAGTAGCCAAAGTCTTGAGCAGAGGCTTCAAGTCCATAGTAGAGAGAGGAGCATGCCAGCCTTTCCAGCTCAAGCAAGGCTATCAGGTTTTTTCCCATTTACTCTTTGCTGATGATACTCTTCTATTTCTGAACGGAAGAAGATTGTCCATTCAAGGTGCACAAAATTTCCTCGCCGCCTTCAAGAATGTGTCGGGGCAAAAAATTAATTTATCCAAAAGTTCATTCCTTTACTCTAGTAAATGGGCCAACAGTAAAATTAGGCACATGGAAAGTCTTCTGGGTTTTCCTAAAGCCATAGCGAGTATGAAGTATCTGGGCGTTCCAAATAAAGCGGGCAGATTAAAAAAATCAGACTTTAAGTTCCTCTAAGATAAGATCACAAACAAAATCAATGGGTGGAAGGCCAAGTTTCTGTCCCAAGCGATAGGGTGGTGTTGATTAATCACGTCTTGAACGGTATCCTGATTCACGTTCTAGGGGTAGCCCCTGTCCCTGTGGGTGTTCTAGATGAGCTGGAAAAGCGTTTCTCCAACTTCATGTGGGGATGGACTGAAGGTAAGAGAAAGATGCATTGGGTTAGCTAGAGGAGAGTTTGTAGGCCAGTCAGTGAGGGCAGTCTGGGGATCAGGCCTTTAAGGGAAACCATGAAGACTTTACGGCTAAAGCTAGCTAGGGTAGCGAAAGTTGGGAAAGCTGAGTGACAATGGGCAATACTAATGAGGGCTAAGCATCCTTAAGATTTTAGGCCTGATGGGCATGCGATTAGGCATCCAATTGCTTTCCCTATATGGGCTAGTATTAGGAACCTTTTTCCCCTCCTTGAGGAAAACCTCTAATGGTAGGTTAACTGTGGAGATATCAGCCTATGGGACCAGAACTGGATTGGGCTAGGGCCCCTTATAGACCATGTAGAATCAGATATTCTTATTCCTCTCAAGGGGCTGAAAGTTAGAGATTTAATTGGGGCAAATGGGTCGTTGCCTCCATCCTCGGTGTTTTCTCTTTTGCCCCACCAGGTCATTGATACCATCTTTGCGAGAGGATTTGCTACGTCGAAAGATCCAAACAATTGCTTTTGGCTGCTAGACCCTTTTGGTCTATTTATAGTTAAGTCAGCGCAGGGAGATCCAAAGAAGTTGGGCCAAGGAGGTGTGGCATGGTAAACTTCCTCCGAAGATTGCCACCTTCATGTGAAGATTGATCCAAGGGGCAGTAGTCATGGATGAAAGAATTCAAGCAAAAGGGGTGAAGTTAGCTTCAAAATGTGTTTGTTATGGAGAGGATCCATCTTCCACTCCAGCGATTGAGTCCCTAGATCATCTCTTCCTCCAAGGGCAGCTAGCGTCCTCGATTTGGAAGCACTTTGGGATCATATTTGAGCTGTCATCGTTCCATGCCCACTCGATCGTAGCTCGACTGAATCAATGGTGGCTGACAGATCTAGGAGGGAGGAACATGGCCCATCAGAAGATCTCGCCAAGTTTGCTTCTTTGGGAGATTTAGCGGGCTAAGAATGCCTCCAAGATGGGTGGGAAGGCTGCCTCTAGTGGGGCAATTATTGCCCGGGTTCATTGGTGGCTGAACGCCCTTAGCTCTGGGTGGCCCAGGGACATGCAGAGGCCTGGTTTCAAAGTGATCAGGTGGAGGAAGCTGAAAGAGGGCTGGGTTAAGCTAAATTTGGATGGTTTGGCACGAGGGAATCCAGGTCCTTTGAGAGGTGGGGGGATCTATAGGAATTCAGATGGTAACCTTCTTTTTACATTCTCCATGGGATTTGGTGATGGGTTTAGCAACATGGTAGAGCTCCGCGTAGTGTGGAATGGGCTCTTCTCATGTCTTAGCCTAGGCTTATCCAAGATTGAAGTGGAATCGGATTCTAGGTTTGTTATTGAGTTGATTTATGGAACGTCTAAACCGAGCTAGGCTTGGAATCACTGTCTTAAGAGAATTCAAGCTCTGATTTCTCGTGGGTCCTTCTCCTTTTCCCACATCCTGAGGGAGGAAAATGGCCCGATGGATGCCTTGGCGTGCATCGGGAGTAGATCTCAACGGTTCTCCTCCTATAGGGCATTCTTAGATCTTAGAATTGAGATTAGAGGTTTAATCAGGCTGGATAAAATTGGGATAGGGGCCATTAAAAGAAATCATAGGGCCTTAGTATAGGTTTCTTTCTCTGTCATATGATAGGCTCCCCTGCTTTGTGGTGGGAGAGCTTGAATCCTGTCTAGTCCTATATAGCTTAGTTTCTGGTTCATGTATATATATATATATAAGCTAAACAAACCCAAATTTCACATTTACCAACTCAGTAGTAGGTATCCATGGTAATATATCATGCCCCATTTTAATCAGTTTCCCACTATGAATCTTGCATGAAAGACAGGATGTTGATTCATCTAACTGAATTCACTACCTCATTAGGGGTGTGCTTGGTTGCAATATTAAAACGAATCACAATTTTTATACTAGAGAAGTGCAGGTTCTATCGAATTGCAGTGTGCACGTTCCTAGAAATTATAGTTTAGGTTGAGATGCAAGCTCAATGGTAGAAGACTGCCTTTCAACACCGAAGTCTCGGGTTACCCATAAGAAAAAGGAAAGGAAATACAATTAGCCTCTTCGTAAAAAATAAAAATAAAAATTGCAATTAGTCTCATTCAGAAATGTAACTGCAACGTGAGAGAATGCAAGAAAATGCATTTTAATTTTCATTTTTATTTTATATTTTACATTGCCTCCATATAACTGAATGTTAGAAAATCAATTTACTTGTGCATCAAAAATCATCCACCCTTGAGAGGGGTGCTCCTTGGGTTTTGGTCAAATCGAACCCAACTTACCCAACCCGAGTTTGGATGGGTTTTGAGGGTTCTTGGTGTAGGTTATGGCTGGAAAACTTCAACCCAATTAGAAATCGGGTTGGGTTTAAATTGAGGAAATTTGTGTAGGATGATTAGGTACAGTTGTGAACAATCATGTGTTTGGGTCGGATTGTATTAATTTGGGTCAATGAAGGGTTAAGTATAGAGGAATTTGTGTTTTGCACGAGTTGGAAACCTCGATGGGAATTCAGGTTCAGTTGGTTTGCCGGTTGGGTCCACTAGAGGCATGTTGGACCCAACCTACCTTATTTACACCCCTACTCTTGATACATTGTTAAGCATGTTAAATCTCCATTGCGAAAAAACATCCGAACACAATCCACGCATGGTAAATCTTCGTTGCGGAAAAACATTTGAACACAATCCATGCAAGCGAAGCAAAATTACAAAAGAAAATAGCTAATTAAAACTCAAAAGGCAAAGATGAAAACAAATGACGAGATAAAGATTTACATGATTGGTAATATGCTTACATATACAGGACATAACATGAAGTTTTTTTCTTCACCGAAACAAGGGAAATTAGAACTCACATGGGCTTACTATTTTTCTCCCACTCTTCTATCATACAAGAATTTTTAACCAAGTAAAACATAATATGAAGATCACCTCTCTATGCATGTGTTTTTCCATTTTTTAGATATCACAATCCAAGAGAGATAACCCAACCATAACTAGGCTTCAACACTTATAGTCAGTCCTTGTCACTCTTCTATTTGTTGAGTTAGTCATTGATATTCTTCTCTTATTGAGTTAACCATTATCACTCTCTTATTTCTTATGTTGACCATTGCCATTTTTTGAGTTGACCATTGTCACTCTTCTCTTTATTATATTGGCATGGTGTTATCTATCTTTAAGGTTTGGGCATGTGTCTTGATATTCCAGAACCTCCATGATTCAAATCGCGTTCTCTATAAGCGCAAGTGATGTGTTAAGAGGTTTCACAACTGGTGATTCAAATATCTTATCATGGACGTAATGCATTATGTGTAGCGGCCCTCTTGATCGGCACGTAATTTCGTGGGTTGGTTGGCGTGGTGCACAAAATGATATATGTAAATCATCATACGTGTTACATCACCTTTTTTGGGATTGGATGTCACAAATAATCACTCCATGAACACATCGTATTACGTAAATCTCTCAACTGCGTGTTGTGTTGCCTTGAGATGTTTTCATAAATCCACGTTAGCATTGGCCATATGTTGAGGGTCAAATATTACATATTATCCCCCATTTATATCTTGGTTTTATGAACATGATACTACTTAATGTCCTATTTTACTAATGTTTGTGTTGCAAGGTGAATTTGAAGCATGGATTGGAAAAGGTGCTAAAAGTATGGATTTGATGCTCAAAGATCACCAAGGCAAAGAATGGAACTTATGACACAAAGATTAAAGATTTCAAAGTCCTAAGATTTAAGAAAACCAAGTAGAGAAGGAAAGAAGTCGAAGGAACAAGTGTAGAATTCACATTGACTATGTCATCGATCACCATTTAATGACATCGAAGCTACCATTCGATGACATTGAATTTATGGATGAAAATCGAGTTGGTCGCTGGACAAATTGAAATTGTTTTTTGATGACTCGAGGACTTGCTCAATGACATAGAATTTTCTATGGATTTTCGGCAAAACTCGCTGGACTGTTTTAGATACATTATCGATTCCTCGAACAACGCTCGATGACATCAAAGACACCTTCAATGACATCGAAGGTAGGTTTGATGACATAAAAGATTACGCAGTCCGGACGAAGTTACACAGTGCAGAAAAAACACGTATAAAAGTCACCTTCGATGACATCAAAAGCAGTTCGATGTCATCGAACGATTTGCACAGAGTTCCGCGGAGTGAGTAAATTTAAGGCAGTTTTCAAAATTTTCCAAGGAGGTGTAAAAGGAGGTGTTTGACAACTATAAATAGGAGTCCCCAGGGCATCTATCAAACCTCTTAGTTATGGCTAAAAAGTGAAGCTTGTAGCATGATGGGATGTTTCTATTGCTTTGATTCATGTTTATGTTAAATTCTCTTTGATTCTAGTTTGATATTTAAAGAATACTTTTAGCTCTTAATGGTTTGTTGTGTCTCAAATTACAATAGATCTATAATAAATTTGAGTATCTTCTTTTCGCCATCGTCCCTTGGGCATGGTTGGGTGATAGAATCCCTTCTAACCTTCACAATTCTCTTATGTTTGATTATGAATGATTTGATTTCGCACCACCAACCCGAGTGGATAGTGAATGAATGAATGAATGAGTCAAATGCTAAGTACACAACTCTATCCTAGTAAGTCCACATATCAGTACCATACATCTTTGGGATCATCATTAGGATTTAGCACAATGCTGTCAACCATACCAAGGCTATGCAATTAAAGGCCTACGTGGCCAATGTTATATGTAAGGTGCAATTACAAGTCATGCTAGTCCTCATCTGAATCCACATATCAGTACGATTCCTCTTTGGACAATCACCGGGGTCTGGTATGCTCCAAATGGCACTGCCCCTCCCCCAAGCGCGTAGTCCAAGTGAGTGTAAGAGATCTCACTATCCGCCTGGCCAATAGTCTGCCAATACCTATACGGCATGTTGATAACAGACTCATTTACGATCTGGTCAGACTCAACCTAGCATTGCCCCTACCCTCGGGTAGGTAAGGCCACACCCCCTTCCAACCGACCACCACACAGTGGGAGATGCGTCTTAATGATATTCAGCACTCATGCGCTCATACCTCCACTCGGTCTCGACGTTGAAGCATCCTCTTCGTACTATAAGGGTTTAAGGACTTTCACCTAGGGATATCTATGGCGCCCCATGTAGAACCAAAACATTTCTGGTGTCCAATCCTTCCATCCATGATATGCATGTGGAGGTCTCGGCCCTAATGTCACTAGGGCGAATAGAAATCATATCACACAAATGCAGGATGCATGAGTCATATAATCTAGTCATGCATCAGTCCTGCATGTACAGCACGTTCATCTGGGGCAACTCCATCTCTCAGGGAGTCCTGAAAACAGCCCAATGACATATGTTACGGTCAATCTGTAATGCCCCAAACTTTTCAATACTAAGTATTGAAAGTTCTTGAGCATTACCATGAAGAGTAACATAATATTTATATGTGTGCGATCCCAAACTAGCTATCCTAGCCTTACATCCTTGCCCTAACACAAACCTAACCATTAAGAATGATCTCCATTCATAGATCAAGCCATCTAACAGTCGATTTCGAAATAAGACTCCACATAATGTGATTTAACATGTGTCTTCCCTTAAATGAATTGACAAATAACTCCCTATCCATAATGATTTTGACATAAGTTTTTTATAAAAATTACTTAGAAATGTGTCTACAACCATGTAGAACTATTAGATTTTATAAAACTCATATATCAGCAATAATTATAAAAATGCCACTAACCTAGACTCTTGAATTCTAAATCACACGATCTCCAATATCTTTTTAATGTGAAATTTTATATCATGCCTATGTATTATAAATTAACCATACACATCGAATTTCAGCTCTTAGATCATTGTGGAAGTGACCCAATCAACAAATCAGCCCCATAACCGTTGATTTTGGTGTCCATTGAGTGAAGGAACCTTGTGGGTAGTTGTAACACCTTGAACTTTTCAATACCCGAGTATTGAAAGTCTTCGAGTGTTATAATGAAGTTTAACTTGATACATACATGTGTACGAGACCAACCTAGCTATCCTGACCTTACATCCATTCCCCGACACGAATCTATCCATTGAGAATGATTTCCATTTATAGATCAAGCTATCTGACCCTTGAATTTCAAAACAAGGCCATTCGTCATGTGATTTGATGTAAGAACTTTCCCTTAAACAGAATAACGAAGAAACTCCATATCCATAATGATTTAGATATATGTTCTTTTGTTAGAATTACTTAGAAACATACCTATAACCATGTGGGGCCATTAGATTTCCCAAAACTCACAGATCAGCAATAATTATGAAAATGACATCGACCTATATCCCTGATGACTCCGGAAACCCACTTTATGTTCACCCATTCACAAAACTGACCATACATCCACCCATATGCATGGTTAGAGTGCTACCATAAAGCTTCCTTATTTTTAACAAGTCACCTGACCATCCATCAGGTTTGGATCCGCCAAATGGGTCATCCAAATATCAGGATGAATCAGTCATTGTGAAGATCTTCAGGTTTAAGTCCAAACTAGCCAGTAACTTGTCAATCGGAGGTGTACAAATACTATTTTGAATTACGGAGTGTGTAAGCCACTAAAGGAGCATCTTGGACATCCTAGGGAGATCGGGGCCCAAATTAGACCGATGGAAAGAGCATGAAAAACGGGGGATACCTGCTAAATTTCATGGCATTTGGACAGTACACTCTGATATAATAGACATTGGAAGATGATTAGAAAATGGATGACAAATTTGTAATTAAAGGATGTAAAGTGACTATGTAAGGTGAAGATGGTTTTAACGGTGAATACCATTTAATGCATTAGCAGAATGTGCGGCCCACCTGAAGTTCAGATCTACATCAAATTTGGGACCAAGGGTTAGCAACGCATGCCAAAGACGATGAATGGAGTGGATCTTCTAGAAGATCATCACCGGTGGACCCCATCTATTTTGAACAACAAGATAGAAAAGAAACTTGTCTGCATGTTGTAAAAGTGGACACAAAATTGGAAATGATGGAATTATCACCACACATGACTAGTGGTGTGGCTCATCCAAAACTCAGGTCCACCCCATATTTTAGCCCATGGCCTAACATTATCATACAAAGTAAATGAAGGGAGAAGATTTTCCTAAGAGACATCACGTGGGACCCCACATGATGCCACAACCAATCACGATATATCATTATGTGGTGCACCACAATGCGGAGCTGGTCAAACAGTGTCTGACTCGTACTTTCTAAAAATGGAGAAACCTCTCTCTCTTTAGGTTTTTGACAGAGGACGGATGGGCGTCAGGTTCCCTTGATCAGTGTCCCACCTGTGTCGGCCGTTGGGATGATCCGAAACGTCCATCATATGCGGCCCTTAGTTCTGACCAAAACCATGTCTTCTGTACATATTCATGCAACCACGCGTGCACAGGATCCTTGGTGCAAAAAGACCCTACAAACACAGCATTCCAAAAATGAAAACTGTTTTCATGCACCACACTAGCAATCCGCGTGAGCTCCATCTCCTTAAATCCTAGCCTTCCATTCGGTGAGATCTCAGCCACCCATTCCGCTATTTAGGGCTTTCTTAGCAAACCAAAGGAAACCACGACCTGTTTCCATCCTACCCATTGTTTTGGAGGCGGTTTTGGCCAGAGAAGATTTGGACCACTTGTTGTTGATCCGATGGTTCAAGAAGGATTAGGGCGAGCATAAAAGGCATGAGGATCGATGAATAGTAGCTCACCCTCCATTTTCGCAGCCACAACCAAAAATCGGTTGTTTCCCTCCAACCTTCGAACCCACCAAGAAAACATTGTTAGAGCTCCATTCCATCCACTCTCTGAGCTTTATTTCACCCCTAGGAACTCTCCCATGTTGTTGGAATGGAGAAAGAAGCAACGGGTTGGGATCCAACATTGTTGCCCAGCCCTTCTTCCTCATTGAAGCCGCACAGAGTCGGCTCAAGTTGGGGCGAAATCAGGTCGAGCCATGGGCTCTATCAGGCCTCTGAAGCAACAGAAAAGAAGAGGAAGAAGCTGGTGGAAGAAGAAGAAAGAGAGTATGAGGGCGGTAGGGGCAATTGCTATGTTTGAATCTAGCTCAACTCGAATCGGGTCGAGCGGGTCCAACTCGCTGAGATGTGAGGCGAGTTGAGTCCTGGTCCAGCAGACCTGTTGGACAGGTTTGATGTAAGAAGAGACAAGAAAGAAGAAGGAAATGAGGAGGTGCAGCTGTTGCACCGCACCAACTCAAATCAGGCCGAGTTTAGGCTGAGTCGGGTAAGGCCCATTGCTGTTGTCGGATCTGTAGCAGGCGACCAAGAAGAGGGAGAATGAGAGAAAAGAAAGAGATAAGGGGAGAAGAAGAAGAAATCAGTGGAGAAAGAAAGAAAGAGAGAGAGAGGAAATGATATGAAGGAGAGAGAGAGAGAGAGTTGCTGCTGAGTTGACTTGACTAGAATCAAGTCCAACCGAGTCGAGTTGGGATGGGTCTGTCCAGAATCGTTGCTGGACATCCCAGCAGTGAAGAGAGAAGAAGGAAATGAGAAGAATAAAGAGAGAGAAAAAGAGAGAGAAAGAAGAGGATGGTTGCTAGTTGAGTTGAGCTGAGCTAACTCGACTCGAACCGAGTCAACTAAGGTGAGCCTACCTTCTCCCTTCATATTGAAAATTTTCAATTATAGTTATCAATGTTATCACTATTAACATATATGGGATTTCTAATATTAAGCATGATTAACCATTAGTAAATTATGTATACTAATGTTAACTACTACAGATAAATTACAATTGTTAAATATTAATGTTTCATGTTGTCGTTATTAAAGCTTAGCATATATGTTAAGAGCATACTATGTATTTTCATCACAATGGTTATTAGCGTCATGTTAGCTAATAATAATCATATACCACTAGTATCAATGGCAGTCTTTGTGAATATTAATATTAGTAGAATTGTGGTTAATCGTACAATCAATTGGCATATTAAATCCTATAATCTACCCTAGACCTAAACTCTGAGATAAAATTCTAGACCTGAGTAACTTAAACCCTAGGCCTATACTTAAGACATAAATGGTAGGTTAAAGTATGAATCTAATTGTAGAAATTCATAACAATGGTTGATCATAATACTTATCCACTATGGATAGCTATTATTATTATTATTATTATTATTATTATTATTATTATTATTATTATTATCATTAGAAAATATTTATCATTCTCCTTATGGGATTAGTCAAATACTTGTTAATATAATTATTACTGTTAGTCCTTATTGTTTATCATTAGGAAATATCCTATCATTATGACTTGTATTATCTGAGAGATTATTAATCATTATGAGTATATTAGATAATATCGGTACATTTAAATATAAACTTATGAACCATGGTTACTAATATTGATGGATTGATACTCCTACTATGAATATTATTTGACCCATTGTACAATAATAATAATAATAACATTAATAATAATAAGTTAGGATTCAAATCCTAAAATCCAAGTATGGGGCTAGACTCTAGGATAAAATCCTAATTCTACACTAAAACCCTAAAAGATCACCCTAGGCTATGATCTTAAACCCTAGGTAGTGATTAGAACTGGGGCCTAATTGTACAAGTTCATGATTTGTGGTAGGATACAATTCCAAGGGCGCAAGCATTTAACGACACTAGAAGGCGATTCAAAGTAGAATGTGATGATTCTTCCCCTTGAGCTTTCCATCTTTCCATTAGCTTAAGTTATAGTTTTATTTTAATTTAAATTGATAATTGATATTTTCGTCTTATAATCACATGTGTAATGTTGGAATTCAATTGCTAGAATTCATGCTTAAGATTTATCCTGTATATTTAATTCATGCTATTGGATTACTTGTGGATTACTTCTAGAATTTAAACTGGTACATAAGTGGAAAACCCCCACTTATAAATGTACACCCATACTTAGGATGTAACTTGATTGACGGTAATTGCAATGGACCTTCGATCTAGTGGTTATTTAGTGGTGGTCTAGATGGATCATTGATGTGGGCCTACCATCTAGGGTTATTGTGTCTAATTGGTTTTTAAGTATGGTCTTTTATTGCATGGTTTTAATACTCACCCTATGTGGCTTATTTTGATATTAGCCCTACGTGGCTTTGTCTTGGTATTTTCCCTATATGGGTCCAATGTTTTATACTGTTCAACCATGCGATGGTAAGCCCCATATATTGTAATATGATTGGCCACTAGTCGACGGGGTTCCATTAAACATCCTAAGGTGGTAGTCTCATGAGCCGGGGATGGTGGTATGGGACCTATGCCCGAGCTGTCAGCCTACGCTGGGCTATAAGCTCCCCGTAGTGACCTTTGAGCTTATTTAAATTGGTTGGTTGTAAAATGACTAATAATGACTTGGCTAATCATGCATACATGGCATATTTATGATGACTTGGATCACTATGCCCATGCGATTACGCTGAGTGTTGCGCTAATGACCAGTCATTCGATTTATTATGATGGCTTGGATCATCATGCTCATGAGATTACGCCGAGTGTTGCGCTGATGACCAATCATATTCATAGGTGATGAGCCCAATGTCCATCTAGATGTTTTACTTAGGACAATGCACTACAAGAAAAAGGGGCAAAGGATTTAGACCACGTTACTTTTTTTCTACGAATATAAACCTTAGCTATGTTTGCTATGGTTTTAATCCGTATCTAAAAGGTTGATACACCAATAATAATTAATAGTGTTGTAAGGGGCTCTATGAGGCCTAAAAAAAACTATATGTTCTATCTAAGCCGTCTATATATTTGTAAATATTACTTTAGAGGATGAAAAAAAAATCAGCTAGATTTAAGTCTCAAGTGGATCACATGGTAGTAAACATTGATATTAAATTACTGTTGCTTCTTATGGTGTGGTCCACTTGGGCCTTCAGTATACTTGAAATTTGGTGTCTTAAAGTAAAATAGTTTATTAAAATTATTTATCAGAATGGATTAACAAAATACATCATGGTGGGCCCTATGGATCCCCTGATCGTACCTTCTTCGTCCGTCCGTCAATAAAACCCCCAATTTGGGCGCGCACTTAAAATAGAGCCGCACCCAAACACCTGTATTTCTCTCTCTCTCTCTCTCTCTCTCTCTCTCTCTCTCTCTCTCTCTCTCTCCGTTCCCTAATCAGAGCTTTGGGAAAGCTCTTCTTTCCCTAATCCTCTCTCTCCCTCCTGATCTCTGCTCCATCTCTCTCATTCTCCTCCCTCTCTCTCCAATGCATCAGTCATGAACGCCCTCTTCTCTCTATCTCTCTCTCTCTCTCTCTCTCTCTCTCTCTCTCTCTCCCCATTATAGCAGCCATGAATCTCTTGCCCGAAGAAACACACATCGTGAAGGACCTCTCCATAGGTTTGATATCTTCTTCTATTTGTATCTCTTTTACTGTCTTTTAGATTTAAAATGGCATGCTATCTATTTGGTGAAATGGCATGCGATCTGTTTGATGAAATGGCATGCTATCTGTTTGCTGAAATGGCATTCATGCCAGAAGCAGCCTTGGCCATACTGATACAGCAACACTAACCTTGGAGTATACTAGGTATCTAACCATGCTGTTTTATGATGCTGGACAAATGGCTGCGTAAATCAGGCCATTAGTCTGAGCTTGCAAGGAACACTCTTTCAATTGTTAAGAGAACTCTATCATCCAAAAGAAAATCAAACAACATCAAAACCCAAAATTTTGGATCAAAAGACAACACGAAGCACTCACCACAGGGCCAAGTATTTCCATCGAGGACTTCCAAAATCTCAATGATAGAAACTCTCCTCAAAGCACTCACTGCGTAACCAAGTGACCATTTCACACCAATGGAAAAAATGGATAAGTTCAACCAAAATTCTAATGCCCTTTTTTGGAATGGTAACCAAAATTCCAGTGTCAATAGCAAAACATAAATAACCTTCTAGAGTTGCATCTTCAAACAAGCCAACTCCCCAGTGTGCAGGATGCTTGGACCATAAAGTAAGTTCACATCTAAGTTTGAAGAAAATCATCCAAGCCATATGATTTCTGGATACAAACTTCCAAATCAAGTTGAAATTATCATCGAAGAATCAGGTTCCACACTCTATTCATAGCATTTTGTCCTTTATTTTGCAATAGAGGATTGTAATTCTACAAATAACAATATGTAGCAGTACGCATTACCGGCTTACCACTAAATATCAATTGGCTTGTTACCCTTTCATAGCAACAGCAAATAGGACAGATCACACTCCTAGTTCGAATACTACATTAATGGGATTGCCATTTGTGCATCACTAATTCCATCCCTACTAGCAAGAGGCTCCCCGTGGTTGACATTGCTTGCCATCACTGTCGATAAGGCACAATATTTAGAGGAGTGATATTAGAAGCTAGCAGCAGAGAAAGGCATTGATTTTTCATGTATTAAATAATTCTAGATATTTAGGAGCAAGGATTAAGAGAAGAATCATGGTCACAGAGGGACTAACAGGGTAAGATTCCAAATCCAACTTCTAAGATAGAGGTATTCATTGTTTTCTGATCATTCTTTTAAATAAAATTTGAGATAGGAAGAAGAACAAGCTCCAATACAAGTCAACCTAGGAAGCAGCAAGCTCCATGTCCGCCTTCAATGTGGGGTCCATTATCCTTATGTTGTTAAATAGTAAAGCAAATAGCTTTTGGTTAAGAAGATTCCCACATCACCATATTACCGCTAGTCCATGTTTTAGAATCTCGACCAAATTAATAGCCTCCTTAGCATATGCCCAGGTGGGAAGAAATGGTCCAAATTGAACAAGAGAAGTACCATAATCCATAATAAAGAGGTTTCGCGCCACTAGGCAACCCAAAATAACCACATCATCTGTCAGTTGTGAGAAGAACTATATTGACACTCCATCATCCAAAAATAATGCATTTGTCATGTCTCATCATCATCATCTAAGCCTTGTCCAAACAAATTGGGGTCAGCTACATGAATCCTTTTCTGTCATTCCACTCTATCAATGACCATAACTTCAGCTAGACCATAGGTCATCAACTATTTTCTTACTACTTCCACCCAAATCCTTTGGGGCCTTCCCCTTGCTTTTTTAAAGCCTTCAACTTGTGCTAATTCACTCCTAACTAGCACAGTTCTTGGTCTCCTTTGCACATGACTAAAGAATTTAAGGTGCCATTTGATAGAACTTATTTTTAGCACTTATCAAATTCAGATCATTTGGCAAATCCATATTATTTAGTGCTTAAATTAATTTTCCCTGAAAATATGGGTCTTTTTTCCAGCTACCCTCCCTTCACTTAATGTTAAAGGTTGAATGCTTAAAGTGGTGATGCATTAAAATTTCTTTTCACTTTTGACTAAAATATCACTAAAATTATTTCAAAATTACAATTCAACACTTTAAGTTTTTAGCGCTTAATTTTCATAGCTTATTTTTCAATTTATCGAATGGCACCTAAGTCACTTTCCCTCATCTTATTACCAATTGGCGCATCTCTTAAGTTCTCTCGAATGTTTTCATTCTAATTCTACCCTTCCTTGTCTTGCCACTTATTCATCTCAACATTCTCATTTCAGCTACGCTCTCATCCTATAACCATGTTGTTCCTTAACGGCCCAACATTCTGTACCATAAAGCATGACTGCTATCCTATAAAATTTCCCATAAAGCATTGGCCAAATCTACAAAGCCCATAAAGGATTCACACTTTCAGCATATCATAGACCATCTTATAAACAAGCATGTTTTGGTGACACCCCATTCACTATTCGAAATGGAATAACCCCAGATGACTATAGCTGTCTGAAAATAGTTCTCTATGGCTTTCAGCCAAAATGAGTTAGGGAGGAGTCTGTTAACCGCCTGCTTCACATGTGCCAATTGGTGGCACATGTGCAGTATGCAAACCATCAATATGTCATGTCGTCACATAAAAGTTCCGTGCCTCAAATATCATGCCCATAGTTTGGGAGGGCCACATGAGTAACACACATTCTGACCATTCAATGGTTGAGTCAATGGGTGCTGACATCCACAATGGCGCCTAACAAATGAAATTGGGTTGGATTGACTTTTGTAAGTCGCCCAAAAGCCCCTGAAGGAATCTTACCACAAGTTTTAACATTTACCATATCAAAAAGATTCGCATTTCTAGACCTTCTAATGCAAGATCTGACCATCTAAACAAAGCTCTTTTATTAAGAAAAATGATAGTAGATATAACCCATGCATTGAGGACCAAACCTCTAAGAAAAATACACAAATCTTATGGTAGCTGTCTGAAATGTTGTCTTAAGCTTCCTAGTTGGTGGCCTAACCTTCTTGAACACCAATGGGAACTTGATTTTGGAATCATGAAATTGCTTGGTATTCTCTCTCTTGAAAAGCGAGTCAGGTATGGTAGCTGTCTTGATGATCTGAATGCAAGGAGACCTTACCTTATGGCGAGAAGCCATCTCGTCATACATCTGCTCAACAACACCATTAAGAGTGGTGTCCCGGTATTCCTTGTACATATTGTGGTAACCAGTTCTGCTCTGGTACCGCAACCAATTCCGTAGTTCTCAATAATGGTGGGATTCCTCTCAAAAATCTCATTAATGGCAAGCACTTGCCCGATACTGATGGAACATGCGTTGTACCTAAATCCAAGTTGGTCCCAACCCTCAATATGGGCAATCCATCAAATGGGTCCATCCTTGATTGCCCCTCTCTAAAAAAAATCACTTTTGACTAGATGATTTTAACTATCCAGTCAATGGCTAGGGAAATTGATGGTTTATATTGTTCATACTACAAACAGTCTATTAATCTAGACTTTCCATAATGTGGGTCCTGAGCTTGATTGTCCATTCATTTTTCCATATCATCGCGGGTCATGAGCCCAAAAATAAATGGGTGTTCAATAATCATTGTTTCGTCTTATGTAATCCATATAAGATTTGGATCTTCCTTTTTTCGGTCTCATGCCCTAACATGATGTAGAAAAATGGATGAATGGCATGGATGAAACACATACATCATGCGGTGACCATTGGAGGAGATGTGACTTGCTTGGTTGGGGAAATTGTGATGTAGTTGCTCGTGGTCAAGTATATGAAGTTAATCCAAATGTAGTTGTCCATTGCGAACCATTGGAGGAGGGAGCTTTTGTTATTACCCTGACTGAGATTATACATCCTAACACTCATTTGTGGAAAGAAGATGGGTTCGCATCTATACTTGGAGAGGCCGGGCCGGGATCACTTGTTCAATGGGGGAAGGAATCTTTGAGATTTCGATAATTTGAACAAATTTGGTACTCTATAATTGAACTTGGTGTGGATGCTTTTTTTAGTTACTTTATATGATGTTTCGCTTGTTTTTTTTGGTTAATTTTGAACTAATTTGGCACTTTAGTTACTTTATATTGATGAACTCAGAACTTGGTTTGGTTTTTAGTCACTTTATATTGATGTTTCGCTTGTTTTTTTTTATTACTCTATATGTTGTTTGGTTTGGTTTTTGTAATTTTGAATGAATTTTATACTTTATATTTAAACATATTAGACTCCATTTGGTCGTCACAAACAAATGGAGCCAAAGCCCCTTTTTAACTTCGCCAATGCAACTCCTTGCATTGCGGTCCCAAGCCTGGGTAAAGAAGGAGGGAGAATGGGCATCAAGGTGAGTTGTGTACTTTTCCTTCATTTTCTGAGAGGGATTTTTAAAATGCTTTATGGTTAATTTCAATGGCTTCTTCTACTATCATTTGAGGACCTCAAAGGCCCAACTAACTTGAGATTTTTATATGCAAGCTGATGTATTTTTAGCCCCACAGATCAATGTTGCCACTACAAGGTTCAATATTGAGATGGTAAAGTTTTTATCTATTTATTTTATCTTTGTTTTTTCCTGTTCTTCATAAATAATTTGATGTCTTAGCCTCCTATCATTACTAGCTAGTCTTGTCACTATTTCTACATATGTCATCTCATGAGTCTTACTATTTGTAATTTTCTTACCCCTGTAGTGATTATCAGAAACAGTGGGCCATCATTGAAAGATTACCCCTTTTATTGTGGATCACCCCTGGACCAAAGACCTGGTACCTATTGTTGTAAGTTCGTATTGATTTCGCTATTGTTTCCCACTACATTGTTTTTTATTCATTAAAACAGCATGTATTTACATCCAACACACTTTCTTTCCCACAAATGTGTCAATTTTCTAGAACATCTGGGCCATGCTAAAGGGAGGTGGGCAACGGAAGACTGGTTAAACAATATCTTGGAGTCGTTCATACACAGCTGCGTTACCAGGTGAAGTTTAATATTATCTTGGCAAGCATATCATTTTACCTATAATTTCAAAAAATGCACTTGTGATCGAAGTCTATGTGAATTCTGATCTAACAAGGTAGGCTTGGCATTTTGGGTGGCATGCGGCTTCTGTTCTCTCCCATTTCTATTCTAACTCTCAAGGAAGTAGTAGCATATCTCACCTGTATTTTGGAATGCGCCTATTGCATCAAGCTTAGGAACTGGGAACCTTCAAACTACGTCCACAAACACCACTAATTCTAACCATTTCTGATGATAGTTTTTTTTCTTAGGCCCATTAAAGTACTGTTTGATTGGTTCATGAAATCATTAAGCTCCTCATGTACATATTTCAAAGCATCGATGTTGCTGGTCAGTAAATTGTTACCATTAATCCATCCATGTAGCATGTGTATCTAATTTGGGTTTTCAAAATTGTGGGTCCCACTAGATGAAAAGTCTGAACATGCTCCAACCAATCCATCCATCAAATGGACAGCTAAAAGTAATAGGATCAAAGGTCCAAACTCAGTCAGCAAAATAAATAGTTAAGATTGCCAAATCAGTGTGATTTGAGAATGTGCTTCTCCACAATGGGGCTGAGGATCTGAATGGTTGGTTTACGATGGATGAGTTTCCCTAGCCATAGTTCTAAAACTTGCTGACTCAACTTGAAACTTGGTTGACTTAAGTCGACTCAGCATGATTTCGAGCCCATTGGAAAAATCAGTGATGGGACTAACTCTGCCTATACTTGGAGAGCCCCATTGAGTTTACTCAAATGGCTCAAAAAATCCTGCATTTGTTTACATTATTTCCATTAAGACATTGATATTTTTTGAGCTGCAGTGGTTGATACATGTAAAAATACTGATACTCTAAACACCAACTCTAAGACATCCAACAGTACGGTTTCATATTGGAGTTATTTAATACTCTGGCAGTGGGTGATGGTTGATACACAGGCAAGTGAAATTTGTACATGTGGCATGCATCAAGCATACATGAACTCAAATTAAATAGCTTAAATTATGAAACCTACCATAACTAACTCCAAATCCCAAAAAATAAGATTGATTGAACAATATTAGTGGATGCTTCTTTGCTGAAACAGGACTGTTGGAATTTTGTTTTTTGTTTTTCATTTTTTTTTTGTTTTCATTTCAACCGTTGCTAGATGTGCACCAATATGATGTTTTAGACAAGTAAATACAATTTTTAGTTCACAATACATCTAAACTTGGAGCCATAATTTGGCCAGTTCAGTTTGAATTAATTGTATGCCATGCGTACAAGTTCTCAATGCATGTGTATCATCCATAAAACAGGGACAGAGTATCAATTTGGTGTAATTTTTGTTGCATTTTCATGCACCGGTTAACTGAATTGGGAACATACAACTTATTTGGTTATGATGAAGTTTCTTTTGGACACCATCTCTCTGATTTTGTTCCTAGTTTTTTCCCCATATTTTATTGAATGACAGAATCCATCTCAATGTTTTAGGGGCAGCACTTGAGGATATTGCCGAAGAGGAGGAACAACCAGAAGAAGAGGATGGGGATATTGGTGAAGATGATGAGATGGCAGATTTTATTGTGGATGAAGAAGAAGTTGATGACAATGGCGCTCCTGTGAGGTATATTAATGAGGGATGTGTATTTTTTGGTTATTCCTGATTTCTTGTGGCTTTTTTTCTAACTGGGTAATCTTGTTTCTTAGGAGGAGGAAACCAAGTAAAAAGAAGTCAAGGCAAGCACCTGGTGTGTCCATAATAAGCGCTTTCAGGAAGAAGCTCGAAGGATTGACGATGAGACGAGGCTTGCATTGAATCAACAACTTTTCAACTTTATTCTTGAGTCTCTTAAGGTTGCCGAGTCTGAAAGAGAGGTTGATGATGTTGATGCAAATTTTAATTTGCATTTCCCTCCATGTGAAGTGGAAGTGGAAGAAGGGCAGTTTAAGAGGCCAAAATGAAAATCTCTATATAGTATTTGCAGTAAGGCTGGTCTATGGGAGGTAGCAAACAAGATGTGCTCAAAGGTGCTAGGCACATGGTATGTATTCTACTTTAATGTTGCCCTGAATTTTAAGTTTCAATATCTGTGTGGAATTTATAGCATATTGTGCTTGGCATTTTTAACTTCTTTTTTTTGCATGCTCCAGGCGGCAGTAGAGATCAGCTGTGAGCCATCTGTCAGGAAACATGTTCACAGTATATTCATGGAGAAAGCTATAGTCTCAACTAGTCCTACACCTGATGGGAAAACTACAATAGATTATTTTCATCAGTTCGCAACTGTCAAGTGGTTGGATGAGAGGCCATTCTATCGATTCAAAGATGCAGTGGCTTCTTATCCAAAAAGCGAAAGAAGAGAAACTCCTTCAGGTTACTATAAAATTGCTAAAAAATGTTCAAACTAAGTTAATAAGTGACTCAAATGATTATTACATCAGTGATGGAGTTAGTAAGTCTGCTCAGCTTTGGAACGAGCAGCGGAAGTTGATATTGAAGGACACTTTCTTTAGTTTTCTTCTTCCTTCAATGGAAAAGGAAGCCCAATCCCTCTTGACAGCAAGAGCCAAGAACTGGCTGCTTATGGAATATGAGAAATAGTTGTGGAATAGAGTATCTGTTGCACCATATCAGTGGAAGGACACTGATGCTGGCTCTGAGGATGATGTTGCACCAAGGGTCATGGCCTGTTGTTAGGGCCCCGGAAAGCCAGCAACTACTTTTGTGATGTTGGATTCATCTGGAGAAATGCTGGATGTGTTGTATACTAGGTCCCTCAGTCTTCGGTCTCCAAGTGCTAACGAGCAGCAGCATAAGAAAAATGACCAACAACATCTATTGAAGTTTATGATAGACCACTAGCCTCATGTTGTCATTTTGGGAGCAGTGATTTTGAATTGTAAACGTCTGAAGGATGACATCTATGAGGTATGCATTCCAAAATCCTGATTTCTACTGAATTTATCTAAAGTGTGGCTTTATTACTAATGTGCGCGGCATGCTTGATCTGTCTCTGTGCATCCACACACATCTAAAATCATTAAAGACAAGTTCTAACATATATTATATGAAAGGCTTTTATCTTTGTTTGGAACCATGATTTTGAGAAACAACAACACAAACTTACCTCATTGACTTGCTCTCTCCACTATTCTGTCTTTTTGCTTCTCGTTGGAATTAAACTTGGGCAATCATATTCTGACATAATTGCTTTTTATAGGCACCCTACTAAGTTGCCTACTCTTGTATTATTTGTTTGTTCAATTCCTCCCTCAGTTAAGGAATTGCACTGTTTTAGTTATTTGATTTTTGGGAATTGATGCAGTGTGAAGTCCCCATAGTAGAGGTCCGCTATTGGTGAATTTGGACCTCCCGTGGATTCCATGCCCATGTCAATAGTAGTTCATTTACTAACTCTTACCAAGGCACAGCCTGTTGGGTATATATAATTCCTTCCTTTTATGGTTCTTAGTTTTTCTTTCCTGTGTTACAAATTGGGCAAGAGACATCATGAGAATTGACAAAAGGGAAATGTCACTTAGCCCTAGAATGTTGGAATTTCACTAAGAGTAAAAGCTCCAACATCCTCAATTTGGAACAATAAAGTATAACTTCTGAAATTCTCTCTTTAGCACCAATAATGCACCACTTGCTATTTCTATACAAAAGATAGCTTTACCCACAGGCACATTCTTTAGCACCAATAATGCACCATTTGCTATTTCTATACAAATGAGCAATAGTCCTTCGTTGCATTAAATATGCTTGGCATGAGTTTTTTCTTGGGGGTACTCATCTTCCTCTTAGTCCATGATATCCTGGCTTTTTGTCATTTCATTCGTATAATATTTTTGTTCTGTCAATGTAGCTAGGTACAACATTGGTGCAGTTATCTTGCTTTGAGCACCCGTAGTCTTGGTATGTGTCATTGTCCTTCAATAATTTAATATATCGAGATTTCTTTCCCATCATCATTTACATTTTTCTTCTTAATCGATACTTGAATGTTAATATAATCATTTACTCTGTTTTATAATCTTTAAAATCGTTATTTGTAAATCTGTGCCCATATGCATTGTCGAAGAAACTAAAAAACTTACTCATTCTCAAATTGCATTGTGGAATATGCATCCATTATTCAAAGAAGGGCAACATTCTAAGCACTCACACTTTCTCTCCTTGCTAGCTAAATTGGTGAGTCTTCTTTCCTTCATACTATATGATTCATTGATGAAGTGGCTTAGCCATTTGGACAGACCCATGTTTATATATTATCTCGAAATTGATGAAGTAGATCCGAATGTGCATCGGATCTATCCGGATGTTGAGCGGGGGTCCTTGGAAGGTGAGAACCGCTATTATGACCATGATGAAGCTGTCTATTTCTTATGGACAACAATATAGGTGGCCTGACCATTTGGACAGGCCCATGTTTATATATTATCTCAAAATTGATGAAGAAGATTTGGATGTGCGTTGGAGCTATCCGGATGTTGAGCGGGGGTCCCTGGAAGGTGAGAACTGTTGTTATGACCATGATGAAGCTGTCCATTTCCTATGGACAACAATATGGGTGACCGGACCATTTGGATAGGCCCGTATTTATGTATTATCTCGAAATTGATGAAGCGGATCCGGATGTGCGTCGGAGCTATCCGGATGTTGAGCGGGGGTCCCTAAAAGGTGGGAACCGCTGTTATGACCATGATGAAGTTGTCCATTTCCTATAAACAGCAATATGGCTAGGCCCATGTTTATATATTATCTCGATATTGATGAAATAGATCTGAATGTGCGTCGGAGCTATCCAGATGTTGAGCGGGGGTCCATGGAAGGTGGGAATTGCTGTTATTGAAAAGGCCAAGCTATATGTCCTAGAGGGGGGGTGAATAGGACAATGCCAAATAAAAACTTATAACAGCGGAATAATAAAGAAAATGATAGCCAAATTAAATAATAATGCAGGAAAGAAAAACAATCTCAAAATTTAGATCTTGAGAGGTTGATACAAACGTTATTCTAAGGACAACCTTACACCAAAAACAGAGTTTATGGTAGGACAACCTTATTTCTAGAAAGGTCTTTGTATCAAGTCTCAAATCGAAGAGGAATACAAAAACAAATATGAACTGAATTGAAATAACTTGTAATTAAAGATGTATTGTTCTAGGGACAGCCATACACCATAAAAATGGCAGGGCAACCTAGCTGGAACAACTTTCAAATGAAATTGAAAAACAAGCTTATAAAGGAATAGCAGAAAGTAAATTCTAAGCTATTACAACATTCTCACAAAGCTTGAAATAATTACAACATTCACCACCATACATACATTCCACAAAAAGAATAAAAAAAAATAAAAGAATAAAATAAACAACCACAACACAAAGGATTTATAGTGGTTCACCTGTGTGTTCACCAACTGTTATCCAACAGCCACACAAAAAGCTACTCCACTCCTAATATCCTCACACAGGGGATATTAGCGTTCACTAAAGATAGGTTTTCCCAGGTTCACCCAAAACCCTTACAATTGTGTCTTTGTATGTGGGCTTACACAATTAAAAAAACCCCCACTTCTGAGTTTTCCTGGCTTTCCTCAGATAACCAATATAACAAGATTTTTCTGGCAAATCTTGAAAGAAACCAAAATAATAGAAAGGAATTTACAATATGTAAAATACATGAATATCTTCTTCGTTGTAGCAGCCCGGTAGAACCAAATCAAAGTAGATGATTGAATGTCCAAGTTCAATGTCCAGTACTCGATTACAATGGTTCTAGATCTAATTGATTTTAAATTAAACCAAACAGGGCTTGCCTTAATTGATTTTGATTCCAAAGAAAGGGAATAACAATTCCTCTTTTCAAATCAGATTGGAATAACAGAAACAAAATCAATTAAAATAAAGCTAAGGAAAGAAGATATTAAATAAGCACACTTAGCTTAGATGGAGCACAAAATTATCTCTCAGAAGTTCGACGAAGATTGGCTTGAATACTATAATTAAATCGATGATTTCTTCTGAGATTCGTGCACTATTTATAGGTGAGAAGTCAGGTCTTCGACTGGTCTAGAGTGCCCTTCGACTAGTCGAAGCCATAACAGATATTTGAAAGATTAGGCGGGATAAGCGCAAACCGTTCTACGACTGGTCGTAGCCCTCCTACGTAGGTCACCTACGACTGGTCGTAGGTTTCCTTCGACTGGTCGTAGGTCCTGCAAAAGTTCGCTGGACTTCGAGTCGTAGATTCTACGACTGGTCGAAGATCAGTCGACACTGTTCCTACGACTGGTCGAACAGATTCCTGGACTAGTCGAAGGCTAACAGATTTTATCCGGAATATGTAACAAACTTACGACTGGTCGAGGATTTTCTTAGACTGGTCGAAGCAAGTCTAGGACTAGTCGAAGAAGCCCTAGGACTAGTCGAAGAACAGACCAATCACATGTAAAATAACATTCGACTTATGTATCCGAAATGACCTACTTCTAAGGTCATCCTATGGTCAAACAAACCTCAATCATGAAGTATGGACATTGAAACAAGAGACCATGAAGAATGAGCCTTGAAGTCTTGATGTAGACTAAACCTTGAAGTAGCTCAATCATGAAAGTGGCTTGAGTTTCAGCTTGAGTCTTGAGTTCAGCTTGAGTCTTGCCTTGTACTTTCTTTTTCTTTTCAGCTTGAGTCTTGTGAGCAGTTCTTGCATTCAAGAGTCTTGTCTTGTGATCAGTTCTTTCATTCAAGATCTTGAGTCTTGTACTTGAGAGCTTTGCTTGATGTGAGCTTAGCTTGTTCATGTATGTTGATCCTTGAGAGAGCTTCACTTATGCAAGTTATATATAACAGAGTATAATAGTGATTTTGGCACTACAAATTTGACAACACATAGGGATAGAAACTATAGCACTTACAGTTATGACCATGATGAAGCTATCCATTTTCTATGGACAACAATATGGGTAGCTTGGCAATTTAGACAGGCTCGTGTTTATGTATTATCTTGAAATTAATGAAGCAGATCCGGATGTGCGTCGGAGCTATCCGGATGTTGAGCGGGGGTCCTTGGAAGGTGGGGACCTCTGTTATGACCATGATGAAGCTATCCATTTCCTATAGACAGTATTGGAGGGGCCTGGCCATTTGGACAGGCCGTGTTTATATCTGTATTTGCAGGGACCACACCCTTAACCTAAATCACACCTTAAACCTATAACCTAAACCTAAACCAAAACCTATAACCTATAACCTATAAACTAAACTTAAACCTATAACCTATAACTTAACTTAAACCTATAACCTAGAACCTAAACCTAAACCTATAACCTAAACCTGATCCTAAACCCGATCCCGAACTCGAACCCGATGTCCTAAACCTAAACCTTAACCTATTCTCAATTCCCTAAAGCTATAACCTATAACTTAAACTTAAACCTAACCTAAACCTAAAACCTTAACCTAAACCTAAAACCTAAACCAAAACCTATAACCTTGACCCATAACCTAAAACCTAAACCTAAACCTAAAACCTAAATGTATTCTCAAATCCCTAAACCTAAACCTACACCTAATCCTAATCTCAACTCCCTAACCTAAACCTAAACCTAAAGTTGAAAACCCAAACCTAAACCCGATCCTGAACTTAAACCCGATTTCCTAAACCTAAACTTTAACCTATTCTCAATTCCTTAAAGCTATAACCTATAACCTATAACATATAACCTAAACCTAAACCTTAACCTAAACCTATAACCTAAACCTAAACCTTAACCTAAACCTAAACCAAAACCTATAAACTAAACCTTAACCTATAACCTATAACCTAAACTTATAACCGATAACCTAACCTTAACCTATAGCCTATAACCTAAACCTAAACCTAAAACCTAAATGTATTCTCAAATTCCTAAACCTAAACCTACACCTAATCCTAATCTCAACTCCCTAACCTAAACCTAAACCTAAAGTTGAAAACCCAAACCTAAACCCGATCCCGAACCCGAACCTGATTTCCTAAACCTAAACCTTAACCTATTCTCAATACCCTAAAGTTATAGCCTATAACTTATAACCTAAACCTAACCTAAATCTATAACCTAAACCTATAACCTAAACCTAAACCTAAAACCTAAACCTAAACCTATAACCTTAACCTAAACCTAGGCTTTGAGTTTAAAAGTCCATCCTAGGTTTGAACACATTACTCATGTTGGATTTTGCCATAGTTTGAAGATTTGTAGGTAAATTTTTTATTTCTTCATATATAAGTGCTTTTTTTTTGTCTTTCTTCCTTTCGAGATGTGTACAAAGGTATGCTTGTTTGATTGTGTCTTCAAATGCTGTTTTATACAGGCTGAGAAGCTAAAGAAGTCAGTGGAGGATGAAATTCATTTTCTCAAGGGAAATGTTTCAGAACTTGAAAGTGATCTTATGTCGAAGTCCATAAAAGTTACATTTGCAATTTCAACGAAAGAAGAAGCTCTATCTTCTGCATTTGCTGAAATTGTTCTTCTGAAGGAAGAAAATTCTATAAAAACGTGAGCATTATTGAATGCATATGGAGGGTGTTTACTGTGTTGGAGTGTATTTGTTTCTTGCACATGAGGGCACGCCTTAGTTGTAATTCTTATGATAGGTTGAGCAAAGTGAAGTATTGTTTATTTAGAAATGTGAATGTAGGATACATTGTATGATTTGATTGCTATTTGTAATAAATGCATCATTTTTTTTTCTGATTGCATTTTATGTACTATTTCTATCAGCATTAAGCTTAGATGAGTTATCAATCACAGCAGGTTCTTGTAATGGAAACTGGTCATATTATTACAATTTTTTTTTAAAAAAAATAGCTACAAATATAATCCGTAGCTATAGCTACGGCTTTTGTCCGTAGCTATTAGTGTCTATTGCTATGGATATTATTGGTGTTTTTTATATCTATTGCTATGGATAAAATCGCTTTTGCTATGGATATGATCCGTAGCTCGTCCATCGCTATTGGTGCGGTAGTTAAAGTTGTTGCTACGGATATAATCCATAGCTATTGGTATCAATTGCTACAGATATAATCCGTATATATTGGTATCTATTGCTACGGATTATATCCATAGCTATTGGTATCTATCGCTACGGATATAATCCGTAGCTATACCTTTTTCTACCCCACCAATAGCGATGGACGTGCTACAGATCATATCCGTAGCAAAAGGGCTTTTACTATGGTTTTTTGCCATAACCTTTGCCAGTTTTTCTTGTAGTGATGATTGCATTAATGCATCCATGCATATAATAAGACTGCATTTACTCTGTTTTAGTTACCTAGATGTTTTATACTATTTCTTACGTAATGCGGCAGTGTGTAATCTTGAGAAAAATTCATATTGAGTTAGCCATTCATCCATCAAATATACAACCGTATATGTAGTACAGGTGGCTTAAGTGATATACATGTTCAGACTTGATGAGGAGCAGGGTACGATCGCCAAGGATGCATGACTGTATTTACGTAGAGGAGCTACGTGATCTTGCGACTTATATTTATATGCATTCTGTTATCCTTCATGTATTAAATCATGTAAATCTTGTACTTGTTTAAATTCAGATGCATTGGGTTGTATAAGTCATTATAGGCAACTTCTTGTACATTCTAAACGTAAATGAAATTTTTCATTATGTATGATTTGTCCATTCTACGCTCATCTGCTTACTCTGATAATTGAAAAGAAAATATTATATATTAAATTTGACCATCCTCTAAGGTTAACACTCAGGTTTTGGGGGAACGGGTCGTCTACTCGGGTCCTGAAAAGTCGGGGCGTTACAGTAGTCGTAGTTAGATAATTCTCTTCATATGAACTATTTGGATTATCCATCATATGGACCAAGTGTGAAATATAAAGACCCCACTTTGGTAGGCCTTTCCTTAAGCGCGAAGTTATCCTTTCAAGCTTATTAATTCGTTATAAATCTAGATCGTCAGATCTAGCTGAAAATTAAACTTGGACCACACCTTGGCCTCACATGGCTACGACGTCATATAAAATTCGGACCCCTATCTATGATCCTACGTCGTTGAACACTGAAGCTGGTTTCTTCCTTTTAACACAAAAGGTGAAATCTTAGATCTAGGCCTTTTCCACCATCGTTCAACCATCAGACTTTGTCCAATCGATTTTCCTATCTTAACTACACACTTCCCCAAAATAGGTCCATGATCATTAAGCATGGACCATTAACTGAGACTAAGTACGTTTCAACGCCCGGTCATGGGCCAACAAATTGCATGTAACAGTCAATGGAGAGTGTGGATCTTCTTAATTATCATCACAGTGGACCCCACACTATATGTACAAAAAACCGGTGCGCGCATCTAAACTACCACACGTGCAAAGACGTGTTGAAGGAAATTTCTTTCTCCAAATCTCTAATTCCAGAATACCCTCTATGATAAAGATTAGTACAACCCACTTAAAACTCGAATCAGCCCCAAATTTGAACACATGGGCCTACAGGGTACGACCAAGAGGATGGGTGGAATGTACTGATCAAACAAACATCATTGTTAGGCCTAGAAAGGGTTCAACGGTGAAAAGCACAACAACCACTATTTCATGTAGTATGACCCACATGATTATTGAATGTGCTTCAACTTGGGACTCAACCTCTTAAATTAAGTGGGAAAAGAAATGAGCGGTGTAGATTTCCCAGGAACAGCACAAGTGGACCCCACTTGAAGTGCGTTGCACAAGCTGCGCACTACCGCAGTGCACCGGACTGGGAATCCCAGTCAAGTCGGGTTTGACCCGTTTTAAACGGGAGGAGTTTCCGTCTTCTCTGTTATTTCCCGCCGCAGTACGTTCAAACGGATGGACGTCCGCTGGTTTTAACCATGGCCCACCAACAAGGCCCAGATGGGTAATCTGATCCATCCATCTGATGCGGACGAAACTCCCGGCCAAAACCTTGGTGTTTTTGGTTCGCGATGATCGAATGGTGGGCCGCACCATGAGCCACTGTGAAGGCTATCCAGATTGCGGACCGATCTCGTATATTGATCCTTGTACATAGACGCCACGAAAAATCTGATGAATGGTCCAGATCTCTCGAATAACCACGATAGTGGACCCCACGAAATCCAGTAGGTGGTCAAACTCCTTCCGCAAACCGACGTAGCGGGAAACCCGGCCGAAGAGAACGCACAATGGAGAAGATCTCTCCCAGTAGGATTCGAATCCTCCGCAGATCCAAACCATAAAATCCTCTCCCTATGAAATTCCGACGCTCGTGATGGAAGGAGTGGAGAGGAATGAGGAAACATTACTTCCTTCACTTCTTTCAGGAAGTAACCGCACTAGGCGGAATCTTTTCTGCTGCGAACCATTGATCAAAGGACCCTAAACCTTTGATTTCTCATGTACATAATCTTCCTACATCAGAACCAAACCCTCTGCAAGAGGTGGAAACGAAGAAAGAAACCTTGGGTTAATTTCTGCCATTAATTAGTTGTCTCTCCATCAAGGACAACCCATGGTCGTTGATCCCTGATTGGCCACATTTCGATGATCTGAATTGCTTATTGGGTGGATCTGATGAACTTAAATTAAATCTTGAAATTCAAATCATAGTAGGGAGCACGTGAAAGAGCATTGCACCGTTTCCTGTTTACGCAAGGGAATTCGCGGAAGAATCTGGAAACATTCGAACCTATATAAATCCTCGCCCGACGATGAAAGGAAGAAGAAAGAAAAGAAAAGAAAAGAAAAAAGAGAAGAAAGAGGGAGAAATTTGAAGGAAGAAGAAACTAGAAAGAAGAAGGTCGCCAACAACGCAGGAGCAAGTTTGAGGTCCAAACCTAATCCTTCCTACTCCCTTTCAAAACTTTCTTCCATTTCAAAGGAAAGAAGGTGGAGAATTCCACCGCGGCAAGCTAAGCCGATTTGGTACAATCATACGTCAAAGGAATCCTAGAAAATTCTATGATAAACATACACCTAAAACATTGCCCTTGATAGGATCATTAAACATGGATCTAATCGTAACACTTCGACTATGTGGATTAGGATAAATAGGACCGATCATACAATCTTCCCCATGCCAACCAAATAACCAAAGGTAAGGGTTTTATCCATTGAACTTACATTAATTTAAGTTGTTAAATTCATCCTGTCTTTATACGTGCCTTCATGAACATGATTGTGCCTTTACATGTATTTTATCTGGCCTTTTTCATGCATTTGATATTATGGATTATCCTGCCTTTCATGTTATACTTTCTGAAAGATACCCTATCAATTGATTTAGTGGATATCATTATAATTGTTGGCCCTTTGGGATTATGATGTGATGTCAATTATAATGGATTTCTCTGGATTTATGTGAGGCTATGGATGCAAGCCTTGCCGCTGTCACGTCTCTATATTTGAGTTGACCCTTGCCACTCGTCTCTTTATTTGAGTTGGCCATTGCTACTTTCCTTATTATAGAGTTGACTATTGTCACTCTTCTCTAATTATGACTGGCCATCGCCACATGTGTTGAGTTGACCCTTATCACTCTTCTCTTTATTATTTCGGCCTCGTGTCGTTTATCTTTATGGCTTGGGCATGAGCCTTGTTATTCCAGGACCTCCATAATTCAGTTTCTATCCTTCATGATTCAGATTCAGTTATAAATTTTAAGATTCAATTTATCTCTTTAAATGCAAGTGATGCGTAAGATATATCACAACTAGTGATTCAAATATTTTATCATGGACGTAATACGCTATGGGTAGAGACCTTCTTGGGCACATAATTCCTTGAGCTTTCGGGTAGTGGTGCACAAATTGATGTGGGTAATTCTCTAATGTAGTTCCACATCACCTCGGGATTGTATGTCACAAATAGTTACTCCATGAATAAATCGTGTCACGTAATTCACCCAGTTCATGTGTTGTGCACTCTGAAAAGTTCTCGTAAATCCATAGTAACATTGGCCATGCCGGCCAATATCCGTATAGTGAGAGTGCAGGTCAAGCCGGTTATCTATAAATCATGCTCCACATTGTGATAATCACTATATATGATGAGCCCCACATACTTTGCTAGACATGCAACTCATATAGGTTGTTTGCGCATGCTGATACCCTCGTGTTAGTGGAGCATGGGACGTATCAGACCCTTTACTTTACCTGTTATGTATCTCTTGAATTATTGTTAATCTTAAAGGATAACCTTCACTATGAGTAGGGCATTGACCCTCTCTCAACCGTACAGTTGATGCAGGTGGTGTACAGATTGACGACCTAGATGACTACTTCCCTATAGAAGATTATCTTGAAAGACTAAGAGGACAGTTTTACTATTTAGTTTTATATTTTCGGTGTGAACTCTGATGTTGTAATCAACCTCGTATAAGAGGCCTTGATTATTCTTTTTACTCTAATGATATATAATCAATATAGATGATTTTATTCTTGTAAATGTTACCTTCATGAATGTATCTGGATGTAAACAAACGGAAAAAAAATAGGGTGCGATTTCAGAGCATCTAGTTGTATGTTATTAATACCCGATTTCCTCTAGCACGAGTACATACTCTGGCCATGAAAATTCGGGATGTTACAGTTGGTATCAGAACATGAGAATGAGATTAACTGGGCCTAAGGGGAGTGGACCACCATAAACCTTATGCGACTAGGACAGATAATGAATTAGATACATACACCCAATGAATCCTCAGAGGAATTAGGAAGCTGAAGAATTAGAAACCCACATTCAGGTTCCCCAATTTGAAACGTTAAGATTAGACGTTAAATCTTGAAATTATAAACTAGATACCCTGGAATAAGTCTCCAAAATCTCAAATAAATTTGTTACGAACTAAAGATCATTCTTAAATAGGACCCTCATCAAGAAGAACAAATTTCCGGTTTAGGAATGGTAACTTTCTAATTGACTATAGGATTTTTTTTTTTCAACTATATTTAAAGAAGTTCTCACATATTGTGAAATCTCTATCAGTTGCAAAAAAATAAAAATAAAAATAAAAATAAAAAAATAAAAAAAATAGTTACATCAGAAAATTTTGAAAATAGATCACTTAGGTCTACACAACCTTCCCCTAAAATATCACCTTCGTTGTAGTCTAGTTGGCTAGGATACTCAGCTTTCACCCAGATGACCTAGGTTCAACTCCTAGTAGTGGAACCATAATCAGGAAATTAATCCAATTACAAAATCTTGGGGTCGAGATTTTTATTTAAGGGGGGTAGAATGTAGCGTCCCGAATCATAGAGACAATTATACGCATGCCCAGACATGTATGGATCTCTGCCACGAAGAATACATGGAAGACTTAAGCATAATGAATCGATGAGAATGTTAGGAACAATTAAATTTTAGGTGGTATCTTAAATAATTAGGATACACAGTGAAAGCATAATGGGCCATGTATAAGTATCCCTTACGAGAATATAAGATTTTGTGATATTTCGTGATATCCCCATGAATTTAAAACAATTAAGGATTATGGACGGATGAAACTATGTTAAAGTCAAATTTATAAGGTTTGGCTCAAATTTTAAGTCCTATAAAATCTCAAAAGATTCTAATGCCCTGATTAAGAAAATGATCAAGATTCAACGGGATTACGAATTGATACAAGTAAATCCTCTGTACTGTGCAGACAAAGGATTTGTGTATCGGGCTCGAACCTACTACAACCATCTATCCGTATCACCTGGAATACAGGATATAAGGAATCCTTAGAGCATGAAAGAAGGATTTTACATTAGAAGTACTAAATTTTGGGGGCGAAATTATGTTTAGGGGGGTAGATTGTAACGCCCCGAACTTTTCAATATCAAGTATTGAAAGTTCTCGAGCATTACCATGGAGAGTAACATAATATTTATATATGTGTGACACCAAACTAGCTTCCTAGCCTTACATCCTTACCCTGACACAGACTTAACCATTAGGAATGATCTCCTTTCATAGATCAAGCCATCTGACCGTCGATTTCGAAATAAGACTCCCCATAATGTGATTTAACATGTCTTCCCTTAAATGAATTGACGAATAACTCCATATCCATAATGATTTTGAGATAAGTTCTTTTATAAAAATTACTTAGAAATGTGTCTACAACCATGTAGAACTATTAGATTTCATAAAACTCATAGATCAGTAATAATTACGAAAATGCCACTAACCTTGACCCCTAAATTCTAAATCACATGGTTCCCACTGTCTGTTTAATATGAAATTTTATATCATGTTATGTATCATAAATTAACTACACACATCAAATTTCATCTCTTAGATCATTGTGGAAGTGACCCAATCGATAGATCAGCCCCTTAACCGTTGATTTTGGTGTCCATTGAGTTAAGGAACCTCATAGGTAGTTGTAGTTGGATATTTCTCTTCATATGAATGATTTAGATTGCCCATCATATAGACTAAATGTGAAATATAAAGACCCCACTTTGGTAGGCCTTTCCTTAGGCACGAAGTTATCCTTTCAAGCTTATCAACTCGTTATAAATCTAGATTTTCAGATCTAGCCACTTTCTACCGTCCATCGAAACTCAAACTTGGACCACACCTTGCCCTCACATGGCTACGTTGTCATACAAAATTCAGGCCCTGATCTATGATCATACACCATTGAACGCTGAAGCTTGTTCCTTCCTTTTAATACAAAAGGTGAAATCTTAGATCCAGGCCTTTTCCACCATCGTTCAACCATTAGACTTTGTCCAATCGATTTACCTATCTTGACTACACACTTCCCCCAAAATTGGTCCCTGATCATTAAGCATGGACCGTTAACTGAGACTAAGTACGTTTCAACGCCCGATCATGGGCCAACAAATTGCACGTAGAAGTCAATAGAGAGTGTGGATCTTCTTAATTATCATCATAGTGGACCCCACACTATATGTACATACAACCGGTGCAAGCTTCTAAACTACCTCATGTGCAAAGATGTGTTGAAGGAAATTTCGTTCTCCAAATCTCTAATTCTAAAATACCCTATGATAAAGATTAGTATAACGCACTTAAAACTCGGATCAGCCCCATATTTGAACACATGGGCCTACAGGGTCTGACCAAGAGTATGAGTGGAATGGACTGATCAAACAAACATCATTGTTAGGCCTAGAAAGGGTTCAACGGTGAAAAGCATAACAACCACTATTTCATGTAGTATGACCCACATGATCATTGAATGTGCTTCAACTTTGGACTCGACCTCTTAAATTAAGTGGGAAAACAAATGAACGATGTAGATTTCCCAGGAACAGAACAAGTTGACCCCACTTGCAGTGCGTATGCACAAGCTGCGCACTACCACAGTGCACCGGACTGGGAATCCCAGTCAAGTCGGGTTTGACCTGTTTTAAATGAGAGGAGTTTCCGTCTTCTCTGTTATTTCCCGCCGCAGTACGTTCAAACAGATGGCCGTCCGCTGGTTTTAACGATGGCCCACCAACATGGCCCAGATGGGTAATCTGATCCATCCATCTGATGCGGACGAAACTCCCGGCCAAAACCTTGGTGTTTTCCGTTCGCGATGATCAAATGGTGGGCTGCACCATGAGCCACTGTGAAGGCTATCCAGATTGCAGACCCATCTCGTATATTGATCCTTGTACATAGACGCCACGACAAATCTGAAGGAAGCTTGGTCCAGATCTCTCGAATAAACACGATAGTGGACCCCACGAAATCCAGTAGGTGGTCGAACTCCTTCCGCAAACCGACTTAGCGGGAAACCCGACCGAAGAGAACGCACAATGGAGAAGATCTCTCCCACTAGGATTCGAATCCTCCGAAAATCCAAACCATCCAATCCTCTCCCTATGAAATTCCGACGCTCTTGATGGAAGGAGTGGAGAGGAATGAGGAAACATTACTTCCTTCACTTCTTTCAAGAAGTAACCGCACTAGGCGGAATCTTTTCTGCTGCGAACCATTGATCAAAGGACCCTAAACCTTTGATTTCTCATATACATAATCTTCCTACATCAGATCCAAACCCTCTGCAAGAGGTGGAAACGAAGAAAGAAACCTTGGGTTAATTTCTGCCATTAAATAGTTGTCTCTCCATCAAGGAAAACCCATGGTCGTTGATCCCTGATTGGCCACATTTCGATGATCTGAATCGCTTATTGGGTGGATCCGATGAACATTAACCAAATCTTGAAATTCAAATAATAGTAGGGAGCAACCACAACAAGGAAATCAGTGCAAATCATACTCATTTACGCTCTTTACGCGAAAGAGCTTTGCACCGTTTCCTGTTTATGCAAGGGAATTCCCGGAAGAATCTGAAAACATTCGAACCTATATAAATCCTCGCTCGATGATGAAAGGAATAAGAAAGAAAAGAAAACAAAACAAAAGAAAAGAAAAGAAAAAAGAGAAGAAACAGAGAGATTTGAAGAACAAACGAGAAAAAAGAGGGTCGCCGATAACGCGGGAGCAAGTTTGAGCAGGTTACGTGGGTCTGCTCCCAAACTGCCGCCAAACTCGACTGAGGTCCAAACCTAATCCTTCCTACTCCCTTTCAAAACTTTCTTCCTTTTCAAAGCAAAGAAGGTGGGGAATTCCACCGCGGCATGCTAAGCCAATTTGGTGGAATCATACACCAAAGGAATCCCATCAAATTCTAGGATAAACATACACCTAAAACATTGCCCTTGATAGGATCATTAAACATGGATCTAATCGTAACACTTTTACTATGTGGATTAGGATAAATAGGACCGATCATACAATCTTCCCCATGCCAACCAAATAACCCAAGGTGAGAGTTTTATCCATTGAGCTTACATTAATTTAAACTGTTAAATTTATCTTGTCTTTATATGTGCCTTCATGAATATGATTGCGCCTTTACATGTATTTTATCTGGCCTTTTTCATGCCTTTTATGTTATAGATTCTCCTGCCTTTCATGTTATACTTTCTGGAAGATATCCTATCAATTGATTTAGTGAATATCATTACAATTATTGGCCCTTTGAGATTATGACGTGATGTCAATTATAATGGATTTCTCTGAATTTATGTGAGGTCATGGATGCAAGCCTTGCCTCTACCTCGTCTCTATATTTGAGTTCGTGCTTGCCACTCGTCTCTTTATTTGAGTTGGCCATTGCCACTCTCCTTATTATAAAGTTGACTATTGTCACTCTTCTCTTATTATGAGTGGCCATCACCACGTGTATTGAGTTGACCCTTGTCACTCTTCTCTTTATTATTTCGGCTTCATGTCGTTTATCTTTATGGCTTGGGCATGAGTCTTGCTATTTCAGGACCTTCATAATTCAGTTTATATTTTTCATGATTCAAATTCGGTTATATGTTTTAAGATTCAATTTATCTCTATAAGTGCAAGTGATGTGTAAGATGTATCACAACTAGTGATTTAAATATTTTATCATGGACGTAATGTGCTCTGGGTAGAGACCCTCTTGGGGTACGTAAGTCCTTGAGCCTTCGGGTAGTGGTGCACAAATCGATGTGGGTAATTCTCTAATATAGTTCCACATCACCTCGGGATTGGATGTGGCAAATATTCACTCCATGAACAAATTGTGTCACGTAATTTACCTAGCCCATGTGTTGTGCGTTCTGAGGAGTTCTCGTAAATCCACGGTAGCGTTGGCCATACCGGCGAATATCCGTATAGTGAGAGTGTGAGTCGAGTCGGTTATCTATAAATCGTATTTTACATTGTGATGATCACTGCGTATGATGAGCCCCACATACTTTGCTAGACATGCATCTTATGTAAATTGTTTGTGCATGCTGATACTCTCGTGTTAGTGGAGCACGAGACGTATCAGACCTTTTACTTTACCTATTATGTATCTCTTTAATTATTGTTAATCTTAAAGGATAACCTTCACTATGAGTAGGGCATTGACTCTCTCCCAACTGTACAGTTGATACAGGTGGCGTACAGATTGATGACCTAGATGACTACTTCCCTATAGAAGATTATCATGAAAAACTAAGAAGACAGTTTTACTATTTAGTTTTATACTTTCGTTGTGAACTTTGATGTTGTAATTAACCTCCCATAAGAGGCATTGATTATTCCTTTTACTCTGATGATAGATAATTAATACAGTTGATTTTATTCTTATGAATGCTGTCTTCATGAATGTATTTGGATGTAAACAAACGTAAAAAAATAAGGTGCGATTTCAAAGCATTCAGTTGTACGTTATTAACACCCGATTTTTCGGGCACAAGTACATACTCTCAGGGAGTCCCGAAAACAACCAGACCAATGGCATATGTTATGATCAATCACTTCTCATAATAAGCATGCAAATGATGTGTTTGGGCATGAATCATATTGTATGCCATGCATGATTATCAATCATAATAATGATCGAACTCACACAATCACAATGGGCCTCACACATCGTAATGGACCTCATCCAGTCACAATGGGAGCCTCGCACAATGGGCCTCATACAATCATAATGAGCCTCATACCATCACAATGGGCCTCCTACAATTATAATGGGCCTCAAACAATCATAATGGGCCTCATATAATCATAATGGGCATCATACAATCACAATGGGCCTCATACAATCATAATGGGCCTCGTATAATGGGCCTTATACAATCATAATGGGCCTCGCACAATGGGCCTCATACAATTACAATGGGCCTACATATCCCAATGGTCCTACATATCACAATGGGCCTATATATCACAACGGGCCTACATATCATGGCCACAAGATGGGTTTTAAGGTTTGAATAGTACTACAAGGTATGGTAGAAAACATTATTCTCAATGAGGGCCCAATAAGGGGAAAATAGAAATGGGCTTAACAATGGCCTCTGGAGAGTTTGTAATGTGGACATTTAACCATCATTACTCTTAAAGTGCGGCCCGCTTTAGATTCTAACTTACGATGGGGAATGAGCTTAGCAATGGGCCCTAGGGAGTTTACAATGTGGACATTTAACCACTATTGTCTCCTAGAATGCGGCCCACTATAGAGACTGTCTCACAATAGGGCCCATGGCCCTTAAACTAGCTAGAAAAATGGATGAGCATCATAAACATTATCATATACATCATGGTGGGATCAATATCATAATTGGGCCTTGCACAAGAGTCTCATATATCACAATGTGCCTCATTACATGGGCCTCACATACATCACAATGGGTCTCATCACATGGACCTCATAACATCACAATGAACCTCATCCCATAGGCCTCATATACATCACAATGGGCCTCATCACATAAGCCTTATATACATCATAATGGGCCTCATCCCATAGGCCTCATATACATTACAATGGGTCTCATCACAAGGGACTTATATACATCGCAATGGGCCTCAACAGATAAGCCTTATACACATCACAATGGGCCTCATATAAGGGCCTCACATACATCACATTGGGCCTCATCACATAGGCCTCATATACATCACAGTGGGCCTCATATAGGGGCCTCACAAATATCCCATTGGGCCTCATCACATGGAAGGCTCATACAAGATAGTCCATACTAGATGACCCACTTAAGGTTTTGAGCCCAACAACATCTGAGAGTTATTTTTCAGAGTTTAGATACTACATAAAATGCTTTGGGAAGGTGGTGTACACCACTGATGTGGCCTCACATAAATTTTACATCAAACAGATTTTTGTGCAATGTTGGTTTTGGGCCATTTTAGAGTCAGATTCATGATCACGTGGGGCCTACATATGGTGAAAGAGAATAACCACCTGGTAGCTCTATGTATAGGCTTTACAAATTATAAGGCAAGCCTCATTGTTTGGGTGAGTACAATTTACGGTGATGACCCAAACATGGGTATTTGGAGAAACTGTGCAGGAAATATAGTGCAGAATTAGTTTTTACCCAATTTTAAATATATCCCATGATTACAAGGGACCACATTTCAGTGTGCCGTCAGGTGCTATTGGTTGTATTATATATGAGCTTCAAAAATTATAAGTTGGGACCAATTGATTGTGCACATGTAATATTTAGTATAGGGCCAAACATAGGCACTTTGATTTTTTGCACATAATTTTTCTGCACAACCATGCCTAACCACATTTTGAGATCCACTGCCTGATCATGTGTGGTCTGATTTGGCCCAAGTAAATATTATTTATCTATTCATTAGTATATTTTAGATGTTCCAAGTGGTGGCCTACTCAAACCTCCAGTGTGTGGTCCACTATAGAGGCCCAAGTTGGTACAAAACACAATTAATCAGACAGTTTTCAGAAATGAGGTCTATCACAACTTAGGGCCTAATTTCCAAACACTTAGGGATCATTCCTAATAAAAAGGTAGGACATACCAGCTCATTTATATAAGAATTAAACATCCCCTAAAGTAGGACCCTTAACTACAGAGTGTGGGGCCCACTACAAGGTGTCAAAGAGGCCTAAATGCAATCTAGTTAAGTACTTAGAAATTTTTCAGCAAGCAGAAAGTGTAAAGGGAATGAAATAGATCCAATGGCAAGTGAGGCCCACATACTAGCAAACCATAGATAAGAGATACACAAAAATATACATGGGTCACCAGATTTGATGAACTAATAAAATGCATAAATCACAAGTGATACCACACCCAAGTGGGTCAATGAGAGGATAATTGTTATGTATAACATAGATCCAACATATTCATCAAGTAACACATGAAATATATATTGATGAAATCTTCAAAATCAGATTCTTTGTTGGAAGATTTGATCCAAGAAGGGTTTGGGAACAAGTCATTTAGGTCGTTTATAGGTTTCCAACCATACAGATCCTTGGATCCATCTGGACCACACATAGAAATTCAAGATTTGTCCTTACAGAAGTATCTATCAGTCTAGAATTTTTTAAATTTATCATGAAAGAATCTGACCATAGGGACCATATAGATGATTATTAACTATCTCAAGTAAGTTAAGAGCAAATATCAAATACATTTGACAATTGGAATCATGGATATGGCCTAAACAAGCATGGTCATAATAAGCTCCTAAATACATCCTTTGTATAAGGCCAAGATCTCAGCCGTCCGAACTCCGATTGAGGCTTATTATATACCGTTGGAAAGCTGGTTTGATTTTCTATGAATCCAATGAAACATATATTTTTAATACATTTATTAAAAGAGTTAAAAATGGGTCCATTTAGGCAAATCAAAATCCTGCATGTGCTGTTGGACAACAGCCAAGTAAACTTGATGTTACGGATGATTGGATCATTGGATGGCTACGAAATTTGGTCCAGATTAGTTATATTGCGATTCATAATATCCCCGAGTTTCAACTTCGATCTTAGCATGGTTGATTTTATATGATTTTTAGAACTTGTTGTCCAGAAACAAAAACAGGATTATAAACGAAGGCTGTAGATATGATGTTCATCATGGTGGACCATACTGACATGGGCCACTTTGTTGACCACCATAGATATAAATACATGCACACAAGAACTCCACACCAGTGGGGCGCACACATATCAAGAAAATAAGAAGGGGAAAAAAGAGGAGGATGAGGAAGATGGAAGGAGGGGTGTAGACTCACTTCAATGGAAGGATGGTTGGATGATGATGTATGGTCCACTCCCTCTTGATCAATGGTGGACCACACATTAGCCCCACTCTCTCTCTCTCTCTTAAAATCTTAGAATTTTTCTAAGTATAGGAAAAGAAAAAGTGCAAGAGAGCTCCTACTTTTATATAGGGAATTGGGGGTTGAGATGGCAAAATGATGTGGCAAGTTCATGGGATCTCATTAGTGCTAAAAGTGAGGTAGAATGTGATATATGGTATGGATAGTAGATGGATGAGGTGGATGGTGCTAAGCATGCATTGGCTAAAGTGAAAGAAATCTTGACATGCATTAACTAATGGATGGATAAGGTTATGGGTTATAGGTGATGCATGATGAATGATGAAGTGGAGTGTTGCAATTGGTTTTTTGAAGTGATGTAACACAAATCAAGACATGCATTGGATGCATGTATAGGATGAGGTGGACATGAGCCATGATTAGTTTCTAAGGCATGGGGACAAAACTAATGATGAGTTTTGGGATAAAATCCAATTTTTTTCTTATAGTTCTTGTCTTATATGTGCTAGGTTCTTATTTTGTCATGTAGCAATTGTCCTATTTGTTGGTAATTTCCATGTTCTAAAAGTGGGCTTTAGGTCCACATGGGCTCAAGTCCAATGGGCCTAGCATAATAAAGGTTGCTTGTGTTATTGGATACATAATTTGGGCCATACATTTGATGGGTCATCTCTCACTAACGGAGCGGGGGATTGACACATGGTTTTCACCATTGCGATTGCAATGGCGACGTGGTCTACATGATAGAGGTCTCAAGGTCATTCAGAACAAATCACTTTGGTGAGTTTTCTAGGTGCACTAGGGTACAGTGTATGGTCTATTAATGATGCGAGTTGGGACATGTGTGCAGACGAGCAATGTTGTAAAAGACAAGGATCCCACATCCTACCCACCTTACAAAAAATTTCGTCCTCAAAATTTCTAAGTTCACATTCAATCGTGTTAAACAAATGAACAACCAAATCCTAAAGATCGTTGTAAAATCACAATTAATTCATAGCATCTAGACAGGGCACAACAACCAAGAATACCTCAATCGAACATCAAACAAGTAAGAATAATAATCAAGGGACGAGAGCTCTATATTTATACTCATATGTTTTATGTACTGTGATAAAAAATTGTTCATAGGTTTTCAAACATCATAGTACACATAGGTTGCCCTAGGATTATTGCTCTGATACCAACTCCTGTCATGCCCCAAACTCGAAAACCGGGCTCACAAAATTCACAGTCGCCGAATCTGGCGCTGACAGCCTTCGTAGTATCCCATTCTCGGCTCCCGACACCCATATGCCAGATTCTGATCCTGGGATCCTACAAGGAGGATTTTTCTATGTGAATTTTTTTGAATGATTAATCTGTTTAGGCGGTTACATATTTTGTATATGGTATTAACGCATATAGAGGAGACGAACTTGTTCGACATATCATACATGATATGGTGCACCAGCTCAGTAGTAGTGAAGGAAACAATAACAAACTCCAACAGCTCTTGTATGCATCCTGAAAAGTGTAACTCATACGCATGAGCAAACCATAGCTCGTGAGTCTACTGCGTGCCGATAGTAAAACACGTCTTATCAGGGCACTCTCGTAAAGACATCTAAAACAACCATAGGATGTTATCAACCAATCATGTTATCATAAGTGAGTAGGTTATCAATCAAGCGTATTGTATAACTATACAAGTTATCATGAACATGACAATAATAATAGGCATGTCACTCAACAAGCAACCAAGAATCATTAAAATAGCCAATTATCATAAACAAGATAATCAAATTTTATTTTCTACTATATGAAATATGATGGAAAGGCAATGACAAGGCTGACGTGTAATCGTTCGAGTATAAGGACATAATAAACTAAATGTCATATGCAGAGGATGCAATGCAATATGCAAATCCTGACGAATCCACGAATACGTGGGACAAGGTCCTGCCTACACTGTATGCACAGTATCCTACCAGCATGGTAGCCTGCCAACCAGTGGTAGCTCCCCCCAGCTTGCTAGGCCATGCCCACATCAGCGCTCGCCTACATGTGCCTGCCCACATGTGACCACAATGATGGGGTGTCACAATATGTCATATGCAAAAGATGTAATGCAGTATGCAATGTAAAAGAAATGACAAGGCTGGAGTGTGTAGTCGGGATGATAGTACGTGGTATCGCAAGCTGTGGGGTTCATCACAAGGGACTTCTATCAAATTAGTCCCATACATAAATTTGGATAGCTAAACTTAATATGGTAAACTCCTGATCTCTGGTTTGTCGTGCGCCCCAACCGAAATCCTAGCCATTGTGAAGGTACTCATAATGGTTTGGCTGCACACCACCAACCCACGTGGATAGTGAATGAATGAGTCAAATACTGAGTATGTAACTCCTACTCAGTAAGTCCACATATCAATACCGTACGTCTCTGGGATCATCACTGGGGTTTAGTAAAATGTTGTTAGTCATACCAAGGCTATGCGATGCAAGGCCTACATGGATAATGTCATATGCAAGGTGCAATCACAAGTCATGCCAGTCCTCATCTGAATCCATATATCAGTACAGTTCCTCTCTGGACAATCACTAGGGTTTATTATGCTCCAAATGGCATTACTTCTCCCCCAAGCGCGCAGTTCAAGTGAGCGTAAGAGACCTCACTATCCGCCAGACCAATAGTCTGCCAATACCTATCCAGCACGTCGATAGCAGACCCATTTACGAGCTGGTCAGACTCAGCCTAGCAATGCCCCTACCCTCAGGTGGGTAAGGCCACACCCCCTTCCAACCGACCACGACACAGTGGGAGACGCGGCCTAATGATAATCGGTAATCATGCGCTCATACATCTACTTGGTCTCGACGTTGGAGCATCCTCTTCGTACTATAAGGGGTTATGGACTTTCACCCACGGACATCTATGGCACCCCATGTAGAACCAAAACATTTTCGGTGTCCAATCCTGCCATTCTCGATATGCCTGTGGAGGTCGCCTCAGCCCTGATGTCACTACGACGAACAGAAATCATATCACACAAATGCAGGATGTATGAGTTATACAATCCAGTCATGCATCAGTCCTGCCCGTACTGCGCACTCATTTGGGGTAACTCCATATCTCCTGGAGTCCTGAAAACAACCAGCCTAATGGCATATGTTATAGTCAATCACTCCTCACAACAAGTATACAAATGATGCGTATGGGCATGAGTCATGGTGCATGCCATGCATGATTATCAATCATAACAATGATCGGCCTCACACAATCACAATGAGCCTCACACATCGTAATGGGCCTCATCCATCACAATAGGCCTCATACAATCACAATGGCCTCATACAATCATAATGGGCCTCATACAATCACAAAGTGCCTCACACAATGGGCCTCATACCATCACAGTGGGCCTCTTACAATCATAATAGGCCTCATACAATCACAATGGGTCTCATACAATCACAATGGGCCTCATACAATCACAATGGGCCTCACACAATGGGCCTCATACAATCATAATGGGCCTCGCACAATGGGCCTCATACAATCATAATGGGCTTACATATCTGTAGACAACCCACCCCGGCTAATATCTTGAGAAGGCTAAGACAGTCTGAAAACCAAGATCCTATCCGAACCTCAAAACCCTAAAGTTTAATCAAAATCTCCAAACCCTAATCTACACCCCTAAACCTTAATCCAAATCTCCAAACCCTAATTTGCACCCCGAAACCCTGATCCGAACCCCTAAATCCTAGCTTAACCTCAGTCCAAACCCTATACCTAGGCTAACCCGTATTCCAATACGAACCTAAACCCTGTCAGAATCAGATTATACACATAATTCAGCATGGACACCCACCTATTCAAACCCAAAAGCCTGAAAGAAGACTATCGGATGAGCCAACGCATCAAACGAGGTCCACTGAACAAAGCCTGGCCCGAACCCGGCCCGGGCAGCAGTTTGACTACAGCCAGCGGTACTCCGATTACCTCCGCTCACGGGGTGTATCTGTCCTCCGAGCAACAGCTGTCTCTGTGCCCAAAAATTAACTTTCTATTGAAATTACCCCTCTAGCTAGAATTATTTACCTTTTTACCAACACCAAGAGCAAATGGGAGTGCGTCACATGGTGTCCCTCTCTCGTCACCCAATCCCAAGTTGCCATGTTAGCATTTATGCCTCTCAAACCTAGCAATTACCATTTTACCATTGGAGAAGGCTATAAATAGCCCTCTCCTCTTCACATTTTCAAGACAACAACAACAGCTTTTACTTTCTAAGTGTGAGAGAAAGAGAGTGAGAGTGAGGGTGAGGAGGAGCTCTCAAGCCTTAAATTCCAAATTTTCCAGCCACCTCCTAGCCTCACCTCAACCATCTCAACCCTTAGACCCAACCCAAAGTGATCATGGCTCGATACATGTCTTAGCCTATTCAAGTTAAAGCCAAAGATTCATTCATCTCATGCACATGCAATCATTATGACATTTATTCCCTTCTCAACCCCCCTGCTCTAGATTTTTAGTGAACGTATGCTCTGTGACTTGTCATACACCGGATCCTGTCACATTAGAAATTCCTAGCGATCTAGTCCGATTTCCTTTATCTCTTTGCATAAGTATCATCACATCCGCCTTCTAGACACGTCGTTGGACGTATACTTTGTGGCTTACCGAAATCTTAGATCTTGCTGCATCAGAAATCTGTGTGTGTGCCTAGTCCCATCCCAACCACAGCATAGATCATCCCTTTGAGATTGTTTTACCACACCAAGTAGAGACCGTACCTTTGTACGGGCAGAGAGGGTGCCCAACACCTTCCCTCTTTGTAATCAAGGTCCCTTACCCGGAATCTCGGATCACAGACCAGGAGTCAATTTAAGGTAGGAGAGTCTTCGGATTTCTCCAACCTTACATATTCTGCGGGTTTTAGCCAACTGCAGGATTTTGAGATTAATTGGCTAGTGGCGACTCCAATATCCAAGAATCAACCTAATCCCCCCCTTTCCCCTTGCAAATCAAAGCTAAAAACACGCCGATCAACATGGGCGTCGATTCCCAGTGCTCACAGAATGGTGACTTCACTAGGGACTATCGCTAGCTCCCACTAGCCGAGACCCAACTCGAAAGTGTGTTGTACTTTAATCTCAAGAGACATTATCACTGCATTCATACAAAAAAAAAATCTTTGGCTTACACTTGCCTAGGCATTAATCTAAACCATAACCACTTGATCCCGGGTAGCCATGACTTCTCAAGCTACCCATAAAGAAGAGCCTGCGGCTCAGCTAACTCCTGAAACATCAGCCCCAGCACCAGCACCGGCACTGGCGCCGACACCTTCGACAGCTCCAACAAACCTACCAGACAATGTAACCATGTGTGAGATGGCCCAAAGTTTTTGAGCATTGTAAGAGGTATTGCTTCGCCTAGTGCCAAGTGCCGCACCAAACACACAGGCGACCCAGCCTAGTGTGCAAAATAGTTCGATCCCCCAAACTCCTTTCACCTTCTCCCTCATCCCTCCAGCAAGTCCTTTTCTCCCTCTCCCAAAAGAGTCAGCACAAGATCAATAGCAACCAACAAACAGGAGCAACCCTCCCGCACATCATTACTCAACACATCACAACATTCAACTTACAACACAGGTTCCTCCCAGCGGGAATCACAGATAAGAATTGCTGGATGCCCATGAAGGGGGTCAGTTTCGAGTCCAACTCACTCCCCCTAATGGGAGTAACATTCTAGAATTGGCAGATACCCCAGGAGGGAGTGTAACGTTGTGAAAATCGGGGGTCGAGCAAAGCTCTACTTCTGAGTTCCAACGCATCACTTATGCAACATAGATAATGATGATTGAATGTTGTCCATATTAGTGCATTTAAACATGAGTGAAATTATACTAAAATAACATATGATACTCCAGAGTTAATGTAATTTGGTAAGCGAAAGACTGAAATATATGCATTTAATTATGAAAACGTTTCACAAATTTCGGAGTATGAATATGGAACCAGGCTAAAAATATACATGTGTTGTTTTTAACCATATAAAATGTACAAAGTAAATGTGTTCAACTAAACAAGTATCCTAGCAGTCCCTGCGTATCGGTATGAGATCTACATAGATCTGCCTGATAGTTGAACGTAAGAGAATCCTTTCTCCTCGCCTACGAAGTCCAACTCTGCTGTATAGACCTCGCCATCACCTGCATCTAAACCAAAGTCTGGGTGGTGTTTTAAAATAGTCCCAGGTGGGAATGAGTAGCTAATTCAGTAGAACTATAAAGCAAAGGTTAACATATTATCAATTCAGTCAAGTAGTAATGATAAAACAATATAACAATCATGTCCTAAGTACTCTTGTTAATGCAGGGATGATATGCTATAATGAAGCATGCCCTCACCTGCACTCCCTCTGCGATATCATCTCATGATCGCAGCATACACCCCTTCCTCTATGCTCAACTCTAACACCAAAGGCACATACAAATACGGTGTATGTACGTGATTAGCCAAGTTCTTAATTAGACTTATTCATACAGTAGGTTTAAGAAGCTAAGGTACCTCCCTTTGTATCATTTACCCAAACAATGATCCATATAGGGTCGTCAGTCCTAGTTAATCACATATGATAGGCAAGTCCACGAGTTTACACTGTAGGTTGCTACGGGAGGCTTATCACCTCAGCATAGGCTTAATTCACACTCGAGGTCACACCACCAATGCCCTACTAACTGGCAGTCTATTTTCAAAAACTCGTCACCAACCTGACTGGGGACCACAGCTAGGCTGCGCCGGGGTAGTACTATTCCATACTCGAGGTAACTACAGAAAGGCTCGTCACCTTAGCGTAGTCCTAGAGTATACTCGAAGTTATTACGAGAGGATTGTCACCTGATCGTAGGCCGATAGCTCGAATACAGTGTCCTATACCACCATATTTGGCTCACGAGTTTGGTTTGCTCACTGGTCACTACGGGAAGGCTCATCGCCCCAGCGTAGGCCGACAGCTCGACCACGGTGTCCCATACCACCTTACCCAGCTCATGAGTCTTAGCGGATCGTGGTACCAAAGTTAAACGGGCTTTCTATTGGTAAGTTGGTATCTTAGATTCAAGCAATAACGTGCATACATGGTGAACATACATTAAACCAATCGAGTTACTTGACAAGCTCAACTGGTGTAAGACACATGTCCTAGTCCGTACTATTCCGTTAGCTTCCGCGGTCTTTTCGGTCTAATTTCGGCAACCTTCGCACCATAACCGACATTTGTGCACGATCCTAACCCAGGTCCCGCACACCGACGTCGGCTCGACCTGAAACTTGTATCATAGTGACCCCGTCGTCGCCGCGGTTCTAACGCCATGACTTGCACACCGAACCGATACCCAGTCTAGGAGATGTAGGCCAACATTTATTTCGAAGAAACACCACGTATTTTAAATATCGAGAAAATCTCTACAATATGTCCAATCAATCAATCATTCAATCAATGTCAAGTACAAGTCAAGTCACACCTTACCCAAGTACAACAACCCATCCCTCTTTCTCCACAAAGTCAACTCTCCCTCTCTTCACCCATTCCTCTTTTCCTAAAATTTCAACCCAAACAATACCTTCCATCACCTCTCCTTACATCACCCATCACTCCATCACCTCATATCACCCATCACTTCTCTCTCTCTCCCTCATTTTCTTCCAAGCAAAAAAATTCACACGTCCAAAGCTTCCTCTCTCCCAAACCACAAGTGTGGTCCACCTTCTCATCTTCCATCTACACCTTCTCATCTTCCAACTCAACCATCTAAACCCCATCATCCACCGTCCAAGGCGAAGGCAAGGAGCATTTGAGGCCAAGGGAGTAAGGAGGAGGCTTAGAGGTGGGTGATCCACAGTTATTTCTCATTTTTTGGGGCTACATGTGGTGGGACCCGTTTGATGTATGATTGTAAGAAATGGAGGGCCCATAGTGGCGGGGTCCCTCGTCTCTATCTCATCGTATCTCTCTCTCTTCCTCTCTCTCTCATTCTTTATATGATAGTGATGATGAATGGGTGTGTGGCCCATCTATTGTGTGTGTCCCACCATGAAAGCTTAAATTTTATCCATGGCATTCACCTTCATGTGGGACCCACCTAACAGATGTAATGGATCTACACCGTCCAGCTCATTAGTGGGCCTGGATGGAAGGAAAAGTACAAATATCATGTTGATCCAAATAGGTGGACGACGTGCATGTGGGACCCACCATGATGCAGTGTGTACCCCAGCATCCAGTGTCTCTGGACGCTGGACGGGAGGCAAGGGTAGCTAGCAGGGAGTTCGTGTATTGATAGGGGTGTGTACTAACAAAGCTAATTTTTTTTTTAAAAAAAGGGGAAGTATGCTTTAGGGGTGGGCCACTTATGCAGGCCCCACGTTGATGTATGTACATAATCCATGCTGTCTATCCTGTTCCTCAGATCATTTTACGCGTTGAGCCAAAAAAAGAACTCAATCCGAGTTTCTGATGGGCCATGGCATAGCTGATAAAGTTTCCTACCGCTAAAATACACTCTGATGTTGCTGTACATCAAAACCCACCCAATATTGGGCTTGATGGGTTTGTATTGAGCCCTGGGGACCAATGGCAGGGCTGGATTTCACGGATGAGGGACCCACCTAGGAAATTTCTCAGAAAAACAATATATATATGCGCCTGACGGACGACGGCCTGGCAGGCCCTCACGGCCCCAGTTGTGGGCCCCACTGTGATGCGTTTCGAACATCCATACCATGAATTTGATGGGTCCCTACATGCCAGATGTCCACCCCAAAAATCAGCCTTATACGGAACTCATGTGGCCCACACCATCTAAAATCATGTGAAGACATGCCTAAACATATAAACATACTTGGTGAGGCCTACCTGAAATTTGGATGTGGCTGAAACTTGGTCTGTACCCTCAGCCAAGTGGGACACACATAACGAGCGGGCTGGATTTGTGAACCACATTTCGGTGGGCCCCGCGTCCACCCCCAGGTCCAGGTGACCATATAAACATGTTGGATGTCAAATAAATGTCATGGTGGACTCCCTGCTCACGTGACCTCATCAACAGGTTAGATGAAAAATAAACATTACGGTGGGCCCCTCCCTGACCGCATGGCCCTGTGAACGGGTTGGGTGCAAATAAACATTCCAGTAGGCCCCTAGTCCACACGACCCTATCAACAGGTTGTATGGAAAATAAACATTACAGTGGGCTCAAGTTGAGTGGAAAATAAACATTTCAATGGGCCCAGGTTGGGCCCCAGGTCTGAGTGACCTTGTTAATGGGATGGATGGAAAATAAACATTATGGTAGGCCCACTTGGGACCCACTTAAGTATGTGTTGTAATCCACACCCTCCATTAGGGTGGGCCTCACCATGATGCATGTGTTTCATCCAAACCGTCCAATCATTTGGAAAATATTTTTATGCCATGTGATAAGGCCCATCTTGGTATGTTTGTGGGCCGTCCATTGAGGCCCACTTTGATACATACAAGGCCCACCTTGATTTGTATAAGGCCCATATTATGAGGCCCATTGTGATGTATGCAAGGCCCATGTGACTAGGCCCATGTTGATGCATTTGTGGCCTGTCATTGAGGCCCACCTTGATATATGTATATGAGACCTATGCATGAGGCCCATTTGATGTATTGGAGGCCCAATAGGATGTACATGAGGCCCATACCATGATTTATGTGTTGACCCTTATAGCGGCAGTGCCTTGGGAGTAATGATGGTCTGATGTCCACATTGTAAGGTTAATGTTGGTTAAATGTCCGCATTATGACTCTCCCTAAGGCCCATTAACAGGCCCATATCTGTAGTATATAGGCCGTCTAGGCCCATATTCATGTTGATCAGAGCCCATCACCACATAACATGTATAACATAGATCCATGATTCATGATCATACGCATCATATGTATGCCTGATATGAGAAGTGACTACTCATAGCATATGCCTTCGGGCAGAATGTTATGGGCTCCCTGATAGGCGGAGTGGCCCCACATGAGCGCTCGGTACTTATAGGATTGTTGCATGTTTGGTAGGGTGATTCATGCACTTGTATTTGTGTGATTATGATTATTGTATGCCCTATTAACATCAGGGCCATAGCCTCCATAGACACATCATGGGTGGTTAGGTTAGATACCGGAAATGTTTGGTTTTAGCATACGGGCGCTATAAATGTCCCTGGGTGAAAATCCCTAAACCCGATGGTACCAGAGGATGACTCCAACGTCGAGACCGAGTGGATATATGAGCGCATGAGGGCCAAATACCAGGAAGCCGCGTCTCCCACTGTGTCGTGGTCGATTGGAAAGGAGTGTGGCCTTACTCGCTCGAGGGTAGGGGGCAATACTAGGCTGAGTTTAACCAGCTCCCGAATGGGTCCGCTATCGACGTGCCAGATAGGTATTGGTAGACTATTGGCCAGGCGGATAGTGAGGTTTCTTACGCTCACTTGGACTGTGCGGCTAGGAGAGTGATAGTGCCATTTGGAGTGTATTGAACCCCGGTGATTATCCAGAATGAGAACTGTACTGATACATGATGAGGATTGGCATGCTTGAGTTGCATCTCACATCGCATGGCCGTATTATGGCCGATAGCATTCATATCTTGCACCGTATAGCCTTGGTACGGCTGATTGCATTCATGTACTCATCACCATGATTCCACATTACTCTGACCTCATTCTGAGAACACTTATATTGCGCACACACTTACACCACCCTCTAAGCTTTCTATAAGCTTATGCACGATTGATGCGTGCAGGTGACGCCAGGTCGCAGCCGTAGCTTAGCAGCAGCAGGAGTGTGCGGTCGAGCCTTTGGAGTTTTTGTTATTCGCATTATCTTGTATTTCCTTTCAGTCGCATTGTACTTAAAGTTTTTGATAATAGTTGATTTTTTGGTGGTGTTCTTATGGTTATTGTTTGTGGGTTATGCTTTTGGTTATGCTCATTATGAATCAGACTGATGATTATAAATCATCCTTTTAGTATCCCAGGATTGGAACCTGGTGAATGGGTGCTAGGAGCCGAGAATGGGGTTCTACGGAGGTTGTTAGCGCCGGATTCGGTGATCGGGAATTTTGTGAGCCCGGTTTTCGAGTTCGGGGCGTGACAGAAGTTGGTATCAGAGCATAACTTAGGAATAATCGAGAACAACATCACATGTTTGCTATGAGCTTAGGGCGATTAGGTTCTGAGTGTAATTCTCAAGGGTGATTGGCATCATTGTTCTTTCCTATAGGACATGCCACCTAGGAAAGTGACCCGAGCGCACCCCGCTCCACCACCCGAGGCTCCAGCCTTTCTACCTGCGCCTCCCGTTCCACCGCCAGAGATCCCTGCTCCCCTGCCTACGGATGACGTTCCTCCACCAGAGGTCGGTGCGGATCCGACCGTGCCTGTGAGTGCCTCTCAGTTACAGCAGATGTTGCAGGCTGTGACTACTGCGCTTCAGGGGCAGGGCAGGCGCCCAGTTGTTTCTCTAGCCCAGGCCGAGCAGGAGCGCGTGAGTGCCCTACTTTGAGAGTTCAGACAGCTTGATCCTCCGCGTTTCCAAGGCGAGCCAGATCCGATTATAGCTGAGAGGTGGCGCTCTGATGTGGAGAAGATCTTCGATACCATGTCATGTACGACCGAGCAGCGAGTCCGGTTGGCAGTGTTTCTTTTTCAGGGTGAGGTCGAGCACTGGTGGACCTTCGTTACCTGCGTCACAGGACCTGACTATGTCTGGACATGGGAGGACTTTATCGACCGATTCAAGGAGCAGTACTTCCCTGACCACATACGATGTCAGAGAGCACTAGAGTTCGAGACTCTGGTGCAGGGAGACATGACTGTGGCACAGTACGCGGCCCGCTTTGTGGCGCTATCAATGTTCGCGCCGTATATGGTTGATGATGAGGGGCAGAAGGCCCACTGTTTCGAGAACGACTTGCGTTATGGTCTTCGAGGCCGTGTGATTGAGCACGAGCTCCCAACTTTCCAGGCAGTAGTGCGGAGGGCTCAGATTTATGAGACTGAGTGGGCCGGTATGCAGGCCGATAGAGATCAGAGGAGGGGTCAGAAGAGGCAGACCCCCTCCAGTAGCTCCTAGCAGCAACGACTAACACAAAGGTATATGAGCCACCCACCTGCTAGAGCACCAACAGCCCTAGCAGCACCTCCAGCGCCACCCCAGCAGCCGTTTACAGGGACTTGTTTTGGATATGGTGGGACAGGGCACCGCTATTTGAGTGCCCTCGCCCTCATCTACAGCAGTCGAGAGGGTCACAGCAGCATCTAGTACAGCATCGACCCTATTAGCAGCGTCCACAGCCACCTCAGCCGCTGAGACTCCATCAGCAGCAGAGACAGCAGTATAGGCCACCACAGAGGCAGCAGTTTCGAGCGCCTCAGTGACATCAGCAGCAGCAGCATCCTTCAAGGGGACAGACGCCTCCCCAGCCAGTTCAGGCTAGATTCTACGTGGCTCAGCAGGACCCGTAGTCATCCGGGGGAGTCGTCGAGGGTATACTTCCTATCTCTTCATGCATCGCCCGAGTATTATTTCATTTTGGTGCTTCTCACTCATTTATGTCCGAAGATTTCTGCCGATTGACTGGATTACCGACAGAGTCTTCTCGCGAGGAGTTGACCGTATCGACGCCCTTGGGGAGGACCATAGTATTGGGCCGTTTCTGTTCATCTTGCCCTATTCTGGTCGGTGATATCTTTTTGCCCGCTGACTTATTTGTGCTGCCGATGACAGATTTCGACGTTATTTTGGGCATATATTGATTTGCCGAGTACCACGCTATTTTAGACTGTTCTGCGAGGACAGTCACATTTTGCATACCAGGCTTGCTGCAGTTTCAGTTCGTTGCAGAGCCCCGAGGAGAGCCGTTATCTTGCTTGATGTCCTGCGCAGTCAAGGAGCCTATTGCCTTGTGTATTGATCGGTTACCGGTGGTCTGCGACTTCCCCGACGTGTTCCAGGAGATTCCAAAATTGCCTTCGCGCCGTCATATTGAGTTCCAGATTGATCTTGTGTTTGGTACCGCGCCTATCTCGAAGGCACCGTACCGTATGGCACTGATGGAGTTGTGTGAGCTGCAGCGACAGTTGGACGAGTTGCGTGAGTTGGGATTTATTCGTCCGAGCAGTTCTCCGTGGGGAGCGCCTGTACTCTTCGTTAGGAAGAAGGATGACTCGTTGAGGCTCTATGTGGATTACCGCGAGCTCAACCGGGTCACAATTAAGAACAAGTACCCACTCCCGAGGATAGACGATTTATTTGATCAGTTGCAGGGTGCACAGTTCTTTTCAAAGATTGACCTACGTTCTGGTTATCATCAGATTCGTATCCGAGAGGAGGACGTCCCAAAGATGGCTTTCAGGACGCATTATGGTCATTTTGAGTTTCAGGTCATGTCCTTCAGACTGACCAATGCACCTGCGGTCTTCATGCAGTTGATGAACGAGGTCTTTCGTGCATATCTTGATCAGTTTGTTGTGGTCTTCATCGACGACATTCTGATATATTCGAAGACCCGTGAGGACCATTTGCACCATCTGGAGATCGCCTTGCAGACCCTTCGTGCCCACCAGCTACATGCGAAGCTGGAGAAGTGTGAATTCTGGCAGGAGGAGGTGAGATTCCTCGGTCACGTGGTGACAAGGGAGGGTGTCGCAGTAAACCCCTCGAAGGTTGAGGCAGTGCGTCAGTGGGGCCAGCCCACGACTGCATTCGAGATCCACAGTTTTCTTGGTTTAGCGGGATACTATCGATGTTTCATTGAGGGCTTCTCCCATATTGCAGCCCCGTTGACCAGGTTGACTCGGAAGGGCGCAGAGTTTATTTGGAGTGACGCCTGTGAGCGAGCATTTATGGAGCTGAAGGATCGTCTGACGTCCGCTCTTGTCCTCACTCTTCCCTCTGGGAGTGATGGATTCGTGGTATTTACTGATGCTTCGCGTATTGGATTGGGTGTTGTCCTGATGTAGCACAGTAGACCTATAACATTTGTGTCTCGTCAACTCAAGGTTCATGAGCTGAACTACCCCATGCACGATTTGGAGCTGGCAGCAGTCGTCTTCGCACAGAAGGTGTGGAGACACTATCTCTATGAGGTTAGGTTTGAGCTCTTCTCCGATCACAAGAGCTTGAAGTATCTATTTTCTCAGTCTGAGCTGAACATGAGGCAGAGACGCTGGATGGAGCTTCTGAAGGATTATGATTTTGACCTCCAATACCACCTAGGCAAGGCGAATGTGGTGGCAGATGCCCTCAGCCGTCAGCCACGAGGCCTGGTGTAACGACCTTGGAATTTTTTGTGCTTATCTTTCCTTAAGTAATTGTTTTGGGGTAATTAGCGCTTTACTCGATTGCTTGTGAAATTCGCATCAATCACTTTAAATTGTATTTGCATGGCTCTAAACGTGTAGATTAGTGAGCGCTACGTTACTCTGAAATCTGGGATCCATCGCTAAATCCAGTTGTTCTGGGGAATTTTTGGAGAATCTGGATCGGACCTGGACCGCGCGTCGAAAGTCCGATAGCGATGATCTTAGGCTGTTGCGGTCACCGAGTTGGGCTTGACTATCACCTCGAAAATCAAGTCCATCTGATGTTCTGGGTCGATTTGCTTGAGCTCGGAGTGAAGAGTGTGAGAACGGTTGGAATTTATTAAGCTTTTATTGAAATCTGAGTCGTGTCGCTTGCGCGACGATTTTAAGCATTCTGACCGTTGGATTCTGACCCAATTTCACCCTCTGATCAGGATAGTTGGCCCAGGCATATCCTAGTGCTTGTGGACCTGATCGAGTTTCCGTGACCGTTGAATTGAGTGTGGTCCGCCACGGCTGATCTGAAGAGCCGGTCGGTACGAAAACTCAGCCTGACCTAGATCCATGGTCAATGAGCTTAAGTCCGACCTTTCGTGGTTATAGGCCCACCAGAAATGCTTCGTTGGATCGAGAAAGGTGTGCTTTGGTTATAACCTAAGTATACCTTGACCCTGGGGTTATTTCCATCATTTTAAGGCCTATATATAGACCTTAAACCCTAGCTCTCATTTCCATACGAATTTTCTCTAACCCTATCTTGGAAAGAGAGTGGAAAAGAGAGAGTTAGTGAGAGAGATTGGTTGGTGAATCATCTTGATTCTTCCTTGTTCTTCTTCACCTTTGAACCTTTACTTTGAATCGTTCCTCTGACGATTCTGAGTTCTTTTGGGGTAAGTTAACCTAACCCTAACCTGTGTTAGAGCTTAGATTAGACTTGGTGTTGTTGTGTCTCATTTCTATCCTTATTTTAGGGTATTCTAGCGCCGTTGACAAAGACTATTCATCTAAATCAGTTCGGCGGTTCTTTCTTTGCTTAAGGTGCGGACTTTAAGTGTATAGGTTATGGTTTTCAAGGCTTTCAATCCCAGTTAGTGATTTATTCTTGTTACGGATGAGATTTCACATGTCAAATGTTATCTTTACATCGCTTTCCTAATATGCATGTGCTATATTGAGATTTGTGTATTCTAAGTGTATTTATAAAGTACCGTATACGTATAAAATACGCACTTGTGTTTGCCATGATTATTTGTCATGTATGTATGATAGATGCATGTATGACAACTCCTTGGTAAAAGGAATTGTCTAAGTGCATGTATTCCAACATACGCTATATATGTTGTTCCTTGTATGCTAAGTGTTTGTAAAAATGCATGAATGATCTAAGTGTAACTGATTACACTAATTGTGGGCGTTGAGAAGTGATTCTCAATACTCCTATTGATGCGCATGTTTTCCTTTATGCAGTTACATTCCAAGTTATTTAAATTCAAGCATCTCCTATGCTTACATTTATGTTAAGTTGATATTCTTCAGATGTGTATGTACCATGATTTGAGCTGTTGATCCATTACTGTTTTACTTTCCATATGAATATCTGTCGTAGTGTAGGATGTTTGGGACTATGCCTTAGACCAGGAAAACGGTCATTGACCCTATGAATCGTCGTTGAGATTGCTTTCTCCACGTAGGACGTATTAGACGAACCCGAGCCGTATTAGAGTTGGCGGCAGTGGTTTGGCCACGCGGAGTGTTTGCGCACTCTATGTCGTTCAACTCAACGTGCGCTCGTGCTAGTCGAGTTCGTCAAATAACCCGATTGTCCGATGTATGTTAACCATGTATGGACGCTACTGCTTGAATCTAGGGTACCGAACTTACCAGTGAAATCCTAATAACCATGGTACCTGATCCGCTAAGACTCATGAGCCGGACATGGTGGTATGGGACACCGTGGTCGAGCTGTCGGCCTACGCTGGGGTGACGAGCCTCCCCGTAGTGACCAGTGAGCAACTAAACTCGTGAGCCGATTATGGTGGTATGGGACACTATATTCGTGCTGTCGGTCTACATTGATTGGTGACGAGCCCTTTGTAGTGACCTCGAGCATACCTGGATACCGCAAGGAGGTGACGAGCCGATCTGTGGTAGTAAGGGCATGAAAGGCGTGCATTGATTGGTGACGAGCCCTTTGCTACGACCTCAAATGTATGATCGTATGAGATGTCTAGGATTGACGACCCTAGAATGGATCACTGATTGGATGGTGACATGAGGAAGGTATCTTAGTTTCCCAATCCTGTTGTGTGAAATGGACTAATAACAACTTGGTAATCATATCCATGCACCGCATTTGCATGTGCTTTGTAGATGTGGCACACTTTGAGGCGATGTCATGCGTAACGTAAGATGAAGACGCTGAGGGTGTACGCGTGAGGGCACGCATCATACCGCATTCATACTTGCATTAACAAGAGTACTTAGGATTTATTTAATTGTCCTGCTTTATCATTGCTGTTTGATTGAACTGATAACATGTTAACCAGTGCCTTATTATTCCACTGAGTTGATCACTCACTCCCACGTTTCTGGGGCGGTGTTACACACCCACCAGACTCTGTCTTAGGCCCTGATGTTACAGATGTGGATGCGACGTCTGAGGCAGAGCGGGAGCTGGATGACGACGAGGCTGCCTTCTCCTATATGCAGTTTTCAGACGGGTTCTAGCGAGCCTCGGTCTGATGCGCGGGATTCCTGGGATATTTTGGGGACTGAAATGATGTAATTTGATACTTATAATTTTGTTAAATAACACTTTTACACGATCTGGTTGTATATGTAATTCAGGGATTTACACTTGTACACATTTTACTATAAGTCTTCCGCTTGCTTTATTTATTGGTCCCTGAAGCATATCTGTGTTTTGGCTTAATCTATTCCATGTTTTATGCACTAATACAGTCAACATACATTCATTATTAAATAGTACCACCCGGGTAAGTTGAACGTGGTGGCTGATGCCCTCAGCCGTCAGCCACGAGGCCTGGTGGCACATATGATGATTCAGGAGTGAAAGATGCTCGAGGATATAGCAGAGTACGACTTTGATTTTGGTCTGTAGTCTTCTATCATTCAGCTATCGAGCCTGTCGATTCAACCCTCTCTTATCGCAAGGGTGATTGAGGCTCAGCAGACAGATGGGTCATTACAGGATTACCGAGCAGAGGCAGCATCTGAGAGTCAGGCAGATTGACAGATTGGTGCTGATGGCGGACTTCGCTTCAGAGGCCGATTGTGTGTCCTGGATATTCCCGAGTGCGCAGAGATCTTATGACCGAGGCACATCGATCACGGTTTTCTATCCACCTTGGCTCGACGAAGATGTACCGTGATATGAGGCGACAATATTTTTGAGCAGGGATGAAGCACTAGATTGCTAGTTTTGTGGCCGAGTGTGACACGTGCCAGCGTGTCAAGGCCAATCATCAGAGACCCCCTGGTTTATTACAGCCGTTGAGCGTCTCGATGTGGAAGTGAGACACGTATCTACAGATTTCATTATAACGCCCTAAAATTCGGGGGTCGAGCATAACACAGCTCCCGAGATTCAAAACATCATTTATGCAACATATTTAATGATGGATGTATGTTGTCTATATGAGTGCATAAAACATAGAATAGATTAAGCCAAACTGTAAACATAATCTAGGGATAAGTGAAAGACGCAGGTGGAAGACTTAAAGAAATATATGTGTACAAATGCAAGTCACTGTAATATGTATAGTCTGCCAGGTCATAATTACATTCATGTGTGTCTTAAAATGCAAGTATCAAATGAAATAAACCATTACAAAATAAATCCTGTATCCCCGGAGATCCGGACACGGCTCACATTAACCCGCCTGAGAACTGCATAAAAGAAAACGCGTCCTCATCATCCTTATACTCCTGCTCTGCCTCAGGGGTCGCGTCATCATCTGCATCTAAGATAGAGTCTGGTTGGTGTTGAAACACCGTCCCAGAATGTGGGAGTGAGTGATCAACTCAGTGGAACTATACAGTAAAAGTTAACATGTTATCAAATCAATCAAGCAGTAATGATAAGGCAATACAATCAAACACGTCCTAATTACTCTTGTTAATACAAGGATGTATGTAGAAATGATGCATGCCCTCGCCTGCACTCCTTCAGCGTCTTCATCTCATGGTACGCATGACAACCTCCCGCAGTGCCAACGACGCCAATGCACATGCAATGCGGTGGATGAACATGATTACCAAGTTGTTATTAGTCCTTTTCATACAACAGGATTGAGAAGCTAAGATACCTTCCTCATATCAATTTCCAAACAGTGATCCATTCTAGGGTCGTCAGTCCTAGACAATCTCATACGATCATATGGTTCTAGGTCGCTGCAAAGGGCTCGTCACCAATCAATACATGCCTATCATACCTTAGTTACTACCCTAAGGCTCGTCACCTCAATGCAGTATCAAGGTATGCTCGAGGTCACTATAAAGGGCTCGTCACCAATCAATGTAGGCCGACAGCACAAATATAGTGTCCCATACGACCATAATCGGCTCACGAGTCTGGCGCGCTCATTGGTTACTACGGGGAGGCTCGTCACCCCAGCGTAGGCCGACAGCTCGACCACAGTGTCCCACACCACCATGCCTGACACATGAGTCTTAGCGGATCAAGGTACAATGGTTAACGAGATTGCATTGGTAAGTTTAGTACCCTAGATTCAAACAATAGCGTCCATACATGGTGTACATCCACCGGGACAGTTGGGTAACTTGACGAACTCGACTAGCACGAGTGCACGTTGAGTTGAATGACATAGAGTGCGCAAACACTCCATGTGGCCAAACCACTGCCGACAACCCTAATACGACTCGGGTTCGTCAAACACGTCCTACGTGGCAAAAACAACCTTGGCCACGAACTCAAGGTTTGTTACCGATTCTTTGGACTATTTCATAGTCCCAAACACATTAAATCATAATAGATATTCAAACTAATAATTTAAAACAGTAATGGATCAACAATTCTATCCATATAATATGTGAGCATTCAATGAATATCAACTTAACATGGATTTAGACATAAGTAGTGCTTAAATTTAAATAACAAAGAATGTAAATCACATGTAGGAAATCATACACACCAATAGGATAGTTGAGAATCTCTTCTCAATGTCCGTAAACAGGATAACATATTACACACTTGATCATTCAGACATTTCTACAAACACTTACACTACATATTCCAACATACATGACATATGTTGATGATAACACACATTTGGACAATTCCTTTCACCAAGGAGTTAACACACATACAACTAACAAAAATGCACGACGAATAATCATTGCAAATACATGTTCGTATTTCATACGTATACGATACTTTCTACATATACATAGAATACATAAATCTCAATATAGCTCATATATATCAGGAACACAATATAAACATCGCATTTGGCATGTGAAATTACATCCACAACAATAATAAATCATTAACCAACATTGAAAGCCTTGAAAACCATAACCTATACGAATATAGTCCGCACCTTAAACTAGAAAAAGCGCACCGATCTGATTCAGACGATAAGTCTTCGTCAACGGCGACTAGACAACCTAAGGCATGAATAGAAATGAGCTACATCAACACTTAGATTATTCTAAGCTCCAAAATAGGTTAGGGTTTGATTGACTTATCCAAGAATGAACTTAGAATCGCCGAAATAACGATTCAGAAGTGATGGTTTAGGGATGCAAAGTAACAAGGAAGAATCTCAAGATGATTCACCAACTTCTCTCTCACTTTCTCTCTCTTTTCCTCTCTCTCTCTTAGCTAGGGTTAGAAAATTCGTATGGAATAGAGAGTGAGGGTTTTAAGGTCTTTATATAGGCCTAAAATGGATGAAAATAGCCCCAGGGCCAAGGTATACTTAGGTTATAACCAAATCGGGTCTATTTTGATCCAACGGAGCGCTTTTGGTGGTCCTTTTTCCACGTGCGGTCGGACTTAAGCTCACTGACCATGGATCTAGGTCAGTCTGAGTTTTCGTACCGATTGGATTTATGGATCAGCTGTGGCGGACCAATCTCAATTCAACGGTCACCGAAACTCGATCAGGTCCACCGGCAGTATGACATGCCTAGGCCATCTTCCCTGATCCGAGGGTGAAATTGGGTCAGAATCCAATGGTCAAAAAGCTTAGAATCGGCGCGCAAGCAACACGACTCAAATTTCACAAAATTATATTTAATTTCTTAGCTTTCTCACACTCTTTACTCCGAACTCAAGCAAATCGACTCAGGACATCATCTGGACTTGATTTTTGAGGTGATGGTCAAGCCCAACAAGGAGATCCTAATTGTCTAAGATCATCGCTATCGGACTTTCGACGTGCGGTCCAGGTCCGAGACAAAGTTTCTAAGTACACCCGAGAGCAACTGGATGTAGCGTTGAATCCTACATTTCAGGGCAACATAGCGCTAACGATTCTACAAGTTTTGAGTCCTGCAGATCAAATTTATAGTGATTAATGCTAATTTCACAAGCAATCAAGTTTAGCGCTAAATAACCCACATTAAACTTCTAAAGAATTTGAGATAGTACTCGGGTCTTTGCACGAAATTTTTCGGGTCATTACAATCTAACCCCCTTAAAGAAAAATTTCGTCCTCGAAATTCATACCTTCTCATGCTCCTCAAGGATTTGAGGGTAGCTCTTTCTGACCTCAGCTTCAGTCTCCCAGTAGCCTCTTCTTCACTATGATGTGTCCATAGTACTTTCACAAGAGGGATGACCTTGCTACGTAATACCTGCTCCTTCCTATCTAGGATACGTGTCGGTCGCAGTATATATGTGGCATCCTCGCTCAACTGCACCTGCTCCCAACTGATAATATGTGAAGGATAAAGAACGTACTTCTTCAGCATAGAAACATGAAATACGCTATGCACGCCCGCAAGTGGTGTGGGCATAGCAAGGCGGTATGCTACCGCTCTCACTCGATCTAGAATTTGAAATGGACCAATAAATCTCGACGTGAGCTTTCCCTTCTTACCGAACCGCAGAACTCCCTTCATAGGGGAAACCTTATGAAATACATGGTCTCCAACCTTAAACTCAAGCGGTCGCCGCCTCGTACCAGCGAAACTCTTCTGCTTGCTCTGGGCTGTTAGAAGTCGACGTCGAATAATGTCAACTTTCTCTGAAGTCGCCTGCACCAACTCTGGGCCAATCAAACTACGCTCACCAACTTATGCCCAGCAATGCGGTGCTCTACACGGGCGACCATACAATGCCTCGTAGGGAGCCATGCCAATACTCGCCTGGAAGCTATTGTTATACACGAACTCTGCATAAGGGAGACAATCATCCCAACTGTCCTTGAAATCCAAAACATAAGCTCGCAACATGTCTTCCAGAACCTGATTCACACGTTCCGTCTGCCCGTTTGTCTGCGGATGAAACGCGGTGCTGAATTTTAATTTCATACCCATCGCTTCTTGGATACGAGTCCAGAAGATAGATGTGAATCGCGTGTCTCTGTCAGACACAATCTCCAAGGGAACTCCGTGCAGACGTACAATCTCCTTGATGTACAACCTAGCTAACTCGTCTGGAGAGTTTGTGACTCTAATCGGTAAGAAATAAGCCGACTTCGTCAACCAGTCGACGATCACCCAAATAGAGTCATGTCCCTTTCTCATTCTCGGTAGCCTTGAAATAAAATTCATAGAGATGAAGTCCCACTTCCATTCTACTATGGGCATGGGTTGAAGCAGTCCAGGAAGTCGGCGATGCTCTGCCTTGACCTGCTGGCATGTGAGACAACAAGATACAAACTCAGCAATGTGAACCTTCATGTTGTCCCACCAATAGGATCTTCTCATATCTTGATACATCTTCGTGCTACCGGGATGCATTGCAAGCTCAGAATTATGGGCTAACTTGAGAACCTCCCGTCTCAAGTCAGGAATGTCTGGGACACATAGCCGGCCATGATATCGTAGGCCTCCATCTGAACCAACACTCCACTCGGAGTCCTCATTTGTACCAACCCGCTCTCTCATCTTCGCCAACAGCTCATCATCTGTCTGAGCTGCAATGATCCTCTCGTCAATGAGGGGCTGTACTCGAATGTGTGCGATAACCTCATACGGCTCTTCCACCATAAGTTTCTGTTCAAAGTCTCACACAAACTCCATTATGTCTCATTCTGTTATCATTAGCAGAGCCGTAAACTCTATAGCCTTCTTGCGACTCAACGCGTCTGCCACAAGGTTTGCCTTGTCCGGATGGTAAGAGACATCGAACTTAAAGTCTTTCAATGTTTCCATCCATCGGCGTTGCCTCATATTCAAGTCACGCTGCGTGAAGATATACTTAAGGCTCTTATGGTCGCAAAAGAGCTCGAACTCCTCTCCGTAGAGGTAATGTCTCCAGAGCTTTAATACGAAAATGACAGCTGCCAACTCTAGGTCGTGTGTAGGGTAATTCTCTTCGTGTTTCCTCAACTGTCTCGAGGCATATGCAATCACCCTGTCCTTCTGCATAAGGACACAACCTAGACCAATGCGAGAGGCGTCAGTATATATCATATACTTAACCCCTTGCTCTGACAATACTAGCATAGGGGCGGACGTCAACTTGTCCTTCAGCTCCTGAAAAGCTATCTCCACCTTTTCATTCCAAGCAAACTTCAAGTCTTTCCGTGTCAACTGAGACAATGGTTTGGCTATCTTCGAGAAGTCTCGTATGAAACATCGATAATAACCTGCTATACCTAGAAAGCTTCTCACCTCAGTAACCGAACCAGGCTGCTTCTAGTCCTGAACTGCAGCTACCTTAGCGAGATCGACAGCTATCCCTGCCTTGGATACCACATGTCCTAGGAACTTGACTTCCTCTTTCCAGAAATCACATTTCTTGAATTGTGCAAAAAGCTGATTCTTCCCGAGGGTAGCCAAAACCGCTCTTAAGTGCTCTTCATGCTCTTCCCGACTCGCAGAGTATATCAAAATGTCATCGATAAAGACAATGATGAATCGGAACAAAAATGGCCGAAACACCCTGTTCATCAGATCCATGAACACGGCCGGTGCGTTCATAAGACCGAACGACTTTACAAGGAACTCATAATGGCCGAAGCTAGTCCTGAATGCAGTCTTCTGCACGTCTTCATTCTTGATGCGCAACTGATGATACCTTGACTACAGATCAACCTTCGAAAAATACCGTACCCCCTTCAACTGATCAAATAGATCATCGATCCTGGGCAAGGGATACTTGTTCTTCACAGTCACCTAATTTAACCTGCGATAATCAATACATAATCACAAGGAACCGTCCTTCTTCTTGACAAACAGAACAGGTGCTCCCCAAGGGGACACACTAGGTCGAATAAAGCCCAAATTCAATAAGCCATCTATCTACTTCCTCAATTCCTCCATTTCACTCAGAGGCATGTGATAGGTGGGCAATGAAATAGGTTTCGCACAAGGCATGAGATCGATAGTAAAATCAATCTCGCGCTGAAGGGGTAATCTAGGAATCGACTCAAATACATCGTCAAAATTCTGAACTACAGGCGTACTTTTAAGCGGCGAATTAGCAATACTCTCCAAGAGAGAAGTATAACAACCAAAACGAAAAGGGTAACTGACCTGAACAGGGAAAGTAAAGGTCTCGCCCTCAAGTCCATGGATTGTCACTAGCCTAGCTTCACAATCAATCTCTGCTCGCATCTTTGTGAGCCAATCTATACCCAAAATGACATCGTAATGGTATAGAGGTGCGACAAACAGGTCAACCAGGATCAATTTGTTCCCTAGATTAATCAAATAACCCATACACATCTTGGTAATATCAGAGGAGGTCCCTGTAGCGGTAGTGAGCGTCACTCCCTTCATAGTAACAGTGTCCAAACTCAGGCGCTTAAGTGCCGCATACGATATAATAGAGGTAGTGGACCCTGTATCCATCAACAAAGAAACGGGAATACCTTGGATGTGAGTTGTAACCTCAAAGGATCTCAGTGTCAAGTCAGCCCCAGGCGCTTTAGTTGTAAGCGCGTGAACTCGAGCCTGCTGTGGATGATTCGATGGAGGAACCATGGGCCACTGAGGTGGCCTGAAGCGAGGCACAGAAGGTATGAAGGATGGGTGAGCTGGCGCTGAACGAAGGGGTGGAGTTGATATGACTTGAGGCATCGGACGGCTGATCCTCTGTGGTGGAATAAATCCACTGTCCTGCATTTGCATAAAGTAATTACAATCTAAATGCCCAATCTTCCCACAGTACGAACAGTGCAAGTCAGAACGCATCAGCTGAGCGGGCGATGCAACACGTCTCGGAGGAGAATCTGCCAGCGGCCTCTTGGCGAGAAATGGTGTATTCAAAAAGTCAGGTCATGCTATGGGAACAATAGGTGCTCGCATACGGGACGACCTGTCTCCTTTCTGCTCAGCTCGCAGGGACATGCTCACCAACTCAGCATAAGAATATATGCTAGCACAACAGATATTCGATCGAATCTCAGGCCTCAACCCCTTAGAAAAATGTCGCATCCGCATCGACTGATCACCCAGAAGCAATGGAGCATAACGACCAAGCTTAGTAAACCGGTTCTCATACTCAGTCACCGACATCCCTCCCTAACGGAGGTGAAAGAACTCACTCTCCTTCTCGTGTCGGTAAGTGACTGGGAAATACTTCTCATGGAAGCGTGCCTCAAGCGCCTGCCACGTCCACTCAAAACCCTCTGCAACTGTGCGGAGAACACTGTCCCACCATAAACTGGCTTCCTTCTCAAACATGAAGGAGGCAAGCTCGACCTGCTCCGCCTCAGAACAGTGAAGCGGCCTCATCTTAGAGATGCGATTAATCCAGTACTCGGCCTCCTTGGGTCTATGAGAACCTGCAAATGTGGGAGGTCATAAGCGCTGGAATCTCTCAAATGTGCCGCTAGTACTAGTGTTCCCAAATGGGTGCATGGTTGAAGCAGGTGGAGTCGCCCCCATCGACTGAGCAAAGATGCCAGCCATGAAAGATAAAAGCTGCTGCTGCTGCTGCTGGATCTGCTACTGCTGCATCAACAGCATCATCTGCTCAAACCTATCAGGAGGCGGAGCGGACGAAGATGCATAAGGCGTCGACGCAGATGCACGGTTCGGCTCAGGAACCGAAGGCGTGACTGGTGTATCCATGGGTGGTATCACAGGAGTCGGCCCAGCAGTGAGGCCAGTACCTGGCTGAGAGTCTGGCCCAGCACTAAAATGAGACGGGCCCGACTGTGGATCCGTCTGGCTATCGCCTAGGGGAGAAACCCCAGCAAGCGACTCGCCCAAAGAGAGACGGGCCGAAGCCTTCGAACCTTTAGGAGGCATACCCTACATTTAATAGAGGATGCAACCTGTGAGATTCAACATCCACATAATCCACCCACACAGCATTTACATCACAATACAAGGAAAAACAACATGCGCTTCATTTAACAAAATTGTCGCAATACAAGAAGTGCAGCATTACATGGATCGCGACAGAGAAAGCATGTGAGCTAAAACATCTAAAGCTTTAAACAACAAACAACTTCCAAACTACTACGCCTATAACGGCTACACACAATAACAAATAATAAACAGAGTAAAGGACGATTACATCTGTAACTATTCGTCAGAATCAGGAGATGGAGGAGGGGCACCCTTATCCTGCAGACAACACAGGATAGACTTCAGAGTTCGAGACATCTTCTTGAACTTATGCTTCATGAGGCCTCGAAGATCCATAATATCCTGGCGTAGAACAGCCTGACCCTCCTCAAGTCGAGCTATACGGGCATCCCTGGCGGCCTGATCTGCGGCCTGCTCTGGTGCCATAGGAGGAGAACTCTCACTCGTGTCCTGTGCCTCCACTTCTTCCTCGTCCTGCTCTTCTTCTTCATCCTCTATCTCAGCTCCACCTTCGCTATAACTCTCTTCCTTATCACTCTCAGTCTCATTCTCACTTTCTTCAAGTGAGGCTTGTCGTCGACGAGGCCCAATGTCCATCTGATTAAGGGTCATCTCACTAATGTAGCGAACAGGTACCGGCTTTTTCGCCCCAAGCCTGTAGCCAAACTCATGCGCAAGCTTACAAATGAGTCGGCCAAATGGGAGCAATTCAGTCCTCCTATTTGAACGAGCGATAAGGACAATCTGACGCAAGATGTACGTTGGCACACATAGCTTCTCTCCTTGTCCCACCTGATACAGGAAATCCACCATCAGGCACGTACACTCACTGCGGTTGCTCCACCTTGGATAAATATTGAATGTGCACATATGGTGAAGCAAGCGGATGTCATCCGTCATGTTGATAACTAAAAGACTTCTGTTAGGTTTTCATTCAACCAGACTACCATATAGGAACTGCGTGCGGCAATCCCTCTCGCACGCACTACTAAGATTCTTCTCACTAGCATGAACCTTGCTAAGCGGCACGTTCAGAAGTCGGGATATCAAAGCGACATTGATCGTGGCCTCCCGATCTCTTCGGCAAGGGATCTTGAACTGCAAAGGCTCCAGTGAAGGTTCCCGAATGAGGGCATAAAAAGCTCGGACAGTACCCACATTGGGACGGTATTCGCCCTCGAATAGGGGACACCAACTGGCCCCTTCCAAACGCTCCAATAAGCGAAATTCACCAAATAGCCACGGATTTACATGAGCTTCAACAAGGACCCTACAGCCTTCATAAACTCCATAAGATAGCTCCGCTAACAAGGTTCTTCGAACGGGAGCTTGAGGATCGAGGTCCTGCTTTGTCTTAAACTCTCGAGTGGCGGTCGTACTCGCGGCAGCACCTCTCGGCCTCCGTGCACGGGTTGGGCGGCTAGGCCTGGCTTCATCAACAGGCCCTCTCTTCTTCCCCATGAAAGAGAGAATGGAGGAGATGAAAAATATGGCCGTAACAAGCTCAAATAGGGCCATGGAAAATGAGAGAAAAGAGGAAAATGGGAAGAATGGTGAGGCTTCCATGAATTTGAGACTTAAAGGGAGGATTTGAGTGCTCAAATGAAAAGGAAAGAGAGGGAAAACAACAATGGAGATGGGTTTTGAGATGGGTAGGATGGGGATGCATGAAAATGGAAGAAGGAAGGGTTTGAAGAGAGATTTTTGTGGGGTTTTAAGATAAATTTTAAGAAAAGGGAAGCTTGGAGGGTGGGTTTGTGAAGGAAGGAGGGTTTAGAAAGGGTTAAAATCGTGCATCCCTAGATAAGTGGGCCACACTAGACCCCACATACGTCGGCCCGAGCCGGCCTGGCCCGCTGGGCGACGAGGGCTCGTCGAACCGACGAGGTCATCGCCGTTCTCTGGATATTTCGGCGATGACTCACCATTTGGGCGAGTTCCTCCTGGCCCCTAAGATTAAAAATGATGTGGGTCCCCCATGGGTCCCCCTGGAATTGCCCCGATTGGGCCCTCAGTCCGATTCGACACATATCAGGCCACTAAGAATAGAATCTAATATAGATTCAGGTTTACAGACATTTTAATGGCTGGGATGGGATGATACACCACCTAAACTCATCAATGGATGGTCTAGAAGAGATTTGCAGTCGCTGTGTGTGATAAGGAGTGTGCACAGACTCGATCTCGGCGACCGTTTTCAGTCAACTTTCACCGATAAGAGCAACTGGAAAACCTACACAGATTCTAAAATAAGCTCGCACCCTCCTACACTAAGGTGGCGACAGCGTGCATTGTGTGACCATAACCCAGGTCCAGTTTAATCCAAATCATGCTTCGATACCAACTTGTAATGCCCTGAAATTCAAGGGTCGAGCATAACTCAGCTCCTGAGTTTCAAAACATCACTTATGCAACATATTTAATGATGGATGTATGTTATCTGTATGAGTGCATAAAACATGGAATAGATTAAGCCAAACTGTAAACATAATCCAGGGATAAGTGAAAGATGCAAGCGGAAGACTTAAAGAAATATATGTGTACAAATGCAAGTCCCTGTGATATGTATACCCTGCCAGGTCATAATTACATTCATGTGTGTCTTAAAATGCAAGTATCAAATGAAATAAACCATTACAAAATAAATCCTGTATCCCCGTAGATCCGAACACGGCTCACATGAACCCGCCTAAGAACTGCATAAAAGAAAACGCGTCCTCATCATCCTCATACTCTTGCTCTGCCTCAGGGGTCGCATCATCATCTGTATCTAAGACAGAGTCTGGTTGGTGTTGAAACACCGTCCCAAAATGTGGGAGTGAGTGATCAACTCAGTGGAACTATACAGTAAAAGTTAACATGTTATCAAATCAATCAAGCAGTAATGATAAGGCAATACAATCAAACACGTCCTAATTACTCTTGTTAATGCAAGGATGTATGTAGAAATGATGCATGCCCTCGCCTGCACTCCCTCAGCATCTTCATCTCACGGTATGCATGACAACCTCTCGCAGTGCCAACGACGCCAACGCACATGCAATGCGGTGGATGAACATGATTACCAAGTTGTTATTAGTCCTTTTCATACAGCAGGATTGGGAAGCTAAGGTACTTTCCTCATATCAATTTCCAAACAGTGATCCATTCTAGGGTCGTCAGTCCTAGACAATCTCATATGATCATATGGTTCTAGGTCGTTGTAAAGGGCTCGTCACCAATCAATGCATGCCTATCATACCTTAGTTATTACCCTAAGGCTCGTCGCCTCAATGCAGTATCAAGGTTAGACAAAGGGCTCGTCACCAATCAATGTAGGCCGACAGCACGAATATAGTGTCCTATACCACCATAATTGGCTCACGAGTCTAGTGTGCTCACTGGTCATTACGGGATGGCTCGTCACCCCAGCATAGGCCGACAGCTCGACCACGGTGTCCCATACCACCATGCCCGACTGATGAGTCTTATCAGATCAAGGTACAATGGTTAACGTGATTGCATTGGTAAGTTTGGTACCCTAGATTCAAACAATATCATCCATACATGGTGTACATCCACCAGGACAATTGGGTTACTTGACGAACTCGACTAGCATGAGCGCATGTTGAGTTGAATGACATAGAGTGCGCAAACACTCCGTGTTGACCAAACCACTGCCGACAACCCTAATACTACTCAAGTTCGTCAAACACGTCCTACTTGGTGAAAACAACCTCGGCCACGAACTTAGGGTTTGTTACCGATTCCGTGGACTATTTCATAGTCCCAAATACATTAAATCATAATAGATATTCATACTAATAATTTAGAACAGTAATGGATCAACAATTCTATCCATACAATATGTGAGCATTTAACGAATATCAACTTAACATGGATTTACACATAAGTAGTGCTTAAATTTAAATAACAAAGAATGTAAATCACATGTAGGAAATTATACACATTAATAGGATAGTTGAGAATCTCTTCTCAACGTCCGTAAACAGGATAATATATTACACAATTGATCATTCAGACATTTCTACAAACACTTACACTACATATTCCAACATACATGACATATGTTGATGATAACACACATTTGGACAATTCCTTTCGCCAAGGAGTTAACACACATACAACTAACACAAATACGCGACAAATAATCATGGCAAACATATGTTCGTATTTCATACATATACGATACTTTCTACATATACATAGGATACACAAATCTCAATATAGCTCATATATATCAGGAACACAATATAAACATCGCATTTGGCATGTGAAATTACATCCACAACAATAATAAATCATTAACCAACATTGAAAGCCTTGAAAACCATAACCTATACAAATATAGTCTGCACCTTAGACCAGAAAAAGCGCACCGATCTGATTTAGACGATAAGTCTTCGTCAACGGCGATTAGACAACCTAAGGCATGAATAGAAATGAGCTACATCAATACTTAGACTATTCTAAGTTCCAAAACAGATTACGTTTTGATTGACTTACCCAAGAATGAACTTAAAATCGCCAGAATAATGATTTAGAAGTGATGGTTTAGGGATGCAAAGTAACAAGGAAGAATCTCAAGATGATTCACCAACTTCTCTCTCATTTTCTCTCTCTTTTCCTCTCACTCTCTTAGCTAGGGTTAGAAAATTCATATGGAATAGAGAGTGAGGGTTTTAAGGTCTTTATATAGGCCTAAAATGAATGAAAATAGCCCCAGGGCCAAGTTATACTTAGGTTATAACCAAATCGGGTCTATTTCGATCCAACGGAGCGCTTCTGCTGGTCCTTTTTTCACGTGCAGTCGGACTTAAGCTCACTGACCATGGATCTAGGTCAGTCTGAGTTTTCGTAGTGATCGGGTTTACAGATCAGCCGTGGCAGACCAATCTCAATTCAACGGTCACCGAAACTCGATCAAGTCCACCGGTAGTATGACATGCCTGGGCCATCTTCCCTGATCCGAGGGTGAAATTAGGTCAGAATCCAATGGTCGGAAAGCTTAGAATCGGTGCGCAAGCGACACGACTCAGATTTCACAAAATCATATTTAATTTCTCACCTTTCTCACACTCTTCACTCCGGACTCAAGCAAATCGACCCAGGACATCATCTGGCCTTAATTTTTGAGGTGATGATCAAGCTCAACAAGGAGATCCTAATTGTCTAAGATCATCGCTATCGGACTTTCGACGCGCGGTCCAGGTCCGATACAAAGTTTCTAAGTACTCCCGAGAGCAACTGGATATAGCGTTGAATCCTAGATTTCAGGGCAACATAGCGCTAACGATTCTACAGGTTTTGAGTCCTGCAGATCAAATTTAAAGTGATTGATGCTAATTTCACAAGCAATCGAGTTTAGCGCTAAATAACTCACATTAAACTTCTAAAGAATTTGAGGTAGTACTCGGGTCCTTGCACAAAATTTTTCGAGTCATTACAGAGGTAGATCAAACGTTGAAGTGGCCCACACCAAAGTAAACAGTGGCCCAAGAAGTTTTTAACAGTGGGTGTTCGATTCCCTTTTTCCCGTGGTGTGGTCCACTTGACCTTTAAATCTGACACATTTTTTGGCTCATGCCCTAAATTTCGGTCGGGGTCTGGTATGGCTCTATGGGCCCCACCATGATGCGTGTAAAACATCTACCCCATCAATCGGATGCACCATCCCATGGTGCACCACACCACATACAAAAGTTGAGAGGGGTTACCTTCCATTAAAACATTCATAATTATTTTTTGGGCCCATATTGGTTTAGGTTCACAAATCCAGCACATCCATTATATGTGTGCCCCTTGGATGAGGGGTCATACCAAGTTTCAGATGCATCCAAATTTCAGTTGGGGCCCCACTAAGTGCACGGTTGATTTTTGGGATATCCCATAATTTAAAGGGGACCCATCAAATGCATGGTGTTGATGTTTGACACACATCATGGTGGGGCCAACACAGCTCAACCTCATGGGGAGTTCACATGAGCTCCTCAAACAGGGTTGAACCAGACCCACTGATCATTCCACGAGTATACTCGTCAACTTTTGCAGCTAGTTCATGCATCGTCTTGCCAATCTGTTTTGTAACTTCCTGTAGAAGTTCCCAACACATCAAATTGTCAGCTGTACTTGTACCCAACCCCTGTAGGAGAGAGACTCAACAATGAGGTATAATAGAAAATGAATCCCTGAATGAAAATGGAATCATTCGTGGTTGCTGCACATAACCAACATAACAAGTTTCTGAATCCATTACAATTCCCATCGTACATCAAAGCTCTATGATCCACCACGTTTTTGTGCTACACCAGTGTCCATCAAGAACACCACATCCTAGTTGTTCATTAGGTGGCCCTCAATAGGACCTGAATTTTGGATCATACTAGTTTTTGGGGGTGGTGAACATGAGGACCTGATGATCGGAGTGGATAGCATGTGCTTTGTGGGCCTTACAGAGTTTCATATGGTATGGTCTACTTAAGATTTGAATTTGCTTTATTTTTAAGCTCATACACTTAAAATAAGCTGGCAAAACGTATAAACAACATGTACATACATCAAGGTGGGCCCCACAATCACAGTCAAAACTCACAGATACCTAACAGAATCTGCTTGTCTTTGATAAGACTGTGGGCCATTAAATGAATATGATTTTGAAAGTATCTATGAATTATTAATGATGGATATCCAATGTTAAGGTTTTCATATGGTGTGGCAACCATCCATTACACATGCCATACATGTATATAAGTTCACACCATCCAAATCATCATCCCACAACAATTGAGGAGCGATAGGAGATAGTCTTATAGGACTTTAGACGGAGCAAGTTACCAGGCAGGCATTATAGGAGATAGTCTTATAGGACTTTAGATGGAGCAAGTAGGAAAATCATAGTGGTAGGAAGCAACCCATTAACATTTTGTCATATAATTTTAGATTATAAATAAAAAAATGAGGTAGATCCAACACTCAAGTAGACCACACTATACTATTGAAACTTTCTTAGGACCCACCATAATGTTTATTTGTCATCCAACCTGTTTATAAAGCCATATAGACTCGGATGGAGGGAAAAAAAAATAAATATCAGCTTAATCTAAATTGTTGTGGGCTTAAGAAGTATTCAACACACCTGAGAATTAGATTTATTCATTTTTAGGTTCATGCAACAATATTTATAGGAAATACGACAAGCTCAGCATGAGTATGACGGTTGATACCCATGCCATCTCCCCTACATTCATACATGTGTACATGAACCCGGACAGTCCAAGAGTTGGATCCCACCTTGGATGGGTCATAACCTGAAAAATGATATGATCAAATGATCCTAGTATACTGATTGATGGACTTACACATATTAAATGTGTACTTTTGCCCATACTTTTTAATCATCCATTTAGAGCCCCTTGTTCAGACAATTTGGATCATAAATCAGTGTAATGTTTGGCTAAGAAGTAAGAACTAATCATTGTGGAACCAACATAATGATATTGCCAGACATACACATGAGCTACATGTATGGAAGAGAGAACCCAATATCAACCATCTTGATTGGGCCAAGTATGCCCATTATTCCTATCAAAATGGGAGCCTTGTAATTTGAATTCTTTTAATTTTCTTTTCTTATGTTGATGCCAATTAGATAGATCTTTAGGAATTGGACTGATAAAATATCCAGTATTCGAAAAGCAGCACAAAGACAGATCTTACTGAGCCACCGGTATGGTAGAGGTCAGCCCTTATATCTACTGTTTTGGTTAAGATAGAAAGGGGAGCCTTTTAAGATGGAACTGATTTTCTTATCTTTCTTGATTTCTTTCTTTCTTTCTTCTTCTTCTTCTCTTTTTTTTTTTTTAAAAAAAATAAAATAAAATCTAATTTGATATATCTTTAGGAATTTGATTAATAAAACACTTAACATCCAACAATAACTGCACTTTATGAAAACAAAAGTGGATTTGAAGCAGACGCATGATATGTAGTGTGGGAGACAGATCCCAAGCTATAGAAGCAGAATACCAAATAGATTGAGCACCTTAGAAGATTCACGTTACTAAGGTTATGGTAATGATGGTGTGTAATGACCCGGAAAATTTTGTGCCAAGACCCGAGTACTACCTCTATTTTCCTTAGAAGCTATATGTGGGTTACTTAGCGCTAAACTCGATTCCTTGTGAAATTAGCATCAATCACTTTAAATTTGATCTACATGACTCAAAACCTGTAGAATAGTTAGCATTATGTTACTCTGAAATCTGGGATTCAATGTTAAATCCAGTTGCTCTTGAAAATTTTTGGAAGTTCTGGATCGGACCTGGACCGCGCGTTGAAAGTCCGATAGCGATGATCTTAGACAATTGTGTTACCATGTTGGACTTAACCATCACCTCAAAAATCAAGTCCAGATGATGTCATGGGTCGATTTGATTGAGTCCGGAGTGAAGAGTGTGAGAACGGTGAGAAATTAAATGTGATTTTATGAAATCTGAGTCGTGTCGCTTACACGACGATTTTAAGCAATCTGACCATTGGATTCTGACCCAATTTCACCCTCTAATCAAGGAAGATGGCCCAGGCAGGTCATTAAGCTTGTGGACCTGATCGAGTTTCGGTGACCATTGAATTGAGTGTGGTTCGCCACGGCTGATTTGTAAATCCGATCTGTACGAAAACTCAGCCTGACCTAGATCCATGGTCAGTGAGCTTAAGTCCGACCGTACACGGAAAAAGAACCACCGGAAGTGTTCCGTTGGATCGAGAGAGGCCTGATTTGGCTATAACCTAAGTATACCTTGGCCCTGGGCTATTTTCATCAATGTTAGGCCTATATAAAGACCTTAAAACTCTCATTCTCTTTTCCATACGAATATCTTAACCCTAGCTAAGAAAGAGAGAGGAAAAGAGAGAGAAAGTGAGAGAGAACTTGGTGAATCATCCTTAGAATCTTTCCTGTTACTCTACATCCTTAAACCATCACTTTTGAATTGTTATTCTGGCGATTCTAAGTTCCTCCTTGGGTAAGTTCACCTAACCCTAATTTGTTTTAGAGCTTAGAATAGTTTTTGTGTTGTTGTAGCTCATTTCTATTCTTGCCTTAGGTTATCTAGTCGCCGTTGACGAAGACATATCGTCTGACTCAGTTCGGTGCGCAATTTCTGGTTTAAGGTGCGGACTATATTCATATAGGTTATGGTTTTCAAGGCTTTCAATGCCAGCTAATGGTTTATTCTTGTTATGGATGAAATTTCACATGCTAAATGTTATGTTTATATTGTATTCCTGATCTATACGCCTTTTGTAAAGATTTGTGTATTCTATGTTTATGTAGAAAGTACCGTATGCGTATAAAATATGAACATGTACTTGCCATGATTATTTGTCGTGTACTTGTGCTAATTGTATGTGTGTCAACTCCTTAGTAAAAGGAATTGTCCAAATGCGTGTATTTCAACATACGTCATGTATGTTGCACTATGTAGTCTAAGTGTTTGTAGAAATGTCTGATTGGTCTAAAGGGTAATATATTAACCTAATTGCGGGCATTGAGAAGCGATTCTCAACACTCCTATTGATGTGTATGATTTACTACATGCAAGTCACATTCTTTGTTGTTTAACTTCCAGTATTACTTATGTGTAAATCCATGTTAAGTTGATATTCTTCAAATGCTCACATACTACATGATTTGAGTTGTTGTTGCATTATTGTTCTAAATTGTATATGCATATCTGTTATAATGGAATATGTTTGGGACTATGAATAGTCCAGAAAATCGGTAATCAGCCTTGAGTTCGTGGCTGAGGTTGCTTTCGCTACGTAGGACGTGATTTGACGAACCCGAGTCGTATTAGAGTTGTCGGCAGTGGTTTGGCCACACAGAGTATTTGCGCACTCTATGTCGTTCAACCCAACGTGCGCTCGTGCTAGTCGAGTTCGTCAAGTAACCCGATTGTTCGATGTATGTTCACCATGTATAGACGTTATTGCTTGAATCTAAGGTACCAAACTTACCAGTGCAAATCCTGTTAACCAATGTACCTGGATCCGCTAAGACTCATGAGCCGGACATGGTGGTATGGGACACCGTGGTCGAGCTGTCGGCCTACGCTGGGGTGACGATCCTCTCCGTAGTGACCAGTGAGTAACCAAACTCATGAGCCGATTATGGTGGTATGGGACACTATATTCGTGCTGTCGGCCTACATTAATTGGTGATGAGCCCTTTGTAGTGACCTCGAGCATACCTGGATACTGCATTAAGGTGACGAGCTTTATTGTAGTAACGAAGGTATGATAGGCATGCATTGATTGGTGACGAGCCCTTTGCAGCAACCTAGAACCATATGATCGTATGAGATGCCTAGGACTGACGACCCTAGAATGGATCACTGTTTGGATAGTGATATGAGGAAGGTACCTTAACTTCCCAATCCTGCTGTATGAAAAGGACTAATAACAACTTGGTAATCATGTTCATGCACCGCATTGCATGTGCCGGGAAGAGGTGGAGCACTTGAGGTGATGTCATGCGTAACGAAAGATGAAGACGCTGAGGGTGTACAGGCGAGGGCACGCATCATTCTACATATATCCTTGCACTAACAAGAGTGATTAGGACATGTTTGATTGTTCTGCTTTATCATTACTGCTTGATTGAATTGATAACATGTTAACCTTTGCTTTATTGTTCCACTGAGTTGATCACTCACTCCCACGTTCTGGGAAGGTGTTTGAACACCCACCAGACTTTGTCTTAGATGTAGATATTGATGCGACCCCTGAGGCAGAGCAGGAGTTCAAGGATAATGAGGCTGCATTTTCTTTTATGCAGTTTTCAGGCGGGTTCTTGTGAGCCGTGTCCTGATGTGCGGGAGTTCTGGGTTTCTTTTGGAATAGATAATGTCTTTTAATGCTTGTATTTTTGATAGCAACAGTTGTAATATAACCTGGCATGTATACGTATTTCAGGGACTTGCACATGTGCACCTATGTTTCTTTAAGTCTTTCGCCTGCGTCTTTCACTTATCCTTGAATTATGTTTGCTGTTTGGCTTAATCTGTTCCATGGTTTATGTACTCATACAGACAACATACATCCATCATTAAATAGTTGCATAAGTGATGTTTTGAAACTCGGGAGCTGAGTTATGCTCGACCCTCGAATTTCAGGGCGTTACAAGTTGGTATTAGAGCATGAATTGGATTAAAATGGACCTGGCTTATGGTCACACACCACACGCTATCACCATCTTAGTGTATTTGGGTGCGATTTTGTCGTAGAATTTGTGTTTGTGTCCCGCTGCTTCTATCGGCGAAAGTTTATGGAAAACGATCGATGAGATCGAGTTTCTGCGCACTCCTGATCACACACAGCGACCCAACATCTCTTCTAGACCATCTGTTAATGAGTTTAGATGGTTTATCTTCCCATCTCAACCCTTCAAATGTCAGTAAACCTCTGTTTGTATCAGATTTCAACTTGAGTGGCTCGATGTGCGTCGAATCGGACAAAGGGGCCGATCGGGACATTTCTAGGGGGACCCAGGGGGGATCCACATCATTTTAGAGCTAAGGTGCCAGGAGGACCTCGCCCAAACGGCGAGTCATCACCGGATGGTCCAGAGACCGGCGATGACCTCACCGGTTCGGCGAGCCCTCGCCGCCGAGCCGGCCAGGCCGGGCGGGCCAGCTCGGGCCGATGACTTTGGGGCCTAGTGTGGCCCACCCCTCCATGGTTGCTCGGTATTAGGTCTTTCTAAATCCTCTCTCCTTCACAAAATACCCCCCCAAGCTCTCCTTTTCTTCAAGTTTCTCTTAAAACTCCACCAAACTCTCTCCCCAATATCCTTCTTCTTCCATTTTCGTGCATACCTAACCAACCCATCTCAAAACCTCATCCCCATTACTGATTTCATTCTCTTTTCTTCTCATTTGAGCTCTCAAATCCTTCTTTGGGATCTTAAGTGTGTGGAAGCTTCACCATTCTTCCCATTTCTCCCATTTCTCTCATTTCCCATGGCCCTCTTTGAGTTTATCACGGCCATCTTTTCCATCTCCACCCTTCTTTCTTTGATGGGGAAGAAGAGAGCACCCGTGGATGAAGCCGGGCCGAGCAGCCCAACCCATGCACAGAGGGCGAGAGTTGCCGCCCCGAGCACGACGGCCGCCCGTGAGTTTCAATCCAAGCGGGACCTTGATCCTCAAGCTCCCATTGGAAGAACCTTGTTGGCGGAGCTATCTCATGGAGTCTATGAAGGCCGTAGGGTCCTTTTTGAGGCTCATGTTGATCCGCGGCTATTTGGTGAGTTTCTGTTGTTGGAGTGCCTGGAAGGGGCTGGTTGGTGTCCCTTGTTTGAGGGCGAATATCGTACCAATGCAAGCACTATTCGAGCTTTTTATGCCAACATTCGTGATCCTTCGCTGGAGCCTCTGCAGTTCAAGATTCCTTATGGAAGCGGTCGGGAGGCCACGGTCAACGTCGCTTTGATATCCCGACTCCTGAATGTGCCACTTGGTGAGGTGCATGCCAGTGAGAAGAATTTGAGCAGTATGCGCGAGAGGGATCGTCGCACCCGGCTCTTGTGTGGTCGTCTGGTCGAATGGCAGCCTAATAGGAGCCTTTTAGCTACCAACATGACTGACGACTTCCGCTTGCTTTACCACATGTGTACATTTAATGTATATCCAAGGTGAAGCAACCGCAGCGAGTGTACGCGCCTGATGATAGATTTTCTATATCAGGTGGGGCAAGGAGCGAAGCTATGTGTGCCAACGTACATCTTGCGCTAGATTATTCTTATCGCTCGTTCGAACAGGAGGACCGAATCGCTCCCATTTGGCCGACTTATCTGTAAGCTTGCACATGAGTTTGGCTATAGGTATGGGGCAGAAAAGTCGGTACCTGTTCACTACATTAATGAGACAACCCTAAATCAGATGGAGATTGGGCCTCGTCGTTGACAAGCCTCAGAGAGTGAGGATGAGACAGAGAGCAATGAGGAAGAGAGTTATGGCGAGGGTGGAGCTGAGATTGAAGAAGAAACAGAGAAGGACGAGGAAGAGGTTGAGGCACAGGATACGAGTGAGAGTTCTCCTCCTGTAGTACCAGAGCAGAGCGCAGATCAGGCTACCAGGGATGCCCGTATCACTCGGCTTGAGGAAGGGCAAGCTGTTCTATGCCAGGATATCATGGATCTTCGAGGCCTTGTGAAGCATAAGTTCAAGAAGGTGACTCGAACTTCGAAGTCTATCCTATGTTGTTTGCAGGATAAGGGTGCCCCGCCTCCATCTCCTGATTCCGACGAGTAGCTGCAGTTGTAGTCGTCCTTTGCTTTGTTTTGTGTTTGCCATTGTTGACATAGTAGTTGGAAGTTATTTGTTGTTTGCTGTTTTAGATGTTTTAGTTCACATGCTTTCCCTGTCGTGATTCATGTAATGATGCACTTCTTGTATTGCGATAATTTTGTTAAATGGAATGCATGTTGTTTAACGTTGAAGTTGTGCTGTGATTGCTGTATGGGTGGATTATGTGGACGTAGAATCTTACAAGTTGCATCCTCTATTGAATGTAGGGTATGCCTCATAAGGGTTCGAAGACTTCGGTTCATCTCTCTTTGATCGAGTCGCTTGTCGGGGTTCCTCCCCTGAGCGATAGTCAGACGGATCCACAGTCGGGCCCATCTCATACTAGTGTTGGGCCGACACCTGTGATTCCACCTATGGCTCCTCCAGTCACGCCTTCGGTTCCTGAGCCGAACCGTATATCTTCGTCTGCTTCACCTTCAAATAGGTTTGAGCAGATGATGTTGTTGATGCAGCAGCAGTAAATTCAGCAGCACCAGCACCAACACCAGCACCAGCAGCAGCAGTTTCTGTCTTCCATGGCTGGCATCTTTGCTCAGTCGGTGGGGGTGACTCCACCTGCTTCACCTATGCACCCATTTAGGAGTGCTAGTGTGAGTGGCACATTTGAGCGATTCCAGCGCTTATGACCTCCCACATTTACGAGTTCTCATAGACCCGAGGAGGCCGAGTACTGGATTGATCGCATCTCTAAGATGCTGAGACCGCTGCATTGTTCTAAGGTTGAGCAGGTCGAGCTTGCCTCCTTCATGTTTGAGAAGGAGGTCAGTTTATGGTGGGACAGTGTTCTTCGCACTGTTGAGGAAGGGTATGAGTGGTCGTGGCAGGTGTTTGAGGCACGCTTCCACGAGAAGTATTTCCCGGTTACGTACCGACACGAGAAGGAGAGTGAGTTCCTTTGCCTCCGTTAGGGAGGGATGTCGGTGACGGAGTATGAGAACTGGTTCACTGAGCTAGGTCGCTATGCTCCTTTGATTCTGAGCGATCAGCCGATGAGGATGCGGCATTTTTTTGAGGGATTGAGGCTTGAGATCCGATCGAAGATGTGCTATGCTAGCATATCTTCCTATACGGAGTTGGTGAGCATGTCCTTGCGAGCTGAGCAGGACGGGGTCAGGTCATCCGGTATGCGAGCACCTATGGTTCCTAGACCGTGACTTGACTTTCAGAGTGCACCATTTCTCGGCAAGAGGCTGCGGGCAGATTCTCCTCCGAGGCGATTAGCGCCGCCCGCTCAGTAGGTGCGAGCTGATCTTCGCTGTTCGTACTGTGGGAAGATGAGGCATTTGGATCGTACTTGCTTTTCGCGTATGCAGGATAGTGGATTTACTTCACCGCAGAGGATCAGCCGTCCGATGCCTCATGTTATATCACCTCCACCTCTTCGTTTAGTGCCAGCTCATCCATCCTTCAGACCTTCTGTACTTAGCTTTAGGCCACCTCAGCGGCCCATGGTTCCTCTGTCGAATCGCCAGCAGTAGGCTTGAGTTCACGCGCTCTTAGCTGAAGCACCTGTGGCTGACTTGGTGCCGAGATCCTTCGAGGTTACCCCTCACATTGAAGGTATTCCCGTTTCTATGTTGGTGGATACAGGGTCCACTACCTCTCTTATATCATATGCGGCAGTTAGGCGACTGAGTTTGAGCACTGTTTCCATGAAGGGAGTGACGCTCACTACCGCTACAGGGATCTCCTCTGCTATGAAGAAGCGTTGTATGAATTGTTTGATTGATCTTGGGAGTGGATCGATTCTTGTTGACTTTTGTCGTACCTCTTTACCATTAGGATGTCATTATGGGTATGGATTGGCTCACGAGGATGCGAGCCAAGATTGAATATGAAGCAAGGTCGGTGACAATCCATGGACCTGAGGGCGAGACAATTACTTTCCCAGTTCAGGTCAGTTACCCTTTTCGTCTTGGTTATTATACTTCTCTGTTGGAGAGTATGGCTGGATCGGCGTTTGAAAGCACGCCTGTAGTTCGGGAGTTTGAAGATGTGTTTGAGTCAATTCCTGGATTACCCCCTCAGCGCGAGATTGATTTTACTATTGATCTCATGCCTGGTGCGGTGCCCATTTCTTTGCCCACTTATCGTGTGCCTCCGAGTGAAATGAAGGAATTGAGGAAGTAGATAGATGGTTTGTTAAATTTGGGATTTATTCGGCCTAGTGTCTCCTTGGAGAGCACCTGTTCTGTTTGTTAAGAAGAAAGATGGTTCCTTGCGATTATGTATTGATTATCGTAGGTTAAATCTGGTAACTGTGAAGAATAAGTACCCTTTGCCTAGGATTGATGATCTGTTTGATCAGTTGAAGGGGGCACGGTACTTTTTGAAGGTTGATCTGCAGTCAGGGTATCATCAGTTGCGCGTCAAGAATGAGGACGTGCAGAAGACCGCTTTCAGGACTAGCTTTGGCCACTATGAGTTCCTTGTGATGTCGTTTGGTCTTACGAACGCACCGGCCGTGTTCATAGATCTGATGAACAGGGTGTTTCGGCCATTCTTGTTCCAATTCGTCATTGTCTTTATCGATGACATCTTGATATATTCTGCGGGTCGAGAAGAGCACGAGGAGCACTTAAGAACGGTCTTGGATACTCTTAGGAAGAATCAGCTTTTTGCGCAGTTCAAGAAATGCGATTTCTATAAAGAAGAAGTCAAGTTCCTGGGACATGTGGTGTCCAAGGAAGGGATAGCTGTCGATCTTGCTAAGGTAGTTGCAGTTCAGGACTAGAAGTAGCCTGGTTCAGTTACTGAGGTAAGAAGCTTTCTGGGTCTAGCAGGCTATTATCGACGCTTCATATGAGACTTCTCGAAGATAGCCAGACCGTTGTCTCAGTTGACACAGAAGGATTTGAAGTTTGCTTGGAATGAGAGGGCAGAGATAGCTTTTCAAGAGCTGAAGGACAAGTTGACGTCCGCCCCTGTGTTAGTATTGCCAGAGCAAGGGGTTAAGTATACGATATATACTGATGCCTCTCGCATTGGTCTGGGTTGTGTCCTTATGCAGAAGGACGGGGTGATTGCTTATGCTTCGAGACAGTTAAGGAAACACGAAGAAAATTACCCTACACATGACATGGAGTTAGCAGCTGTCATTTTCGCATTAAAGCTCTGGAGACATTACCTCTATGGAGAGGAGTTCAAGCTCTTTTGCGACCACAAGAGCCTTAAGTATATTTTCACGCAGCGTGACTTGAATATGACGCAGCGCCGATGGATGGAAACATTGAAAGACTTTAAGTTTGATGTTTCTTATCATTCGGGCAAGGCGAACCTTGTGGCAGACGCGTTGAGTCGTAAGAAGGCTATAGAGTTTGTGGCTCCGCTAATGATAGTAGAATGGAACATGTTGGAGTTTGTGCGAGACTTTGAGCAGAAACTTACGGTGGAAGAGCCGTATGAGGTTATCACACACATTCGTGTACAGCCCCTCATGAACAAGAAGATCATTGCAGCTCAGGCAGATGATTAGCTTTTGGCGAAGATGAGAAAGCGGGTTGGTACAGATGAGAACTCTGAGTGGAGTATTGGTTCAGATGGGGGCCTACGATTTCGTGGCCGGTTATGTGTCCCACACATTCCTGACTTGAGACGGGAGGTTCTCGAGTTAGCCCATAGTTCTAAGCTTGCGATGCATCCAGGTAGCATGAAGATGTATCAAGATATGAGAAGATCTTATTGGTGGGACAACATGAAGGTCCACATTGCTGAGTTTGTATCTCGTTGTCTCACGTGCCAGCAGGTTAAGGCAGAGCATCGCCGACTTCCTGGGCTGCTTCAGCCCATGCCCATAGCAGAATGGAAGTGGGACTTCATCTCTATGGATTTTATTTCAGGGTTGCCGAGAACGAGGAAGGGACATAACTCTATTTGGGTGATCGTCGACCAATTGATGAAGTCGGCTCATTTCTTACCGATCAGAGTCACAAACTCTGCAGACGAGTTAGCTAAGTTGTACATCAAAGAGGTTGTACGTCAACATGGAGTTCCCTTGGAGATTGTGTCTGACAGAGACATGCGTTTTACATCTATCTTCTGGACTCGTATTCAAGAAGCGATGTGTGTGAAATTGAAGTTCAGCACCGCGTTTCATCCGGAGACAGATGGACAGATGGAACGTGTGAATCAGATTCTGAAAGACATATTGCGAGCTTGTGTTTTGGATTTCAAGGACAGTTGGGATGATTGTCTCCCTTATGCAGAGTTCGCGTATAATAACAGTTTCCAGGCGAGTATCGGCATGGCTCCCTACGAGGCATTGTATGGTCGCCCGTGCAGAGTACCGCATTGCTAGGCAGAAGTTGGCGAGCGTAGTTTGATTGGCCCGAAGTTGGTGCAGGTGACTTCAGAGAAAGTTGACATTATTCGACGTCGACTTCTGACAGCCCAGAGCAGGCAGAAGAGTTACGCTGATACGAGGCGGCGACCACTTGAGTTTGTGGTTGGAGAGCATGTATTTCTTAAGGTTTCCCCTATGAAGGGAGTTTTGCGGTTCGGTAAGAAGGGAAAGCTCACGCCGAGATTTATTGGTCCATTTCAAATTCTGGATCGAGTGGGAGCGGTAGCATACCGCCTTGCTTTGCGCACACCACTTGCGGGCGTGCATAACGTATTTCATGTCTCTATGCTGAAGAAGTACGTTCCTGATCCTTCGCATATTATCAGTTGGGAGCAAGTGTAGTTGAGCGAGGATGCCACGTATGTACTGCAACCGACGCGTATCTTAGATAGGAAGGAGCAGGTATTGCGTAACAAGGTCATCCCTCTTGTGAATGTTCTATGGACGCGTTATAGTGAAGAAGAGGCTACTTGGGAAACCGAAGCTGAGGTCAGAAAGAGCTACCCTCAGATCCTTGAGGAATATGAGAAGGTACGAATTTCGAGGATGAAATTTTCTTTAAGGGGGGTAGATTGTATGACCCAAAAAAATTTGTGCCAATACCCGAGTACTGCCTCTATTTTCCTTAGAAGCTATATGTGAGTTACTTAGCGCTAAACTCAATTGCTTGTGAAATTAGCATCAATCACTTTAAATTTGATCTGCATGACTCAAAACTTGTAGAATAGTTAACGCTATGTTACTCTGAAATCTGGGATTCAACGCTAAATCCAGTTGCTCTTAGGAATTTTTGGAAGTTCTGGATCGAACCTGGACCGCGTGTCGAAAGTCCGATAGCAATGATCTTAGACAATTGTGGTCACCATGTTGGACTTGACCATCACCTCAAAAATCAAGTCCAGATGATGTCCTGGGGTCGATTTGATTGAGTCCGGAGTGAAGAGTGTGAGAACGGTGAGAAATTAAAAGTGATTTTATGAAATCTGAGTCGTGTCGCTTGCACGACGATTTTAAACAATCTGACCGTTGGATTCTGACCCAATTTCACCCTCTGATCAGGGAAGATGGCTTAAGCAGGTCATTATGCTTGTGGACCTGATCGAGTTTCGGTGACCGTTGAATTGAGTGTGGTCCGCCACAACTGATCTGTAAATCCGATAGGTACAAAAAACTCAGCCGGACCTAGATCCATGGTCAGTGAGCTTAAGTCCGACCGTACGCGAAAAAAGGACTACCGGAAGTGTTCCATTGGATCCAGACAGGCCTGATTTGGTTATAACCTAAGTATACCTTGGCCCTGGAGCTATTTTCATCAATGTTAGGCCTATATAAAGACCTTAAAACCCTCATTCTCTTTTCCATACGAATTTCCTAACCCTAGCTAAGAAAGAGAGAGGAAAAGAGAGAGAAAGTGAGAGAGAAGTTGGTGAATCATCCTTAGATTCTTTCCTGTTACTCTACATCCTTAAACCATCACTTTTGAATCGTTATTCCGGCGATTCTAAGTTCCTCCTTGGGTAAGTTCACCTAACCCTAATCTGTTTTAGAGCTTAGAATAGTTTATGTGTTGTTGTAGCTCATTTCTATTCTTACCTTAGGTTATCTAGTTGCCGTTGACGAAGACATATCGTCTGAATCAGTTCGGTACACTATTTCTGGTTTAAAGTGCGGACTATATTTGTATAGGTTATGGTTTTCAAGGATTTCAATGCCAGCTAATGGTTTATTCTTGTTATGGATGAAATTTCACATGCTAAATGTTATGTTTATATTGTATTCCTGATCTATACGCCTTGTGTAGAGATTTGTGTATTCTATGTTTATGTGAAAGTACCGTATGCGTATAAAATATGAACATGTACTTGCCATGATTATTTGTCGTGTACTTGTGCTAATTGTATGTGTGTCAACTCCTTGGCAAAAGGAATTGTCCAAATGCGTGTATTTCAACATACGTTATGTTGTTGTACTATGTAGTCTAAGTGTTTGTAGAAATGTCTGAATGGTCTAAAGGGTAATATATTAACCTAATTGTGGGCGTTGAGAAGCGATTCTCAACACTCCTATTGATGTGTATGATTTACTACATGCAAGCCACATTCTTTGTTGTTTAACTTCCAGTATTACTTGTGTAAATCCATGTTAAGTTGATATTCTTCAAATGCTCACATACTACATGATTTGAGTTGTTGTTCCATTACTGTTCTAAATTGTATATGCATATCTGTTATAATGGAATATGTTTGGGACTATGAATAGTCCAGGAAATCGGTAATCAGCCTTGAGTTTGTGGCTGAAGTTGCTTTCGCCACGTAGGACGTGATTTGACGAACCCGAGTCGTATTAGAGTTGTCGGCAGTGTTTTGGCCACACGAAGTGTTTGCGCACTCTATGTCATTCAACCCAACGTATGCTCGTGCTAGTCGAGTTCGTCAAGTAACCCGATTATCCAATGTATGTTTACCTTGTATGGACGCTATTGCTTGAATCTAAGGTACCAAACTTACCAGTGCAAATCCTGTTAACCATTATACCTAGATCCGCTAAGACTCATGAGCCAGACATGGTGGTATGGGACACCGTGGTCGAGCTGTCGGCCTACGCTGGGGTGACGAGCCTCCCCGTAGTGACCAGTGAGCAACCAAACTCGTGAGCCGATTATGGTGGTATGGGACACTATATTCGTGCTGTTGGCCTACATTGATTAGTGACGAGCCCTTTGTAGTGACCTCGAGCATACCTGGATACCGCATTGAGGTGACGAGCCTTATTGTAGTAACGAAGGTATGATAGGCGTGCATTGATTGGTGACAAGCCCTTTGCAACAACCTAGAACCATATGATAGTATGAGATGCCTAGGACTGACGACCCTAGAATGGATCACTGTTTGGATAGTGATATGAGGAAGGTACCTTAGCTTCCCAATCCTGCTATATGAAAAGGACTAATAACAACTTGGTAATCATGTTCATGCACCGCATTGCATGTGCCGGGAAGAGGTGGAGCACTTGAGGTGATGTCATGCGTAACGTAAGATGAAGACGCTGAGGGTGTACAGGCGAGGGCATGCATCATTCTACATACATCCTTGCACTAACAAGAGTGATTAGGACATGTTTGATTGTTCTGCTTTATCATTACTGCTTGATTGAATTGATAACATATTAACCTTTACTTTATTATTCCACTGAGTTGATCACTCACTCCCACGTTCTGGGACGGTGTTTAAACACCCATCAGACTTTATCTTAGATGTAGATATTGAGGATGATGTGGCTGCATTTTCTTTCATGCAGTTTTCAAGCGGGTTCTTGTGAGCCGTGTCCTAATGCGCGGGAGTTCTGGGTTTCTTTTGGAATAGATAATGTCTTTTAATGCTTGTATTTTTTATAGCAACACTTGTAATATGACCTGGCATGTATACGTATTTCAGGGACTTGCACATGTGCACCTATGTTTCTTCAAGTCTTCTGCCTGCGTCTTTCACTTATCGCTGAATTATGTTTGCAGTTTAGCTTAATCTATTCCATGGTTTATGTACTCATACAGACAACATACATCCATCATTAAATATGTTGCATAAGTGATGTTTTAAAACTCGGGAGCTGAGTTATGCTCGACCCCTGAATTTCAGGGCGTTACATGGTGACAGATGTAAATACTACAATACTAATGTTTAAGTTACAAGATGGAAACAGATCCAAAATGGAACCTTGAGAATGGTAGGGAGATAAATTGTTGTCGCATGTATTTCATGAAGAAAATGAATCTAAAACAAAAAATCCAATGGTAGTAGTAAATGTCAGAAAAAAAGCTTTATGTTAAATGGTTTAAAACTCATATTTTTAAAAACCTTAAAATGTAAAGTTGATACTGAATATTTCTTTATTGATTTTAACTTAAAATGGTGGTGTTTCTTTGTTAAAGTTGATGTTGAACTCACACCATAAACAAACTAAAAAACTTATGTTAAAAGAAAAGAGTCTTGAAAAGGGGTTTTCGAAAACCCCTTTTTTGAACCCTAGCATGTGACGCAAGCTCTCCTCTACTTCTTTGATTCTCTCAATCCATAAGGACATTGAAGGGGAGTTTTCGGCCGATCATTAGAGCTTGCAAGAGGGTCCATTTGTTGTTTTTTTTCAAGAGCATTGGAGTTGAAATAAAGGAGAAAATCAGATTTCCCCCTTTCCGCATCCATACGGCTATGAAATTGCAATTTTTAGATTTTTTTATTGATTAAATCTCTCTTCTTGAGCTTGCAAGAGGTATGTTCTTGCTCCTTAATGAGTTCATTTTCATTTAGAATGAAGATTTATTAGTCATTTTGTGATTTTTTCATTTTAGGTTACCTGTTACCCTACAATATTTGTAGGGTAAGGGTTGCTATGCAATTTTTTATAGATGGTGTTTGTGTGGGTGGTTATGCATTGTTTCTATGGTGTGTGTATGATAGTGGATCCTAGGAAGTTTTCAATGGTGAGCGTTCAATCACCACTGTTTTTCTGTTGGTGTGGTCCGCTTGAGATTTAGATCTGTCTCATTTTTGGTTCATGCCCTAAAATGATGTGAAAAAATAGATGGACGGCATGGATAAAACACATATATCTTGGTGAGGCCTACTGAGCATTGTCCAGTAGCCACCTCCTTTGGGCCTCTTGATTTTCCATATCAGCAATCAATACATTTATAAGGGTAATAATTATTTACTTAAGTAATTACCTCATAGTTCCCCCGAAAATTGAGGCAGATCAAAGCTCAAGTGGACCACACTATAGGAAAAATTGGGAATTAAACACCTGCTGCTAGAAACTTCTTAGAGCCTCAAAAGTTTAGGATCTTGTCTTTTCCCATTATCAATGTTTGTGTGACCTCGTGAACAAGTTACATGACAAATCAACATTAATATGAGCTAGTGAAGGAAACAACTTTTAATGGTGGTGAACGTAGTAAGTAGAGCTCGGCATGAGAGGATTTGGGGGTTTTAGGATTTTGGGAATCTGAGAACTTTTAGAATTAGGGATTTCACCTTCCAGATTTGAAAGAGGAACTTTGGTCTCAAGTTATGCTGTTTGGATTCACTCAAAGATTTTCCATGCATGTGTTTTATGCAAAAAATGTTGGTGTTGCTGTTTGGCCATCTTCTGTATCTGGTCAAGGACCATCAATGGGGAATTTGGCTATTTTTTCTTCACTTACTCGTTGTTGGGATGTGTTGAATTCCATGGAACTCGAGATTTCCAATGTTTGAATGCCCTGAGTTCCATGGATTATTCCGAACCTAACCTTACTCAACCTGCATTTGCTCAACCCAAACACAACCTGAATTCAAATTGGATTGTTGTTTTCCAAACCGAACCAACTCAAGGACCTTGATAGCCTCAGCCAAAATGACCCAAACTCAGGTTGTCTCAAACCCAAGTTGTAGTCCTAATTGGGTATACCCAGTTCTCTAATTACAAACAGAGAGTCTGAATTTCTTCTTCCTAATTATGTTAGCCAGATAGAGAGGACCATAATAGAAAAATACGAGAATCTCTACAACTTCTCCATAAAATCAAGGTTTGTTGGATTACCTTGATTTGTTTGACCGAGTTTAATTATTTGCTGCCAATCTGGCATCAACCCCACTTTACCCTGCCATGGGAATGGTTGGCCTGTTGCTACCATGTGGAATTACAATGCTTAACTAATGTCTATCATACCATTTGGATTCCTCTAATATTTTATTTTGTAATTCTTCTATGATTTCTAGAATCTTGTATGCTTTGGAGAACTAGCCCCTTAGATGTTCTCTATAAGAGGGCAACATGCTCATTGATGTGTTAGCTAAGGGATGGAGCTTAGACCTCTTTTGATTACCGGACTCATTTATTCATGATCTTAATGGATTGTGTTTCCTTTCCTGCATCTGTTTTCCATTTAGAAATATATTCCTTCGAACATAAAACCTTCTAACTGTTTACTTATCTATGGTGCCATCATCATCATCATCCTTATCATAACCTTGTCCCAGCTATTCGAGGTCGGTTTCTCATGATTTGCTTGGCAAAGGTTTTACCACTAGCTGTCCACCTAACATCAACTCTCCTTTGCCTGGGCTTGGGACCAGCTAGAGTGTCACTAGTAGGTGGAGTTGCAATGCTTATCTGTAGTGTCTTGTGAGACCCGACTCCAGTTCGCATGTGTGCATGTGTGTGTGTGAGTATGCATTCCATCCATCTTGATCCCGCGGTCCTACCGGTCGAATCTCGACGACCCGTGATCCTTGGATAGTGTTTGCGGTCATCCGTGAGCCCAGTCGTGAAGACCCAACTCGGATCTAGTTGAGACCTATGCCATTGTGACCAAATCGTCACCGCGGTTCCAACGACCTATCTTGTGCGTCCATCCGATGTGTAGATCGTAAGTTGGGTGCATTTCATTTTCTAAGCCCTTGATTATGATCATGTGGCCCACCTAGGGGTGGTGTGCATGGATTTCTAGGTAGATCCCATCTCTTGGAACTATTTCCAACACACAGTACATTATTTTCAACACACACTACACACACTACCTAGGCCGTATCCCTACACCACTCATCTCTAAAACACCACCCAGAAACCTAAAAAGCCTACTAACCCTACAACATTGTTTCTAACTCCCTATTGTCATGATTTCTCTTCTCTATCCAAGGTAAGAAACTCATGATTACTTAGCTTAAAAGAGATTTTTCTCTCTTTCCCTCTCATTTCTCTCTCTTCTCTTCTTCCCTAACAACCTTCCTCCAAAAAATCTCCAAATTCTCTAGCCCCTTCTCCTCCTTTTTCCTCTTAATCCATCCATTGAAAACCCATCTCATCCATCTATCTTGGTTCCTTGGAGCATTTAGAGCTTGGTGATCCAAGTTTTGGTGAAGATATTTAGGTGGGTGCTTCTTTATTCCATGCAATCTCCTTTCCATAGTGTATATCTTCTTCTTCTTTCATTCGAAAAGTGTAGGACCCACCAATCAATGGTGGAGATCCTACACAATTCCTTGGATGTGGCCAAATGGTTCATCTTATGCATGCATGTCCCATGCATAGGGTTTCCTCTTGATGGACCCCATCATGGAGGGTTCTCCACATTCCATAACATGATGGATCATCTAGACCCTTGCATCATAGTTGGGATGGTATCTCATCCATTCATCTCAAGTGTAGATCATGCATGATGAAGATCCACGGTAAAATATAGATGGAAATGCAATGTATGGGTGTGATTGTGTTGGGGAAGGCTCAATAGTGACGGAGCCTTCTCCCAATTGCCGGAATATTTTTTTTTCTCTTCTTTCACCTTTCCTATGATTGCTGATGATGTGTGTGGTCCACTTGGTGGGCCTGGATAGTCCAAAAAAGTCCAGCTAGGGTGGGACATCCATACCCACCTACACTATGGTTGGGTGTCCCATTTGCTAACCTTTATTGATGCATGCAAGTGTGGTAACTTTGGAATTTGTTTTGGACATTTGTGGGGCCCACTAGGGAAGGCCATAGCACCTAGTTCTTGGAGTATTTCTCCTTTTTATTTAACTTATATAATTAATTTTATCCAAGTACATGTTGCTGTCCAGAATTTTCTAGACAGTTTCTGGTTGATTTTGGACCAGATTTTGGGACTGTTTGGGGCACTATTCATAACCACCAAATATACTTTTCTGAAAGGTGGGGATCTTATCTTGATGTCCCCCAAATTTCAACCCCATCTGATATTCATTGGGGTCCCAAAGGTGTGGTCCAAGTGACGTGGACAGTCTGGGTTTTCTACACTGTTCCAACAGCAATCCACCCTGGACAGGTTATAATTCCAAAATTTATTAAAATAGTTTTGGGTGTGTAAAAAATTATAAAAAATTTACAGAAAGGTAGACCACCCATGGTGGGACCTAACTACAAAATTTTGGGGCCAATGGACACCTGTACACACCATAGTGGTGGCTGGACCGGCCCATTACAACATGGTGTCCAGATCAGTCCAATTTTCAGGACAGATTGATTTCTTTAAATGAATTAAAACATGTATATATATCCAAAAATTCTAAAATTTTATGAGGGTGTGGCCCACCTGTGGGAGTATCACTCTGTAAAATTTTAGCCCCAACTGACCTCATTTGGGCATCCAAAAGAATGGGCCAAGATAGTTGGACTGATAGATTTTCTGCTGTGCAGTCCAGCAATATGCCTTGATAAAACCATAATTCAAAAATATTTCATTTGATGGTGGGCCACCGTTTTGAGTTTCCTATCATTGTATGCATGATGAGGGGCCTTGGCCCTCAATTTTCACAGTTTTAGAGGCCCTGGATCCACTCCAATGGAGTGCCCAAATTTAGTACAACAACATGTTATAATTATGCTTGGCCTTTGGGCTGAAATTTTGAGGAGTGAGGCCCACCACATTGTGAAGATTTTAGAGGGAATAATTTATACCTTTAATTCCTTAAATGTTGGGCTTAATAAATACACTTTTGAGGCCTACCACAGTTGAACTTAATTGGGTCCACGAATGTAGCTAGTTGTTGAACTCTTTAGGCCCAATTGAGCTGGAACTTTCCAGATAGGCCCATTGAACTCTTGGGCCATTTTACCATACTATTGTGTTGGGTTAGTAGGCTGGATTACACAAGTAGATGGGCCCTTGGTTGCCCACCTAATCAACTTTAATACTTGGGCTCGGTTGTAGGCCCAACTTACTTGACTAAGAGCATGACATTTGCCTACATGGTTTCAGCAATGGGCTACCCACTAGGACACAACAATATATGGGATTAGTGGCCTTTATATTGGGCCCTAACCTTTCCCCTATGGGCCCATAGTGGTATATATGGGTTGGGCTATGTGTGTTTCCCTTGGACCCATGTTTTGGATAGGCCTTGGGCCGCATTTCTAAAGCCCAACTTGAGTGTTTGTGGTATGATTATGGCTGCCCATTTCTTATTTCTGATGTTGTGTGGGCCTTGGGCCTTGATCCATGATCAATTAGAGATGGGCTACCTCTTAGGGACCAATTATGGTTGGATGCCCACATTGGTGGCCATAAGGTAGGCCCATAGGCTTCTATGGGTGGTTAAAGGCCCACCATAGACCCTTGCTAGGCCCGTTTAATCTCTTTAGGCCCATACCATTGTTCTCCTTAGTCTCATGGGCTACCCCAGGTATATGGGCCCAACTAGAGGTTATATTCCTTATAAGGAATTGGTTAAGTACCTAAACCCTTCATGGTTAGGTAGAGAGTTCAACTTCACCTCATTAGCACCCCTATTCATCTTCATGGCCCACTCTCATACGCATCATATGCATGCTTGGTTGAGGTGAGATTGGCCATAGTTGTGCCATTGTGTAGGACATGTTGGTATTTCCTCTAGAGATGGATGCTTGGGATTGATGCATGGGTGATTGTGTGATTCATGCATCTGGCATTGCATAACTTGTGGATATCTGCCCTTACTTCATCAGGGCCTTACCTCCACAGGGCTATTCGTGGATGGCCGTATGTCTAGACACCGAAAATATTAGTTGAGCATACCGGGTGCATAGGATGCCCATGGGTGAAATTTTTAAAACTTTCATGGTACCAAGGATCTGCTCCAACGCCATGATCGGGTGGAATACATGAGCGCACGAGGGCCTTATACTGTTAGGCCGCGACTCCCACTGTCATGTAGTCGGTTAGATAGGGGTGTAGCCTTACCTGCTTGGTGTGAGGAGGTATTGCTAGGCTAAGTCTGACCAGCTCGTAAATGGGTCCGCTACCTTCAGGCCTTGTTGGTGAATGGTTATCCACAGGCGGGTAGTGAGGTCTCTTATGCTTATTTGACTATGTGAGGTCTGCAGAACGGCAGTCATTCAGCAGTGTAATGGACCCCGGTGACTTTCTCATAATTGAAAATGTACTTGACTTATGGTTTGGATATGAGCACTGACATTACTTGCATCGCATTAGCATTGGCTGTACAAGCCCCCCCTTCATGCATTGCCATGGTATGACACCCATTACTCATTGCATCGTGTTCATGGTAAGCCTTGGTAAAGCTAGTGATATGCTCATTGATCATGCTTCTCTCCTTATACCTCCTACTATTCTTCTGTGCACCATTGTCACACACTTACACCACCCTCTAAGCTTTTATAAGCTTATGCACGATTGATGCGTATAGGAGACTCTAAGTAGGCGCCGTAATAGCAGAGCGTGGAGTAGAGTTGAGCAGTGAGGACTCTAGTGTTGCTGATTTCTCTCTTTTCCTTTTATTCTCATGTATGTCTTTTTGGACCTTATGGATGATGTAAAAGTTCAAATTTATAGTGGATTTTACGATGTGTGCCTTTGTTATTCTCAGATGTACTTGTTGTGATCTTGGGTATGCTCGTATTGGAAATGATTATACTGTTATGAAAATTCTCCTTGTAGGATCCCAGGATCAGAACCTACTTCAGGACCCGAGAATGGGGTACTATGGAGGCTGTTACGGCCAGAACCGGCCATCGGGTTCCTTGTGATTTCGGTTACCAAGTCTGGGGCGTGACATGTCTATCGTATTATTGGATTCCTCTGTTGTCATCTATTGTAATTCTTCATTATTCTCTAGATATCTCGCATATTCTAGAGAAGCAACCTATTAGTATTCATACAAGTGGCTAGCATAATCACTAATGTTTTAGCTGATGGATGGGGACTCCTTTTTTGTATGTTGCCAATAAAAAAAAATGCTATATTTTGGTTGTGGATCAATTTTATTGTTTCCCGATGTCTATTGTTCTTCAAAATTTGCCATTTAAAATTTTTTTTTTCCATTTTGGCAGAAACAAGGCATATCAGTTCTAAATGATGCAATTAAAGCTTGCACGGAAGAGATAGACCAGCACAAGGGGAAACTTGTAGTGAAGGAGGCACCTAGAGCTGTGAGTTATATTCTCATTGATAAATCTCTATTTGAACATAAAAGTTTTAAGCTGCTTTTGGATGCACTACTGAACTGAGTTGCAATAATTAGTTTGTGTTTGGAAAGCTCTAAAATTGATGTTCAGCGCTATTTCCACCGTGCCTAATTGAGGTTGAGGTTTGCAACTATTTGAAAAAGACAATGTGTAATGGACAGTTCGCTTGATGTATTTTTTTCTATTTGGCAAACCAGTTTGAAATCACCATTCAGCTTTGTTCTTGTATAATAAGAGCTGAATGGGAGTTGAGCCAAGTAGGCCCATGTAGCTAGAGTTGAAAGAAGGTAATCGCTGGAACCTGATGTTTTATGTGTCAGATCTAGAGTCATGGATAATCACAAAAGAAAGGATAACGTCTTGGGCTTGCTCCACACAAGCCTAATGCATCACACCCTAAGTCATTACACTAGTGAAAAAATATTTTATGTTGCAGTAAACACCTGTAAAATGCATCGTTTGGTTTTGCTGTTCACATTTTACAGATGAATGATGAGCTCATAATAGAATAAGCCACTCTCTCAATGGGGCTTGTAGACTGCAGTCATATCAAATCACCATCATTAGTTGTTTGAGGACACAAGTCTACAAATTCACTAATTTTTAATATTATAATTTTAAAAGAAAAACTCACAAGGTTCCTCAAGGGAGTCGGATGTTGAATCCTACTACTGATCTGTTTTTCCAATTTGACCATTTCCACTCTATGAACCTAAATAGTGTAGTGTCCTGATTTTTAGTCCACAGAACATCCATTGGCTCCCACCTTATGCACTCCCCTAGGATTTAAGATCCCACTCTTCAGAGTAGCCTTTTCATTTCCCAATCTAAGAGTATTCATGTTATCTTGGTCTAATGGTGTATTAATGTCTCACTTTTCATGGGTAACTTCTCCATATCACAAATGTCCAAGTCATAGGCCCTTTATGTCAATAGTGAGATGCTTTTGCATATTCAATTTCTATATTTCTTATTTACCTATTTGGATGCCACACTTCCTCACATTCGGCTTTCACTCACACACAATCTTTATGTGTCCCTCATTTCATGAGTCCTGTCTCTTGCCTCAACAACTACTATAACTTGATGATAGTATATAAGTTCACTTTCATTTGATTGTCAGGTACAAGGTGCCGAAGGTCTTGTTGTTAGAGTGGTCTTATCCATCAACAAGAAATTGGAAGTGAAACCACGATTTTTGGACATCTTTAAAAACGAAGACTACCCATCAGAATTCTCATAAAGATCAAAGGTGTATATCTTACTCTCTTAGAGGAATCATTAGGACTAGTCATTTCGGAAACGGTTTCCAAGGATTATTATTTAGCTTCCCAGCACTCAATAATTATCCACTAGCTGTCACATATGGTCCAGTCCACCTTTGAAAGGAGATGATTATATACTAAATTGTCATCTTGAGACGCAGAAGTTGCCAAAATCTGATAGGCTGAGAGAGTAGTGAGCACGACAGTTTTTATTTATACATGTTCATATGTGTGTATGTGTGTACAAACACATGTTTCTCGTTATCTAACATCAGTCTAATGTTGTTTAAATGATCTCTCATGTACCGATCCATGCTACATAAAGCTCTCAAGGAGAATATTGTGGTGGAGCGCACTGATTTATATGATCGTTTCTTTGTGCTTGTTGACGAGTGCAAGGTCAAAGCAAGTGTGACTCATTTGCCATATTTTGATGGTGACTACTTGCCGGATGTTATTGAAGACAGTATAAATGTTCTCCAACAAGAAGAAGATGAACGAAAAGCGCAGAGGAGGGGAAGAAAGCCTATAAGTAGAAGGGCTCTGAGAGCTATTGGTTATGATAGCCTTTCTGGTGACACCTCAAAGGATATTCTACTAATGCAGAAGGTAAATCTTTCTGAATCTTTTCCTTTCCTTCTCTTTATATTAACTTAATTAAGAGCTCTTTAGCATTTAGGACAACCATGTGGCTGTCAACGCACCCTTTAAATCTAAGCAATTTTTCACTGTTGTTCATGCACATAGACAGAAAATGCTTGCAATGAATGTTTATAAGTACTTGATAATTTTAGAGTCCATGGTTAGAGTTTGGGCTGAAAGTACGAGTGCTGGAGCCGATGCTTTCGGAGTCCAAACTCATTCTTTTGAAAAATAGAAAAATGGGAATATTAGTAAATAGGGATTTTCTTGTTAAGAAGAAAATGGAAGGTAAAGAAGAGACATAACTGAAACTTTGCACTGTGAAAAGTAATATTAACCATCTTATTTTCCCCGTTAAATTTGACGTCAAGGAAATGGACCTTTTCCAGAAAATCATGGATTTAAAACCATTAAATCCTTCTCAGAAATCTGAGTTTATTGAAAAATAGAAAAATGGGAATATTAGTAAATAGGGATTTTCTTGTTAAGAAGAAAATGGAAGGTAAAGAAGAGACATAACTGAAACTTTGCACTGTGAAAAGTAATATTAACCATCTTATTTTCCCCGTTGAATTTGACGTCAAGGAAATGGACCTTTTCTAGAAAATCATGGATTTAAAACCATTAAATCCTTCTCAGAAATCTGAGTTTATTGAACTGAATTAAATTATTACAATTCAATTTTTGTTGAATATCCAAACGCAAGGTTTCCATGACTTAAGCAAATGAATTCATTTTAACCCATTTTGTTGAATATCTAAACGCAATGATTTTTATTTATTATTTATTATTATTATTATTATTATTATTATTTTGTGATATTCAATAACTTTTCAGAATTCATATGTAGGTGCATACTTGTGCTCATTCACATAGACTTTGACTATCTTTCTTAAATTTCTTTAGGTTTTCTAATTTTTGTATCTAATTTTGAATTTCTAGGCCCTAAAATAAGATTCGAGGTGTCCACCTGGAATTGTGTGGATGACCAATTTATTTATGATCATGATGAAGCTGTCAATTTCCTATGGACAGCATTGGAGGGTCCTGGCCATTTGGACAGGCAGTGTTTATGTATTTGCTTGAAATTAATGGAGCAGACCCGAATGTGCGTCGGAGCTATCCGAATGAGAGGGGGTCCATGGAAGGTGGGAACCGTTGTTATGACCATGATGAAGCTGTCCATTTCCTATGGACAGCGTTGGAGGGGCTTGACCATTTGGACAGGCCGTGTTTATGTATTTGCTTGAAATTAATGGAGCAGACCCGGATGTGTGTCGGAGCTATCCGAATGAGCGGGGGTCCCTGGAAGGTGGGAACCGCTGTTATGACCACGATGAAGCTGTCCATTTCTTATGGACAGCATTAGAGGGGCCGTGCCATTTGGACAGGCCGTGTTTATGTATTTTCTTGAAATTAATGGAGCAGACCCGGATGTGCGTCAGAGCTATCCGGATGAGCAAGGGTCTTTAGAAGGTGGGAACCGTTATTATGACCATGATGAAGCTGTCCATTTCCTATGGACAACATTGGAGGGGCCTAGCCAATTGGAGCAGGCCGCTTTTATATCTGTATTTGCAGGGACCACACCCTTAACCTAAACCATACCCTAAACCTATAACCTAAACCTATTCTCAATTCCCTAAAGCTATAACCTATAACCTATAACTTAAACTAAAACTTATAACCTTAACCTAAACCAAAACCTACAACCTAGACCTTAACATATAACTTATAACCTATAACCTAACCTTAACCTAAACTTATAACCTCAACCTAAACCTATAACCTAAATTGTCACGCCCCAAACTCGGAAACCGGGCTCACAAAATTCCCGATCGCCGAATCTGGCGCCGACAGCCTCCGTAGAACCCCATTCTCGGCTCCCAGCGCCCATTCGCCAGGTTCCGATCCTGGGATGCTACAAGGAGGATTTTCAACATCAGTTTGATTCGTAATAAGCATAACTAAAGGCATAACCCACAAACAACAACCAAAAACTCCATCACATTTCCACTATAATCAAAAACTTTACAGGTACAATGAGCATAAGGGAAATACAATGAAGATAGACCAAAAACTCCAAAAGAAAATCAGCCACGCGTCCAAGCCTCAGCGCTGCTGCGATCCAACGTCACCTGCACGCAACGGTCGTGCATAAGCTTATAGAAAGCTTAGAGGGTGGTGAAAGTGTATGCTCAAGGTGGTAATGTAGTTATGCAGTAACAGAGTAATGCGGAACATGCTGATGAATGCTAAGAATCCCATTGGCCGTACCAAGGCCATGCGGTGCAAGGAATGATGTCGGCCATACCAAGGCCATGCAATGCGAAATGCAAGTCAAGCATACAATCCTCATCTAAGTCCACATATCAATACGGCTCAAATCTGGAATATCACCGGGGTCTAGTACACTCCAAACCAGATTGCCGCCCCATCGCGCGCAATAAGGTGAATGGAAAAGACCTCACTATCCGCCTGCCAATATCGGGCTCGGCTCGTCAATAGCGGACCCATTCCTCGAGCTGGTCAAACTCAGCCTAGCATTGCCCCCTACTCTCGGGCGGGTAAGGCCGCACCCCCTTCCAACCGACCACGACACAGTGGAAAACGCAACCGTCTGGTAATCGGCAATCAGCGCTCATGCATCCACTCGGTCTAGACGTTGGAGCAACCTCCTGGTACCATAAGGGTTTAGGGACTTTCACCCAGGGATATCTATCGCACCCCATGTAGAACAATATTTCCGGTATCCAATCCTGCCAACCACGATACGCGTATGGCCACGGCCCTGATGTCGCTAGGGCGTACAGTATCCATATCACACAATGCGAATGCATGAATCACACTAATCAGTCATGCAGCAATCCTGCGCGTATCGTGCGCTCATGTAGGGCAACATCCCCTATACGGGAGTCCCTAAACAATCTACCCAAAGACTTATGCTATGATCAGTCATCTCTCATATCAAGCATACATATGATGCATATGATCATGAATCATGGAATTTAAACATGCTATATAGGATGGATGACATGCATAACGAAGGTGGGCCTAGACGACCTGCACATAACACGCATGGGCCGATCAATGGGCCCTAGGGAGAGTCATAATGCGGACATTTAACCAACATTATACTTGCAATGTGGACGCCAAACCAACATTGCTCCCAAGGCATATTGTCATAAATCATGTCGGGATTGCACATTGCAATGGACCTTTGGTATATCCCATTGGGCCTTCAATACATCAAATGAGCCGTATCATATGGGCCTATATTCATTAAGCGGGCCGCACCAATGGGCCTTATGTACATTGCAATGGGCTATAACCCGGGGGCTTCAGAACATATCAAATAGGCCTAAGCTTATGGGCCTTACACGTGTCAAATGGGCCTCGACAGTTGGGCTCCATATGTACATCAAATGGGTCTACTCACCTGGGCCTTATATGTATCAAATGGGCCTCACCAATTGGGCCCCATGTGCACATCAAATGGGCCTCAACTCATTGGCCCCATTACATCAAATGGGCCTCGACCCATGGGCCCCTAATACATTAAATGGGCCTCGACCCATGGGCCTTATATATACATCAAAGTGGGCCTCAACCATGGGTCACAAGTACTGAGGCGGGCCTCCCACCATCAATAAATTATATATAATATAATATATATACACACATATATATATATGTATATATAACATATAATATTATATATAATATAACATTATATATATACACATAACATATATTATATATAATATAATATTATATATATACATATAACATATATTATATGTAATATAATATTATATATAAATATATATACACACACCAGCACACACATGCACCCACATACACACGCGCACACACACAGGTGGGCTCCACTCAGTGACGGTGGAGATAAACACGTACATCACTATGGGCTCCATGTGGGGCCCACCATAATGTTTATATTCCATCAGCCGTTGATAAGGTCCAGAGACCTAGATGGAGGGTGAAAATAAATTTCACCCCGATCCAAAACTTCGTGGGCCAAAAAGGTTCCAAGAGAGTCTAATTCACTCTGTTTCCTTTGATGTGGGCCACTTGAGTCTTGGATCGAGCAATTTTGGGGTGGGCCCATGTCGATAGTGGCCCACCCGATGAACGGGTTAGATGGCACATAAACGCTAGGGGGCCTACGGCCACTGGGTGGTCAGACGGACGTCCGTCCGCCCGACGCTGTGGCGCAGGCGCCGTCGCGCTATCGACACAAGGAACGTGTTGTTGCAGTTTTTTTTTTTTTTTTTTTTTAATTTTTTAAGGAATTAGCAGGTGGGGTCCATATCCAGGGAATCCACGCCATCCAGTGCTCTTCCATGGCTCACCACGAGCAGTTCAAGTCCAATATCGGACATGTTTTGACGTATAGGAAGTTAGGGAAGGTTTCAATGGTGAAAACCGCCATTTGGTATGGTATGGCCCGCCCGAAGGTCTGATTAACCCCATCTTTTGGCTCAACGCCTAAAACAGGTTTGGGAAGAGAATGAACGGCATGGATTTAATACATACATCAAGGTGGAGCCTACACAAGTGGGCCATCCCCAAACCAAGCTAACATTTACATTTCCCATGAAACGTCCAGCGTCCCTGGACGCTGGACTCTATAAATACACTAGAGGTGGGCCTTGCTTATGTGGGCCACCTCATGGAGGATGGCGTGGATACTACACACAAAGTGGGCCCACTTGTAGATGGCTTGGAAAGGATGCATGTTTCAGGGTGGGATCCATCCAAGTGGGCCATACAACCCTGTTATGATCACACATATAAAAAGGAAAGGAAATAGAGAGGGAGAGAGAGAGATAGAGAGTGAGACCGTGTGATGGAGGGACCCCGGCACTATGGGCCCTCCCTTGCACTAACTCATACATCAAGTGGGTCCTATTTTATGTGGCCCATTAAAATTAAATCCAACGGTGGAGATCCCTTCTCCACCAAATTAAACGGTCTAGATGACCCTAAATATTCAAGAAGATAAACATCATGATGGGGTCCATGGAGGATGGCCCCGTCATGAAATGATCATGATGATCCAAGTGGGCCATCGGCCACACCTTAGGGTCCAAAGCGAGATCCAAACCATTGATCGGTTGGCCTCACTTGGCCCATCTTAAAAACATCAAAAACTATCCTATCCAAACACCCACCGCTAGATCTTCTTGCTCCCTTGGCTTCCTTAGCTCCTTGTGCTACCCTTTGATGGAGGAAGATGAAAAATGGATGGTTGAGATGAGAGATGAAGGGGTGGGAAAGGTGGACCTCACAAATGAAGTTTTCTCACCATGGGGGACTCATACGTATGGTGCTCTCTCTTGGATTGGATTTTTGAAAAAATGAATAAGAGAGATAGTTGTAAAGGGGGAGAGAGAGAGAGAGAGAGAGAGAGAGATGGGTGATGGAGTGATGGGGGATGGTTTGGGTTGAAAATTGTAAAAGGAGGTATGGTTGATGTTGAAAATGGGAAAAAGAGGAGTGGTGAGGTGGAAAGAGGGTAGACTTTTGTAAAAGGTGGAGATGGGTTGTTGTACTTGAGGTATGGGATGCTTTAATGGTTGATTGATGGGACTAATTGTAGAGATTCCCTCGAAATCCGCAACAAGCGGTGTTTCTTCGGAATAAACGCTGATCGGCATCTTCTTGCCTGGGTATCGGTTCGGTGCGCAAGTCACGGCGTTGGAACCGCGGCGACGACGCGGTCGCTATGATATAACTTTCGGACCAAGTCGACGTCGGTGCGCGGGACCTGGCTTAGGATCGTGCGCAAACACCGAATACGGTGCGAAGGTTGCCGGAATTTGACCGGAAGGACCGCGGAAGCTAACGAAATAGTACGGATTAGGACATGGGTCTTACATAAATGTATTCTCAAATTCCTAAACCTATAACCTATAACCTATAACCTAAATTTAAACCTTAACCTATTCTCAATTCCCTAAAGCTATAACCTATAACCTATAACCTAAACCTAAACCAAACCTAAACCTATAACTTAAACCTATATCCTTAACCTAAACCTAAAACTTATAACTTAAACCTAAACCAAAACCTATAACCTTAACCTAAACCAAAACTTATAACCTAAACCTAAAACCTAAACCTATAACCTATAACTTATAACCTATAACCTAAACCTAAACCTAAAACCTAAACCTATAACCTAAACCTATAAACTAAACCTATAAACTAAAACCTAAACCTAAACCTAAACTTAAAACCTATATGTATTCTCAAATCCCTAAATTTAAACCTACACCAAATCCTAATCTCAACTCTCTAACCTAAACCTAAACCTAAACTTGAAAACCCTAATCTAAAGACAATCCTAAACCCAAACCCATTTTCCAAAACCTAAACTTAACCTATTCTCAATTCCCTAAACCTATAACCTATAACCTAAACCTAAACATAAACCTTAACCAAAACCTACAACCTAAACGTTAACTTATAACCTAAACCTTAACCTATAACCTATAACCTAACCTTAACCTAAACCTATAACCTAAAACCTAAACCTAAACCTAAACCTATAACTAAAAACCTAAACCTAAACCTAAAACCTAAATGTATTCACAAATCCCTAAACATAAACCTACACCTAATCCTAATCGAAACTCCCTAACCTAAACCTAAACCTAAACTAGAAAACCCAAACCTAAACCCGATCCCGAACCCGAACCCGATTTCCTAAACCTAAACCTTGACCTATTCTCAATTCCCTAAAGCTATAACTATAACCTATAACCTATAACCTAAACTTATAACCTATAACCTAACCTTAACCTAAACCTAAACTTATAAACTAAACATATAAACTAAAACCTAAACCTAAACCTAAAACCTAAATGTATTCTCAAATCCCTAAACCTAAACCTACACCTAATACTAATCTTAACTCCTTAGCCTAAACATAAACTTGAAAACCCAAACCTAAACCCGAACCCAAACCCGATTTTCTAAACCTAAACCTTAACCTATTCTCAATTCCCTAAACCTTAACCTATAACCTAACTTAAACCTAAACCTATAACCTACACTTATAACCTAAAACCTAAATGTATTCTCAAATCCCTAAACCTAAACCTACACCTAATCCTAATCTCAACTACTTAACCTACACTTAAACTTGAAAACCCAAACCTAAACCCGATCCCGAACCCGAACCAGATTTCATAAACCTAAACTTTAACCTATTGTCAATTCCTTAAAGCTATAGCCTATAACCATAACCTATAACCTAAACCTAAACCTAAACCTAACGAAAACCTATAACCTAAATCTATAACCTTAACCTAAACCTAAACCTAAACCAAAACCTATAACCTTAACCTAAACCAAAACCTATAACCTAAACCTTAACCCATAACTTAAACCTAAAACCAAAACCTAAACCTATAACCTAAACCGATAAACTAAAACCTAAACCTAAACCTAAACATAAAACCTAAATGTATTCTCAAATCCCTAAACCTAAACCTATACCTAATCCTAATCTCAACTCCGTAACCTAAACCTAAACCTAAACTTGAAAACCCTAACCTAAACCCGATCCTGAACCCGAACTGAATTTCTTAAACCTAAACCTTAACCTATTCTCAATTCCCTAAAGCTATAACCTATAACCTATAACCTAAACCTAAACATAAACCTTAACCAAAACCTATAACCTAAACGTTAACCTATAACCTAAACCTTAACCTATAACCTATAACCTAAACCTAAACCTAAACCTATAACCTATAACCTAAAACCTGAACCTAAACCTAAACCTAAACCTAAACCTTAACCTAAACCTAAAACCTAAAACCTTAACTTAAACCTATAACCTAAACCTATAAACTAAAACCTAAAACCTAAATGTATTCTCAAATCCCTAAACTTAAACCTTCACCTAATCCTAATCTCAACTCCCTAGCCTAAACCTAAACTTGAAAACCCAAACCGAAACCCGATCCTGAACCCGAACCCGATTTCCTAAACCTAAACCTTGACCTATTCTCAATTCCCTAAAGCTATAACCTATAACCTAAACCTATAACCTTAACCTAAACTTAAAACTTAAACCTAAACCTAAAGCAAAACCTATAACCTTAACCTAAACCAAAACCTATAACCTAAAACCTATAACTTGTAACCTAAACTTATAACCTATAACCTAACCTTAACCTAAACCTAAAACCTAAACCTAAACCTATAAACTAAACCTGTAAACTAAAACCTAAACCAAAACCTAAAACCTAAATGTATTCTCAAATCCCTAAACGTAAATCTACACCTAATCCTAATCTCAGCACCCTAACCTAAACCTAAACCTAAACTTGAAAATCCAAACCTAAACCCGATCCCGAACCCCAACACAATGTCCTGAACCTAAACCTTAACCTATTCTCAATTCCCTAAAGCTACAACCTATAACCTAAACCTAAACCTAAACCTAAACCTAACCTAAACCTATAACTTAAACCTAAAACCAAAACCTATAACCTAAACCAAAACCTATAACCTAAACCTATAACCTTAACCCAAACCTAAAACCTAAACCTAAACCTAAAACAAAACCTATAACCTTAACCTAAACCAAAACCTATAACCTATAACCTAAAACTAAACCTAAACCAAAACCTATAACCTTAACCTAAACCTAAACCTTAACTTATTCTCAATTCCCTAAAGCTATAACCTATAACCTACAACCTAAACCTAAACCTAAACCTAAAACCTAAATGTATTATCAAATCCCTAAAACTAAACCTTAACCTATTCTCAATTCCCTAAAACTTAACCTATAACCTAATTTAAACCTAAACCTATAACCTACACTTATAACCTAAAACCTAAATGTATTCTCAAATCCCTAAACCTAAACCTACACCTAATCCTAATCTCAACTCCTTAACCTAAACCTAAACTTGACCTGAACCTAAACCCGATCCCGAACCCGAACCTAAATTCCTAAACCTAGATCTTAACCTATTCTGAATTCCCTAAAGCTATAACTCATAACCTAACTTAAAGCTAAACTTATAACTAACACTTATAACTTAAACCTAAACCTATAACCTAAATGTATTCTCAAATCCCTAAACCTACTCCTACACCTGATCCTAATCTCAACTCCTTAACCTAAACCTAAACTTGAAACCCCAAACTTAAACCTGAACCCGAACCCGATTTCCTAAACATAAACCTTAACCTATTCTCAATTCCCTAAACCTTAACCTATAACCTAGCTTAAACCTAAACCTATAACCTACACTTATAACCTAAATCTAAACTTATAACCTAAACCTAAAACCTAAATGTAATCTCAAATCTATAAACTTGAACCTAAAACCTAAATGCAATCTCAAATCCCTAAACCTAAACCTACCACCTACACCTAATCCTAACCTCAATTCCCTAACCTAAACCTAAACCTAAACCTAAACTTGAAAACCGAAAACTAAACCCGATACCGAACCTGAACCAGAACCTGATTTCTTGAACCTAAACCTTAACCTACTCTCAATTCCCTAAAGCTATAACCTATAACCTAAACCTAAACATAAACCTAAATCTAAACCTAAACCTTAACCTAAACCTAAACCTATAACCTTTACTTAAACCAAAACCTATAACCTAAACCTAAACCTTAACCTATAACCTATAACCCATAACCTATAACCTAAACTTATAACCTATAACCTAACATTAATCTAAACCTAAAACCTAAACCTAAACCTAAACCTATAACCTATAACCTAAAACCTGAACCTAAACCTAAACCTAAACCTAAACCTTAACCTAAACCTAAAACCTAAAACCTTAACTTAAACCTATAACCTAAACCTATAAACTAAAACCTAAAACCTAAATGTATTCTCAAATCCCTAAACTTAAACCTTCACCTAATCCTAATCTCAACTCCCTAGCCTAAACCTAAACTTGAAAACCCAAACCGAAACCCGATCCTGAACCCGAACCCGATTTCCTAAACCTAAACCTTGACCTATTCTCAATTCCCTAAAGCTATAACCTATAACCTAAACCTATAACCTTAACCTAAACTTAAAACTTAAACCTAAACCTAAAGCAAAACCTATAACCTTAACCTAAACCAAAACCTATAACCTAAAACCTATAACTTGTAACCTAAACTTATAACCTATAACCTAACCTTAACCTAAACCTAAAACCTAAACCTAAACCTATAAACTAAACCTGTAAACTAAAACCTAAACCAAAACCTAAAACCTAAATGTATTCTCAAATCCCTAAACGTAAATCTACACCTAATCCTAATCTCAGCACCCTAACCTAAACCTAAACCTAAACTTGAAAATCCAAACCTAAACCCGATCCCGAACCCCAACACAATGTCCTGAACCTAAACCTTAACCTATTCTCAATTCCCTAAAGCTACAACCTATAACCTAAACCTAAACCTAAACCTAAACCTAACCTAAACCTATAACTTAAACCTAAAACCAAAACCTATAACCTAAACCAAAACCTATAACCTAAACCTATAACCTTAACCCAAACCTAAAACCTAAACCTAAACCTAAAACAAAACCTATAACCTTAACCTAAACCAAAACCTATAACCTATAACCTAAAACTAAACCTAAACCAAAACCTATAACCTTAACCTAAACCTAAACCTTAACTTATTCTCAATTCCCTAAAGCTATAACCTATAACCTACAACCTAAACCTAAACCTAAACCTAAAACCTAAATGTATTATCAAATCCCTAAAACTAAACCTTAACCTATTCTCAATTCCCTAAAACTTAACCTATAACCTAATTTAAACCTAAACCTATAACCTACACTTATAACCTAAAACCTAAATGTATTCTCAAATCCCTAAACCTAAACCTACACCTAATCCTAATCTCAACTCCTTAACCTAAACCTAAACTTGAAAACCCGAACCTAAACCCGATCCCGAACCCGAACCTAAATTCCTAAACCTAGATCTTAACCTATTCTCAATTCCCTAAAGCTATAACTCATAACCTAACTTAAAGCTAAACTTGTAACTAACACTTATAACTTAAACCTAAACCTATAACCTAAATGTATTCTCAAATCCCTAAACCTACTCCTACACCTGATCCTAATCTCAACTCCTTAACCTAAACCTAAACTTGAAACCCCAAACTTAAACCTGAACCCGAACCCGATTTCCTAAACATAAACCTTAACCTATTCTCAATTCCCTAAACCTTAACCTATAACCTAACTTAAACCTAAACCTATAACCTACACTTATAACCTAAATCTAAACTTATAACCTAAACCTAAAACCTAAATGTAATCTCAAATCCATAAACTTGAACCTAAAACCTAAATGCAATCTCAAATCCCTAAACCTAAACCTACCACCTACACCTAATCCTAACCTCAATTCCCTAACCTAAACCTAAACCTAAACCTAAACTTGAAAACCGAAACCTAAACCCGATACCGAACCCGAACCAGAACCTGATTTCTTAAACCTAAACCTTAACCTACTCTCAATTCCCTAAAGTTATAACCTATAACCTAAACCTAAACATAAACCTAAATCTAAACCTAAACCTTAACCTAAACCTAAACCTATAACCTTTACTTAAACCAAAACCTATATCCTAAACCTAAACCTTAACCTATAACCTATAACCCATAACCTATAACCTAAACTTATAACCTATAACCTAACATTAATCTAAACCTAAAACCTAAACCTAAACCTATAAGTGTAGGTTATAGGTTTAGGTTTAGGTTAAGGTTGTTTTTCTTTTCATTTGTCTGGATCACCTCTCATATGTTCTCTCTTTTCATTTGTTTTTTTCCATAAGATTGTTTGTGTTTGGATGGATGCGGATTATGTTTGGATGAATGTAGTTTATGTCTGGATGAATTTACGTAGTTTGGGTTTAGATGGATGTGAATGTGAATATGATGAAATATATTATATAACATGTGTATATCAGGAAGAATATGATGAATTATATTCTAACAGGTGTATATCAGGAAATTTGAGATGGAATATTTTTTTTTTTAAAGAGACTTTTACCTGCGAAATATTTCATGGGTAAAAGTGTTTTTTAGCGATGCATATTTTCGTTGCTAAAAGTCCTATCCTGGTTTTTAGCTACGAACATTTTCGTAGCTAAAAGTAATCCATTAGATTTCCAAAGCCATTAGCGACGAAAATATTCGTCGTTAAAAGTCTCATCCAGGATTTTTAGCTACAAAAAATTTTGTAGCTAAAAGTAATCCATTCCAAATTTGTGAAAATTTGTTTGCAGCCTTTAGCGACGAAAATACTCGTTGCTAAAAGTCTCATCCAGGACTTTTAGCTACGAAAATGTTCGTAGCTAAAAGTAATCCATACCAATATTTTGAAATTTTGTTTGTAGCCTTTGGCGATGAAAATATTCGTCGTGAAAAGTCTCATCTAGGATTTTTAGCTACGAAAATTTTCTTCGCCAAAAGTCTCATCCCTGATTTTTAGCTACGAAAATTTTGTAGCTAAAAGTAATCCATTCCAATTTTTTGAAAATTTGTTTGTTGCCTTTAGCGACGAAAATTTTTATCGGTAAAAGTCTCATCTAGGGTTTTTAGCTATGAAAATTTTCATAGCTAAAAGTAATCCATTCGAATTTTTGAAAAAATTGTTTATACCCTTTAGCGACGAAAATTTTCATCGCTAAAAGTCTCATCCATGATTTTTAGCTACGAAAATATTCGTCACTAAAAGTTTCGTCGCTAAAAGTCACTTTTAGTGACAAAAATTTATTTCTTCATTAAAAGTCACTTTTGGCGACGAAAATTTATTTCGTCAGTAAAAACCCTCTTTCTTGTAGTGTATATATCAGAAGTTAATCATACACATCAATTTTCAGCCCTTGGATCATTATAAAAGTGGCCCAATCGACAAATCAGCCCCTTAATCGTTGATTTTGGTGTCCATCAAGTGAGGAAAGCCCGTGAGTAGTTGTGGTACAACATTTCCCTTCATATAAACGAATTGGATTGCCCATATATGGACAAAATGTGAATTATGAAGACCTACTTTGGTATATGCTTTTCCTTAGGCGTTACCTTTTTAAGGCTTATCAACTCTTTTTAAAACTGTAGCTTCCGAATTACGCACTTTCCGCTATCCATCGTAACTCATAATTGGACCACAATTTGGCCTTATATGACTATGATGTCATACAAAATTTAGACCCGGATCTATGATCCTACACCAATGAATGATGACCACATTAAAGCCAATTCATTCCTTTTGGCAATAAGTGAAATTTCAGATGTGGGCCTTTCCCACCATCAATCAACCATCAAATTTTACCCAATTGTTTGCCTATCTTAATTACACATTTTCTCTAAAATTGGGCCCTGATCATTAAGCATCGACTGTTAATTAAGATCAAGTCCATTTTGGCACCCGCTACAAGAACTTTCAAGATAAACCTCTGTTCTACTTCATATTTTGGCCTATAGCCTAACATGACCCTGCAAAACAAAGGAACAGAGTGGATTTTCTAAAATGCCATCATAATGGATCCCACCTACCGCGTACATCAGAACCAAAAATTCAAAATGCTTTCACATTGTAATAGCGTCCGAAGAAGTTGTGTGCGTGAGAAATTCTCCCATTGAAACTCTCTTACTCATCTCCTCTATCATATCCAAACCGTCCAACCACCATTAAAGAGGATTCCAACACTTCTAAAAGAAGTGAGAGACAAGGAAGGTGCCAGGTTATTCGGTCATTTGGTGATTGGTTGTGGAAAACCATCCGGAACATGACTCTGTGAAAACCACCAATTAAAGCACATGGAACATTGGATTTGTGGGACCCACAAGCTCTCTATGGGCCATTTGAACCATCATCAATCATTAAATAAAAGGAATACACAATAACTGATAATCTATCATTACATATAGTCATCTTCCTTGCCGAGAAGCAACAGCTGTAGGAAGGTTGTTTAGAGTGATTTTGGATCACAACTGATCTTAGTAAGGCCCGGAAACATCGTAGAAATTCATGGAAACTGGAAAGGGATTGTGACAGTAGAAGGGAAGCATAAAATAACTCAACTCCCGAGGAAAAAAAGAACTCTCACACTGAGTCCATGAGAGGAGTCCACACTTTAATGCAACCCCGGGCCAGCCTCCTTACATATGGAAATCCCTTGCGAATAGTTATATAAACCCCACGCAACAACTATCCAGCAATAACAAGAGAATGGATAGAGAGAGAGAGAGAGAGAGAGAGAGAGAGAGAGAGAGAGAACAGAGGAACGGTAGGATAATAAATGAGGAAGGTCGAGTACCAATCAAAGTAGCAACTCGCTAAGCCACCGAGTTGAGCAAGATCTGGGATGGACTCCTTGTCAAATCAGAGGTAGGCCCAAGTCCAATTTCCCTTCATCTTTTATTTTCTTTTTCTTTTTCCTTTTTTTCAACAACCTACTATAAGATGTTTAGAATCAAGTTGAACTGAGTTGACTCGACTAGGAGATCCTGCTAAAAGTGAAGGTCGGGTCGGCTAAGGTTGAACAATAATTGCAGAAATCCTCTCCTTTACTAAACTCAATGATTAAAAAAAAAAAAGGTCATATGAGTAAGATGTATCCTAACCCTAGATCTTAAGTAGAATCTTAGTATTCGATCTAACCACCCAAATTGTTAAAAACTAGGTTAGAATTCAAATCCTACGGCGTATACTCACACTCGAGTAAGAAACGACATTAGAGGTGAGGGATTTTTCTTCAAAATTTACACTACATTTGATTCAACTATGTTTTCTTACATGTTTCATGCTTTTACTATTGTTTATCTTCATCATATGAATCATTGTTACATAATTCAAATCATTATGTTATTATCTTGCAACGCAAGTATTGTGTTTGAAATCACATACTAGTGGTCGATATATTATCATGGATGTAATGCATTTCGGGTAGTTGTCCTCTTGGTTGACACGTAATCCCATGGGTTGGGTTAGTGCTACACAATCGATATAAGTAAATCGCCATGCATGTTACATCACCTCTAGGATTGGACGCAGCAAATAATCGCTCCATGAACAAATAGTATCATGTAAATCTTCCAATCGCATGTTGTGTTGCCTTGAGATGTTTTCATAAATCCACGTTACATGTGATGGACCACACATACTTTGTTAAGCATGCATTTCTTATAGAATGTTTGCGCATGCCGAACCACTTGTATTTTTGCAATACGAGATGTATTGGGACCCTTTTGTTATTCTTATGAATCACTTGAATCATTTTAAACTTTAAATGACAACCACCACTATGCGTAGAGCATTGACCCTCTCTAACGATATAGATGTTACAGGTGAATTACAGGTTGATGATACAGATGACGACCATTCTGTGGAAGATATGTTCGAATAAAGAAGAAGAATACTGCACAATTTGCTTTTATTTATTTCTCTGCTGCTTACTTGAGACAATGTAATAAGCTCCGATTGAGAGGGCATTAAAAAATTAGTTAGACATTTTTTACTATAATGGAATAATAAATACAGTTGATTTTATTCCTGTGAATGGTTACTTTTGTGAAAGTAACTAGACATGATGTAAATAGAAAAAATAACAAGGTGTGATTTTAAAGCATCCAATGTTTATATTATTAACATCCGGAATTCTCGAGCACGAGTATATACTCGAGCCGTGAAAATTTGGGGTGTTACAAAATCTTCCTTATGGTAAATGGATTATTATTTTTAGGTGAGTTACATCTATAATGGAAATATAAAACATTAACATCCCATGACATCCATTTAATAAAAGGGAAACCCAAGCCTTACAAGGAAGGGTCACCAAAATTATATACATGTCACCCAAAATATCATCCAAAATACATAACAATTACATGCCCTTATGGGCTTATTACATTATTACCAATGGGCTAACACTACGTGAAAAATGGGAAAAAATGACGGATTTAAAGACGGTTCTAGACTGTCTCTAAAATTGCTTGGTTTAAAGACGCTTTAGAGACGGACGTAAACCGTCTCTAAATTTTTAGACGGCCCTTGACTGTCCTTATTATTGTCCTAAAAATTTGAACGATGAAAAATCATTTAAGATGGTCAAAAACCGTCGTTAACTGCAGATAAAAGACGACCATTGACCGTTGGGAATAAGAGAAGGGTCCCTGACCATCTTATATGGTGGAATTTGAGACGGTCAAAGACCGTCCCTATTAGAGACGATCATTGACCGTCTCTTACTAGTAATTTGAGACTGTCAAGGACCGTCTCAATTAGAGATGGTTGTTGGCCGTCTTTTCTTATAATTTGGGACTATCAAAGAGAGTCTGTATTAGGCACGGTTCTTAGCTGTCTCTGTTTGAGACCGTCAAGGACCGTCTCTATTAGAGACGGTCATTGGCCGTCTCGTACTGGTAATCTGAGACTGTCATTGTGAGACCTGTCCTGAGTTCGCATGTGTGCATTTGTGTGTGTGAGTATGCATCTCATGTATTTTGGTCCCGCGGTCCTACCGGTCAAATTTCAACGACCCGCGACCTTCGGATAGTGATTGCGGTCACCCTCGAGTTTGGTCATGTAGACCCAACTCGGATTGACCCAAGACCTATGCCATTCCGACCGCATCGTCGCCGCGATTCCAGTGCCGCGTCTCATGCGTAAATCCGGCATGTCCATCAAAAGTTATGGGCCGCGCATTATTTGGACCGTTGATTGCATTTTTGGTGGGACCCACCTGATTGCACATTTCCCCATGTGCACTATTCCCAATGTAAGCCACCTTTAGGCTAGCAATAATGGCTTCTTTTCTCAAGAAAACCATGATGAGATTGGCTTCTCTAGGCAATGATGAGCCACCTTATCCCATGAGCAATGATTATTTCTCTTTTCAAAAATTCATCTTTTTCTAAGAAAGCAATCATTTCAACTTGAGAAACTCTCTCATCTCCCTCTCTCTTTCTTCATTTCTCTCTTCTCCTCTTTGCAAATGTCCTCCATTGCTGAAATTTTCCAGCCCTCTATCCTCTTCTTCTCCCCTAGATCTAACCATCAAAGATCCATCATCACCATTGAACCTCCTTCCTTGAAGCTTAAGGAGCATGGTGGTTGAAGAATCTTGAAGATCTAACAAGTGGGTGAGCATGTAGGATAGATTGCATGATTCTTATTGTCATAGATCTTTTGTTGCTTCATATGGAGAGTGTAGGACTCACCACATCAATGGTGAAGGTCCACCACTCCTTGGATAAGGTCTTTTTAGCCATCACTTGCATGCATGTGATCTTGATGGGGCCATTCTCCATGGACCCCATCTTGATGAGATTTCCTTTATTCCTCTCTTCTCCACTTTCTATGGTTTGGATGTAATGATTATGTGGCCCACCTGATGTGCCATGCAACCAGAATTTTTAAATTTTAGGACATCCAGGCCCAAGTTGTTGGACACCCAGGCCCAACTGTGCTGCCTAGTTTTGCTGCTTGATTTGGAAAGCCTTTGGGCCTGATTTTATGGATTTTCTTAGGGAGGTGTTGGGCCTAGGAGTTGTGTGACACATCAGGGTGGACCCCACCTTATGGAATCTATGATTTATTTCCCATTTATTAAATTTTTGGGCTGATCTAGACAGCAACATGTTGCTGACCAGATTGTGGGAAAGGAATTTATGCTGTAATGTATGTGTTGTAGGCCTTGTTTGTGGTCTCATTTTTCCTGATTTCTTAGACTTCTCTTTGAGGTATGGACCCCACCTAAAAGTATGCTAAACCTCAGCTTCAAATGTCCCTATTTGATCACCCAAAAGGGTGGGCCAAGGAGGGTGGACGGTCCAGATTTTTCTGGACTGTCTAGCTACACTGTTTGCTGGAAACTCATAAATATCAGCCTGATTTTGAAATGCTGGGCCACCTTTGTGGACCCCACCTTACTGTATACTTGTATAGGAAGGTTGGCCTTGTATTTTTCCAAATTTACATAGACCTGGGCCCACTCAAATGGGGTGCTAAAGTCAGGGACAGCAGCATTGCTGCAGCAGGAAAATAAAAATCTGGACCTTGCTGTCCATAAATTGCATGAGTTAAATAAAATATTTTTACTATCCCAAAAATCCTAAATTTTTGTAGGGAGGTGTCCCACCCATAGTAGGACCTATCCAAAAAATTTCAGGGCCAAGGAATCCTATTTGGGCATCCAAAAGGGTGGGCCAACATACTGGACTGCCAGAAATTTCTGCTGTGCAGTCTAGCAGCATAATCCCATAAAAATAATATTAAAAAAAATAATTTCTAAGAAGGTGGGCCATATTTCTGGATTCCAACTTGTTTTAGGCTTGATGAGGGACCTTGGGTCCAAATTTCAGGAATTTTGGAGGCCCAGAACCCACCCATTGGATGGCCCAAATTCAGGACAGTTATATTCCAGCAATATTTCACCATGGATAGATTGTATTCTTTAAATTAATTTAAATACTTCTGAGTATCCTAAAATAATGAAAATTTACAGAGAGGTGGTCCACCCATGGTGGGACTCACCTACAAATTTTTGGGGCCAATGGAGCCCTATGTACACCGTGAAAAATGATGGAATGGCTCACCACGTCTAGGTGTCCCGATTCACCAGATTTTCTTAATGGTCTGATTTATTTAAATTAATTAAAATACTTCTGATCGTCCAAAAATCACAAAATTTTGACGATTCGTGGTCCACCTATGGGAGGACCATCTTATAAATTTTCATGGCCATCGGGCCCCTGTACTGATCGTAGTGTGGCCTACAAACTTGGGTCAGTTTTGGGTCATATACTCAGGCCCGTAGGACTACCCACCATGGGACGCCCCTACCTTGGGCTGTTGCTGGGCCTGTATTCCAGCAGCATGGCCCACTTCTAATGTGTGTTGTGCATTCCCCTCTCATCTGGTGGGACCCACTGTGATATGTGTGGGTCACCATGGGCTGGTAACCCATTGAATTACATAAATTTCTGGATTCCAGCAGGCCCAGGAAATGGGTGGGCTGAAATTCCAACAAGGGGCCCAAATTTGCTCCATAGTTGATTGTTTTGGAGCTGTTGTGGCCCACCAAATTTAAGGGAGTGTTGCACACACTCCTTGCCTTATTTCCTTAGATATTTTTGGGCATAATTAGTGGCTCTTAAGGCTCACCTTTGTGGTGATGTTGTGGGTTAGCCTTAACCAGATTTTTGGTAGTTTATAGACCCAATGGGCTGGAAACCTATTTCTTGAGCCCAAGATCGTGTAGGGCCTGACCTTATTGTTTCACGGGCCCAACGAGCCGTCTACAGGCTGACCGTGTGTATTTATTAGCCGTGATGCCCTCATGAAATGCTTAATTATGGGCTGACTTGGGGCCCACATAAATGTATAGTGTGGAGGGCCTTGCTAAGTCTTTGGGCTGATGTGGCAAGGCCCACATTGCAATATAGGCCTTGCCTATGTGTATTCTTGGGTTTATGGGCTGCCCTCAAGCCCACCATAATGTATGAATTGGATGACTTTTGTTTTGGGCTATTTCTTTAGGGCCCATTATGTGATATAGTATATGCATGTTTGTGTTAGCAAGTAGGCCTTGTGGACTCAGTTCTTTTGGATAGGCCCACTGATCTTGAGCCTATACTCTCCTATCTATTGTGATGGGCTTAGGGGCAATGATACACAAGAAGTCGGGCCCTTGGCTGCCCATTAAACTGACCCTGTACTTAGGCCAAAAGTGAGGCCCAACTCACTTGTGTTAAATGTGAAACTTGCCCATGTAAATGAATTACTGGGCTGCCCATGAAGCCCACCACAATATGTGGAATTATGACCTTTGTGGTTGGGCCCAAACATTACTTGAGGGCCCACTATATGGCTTATGAGTTGGGCTTGGTGTATGGCCTACTAGTCTACGCATTGCTTAGGCCTTAGATCTTTCATTATATGGGTAGTGGTGAGCTACCTCTTGGAAACCAGTTGAGGTTGGATGTCCTCCTGGGTGATCCTAAGGTAAGCTCATAGGTTTCTCTATGGGTGGTTAAAGGCCCACCATAGACCTTAGGCTATTTATTTAAGGCTCAATATGCATGTATGTAGAACCTACCTTAATGCATGTTTGGTCCAGGCCGTCCAAGCCTTGGATCGCCCGATTGTGGAAGCACTCTCTGCCTTGGGTTGCTGCTGGACTCACAATCCAGTAGTAGGCCTACTTGATCTTTTCATGATATATACACACTCTCCATCTGGTGTGGTTTCCCGGTGAGTATAGTTGGCCTTCATGAGATTATTTCCACATACTCAACTAATTTCTGGACCTTAGCAGGCCCAGGAAGTCAAACGGGCCAAAAGTTTATCAAAGGGCCTTCAATGTACAATTTTATGGTTACAACTTTATTTAACTGTGGGGCTCACCATATTGAGAACTTGTGTACGTGTTACATGCTTATGCTTTCTTATAATCCTTGGGCTTAATCAGTGCATTCTTTTAGGTCACTTTTAGTGATCTTATGAAGACCCCATCTTAAGATCAGAATTTTGGGACATCCAGTGAGCCCAGATTGGGCAGGGACATCCTAGCTTGGCCCAACCATACATTGGGCCGACTTCCACCATTTTGATGGACTTGTGGGCTGAGGTAAGGATAGTATTGGGCCCTCGGTTGCCTACTTAAATTACTAATTATTGGGCTGATATAGTGGGGCCCATTTCATCCAAACTTAAACCTATTTTTGGGCCGTATATTGTGTACGCGGGCTGCCCACCAAGTCCAACTTAATGCATGGATTCTATGGCCATTGGGAATTGGGCCTTGGGCCTTAATTCTCCTCTTAGAGCCCATGTTGTTAAAAGTGGTATTATATCTTTTTATGGCCTATTATGAGGAATATATGTATGTGGTTACTTTTATTTTTATCTTAAATGTAGGCCTTGGGCCTTTTATCCATATAGTTCATGGTTGATATGCCTTTTTGGGGAATGGTGGTTAAATGTCCCCATTATGGACCCCTCTAGGTCTGGTTGTATTTAAAAGTGATTGGATACTTATCTTAGACAGTTGCTAGGCTCATTTCTATATTACTTAGACCCGTAGTTGTATGCTTAGTCTTGTGGGCTACCCCAGGTAAATGGGCCCCCACTAGAGGTGGGATTCCTTATGGATATTGTCTAAGTACCTAGTCTTGGTTCCTTCTTGGATAGGAGGAATGTAATTTACTTTGTATATCACCGCATGATGCGCCTAGACCCATCTTCATGACCCATGTGCATCATTGTATGCTTGGATGACACTGTGTGTGTGGTTATGATTGTGCCATTGGGCATTGCATGCTGTCTTCCCGAGGGACGTAATATTCCCTCTTGAGCATGTTGGATGCTTGGAATTGATGCATAGTTGATTGTGTGATTCATGCATCTAGCATTGCATAATATATGAGCATTATCACCCTTGCTTCATCAGGGTTGTAGCCTCCACAGATACATCGTGGATGGCCATGTTTGGACACCGGAAATGTTACTTGAGCATACCGGGTGCATAGGATGCCCATGGGTGAAATTCCCAAAACTTCCATGGTACCAAGGATCTGCTCCAACGCCGTGACCGAGTGGAATATATGAGCGCACGAGGGCCTTACACTATTAGGCCGCGACTCCCACCTCGTGTAGTCGGTTGGATAGGGGTGTGGCCTTACTAGCCTTGATGTAAGAGGGCATTGCTAGGCTGTTGACCGCTCGTGAATGGGTCCGCTACCGTCGGGCCTTCGGTGATTGGTTGTCCACGGGCGGGTAGTGAGGTCTCTTACGCTCGTTTGGCTGTGCGGGGTCAGTAGAGCGGCAGTGGTTTGGAGTGTAATGGACCCCGGTGATTTCCTTATGATTGGAAATATACTTGACATATGGTTTGGTTATGAGCATTGGCATTACTTGCATCGCATTAGTATTGGTTATGTAAGCCCCTTCATGCATTGCCTTAGTATGGCGTCCAGTACTCATTGCATCATATTCATGATAAGCCTTGGTAAGGCTAGTGATATTCTTATTGAGCATGTCTCCTTCCTGTATCTCCTATTATTCTTCTGTGCACTATTATCACACACTTACACCACCCTCTAAGCTTCTATAAGCTTATGCACGATTGATGCGTGCAGGAGATCCTAGGCAGGTGTCGCAGTGGCAGAGTTTGGATTAGAGCTGAGCTTGAGGACCCAGTATTGCATCCTTCCTTTCTTTCTTCTATTATCTTATGTATGTCCTTTTGGACCTCATGTAAACTTGTAAAAGTTCAAATTCTTAGTGGATTTTGTGATAAGTGCCTTTTTTATTCTCAGATTTACTTGTTGTGATCTTGGGTATGCTCGTATTGGAAATGGTTATATTGTTATGGAAATCCTCCTTGTAGGATCCCAGGATCGGAACCTGCTTCAGGAGCCGAGAATGGGGTACTACGGAGGCTGTTGCGGCCAGAACAGGCCATCTGGTTCCTTGTGAATCTGGTTACCGAGTTTGGGGCGTGACAGGAGTTGGTATCAGAGCATAGCAAGTAATTTTGGAATAACTAAGGATAACATCACATATCTGCTGCAATCTTAGGATAAGTAGTGTCCCGAGCGCATTTCCCTCATTCCGTTTGAGCCTTCAAGGATTCTAATTCCTAGGTTTCCATTACCTTTGTTCTTTCTGTAGACCATGTCGTCTAGTCGAGGTGCCCATGATTGTGACGCCCGTGGCCGTGGTGCCCATGGACATGGTTCTCTTTCTGCTCCGGCGGTCCGAGTGACTTTTACTCCACCACCTGAGATTCCTGTTTCCCCTCTGAAGCCCATTGTACTTATTCTTGAGGCTCCCGCCATACCTGTGCCTCCGCCAGAGGCTAGTGCTACCCCCGCTTATTTGACGATTCCTGTAGGAGCTGAGCATCTCCAGCAGTTGATGCAGGTCATCACTGATGTTCTTCAGACTCGTCAACCCGTTCCTGAGATGCCCGGTCAGGCAGAACAGGAGCTTGCGAGTCCCCTTTTGCGAGATTCGACTCTGCAGCGAGCTCCGTTAGCGATGTTTCTACTTCAGGGCGAGGCCAAGTGGACTAGTTCGCAGAGGGATCGTGATCAGAGGAGAGGCCGGAAGAGGCAGGCCCCCTCCGGTAGCTCCCGGCAGCGTCGACAGCAGCAGAGGTGCATAGCCTATCGAGCCGCCAGAGCATCAGCATCGCATGCAGCAGCTTCTTCTTCTAGGGCATTTACTGGCATTTGCTATGGATGTGGGCAGACAGGGCATCAGAGACACGAGTGCCCTCTTCCCTTGCAGCAGAGACCGCAGATGCAGAGGGGACAGACACCTCCCCAGCCACCTCAAGCTTGATTTTGCGCGGCTTCGCAGGACCCTTAGTTATTAGGGGAGTCATTATGGGTATTTTTCTTGTCTCCGTATGTATGTCTTGTGTTTTGGTGCATCGTACCCCTTTTGTATCCAAGGGCTTTTGTTTGATCAGATTGCTATTAGAGTCTGCCGTAGAGGATTCTCAGTATCGACTTTTTGGAAAGATCGCTGTGTTAGGCCGATGATATTATCGTGTTCCATTTTGGTTAGTGAGATGTTCTTGCCCGCTGAATAGTTTTGTATTGCTGATGTTGAGCTTGTTGGCTTGTTTTGTTGTCAAGCCAGTATTTTTTTTTCCTAGTCGCTAGTTTTATGGCCGAGTGTGATGCTTGCCAGCGTGTTAAGGCCGATCATCTGAGACCCCTAGTCCCTTGCAGCTGTTGAGTGTTTCAGAATGGAAATGGGAGCACATATCGATGGATTTCATCACAGGTTTGCCGAGGACTCAGCACGGGCACGATACCATCTAGGTTATCGTTGATCGTCTGATGAAGTCGGCTCATTTCATTCCAGTGTGTGCTTCTTGGTCTATGGATCGGCTTGCAAGGTGTTTATTGAGGAGATAGTGAGACTGCATGGCTCATTTTGAGGCACGTTATGGTAGACCGTGCAGATCTCCTAGTTGTTGGGCCGAGATTAAAGAGCGTTATCCCTATTTGCTTGATGATTGATTGCTTGTATTTATTGCATTTCCTTCTTTTGATTGACGATTGATATATATGAGGAGGCTTATGCATTTTGTTGTCTCAGTTTTATCAATTTCGAGGACGAAATTTCTTTGTTGGTGGGGAGGATTGTGAGACCTGACCCGAGTTCGCATGTGTGCATTTGTGTGTGTGAGTATGCATCTCATGTATTTTGGTCCCGCGGTCCTACCGGTCAAATTTCAACGACCCGCGACCTTCGGATAGTGATTGCGGTCACCCTCGAGTTTGGTCATGTAGACCCAACTCGGATTGACCCAAGACCTATGCCATTCCGACCGCATCGTCGCCGCGATTCCAGTGCCGCGTCTCATGCGTAAATCCGGCATGTCCATCAAAAGTTATGGGCCGCGCATTATTTGGACCGTTGATTGCATTTTTGGTGGGACCCACCTGATTGCACATTTCCCCATGTGCACTATTCCCAATGTAAGCCACCTTTAGGCTAGCAATAATGGCTTCTTTTCTCAAGAAAACCATGATGAGATTGGCTTCTCTAGGCAATGATGAGCCACCTTATCCCATGAGCAATGATTATTTCTCTTTTCAAAAATTCATCTTTTTCTAAGAAAGCAATCATTTCAACTTGAGAAACTCTCTCATCTCCCTCTCTCTTTCTTCATTTCTCTCTTCTCCTCTTTGCAAATGTCCTCCATTGCTGAAATTTTCCAGCCCTCTATCCTCTTCTTCTCCCCTAGATCTAACCATCAAAGATCCATCATCACCATTGAACCTCCTTCCTTGAAGCTTAAGGAGCATGGTGGTTGAAGAATCTTGAAGATCTAACAAGTGGGTGAGCATGTAGGATAGATTGCATGATTCTTATTGTCATAGATCTTTTGTTGCTTCATATGGAGAGTGTAGGACTCACCACATCAATGGTGAAGGTCCACCACTCCTTGGATAAGGTCTTTTTAGCCATCACTTGCATGCATGTGATCTTGATGGGGCCATTCTCCATGGACCCCATCTTGATGAGATTTCCTTTATTCCTCTCTTCTCCACTTTCTATGGTTTGGATGTAATGATTATGTGGCCCACCTGATGTGCCATGCAACCAGAATTTTTAAATTTTAGGACATCCAGGCCCAAGTTGTTGGACACCCAGGCCCAACTGTGCTGCCTAGTTTTGCTGCTTGATTTGGAAAGCCTTTGGGCCTGATTTTATGGATTTTCTTAGGGAGGTGTTGGGCCTAGGAGTTGTGTGACACATCAGGGTGGACCCCACCTTATGGAATCTATGATTTATTTCCCATTTATTAAATTTTTGGGCTGATCTAGACAGCAACATGTTGCTGTCCAGATTGCTGGAATTTTTTTATGCTGTAATGTATGTGTTGTAGGCCTTGTTTGTGGTCTCATTTTTCCTGATTTCTTAGACTTCTCTTTGAGGTATGGACCCCACCTAAAAGTATGCTAAACCTCAGCTTCAAATGTCCCTATTTGATCACCCAAAAGGGTGGGCCAAGGAGGGTGGACGGTCCAGATTTTTCTGGACTGTCTAGCTACACTGTTTGCTGGAAACTCATAAATATCAGCCTGATTTTGAAATGCTGGGCCACCTTTGTGGACCCCACCTTACTGTATACTTGTATAGGAAGGTTGGCCTTGTATTTTTCCAAATTTACATAGACCTGGGCCCACTCAAATGGGGTGCTAAAGTCAGGGACAGCAGCATTGCTGCAGCAGGAAAATAAAAATCTGGACCTTGCTGTCCATAAATTGCATGAGTTAAATAAAATATTTTTACTATCCCAAAAATCCTAAATTTTTGTAGGGAGGTGTCCCACCCATAGTAGGACCTATCCAAAAAATTTCAGGGCCAAGGAATCCTATTTGGGCATCCAAAAGGGTGGGCCAACATACTGGACTGCCAGAAATTTCTGCTGTGCAGTCTAGCAGCATAATCCCATAAAAATAATATTAAAAAAAATAATTTCTAAGAAGGTGGGCCATATTTCTGGATTCCAACTTGTTTTAGGCTTGATGAGGGACCTTGGGTCCAAATTTCAGGAATTTTGGAGGCCCAGAACCCACCCATTGGATGGCCCAAATTCAGGACAGTTATATTCCAGCAATATTTCACCATGGATAGATTGTATTCTTTAAATTAATTTAAATACTTCTGAGTATCCTAAAATAATGAAAATTTACAGAGAGGTGGTCCACCCATGGTGGGACTCACCTACAAATTTTTGGGGCCAATGGAGCCCTATGTACACCGTGAAAAATGATGGAATGGCTCACCACGTCTAGGTGTCCCGATTCACCAGATTTTCTTAATGGTCTGATTTATTTAAATTAATTAAAATACTTCTGATCGTCCAAAAATCACAAAATTTTGACGATTCGTGGTCCACCTATGGGAGGACCATCTTATAAATTTTCATGGCCATCGGGCCCCTGTACTGATCGTGGTGTGGCCTACAAACTTGGGTCAGTTTTGGGCCATATACTCAGGCCCGTAGGACTACCCACCATGGGACGCCCCTACCTTGGGCTGTTGCTGGGCCTGTATTCCAGCAGCATGGCCCACTTCTAATGTGTGTTGTGCATTCCCCTCTCATCTGGTGGGACCCACTGTGATATGTGTGGGTCACCATGGGCTGGTAACCCATTGAATTACATAAATTTCTGGATTCCAGCAGGCCCAGGAAATGGGTGGGCTGAAATTCCAACAAGGGGCCCAAATTTGCTCCATAGTTGATTGTTTTGGAGCTGTTGTGGCCCACCAAATTTAAGGGAGTGTTGCACACACTCCTTGCCTTATTTCCTTAGATATTTTTGGGCATAATTAGTGGCTCTTAAGGCTCACCTTTGTGGTGATGTTGTGGGTTAGCCTTAACCAGATTTTTGGTAGTTTATAGACCCAATGGGCTGGAAACCTATTTCTTGAGCCCAAGATCGTGTAGGGCCTGACCTTATTGTTTCACGGGCCCAACGAGCCGTCTACAGGCTGACCGTGTGTATTTATTAGCCGTGATGCCCTCATGAAATGCTTAATTATGGGCTGACTTGCGGGGCCCACATAAATGTATAGTGTGGAGGGCCTTGCTAAGTCTTTGGGCTGATGTGGCAAGGCCCACACTGTCAGTATAGGCCTTGCCTATGTGTATTCTTGGGTTTATGGGCTGCCCTCAAGCCCACCATAATGTATGAATTGGATGACTTTTGTTTTGGGCTATTTCTTTAGGGCCCATTATGTGATATAGTATATGCATGTTTGTGTTAGCAAGTAGGCCTTGTGGACTCGGTTCGTTTGGATAGGCCCACGATCTTGAGCCTATACTCTCCTATCTATTGTGATGGGCTTAGGGGCAATGATACACAAGAAGTCGGGCCCTTGGCTGCCCATTAAACTGACCTGTACTTAGGCCAAAAGTGAGGCCCAACTCACTTGTGTTAAATGTGAAACTTGCCCATGTAAATGAATTACTGGGCTGCCCATGAAGCCCACCACAATATGTGGAATTATGACCTTTGTGGTTGGGCCCAAACATTACTTGAGGGCCCACTATATGGCTTATGAGTTGGGCTTGGTGTATGGCCTACTAGTCTACGCATTGCTTAGGCCTTAGATCTTTCATTATATGGGTAGTGGTGAGCTACCTCTTGGGAACCAGTTGAGGTTGGATGTCCTCCTGGGTGATCCTAAGGTAAGCTCATAGGTTTCTCTATGGGTGGTTAAAGGCCCACCATAGACCTTAGGCTATTTATTTAAGGCTCAATATGCATGTATGTAGAACCTACCTTAATGCATGTTTGGTCCAGGCCGTCCAAGCCTTGGATCGCCCGATTGTGGAAGCACTCTCTGCCTTGGGTTGCTGCTGGACTCACAATCCAGTAGTAGGCCTACTTGATCTTTTCATGATATATACACACTCTCCATCTGGTGCGGTTCCCCAGTGAGTATAGTTGGCCTTCATGAGATTATTTCCACATACTCAACTAATTTCTGGACCTTAGCAGGCCCAGGAAGTCAAACGGGCCAAAAGTTTATCAAAGGGCCTTCAATGTACAATTTTATGGTTACAACTTTATTTAACTGTGGGGCTCACCATATTGAGAACTTGTGTACGTGTTACATGCTTATGCTTTCTTATAATCCTTGGGCTTAATCAGTGCATTCTTTTAGGTCACTTTTAGTGATCTTATGAAGACCCCATCTTAAGATCAGAATTTTGGGACATCCAGTGAGCCCAGATTGGGCAGGGACATCCTAGCTTGGCCCAACCATACATTGGGCCGACTTCCACCATTTTGATGGACTTGTGGGCTGAGGTAAGGATAGTATTGGGCCCTCGGTTGCCTACTTAAAATACTAATTATTGGGCTGATGTAGTGGGGCCCATTTCATCCAAACTTAAACCTATTTTTGGGCCGTATATTGTGTACGCGGGCTGCCCACCAAGTCCAACTTAATGCATGGATTCTATGGCCATTGGGAATTGGGCCTTGGGCCTTAATTCTCCTCTTAGAGCCCATGTTGTTAAAAGTGGTATTATATCTTTTTATGGCCTATTATGAGGAATATATGTATGTGGTTACTTTTATTTTTATCTTAAATATAGGCCTTGGGCCTTTTATCCATATAGTTCATGGTTGATATGCCTTTTTGGGGAATGGTGGTTAAATGTCCCCATTATGGACCCCTCTAGGTCTGGTTGTATTTAAAAGTGATTGGATACTTATCTTAGACAGTTGCTAGGCTCATTTCTATATTACTTAGACCCGTAGTTGTATGCTTAGTCTTGTGGGCTACCCCAGGTAAATAGGCCCCCACTAGAGGTGGGATTCCTTATGGATATTGTCTAAGTACCTAGTCTTGGTTCCTTCTTGGATAGGAGGAATGTAATTTACTTTGTATATCGCCGCATGATGCGCCTAGACCCATCTTCATGACCCATGTGCATCATTGTATGCTTGGATGACACTGTGTGTGTGGTTATGATTGTGCCATTGGGCATTGCATGCTGTCTTCCCGAGGGACGTAATATTCCCTCTTGAGCATGTTGGATGCTCGGAATTGATGCATAGTTGATTGTGTGATTCATGCATCTGGCATTGCATAATATATGAGCATTATCACCCTTGCTTCATCGGGGTTGTAGCCTCCACAGATACATCGTGGATGGCCATGTTTGGACACCGGAAATGTTACTTGAGCATACTGGGTGCATAGGATGCCCATGGGTGAAATTCCCAAAACTTCCATGGTACCAAGGATCTGCTCCAACGCCGTGACCGAGTGGAATATATGAGCGCACGAGGGCCTTATACTATTAGGCCGCGACTCCCACTGTCGTGTAGTCGGTTGGATAGGGGTGTGGCCTTACTCGCCTGATGTAAGAGGGCATTGCTAGGCCGAGTTCGACCAGCTCGTGAATGGGTCCGCTACCGTCGGCTCACTGGTGATTGGTTGTCCACAGGCGGGTAGTGAGGTCTCTTACGCTCGTTTGACTGTGCGGGGTCTGTAGAGCGGCAGTCATCCAGCAGTGTAATGGACCCCGGTGATTTCTTTATGATTGGAAATATACTTGATATATGGTTTGGTTATGAGCATTGGCATTACTTGCATCGCATTAGTATTGGTTATGTAAGCCCCTTCATGCATTGCCTTAGTATGGCGTCCAGTACTCATTGCATCATATTCATGATAAGCCTTGGTAAGGCTAGTGATATTCTTATTGAGCATGTCTCCTTCCTGTATCTCCTATTTATTCTTCTGTGCACTATTATCACACACTTACACCACCCTCTAAGCTTCTATAAGCTTATGCACGATTGATGCGTGCAGGAGATCCTAGGCAGGTGTTGCAGTGGCAGAGTTTGGATTAGAGCTGAGCTTGAGGACCCAGTATTGCATCCTTCCTTTCTTTCTTCTATTATTTTATGTATGTCCTTTTGGACCTCATGTAAACTTGTAAAAGTTCAAATTCTTAGTGGATTTTGTGATAAGTGCCTTTTTTATTCTCAGATTTACTTGTTGTGATCTTGGGTATGCTCGTATTGGAAATGATTATATTGTTATGGAAATCCTCCTTGTAGGATCCCAGGATCGGAACCTGCTTCAGGAGCCGAGAATGGGGTACTACGGAGGCTGTTGCGGCCAGAACCGGCCATCTGGTTCCTTGTGAATCCGGTTACCGAGTCTGGGGCGTGACAGTCATTAACCGTCTCAATTCTAGACGATCATCGGCCGTCTTTTACTAGTGTTGGAAGTGAGTAAAAAGTAGGCTGGATTAGGGATGGTCCTTAGCAGTCTCTATTGGAGACTGTTAATGACCGTCTCTGTTAGAGACTGTCCTTAGCCATCTTATTATGGTTATTTGAGACTGTTAAGGACCGTTTGCATTAGAGATGGTTCTAAACCGTCTCTAATGCTCAAGTCAAACATTAAGAATAATATAAATTATGAATTTCGAAAATAAAAAAGGTTAAAAAACTTAGAAAAATAACTAACAATGTTGAAGAAAAAAATTTAGATTTTGAAAAAAAAAATGTAATTTTATAAAAATCTAGATTTTGAAATAAAAATAAGAACTTTTAATAATGTTGATAATTTTGAAAAAAAAAAATCGATAAGAAAATGATAATTTGACAAAGAAAATTTAAAAAATCAAACAAAATTGTAAAAAAATTGTCAAATTGCAAAAAAACATATTTTTTAAAAAAGAAAACTAGATTTTGTATTTTGAAAAGAAAAATTAAAAAGTTGTATAACAAAAGTGATATTTTAAAAATGATATTTTGAAAAAGAAAATTTAAAAAATTAAACGAAATTGTAAAAAAATTATCAAATTGCAAAAAAATATATATTGTTTTTTTTTAAAAAAAAACTAGATTTTGTATTTTGAAAAGAAAAATTAAAAAGTTGTATAACAAAAGTGATATTTAAAAAATGATATTTTAAAAAAGAAAATTTAAAAATTTAAACAAAATTGTGAAAAAATTGACAAATTGTAAAAAAATATATATTTTTTTAAAAATAAAACTAGATTTTGTATTTTGAAAAGAAAAATTTAAAATTTATATAACAAAAATGATATTTAAAAAATGATATTTTAAAAAAGAAAATTTAATAAATTAAACAAAACTGTGAAAAATTGACAAATTGTAAAAAGAAAATATTTTTTAAAAAAGAAAACTAGATTTTGTATTTTGACAAGAAAAATTATAAAGTTATATAACAAAAGTGATATTTAAAAAATGATATTTTGAAAAGGAAAATTTAAAAAATTAAACAAAATTGGCAGCAGCAGCGACCTGTTGCAAATTATATATATATATATATATATATATATATATATATATATATATATATATATATATATATATATATATATATATATATATATTAAAAAGAAAACTAGATTTTGTATTTTGAAAAGAAAAAATAAAAATTTATATAACAAAAATGAAAATTTGAAAAAGAAAATTTAATAAATCAAACAAAATTGTGAAAAAATTGACAAATTGTAAAAAAGTATATATTTTAAAAAAGAAAACTTGATTTTGTATTTTGACAAGAAAAATTAAAAAGTTATATAACAAAAGTGATATTTAAAAAACGATATTTTGAAAAAGAAAATTTTAAAAATTAAACAAAATTGTGAAAAAATTGACAAATTGTAAATTGTAAATTATATATATATATATATATATATATATATATATATATATATATATATATATATATATATGTATGTGTATATATATGTATGTATGTATGTATGTATGTATATATGTATGTATGTATGTATGTATGTATGTATGTATTAAAAAAGAAACTAGATTTTGTATTTTGAAAAGAAAAATTAAAAAGTTATATAACAGGATTTCAATAAAAAAAATGATATTTTGAAAAAAGAAAAAAGAAATTAAACAAAATTGTGAAAAAATTGAAAAAATGTAAAAATATATGTATTTTAAAAAAGAAAAATAGATTTTGTATTTTGACAAGAAAAAAAAAAAAAAAAAAAAGGGATCTATACCAAATTGAATGGATGTGGCCTACAATACACATGGTGGGATTAAAAACATATAAACATGAAAGAAAAAAGAAAAAGAAAAAGAAGAAGAAGAGTGTTAACTCGAGGTTAAAAAAAATATACACGTTTAAGAAAGAGGAGTGCAAATCAAAGTTCCTCAATACCTTGGTAAAAAAGAAAATGGTTTAAATTCAATGGTAATATCAGATGGTTGAGATTATCCAATCATTGTGTATTAAAATAAGTGTTCTACCCAACAGAATAGATGTGCCCTTCAACACAAGTGCAGACCAAAGGAGATTGAAGCATATAGATGTTTAAAAAGAATAGTACAAGTCAATGTTCCTCAGGATAGTCAAAAAGAAAATGGTCCAAATTAATCCAGCGACAATTTCAGACAGTTAAGATCATCCAATCAGTGTGACCTTAGGAGAGGGTACAGGTATGCCAGGTGTTGCCAACATTAAGAATTGGTACCAAATGCATACATTAGTATAGGTCATTCTCATGTTATCATTTTTCGGCTATTAACTCATCTCCAAAGCAATGAGATGTAAACTTGCACAGCTTAGATATAATTTAAGCTGCTTGTTAATTAAAAAGGAACTGGAATATAGTTAATTAAGCCAAATGGAATCTCAAAAAAAGAAAAAAAAAAGACAACCGACATCCATCCAATCGTACCAAGTCCACCAATCAGGTGGCAGAGATTGTTCCATAAAAGGCATTCCCAGCTCTCCACCCATCCACAGTCGGCCCCCACATATTAGTTCTAAGGACTCCAAAACAGTAAAACACAACAAATAAGTTTCACTAGAAACCCTAGAACTTGCAGAAATACAAGACATTGACACAGACAGAATTTTTTCCAAATGGAATCAAATTAATATCAGAGGTTAGTTTCCAAACACTACTAGTAGAATCGAACAATCTTTAATAAGAAAACAAAATACAGCCCTTTAACCCCTAGAATTCAACATACAGCCTCATCAAAACAGCAAAATCCAAAGGTGAAAAAATCATCATAAGAGCGATTTCATGACCCACCTGAGATTATTGAGTTCTTATGATTCGAAATCACATCCTAAATATATGATGGAAAAATATATGAACGATATCGATATACATAAAATATATCAAGGTGGGCCATACACGGTTAGAGTAACACCCATGAAGGAGTTATCTAAATAGTGAAATGGTACTATAACGTCACCTCTTGGAAACTTCCCATGTGAGGTTAATCTGTGTGTGCCCCACCATGATGTGTGTAGAACATCAACACCATGCATTTGATGTGTCCCATTTAAGTCCAAAAATCAGTCATATAGAAAACTCAGGTGAGCCATAGTATCTAAAACTATGTGAAGACATTCCTAAAACATATAAAAGCATTCAATTGGTGGGGCCCACATGAGTTTTGGATGTGTGTGAAACTTGGGCTGACTCCTCATCCAAGTGGGACACACGTATATAATGAATGGGCTGGATCTATGAACCACATCTAGGTGGGCCCAATAAATGATTATGAATGTTTTAATGGGAGGGTAACCCTCTCAACTATAGTATGTGGTGTGGCCCACCCAAGTCATGGATTGACTTTATTTTTAAGCTCGTGGCCCAAAGTCACTGTTTATGATATCCACATCGTCAATCCATTTTTCCAGATCATTTTAGGGCCCATTTGGACAAGTAGATTAGAAGGGATTGGAAGTTAAATCCCTATAGATTGGCCGAGCGTGCCAAGCAAACTAAGTGATTTGATCCTGGGATATATAGCAATCCCATGAATCTTAAGACAATCTACTGACAACACCATCATTACCTTTAAATCCCATCCAATCCACCCTAATCCAGTCAAATTTGCCTGGGACATGTTTGGTTCGAGGGATTGGAAGGGATGGGAAGGTTTAATCCTGGGATTGGCCAAGTGTGCCAAACAGACTTGATATAGCAATCCGAGGGAATATAGCAATTCCATGGATCTTAAGACAATCCATTGACAACACCATCATTACCTTGAAATCCATGCCATTCACCCTAAAACCATTCAATCCCTTCCAATCCACCCATCCAAATAGGCCCTTAGTGGTTGAGTCCACAATTAAAGTATATCTAAAGCTCAAGTGGACCATACCACGGAAACAGTGGGAATAATGATTTCCACCGTTGAAATCTTCCTATGGCCTACAGTGATTTTGATTTGTCATCCAACCTGTTCAATAGATCACAAATACATGGATGAAGGGAAAACTAAAATATCAACTTGATCCAAAACTTCAGTGGCCTCCCAAAAATTTTCAATGGTAGACGTTCAATTTATACTATTTCCTATGATGTGGTCCACTTCAGATTTTTATAGGCTTCAATTTTGACCTTACGTAATAAAATTATATGTTAAAATGGATGGATGGAGTGGATAAATTGAATAAATCATAGCAGGCCCCACAGGATGCTTAGGGTATAAGGGGCCCTATAGGGCCTAAAAATATGTCTTATCTAAGTCGTCTATATATTTTAAAATATTATTATAGGGCATGAAACCAAAAATCATCTAGATCGAAGGCTAAAGTGGACCATACGGTAGGAAACATGGAGATTAAATCACATGTATTTGCTATGGTGGGGAACAGATTGGCTACTCCCCCTGACACCGGCCAATGGCTAGTGGTTGGTGCTCTGTGGGGCCCACCATGATGTATGTGTATCATCCATGCCATCCATCTATTTTTATATATATCATTTTATGAGATGATAAAAAAGATGAGTTATATCTCAATCTCAAGTGGACCACATTACAGGAAATAGTGTTGAATGAATTTTGACCATTAAAAATGTTTTGGGGGCCATAACAGTTTTGGATTAAGCTAATATTTTTTTCCCTTCATCTGGGTCTTTATGACCAAATAAACAGATTGGATGTCAAATAAACAGTACAGTGGGCCTTAGGAGGATTTTAATTGTGAATATCCATTCATTAATTTTGTACTGTGGTGTGGCCCACCTAGGATTTATATCCCTATCATTTTTTGCATCAAGCACTAAAATGATCTGTAAAAATGGATGAATTGAATGGATGAAACATTTACATCATGGTGGGGCCCACAAAGCATCGACCACCAGCCACGGTGCCCCCAACCCAAATTTGGGCGCGCGCTCAAAACAGAGTCGCGCGCCCAATGACCCTCCCCTCCCCATTTCAACATGCCGCCCACCCAACCTCTCTCTCTCTCACCGTCCCAGTCTCTCTCTCTCTCTCTCTCTCTCTCTCTCTCTCGCCGTCCCGGTCTCTCTCCCAGACCCGCGCCACTCTCTCTCTCTCTCCGTCCCGGTCCCAGACCCGCGCGAGTCCCAGCTTCTTCCCACCCCCGACTCTCTCTCTCTCTCTCTCTCTCTCTTCCTCTCTCTCTCTCTCTTCCTCACTTGCATCGTCTCCAGATCTAGTGTGGCCAGCAGCCCCTGCCCTTCATCTCTTCCCCAGCCAGGTACTCATTTCTCTATTTAGGTTTTTAATTTTCAGATTTGTAAATCCGCAGTGGGGGTTCGTTGGCCATGTCTGGTAAACAATGGGACCAATGATCTAGATGGCCTAGGTTACTATAGATGTATACCATGTATACAATGGATGCAGACATAGAATAGTCTTGCCATTCATCATTTGTTGTGAATGTTTAAGGTGTGCACAACATGTGTTTGATGAAATGTGTTTGCGGGAGAAGGTGGATTGCATACTTTACAACTTAAGCATGCGAGTAAACTCTATGGGGCCATTGCGATGTGTGTCTTATCCGTGCAGGCCATCTATTTTTCAACTCATTTTATGGCATGAGCCTAAATGGAAGCATATCTAATGCTCAAGTGGGCCCACCACAGGAAACAGTGGGAATCGAAGACCCACTGTTTAAAACTTCTTAGGGCAGCAGAAGTTTCAAATCAAGCTGATATTTGTGTCTTCCTTGTATGTATCAGCTTATGAACAAGTTGGGTGATAAATAAACATCGTTGTGGGCCCTACGAAAGTCTCAACGGTGGATGTCATAATCCCCACTCTTTCCTGTGTGTGGTCCAGCTGAGCTTTGGATAAAATGAGGATTGTTGGTTTCTGCTGGTTTGTACAAAATAAATTCTTTTTGTTGAGCTTGCCAATGTAGAATGTGAATTAGGTATATGCCCTGGGTTGAACTGGTTTGGAGTGAACTGCCAGCAAAAGTGGGTTTGGGTTTAGATGTGGTTTTAACCAAGGTTCTAAATATCATCTGAAACTGAGCTAACTCGGCCTAGTTGTTTCAGTTTCAGTGGGCAGCAAAATGTGTCACCAGACCAAGACAGGATGAAACCAGATGGAAATGAAATGAGCTGGGGCGAGTTTGCACTCTGAAACTGCCAGGAAAACCATGGTTTTGAAACATCTATTTATTATCTCAATTCAAAGTGTTGGTTGGAGCGAAAAAGTCTCCTTCTATTGTGTTAAGAAATGTTTCAAATATGTGGTGCTTCATTATCAAATCATGGTATTTGAAGCCAAATGCATTGTCATCATGTTTTCTTCTACATGTATTTGTGTGAGCATGTGATTTGGGCGATTTGTACTTTCAGTTATGGAGCCAATGGTTTAGCAATCCTAACTGTTGTTATCATGGGCCCGACATGGATCACTGACTCATGAAAATCTCCCAGATTGGAAGGTTTTCGCCGGATCATTGAGTGTGAACGAAGAGGTTATTGATGTTTTCATTGAGCCTATCATATTGTCATGAGCTGAGCGCCAACCCAACTTTTCCTTGTTGACGGACATGAGTTGCCATTGTTGCAAGCTATTCCATTGTGACTTGCTCATGTTCTCCATAGCTTCCTGCAACAGCCTCATCTCCATCTCTAATTTCTGAAGCGCATCTCATCAACCATGGCTCCGATACCAATTTGTTATGGCCCTCTCAGAAACCCATAACATAAGGGTGTTAAAATGGAGAAAAGGGGGAAAAATGAATAAATAAAGGAAAGAAGAAATCGATATCTTGGGTGGGTGATCATCCACCTTAAACAAACTTAATATTTTTCTTCATTGCCATCTCTCTAGCCATTACAGCTCCTTAAGGTCCTGTTTGGATCCGTAGAATGAAAAAAGAGGAAACAATGTTTTCCTAAAAATGATATTTCCAAGAAATGGGGTGGAAGCAAATGATATTTTTGCCATCTGTTTTCACAGAAAAGTTTCCTGCAAATTGGTTTTAATTTCCATTTCTCTTGTTTGGCTAACATATTTTCATGGAATTAATTTACTTGGTATATATTGGCCTAAATAGCAATTTTGATTCAAGGCCCATTTGGATAATCTTACATTACCATTTGGCTCAACTTGATATGTGGCCCATCTCAAGCGTGCCGCTTGGCATGCGGGTTGTAGATATGCCAACTTCGTGTGCTTTTTTAAAAGAGATACATGGCATTTCTTATGGAAAATTATCAACCTCTCTATCCATTTTAGGGCCTATTTGTTAGTCAACCTTTTAAGCTATAATTTTTGTTTCTTCATGTGCCATACACATGATGGCCAACTGGCCTAATTTTTGGCTGACTGGACATGGTGGGCCTGTCAATTGATCAACCCATGATTTAGATAACCTGTTCATATAATCATATGGTATAACCTGTTCACATGGATGTAACCTGCCTGTATATAATCACACACTTTACCCATTTAAATTCCAAACCAGTGGGTCCCACATGACTTTCAGATAACCTGTATAGATAAATCATCTTTTCTCAAATGATGTGGCCCAGCTAATTGGATATTGGATATAGCATGATCACGTAATGATACATATTACCTATTTTGGTTCTAAACATGTTGTGCCTGTTTTAAGATAAGTTGTGTATGTATGATGTCTTTTCTCACCTATTCATGAATCACACTGGCCTCCCTATTTGGATTTAAGCTGTTAGATTGCATAACATTAAAAAAGAAAGAGAACTTATCACCTACAGGCACATGTACCATTAATAGTGATACATTACGTTTTCAGCCACCACCACCACAACAACTTACCCCACTCTTTCCTATGTGTGGTCCAGCTGAGCTTTGGGTAAAATGAGGATTGCTGGTTTCTGCTGGTCTGTACAAAATAAATTCTTTTTGTTGAGCTTGCCAATGTAGAATGTGAATTAAGTATATTCCTTCTGCTAGTTATGATCAGGGTGAACTGATTCAAGAAAATACTTGTTGGATGGTATAAAATAAATTCTTTTGAACCACCAGGGAAACCAAAATTCCAATGAATTTAACATGTTATATAAATCAAAACACAATTTTTCTTCATATTTTCGTTTTTAGTGCTGATTGTTTATTGGTTTTCTTTTCTATCATGTAGAACAAATGTAATATTAGTAATATCATCCATGGTATTGCAGCAATCAATATCAGGGATGCATTTCCACATGATATATAATAATAGGGAATCCTAGTAGTGAGATGAATCATGGAATATCAGGGAAACAATTTCAGATCATCAAGCTTCATGCGAGCAAGTTTATTCTACACATGACTATTACTACTCACCACTGAGCAAGAACCATATGAACAAAGAATGGAGATGAACAATTTTATTTTAACCAATAATACAATGACCAATAATTTATTACTATGACACATGAGATTGCTGAGCTTTGGATGCATGTTAATGGTTTAAGTTATAAATGATTTACATCTTAACAGCCTGTCTTGTTTGGCTTTAAGTTATAAATGATTTAATGTTAACCCCAACAAAGAGTTTGAATAATTGAATAGAATTGAAGTATCATTAGCATGTTATATGTCTAATATATTACAAGCATAGAGTCACTATTGTTACACATATGATACAGTTACTTGCATTTGAAATATACCCATTTACTACCAAATCTAAGATGCTAAATAGGATGTTAGCATTTACAAAAAATCAAAAGTACAACTACTAGGTTATTTACGTTTTATAGTCATTTTTTATCAAAATTGATAGAAAATCATAATCCATGGAATTTGGTTTCTACTCCGCGTCGCTCCAACCAAAAGCACATTGGGAGAAAAAAAATCCATTCCCACGATAAGGCCAATGGATTGAAATTTGTGGTTCTTCCAAACGTTAGCCTATTCTCAATTCCCTAAAGCTATAACCTATAACCTAAACTTAAACCTAAACCTAAACCTAAACCTCTTGTGGTGTGTCCAGCTTGAGCTTTTGATCTACCTCATTTTTAGGCTCATGTTTTGACATGAGCTGAGCAATGGCTTCCAAGTGACCATCATCTTCCAAATGTAAATTGGGTTTCAATCAAGTGCATTCGAATCACATGATTTGATTTTTCAATGATTGGACTGTTAACAACCACCAGGATGGATGTGCTTGTTTTTAACTAAATTGGGTCCAAGTACTTTCAAGTTGCAGAGACAGAGGATGACAGAAGGATTGAGAAAAACCAAAGATACTAAAGTATCTAATGCATCTTAAATATTTAGAATTAAGAAGTCTTAAGTCCAACCAGTTGGACTACAATTTATTGCATCTTAAACATTTTTACAGATCATTTTATAAATCATTTACATCGTTACTATCAATTGTATTATTAAATGAAATTCAAACTCTTTGTTGGGGTTAACTGCAAATCATTTATAGTTGTTTATAATAATATGAAAAAAATCTGTTTTTGTTTATAATAATATTAAAAAAATCTTTTTGTAAAAAAAATGATTTCATTTGATTTTCTTTTGTATGGATGCATCATGCATGGTTTTATGATAAAACACATGTATGTATGTGTGTATATGTATGCATGCACACATGGATGGATGAAACGTATGCATGCATGCATGGAGGGACAGATTATGCATGTGTGTATGCATGCATACATGCATGGATGGATTTATGTGTGTGTATATGTATGTATGTATGCATGCATGGATGGAAGACTGGATGGATGGATCATCACGCATGTGTGTGTATGTGTGTATGCATGCATGGATAGATGGATGGATTGTTAGATCATGGATGGATGGATCATCATGCATGTGTTTATGTATGTATGCATGCATGGATGAATGGATGTATCATCATGCATGTTTGTATGCATGTATGTATGTATGCATGATCCCAAACCTAAACCCGACCCCAAACCCGAACCCGATTTCCTAAACCTAAACCTTAACTTATCCTCAATTCCCTAAAGCTATAACCTATAACCTATAACCTAAAACCTACACCTAATCATGTGCATATATTTACGGATATATATAGATCCATGTATCATCATGCATGTTTAATGATGTGTACAGGTAAATTTATTTTTTTATTCCTTATATTGTTTCCCAGTTATATTTGTGTTGGTTTCAGAGTACAGGTAGCAATAGAAAGTGTTGGTCGATTGTGGCTTATAGACAAAGGGATGAATAACCAACAATACGAATATGGGAGGCCTTCCCCAGGTATCCAAATGCTTTTAGATATAATTATGTTGTTTTTAAATGTATTAGATCGAAATTGATGGAGCAGACCCGGATGTGCGTCAGAGCTATCCGGATGTTGAGCGGGGGTCCCTGGAAGGTGGGAACCGCTGTTATGACCATGATAAAGCTGTCCATTTCCTATGGACAGCATTAGAGTGGCCTGACCATTTAGACAGGCCATATTTATATATGAACTCGAAATTGATGGAGCAGACCCGGATTTGCGTCGGAGCTATCTGGATGTTGAGCGGGGGTCCCTAAAAGGTGGGAACCGCTGTTATGAGTATGATGAAGCTGTCCATTTCCTATGGATAGCATTGGAGGGGCCTGGCCATTTGGACATGCCGTGTTTATGTATTTGATCAAAATTAATGGAGCAGACCCGGATGTGCGTCGGAGCTATTCGGAAGAGCGGAGTTGTAAATGCTATAGTTTATATCCCTGTCTGTTGTCAAATTTGTGGTGCCAAAATTACTGTTATATATAACTTGCATAAGTGAAGCTCTCTCAAGGATTAACATTCAAAAACAAGCTAAGCCCACAACAAGCAAAGCTCACAAGTACAAGGATCAATCTTGAATGCAAGAACTGCTCACAAGACAAGACTCAAGCTGCAAGACTTCAAGAAGAGTACAAGGCATTTTTTAAAGAACTCAAGACTTCAAGGCTCATACTTCAAGGTCACTAGTTCCTAATGTTTCAATGTTCTTACTTCATGGTTGAGGTTTGACTGACCATAGGTTGACCTTAGAAGTAGGTCATTTTGGATACATAAATCGAATGTTTATTTTACATAAGTTTGGTCTGTTCTTCGACTAGTCCTAGGCCTTCTTTGACTAGTCCTAGAGTTGCTTCGACCAGTCTAAGAAATTCCTCGATTAGTCGTGAGTTTGTTATAGATTTCGGATAAAATCTGTTAGGCTTCGACTAGTCCAGGAATCTGTTCGACCAGTCGAAGGAACAGTGTCGACTGCATCTTCGACCAGTCGAAAAACTTCGACTCAAAATCTAGCGTTGTTTTTCAGGTTCTTCGACCAGTTGAAGGAAACCTTCGACCAGTCGTAGGTGACCTATGACCAGTCAAAGGAGACCTTCGACCGGTCGTAGAACGGTCAAAGCTTATCCCGCCGGATCTTTCAAATATCTATTATTGCTTCGACTAGTCGAAGAGCTCCCTAAACCAGTCGAAGACGTGATCTGCTCACCTATAAATAGTGCACGAATCTCAGAAGAAATCATCGAATTAATTAATCCATTCAAGCCAATCTTCGTCGAACTTCTGAGAGATAATTTTGTGCTCCATCTAAGCTAAGTGTGCTTATTTAATATTCTCTTTCCTTAGCTTTATTTAATTGATTTTGTTTCTGTTATTCCAATCTAATTTGATAAGAGGAATTGCTATTCCCTTACTTTGGAATCAAAATCAATTAAGGCAAGTCCTATTTAGTTTAATTTAAAATCTATTAGAATTAGAACCATTGTAATCAAGTACTGGACATTGAACTTGGACATTCAATCATCTACTTTGATTTGGTTCTACCGGGCTGCTACAACGAAGGAGATAATCGGGTATTTTACATTTAATTGTAAATTCCTTTCTGTTTTGGTTTCTTTCAAGATTTGCTAGAAAAATCTTGTTGTATTGGTTATCTGAGGAGAGCCAGGAAAACTCAGAAGTGGGGTTTTTTAATTGTGTAAGCCCACAGACAAAGACACAATTGTAAAGGTTTTGGGTGAACCTCGGAAAACCTATTTTGTTAGTGAACGCTAATATCCCCTGTGTGAGGATATTAGGAGTGGAGTAGCATTCTGCGTGGCTGTTGTTTAACAGTTGGTGAACACACAGGCGAACCACTATAATCCCTTGTGTTGTGGTTGAATGATTTATACTTCTGATCTTTAATTATTCTTTTATGGGATGTATGTATGGTGGTGAATGTTGTAATCATTTAATTCAAGCATTGTGAGAATTTTGTAATAGTTTAGAATTTGTTTTCTGCTATTCCTTTATCAACTTAATATTCAATTTCCTTTAAAAGTTGTTCCAGCAAGGTTGCCCTGCCATTTTTATGGTGTATGGCTGTCCCTAGAACAATACATTTGTGATTACAATTTATTTCAATTCAGTTTGTATTTATTCCCGTATTCCTCTTTGGTTTGAGATTTGATACAAAGATCTTTCTAGAAATAAGGTTGTCCTACCATAAACTCTAGTTTTTGGTGTAAGGTTGTCCTTAGAACAACATTTGTATCAACCTCTCAAGATCTAAATTTTGAGGTTATTTTACTTTCCTGCATTGTGATTTATTTTGGCGATCATATTCTTTTTAATTCCGCTGTTATAAGTTTTATTTGGCATTGTCTTATTCACCCCCCCTCTAGGACATATAGCTAGGCCTTTTCAAGTGGTATCAGATCCTAATCGCTCTTTTTTAATTCTTAGATTTAATTCCTGAGCTAACGATTTAAGCTATTTAAGATGTCAAATTTTGATAGCCTTTCAGTCACAAGGCCTCCAACCTTTGATGGTTCCAACTATGCCTATTGGAAAGCCAGAATGAGGATCTTCCTCAAATCAATGGATGAAAATGTGTGGTAAGCCATAGTGACTGAATGGAAACCTCCTATCATGGAAGTTACTGGGGTTGATGGTTCAAAATCTATGAAAGACACACCATATTACCAATGGACCACTCTTCAGAAAAGTGAGAGTAGTGCAAATGCTAAAGAACTAAATGCAATTACTTGTGCACTATCACCGGATGAGTTCAAAAGAATCATTTCTTATGATACTGCAAAGCAAGCTTGGGATATATTAGAAATGACACACGAGGGTACTACAATTGTCAAAAAATCTAAAGTCCAACTCCTCACAACCAGATTTGAAGAAGTTCATATAGAGGAAAATGAAATGTTTATGGACTTTTACACTAGATTGAATGACATTGTAAACTCAATGTGGGGTCTTGGCGATAAAATCCTAGAAAGTAAAGTGTGTGCAAAAATATTACGCTCACTTCCTGAACGGTTCAATTCTAAAGTAACCACGATCCAGGAACTTCATGATACGGATAATATGAGGGTAGAGAACTAGTTGGTTCTCTATAAACCTATGAGTTAAACTTTAAAGCTCCTAAAGGTAAATCTATCGCACTAAAATCTTCTAAATGTAATTCAGAAGAAAATTCTGATTCAGAAGATGATATGGCTCTTTTAGCTAAGAAATTTTACAAGATTTTCAAAAGCAAGAATAAGGTTGATTTTTAAAAATCAAATGATAAAAAGAAGTTTAGACCCAAATCTCAAAAATCTTTGAAAGATAGTCAATGTTACAACTGTCAAGAATATGGGCACTTAGCAAATAGATGTCCTAAAAGGGACAAACCCAAGAAGAAGGGTATGTTGGCTACATGGGATGAATCATCTGATTCTGAAGGTTCTTCTAAATCAGAAGATTCTGAAACTAAGTCGGGCAATGAGGTTAAAGCTCTTATGACTCTAGCCAAATTCACATTTTTAGATAATGACTCAACAAGTGAAGAAAATCTGAGTAGTGAATGTGAAAATGAAGATGATCTTCAAGACGCTTACAATGCCCTATATAAGGAAAGTTGTAAAATTGCTGTCAAACTTAAACTTCAAAAAGAAAAGTTTTCTAAACTCAAAAAATGTTTTGAATCACTTGTCTTAGAAAAATCACAAATTTCAGATTGCTTTGAAAAATCAAAATGCGATTTGGAATTCAAAAACTCCCTAATTATTGATTTAAAATCTGAAATTGAGAAACTTAAAACTGAAGTATCTTCTCTTCTGAGTCTAAAGGACACATGGAAATATGCCCAAGGTGATCCAAAGTTAGAGAAACTTTTATCCGGATCAAGAAAATATGGCGATCTATCCGGGTTGGGCTATGATAAAAATCTACCTCCTAAACAAAAGTATACTCCTCCTATGTTTGTTAAAGGAGAGTCCTCAAACTCAAAAGGGAAAAGTACTTATCAAGATTTTTCTAGAAATTCAAAAACTTTTCAAAAACCTAGAAGCAGCTATGTCAACTTTAATCAGAAATGAAATCCGCTAGCTGAAAAGATAGTTGATTTACTCAAGGAGCTCTTAAAATCTAACTCTATAGGTCATTCCAACAAATATACACAAAAGAAGACCAACTATGTTCCTAAACCCAAAACAGTTATGAAATGGGTTCCTAAAGTTACCTGCTTGGTTGCTCACACTGCTTTCAAAGCAACAAGTCATTCAAAGTGGTACCTAGATAGTGGATGCTCCAGGCATATGACAGGTGACAAAGCTTTATTCACGGATCTGAAGGATATGACTGATGGTTCAGTCACATATGGTGATGGTAGCAACTGCAAGATTATAGGCCAAGGTACGGTTCAACTTTTTAATCTTCCTATGTTTAAAAATGTTTTATATGTTGAAGGCTTAAAACATAGCTTGCTTAATATATCTCAGATATGTGATAATAACCATAATGTTCGGTTTTCTAATCAAAGCTTTGAGATACTAAACAATAAGGGTTCTGTAATATTAACTGGACGTAGAACGTCTGAAAATTGCTATATTATTAGCGAATCCAGCTCATCTAATCAAACATGTTACATGGTCCATACAGACAAGATTGATTTATGGCACAAACGTCTTGGACATGTACATTATCAAAATTTATATAAATTGAGCAAACGAGAACTTATAAGAGGTTTACCCAAACTTCAGAAATTAGATAAAATATGTGGTGAGTGCCAGATAGGCAAATAAACAAAGAACTCACACAAAAAGGTGAATTCAAATACCACATCAAGACCACTCGAACTTCTCCACATGGATCTGATAGGACCTACCAGAACAGAAAGTTGTGGTGGGAAAAAGTATATCCTGGTAATAGTTGATGACTTTACCAGATTCACTTGGGTAGTCTTCTTAAGGGATAAATCTGAAACCCTTGAAGAAGTAAGAAAAGTTTTCAAAAGGATTCAAACTGAAAAATCTTCTCAAATCAGTAAAATTCGTAGTGATCATGGATCTGAATTTGAGAATAGCAATTTTGAGAAGTTCTGTACCGACCAAGGAATATTACATGAATTCTCTGCTCCCAAAACTCCACAATAAAATGGAATTGTAGAAAGAAAGAATAGGGTGCTTCAAAAAATGGCTAATGTTATGTTGAATAGCATGAAGCTCTCTAAAAATCTTTTGGCTGAAGCAGTCAACACAGCTTACTATATTATTAATCGAGCCTACACTAGCAAAGATAATAATAAAATGGCTTATGAATTGTGGTTCAATAAAAAGCCTATTGTTAAATACTTTCGAGTTTTTGGTAGCAAGTGCTATATTTTACGTGATCGTGAAAATTTGGAAAAATTTGATACGAAGAGTGATGAAGGTATTTTTCTAGGATATTCCTTAAACAGTCGAGCTTATAGGGTTCTGAACAAAAGGACTGGTGTGATTCAAGAATTCATTAATGTTGTCATTGATGATCACTTAAACACGCCAATTTCTAATTCAGATAATGATGAAGTACTAATCATTGATAAACCTGATACTTCATCGAATCAGACTGATTCTGAGTTGAGGACTATTAAAGATCATCCAACCACACAAATTCTTGGAAACCCTCTCACCGGTGTTCGCACCCGTAGACAACTTGAGGATATATGTAATTATGTATGTTTTACATCCCAAATAGAACCATCTAACGTAAAAGAAGCTCTTGTTGATGAGAACTGGATTGTTGCGATGCAAGAAGAACTCAACCAATTCGTAAGAAATGATGTTTGGTATCTCGTACCAAGACCTAAAGATAAACACATCATTGGAACAAAATGGATTTTCAAAAATAAGTCTGACGAGTGTGGAAATATAATTAGAAACAAGGCTAGACTAGTGGTACAAGGTTCTACTCAAATTGAAGGGATTGATTTCGATGAAACTTTTGCACCAGTAGCACGTCTTGAATCTATCAGACTATTTTATCCATTGCATGTTTTAGAAAGATAAAGATCTATCAGATGGATGTGAAAAGTGCTTTTCTAAATGGCGATTTCCATGAAGAAGTCTATGCTGAACAGCCAATGCGTTTTGAAGATTCTAAAAATACTGATTATGTATATCGGCTTAAAAAGGCACTTTATGGATTAAAACAAGCACCTAGGGTATGGTATGAGAAACTAACAAAATTTCTTTTAAGTCATAATTTTTAAATGGGATCTGTTAATAAAACTCTGTTTGTTAAAAAACATAATGATCATATCTTAATGGTGCAGATTTATGTTGATGATATCATTTATGGATCAACTTGTACTGACTTGACTACTGAGTTTGCAGATTTGATGAAATCACAATTTGAAATGAGCATGGTTGGGGAATTGACTTATTTCCTTGGATTGCAAGTAAAGAAACAACCTGAAGGAATATTCATTTCTTAATCTAAGTATGCTTTGAATCTAATCAAGAGATTTGGATTTGAGAATGGCAAGAATTTTGATACTCCTATGAGTACTACCCTGAAACTCTCAAAAGACTCTAATGGTAAAAATGTTGACTCAAAACTTTATCGGAGTATGATTGGTAGTTTGTTATATTTAACTGCTAGTAGACCTAATATTTCTCTAAGTGTTGGTATTTGCGTAAGATATCAATCTGATCCAAAAGAATCTCACTTGATTGCTGTCAAGCGAATTATTAGATATGTCGCAAGTACTGTAAATCTCAGTCTCTGGTATCCTCATGAGACCAGTGTCCAATTAGCTGGGTACTCTGACTGGGCCGGTAATCTAGATGATAGAAAATCAACCAGTGGTGGTTGTTTTTACATTGGAAATTGTCTAGTTTCTTGGTTTAGTAAGAAACAAAATTCTATATCACTTTCACAACTGGTAATGCATGTACACAGCTTGTTTGGATGCAACGAATGCTAAGTGATTATGGAATTAAACAGGATTCTATGTTATTACATTATGATAATTCTAGTGTGATAAATATTTCAAAAAATCCTATTCAGCATTCTCGTACTAAGCACATTGACATTAGATTTCATTATATAAGGGAATTAGTAGAAGAAAACGTTATATCTCTAGAATATATTCCTACCGAAAATCAACGAGCTGACATTTTCACAAAACCTCTCGATAAAAGCAGGTTCAAAAAGATGAAATTTGATCTTGGCATGTGCATTTTAAAATGATTATTTATGCCTACTTGTATTATAGTGTATATATTTGCTAGATTGAATTCCAATTTTTGTATAATTTGTAAGAAATATGATTTTTTGGTCATTCTTCGACCTGTCGTGAGTATACTCGACCTGTCGACCTACGACTGGTCGTAGATACCCACGACCAGTTGTAGAACTCGTGAATTACTTAAATTTGGGGATTTTTGCTTTCTTCCTCATTTCGATTTTCTTCTCTAAGGAGCCGTGCTTCGACTTGTCGAACCCATCTTTCATGTTCTAGTGTTCCAAATCTCATTTTTCTTGCAGATTTGTATCTAGATTGTTTACTTTTCAAGCTTTAAGCTTTGTATTTTGAATTTCATTGAGATTTGGGGTTTGAATTTTGAAAAATCTGCTTTGAGTAAACCCACTTCTCAATCCTTTGCAACTTCTTAATTCCTTGATATCCTTGTTGCAAATGGCTTCTAGAGGTAGAAAAACTACCTCCCGTGGTCCTTCTTCTTCCTCCAGATCGACCGTTATCTCTAAGCGTCATCTTTTTGTTCCTAATGATGATCCATCATATGTTAGGGACATTAGATTATGTAATGTTATTGTTGAACATCCTGTTGATGTTAATCATATTGCACCTTTTGACATCCTTCCTATACTTGAAGCTGTAGGTTGGGTTAACTTATTACATTGGGGTGGGCTTGCATACCGGTCCATTGCCCAATCCATGTTTGCATGTATTAGTGCTTTCTCACAGGATAATTTAACTTTTAAAATATCTACTAGAGAAAGGCCTTTTGACATTGATCGTCATTTAATTTCAGCCCTTATGGACATTCCTGTGAATGATGAGGGTATTCCTATCCATAACTTAACTGATAAACCCTCAATGTCTGAAAAATGCATGCTCACTAGAGACTTGTGCAACATGGATGTTCAATGGACACAAAAAGGGAATGCGCTTCCCGCAAGGTATTTGTTACCCAAATACAGAATTCTCCACAAAATCTTTGTGTCTAATCTGTATCCTCGTTCGGGTAATAAATCTGACTTGACTTCGTTTATGGTTCGTGTTATCCATGCTATTTCCAATGGTACTCAGATTTGTTTACCATCCTTAATCTGTCATTTCATTCTTCAGTTTAGACTCCATCCTGGTCATAGTGACATTCCTTTTGCCTATTTAATGACTGTATTGGCTACACATATGTTAGTTGATATGCCGGTTGATGAGGCACCAATCCATCATCTGATCTTCAACAATACTAATATCAATAAGATGAAGCTGGATCTACTTCCTGAACAAGGTGGTGGTGGTGGTGGTGGTCATGAAGAAGCTGGTGATAACATTAATATGGATGACATTTTTGAGGAACTGGATTCTGACTCAACAAATGATCCAGATTTTGAACCATCTAATGTTGATGCTCGTCTTAGTGCATTAGAGGATAAAGTTAAGAATATAAATGTAAAGATGGAAAACATGTCTGTTGCTCATGATTTACAATTCAAGTACATGCGCAAATATCTTAGGCGATTGAACAAAGGCATGCACCAACTTGATCCTTCTATCCCTGCTCCTTCATCTGGTTCTGGTTCTGACTAGTTTATATGAGACTTCTGGTCTGTAATAACTTTATAACTTAGCACTTGGTTGACTGATTTTGAGTTGGATACTATCTGTATTTTATGCTGGATATTTATTCTATGTGAAGCTATGTTGAGTATCCCTATCACTGTTTTGCTATACTCTCATAACTCCTCATGTTTACTCTCATATATCTCTTTATTTAGTTCTCCTTTATTGTTGTTTCCTTTGTCATATTGTGACAAAAAGGGGGAGAATGGTTTGTTCTTAACGATGTGATTGTGAGAGGAGTAGCATTGGTTATGTTACTCAGGGGGAGTATGTTTGAACTAGTTGAATGAAACTGGTTGAATGTTGAATGTTGAATATTGAATATTGATTTGTAGGTAAGCCAGTTTATATAACCTGGTTCATAACTCTTTAACTAGTTGTTTTACTTTATGTTTATCTTGGTTATGTGTTTTGTCACTAATTTGACAAAGGGAGAGATTGTAAATGCTATAGTTTATATCCCTGTCTGTTGTCAAATTTGTGGTGCCAAAATCACTGTTATATATAACTTGCATAAGTGAAGTTCTCTCAAGGATCAACATTCATAAACAAGCTAAGCTCACAACAAGCAAAGCTCACAAGTACAAGGATCAATCTTGAATGCAAGAACTGCTCACAAGACAAGACTCAAGCTGCAAGACTTCAAGAAGAGTACAAGGCAGTTTTTAAAGAACTCAAGACTTCAAGGCTCATACTTCAAGGTCACTAGTTCCTAATATTTCAATGTCCTTACTTCATGGTTGAGGTTTGACTGACCATAGGTTGACCTTAGAAGTAGGTCATTTTGGATACATAAATCGAATGTTTATTTTACATAAGTTTGGTCTGTTCTTCGACTAGTCCTAGGCCTTCTTCGACTAGTCCTAGAGTTGCTTCGACCAATCTAAGAAATTCCTCGATTAGTCGTGAGTTTGTTAAAGATTTTGGATAAAATCTGTTAGGCTTCGACTAGTCCAGGAATCTGTTCGACCAGTCGAAGGAACAGTGTCGACTGCATCTTCGACCAGTCGAAAAACTTCGACTCAAAATCCAGCATTGTTTTTCAGGTTCTTCGACCAGTCGAAGGAAACCTTCGACCAGTCATAAGTGACCTACGACCAGTCGAAGGAGACCTTCGACCAGTTGTAGAACGGTCAAAGCTTATCCCGCCGGATCTTTCAAATATCTGTTATTGCTTCGACTAGTCGAAGAGCTCCCTAGACCAGTCGAAGACGCGATCTGCTCACCTATAAATAGTGCACGAATCTCAGAAGAAATCATCGAATTAATTAATCCATTCAAGCCAATCTTTGTCGAACTTCTGAGAGATAATTCTGTGCTCCATCTAAGCTAAGTGTGCTTATTTAATATTCTCTTTCCTTAGCTTTATTTAATTGATTTTGTTTCTGCTATTCCAATCTAATTTGATAAGAGGAATTGTTATTCCCTTACTTTGGAATCAAAATCAATTAAGGCAAGCCCTATTTGGTTTAATTTAAAATCTATTAGAATTAGAACCATTGTAATCGAGTACTGGACATTGAACGTGGACATTCAATCATCTACTTTGATTTGGTTCTACCGGGCTGCTACAACAAAGGAGATAATCAGGTATTTTATATTTAATTGTAAATTCCTTTCTGTTTTGGTTTCTTTTAAGATTTGCTAGAAAAACCTTGTTGTATTGGTTATCTGAGGAGAGCCAGGAAAACTCAGAAGTAGGGTTTTTTAATTGTGTAAGCCCACAGACAAAGACACAATTGTAAAGGTTTTGGGTGAACCTGGGAAAACCTATTTTGTTAGTGAACGCTAATATCCCCTGTGTGAGGATATTAGGAGTGGAGTAGCATTCTATGTGGCTGTTGTTTAACAGTTGGTGAACACACAGGCGAACCACTATAATCCCTTATGTTGTGGTTGAATGATTTATACTTCTGATCTTTAATTATTCTTTTGTGGGATGTATGTATGGTGGTGAATGTTGTAATCATTTAATTCAAGCATTGTGAGAATTTTGTAATAGTTTAGAATTTGTTTTCTACTATTCCTTTATCAGCTTGATATTCAATTTCCTTTAAAAGTTGTTCCAGCAAGGTTGCCCTGCCATTTTTATGGTGTATGGCTGTCCCTAAAACAATACATTTGTGATTACAATTTATTTCAATTCAGTTTGTATTTATTTCTGTATTCCTCTTTGGTTTGAGATTTGATATAAAGATCTTTCTAGAAATAAGGTTGTCCTACCATAAACTCTGGTTTTTTGTTAAGGTTGTCCTTAGAACAACATTTGGATCAACCTCTCAAGATCTGAATTTTGAGGTTATTTTACTTTCTTGCATTGTGATTTATTTTGGTTATCATATTCTTTTTAATTCCGCTATTATAAGTTTTATTTGGCATTGTCCTATTCACCCCCCCTCTAGGACATATAGCTAGGCCTTTTCAAGAGTTCCCTGGAAAGAGGGAACCGCTATTATGACTATGACGAAGCTGTCCATTTTTTATGGACAGCATTGGAAGGGCCTGGCTATTTGCACCGGATGGCCGTGTTTATATATGTATTTGCAGGGACCATACCCTTAACCTAAACCAAAACCTATGACCTAAAACCTTAACCTATAACCTAAACCTCAACCTTAACCTAAACCTAAACCTTAACCTAAAATCTAAAACCTAAACCTAAACCTAAAACCTAAATGTATTCTCAAATTCCTAAACCTAAACCTACACTTAATCCTAATCTTAACTCCCTAACCTAAACCTATACCTAAACTTGAAAACCCAAACATAAACCCAATCCCGAACCCGAACCTAAACCTTAACCTTAACCCATTCTCAATTCCCTAAACCTATATCTTATAACCTAAACCTAAACCTAAACCTTAACCTATACCTATAACCTTAACCTAAACCTAAACCTTAACCTATAACCTTAACCTAAAACCTAAACCTATAACCTAAACCTAAATCAAAACTTATAATTAAAACCAAAACCAAAACCTATATCCTAAACTCGAACGCATTCTCAAATCCTATAACCCATAATCTAAACCTAAACCTAAACCTATAACCTATAACCTAAACCAAAACCTATAACCTAAACCAAAGCCAAAACCTATAGCCTAAACCCGAACCCATTCTCAAATCCAAAAACCTATAACCTAAATCGTTAACCTATAACCTAAATCAAAACCTATAACCTAAATCAAACCTAAACCTAAAACCAAAACCTAAAACATAAACCTATAATCTATAACCTAAATTAAAACATATAATCAAAACCAAATCTAAACCTAAACCTAAACCTATAACCTAAACTCAAATCCCTAAACCTAAACCTAAACCTAATCCTATAACCTAAACTTAAATCCCTAAACCTTAACTTATAACCTAACCTAAACCTATACTTATAACCTAAAACTATTCTCAAATCCCAAAACCTATAACCTAAACCTAACCTTTCCCTAAACCTATAACCTAAACTCAATTCCTAAACCTAAACCTAGACCTAAACCTAAATGTATAGCCTAAACTCAAATCCCTAAACCTTAACCTATAACCTAACCTAAACCTATACTTATAACCTAAAACTATTCCCAAATCCCAAAACCTATAACCTAAACCTAAGCTTTCCCTAAACCTATAAGCTAAACTCAATTCCCTAAAGCTAAACCTACACCTAATCCTAATCTCAACTCCCTAACCTAAACCTAAACATAAACTTGAAAACTCAAACTTAAACCCAATCCCAAACCTGAACCCGATTTCCTAAACCTAAACCATAACCCATTCTCAAATCCAAAAACCTATAACCTAAACTTAAATCAAAACCAAAACTTATAACCTAAACCCGAACCCATTCTCAAATCTCAAAACCTATAACCTAAACCAAAACCAAAACCAAAACCTATAACCTAAACCTGAAACCATTTTCAAATCCCAAAACCTATAACCTAAACATAAACCTTAACCTAAACCTATAACCTATAACCTAAACCCGAACCCATTCTCAAATCCCAAAACCTATAACCTAAACCTAAACCTTAACCTAAACTTATAACCTATAACATAAATCAAAACCTAAACCTAAACCTAAAACCTAAACCTATAACCTATAACCCAAATCAAAACCTATTACCTTTCCCTAAACCTTAACCTAAATCAAAACCAAAACCAAACCTAAACCTAAACCTAAACCTATAACCTATAACCTAAACCTAAACCTAAAACCTAATGTATTCTCAAATCCCTAAACCTAAACCTACACCTAATCCTAATCTCAACTCCCTAACCTAAACTTAAACCTAAACTTAAAAACCCAAACCTAAACCCAATCCTAAACCCGAACCCGATTTCCTAAACCTAAACCTTTACCTATAACCTAACCTAAACCTATACTTATAACCTAAACCTATTCTCAAATCCCAAAGCCTATAACTATAACCTAAACCTTAACCAAAAACCTAAAACCTAACCTAAACCTAAACATATAACCTTAACCTAAACATAAACCTATAACCTTAACCTTAACATATAACTTTAACCAAAACCTATAACTTAAACCTATTCTCAAATCCCAAATCCAATTTCCTAAACATAAACCTTAACTTATTCTCAATTCGCTAAACCTATAGCTTATAACCTAAACCGAAACCTAAATCTATACCTTGACCTAAACCTATAACCTATAACCTAAACATAAACCTAAAATCTAAATGTATTCTCAAATCCCTAAACCTAAACCTACACCTAATCCTAATCTCAACTCCCTAACCTAAACCTAAACCTAAACTTGAAAACCCAAACCTAAACCTGATCCTGAACCCGAACCCGATTTCCTAAACCTAAACCTCAACCTATTCTCAATTCCCTAAACCTTAACCTATAACCTAACCTAAACCTAAATTTATAACCTAAACCTAAACCTATAACCTAAGTGTATTCTCAAATCCTTAAACCTAAACTTACACCTAATCCTAATCTCAACTCCTTAACCTAAACCTGAACCCGATCCCGAACCCAATCCCGATTTCCTAAACCTAAACATTAACCTATTCTCAATTCCCTAAACCTATATCTTATAACCTAAACCTAAACCATAACCTAAACCTAAACCTAAACCTATAACCTATAACCTTAACCTAAACCTAAACTTAAACCTGTAACCTATAACCTAAACCTAAACCTAAAACCTAAATGTATTCTCAAATCCCTAAACCTAAACCTACACCTACACCTAATCCTAATCTCAACTCCCTAACCTAAACCTAAACCTAAACTTGAAAACCCAAACCTAAACCCGATCCCGAATCGGAACCCGATTTCCTAAACCTAAACCTTAACCTATTCTCAATTCCCTAAACCTATATCTTATAACCTAAACCGAAACCTAAACCTATACCTATACCTATACCTAAACCTAAACCTATAACTTATAACCTAAACATAAACCTAAAACCTAAATGTATTCTCAAATCCTTTAACCTAAACCTACACCTAATCCTAATCTCAACTCCCTAACCTAAACCTAAACTTAAAAACCCAAACCTAAACCTGATCCTGAACCCGAACCCAATTTCCTAAACCTAAACCTAAACCTCAACTTATTCTCAATTCCCTAAACCTTAACCTATAACCTAACCTATAACCTAAACCTAAACCTTTAACCTAAGTGTATTCTCAAATCTTTAAACCTAAACCTACACCTAATCTTAATCTCAACTCCTTAACCTAAACCTAAACCCGATCCCGAACCCGATCCCGATTTCCTAAACCTAAACATTAACCTATTCTCAATTCCCTAAACCTATATCTTATAACCTAAACCTAAACCTAAACCTAAACCTATAACCTATAACCTTAACCTAAACCTAAACTTAAGCCTGTAACCTATAACCCAAACCTAAACCTAAAACCTAAATGTATTCTTAAATCCCTAAACCTAAACCTACACCTAATCCTAATCTCAACTCCCTAACCTAAACCTAAACCTAAACTTGAAAACCCAAACCTAAACCCGATCCCGAACCCGAACCCAAACTCTTAAACCTAAACCTTAACCTATAACCTAACCTATACCTAAATCTATAACCTAAACCTAAACCTAAAACCTAAGTGTATTCTCAAATCCTTAAATCTAAACCTACACCTAATCCTAATCTCAACTCTCTAACCTAAACCTAAACCTAAACTTGAAAACCCAAACCTAAACCCGATCCCAAACCCGAACCCGATTTTCTAAACCTAAACATTAACCTATTCTCAATTCCCTAAGCCTATATCTTATAACCTAAACCTAAACCTAAACCTAAACCTTAACCTTAACCTTAACCTAAACCTAAACCTAAACCTAAACCTATAACTTTAACCTAAACCTAAACCTAAACCTGTAACCTATAACCTAAACCTAAACCTAAACTTAAAACCTAAATGTATTCTCAAATCTTTAATCCTAAACCTACACCTAATGCTAATCTCAACTCCCTAACCTAAACCTAAACTTAAACTTGAAAACCCAAACCTAAACCCGATCCCGAACCCGAACCCGATTTCCTAAACTTAAACCTTAACCTTTTCTCAATTTCCTAACCTATATCTTATAACATAAACCTTAACCCAAACCTAAACCTAAACCTAAACCTATAACCTATAACCTAAACCTAAACCAAAAACCTAAATGTATTCTGAAATCCCTAAACCTAAACCTACACCTAATCCTAATCTTAACTCCCTAACCTAAACCTAAACCTAAACTTGAAAACCAAAACCTAAACCCGATCCCGAACCCCAACCCGATTTCCTAAACCTAAACCTTAACCTATTCTCAATTCCCTAAACCTATAGCTTATAACCTAAACCTAAACCTTAACCTAAACCTAAACCTGCAACCTAAACCTAAAACCTAAATGTATTCTCAAATCCCTAAACCTAAACCTACACCTAATCCTAATCTCAACTCCGTAACCTAAACTTAAACTTGAAAACCCAAGCCTAAACCTGATCTCGAACCCGAACCCAATTTTCTAAACCTAAACCTTAACCTATTCTCAATTCCCTAAACCTATTGCTTATAAACTATACCTAAACCTAAACCTAAACCTATAACATATAACCTAAACCTAAACCTAAAACCTAATATATTCTCAAATCCCTAAACCTAAACCTACACCTAATCCTAATCTCAACTCCCTAACCTAAACCTAAACCTAAACTTGAAAATCCAAACCTAAACCCGATACGAAGCCGAACCCGATTTCCTAAACCTAAACCTTAACCTATTCTCAATTCCCTAAACCTATAGCTTATAACCTAAACCTAAACCTAAACCTAAACTTAAACTTCAACCTAAACCAATAACCTATAACCTAAACCTAAACCTAAACCTAAACCTAAAACGTAAATGTATTCTCAAATCCCTAAACCTAAACCTACACTGAATCCTAATCTCAACTCCTTAACCTAAACCTAAACCTAAACTTGAAAACCCAAACCTAAACCTGATTCCGAACCCGTACCCAATTTCCTAAACCTAAACATTAACATATTCTCAATTCCCTAAACCTATAACTTATAACCTAAACCTAAACCTAAACCTAAACCTGTAACCTATAACCTAAACCTAAACATAAAACCTAAATGTATTCTTAAATCCCTAAACCTAAACCTACACCTAATCCTAATCTCAACTCCCTAACCTAAACCTAAACCTAAACTTGAAAACCCAAACCTAAACTCGATCCTGAACCCAAACCCGATTTCCTAAACCTAAACCTTAACCTATAACCTAACCTAAACCTAAACCTATAACCTAAACATAAGCCTAAAAGCTAAACCTAAACCTAAAATCAAAATGTATTCTCAAATCCCTAAACCTAAACCTACACCTAATCCTAATCTCAACTCCCCAACCTAAACCTAAACCTAAACTTGAAAACCCAAACCTAAACCCAATCCCGAACCTGAACCCGATTTCTTAAACCTAAACCTTAACCTATAACCTAACATAAACCTGCACTTATAACCTAAACATAAGCCTAAAACCTAAACCTAAACCTAAAATCAAAATGTATTCTCAAATCCTTGAACATAAACCTACACCTAATCCTAATCTCAACTCCCTAACCTAAACTTGATAACCCAAACCTAAACCTGATCCCGAACTCGGACCCGATTTCCTAAACCTAAACCTTAACCTTAACCTTAACCTATTCTCAATTCCATAAAGCTATAACATATATACTATAACCTATAACTAAAACCTAAACCTTAACTTAAACCTATAACCTAAGCCTAAACCTTAACCTAAACCAAAACTTATAACCTAAACCTTAACTTATGACCTATAACCTATAACCTAAACTTATAACCTATAACCTAAAACTTAATCCTAAACTTAAACCTAAACCTAAACCTAAAACCTAAAACCTAAACCTAAACCTATTTTAATGATCAGTTTTATTTTTAAAAAGTGCCCACTTTTTTAGAAGAAGTTTATGTAATTCATCATGATTCTGAATTACAATGTTTTGTTGGTTTAATATTTTTTTCAGGTGAAAGACACAAAAAGAAAATTGTTGCTAATTTTTTTTTCTTTTTTTATTTATGATGTTAAACTTATATGTATTTATGTGTGGATGAATGTAATGTGGATAAGATTGCTTGTGTTTGGATGGATATAGTTTATGTTTGGATGAATGTAGTTTATGTTGGATTTATGTAGTTTGGGTTGTTTAGATGAATGTGAATGTGAATATGATGAAATATATTATATAACAGGTGTATATCAGGAAGAATACAATGAAATATATTGTAACAGGTGTATATTGACCCTCTTATAAAGGACAGTCCATGACAGTCCTTTTAAGAACGGTCTATGGCCATCCTTTGAAGGCCCATAAGAGACAGTCCATGACAGTCCTTTTTAAGGAGGGTCCATGACCGTCCTTTTAAAGGACGGTCTATGGCTATCCTTTGAAGGCTTATCAGAGACGGTCTACGACAGTCTTTTTTAAGGATGGTCCATGATCGTCCTTTTAAAGGACGGTCGATGGTCGTCCTTTAAAGGCTTATAAGAGACTGTCTGAGACCGTCCTTTTTAAGGACGGTTCACGATCGTCCTTTTTTAGGACGGTCCATGACCGTCTTTTTTTCGTCAATAAAAATGACGGTTTTCGACCGTCCTTTAAATAATACGACACGTCGAAATTTGACGGCCCTTGCGATGGTCCATGACCGTTCTTTTTGGTCATTTGAGACAGTTTTGGACCATCCTTTTTTCACAGTTTTGGCGTAGTGTGAATAAATAATAAAATCACAACTATCATTATCATTATAATCATACATCATTATTATCTCATCGAGCGGCTAACTATATGGCCAGTCAAAATGTCAAGTATGGCCTAAAAATTAGAATTTACATGTCTACTTCAATGGGAAGATTTAATAGTTGACTCACATCTAGTGATAGTGTCTACATTGATGGTTCCATTAAAAGGCCAAAATCGGCCCATTCAAAACTCCAATACTCCCATAAAAGGGGTCCGCGCTTATGACCATGCAAGTACAGTCACATACTTGAATATGGCTTCACTGTCTGAGTATAATAATCAAGGTGGGACTCATGGTTAGACCAACTATTATAGTAATGCAACGTGTGTGTGTGTGTGTGTGTGTGAAATGGGTTCCACGGTGTGGCCCACCAAGTTTTAGATCAAACTAATATTTGTGTTTTTAGTTCAACTTGGTAGAAATAAACTTATAAACATGTGGATGGCATACGAACACCATAGTGGGGCCCACAATCAGTGAGTCCCACGAAAAGTCTTAGGACAAGCTGATATTTATGTGGTTCCTTTGTCCAGGTCTACGTGACCATTTGGATCGTTTGAATCACAAACAAGCAATATGGTGGGGCTCATATCAGAGGTTATATAGATCATATTACCGTCAAATTTGGTAAATGAATTTTCTATCAAGTCCATATCCATCATATATAATTTGGGATTAATTGGATATCTATAGAGACTATAAATACGGGCCGCTCAAAAGGGTGTCAATGCTTACCACTGCACTGGATAGCAAATATGATCTGAATTGTATAAATCAAATGAGGTAGTTAGACTGATCGGATTGACACCACATTTAGAAGGGTGTCAATGCTGACCACTACTTGTTGCGTGCTCGTGCAAAAAGGTGTTTTGTGCGCCCGCTCAAAGGCCTTGTGTTGTGCGGATTTTTGGGTTCACATGTGTGGTGGCCTATAAATACCCATATCCCCTCCTCATTTGGATCATCAGAGAATTTGAAGAAATGCTCGGGAGCTAAAGGAGTCATTCAGGTATCTCGCAGTAAACAGCCAAGGAGAAGAAGCTTCACACTTGCAGATACCTGTAGGATCTCGTCCTATTGCCTTGAAAAATTCAGGTTCAACACCATACCACAAAATTCAGGTAACTCTTTAGAACATCTTACACCTACACATCATATGTTTGATTAAATTCCTTAAAGAATGTTTAGTAGTATTTCTTAATTTATGTGGTTTGCTAATTCCACATGCATGCACATCCACTTGGGCACATGTATTGGGATGCGAGATCTGAGCTTGGCATTAGGTGATCTTTTGGCATAAAAATCTGATTTGAGCTTGCCATCAATTGCAGAGTATGATGCTTGACGTGTATGCATTCAAAGCTTGTACATGCGGCATGCATTAACTCAAAATAAACTGATTAAATAAGTGTAGTTTTTGGTTCATGGTGCATCTAAAATGAGACCTTACAATTTGGACCATTTGATTTGAAGTGCTTGCATGCCGCATGCAATGTCCAAGTATTTCCAAGTTTTTTGTTCCTGATGCATCCACATTCCGAGCCGCAATCATATTCTACCATATGTAGTGAAGCACTACATGAATTGGATTTCAAGAGAGAGCATGCTCATAATTTGGATTAAATAATTTGTACATAGCCTGATCATGGTGAGACCTGCCTCTTGAGCTGTTCTAAAATGACCAAAATGCTGTAGATTTCTGTTATATAAGAAAAAATAAGGCCCAAAACAAACAGAATTACCAGTTATGGATTAAATAGGCTGGCAACTGTCAGTTGAATTAAATTGGAGAAAAACGTTAATGTGATGTATCTCTTTCCTCTGGGGTGCCATTTTATGTGGCAGCACCTGTGACTTCGATTGATCTATCTCTTTCCTCTGGGGATCAAATTGTTAGAGAGGAAGGATCGCCAAAGGAACTGCTGCGTTCTCGCGGGGGGACTTGGGGAACATGTTGCTGCATCTGGGATATCTGTCTGGAACCCAGCTTTTGATGTTACACCAGCTAAACTGATAACAGTCATCGTAACAGAAAAGGTCATTCTTTGGCTCTTGTACACAATTACATGAACATAATTTTAGCATGGCAGGATCTATGCAGAGCTCTTTATATGAATTTTTGGGGATGGCAAGTATGTCAGTTTGGCATGCTTGTGGTTGAAATCAAGCCATTCATCATGTGGGGCCCATAACTAACAAACCCTAGCCAAGAAACCAGCCCTTTCCACTTATCAGGTGAGCAGCAAGTGTTAATTGCATGCAGATCATTACAACCCTTCATTTTCTTCTGCAAGCATGGCCCACTTAATTTGTGCTTGAACTGATCTTTTGTGCCAATGCATGGTTGAAAGTGGTCCCCACCTGATGAATGGCTTGGATCTCCGAAACGTTTGCCACATCAGCACGGGTGTTGCAAGTCCCTTTCTCCATCTCATTTATGCAAGTCCCATTGGCATGTCTCATGGAGTTTTAGTTAGTTAACTAGCTAGGTAATCTGCTGTTAACAGGGCGTCATCACAAAGATGGGAATCGACAGTTTCAACATAAAGGCTTTCTTACAAAATGCGCCAGACATCTGTTCTGATTAACTGGTACCAAATCTGAACTCATATTTTGTTTGGTTATTCGAACAATATGATGATAGAGTTATCTTCTCATAGAAATTCCATGTTAATTGCTCAATGCCAACTTCTTTCTTTCCTTTTTTATTTTCCCTGGAATCAGCCATTGTATTCTTTCAACTATGGGTTACAACACTTGTATCCGGAACTGACCCGTTTCTCTAATGTAGCCAACTGAGACAGATAAAGAACTGAATTCACCCACCCTCATCAATGCCTTTCAGCTCATCGGGATGTCTTCATGCCTCGACCTTTCTGGATTCTTCAAGAAAGAGGTGACCTTTAATCTGCCTGCATCTTCACTGCAACAAAAAGCCGTATAAACGGCATTTGCGCTGCACGTTTAGCGGCGCTAACGAAGACCGAACGACGGATATCGTACCATATTAAAAAAAAAAAAAACTCTCACATCTCTCTCTCACTCTCTCGCTCTCGTACCATATTAAAAAAAAACTCTCTCACATCTCTCTCTCTCTCGCTCTCTCGCTCTCTCTCTCTCTCTCTGTGCAACTCCATGACTCTCTCTTTCTCTCTCTCCTCTTTCTCTCTCACGACTGCTTTGGGATCTCTCCGTAGTATCTAGATCTGCTACTCTCTTGTTTCCTAGGGTTTTGGATCTGTTTTCTGCATATGATCTATTTTAGAATACTTGATTAGGAATATGTTTTGTTAAATACAAATCCCTACTCAGGGATTTGCGTTGTAGAATCCATTTTTAGGGATTTGCATGGTCGAATCCCTAATTTAGAAGTGCTTATTACATCTGCAGATTCTCGAATCAAGGTTGTTGATGGTGTTGATCTGATTCACAAGTTCAAAGGTATTATATATATATATATATATATATATATATATATATATATATTGTTCCTGTTTGTATCTTGTCCATCATTTTTTGTTGAAACTGTTTTAGGATTTGAGACGAATCACCAGCAGATAGTCCATTCTGGAAAACAAATCATTCTTCTTCGTTAGTCTTCCTGTGTGCATGACATGCATTAGAGCAATATAATAAGGATGAAGAAGTGGAGATCTAGCAGAAGTTTGATGTAGCCATTGATTTGTTTCATGCACTGTGGCATCATCCTCTGAATAGCCACATTTGTTTTATGGGCTAGGAAATCTAGATGGTGGATTGTGATTGATGGATGGCTTGGAATATTGGCACCTATGCTGGCATAGCTTAATGGTGTGGACGATCAACCGTCCTCTGTTTTGGGGTGAGGCAACAGCATCATTGAAACCATTTGCCAATGTATTAGCCACGATTGATGGGAAAAAGAAAATGCAAGTCCCATTGTGGTTTTGCAGGACTGTTTAAAAGAAGAAAAGAAGAATTGTCTGATTTTTGCTATTTTTTCACTCTAGCCCATCCATGGGGTAGGTCCCACCAGATAAATTGTTTAATCACCGAGGATAGTTACAAAGAATGATGAAGATTGCACGAAACTAAAATTTATGTGAGATCTTCAAGCATTATACTAGTCCTTTAATCCTTTAAGATATAGCCATTATGTAATGGCTGAATCAAGACGAGATTTAGGGAAGATTACTTGCTCTCGTGGAGGAGAGAGGATACATCCATAGCAAAGAATAAAGGATATATACAATAACTTCTCCATCCCAGGCATATTATATCTGTAATTGGATGTCATATGCGCAACTTGTCCACTATAGTGCTTTGTTGATCTCTTCCGGGTCATCCAAGTGACTTCAAAAAAATGTCTGTCAGTTAATCTTTTCATGTTACAAATGAGGTATAAACTTACTTGAAAGATTTCTTGTAGTTGATTATTATAATAAAGATTTCCTATAGTTGATTATTATAATAATAATGTTACAAATTATTTTTGACCTATCAAGTCTTATAATAAAGATTTCCTATAGTTGATTATTATAATTTTGTAATTAACTGTTGAAGGACGGTTGCTAACACAACAGGCATTATCTCAAATATACAGTTGTTATGGCTATTTAAAAAAAAAAAAAAAATCTGTATAGGGAATTTTTCTTTGGAGAAGTAAAATGTCAATAGCATTTCCATTTCAAAATCCAAGTGTTCTACATTAAAGAAATATGCTTGGAATTTTTTTTCTCCTCAAAGGATGTTTTTAATATGGCAAGTATGTCTTACTGAAAGTCAAATGGTAGTAGATATGTGCACTGTTTGATTTACGAGGAGAACGCTTTTGTAACATTATTATTATTATTTATTTTTCTTACTGAATGCAGGATCAGTATATACTGGGGTGGATTTTTGTAAAAGGCTATGCGGTGTCTCAGTTATTAGAAGGTAGACTGTCATAGTTTGTTGCGAGTTCTATTATCAGTATTATTTCCACCTTTTAAGTACTGAACATGAAGAACATCTTATTTATGCAATACCTCTTCCCATTTTCCTGAACCACTTGCATCTTTGAATGTGTGGATTTTATTTGGATGAAGAGGTCATGATCCAATGAGTTTCTGGGTTACTTGGAACATTCTTTTTAGTTTTTGGAATCTATGTGCTGGTAAGAATGCCAATCAATGGAATCCTGGCATGTGCTTCAGGACTTTTGCATGATATGAAACATTAGTTGTTGTTATTTTATTTTTTTTTTGCATGATATGAAACATTGGTTGTTGTTATTTTGCATGATATAATAATAGACTTTTACTGCTCCCCTTTCTTGAACTCAGACTCTAAAAATCAAAGGCTCTCTCCCTCCTCTCCTTTGCCTAGAAGCACCTCATTGCATGGTCTCCTCAGCACTACACATCTACAAAGAAACTTGGATCACCACTTGCAATATTAAAAATAAAAATAAAAATCTTCGATACAGTCTACCAAATCAGGTACCATGTTAGACCATATTTTTTGACCCACATGAATCTTAGCTGACACGATGAAACTAGACAATGGGAATTATCAGGTGCTAAACCCTGAATGATGGTGTGTGAGATCTGGAGCATTCATTTGTTGGGACCTAATGTGGATGGCCTGTTTGGTGGACACCTAAAATAGAGTTCAACTCGCTTTATTTAACAATAGTTATGTATTAGAGATCTTGATCTCTAGTGCATAATGAATTAATGTTACCGTTAAATAAAATGGATGAACTCGTTTTTAGGCGTCTACCAAACAGGGCATAAGAATTTCTAATTGAGAATAACTGCATTCATGTTAGATAATTCTCACCAAGAGAAGTTTTTTTCTGTGCCATTTTTCAAGTTTTAGGTTCAGTGACAGTTGGAGTAATTTAGGTAAGAAGTACAAAAAGGTAGTGATGGTTTCCTCCCGCAGCTGTGAAAGCAAATAGCACTATTATTTACTTGCAAAGAGTCAGTCTCAATCCAAAAATCAACATTAAAATGGAAAACTACAATTTATGCAAGTAAAGAGAATCCTTAAAGCTTCACATTGACTTAAAAAAGGACTGTCAACTGATTAACATCCTTTTAGTGAGTATGCTATAATTCTCTATTTGTTGTTCTGTCATTTTTGGTGCTTAATGGAGAGCAAAACTGAAAGTTGTTGTCCATATGTTAAATTTCCAAACAAATTTCCAAGTTCTATGTTAGTATCTTCTAGAATTTCAGCTGTAGATTTTTTTCCAATACAAAATGATGACTATGGTAACACCGTTATAGAACAATCCGCTATTTTCCCATGAATAGGTCGTGCATTAAGGAAGCCGAAGGATTATGTGCAGTATTGCTTGTTATGTCTGTTTGTTATATTGGCCATGACAGCTGCAATGAATGGCTGATAATAGTTTCGGTCCTTTTGAGTATAAAGCTAGGATTTTTAATTTCTGGTGTGCATTCACCACACTGTTTAGGAGGGAGATTATTGTTATCAAATCTGGTGTGGAAGTGAAGTGTTCATCTCTATACTATGCTTCTAGTATTTGGAAAGTGGTTACTTTGGTTGTGCATCTGTTTAGTAGAGGGATTTCCTTTTCCTTAGGGATTGGAAATCGCATTCACTTTTACTTGGATGTTTGGTGTGGAGATCGGATGTTTCAAGAAGATTTCCCCAAGTTGGCCTTCATTGCTTTTGATAGATTCATCTCCGCTAACTGATGCTACTCGATAGTTGGCGGGTCTATGTTGTGTGCTCTTCCGTGCCGTAGGAATTTGACAGAGGAGGAAATTATAGAGTTGTTTGAATTGTTGTCTCACCTGAAAAATGTAGTCGCTTCAGCTCAAGAGGAGGATTCGTTATTCTTGCATGTCCATACTTCGGGCCACCTCTATATTTGATCTTTCTTCAACTTGGTATGTGGATCGTCTCAACCTCATTCCTTCCTATTTCATATGTGGTCTTATGGAGCGCCACTGCCCCATAAAAGGGCAATACTTGTTATAGTGCTATAATATTGAAATAAATTTTCAAGAAAGTTATGATAAATTGAGGCAGGTTGGCCTTCACATTTGATCAACCAAATCTGCCCACACAGCAAACAGGGCTCATTTGTACAAATCCTCTGCAAGATCTTTCGCATTAACTATTCAACCAAACCCACTTCCCACCATAACGGACTTTTCACAATTACTGCCATCAGCCTCAGCATAAATATTGATTGATAATGGACAATATTATAGATATTACTCAGAGAAATATTATTTGACTTCCACAGACCATACATTCTTCTCAATTTTCCAAGGAGCAAACCACCAGGGCCCTTTTGGCTTCAAGATCATCATCCATTGCCTTAGCCTTTTCCTTGAGAATAGAATTATCAACATTGAATTTTATTGCATCTCCCGCAGCCCGTGTTCGCAGATAATACATCCCACTTTGTTAATGGTCTCACTTAACATCAATACGATTTGATAGTTATGGCCCACCCATTGTTTGATCATCATATAACCCTACATAACGATGTGCATTTCCTACTATCATAGCATTGTAAACTTAACTGTCCAGATAATGTTGTTGCTCAGAAAAACCAACCATTTCATAGTAGAATATGTACGATGTTCATCTGAGAAATGGCTAGTTATATATATATATATATATATATATATATATATATATAACTGCATTGCAATAAATCAAGCTGATAAAGAAGGAACTGAACAATGTGGAACTGGGCCCCATATTTGCTGCTATGACCTTTAAAATTATTTGGTACACAACTCGAATTGCATGGAATTGCAACTTGGGCTTCCACCATTACTATGAATTAGAATGGTGCCATGCCAATTTGGAGATATGGTTGCCTTGCATGTTTGTGTGCGTATGTGCTGTTAACTTGAAAAAAATAAAGAAGCTTTGTGTTTCATGTGCATGTTTTCATGGGGAATTTTCTTTGAAGATGAGTCCTTGCTTCACCAAATGGGTTGTTGTATGTCATCTTTAAAATTTTAAAATCCCATGAAGTACCTTTGGTTTCAATGCAGATACTTCATTGGTGCCAGTAAAGAACTGGAAGTTTATTATGTTTTTTTATTCCTTGTGTTGAAGAGTCGTTATTATGCAGGTAATGCTTATGTTGCATTATCTTGGATGGATGTATACTATGTTTCCTTATACTTCAATCAGTTGCCCTTGATTATGTTATACCTTCATGTGCAAAGTTGAAGTTTACAATGTGTGGAGCATATTTTAGTAATTATTTTTCTGCTTACAGTGAATATGTTATTTGATGCTTTTTTTAATACCAGTGAATATTCTTTTTGTCCAGATTTCCATCATTATTTAACTGCACAAATGCGGCCAATGGGAAGCTCGTATGGGGCAGTTCCTTGGCAAGAAGTGAGAGTCCTTGGATCCAATTCATCTTTATAGACAATCATCTCTTAGATGAAGATTTTTTTGGTGCATGGTTCAGTCTCATCATCTTGAACCTGAAATTGGGTTTTGGAACTTGTAACGAGGGTCTTTTAGCTCCTCTGCATTTTGTTTGCTGATTCTCACTATATTTTAGCTTCACCTCTTCTTTTTTTCCGCTTTCGTGAGACATATTTCTAGATCTTGCAGACCTTGAACATGTTAGCTTACTTGAATTTCACTGTTTTGTTCTTTACATAGTTTCCTGTGGCTCCACATATCCAGGTCTCATCTTTTTGTGCAGGGCAAGAATCTGATATTTTCTTTTCTTTTTGTGCAGGGTGAGAATCTGATATTTTCTGTTTTTACTCTGTATAGGGGAGTAACTGCTGATAAAAGAACTTGGTGTTTTCGCCATTCCTTTGCACAAGCTTTTTACTCTGTTTTTACTCTGTATAGGGGAGTAACTGCTGAAGTTGCTGCAGATCTTTAGTCGCGATAATGGCTCTTGTTCAGGGGTTGCCACTGTTCCGAGTGGCCAAGTGAGTTTAGCTATCTGTCCTCTATTCAGGTATAGGACTTTTACAGGTTTTGGCTTTTCAAATAGTCACAAGACTAGAGCTACTTTTAGTCTAGTCCTCGGTAACTTTGTGCAGCTGCAACTGGCTTCTTCCATGACCCAAACACAGTTTGTGGTGTTGGCAACTACAATTGGTATTGACAGTGACTTCCCCTATGTCAAGATAGTAAATTCATTCAAATTTTTAAACATTTTTCTTGCTTTTCAGGATTTCTTATTGCCTAATGTATAATGATCTTTTGTACGTGGACAGGTCTCAGCAGAAACAATGATTGGTCTTAGCTAGTGAAAGCAGTAAATGCGCATAAATTTCCAAGCTTTGCTGAAGTTTCCCACATATGTCACATGTGCCCCAATTGAGTTTTACTCATTCCCCATTTTAGGTATTTAACGACAACAAACAGAATAGTTAGCTACTCCAAGATAACATTACTTAGTGTATTCAAGACAATGCAAAAGAAAAGAAGAAGAAGAAGAAGAAGAAGAAACTTTCTCTGCATTCTTCATTTCATTTTTATAGTATGACCATATATATTTATTTTTGTAGTATGACTATATATGTTGCATTTTGATGTTTCTAAGTAGCATGTGTGCTTCTACAGATTGGTCATGTTGATTATGGTTCAGCTCTAGGAGAGTCTCCTAAGTTTGCATCTGATTATGGTCAGTGTTAAACTTTTAGCCATCTATCTAATTTTTTGTAGAAATATTACCAGGCATCATTGGCTCGACAGCAGCAAATGTTGAAAGCTCAATCATTGCAAACTGGTTCTGATATGAGGCATGCCATGGCGGCTTCTGCTCTAGATGGAAGTAATAGGTATGGTTCTATTGTTGGCATGCTTACTGTTTGACATTAATCACTTGAAATCCTTGTTTACCATGTATTGATTGATGCAGTGATGTTGAATATGTTTCCTTTTCCTTCCATCTGTTTTTATTTTCGTAAATGAGAAGTGTCAACCTAACTTCAATACATGCTCGGTAGATTAAATCTTTGTCAGGGAAAATGGTGTCAGCCCTATGCTTTTGGGGGTGTAAAACAATGTAAGAACATCATTAAATTGGCTCCAGTTGAAAGTCTAATAAATTTATTTTTCGACCAGCCTCACATCATGTAATTCTAATACTATTTGAATGACTTAGAACCATTTAGTTCTTTGGTGGAAAGCTTTTAACCCTTTAGTGAAATTGGTGGGAGCTACTTTGATGGTTTTGTTCATCTTTTCTGGTACAAAAGTGGAAGCAGATGGATCAAATCACAAGTATAAGCCCTTTGTATGCAAACAAAGTGGGTCTTTTTCACAATCCAAGGTAATCTTTCTTTTTTTTATTTGTTCTTTTTGGGTCTTTTGAAAATTATGTAGATCTGTATTTATCTTGTTCTCTTTTCCCAAGACAATTTTTAATGAATTTATTTTTTTTCTTTTATAGACTCCATACTATAAGTAGAGTAACGTTGTAACCATGGTTATGCCATTGATGGGAAGCCACGTAAAGCGCCGAAAAACCAACTTCCATGGAGCAGCTAAGGACTAGCCTGGTTCTGGCTATCATAGGAGCAATTTTCAAAGGGCTAATGGTGGGTGATCCACTCTTCTCGTTGCATACAAGTGGGGCAATCCAAAGTTCAAATCACTTCAGCCTTTTGACGCCACTCATGCTAGGAGTAAGACCATATAGAGGATTTGTTTTTATTTATTTATTTATATTCAAGACCATTTATTGTAATATTTTTTTTTTATTGTGTGGTAATATAAATTTTGTTTAACATTCAGTTTTATTTGTATTGCATCATTTTTATGTTTCAAATATTTAAAAAATACAGGTTTTGATTGAATTATATATAATAAAAAAATTACTGGCATGCTAGGGCCTCATAAATCCATACAAAGGCTTCTAACGGCGCTTGTGTAGAAATCTTACACCGCTTTTTCACAAGAAAAAGTGTCCACAAACCATTTTTACCGGCACTCTAAGTGATTTTTAGTGGCGCTTTTTCGCGTCGAAAAAACAGACAGTTATCGGCGCTCAGAAAGGCGCCGCTAGAAGTTACCTAGCGCCGCCAATACTTTTAGCGACATACCCATTTATTGGCGCTTGACTAGCGCCACTAATAGAATCGCCGGCGCTTTTGGGACTTATAGCGGTGCTTGTGAGCGCTGCTAAAACTCTCATTTGTTGTAGTGCTTTCTTTCTTGTGAATCAGGATCGTCCATCTAGTGAGCCCTATAATAGATGGCCCATGATTAAAAAGCCACACTGATCAGAAAATGTCGACTCTTTAACCATTTGGTTGCTTTTATACCAATGGTCTTAAGGCCACCTATCAGATGGTTAGAATTGTCCAGCTAGTGTGATTTTTGAATAGCGGGCCATTAATAGGGTTCACCATGACCATATCATTTCCCATTCATCATTAGTATTGCTACTACTGAATCATGCACCTAACACGAGTAATGGCTGAGTCAACTTTGCTATCTATTTGATACTTGGTTAAGTTTTTGAATGGTTTGAGTTCAAAGTATGCAAACATATGACATTGAAAAATGAGTTCACGTATCGTGATGTAAGAGATTGGCATGATAACTGAGATTATTTATGCCTTTCTGTTGAATTGATTTCCTTATGCTGTTCATTCATTTTTATGAATTTTTAATTTATTTTTTTCAGATTTATTCAGAGATAATTATGGTGCGGAATTCATCTAAACGAGAGGCATATGATGTTCAAAAGATGCGTTTTTTTTTTTGGCGACCAATTATGAATCAGCTCGGCTCTTACCAGCAGGACCTTTGCTTCAGAGGTGTTCCTTAAACCATGGTATGCACTAGTACATTCTATTATAGATGAACGTCTTGAATTGGGAACCTCAGCGAGGGTCATGTTGTGAAATTACTTCATCTATCCCAATGGTTATTAGGCAGTGTGCATGTGGGTTTCAAGTGTGTACTTGTTTTTCAATTGAGATTGCAAAACTTACAATAGCATCTTAGAACTTTCAACTTTCAAATTGTATTTCCCCCTAGTTAATGCAATTGATCATATTTATTGAAGTGGTACCCAGTAATTGTTGTTATATAGTATATTAGAGCTCTAGTAGACAAACTTATTTCACACAGGACAATTGGGCTCTTGTTAGGGAGTTTGTTAGGTTATTGTCATTAGAGTTGGCTTTTAAGTAATTGACTATCCCCATCTCAAGTTTCATGTTCTTATATTTTGACAGAATCTTCTATATAGCTTTTGGGAAAATATTTTGGTCCCTTGTGTTGGTGGGGAAGATAATGAGATTGCTGATATTTATTTTCTTTTTATGTTTCTCTTACGCTTTTTTCTTCATTTGAAGATGAGGTTTATAAACTTATTTTAGGATTCAAAACACTTTAAAGAAATGAGTATATCTAGTTTTGGATGTGTGCGTTGATTACGCAATTAATTTTCGTTATTATTCTTTTTTAAATTAATGAGAAAGGCCGACGGTTTTAGCTGTTAGCGAATGGTTGTCGGACTTGACCGTCGGAAACACCGACGGCTTTTGCCATCGAAAATGCCAATGATTTTGGCCGTTGAAAATGCTAACGGTTTTAGCCATCGAAAATGCCGACGGCTAAAACCATCGCCCTCAGCCATGGGAAACACCGACGGTTTTAGCCATCGAAAACACCGATGGTTTAAATCCGTCGGGGAGTAACGTCAACTACCCCTTTCCCGACGGACCATCCGATTGCTTTTAGCCATCGAGGAAGGTCATTGCCGACTGTTTTTAGCTGTTGGTATTGCCCTGTTTTTTGTAGTGATGTTAAAGGATAACCATCACTATGAGCAAGGCTTTGACCATCTCTAACCATATAGATGATGTAGGTGACGTACAGATTGAAGACATAGATGATCATCTCCCTATAAAAGATTGAACCAAAAGAATAATAGGATAGTTTTATGAAATAGTTTTACACTTTCGCTGCGAATTCGATAAATGTAATAAGCTCCTGTTGAGAGGGCATTTGATTATTTATTGAATTCTTTTACTCTGATTAACAATACAGTCAACTTTATTCTTGTGAATATTACCTTCATGAATATATCTATATGTGATCTAATTTTTTTTTAAGTACGATTTTTAAAGTATCCAATTTATACATTATTAACACCTGGTTTTCTCAAGCATGAGTATAAACTCTGGCCGTGAAAATTCGGGATGTTACATGTATAGTGGTTCGACTACTTACCTACTCCACTCCCGGCGGACACACCCTCTCCTAAAGTGTATCGGATTTCACTACTAATGGTTTTAAATTAGATTAACCATGAACCTTCACAACTTACATAAGATTAAGCTAGGACACCTACACACGGTTCCTAGATGCCTACACAAGGCGACACTTCCTACCTAAGGACACAACATTGGGAGCCTACACAAAGCACAACCTAAACAAGGCTACATGTCCTATACAAAGACACAACGTATTCTCCCTTCAGAGGCCTACAACTAGGACTTGACGAGTTTAACACTCAAACTCTAAATCCTAATCCTATACAAGGAAAGGGCTTTAGACACATTAGACTTTAAATACTTACAAAGTAAGTTAGTGAGTCCCGTTCTCACGCAATGTGAAGATCTTCGATGATGACAAATAATCTTTAGCTCCCTTGAATCGTAACCTGCTGATAATGCTTTCTTGAAGGCTCTAAGGTTGTGAGGTTTAGGATTTTTTATCTTCTCTATTTAAATAATAAGATTTAAATCAATAGAGAAGGTTCCCATGAGCTAGGCATTCAAGAGTTCTAAGGATAATATGATTAGTTGGAAACTTCATGAATGCTAGAATTCATAATTCAATCTAAGCATATAAGATAAGAGTTGATGTTTAAGCAAAGGATTGAATGATGAACTGTAATGGGAAAGAGAGAGTGAGTAAGAGGATAGGTAGATCCTTGAATAACAGGCTCAAACTCTCTTGGATTCTAGCTCATTTTACCAAGAGCAACACTAGTGTATTTATAGATTAAAAATCCCAACGGTCAAAAAATGGGCAGAATTTTGTACTCGTTGATACCATCGAAGGGTGTTCAATGTTATCGAAATTTGAATTTCGATACCATCGAAGAACCTTCAATTTCAACGACTTTCTACTCAATATATTCATTTGAGAGTATAATAGATTCTGCTTATTTTTAATCAAGTATGTTTCGATTAAATCGACGTGCACTTCGATCCATCAAGGGACACTTGATTCCAATGAGATTTCTCTTTGAAATAACACAGGTTGCTGGATAGTTTTATCGCATGTTCAATTCAATTGAATATCCCTACGATCTATCAAAATTTGAATTTCGATGATATCGAATGGCTTTCGATGACCTCAAAGAAAATAGATTTTTCTTTGAAAAACTTGCTGGACAAAACTAAGTAAGTTCTGACTCTATCAAATAGACTTCGATGCTATCGATAACTTACTTAGGGTAACATCGAGAAGGCTTCGATGTCATCGTGGAGCACTTAAAGTATTTTTTGTTTCTTTATAAGAATTTCAAGGTCCAAGTAATCGAGGGTTATTCGATATCATCAAAGTGTAAACTTCGATGATATTAAATGGTAATCGATGCAATCAATATTTCTTACATTTCTTTCATTTCATTACTAGACAAAATGGGTGAGTCTTTCGATAACATCGAACGATGTTCAATGAAATCGAAGATTCCCTCGATTGCAGTTCGATGCATTCGATCAGGACTTGTGATTTTTCAGTTTTAGCTTCTTTCTTCCATTTATACTCTTAGTTCATTATATACCAACTCTACCAGAAGATGTTTTAATTCATTTTAAGGGTAAGTTGGGATTATATGGGGTCATATACCTGCTAGGGTTTGTTGTGGGATGATGAGGCTCTGGCCGACAGGTTTAAGCATGATCATGGCCTTCATCTTTTGTTGAGGCTTGGTCTTGATGTCTTCTTCTGAGAGCTCACTTGGACCGACCAACTCAATACTCATGTATATTGGCAAATAAGGGCACTTTCAATCTTCCCCATTTGTCAATTACATGACAAAAATAAACTAACAAACCCTAAATTATTACAATCAACACAATACATAAAAAGTCTTCAACTAGTTCTATTCTTGAGTTGATTGTAGCTCCCCCAATGTTCATGCTCTCCTTTATGCTCCCCCTAAGTTCCTGCATTAAGTTTTAAAAACACAAGACAGCAGAAAAACTTGGGAGCATAATATGTTTCTCCCCCTTTTTGTCAGTGATTGGTAAAGGGTAAATAATAAACCAATACAACTAAAGTTTGTTTATATCCAAAGCTAGAGGGAGAATCTGAGAAATCACATAAGTTCATAATATAGAAGAATGAAGCATAAGAACTAAATGTGAACTAATCATGCTATTTAGAAATATACTAAAATAGGACAAAAATGGCATGAGCATTAACAAAAAAGAAGGAGATTAAATATTATCATTCATTCACCAAAAGTTAACCAAAATAACTACCCCAAGCTTGGGTAGTATAATCATCATCCAAAAATTAAGCAAGCCCTTAAGGGCATAAAATATCAAAAATAAAATAAAAATCATCATCGTGAACAACCTTTTTCAATATAGGGACACTTTAATCTGATATGAATAGGAATTAGGTTGATCAGATTGGCTTGCTTATCAAAAAGGATAACTGAAAAGCAAGCTAGTGACCCCGTCTCTCCATCTAGGAATAAGCTAGGTTAAAGGACCGGCTCCGTGTGGCATGGTGTCATCTCATCTACATGTGATAGTTGATATCAGGTCTTACACCGCCCTTTCCACATGCTAGAGTCCTCTTTGCATTGCTCCTGTGATCCGCTCGATTTATGACAACCATTCATCTTTTTGGCGAAGTTGATGTATGATCAAGGCACAACGCTCGCGCTGGGCAACATGATGATGGGTGTGTGTAATTTGATGTTTTATTTAAACCAACATAATTTAAATGATTTTTAAACTCGCAAGTATACGAATCAGATGTAGATACGGTACATATTACGAGATCATTCCCACGAGGACTGGTCGTCACAATTCAAATCTATGATTCTCCTTAACTAATCCAACAAATAATGGAATGAATTACTAAGCACAATTTTATGAAAAAATAATTAATTAAGAACAGGGAAGAAAATTCAATCAGAGAGAGGGCACTAGGACTTTCGAATCCACCCCTAATTATCCTAACCCTTGTTTTGTCTGTTGATTCACCTTGATCTAGATTGATACCACTTAAATAGAGAAAGCACAATCTGTGTCCTTAATCGGGCATACAAACTGTCTAATTCCTTTAAGCAATGCCATGAATGACATATCCCATATCCTTGGTCGGGTACATGGAATGTACATTCATTAAAGCACCCTGTTTCTTCCTCTATAGGAAACTTGTTCTTGATCAGACACAAGTACCTATAATAAGCATCCAAACAACATCCATATATATACTTTAATCAAGTTCATAGATGGAGAAGTATAGAATTTAAACCCATAAAGCCCACTTAAAGAAAGAAACAAATTAATTGAAATTCAAAGTAAATCAACCAATACAAGAGCTAATCAAATTAGGGGCTTCATCTCAGCCCTAGCTGAGAGATTAGTGACCCATAAAATTCATGAAAAATATTAAATAAAATTCATAAAAATTAAACACCAAACCAATCGATCTCTCTCTTCTTTCTTCTCTTTCTTCTCTTTCTTCTCTTCCTTGCTCCAGATCTGGAATCCCCTGGTTCTGAATGACTTTCCCACGTCCAAAACTCCCCTTCTATAGCTGCTGGATGGCTGGGGTCGGTGGCAGAGTCGTAGAAGGACTCGAAGTGTAATTTTTCGCAGCCGTGATCGGTGGGCCCCACAGAGGCATTTTCTGGAAAATCTACCCCGTCCATTGGATTCAGGACGAAATTTCAGTCAAGAATAGGTGGTTTTGAAGGTCCATTAGTGCGGCGCAGAGAAGAAAATACAAAAAGATCAGTTTTGAACGTCCCGGGGTAGTCTACTTTTGGCCTCTGCACCGCACACGTGTGTACGCATGGGCGAGGAATATCAACATGGTTTTGAAGCTCTCGACGCTCTCTACACGATGGATGGCTTGGATCAACCGTACGTGCTACCGGTGGGGCCCACAGCGGTCCGTAAAAAATGGTCTTTCCGCCCGTTGCGGCGCTGGAAACGGACTTTCCGTTTTTGAAAAGATGAAGTCGGGTCAGCGCTGCTGACCGACTTATGCTCGTTCGGTGCACAGGCAGTGCACATGTGCACCGTGCACATGTCACCCAAGGTGGGGTCCACTGTGATGCTTTCGAGAAATCCAATCCATCCATCTTGTTTCTCACCTTATTTAAACCGTCAATACTAAGGTTGAGGCAGTTCCAAAAATCAGGTGGGCCCCAATTTAGAGATTAATAGGCTGATCTGTCCGTTGGACCACTTCCCGAGATCTTCTATGGCTGAAATTTAATATGTACGGTTAATTTACGGCCCTCATCCCATGTATGAAGTTTCGAACTAATTGGATAGCGGGAACCATGTGATCTTGCATTTTGGACCCTTTTCGGGCCCCTTTGGCTTGCTTTCCTCAGATCTCAGGCGTGTAAAATCTTCATTATTGGTTCTCTGGAGTCCATCCCGTGCTCTGGAGACTTTGGATCATGAAATCCATGCCTTTAACATCAATTTTCAATTAACGCTCCTGACTTCATCCTGTAACAAAAATACAATTAAAATACTTCATTAAGCATTATCATATACGTAAAATCTGGTAATTACTGGGGTCTGATATGCAATATTTGACCCTGATCATGATTGGTGTGAGTGGAGCATCACTAGGTTGTTGCCTTTCATCCTCTGTTTCTCCTACCTCGGTCTCCATTACTTCAATTTCAACTCCTTCAGCTTCTGTTTCGCCCATGGTATCATCATGATGGGGTGCGAAGGAAGAAGCTAGCATATCCAGTTGACCCATTCTCTTAATATTTGACTTCCTAAACTTACGAGGCTGTATAGGACGATCAGTGGTGGGAAGTAGTCCAACATGACAGGACAAAATACATATGAGATAAGGGAATGGAATGTAGGTATCGCTAGTGCCTTGAATTGCGATGGCCAACTGATGTAAAATAAGAGTAGGTAGACACAATTCCACTCCTTAACTGACGGCATAAAGAATTCCCAATATGAATGGGGTAAGGTCAGATTTGTTGGTACCTCGAGGATAGACGTTTGTAGTAAAAATTTCGTGAAGAATACGGAATTTTGGAGACGTGTGGGATCCGCGTAGTGCATTACCTTCATGCCAAGGAATGTTTTTCCCATAAAAGAGATGTTTAGTGATTTCTCAACGAACCTCAAGTGAGTTGAAGTCATAGTTTGCAAAACCTTGAGTTTTTGTGGGAATTCCAGTGTGTTAACTAATAAGGGCTGGAGTGATATGAGTAGTGATTTGCCCAATGGTGATATTGATGGAAGCAGAGGGGGCGGGGACATGGGTGAGTGACAGTAGGCTAGGAACCTATATATCTGTTCATTTCGAGTCACCCAACTAAAGTCAAGTATATGTGACCACCCAATGGCCTCAAGGATCAGTTTAATCCCAAATGGTGCTAGACAAGTCCTGTTAATTTCTCTCTCATATACCATTTTCCTTACTATAAATTTTTCATATAGAGTTTCAGGCGGTGGTCGCTCAATAGGGATGTGAACTTCAGGGGCTGGATCATTTCTTTGTGATGGAAAGTCTATTTGGGTCGGTGGTTGAGCTGATTTTCTTTTGACAACCCTTTCGATTCGTTTTGCCTTGGGATTGGAAGATTCTCCTTGATCAAACGATTTGCTCTTTTCTTTCCCATTTGGAAGAAGGAAACTAAAAAATAAATAGATATTGTAGGGAAAAGAAAACTAGGGATTGGAGACAAGGAGACCCAAAACAGATGTACAAGCCAATTTCGAAGGACGAGATTTAGATTTGAATGAGCAGAAATGACTTACCAACCTCAAATGATCAAGAAAATGGATCGAAAGCAAGTCCACCAGCTAAACGAGGGAAGAAGAGTGAATAAAATGAAATTTTCCTCCCATGTCGCATATATAGAACGTGAATCATAGATTCTATCGAAACACTTTTGATGATATCAAATGTGAAATTTCGATTTTGATTTCGGAAGGAGTCCAGATAGGTCAGGGTGTTTTTGCAATGCTTTGAGTTTATTGGGTAGTATTCGATGTTATCGAAGGTGGTTCGATTGATATCAAACATCCCTCAATACTATTGGAACAACTCATTTTTCATTTCAAATTAGCTGGCCTTTTTTCTTTCAAGTGATGTACACATATATTTGTCAACATGTATGCATTTTGTACATCTAAAAAGTGGTCAAACAAAAGAAAAAAAATTTACACATATCCAAAAGGATGGTGAGGCAATGTATCCTCAAATATTGTCATGTGAACCATCTATCAATTTGTAGAGATGGTTGATCTTCTAAAGAGTATTGAATGATGAATGTAGATCAATCTTCTCTGATTCAAAATGAGTATCATAACATACATAATGTTTTTCAGAATGTGCATTAAGAAGAATTTGTATGATACTTAGTTTATATGGAGATGATGAGCTTATCAGAAAATTTTCTGAAATGTTTAGGTTTCAACAAGCTCCATATGTGATAGAATTATTAGTCAAGAGATAGATTGAAAATTGATTCCAAAAGAAAATATCATAATGTCTTTTAATGTTCTTGAATCAATTTTATGAGACTGTGATTTACTTCTGGACCAATATCTTTTTATCAATCCTCGGGAATTTCCTTAGCTCATTTTTCTTCCTAATAGCTCCCTTATATAGTACTTGACCCATTACAAAAAGTATCAAACTATGGGTTAAGATAACAAGCTAATTTACTTGGAGCAATCATTACAAGGGCCCGAGTTGCTTTTAAGGCACTTGTATCTATTTTGTGTTACCCATTTGGTAACCATTTTTCTTGAGCCAAAAGAATATTTCTCCGAGTGACTTCTAGACAATTTGGATGTGTCTTTGAGATTCATTTTGGATGTAACATGAGGATTTTTGGATATAGGACATTCCCATTTGTAGTGTCCTATCTTTCCATAATGATGGTATGACTATTTGACTGAATTTTTTTAGTTTAGAGTAGTTGAATTTGACAACTTTAATGAGGTAGAGGAAGAGTCTAATTTATATCCTAGGCCTATCATATTTTTGGAGTTTCTACCCATGCCTAGGAGTTTCTCAAACTTTTCATTAGTTTGAGTGAATTTTCAGGTTAGTTCTACTGTACGATCAAAATTTTTTACTTCTACTTTTAAAATTTTGTTTTCTCTTTTTAATTTCTCAACTTTCAGTTTTAGAAGTTGAATTTTCTTGATCATATTATCAAAGGTTATACTTCTAACAGTAGTTCCTCTCCCATTTTGAATTCTCTTAAGATCAAGTTCTTCTTCCTCTTCTAGTTTCTTTGGAATGATTGTAGTGGTAGAGGCCATGAGAATCTTCAATGATTTTTTGTCTCCATCACTTTCTAACTCACTTAAATCTGAATTAAAGTCTTCGGTATCATACCAAGTGGCTGACATAGCTTTCCCTTTAGACTTCTTTGTAGGATATTCTGTAGAGATGTGACCATATTTTCTACAGTTGTAGCATTGAAGCTCTTTGGACTTGTTGAAGGTTTTGCCGGTTTGGCGCTTGTGGTCCAGTTGAGTTCCTTTGTTATTGTATGGTCTCCCACGGTTCCTATTGAAGAATCTTTTAAACTTTTTAGCTAGGAGGGCAACCTCCTCATCTCCATCTTCATTCTCACTATCTTCTTCCTCTATTGTATTCATGTTTTAAGAGGTTTTGAGAACATTATTTTTGGATTTTATGGGTGTTTTAAGATGTAGTTCAAATGTTTGTAGAGAACTGACCAGTTCTTCTACTTTCTTCTCGTCAATGTTCCTACATTCTTTTATGGTGGTTACTTTAGAATTAAACTGTTCTGAAAGTGATCTTAGTATTTTCCTACAGATTTTAGGTACATGAACTATTTCTCCAAGTCCACCCATAGAGTTGCATCTGATATTTAGTTTTATAAAGAACTCCATGAAGGTCACATCTTCCTTCATTTTCAATTGTTCAAATTGGGTTGTCAAGAACTGTAACCTTGGTATATTTGTGTCCTGCACAATGCTAAATGACAAGGGTAAAGCTCGAGTATGGGGGAGAATCATCGAGACCCATATGGTACAAACAGAAATGTCCCTTGTACCCTTGAGTTAAGGTGTTAGCAGCATCCTTGGTACCAGCATCTCCCGCCTCGCGGTAGGAGTCGTCGTGCCAAGTGGCCCCTGAACCAGAGATTCAGATCACTCTTATACCTCCTCCTAGTGAGTCGTTATTGGAAAAATACAGGGGGGGAAACTGATTTTGGAGCGACGTGTGGATAGGGAGTGTATTAGACCCTACGGGATCCAGTCACTCCTACTCACAGTTGAATGGGATCGACTCTTATCATTTGGTGGTATGACCCGTGCAAAGGATGCCTATAAATTCTTGGCATACTATCATTCTCTGGTCCTTACTCCTCTGTTTGTGTCAGTCACTATAGGACAGACCACCATAGTTATTACAAATGGCATGATTGCGCACCTACAAGGTATCACTTCTTCATCAGTTGGTCTATCTAATTTAGATATGGATTCCCCCATTACCCGTTCATTAGATATCTTTGTGGTGGGAAAGAAGTTCATTAGCATAACGGGAATGCCTTGAAATCCAAGCATATGATCCATAAGTATCGAGTCATGCACGCCATTTTCAGCATGAATGTGTACCCTCGCAATACTAATTAGGTTTATCTAACCCCATTCATGCTAGCGATCATTTACGGTGTCGCATCTGGTGTCAAACTGTGTCTTCCTTCTGTCATCCTACACGAGATTGCTTTTGTTGTCCACGACACCAGGCCGACTCATCTCCTCTTTCCACACTTGATATGTCTATTGTCTCGGATGTGCGGCTTGTTGGCCACTGGTGACCGACCACAACCTACGCCAAAATTCACCAAGGCCAACATCAGACGCATGGACTTGAAGACCCATTTTGTGATCACATTAGTATTGCCCATCAAGATGGAGAGGATACTCATGCAGAGACAGAGGCTGGCGAGACTAAGGCTCAGACGGACGCTCCCACCGGTGATAAGATCTGATCGCCGCTGATTATCCTAAGCACACCTGATTCGGCACTCACTCGACAACATAGGTTCCATCGGGGTCAAATTGTCTCCATTTTGTGAGGACTGACACGACTAGAGGAGCGGATGAGCTACAGCGAGGAGAGGATTTCTAACCTCAAGTGGATGATCAGGGGTCTGCAGCACACCACATAGTATATAGTGGAGTTATTGTCATGTCGACGCGATGACACGACTCCCCAGGATGAGGCTCCAGCACCCTAATTTCAGCATATTCCACATGAGTGTGTTCGTGTTATGGCTAGAACATATATATCTTTTTTGCTACCCTAGCCTATGTGTGTGTGCATGATATACATTTCTTTAGGATTTGTTGATTGTTCTGTGAGTTTGGAGAGTTTTTATATATATATTATTGCCCATGTTTGGGGCTGTTTGTGGTTGAATGATGGTATTTTAGGATGATTGTACTTTGGATGGTATTTATGTGGATATTTATGTTTTTTATTTCTGTAGTTGCGCTTGATATGTTGAATATTTATGCCAATTTCGGACATTTGATAATATATACATATAGTCTGTTTGATAGTTATGACATATTGTATGTTTACAATTAATATTTCATATCTTCTTACTATGATTTCGTTCTATCTTCCAATATGATAATGTTATTTTTTCCCCAACTTCAATTATTGGGATGTACTTATCACTAACCCTTTGCCAATTATTGACAAAAAGGGGGAGAACCATTTCCACTAAGATGTGTACATGTTGTCTTGATTAGTGACACAGGAAGATAGGGGGAGTAGCAGCTCAAGCAACAAGTTCTGTCTTTGTAAATGTATAGTATTTGAGTTGTCAAATTGTGTAATTTTGAGTTGTATACACAATTTAGGGTTTACTAGGTGTTTTGTGTTCACAACCCCAAGTGTAGGGTCGTGATGTAGTAATAATCTCAGTAAGATTGAGGTCAAATTCACAAGGACTGAACCTTGTATGTATTCTGAAAGTAACTAGAACTTAGAACTAGAAAAGGACGTAATCTAATCAAGAGAATTTAGGAGAATAATGATGAACTAATTAATTAAAACTTGTAAAATTCAAAGGTGGGAATCTAGGGTTTCCAAGGATCCACTTGTAGAGATCAGGGAGATATATGCTTGATTCAAGAACACAACTGGAATCAGAATCCTATCTTCATCCAGTTGGAAGATAATTCATTAAAATCCAAATCAGAACTTGCTTTGATCTAGTTTTCAAGAGATTAGAGGTATGAGAACTAGAATTGAACTAATTAATTAAAACTTGTAAAATTCAAAGGTGGGAATCTAGGGTTTCCAAGGATCCACTTGTAGAGATCAGGGAGATATATGCTTGATTCAAGAACACAACTGGAATCAGAATCCTATCTTCATCCAGTTGGAAGATAATTCATTAAAATCCAAATCAGAACTTGCTTTGATCTAGTTTTCAAGAGATTAGAGGTATGAGAACTAGAATTGATTCCATCACAAAACCATGCCCATGAGACAAAGCAAACAACAGAATTTTAACCAATCCACAACCAATCTGAGAGAATTATGAATGTTAAGAAGGATTCCTAGAATTAAAAACTAGAAAAACCCTAATATTAAACTAATTCTAAAACTACTTAATCTTAGAAAAATGTAACCATCAATCCCCGGCAACGGCGCCAAAAATTTGTTCACAACTCAAGTGTAGGGTCGCGATGTAGTACTAATCTCAGTAAGACCGAGGTCGAATCCATAGGGACTGAACCATGTACGTATTCTGAAAGTAACTAGAACTTAGAACTAGAAAGAGATGTAATCTAATCAGGGGAGTTTAGGAGAATAATGATGAACTAGTTATTTAAAACTTGTAAAATTCAAAGGTGGGAAACTAAGGTTTACAAGGATCCACTTGTAGAGATCAGAGAGATCTATACTTGATTCAAGTACACAACTAGAATCAGAGTCCTATCTTCATCCAGTTGGAAGATATTTCATTAAAATCCAAATCTCAACTCCCTTTGATCTAGTTTTCAAGAGATGAGAGGTATGAGAACTAGAATTGATTCCATCACGAAACCATGCCCATGAGACAAAGCAAACAACAAAATTTTAACCACTCCACAACCAATCTGAGAGAATTATAAACGTTAGGAAGGATTCCATCATCCAACCATGTCCATGAGACGATGGTGAACAACAAGGCTTCTTAACTTCACAGTCATAATAATGAAAAGGACATGCTCAGAGCTATCACAGATCCATTGTAATTTAAGTCACAATAAACCATTAAAAACTAAAGACATTCCTTATAATCAAACTATAATCAAAGAGAGTTCATTAAACATGAATCAAAGTCATGGAAATAATCCCATCACACTACAAGCTTCACCTCTTAGCCCTAGCTAAGAGGTTTAGCCAATCATAGGCATGATCAAACTAAGAAAAACATCCAAACAAGAAGAAAATAAAGAGGAAAAGGAGAAGGAAAAGTCCTCTTGTGCCGGTCGTCCACTCTCTCTCTCTCTTTCTCTTTCTTCACACGTCCAAGGAATCCACGACTGCCTGGATGAGGCTCTACCCAACCTCTCTCTCTCCTTTTATAGCCAACACCAGGTCAGTTGGAGTGGAGAGAGTCGGTCAGAAGCGTGCGTAGTCGACGAGCTTACGCAGTCCCTTTGCGCAGTGAAAAGAAAAAATGCAAAACAGTCTTGCGTTTGATCGCAATCTGGGAGGAAGGACCATGTAGATTTTCAAATATGCTTCCATGGCTGGGTTCAGGACCACCTGATCAAGTGTTTGGATGGTTCGGATCATGTATCCAGCCATGATCTTGATCATGTAATTGGCCCATAGCGGCCGATTTTCTCGGACGCGGGGCATGCGAGAAAACGGACGTTGTGATGATCGGTGGGCCATTGATCAGCTCTGGAAGAGAAATCCACTCTGTTTAATGAACTCCCCTTGAAAAACCAGTCGGCAATGGACTGTTTTGGATTGGTTTTGGTGTGGCCCACAGGATTTTTCTTGCTACCTTACATCTTGCGTTTGAACAACTGGGAACCCATCCTTGTTGTTTCTTGGAATTTTTTCACCTAGGCCTTGGTAAGAAGGCCTGTGGGATTCTAATGGACGGTCTGAATCGGACTGTTGAATCACAATGGTGGCCCATAAGGGAGGGCTGCAATCCCTGTTCACAGGAGGACGGGCGGAATTTGAAATTTTCAAATTCAGTTGGTCAACGGTCTGTTGACTAACTTCACTGGCTCGGTGAATAGCGGTTGTACCCCTTCTGTGCACTCGCACCCATGAATGTAGGATCCACCTTAATGTTTTTGATAAATTCACTCTGTCTATCTGCCTTCCCATCTTAATAAATGGTTAAGTCCAAAATTGAGGCATATCCAGACATCAGGTGGGCCCCAAAGCGGTGGTTTGGTGGCTGATTTCTCCGTTGGGTCACTTCCACAAAGATCCAAGGGCTGAAATTTTATGTGTATCGTTACTTTTCGACACTCAGGCCAGAGATAAAGTTTCGAGCCAAACGGATGGTGGGAACCCTGTGATCTTGAATTTAAGACGATTTTTAGGCTTCTTTTTCTTCAATCACTTGATTTTCTTGGATCTTTGGCATGTGAATTCTTCAATATCAATCTCCTAAGATCCGTCCCTTACCTTGGTTATTTTTTAGTATCAATTCTATGCTTTTATGACATTTTTTCAATCCAAGCTCCTAAATTCACCTTACAAGACAAACATGATTAAAATAAAGCGTTAAACATTATCATGTTCATAAAATCAGGTAATAACTGGGGTCTAATATGTAATATTTGACCTTCAACACAATCCCTAACCAGTATTTTGTTAGTCCTAGGCAAAGTATGCAAAAAATAATTTGAGAACCACAGGATAATTTTTATAAACTCAAGCAGTTTTTCAAAAGCAATCTAAATCATAGAATTCCAAGATACATCAATGTTGGGCATTACCTTCTCCTAAACCCCAGCGCACGGTAAACTTCATGGTCAAGTTCAAAGTATTAATCCATCGATTAGCACAATTCTAAACATTGAGTTCCATGGGTGCATAGTGTAACTTTGACTTATCACAATTAACAGTCCAATTCACAATTTTCATGATATCATTGGTAACCAAAAAGAGCATCCTAGATAACCAACCGAAACCAAAACTTGCCTTACAGTTCAACCATTTTATTCTTCCAACTTTTGATTTTTCCATTGATGGCTTTCATCCTGTGTCAACCTTTTTAAATATCTTTAACAGGCAGCCGTTTTCGATGACAACTATTTTTTAGCTGGGTATTCCTTTTTTTTTTCAATGAACACGATGGACAAATTCCCTAGGTTAGCTCCTTCCATGCTACGTGATTACCAGGTTAATAATTTAATATTGAACTAAAACCTTAATGTGTAAGCGAGATATGACATGTGAAATCATGACTCAATCAATGTTTAAAACTTCTAATTGTGGATTACTAATTCGAACTTAACTGTGAAATCTAATAGATAACTGAATCTAAGAGTCATAAATTACCAACATTACGTATCTTATACTTCTCAATCAAAGATGGCCTTCAAAATCACTTCGAATTCACAAGAATTTGCAGAAAAATTTTAAAAAAAATTCACATTTTTTGCTCAAGACTAAGAAAACACTGATTAGGTAACCTAATCTCTCATCCCCAACCTAAAATCTATATTGTCCTCAATGTAAAAGATATAAGCATGTAATGCATATGAGACAATGAAAGTAAAGGAGAAGTGATGGAAAGATTGTACCTGATAAGGAAATTGAACGACTTTTTTTTTTCAAAGAGATCTTAGCGTGAAGGTGGGTCAGCACAAGAATGAAACCAACTGAAGCAAAGTATCCTAAAACAACTGGAAAGAAAACTATCCTAACAGCATAAAGCCGACTATCCTAGAACAACAAAAAGTAAACTACCTAAGTCCTATGAAAGCGGTAAACCTACCTATACATCTATCAAACTAGGAGATCAATCCTGGTAAACAGGATCATTCAGAGGAATGGACATTCCTCTGAATTAAATTTCTTAACAAATGGCTTTATTCGATGTCCATTTACTTTCAACTTATCGCCAGTGTCTGGATTCCGAATCTTGACAGTCCCATGAGGATAAACATTGATAACAGTGAACGGACCAGTCCAACGAGGTCGAAGCTTACCCGGAAAGAGATGTAACTGAGAATTATACAAAAAGACTTTCTGACCTGGTGTGAATGATTTTCGCAGAATGTGTTGGTCATGAAACGCCTTCATCCTATCCTTGTAAATTCTTAAGTTCTCATACGCATCGTTCTGAATTTCTTCAAGTTCATTCAACTGAAGTTTGCGTGGCGAGCCAGCGTTGTCCAGAATGAAGTTTAGATTTTTTATCACCCAGTAGGCTCTATGTTCCAACTCCACAGGCAAGTGGCAAGCCTTCCCATAGACAAGTATAAAGGGAGACATTCCAATAGGGGTTTTAAATGCGGTACGGTAAGCCCATAAGGCATCAGTCAATCGAATTGACCAATCCTTGTGGTCAAGGTTAATCGTCTTTTCCATAATGTATTTAATTTCCTTATTGAAAATTTCGGCTTGCCCACTTGTTTATGGGTGATATGGAGTGCTCACCTTATAAAAAATATCATATTTCTTCATTAAATTCTCGAATGGTCTATTACAAAGATGTGAACCCCCATCACTAATGATGACTCGAGGAATTCCTAATCAGGAAAGGATGTTCTCTTTTAAGAATCTAATGATCGTTCGATGGTCATTGTTTTGGCACTGAATCACTTCGACCCATTTAGTGACATAGTTTGCAACGAGCAAAATATATAGATTTCTAAAGGATTGGGGGAATGGTCCCATGATATTGATGCCCTAGTAATTAAATGCTTCTATGATAAGAATGGGGTTTAAGGGCATCATATTTTGACGGGACAATGCTCCCAATTTCTGACAACGCTCACAATCCTTGCAAAACTCATAAGTGTCCCTGAACATAGTGGGCCAGTAAAAGCCACACTACAGAATCTTGATCTTAGTCTTTTTAGCAGAAAAGTGACCACCATAGGCTTGAGAGTAACAAAAGGAGATGACAATCTGATGCTCATCGTCTGGCACACATCTTCTTAAGATTTGGTCTGGGTAATATTTAAACAAAAACGGATCGTCCTAGAATAAGTTATGCACCTCGATGAAAAATTTCTTCTTATCTTATGTAGTCCAATGTGTCGGTGTGAAACCTGTGGAAAGATAATTAGCAATATCAGTGAACCAAGGTGAATGGGAGACTTTAAACAATTATTCGTCAGGGAACATGTCATTAATATGTGTCGTCTCAAGGGAATCAGAGGAATTAAGGTAGGAAAGATGGTCAGCTACTACGTTCTCTACTCCCTTTTTATCCTTTATTTTTAAATCAAATTCTTAGAGTAGGAGGATCCATCTTATCAGGTGGGGCCTAGCATCGTTCTTAAAAAGAAGATACTTAAGCGCCGCATGATTTGTGTAAACGATGATCTTGGATCTAATCAAGTAGGACCTAAATTTGTTCAAAGTGAATACTACGACCAAAAGTTCATTTTCCGTATTTGAGTAGTTCACTTGGGCATGATTTAGAGTTCTACTTACGTAATGGATAACATAGGGCTTCTATTCTTTTCTTTAGCCTAAAATCGCCCTAAGAGTATAATCAGATGCGTCGCACATAAGTTTAAAAGGAAGGCTCCAGTCGGGTGGCTACATAATAGGTGCAGTGGTCAACATGCCCTTAAGCTTCGTGAAAGCTTCCTAGCATTGCTCAGTCCACTCGTATGGTGCATCCTTTTGAAGTAATTACATAAAAGATGAGAGAGAAGACTAAAGTCCTTTATCAATCTTCTATAAAACCCGGCGTGTCCTAAAAAGGATCGCACGTCTCGTAAGTTCTTGGGTGGAGGTAGGTTAGAGATAAGATCATTTTTTGCCTTATCTACCTCGATTCCTTTGGATGAGATGATACGTTCAAGGACAATTCCCTTACGAACCATGAAATGACACTTCTCCCAATTGAGTACCAAATTCTTTTCTTCACATCTTTTTAACACACATTTAAAACTCTCTAAGCACTCGATGAGAGATAGACTGAAAATAAAGAAATCGTCCATGAAGACCTCTAGATATTGCCCCAGCATATCAGAAAAAATACTCATCATGCATCACTGAAAAGTGGCGAGGGCATTACATAGTCCGAATGACATCATTCGGTAAGCAAAGGTGTCATGAGGACATGTAAATGTAGTCTTTTCCTGATCTTTAGGGGCTATCTCTATCTGATTGTAGCTTGAATACCCATCAAGGAAACAGTAATAGGAATGACTAGCTAGCCTTTCCAAAATTTGATCAATGAAGGGCAAAGGAAAGTGGTCCTTCCTCGTGACGGTATTCAACTTCCTATAGTCAATGCACATTCTCCAACCAATAGTAACTCTAGTTGGCACGAGTTCATTATTGGCATTGGCTACGATGGTGATTCTGTAATTCTTAAGAACCACCTGAGTTGGACTCACCCATTGACTATCGGATATAGGGTATATGATATGTCATGCTCCAAACTCAGAAACTGGGCTCACAAAATTCCTGATTGTCAAATCCAGTGCCGATAACCTCCGTAGTACCCCATTCTCGGTTCCCAACATCCATACGCCAGATTCCAATCCTGGGATCCTACAAGGAGGATTCCAATGTACATTAACTCGTAATAAGTATAAGCATAACCACAAGTTTACCCAAATCACAAAGGCAACATCATCATCACATATCCACTAATATAAACACTTAAATATAATGCTGAAAGGGAAATACATATATAAAAAATTAAAGCTTCAGAAGACAACTGCACGCTCCAAGCTCAACGCTATTGTGACCAAACATCACCTGCACGCATCTATCATGCATAAGCTTATAGAAAGCTTAGAGGGTGGTGCATGTGCCAAGCATATAGATATCAGAGTAAGTGGAAATACTAGCAATCCATAAATTGTATAATATCAGAGTAATGCGGAAACATGCTGGTAAGTTTATAAATACCATTAGCCTTATCCAGGATATGTGATGCAAAATATAATAAACCAATATCATATACTGAGGAAGCAATATAGATCAGCTATGCAATGTGGAGACATAGTAAGCCAAATATCATCTACTGAGGATGCAAAGAAATATACAAATCTTGATGAGTCCATAAATGCCGTCAACCTCATCAGGTTATGCAATATTGAAGCATAGTAAACTAAATGCTATGTGATGAGGATGCAATGCAATATGCGATGTGAATTAAATGGCCAAACTAAAGTGTGAAGTCTGGATGATAGTACATACTATCGCAGGCAACGGGGTCCACCACAAGGGACTTCTATCCAAACCAGTCCCATACCTAAATTTGGATAGTCAGACTCAATGTGATAAACTCCTGATCTCAGGTTAGTCTCATGCCCCAACTGAAATCCTGTCCACTGTGAAGGTCCACACGAGGACTTGATTTCGTACCACCATGCCGAGTGAATAGTGAATGAATGAATGAATGAGTAAAATGCTGGGTATATAAATCCTACTTAGTAAGTCCACATATCATACCATACATCTCTAGGATCATCACTGGGGTCTAGTACAATTTAAACCAGATTACCACCCCATTGTGTGCAACAAGGTAAGTGGAAAAGACCTCACTATCCGCCTGCCAATATCGGGCTCGGTTGGTCGATGCGGACCCATTCCTCGAGCTAGTTAAACTCAGCCTAGCTTTGCCCCCTCCTCTCTGGTAAGTAAGGCTGCACCGCCTTCAAACTGACCACGACATAGTGGGAGACGCGGCCTAACGGTATATGGCCCTCATGCGCTCATGCATCCACTAGGTCTAGAGGTTGGAGCAACCTCTAGAACCAAAAGGGTTTAAGGAATTTCATCCAGTGCTAACTATAGCACCCCATGTAAAACAGATTTTCAGTGTCCCATCTGGCCATCCACGACATGCCTGTGGAGGCTACGACCCTAATGTCAGTAGGGCATACGGTGGTCATGTCATACAATGTGAGATGCATGAGCCACACTATCCAGTCATGCTGTAATCCTGTGCGTACTGCGCGCTCATGTAGACAACTCCTCCTATCATGGAGTCCCATAATAATATGCCCAATGGCATGTGCTATGATCAATCACTCATATCAAGCATACGTATGATGCGCATGGGCATGAATCGTGAAGCTATACTAAGTATGTTATACGATGATGGTGTACTCTCCTCATATCAAGGATAGGCCTAGACGGCCTACTCATAACAAGAATGGGCCTAACAATGGGCCCAAGAAAAGGTCACAATGTTGACATTTAACCATCATTGCCCATCAATGTGGACATTTAACTAACATCGCTCCTAATGAGTGGCCTATATAAACATCATTACATACATCATGGCGAAATCACACATCACATCGGTCCTTATATACATCGCTTTGGGCCTCACATAAGGGATACACATTCATCGCATTGGGCCTCACTCATGGACCGCATATACATCACATGGGCCTTATCATATGGGCCTAATATACATCACAATGGGCCTCATCACATGAGCCTAATATGCATCGCAATGGGCTGCTCACACAGGCCTAATATACATCAAAATGGGCCTCATCACATGGGCCTAATATGCATCACAATGGGACACTCACACAGGCCTAATATACATCACAATGGGCCGCTCACATGGGCCTAATATACATCAAATGGGCCACTCACACGTACCTAATACACATCACAATGGGCCTCACTCATGGGCTACATATGCATCACATTGGACTTCGCTTATGGACCTCATATACATTGCATTGGGCCACACTCATGGGCCTTATCACATCATAATGGGCCTCATTAAATGAGCTACAAAAACATCACAACGGGCCTTACTAAATGGGCCACAAAAACATCACATCGGGCCGCTCAATGGGCCGCACCAATGAGCCTCATATACATCAAGTCGGCCACATCCATGGGCCGCATAAGTGGACGGCATAAATGAAACACGTACATCGATGGGCCCTTCGATAACACGGCAGGTGGGCCCATCGATCATGGCCGGGCTCCACAGGACAAATCAGATGGACGGCGTGGAGAATCACATACATCAAGGAACGCCCCACACCATATCATCTAGATGGACGGTGCGAATTTGAAATACATATAGCCAGGTGAGTCCCACCATCCCAATCTAGTGGACGATGTGGATATAAAGTAAATACATTAAGGTGGGTCCCACCCCCACACGTGCCACATGTGTTGGGTGGGCCCACACCTCCAAATGGAAGGATGGTTTGTATAGAAAACATATACATCATGTTGGCTGCACCGTCTAGAAATGGCTGGTGTGGATATATGGTACATACATCAAGGTGGGGCCCAACAGATAGATGGCGTGGACATACAATACATACATCAACGATGGGTTACCACCGTCCATGTGGCCCACCAGATTTGGACTTGCCTTGTATTAGGTTCATACCTTAAAATGATATGTCCAAATTGGATGGACGTTGTGGATACAACACATGCCCCGTATGTGGGGCCCACAGAACTATGTTGGTCCCATCATGGGGTGTCCCACCGTCCAGATGGACGTGAGGACAAACACATACATCAGTGGCCCCACATGGCTTACTGACGTCAGTCAGTGGTGGGACCCACTGTCCTGGATGGACGGTCAGCATCAAATACATACATCATATTGGTGGGGTCCACGTCCTCAAACGGACGGTCTGGATCATCAGACCCCACGTGATGACATCAATACACCAGCTATGCAGCTGGTGTGCAGTAGCCAGCCAATCTGCATCCAATAAGGTGGGTCCCAGGTGAGGCCCACCATTATATTAATATAAGTTATATAATACATATATTTTATATTATTTTTTTAAAAAAAAAACCATCATCCAGGCCCTAGACATCTTAGATGCAAGGCACATTCATCAGGCGGGTCTCATCATCTAGGTTTGCTAGACGGTGTGGATGGAAGGCATACATCACAGTGGGGTCCACCGTCCGGCCATCTAGATGGTGTGGACCCAACCATAGAAATCACGGTATGGCCCACATGGGGCTGACGTCCATACAACAGCTAAATAGTGTGTGAGGTACATTAGCCAATCCGATTCCACATCGAGTGAGCCTCACTATCCAACAAGCTGGATGGTGTAATAAAACCCATAAATAATGGTGGTCCTCACGCAGGACGACATGGATACACCATGCATCAGGGTGGGGTCCACGGTAGCGTGGCCCACCTGCTTTGGATCAAATCGATATGTGTATTTTTTCTTCATCAAATCTGTCCTAAAAATGGGCAGCAACATGGTGTGCCTAATGATCGGACGGTGAGGATAATGCATCAAGGTGGGCCATACAATCAAAGAAAGAGAGAGAGAGAGAGAGAAACAGAGAGAGAGATAATCGGTGAGAAGGGGAGGGACCTCGCCACTATGGGCCCTCCCTATACAATGCATACAACAAGATAGGTCCCACCATAAGTGGGCCCTTAACAAAATTAAAATATAAAATCACCCACCTTTGATCATGGACTTCTCCTTCCACCGATGCGTTCTAGAGCTCCAAGGGATGCATTTCAACAGTTGAGATGGACTTTAGATGGTAAGATTGGGTGGTAGGAAGGTGGGCCATACTAGCATTCTCCTCTCCCTTGGACGGTTCCACCATTGTTGCTTGGGAGATGGAGGGAGAAATGAGAGAGAGAGAGAGGGTTGTAAGGAGAGAGAGGGATGGGTGATGGAGTGATGAGGAGTGATGGGTGAGTTAATGATGGGTGTACTTGATGGGTGGAGAGAGAGAGAGAGTTGACTTTAGGGGTTGCTTGGGGATGGGACAAGTACTTGACATGTGAGGTGATATATACTTGATTGATGGGATTGATTTGAAAGTTTCTCTTGGGTTTTACAAATGCGCGGTGTTTTCTTGAATTGAATGCAGGTCCACATCTCATGGCCTGGGTATCGCTTCGGCATGCGAGACACAGCGTCGGAACCACAGCGACGGCACAGTCGCAAGGGTGCAAGTCTTGAGTTGAGCCAACTCAAATTGATAGGGTACGACTCAGGGATGTGTGCAAATGCTATCTACGCATTGCAGGTTGCCAGAATTCGACCGGGAGGACCGCGGAAGCCTACGGAATAGTATGGTCTAGAATACAGGCCTCACATGATACCCACATCTAGTAGTTTAAGAACCTCAGCCTTAACCACATCTTTCATGTTTGGATTTAGTCTACACTGTGATTGCTGTGAAGTATTCACATTATCCTGAAGATAAATGTGGTGAGTACAAATTGAAGGGTCAATTCCCTTGAGGTCCGCAATCGTCCATCCAAGGGCTCCCTTATGCTCAATGAGAGTAGATATGAGCATACTCTCTTGTTCTTGCTCAAGGTGAGATGAAATCACCATTAGGTATGTCTCATCTTGACCTAAATAAATATATTTCAAATCAGAGGGCAAAGTTTTAGGTCAAGCTTTAGTGCCTTGAGGTGAGACGGCAAAGGCACTTCTTCGGTTTAGGATAATTCTTCAAATTGTGGCCTCCACCAGTTAACTTTAAGTACTGGCGCAGTATTAAGCATGGAGACCATCTCTCTAATCATGTCATCATCAAAATCATGGGAATGGGCCTGACATATCTTTAGAGGGTTAGATGATAAGGTCAGAGGCGTTTTATCTTCTACAAAAGAGTTAATCATGTTAATGTCATGGAAATCGTCATCATCATCTAACTGTCTGCCCATGTTGAAAAAGATGTTTAACTCCAATGTCATATTCCTGAAAGACATGCTCATGACATCATTCCTATAGTTAATGATTGCGTTTGAAGTAGCAAGGAATGGGTGACCAAGAATGACGGAAATCTGAGTGCTCATGTTACTGATGGGTTCGGTATCTAAAATGATAAAATCTATAGGGTAGTAGAATCTGTCAACCTGGACCAACACATCCTCGATTATCCCTCTTGGTACACGAATAGAGCAATCAGTAAGTTATAGTGTGGTTAAGAAGGGTTTTAATTCACCCAAACCTAACTGTTTGTAGACTGAGTAAGGAATCAGATTTACGCTCGCTCCTAAATCAAGAAGTATGTGCTAAATGAGCTAATTTCCAATTACATAAGTAATGGTTGGGTTATCAGGATCATTGAATTTTTGTGGCACATTTTGCTTTAGGATGACACTCACTTTCTCAATTAAGAAGACTTTCTTTTGAATATTTTGTCGTCTTTTGGTCGTAGACAAGTCTTTCAAAAATTTAGCATATGAAGGTATTTCTTTTACGACATCAAGTAGAGGAATATTGACTTTCACTTGTTTTAACACCTCTAGAATGTACTGAGAGTTAAAGAGAGGTTTTGGTGAAAGCAACCTTTGGGGAAATGGAGCAACCAGCTTCCTTTGAGGTTCTGGTTCTTATTTTTGTAGGGCATGGCTAGATCCATCCTTATTGTCATCTTCTGGTTCCTTAGGCTTTTCAGCCCTAATCGGAATGGTTTTGTCAATGGTCTTTCCACTCCTAAGAGTGGAGATAGATTTAGCTTGCTCCATCTTATTTGAAGAGCTCGGGTCGCTAACTTCATATTGTAGTTTTGGATTGGGAAGAAGTTGAGTTGGAAGGCTCCCCTTATTCCTAATCGCACTTTCAGTATCAATTCCTTGTATGGCCTTTGCAAGGTCTTGAAAGGCTTATAGCATACCCTGATTGAAAAGCTCTTGCTTTTGAAGATGTTTTAGAACCGGGTCCTCTTGAGGTTTTTTCTTGATGTGGAATTTGATTGAAGAAACCTTGAGGGGTAGAAGTTTGTTGATTCCTCCAACTGAAGTTTGGATGATTTCTCCAACTAGGATTGAATGTATTGGAGGTAGGTCCATTAAAAGGTCATTGGTAATTGTTCACAGCATTGGATTTCTCATTCAACACCTCTTGAAAGGCAGGTATTGTTGGACAATTTTTAGTTGTATAAATGTTGCAAGCACAAATACCGCAAATAGTTTCCTTAGCCTTATCCTTTTTTAATTCCATGGCCTCGAGTTTTCTAGTGAGATTAGCCACTTTAACACTGATATCATCGTCCTCTTTCAAGAGAGACATTCCACCTCTCTTCTTTGATTGAGTCAGCCTAGACATGGTGCTTAGTTTAGGGAGATGTCCCATGATTGTGTGTTTTTAGCAAGCTTATCAAAGTAGTCCCACACCTCATCAACACCTTTATTCAAAAACTCCCCATTATGCATCGTCTCGACTAATTGGCGTGTGGGAGATGCTAGTCCATCATAGAAAAAGTTCATGATGCACCATGTTTCAAAACCGTGCTGTGGGCATGAACTGACAAGATCTTTGAACCACTCCCAACGTTGGAAAAATGTTTCATCATCCCTTTGGGCGAAGTTCATGATCGACTTTCTAAGGGTGTTCGTCTTATGATATGGGAAAAAATTCTTTATAAACTCCCTTATCATATCATTCCATATACCAATAGATCGAGGACGTAGTGAATGCAACCTCATCTTAGCTTTCTCTTTCAAAGAAAAAGGAAAGAGTTTCAACCTGACCATGTCATCAGACACGTTAGGAAAGTAAAGAGTGGTTATGATCTCATCAAACTCTTTCAGGTGTAAGTATAGATTTTCTTACTCAAGCCCATGAAATTTAGGAAAGAGTTGGATCACCCCTGGCTTGATATCCATGTGTCCCGTATTTGTTGAGGGTCAAATATTGCATATTAGACCCTAGTTATTACCTGATTTTACAAACATGATATTGTTTAACATCCTATTTTAATCATGTTTATATTGCAGGTTGAATTTTAGAGCTTGGATAGAAAAAGGGTGTTACAAGCATGAATTTAACGCTCAAGAGTCACCAAAGAAAGGGACGGATCTTAGAAGACCAAGATCGAAGAATTTACAAGCCAAAAATCCAAGAAAATCAAGCAATTGAAGTCTAAGAGGCCTGAAAGTCGTCCTGAATGCAAGATCACAGGATTCCCACCATTTGTTTGGCTCGAAACTTTATATCTGGCCTGTTGTTCGCTATCGTCTCATGGACATAGTTAGATGATGGAATCCTTCCTAATGTTCATAACTCTTTTAGATTAGTTGTGGATTGGTTAAATTTTATTGTTTACTTTGTCTCATGGGCATGGTTTTGTGATGGAATCACTTCTATTTCTCATACCTATCATTCATTGAAAGCTAGATCAAAGGAAGATTAGAATTGGGTTTTAGTGGAATATCTTCCAACTGGATGAAGATGGGACTCTGATTCCAGTCGTGTTCTTGAATCAGGCATAGATTTTCCTAATTGCTACAAGTGGATCCTTGGCACCCTAGTTTCCCACCTTTGAATTCACAAGTTTTTAGTTTAATCATTCACAATTATTCTCTTAATTTTTCTGATTTAGATTACATCTCCATCTAGTTCTAGTTCTAGTTACTTATAGATTACGTACAAGGTTCAGTCCATGAGGATTTGACCTCGGTCTTACTGAGATTATTACTACATCGCAACCCTATACTTGGGGTGGTGAACAAGTTTTTGGTGCCGTTGTCGGGGATTGATGTTGCATTTTTCTGAGATTAACTAATTTTAGAATTAGATTAAGATTAGGATTTTCTAACTTTAGGTTTAGATTTTTCTATTTGAATTTTTTAGAAACTAACCTAACTTTTTGTTTTGTAGTACTTTGATATAGACTTTCTACACTGGTAATCTCTTTCTAATGTCTCTATTTTTCTATTTTTAGGATTAGGGTTTTATTTTGGGCTTTTAAAAACTTTCTAATTCTAGGATTTCTTTTAATTGTAGGAACTAACATTACTTTCTAATTTTAGAGTTAAAACTTTCATAATCATTTTTAGAAACTTTTTATTTTCTTGTTTTTAGAAACAGACTCGTTTTGTTTTGTTTTACAAGTTTTTAACTTAAGAACTTCTAATTTGGTAACTTCTTTCCAACCCTCTCTTTTCTTTCTATTTTTAGATTTCTATTCTCTTCTTTCGCTTAGGTTTAGTTTAAATCTGAATTGAGGGCTGCGAGTATTTCATGCCCAAGTGGGTCCGTGACAACACTCGACATCTCTTGACTAAAGGAGGATTGGTTGATGGGTTGACTATCCATTGCAGGCTGAAGTGATGGCTGCAAACCAACCTCTTCTACCCCAACCTAGGGTGGAGGACATCCAGGATGAGAATGAGGTACATTAAGCACACCCGCCTCGTACTTTATGAGATTATTTACAACCGGCAGGGGTGAGTACATCCTCATGCATGGTTTTTCCAAAGAATACGGGACACATGGATATCAAGCCAGGGGTGATTCAACTCCTTCCTAAATTTCACGGGCTTGACTTAGAAGATCCATACTTACACCTGAAAGAGTTTGATAAGAGCATAGCCACTTTATACTTTCCTAACGTGTCTAATGACACCGTCAAGCTTAAACTCTTTCCCTTTTCTTTGAAAGAGAAAGCTAAGACGTGGTTGCATTCACTACATCCTTGATCTATTGGCACATGGAATGACATGATAAGGGAGTTCATAAAGAAATTTTTTCCACATCATAAAATGAACACCCTTAAAACGTCAATCATGAACTTCGCCTAAAAGGAGGATGAAACATTCTTCCAATGTTGGGAGTGGTTCAAGGATCTGGTCAGTTCATGCCCACAACATGGATTTGAAACGTTGCGCATTACGCACTTCTTTTATGATGGTCTAACATCTTCCATGCGCCAATTGGTCAAGAAAATGTGCTATGGGGAATTCATGAATAAAAAATGTTGATAATGTGTGGGACTACTTAGATAGATTTGCTGAAAACGCACAATCATGGGACACATACCCAAAACCAAGCACCATGTCTAGATCGACTCAAACCAAGGAGAGGGGTGGAATGTATCTCCTAAAACAGGACGATGATATCAATGCTAAAATGGCTTATCTCACCAGGAAACTTAAGGCCATGGAATTAAAGAAGGATAAGGATAAGGAAATTGTTTGCGATATTTGTGCTTCCAACGTTCACACAACTGAAAATTGTCCAACAATACTTGCCTTTCAAGAGGTATTGAATGAGCAATCCAATGCTGTGAACAATTACCAAAGACCTTTCAATGGACCTACCTCCAATACATACAATCCTAGTTGGAGAAATCATTCAAATCTCAGTTGGAGGAATGGACAAACTGTTACTCCTCAAGGTTTCTTTAATCAAATTCCAAATCAAGTGAAACCTCAAGAGGATCCAGTTCTAAAACATATTCAAAACTAAGAGCTTATCACTCAGGGAATATTGTAAACCCTTCATGACATTTCAAAGGCCATACAAGGGCGAGACACAAAAAATTCAATTGAGGAAAAAGGGATTCTTCCACCCCAACCTTTACCCAATCCTAAACCGCAATACGAAATAAGTGATCTAAGCTCTTCAAATCAAATGGAGCAAGCTAAGTCTATCACCACTCTTAGGAGTGGGAAGATAATTGAAAAATCTATTCCGGTAAGGGCTGAAAAGCCTAAGGACTCGGAAGAGTACAACAATGATAGACCTAGTACTACTCCACAAGAATTAGAACTGGAACTTCAAGGCAAGCCAGTTGCTCCATTTCCTCAACGGTTGGTTGCACCAAAACCTCTTCTAACTCTTGGGATATTCTAGAGGTGTTGAAACAAATGAAGGTCAATTTTCCTCTACTTGATACCATAAAAAAATACTTTCATATGCCAAATTCCTGAAAGACTTGTGTACGACCAAAAGATGGAAAAATATTTAAAAGAAAATCTTCATAACTAAGAAAGTGAGTACCATCCTAAAGGAAGATGTGCCACAGAAATTCAAAGATCCCAGTATCCCAACCATCGCTTGTGTAATTAGGAATTATCGCATTGAGCACGTACTTCTTGACTTAGGAGCGAATGTAAATTTGATTCCCTACTCGATGTACAAACAATTAGGTTTGGGTGAATTAAAACCCACGTTAAGCACATTACAACTTGTTAATCGCTTTGTTCGTGTACCAAGAGGGATAATTGAGGATGTGTTGGTCTAGATTGACAGATTCTACTACCCTGTAGATTTTATCGTCTTGGATACTGAACCCATCAATAACATGAGTACTCAGATTCCCATCATTCTTGGTAGCCCATTCCTTGCCACTTCAAATGCAATTATCAATTGTAAGAATGGTATCATGAGTATGTCTTTCAGGAATATGACATTAGAGCTAAAAATCTTTTTCAACACAGGCAGATAGTTCGAGTATAATGACAATTTTCACAACATTAACATGATTGACTCTTTCGTGAAAGATAGGACACCTTTGACCTTATCCTCTAACCCTCTAGAAATATGCCTGGCCCACTCCCATGATTTTGATGATGACATGATTAGGAAGATAGTTGTCATGCTTGACACTGCGGTGGTACTTGAAGTTAACTGGTGGAGACCACAATTTGAAGAGTTGCTACAAACTGGTGAAGTGTCTCTACCGTCTAACCTCAAGGCACCAAAGCTTGACCTAAAAAATTTTCTCTCTAATTTGTAATATGTCTATTTAGGTCAAGATGAGATATACCCGGTGGTGATTTCATTCCACCTTGAGCAAGAACAGGATAGTATGCTCATATCTACTCTCATTGAGCATAGGGGAGCCCTTAGAAGGACGATTGCGGACCTTAAGGAAATTGACCCTTTGATTTGTACTCACCACATTTATCTTGAGGATAAGGTGAAGACCTCTTGGTAATCACAAAGTAGACTAAATCTAAACATGAAAGAAATGGTTAAGGCCGAGGTTCTTAAACTATTGGACGTGGGTATCATATACCCTATATTCGATAGTCAATGGGTGAGTCCAACTTAAGTGGTTCCTAAGAAGTTCGGAATCACCATCGTAGCCAATGCCAATAATGAACTCGTGCCAACTAGAGTTACTACTGGTTGAAGAATGTGCATTGACTACAGGAAGTTGAATACCGTCAAAAGGAAGGACCACTTTCCTTTGCCCTTCATTGATCAAATTTTGGAAAGGTTAGCTGGTCATTCCTATTATTATTTCCTTGATGGGTATCTGGGCTACAATCAGATAGAGATAGCCCTTGAAGATCATGAAAAGACTACGTTTATATGTCCTTATGACACCTTTGCTTACAGAAGAATGTCATTCGGACTATATAATGCCCCCGCCAGTTTTCAGCGATGCATAATGAGTATTTTTTCTGATATGGTGGGACAATATCTAGAGGTCTTCATAGACAATCTCTTTGTCTTCGGTACATCTTTCAGCGAGTGCTTAGAGAGTCTTAAATGTGTGATGAAAAGATGTGAAGAAAAGAATTCGGTACTCAATTGGGAGAAGTGTCATTTCATAGTTTGTAAAGGAATTGTCCTTGAACATATCATCTTATCCAAAGGAATCGAGGTTGATACGGTAAAAATTGATCTTATCTCTAACCTACCTCCACCCAAGAACATATAAAACATGCGATCCTTCTTGAGACACATCGGTTTTTACGGACAATTCATAAAGGACTTTAGTCTCATCTCTCGTCCTCTATGTAATCTACTTCAAAAGGAGGCACCATACGAGTGGATTGACCAATGCCAGGAAGCTTTCACTAAGCTTAAAGTTATGTTAACCACTGTACCTATCATATAACCACCCGACTAGAGCCTTCCTTTTGAACTTATGTTTGACATGTCTTGGGGTGGTTTTAGGACAGAGAAAAGAAAATAAGTCCTACGTTAACCATTACGCAAGTAGAACCCTAAATCCTACCCAAGTAAACTACTCGTCTACGAAAAAGGAACTCTTAGCCGTAGTGTTCGCTTTGGACAAATTTAAGTCCTACATGATCAGATCCAAGATCATCATTTACATAGATCATGTGGTGCTCAAGTATCTTCTTTCTAAGAACAATCTTAAGCCCCGCTTGATAAGATGGATTCTCCTACTCCGAGAATATGATTTAGAAATAAAGGATAAGAAGGGAGTAGAGAACGTAGTGGCTGACCATATTTCCTGCCTTAATTCCTCTGACTCCCTTGAGACGGTACATATCAATGACATGTTCCCTGACGAACAATTGTTCAAAGTCTCCCATTCACCTTGGTTTACTGATATTACTAATTATCTTGCCACAGGTTTCACACCATCACATTGGACTGCGCAAGATAAGAAGAAATTTTTCACCGAGGTGCGCAAATTCTTCTAGGACGATCCGTATTTGTTTAAATATTGGCCATACCAAATCTTAAGGAGATGTGTTGTCACGCCCCAAATTTGGTGACCGGAACTCATAAGAATCTCGATAGCCGATTCTAATGTCGACAACCTTCGTAGTACCCCATTCTCGGCTCCTGGTACCCATTCACTAGTTTCCGATCCTGGGATCCTACAAATGAGGATTCTTATAACATAAGTCCAATCCATAAGAGTATACCCAAGATCATAACATAGTAACCACTAGAAGTAACCACAAGAACACATTACAAAATCTACTAGGAATTAAAACTTTGATACACGGTACAGGCTCAAAAAGGAAATACAAGAACTGAAAAAGGAAAATCTCCAAAAGGTCCTCGGCACGCTCCAACACTCCTCAACTATGGCAGCTACCTAGAATCTCCTGCACACATCAATCATGCATAAGCTTATAGAAAGCTTAGAGGGTAGTGTAAGTGTGTAATACCAGTGCAGGGAAAGCAATATCAAAGAATGCGTAATGCGGCATGAACCATGAATATCATCAATACCACCAGCCATACCGAGGCTATGTTATACCAAGCATGAATGAAGTAAGCCATCACAAGGTTATGTGATGCAACATATGAGTATTGGGCGCCATACCAAGGCGATGCACAAGAGGACTACATAGCCAATGCCATATGCAAAATGCAAATGTGATCATGCCAGTCCTCATATCCAGTTCACATATCCATACACTTCCACTTTAGGGAAACCACTTGGGTCAAATAAACTGCCAACCGACTACCACTCTCCTAGCTGCACAGTCTAATGAGAGCAAGAGACCTCACTACCCGCCTGTGGACAGCCAATCACCAGCAAGGCTTGACGATAGCGGACCCATTCACGAGCTGGTCAAACTCAGCCTAGTTATTACCCCCTCACTTAGGTGGGTAAGGTCATACCCCATCTCAACCGACCATGCTACAGTGGGAGTTGTGACCTAATGGATAAGGCACTCGGGCACTCATGTTTTTCACTTGGTCTCAGCGTTGAGGCATCTCCTGGTACCATGAAGGTTTAGGGGCTTTCACTCAAGGACATCCTAAGTGCCCTAAATGCTCAAGTAACATTTCTTGTGTCCAAATCTAGTCATCCAAGATATACATGTGGAGGCTACGGCCCTGATGAAACAAGGGTAAATATCCACGTGCTATGCAATGCCAGATGCATGAATCACACAATCAGCCATGCATCAATCCCGAGCATCCAATGTGCTCAAGAGGGGCAACTCCATCCCTCGGGGAATACCATAATATCCTGCCCAATGGTATAACCATGACCAAGCATAATCTCAACCAAGCACACACATGATGCATGTGGGAATGGGTCATGAAGATAAACAAGTATGTCATGCGATGATGTTGTACTCTTCTCCTAACTAAGTAAGGTCTAGGTACTTGGATAAATTTTCATAAGGAATACAACCTTTAGTGGGGGCCCAATAGCCTCGGGTAGCCCACGAGACTAGATAGATAATGACATGGGCCTAAATAATAAGAATGGGCCTAGCAATGGTCTATGGTGGACCTTTAACCACCCAAAGAAGCAAGAATGGGCTTAACAAGGGCCTAGAGGGGTACACCAATGTGGGCATTCAACTATCATTGTCCCCTGAAGGTGGCCCAAAAATAATCTACTAAGGATCAAGGCCCTTGGCCCGAGCATCACCATAATAAAGAGATGGGCAACTATATACATATAGATACATCACATGTTGGGCCTCAATAAAGTGGCCCAAGGCTACACACATTTCATGGGTCCAATAGGGGCAATATATAGCCCAATCCACATGCAATAATACGGTCCCATAAGGAAGGTTAGGGCCTAAACATAAGGGCCACCAAGTCCATATATTGTGGTGGGCCTAGTGGGCAGCCCATTACTCCAATACATGGGTGAGAATCATATTCAAGATAAGCAAGTTGGGCCTTACAACCTAACCCAAGAATTTAGTTGATTTGGTGGGCAACCAAGGGCCTAACCACTCATACATTCCAACCCACTAGCCCAACACAATATCATGGAGAATACAATCCAAGAATCCATTAGGCCTATCTAGAAAGTTGCAGCCCATTTGGGCCAACAAGGAATCCAAAAATCTGATTACATATAAGTGCCCATATAGCGCAACCAAAGTGGGCCTCAATGATGCATTAATTAAGCCCAAAATCAAGGGAGTAAAGGCATGAATTATCCCTACAAAATCCTCACAATATGGTGGGTCCCACACCCTTAAACTCCAGCCACAAAAAAATGTATATTTATAGATACCTTACTGGATTTTTAGTCCACCAGCCATTCCGTGCCTGCTGGAGCCCAGTAAAAATAAACTCTGATTGGGACATAAGTCTAGATGGTCCAGCACCATGTACAAGGGGTCCCACTACATAGGGAGCATACATAAAACACATAAATTAGGTGGGGCATACTACTGGATTGGAAGTCCAGCAGCAGCCCATCATTGGGCGTCCCACATAGGGGGTGGGCGGTCCATGGGCCTGGACGCCCAGCCCACTCCAAAGCTCAAAGTGGGCCACACCTTGGACGTTTCACACCAGGCCACGTTTAAGTGGGCCACTATATGGATGGACACATGGATGAAATACTACATCATGGTGGGCCTCACAAGGGTGGGACAGCCAGCCTTGCTAGACGTCAACCACCTGGGACGTCTAGCAAGGTGGCTAGTCCAGCCACTTTCCCCAAAATTCCAATGGCCCAATTGGCCTAAATTCAAGTTAGGTGGGCCCCAGTAAGGGTGGGCCACCATAGGAATAAATTCTAAAATTTATAACAGATGTTAAGCATTTTAAAAGAATATGGGCAGCAATACATCTAAAAATCTGGTGGTGCAAAAAATATTGTTGTCCCCATGTTTGGTACCACATCGGTGGGCCTAAGCTTGTCCAAACCTCTGAAAAATACGTGGGAAGGTTGGTCCTACATATAGACAGCAAGTGGGATCCGATGGGGTGGCCCACTTACTCCAAAAATCAAAGTGAAAGTGCTCATTTCTAACAAGTAATGTTGCTGAACTGTCCAAAAATTTCTGGACAATTAGCCTACTTTGGCCCATCCCATGGGCCTCAATCATGGGGGAAATTATGTGGGCCCCATTCCACAGCAAAGTAGGGTTCACACTCTAGAAAATCCCCAAACAAATTTGGAAAAAGAGGCATATAAATTGTCCCAAACATTAGCTCAAAATCATGTTCCAGATTGGCCTTAAATCTAGATAGCAGCATATGCTATCCATATTTTGGTCCATATAAATTATCCAAAGGGTTTTATACCCTGATCCATCAAGTGGGGTCCACCTAGATGGGTCATCAACATTTCAAATCCATTAGTACCTCAAAATCCTTAAAAAAAACATGTTTGGAGGCCACCCAAGCCAAGCATGTTATGGTGGCCTGGATGTCCCGTCTCCCTGATGGATTTGAGATGTTGCTGACCATCTCAGTAGGCCAAAATATCTTCAGAAACAATGGGAAGAAAATAGAGAGAAAGGGAGAGAAAGGAAGAGAGATCCGACCATTGGTGGAAGGTTCCACCACTAGTGAACCTTCCACCTTCAATCCACACCATGCAATACATTTATAGCATGCATGCAAGCTATGTTCAATTGAAAAGAGGTGTTGAGGTAGGGATACCATCCCTACCATTGCATGCAAAGGTCTAAATGACCTATGATAGGTTAGATCTAAGAGAAATGCCTCATGGTGGGTACATGAAGAATGACCCACCATGGAAGATGAAACACATGCATCTAGGCCCATGGCCTTAATCCTATGAGTCATGTAGGACCTCCCCCATGGATTGGTGGGTCCTACATGCTTCCATTCATGTGAGAAAGAGAAGGAAAGAAGAAGGAGGAGAGAAGGATCTTAATGGAGCACCCACCTCCAAGGAAAGCTTCAAAACTCTAAGACTATCACCTAGGCTTCAAGGGAAGATGTTTAGATGGTGGAGATGGAGGTTAGAAGGAAGGATTAAGGGGGAAATAGGTAGGAGAGTTACTGGAATGAGGGAGAGTGTCACGCCCCAAACTCGGAAACCGGGCTCACAAAATTCCCGATCGCTGAATCCGGTACCGACAGCCTCCGTAGAACCCCATTCTCGGCTCCCAGCGCCCATTCGCCAAGTTCCGATCCTGGGATGCTACAAGGAGGATTTTCAACATCAGTTTAATTCGTAATAAGCATAACCAAATGCATAACCCACAAACAACAACCAAAAACTCCATCACATTTCCACTATGATAAAAAACTTTACAAGTACAATGAGCATAAAGGGTAATACAATGGTGATAGACCAAAAGCTCCAAAAAGATCTGCTACGGGCCCAAGCCTCAGCGCTGCTACGATCCCACGTCACCTGCACGCAACGGTCGTGCATAAGCTTATAGAAAGCTTAGAGGGTGGTGAAAGTATATGCTCAAGGTGGTAATACAGTTATGCAGTATCAGAGTAATGCGGAACATGCTGATGAATGCCAAGAATACCATTAGCCGTACCAAGGCCATGCGGTGCAAAGCATGAATGATGTCGGCCCTATCAAGGCCATGCAATGCGAAATGCAACTCAAGCATACAAATCCTCATCTAAGTCCACATATCAATACAGCTCAAAATTTGGAATATCACCGGGGTCTAGTACACTCCAAGCCGGATTGCCGCCCCATCGCCACAATAAGGTGAGTGGAAAAGACCTCACTATCCGCCTGCCAATATTGAGCTCGGCTCGTCAATAGCGGACCCATTCCTCGAGCTGGTCAGACTCAGCCTAGCATTTCTCCTTACTCTCGGGCGGGTAAGGCCGCACCCCCTTCCAACCGACCACGACATAGTGGAAAGCGCAACCGTCTGGTAATCGGCACTCAGCGCTCATGCACCCAGTCAGTCTAGACGTTGGAGCAACCTCTTGGTACCATAAGGGTTTAGGGACTTTCACCCAGGGATATCTATCGCACCCCATGTAGAACAGTATTTTCGGTATCCAATCCTGCCAACCAGGATACGTCTGTGGAGGCTACGGTCCTGATGTCGCTAGGGCGTACAGTAACCATATCACACAATGCGAATGCATGAATCACACTATCCAGTCATACAGTAATCCTGCGTGTATCGTGCGCTCATGTAGGGCAACACCCCCTGTACGGGAGCCCCTAAACAATCTGCCCAAAGGCATATGCTATGATCAATCATTTTTCATATCAAGCATACGTATGATGCATATGATCATGGGATGGATGATGTTCATAACGAAGATAGGCCTAGACGGCCTACACATTACACGTATGGGCCCTAGGGGAAGTCATAATGTGGACATTTAACCAACACTATACTTGCAATGGGGACATCAAACCGCCATTGCTCCCAAGGTACAGCCCGTCGTAAACATCATTACATAACCTACGTTGGGATCATACATTGCAATGGACCTTAGGTACATCCCATTCGGCCTTAAATACGTCAAATGGGCCATATCATATGGGCCTTATATTCATCAAGTGGGCCACATCATTGGGCCGCACCAATGGGCCCTATGTGCATTGCAATGGACCATGACCCGTGGGCCTTAGAGTGCATCAATTGGGCCTACTCACATGGGCCTTATGTGTATTAAATGGGCCTCGCCAATTGGGCCCCATACGTGCATCAAATGGGCCTCAACCCATGGGTCCTAATACATCTTAATGGGCCTCAACCCATGGGCCCCTAATGCATTAAATGGGCCTCGACCCGGGCCACAAGTACTGAGATGGGCTTCCCACCACCATTATATTATATATATAATCTAATATATAATATATATATATATAGTACATAAAATATTATATATAATATAATATTATATATATATATACACATATAAATACACACACATGCACACCCACACACACATGCACAGATCACACCCACCGTCCCTGGACGGTGGGGATAAATTACAACATCACAGTGGGCTCCACCGTCTAGGCGGACGGTGGAAATGAAACACATACATTCTTGTGGGCTCCATGTGGGGCCCACCATAATGCTGATATGTCATCCAACCCGTTGATAAGGCCACGTGGGCCTAGATGAAGGGTGAAAACAAATTTCACCCTAATCCAAAACTTCTGTGGACCCAAAAACGGTTTCAAAGGTAGAGGTTCAATCCCACCGTTTCCTACGGTGTGGGTCACCTGAGTCTTGGATCAGTATGATTTTTGGAGTGGGCCCACGTCATGGAGTGGCCCACCCTATGAACGGATTAGATGGCAGATGAACATCAAGGTGGGGCCCACGGCTATAACCGTGGGTGGCTGCCTGTCCGCCCGTCCGCTGGGTGCTGGCGCACAGGCAGCGCCTGCTGCACTTTCTGACACAGCAGCGTTGCTGCTGTGTTATGATTTTTTTTAAAATGTTTTCCTGCGATTTTTCATAGGTGGGGCCCACGTCCGATAATCCACTCCGTCCAATGGCCCTCCATGCCTTCAGACAAGCAAAACAAGCCCAATATTGGGCATATTTCAGTGTATAACCAATCAGGGAAGGTTTTAATGGTAAAAACCACCATTTGCTATGGTATGGCCCGCCCGAAGGTCTGATTGATCCCATCTTTCGGGTCAATGCCTAAAAGAGGCTTGGGAAAGGAATGAATGGTGTGGATTTAACACATACATTAAGGTGGGGCCTACATGAGTGGGCCACCCAAAGGCTTGAACCAAGCTAGTATTTGTGTTTTCCCAATAAACGTCCAGCGTCCAGGGACGCTGGACGGTCTGGCCATGTAAGGTGGTCCTGCTCAGGTGGGCCACCACTAATGAATGGTGTGGGTACTACACATATAAGGTGGGCCCCACTTATAGATGACTTAAACAAAATACATACTACATGGTGGGGTCCATTCAAGTGGGCCACACAATCATATCAAGATAAAGAAAATAAGGAAAAGAAAAAGATAGGGAAAGAGAGAGATAGAGAGTGAGATCCGCATGATGGAGGGACCCCGGCACTATGGGCCCTCCCTTGCACTAAATCATACATCAAGTGGGTCCCATTACATGTGGGTCCATGAAATCGAAATCCATCGGTGGAGATCCCTTCTCCACTAAAATAGACGGTCTAGATGACCCTAGGCATACAAGGAAATAAACATCATGATGGGGTCCATGGAGAATGGCCCCATCATGGAATGATCATGATGATCCAAGTGGGCCATTGGCCACATCTTAGGTCCAAAGTGAGATCCAAACCATTGATCGGTTGGCCTCACTTAGCCCATCTTAAAAACATCAAAAACTACCCTATCAAAACACTCACCGCTTGATCTTCTTGCTCTCTTGGCTTCCTTAGCTCCTTGTGCTTCTCTTTGATGGAGGAAGATGAGAAATGGATGGTTGAGATGAGAGGTGAAAGGGTAGGAAAGGTGGGCCTCACAAATGCATTTTTCTCTCCATGGAAAATGCTTGGACGTGAGGAGCTCTTCCTTAGATTGAATTTGAAAAAAAAAGAAGGAGAGAGAGAGTTGTAAAGGGAGAGAGAGAGAGGGAGTGATGGGTGATGGAGTGATGGATGAGAGAGAGAGGGATGGGTGTAAGAGCTCTTTTTGACTTTTTTGGCAAAAGTTGTAAGAAAGGTATGGCTTGTGAGATTTTTTTTTGACTTTAGTGGTTTGCTTGGGAATGGGTGAAAGGTGATGTGTACTTGACATGATGGGATTGATGAGATTGATTGATTGATGTGACACCTTATAGAGATTCCCTCGGAATTCGCACGCGTGGTGTTTTCCTCACACCGAACGCTGGCCCACATCTCCTAACCAGGGTATCGCCTCGGCGCGCAAGTCGCGGCATCGGAACCGCGGCGACGACGCGGTCGCTAAGGTATAAGTCCTGGGTTGAGTCGACTCGGGTTGACGGCATGAGAATCAGGGTCGCGCGTAAATACCGATTAAGGGTCGAAGGTTGCCGGAATTCGACTGGAAAGACCGCGAAAGCCTATGGAAGGGTACGGTCTAGGATACGGGGCTTACAGAGAGGTTGGGACATCTCTAACACTAGAGGAGAGAAATGAGAGAATGGGAAGGAGAGAGAAGGGAGAGAGGGAGGTATATCAATGTAATCATGAGTTTTTGGCTAGAGAAGAGTAATGTAATGATAGCACATGGGGGGTAGAACCCAAGGCCCATGATAGCTTTCTAGATAAGGTAGCCTAATACCTAGGCTAGGGGTAGGGTAGGCTTTCTAGAAAAGGGGGCTAGGTGGGGCCCATTCTAGAACAACGTACAAGGCTAGCTAAGTAGGTCCCACCACATGATGAAAGGCCAATAAAAGGTCGGCTGATAAGTCAAGATGTACATGTCAGAATTATGCATGAGACGCGGCATTGGAACAGCGGCGCCGATGTAGTCGTAATGACATAGGTTTCAAGTCGATCTAGGTCGAGTCTACATGACCGGACTTAAGGATGAATGCAAATGCAATCCATAGGTCGCGAGTCACCGGGATTCGACCGGTAGGACCGTGGAACCTAAAGGAATGAAATAGATACTCGTCTAGGGTCTTACATGTGTGTTAGACGATGAGCATCAGAGTGTCATCTCCTTCTGTCACTCACAGCCCTGTGGTGTACACTTTTCTACTAAAAAGACTACGACCAAGATTCTACAGTGTGGCTTTTATTTACCCACTGTGTTCAGGGACACTCATGAGTTTTGTAAAACTTATGAGCATTGTTAGAAATTGGGAGCATTGTCCCATCGAAATATGATGCCCCTGAATCTCATCCTTATCATAGAGGCATTTGACTGTTGGGGCATCAATTTCATGGGACCATTCCCCCAATCCTTTGGAAATCTATATATTTTGCTCATTGTAAACTATGTCACTAAATGGGTTGAAGCGATTCCATGCTGGAACAATGACCATCACATGGTCATTAAATTCTTAAAAGAGAACATCCTTTACCAGTTTGGAACGCCTCAAACCATCATTAGTGATGGGGGCTCACATTTTTTGTAATAGGCCATTTGAGAGTTTAATGAAGAAATATGGTATCTCTCCTAAGGTGAGCACTCCATACCACCCACAAACAAGTGGGTAAGCTGAGATTTCCAATAGAGAGATCAAACATATCTTAGAAAAGATAGTTAACCCTGACCGTAATGATTGGTCAATCTAATTGATTGATGCCTTATGGGCCTACCATACTACATTTAAAACCCCTATTGAAATGTCTCCCTTTAGACTTGTCTATGGGAAGGCTTACCACTTGCTTGTGGAGTGGGAACATAGAGCCTACTGGGTGATCAAAAATCTGAATTTCAATTTGGACAACGTTGGCTCACTATGCAAACTTCAGTTAAATAAACTTGAAGAAATCTGAAACGATGCATATGAGAACTCAAGAATTAACAAGGACAGGAAGAAAGTGTTTCATAACCAACACATTTTACGAAAATCTTTCACACTAGGTTAAAAAATCCTTTTGTATAGTTCTCGATTACATCTCTTTCCGGGTAAGCTTCCATCTCGTTAGATCGGCCCTTTAAGTGTTATCAATGTTTATCTTCACAAAGCTGTCGAGATTTGGAATCTAGACAATGGTAATGAGTTTAAAGTAAATAGACATCGATTAAAGCCATTCGTTGAGAAAATTGATTCAGATGACATGTCCATGCCTCTGAATGATCCTATTTACTAGGATTAATCTCCTATTTTGATGGAGGTATAAGTAGGTTTACTACTTTTATAGGACTAAGTTAGTTTACTTTTGACGCTCTAGGATAGTCAACTTTATGCCGTTAGGATAGTTTGCTTTTTATTGGTTTCACTCTTGTGCTGACCCACTTTCACACTGAGATCTCTTTAGGAAAAACCTCTTGATTCCTTCTTCTGGTATTATCTTTCCATCACTTCTCCTTCAATTTCATTATCTCACGTGCATTGCATGCTTATATCTTTTACATTAAGGACAATGTAGATTTTAGGTTGGGGATGGGAGATTAGGTTACCTAATCAGTATTTTCTTGGACTTGAGCAAAAATCATGAATTTTTTTAAAAAAAATCTGGAATTTTTTGTGAATTTGAAGTGATTTTGACGGCCGTCTTTGATTTAGAAGTATAAGATACGTAATGTTGGTAATTTATGACGCCTGGATTCAGCTACCTGTTAGATTTCACAGTTAAGTTTGGATTATTAATCCGTGATTAGAAATTCTAAACATTGATTGAGTCATGATTTCACATGCCACATCTAGCTTACACAGTAAGGTTTCAGTTCGATATTGAATTATTAACCTGGTAATCACTAAGCATGGAAGGAACCAACCTAGGAAATTTGTCCATCATGTTCTTTGAAAAAAAATACCCAGCTAAAAAATAGTTGTGTTTGAAAATGGTAACCTATTAAAGATCTTTAAAAAGGTTGACACAGCGTGAAGCCATCGATGGAATAATCAAAAGCTGGAAGAGTAAAAATGCTAAACTGTAAGGTAAGTTGCGGTTTAGGTTGAGATATCCAAGAATGCTCTATTTGATTATCAATGTTATCATGAAAATTGACGATTGGACTCTTAATGTTAATAAGCCGAGATTACACTATACACCCATGGAACTCAATGTTTAGAATTGTTTTAATCAATGGATTAATACTTTGCATATGATTATTAAGTTTACCGTGCGCTTGAGTCTAGGAGAAAGTAATGCCCAACATTGATGTATCTTGGAATTCTATGATCTAGATTGCTTTTCAAAAACCACTTGAGTTGATAAAAATTTATCCTGTGGTTCTCAAATTATTTTTCGCATACTTTGCTCAAGACTAGCAAAATGCTGGTTGGGCATTGTATTGAGGGTCAAATATTGCATATTAGACCCCAATTATTACCTGCTTTTATGAACATGATATTGTTTAACATATTATTTTAATCGTGTTTGTGTTGCAAGGTAAATTTAAAAGCTTGGACTAAAAAAGGGTGATACAAGCATGGATTTAACGCTCGAGATTCACCAAAGTAAGGGACGGATCTTAGGGGACCAAGATCGAAGAATTTACATGCCAAAGATCCGAGAAAAATCAAGCAATTGAAGTCTAAGAGGCTTGAAAGTCATCCTGAATGCAAGATCATAGGGTTCACACCATCCGTTTGATTCGAAACTTTATAACTGGCCTAAGGACCCTAAATTAACTATACACGTCAAATTTCAGCCATTGGATCCTTGTGGAAGTAGTCAAACAGATAGATCATCCCATAAAACACTGATCTGGGCCCACTTGATATCTGGATATGCTTCAATTTTGGTCTCAACCCCTTAAATGAGCTGAAAAAATGGATGGATAGAGAAGATTTCTCACACGCATCACAGTGGACCCCACACGAACATGTGGGAGTGCACAGGCGGTGCATACCTGCACCGCACCGAACTGAAAATCCCGGTCAAGGGTCTTTGACCCGACCCGTATCTCCCTCTCGCATAACGCCCACACGAACAGACACTGTGATGTGTTGTGTGCCCACCATCTGTGACCAGATGATCAATCTGAACCGTCCAATGTGTCCAGGGGGGCGTCAACCACAACCATGCTCTCCTTTTGGTCCCATGCACGTGTACACACGTAGATTACCGTTAAAGGGAGGATGAACGGCCGGGTGATTTAACACAGTGGGCCGTACCAAACTCGACCAAAACTATCCCTTCCCGACTGAAATCGCTCCAGGAATCCAATGTACGGGGTGGATTTCTTCGAAAACATCATTATGGGGCCCACCGAGCATCTCAGTGCAAGAACTTTCCTTTTTCGCACATTCGGACACCATTTTCTCCGTGAGCCACTGTACGATCTTGGTTGTGATCGGATTACCCATCTGAACCGTTCAGATGGAGCCTAAGGTGGGGCTGACCACCACCAAGACGACAGAACAGATTTCTTCGATTGTGGGGTTCTCCCACAGCCGTAAATGCAAGATGCTCTTTGCGGTTTTGCTGCGAAAAAGTCACCGACGTTCCCCACGCACCTCGCATGTGAAACTCCACCGACTGACTCCAGCCTCCCTGCTGCCTATAAAAGGAGAAGAGAAGAGAGTGGATCTTCATCTTGGATGTGGAGCAAAGAAGAGAAGAGAAGAGAGAGAGAGAGAGAGAGAGAGAGAGAGAGTGGAGACGGTTTCGGGTTTTGCTTTCTTCTTCATTATTTCTTTTATTTCTTTCCTCCAGGTTTTGATAATTATGGCTATGACTAACAAAACTTCTTAGCTAGGGCTAAGAGGTGAAGCTTGTAGCTTGATGGGATTGTTTCTATGGTCTTAATTCATGTTTGAGTTGAAGCAACTTTAATTCTAGTTTGATTATACAGAATGTTTTCCATTTTTAATGGTTTGTTGTGACTGAAATTACAATGGATCTGCGATAGCTTTGAGCATGTTCCTTTCATTATTATGATTGTGACGTCAAGAAGTCCTGTTGTTCACCATCGTCTCATGGACATGGTTGGATGATGGAATCCTTGCTAACGTTCATAACTCTCTCAGATTGGTTGTGGATTGGTTAAATTCTGTTGTTTACTTTGTCTCATGGGTCTGGTTTTGTGATGGAATCACTTCTAATTCTCATACCTATCATTCATTGAAAGCTAGATCAAAGGAAGTTCAGAATTGGGTTTTAATGGAATATCTTCCAACTGGATGAAGATGGGACTTTGATTCCAGTTGTGTTCTTGAATTAGGCATAGATCTCCCTGATTGCTACAAGTGGATCCTTGACACCCTAGTTTCCTACCTTTAAATTCACAAGCTTTTAGTTTAATCATTCACAATTATTCTCTTAATTTTCCTAATTTAAATTACATCTTCTTCTAGTTATAGTTCTAGTTACTTACAGATTACGTACAAGGTTTAGTACCTATGGATTTGACCTCGGTCTTACTGAGATTATTACTACATCGCAACCCTATAATTGGGGTAGTGAACAATATTCTAAGGAAAAACCATGCATGAGGGCGTATTCGACCTCGGTGCTTGATGCATCTCATTCTCATCGTGGATTTCCTCAACCCTGGGTTGAGGTAGTCCTTTAAGTTGATTAGCCAGTTGATTTGTGGCCATAACCTCAATTAACTCTAGGGATATCGAGTGGTGTCTAGTCCTGCGATGGATAGTTAATCCCTCAACCAATCCTCCTTCAGTCAAGAGATGTCGAGTGTTGTCACAAACCCACTTGGGCATGAAACACCCGTAACCCTCAATTCAGATTCTAAACCTAAACCTAAAATAAAGAAAAGAAATAGAAATCTAGAAAGAAGAGTTGGAAAGAGGTTGCCAAATTAGAAGTTCCTAAATTAAGATCCTGCAAAACAAAACAAAACAAGTTAGTTTCTAAAAATGGAAAGTCTAAAATTAAAAAGTTCCTAAAAAAAAAAAAAGTAAACTAATTTCTAAAAAGGGAAAATTCCTAAAAAAGGAAAATAGAAAGTTTCTAAAAACAAATTAGGAAAGTTTTAAACCTAAATTAGAAAGTAAGTTAGTTTCTAAAAATAAAAGAGAACCTAGAAATAGAAAGGTCCTAAAGATAGAAAATAAGACCTAATCCTAAAAATAGAAAAATAAAAAGATTAGAAAGATATTACGAATTTAGAAAGTCTAACTCAAGGTCCTACAAAACAGGAAAGTTAGGTTAGTTTTTAGAAATCAAATAGAAAAACCTAAACTTGGAATTAATAACTACAAAAACCCTAATCTTAACCTAATTCTAAAACTAGTTAATCTCAGAAAAATGTAACAGTCAATCCTCAGTAATGGCGCCAAATACTTGTTCACAACCCCAAGTGTAGGGTCCCGATGTAGTAATAATCTCGGTAAGACCGAGGTCGAATCCACAGGGACTGAACCTTGTACGTATTCTGAAAGTAACTAGAACTTAGAACTAGAAAAAGATGCAATCTAATCAGGAAAATTTAGGAGAATAATGATGAACTAATTAATTAAAACTTGTAAAATTCAAAGGTGGGAATCTAGGGTTTCGAAGGATCTACTTGTAGAGATCAGGAAGATCTATGCTTGATTCAAGAACACAACTGGAATCAGAGTCCTATCTTCATCCAGTTGGAAGATATTTCATTAAAATCCAAATCTGAACTTCCTTTGATCTAGTTTTCAAGAGATGAGAGGTATGAGAACTAGAATTGATTCCATCACAAAACCATGCCCAAGAGACAAAGCAAACAAAAGAATTTTAACCAATCCACAACCAATCTGAGAGAATTATGAATATTAGGAAGGATTCCATCATCCAACCATGTCCATGAGACGATGGTGAACAACAGGTGTCACACCCTAAACTCGGAAACTGGGCTCATAAAATTCTCGATCGCCAAATCCGGCACGAACAGCCTCCATAGTACCCCATTCTCAACGCCTGGCAACCATACACCAGGTTCCAATCCTGGGATTCTACAAGGAGGATTTCAAACATGATTTTGATTCATAATAAGCATAACCATAAACATAACCCATGAATAATAACCACGAGAACACCATTACAAAATTCACTATGTTCAAAAACTTTAAGGTACAATGCGTATGAAGGAAAATATAAGATAATAATAACGGAAACTCTTGAAGCTCGACTACACGATTCTACTGCGGCAAAGCTACGGCTGCGTCCTGGCGTCACCTACACACATCAATCATGCATAAGCTTATAGACAACTTAGAGGGTGGTGTAAGTGTGTGCGTAATGTGAACATGCTCAGAATGCAATGTCAGAGTAATATGAAATCATGCTGATGGGTACATGAATGCAATCAGCCATACCAAGGCTATGTGGTGCAAGATATGAATGCTATCGACCATATCAAAACTACGTAATGCGAGATGCAACTCAAGCATGCCAATCCTCATCTAAATCCACATACCAATGCAACTCATCACTAGAGCATCAAATATCAATACAATTCTCATTCTGGATAATCATCGGGGTTTAGTACACTCCAAATGGCACTGCCCCTTTCCCAAGCGCGTAGTCCAAGTGAGCGTAAGAAACCTCACTATTTGCCTGACCAATAGTCTATCAATACCTATCCGGTACGTCGATAGTGGACCCATTCACGAGCTGGTCAAACTCAGCCTAGCAATGCCCCCTACTATCAGGCGAGTAAGGTCACACCCCTTTCCAACCGACCACGACACAGTGGGAGACGTAGCCTCCTAGTATTCGGCCCTCGTGCACTCATGTATCCACTCGGTCTCGACGTTGGAGTCATCCTCTAGTACCATCGAGTTTAGAAATTTTCACCCAAGGACATTTATGGAGCCCCAATGCTAGAAACAGTATTTTCGGTATCCAATCCGGCCACCCACGATGTGTCTATGGAGGCCACAGCCCTAATGTCACTGGGCATATAATAATCACAATTACACAAATGCAAAGTGCATGAGTCACATAGTCTAATCATCCATTAATCTTACGCATACCATGCACTCATGCGGGATAACTCCGCCTATCAGGGAGTCCCGTAAACCATCTACGCTATGGCATATGCAATGGCCAATCACATCTCATAATAAGCATACAAATGATGCGTATGGGCATGTATGATAATACTATGCTGTCAAAAACTTATAATTCGCGACGGTAGCCGGTATTGGCAATTGATAATCAACCTTGACACAAGGCAGGGTCCATAGATGGACGACCGATGATGGATTAATTAAAATTAAAGGGGGGCGCAAGCGTTTGGGTTATCCCACTAAAGAATAATGAGAATGGGCCTAACAAGGCCTAAGGGAAGGTCACAATATGGATGTCCAACCATCATTGCCCATCAATGTGGACCTTTAACCAACATTGCTCCCAAGAAATGGCGCTCATAGGGTCAATCGTATAATGGGCCCACGGTCTCATACAAGGGTCTAATATACATCATCATGGGCCTCGCTTATGGGGCATATACGCATCACATTAGGCCTCACTCATGGGGCCAATATATATAACATCGGGCCATATCAAATGGGCCGATTCAAGTGGGCTAAATCAATGGGCCGATTCAAATGGGTGAATCAAATAGGCCGAATCAGATGGGCCGAATCAAATGGACCAATTCAAATGGGCTGAATCAAATGGGCTGATTCAAATGGGCCGAATCAAATGGGCTTAATCAATTGGGCCGAATCAATTGGGCCGAATCAATGGGCCGAGTTAAATGGGCTGATTCAAATGGGCTGAATCGAATGGGCTTATTTAAATGGGCTGAATCAATGGGCCGATTCCAATACACCATTCATCCATTGTTAGAGATCATTATAGAGAATTATAAAAAAATGAATCATATCCAAAGATCATCTGGACCATACCACACTGAATAATGGTGATATAGGGTCCCATAATTAAGATTCCAGTGGGCCTCACCATAAGGTTTATTTCTCATCCAGTCTGTTCATAAGGTCACAAAGACCTAGATTATAGGAAAAACAAAATCATATTGGTTCAAAACTTCTGTAATCCCAAGAGGGGTTTTAATGGTGGACGTTCAACTCCACTGTTTCTATAGTGTGGCCCACTTGATAACTAGATCTGTCTTATTTTTCTTCCCGGGCATTAGAACTGGCTCACCTAAATGGATGGACGGATCAGATGTAACACAGACATCAGTGTAGGGTCCATAGACATGGCCCAGCACATAAAAGGGATGGACGGTTTGGATGCACACACCTCAGAGTGGGGTCCCACCCGTCCAGATTACTGGACGGTGTGAAATGAGATACATATACGGTGAGGTCCATAGAACTGGTGACGTTTAATAGCAGCTTAATAACTGCTGTGAGACGCACTAGCCACACTTCATGCAAGTGGGTCCCACATGGGTATGGCCCACCAAGTAGTAAATTATATTATATAATATTATATATTATATACATAAATATAATATTATATTATATATATAAATATATATATATATGCATTATATGTATAACGAGGATGTGGCTGCCCAGATCCACCGTCTAGATCCATCTGGACGATACAGATTGCATAAGATAAAGGTGGGTCCCACGTGGGAGGGTGGCCCACCATGTCAGTATTTAATAAAATGAATAAATATATATGTAATATGATATATCATAATATATATATATACACACACACACACACACACGTGTGTGTGTGTGAGACAGTGAGGTGCCAACGTCCAGACTCTCTGGACGCTGGATGGATGGCTGGAGTTGCCTGCACCGTAGTGGGCCATCTTGTGCAGCACGTGTGGAGTGGTCCCCACTCCCTACTACTACTTGATGGAGACGTACATCATGATGGGGTCCACATGTGTGGCCCACATTAGTTCCGAATTAAACTGATACTTGTGTTTTCCTACATTCAGGCCCGTCCAAATGGACTGCCATGTGGGCCACTCGATGAACGTCATAAATAAAATACATACTTTATGGTGGGCCACACACACACCCCATCATCCATAAGAGGGAGGGACCCCACCACTATTAGGCCCTCCCTAATACAATGCATACATCAAGTGGGTCCCACAACAAGTGGGCCCTTAAAAATCAAAATCAACGGTTGATCACCCACCTATCGGCCTTCTTCCTTCGCTCCTTGGACTCCTATGCTCCTTGCCTTCTATTTTAATAGAGGTTGATGGAGAATGAATGGTTGAGATGGGAGATGAGAGGGTGAGAAAGTGGGCCACACTTGTTTTGGGGAGAGAGAGCTTGGACATTGGAAGTTCTCATTGGAGTTGGGAGATTGCTTAGAGAATAAGAGAGAAAGAGAGGTGATGGATTGATATGGGATGGGTGGAATAGGTGTTGTAAGGAAAGGGACAGAGAGGTATGGGTTCGGTTGAAATTTTGGTAAAAGAGGGATAGGTAGAGAGAGAGAGAGTTGACTTGTGGAAAAAGAGGGAGTGGGTGTTTGTACTTGGGATAGGGTGATGTGGCATGGGGTATGGGTGGTGTACTTGACTTGATTTGATGCAATGGGTCGTATAGATTCTCTCAGAATCTCCTGGCCCAGGTATCGGATAGGTGCGCGAGTCGCGACGTTGGAATCACAACGACGGTGCGGTCGGTAGGGTACAAGTTTTGGGTCAAGCTGACTTCGATATACAGGACTCGGCTTAGGATCGCGCGTAAATGTCGGATATAGGTCGAGAGTTGTCGAAATTCGACCGGGAGGACCGTGGAAGCCTACAGAATGGTATGGTCTAGGATATGGGTCTTACAATAGGGCTTCCTAACTTCACAATATGATAATGAAAAGGACATGATCAGAGGTATCACAGATCCATTGTAATTTAAGTCATAATAAACCATTAAAAACTAAAAACATTCCTTATAATCAAACTATAATCAAAGAGAGTTCATTAAACATGAATTAAAGTCGTAGAAATAATCCCATCACACTACAAGCTTCACCTCTTAGCCCTAGCTAAGAGGTTTAGCCAATCATAGACATGATTAAGCTAAGAAAAACATCCAAACAAGAAGAAAATAAAGAGGAAAAGAAGAAGAAAAACTCCTCTCGTGCCAGCCGTCCACTCTCTCTCTCTCTTTCTCTTTCTTCACATGTCCAAGGAATCCACGACTGTCTAGATGAGGCTCTACATGACCTCTCTCTCTCTCCTTTTATAACCACTACCTGGTTGGTTAGAGTGGAGAGAGTCAGTCAGGAGCATACGTGGTCGATGAGCTTATGTAGTCCCTTTGCGCAGTGAAAAGAAAAAATGCAAAACAGTCCTGCGTTTGATCATAATCAAGGAGGAAGGACCGTGCAGATTTTCAAATATGCTTGCATGGCTAGGGTCAGGACCACCTGATCGAGTGTTTAGACAGTCCGAATCATGTATCCGACCATGATCTTGATCATGTAACTGTCCCACAGCGGCCGGTTTTCTCGGACGCAGGGCCTGCGAGAAAAGGGATGCTGTGATGATCGATGGACCCCTGATCAGCTCTTGAAGAGAAATTCACTCTGTTCATTGAACTCCCCTCGAAAAACCAGTTGGGAATGGACTGTTTTGGATTGGTTGCGGTGTGGCCCACAGGATTTTTCTCGCTGCCATCCGTCCTACGTTTGAAGAGCTGGGAACCCATCCTCGTTGTTTCTTAGAATTTTATCACCTAGGCCTTGGTAAGAGGGCCTATGGGATTCCAATGGACGGTCTGGATTGGACTATTGAATCACAATGGTGGCCCACAAGGGGGGCCGCAAGTCCTTATTCGTAGGAGGACGGGCAGAATTTGAAATTTTCAAATTCAGTTCGTCAACGGTCTATTGACCGAGTTCACTGGCTTGATGCACAGCGGTTGTACCCCGTCTGTGCACTCGCACCCATGAATGTGGGGTCCACCTTGATGTTTTTAATAAATCTACTCCGTCTATCTGCCTTCCCATCTTATTAAAGGGTTGAGTCCGAAATTGAGGCATATCAAGAGAACAGGTGGGCCCCAAAGTGGTGGGTTGGTGGCTGATTTCTCCGTTGGGCCACTTCCATAAAGATCCAAGGGCTGAAATTTTACGTGTATGGTTACTTTTCGACACTCAGTCCAGATATAAAGTTTCGAGCCAAACGGATGGTGGGAACCCTATGATCTTGCATTTAGGACGATTTTCAGGCTTCTTTTTCTTCATTCACTTGATTTTCTCGGATCTTTGGCCGGTGAATTCTTCAATCTTAGTCTCCTAAGATCCGTCCCTTGCCTTGGTGATTGTTTAGTATCAATTCTATGCTTTTAGCACCCTTTTTCAATCCAAGCTCCTAAATTCACCTTGCAAGACAAACATGATTAAAATAGAGCTTTAAACATTATCATGTTCGTAAAATCAAGTAATAAATGGGGTCTAATATGCAATATTTAACCCTCAACATTTTGCCACATAATTAACAAAGGGGGAGATTGAAAGTGCCATTGTTTCTCAATTGACGTGACGGTTGAGTCGTAAAGTCAAGTGAGCCCCACATTGAAGATTATAAGACTGAAGGCCCAACAATGAGAAGAGGTTCAAGGCATTTTCAAAGGTAAATTAAGCCTCACAACCCATGACCAAAACACTCCAGGTAATAAACCATTTAAAAAGGGTCAAATCTTACCTAAAACCAACTAGGAAAACACCTTAATAAGTTTGGAAGAAGAAAAATCAGGTTACAAGTCAATCTGTAAAGGAACGTAAAAAATATGCAACTATCGATGGCATCGAACTTAAGCCTCGATGACATCAAATACAAATCGATGACATCAAACTTTATGTTTTGATGACATCGAACTTTATGTTTCAATCACATCGAACCTATGTTCGTTGACATCGAAAAAGTGCCCTAATATATCCAACAACCAAACCCATATTTTTGGAGATATTCTCGATAACATCGAATAGGTTTCAATGACATTGAACTTACAAGTTTGAAGACATCAAACCTATTAAATGACATTAAAAAATAGGCACTCAAAGCTCCGATAAGCTCAAAAGGAAAATCTGAAAAATGATCGATGAATTAAACTGTGTTCGATGACATAAAAAAATGGACCAAACTTATCTAGTGAGTTTTCGAAGAAAATCATTTAAATCTTCGATGACATCGAAATTCAAACATCGATGACATCGAAGTATGTTCGATGACATTGAAAAAGTGAACCAAATTGTCCAACAAGTTTCAAGCAATTTTCAAAGAAAATCCCAATGACATCGAAGGTCTCCTGCAATGACATCGAAGGCCACTCGATGACATCAAGCAGAACTGCCCAACACTTATATGAAAATCTCAGTGCTAGGATTCGATGACATCAGAGGAGGTTCGATGACATCGAAAGTCCCCTTCGATGACATCGAATCCTGATAATTTTTTGCATGTTTTTTAACCATTTGGATTTTTGCTTATTTATTTGGGGGCTTGTTTCTTTGGTTCTGAAGTGAGAAAAAGAGAAAGATTTAAGAGAGTTATTGCTAAAAGAAAATCACCTACCCTCTTAAATCCCTTTTCCTCATGGGAGTTCATCATTTAATCTTATCTTAAATACAATTATTAGAAAAATCAATACATTGGATTGAAGAATGAACTCTAGCATTCAAGGATCTTCCATCAATTCATTTATTGGCAAATAATTGAGCTAGAATCCTTTGAATGCCTAACCTCGGGGAATCTCATCTAAACTTAAAGAACCACATTCAATAGATAAGATTCACCAAATATGTTGACCCAACACCCGGTGACTTTCATTGGAGCATCTACAACTGTTGCGAATAAAGGGAGTTAAAGACACTTCATCACAAGGAAGATTATCATTATCATGTGCTAAAAAGGGGCTCACTCACTTACAAGTATCTAGAGTCCATTATGTATGAAGCCTCTTCTTTGTGTAGGATTTGGTTTCAGAGTTTGGTTCTACAAACTCGCCAAGACCTTTCGTAGGCCTGTGATGGGAGAATACATGTAGTGTCCTTGCGTAGGATACACTACCTTGTGTTGGCATATATGTTTGCCTTCTGTAGGCATTGTGAGTTACCTTGTGTAGGCACCTAGGGTTGTCTTGTGTAGGCACCTTAATTAACCTTGTGTAAGTTGTAAAGGTTTATGGTTAACCTGACTTAAAATCAATGCATAGTGAAATCCGGTACAGTCTAAGAGAGAGTGCGCCCACCGAGAGTGGAGTAAGTATATATTCAAACCACTATCTATCACGGCATTTAGACAATTTTTTGTGGATGTGTTTTTGTTATAAGATGTTATGTTTAAATTTTACACATTACATGTTTTATCAAATGCAGCAGAGATATATTTCACTATGTTAGTTTTTGCTTGTGAAGTACTTATCCATTAATCCCGCTTATTATTGATTAAGAACGTAATATTTGCATTAAGTAGAATTAATAATTTTGAAAAGTACTATTCACCCCCACCTAGGACACTTGGAATAATTATGTACTTCAACTAACAATTAGTCACAATTTCAAAGAGGGGCAGTATTAGGTTTTCAAATCCTCTTTTTAGAAATTAAAAATAAAAATAAAAAAATAAGGGAGAAATGAGGAGCAACAACATGAGGAGAGAGAGAGAGTGAGAAAAATATAAAGAAAAAGAGTTTTTTCTGACTGTATATCCCACTTTTTATCCACCGTCTTTTCTGTTCAACCCAAACTTTATTTTCCCAAACTAATACCCTACCTTTTTCTTGGACGAGAAAGCCCCTGCAATATAAACCCAATTTTTTAAACCCTTCTATCTCCTTCAAACGACAATATCCTAGCAAAAAAAATCCATTTTTTGATTTCTTCTCTCTTCTTCATGAGAGAACATCTTAAGACCAAATTCTCGACTTTTTCTCTCTTCTTGTTATAAGAATACGCTAACACCAAAAAATTATTTCCTGAAATCTTCTCAGTTCTTTCTATTTCTTCTTTTGGTCGAGAATACACTTGCCACATACTTCATTTTCTTCATTTTTCCAACTCGAGAGGACAAAAGTAGTACCTCTATCGAAGAAGCAATGAATTACAGGTATATTTGAAAGTGTTGACTTCATTCTGTGGACCCCATTGTATTATATATGATATATCTACACCGTCCACCGTCCACCTATTTTATTTAAACATTTTAGGGCATCAGCTGAAAAATGAGGCAAATTCAATGCTCAAATGGCCCACATGAAAGAAAAGAGTGGCTTTAATTCCTCCATCGTTGAAAGTTGTTTCCTTCAGTAGGCTCACATTAAGGTTTTCTTATCATATAACTCATTCATAAGGTCACATAGAATGAAGACCGAAGTGAAATTGAACGAAGACCGAGTGAAATTGACCAAGGACATCGTGAAATTGATCGAGAACTATGTGAAAGTGACTAAGAACTGAGTTAAATTAACCAAGGACAACATGAAATTGACCGAAAACTACATGAAAGTGATCGAAAAATGGCTCAAATTGACCGAGGACTAAGTGAAATTGATCGATAACTGCATTATGTTCTCGATCATTTTCACTCAATTCTCGGCCATTTTCACTCAATTCTCAGTCATTTTGGCTCATTTCTCGATCAATTTCATGCAGTTATCGGTCAACTTGGTGAAGTTCTTGGTCAATTTCATAATGTTATCGGTCAAATTCACTCAATTCTCGGCCATTTTCACTCAATTCTCAATTAATTTCATGATGTCTTTATTCAATATAACGCAATTCTCGGTCAATTTCATTCATTTCTCAGTCAATTTCACTCAAATCTTAGCCATTTTCACTCATTTCTTGATTAATTACATGTAATTGTCGGTCAATTTGGTGAAGTTATCAGTCAATTTCGTAAGTTCTCGGTCAGTTTCACAATGTCTTTATTAAATATCACGTAGTTCTCGATTAATTTCACAATGTCCTTATTAAATATCACGCAGTTCTCAATCAATTTCATTATGATCTCTGCCATTTTCACTCAATTCTCCATCAATTTGGCTCATTTCTCGATCAATTTCATACAGTTCTTAGTCAATTTCACTCAATTCTCGGCCATTTTCACATAATTTCAGTTGTTTCCTTTAATATGGTCCACTTGATTCAGCTGACATAACAAATGAGCAATGTAAATAAGTCACATACATCATGATGGGCCCCAGCTAAAAAATGAGGCAAATTCAATGCTCAGAGGGCTGTGGCACCACCGTCGATCCGGTGGCACCACCGCCAAAACAACTCAGAGGGCGGTGGCACACTATCAAAACAACTCGATCAATTTCATGAAGTTCTCGGTCAATTTCACCAAGTTCTCGGTGAATTTCATGAAGTTCCCAGTTAATTTTTACTCAGTTCTCGGTCAATTTCATGAAGTTCACGGTTAATTTCATGAAGTTATCGGTCATTTTCATGAAGTTCTCGATCAATTTTACTCAGTTCTCAGCAATTTTCATGAAGTCTTGGTCAATTTCACGTAGTATCATTCAATTTCACTCAATTCTCAGTTAATTTTAAGAAGTCGTCGGTCAATTTCACTCAGTTCTCGCGCAATTTCCGTAAGTTCTCGGTCAATTTCGTTCAGTTCTCAATCAATTTCACTTAGTTCTCAGTCAATTTCATGAAGTTCTCATTCAATTTCATGAAGTTCTTGTTTAATTTCATGAAGTTCTTGTTCAATTTCACGAAATTCTCAGTCGATTTAATGAAGTTCTCATTTAATTTCAGGACATTGTCGGTCAATTTTATGAAGTTCTCGTTCAATTTCATGAAGTTCTCAATCAATTTCACGATTTTGTTGATCAATTTCATGAAGTTCTTGCTCAATTTCTGAGTTGTACGAACGACTCAAAGGGACATCAAAGTTAAATGGGCCCCAAAATTACTTATTTATTATATCCACACCATTCATCCATTTTTAGAGATCATTTTAGAGCACGAGCAAAAAATTGAATCATATCCAAAGCTTAAAAGGACCACACTAGAAATAGCAGTAGGGATAATGATTTTCACCATTAAAACATTCTTAAGTCCCCACCATAACATTCATTTTCCATCCAATCTGTTCATAAGGTCAAAAATCCTGGATGAAGAGGAAAAATAAATATCATACTGATAAAAAACTTCCATGACCCCAAAAGAGTTTTAACGGTAGACGTTTAATCCCCCACTGCTTTTTGCAGAGTGGTCCACTTGATCTTTAAATCTTTCTTATTTTTCAGCTCAAGCCTTATAAGAAGCTCACCAAATGGATAGACGGTTTGGATATAACATATAACTTATGATGGGACCTAAAGAACTTGATGACGTCAATACATCGAAAAAAGTAGGGTCTTAAGTATGAGTGTGAGTGTAACATCCAGAATTTTCACGGCCCGAGTACATACTCGTGCATGAGAATTCCGGGGATGTAAAAATTGGATACTTCAAAACTGCACCTTGTTTTTCTTTTTCATTTAGATAAATCACATCCAGTTACATTCATGAAGGTAACCATCCATGAGAATAATATCAATTGTATTTATTATTCCATTCAAGTAAAAAAGCATACAAATAATTCTTTAGCACACTCTCAATGAGAGCTTATTACATTATCAAAGTTTGCAGCAGAAAATAAATAAAACAATTCGTACACTATTCTTCCTCTCTATTCGAACCCGTCTTCCATAAAACTGTCGTCGTCCGTTACATTAACCTGTAATTCACCTGTAACATCTGCATGGTTGGAGAGGGTCAATGCCCTACTCACAGCGATGGTTATCCTTTAAGATGAGCAATAATTTAAGAGATTCATAAGAATAATATGATGGTTCTGATACGTCTTGTACTCCACCACTACGAGTAGTATCAGTATGCACAACCAATATATATATATATATGAATGCATACCTAACAAAGTGTGTGCGGTCCATTATACGTAGTGGTCATCACAATGTAAAATATAATTCATAGAAAACCTGGCTCGGCCCATCCCATACTGCGGAGATTCATCGGCGTGTCCAACGCTATCATGGATTTACATGAACACCTCAAGACAGCACCAACATATGGATCGGATGAATTACATGACACAATTTGTTCATGGAGTGACTATTTATGACATCCAATCCCGGAAGTGATGTAAGATGCATTGCAAAATACTTACATTGATTTGTGTACCACTACTTAAAATTCATGGAATTACGCGTCGACCAAGAGGGTCACTACCCATAAGCATATTACGTCCACGATAAAATATATGAACTACCATATATGAGGCCTATAATACATCACTTACATCAATAGAGAAATAAATCGAACCATGGGAGTTTTGGAATTTAAAGACACACGCCCAATCCATAAAGGCAAGTAGCACAAGACTGACCTAATAAAGGAGGAGAGTAGTAATAAGGTAACTCAATAAAGGAGAAGAGTAGCAAATAAGCCAACTCAACAAAAATAAGGGAAGAAGAGAAAAATGCCAATAGAATATAAAGTGGAAGCACGCGTCACTTTCAAAATTGGCAGAGGGTAAGGCTTGTATCCATCACCCTACATGAATTCATAAAAATCACGCATAACTAAAATCCTATCTTAACCATAATTCCCTAAAGGATAAATAATTGATAATGGTAAATCAATCAATTGCATGGAAAATCACAGTAACAAGAAAGTATGTAAAAATAAGATAAATCATATTAGCTCAAATTAGTGTAAGCTTTAAAGGAATCCATCACTTTAGCCTTAGATCTAAACTCTAAGTAGATATCTATGTAGGAGAGCTTCTACATGAATCACGACATCACTTGAGCAAGAGGGAAACACCATACATGTAGAGAAGGAAGAGGATGATGGGTGTCTAGGCTTCTCCTTCTCTCTCTCTCTCTCTCTCTCTCTCTCTCTCTCTCTCCTTAGAGGTTGGGAACATTGGTGTATGAGTGGAGAAGGGCACGTACTCCTTTTATAAAGGAGTGGGTGTGTGAGAGGAGGCATGTTTTACATCCCACTTGGATTGTGTTTTTTTATCCAATATGTCGGGGTCGTCGAATAGGGCTGAGGTATATGATTTTCTTGGTGTTCTGAAATTTAGATTATCTTATCTTAAAAATTCTCATAAAGGGTGTCAAAATGAATTTGATCTCAATTAACAGTCTATACTTAATGATCATGGCCAAATTTTGGGAGAAATGTATAGCCAGGATAGGCAAATGGTTGGACAAATTTTGGTGGTTGACCAATGGTGAAAAAAGCCTAAATCTAAAATTTCACATTTTGTATTAAAAGGAATGAACTGACTTCAATATTCAATAGTGTAGGATCATAAATAAAGATCTAAATTTTATATAAACTCGTAGTCATATGAGACCAAAGTGTGGTCCAAATTTAAGTTACAATGGACGGCAGAAAGGGGTTAAATCAGAAGATCTAGATTTATAAGGAGTTGGTAAGCCTCGAAAGCATAACTTCGCCCCTAAGGAAAAGCCTACCAAAGTGGGGTCTTCATATTTCATACTTGGTCATATTATGGGCAATCCAGAAGGAAAATATCCTACTATGACTACCCTCGAGGTTTCTTCACTCGATGGATACCAAAATCAACAGTTAATGGACAGATTTGTCAATTGGATCACTTTTATAATAATTTAAGGGCTGAAATTTGACATGTATAGTTGATTTATGATACATAGGCATGGTATAAAATTTTACATCAAACGGATCGTGAGAACAATGTAAGCTAGAATTCAAGGGTTTGGGTTAATGACATTTTCATAATTATTGTTAATATGAGAGTTTTAGAAAATCTAATGGTTCTACATGTTTATAGGCACGTTTCTAAGTAATTCTTACAAAATAACTTATTTTTAAATCATTATAAATAAAGAATTTTTCACCAAATTAATTAAGAGAATGTACATATATCAACCAACATAATGGATGGTCAAATGACATGTTAAAAATAGAAACAGTTGATGGTTAGTACTCTGATTATGTATGTAAGTGGGTGTACGACCAGTTTACAATGGATGATTACAAGTTAGTTTTTGGAGTGATCAAGAGGCAGAACATGTATACCGTTAAATTCAGGTAACTTGTTCTCATGTGTAAGTTTCTCAAATTGTAGTTTTGATTGTTGGTTAAGCATATCATTGGTGGTGAATAAGATGAACGGATTAGAATTTCAATTTAATATGTGTACGAGTGGATGCAGATATCAGATAGAACGAATCAGAATCTCAATTTAATATGTGTACGAGTGGATGCAGATATCAGATAGAACGAATCAGAATCTCAATTTAATATGTGTACGAGTGGATGCAGATATCAGGTAGTTAGTTTACTATGATCGGGTGGTCGAAACTCAAAGTGGACGGTCGAATATCTTTACTTATCGGTGGATAGTTGACTGAACGATTGGTTACGATGGACAAGTAGGAATACTTGGACATATGATGATCTTGTCTTAAAATCAACCGTTGGATGGCTTGATTTGTGGATGAAGATCATTCTCAACGATCAAATTCATGTTATAGAATAAATGTATGGTTATGATAGCTAAATTGGTATCGTACATATGTACATACTAGGTTAAACTTCATGGTAACACTCGAGAACTTTCAATACTTAGGTATTGAAAGGTTCGGGGTGTTATAGTGAGTTTACCTCACACTTGAGTTTTCTTAACTTTCCGTTTTATTTATTTATTTTTATTTTTGATTTATTTTTGTTCATTTTTTTAATTGTTTTAATTGCTCTTATCATGTATAAGTAGAATCTTTAGAATTTAGAATTAGATTTCTTCTAAATCTTCCTTGGTTATTTTCTTTTCTTAATTTAATAATTTAATTCTTAAAAAAATTCAAGATTTTCGAGTTTTATTTATACAATTTTAAATTTATTCTTGAAGAAATTCTGAAATTTCTAGAATTATACAATAAAATAAAATAAAAAACTCCTAAATTTCAATATATTAAAAGCACCTCTAAAATTTCAGATTTAGTTCATTAAGAGTTTAGTATGCAATTTTTTAAATTCCATATCTACTAAAAGTATCTTCAAGATTTTAGATTTAATGTTTAATTTTCAAAATTTTCAGAGTTTGTTGTGCATTATTCCAAATTTTAATATTTGATTCATTGCAATATATGTTTATGTAAATATACATTTTGTGAATAATATTGTGGAAAAATGATTTGTGATAATTAGGATATTTATAAATCATAGATGGGTTTATGAACCTCGGATGTGCTATGACATTGTGATGTAAATTTCTAAAGAATAAAGAGATAGCGCGACAGAAACCCATGGGTGGAGAGTCCCAGAAGTCTAATTGGTACTACTTAGAACCCCCATTGAGTAGATCTAAGTGGGTGAGCACCTAAGAGTAGAAACTTATGCATGCAGAGTGGAGTAGTAGGCTCACCAACTAACATACAAATCGGTCACCCATTGAGTCTTGGCTAGGTGGATGAGCATGTACAAAGTGTAAAATGCCCCTATGTAGGCCGGGTGGGTTTCGAGAGAGTGTTGTCTAACTAGTGTAAATTGGCCCTGGTGTTCAAAAGGTTAAATAGTACTAATTATTGTGGTTACATTCTGTATAGTTTTGTTGAGTCATGCTCACCTGCGCACCTTCTTACACGAGCACTAGTGCGCAACTTTGCACACGTATTATGGGCACAAAATATGAATGGTCCATGTGATGCGACACCCCATGAAACCCTAAGGGCCAACTTTCAGCCTAATCCAAAACTCTAGCGAGCCGTAGGAAAGAGAAGAAAATCAAGGGAGGTATTTGTTTCCTTTTACCATGGCCCACCAGAGTTTTGAATCAATCTCAAAGTTGGGCCTTAGGAGTTTCATGGGATGCCGCATCATGTGGACCATTTAGATTTTCGCTCACATTATCGATCAAAAATTTCTCATGAGTTATCATGAGAACCAATGCACTATTGAGCATTTCATTAGTATTGTTAATATAACTACCGTTTACATAGTTTTGAAAGCTTATTTATTCATGATCTTGCCTTATTTATAAGTGCATTAAATTTTATTAGTTTTAGATTTTCAAGTTATGCATGAGAATTTCTAATGATTTTTTTTATATATATAAATATTGTTAATCCATATTGGGATTTGTTTATTTCAAAAACTTGTATTGAGATGTACTCATTGGGCATTTATATCTCACCCATGTTGTATATATTAAATTTCAGAATCAGGACCTTACCAGGTTGCATAAGGAGAGGAGTCTACTTTTCATTGTTTCTAAAATTAGTATTTTTTTTATTTTATTATTATTATTTTTTTTAATGATGTTTTTTGCAATGGACTTAAATAAGTTCATATATGACTTTAATTAGTGATGGTGATGATTTATTATTTTAAAATGTGAACATTTATTTATTTAAATTAATTAATCTTCATGTCTTTAGTTGCTGTAGAGCGGGTCGCAGACACTTTCATGGCAAAGATGGACCAAAGAAGGCTTGATCAGAGGTGGAAATGATCCAGACCGTCAAAACCTTAAAACAGTCGTATCTCGCAAACTGGGATGAGTTTTTCGACGTATCATATATAATTTTGGGGTAGGAGAAGCTATTTTAGCCAACCAAACTTTCTCTATTGGGTTCCCCATGCTAGATTTTTGAGATTCCATCAGATCGACAGTCGAAATTCTAATTTCCTTTCATTTTTACTATAAATAATAAGTTTTAGTTCGAGTATAACTTTTGATCCTTTGAGTTGTAGAAGTCATGCCCGACATGCAAAGAGCATTAAAAAATTAGGAGAATAATATGGTTGAGCTAAATTGGGCACTTACTATTTTTTTCCCGAAAACCATGAAGTCTAGTAGGAATATATGCAGTGTATAAATAGTAAGTTTACCATTTATAGTAAGTCATATTTTAAGGGTGTTGGAGTTGGAGTTTGAGTCTAAACTCCATCTTAGGTTAGAGATCATTATTTAAAGGATTGTAATTTCAATTTTTTTTTAATCATCAATCAATTTATTTTGAATTTATTAAAAATTATTTTTACTTTTATCCCTAGTAGATTTGAGGAAGCTATTCGAGGAGTCCAGAAAGCTCCGTGGATTCAAAGTAGATATCCCCCGAGGAAGATGGTGATCGACCTCATCATGTCCCTCCCCGCGTCATTAGTTTTTTTAAAAAAATTTCTCTACGATGGATACTAAATATTAGTATATGTATGAAAAATAGGTTGTAAACATAGAATTATTAAGCGGCTCCCCCATGTGCAGGATCTGGGTCAGGAGAATTCGGGTGCCAACTCATGAAAGTATGCGAGTGATGCTTTGGCTACTAGACCTAGCCATCTAGGGTACATCACTCCAACTAAGGCAGCTCTACTCATGAACTATGCTTTATGGGCCTCCTGTGAAACTAAAAATCTACTCTCACTAAAAATGAGAATTTTCTTTTCCTCTATCATAAGCTTAATATAAGAAGGCTTTGGGATAGGAGGATCATCGATCCACCACTATCTCTCAGGCTAAGTAGCACTATATTACCTTATGTATACTTTGTTCTCACTTCCACGATGCTCAATCCCCATCTCGATCCAATGAGTATCCAAGATTTCTCAGATTTCTGCAACTTTGGCATGTGTGATTGCGAGTACATTGAAGATTAATCTCCTTGTCGACATATGGATATGTGGAAGTTGATCGAGCCCATCAATCTGCAGACCAACTCATGGGGGCTACTAGTAGAAATATCTAAGATTGGGTAATCCAACTCTGAAAATGTACTGTTCTGATCAGAATGGACTGATCAGTGGGCCCAGATTATATCGACACCCTGTCATGGACCTGAAGGCCCAGTGCCCAGTCCATCACCGTTGTAAATTGGCTAGATTCTAGCTGGGGTCCAAGTAAAAGATCATAAGCGAAGTAAGAGCCCATAGCCTGTTATCTACTGGGCTCAGAATTGCGGGCCATGCCCGGATAGACCGGCCTGATCAACCGCCCAAACCCAACAGCCGTTTGGGATTCGTAGGTACACTGGCAATCGTAGCCGTAGGCCTCGAGAATTACAGTTAGAACAAAGAAATAAGATTCATGATGTACACTTGCCAACTGAATCTTGCACTCGCGCGTGACTCTGCCATGTGTGCGAGATCAACATGGTTCATCTGGTTGCCTGAAAGTGGTTCATCTCGTGGCCTGAAAATAAGGAGGCCATACGCCTGAAGAAATGGACAGTTAAAAAATTAGACCAACAATCCACATTACATGGGCGTGTCCCACTTGACGAATGGATATTACTTCTTGGATATCGAACATAGGCTTCAAGACCACCCAAGAACAGCTCAGATCTTGCGTGTATTTGCTACGTATACACGCTCAACAAAAGCAGGATTTGGACGGCTACTCTAGTAAGTACGGGAAATTGTCTGGCATTGGATCCGATATTAAGTCCCCACAACTGGTGATACTTATCACGAGCGAATCAAGTGGGGCCCACTTGATCTTGGGCCTGGATATATGAAGTTCGTATCTTGATCCTTTTGACGTCCAAGATCCGTATCCACACAGTTCATATTATAATGATTTCTCTTTAACGTGTTATATCAGTCGGAAATCATAACCAAAAGCTTTTAAAAGGAGGCTTTTCGGACTAAAACTTTCTGCACTTGGACTGACACAAGCTGAGAAGCATTTTGTAATCGTTTGAAAAGTCAAAAGATGAGAAAAGATTGCTATTCTTTGATAGATGATGTGACTCGTGCGAAGACAGATTGAAGAGGCGCGCATGTGCCACATTGCTCATGTGTTACATGCCAATCACAATCTTCAGATGGGGTCACCACGAACATTCCCTTTACTCGAAATCAGGACGGTTTGATCCTCAGGTGTACTGCCAGTTTGGTCATCTTTTTCTTTTACTGTCCATTCCTTGTGCCCATTGTTACTGCAGGTTTCGTCCTCAAGTATGGTCCACTTGGTGACTTTTGAAGCTTGATTTTTGTACGTAAATGTATTTCTTGCACTACTATAGATATATGAATTTTCTGCTATCATTGCATTGGTATTCCGTGAGAGAACTAATCTAATGAAAGTTCAGAATCTCATTATATTTTAACTACTCCATCATCCATTTGAATATGATAGGACTTCGATTTCAATCGAGTTATCATTGAATCTAAGTAGATTAATATTGAGATTCTATAAGTGAATTTTTGTATCCTTAGTCTTTTATCTTTATTAATTAATTTTTCTTATTCACTATTGGATTAAAAATAGGGTTGTAAATCGAGCCGAGTCGAGTCGAGGTGGATCAAGCTTGGCTTGACTCATTCGTGCTCTCCTCGAGTTCGAGTTCGAGCTCGAGCTCAACCTTGAGCTTACCATTGGAGCTTGGCTTGATTGTTAAACCCTTCGAATCGAGCTAGTGGATCAAGTCAAGGTAAGCTTAGCTCAAGTCGAGTCGAGCCTGCTCTCAACCTAACCCAACTCGCACCCAACTCAACCTAACAACTAGACCTAATTGACACCCGACTCAACCTAGGCACCCGACCCAACTAACCCAACTCTCAAATCAAATATTCAATTAATAATATATATAAACTATATTTAAAAAATATATTTTTAAATATTATATATATATATATTATAATATAATATATATTCGAGTCGAGCCGAGCTGAGTTCGAGTCGAGTTAAGATCCACTATGATCGAGCTCGGCTTGTTCTTAAAACGAGCGGGGTCATTTGGAGCTTGGCTCACCTCGAGTCATTGTTTAAGTCGAGTCAAGTCGAGTCGAGCGAGCTTTTTAAGATAGCTTGGCTTGTGTATGGCCCTAATTAAAAACCTATACAAACTGTTAGACTTAGATTAGTTCTATGTCGTGTTTCTCATTTCCTGTGGATTCGACCTCGGTCTCATCGAGTTACTACTACATCGCAGCCCTACATTTAGAGTTGTGAACAAGTTTTTAGCGTCGTTACCGGGGAACTGGTGTTGAACACAATTAAGTTTATGTTTTCTAAGTTTGATTTTTATTTTAGGTTAGATTTTTCTAATTTTTTAAAATTTTCTAACCTAAGATTTTTAGATTTATTTTATTTTATTTTATTTTTATTTTTAAATTCATAGTTTTGTTTTTAAGATAGAGCTGATTTTTTTTGCATTGGGTGATCCTCATGGTGCGGCTAACTTATTGAAAGGTTTGCATGTTGCATTCACTAGGTTGAAGTTTTCCACGGGGTGGATCATAACTTGTGGTCCAACCAACTGAACTTGAGAGCTTCTCAACACACACTATGAGGCTGACCTCATGGGAAGCTTCCAATGAGGTTGAGCTTTATGGGCTCCAATGTGATGCATGACGGACATCCACCCCATCAATCAAATGTACCCTTCAATGGTGGGCCACGAGCCTAAAAATCAAGCCAATCCATGATTTAGGTAGGCTACGCTATAGACAACAATGGAGAGTGGACATCCACCCATTGAAATCTTCATGATAGTTTATAGGGCCCACCAAGATATGATTTAGAAATCCAGCTCATCCATTGTGTATGTCCCACTTAGACGAGGGGTCATACTAAGTTTCAAACGTGATGCATGACGGACATCCACCCCATCAATTAAATGTACCCTTTAATGGTGGGCCACAAGCCTAAAAATCAAGCCAATCCATGATTTAGGTGGGCTACACTATAGACAACAATGGAGAGTGGATGTCCACCAATTGAAACCTTCATGATAGTTTATAGGGCCCACCAAGATATGATTTAGAAATCCAGCTCATCCATTGTGTATGTCCCACTTAGATGAGGGGTCATACTAAGTTTCAGATGTATCCAAAATTCAAGCGGGCCCAACAAGTGCCTTTAGATGTTTTAGGCATTATTTCACGTGATTTCATATGGTATTGCCAACTTAAGTATCGGATATAGCTAATTTTTGAGATATCCCATAATTTAGAGGCAATTAACCAAATGCACAATGTGGTTGTCTAATACATATCACAGTGGGGCCCGCAGAACTCGAACACATGAGGAACTCCCAGGAGGTCTACCTCATAGTAGCATTTCCCATCTCTCTCTCTCTCTCTCTCTCTCTCTCTCTCTCTCTCTCTCTCTCCCCCTATATATATATATATATATATATATATATATATATGGGATAAGGTACTATACGCTCGACTTTACTATAGCATTCCATAAGGTCGAGCGCTGTCAAATTGCTGGCTGTTGGATGGAACAATTTTGAAATCAACAGAGATGCACTAACCGGGAGTTGAAGGATTGAAACCGGTCGTTCCAGTTATGTGAGGCCGAGCATATACACGGCCCTTCAAATAAAAATTTACTCTTTTTTAGAGACCTAGCTGTTCAACCCCCCCTCTCTCTCCCCTCAATCCCTACCAGTAGCCACACCTCACCATGACACATTCATGCAATATGATCTATGATGGAAATTAAACCATAGGGCTTAACAATAAGTGGATTAGTGATTTAGGTGGGGCTATACCAATGGATACAGTGGGAGAGTGGGATGCCTATGGTTGAATTTTTATAAGGCCCACCATGATGTTTATATGAAATCCACTCCAACCATTTGCTACCTCGTGGAAATTAATGCATGAAGGCTAAACAATAGGGCCATACAAGATTTATGTGGGCCTCACCAAGTGAAATAGTGTGAATGGTGAGAGCCCCTGCATTATCTATAATAATATGACCCATCTGAATTATGGATGTAGCTGATGTTTGATCATATTGCTAAATTATCATCACTTACCTTATCGTCGGAGTGGATTTCATGCACCACAATAAACAGTGGTGACTGAACGTTGACCAGTAAAAACTTTCTAGCATACACTGCAATGTTTATTTACTGTCCAACGTGTTGATTATGTCATACCAACAAAAGCTCTTTGAATCACAGGATGAAGGGAAAACACGTATCAGCTTGATCCAAAACTTCGGTGGCCCCGGGAAATTTTCAATGATGGGTGTCTCTTACACTATTTACTATGGTGGAGTCCACCTTAGATTTGGATCTATCTCATTACTCATTCCAAAAAATGAGAATTCAAAATAAATGGACAGCTTGAATTAAACACATACATCATTGTTGGGCTGAAGAGAACCGGCTAGTATCAAAGTCGCTACTGGCTGCGTCAGTGTGCCATTCATGTCATACCAACTAACAGGGGTCGACCGGGGCTGGCCCCACCGTGACGTGATGTGAAATCCACTCAGTGTGTTGTGATAGTATAGCCCGAGGGCTCAAATATCAGCTACGTCCGTAATTTAGGTGGGCCATAAGAGCATAAATAGTGTCAAGGATGGCCTACCAGCCAAACTTTTTCACCTGACGTAATCAATATAAATCTCTTATATGCCTGATGTTTGGTTTTCAGGCATTAATTTCCACAAGAGTTCTAATGGTTGGAGTGAATTTCACATGATAAACATCACGGTGGACGTATAAAAATTTAAAGGTAGGTGTACCCTTCTCCCACCATTACGCTTGGTATAGCCTACTTCAGTCATGAATCCTCCTGATTGTTTTAGACCCACGGCTCATCCGAGCAGATTTGAAGGGCACATTATAGTGAGGTCCACCCTCATCTCACCTGCCCAAGTCCACGACTTGGTGGGTCTCCTGTCATACAGTTGACATGAGACCATTACTCTCTGTATATATATAAGAAATGATGATCTATGCAACTTTGCACACATGTCATGTCATGGCCACAACATCCAAATGATCCATGTGATGCAACACCTCATGAAACCTCTACCTTTTACCTTGATCCAAAAGACTCGTGGGCCATTGCAAAGGGAGAGGCAAATAAATGGAGGGAACTGTTTTTCATTGTTATGGCCTACCAGAGTAGTTCCTGATCATACTAAAAGTTGGGCCTTGAGGGTTTCATGTGGTGCTGCATCACACAGATTATTTGGATTTTGTGCTCTTTACCGGTGTGTACAGGTGCGCATAAATTCTCACCTAAGAAGGTGCGCACCTGATCATTTCTCTCTCTCTTTCTCTCCAGAAAGAGAAATTTACGACTGTGGACCCCACCTTTTATCCAGTAGTTTTTTGAAGCAATACAAACTTAGAATACGCACTTGGACCTCCTCGTACGGAGTTGGAATTTCAGGACGAAAATACCCCCATCTTCCTTTCGAAGACGAGCGCTGACGCTCCTCCAACCGAGAGTTGTACGAACGGCTCAAAATAGATCAAAGTTACATGGCCCCACAGCTATGTATTTATTATATCGACAACGTTCATCCATATTTTGAGATCATTTCAGAGCATTATCCCAAAAAAAAAAAAAAAAATCACATCCAAATATCAACTGGACCTCACCACAAACAGCAGCGGGAAAATTGATTTTCACCGTTAAAAAATTTGTAGGGCCCACCATGACATTTATTTTCCATCCAACCTATTCACAAGGTGACAAAGGCCTGGATGAAGAGGAAAAACAAATTTCATAATGATCCAAAATTCTGTAACCCCTAAAAGGGTTTCAATGGTAGACGTTCAATTCTCCACTGCCTTTTACAGTGTGGTCCACTTGATAGTTAGATCTATCTTATTTTTCGTCTCAAGCTTTAATATAAGCTCGCCAAATAGATAGACGGTTTGGATATAACACAGACCTCATGATGGGACCTACAAAAATAACATGGCAAAAAAAAAAAAAAAGCCACAGAGGGTTGCGGCACTACCGCCGGTTTGGCGGCAGGTTTGGTGGCAGTGCCGCCGAACCGGAAGTAGTGCCGCGGCAATCCGACTTTTTTTTTTTTTTTTAACATGGAGAACTTTTTCTCCCTTACATTTTTCTCTAATACATAATTAAGTAAATATGTATATATAAGTATATAAAAATATTTTTCTATCTTTCAATTTATTTCTTTGTCTATTTATTTAACAAGCATATCTCCTAAACTAGAATTATTTACTTAACATACCACATATGATTTTGGGGTAGGAGAAGCTAATTAAGCCAACCAACCCAGTTATTTTCCAAGATTCCATCGGGTCGATGGTCGAAAATCCATTTCATTCAGTTCGTGGTCAATTTCAATCACTTCGCGGTCAAACTGGAAATTCAGCAGGGCAAACATGAAATTGAGCGAAGAAAACTTGAAATTGAGTGGGGAAAACTAAAAATTTAGTGGGTAAAACATAAAATTGAGCAGGGCAAACATGAAATTAGGGCTGAAAGTTGGGCCCGTTGGTTCGAGTTGGTGCTCAACCCTAACCCAACCTAAGGTTCCTATACCTAAACCTTGACCTAACCCAACCCAATCTTGGGTTGGGAATTCTCAACCCAAGAGGGCTCGACGGGTTGATTAGGTTGGTCGAGTGTATACATGTCTATTTGGGAGAGAGAAATCCGACATATCTTGTTAGCTTAAGTCCTTGGAAATGACGTGGACAAATGGGACCCGACATCACTAGTGTACCTTCTACACATACAATCCACACTCAATTATAATTTATAAGTAACTAATATATTGATTGGGTTCGGGTTGGGTCAGGTAACCTGAGAGCTCAACCCAAACCCAACCTAAGTTTTATCGGGTTGGTGTTTGTATAGCCCAAGCTTGAGATCGGACCTGATATATCCTGCCTGAGCCTAACCCAATGTCGGGTCGGTCATAGGTCGGTCGGGTTGAACCCGCCCAACTTTCACTCGTACATGAAATTAAGGGGGGCAAACTAGAAATTCAGAGGGGCAAACATGAAATTGAGCGGAGGAAACTATAAAATCAGTGGGGCAAACTAGAAAATCAGCGAGGTAAATTAGAAAATCAGCGGGGCAAACTAAAAAATCAGTGGGGCAAACTATGAAATCAGCGGGGCAAACTAGAAATCAGCGGGGCAAACTAGAAAATCAGCGAGGCAAACATGAAATCAGCGGGGCAAACTATGAAATCAGCGAGGCAAACTAGAAAATCAGCGGGGCAAACTAGAAAATCAGCGGGGCAAACTAGAAAATTAATGGGGGAAACTAGAAAATTAGCGGGGCAAACTAGAAAATTAGCGAGGCAAACTAGAAAATCAGCGAGGCAAACTAGGAAATCAGCAGGGCAAACATGAAATTGAGCAGGGCAAACATGAAATTCAACGGGGCAAACTAGACAATTAGCGGGGCGAACTTAACAAATATTTTCATGGCTTGAGCCGATAAATCTAAACTTATCTGATGTTCAAATGGACCACACCAAATGAAATTTTGAATTGAACTTCTATTGTTGATCATTTCTTAGGGGCTACAGAAGTTTTGGATCCAACTTATAATTGTTTTTTCTATTAATCCATGTTTGTATGATCTTATGAATAGGTTTGATAACAAACAAATATCACTGTTGGGCCCATTATGGTTTCAACGGTGGAAATCATTATGCCCACTGTTTCCTGTGGTGTGATCCACTTGATATTTTAATATGCTTTAATTTGGGGCTAAACCGCTAAAATTAGATAGAAAAACGGATGGACGGCGTGGATATACTACATACATTCAATGTGATTTTCATGTTTCCTCTGCTGATTTCCTAGTTTGCCCCGCTGATTTTTCTAGTTTGCCCCGCTGATTTTCTAGTTTCCCCTGCTCAATTTCATGATTCTCTGCTTCAGTCTATCTTCTCTACTTCTTCTAGTGGATGCTGCCTATGTGTTGTTGTGGTGGGCCTTCCCTTGGAGGTGTTGTCGCTAAGGTTAGTTTAGGGTCTTGGATGTGAGATCATAGCAGCAGACTATGGTCTATGGTCAGAAGTTGGGAGGGCTAGATGGGAAGGTGTGACAGCTGGTTGGTTTGTATAAGTGGAATATTGTATGTAGGGAGAGTGGTCGCTTCCGCCCGTGGGATTTTAAGAAGGTCGAAGAGTGGAGGAGTAGGATTTGCCTCCGTGTTGTTGGTGAGTGAGGTGGTGTCTTCCTGGTAGTGTTTATGCCCATTGAGGGGCAGCTTGGCACGTTTTAAGATCCATGGGATTGCTGATACATGTCCTTTTAAACATAGACCTATGTTTGCCTCGCTCAATTTCATGTTTGCCCCGCTGAATTTTCAATTTGACCGTGAACTGATTGAAATTGACCATGAACTGAATGAAATGGATTTTTGACCATCAACCCGATAAAATCTAAGAAAATAACGAGGTTGGTTGGCTAAATTAGCTTCTCCTACCCCAAAATCATTTGTGGTACTTTAAGTATATCATTCTAGTTTAGGAGATATGCTTGTAAAATAAATAGACAAAGAAATGAATTAAAAGATAGAAAAATATTTCTGGGAGAACTTTTTCTCCCTTACATTTTTCTCTAATACATAATTATATAAATATGTATATATAAGTATATAAAAATATTTTTTATCTTTTAATTCATTTCTTTGTCCATGTATTCAACAAGCATATCTCCTAAATTAGAATGATTTGTTTTTTTTTTTTTACACACGCACACACACCCCCACACACTCACACTAATGGAATTTCACCACCTATGGATACTCGAACGCTTGATCGGGTGTTGAAACTCCTAAGAGTCTACCACCCGAGCAAGAGTAAGGATCTAAACTAGAATGATTTGCTTAACGTACCATATATGATTTTCATGCAAACATGAAAATGAGCGGGGCAAACATGAAATTCAACAGGGCAAACGTGAAAATGAGAGGGCAAGAATGAAAATTAGCGGGGCAAACATGAAAATGAGCGGGCCAAACATGAAAATGAGCGAGGCAACCATGAAAAAGAGCGGGGCAAACATGAAAAGAGCGGGGTAAACTAGAAAATCAGCGGGAAAAACATGAAAAGCAGCGGGGCAAACTGAAATATGAGCGGGGCAAACTAGAAAAACAGCGGGGCAAACTGAAATATGAGCGGGGCAAACTAGAAAAACAGCGGGGCAAACTAGAAAATCAGCGGGGTAAACATGAAAAGCAGCGGGGCAAACTAGAAAATCAGCGGGGGAAACATAAAAAGTAGTGGGGCAAACTAGAAAAACATCGGGGCAAACTGAAATATGAGCAGGGCAAACTAGAAAATCAGCGGGGGAAACATGAAAATCAGCAGGGGAAATATGAAAAGCAGCGGGGTAAACTAGAAAATCAGCGGGAGAAACATGAAAAGCAGCGGGGCAAACTAGAAAAACAGCGAGGCAAACTGAAATATGAGCGGGGCAAACTAGAACATCAGCGAGGGAAACATGAAAATCAGCAGGGGAAACATGAAAAGAAGCAGGGCAAACCAGAAAATCAGCGTCCCTTTTTCTATATTTAGAATGATTTATAACCGTCCATCCATTTTTCCATCTAATTTTAGCGGTTTAGCCCCAAATTGAAGCATATCAAAAGATCAAGTGGATCATACCACGGGAAACAGTGGGCATAATGATTTCCACCATTGAAACTATAGTGGGCCCAACAATGGGCATAATGATTTCCACCATTTACATGCTTGCCCCGCAAATTTTAATGCTTGCCCCGCTAGTTTAGGATTCTTACTCTTACTCGGGTGGTAGACTCTTAGGAGTTTCAACACCCGGTCAAGCATTCGAGTATCCATACGTGGTGAAATTTCACTAGTGTGAGTGCATGGGGGTGTGTGTGCACGTGTAAAAAAAAGAAAAACAAACATTCTAATTTAAGAGATATACTTGCTTAATAAATAGACAACGAAATGAATTAAAAGATAGAAAAATATTTTTATATACTTATATATACATATTTACATAATTATGTATTAGACAAAAATGTAGGAGAGAAAAAGTTCTCTCTGTTAAAAATTAAAAAAATAAAAAACCAGACAGCTGCGACACTGCCGCCGAACCGGCGGTAGTGCCGTGGCTGTCTGTGCCTTCTTTTTTTTTTTGCTAGGTTGCTTTCGTGGGTCCCATCATAATATCTGTGTTATATCCAAACCGTCCATCTATTTGGTGAGCTCATATTAAGACTTGAGAAAAAAATAAGATAGATCTAACTATCAAGTGGACCACACTGTAAAAGGCAGTGGGGAATTGAACGTCTACCATTGAAACCCTTTCAGGGGTTAATGAAGTTTTGGATCATTATGAAATTTGTTTTTCCTCTTCATCCAGGCCTTTGTGACCCTATGAATGAACTTAGACGGGAAGGATTTCTCACAAACATCACAGTGGGCCCCAACTTAGATGGGGGAGGATTTCTAATGGTTGACGCTCATTCAACACTGTTTCCTGTAATGTGGTACACTTAAGATTTGGATATACCTCATTTTTATCAAAAGTTTTAGGGGCATCGCCCTCCTTTTAGAAAAAAATGGGGGAAACATGAAAATGAGCGGGGGAAACTAGAAAATCAGCGGGGCAAGCTAGAAAATCAGCGGGGCAAACTAGAAAATCAGCGGGGCAAACTAGAAAATCAGCGGGGCAAACTAGAAAATCAGCGGGGCAAACTAGAAAATCAGCGAGGCAAACTAGGAAATCAGCGGGGAAACATGAAATTGAGCAGGGCAAACATGAAATTCAACGGGGCAAACTAGACAATCAACGGGGCGAACTTAACAGATATTTTCGTGGCTTGAGCCGATAATCTAAACTTATCCAATGTTCAAATGGACCACACCAAATGAAATTTTGAATTGAACTTCTATTATTGATCATTTCTTAGGGGCCAGAAGTTTTGGATCAAGCTTATAATTATTTTTTCTATTAATCCATGTCTGTATGATCTTATAAATAGGTTTGATAACAAACAAACATCACTGTTGGGCCCACAATGGTTTCAACGGTGGAAATCATTATGCCCACTGTTTCCCGTGGTGTGATCCACTTGATCTTTTGATATGCTTTAATTTGGGGCTAAACCGCTAAAATTAGATGAAAAAATGGATGGACGGCGTAGATATACTATATACATTCAATATGACTTAATTTCATGTTTCCTCCGCTTTAATTCTGATTTTCTAGTTTGTCCCACTCATATTTCAGTTTGCCCTGTTGCTTTTCATGTTTCCCCCGCTGATTTTCTAGTTTGCCTCGCTGCTTTTCATGTTTCTCCCGCTGATTTTCTAGTTTGCCCCGCTCATATTTCAGTTCGCCCCGCTGATTTTCATGTTTCCCCCGATGATTTTCTAGTAAAATATTTACAGACTGCCGCGACAGTCTGACATTTTTATTTTTATTTTTACATGGAGAACTTTTTCTCCCTTACATTTTTCTCTAATACATAATTAGGTAAATATGTATATATAAGTATATAAAAATATTTTTCTATCTTCCACTTCATTTCTTTGTCTATTTATTTAACAAGCATATCTCCTAAACTAGAATGATTTACTTAACGTACCACATATGATTTTGGGGTAGGAGAAGCTAATTTAGCCAACCAACCCAGTTATTTTCCAAGATTCCATCAGGTCGATGGTCGAAAATCCATTTCATTCAGTTCGTGGTCAATTTCAATCACTTTGCGGTCAAACTGGAAATTCAGTAGGGCAAACATGAAATTGAGCGAGGCAAACATGAAATTGAGTGGGGAAAACTTGAAATTTAGCAGGTAAAACATGAAATTGAGCAGGGCAAACATGAAATTGAGTGGTGCTCAACCCTAACTCAACCCAAGGTTCCTATACCTAAACTTTGACCCAACCTAATCCAATCTTGGGTTGAGAATTCTCAACCCAAGCCCAACCCAAGAGGGCTCGACTGGTTGATTGGGTTGGTCGGGTGTATATGTGCTAATATTTTCATTATTACATTAGTTTATTATATTTCAATATAGGACTTATTTTTTGTATCTATGATTTTATTAATTATATACGTGATTATTCATCATAAAGAACTTCATTTTTTTTTCTTTAAAAAACCAAGCTATAATATAGGACTACTCCTTTAAAAAGATTTGAGACATCAACAACATATGTCGCCTCATATCAAGCTTTTCAGGATGATATGGGATGATATGAGCCGTATGATTGATGGATGACATTGGAAAATATTAGCACATATACACCATCTTTATTGCTTCCTTCACCTTCTCAACACAAAATTCCAAAAACTCCTTATTCAAATCCACCACCTTTGCACTTGCACAAGTTGTTACAACAACATTCCCAACAAACTCATGTGGCAAGGGTGGAGTTATCTTGCTCCTAATGCCCACAGCAAAGAGTACATATTCAACCAAATGCTAAGGTTTGCACATAACTAGCATTTCCAAGTTAGGTTTGCGTAGTTCAAACGCCAACTAATGGCATGAACAATTTGTGGCATTCAAGCTGCAACAAAGGAATCCATACCAGTTTCAAGCTCTTTAAAAATGAGCGGGGCAAACATGAAAAAGAGTGGGGCAAGCATGAAAATGAGTGGGGCAAACATGAAAAAGAGCGGGGCAAGCATAAAAATGAGCAGGGCAAGCATGAAAATGAGCGGGGGAAACTAGAAAATCAGCGGGGCAAACTAAAATATGAGCGGGGCAAACTAGAAATGGTTTTAAGCTGTTCCAAATTTGAAACTGTTATAAACCATTCTAAATATAGAAAAAGGGACGGTGTGGATTTCTCATCTCTTGTGTAGCCCACTTTGAGTTTTGGATCCACCTCATGTTTGGTCTCATGTCCTAAAATGATCTCTCAAAATGGATGGACGATGTGGATTCCTCACAAACATCACAGTGGGCCCCACCTAGCATCCTAACTTCCTCCAAAGGTCTCTCATAATCCGTGCTCGACCTCCAATCCCAAACCGTTCTCTCGCCCCAAACCCTCAACTCTTGTTCTCCCTCTCGCTGTGCCTCAAAGCCCCGAAGCCCCAAACCCTCTTCTCTCTCTCTCTGTTGGCGTTTTTCAGGTATTTTCTTTACATGAGCTTTGATTTGTTTTCATTTTCTCTTAAAATTGAGGGATTTTTCTTCGCTATCTTCGATTTTTAGCTGATGAATTTTCTCTCATTTTCAGCCGGGTGTAGGAGATCATTACTCTCAAAGAAAAGATGTTTAAAGTTTCAAATTCATCAGCAAAATCAGATAGTTTGCCCTGCTCATATTTCATTTTGCCCCGCTCATATTTCAGTTTGCCCCGCTCATATTTTAGTTTGCCCCGTTATTTTTCTTGTTTGCCCTGCTCGTATTTAAGTTTGCCCCGCTGTTTTTCTAGTTTGCCCCGCTCATATTTCAGTTTGCCCCGCTGTTTTTCTAGTTTGCCCCGCTACTTTTCATGTTTCCCCCGCTGATTTTCTAGTTTGCCCCGCTGCTTTTCATGGTTCCATTACTGATTTTCTAGTTTGCCTCGCTGTTTTTCTAGTTTGTCCCGCTCATATTTCAGTTTGCCCCGCTGCTTTTCATGTTTCCCCCGCTGATTTTCATGTTTCCCTCGCTGATTTTCTAGTTTGCCCCGCTCATATTTCAGTTTGCCCCGCTGATTTTCTAGTTTGCCCCGCTGCTTTTCATGTTTCTCCCGCTGATTTTCATATTCCCCCGCTGATTTTCTAGTTTACCCCGCTCATATTTCAGTTTGTCTCGCTGCTTTTCTAGTTTGCCCCGCTGCTTTTCATGTTTTTCCCGCTGATTTTCTAGTTTACCCCGCTCTTTTTCATGTTTGTCCCGCTCTTTTTCATGCTTGCCTCGCTCATTTTCATGTATGGCCCGCTCATTTTCATGTTTGCCCCGCTGAATTTCATGCTTGCCCCGCTAAATTAGCTTTTTCTATCCCAAAATCATATATGATACGTTAAGCAAATCATTCTAATTTGGATCCCTACTCTTGCTCGGGTGGTAGATTCTTAGGAGTTTCAACACCCGGTCAAGCGTTCGAGTATCCATAGGTGGTGAAATTCCACTAGTGTGAGTGTGTGGGGGTGTGTGCGTGTGTTAAAATAAAAAACAAATCATTCTAGTTTAAGAGATATGCTTGTTGAATACATGGACAAAGAAATGAATTAAAAGATAAAAAAATATTTTTATATACTTATATATACATATTTATATAATTATGTATTAGAGAAAAATGTAAAGGAGAAAAAGTTCTCCTAGTAAAAAATAAAAAATAAAAAAAATAAAAAAAATCTGTCAGACTGCCGCGGCAGCAGTCTTTGAATATATATATATATATATATATATATATATATATATATATATATATATATATATATATATATATATATTTGCAATGTTGCTTTTGTGGGTCCCATCATGAGGTCTGTGTTATATCCAAACCGTCCATCTATTTGGCGAGCTCATATTAAGGCTAGAGACGAAAAATAAGATAGATCTAACCATCAAGTGGACCACACTGTAAAAGGTAGTGGGGAATTGAACGTCTACCATTGAAACCCTTTCAGGGTTACAGAAGTTTTGGATCATTATGAAATTTGTTTTTCCTCTTCAACCAGGTCTTTGTGACCCTATGAATGAACTTAGACGGGGAGGATTTCTCGCAAACATCACAGTGGGCTCCACCAGAGTTTCTAATGGTTGACGCTCATTCAACACTGTTTCCTGTAATGTGGTACACTTGAGACTTGGATATACCTCATTTTTGGGCTCATACCATAAAATGATCTGGAAAAATATATGGACGGCATGGATGAAAAGCAAACATCATGGTGGGGCCCACATACCACTGAGGATCCGCCATTGGCGGGTGGCAGGAGGCGTACCCAAGCCGTTTCCGTGAAAAGGAGGGGTATTTTCGTCCTAGAACTTGTCGTCCGTACGAAGAGGTCCAAGTGCGTATGTTAAGTTTGTATTGTTTCAAGAATATCCAATGGATAAAAGGTGGGGCCCACAGTCGTAAATTTCTCCTCCAGTCATTTTTATATGCACATCCGTGTATGCAAGGATTAATTGGCGCACCTCCTCGTAAGCTTTTAAAATATGAAGTAGAGAGTCTGGTGAGAGAGATTCTCGGAGATCTCTCGTGTGTAACAGTCGTGGCTATTTCCTATGATAGGGTTCACTTGAGATTTGGATCCACTTCATTATTTGGCTCATGCCCTAAAATAATATTTAAAATCGGATGGATAACATAGATATATACTACATACATCAAAGTGGGCCTCACAGTACGGGCTGCACCGTCTTCGGTAATCCACTTGAAAGCAGACCGTGTGATATGCCACATCACTACCAATCACTACTGTTTCCCATGACATCGATTTGAATCTGCTTTATTTTCCAGCTCATGCCTTAAAATAATATGGAAAAATGGATAGACAGCATGATGCAGAATACATGTGTCAAGGTGGGCCTCACGGTAAGGGCCGCACCATATTGGGTTATGCCAGGACTGCACCCAATCCGCTCTCAATTGGAAGCGTATTGCCTGGTGTGCCACACGACCGACCGCCTTGCTGTGTTGACTTTATGTTGTTCTGTGGGCCCACAATCATATATGTATTATATCCACACCGTCCATCCATTTGGAAAGATCATTTTAGGGCATGAGCCCAAAAATGAGACAGGTCCAAAACTCAAGGGGACTACATCATAGAAAGTACCGGGGACAGTGATACACACTGTTGAAACCTTTCTACGTGACGTTTATTTGCCATCGGATCTACACATAAGGTCCTATGGCACCGAAAAAGTTTTCAATATTAGGCCCCCAATATCCACTGCTTTCTATGGTGTGGTTCAATTTAGATTTAAATCGGCCTGGTATCCTAAAATGATCATGCCAAATGGATGAACAGTTTGGATATAATACATACATGATAATGAGGCCCACAGAATTTGGTGATTCCAACCCACCTAGAAGGTCAGTGGTATGGCACACCATACAACTCGACTCGCCAGGGAAGTCAGCAGCGGTGCGGCACACCATACAACTCGCTTCCAATTGGGAGCGGATTAGGTTCTGGCCCAACTTAACCCAAGACGATCGATGGGGGCCTTTACTATGAGCCCACCGTGATATTTGTAAGAAATCCACCCTGTTTATCTATTTTTCCATCTCATTTTAGGATATGAGATAAAATATGAGGTAGATTCAAAACTCAAGTGGGCCACACGGCAGGAAAAAGTGGTGAAAGAAATGTCTATTGTTGAAACTTTTCTGGAGTCCACCTTGATGCTCATATGCCATCCAAACTGTTCAAAAGGTCATTGCCACTTGGATAAACTAAAAATATAAAATAACTTAGCCTGATAGAAGACTCCCATGGCCATAGGAATGTTTCAATGATAGTGGTTTAATCCCCATTGCTTCTTCTTGTATGGCCCACCTGAGTTTTGGATCTGCCTCATTTTTCATGTCATCTCCTAAATTAAGCAGTAAAACATGGAAGGAAGGGTTGGATTTCCCACAAACATTACATAGGCCCCACCTAGCTCCCCAAAGAAGGAATCCTACCCTCGCGTAGGAGAGATATCCCAGAATCTCTCATACAAGCCGGCTCCGTGCTTCCAAATTTTAGAAGCTTATTGGGAGAGGCGCAAATAGTCTAGGCGGGGGTCTATACACTATGTTGATTCAACCTAAACTTGAATAACAACAGAGATAAGTCTGGTACCCTATATTTAACACACATTAGTTAGGATGCAAGTAGTCACTACAAGAAAGCAGAGCAAATCCAATGCTAGAAGGGATCCTTTGCCGGCACTTGCGCTGGCAAACAATCCCTATACCTACAAGATAAAATACCATAACCCATACTTTCGACACTTCTCTCCCCCTGATTTCCTCTCTTTGTTTTCCTCTCTCTCTCTCTCTCTCTCTCTCTCTCTCTCTCTCTCTCTCTCTACCTTGTTTCATAGTGTTGATTGGAGGGGATTGGCAATTCCATATATTCGAAAGCCTCTGTGTTGCTTAAATCTTATTTTCAAGCATTAGGGTTTTGATGTAGAGTGGGTCATAGATAGTTTCATGGCTAAGATGGATCAGAAAAGGCCTGATCGGAAGAGGAAGTGATCCGGACCGTCCACACTTTAAAACAAACGTATATCCAAATTTGCTAAATACCATCAGATTGACGGTCGAATTCCTGTTTTAATTTCATTTTTACTATTTATAGTAAGTTTTAGTTTGAGTATAACTCTTCATCCATTAGGCTTTAGGAGTTGCGCCCAACATGAAAAGTGCTTAGAATAGTTAGGGGAACATAATGATTTGGCTAAATAAGACACTTACTATTTTTGGCCGAAAACCATGCGCACTAGTAAGAATCACGACCGTCTATAAATAGTAAGTTTACTATTTGTAGTAAGTCACAATTTCTAGGAGTTTTAGTTGTAGTTTAATTCTGAAACTTCTTCCATGGCTTATTATCCCTATTTAAAGGAGTGTAAACTCGTTTATTCATTCATCAATTAATTTATGAATTTTCTAAAATATTATTTCTATTTTCTTGTTTTTTACATAGTGGATTTGAGAAATCTTTGTGAGGAGTCCAGAGAAGCTTCGTTGATTCAAAGTAGTTAACCTTAAGGAAGACAGTGATCGACCTCATTACGTTCATCCCTGCATCAATTAGTGTAGGAGCGAGGACTTCCCTCGGGCCGATAGCAAACAACGAAGGTATGAACCAAAATCCTTTGGACGGTGATTCAGGGATTCGTTATCTTTTGGAAAGAATAAAAGCTTTCTACCGGGAGAGTTAGTTAACCATGCAAGGGTTGTAGGCAACCCTCAATTGTCTTGTGAATGCATTACTTCTGCCCCAAGCCCTAGGCGATGCTCAACTGCATGTAGTTGTTGTACGACACAACCCCGATATCCATAGAGCACTACCAGTGGTGAATTGTAGGGCTACACTAGATGATTCGAGCTCTAGCGACGAGGACCTTAATGAAGGCTTTGCCCAATGACCAATCTATGGAGTCAATCGTCTAGATCATGTTGAAAGAGACTATCAAGGTAAGGCCAAACTTCATAGTTTTAATTGTTTATTACGCATAAAATATTTCCTCGATTGGCTAGCTGAAGTAGAACGATATTTTAATTACATGGAGTGTCAGAGAATAAAAATGTGATATTAGTAGCATTTAAATTGAAATTCGGTGCTTTTGTATGGTAGGAGTAATTACAATTCTAACTTGCCCGACAGAATAAAGCGCTCATCTCATTATGGTCATGGATGAGATGCCTTCTTTGATCACGATTCCTTCTTAGTGATTACGAGTGGATATTGTTCTAATAATACCAAAACTGTGGATAGGGGGATCGAACCATCACAAACTAAACTGAAGAATTTCAGCAGTTAACAACGCGAAATGATCTGTTAGAAACTGAATTACAGAAGGTAGCATGATTTATATGTGGGTTACGATCGATGATTCAGGACCGAGTTCAGATTTACCTAGTTGGGACTATAGATGAAGAGGTTCAATTGACAGGTAGGGCAAAAACGTAACTTGTAAGAATTCATATTCGGCCTTATCCTTTAACTCGACCCCCCATGATAGGTCCCACACAGGATCTAGTGCTGGCACAAGAAAATGAGCTAGTAGGATAATGTCCTCAACCTCTTGCAACTATCGTAATACAGGGAGTGACTCATCTAGGCCTCTACCTCTTGAAAATGGATGGTCGAGGATCGTGACGAATCTCTAGTTGTGAGACGATTATTGTACACTCCACGGAAGGAATTACATCCACATCAACACAATATATTCCGTACGTGGTGCATCGTTAACGTCAAAGTCTGTGATGTAATCATAGACAGTGGTAGTAGTAAGAACATCGTCTTAAAAGTGATGGTGGACAAGATACAACTACCAACGATAAAACATCATTCCCTGTACTCAATTGGCTGGATAAAAAAGGTGAATGAGACCTATGTAATTGAACAATGCACCATCTCGTTTTCAATTGGTAAAACTTATAAGGATCAAGTACTTTGTGACGTGGTCGACATGGAAGCATGTCATATATTACTCGGTTGACCATGTTAGTCGGACCATAATGCAACCCACCGAGGATGAGAAAATGTTTATGTCTTTGTCAAGGACGGTCGAAAGATAATCTTTAACCATATGGTACCAGAGAACCACTCTGAAGCTTCTAAAGTAGAGGGGAGTTCCCTTCTGACCATTCAGGATTTCATGGAGGAACCCAATGAAACCGGTAAGGTATATACCATAGTGGTGAAAGATGAGGAATCAGAGCCCTCAAACATTCCTCCAACTTTAAATCTATTGCTAAATGAATTCAAAGAAGTTTGGCCCGAAGATTTACCCGATGGATTGCCCTCTATGAGAGTCATCCAACATCACATAGACCTCGTCCTTGGGGCTAGCCCGCTCAACCGCCCTCACTATCGGATGAGTTCGAAAGAGTGTGAGATACTTAAGGGGCAGGTGAAGGAATTGATTTGTTAAGGCTTTTGAGAGAGAGCATGAGCCCATGTGTCATGCCAGCGTTGTTAACGCTAAAAAAATGAGAGCTGGCACATGTGTGTCGAAACCAGGCAATAAATAAAATTACCATCAAATATCGATTCTCAATACCGCAGTTCAACTACATGCTCGATATGCTAGAAGGGGCCAAGGTATTCTCTAAGATAAATCTGTGGAGCGGGTACTATCATGCCCCAAACTTAGAAACCGGGTTCACCAAATTTTTGATCGCCGAATCGGGTGCCGATAGCCTCCGTAGTACCCCATTCTCGGCTCCCAATGCTCATATGCCAGATTCAAATCCTGGGTTCCTATAAGGAAGATTTTCAACATGAATTTGTCTCATAAGAAGCATAACCACAAGTATACCCAGATCACAAGAACAACATCATCATCACATATCCACTAAGAAGGATGATATGTTAGGACTTGTTATGGTAATAGTGACAATGCTTTCTTCTTTTTTTTTCCTTTTTCATTTTTTTAAAAATTTTTTGTTCATTATGTGATTGTCTGGTTTTAACATGTGATGCAGTCCAAGTTTGAGTTTGACGCAGATGCAAAGAAGTGGGTGTTACAATCAATTGGTAAAAAATGGAAGGATTGGAAATGTGAGCTAGAAAAACTCCATTATTCTCCACATGAGATTGACAAGGAGAGGCTCGCGGACCTTGATGAGCTGGTCAAAGAGGATAGTAGAAGGCCCTCATTTAGTTTTGGAACTCTGAAGAGGGGAAGGTATGTGATGAGTAACTATTGATTGCTTTATGTTTTAGAATTACACAATAATCTTTCATTGATATCTTATAATTTACTCTATCAGTGTGTTTACATATAGGCTCGTACTAAGACAAATTTAGAGAATCAAAAAAAGCAATTAATCAACCACGCTGCAGGCTCAAGGAGCTTTGCATGGATATGTGAGGAAGAGGTAAATTTTCTTAATCACTCGATTAACCATGTTGGTCTATTTCTTATATATAACTTGTTTACATAATGATAGAGGAAGAAAATGACTAGTGACGAGAATCCAAGCCAAGCAAATGTGTTTATATTGACCCATACGTGCAAGAGTGGTAGGCTTGTGGATGAGGCCTCATTAAGAGTAATGATATATCCATGCATCTAATTGTTATGTTTTATACTTTAAAAAAATAAATCTCTCTTTTATTGTTGTACAATCTAAACCGATATTTTTTCTATTGCAGGAACAACTTAATGAACAAATTTCTCAGCAGCCCGATACCTCATAGAATAACACAAGAAGAAATGACTTGTTCTCTCAAGTAATGGGAGAAGATCGACATGGCTGAGTCCGCCCTTATGGGTTAGGCCCCACTCCGACTGATTTGTGGTGAACAACACCTAGCCAACGAAGGATTGCCTCCATTGCTCAGTGTAGAAATGAAGAATATGAGGGACTGTAGATTGAAGTATTACCCCTAAAATCAGAAGTATCATCCCCGAAATCAGAATTTTCATCTTTAAAAGAATTTGTGGTGCAGCTGATATCCTCTAGGACAAATCTAAAATCCATAGTATCGGATAATTCAGCTAATCTCAACCCAAACCAACCGGCGTCATCATCAAACCAGGTAATTATATGATATATATATATATATATGCATATATTTACATGTGTATTATGTCCTATATTATATAGAGTTTAGTTGGTATATGATGATTGACATTGATTTATCATTTGTAGGGACACTTAGCGAAAAAGGGAAAGACTACCACTTGCAGTAGTATCGAGGTAAATTTTCACACCAATTGAATAGCTCTTTTATTATGTTTTGAGATTATTTTGTTCTTAATTAGATGTGGTATACAAATGATGCAATGTATTGTGTTAAATAGTAAATTTTATTTGCAGGACGTGATCGAAGTTCTTCTTACTAGTATTCGTGGGGTTACTGTTGCTAGAGGAATTGTCTTGAGTAAGGATCCGCTCACAAAAGTAGGTGGGTTCCCACTTGGAAATGGTTTTTGGGAAGTATATATTCAGGTGGCAATTGTTCGTGAAGAGACTTTGATGAGACCCTATGGACGATACAGAACAATTGGGGATGTGGATGGAACAAGTATTTGTTGGCCTAATTGTTGTTGTTTGGTAAGATTTATTTATTTATTTATTTTTATTTTTTATTTTGCATATACAATAGAACTTCTTATATAAGATTGTAAATGTTAACTAATTTTTTTTTGTTTTATAGGTTGTGACAGCTATGGATTGAGCTAAATGGAGGGATCTCTCTCTCTCTCTCTCTCTCTCTCTCTCTCTCTCTCTCTCTCCCTCTCCCTCTCTCTCTCTCTCTTTGTTAGTTCTAAAAACCAAAAAACAAAAATTTGATTTTGGCAGTTGGTTGTGACAACTAATGTTTGTTTTATGTTAGTATTTTTTTTATAAAAATATTGCAATGAAAATTGTATATATGTGAAACTGTTTGGTGATTATATGTGGTTCTTGCTTCTGATAGGGAAAGACCAGCCCCAATTATATGGGGTCTGGCACCTTGAAATATCTTAACTGCTGCTTGGAAGAAATAAAAAACAGAAGAATTTATGGGACTCTTCTCCATTCCCAAGTTACAGTGCATTCAGTAAACATTTCTCTAATTTATCATTGTTGGTTTTTTAATGCCTGCAGTCACCTTGAAGTATTCTCTTGGTCTGTCTGCCCACCACTAGTAAGACTATTCAATGCCTCAACTCTACCAATTTGTGCCATTGGCATTTGTTGGAAAATCTGTGTTTCTATAAACACAATCACTAAATATGTTTATTTTTATACATTATTAAATATCAATATAATTTCAAATGCTTTTATTACTAACTTATACAGGTACTCATAAGCGCTCTCGGTTTCTGACATTTTTTGGCTCATGCCTAAATGATCATGTATTGCGCTTTTTGTATATACAGGTACTCATAAGAGCTCTGTGAAGAATCTGCTGAGAATCCTAGAAATACAACTCTTTACATATTTGTAGTGGGACTCCATCGCTATGTTCTTGAATTATTTAGTAGTTTTGCTTGACTAATCTACAAATATTTATGTTGTGATTTGTTTCTGCTTTTCATCTTCTTATGCGTAATAGAAGGTACACATATTTATATTATGATTTGCTTTGATTTTTTCTTTGCTTATACGTAAAATGTTCTGATTTAAATATTAAGAACTGCGTAGTTGCTTGATCCCATTCTTCCAAACATTGGGTACGTAGGCAGTCATTCATACTAGACCATATCACTGCAGCCACCAATTCTTTTTTTTTCCCCTTCTTATAGTGTAGATGCATTTTCATCAAGACTACATGGCAGTAAGAGTGAGGTGGATGTAAGTTCTCTAAACCTTAAATTAATCTTGAATCATTTATATATTTATCGCTTTATTTATATGTTATCGTCAGGGTTAACTTGTAACTCCTCAGAACCCGCTTTGCTATAAGACATTATGGTGCATGACGGTTCCCAGTAGGTTAAGATTTATGACTCTTCTAATAATTTCAGGTCTAATTAGGATTCCACCCCATAAATGTCACTAATAGTAACATGCTATTGTATATAGTTGGTACTGCTTATTGAATTTTCTATAATCCATGTATATGTATTAAATGCCTCGATGTCGGATTTGAATCACTGAAATTCCATCTAACTAGACCATGATCAAAATATACCCTTGTGTTCAGTTTCTATGTAGGTAAGCAGATATTGACAAGAAAAATCTTGTGTGGTTGACAGGTTGCAATCACTTGAGTGGTTTTGTTAACATCTGTTCAACTTTAGGATGCTTGCATTTATGGGTAGGTTTTTCTTAATGTTTCATGTGTTGACTATTACAAAATGATTTAATCATGTTTTAAATTTCTTCGAATCCTTCAGGTACGTTTAAATTGACACTTCAATTTATAGAGGATTATCCAAATAAGCCACCAGCAGTTTGGTTTGTTTTTAAAATGTTTCATCCAAACAGTAAGTTGAAGAGACAAGTACACATTATTTCTGTTTGCCTTTTACGTATTTGGATCAGACCAACAGTGTTGATTCTTATACATGTCTGTACATCAACTGATTGGGAATGGTATGAAATCATTTGACCTTGTTCTTAGCATTGGAAACTTTTTCATTACTTGTACTCTCTCTCATATATATATATATATATATATATATATATATATATATATATATAAGTTCAATGCAAGTTTTCGGCTTTGGATAGAGATTCATCCTGCTTCTGGAGCTTCATGCAGTGGGCCATGTGTTGGGGCTTGCTCAACCTAATTACATGTCTTTGGTTTCATTTCAGAAGGCTCGGGTGTGAGCTAAACTGTTTCAATTTCATAGTTTATTCATTTTCAGCTGATGCAACGTGGCCCATCCAAGATGTGAATTTAGTGGATGAGGGTAAGCACTTAATTCCTAACATGGTGAGGTTTGATTGAGCCATATCTCATTTGATCTATTAAGTAGGTAGGGTGGCATGTGGCCCAATTAAATGTTATACCACATTGGGGCCACATTCATAAATTTGCGTTGAAGCTAGGATTTACTTAGATTCACATTGAAGCTATGTTGTCAGAAGCGACTGAAGTAGTGCCTTAAACAAATTAATGTGAATGTCTTGATGGTAGTTGTAACAAACTCACCATTTACATTGATGCCTCTATGTTGTGTTGAATTTCATGAAGTTAGAGAGTGATTTTTTTTTCTTTTCCTTGGGTGTAAGAGTATTTATGGAGATATTTGACAATTCATATGTGAAATGCACGTTGGCTTTGGTTTCTTTGTTCAAACCAAGTAATGACTTTTGCTGTCACCTTTTCTAATTTGATATTTACCTTAACTGTTGGCATCTACTAGAAAATCATTGTTTACTTTTTGTCATAGACTAGAAGAAAAGCTATGCCAATTTGCTGATCCCATGTTCTGCACCACATGTTTGAACAATTTTGGAGGTAACGCGATGAACAGTTTTTAGTTTTGAGTATGCATACATTTGATTGTATCTCATGTGGTTGTATTGTTTTGATTCTTCTAAATCAATGTTTGCAGGCTTTGGTGCCTGCACTTTTCATGAATGTTTACATTGTTGGATTAAATCAACTATTTGACATTGAAATAGACAAGGTATATACTCCCGTATGGATGGTTTTGCCATGCTTTTTAGATCATACTGTCTACACTAGAATCTTGCATAGAAGGAAGAACTTAGAAGGAAAAAAAAAATTTCTCGATTGCGAGATCTATCTCTTACTTTAGAGGTGTTATATGATGCTTGATTGGGAGAAACAATATGGATTTGTTCGACCCGGAAGTAGCAGTGGTTCGTCCGCATTATGTAGTTTAGAGGAGTCTTGGGTCCAACATACACATCTGATTTTATCATTTCTGAAGTGTTTTGATTGTTTCATGATACTAATGATTTAGCACAAATGTGAAATATTTCAGATTGCTGGTGGATCTGAACATACTACACGTGCAAAACTCACATACTCACAAGAATCATATGGTATGACTGAGATTCTAACCTATGACTTTGTAAGAAAATGTATGAGTTGCAAGCTTCCATAACACGTCTTGTTTATTTTTCTATTCAGTGTAAACATTGGCTTGATTCTTTGAAATATATATTTTTTAAATTTATTTATCAAGAAACATCACAAAGAAAGTTGGACCTATAAGCATGATTTTATTATTTCCATTTTTATGAAATCAAGTCCCTCTCTTGTTGAGCATTGTTGTTAGTCATTGTTTTTATTTTTTATTTACATTACTCTGTGTTTCTATTTACAATATGTAAAATTACATCATATAAACGGGCATGGGTTATAATTCAGGTAAAGCTAGATGTGTAACGTTTAGCAGACATTTATATGATGTGGACTTTTGCTACAAGCTGGCCAAAGAGGAATCAATGGTCATTCTTCCAAGTGGGTTGAGACACAATACTCAGATCATGTGATCTATGGCTCAAAAACAATGGATGGTTGTAACAAATTAACTCATTCAAAGGGTGAGGATCATCCAATCGGCTTGATTCTTGTACCACGGCCTGCTCCCAACGGTACTATTGAATGAACAGTCCCGATTGATGATTGAGTGTCCCACATGTCCTAATTCTGCATCTTCTTCTTCTTCTTCTTTTCTGCATTCCATTATTTACTTTTTGATGTTTCACATTTGAAATTAAAGTAAGATCTAGGTACTATCGAAAAGAATGATTTTTTTTCCTTGTACTTTATTTCTAGGTGTGATGATATGTGTGTGAAATCTTAGTAAGAGGGAGCTGAAAATTGATTTCGTTCGAAGCAAATCAGACAATAGCTTTACATAGATAGTATTCCATATGGGCTGGATGGTATGGTATTTTCTCATGTCTTGTAGAGGAAATGATACCAAATTTCTTTTCTTGATGTTACATAGTTCTAGAAAATTTGGGTGTTGGATTATAATATTTCCTTAGTAACTTGTAATTTCTTGAAATGGTTCATTTAACTTGAAACAGTAAAATGTGTTTTCTTTTGTAGGTACTCAATGCATTGGCCAGTCTTTTATATAAGTCGGGGTATATCTGCAGAGATATTATGGGATGGTGGTTGGCTTCTATGCCAACTTCTTTCACAAAAAACAGAAGAGAGAGATTGTAGAAAGTGTGATCACCATTAACCACTAGATATTGTTCATGTGTCTTTGCCACTCATTTTAGGCGTTACAATGAGTGATCACCTTTGGCATACCAAGAAACATTTCATACCTTGACTTCTTTCTCTAAGTTGAAAATTGGCCTAGCTATATGTCCTAGTAGGGGAGGTGAATAGGATCTCAAGCGGCCAAATAAAACTGTATAAAGGATATTAAAAAGAATATGATAGCCAAAATAAATCACAATGCAAGAAAGTAAAATAACCTCAAAATTCAGATCTTGAGAGGTTGATACAAATGTTGTTCTAAGGACAAGCTTACACCAAAAACCAAAGTTTATGGTAGGACAAACTTATTTCTAGAAAGATCTTTGTATGAAATCTCAAACCAAAGAGGAATACAGAAATAAATACAAACTGAATTGAAATAAATTGTAATCACAAATGTATTGTTCTAGGGATAGCCATACACCATAAAAATGGCAGGGCAACCTTGCTGGAACAACTTTTAAAGGAAATTGAATATCAAGCTGATAAAGGAATAGCAGAAAATAAATTCTAAACTATTACAAAATTCTCACAATGCTTGAATTAAATGATTACAACATTCACTACCATACATACATCCCACAAAAGAATAATTAAAGATCAGAAGTATAAATCATTCAACCACAACAGAAGGGATTATAGTGGTTCGCCTATGTGTTCACCAACTGTTAAACAACAGCCACACAGAATGCTACTCCACTCCTAATATCCTCACACAGGGGATATTAGCGTTCACTAACAAAATAAGTTTTCCCAGGTGTAACGCCCCGGTTTTCAGGACCCGAGTATACGACCCATGTCCCAAAAATCCGAGTGTTAACTTTAAAGGATGGTCGAATTCGAGTGTACATTTTTTTTCCTTCATCAGAGTAAGCAAATGAGCGTAGTATGGACAAATCGTCATAAAGAAAAATTTCATTATCATTCAAATTTACAAGAAACTGCCCATAATGACTTATACAAACCAATGTCTCTGAATTCAACAAGTACAAGATTTACAAGAATTTAATACATGAAGAATAGCTGAAAGCATATAAATATAAGCCGCAAGATCACGCAGCTCCTCCAGGTAAATACAGTCATGCATCCCTGGCAATCGTACCCTGCTCCTCATCAAGTCTGAACATACATATCACTAAAGCCACCTGTACTACCTGTACGGTTGTATATTTGATGGATGAGTGGCCAACTCAGTGTGAATTCCCCTTAAGATTACACACCGCCGCATTAGGTAAGGGATAGTATAAAACATCTAGACAACCAAAACAGAGTAAATGCAGTCTTATTAGGTGCATGGATGCATGAATGCAATCATCGACCCGGGTAAATCATCTGGACGGTCGGTGCCCCAGGAAAAACATCCAGACAGGTAATGGGGTCGTCACCCAAAGATGTGAGTGGTCATCAGCACAACACGCAGCGTAATCATATGGGCATGAGTGATCCAAGTCATCATCATAAATCGATCGGCTGGTCATTAGCGCAACTCGCAGCGTAATCGCATGGGCATAATGATCCAAGCCGTCATAGTATGCCATGCATGCATGATTTGCCAGCCCATTATTAGTCCAATTGCAATCAGCCATTTTAGAATAAGCTCACGGTCACTACGGGGAGCACAGGGCCCAGCGTAGGCCGACGGCTCGGGCATAGTATCCCATGACTACCATCCCCGGCCCATGAGGCTACCATCTTGGGATGTTTAATGGAAACCTGTCGACTAGTGGCCAATCATATTACAGTATATGGGGCTTACCATCGCATGGTTGCACGGTATAAAAGATCGAAACCATATAGAAAAAAATACCAGAACAAAGCTACATAGGGCGATATCAAACAAGCCACATAGGGCAATTATCAAAATAGGCCTCATAGGGCGAGTTCAACCATCCAAACCATGCATTTGATGGGTCCCCTAGGACCAACCGTCCATCCAAAAACTTATCTGAAAACGGAACTCAGGCGGGCCATACCATCTAAAATCATGTGAAGGCATGTCTAAAACATATAAAATCGTTGGTGGGGCCTACCTGAGTTTTGGATGCAAATGAAACTTGGTATGGACCGTCCGTCAGGTGGGACTCACACAATGATTGGGCTGGATTTGTGAAACACATTTCAGTGGGCCCCACATCCGCCCCAAGGTCCAATGACCTTATAACAGGTTGGACGCCAAATATCGCCACGGTGGGCTCCCTGCCTACGTGAACCCATCCACGGGTTAGGATGGAAATAAACATCATCGGTGGGCCTTTGGTCCACACCACCCTATCAACGGGGTGTGTGGAAAATAAATAATACAGTGGGCCCTATCCAGGCCCACGTGACTTTATGAATAGATTGGATGAAAATAAACATTATGTTGGGCCTTAATTTAGGTGAAAAATAAACATTATGTTGGGCCTTAATTTGGGTGAAAAATAAATATTATGTTGGGCCTTAAGTTGGGTGGAAAATAAACGTTATATTGGGCCTTAAGCTGGGTAGAAAATGAGCATTTTGGTGGGCCCCACTTAGGTAAGTATTGTAAACCGCACCCTCTATTAGTGTGGGCTCCATCATAATGTATGTGTTTCATCCAACTGTCCAACTATTTTGAAGATAATTTAAGGCCCATTTTATGAGGCCCATTGGGATGTATGCAGGCCCATGTGACTAGGACCATGTGGATGCATTTGTGGCCCGTCATTGAGGCCTACCTTGATATATGTATACGAGACCCATGCATGAGGCCCATTTGATGTATTAGAGGCCCAATGGGATGTACATGAGGCCCATTTCATGGTTTATGTGTTGACCCTCATAGCGACAGTGCCTTGGGAGCAATGTTGGTTTGATTTCCACATTGAATGGATAATGTTGGTTAAATGTCCGCATTATAACTATCCCTAAGGCCCACTGATAGGCCTAAAATTATGGTAAGTAGGCCGTCTATGCCCATCTCCATTATACCTAGAACCCATCTCTTATTACATGTTTAATATAGATGCATGATTCATGATCATTCGCACCATATGTATGCCTGATGTGAGGAATGACCGATCATAGCATTTACCTTTGGATAGACTGTTGGCTCCCTGATAGGCGGGGTTGCCTCATATAAGTGCATGGTATATTCAGGGTTGCATGACTGATAGTATGACTCATGCACTTGCATTTGTGTGATTGTAGTTCGTATGCCCTAGCGACATCAGTGGCCATAGCCTCCCGGATACATCGTGGATGCGGGATCGAGACCGGAAATATTTGGTTCTAGCATACGGGCACCATAGATGTCCCCGGTGAAAATTCCTAAACCCGATGGTACCAGAGGATGACTCCAATGTCGAGACCGAGTGGATATATGAGCGCACGAGGGCCGAATACCAGGAGGCCGCGTCTCCCACTATGTCGTGGTCGGTTGGAAAGGAGTGTGGCCTTACTTGCCCGAGGGTAGGGGGCAATACTAGGCCGAGTTTGACCAGCTTGCGAATGGTTCCGCTATCGACGTGCTGGATAGGTATTGGCAGACTATTGGCCAGGCAAATAGTAAGGTTTCTTACGCTCACTTGGACTGTGCGGCTAGGAGAGCGACAGTGCCATTTGGAGTGTATTGAACCCCGGTGATTATCCAGAATGAGAACTGTACTGATATATGTTGAGGATTGGCATGCTTGAGTTGCATCTCGCATCGCATGGCCGTGTTATGGCCGATAACATTCATATCTTGCACCGCATAGCCTTGGTACGGCTGATTGCATTCATGTGCTCATCACCATGATTCCGCATCACTTTGACCTTGCATTTTGAGCACGTTTATATTGCGTACACACTTACACCACCCTCTAAGCTTTCCATAAGCTTATGCACGATTGATGCGTGCAGGTGACGCCAGGACGCAGTCGCAGCCATAGTCTCGCCGTAGTTGGACCGTGCAGACGAGCTTCTGGAGTTTTGTTTCTTTTATCACATTGTATTTTCCTTTTCTATCGCATTGTACTCAAAAGTTTTTGATCTTAGTGGATTTTGTGGTGGTGTTCTTATGGTTATTGTTTGTGGGTTATGCTTTTGTTATGCTCATTATGAATCAGACTGATGACTTGAAATCCTCCTTGTAGTATTCCAGGATCAGAACCTGGTGAATGGGTGCCGGGATCCGAAAATGGGGTTCTACGAAGGCTGTCGGCGCCGGATTCGGCGATCAGGAATTTTGTGAGCCCGGTTTCCGAGTTCGGGGCGTGACAATGATTTTATTATTTCCATTTTTATGAAATCAAGTCCCTCTCTTGTTGAGCATTGTTGTTAGTCATTGTTTTTATTTTTTATTTACATTACTCTGTGTTTCTATTTACAATATGTAAAATTGCATCATATAAACGGGCATGGGTTATAATTCAGGTAAAGCTAGATGTGTAACGTTTAGCAGACATTTATATGATGTGGACTTTTGCTACAAGCTGGCCAAAGAGGAATCAATGGTCATTCTTCCAAGTGGGTTGAGACACAATACTCAGATCATGTGATCTATGGCTCAAAAACAATGGATGGTTGTAACAAATTAACTCATTCAAAGGGTGAGGATCATCCAATCGGCTTGATTCTTGTACCATGGCCTGCTCCCAACGGTACTATTGAATGAACAGTCCCGATTGATGATTGAGTGTCCCACATGTCCTAATTCTGCATCTTCTTCTTCTTCTTCTTTTCTGCATTCCATTATTTACTTTTTGATGTTTCACATTTGAAATTAAAGTAAGATCTAGGTACTATCGAAAAGAATGATTTTTTTTCCTTGTACTTTATTTCTAGGTGTGATGATATGTGTGAAATCTTAGTAAGAGGGAGTTGAAAATTGATTTCGATCGAAGCAAATCAGACAATAGCTTTACATAGATAGTATTCCATATGGGCTGGATGGTATGGTATTTTCTCATGTCTTGTAGAGGAAATGATACCAAATTTCTTTTCTTGATGTTACATAGTTCTAGAAAATTTGGGTGTTGGATTATAATATTTCCTTAGTAACTTGTAATTTCTTGAAATGGTTCATTTAACTTAAAACAGTAAAATGTGCTTTCTTTTGTAGGTGCTCAATGCACTGGCCAGTCTTTTACGTAGGCCGGGTATATCTGCAGAGATATTATGGGATGGTGGTTGGCTTCTACGCCAACTTCTTTCACACAGCAAGGAGGAATTTAACAGTCACCACCTTAAATAGATATTGTTCATGTGTTTTGACTCTTTTTTTTTCTATATCTTGGTGTTAATTGCTTCTTTCCTAAGTGAAAAGGCCTAGCTATATGTCCTAGAGGGGGAGGTGAATAGGACAATGCCAAATAAAACTTATAACAGCGGAATTAAAAAGAATATGATAGCCAAAATAAATCACAATGCAAGAAAGTAAAATAACCTCAAAATTCAGATCTTGAGAGGTTGATACAAATGTTGTTCTAAGGACAAGCTTACACCAAAAACCAGAGTTTATGGTAGGACAAACTTATTTTTAGAAAGATCTTTGTATCAAATCTCAAACCAAAGAGGAATACAGAAATAAATACAAACTGAATTGAAATAAATTGTAATCACAAATGTATTGTTCTAGGGATAGCCATACACCATAAAAATGGCAGGGCAACCTTGCTGGAACAACTTTTAAAGGAAATTGAATATCAAGCTGATAAAGGAATAGCAGAAAATAAATTCTAAACTATTACAAAATTCTCACAATGCTTGAATTAAATGATTACAACATTCACCACCATACATACATCCCACAAAAGAATAATTAAAGATCAGAAGTATAAATCATTCAACCACAACACAAGGGATTATAGTGGTTCGCCTATGTGTTCACCAACTGTTAAACAACAGCCACACAGAATGCTACTCCACTCCTAATATCCTCACACAGGGGATATTAGCGTTCACTAACAAAATAGGTTTTCCAAGGTTCACCCAAAACCTTTACAATTGTGTCTTTGTCTGTGGGCATACACAATTAAAAAACCCCTCTTCTGAGTTTTCCTGGCTCTCCTCAGATAACCAATACAACAAGATTTTTCTGGCAAATCTTGAAAGAAACCAAAACAGAAAGGAATTTACAATTAAATGTAAAATACCTGATTATCTCCTTCATTTATCAGCCCGGTAGAACCAAATCAGAGTAGATGATTGAATGTCCAAGTTCAATGTCCAGTACTCAATTACAATGGTTCTAATTCTAATAGATTTTAAATTAAACCAAATAGGGCTTGCCTTAATCGATTTTGATTCCAAAGAAAGGGAATAACAATTCCTCTTATCAAATTAGATTGGAATAGCAGAAACAAAATCAATTAAATAAAGCTAAGGAAAGAGAATATTAAATAAGAACACTTAGCTTAGATGGAGCACGGAATTATCTCTCAGAAGTTCGACGAAGATTGGCTTGAATGGATTAATTAATTCGATAATATCTTCTGAGATTCGTGCACTATTTATAGGTGAGCAGATCGCGTCTTCGACTGGTCTAGGGAGCTCTTCGACTAGTCGAAGCAATAACAGATATTTGAAAAATCAGGCGCGATAAGCTTTGACCTTTCTACGACTGGTCGAAGGTCTCCTTCGACTGGTCGAAGGTCTCTTTCGACTGGTCGAAGAACCTGAAAAACAACGCTGGATTTTGAGTTGAAGATTTTCGACTGGTCGAAGATGCAGTCGACACTGTTCCTTCGACTGGTCGATCAGATTCCTGGACTAGTCGAAGCCTAACAGATTTTATTCAAAATTTGTAACAAACTCACGACTGATCAAGGAATTTCTTAGACTGGTCGAAGCAACTCTAGGACTAGTCGAAGAAGGCCTAGGACTAGTCAAAGAACAAACCAAACTTATGTAAAATAAACATTCGATTTATGTATCCAGAATGACCTACTTCTAAGGTCAACCTAAGGTCAGTCAAACCTTAACCATGAAGAAGGACATTGAAACATTAGGAACTAGTGACCTTGAAGTATGAGCCTTGAAGTCTTGATGTAGTTGAAATGTTGATGTAGCTCAATCTTGAAAGTGTCTTGAGTTCTTTACAAACTGCCTTGTACTCTTCTTGAAGTCTTGCAGCTTGAGTCTTGTCTTGTGAGCAGTTCTTGCATTCAAGATTGATCCTTGTACTTGTGAGCTTTGCTTGTTGTGAGCTTAGCTTGTTCATGAATGTTGATCCTTGTGAGAGCTTCACTTATGCAAGTTATATATAACAGTGATTTTGGCACCACAAATTTGACAACAGACAGGGATCTAAACTACACTTATAATCTCCTCCTTTGTCAAATTAGTGACAAAACATATAACCAAGATAAACATAAAGTAAAACAACTGGTTAAAGAGTTATGAACCAGGTCATATTAACTGGCTTACCTGCAAATCTATATTCAATATTCAATATTCAACATTCAACTAGTTCAAACATACTCCCCCTGAGTAACATAACCAATGCTACTCCTCTCACAATCACATCGTTAAGAACAAACCATTCTCCCTCTTTTTGTCACAATATGACAAAGGAAACAACAATAAAGGAGAACTAAATAAAGGGATATATGAGAGTAAACATGAGGAGTTATGAGAGTATAGCAAAACAGTGATAGAGATACTCAGCATAGCTTCACATAGAATAAATATCCAACATAAAACATAGATAGTATCCAACTCAAAATCAGTCAACCAAGTGCTAAGTTATAAAGTTATTACAGACCAGAAGTCTCATATAAACTAGTCAGAACCAGAACCAGATGACGGAGCAGGAATAGAGGGATCAAGTTGGTGCATGCCTTTGTTTAATCGCCTAAGATATTTGCGCATGTACTTGAATTGTAAATCATGAGCAACAGACATGTTTTCCATCTTTACATTTATATTCTCAACTTTATCCTCTAGTGCACTCAGACGAGCATCAACATCAGATGGTTCAAAATCTGGATCATTTGTTGAGTCAGAATCCAGTTCCTCAAAAATGTCATCCATATTAATGTCATCACCAGCTTCTTCATGACCACCACCACCACCACCACCTTGTTCAGGAAGTAGATCCAGCTTCATCTTATTGATATTAGTATTGTTGAAAATCAGATGATGGATAGGTGCCTCATCAAAAGGCATATCGACTAACATATGTGTAGCTAATACAGTCATTAAATAGGCAAAAGGAATGTCACTATGACCAAGATGGAGTCTAAACTGAAGAATGAAATGACAGATTAAGGATGGTAAACAAATTTGAGTACCATTGGAAATAGCATGGATAACACGAACTATAAACGAAGTCAAGTCAGATTTATTACCCGAACGAGGATACAGATTAGACATAAAGATTTTGTGGAGAATTCTGTATTTGGGTAACAAATACCTTGCGGGAAGCGCATTCCCTTTTTGTGTCCATTGAACATCTATGTTGCACAAGTCTTTAGTGAGCATGCATTTTTCAGACATTGAGGGTTTATCAGTTAAGTTATGGATAGGAATACCCTCATCATTCATAGGAATGTCCATCAGGGCTGAATTTAAATGACGATCAATGTCAAAAGGCCCTTCTCTAGTAGATATTTTAAAAGTTAAATTATCCTGTGAGAAAGCACTAATACATGTAAACATGGATTGGGCAATGGACCGGTATGCAGGCCCACCCCAATATAATAAGTTAACCCAACCTACAGCTTCAAGCATAGGAAGGATGTAAAAAGGTGCAATATGATTAACATCAACAGGATGTTCAACAATAACATTACGTAATCTAATGTCCTTAACATATGATGGATCATCATTGGGAACAAGAAGATGACGCTTAGAGATAATGGTCGATCTGGAGGAAGAAGAAGGATCACGGGAAGTAGTTTTTCTACCTCTAGAAACCATTTGCAACAAGGATATCAAGGAATTAAGAAGTTGCAAAGGATTGAGAAGTGGGTTTACTCAAAACGGATTTTTTAAAATCCAAACCGCAAATTTCAATGAAATCCAAAATAGAAAGCTTAAAGCTTGAAAAGTAAACAATCTAGACACAAATCTGCAAGAAAAATGTGATTTGGAACACTAACCTTGAAGAACATGAACAGTGGGTTCGACAAGTCGAAGCTCAGCTCCTTAGAGAAGAAAAACGAAATGAGGAAGAAAGCAAAAATCCTCAAATTTTAAGTGATTTTCAAGTTCTACGACTGGTTGTGGATATCTACGACCGGTCGAAGGTCGACTGGTCGAGTATACTCACGACTGGTCGAAGAAAGTCCAAAAATTCATATTTCTTACAAATTATACAAAAATTAGAATTCAATCTAGCAAATATATACACTATAATACAAGTAGGCATAAATAATCATTTTAAAATGCACATGCCAAGATCAAATTTCATCTTTTTGAACCTGCTTTTATTGAGAGGTTTTGTGAAAATGTCAGCTCTTTGATCTTCGGTAGGAATATATTCTAGAGATATAACTTTTTCTTCTACTAATTCCGTTATATAATGAAATCTAATGTCAATGTGCTTAGTACGAGAATGCTGAATAGGATTTTTTGAAATATTTATCGCACTGGAATTATCACAATGTAATAACATAGAATCCTGTTTAATACCATAATCACTTAGCATTCGTTGCATCCAAACAAGCTGTGTACATGCATTACCAGCTGCAATATACTCAGCTTCAGCTGTTGAAAGTGATATAGAATTTTATTTTTTACTAAACCAGGAAATTAAAAAATTTCCAATGTAAAAAGAACCACCACTGGTTGATTTTCTATCATTTAGATTACCAACCCAGTCAGCATCCGAGTACCCAGCTAATTGGACACTGGTCTCATAAGGATACCAAAGATCGAGATTTCAGTACTTGCGACATATATAATAATTCGCTTGACAGCAATCAAGTGAGATTCTTTTGGATCAGATTGATATCTTGCGCAAATACCAACACTTAGAGAAATATCAGGTCTACTAGCAGTTAAATATAATAAACTACCAATCATACTCCGATAAAGTTTTGAGTCAACATTTTTACCATTAGAGTCTTTTGAGAGTTTTAGGGTAGTACTCATAGGAGTATCGAAATTCTTGCCATTCTCAAATCCAAATCTCTTGATTAGATTCAAAGCATACTTAGATTGAGAAATGAATATTCCTTCAGGTTGTTCCTTTACTTGCAATCCAAGGAAATAAGTCAATTCCCCAACCATGCTCATTTCGAACTGTGATTTCATCAAATCTGCAAACTCAGTAGTCAAGTCAGTACAAGTTGATCCATAAATGATATCATCAACATAAATCTGCACCATTAAGATATGATTATTATGTTTTTTAACAAACATAGTTTTATCAACAAATCCCATTTGAAAATTATGACTTAAAAGAAATTTCGTTAGTTTCTCATACCATGCCCTAGGTGCTTGTTTTAATCCATAAAGTGCCTTTTTAAGCCGATATACATAATCAGTATTTTTGGAATCTTCAAAACCCATTGGCTGTTCAACATAGACTTCTTCATGTAAATCGCCATTTAGAAAAGCACTTTTCACATCCATCTGATAGATCTTTATCTTTCTAAAACATGCAATGGATATAAATAGTCTGATAGATTCAAGACGTGCTACTGGTGCAAAAGTTTCATCGAAATCAATCCCTTCAATTTGAGTATAACCTTGTACCACTAGTCTAGCCTTGTTTCTAATTATATTTCCACACTCGTCAGACTTATTTTTGAAAATCCATTTTCTTCCAATGATGTGTTTATCTTTAGGTCTTGGTACGAGATACCAAACATCATTTCTTACGAATTGGTTGAGTTCTTCTTGCATCGCAACAATCCAGTTCTCATCAGCAAGAGCTTCTTTTACGTTAGATGGTTCTATTTGGGATGTAAAACATACATAATTACATATATCCTCAAGTTGTCTACGGGTGCGAACACCGGTGAGAGGGTTTCCAAGAATTTGTGTGGTTGGATGATCTTCAACAGTCCTCAACTTAGAATCAGTCTGATTCGATGAAGTATCGGGTTTATCAATGATTAATACTTCATCATTATCTGAATTAGAAATTGGCGTGTTTAAGTGATCATCAATGACAACATTAATGGATTCTTGAATCATACTAGTCCTTTTGTTCAGAACCCTATAGCTCGACTGTTTAAGGAATATCCTAGAAAAATACCTTCATCACTCTTTGTATCAAATTTTTCCAAAATTTCACGATCATGTAAAATATAGCACTTGCTGCCAAAAACTTGAAAGTATTTAACAGTAGGCTTTTTATTGAACCACAATTCGTAAACCATTTTATTATTATCTTTGCTAGTGTAGACTTGGTTAATAATATAGCAAGCTGTGTTGACTGCTTCAGCCCAAAGATTTTTAGAGAGCGTCATGCTATTCAACATGACATTAGCCATTTCTTGAAGCACCCTATTCTTTCTTTCTACAATTCCATTTTGTTGTGGAGTTTTGGGAGCAGAGAATTCATGTAATATTTCTTGGTCGGTACAGAACTTCTCAAAATTACTATTCTCAAATTCAGATCCATGATCACTATGAATTTTACTGATTTGAGAAGATTTTTCGGTTTGAATCCTTTTGAAAACTTTTCTTACTTCTTCAAGGGTTTCAAATTTATCCCTTAAGAAGACTACCCAAGTGAATCTGGTAAAGTCATCAACTATTACCAGGATATACTTTTTCCCACCACGACTTTCTGTTCTGATAGGTCCTATCAGATCCATGTGGAGAAGTTCGAGTGGTCTTGATGTGGTATTTGAATTCACCTTTTTATGTGAGTTCTTTGTTTGTTTGCCTATCTGGCACTCACCACATATTTTATCTAATTTCTGAAGTTTGGGTAAACCTCTTATAAGTTCTCGTTTGCTCAATCTATATAAATTTCGATAATGTACATGTCCAAGACGTTTGTGCTATAAATCAGTCTCGTCTGTATGGACCATGTAACATGCTTGATTAGATGAGCTTGATTCGCTAAGAATATAGCAATTTTCAGACGTTCTATGTCTAGTTAATATTACAGAACCCTTATTGTTTAGTATCTCACAGCTTTAATTAGAAAACCGAACACTATGGTTATTATCACATATTTGAGATATACTAAGCAAGTTATGTTTTAAGCCTTCAACATATAAAACATTTTTAAACACAGGAAGATTAAAAAGTTGAACCGTACCTTGGCCTATAATCTTGCAGTTGCTACCATCACCAAATGTGACTGAACCATCAGTCATATCTTTCAGATCCATGAATAAAGCTTTGTCACCTGTCATATGCCTGGAGCATCCACTGTCTAGGTACCACTTTGAATGACTTGTTGCTTTGAAAGCAGTGTGAGCAACCAAGCAGGTAACTTTAGGAACCCATTTCATAACTGTTTTGGGTTTAGGAACATAGTTGGTCTTCTTTTGTGTATATTTGTAGGAATGACCCATAGAGTTAGATTTTAAGAGCTCCTTGAGTAAATCAACAATCTTTTCGGCTAGTGGATTTCGTTTCTGATTAAAGTTGACATGGCTGCTTCTAGGTTTTTGAAAAGTTTTTGAATTTCTAGAAAAATCTTGATAAGTACTTTTTCCTTTTGAGTTTGAGGACTCTCCTTTAACAAACATAGGAGGAGTATACTTTTGTTTAGGAGGTAGATTTTTATCATAGCCCAACCCGGATAGATCGCCACATTTTCTTGATCCGGATAAAAGTTTCTCTAACTTTGGATCACCTTGGGCATATTTCCATGTGTCCTTTAGACTCAGAAGAGAAGATACTTCAGTTTTAAGTTTCTCAATTTCAGATTTTAAATCAATAATTAGGGAGTTTTTGAATTCCAAATCGCATTTTGATTTTTCAAAACAATCTGAAATTTGTGATTTTTCTAAGACAAGTGATTCAAAACATTTTTTGATTTTAGAAAACTTTTCTTTTTGAAGTTTAAGTTTGACAGCAATTTTACAACTTTCCTTATATAGGGCATTATAAGCATCTTGAAGATCATCTTCATTTTCACATTCACTACTCAAATTTTCTTCACTTGTTGAGTCATTATCTGAAAATGTGAATTTGGCTAGAGTCATAAGAGCTTTAACCTCATTGCCCGACTCAGTTTCAGAATCTTTTGATTCAGAAGAACCTTCAGAATCAGATGATTCATCCCATGTAGCCAACATACCCTTCTTCTTGGGTTTGTCCCTTTTAGGACATCTATTTGCTAAGTGCCCATATTCTTGACAGTTGTAACATTGACTATCTTTCAAAGATTTTCGAGATTTGGGTCTAAACTTCTTTTTATCATTTGATTTTTGAAAATCAACCCTTTTCTTGCTTTTGAAAATCTTGTAAAATTTCTTAGCTAAAAGAGCCATATCATCTTTTGAATTAGAATTTTCTTTTGAATTACATTTAGAAGATTTTAGTGCGATAGATTTACCTTTAGGAGCTTTAAAGTTTAACTCGTAGGTTTGTAGAGAACCAACTAGTTCTTCTACCCTCATATTATCCGTATCACGAAGTTCCTGGATCGCGGTTACTTTAGAATTGAACCGTTCAGGAAGTGAGCGTAATATTTTTGCACACACTTTACTTTCTGGGATTTTATCGCCAAGACCCCACATTGAGTTTACAATGTCATTCAATCTAATATAAAAGTCCATAAACATTTCATTTTCCTCCATACGAATTTCTTCAAATCTGGTTGTGAGGAGTTGGATTTTAGATTTTTTGACAATTGTAGTACCCTCGTGTGTCATTTCTAATATATCCCAAGCTTACTTTGCAGTATCACAGGAAATGATTCTTTTGAACTCATCCGGTGATAGTGCGCAAGTAATTGCATTTAGTGCTTTAGCATTTACACTACTGTCACTTTTCTGAAGAGTGGTCCATTGGTAATATGGTGTGACTTTCATAGATTTTGAACCATCAACCCCAGTAACTTCCATGATAGGAGGTTTTCATTCAGTCACTGTGGCTTGCCACACATTTTCATCCATTGATTTGAGGAAGATCCTCATTCTGGCTTTCCAATAGGCATAGTTGGAGCCATCAAAGGGTGGAGGCCTTGTGACTGAAAGACTATCAAAATTTGACATCTTAAATAGCTTAAATCGTTAGCTCAGGAATTAAATCCAAGAATTAAGAAAGAGCTATTAGGCTCTGATACCACTTGAAAAGGCCTAGCTATATGTCCTAGAGGGGGATGTGAATAGGACAATGCCAAATAAAACTTATAACTGCGGAATTAAAAAGAATATGAGAGCCAAAATAAATCACAATGCAAGAAAGTAAAATAACCTCAAAATTCAGATCTTGAGAGGTTAATACAAATGTTGTTCTAAGGACAACCTTACACCAAAAACCAGAGTTTATGATTGGACAACCTTATTTCTAGAAAGATCTTTGTATCAAATCTCAAACTAAAGAGGAATACAGAAATAAATACAAACTGAATTGAAATAAATTGTAATCACAAATGTATTGTTCTAGGGACAGCCATACACCATAAAAATGGCAGGGCAACCTTGCTGGAACAACTTTTAAAGGAAATTGAATATCAAGCTGATAAAGGAATAGTAGAAAATAAATTCTAAACTATTACAAAATTCTCACAATGCTTGAATTAAATGATTACAACATTCACCACCATACATACATCCCACAAAAGAATAATTAAAGATCAGAAGTATAAATCATTCAACCACAACACAAGGGATTATAGTGGTTCGCCTGTGTGTTCACCAACTGTTAAACAACAGCCACACAGAATGCTACTCCACTCCTAATATCCTCACACAGGGGATATTAGCGTTCACTAACAAAATAGGTTTTCCCAGGTTCACCCAAAACCTTTACAATTGTGTCTTTATCTGTGGGCTTACACAATTAAAAAACCCCTCTTCTTAGTTTTCCCGGCTCTCCTCTAAAAACCAATACAACAAGATTTTTCTGGCAAATCTTGAAAGAAACCAAAACAGAAAGGAATTTACAATTAAATGTAAAATACCTGATTATCTCCTTCGTTGTAGCAGCCCGGTAGAACCAAATCAGAGTAGATGATTGAATGTCCAAGTTCAATGTCCAGTACTCAATTACAATGGTTCTAATTCTAATAGATTTTAAATTAAACCAAATAGGGCTTGCTTTAATTGATTTTGATTCCAAAGAAAGGGAATAACAATTCCTCTTATCAAATTAGATTGGAATAGCAGAAACAAAATCAATTAAATAAAGCTAAGGAAAGAGAATATTAAATAAGCACACTTAGCTTAGATGGAGCACAGAATTATCTCTCAGAAGTTCGACGAAGATTGGCTTGAATGGATTAATTAATTCGATAATATCTTCTGAGATTCGTGCACTATTTATAGGTGAGCAGATCGCGTCTTCGACTGGTCTAGGGAGCTCTTCGACTAGTCGAAGCAATAACAGATATTTGAAAAATCAAGCGCGATAAGCTTTGACCGTTCTACGACTGGTCGAAGGTCACCTTCGACTGGTCGAAGAACCTGAAAAACAACGATGGATTTTGAGTCGAAGATTTTCGACTGGTCGAAGATGCAGTCGACACTGTTCCTTCGACTGGTCGAATGATTCTGGACTAGTCGAAGCCTAACAGATTTTATTCGAAATTTGTAACAAACTCACGACTGATCGAGGAATTTCTTAGACTGGTCGAAGCAACTCTAGGACTAGTCGAAGAAGGCCTAGGACTAGTCGAAGAACAGACCAAACTTATGTAAAATAAACATTCGATTTATGTATCCAGAATGACCTACTTCTAAGGTCAACCTAAGGTCAGTCAAACCTTAACCATGAAGATGGACATTGAAACATTAGGAACTAGTGACCTTGAAGTATGAGCCTTGAAGTCTTGATGTAGTTGAAATGTTGATGTAGCTCAATCTTGAAAGTGTCTTGAGTTTTTTACAAACTGCCTTGTACTCTTCTTGAAGTCTTGCAGCTTGAGTCTTGTCTTGTGAGCAGTTCTTGCATTCCAGATTAATCCTTGTACTTGTGAGCTTTGCCTGTTGTGAGCTTAGCATGTTCATGAATGTTGATCCTTGTGAGAGCTTCACTTATGCAAGTTATATATAACAGTGATTTTGGCACCACAAATTTGACAACAGATAGGGATATAAACTATAACACTTACACTAAGGCAGATTCACCTTTTTTGCAGGATCCCATTTTTGGTATTGGTTCTAATGTTCTTTCCCCCCACAAAATTATTTCTCCCTTGGCTTAGAATGTTGAGCTTGCAAAATAGTGCTTTGCTACATGGCAAATGCTATCTGAAAACTTTTTTTCTTTAATCTCATGTGGCAATTGGGAGAATAGCTTCAAGGTTATATCCCTGAATGATGGCAAGATGGTGCAGAGCATCCAGCAGCACAAAGATGTGATCGGCTGCATTGCATTATAATAGCAATCAGAAGAAGGGCCTGTAAAGGTTGTTGACTGTTGGCAACGGCCGCTGACATCCAGTAAAGCTTCCCCCTATAGTGACAGTCAGAAAAACCATTGCGAAAGCCTAATAGCCGTTGGTAAACCTTTTACCGACCGAGCCTTTACCTGCGGATTATTGACTGCCGACAAATGCTTTGCCGATGGTTTTTTGGACCTTTACCGGCGGTTTTGACCACCGGTAAAGGTCTACTTTCTTGTAGTGAGAATATCAAAATGTGTAAGGACTCAAAAAAATATAAGGATAATGATGAACCTACTGTTGCTCCACATGACAAAGGGCCGGAGCACAGGTACATGAAAGTGGCCTCTCTTCATCAATTATATTAGAATTGTCATCGTTGCAATTTTACTATGCTTGTTCATCCACACAATTTGTCAGTGGTTTGTGATGTAAATTCCCATCCAAACATACAAGTCACGTCTATTTTACGATATTAATTAATTTGACATTTTTTTTTTGTTAATTTGACATTACAGCAAGTTTACCTTACCCAACCAGACACATGAATCCTCAGCCAAATTAACTGATTTCCATCTTACAGCTACTAGAATCTGCAATATTACATTTTATATTACAATATTGTGGTATACTATCAATCCAAGTAAACCGTTAGGGTGTGAACAAGTGGACCGAGCTTTTAGGCCATGGTAAGCCCTTCCTAGGACCATCCAATTGCCCTTCTGATTAGGCTTTTGCATGGCACATTACTTCTGTAGAAGGGCTAATGTGCTATACTAAGGTTGTAGTGGTTTTAATAGAGAATATTGTAAGTCTGGTCTCAATTCCAGGCACCTATTTTGCACCGGAAGGAAAGCCTAGGTGAGGATTAGCCGATATTTGTTACTAGGTTCCTCCAATCTAGGATAGCTTTTGAAAGTTTTCTATCACAGTTGGAACTCAGAAGACCAACCATCTCAACCCCTAAACAATGGGCCCCACTTGCAAGAATTGAAACCCTTGTTGGAAGTCCAAACCATACCATCCATTAGATTCTCAAGGACAGAAGCTTCCAGCAACCAAGGCGTTTCTCCATGCGGCTGTTCAGTTCCTCCATGCAGAATCTTTTAATATTTTATTTTGGTGTTTGTATAGCAGTTAATACCATGCCTCTATAGTGTAATTTAAAAGGGCATTTTTTTCTTTTCACCTTGGTGAAAAATGTCTATATAAGGGAGTTTTTGTAGTCCGTTTGTAACCAAGACGGCAAGCCTGTAAGCAGCAGTATAAAAAAAAAAAAAAGAAGCAAAGTTTCTCTTCTCAATTTTCACGTGTCCAGTGAGTTTGAATCTAAGGCTTTGTAAAGCCAAGAAAAACCCCGACTTATACAACCATCAAACTGGTATCAAAGTCGTTAATTCCTCCTGCATGGAAGCAATCTCATTGTCTATTCTTCCTCTAGATGTTTTATTTTCGTCCTAACATCTTGCTGCTCCTTTCTCACCCCATCCAAATTATGACCTATAAGTTTGACCTGGTCCTGAATAACATCTCTTTGACCTAGTGAATCTTGGATCTTTGCCTTCATAGCAGCACTGACAATAACTTTATGCCTAGTCCCTTCAAGCTGTTTGATTTCTCGAAGCATCTGCTTATCCTCGACTAAGGTGTTGCTCTCATGTTGCATGCAATAGTGCAAACTAGCAATAAGATCATTAAGCTCTTCCTCTGAAGAGCATAAGCCCACACCCTTCTCTCTGGTAGTGTTGCTTGCACTACGGAGCTTGCCCAGAGCAGTTTGAAGCGGTTCCAATTCCTTTCTCTTCTCATCAAAAATTATTTAGTACCGTTTATTGTCCGCAGTTAATGACTTCAGTTGTGAAATCACAGCTACTCGGTCTGACCTTTTCGGTCGTAATCAGATCATCTATTCCATCCTTCTCTCCCTTCATTAAAAAAATTCAGTCATTCCTTCCTTAAAAAATAGAAAAGATAACCAGCACAATCCAGCTGTAGGTTCTTAAGTTGTCAAAGGACAACTATGAAAAGTGGTGCATCCAAATGAAGGTGTTGTTCGGGTCGCAAGAACTATGGGAGATCATCACCGATGGGTATGTAGAACCTACTATGGAGGAAGAAGCCGCCTTCACCAACGAAGAAAAGACCGCTCTCAAAAATGAAAGGAAGAAAGACAACAAGGCTTTGTTCTTCCTTTATCAAGGGTTGGATGAATTGACCTTTGAAAAGATTGCAGAAGTGACATCAAGTAAGCAAGCTTAGGATACCTTTGGCACCATCTTCAAGGGTGTTGATTGAGTGAAGCGAGTTCGCCTTCAAACACTAAGAGCCGAGTTCGAAGTGGTGCACATGAAGGAAGGTGAAAGTATCTCTAACTACTTCTCACTTCTAATTGTTATTATTAATAATTTAAAAAGAAATGGTGAAAAAGTTGAAGACATACATGTCATTCAAAAGGCACTGCGATCTCTCAGATCCAAGTTTGAGCACGTGGTTGTGGCGATCGAAGAATCAAACGACCTTAAAAAACTGTCCATTGAAGAACTGATGAGATCATTGCAAGTGTAGTAGCAATGAATGCAAAAGAATGTTGGTTCAACCTTGAACATGCTTTAAGAGTCTAAGTTGACTCTAAATGAACAAAAGAATGGCCATATACAACGAGGCGGCCATTGCATTAGCAATTGTGTAAGAGGTAGAGGGCGTGGATATCATCCAAGCCATCAATAAAATTAACAAAAGTCTACCAGTTTCCGTAGAAGAGGAAATGGTAGAGGCTGGTTCATACGTGGTCGTGGAAACACAAAGAACGTTCAATGCCACAATTGCAAGAAATTCGGCCATTATGCCTATGAGTGTTGGAGCAAATTGGATCAAGATGAACGATCCAACTATGCTGAAGCATCACACCATAAACAAGAAGACTCCATACTCCTCGCACAAGAATAGGCATGTGAACGGCCAGATGTGTGGTATCTTGACACGGGTGCAAGCAACCACATGAGTGGTAACAAAGAACTGTTCATGGAACTCACAGAAAGAGTTCATGGCGACATGAGTTTTGGTGACTCATCAAAGGTACCCGTGATAGGTAAAGGAAAAATTAAAATCTATCACAAGAATGGTGAGCCAAATTACATCTCTAATGTGTGTTACGTACCAAACATGAAAAATAACCTCCTCGGTATCGGCCAACTCCTTGAGAAGGGGTATGTCATACACATGGAGAACTGTCCTCTCTCTATAAGAGATGCTCACAGGAGACTTGTGGCTCAAGTCCAAATGGCGAAGAATCGCAGGTTTCCGCTCCATATTAACACAAAGGCTGAGAAGTGTTTCTATGGACTCGTAAAGAATGATTCATGGAGATGACATCTTGGGCATCTCCATTTCAATGGCCTCAAACTCTTATCCTCATCAAGCATGGTGCATGGCTTATCGGCTATTGAAGCTCCAGAAAATGTGTGTGAGGCATGCACACTCAATAAGCAAGAAAGGAACTCTTTTCCAAGTGGAGTGTCTATAAGAGTAAAGGAACCACTTTAGTTGGTTCACACTGATATTTGTGGACCACTTGAAACACCCTCTCTTGGAGGTAATAAATACTTTATTACCTTCATTGATGATTTCAGAAGAAAACTTTGGGTGTATTGCATCAAAGAAAAATCTTCCGCTTTCACTATCTTTAAAATTTTCAAAGCTCGTGTTGAAGTTGAAAGTGGTCACAAAATTAAAGTACTCAGATTTGACAGAAGTGGAGAGTATACCTCAAATGCATTTTGAGATTTTTGTAGGGAACATGACATTAAGCAATAACACACTACAACCTACACGCCCCAACAGAATGGCATTGTGGAATGGAATAACTGCACCATCCTCGACATGACGAGGACCATGCTCAAGGAGAAAGGCCTACCAAAGAGCTTTTGGGCAGAGGCAGTTGCATGTACTGCCTACCTGCTTAATCGGTGTCCAACCAAGAGCTTTAGAAACATGACACCACAGGAGGCATGGAGTGGCTACAAACCGAGTGTGGCACCCTAAGTATCTTTGGGTGTGTTGCCTATGCTTAAGTTCAGAAGCAAGAAGAAGGAAGCTTGATGATCGGGGTGAAAAATGCATCTTCATCGGCTATAGTGAATGCTCTAAAGCCTACAAGCTCTACAATCCACTAACCAATAAAGTAGTGGTGAGTAGAGATGTGGTCTTTAGTGAGGAAGAAGCTTGAAAATGGAATGATGAAGAATTGACCAAAGATATTCTAGTAGAAACAGAAGAACATGAAGAAAGGCATGATCGTCAAGAGAAAATACCCATAACACCTTCTTCGGCCGCATCATCAGTACACAGAAGTCCAGGAGTACATTTCATCACTCCTGAAAGTACTCCATCAAGTCAAAATTTGGCCAGCTCGTCCTCACCCATAGCACCTATAAAAATGAAAAGCTTAAGCGACATTTATAAGCAAACCAAAGAGGTCAATCTTTTCTGCCTGTATGCAGATCATGAGCCTCTGAAATTTCAGGAGGCCATAAAAAAAGAATGTTGGAGAATCACTATAAAAGAAGAAATTCATGCCATTGAGAGAAATGACACATGAGAGCTGACTACGCTTCCTAATGGCCAGAAAATTATTGGCGTCAAATGGGTGTACAAGATTAAGAGAAATGTTGATGGTGAGATCAATCGCTACAAGGCAAGGCTCGTAGTAAAGGGCTAAAAACAGAAGTACGGGGTGGTCTATGAAGAAGTCTTTGCTCCTGTTGCTCGCCTTGATACTGTGAGGATGATTATCCCCCTTGTAGCCCATCACAGTTGGATGATCTGCCAACTGGATGTGAAATCTGCATTTCTAAATGGAATTCTGGAAGAAGATGTCTATGTTGACCAACCTGAAGGCTTTGTTATGTAAAGGGAGGAACACAAAGTGTATCGACTGAAGAAAGCCCTCTATGGGTTGAAGCAAGCTCCACGTGCTTGGAATGCACGCATCGATAACTATCTTCAAGAAAATGGCTTCGTCCAATGTCCATATGAGCATGCAGTTTGCATCAAGAAGAATGCTCATGGTAATATGCTTATAGCATGCCTATATGTTGATGATTTGTTATTTACAGGAAATAGCCGACCGATGTTTGATGAATTCAAGAAGGCCATGTTTAAAGAGTTTGAGATGATTGACAAAGGTCTCATGTCCTTTTGCATTGAAGTGAAGCAACAATATGGTGGTATCTATATATCTCAGAAGAAGTATGTTAAGGAAGTGTTTAAAAAGTTCAAGATGTCCGATTGCAATGCCGTAAACACGCCTGTAGCAACGGGCTTAAAACTTATAAAGGATAGAAGGAAGAAGCGTTGACTCGACTATGTTCAAGAGTCTGATTGGAAGCCTAAGGTACCTCACAATCACAAGGCCGGATATCGTCTATAGTGTTGGGCTTCTAAGTAGGTATATGGAAGCACCAAAAGAATCATACTGGCTAGCCGCAAAAAAGACTCCTCAGGTACGTAAAAGGAACAATGGAATTCTATCTTTTCTATCCATACGATGATGAAGCAATACTATATGGATACTCAGACAATGATTGGGGAGGTAACCAAGATGAAAGAAAGAGCACCACTGGATATGTATTCTATATCGGAACGACTACTTTCACATGAAATTCGAAGAAGCAGAGTGTGGTCGCCCTGTCCACATGTGAAGCAGAGTACGTGGCAGCATCGTCTACTGTCTGTGAGGGAATTTGGTTGAGAAACCTACTAAAGGAGCTGAAGCATCCACAAGAAGAATCTACAGTTATATATGTGGATAACAAGTCGGCAATCGAGCTAGCCAAAAATCCAGTGTAGCATGGAAGAAGCAAACACATTGATACCCGATATCATTTTCTAAGAGATCACGTGAAGCAGAAAATGATAAAATTAGAGTATTGTCATACTACAGAACAGGTGACGGATATTTTCACAAAGGCATTACCGACAGATGCATTCAAATGACTAAGAACGATGCTCGGAATGAAGCCAGTTTTGGTTTGAAGGGGAGTGTTGGAAGTCCAAACCAAACCGTCCATTAGATTCTCAAGGACAGAAGCTTCCAGCAACCAGGGCATTTCTCCATGTGGCTGTTCAGTTCCTTCATGCAGAATCTTTTAATATTTTATTTTGGTGTTTGTACAACAGTTAATACCATGCCCCTATAGTGTAATTTAAAAGGGCATTTTTGTCTTTTCACCTTGGTGAAAAATGTCTATATAAGGGAGCTTTTGTAGTCCGTTTGTAACCAAGATAGCAAGCTTGTAAGCAACAGTATTAAAAAAAATAAAAAATAAAAAAATAAAAAATAAAAAATAAAAAAAGAAGCGAAGTTTCTCTTCTCAATTTTCACTTGTCCAGTGAGTTTGAATCCAAGGCTTTGTAAAGCCAAGAAATGCCCTGGCTTATACAGCCATCGACCCTTGGAATTGTCCGAAGGAGCTGCAAGGTATAAAGATAATTAAGCATTCTCTTCTCAGACTTGAGACCATACAAGTTGGCCAGTGGTACAATGTTCCGGACTAAAGATACCATCATTCTTGTCCTTGACAACACCCTAAAAGTGTCCCTGATCAGACAATCACAGTCTTTCAATAAGCGGCCTACAAAAAAACAGTTTAAAGAAGAAGAAATACAAACAACGGTCTGTATTCAATGGAAATGAAACCAAATGATTGAATGCCTATTATTATTGATGCTGAGCTTGATTAGCTGGACAGGCAATGTACGGAGAAGATGTGAACCACTGGCGAAGGTAGATCAATGGAAGAAGGACCAACGACTTGTAATAGCCTGATGGTAGGACCCATAAAATAAACATGGGTTGAAATCTCCTAATTAACCCTCCCTCTCCGTCTCTCTCAAAAGTACAGGATAAAATAAAAATAAAATAAATAAAAGGTTGGAGCTTTTTGTATATATAATCCACGAATCCACTTAACGGAGAGTGGAAAAAAATGTGTTGGACTCTCCTTAAAGGGATCATCTATCCAAAGAGAAAATCTCTTCCGTATCTGTTACTCTTCAAGAGACTTTGGATCACACCTTTATCCTCCAATAGCAATTGGACACGTGGCAAGCGTCTCTCTATCACGTAAGAACCATCAATGTGGCCTGTATGGGTGCCTGCAACGACACGTAATTGTGGTTAGTTGGATAAGTACGCCGACTGCATCAGATAAACTGATTTGAAGTCCCTGCTTGTAATAGGATTCAATATGCCTCCAAAAAGATGAAATCCTCAAATGGCTCCATTGAACCATGGGGCCTCTTGTTTCCAACTGTAGGCATGATTATACATAACCCTCATGATTCTATTCAAGATGAGCCATGGTTTGGCGATAAAGACCATTGATCAAATGGGCCCAATCTCGGTGGTCCCATGCTTACAAGATGTTACACAATAGAGCCACGAGCATCTACGGTTTGGCTGGTTTCAGTTACGCAAGTACATGGCTAATGTGGTCAATGCAATGCTATGATAGCCCCACCATGGATTCCCGATGCACAAAAAATCTCCACGAAGTGAAAATCCTAGTTTTTCAATTTGTGAGAATTAAAAAGGTGGTAGGAAAAACCACAGAACAACGTGCATGAGGACCTGAACATTCAGGTCGAGGATATTGTTGTATGCGTGGTAGTATCCCTTTTAACCTTTGTATGATAACCTGCAGCAGTTTGCATGCTAACTTGTTATGTAGTCCCATCTTTCCACCAGATGCGACCATTATGAATGATCCATGCCGTAAAAATGGTAGGCCACATCTTAAATATCACCCATCTCAAAAATCAGGCTGATCCACTCATTAGGTGGGGAAAACTTGTATGTTTTGTTAGGCTGTTAGTTGCCTAAGATTCTAGAAATACTGAGGCCCACCTAATGAGCAAACAGACCTGGATTTTTTGGTGAGTGGTCTTCACGAGTGGCCTGCCATCTTCATGATACATATGTCCTACACAAGTGGCATGTTGGCAGGAAAGACCGGGCTTCAGGACAAGTTAGCACCCAGTCCTTTGCAGATCACCAGTTCTCCTGACCTTTTACTTATTATTTTTACGTACCTTTGGGAACAGTAAAAGTTTATTCACGTTTCAGTCTTATCTGGCCAATATCTTACTCATCCATTTTTCACATGTTAGGTTTTACATAATGTGAGAAAGCCAAGACAGTGTGATCTTTTTCCAGTGTTGGAATGGTTTTCTTGTTCTAAGTATATGCCTGGGGCATGCTTTAATTTTTACACACGCTCACTCCTCTCCCACACACTCGCGCCCACACACACACACCCCATGCACATACTCTCGCACACTTGCACCACAAGGGGTGCTGGAACCCATAACCTAATGTTGAAACTTGTTCCTATTACTGTACAAATGTGTAGTTGGTTGTGTATGACAAATCATGCGGTTATGCTACAGATAGCCAGTACCAATTAATTTCTCAAAAAGCATGGTATTGACAATTGTATTTATTTTATTATTATTATTTATTTTATTTTATTTTTAATCATCTTACCACTTTTCATGTTTTTTTTTTTTTTTTTTTTTTTTTGTGAATATTTATAATATATAAACCTTTTTACATTTTCTTAAAAAATGCTAACTAGAAAGATTTTTCCTTTTTTAATTTAAATTTCATGGTGGGCACCACATACTGATTTGTACGTTAAGTTTAAAGTAGAATCGTGTGCAGTGAATCCGTCAGTCTCGTTGCATGCACCCAGATGCGGATTAGGTACTACCAGCAGGGAATAGGCTGGGGCTCCGACGGCCCACCGTGATTTGTAGGTTTATCAACACCGTCCGTCCATTTTTTCATGTCGTTTTTGGTGATAAGACTAAAACTAAAGCAGATCCAAGGCTTTTACAGCTCCCAAGAATGGTGCGTAATTAATCCCCGCTGTGTGCTCCACTTGATCATTAGATCTGCATCATCTTTTAGTTTATATCCTAAAATGACATGAAAAAATGGATGGACGGTGTTGATTAACCCATAAATCACGGTGGCCCCTTCATATCCCTTGCCTGTTCCGAGTTCAGGACACGCCACTTAATCCGCGTCCCATAAGAGAATTGAACCCACACCCTCTGTTCAAGCTTTACAAGGGCCGAGCTTCCGGCCTCCCTGCCATTTGAGCTGATTTTGGAATAAATTATACGAGCTTGTGCTTGATTTAGTTTGGTCCAAATATTTCAACCGAGCTGGGCCAAGTTCAAAAGGAATGTTTTTAAATTAATTATATATATATATATATATATATATATATATATATATATATATATATATATATATATATATATTGTCACGGGAGAATTTGAGCCGACCGCAATTGAAGCTTGGCTCGAACACATCATTGGATGGTCCAATTGAACATCATTGGGGGTACGCTCGACCAGATGAACGACCGCGCCAAAATAGGCAGGACGGCCGAGCTGGACAGGCAGGCCCACGGCACAATATTAGCTCGTCTACCCCAACTAAGTCCAGACTATCAGTTGAGATAGTGTCTAGCTACCAAGTTCTTTTGTAAAACTTTCATATCAGCGTAGAACCCAAAAGAAGTCATTGCACACTCCAATCGTTGGCTCCGAACAGACTCTTATCAACAAGTGACCAGACCTAACCTGCTTATGGACTTGGATTGTCATGGCCGATGCTAAGATTGTAGGGTCGGCTCGGATGAGGACATGACCTACAATCACGCTGAAGAATCAACTCCGGTAACACACATAAGGAGTAACGTCCAGTGCACAATCTTAGGGTAACTGCTAACATCAGCGCATGCACCGTTTACTCCTAATGGCAGAGATCGTGCCGAGAATGACAGACACATTCACTTCAATCAGAAGGTATAAATAGGAGACATATCTATAGCAACAGGTACGTAAAATCTCTCACCCGAAACCTACCCACACTACTTAGACCCAGATTCTTAGCTTGACTTTGGCATCGGAGGGTCCCCTGCTTTAGCCTGGGTCTCCTTTGTCCTTCTCATGTGTAGGCTTACAGGGCTCGGCGTGAGTGCTCAGAGCTCGGCGAGAGCGAACCAGATTTTTGTAATAACATTTTGGCGCCTTCTATGGGAACTTCAGCTAAAAACCACTCCTACTTTACCAGGAAGAGATGGCGAATGGGAAGAAAAAAATGCATGTGGTGGTTAATCCTGAGCCATCCAGGGCACAAAATTCGACCTCTGGATTGCAGATAGAGTTTGCGCCTGCGGAGCCTACTCAATGATCTAGGAATCGTGGAGGCAAGTACTAAGCATTACAGAACCAAATGGAAATGCTGGTCAATGAGGTAAGCCAGATGAGACAATAAATGAATAGACAACATCCACCTCTTGATCAGGAGGTAAATGCTCCAACGGTTGCAGAACATCCAGCCCTTGTAGCGTCCCTAGACATCTCGCGAGGCGCATCTAGTCAGATCCTAATGTGGGCGAGGGAGCCATTGAACCAAGCCCCAACGCATGTCTCTGAGACCTCGGCATTGGCTCCAACTGATCTCCGCCATGAATTGGAACGGAGGAGATGTGGAAGGACTCCTGAGCTTAATCATGCTCGGGGAGCAGTGGCCAAGAACAGAGATCCTTGGGAGACTCAGCTCGAAGAACTTCGTGGGCAGATCGACACGATGCGCCAGACGTACCAAACTTAGACCCTGGCCACCATAGAAGCGATGACGGAGGAGACAGAACCCCCATTCACCAGCGAGATAATGAGTGCGGTGATGCCCCCGAGGTTCCAAATGCCTCCCATTATGCCCTACTCAGGTTCTGGGGATCCTACCGAGCACATGGAGTCCTATTGTTAGTGGATGGAGCTTTAGTCAGCATCCGGACCAATCATGTGCCGAGCATTTTCAATAATGCTTACTAGAGCCACACGAGGCTAGTATCGACAGCTGAAGCCAAAGTCGATTGGCTCGTTTTCCGAGCTCAATAAAGCATTCCTCACATAGTTCATCATGGGAAAGCAACGCAGGAAACCCTCCACACATCTACTCACCATCAAGCAGAAGGATGGGGAGGCGTTAAAGGACTACATACTCTGATTCAATGGGGAGACGATGCAGGTTAACGACTACTCCGACAAGATGGCTCTGACCACTATAATATCTAGGCTCAAGGAGGGCAAGTTCCTATTCTCGATAGGGAAAAACCCTCCGACTACGTTGGGAGAATTCATGAATTGAGCCCAAAAATACTCAAATGCTGAGGACTTCTCAGCTCTCGAAAGGGGGCTCAACACATAGAAAATTCCTCCCGAGATAAAAAATGCAAAGATGCCCCATTTCAACCGAGCACAAGTAAAAAGAGTTAGACGAGGATGGATCCCACACCCAAAGGCCGAGTAGAAAGCCTGAAAGCCAATTCAGCTCATACACCCCTCTTAATACATCTTCGGAGTAGATCCTCTTGGAGATCCAAGACAAGAAACTGTTGATGTGGCTGAGCTGCATGAAAACGAATGCAGGCCAGCGAGATAAGTGTGAATACTGTCACTTCCACCGCGACTATGGGTACAACGCTAGTGACTACGTCGACCAAAAATAAGAGATCCAGACTCTCATTCGTAAGGGACACTTGCGTCAGTACATAAAGGAAGAAAAACAGGCTCAGAAGGGTGAGCCGCCGAGTAGAACAACGGACGATGGCACTGAGATCCAGACAATATGTGGGGGACCGTCAGGAGGCGGGGACTCAAACCAAGCCCGAAAGGCTCATGCTCGAAGTATTAATCCCGAGCAATACATCCACTTAGGTGATAGGCCGAGCAAGGAACTAAGGATGAGTCCGTGTAACTTGACGTTCACAGATGATGACGCACGTGGAATTCAATATCATCATGATGATGCCTTGCTAGTAACCATGACGATTGTCAATCGGAAGGTATACCGCATCTTAGTCGACACGGGAAGCTCGGTAGACATCTTGTACTCTGAAGCATTCAACAAGATAGGTATCAACTGGTCGCGCCTCCGACCCGTTCGGACCTCGTTGCACTGCTTCACGGGCGATAAAGTCATCTCAAAAGGGGCGATCTCTCTCCTGGTCACGGCAGGAGAGGGACAGAACCAAGTCGCCTTGTTAGTAGACTTTTTCGTGGTAAACACACCATTGACATACACCGTCATGCTTGGATGGCCATCACTTAACTCCATGAGGGCAGTGGTATCCACATACCATCTAATGATGAAGTTTTCCGTTATTGGAGGATTCATTTACCTCCGAGGAGATCAACGGGAGGCTCGACGTTGTTACTCTGTAGCGGTTAGAAAGGGCTTGGTGAAATAAGCCCTTATAGTCATTGCGCTCGACCCCTAAAGAAGACACCTCGGAGGGGAGTTCTCCTATGGAGGATCTCATAACCATTCCGCTTGACGATGCTAACTCGACTAGAATGGTCCAGCTCGGATCATTGTTAACCACCGATCATCAAGCACAAATGTTGGAGTTTCTACACCAGCACAGGGATGTCTTCACATGATCCCACCAGGATATGTCGGGCATTGCTTCTGAATTAATGGTTCACAGGCTAAACATGGAACTGGAGCATAGACCGACCAAGCAGAAGAGAAGAGCCTTCGAGCCCAAGAGGTATGTAGCAATCAGTGAGGAGGTCACCAAACTGCTCGACGTAGGTTTCATTATGGAAGTCCATTACCTGGATTGGATTGCAAACGTTGTGCTCGTTAAGAAGGCCAACGGAAAATGGCGGGTCTGTGTCGACTACTCGGACCTGAACAAAGCCTGTCCCAAAGACAGCTTCCCCCTCCCGAGGAATGACTAGTTGGTCGATAGTACAGCCAGGCACAAGCTTCTTACATTAATGGATGCATACTTTGCCTACAATCAGATAGCAATACACCCACTGGACAAGCAGAAGATGACGTTCATCACAGACAAAGGGCTCTACAATTATCGAGTCATGCCCTTCAGCTTAAAGAATGTTGGGGCCATATATCAGCGGCTAGTAAACAAGATGTTCGCCCGTCAGATCGGTTAGACTATGGAAGTCTACGTCGATGACATGCTAGTGAAGAGCATTAAAGTGGCCGACCACATATCACGCCTCGGTGAAACTTTCTCCATCCTACGAAAGTATCAAGTGAGGTTGAACCCGACCAAATGCGTGTTTAGTGTGGGCTCGAGTAAATTCCTCAGCTTTCAAGTCAGCCAAAGGGGCATCAAGGCAAATCCAAATAAAATCAAGGCCCTCCTTAACATGACCTCGCCTCTAACTTCTAAAGAAATCCAGTGCCTAACTGGAAGAGTTGCCACCCTTGGCCGGTTCATCTCAAGAGCAACAGACAAGTGCCTCTCCTTCTTCCAACAGCTGAGGGGTAATAAGAAGGCAGAATGGACCTCAGACTGTGAGCAGGCGTTCCAGTAGTTGAAGTAATATCTAGGGTCGCCACTATTACTGTCTAAGCCAAAGAAAGAGGAAACAATGTTCCTCTACTTGGCGATCTGAAGGGAAACAACACCCTGTATATTATGTCAGCAAAGTGCTGGTCTCGGTAAAGACAAGATATCTAGGCATGGAGAAGCTCGCCCCTGGCTCTGGTCGTGTCTGCACGATGGCTATGCCCATACTTCTAGGCACACTCGATAATCATTCTCACTGATCAACCACTTCGACAGGTACTCCAAAAGCCTGAAGTATTTAGGCGCCTAACCAAGTGGGCTATAGAGCTTGGCGAATTTGACTTTGAATATCGGTCGAGGATTGCCATCAAGGGCCAAGCAGTGGCCAATTTCATAGCGAAGTTCACCATTCAGAATAGTGAAGCCGAAACATCCAATCCAGACGCTCACACTTGCTCGGCAGCGAACCTCATGATCCTCTAAGCTTCTTCGCCTGTCGAGGATACCAAAGCGGAGATGAAGACAACGGACAACTGGACCCTGCTTATTAGCTGGACTCAGGTTAACAATTACCTTGGGAGTCCGATCCCTCAAGGTTCGGTGCGACTCTCAGCTCGTCGTGAACAAAGTATCAACAGAATATGAAGCTAAGGAAGCTAGGATGATCTCCTATCTAGGTGAGGCACGGAAACTCATGAGTAAGTTCTGGGAATGCGACATCAGTCAAATACCGAAGGCTGAGAATTCTTGGGCCGACACTCTCACAAAACTGGCCTCGACAACTGAAGGGAACATTTTGAGGATTGTCCTAGTAGAATTCCTCAATGAGCCGAGCATCGATCGCCTCGACCAAGGAATCGTTCACCTTGTGCAAACAACCACAAGCTGGATGGATCTTATAGTTGAATACCTCAAGGATGGCAAGACCCTCGAGGATAAGCTAGAGGCTTGGCGTCTGAGGCTCAGAGCAACATGATATGCAATCATAGGAGATACATTGTACAAGAAAGGCTTTTCCTTGACATATCTGAGGTGTCTCCAACCAGACGAGGTAGAGTACGTGATCCAAGAGACTCATGAAGCGATCTGCGGGAATAATTCTGGTTGCCAAGCTCTGTCCCAAAAGATTATCCATCAAGGATACTTCTGGTCGACGATTCGAGAAGACTCTAAAGGCTTCTCCTAGAAATGTGACAAATGTCAAAAGTTTGCGGCCTTCCCAAACCAACCAGCAGAGGAGCTGACTCCCATGAGCAGGCCCTGGCCATTTGCCTAGTGGGGGATTGATATCATTGGACCACTGCCCTAGGGTAAAGGACAGACTAAGTATGCAATTGTGGCTGTTGATTACTTTACCAAATGGGCTGAAGCTGAGCCTGTTGCTAGGATTATTGAGAAAAAAGTGATATACTTCATCTAGAAGAATATCGTCTGCCCATTCGACATTCCTCATACCATTGTGTCGGACAATGGAAAGCAATTCGACAACGATAGGTTCAAGGGCATGTGTCAAGGGCTCAGCATCAGAAACACATACTCATCACCTCGGCATCCTTAAATTCAATGGGTAGGTGGAAGTAGTGAACATGATCATAAAGAGTCATCTTAAGCCCAAGCTCGAAAAAGTAAAAGGCGTCTGGGGCGAGGAGCTCCCATTTGTATTATGGACATACCAAACTACAGCCCGATCAACAACCAGAGAAACCCCCGTTCTCCCTCTCTTATGGCCTCGAGGCAGTTGTCCCCAACGAGAGAGGACTCCCCACCGCTCGGGTGAGATCTTATTAAGACGGAGAGAACACCGAGAAGATGACAACAAGCCTCTACTTACTCGAGAAATGAGGAATACAACTGAGTTACGGATCGTGACTCGACATTAATAGGTCGCCTGTTTCTACAACTCTAGGGTCAAGACGAGGCGATTCCGAAGGGGTGACCATGTCCTTCGTCGTGTGTTCCAAAACACCGCGGAACCTGGAGTAGGGTCCCTGGGACCAAATTGGGAGGGACCCTATCGAGTAGTCAGCTCGGCCAAACCCGACTCCTATCGTCTCGAAGACGTGGAAGGGCGCCCACTGCCGCACCCATGAAATGCCAAGCAGTTGAAGATCTACTATTCCTGAAGGAAATAATGTAAGGGTCGGCCTTATTTGTCGTGAATCCACATTTCGAATAAAAGATTCATCTTTCTACACTTCCATATAATCTACATGGGATCCCGAATATGAGTAAAGGTCCCGTGAATGAGCCAATCACTTAAAGAAGTGATGGCCTCGTCACCTAGGCATGCTACAAAGGACCATTTCTGATGTGCAGAGATGGAGCCCTTCGACGAGCTAACTCTTAAAGAAGAGGTCGGCTCATCATTCAACAGAACTCACAAACATAATCCACATAATTAAGAACAAACGCGTCAACAAAAAATCTACAAGTATGATATTCAAAATGGCACTGAAGCGTAATAATATCTAATGACAAAAAATAAAAAGAAACAGGGTAAAATGTGGTTCAACCAGCTTGAGGGGGATCACCACTGGGGAGCTGGTCGGCTGGGGGAGTATCTTCAGTGTTTAGGGTGTCAAGGTTGAGGTCTGGGTAAAGTTCTTTGACGTCTCCTACATAGGCATTGTAGTCACAGTAGTAGACCTTCTTAGCCTTGGTAGTCCTTTCTGTCGAAGTCTTAAACTCCTTGACAGCAACAGCGGCCATCGAGGCAGTCGAGGCCTCGAACTTGACACACTGAGCAGTGAGAGCCTTCTCAACGGCTGCCTCTGCATCGACGACAGCGTCAAGCCTCACCTGCCCCAATTCACCCACCAACCGGGCATTGTCATCCTCTACTGAATTAAGGAAGGCTTCCACCTTCGCCAGTTCGGAATCAGTCGAGTCCAGACGGGACTAGAGCTCGTTGACCTCCCCTTGGAACACCAGCTCCTTCACCTAGCCCTCAGCTACCAGGCCCCTGAGCTCCTTAGCTGCCGCCTTCAGGAGTGAATCTGCCTCGGCCTTCCCCCTTCGGAAGGCTTCTACCTCTCCCCGGAGGACCTTGATCTCCTCATCCTTCTTGCTCACCTCTCGTAACCTCTCTCGGGTCGATAGGAACATGTGCAGTGCCTGCACAAAAGAAGAAGTGAAAAACATGTCGAAATTAAGGAGATGTAAAATTGGCTAAGGGAGGTTACCTTATAACAAACTGAGGAAATATCATTGGTAAAGGATTCATGGTGATGTATGAGGAGCTCGGCAATCTCCGCCTCGGAAGCATGCTTCGCTGCCTAGTTGACCAACTAGGACATATGATAGCTAAGGAGGAACTCTCCAGCCTTAGGGAGGGGATCAGATCCCACGGCCTCCCGACGTTGTTGGCAGTCGAGGCCTGAGGCTCGGTCATTGGTGTGCCCCTATCCCTGGGTGGAGTATGTGTTCTCCTGGCCAGGTAGTCAACATCGGCGGGCATGAGTATGATGTTCTCATTGCCTGCCACAGCCTCCCTTTTGAGCTCGGAAGAGGAGGAGATGATGATAACAACTTCCCCGACTACCTCCCTTTCCATCCCAGGCATGGGTGGACGGGCAATCGGGGGAAATTCGAGGGCAGGGATGGGAGTAGCGATGGGCCCCACCTCGGAGGTGGCGGCAGGACCAGCCTCAGCCTGAAGAGTCTCCTTTTTCCTCCAAACAGTGACCTTCACTCGGGGTTTGGAGCATAACATCTCCTAGAGAGGGGGAGGCTTCCTCTTCCTGGACCCCGACGCCTCGGCCATACCTATGTAAAATAGCTCAGCTTAAGGGAACGTCTACAGTAAGAACTTCAACTACTTATAGAACAGTGTATAATTACTAACCTAGATCGGAAGGGAAGGGTTTAAATCTGCAGAGTCCGGACTGATGAAGATCGTCAGGGTTGATGATGCGGTGCCAGACGCGTTGCTCTGCATTGAGCATTCTCACCTTGACGACTTAAATTTGGAGAAGGGAAGAGAGCTCGGGAGCACCCTTCAGGTAATCTACCAAAGAATAGCAAAGATCAGATCAGAACAACACAAGCCAAACACCAATGGTAGAACAGGCATCTTTAGAAATCAGACCTGGAGTAGAGAATTTGGTGGGCACTTTGACCCGTAGACCACTTAGCTCGGCTACGGGCGCCTCCCACTCTCCCGAGGCCCAAAACCACGTATTCTTCCAATCCTTGTTGGAAATGGGGATCATAGTGACAAGGCTAGGGCCTTGATGAGTCCTCGCCGAGAAATAATACTAGCACGGCTTGAACCAATCATGCTTAGATTGGTAGATGGTCATGAACTCGTCAGGCATCAGCTCTTTGTTTTTTAGCAGTCGCCAGATTATGTAGGTGGCAATCAAATGTTTTGGGGACGAGCTGGCTCGAAGCCAACTTTATATGTGTGGTCATAGCGTGTACGAAGGGGTGAATCGGGAATTGGAGCCCGCATTGGAGGGCGTAGATGAAGATCGCTACATCACCTTCAGCTGGGTCTAATGGGGCATCAAAAGGAGTCGGGGCACGGATATGTACCGAGCATGGAATCGAAAATTCCACTCGGACCTTGGCCATATGGGATTCCACCAAGACCGAGCCCTCGGGACGAGCTTCGCAGGTCGGCCACTTGATGGTCCAATAACAGCCCTTCCCAGTGGATCTTGGGGTATTCTCTTTATGCCCTTAGAACGAGCACTAGCTTTAGGGCCCTTATTTTTTATTGCATGAGGTTGAAGGGGTATCGCTTCCAGTGGGCCTTCCGAAGCCTTGCGCCTGGAGTTTATACTCTCTAGCTCAGATTCACCCTCAAACGCATAGACTTCTCGAACTTCACCTGACCCATTCGACATCATAGATTGAAAGGAAAAAGGAAAGACTAAAAGAAGGCCAGAAAGAGAGAGGACTCATCATAAATCTCCTGCTCCGGGGAACTATTTACAACAAGTGCCTTCCATGAGAAATAGAGAAGAGAATTCAAATGAGTGGGAAACCAATTTTTATAGCCCCAGTCGGCCATCTGCAATCATGATAGACAGTTGTCCCTGAAGCTGGAGCGTCGCAGAGCCGTACGTGGTAGTACACCATTAGTCCAGGCTTACGTCCTCTTAGCTACGTGTTGCTCGCATTAAATGGCTATTGTAATGACCTGAAAAATTTTGTGCAAAGACCCGAGTACTACCTCAAATTCTTAGAAGTTATTTGTGGGTTAATTAGCGCTAAACTCGATTGCTTGTGAAATTAGCATCAATCACTTTAAATTTGATCTGCAGGACTCAAAACCTGTAGAATCGTTAGTGCTATGTTACCCTAAAATCTGGGATTCAACGCTATATCCAGTTGCTCTCGGGAGTATTTGGAAACTTTGGATTGGACCTGGACCGCACGTCGAAAGTCCGATAGCGATGATCTTAGACAATTATGGTCACCTTGTTGGGCTTGACCATCACCTCAGAAATCAAGTCCAGATGATGTCCTAGGTCGATTTGATTGAGTCTGGAGTGAAGAGTGTGAGAAAGCTGAGAAATTAAATATGATTTATGAAATCTGAGTCGTGTCGCTTGCGCGATGATTTCAAGCTATCTGACCGTTGGATTCTGACCCAATTTCACCCTCGGATCAGGGAAGATGGCCCAGGCATGTCATAGTGCTTGTGGACCTGATCGAGTTTCAGTGACCGTTGAATTGAGATTGGTCCACCACGGCTGATCTGTAAATCCAATCGGTACAAAAACTCAGTCTGACCTAGATCCATGGTCAGTGAGCTTAAGTCCGACCGCACGTGGAAAGAGGACCACTGGAAGTGCTCCGTTGGATTGAGAGAGACCTGTTTTGGTTATAACCTAAGTATACCTTGGCCCTGGGGCTATTTTCATCAATGTTAGGCCTATATAAAGACCTTAAAACCCTCACTCTCTATTCCATACGAATTTCCTAAACCCTAGTTAAGAGAGAGAAGAAAAGAGAGAGAAAGTGAGAGAGAAGTTGGCGAATCATCTTAAGATTCTTTCTTGTTACTCTGCATCCCTAAACTATCACTTCTGAATCGTTATTCCGGTGATTCTAAGTTCATTCTTGGGTAAGTCAATCAAACCCTAGTCTGTTTTAGAGCTTAGAATAGTTTATATGTTGATGTAGCTCATTTCAATTCATGCCTTAGGTTATCGAGTCGCCGTTGACGAAGACTTATTGTCTGAATCAGATCGGTACGCTTTTTTTGGTTCAAGGTGCAGACTATATTCGTATAGGTTATGGTTTTCAAGGCTTTCAATGTCAGTTAATGGTTTAGTATTGTTGTGGGTGTAATTTCACGTGCCAAATGCGATGTTTATATTGCGTTCCTGATATATTTGAGTTATATTGAGATTTGTGTATTCCTTGTGTATGTAGAAAGTATCATATACGTATGAAATACGAACATGTATTTGCCATGATTAATTGTCGTGTACTTGTACTAGTTGTATGTGTGTCAACTCCTTGGTAAAAGGAATTGTCCAAATGTGTGTTATCACCAACATACGTAATTTATGCTGGAATATGTAGTCTAAGTGTTTGTAGAAATGTCTAAATGATCTAATGTGTAATATATTATCCTCTTTACGGATGTTGAGAAGAGATTTTCAACTCTCCTATTGGTGTGTATGATTTCCTGCATGTAATTTACATTCCTTGTTGGTTAAATTCAAGCATGTCTTCTATGTACATTCATGTTAAGTTGATATTCTTCAAATGCTCACATATTGTATAATTTGAATCGTTGTTCCATTACTGTTCTAAATTGTTAATATGAATATTTGTTATGCTTGAATGTGTTTGAGACTATGGAATAGTCCAGGAAATCGGTAACAGACCTTGAGTTCGTGGCCGAGGTTGTTTTCGCCACGTAGGACATGTTTGACGAACTTGAGTCGTATTAGGGTTGTCGGCAGTGGTTTGGCCACACGGAGTGTTTGCGCACTCTATGTCGTTCAACTCAATGTGTGCTCATGCAGTCGAGTTCGTCAAGTAACCCCATTGTCCCGATGTATGTTCACTATGTATGGACGATATTGTTTGAATCTAGGGTACCAAACTTACCGATGCAATCCCGTTAACCGCTGTACCTTGATCCGCTAAGACCCATGAGCCGGGCATGGTGGTATGGGACACCGTGGTCGAGCTGTTGGCCTACGCTGGGGTGACGAGCCTCCCCGTAGTGACCAGTGAGCACACCAGACTCGTGAGCCGATTATGGTGGTATGAGACACTATATTCGGGCTGTCGACCTACATTGATTGGTGACGAGCCCTTTGTAGTGACCTCGAGCATACCTTGATACTGCATTAAGGCGACAAGCCTTAGAGTAGTAACTAAGGTATAATAGGCATGCATTAATTGGTGACGAGCCCTTTGCAGCAACCTAGAACTATATGATCGTATGAGACTGCCTAGGACTGATGACCCTAGAATGGATCACTGTGTGGAAATTGATATGAGGAAGGTACCTTAGCTTTCCAATCCTGCTGTATGAAAAGGACTAATAACAACTTGGTAATCATGTTCATGCACCGCATTGCATGTGCGTAAGACTCGTTGGCACTACGGGAGGTTGTCATGCGTACCGTAAGATGAAGATGCTTAGGGAGTGCAAGCGAGGGCATGCATCATTTCTTCATACATCTTTGCATTAACAAGAGTACTTAGGACGTGTTTGATTATATTACCTTATGATTACTGCTTGATTGATTTGATAACATGTTAACTTTTACTGTATAGTTTCACTGAGTTGATCACTCACTCCCACATTCTGGGACGATGTTTCCGCACCAACCAGACTCTGTCTTAGGTGCAGATGATGACGCAACCCTTGAGGCAGAGCAGGAGTACGAGGATGATGAGGACATGTTTTCTTTCATGCAGTTCTCAGGTGAGTTCCCGTGAGTCGTGTCCTGATCGACGAGGATTCTGGGTTTTCTTTTGGAATAGATAATTTCATTTTGATACTTATATTTTGGTAGCAACACTTGTAATTATGACCTGGCAGAGTATACATATTACAGGGACTTGCACATGTACACATATATTTCTTTAAGTCTTCCGCTTGCGACTTTCACTTATCCCTGGATTATGTTTGCAGTTTGACTTAATCTATTCCATGTTTTATGCACTCATACAGACAACATACATATGTCATAACATATGTTGCATAAGTGATGTTTTGAAACTCGGGAGCTGAGTTATGCTCGACCCCCGAATTTCAGGGCGTTACAACTATCAATGTGCAGATGTCCTTCCACCTTTCGAAGTCCAAGCGACAACGCCCTGCTCATCCCAGCGATTCGAATCCTTAACCGTCACCACGTGTTCGTTATTCGCATCCTCATAATCCAAAAGTTGTCACCGTAGTACGGCCATGATTACGATTACACGCTCCGATTTTGCCAACTTATTATTGTGAAGGGTGCGACGAATCATCTCCCCAGGCATTTACTCCCTGAGTCTGAGCTCGAACTCAGAGAGTAGGGGGCTTCTGTTATTAGAGAATTTGAGCCAACCCCAATTAAAGTAAGCTCAGCTTGAACACATCATTGGATGGTCCAACTGAACATCATTCAGGGTACGCTCAACCAAATGAACGGCCACGCCAAAACAGGCAGGACGATCGAGCTGGACAGGCCGACCCGCAGCGCGATATTAGCTCGTCTACCCCAACTAAGTCTAAACTATCAGTTAAGATAGTGTCTAGCTATCAAGTTCTTTTTTAGAGCTTTCACATCATCCTGGAACCTAGAAGAAATCATTGCACACTCTAATCATTGGCTCCGACCAGACCCTTATCAGTAAGTGACCAGGCCTAACCCGCTTATGGGCTCAGATTGTCATGGCTGATGCTAAGATTATATAGGGTCGGCTTGGATGAGAACATGACCTACAATCACATTGAAGAATCAACTCTGGTAACGCACATAAGGAGTAACGTCTGGCGCACGATCTTAGGGTAACCGCTAACATCAGCGCATGCACCGTTCACTCCTAATGGCAGAGATTGTGTCGAGAAAGACAGACACATTCGCTTCATGATTTGGGGAATTATCTTACTTAATCATAAAAAAGAAAATATATAGAGAACAATCATCCATTTTATTCAATCTGAATTCGTTTACATCCTTTGATTTCCCTTGATTTTAAGATAAAATATCCAAAATACAAGTATTGAACAAGCTTGAATATCAAATCTGAATATCAAATCATCAAATCTGGTAGCATTTTAACTCTTTAATTTGTTCATCCCATTAAGAAGCGTATGATCATCCCGTATTTTCTCCTTGGACTCAAAATCACAATTCTGAATTGAAATAGAACAGAAATTGAAGGGAATTCAGCTTGTGGATGGATCATTGTGACAGAATTACAGCGCTTCTAATAGAGCTACCCACGCAACACACTATGTTTGCGCGGGTCCACGCAACAACTCAATGGGTTGCGCAGGTCAGCGCGCTATCCTCTCTGCTTCTTCTCATCTGAATACCTTCAAATTCTTCTTCTTCTCTGGAGCTCTAATCTTCTTCGAAATCTTCGTAGTGTCCAAATGAGAGGGGGAATGGGGTATTTATAGGCCTCCACACGTGCGAACCCTCGATCTTTATGCCATGGGGCCCACCTTTCATCAAATCCCAACCATTCAATTCATCTTGGTTATACTGACGTTGTGCAAGTGCGCGCAACTAATGCGCTTTGCGCAGGTATGCACAACACATTACGCATTCAATTTTTTTCTTTATTTCCCTTCTTCAATCTTAATTTTCTTCTTCCTTTAATCATCATTCATTATTTTTATACCTTAGCAGACGCCCCCTTGATCCTTTTTTTTCCTTTCTAGGATAAAGAAATAGGATCAACCCTTTCTTCTTCTGTCAGACATTATTGTGCGCACCTGCGCAACAGCTAATCGATTCCTATAATCGGGTCCACTTCCCTACAAATACCAGAGCCGACTCTTCATTTTCATCTTTTCATTCTCTTGCAGAAGCCTTGTCCATCTAATAATTTTCGGCGCAACAGCTTGGCTTTGCACATAAACTCCACGCAACAGATATTCTTTACTGCACAAATCTTTCCTCTGCGCGTCTCCGTGCAACAACTATTTATTGTGCGCTCTCACGCAATCATTTTCCTTCTTGCAAAAAAAGTCTTCAAAAATTTTCATTATCTCCTAAGTCTTGAACCCTCACTCCTCGTAACTTCATATTTGACCTGATAACTCTTGACCTATAAATATGCAACACTCGAAGGCTTCGTCTGCAAGAAGGAAGCATCATCCATTTTCTTCTGGATCTAATCAAACTTCTCAGAATACTTGAGACTATATAAAGATTCATGAAGAAGTTTTGGATCCACTTCCTCTAAGAACGAGACAACTTTATTCCCATCAATTTGTGGCGTCATTGGTCGATTCTACATAGTGAACCATCCGCCTACCAAAGCAGCATTGTTTTTATAGATAATTAGATCATAAGGGAACCAAGAATCATGGAAGGACGCTTAGAAGGGACCAAATCTTGTCAAAAAGATGGCATGATATATAAAATGAGATTCTTGCATCGTTGTTATAATCATCATCAACCACTTTCTACTCATTTCTTCAAAACCACTTGGCAACATTTCTTTAATGTTCATTCATCTTGGAGGACAGATGAATTTCTAACCCAAGGTCTTCTATCACCTCGGGATTTCTATAGTGCTTGGGCTCGAACCATTGTTCGAAAACATACTGCTATCTTGGAACAGATTAACCTCCTTGACGCAATCATAGCCACATTAGAACATTTTTATAGAGATGCAACTATCTTCAAGGGTTTCCTCAATCACTGGTCTCCAATCACCAATTCATTTTATCTTCCTTTGGGTGAAATGAGTATCACCTTATGGGATCTTCTTTGCATATCAGGTCTCCCCATCATGGGTAATATCTTTTATGCATATATTCCTTCAAACGAAGAGTTCTCTCTTACTTTGCAGGAGATAGTAAATCTAAGATTTCAAAACCATACTTGAACTCTTCAAAGAACTGGCCAACTTCCCACAGCCTAATCACATTAATTCTCTTGAATGGCTAGCTCATTTTTCTCGAAAACTACAGTATATTTCCTTCTTTCTACTTTCTCTTTTTAAAGTCTTCATCTTTCTTTTAATAACCGTATTATTTTTCTTTGACAGCTTTGCAGAACATAGTCATCGGGTTCTCAAGACTATTCATGAGAATATTGAGAGTATTACCGAATACAGCTCTTCTTGTGAATTAGCAGCTTTTTTAGCTTACTGGCTGAGTTTAGTGATTATTTCCTGACTCGGAACAAATAGATGTCATTAGACCATCTCTCTTCGTGGTCACAGGTGCAATGGCGGAGGGTCAAAAATATTCGCTAGCTCCCCTAGTTTTATGTTCCCTTTATCATGCTTTTGCGGACGTCATCCCTGGTCCTAGAGATTCAATAGTCAAATCTTTTTCGGTTTGTGCTCCCTGACATTTCTTCATAGGCTGGCTAGGAGTGTACTTCCCTTGGACCTTTGCTGACTCTGGAAGAGCATATTCAAACCCTCATCGGCTCCCCCTTTAGCATTATCAACTAAGGACAATGATTGAAAAATTGAAGGGTTAGATCACTCGAAAAATAGAGGATAGTGATCCTATTGACTTTTATCAATTTTCGTTCACCAGCCATCTAGAAGGTATGGAAGTTGTCGGTGATGATTCCATCTCTTTTGACGAGCATTCATTTCTTGTTTCCATCAGATCTAGTACTCTTCTTCTGAGAGAAGGTAGCATATTCTGTCACGCCCCAAATTTAGAAACTGGGCTCATAAAATTTTCGATTGATGAATCCGTTGCCAACAGCCTCCGTAGTACCCCATTCTCAGCTCCCAGCACCCATACGCCAGATTCTAATCCTGGGATCTTACAAGGAGGATTTTCCAACATTTGTTTATCTCGTAAGAAGCATAACCATAAGTTTACCCAAATCACAAAGGCAACATCATCATCACATATCCCCTAATATAAACAGTTGAATACATTGCTGAAAGGAAAACATACATATATTAAAAATCAAAGCTCTAGAATACAGCTGCACACTACAAGCTCAACACTGTTGCGACCTAATGTCACCTGCACGCATTTATCATACATAAGCTTTTAAAAAACTTAGAGGGTGGTGTAAGTGTGTGCATAAGGTAAGCGTACTTAGAATGCAATACCAGAGTAATGCGAAAACATGCTAGCAAGTTCATAATTACATCAGCCTTATCTAGGCTATGCAATGTAAAAACATAATAAGACAATATCATATAATGAAGAAACAATGTAGATCAGCTATGCAATGTGGAGACATAGTAAGCCAAATATCAGTTACTGAGTCTATGAATACCGTCAACCTTAATCAGGTTATGCAATACAGAAGCACAGTAAACCAAATGTTATGTGCTGAGGATGCAATGCAATATGTGATGCGAATGAAAAGACCAAGCTAGAGTGTGAAGTCGGGATGATAGTACATAGTATCACAGGCTATAGGGTCCATCACATGGGACTTCTATTCAAACTAGTCTCATACCTAAATTTGGATAGTCAGACTCAATGTGGTAAAATCCTGATCTCAGATTGAATGCGCGCCCCAACCGAAATCCTAACCATTACAAAGGTACACATAACAATTAGTTACGCACCACCAGCTCGAGTAAATAGTGAATGAATGAATAAATGAGTATGCAACTTCTACTTAATAAGTCCACATATCAGTACAGTACATATTGGGGATCATCACCGGGGTCTAGTACACTCTACACACAATCGTCACCCACTGAACACGCAACCATGCAAGTGGAAGAGACCTCACTATCTGCCTGGCCAGTAGTAAGCCAACATCTAACCGACACATTAATAGCGGACCCATTTACGAGTTGGTCAAACTCAGCCTAGCTATGCCCCCTACCATTGGAAGGGTAAGGCCACACCCCCTTCCTACTGACCATGACACACTGGGAGACGCAACGTACTGGTATTCGACACTCAGGCACTCGTGTATCAAATCGGTATAGACATTTAAGCCTCTCCTAGCCACGGAGGTTTAAGGATTTTCACCCATGAACATATATGGTGCCCATATGCTAAAACTAAACATTTCTGGTGCCCCATCTAGCCATCCACGATATGCCTGTGGAGGCAATGACCCTGATATCGCTAGGACGTACAGTAGTCATATCATAAAATGCGAGATGCATGAGTCATACCATCCAGTCATAAATCAAACCTGTGTGTACCGCATGCTCATGTGGGACGACTCTGCCTATCAGGGAGTCTCATAAACAACCTGCCCTACGGCATATGCAATAGTCATCCACATCTCATAACAAACATGCAGATGATGCGTATGGGCATGTATCATGATGTTATGCTATCGCATACTCATAATCGGTATCGATAACCAGCATCAATAATCGACATCAATAATCTACCTCGATAATCGACCTCGATAATCAGCCTAACAAAAGGCCTAAGGGAAGGTCACAATGTGGATATTTAACCATCATTGCCCATCAAGGTGGGCATTTAACCAACATTGCTCCCAAGGAGTGGCCTTCATAGGGCCAAACATATAGTGGGGCCCATGACCCCATACAGAGGTCTAATATACACCACAATGGGCCTCACTCAAGGGCCACATATACATCACATCGGGCCTCACTCAAGGCCACATATACATCATGTCGGGCCTCATCAAAAGGGCCGCATATGCATCACATTGAGCCTCACCAAATGGGCCGAATATACATCATGTTGGGCCTCACATAAGGGCCACAAATACATCATATTGGGCCTAATCACTTGGGCCACAATTACATCACAATGGGCCTCCTCACATGGGCCATATATACATCATATCGGGCCCCATCATATGGGCCTCAAACATATTATAATGGGCTGCATCTCACAGGCCTCATATAATCACATGGGCCGCATCACATGGGCCTATATACCTTAAGGTGGGCCGCAACACATGGGCCGCACCATAAATGGCGGCGGATCGAAAGATCATTTGTACCATACCACAAATAACAATGGAGATAATGATTTACACCATTTCAAGTTTACGGGCCTACCATTACGTTTATTTTCCATCCAATCTGAGCATAAGGTCACAAAAACCTGACTTAAGCGAAAAAATAAATTCCATACTGATCCAAAACTTCTATGAACCTAAAAAGGGTTTCAATGGTGGACGTTCAATCCCCTCACTAATTTATTTGCAGTGTGGTCCACCTAATAATTAGATCCGTCTCATTTTTAGTCTCAAGGCTTAAGATGAGCTCATGAGATGGATGAACAGTTTGGATGTGTCAAATACATCAAGGACGGCTCGGCAGGTGGGGAGAGTGGATGAAATACATACATCAACGGTGTGTACCACCGTCCATCTACTGGACAGTGGATACAACACATATAACAGGTGGGTCCCACGCGTTAGGGACAGACGGAGTTGATAAAACACTTACATTACAGTGGAGGCCCACCAGTGAACGGTCTGGATATCCACGTTAAGGTGGGACCTACACAGCACTGTCCAACAACTAAACGGTGCAAATACAAACATATATCATGGTGAGGTCCACACGTCCAAAGATTGGACAGTGTGGATATCTCACATGCATCATGTGGGACCCATGTGTGTGAACAACACACACATCAGGTGGGGTGCATGGTCGAATGACCTGGATGATCAAATACATCACGGTGGAGACCCACCGTCACTACCATGGATGGTGTGGATAAGAACATATTCATCAAGGTTGGTCCCATCCCCACACGTGCCACATGTGTGGGGTGGGCCCACGTGTCATGCCTCGAAATCCGGCACCTGGGTATATCCGACCCCGATTTCGTACCCGCAGGCATGACTTATGTTTTGTATGTTTACATTTCATATTTCACACATATATTGACAAAATAATCTCATTTATAAAATATAACAATCCAAAAATTGAATAATTAAATATTTATTTAAAGAAAAATGTCTATGTTTCGACTATTCAAGATTATCATCAAACACATGTCATCGTAACGTTGTCATACTAAATGTTCATTACACTTATTTAGAAAATGGTAAAGAAACAAAAATAAATAAAAGAAAATCTCTTTAAGCTCCTTCATGTGATCCCGATCCTGAAATTTTAAAATCCCAATAGGGTAAGCTGCGAAGCCTAGTGAGTAATCTCAACACAGGGTTCAAAATAATCTCATGTAATATGAATAAAATTGTATAAAAAAATACAATACATATTTAGGCAAAACAACAAATGAGGAGATTTAATAAACAAAATGTTTCAATGTAAATTTCAAAGAAAAATGGATGAATGAAATCAATATATGTTATACACCATAATAACATGTGCGGTTTATTCTTTTTAACACCAGGGCTAGTTTGCATCGGTTGGCCAACACCCGCGCCAATACAACACCTAGCTTGGCAATGGGAACCTCTTGCATGATATGCTCACCCATCCAAAGGGCACTTGGTGAGGGACTCATTTGTACGCTAGCTCGTCAGACTACTACTTTACCGAACCTGGCAGTGGGAACCTTTAGCAATCCTGACATGCTCACCCACTCAAAGGGTACGGTAGAGATTTCAAAAGGTACCAATTCGATTTCTAGGACTTTCAATCCAAGGGTCTTGATCATCCCACCTATTTACGCTTTAGGGATTTTCAACCCAGAGGACTTGATCGCCTCACCTATTTTCTGGTGTTTCATAACTATATGCATGATTTTAATATTGCATAATCAAATATTTCTAAAAACATTTAATGACTCCTATTGATCAATTCATAATACGTGATGTGCACAATTTATTAAATTGAAAACAAAACTGTTAATCAATGTAAATTACGTATACATGATTAAAGTTCTACAAAAATAAATAAATAAATAAATAAATAAACATGCAATATAATTTATTTGATTTAAAAATCCAAAATTTATAAACTCAAGATTTTTGCAATAATATCATGTCAATTAAAATAAAGACAACCGAACGACAAAAATTAAAATGACATGTTTAAAACTATAGTAAGTAATTAAAACAAATAATAAAAATTTAACAAACAACAATACATATAAGATGGGCAAGATCTAATTATTTGAATGAATGAATAATTAAATAATAATAATAATAATAATAAAAACATTATTATTATTATTATTATTATTATTATTATTATTCAAATATCAATTGAGAGAAAAACTCACCTTTTTCTTAAAAAGTATTTTCTTTTCTTTTTCTTTTTCTTTTTTTTTCTTCCTCTTTCTTCCTTTTTCTCTCTCCTCTTTCTCCCTCTCTTTCCAACGTGAATGTCCAGCAACCCCTCTCTCTCTCTCTCTCTCTCTCTCTCTCTCTCTCTCTCTCTCTCTCTCTTCTCACATCACAGCACAAACCACCCTCACTTTACAATTTCTTTTCTATCTCTCATACCTCCCTTTTATAGCCTCTTCATTCCCATATTTAACACATGTAAGAGAGAGTGGCTCTTATTACTCTCTTATCGTTTCTCTTTCTTCTTCTTTATTGGTCTGTTTAAAACATGTGCTGCACGTTCTCTGGTTTGCATGCACCACATGTTGTGTGTTTCACATGTGCTATGTGTGTCATGTGTATGGACATCAGGTGCATGTGATGTATGTGGTGCATGTGTGCCACACGTATAAGAGGTGTGTATGAAATAGGTGTTCATGGTGGGAAATCTAGTGTGCATGTGCACCATGTATCTCATGTGTGACACATGTATGTGCATGAATGAAATTGTTATACACGGTGTTTAGTATTAAGCTATGGTTGTGATGATGTAGATGGATGGATGGATCAATAGATGGACAGATGGATGTATGGATAGATGGATGGATGTGCATGATGTGTTTGGTACATGTGTGTGTTTGTGATGTATTTGATGGTACATGAATGATGTGGATGGATGGATGGATTAAGGTATAATAGATGGACGGATGGATGTATGGGTAGATGGATGGATAAGTATTCCGATGATTTAAGCATATGGATGGTTTGATGGTTGTATCGTTGGATGGATTTATTAGTTAATGAACAGTTGGATCGGATATGTCCAAATCAATGGTTGGGATTGAACCAGTTGATCTTATAGATTGCCGGTTATATTGGACAAATTTGGTACGTCATCAATGGTTAAAATTTGATGGTCAAGATTTATTTGGGTTATTACACCACGTCTCCAAATGGATGGACGGTATGGAGATAACACATACCTCCTGATCTGGCTCACCGTCTAGAGTTCTGGACGGTGTAGATCAGTGGCATGTGCATCATGATAGTCCCCAAGTGGGACCAATGGACAGACAGCATGGTTGATACACATATATCAGAGGTGGGTCCACACGTGTGGCCCGCCTCAGCTTAGAACAAAGCTGATATTTGTGCTTTCTTTCATCTGGGCTTGTCTAGATGGACGGGCAGTAATGCCGTCCTCTGGATAGTCCAGCAAGGTGGGCCCAACGCATGGATGAATGGACATGATACATACTTCATAAGTGGGCCACACACACACACACATTAAGTGGGCCACACCTCATCATCATCAACACCATACAAAAAGGTAAAGAGAGAGACAGAGAGAAGGAAATGGTGGAGATGGGAGGAGCTCCGCCACTATGAGCTCCTCCATGTACATACATTAAGATGGGTCCCATCACAAGTGGGCCCTCAATGAAAATCAATGGTTGGATATTCTAAATCTCCCACCGATTTGCACTTCTTTAGGCTCCATGGACTCCTTAGCTCCTAGGATTCAACTTTGATGGAAGATGATGGAGATCGAATAGCTAGGATGAGAGATGAGAGGAGTAGGCAGTGTGTCCCACACAAAGCTCTCCTTGCTCTCCTTAGAGCTTGGACGTCCACTCTTCTTGCTTGCTTGGGAGTGAAGAGAGAAATGACAGAGTGATGGGAGTTGTAAGGATGGATGACATGGACTATATGAGTGAGGGATGGGGCTTGTTGACTTTTTGGGCATGAGTTGAGTTGGGGTATGGGTAGCATTGCCTTGTTGGCATGAAAGGTATGGGTGATGTAAGGGCTTAGTTTACTTGGTGGGAAGAGGGGGTATTGGTAGAGATTCCATTCTCTCAACCAGGAATCTTCCTAGAAAAGGTGCACATGTTACTCGCAGTGTTTCGTTGATTTATTCTCAGGCCCACAACTATTGGCCTGGGTATCGCATCAGCGCGCGAGATGCGGCATTGGAACCGCAGCGATGGTACGGTCGCAAGGGTACAAGTCTCAAGTTGGGCCGACTCAAATTAATAGGATGCGACTCAGGGTCACGCACAAATCCTGATTATAGATTGCAAGTCATCAAAATTCGACAGGGAGGATCAAGGGAGTCTAAGGAACGGTACGGTCTAGGATACGGGTCTCACACATTCTAGCGTGAACCTTATTATCCAAGAAGATTTGCTCACCAATTTGGTTTTGACCAAGTAGAACCGGAGACTTGTGACATTTTTATAAGACCCATGAGGAGTTATGACATTAGACCATATAATTGGGCTCTAGTATGGAGGCAACTCTTAAATGTCAATACCGGATCTCGTTTCATGATTCCCGGTTATAATTATCTAGTCCATACTTCTTACTCTTGGATGCACTGGTGGGCTCATCAATACTATTTGGTACGTGAGTATCATCCGGTGGACCATGCCATACACATTCTTCCCCCACAGCTAAGAAGTTACCAGAAAGACCAAGGTATAAGTTATTTTGAAAAGTAATCTCATGCCCCCTATTCAGGTCAGCTTTGTGTGAGGATTTCTTCAAAAAATATTGTTCATGAAGTAAAGCTAGCTGAAACCCTTGAAGGATGGATAACTTTTGGTGTCCTTTTGAGGAATTCAGATAATATATTCGAGTCATCAAGTTTCCTACAAGAAAATGATGATTCTTTGCGATTTCATTCTCCACCGCCTTTGAGAATTTTACGGGATAATTTACCTTCGTCATCAAGGAAAGAAGAGAGAAAAATCCCATAGCCCCCGTCGGAAGGATAAATATATTGTACTTGAAGACTAATAGTTGATACTGAAGATCAACTTTTGAGTAGATTATTGTAAACATTCTAAAAGTGTTTGTCATTGTAATCTGTACTTGTTTAAAGAGAAATATATTTTTATATGTTGTTTAAACAAAGTTTGAGATTTTCATGATTTATCTCATCATATCAAACAATTGCATTTTTAAGCATATCTTAAATGAAATAGGTGAGCATATGTATCCACAGTATCAATGTATCTACAACATTTTGATGCTACACATAGTTTAAGCTCTTGATTAGTGGGGCTGATATATTTTTACCAAAACAGAACTTTGAATGGACATGACTCGCACAACTCAATTGGACTTGACTTGATTCACCATAACTTAACTGAACTTGATTTAACTAGACTTGGCACGACCAGACTAGTAGAGCAAGCACGGTTTCTTAGACTCATGTTGGAGTCTAGTCTTATACGAATGGTCTCTATAACTCTCATGAGTTCGTTGGACTTATCGCGTCCGGGGAGTTCCCAAATAGCGATCCATCAGAGGGGCCCAGTGAAGCTACCGGGGCAATGAACTCAGTGGGTTTAACGCACAGGGTTGGCCGCAGTAAATCTCTAGAGTTCATGGGGCACACAAGGTTATCTTAAGATACCAAATCTGAGGCCGCCAGTCCATCGATGAGGAGACTAAAAACTCATCCTCATGAGTTTCTACTGGAATCAAACAAGGAATCTGGGAGGTCTTACTCATGGTTGGTCCATCTATGGACAAGCCAAAGAGCACACACTACAGCCCACCTTTTCTTCGTCTGTGAGGTCATACCCATTTATAAGAGGGCATTTTCTCTCACCTTCCCTCATGACACTGTCGGAAACTATACAGAAAACATTGGTCTTACGCATGGTTGGCCGTATAGGCACACACCGCTGCCTGCATGGGTCTAAGCATGTGATAGCCTTCGCGGGCTTTTTAGGGCCATTGGCTTCTCACTGCTATCCACATAATGTTTAATATATCGCCAATTGTGGTAGGTCTTTCTGCGTAGCATTTTACCATCGTAGATGATAAATCGCCATTGCTGCTGTCATGGATTGATAAATTGATAAATGACACATTGCCATTGTTGATAATAATATCCTTGATTATATTTATGTTTAAAATATCATATCAACTTAGCAATGATATCAGTTCGACGATAATGGCTTTTGTAATAGCATTCAGCAGCGGATAGCGATAGCGATAATATCACACGATAATACCGGCGTTCAGCGATAAACATCGGTGATAATTGGTCATAAATTTAATAACTTGATATGCTTGAGAAATTTTTTTTTTTTTTCATTCATATGAGAGTAGAAGACTAACACATGGCAGAAAACTCTCCCATCCTTCTATTTACCTTGCCCCCCTCTTGATTAAGAAGTATTATGCTTATAATTTTCATAATCAAAATTACAACAACCTTTAGAGGTAATATATTCTGGCAAATTGGTCATTGTCATGAATACTTGTATTCTCACATTCTTAATCGGAAAGATATCGAGAGTTACGTCCATAGTAGAATGTGATAATCATGACTATCTTCAATCAGGGTTGCGTGCTACTATCTTTTCTCTTACATCATACATTTTCCTTATGACAACTTCACCATTATCCATCATCTCTTGTAAAATTTTCTTCAGGATGAAGCAATTCTCAGTTCGGTGACCAAGAAGATGGTGATAATGATAGTAATTACTTTATTTTGTCATCTTCATTTCTTTTACGCATTTTGGCCATGGTAACTGGATTTTCTCTGCAGCCAATAATTGGTTCATCATAGGAAGTTTATCATCTTCTTCAAATGTATACCTCCCAAAACTATTGGATTGTTCAAATATTTTCCTTCTTTTTCTTCCTGTAGCTCATACTTCTTTCATCAAAATTTCTCTGCACTTATCAATAACTCTTCATTTTCCTTTCTTCTTGGATAATACCAGTCGAAGTCTTTTTAGAATCCCGAAACATCTGGTTCATATAAAAATTGAACACTTTCCTGCCGAGCTTTTCCAAATTGTAAGCTTTTACGATCAGATCTTGAAAGGTCTGTATTTCTAAGCCATCGAGACCCACCACAATGTCTGGTTGTATAGATTCCATACATAACTTGTTTTTCTTCTTTCACCAATTGTGGATATGATGCCTCTAATATCCTCCATCAATTAATGAATTCTTTGATCGACTCGTTTTCTCTTTAGCATATGGAGGCTAAGTCTTCTAGACTAATTCCTCCGGTGGACGGCCCAGGAAGCTGTGAACGATAATACTGAATATTCCTAATGGGACTTGCCATGGGAGATGTAGCAAATGGTAGTTTTCTTATCATAATAGCCTTTCCTTTATCTTTCCATGTCTTCAACGGATCCCTTGCAGAAACCGTGTTTGCAGTTACTTTTCTCTCCCGTTTTTCATCCTTTTTTATCACTATCTCATCCTGTTTTATCAACTTTTGTAATATATCTTTCAATGTAAAGAAATTTTCTATTGGATGTCCCACATAATGATGATAACGGTAATACTTCTTTTCTATAGTCATCTCAACTTCTTCTGGATGCTTGGGCTAAGGTAATTGGATGGTTCCGGTAGCCAGTAACTATTCCATCATCAGTATGACATCTTCATTTTCAAAATCGTATTCTTTGTGATAATCATATGATCAAGGTCGCTTGTCATTCACACGTTCCTTATAATGACTTGAATCTTATCTTTTCCTTATTTCTCACTTATTAGAAAAGGTACATCTTTTCTTTTCCTGATCAATAGTGTTTACCATTGATCTATTTGATTTTTTCTCTCTGTTTTGATTTGAAATGCTGGCATTTTTCTAGCCATCAATTCTAGCACATGTGCCTTTGTTGTGAGATCTCGAAAGGTCCTTACGTTAGCACTCGTGAGCCCAAAGGCAATTCCTGGCTTATAGAATTCAGACGCATATTTACTTATTGTTTTTCTTCATACAACTGTCTACACGAAGCTCCCAAAGTTTTCCACCTGTCATTTTCTCTGTCTTACTAAAGCCAATTCCACAATACTAACATCACGGTCCGATGAGAAGAAGTTAGATATAAATGCATTTTGCATTTATTCCCAAGTCCTTATCAATTTCGACACCAAATTAGAATATCATCGGAATGCTTTGCTTGTCATGGATGATCCAAATAGTTGGAAGCAGTATTGTGAAACAGTGGAGAAGTTATCCATTGTTGTGATGAAATGTACCAAATGTTCTTCTGGAGATCCATTTCCATTAAACTTTTGGAAATATGGATGCTTGAAGCTGGTCGGGAATGGTATATCCTCCAATTCCTTAGGATATGGTGTTCTGTAGCGAACCTCCCAGTATGTCCACGTTCACTGATGACTTCTGTAACCATCTGTCGCATTTCTTCTTGCGTTATGATTCTTGTTGTGGGAGCAGATCCATGTGACCCTGCTCTATGTGGTAACGAACCTTCATGTTGTTGTTCAGGTTCATTCGTAGCAACGATTACCGGTGGAGCTGTCACTTGAGCCACGTTATGAGCAAGGGTAGCCAAAGCTTCCTGGAGGCTTCGACACTCTTCCATCAAAGTTCTTTGAGCTTCTGCCATTTCGGCCATTCGCTTGTCGACACTTAGTGGAGGACCTTGACTAACTCTTACCATATGTACAGTAGCTTCTCTGCTCTTTGATAAAGTTGTTATCGAAATAGAAGGGGAACGCAGTAGCATAATCGGGCTTAACAAGAGAGGAGTTTCGCTCGACTCTTCTGTACTTCCATAGAATTCAACTGATTGAGATGTAGCTTCTGAAGGTGTACTCTGAGGTGATATGAAAACTGATAAATTTCTTATAGGTGATTTGTCCTTCTCCTTTCTTATCCATCGAATGTTTACCACAGATAAGGCTGGAAAGTCCTGTGATGTAAGAGGAGGGAAAGATCTTCTTAGATATAATGTTGGAGGAGCGAGTACGGGATTTTTTTTTTGCCACATTCTGCATAATCTGTCCTCCGACATTCCTTAGAGATGAATTTATCCTAACAATTACAGTGCTTCGGGCTCTTGTCCTTCGGGATGATACAACAATCTAGTCATTATTATTATCCGGTGCTAGTGGTGAAATAGTTATGACTCCAGTCATAACTCGGGACTTGTCATTTTTGCTTGCAGTCGATCGACCTTCACAATTCGTAGATCGATTTGTACATATTCTATTATGAACCCAGTCGCTATGAAGTAGAAATTGGTCTTCTTGTTAATGGTTGCCATTAATTGTTGGGAGTTCTATCTTGTATCCTTCAATTAACAATATGCAATCTCAGTTAGTATTCGAATAATCAAATATTCTATCTTAGGGATAAAGGTAACTATGTTCCTGCTGAGAGTCGCCATTTTGGCGTCTATTCGTCGCCAAATCATGATGAAATTCTTTAAACTTTCTCTATTTTAATCTTAAATAAGATAAAGTCCCCAGTGGAGTCTCTATTTTGTTTCGACAAGAAACAAAGGTAGTTAATTTGGGGAGTTATTTTACTTAATCATAACAAAGAAAATATATAGAGAACAATCATCCATTTTATTCAATCTGAATTCGTTTACATCCTTTGATTTTTCTTGATTCTAAGATAGAATATCCAAAGTACAAGTATTGAACAAACTTGATTATTAAATCCAAATATCAAATCATTAAATCCGGCAACATTTCGACTCTTTGATTTGTCCATCCCATTAAGAAGCATATGATCATCCCGTATCTTCTCCTTGGACTGAAAATCACAATTCTGAATTGAAGAAGAACTGGAATTGAAGGGAATTCGGCTTGCGGATGGATCATTTTGACATCATTACAATGCTTTTGATAGGCTACCCACGTAACACACTATGTTCGCGCGGGTTCGCGCAACAACTCAGTGGATTGCGCGGGTCAGTGTGCTATCCTCTCTGCTTCTTCTCTTCTGAATACCTTCAAATTCTTCTTCTTCTCTAGAGATCTGATCTTCTTTGAAATCTTCGTAGTGTCCAAATGAGAGGGAGAATGGGGTATTCATAGGCCTCCACACGTATGAACCCTCGATCTTTGTGCCATGGGGCCCACCTTTCATCAAATCCCAACAATTGAATTTATCCTAGTTATACTGACGTTGTGCGGGTGCACGCAACCAATGAGAGTATTTGTGCGGACCCGCGCAACCAATGCTCTTTGCGTGGGTACGTGCAACATGTTACGCATTCAATTTTTTTTCTTTATTTCCTTTCCTTCTTCAATCTTAATTTTCTTCTTCCTTTAATCATGATTCATTATTTTTGTACCTCAACACCTATCGACACTACTTAGACCCAGATTCCTAGCCTGACTTTGGCATCGGAGGGTCCCCTAATCTAGCCTGGGTCTCCTTTATCCTTCTCCTGTGCAGGCTTACAGGGCTCGGCGAGGGTGAACTAGATTTTTGCATCAACACACATATATATATATATATAATATTTTTTAAAAAAAGACCAATACAAAAGTAATAACACAAAATTGAGTTAAAAAATGGATGCTCGACTGTCGCATACATTGAGGTGGGCCCCACCACAGCAAAACAGTATTAATCTGTCGCCAAATGTGTTTTGGTCTACTAGAAGTTTGGATTTTCCTTATTTTTTTTCTCATACCTTAAAATGAGCTAAATTTTTTTATGGATGGCTAGATAAACAAATATATCATAGTGGGGCCTATAAGCTTTGACACTGCTAGGGGGTGGTTGAGTTCACCAGGCAATTCGAATTCCACCTTAGTGTACTAAGTAAACTTTGTAAGCCCAATGTCATGTATATATAATATCTGCGCCGTCCATCCATTTTTACATATCATTTTAAGACATGATCTAAAATTGAATCATATCCAAGGTTCAAGTGGACCAAATCATAAGAAACACAGTATGCATTCATGTATATGTATTATGTATTATCCATGTGATCGTATATATGTATAATCCACATTGTCCATCTATTTTTACATATTATTTTAGTACATGATCCTAAAATTGAATCATATCTAAAGCTCAAGTGGATGACACCACAGGAAATAATGTGCATATAAGCAAAGTTTTGAGCTGAGCCAAGTTGATACTATAAGTGCTATGTTGTAAATCTAGCGACTTGGATTGTCAATTTTTGTTGTGCCAAAACACTTTGGAATGTTTGACTTGTTTTAATAGATGGAAAGTTCACCTTCAAGTTCAAATAGATGGAAAGTTCACCTTCATTCGAAGATGAGCTACGTGTTATCTACATCGACATTGAGTGTGCTACAATTGTGTATGTTCAACTATGAGAACAAGTTGAAGTTCACCAAGTCCTAGTACTGAAGTCCAAGTGCACTATCTCAAGCTCAAGTTTGAGTGCATCTGTAACACCCCGTCCAAATATGAACAATGTCCTAAAGCGCTCACGTGTGAATTAGCACAGGACCGTATAAATTAATTGCATGTGTGACTAGATTTCCAGTAAATTAATCTGAATCAAGCCACTAATGGGATGTTAATCCAACTACGTTCAGGTCGAGCGTGGGCCGTAGAACCGGTCGGCCCAATAGCCTTGGCAAGTGCGAACCGTGCACCGCTCGGGGTAGGACCAAAATCCCTAAAATTCATGGAGGCCTAAGGCCTCCCTAGACTTGAGGTCCATGGCGGATGTCAAGCTCAGATGATGCTTGGAAATGGTCAAATTGTGCTGTCCAGTCAGCACTTGCAATCTGCAAGTCGCCCCATTCAAAACACAAGTAGCTGAATTTTTAAAATAATTAACCCAGTGATTTTGGTCATTTAGTTGTTGGATCTCTTCTAAATTTACACCGAAGGCCAGAAATAATTCCCTACGCTCGCCCACAAAATCTGACCATTGATCGAGGTATGGTAATCATTGACAGCCAATTGGGCCATTGCGACAAAACCCTGCATTCATTTACGACTAAACTTTACCCATCCCTTTATCGGGCCATGGAGCACGTGTTCCATGAATTAAATAGGCTAGGGGTCCATCAGGATAGCCCCAATAATAAAAAATTGGGCCCACCGGGCCACAATTTTACCAAACTGTGGAGCCAACTGAAATAAATCTGGACATATAAATATCCAGCCCTGTAACGTCTTGGAAAAATCCATACAATGACTCGAGTACCACCTTAAGTAGAAGTCGCTAAGGACCGAATCCTTTAGAAATTAAACGAAAATTAATTAAGTACTAAACTGAATTAATCGGTGAGTTAGTTTGAATCACTTTCTATACAAACTGCATGACCCAAAACTAGCAGAATCACTAGCTCTACATTACTTAAAGACCTAAGATCAATCTCAAAACCCAGTTGCTCTCGGGAGTATCTTAAAACTCCATATCAGACCTGGACCACGCGTCGAAAGTCTGATTAATGCAAAGCTATACGGTTATGACCGCCTTATAGGGCTTGACAACCATCTTGGGAATCAAGTCCAAATAGTATCCAGAAATGCACAACTTGAGCCCGGAGCGAAGTGTGTGAGAAACACGAATATCTTTAGAAAATGAGCTTAAACTTAAGTGAATTGGGCTGTTCACTTGCAGGCCAAATTTAAAATTTCATACCATCAGATTCTGACCTAACTACATCCTTAGATCAGGGAAATTTCCTAACACATGTTAGTGTACTTGTGGCCCTGATCGAGTGACGATGGCCGTTGAACTAAAACTGATCCTCCACGGTCAATCTATAAATCCGATCAGACCGAAACTTTAGCCTGGCATAGATCCATTGCCAAGGAACTTTCTCTAGACCTTATGCAGGAAATGAACCTCCAGATGAGCTCTGTTGGCCCGAAACAGATGCCCTTTTGCTATAACCTAAGTATACCATAGCCCTGGGGCCATTTGAACCACTTCTAGGTCTATATAAGGGCCTTAACCCACCCCTCTCTCATTCCATATGAATTTCCTAAACCCTAGGAGAGAGAAGAGAGAAAAGAGAATGAAAGAGTGAGGAGAAGTGAGAGAGAGTTGTGGTTTGTTGCTGGGATTCATTCCCGCCACTCCACGTGCTAGATTCCCTCTTCTGTGTCACTATACTAATAGTTTTGACTCCTTTTTTGGGTAAGGAATCCTAACCCTAATATATTTTAGGTATCCAAATAGGTAGATTGGTGAAATATCTAACCTATTTCATGTTATAGGTAGCCGTTGTGTCGTAGACAGAGGCGTAGTGTACGAGTCGAGTTCATAATCGGCGTACCGCTGAAAGGTACGGACTATAAATGTTTAGGTTATGGTTTTCAAGGCTTTCATTGTCAGTTAATGATTTAGGACTGACTTAATTGCTGCCACATGTGCCTAGATACGGTGTTTTCCATGTATTACACATATATATGAACTATGTTGAATATAATGCATTCCATGTGTTTGTTGAAATGTTTGAATGAATATGGAATTATGAATTATGCTTTCCATGATTATTAATTGAAGATACATGATTTTTGTATGTGTGACAACTCTTTTGCGAAAGGAATTGCCATAATGTATGTTATAACTAATTTATTATGTGTATGTTGATGTGTGTAGTCTAAGTGTTTGATAAAATGTCTAAATGAACAATTGTTTGATGAAATGTATTTATTGAAGGTATTGAGATGAGATTCTCAAATACCTTAGCCATATGAATAGATTCCTGTATGTAATTTAAATTCGGCTAAGTGATTTATGTTATAAAATGCATATGTATGATGTTATGTTCACTATGTATTTTATAAAATGCTCAAAAAATTGCAATGATTGAATTTTTTGTTCAATACTATTATGACTACCATATGTGAATGCTATTACATTGAAGTGATTGGGACTACGACGTAGTCCAGGAAATCAGTAACGGTTTCCGATCGAGTGGCCGAACTAGTTTCGCCACGACGGATATGTTCGATGAATCTGAGTCATATGGTGATTATCGACAGTGGTTAGGCCACAAGGAGTGTGTACACACTCCATGTCAATTAATTCCATGTGCGCTCGTACCAATCGAGCTTGTTAAGTAACCCGATTGGCCTAATGTATGTTCACAATGTATGGACACAACTATTTTAATCTAAGGTACTACTTACCATTGAAAAGCCCGTTTAACCTTGATACCACGATCCACTAAGCCACATGAGCCGGGCATGGTGTTATGGGACACCGTGGTCGAGTTGTCAACCTATGTTGGGGTGATGAGCCTCCCCGTAGTGTCCATTGAGCAACCCAAACTCGTAAGCCAAATACGGAGGTATGGGACACTGTATTCAAGCTATCGGCCTAGACTAAGGTGATGAGCCTTTCCCTTAGTGACCTCTAGTATAAACTAGGCCTACGCCAAGAGGACGAGCCTCCCGTAGCGACTTGAACATGCTTGTCCACTATTTTTAAATCAGGGGTGACGTTGCCCTATAACTTGCCTATCGTATGTGATTAATTAGGATTGACGACCCTAGATGGATCATTGTTTGAGTAAATGATATAAAGGGAGGTACCTTAGCTTCCCAAACTGGCTGTATGAATAAACCTAATTAAGTATTGGCTAACACGATCATGCACCGCATTGCATGTGCTTTGGCGAGGAAGTGCATGTGTCCGGAGTGGTGCATGCAGCGATCGTGAAATGATGTCGTAGAGGGAGTGCAGGTGAGGGCATGCATCATTACAACATATCATTCCTGCATTAACAAGAGTATTTAGGACATGATTGTTGTACTGCTTTATCATTACTACTTGACTGAATTGATAACATGTTAACCTTTGCCTTATAGCTCCACTGAGTTGATCACTCACTCTCACTCTAGGATGGTGTTTTAAAACACCAACCAGACTCTGTTGTAGCTTTAGGTGATGGCGATGCTTATGAGGTAGAGCCTGACTTCTATGATGACAAGGAGTTCTGCTATAAGCAACTCTCTGATGGGTCTACGTAGACCTGCAGTTACGCCGATGAGATTGTAAGGATATAAATTAGTTGGACATTACACTTGATTATTTTGTGAATTTTAGAACTATACATATAATTATTCAACCTGGCGACATGTTCATACTCTAGGGACTTACTACCACTTATATGCTTTATGTACTTATCACATCTTCCACTTACATAATCAAATTGTCTCTAGAGAATGATATGTTGATTTAATGTAATCCCATTCATTTTTAATGCCCTAATACAGACAACATTTAACCATCATTATCTATGTTGCATAAGTGATGTGTTGGAACTCGGGAGCTGAGCTTCTACTCGACCCCCGATTTTCAGGGCGTCACAAGTTGGTATCAGAGCATGATTTGGATTAAACTGGACCTGGGTTATAGTAACACGATGCACACTGACGTACTTTGACTTAGGAGGGGGTGATGAAACGTAAAAACAGTTATAGGATTTCAAGTTTCGCCGACATGCGAAACTAACAGTTGAAATCGGACCCGTAGGCATTTGTGATCATACGTGATGATCCCAATTCTTTTTCAAGCCGTCAATCGATGGGTTTAGATGATGATTTAGTGTATTCTATACTCAAATAACCCGAAAAGCGTGAATATACATGAGATGGAACTTGAAACTGCACCAAACGGATTCAAGGGCCTAAACCACATAAAACAATGGAACCCGAGGTGGGCCCCATGCATTTTTGGCACCCTAGGGGTGATGCCATCGCCCCTAGCGTGATGCCATCATCGTAGGTCTAGCAGACCGCGATGGCATCGCACCTAGGGTGAGGCCTCGCGGTCTACAGACAATGGGCTGGTTGGGCCAGCCATTGTACATGCGTGTGGGGCCCCCTATACCTCCCCATTTGCTTCATTTCTTCCATTTCCACCCCTCCAAGCTTTCCAAATCTCCCAAAATCCCATTTTTCTCTCTCAAACCTCTCCTCCATTCTCATATCATTTTCTTCTTCATCACTACATACACACCTCCCACCATTCCTTTCAAACCCATCTCCTATCTCCCTTATTTCATCCCATTTGTGCACAAAAACCCTCCTTGGTGTCTCAAAATCTCAAGGTCCAATAACCCATCTTATCCCTTTATTTTGTTTCACTCTTATGGCTCTTTTTGAGCTAATGGCTGCCATATTTTCACTTTCCACACTTCTTTCCCTCAATGGAAAGAAGAGGGCTTCCACAGATGAAGCTAGTACAAGAGCTGAAGACGAAGCGGGATCTCGATCCCCAGATTCCTCTCGGAAGAGCTCTACTTGCGGATATGGCACATGGAAGGTTTCAAGGCCTTAGGGTCATCTTTGAAGCACACACATGGATGAAAAGCTATTCAGGCTTTATCCGGCGATGGACCTCCTTTTGGATGCCGGGTGGGGTCTCATATTTGAGGGCAAGTCACGTGCGAATGAGAGCACTGTCCAAGCCTTTTACGCCCACATACGAGACCCATTGTTGGAGCCTATGCAGTTCTCTATCTCCGTAGGAAGATGGGAAGTCATTGTTAAGTGGACTTGATAGCTCGAATCATGGGGATGCTGTGTGGAGAGGTACATGCTAGCAAGAGAAATCTCAAGAGTGTATGTGAAAGAGATTGTCGCATGCGATTTCTTTGTAGCCGACTGGTCCCCTAAAATTGAGGTAATTGCTTCCTAGCATCCGAGATTACTCCTAACTTTCGCATGCTCCACCACATCTTCACGTACAATGTGTATCCCAGGTGGAGCAATCGCAGTGAATGCACGCGTTTGATGGTAGACTTCCTATACCAAGTTAGGTAAGGAGACAAGCTGTGCCTGCCTACGTATGTGCTACTATAGATAGTTCGGACTGCACGCTCTCCTAGGATAGACATTTCAGTCCCATTCGTCCGACTTATATGCAAGCTTGCTCGTGAATTCGGCTACAGACTTGGCTCAGAAAAGCTTACGCTGATCCATTTCACCAACGACACTACTCTCAACAACATGAGTATAGGGCCACATTGACACTTACTATTTCACCAAGATGAGGGACATCAGCTTCACACCTCCTCAAAAGAACTACCATCAATTACCTCAGGTCATCTTAGCTCCACCTCTACGATCAGCACCACCTACACCTCAATTTAGGGCACCTCAATGGCCTATGGAACCATAACTGAACTATACTCAATAGGTGTGAGTACATGTGCTTACAGCTAAAGCGTCTTAGTCAGCAGTTATAGTGCCTTTAGCCTTCGAGGTCACTGCCCACATCTAAGATACACCCGTATTCCTGTTAGTGGACAATGAGTACACTATTTCGATGATATCATGTTCTACGGTTAAGTGCTTAGGGCTGAATACGACCCTTATGGTTGGGGTGAGAGTTATCGCAACAGCAGGAACTTTTACAGATGCCACTAAGTTGTGTAAGGGTTGCTTGATAGATTTAGGGAGTAGGACGATATGCATTGACCTGATTGTCACCACAATATACCATTACAAAGTCATCCTCGGCATGGATTGGCTTACTGAAATGAGGGCCGAGATCGACGACAAGACCCGACTGGTGATGGCACACAGACTCGAAAACATGAGCTTCACATTCCCTGTTCAGGTCAGTTACCTCTTTCGGGTTCTTTGTTATTCTGCCCTATTAAAATATCATAATGGTTCGACACTTGGAAACACGCCCCTGGTCAAGGACTTCTGGGAAGTGTTTAAGATGATACCTGGATTACCTCCCCGACGCGAGATCGACTTTACTATCAACCTTGTGCCTAGTGCGACACCCATTTCCTTACCCATGTATTGCATGCCTCCATGTGAGATGGAGGAATTGAGGAGACAGATTGATGACCTATTGGAATCAGGTTTCATACGGCCTAGCGTGTCTCCTTGGGGAGCACCTGTATTGTTTGTGAAGAAGAAAGATGGTTCGCTGTGTTTGTGTATTGACTATCACAGGTTGAACCAAGTGATAGTGAAGAACAAGTATCCTTTGTCCAGGATAGATGATCTGTTCGATCAGTTGAAAGGGGCACAGTATTTCTTAAAGATCGATTTGTAGTCAGGGTATCACCAGTTGCACGTTAGGGATGAAGATGTGTAGAAGACAGCATTCAGAACTAACTTTGGGCACTACAAGTTCCTAGTGATGTCATTTGGACTTACAAATGCACCCACCGTGTTCATGGATCTGATGAACCGGGTGTTTCAACTGTATCTGTACTGATTAGTTATTGTATTTATAAATGACATCCTGATATACTCCAAGAGTCAGGAAGATCACGAGGAGCACCTGCGAGTAGTCTTTAATACGCTTAGGAAGAACTGGTTGTTTACCTAGTACAAGAAGTGTGATTTTTGGAAAGAAGAGGTCAAGTTCCTGAGACATGTTGTGTCGAAGGAAGGAATAGGTGACCGCAGTTTAGGACTGGGAGCAACCTGGTTCGGTTACTGAAGTGAGGAGTTTCCTTGGCCTGACAGGTTACTATCGTTATTTCATTAGAGACTTTTCCAAGATAGTTAGACTATTATCTCAGCTCACTCAGAAGGATCTCAAGTTTGCTTGGAATGAGAAGGCAGAAGCAGCCTTTCAGGAACTGAAGGACAAGTTGATATCCATACCTATGCTAGTATTACCAGAGCAAGGGGGTCAAATATACGGTATACACCACGTCTCGTGTTGGTTTGGGTTGTATTCTGATGCAGAAGGATAGAGTGATTGCTTATGCCTCACGACAGTTGAGGAAGCACGAGGAAAACTACCCTACGCATGACTTAGAGTTAGCGGTCATCATCTTTGCATTAAAGCTCTGGAGACATTACCTCTATGGAGAGGAGTTCGAGCTCTTTTGCGACCATAAGAGCCTCAGATACATATTCACACAGAGAGACTTGAATATGAGGCAGCGACGGTGGATGGAAACCTTGAAGGACTTTAAGTTTGAGGTTTCCTACCATCTCGGCAAGGCCAACCTTGTGGCAGAAGCATCGAGCCGCAAGAAGACGATAATATTTACGGCTCCGCTGATGATCGTTGAATGGAACATGGTAGAGTTTGTGCAAGACTTTGAGTAGAATATTACGATAGAGGAACCAATCGAGAGCGTCGCACATATTCGTGTGCAGCCACTTATCGATGACCAAATCATAGTGGCTCAGGGGGAAGATGAATGGTTAGTAGAGTTGAGAAAGCAAACTACTGATGATGAAGACTTTGAATGGAGAGTTGGTATGGATGGGGGTTTACATTATCGTGGCTGCCTATGCGTCCCAAATATTCATAACTTAAGAAGGAAAGTTCTCGAAGTTGCTCACAATTTGAAGATGGCAATGCATCTTGGTAGTACGAAGATGTATCGAGATATGAAGCACTCGTACTGGTGGGACAACATGAAGACCCACATAACCGACTATGTATCCCATTGTCTCACATGCCAGCAGGTCAAGGCTGAACATTGCCGACCTCCTGGATTACTTTGGCACATGCCCATAGCTGAATAGAAATAAGATTTCATCTCTATAAATTTCATTTCAAGGTTATTAATGACGAGGAAGGGACATGACTCCATTTGGGTGATTGTGGACCGATTGACGAAATTGGCTTATTTTCTCCCTATTCAAGTTTTAAACTTAGTAGATGATTTGGCCTGGATGTACATCAAGGAGATAGTGCGTCTGCATGGAGTTCCTATGGAGATCGTGTCAGACTGAGACACGCGATTTACATCTATCTTTTGGACTCGTATCCAGGAAGCAATGGGTATGAAACTGAAGTTCAGTACTGCGTTCCACCCACAGACTGACAGGTAGACGGAATGGTTAAATCAGGTGTTGAAAGATATGTTACGCGCTTGTATGCTTGATTTCAAGGACAGTTGGGATGATTGTCTTCCTTATGCTGAGTTCGCTTATAACAACAGTTTTCAAGTGAGTATTGCATGGCTCCCTACGAAGCCTTGTATGGGCGCTCCTGTCAAGTGCCGCATTACTGGGCAGAAGTTGGCAAGAAGAGTCTGATTGACCCAGAGTTAGTACAGGCGACCTAAAAGAAGATCGACATTATCAGGCGTCGACTTCTGGTAGAGCACACAGAAGAGTTACGCCAATATGAGGCTGCGACCGCTAGAGTTTGAGGTCGGGGACCATGTATTCCTGAAGGTTTTCCCAATGAAAGGACTCCTCCAGTTTAGTAAGAAAGGGAAACTCACGTCGAGATTCATTGGCTCATTTCAGATATTAGACTGAGTGGGTGTGGTAGCGAACTGCCTTGCTTTGCCCACACCACTCGCAGGCATGCACAACATATTTCATGTATCAATGCTGAATAAATACATTCCTGACCCTTCCCACATTATCAAATGGGATTAGGTACAGATGAGTGAAGATGCTACTTATGTACTGCGACCGACGCGTATCCTAGACAGGAAGGAACAGGTGCTACGCAGTACGGTTATCCCGCTTGTGAAGGTACTGTGGCATCACACTGAGGAAGAGGCTATTTGGAAAATAGAAGCTGAAGTCCGCAAGAACTACCCATAGATTCTCGAGGAGTACGAAAAAGTACTAAAATTTGAGGATGAAATTTTTCTTTAAGGGGGGTAGATTATAACGTCTCGAAAAAATTTGTACAATGACCCGAGTACCACCTCAAGCAGAAGTCGCTAAGGACCGAATCCTTTAAAAATTAGATAAAAATTAATTAAGTACTAAGCTGAATTAATTGGTGAGTTAGTTCGAATCACTTTCTATATGAACTGCAAGACCCAAAACCAGCAGAATCGCTAGCTCTACGTTACTTAAAGACCTATGATCAATCTCAAAACCCAGTTGCTCTTGGGAGCATCTTGAAACTCCATATTGGACCTGTACTACACGTCAAAAATCCGATTAACGTGAAGCTATACCATTTCGGCCACCTTACTAGGCTTGACAACCATCTCGGGAATCAAGTCCAAATAGTATCCAAAAATGCATAACTTGAGCTCGGAGCGAAGTGTGTGAGGAACACGAATATCTTTAGAAAATGAGCTCAAACTAAAGTGAATTAGGTTGTTCACTTGCAAGCCAAATTTAAGGTTTTAGACTGTCAGATTCTGACCCAACTATACCCTTGGATTAGGAAAATTTCCCAACATATGTTAGTGTACTTGTGGCCCTGATCGAGTGACGATGGCCATTGAACTGAAACTGGTCCTCCACGGTCGATTTACAAATCTGATCTGACCAAAACTTTAACCTAGCATAGATCCATTGCAAGGGAACTTTCTCCAGACCGTATGCAGGAAATGGACCTCCAGATGATGTCCGTTGGCCCGAAACAGATGCCCTTTAGCTATAACCTAAGTATACCATGGCCCTGGGGCCATTTGAACCACTTCTGGGTCTATATAAGGGCCTTAACCAACCCCTCTCTCATTCCATACGAATTTCTTAAACCCTAGGAGAGAGAAGAGAGAAAAGAGAAGGAAAGAGTGAGGAGAAGTGAGAGAGAGTTGTGGTTTGTTGCTGGGATTCATTCCCGCCACTCCACGTGTTGGATTCCCTCTTTTGTGTCGCTATACCAACAATTTTGACTCCATTTTTGAGTAAGGAATCCTAACCCTAATCTATTTTAGGTATTTAAATAGGTAGATTGGTAAAATAGCCAACCTATTTCATGCTATAGGTAGTCGTTGTGACATAAACAAAAGCATAGTGTACGAGCCGAGTTCGTAATCGGCGTACCAACGAAAGGTGCGGACTATAAATGTTTAGGTTATGGTTTTCAAGGCTTTCAATGTCAGTTAATGATTTATGACTGACTTGATTGCTGTCACATGTGCCTAGATACGGTGTTTTTCGTGTATTACACATATATATGAACTATGTTGAATATAATGCATTGCATGTGTTTGTTGAAATGTTTGAATGAATATGGAATTATGAATTGTGCTTGCCATGATTGTTAATTGAGGATACATGATTTTTGTATGTGTGACAACTCTTTTGCGAAAGGAATTGCCATAATATATGTTATAACTAATTTATTACGTGTATGTTGTTGTGTGTAGTCTAAGTGTTTGATAAAATGTCTGAATGAACAATTGTTTAATGAAATATATTTATTAAAGGTGTTGAGATGAGATTCTCAATTACGTTAGCGTTATGAATAGATTCCTTCGTGTAATTTAAATTCAGCTATATGATTTATGTTATGAAATGCATATGTATGATGTTACGTTCACTATGTATTTTATAAAATGCTCAAATAATGCAATGATTGAATTGTTTATTCAATACTGTTATGACTACCATTTGTGAATGCTATTGCATTGAAGTGTGATTGGGACTAAGACGTAGTCCAGGTAATCGGTAATGGTTTCCAATCGAGTGGCAGAACTAGTTTCGCCACGACGGATACGTTTGATGAATCCAAGTCGTACGATGATTATCGACAGTGGTTAGGCCACGAGGAGTGCGTACACACTCTATGTCGATTAATTCAATGTGTGCTCGTACCAATCGAGCTTGTCAAGTAACCCGATTGGCCTAATGTATGTTCACCATGTATGGATGCAACTACTTGAATCTAAGGTACCAATTGCTACTGAAAAGCCTGTTTAACCTTGGTACCACGATCCGCTAAGACCTATGAGCCGGGCATAGTGGTATGGGACAGTGTGGTTAAGCTATTAGCCTACGGTGTGGTGACGAGCCTCCTCGTAGTGTCAATTGAGTATCCCAAACTCGTGAGTCGAATATGGTGGTATGGGACACTGTATTCGAGCTATTGGCTTACGCTAAGGTGACGAGCCTTTCCTGTAGTGACCTTGAGTATAAACTAGCCCTGCACCGAGGTGACAAGCCTCTCATAGCGACCTGAACTTTCCTGTCCACTGTTTTTAAATCAGGGGTGACTTTGCCCTATAACTTACCTATCGTATGTGATTAATTAGGATTGACGACCATAGATGGATCATCGTTTGGGTAAATTATATAAAGGGAGGTACCTTAGCTTCCCGATCGGGTTGTATAAATAAACCTAATTAAGTATTGGCTAACACGATGATGCACCGCATTGCATATGCTTTGGTGAGGAAGTGCACGTATCCGGAGTGGTGCATGCCACGATCGTGAGATAATGTCGCAGAGGGAGTGCAGGCGAGGGCATGCATCATTACAACTTATCATTCCTCCATTGACAAGAGTATTTAGGATATGATTGTTGTACCGCTTTATCATTACTGCTTGATTGAATTGATAACATGTTAACCTTTACCTTATAAGTCCACTGAGTTGATCTGTCACTCCCACTTTGGGACAGTATTTTAAAACACCAACCAGACTCTATCGTAGCTTCGGGTGTTGGCAATGCTTATGAGGTGGAGCCTGACTTCTATGATGACGAGGAGTTCCCCTATATGTAACTCTCTGGTGGGTCTACGTAGACCTAGAGTTGCGCCGACGGGATTGCAGGGATACAAATTAGTTGGACAGTACACTTGATCATTTTGTGATTTTTAGAACTATACACGTAATTATTCAACCTGGCGACATGTTCATACTCTAGAGACTTACAACCACTTATATGCTTTATATACTTATCACAGTCTTCCGCTTGTGTAATCAAATTGTCTCTAGAGTATGATATGCTGATTTAGTGTAATCCCATTCATGTTTAATGTACTAATACGGACAACATTTAACCATCATTATCTATGTTGTATAGTGATGCGTTGGAACTCGGGAGCTGTGCTTCTGCTCAACCCTCGATTTTCAGGGCATTACAAGCCCTCTCTCTCCCATAAACTCCAGTAGAGAGAGAGAGAGCAAGGGAGGAGAGAGAAGGGATTTTGGGGGTGAAATTGGTTATGGTGCTTGGGATTTAGGAATCCCAACACCTACACCTCCCTATTGCCAGAAAACGTCAACTCAAATCACCGTTGGAGAGAAATTCTGCCCATTCTAAGGTAAGATAGGGCTCTAAATCATGTTTCCCTTGATTTTATCTACATGCACGTGATTTACCCTTTTCTCCATGCAATGCAGGGCCCCGGTACATCGAGCTTGCAGACCCGGCCGCGCTAGGATGATCTCAGCGACTTCTGGTCAACAATAAGTGTGGACCATTACCTCTAGGTGGCCGATTATCGTGCCTAGCATAGGTTTAGTGAATGTGTGTAGTGCATTGTAAGTGCATGTGCTTAAATTTATTTGGGTTGTGTGAATGGGACTGTAGGGCTAGGACTTCTTAAAATTTTGAAAAAGGGATTTGGCCCGAGCATCCTCAATTGCATGGAATGCTGAATTGCTTGTTTAATTAGGATATGAACTTCAATTTCTTCAAGTAACATTGATCTGTTGATTTGACCTTGTTGCATGCCATGTATGTGTGGTGTTATGATAATGAATGTTGATAAATTTCCAAATTACTGAATTATTTTCATTCAATTCCCATTACATGGCTGTTTGGTGTAATTTATGCTGAAATTTGTGAAATTGAACTACTATGTATCGATGTATGGCTGTCCTTATGAATGTCTAGGTTGGAACATGTTAGACATGACCCATATGTTTGGTAGAAGTTCATGTGTTAATGTCCATGTACTGAATTTACTGATTTATGTCTATCATGTGTCAATTATCCCTAAAGTTGACAATACTTGTTGTGCATTGATGCATATACCCTTATGGATCGACCGATTACCCGGAATTACTTGGGCGATCACTTGTTGGACCTGGTCGTGAGTAAATCTAGCCTGATTACTTGAATTATAGGTTGTCAGCCATAGTTGGACTACATGAGACATCGTTCTCAGGCCGATTAGTTATGGTTCAACTTGTCGATATATATTAACAGACAAATCGGCCATCCTTATACGTTAATTATGTTTAATCACACCTGTATGAACCCGAAGTACCCTAAGACCTTTGCGCCTACTATTAACTATAATTTACGGCCCATAAGACTCATGAGCCAAGGATGGTGGTATGAGACACTATGCCCGTGTTGTCGGCCTATGCTGGGGTGACGAGCCTCCCCGTAGTGACCAGTGAGCACATAGACTCGTGAGTCGGGGATGGTGGTATGAGACACTGTGCCCGTGCTGTTAGTCTATACTGGGGTGACGACTCCCCATAGTCACCGTGAGTAGGATATTTAAGTCCCAATTGTCTTCGTCTGAGCTTAAGGATTTCGGGATTGATGACCCCATATGGGGCTAAGGATCGCGAGAGTCATATCACCACGACCCTTGAGTGGCGCGATCGAGTTTGGGCAATAACTCCACTAAGGGTATTCTGGTTTCCCCAACTTGCTGGACAAATGAACCTAATTAACCAACTGGGCTAACATACTTCATGACTTTGCATTATTATTATGGTAATTCAACAGTCGAGGTCAATGGAGGGACTGTTGGTCATTGCGAACGTTAGATGTCGTCGCTTGAGGGAGTGTTGGTGGTGAGGGGCATGCACCATATCATTAAACCATGCATTGCATTAACCAACAATATATAGGGTTCTATGATGTATGCTGTTAATTAAAGGTATCCTATGTATGATAATTTGTGTGGCCTATTGCTAATGGTACCATTGAGTTAGCTACTCACTCCCACTCTGAAACGGTGTTCTAAAACACCAACCAGAGTCTAGCATAGATGCAGGTACCCTAGAGCGAGACGTACTGGACAATGTCGATGTAGATGACGATGAGGAGCGGGTGTACTTCCAAACGTTTGATAGACCCTACTAGCGCAATGGATGACGCCGGGATTGGGCCAGAGCCCAAATCATTTTCGGGAGTGACATGTGGATGGGACAGGATCCTTAGATGATGATACTATGGATTATTGGGTTTATTTATGGATATTGAATTTATGTTGGAGAATTTATTTACTTTAGTAGCAGTTAGATCTTGTTTAATTGGTTTAATGTTAAGCATGCTTAGTTTAATTCTCCATTGCATACTAATACCTGATAATTACATGCATTCGTGACTCATTAGTGCATACGTGGCACTCGGGAATTCGGGAGCCGAGTTCCTACTCATCCCTTAAATTCTACTCGTCCCTTAAATTTCGGGGCGTTACAACTTGGTATCAGAGCATGGTTTGGATTAAACCGAGCCTAGGGTGACAGGTTTATTGTGACACACTTTAACTTAAGAGTGAGCGATTGAACTTAGAGACAGCACTAGGATCCTAAGATTCCGCCTACTAGCAAGACCGAACCTTGTAGGCTAGCCTAGGACTTCTGAGTTGAAGGATGTAGGCTATATGAAGTGACTTAGTCACTTCTAAAAGGGGATTAATGAAATTAGCCAACTCGATTGTAATACGTTAAAACTAAGCTGTATGAGTAACTCCCGAGACTGTGACGACCTAAATGTAGTACCCCAAAATTCAAGGACCGAGTAGCAACTCGGCTCCCGGATTCCCAAGTGCCACGTGTGTAATGATGAGTCACAAATGGATACAGTTAATAGGTATTAACAAGCAATGAAGAACTATGCTAAGCATGTTTAATACTAATTTTGTAAATGAGTTCGAAGTGCCACTAAACCAGATAAAATTCTATCATAAATCCATAACCATCATAAACAACCCAATAAATCCAAGTATCATCGTCCAGGGATCTAATCGCATATACATATCACACCCCAAAATGATCTGGGCTCTGGCCCAGTCCCGTCGTCATCCACCTCGCTAACAAGGGTCCGCCAAACTCCTGGTAGTACGCTAGCTCCTTATTGTCATCGGCACCGACATCGTCTAACGCGTGCTGCTCCAGGGTACCTGCATCTATATCGAATTCTAGTTGGTGTTTTAGAACACTGTCCCAGAGTGGGAGTGAATGATCAACTCAGTGGTACCATTAGCAATAGGCCAAACAAATTATCATGCATAGAATGCGTTTAATAAATAGCAAACAACATAAAACCCTAGATGCTATTGTTAATGCAAATACATGGTTATGATATGATGTATGCTCCTCACCACCAACACTCCCTCAAGCGACGACATCTCACATTCGCAATGATCAACACTCCCTCAATTTGCGACCTCGACTGCATAATCACCACAATAATAATGCAATGTCATGAAATATGTTAGCCTAATTGGTTAATTAAGTTCATTCATCCAGTAGGTTGGGGAAACCAGAATACCCTTAGTAGAGTTATTGCCCTAACCCGAACGCGCGGCTCAGGAGCCATGGTCATGCGACTCTTGCGACCCTTAGCCCTATATGGGTTCGTTAAACCTGAAAAGAAGTATAATCGACGTAAACAATTGAGACTTAAATTCCTACTCGCGGTCACTATGGGGAGGTCGTCACCCTAGTTCAGGTTGACAGCACGGGCACAGTGTCCCATACCATCGTCCCCAGCTCATGAGTCTAAGTGCTCAATGGACACTATGGAGAGGCTTGTCACCCCAGCATAGGTAGACAGCATGAGCACATGTCCCATACCACCATCCCCAACTCATTTGTCTTGTGGGCTGTACATAACAATTTGAAGTGGGCGCAATGGTCTTCGGGTACTTCGGGTTCATACAGGCATGAACAAACATGGTTAACGTAGAAGGATGGTCGACTAAAAGTCGATGTGCCCCAACGGGCAGAACCGTAACTAATCGACCTGAGAACACTGTCTCATGAAGTCCAACTACGGCCAACAACCTAAGGTTCAACTGTTCGGGACAAATTCACTCACAGACAGGTCCAACAAGGACTGCCCAAGGAATTCTAGGTAATTGGCCGATCCAAAGGGGAATATGCACATACACAAAAAACATGGAATTGTTGAATACATTTCACATATGGCAGACATGGTTTTTGTGAGACCAATGCATGGATAGTAACATATAACGTTTTACCTAAGATTACAGATTATAAGTGATATGTTCCAACCTTTTCATCACATGGACAATCATAAATGTTAAGACACTGGAGTTTATCTCCCATAGATCGACATGAAACATACAATTCAGCCATACATGGAATTATTAGACCAGTATCTTAACATTCAATCAAATTTCAACACCTCATGCCTTCACTCAAGCATAGTTAGTCATAAACCAGGACATCAACTACTATTTTTCAATTTACAGCAATCCAAGTCATCATGCTAAGTATAGTTAACTGCAAAACAGGGAACTCAACAACAACTAGCAACAAATTGAGGAAATTTAAGTAAATGCAATGTTCATGAGCATGCAAATGCGCAAATCACAAATTGGGATATTAGGGCCAAACCCTTTCCCAACATTTTGTTAATTTCTAGTCCATTAACCTAGATATGCAGTCCAAAAGAAGATTCAGCTACATACACTAACAATTCACCAATCACGTTTATTAAATCTATGTTAGGCGTGATAACTGGCCACCTAAAGGTAATGGTCTACTCCTATTCTTGGCCGAAGGTTGCTGAGATTGTCCTAGCAATGTCGGGGCCCTATATTGCATAGAACGGACAAAAATTCATATGCATGTTGCTACAAATTAGGGAAATGAGGTTTAAGATCCTAATTTACCTTAGATGGGTTGGGATTTCTCTCCAACTATGAGATGCGATGAAGTTTACCGGTAGAGGAGAGATGAGGGTGCCGAGATCTTCAAAATCGAGCACCAAGCTCACATCCACATCAAGGTGGGCCTTTTTCTCTCCTCCTCCCCTCTCTCTCTATCTCTCTCCCTCTCTTTCTCAGCTGCTGAGAAATGGGTTTTTAGAGAGAGGGCAGCTCTTTTATATGTCCAGAATTATTTCAGTTACCCCTGACGTTTTGGGTAATTCCCCAAGTATCCAAGTGGGGCCCATATCAGGTTATTAGAGCTACTTTAATGGACCCCTAGCCCATATGATTCATGGAACATGTGCCCCATGGCCCGATGAAGGGTTGGGCAAAGTTTGATCACAAACAGATGCAGAATTTTGCCGCAGCGGCCCGATTCGCAATCAACGGTCACCGTTATAAGATCAATGGCCAGATTTTATAGATAAGGGCCAGGAATTATTTCCAACCTTTGGCGTGAATTTAAAAGAGATTTGACGGCTAAAATACCCTGACTTGTTGACTCAAGCGGCAGGGCCAATTTGATTAAATTTCAGGATTTCCTTTCCCTAGGCCTAGTGATTCACGGTTTACAAGTGTCGGTAAGACAGCATGGTTCATCCATTTTTGGGCATCCTCTGGGCCCGGTGTCTACGTGGGACCACAAGCCTAGCGAGACCGAAGACCTGTCAAGGTTTCGGGATATTTGGTCATTCCTCGTTCCTTCCTCATACAATACATGGCCCATATGGGCAGTCGCTAAGTATAATGGGGCCATCTGGCTCTACGGACCGAGCTCAGCCTAGACATGGTTTGATTTAATCACATCAATAGGTAAATTTGACATTAATTAGTCCGTAATAGGCCCACACGTGTGATCAAATTATTCGATCCTGCTTTGGCTCGTACATGCGCCTCAGGACACTGTTCCCTTTTGGGGTAGGGCGTTGCAATCTACCACCCTTATAAATAAATTTCACTGTGAAAATTTCCACCTATTCATATTACTTGACTAGGTTGGGATAGTGTTTGCGAACTTCGGTTTCTTTCTCCCAAGTGGATTCTTCTTCTCCGTGGTGCATCCATAATACCTTCACTAATGGGATCACTTTATTTCGCAGCACTTGCTCCTTCTTGTCCAGAATCTTGGTGGGCTTAAGAATATATATGGCGTTGTCCTTAAGTTCCACATCTCCCATCAGATAATATGTGAAGGGTCTGAAATGTACTTCTTAAGCATGGAGACATGAAACACATTATGTACGCCGGCGAGGGGAGTAGGCAAGGCCAGACGATATGCAATCGGCCCTATCCGATCCAAGATCTGAAATGGGCCGATATATTGCGGGTTAGGTTTCCACTTCTTACCAAAACACAGAACTCCCTTCATTGGTGAAATTTTCAAAAATACATGGTCTCCTGCTTTGAACTCCAAATCTCTTCGTCTTATATCCGTATAACTCTTCTATCTGCTCTGGGCCGTCAAAAAGCATCGTCTGATAATTTCAATCTTTTCAGTAGTCGTTTGCACTAAATCAGGCCCCAACAACCTTTTCTTGCCAACTTCAGCCCAACAATGTGGAGCTCAACACAGGCGCCCATATAAGGCCTTGTAAGGCGCCATGCCGATGCTAGCTTGGAAGCTATTGTTGTAGGCAAACTTGGCGTAAGGGAGGCATTCATCCCAACTGTCTAAGAAATCCAATGCACATGCTCTCAAGATATCTTCTAGTATTCAGTTCACCCATTCCATCGGTCCATCAGTCTGTGGCTGGAAAGCGGTGCTGAACTTCAACTTAACTCTCATGGCTTCCTGCATTCGGGTCCAGAACATCGAGGTGAATCGTGTGTCCCGGTCTGACACAATTTCTAAAGGGACGCCATGGAGCCGAACTATTTCCTTAACATATAACCTGGGTAAGTTGTCGGCGGAGTATGAAGCTTAGATAGGGAGAAAGTGAGCCGATTTAGTCAACCGGTTGATGATCACCCAAATTGAATCATGCCTTTTCTTTTTTCTAGGCAAACTCGAAATAAAATTCGTAGAAATGTAGTCCCATTTCCATTCAGCAAGTGGCATGGGCTATAGGAGACCTGGCGGTCGACAATGCTCGTCCTTGACTTACTGACATGTAAGGTACTGAGATACAAAGCCAGCTATCTCTCTCTTCATGTTATCCCACCAGTAATTGTGCTTGAGGTCCCGGTACATCTTGGTTCTTCCAAGGTGCATGGCTAGCTTAGAATTATGGGCCTCAACTAGCAGTGCTTCTTTTAGCTTAGGATGGTCTGAGACACAAAGGCGGCCCTGAAAGTGCAAGCCTCCATCAATGCCAATTCTCCATTCAGAATCGCTTCAGACGGCTGTGAGTTCTCTCATCTTTAGCAATAATTCATCACCCCTTTAAGCCTCAATGATCCGACTGTCGATCATAGGTTGGGCATGAATATGTGTAACGACTTCATATAGTTTTTCTATTTTCAATTTCAGCTCAAAGTCTCGCACAAACTCTATCATATTCCATTCTTATACCATCAAGGAGCCGTAAACTCTATAGTCTTCTTTCAGCTCAAAGCATTTGCCACCAGGTTGGTTTTTCCAGGATGGTAAGAAACCTTGAATTTAAAATCCTTTAAGGTCTCCATCTAGCAGCTTTGCCTCATGTTAAGATCTCTCTGGGTGAAGATATATTTGAGGCTCTTGTGGTCACAAAAGATCTCAAATTCTTCCCCATAAAGATAATGTCTCCATAATTTCAAGGCAAATATGACAGCAACCAATTCTAAATCATGAGTTGGGTAATTTTCTTCATGCATCCTCAACTGTCGAGAAGCATAAGCAATACTCGGTCCTTTTACATAAGGATGCAACCTAACCCCACACGTGATGCATCAGTGAAATTGGTATACTTGACCCCTTACTCAGGTAGAACGAGCATTGGGGTCGAGGTTAACCTTTCCTTTAACTCCTTGAAGGCTTCTTCCGCCTTCTCATTCCAGGAAAAATTGAGGTCTTTCTTGGTAAGTTGGGATAAAGGTCGGGCGATTTTTGAAAAATCTTTAATGAACCGGCGGTAGTATCCCACCAAGCCCAAGAAGCTCTTCACTTCTGTGATTGAGCTCGTCGCTTCCAATCTTGTATCACCACTACCTTGGCCAAGTCCACAGAGATGCCTTCTCTAGAACCACGTGGCCTAAGAATTTGACTTCTTCTTTTCAGAAGTCACACTTCCAGAAATGCGCATACAGCTTGTTTCGTTTGAGCATTTCTAGGACTATTCGTAGATGTTCTTCATGTTCCTTGTGACTCTTGGAATATATCAGAATGTCATCCATGAACACGATGATAAACCGATATAAAAAAGGTCTAAAGACTCTGTTCATTAGGTCCATGAACACAGCTGACGCATTTGTGAGTCCAAAAGGCATGACCAAGTACTCAAATGCCCAAAGCTAGTCCTAAACGCCATCTTCGGAACATCTTCATCTCTAATCCGTAGTTTGTGGTACCCGGATTGCTTGTCGATCTTTGAGAAGTACCGAGCACCTCTCAATTGGTCGAATATATCATTGATTCAAGGCAAAGGGTATTTGTTCTTTATGGTGACCTGATTCAGCCTTCGGTAATCAATGCATAATCATAGGGAGCCATCCTTCTTTCTTACGACGACGACTGGGGCTCCCCATGGGGACACATTGGGTCAGATGAAACCTGCATCCAATAGTCCGTCAATTTGAACTCGGAGCTCCTCCATTTCATACGGAGGCATCCGATAGGTTGGGAGAGAAATGGGCGTAGTGCCCAACATTAGATCAATGGTGAAGTCAATCTCCCTCTAGGGAGGGAGTCCTGGAATGTTCTTAAACACATTAACGAAGTCGCTCACTATGGCGTGAATATGTGAAATCTCTTCACAGCCTTTTACTAGAGATGCATAACAGAGGACTCGTTGTAGGTAGCTGACCTGAACTGTAAATGTGAAAGGAGACCTATCATCTTCATATATTGTCACTGTTTGGTCCTCGCAGTCGATCTCGACTCTCATTGCGGAGAACCAATTCATACCCAGAATTATGACATATTGGAACACCTTCATGACTATGAGATCCACGAGTATCCTTTTCTTCCCAAGTCTATGGGACAACGTCGACAGACGGATGTAGCTTCGGTGAAGAATCCGGCTGCTGCTATAATTCTTACTCTAGATATGGGAGCAGTTGGTAGTCCTAAACTCTTAACAATTGTGGATGATATAAGTGAAGTTGTGGACCTAGTGTCCACAAGAAGAAAAACAGGGGTACCTTGAACATGGGCCATAATCTCAAATGTTGTAGGAGTAGTCGTGGCTACATCAACACCCTCAGCTATTTTAGCGTGAACCTGGGCTTGCTAAGGTTGGTTGGGCTGATGTGTAGGTCGAGGAGGCGGCATAATCTGAGGGGCCAGTGACCTACGTACCTACTGAGATGGGCTCGTGGCACGTTGAGAGGGAGCCGGCGATGCTAGTTACAGTGGGCGGCTCATACACTATGTGGGGTACATATTTGTGATCTCTCATCCTCAAAAAGCAGTAGGCCTCTGAATGGCCTAGCTTCTGGCAATACCCGCACACACGATCGAGACGGGCGTATTTGGGTGGAAGAGGCATGTGTCGGGGAGGTGGAATGGGTGGTACTCTTCTTCTTTATGAGGATGAGGATTGTCCCCCAGCTCTTCCTCGGGACTCAGCTTGTATACGTGCCCGAGAAACCCTTTCGCCATCTTGCTCCGACCGCAGGGACATTTATACCAATTCTACATAAGTCCAAATATTCGCACAACACATTTTAATGCGAATCCCGGCTCTCAATCCCTCGGCAAAGCGCCTCATATGGGTTTCTTCATCGGCTATAATCCTTGGGGTGTATCGAGATAGTTCGGTAAACCGGTTCTCATACTCGGCCACCGACATACCTCCTTGCTAGAGGCACAAAAAATCATTCTCCTTCTCTATCCGATACATACATGGAAAGTACTTCTAGAAGAACTGTGTCTCGAAGTCCTCCCAGGTCCATATAAAACTTTCAAGGACGGTCCTCAACACACTATCCCACCAAATGTCAGCCACCTTCTCGAACAAGTAGGATATCAATTCCACCTGTTCAGCTTCTGAGCAATGAAGAGGCAGGATCACCTTTATGACCCAGTTTAGCCAGCTCTTGGCCTCCTCGGGTCTGTGAGTGTCGGTAAATGTGGGTGGTCTTAGCCTTCGAAAGCACTTGAAAAGATTGTACGGTACGGCTGACGTCCTAGCTTGTCTAGGCGATGGTGCATTCATATGGTGGGCCATAGCTCCCACCAAAGTGTGCAGTGACTGTTGTTGTTGTTGCATCGCTTGTAACATTTGCTCCATAATGCCCCAGACAGGGTTAGTCCAGTACGTAGTGGTCTCGCTTTGGTTTGGGGGTGCCTCTGGAAGTTTGTTCGGTATCTCATTGTCCATATCAAGTTGACTGGCTCTGCCTTGATTATCAGGTAGTTCATTTGGGGTGAGTCGCTCATGATCGTCTCTCCCGCCCAGGGCTAGGCGGACAAGAGGGTTGTCACCTTGGGGTCTCATCATCGTAAAAGACAGTTTCTCAACACTTAGATACTAAATATCCACAGACGTAGTGTGCAATCTTCACGGAGTTAGAGCAATATCACACGTGTATCATTATTTCTCCAAACACTCCACACATTACTAAAACAAAAACAGCTTCATGCATTTCATTAAACAAAATTTGTCACTGTTACATGTGCTAAGGCATTACATGTACAATGACATAAGATGCAAGACTACTTGACTGAACACAGAAACTTTAAAACAGGTAAAACAAAGGCAACTAAACTGAGCCTATCCAAGGCTATTACAAAAAGAGAGACAAACACATCCCAACACTTCTATTCCTTCGATTCTAGTGATGGTGGAGGTGCTCCCTTGTCTAGCATGCAGCACAAGATCTCCTTTAGTATACGAGACATCTTCTTCAGCTTCTTCCTCGTACTCTCCTGAGTTTCCTCTATCTTGGCCAGGCGGGCGTCAAGGGTAACCCGGTCTTGGCACTCAGCATGAGTTGCAAGATGCTCCCAGTCAGAGTCCTGGGGCTTAATTTCTTCTTCCTGCTCTTCATCCTCACTTTCTTCTTCCTCTTTAGTCTCTTCTTCAATCTCATCCCCAAGTTCTTCCAGTCGGGCCATTCGCTGCTTAGGGCCCATCTTCATGCTGTTAAGAGTGTTTTCATCGATGAATCGGATGGGGGCGAGATGGTTAATCTACTGCTTGAACCTATAACTATGGGCAATCATGCAGGACAGCAAGGTTCATCCATTTCTGGGCTTGGCATTCGCGTGGGACCACAAGCCCAGAAAGACCCAAGACCTGTCAAGGTTTCAGGATTTTTGGTCCTTCCTTGTAAGATACATGGCCCATATAGGCAGTCACCAAGTATAGTGGGGCCATCTGGATATACGGCTCGAGCTTAGCCCAGACACGAATTGACTTAATCACATCAATAGGTAAATTTGACACTAATTAGTCCATAATAGGCCCAAACGTGTGATCGAAATATCCGATCCTGCTTCGGCTCATACGTGCGCCTCAGGACATTGTTCCCTTTTGGGGCGGGGTATTACAGTAAACATTCGAACTTAAGGGTTCAACATAACATGAATTCCCTTTAAATTCCCAACCCAATTGAGACAGAAAGTCTCTATATTAGCCTGAAGTACTTTAGGCCTGCCTAGATCGTCAATTGTAGGATTTTTGAGGCCCAAAAGAAAAATGGACCTAACAGTGTAGTAAGATGATCCTTGGACCGCGATTAATGGGCCCTACCAATGGGGGGCCTAACAAATGCATTTAGAGGGACCCGAGGGGTCCCACAGATCATGAGAGAGGACCCAGGGTGGCAGCCGGCCACCACCAAAAACTCCAGAGGGTGACGGCGGCACCACCACTTCGGCAGTGCACCATCATTGGCTCTAGAGGACGGTACCGTGCTGCCGCTGGTCCGACTATGTGGGGTCCCTCCCACATGTGGGGGTCCCCTTAGCTCGTCCCTACCTCCCTTTAAAGCCTAAAACTACCCTCTCCAACCCTTTTCTACACTTTAACCCTCTCCTAAACCCTTCCTCACTCCCAAATCTCCAATTTCAAGCTCCTAGGTTCATCTTCTTCCTTGCATGCTTCATCCCTAACCCACTTTCAATCCCAATCATCCTAAATCTTCCTTCCATTCCCTTATTCTCACTCATTTGAGCACAAAACCCTCCTTTTGTTTCCTACAACTCCCATTCCTTCAAATCCATTCCATCCCCAAAGTATTCTCACCCCTATGGCTTTCTTTGAGATGGTGACCTCCATTTTCTCCATCTCCATGCTCCTTTCTCTTATGAGGAAGAATCGGGTGGCCTTAGGTGAAGCTGGGCCGAGCCGAGAGAGAAGATCTAAGAAGAAGCTGAGCTCTGGTGCAGGCCCAAGCACTGAAAGGAGGTCAAAATGGGATCTTGATCCCCAAATCCCGTTAGAAAGCTTTCTACCATCGGGCATTGACCACGGTAAGTTCCGACATCGTAAGATTGTATTCGAGGTCCACGTAGACGAGAGGTTATTTGGTGAGCATCCACTGTTGGACCAACTTCTCAAGAACGGATGGGGTCCGATGTTTGAAGGGAAATCTCATGCTAGTGAAGATCTCATACGGACCTTTTATGCGCACATGAGGAACCCATCCCTCGGCCCTCTCGAATTTGTTATTCCTCTAGGTAGATAGGAGGCCAGGATTAATGTCAACATCATTGCATGTATCCTTGGGGTGGAGCACAGTACCGTCCATGCTAGTGAAAGTAACCTTGCAGCGAGGCGAGAGAGAGACTGCCACATGCGCTTCTTGTACAGTCGACTGGTCGAGTGGAGGTGAGAAAATAGCCTCAAGCCAGTGAACATGATCCCCGACTACCACTTACTCTACCACATATGCACATATAATGTGTATCCAAGGTCGAGCAACCGTACGGAGTGCACTAGGCTTATGATGGACTTCCTCTACCGAGTGGGACTAGGAGAAAAAATTTTCCTGCCTACTCTTGTGCTGACTCAGATTATGAAGGCGACGTAATCCATCCATGAGAACCAGTCTCTACCATTTGGCCAACTGATCTGTAAGATTGCCCATAATTATGGTTACAGGCAGCATGTGGACCGTCTCATCCCAATCAGACTGATTGATAAGAGCACTCTCAACAATATGAAGATGGGCCCTAGACAACGTATGACCCGACTATAAGAGCTTGGGGATGAGATAGAAGAAGAGAGTGAAGAGGAAGAGGAGAGTGAAGCTGAAGAAGAGGAAGAGGGTGAGGCCTGGGACACTGACTGTGAGCCTCCCACCAACCGTAACAGGCGCCAGAGTCAAGATGCACTCAACTCCCGCCTAGCCAAGATCGAAGAAAATCAAGAAAATATGAGGAAGAAGCTGAAGAGGATGTCCTGCACACTGAAGGAACTCCTGTGCTGCATGAAGGATAAGGGAGCACCTCTGCCTTCACCGGAGTCAGAGGAGTAGGAGTATAGGGATGTGGTTGTCTTCTTTTTGTAATAGCCTTAGAAGGGCTAAGTTTGGTTATTTTGGCTTATAGACTTTGAAGGTTTCTTGTTTAATCAGTAGTCATGCTTGTTCTGAAATTGTACAAGTAATGCCTTAACATATGTAATAGTGACAATTTTGCTTAATGAAATGCATGAAGTTTCTTTTACTTAAGTAATGTGTTGGATGCTTGGATAATTAATAACACTCGTGTGATATTGCAATAACTTTATGAATACATTGTACACTGTTTCCATGGGTATTTTTGTATTAAAATGTTGCGAAACTACTTTCCAAGATGATGAGACCCTAAGGTGATAGCTGCCTTATCCGCCTGGCCCTGGGTGAGTGAATCACCGCAAATGAACTACCAGTTAGCCAGGGCAGAGCCAGTCAACTTGATGTAGAAAATGATATACCGGGCTAACTCCCAGAGGGACCACCAACTCAAGGCGAGATACCAGGTCGCTCCATCCATGGGCACCATGGAACAAATGTTACACATTATGCAGTAGTAGCAACAGTCACTACACACTTTGGTGGGGGCTATGGCTAACCATATGAATACATCGTCACCTGATTGAGTCAAGACGTCAGCCGCTCCTTATAATCTCTTTGAGTGCTTTCAAAGGCTGAGACCACCCACATTTGCCGACACTCATAGACCTGAGGAGACCAATAGCTGGCTAAATTGGGTCATTAAGGCAATCCGGCCCCTTCATTGCATCGAAGCAGAACAGGTGGAATTGATCTCCTACCTGTTCGAGAATGAAGCTGATGTGTGGTGGGATAGTGTGTTGTGAACAGTCCCCGCCAACTTTGTCTGGACTTGGGAGGACTTCGAAATGTGATTCTTCCAGAAATACTTCCCTCGCACATATCGGATAGAGAGAGAATGAATTTTGTGCCTCCAACAAGGAGGAATGTCGGTGGCCGAATATAAAAATCAGTTCACCGAGTTATCCCACTACACCCCTCGAATTGTTGCCGATGAAGAAACCCACATAAGGCATTTTGCTAAGGGGCGGAGGGCCGGAATCCGCACTAACATGTGTTGTGCAAATATTCAGACCTATGTTGAGCTGGTAGAAATGTCCCTACAGTCAAAGTAAGATGGCGAAAGAGTCTCTCAAGTGCGCATCTAAGCTGAATCACGGGGGACTTCTGGGGGACAGTCTTCTTCCTCCTCAAGAAGAAGGGCGTAACCAAGTCCGCCTCCTCAGCATACTCCTCCTCTACCGGCATACGCCCGACCTGATCATATCTATGGGTATTGTAGAAAGTTGGGACATTCGGAGGCTTATTTCTTTTCAAAGATGAGGGACCACGGTTATGCACTCCCATAGTGCATGAGTCATCCACCGCAACAAGCATTGCTAACTCCCCCTCAACGAGCCACGGGCCCAACTCAACAGTTCATAGGTCACCGGCACCCCAAACTAGGCCTCCGCCTCGACCTACACATCAACCTAATAGGCCGCAACAAGCCCATGTTCATGCCTTAACCGTTAAAGGTGCGGATGCAGCCACAATCATACCGATAGCATTTGAAGTCACCGCTCATGTTTAAGGTATCCCTGGCTTTCTTCTCGTGGACACTAGGTCCACAATGTCACTCATATCACATACAACCGCCAAGAATCTGAGGTTACTGACTATCTCATGTCAGGAGTTAGGATCATAGTAGCAACCGGAACCTTCACTAAAGCTACGTCCATCTGTCAAGGTTGCCCCACTAATTTGGGAAACAAGAGAATTCGTATGGACCTTATAGTCACAAAGGTCTTCCACTATGACGTGATCCTGGGTATGAACTGGCTCTCCACAATGAGAGCCGAGATCGATTATGAGGACTGGATGGTGACAATCTATGAAGAAGGTGGCTCTCCTTTTACGTTTCCAGTTCAGGTTAGCAATCCACAATGAGTCCTCTGTTATGTGTCATTAGTAGAGGGTGATGAAGAAATTTCATTTACGTACACACCCGTGGTCAAGGACTACGTCGATGTATTCAAGTAATTGCCGGGACTCCCTCCCCGGCGGGAGATTAATTTCACCATAGAATTGGTGCTAGGTACTGCGCCCATTTCTCTTCCAACCTACCAAATGCCTCCATGTGAAATGAAGGAACTTCATATTTAGATAGATGATTTGCTGGACTTGGGTTTCATTCGACCTAGTGTATCGCCCTGGGGAGCCCTAGTTGTGTTCGTAAGAAAGAAGGTTGAATCAAGTCACTGTGAATAATAAATATCCAATACCTCAAATTGATGACCTATTCGATCAACTGAGAGGTGCCCAGTACTTCTCGAAGATCAATTTGCAATCCGGGTACCATCAACTTCGAGTTAGAGAAGAGGACATACCAAAAATGGCATTTAGAACTAGCTTTGGGCATTATGAGTTCTTGGTCATACCTTTCGGACTCACAAATGCACCAGCTATGTTCATGGATATGATGAACTGAGTTTTCAGACCTTTTCTATACCGGTTTGTCGTCGTGTTCATTGATTACATCCTAATATACTCCAAAAGTCGTATGGAACATGAAGGACATTTACGAGCAGTTTTGAAAATGCTCAAGCGAAACAAGTTTTATGATAAATTTCAGAAGGACGACTTTTGGAAAGAGGAAGTCAAGTTCTTAGGCCACGTAGTGTCCAAGGAAGGCATCTCAATGGACCTAGCCAAGGTAGCGGCAATATAAGATTGGAAGTGACCGAGCTCAGTTACAGAAGTTAGGAGCTTCTTGGGATTGGTGGGATATTACTATCGGTTTATCAAGGATTTTTCTAAAATCGCCCGACCTCTGTCCCAGCTCACCAGGAAGGACCTCAAGTTAGCCTGGAATGAAAAGGCGGAAGCGGTCTTCCTCAAATTGAAAGAGAAATTGACCTCGGATCCAGTACTCATTCTACCTGAGCAAGGGGTCAAGTACACCATCTACACGGATGCTTCCCATGTAGGGTTGGGATGCGTCCTTATGCATAATGATAGAGTAATTGCCTATGCCTCACGACAGTTGAGGAAGCATGAAGTGAATTACCCTACACATGATCTTGAATTTGCTGCAGTCATTTTGCCTTGAAGTTATGGAGACACTATTTCTACGGAGAAGAATTTAAGCTCTTTTGCAATCATAAGAGCCTCAAATACATCTTCACCCAGAGAGACTTAAACATGAGGCAACGCCGTTGGATGGAGACCTTAATTTCAAATTCAAGGTTTCTTACCATCTTAGTAAAGCCAACCTGGTGGCGGACGCATTGAGCCGGAAGAAGACTGTCGAGTTTGCGGCACCATTGATGATGAAAGAGTGGAGTATGATAGAGTGTGTACAGGACTTCAAGATGAAATTGAAAATAGAAGAGTCATATGAAGTCGTTGCACATGTTCATGCCCAACCAATGATTGACAGTCAGATCATCATGGCCCAAAGGGGCAATGAATTGTTAAGAAAAATGAGGTAACTTGCAGCGATCCAAAGTGATTCTGAATGGGGAATCGACACTGATGGAGGTTTACACTTTCAAGGCCGCCTTTGTGTCCCAGACCATCTTGACCTGAAAGAAGCGCTACTAGCTGAGGCCCATAACTCTAAGCTAGCCATGCACCCCAGAAGTACCAAAATGTACTGGGACCTTAAGCGAAATTACTGGTGGGACAACATGAAAAGAGACCGATGACTTAACCAGGTTATACATTAAAGAAATAGTTCAGCTTCATGGTGTTCCTTTGGAAATTGTGTCGAACTGGGAAACACGATTCACTCGATGTTCTGGACCTAAATACAAGAGGCCATGGAAGTTAAGTTGAAATTCAACACTCCCTTCCACCCACAGACAGATGTGTAGACTGAACGAGTGAATCAAATATTAGAAGATATGCTGAGAGTGTGTGCATTGGATTTCTCGGACAGTTGGAAAGAGTGTCTCCCCTATGTCATTTCGCCTACAACAATTGCTTCCAAACTATCATCGGCATGGCACCTTACAAGGCCTTATATGAGTGCCATGTCAAGCTCCACATTGTTGGGCTGAAATTGGTGAGAGAAGCTTATTGGGGCCTGACTTAGTGCAGACAACCACTGAGAAGATTGAAATTATTAGGCGATGCCTTTTGATGGCCTAGAGCAGACAAAAGAGCTATGCAGACACAAGACGAATGGATTTGGAATTTGAAGCAAGAGACCATGTGTTCTTGAAAATCTCGCCAATAAAGGGAGTTCTATGTTTTAATAAGAAGGGGAAACTTGCCCCGCAATATATTGGCCCTTTCCAGATCTTGGATCATATAGGATCGGCTGCATATCGTTTGGTTTTACCCACTCCCCTCGTCAGTGTACATAATGTCTTTCATGTCTCCATGCTTAAGAAATATATCCTCGACCCTTCACACATCATCCGATGGGAGCACCTAGAACTCAAGGACAATGCCATGTATATTCTTAAACCTACTCGAATCTTGGAAAAGAAGGAACAAGTGTTGCGAAACAGGGTAATCACGCTAATAAAAGTGTTATGGACGCATCAGGGGGAAGAAGAAGCCACTTGGGAAACCAAAGCCAAAGTTTACAAACACTATCCCAGCCTACTCAAGCAATATGAACAGGTACAAATTTTGAGGATGAAATTTATTTATAAGGGGGGTAGATTGTAACACCCTGTCCAAATATGAACAGTGTCCTGAGGATCCCACTTGCGAATTAGCGCAGGACCGTATAAATTAATTACATGTGTGAATAGATTTCCAGTAAATTAATCTGGATCAAGCCACTAATGGGATGTTAATCCAACTATGTTCGGGCCGAGCACGGGCCGTAGAACCAGTCAGCCCAATAGCCTTAGCAACTGCCTGTGCGAGCTGTGCACCACCCGGGGTAGGACCAAAATCCCTAAAATTCGTGGAGGCCTGGGGCCTCACTAGACTTGAGGTCCATGGAGGATGTCAGGCTCAATTGATGCCCAGAAATGGTCAAATTGTGCCATCCAGTCAGTACTTGCCATTCGCAAGTCGCCCCACTTAAAACACAAGTAGCTGAATTTTTAAAACAATTAACCCTATGTCTTAAGCCAGCAATTTTGGGCATTTTATCCATCAGATCTCTTCTAAAGTTACACTGAAGGCCAGAAATAATTCCCTGCACTCGCTCACAAAATCTGACCATTGATCGAGGGACAGTAATCATTGATCGCAAATCGGGCCATTGCGGCAAAACCCGCATCCATTAATGATTAAACTTTACCCAACCCTTCATTGGGCCAGGGAGCATGTGTTCTATGAATCAGATGGGCCATTGGTCCATCAGGAAAGCCCCAATAATAAAAAATGGGCCCACAGGGCCATTGAAGGAATTTCACCAAACTATGGGGCCAACTGAAATAAATCTGGACATATAAATATCCAACCCTCTCTCTCACTCCCATAAACGCCAGCAGAGAAAGAGAGAGCAAGGGAGGAGAGAGAAAAGGGATTTTGGGGGTGAAATTGGTTGTGGTGCTTGGGACTTGGGAATCCCCGCACCTACACCTCCTTATTGCCGGAAAACGTTGACTCAAATCGCCGTTTGAGCGAAATTCCGCCCAATCTAAGGTAAGATAGGGCTCTAAATCAAGTTTCCTTTGATTCTAACTATATTCATGTGATTTACCCTCTACTCCATGCAATGCAAGGCCCCAACACATCGAGCTTGCGGACTTGGCGGCGCTAGGATGATCTTAGCAACTTCCGATCAACAATAGGTGTGGACCATTACCTTTAGGTGGCTGATTATCATGCCTAGCATAGGTTTAGTGAATGTGTAAGGTGCATTATAAGTGCATGTGCTGAAATTTCGTTGGATTCCCTGAATGGGACTTTAGGGCTAGGGCTTCTTAAAATTTCGGAAAAGGGATTTGGCCCGAGCATCCCCAACTGCATGGAAAGTTGAATTGCATGTTTAATTAGGATATGAACTTTAATTTCTTCATGTAACATTGATCTGTTGATTTGACCTTGTTGCATGCCATGCATGTGTGGTGTTGTGGTAATGAATGTTGATAAATTTCTAAATCGCTGAATTATTTTCATTCAATTCCCATTACGTGGCCGTTTGATGCAATTTATGCTGAAATTTGTGAAATTAAACTACTATGTATCGTTGTATGGCTGTCCTTATGAATGTCTAGGTTGAAACATGTTAGACATGACGCGTATGTTTGGTGGAATTTCATATGTTGTTGTCCATGTACTGAATTTACTAATTTATATCTGTCATGTGTGAATTGTCCCCAAAGTTGACAATACTTATTGTGCATTGATGCATATACCCTTATGGATCAGCCAATTACCTGGAATTACTTGGGCGATCTCTTGTTGGACCTACTCGCGAGTAAATCTAGCTCGATTAGCTGAACTGTAGGTTGTTGGTCATAGTTGGACTACACGAGACATCGTTCTCAGGCCGATTAGTTATGGTTCAGCTTATCGAGGTATATTAACTCACAAATTGGCCATCCTTGTATGTTAACCATGTTTCATCATGCTTGTATCAACCCGAAGTACCCTAAGACATTTGCGCCCACTATTAACTATAATTTATGGTCCACAAGACTTATGAGCTGGGGATGGTGGTATGGGACATTATGCCTGTGTTGTCGGCCTACGCTGGGGTGACGATCCTCCCTGTAGTGACCAGTGAGCACATGGACTCGTGAGCCAGTGACAGTGGTATGGGACACTGTGTCCGTGCTGTCAGCTTGTACTGGGGTGACGACCTCCCCATAGTACCCGCGAGTAGGACATTTAAGTCCCAATTGTCTTCGTCTAAGCTTAAGGATTTCGGGATTGACGACCCCATATGGGGCTAAGGATCGCGAAAGTCATATGACCACAGCCTTTGAGCTGGGCGATCGGGTTTGGGCAATAACTCCACTAAGGGTATTCCAGTTTTCTGAACTTGCTGGACGAATGAACCTAATTAACCAAATGGGCTAACATGTTTCATGACACTGCATTATTATTATGGCGATTCGGCAGTCGAGGTCACAACTGAGAGAGTGTTGGTCATTGCGAACGTTAGATGTCGTCGCTTAAGGGAGTCTTGGTGGTGAAGGGCATGCACCATATCATTAAACCATGCATTGCATTAACCAACATTATTTAGGGTTCTATGATGTATGTTGTTCATTAAATGTATTCTATGCATGATAATTTGTGTGACATATTGCTAATGGTACCACTGAGTTAGCAACTCACTCACACTGTAGGACGGTGTTCTAAAACACCAACCAGAATCTGGCATAGATGCAGGTACCCTGGAGTGGGATGGGCTGGATGATGTTGGTGTAGACGACGATGAGGAGCAGGTATATTTCCAGATGTTTGGCAGACCCTACTAGCGCGATGGACGACGACAGGATTGGGCCAGAGCCCAAATCATTTTAGGGAGTGACGTGTGGATGGGACAGGATCCCTAGATGATGATACTATGGATTATTGGGTTTATTTATGGATATTGGATTTATGTTGGAGAATTTATTTACTTTACTAACACTTATATCCTGTTTAATTGGTTTAATGTTAAGCATGCTTAGTTTAATTCTCCATTGCCTACTAATCTTGATAATTACATGCATTCGTGACTCATCGGTGCATATGTGACACTCAGGAATTCGGGAGCCGAGTTCCTACTCGGCCCTTGAATTTCGGGGCATTACAGCATCACATGCTCAAGCTTAAGTTCAAGCTTAAAGCTCAAGTTCAAGCTCAAGTACATTTGCTCAAGCTTAAGTCTCAAGTCACTATTTCAAGACATAAGTTCGAGACACACGTTCAAACTTCATGTGCTTCAAAGTGACCTATCTACCAAAGCGACCGATGGTTCGATTTCAATACTTATATTTAAGGTATACATGACCCTAGAAAGATCTTAGGATTAGGTCATTAGCATTGCATGTTTAATTTGGGCCATATTACCTATTTTAGGCTTTGCTTCGACTAGCCCTAATCATTTTTCGACTAGTCCAGGCACTAGCTTAACCAATCCACGGTTTTTCTCAACCAGTCCAGAATTTTACTCAAAAATTGAATAAGGTTGTTTGGTCTTCAACTAGTCGAGTACGTTGCTCGACTAGTCATGGAGACCTACTCGGCCAGTCGAGCGGGGCTTGACTCAAAGTCCAACAATGCAACTTTTATTCACTCGACCAGCCGAACTGGCCACTCGACCAGCCGAGAGAGCCACTCAACTAGTCAAGAATCTATTTTATCCGATCGCGCCAGGAAATTTAAATTTTGGTTTTTCTACGACCAGTCGAGCCGAACCTTAAACTAGTCAAGGAAACCGAATTGCAGCCTATAAGTTGAGGACATTTCTCAGATTTTATCATTCATTCCAAGCCAATCCAAGTCATCACTCTGAGAGATTAGTCCTCACTATTGTGAAGCTATTTGAGGTATTATAAATAATTTTAATAGCTTTTTGGTTTTTTAATTTCTTGATCTCTTGATTCCATTTTACTTAATATAAATGGGATTTTGATTTAACCCATTATGAGATCCAAGAAATTAAATCCAAGTAGCCTAAGGTTAAATTTAATTTAAAATTCAACTAAACCTAAAACCCCTTCTTCTATGAGATTGAACATTGAACATCTTCATCTACAAAGAAATAGTTGTACCGGCTACATCGAAGATCTTTCGTCAGATAAGTATATTTCATTTATTACATTGTGGTTTGTAGGATTGCCAGAAAATCTTTCATTTTGGTTTTGACTGAGATAGCCAGAAAATCTTAATGTGTGGGGTTTTTAATTGTGATGGCCCATTGAAAACACAATTGTAAAGGTTTTAAGGTGAACCTTGGAAAACCTTCTTTCCTAGTGAAAGTCGATATCCCGTGGGTTATAGATATTGGGAGTGGAGTAGGGTGGCTGTTTGAGAATAGTTGGTGTACACCCGAACCACTATAATTCTCGGAGTTTGGATGATGATGATGATGATGTATGTGATGTACTGAATGTTGTATTTATTTTCATGTACATGTGGTGAATGTTGTAATAGCCTGATTCATTTCCTTTGCCTCTATATCAGTTTGAGTTTTTGATATTTACCAACATTTTAAAAATCAGGTTGTCCTACCATAAGCCATTGGTTTTTGGTGTAAGGTTATCTTTAGAACAACGTTTGTATCAACCTCTCAATACTTGTGCATTTGAGGTTTTTTTTTAATTTCTGCTATTTGTGTTATCTTTTCATATTTTATTTTTATTTGGCACAGTCCTATTCACCCCCCTCCCCCCTTAGGACTTGGGGCTCGCACTTTTCAAGCGGTATCAAAGCCTAATAGCTCATTCCATAGGATTAATTTCCTCAGTTAAGTGATCTCGAGCTACTAATATGTCAAATTTTGATATCCTCTCTATTACTTGGCCACCACCATTTGATGGCTCTAATTATGCATATTGGAAAGCCAGGATGAGGATCTTTTTGAGGTCCATCGATGAGAGTGTGTGGCAAGCCATAGTGACTAGATGGAACCCACATACGTCTGAAGTTCTTGGCACCAATGGAACTAAGACTGTTAAAGAAACACCATATTATATGTGGTCTACTCTTCAGAAAAATGAAAGTAGTGCCATTGTCAAAACTTTAAATGCAATCACTTGTGCACTATCACCAGATGAGTTCAAAAGAATTATATCTTGTGATACTGCAAAACAAGCCTGGGATATCTTAGAAATGACAAACAAGGGTATGACTATTGTAAAAAAGTCAAAACTTCAAATCCTCACCACTAGGTTTGAGGAAATACGTATGGAAGAAAGTGAATCATTCATGAACTTCCATACTAAACTGAATGACATAGTTAACTCAATGTGGGGTCTTGGAGATAGCATCCCAGAAAGTAAAGTTTGTGCAAAGATACTGTGCTCGCTTCCTAAGAGAGTCAATTACATGGTGACAGCCATTCAGGAACTTCGAGACACGGATAATATGAGGGTGGAAGAGCCTGTTGGTTCCCTACAAACCTATGAGTTGAATTTCAAGGCTCCTAAAGGTAAGTCTATGGCCCTTAAATCATCTAAATTTATTTCTCAAGATAATAATAGTAATTTTGATTATGAAAATTCCAAGGATGATATTGCCTTATTAGCTAAGAAGTTTTATAAGATTTTTAAAAGCAAAAGGAGAGTTGATTTTCAAAAACTCTCTGAGAAGAAATAGCGTAAAACTAAAAATTAGAAATCATTAAAAGACAACCAATGCTTCAACTGCCATGAATACGGGCATTTAGCAAACAAGTGTTTAAAAAGGGACAAATCAAAGAAGAAAGCCATGCTGGCCACATAGAATGAATCGTCCTACTCTGAAGCCTCTTCTGAGTTGGATGATTCAAAACTTGAATCTACTAGTGAGGTTAAGGCCTTAATGACTCTATCCAGAGTCACTTCAACAAATAGTTCTGATACATCAGAATATGAAAATCTGAGGAGTGACCCTGAAAATGAAGACGATCTTCAGGATGCCTACAATGCCCTATAAAGGGAGAGTTGTAAGATTGTTGTCAAACTTAAACTTCAAAAAGAAAAGTTTCTAAAATTAAAAGAGGATTTTGAAAACTTAGTTTTAGAAAAATCACATATTTTTGATTGTTTTGAAAAAAGTAAATGTGATTTAGACTTCAAAACATCTCAACTTGAAATCCTAAAATTAAAAAATGAGAAACTAAAACTGGAAGTCTCTTCCCTCTTGAGTTCAAAGGATACTTGGAGGTATGCCCAGGGAGACTCTAAACTAGAAAAATTACTAAACGGATCAAGAAAGTGTGGTGATAGATTGGGTCTGGGCTATGATAAAAACATGCCTCTGAAAAATAAGATTACAACTCCTAAGTTTGTTAAAGGAGAGTCCTCTAACTCAAAGGGGGAAAGCTTGAATCAAAATAGTTTTAAAAATTCTAAAACTTTTCAAGCTACCAAACCTAATATCAATGATATCAACCTTAGAAATCAGAATTATAACCCCTTAGTTGAGAAGATTGTCGATTTGCTTAAGGAGCTTCTGAAATCTAACTTAAATGTGAGAGTAAATAACAATTTCAAGTGAAGGAAAACCAACAGCGGTTACTCTAGACACTTGACAGGTGATAGAGATTTGTTAACCAACTTCAAAGAAATGACTAATGGGTTAGTCACATTTGGTGATGGGAGCAATTGCAAAATAATTGGCCAAGGTACGGTTTAACTTTTCAATATACCTCCTTTTGAAAATGTTTTATTCGTAGAAGGTCTTAAGTGTAATCTTTTAAGCGTTTTACAAATCTGCGATAATAAATACAGTGTCAAATTCATTAATCAAGGATGTGAGATCTCTAATGAGAAAGGTTGTATGATATTGAATGGTCGAAGAACATCTGAAAATTGTTATATTATAAGTGATTCTAGCTTGTCTAAATTATCATCTTACATGGTCCAAACCAATGAGACCGAATTATGGCATAAACGACTTGGACATGTAAAGTACCGAAATCTATATAGACTGAGCAAAGCCGATCTAATAAGAGGTCTACCCAAATTGAAGAAAATGGACAAAATTTGTGGCGAATGTCAAATCGGGAAAAAAACAAGGAGTAGTCACAAGAAAGCGAACTCCTTTGCCACATATAAACCCCTTAAACTCCTCCATATGGATCTTGTTGCACCAACTAGAATGGAGAGTCGAGGTAGAAAGAAATACTTTATAGTAATTGTGGATGACTTTACCAGATACACATGGGTAGCTTTCATGAGAGAGAAGTCTAAAACTCTCGATAAAGTGAAAAAGATACTTAAGTGTATCCAAACTGAAAAGGAAACGAATATCTCTAAAATACAAAGTGACCATGGATCGAAATTTGAGAATAGCAATTTTGAGAAGTTCTGCAGTGTTCACGGAATATTGCATGAATTTTTTACACCTAAGACATCTTAACAAAATGGTGTTGTTGAAAGGAGAAACTGCTTGCTTCAAGAAATGGCTAATGTAATGTTGAATAGCATGAAATTACCTAAAAATTTATGGGCTGAAGTTGTAAACACTACATGATATATAATAAATCGTGTTTATATCAGAAAATCAAAAGATAAAACAACTTATGAATAGTGATTTAATAAGAAGCCGACAGTTAAATACTTTCAAGTTTTTGGCAGTAAGTGTTATATTTTGCGTGACCGCGAAAATTTAGGGAAGTTCGATACTAAAAGCGACGAAGGGATTTTCTTAGGGTATGCCCTACATAGTAGAGAGTATCGAGTTCTCAATAAGAGAACAGGTGTTATTCAGGAGTCCATAAATGTGGTTATTGATGATCACCTGAATACACCAACCACAAGTTCAGAAGATGATGAAGTCAATATAATTAAGAAACCTGACTCCTCATCTAGTCAAATCATCACTGAACTTAGATCAATTAAAGATCACCCTACTGATCAAATACTAGGTAACCCTCTCACTGGTGTGCGTACACAAAACACAATTAGAAAACATATGTAAATATGTGTGTTTTACTTCCCAAATTGAGCTGGCTAATGTAAAAGAGGCACTTGTTGATGAAAACTGGATAGTAGCCATGCAAGATGAACTAAATCAATTCATTAAAAGTGATGTGTGGTACTTGGTTATTAGACTAGCTGATAAACATATCATTGGAACCAAGTGGATCTTTAAAAATAAAACTGATGAGTTAGGGAATATAATTAGAAACAACATAAAACTGGTTGTACAAGGGTACACATAGATAGAAGGGATTGATTATATTGAAACCTTTGCCCCAGTAGCTCGTCATGAATCCATCAGATTATTCATATCCATTGCATGTATCAAAAAGTTTAAAAATTTTCAAATGGATGTCAAAAGTGCTGTTTTGAATGGTGATTTACATGAAGAAGTTTATGTAGAACAACCAAAGGGTTTTGAAGACCCTAAACACACTAATCATGTGTATCACTTAAAAAAGGCACTCTATGGTTTAAAACAAGCTCCCAGTGTATGGTACGAGAAACTGACTAAGTTTGTACTAAGTCATAACTTCGTTATGGGGAGTGTTGATAAAGCTTTGTTTGTTAAGAAAAATAATGCACACATACTTATAGTGCAGATATATGTTGATGACATTATCTATGGCTCTACTTGTTCTAACTTGTCTACTGAGTTTGCAAAGTTGATGAAGTCCAAGTTTGAAATGAGCATGGTTGGAGAACTGAATTACTTCTTAGGTCTACATGTGAAACAACTTAAAGACGATATTTCCATTTCTCAAACCAAGTATGCTCTAAACTTGGTTAAGAAATTTGAATTTGAGAGTCGTAAGAACTTTGATACTCCTATGAGTACAACACTTAGGCTTTTTAAAGATGCATCAGGTAAGAGCATAGATCCTCGGTTGTATCACAGTATGATTGGTAGTTTGTTATATTTAAGTACGAGTTGACCAGATATTGCATTCAGCGTAAGTATCTGTGCAAGATATCAATCAGATCCTAAGGAATGACACCTGATTGCTGTCAAGAGGATTATTAGGTATGTTGCAAGTACAGTTAATTTAGGTCTATGGTATCCACATGATACTAATGTTCAATTAGTTGGATACTCGGATGCTGACTGGGCTGAAAATATAGACGATAGAAAATCCACTAGCAGTGGTTGCTTTTATGTTGGGAACTATTCAGTTTCCTGGCATAGCAAGAAATAGTGTTCCGTATCCATATCCACAGATGAGGCTGAATATATCGCAGCCGAAAATGCCTGTACTCAGCTTATGTTGATGAAAAGAATGTTAAACGATTACAACATTACACAAGACACAATGATTCTATATTGCGATAACTCTAGTGCAATCAATATCTCTAAGAATCCCATCCAGCATTCCCATACCAAACATATTGACATTCGGTATCACTATATTAGGGAATTAGTGGAAGAAAAAGTTATTTCATTAGATTATGTGCAGACTGAAAATCAACTTGCTAACATATTCATTTAACCACTTGACAGAAACAGATTTTCTAAATTAAAAATGGATATTGGTATGTGCACATGTTTGTATTTTTGTATATTTTTTTGTAATTTATTTTTGTTTTAAAAGTATAAAAATATGCAATTTTTTTGTCCTCTCATGACCAGTCAAGCACATATTAGACCAATCATGGCACGACCGGTCGAGCATGTACTCGATCAGTCGTGGTGCGCAGGCCTACACCCCTTTTTAAGGTGAAAAGTTTCTTTTTCTCCAAAATCTCAACTTCCTCTCTCGGCCCTTCTCTGACCCGTCAAACCCACCTTCGATTACTACTTGATATGTGCATCATTTTCACTTTCCTTTAAAATTTGGGTTCTTTGATTGTCATTTGGCTTGATTCTTGCCTTTATTTCAAGTTTCCTTTGATTTTCTTAGAGTATTAGGAAAAACTCTGTTGGGTTTGAAACCCTTAAATCCTTTCTTGCATTTTCTTGTTTACTCTTGCAATGGAAGGTAGACCGAAGAAGAAACCTACTAGAGCATTTTCTTCTCATTCCATTTCGGTGCGTACTCTTCGACCACCTGAACAGGACCCGGAATATGTGTAGGATATCCGTCACCGCAACATAATTGTTGAGTGAACTGTCAATGCAAACCATCTTGTTCAATTCAACATTATTCCCCTCCTTATTGTTATAGGATGGGATAAGATTCTGAATTGGGGCGAACCAGCATACCGCTCCATTGCACAAGCAATGTATGCGTGCATAGGTGATGTATCTATTAAAGATTTGGCCTTCATTATCATGTTTAGAGAAGGTTCATATAAAGAATCGTCGCTTAATTTCTGGGTTGATGGATATTCAAGTGAATGATGAAGGCATTCCTATTCCGACATTGGCCGAAAGATTAAATAAGTCAAAAAAATGCTTATTAACCAGAAATTTATGCAACATGGACTTAAAATGGAGTTTTGGGAATGCGCTTCAAGCCAACCAGATGTTTCCTAGATATAGAGTATTACATTGCATCTTTATTTCCAATGTTTACCATAGATCTGGTAACAAGGCCTAATGACCACCTTTATGGTACGTATTCTTCATTCTATCGTGTCTAGCATTCTTGTGTGTCTTTCTTCGTTAATTTGTTATTTCATTATCCAATTTTGACTTCATCTAGGGCATGGTGATATTTCATTCGCTTATTTAATGACCACCCTTGCTTTACACTACTCTATGGTCATGCCTCCTAGAGAAGCTCCTACTTCTCATCTTCCATTCAATAATTTAAATATCAACAAGATGAATTTAAAGTTAGCACCTGGTCAGATAGATAAGGTTATTTGAGAAGTTAGAGAAGATGTTGGAGAGGAAGATATGCTACCAACTGACGTTGATATGGAAGATATTTTTAATGAATTGGAATCTGATGACGTTGAGGTTGATCCTGATTTTCAGCCTTCTGATTTTGATGAGCGCCTTCGCTCACTGGAAGAGAAGTTGGATGGATTGACAATATCCAATGCAAATCAGATGAAATATATGCGTAAGTATGTTGGACGCATAATGTAACACCCTGAATTTCGAGGGTCGAGCTGTAACGCCCTGAATTTCGGGGGTCAAGCAAAGCTCAACTCCCGAGATCCAATGCATCACTTATGCAACGTAGATAATGATGATTAAATATTGTCCATATTAGTGTATTTAAACATGTGTGAGATTATACTAAATCAGCATATCATACTCTGGAGTTAATGTAATTAGGCAAGCGGAAGATTGAGATAGATATAAAAAGTATATAAGTGTTTCATAACCTTCAGAGTAAGAGTATGTTACTAGCCTGAATATATACAAGTATGGTTTTAGAATAGACAAAATATCAAAATCTAAAGCGTTCAACTAATCCATAAGTCCCTCTAATCCCATCAAATCAGCACGAGGTCTACTTAGACCCGCTTAAGGGCTGAACCTAGGAGAATTCTTCCTCCAGGTCTACAAAGTCCAACCCCGTCACATAGACTTCATCGTCACCTACATCTAAACCAGATTCTGGGTGGTGTTTTAAAACACCGTCCCAGGGTAGGAATGAGTGGCCAACTTAGTGGTACTATAAGGTAAAGGTTAACATGTTATCAATTCAATCAAGTAGTAATGATAAAGCAATATAACAAGCATTTCCTAACTACTCTTGTTAATGCAGGAATGATATGCAGTAATGATGCATGCCCTCGCCTGCACTCCCTCAGCGACTTCATCTTATGATCCGCATGGCAAACTCCCTAAATGTGCGCTTCCTCACCAAAGCGCATGCAATGCAATGCATGGTCGTGTTAACCAAGTAATTGATTAGGCTTATTTATACAACAGATTTGGGAAGCTAAGGTACCTCCCTTTATATCATTAACCCAAGGGAAGGATCCATCTAGGGTCGTCAATCCTAGTCAATTACATATGATGGCAAGTTATAGGGAAACATCACCCCTAATGAAAAATAGTAGATAGGCAAGTTCAAAAGTTTATACTTGAGGTCACTCCATCAACGCCCTACTAACTGGAGCGCTATTTTCGAAGGGGATTCGGATCAAACGGTTCACCCCAACCCACGCTGGGACCACAGCCAGGCAGCATCGGTGTAGGCTGACAGCTCGATTACAGTGTCTCATACACCACCATATTTGGCTCACGAGTTTGGGTTGCTCACTGGTCACTGCTGGGAGGCTCGTCACCTCAACGTAGGCCGATAGCTCGACCACGGTGTCCCATACACCACCGTGCCTGACTCATGAGTCATAGCGGATCGTGGTACCATGGTTGAAATGTGCTTCTACATTGGTAAGTGGTACCTTAGATTCAAGCAGTAGCGTCCATACAAGGTAAACAACAATAGGCCAATCGGTTTATTAGACAAGTTCGACTGGTACGTGTGTACGCTGAATTAATCAATACGAAGCGCATAAGCACTCCAAGAACCAAACCACTGTCGACAATCATCGTACGACTTAGATTCACCGAACGCATCAAATGTGGCATGACTAATTCGACCACTCAAAAAGGAATTGTTACCGATTGCCTAGACTACATAGTAGTCCCAATCATACTCAAATGCATCATGTGGATAATCATAAAGGCATGTAACAAACAAACCAAGAATAACACTCATTTGAGCATTTTTTCAACATATTGAACATACTACAGAACATTTCAATTCATCCATAAATTGCGTAGTTGAAATTAAGATTACAAGAAGGAAATTATACATATAGATAAGGTAATTGAGAATTTTATCTCAATAACCTTATTAAATACAATTCATCAAACAATCTCATTCAGACATTTTATCAAACACTTAGCTTACACATTACCAAATACATAGACTATATTTGTTATGTCATAAACAATAGCAATTTCCTACACATCATATGCTATAACGCATATAACAAACATGGATCTTAGATTAGAAATCATAACAAGCGCAAATCATAATTCCAAGTTCATTCAAACATTTCAACAAATACATGGAATGCATATTTGTTCAACATAGTTCATACATGTGTAACATATGGAAATCATCGTAACTAAGATCAAATGACAGTAATCAAGTCAGACATAAATCATTAGCTGACATTGAAAGCCTTGAAAACTATAACATAAATGTTTATAGTCCGTACCTTTCGTCGAAATACCTGATTTGAACTCGTTCCAACACAATGTTCCCGAAAATGGAATGACGGTACCTATACAATGAAATAGGTTACCTATTTCATCGTTTATTCTATTTAGATTTTTAAACCAAGATTAGGGTTAGGATTTTTTACCCAAATCGAAGTTGGAACGGCTCATGTAGCAATGGTGGGGAGGCGATTCGGTACGTGGGGTAGTGGGAGTGAATCCCAGCAACGATCTCCCAAACTCTCAGTCTACTCCTCACTCTTTCTCCTCTTTTGTCTCTTCTCTTACCTAGGGTTTGAGAAATTCGTATGTAATAAGAAAGGGGTGGTTAAAGGTCCTTATATAGGCCCAGAAGCGATGTCAATGGCCCCACGGCCATGATGTACTTGAGTTATAGCCAAAGGGCAACTGTTTCTGATGAATGAGGCTCATCTAGAGGTCCATTACCTATTTATGTCACGGAGTAAGTTCCCTGACAATGGATCTAGGCCAGGTTATGATTTCAGTACGATCGGATTAGTGGATCAACCGTGGAGGACTCGTATCAGATCAACGGTCGTTGTCACTTGATCAGGGCCACAAGTATATGGATAAAAGCAGGAAAATTTTTCTGATCCATGGGTGAAGTTTGGTCAGAATCTGACAGTCTGAAGTCTTCAATTTTGCTCGCATGTGAACGGTCCAATTCACTTAAGTTTTGTTTCACTTTTTAAAGATATTCACATTTCTCACACACTTCAGTGAAGGCTCAAGTTATGTATTTTTGGATACTATTTGGGTTTAATTCCCATAATGGTTGTTAAGCCCACTAAGGCAGTTATAACCCTATAGTTTCGCGGTCATCGGACTTTCGATGTGCAGTCCAGGTCCGATACGAAGTTTCAATGTGCTCCCGAGAGCAACGACTTTTGAAATTTCTCCTAGGTTTTTAAGTAGTATTGAGTCAGTGATTTTGATAGTTTTGGGTCTTTTCATTTGTATAGATAGTGGTTCAAGTTAAATCCAACAATTATTTAGTTTAGTAGTTAACCAAATTCCGCCCTAATTATGATAGAATAAGGTCCTAGGATAGTTCTATATCCCTTTTTGGTACTTTTAATTAGTATATTATTGTAATTATTTTTTTAATAGTTTTTTATTAAGTCTACTTTATCTCCACCAAATTTCGTGTTCTAGAAAAATTCTAAAAATTCTGAAAGTAGCAGCTGCCCGAACTAATAATTTTTTGACAGTTGTCACATCAACCTAGATTTAATTATATTAAAATTTTTATTTTATTTTTTAACTTATTTTTATATAAAACTATACTTATCAAGCTTCAATCAGGCTTTTGAATCACCTAAATCGGAGTTATATCGAAGGAAATATGACTTTTTGAAGTCGGTTGAAATGTGCAGAAAATTGAAGCGAGGGTCCACCGAAATTCGTTGACCGGGCGGTGGCGCTGCGCCCCGCTATGTTGTCTGGTGGTGGTTTGCCATATGAATTTTGAAATGTGTGTATTTTATAAATTGGAAGGAGTTATTTGACGTGCAATATATGATTTTGGGGTAGGAGAAACTTCTCTATCCAAATAACATATTTATTTTGTTATATTTCACAATTTTAATGATCAAAAACCCATTTTATTTATATATTTACTATTTATAGTAAATTTTAGTTTAAGTATTGTTCTTCATCATTTAAACTTTAGTATTAGTGTCTAATATGAAAGTACTTAGAAAATTTTGAAGAACAAGGTGGTGAAAGGTGAGATTTTGAAGGAAATAGGTTGAAAGGAGATTTGAGACTTTGGGATTAAGTTTTTGAGAAGTCAATAAGGTGTTATGATAGACCCATTGCCCAAGGACATCTAACTCCAAGTTAGTAAAAATTCGGGGTGTTACAATCTACCTCCCTTAAAAAATAATTTCGTCCCCGAAATTGGTTAAGGCTTCTATTGGGTTCGCATTCAACAAGCACATTTGTGGATACACTGACCTCAGATATTGTAATTTAGCTCGTACCCATTGTTAGGCTTATTCTTTAATATGAATTGGTTTAACACTTGAACGCTAATTATTTTCCTTCAATGACTTCATTATTAACATTCTAAGGAAGATTCAAATCTTATTTAGTGACTTATCCTTACGTACAGCCTGGATCAATTTCCTTCGATCTTAGGCCAGTAGGGCAGGGGCCCACCACACTTCCGCTGTGCCACTTTGATCAAATGGATGTATAGACCGACTTAACTAGATTAGGCTCAAAATGTTCTACACCCCTTAAAATTATTTCTACTCTCAAGGCTCAAGAATCTATGTCCCAATTCGTATGTCGGAACAAGGTGTAATATAGGACCTATCCTTGACATGAAATGGGAAACGATCTCTCAATACATTCGTCTTCCTTTCATCGATAATGTATACTATGACATTGGTACCTATTGTTATAAAAAGGAGTTAAAAATGATGGATGTTGTGATTAATTACAGGGACGGGTGTGAGTCTGTGGCAAGATACCTAATTCTACCAAAGAATGACTTTTATTACGGTCCCGACTTACCTTCTTTAATCATGTCTAGTTTAATACTATAAAATAATCTATACATTATTAGTACATAAGGAATTTAGACAAAATAGGTAAACGAGCAAACTATCTTCCTAACTTCATATGCACAATATGTATGTCAGAATAGTCTGTGCTTCGGGACCTAATTCCTAACTTTTTGTTGCCCATTCGAGAAATTTCTTGTGCCTACAAAAAAAATATCCCTATTGGCTATATCTTCTTAACACTTCTCTAAGGAGAAGTAATAAACTTTTGGTTGTAAGTGGTCGGGCCAACACGGAAAGAAAGTTGTGTAGTGGGTCTGAGTCGGATACATAGGCCTTCTGCCTAGCTATGATAGAAATTTGTCGTATCAGTTCTTAATCCTAGTTGATCCCGATTTTCTGCTTGATCAGATCATTGAGTTTAATGGTAACTACTAGGATTAAGAACTCGATTCAAACCGTGAATACTTTGCTTATATATAGTTTCTCTACTCCGTGTTCTCGATTGTAATAAGTTCTTGAGAAGGCAATTCTAAAGGGTGTGTTAATTTGACCTAATGTTCAATTCGAGGGATATATAAGTTTTCTCTGAATGTGAATAGTTTCTAATCAAAACAACTTTCCAAAGAGTTATTAAAGAAGCCTATAAGTATCGAGGGGATCCAACGAGGGAATGGGGTCTTAATCCAACCTAATTAAGCCAACTAACTAAGTCTATCTTTCAATTATCTTAACATAATCAGTCTTTTACATTCCTTAGTATAACCAGTAGCCTAGTCTTAATTTAGGAGTAGTGGTAATCCAATAGTTGTAATCCAAAGTCTACGCTCATACGCTAGGTGATTTCATACCATTTCTAATACAAGAAATTATTTTATCGATAAGGGTCAAAAGTTGTCTGATTGGAATTGAGGTGCCCAAACTTGAATTTAGCTGCACTCAAGCACTTCACATATGGCCATACCAGCTAAGGAGGTCATAGGGTTCACATTATTAATTTATTGGATTTCCTATACTGTCAGATCTTTTGAAATCTAGAAGTACCAACTCTAGGTCCAAAACTCTAAATGTCCCAACATTTGGAGGTTGTGAAGGTTACGGGAACAAAAATGTGGGTTTTGTGCTCAAATGAGGGGGATATAAGGAAGGTGGAGAGTTGTAAGGAGTAGTTTTTGGGTAATGGTGGTGGATGGGTGTAAGATGCAGAAGAAGATGGAAGCTTGAGTGAATAGAAGTGGGGATGTGATATAGAAATGGGGTTTTGGAAAGTTTTGAGTTGTTTAGAGGGTCAGGAGGGCTGAAATGGACAAAGGGGGCAAAGGGGGGTCAAACGGAGTGGTCCCATACGTGGAACAGGGCCCCACACATGTGGGTGAGGGTGGTGGGCCGCTGGAACCGCGGGCCCACCGCAGCCCGCTGGAAGTGGGCGCCGCGCGCCGTGGTCCTCTGGACTGGTGGTGGTGGCCTCCCCCTCCCGGGGCTCTGAAAACATGCGGGGGACCACTTGGGTTGCACCGAAAATTGGGCTTTGGGCCCCTACGTCTGTGTGATGTATTTCCTCAGTCCATTTCGCACATATTCACACCTTTTGGCGTGTTTCAAGCTTGGAGATTCACCAACTAATAGCTTAAACCCGTCGATTGATGGTCTAGAAAGGAATTGAGATCATTTCACATGATCTGAGTGCATACGGGATACATTTCAACTGTCAATCTCGCCCGTCGGTGAAATTTGGGATTCTAATATGGTTTCTAGATTCCATCGCCCCCTTCCTAAATCAGAGTCCATCAAAGTGCATCGTGTTACCGATAACCCAAGTCCAATTTAATCCAAATCATGCTCTAATACCATCTTGTAACACTGTTAATTTCGAGGGTTGAGCAAAGCTCAACTCCCGAGATCCAATGCATCACTTATGCAACATAGATAATGATGATTAAATTTGTCCATATTAATGCATTTAAACATGAGAGGAATTATACTAAGTCAGCATATCATACTCCAGATTTAATGTAATTAGGCAAGTGGAAGACTGAGATAGATATATAAAGTATATAAGTGTTTCACAACCTCCAGAGTATGAGTATGTTACCAGGCCGAATATATACATGTATAGTTTCAGAATAGACAAAATATCAGAATGTAAAGCGTTCAACTAATCCATAAGTCCCTCTAATCCTGTCGAATTAGCACGAGGTCTACTTAGACCCGTCTGAGGGCTAAACGTAGGAGAATTCTTCCTCCAGGTCTACAAAGTCCAACCCCGTCACATAGACTTTATCATCACCTGTATCTAAACCAGAGTCTGGGTAGTGTTTTAAAACACCGTCCTAAGGTGGGAATGAGTGACCAACTTAGCGGTATTATAAGGCAAAGGTTAACATGTTATCAATTCAATCAAGCAGTAATGATAAAGTAATACAATAAGCATTTCCTAACTACTCTTGTTAATGTAGGAATGATTTGCAGTAATGATGCATGCCCTCGCCTGCACTCCATTAGCGACTTCATCTTACGATCGCACATGGCAAACTCTCTAAACGTGCGCTTCCTCACCAAAGCACATGCAATGTGGTGCATGGCCGTGTTAGCCAAGTAATTTATTAGGCTTATTCATACAACAGATTTGGAAAGCTAAGGTACCTCCCTTTATATCATTAATCCAAGTGAAGGATCCATCTAGGGTTATCAATCCTAGTCAATCACATACGATAGGCAAGTTATATGACAACATCACCCCCAATGAAAAGCAATGGATAGGCAAGTTCAAAAGTTTATACTCGAGGTCACTCCACCAACGCCCTACCAACTGGAGCGCTATTTTTGAAGGAGATCTGGATCAAACGGTTCACCCAAACCCACACTGGGACCGCAGCCAGGCTGCGCCGGTGTAGGCCGACAGCTCGATTACAGTATCCCATACACCACCATATTGGCTCACAAGTTTGGGTTGCTCACTGGTCATTACGGGGAGACTCGTCACCCCAGCGTAAGCCGACAGCTCGACCACGGTGTCCCTTACACCACCGTTCCCGGCTCATGAGTCTTAGCGGATCGTGGTACCATGGTTGAAAAGGGCTTTTACATTGGTAAGTGGTACCTTAGATTTAAGCGGTAACGTCCATATAAGGTAAACACACAATAAGTCAATCGGTTTATTAGACAAGTTCGACTGGTACGAGCGTATGCTGAATTAATCGACATGGAGCACATAAGTACTCCACGTAGCCTAACCACTGTCGATAATCATCGTACGACTCGGATCCACCGAACGCATCAAATGTGGGGAGACTAATTCGGCCACTCAAACAAGAATTATTACCGATTGCCTGGACTACTAATAGTCCCAATCATACTCAAATGCAACATGTGGAGACATGTGAGAATCATATAGGCATTTAACAAATAATCTAAGTACAACACTCATTTGAGCATTTTATCAACATATTGAACATACTACCGAACATTTCAATTCATCCATAAATTGCATAGTTGAAATTAAGATTACAAGAAGGAAATTATATATATAGATAAGGTAATTGAGAATTCTATCTCAACACCCTTATTAAATACAATTCATCAAACAATATCTCATTTAGGCATTTTATCAAACACTTAGCCTACACATTACCAAATACATAGACTAGATTAGTTATGTCATGAACAATAGCAATTTCCTACACAGCATAAGCTATAACGCATATAAAAAACATGGATCTTAGATTAGAAATCATAACAAGCACAAATCATAATTCCAAGTTCACTCAAACATTTCAACAAACACATGGAATGCATATTTATTCAACATAGTTCATACATATGTAACATATGGAAATCGTCGTAACTAAGATTATATGGCAGCAAATCAAGTCAGACAAAAATCATTAGCTGACATTAAAAGCCTTGAAAACCATAACCTAAATGTTTATAGTCCGCACCTTTCATCAGAATACCCGATTTGAACTCAATTCCAACACAACATTCCCGAAAATGGAATGGCGGTACCTATACGATGAAATAGGTTAGCTATTTTGCCATTTATTCTATTTAGATTTCTAAAATAAGATTAGGGTTTGGATTTCTTAAATCAAAGTTGGAACGGCTCGTGTAACGATGGTGGGGAGGTGATTCGGTACGTGGAGTAGTGGGAGTGAATCCCAGCAACGATCTCCCGAACTCTCACTCTACTCGTCACTCTTTTCTCCTCTTTTCTCTCTTCTCTCACCTAGGATTTGAGAAATTTGTATGGAATGAGAAAGGGGCGGTTTAAGGTCCTTATATAGGCCCAGAAGCGATGTCAATGGCCCCAGGGCCATGATGTACTTGAGTTATAGCCAAAGGGCGGCTGTTTCTAACGAATAGGACTCATCTAGAGGTCCATTATTTGTTTATGTCATGGAGTAAGTTCCCTGACAATGGATCTAGGCCAGGTTATGATTTCAATATGATCGAATTAGTGGATCGACCGTGGAGGACTCGTATCAGATCAACGGTCGTTATCACTTGATCAGGGCCACAAGTATATGGATAAAAGCAGAAAAATTTCCTTGATCCATGGGTGAAGTTTGGTCAGAATCTGATGGTCTGAAGTCTTCAATTTCGCTCGCATGTGAACGGTCCAATTCACTTAAGTTTTGGTTCACTTTCTAAAGATATTCACGTTTCTCACACACTTCAGTGAAGGCTCAAGTTGTGCATTTTTTAATATTATTTATGCTCGATTCCCACAATGGTTGTTAAGCCCACTAAGGCGGTCATAACCCTATAGTTTCGCGGTCATCAGACTTTTGACATGCGGTCCAGGTCCGATACGAAGTTTCAATGTGCTCCCGAGAGAAACTGGCTTTTGGGATTTCTCCTAGGTTTTTAAGTAGTGTTGATTCACTGATTTTGATAGTTTTGGGTCTTGTCATTTGTATAGATAGTGGTTCAAGTTAAATCTAGCAATTATTTAGTTTATTACTTAACCAAATTCTGCCCTAATTATGATAGAATAAGGTCCTAGGGTAGTTCTATATCACTTTTTGGTACTTTAGTTAGTACATTATTTTAATTATTTTTCTAGTAGTTTGTCATCAAGTCTACTTTATCTCCACTGAATTTCATATTCTAGAAAAAAATTTAAAATTCTGGAAGTAGCAGCTGCCCGAACTAATAATTTTTAGACAATTGTCACATCAACCTAGATTTAACTATATTAAAATTTTTATTTTATTTCTCACTTATTTTTATATGAAATTAAATTTATCAACCTTCAATCTGGCTTTTGAATCACCTAAATTAGAGTTATATCGAAGGAGATATGACTTTTTGAAGTCGATCGAAAAGTTTCGGAAATTGAAGCGAGTGTCCACCAAAATTTGGTGCACCGTTGGGGCGCCGCCGACCGGGCGGTGCGCTGCACCCCGCTGTGCTGTCTGGTGGTGGTTTTTCCATGTAAATTTTGAAATGGTTTTATTTTACATACCGGAAAGTTATTCGACGTGCAATATATGATTTTGGGCTAGGAGAAGTTGCTCTATCCAAATAACCAAATTATTTTGTGATATTCCCCAATGTTGATAATCAAAAAATTATTTTATTTATATATTTACTATTTATAGTAAATTTTAGTTTAAGTATTATTCTTCATCATATAAACTTTAGGATTAGTGTCTAATATGAAAGTACTTAGAAAATTTTGAAGAATAAGGTGGTGAAGGTGAGATTTTAAAGGAAAGGGGTTGAAAGGGGATTTGCGACTTTGGGATTTAGTTTTTGAGAAGTTGATAAGGTATTATGATAGACCCATTGCCCAAGGGCGTCTAACTCCAAGTTGAAAAAAATTCGAGACGTTACACGAGTATAGCTCTACTCCCGAGATTCAGAATATCACTTATGCATTATGGATGATGATATTCAGATTTCTTTCATATTCATGAATTAAGCATGCATGAGATTATACTAAACAACGCATCATACTCCAGATTTAATGAAATTAAGCCAATACGGAAGTCTAAAACATATCTATTTAAGTATTCAGATGTTTCACAAATCCTCTTCCAGATTATAAGTACGTAACCGGGTCTAATATATACATGTATAATTCCAAAACGAACAAAATAAGAAAATGTAAATGTGTTCAACTAAGCCCAGGTGTCCTAGTAGTCCCTGCATAATGGCATGCGGTCTACATCAACCCGCCCGGGATTTGGAAGTAGGAAAATTCCTCCTCATCTAAGAAGTCCTGCTCCAGAGCATAGATGTCATCTGTACATGCATCTACATCAGAGTCTAGTTGGTGTTTTAAAACACCGTCCGAGAGTGGGAGTGAGTGATCAACTCAGTGGTTCTATAAGACAAAAGTTACACATGTTATCAACTCCATCAAAGTAGTAATGATAAAGCAATCATAAACAATTACTTCCTAACTACTCTTTTTAATGCAGGAATGCGGTGCAAGTGATGATGCATGCCCTCACATCAATGCTCCCTCACATGTGACTCCAACAGCCTATTTCGCATATGACGACACTTCCTCAAAACGGTGCAACTCCAACGCCTTTTGGCACATCCTAACTAATGCAATGTGATGCATGGTCATGTTAGTCAAGTGATTAATTATGCTAATTCACACATCAAGTTTGGGAAGCTAGGGTACCTCTCTTTATATCATTGACCCAAATCGAACACTCGGCATCGGACAACCGTAGTGGTCATACTCCTGTGTTCTGGATCCATCTAGGTTCATCACTCCTAGTTAAACACATACAAGAGGCAAGTTGTAGGTTCGTCACTCTTAGTCAAAAGCATACGATAGGCAAGTTGCAAGAAGTTGTGCTTGAGGTCACTACGGGGAGCCTCGTCACCCCAGTATAGGCCGACAGCATGAACACGGCGTCCCAGACCACCATGCCTAGCTCAATAGTCTTAGTTGCTCACTGGTCACTACGGGAAGGCTCATCACCCTAGCGTAGGTCGACAGCTTGGACATGGTGTCCCATACCACTATGCCCGACTCATGAGTCTAGTGGATCGTGGTACCATGACTAAAGTGGATCTTTACATTGGTGAGGAGTACCTTAGATTCAAGCTGTCACATCCATACATGGTAAACACACAATAGGTCAATCGGTTCATTACACAAGCTTGAATTGTATGGGTGCACACTAACTTAATCGACATGGAGTGCATAAGCACCCCTTGTGGCCTAGCCGCTGTCGACAATCGTCGTGCGACTTAGATTTATCGAGTTTACCCAAGGTGGTGAGACTAATTTGGCCACCTGAACAAGAACTTTTACCGATTGCCTGGGCTACGTTTGTAGCCTTAATCCTATCCAAATGCTGTTACAACCACGTGTAATATCCATACCAGCATTCAACAAAATAATTCAAGTGAATTGTCTTTTGGGCATTTCAACAAACACATAGACCATGTTAAATATAACTTGCATTTTATCAATTGATTTTATAAAGGAAAACATACATATACATAAGACAATAGAGAATCTTATCTTAATACTTATGGTAAATACAAATCATCAACAATTTTCTCATTCAAACAATTTATCAAACGTATAGACTACGTTAGTTACAACATATATTTTATCGATTATTCATATAGAGAAATCTATATGCATATGACAATGATGAATCCTAGATTAGGAATCATAGCAAGCACTAATCACTCTCTATTTGCCATTTAGACATTTTAACAAACACATAGGTTGCATCATTTACTTATCACAATTCGTAGGCGTATCTCATACAAAAATCAAAGTATTTAAGACAATACAGTAGCAATCAAGATAGACATAAATCAATAGTTGTCATGAAAGCATTGATAAACTGCAACCTAAGCATTTATAGTCTGCACCTTTCATCAGTACACTCGACTCAGATTCGGTCCAAATTCTACGTTTTTAAACATGGAATGTCGGGCACCTAAATGGTGAAACTGGTTAACTAGGTTGATGAATAACTATCCTAGAGCTCTACATCGATATTAGGGTTAGTATTTCTTACCTGAAATCGTAGCCGAAGGAAGTTTGGTAACGTAAAAGAGGCGATGATTAGGCACGTGGGTGCGTGTGAGAAGATTTCCCACGATTGAAGTGATCTCCTACACTTCCTCTTCTCTATTTTCTCTTTTTTTCTCTCTCTCTATCTAGGGTTTGAAATTCGTATTTGTGAGAGAGGGGGTGTGTGGGAAGCTATTTATAGCCCCATATGTGATGCAAACGGCCCCAAGGCCACTTTATACGTAGTTTATACCCCATGGGTGGCTATTTCTGACGAACAGGGCTCATAGGGAGGCCCACGACTCATCTACATCATAGGGTACGCTCCCAGACAATGGATCCATGCCAAGAGATCATTTCGGTGCGATCGGATAAGCCGATCGACCATGGAGAACCTATGTCAGATCAATGGTCATACGTGTTCAATCGGGGCCACGCTTATATAGATATGTGTAGGAAAATTTTCTTTCCCCATGGTGGAGTTTGATCACAAACTACTGTCCGACTTCTTCAACTTTGCGTGAGAGCGAACTGTCCAATTCACTTAAGTTTCAGTTCATTTTCTAAAGATATTCATGTTTCTCACGTGCTTCACTCATGGCTTAAGTTGGGTGTTTTTGGACACTATCTAGGCTAGATTCACGCAATGGTTGTGAAGCCCAACAGAACGGATATCTTCCTATAATTTCGCAGTCATCGGACCCTCGACGTGCGGTCTAGGTCCTTTCCCGAGTTTCAATGTACTCCCGAGAGCAACAGGCCCTTGAGATTTCTCCTAGGCCTTAAGATGACATTGATTCAGTGGTACTCATAGTTTTAGGCCTTTTCATTTATGAAAATGGCGGCTCAAGCTTAATCCACTGATTATTTAGTACTTAACTAAATTCCATCTAAATTATACAACAAAATGCGGTCCTTGGGTTGTTCTGCCTGAGGTTGTACTCGGGTCTTTGTATGGATTTTTCTGGGACGTTACACATAAATAAGGGATTACACCAGATTGATCCATCCATTCCAACTCTCTCTTCATCTGGTTCTGATTAGATATCTTTCTTTTGTTGGACTTGTATTAACTTCTTAACTTTACTCTTCTTGGTGTCTCTTATATTTACACTTGTTTAACTGTGTGTGATGTGGATACTTTATTCCATTATGTTTTAATTTGCTAACTTTCACACTCTTTCTTACTCTCTTCACATATTTAGATACCACATGCACATATTTTTCATCTTTTCTTCCTTCATCATTTTGTGACAAAAAGGGAGAGAAATTAGGGTATTATTTATATTGGGGTATTGTTTATGTTGCTTATTACTTAATCTGTTTGTTATTATGTGGTCTTGGAGTGGATGTAGAGATGTGGATATGCATGTGTTTTTTTTTTTTTTCGATATGTATATGTATATCTTAATATAGGTGTCTACTGAGTTCAAGTTGAGGGGGAGTTGATTGAGGGGGAGTTGTGATTGTTGGATTTTATATGAAGGATTGTTGAACTGAGTGAACCTGTGTATTATAAGAGGTTAATCTTCTATAAGATGGTTTTGTCACAAATTTGACAAAGGGGGAGATTATAAGTGCTATGTTGTAAATCTAGCGACCTGGATTGTCAAATTTTGTTGTGCCAAAACACTTTGGAATGTTTGACTTGTTTTGATAGATGGAAAGTTCACCTTCAAGTTCGAATAGATGGAAAGTTCACCTTCATTCGAAGATGAGCTTCGTGTTATCTACATCGATATTGAGCATCCTACAATTGTGCATGTTCAACTATGAGAACAAGTTGAAGTTCACCAAGTCCAAGTACACAAGTCCAAGTGCACTATCTCAAGCTTAAGTTCAAGTGCATCACGTGCTCAAGCATAAGTTCAAGCTTAAAGCTCAAGTTCAAACTCAAGTACATTTGCTCAAGCTTAAGTCTCAAGTCACTATTTCAAGACACAAGTTCAAGACACAAGTTCAAGTGTACGAGGTCAAACTTCATGTGCTTCAAAGTGACCTATCTACCGAAGCAACCGATGGTTCGATTTCAATACTCACATTTAATGTATACATGACCCTAGAACGACCTTAAGATTAGGTCATTAACATTGCATGTTTACTTTGGGTCACATTACGTATTCTAGGCTTTGCTTCGACTAGCCCTAATCATTGCTCGACTAGTCCAGGCACTGGCTCGACCAGTCTAGGGTTTTTCTCGACTAGTCCAGAATTTTACTTAAAAATCGGATAAGGTTGTTTGGTCCTCGACTAGTCGAGTACCCTACTCGACCAGTCATGGAGACCTGCTCGACCAGTCGAGCAGGGCTTGACTTAAAGTCCAGCAATGCAACTTTTATTAACTCGACTAGTCGAGAGTCTGTTTTATCCGATTGCCCCAGAAAATTTGAAAATTGGTTTTGCTAGGACTAGCCGAGCTGAACCTTAGACCAGTCTAGGGAACCGAATTGCATCCTATAAATTGAGGACATTTCTCAGATTTTATCATTCATTCCAAGCCAATCCAAGTCATCACTTTGAGAGATTAGTCCCTACTATTGTGAAGCTATTTTGAGGTATTTACAAATCATTTTAATAGCTTTTTGGTTTCATAATTTCTTGATCTCTTAATTTCATTCTACTTAATATAAAGGAGATTTTGATTTTAACCCTTTGTAAGATTCAAAAAATTGAATCCAAGTAGCATAAGGTTGAATTTAATTTAAAATTCATCTAGACCTATAACACTTTCTTCTGTGAGATTAAACATTAAACATCTTCATCTACAAAGAGGCAGTTCTACCATCTACATCGAAGATCTTTCGTCAGATAAGTATATTTCATTTATTACATTGTGGTTTGTAAGATTCATAGAAAATCTTTCATTTTGGTTTTGACTGAGATAGCTAGAAAATCTCAGTGTATGGGGATTTTTTATTATGATGGCCCATTGAAAAAGCAATTGTAAATGTTTTAAGGTGAACCTTAGAAAACCTTCTTTCTTAGTGAATGTTGATATCTCGTGGGTTGTGGATATTGGGAGTGGAGTAGGGTGGCTATTTGAGAACAGTTGGTGTACACCCGAACCACTATAATTCTCGGAGTTTGGATGATGATGATGATGATGATGGTGATGTATGTGATGTTCTGAATGTTGTATTTATTTTCATGTACATGTGGTGAATGTTGTAATAGCCTGATTCATTTCCTTTTCCTCTATATCAGTTTGAGTTTTTGATACTTACCAATGTTCTAGAAATCAGGTTGTCCTACCATAAGCCATTAGTTTTTGGTGTAAGATTGTCCTTATAACAACGTTTGTATCAACCTCTTAATACTTATGCATTTGAAGTTGTTTTAAATTTCTGCTATCTGTGTTTTATTTGGCATAGTCCTATTAACGCCCCCCCCCCCCCCCCAAGAACTTGGGGCTCGCTCTTTTCAGATACTACCTTGGTTTAAGCTTGGTTTGTTCATTTTAATGAGCTTGGTTAAATTTGAACTTCTATTGGAACCGAGCCATTTCAAACTAATCTGAGCTGAGCTGGCTTAGTTTGTGTCCAGCTCAGGCTAAGAGACATTGTACAGTTTCATGAGGTGAAGTAGGGTCCACTGGAAAATAAAAAATGGAGGCAAAGATTTTCGGGACATCCCCAATCTGCTGTGGGGCCACGAACAAACAAGAGAACAGTAACGGTGCAAATTAAGTGGAAAAATAGGACAGTCATTGGATAGCTAGATCTTCCACATTGGGAGATTTGGGGGCATCCTTTATCCATGCTGGGACCACCAGAACATCATCTCTCAACAGCCCCACACTGCCCTTATCATGCAACTTTTGGCTACTCATCCGCTGTCGGCGTGATTTCTCACTCCAATCCAGATCGTCCACATTGTGGGTCCAAGAGTGGATGAAGCATTGCCTGAAAATCACACCAGTGAGACAATCTCAACCCCTGATTTCATATGTCAAGCTGTCCACAATTGTTTTAGCAGTCCTTTTTCACCGACATCAAATATGGTTGGAATCATCTGATCTATGCGCTCCACCCATGATATGGTGTCCATTGTACGGTTACTGCAATAGATGACAGTGCTGAGTAAACTCTATGGAGGCCACCATTATATGTGTTTTATCTACGCGGTCTAGCCATTTTTCCATCCCGTTTTAGTGCATGACCACAACATTGAAGCACATCGAAACCTCGAGTGGACCATACCATAGGAAAAAGTGAGAATTAAATACTTACAGTTGAAAACTTCTTAAAGCCACTTAAGTTTTGAATCAAGCTTATATTTGTATTTTCCTTAGGGCTGAAAGTTGGGGGGGGGGGGGGGGGAACCCGACCGACTTGACTTTGGTTGGGCATGGGCAGCATGTATTGGGTTCGATTTCGGGCTTTAGCTATACAAACACCAACCCGATAAACTTGGGTCGGGCTCGGGTTGAGGTCTCACATTGCCCGACCTAACTCGAACCCGATTCATATATAAGTTATAAATTATAATTAAATCTCAATCATCTATGTTGAAGGCACAAGAAATTCTAGTGCCATCGGGTCTCATTGGTCCATGTCATTTTGGATGACCCGGGCTAAAAAGATATATCGAATTTCTCTTCCAGATAAATTGCGTGCTACATAACATGACTTTTAAAGGAGTAGTTGTCGTATATTTTAGCTTGTTTATTTAGAAAAAATGAAATTCTTTACGGTAAATAACTACATGTATAATTAATAAAATCATAGATACGAAAAAACAAAACTTGTATTGAAATATAGTAAACTAATATAATAACAAAAATATTAGTATATATCCACCCGACCAACACGACCGAGCCCACTTGGGTTGGGCTTGGTTGAGAATTCCCAACCCGAGGCTGGGTTGAGTTGGGTTAGGGTTGACGTATAGGAATCTTGGGTTGGGCTAGGGTTGGGCTAAGGTTGAGCACCAACCCGGCGTGACCCACCTAACTTTCAGTCCTAATTTTTCTTTCATTCATGTCTATCTAAACTTATGAACAAATTAGGCGACAAATAAACATCACTGCTGGCCATAGGAATGTTTTCGTGATGGACATCATCATCCTCACCATTTCTTATGGTGTGGTCCACTTCAGCTTTGGATATGCTTCAATTTTGGGCTTATACCTTTAAATGAGCTGGATAAACGGATGGTTAGTACGCAATTTGCCTCCTTGTTACAACTTGACCAAGCAGAAGTCAAATCACATGATCCTTCACCCCTCAAACTGAATGGTTTCCTCGTATCTCCAATTTGCACGGGTGGGCCTTCAATTTCAGCCCCAATTGGTTTGGGATGACAGCCAATGAAGAAACAGAGCAATTGTCCACATTCAACTGAGAAAAACAAAGAGATTGGATGGTAAGGATTATCAATCTGAGAGATTTTCCACGGCACAGTGAGACTGCCGGACCAACGGTCAGGATCAATGCAGCTCAATCGCTATGACTTGGAAGGAGTCGGATGAGAGAGAAAGAGGGGGAATAGATACATTTAGCAATATAAAGAAAATACTATATCTATGCATGCCGCGCCAGTCATTCCCGGACACTCATAATTACCTTCCACTCCAAGCGTGGAGAAGGAGTGGTAGACCACACCATCGCAATGCGTAGTCGTGCGGGCATGCGCGCATGCTGTGCCAGGACATGCCCGAGCCCAACGGCCTTGTGCACGGCCACTGTCCTCCCACTCCAAATGATTGTGTCATGTGAAGGGGAGTGTGACTTATGACTCTCTTTTTTCTAAATTGTGGGCCATTGGCAGCACACGTGCCACCTTCCCCACGGAACGGATTATGTGCGGCCCTGATCCTAGGGCCCACCTTGATGTATGGGTAGTATATCCACGCCGGCCATCCAGCTCATTCTAGTCATGATTCCAAAAAATGAAGCCACTACAAATCTAAGGTAGACCACACTACAGGAAGCAGTGGTGATTGAACGCTGACTATTAAAAACTTCTTAGGGCGCACTGTAATGTTATTTGCCATCCAACCTATTGATCAGGTCCACAGATCTGATGAAAGGAAAAAAAGCAAATATCGAGCTTGATTCAAAGCTTTCGCGGCCCATAAGAAGTTTTCAATGGTCAATCACCACTGTTTCCCGTAGTGTGGTCCACCTGAGATTTTTATCTGCTTCAGTTTTGTTCTCACGCCCTAACATGATCTGCAAAAGCGGATGGGCGGCGTGGATATACTACACATACATCAAGGTGGGCCTCATGATTAGTACCGCACCTAATCCGCTCCCGTTCACCAGGCGTTCATCATCCCGTCCATTCATTGGTGGAGCCCACTGTTGACCATGATGGTTCACTCATCAGTTAGCCACACGTGTATGAGAAATTGGACAGTTAAGGATAAGATAACCAGCAGTCTCAAGTTAATGTACATGTGACCTCAGTCACGTAACAATTGTTTCGCTTCGGGTCATGTTGAAGTTGGTCCACACCTCGTATTCCGTTCATACTTCCCACGTTGGCACGTGTACTCAAATAGTCACTTTCAGTTTCTCCTCCGTAGAATTACATATGAATCTCTTCGTTCAAACTAGGGCCGAAAGTCGTGCGAGTTCAACCCGACCGACCCGACATTGGGTTGGGCTCGGGCAGGGCTCAGGCAAGATGCATCGGATTTGGTACTGAGATTGGGCTATACAAATGTCAACCCGATAAAACTTGGTTCAGGTTGGGATTAAGGTCCACCGGACCCACCCCAAACCCAATCAATATATAAGTTACTTATAAATTATAATTGAGTGTGGATTATTTCAATTGAAGGCACGGGAAATTTTAGTGTTGTTGGGTTCCATTGGTCCACGTCATTTTTGATGACTCAAGCTAACAGGATGCGCCATATTTCTCTCTCCCAAATAGAATGTGTTGGGAAGAAAATAGAACGAGTCTGGAGACTCGGCTATGGAATGGACCAACTCTACTAACACTGCCCGGGATCCCAAGGCAACATGCCTGACCGAGGGAAGCATACCGAAAGCCTAAAGGAGAGACTTCACTCGGTTTATAAGAAATGAATCTTGACCGAAGCTTACAAAGTCCAGACCCATAAGGCAGAATCTATAAGATGCACAAAGTTGACTTGGTATACGAGGCAACAACATCTAAAGAGGCCGACTAAGGCCCAAAACTCAGAAGCCACACGACCGACCATAAAACCAACCTATTTCGAAGTCAGTTACTAAGTTGGCAATCGGATTAAGAAAGTACACTAGTTATGGATCAATGTCATCTCATCCGACAAAGGGTAAGTAGCTCTACCTTTTATAGCTAGCCGAGACTTGCTCATCAATGGAGTCGGTATAACGCCCTGAAAATTGGAGGTCGAGCAGAAGCTCGGCTTCCGAGTTTCAACGCATTACTTATGCAATATACATAATGATGATTAAATATTGTCTGTATTAGTTCATTAAACATGAATGAGATTACACTAAATCAACATATCATACTCTAGAGACAATTAGATTACGCAAGCAGAAGACTGTGATAGATATATAAAGCATATAAGTAGTTGTAAGTCCCTAGAGTATGAACATGTCGCCAGGTTAAATAATTACATGTATAGTTCCAAAAGTTCACAAAATGATACAATGTAATGTTCATCTAATTTGTATCCATGTAATCCCGCCAACACAACTCTAGGTCTACATAGACCCGTCAGAGAGTTGCATATAGGAGAACTCCTCCTTGTCATCATAGAAGTCGAGCTCTGCCTCGTAAGCCGCAACATCATCTGCAACTACAAAAGAGTCCGGTTGGTGTTTTAAAACACCATCCCAAAGTGGGAGTAAGTGATCAACTCAGTGGAGCTATAAGGCAAAGGTTAACATGTTATCAATTCAATCAAGCAGTAATGATAAAGTAGTACAACAAGCATTCCTAAATACTCTGGTTAATGCGAGGATGATATGTATTAATGATGTATGCCCTCGCCTGCACTTCCTCTGCGACATCATCTCACAGTCGCGTATACTAAACTCCCACTGTGCTCAACACCCACGCCAAAGGCACATGCAATGTGGTGCATGGTCGTATTAGCCAAGTTCTTAATTAGGCCTATTCATACAGCAAATTCGGGAAGCTAAGGTACCTCCCTTTATATCACTTACCCAAACAATGATCTATCTATGGTCGTCGATCCTAGTTAATCACATACGATAAGCAAGTTCGCGAGTTTATACTATACGTTGTTACGGGAGGCTCGTTACCTCAGCATAGGCTTAATTCACGCTCAAGGTCACTACGAGGGGCTCATCACCCGATCGTAGGCTTATTTTATACTCGAGGTTACTACGGAAAAGGCTCGTCACCTTAGCGTAGGCCGATAGCTCGAATACAGTGTCCCATACCATTGTATTTGGCTCATGAGTTTGGTTTACTCACTGGACACTACGGGGAGACTCGTCACCCAAGCGTAGGCCGACAGCTCGACCACGGTGTCCCATACCACCATGCCCAGCTCATAAGTCTTAGTGGATCGTGGTACCAAGGTTAAACGAGTTTTTCAATGGTAAGTGGTACCTTAGATTCAAACGGTAGCGTCCATACATGGTGACCATACATTAGGCTAATCAGGTTACTTGACAAGCTCGACTGATACGAGCGTACGTTGAATTAATCGACATGGAGTGCATACACACTCCTTGTGGCCTAACCACTGTCGATAATCACCGTACGACTCGGATTCATCAAACGTGTCCGTGGTGGCGAAATTGATTCAGCCGCTCAATCGGAATTCGTTACCGATTACCTGGACTACTTATTAGTCCCAATCACACTCCAAAACAATAGCATTCACATATGGTAGTCATAACAGTATTAAACAAACAATCCAAGCATCACAACCATTTGAGCATTTCATATAGCATATAGTGAACATGACATCATACATATTCATTTCATACATAAATCACGTAATAACAAGATAGGTTGCACAAAGGAAACTATAACTATAACTAAAGTAATTGAGAATCCTATCGCAACACCCTTATAAAATACTTTTCAATCAGCATTTTCTCATTCAGACATTTTACCAAACACTTAGACTACACATATTAATATACATATAATAAGTTAGTTAAAACATATTTTATAGCAAATCCTTTCACATAGAAGTTGTCACACATACAACAATCATGTATTCTCATTCAACAATCATGGCAAGCACAAATCATGATTCCATATTCATTCAAACATTTCAACAAACACATGGAATGCATTATATTCGACATAATTCATATATACATATAATACTCGGAAAACAACGCATCCAAGTACATGTGATAGCGATTAAGTCAGTCATAAATCATTAACTGACATTGAAAGCCTTGAAAACCATGACTTAAACGTTTATAGTCTGCACCTTCCGTCGGTAAACTCGTATTGAACTCAGTTCGAACACTACACCTTTGTCTATGGCACAACTACCTAAATCACGAAATAGGTTAAGTATTTCACCGATCTACCTATCTGGATACCTAAAATAGATTAGGGTTAGGATTCCTTACCCAAAAGTGGAGTCAAAATCGCTGGTATAGCGATACACGTAGGATGATTCGGCACGTGGAGCGGTGGGATCGGATCCCAGCAACTATCTCTCACTCTCTCTCTCTCTTCTCCTCACTTTTTCCTTCTCTTTTCTCTCTTCTCTCTCTTAGGGTTTTGAAAATTTGTATGGAATGAGAGAGGGGTGAGTTAAGGGTCATATATAAGCCCAAAACTGATGTCAATGGCCCCAGAGCCATGGTATACTTAGGTTATAGCCAAAGAGTGGCTATTTCGGGCCAATGGAGCTCATCTAGAGGTCCATTTCCTACGTATGGTATAGAGAAAGTTCTCTAACCATGGATCTAAGCCAGGTTAAAGTTTCGGTCCGATCGGATTTGTAGATCGACCATGGAGGACAAATTTCAGTTTAATGACTATCGTCACTCGATCAGGGCCACAAGTACACTGACATGTGTTGGAAAATTTCCTTAATTCAAGGGTGTAGTTAGGTCAGAGTCTGACGGTCTGAAACCTTAAATTTGGCCTACAAGCGAACGACCCAATTTACTTAAGTTTGAGTTCATTTTTTAATGGTATGCGCGTTTCTCACACACTTCGCTCCAAGCTCAAGTTGTGTGTTTCTGGATGCTATTTGGACTTGATTCCTGAGATGGTTGTCAAGCCCAGTAAGGTGGTCATAACCGTATAGCTTAGCGGTATTCGGACTTTCGACGCGCGATCTAGGTCCGATACAGAGTTTGAAGATGCTCTCGAGAGCAACTGGGTTTTAAGATTGATCCTAGGTTTTTAAGTAAAGTAAAGCAAGCAATACTGCTGGTTTTGAGCCTTGCAGTTCGTATAGAAAGTGATTCGAACTAACTCGTTGATTAACTCAGTTTAATACTTAAATTAATTTTCATCTAACTTCTAAAGGATTCGGTCCTTAACGATTTCTGCCTGAGGTGGTACTCGGGTCATTGTACGAATTTTTCTGAGACATTATAGTCAGTCAGGCCCTATCCGAGTAAAATAGAAACGGAATACCTCCTCGAAAATCAAGTAAAAAAATTTCTGATCCCAAAGATCTTGGGATTAGCTATAATCTAAAATTGAATTGATACTGAATCTCCAAGATATTAGGGAAAGAATCCTAGCACAACTGGATCATCCCCTTCCTATAAATATAAAAAACTTCAAAGGTGAAAGGTACACAAAAAGCTATCCCTAAAACCCTTTTAAACGATCCTAATCCTAACTTTGGCATCGGAGGGTCCCCGACTCTAGCCAGGGTCGCCTTTGTCTCCTTCTTGTGCAGGTGAAAGATCGGAAGGGGGAGCTCACCAGATTTTTGCATCATCAGTTTGGCACCGTCTGTGGGAAACGTTACGAAAAGTCATTTTCCTAGCTCTATCGAAAAGCTTCAAATAGATCTCCAATGGTAAAAACTAGGAGAATCGTCCAAAATGAGCCTAATGAGGTCGCTGTCACTGGACCACTGGCAATAGAAGGCCCACTAGGTACGAATGGAGCCCAAGGGGCCTAGAACCAACCCATAATCGACAAGGTTCCGTTGTCACGCCCCAAACTTAGAAACCGGGCTCACAAAATTCCCGATCATCGAATCCGGCACCAACAACCTCCTTAGTACCCCATTCTCGACCCCTGGTACCCATTTACCAGGTTCCGATCCTGGGATCCTAAGGAGGATTTTCAATATCAGTTTGACTCGTAATAAGCATAACTAAAGGCATAACCCACAAACAACAACCAAAAACTCCATCACATTTCCATTATGATCAAAAGCTTGTAAATACAGTGCGCATAGAGAGAAATACAATGATGATAAATAAAAAACTCCAAGATGATCTGCTATGCGCTCCTGCCTCAGCACTACTGTGGTCCAATGTCACCTGCATGCAACGGTCGTGCATAAGCTTATGGAAAGCTTAGAGGGCGGTGAAAGTATGTGTGCAATTTAGTAATACAATAATGCAATATCAGAGTAATGCGGAATATGCTAATGAATCCATGAATACTATTGGTCGTACCAAGGCTATGCGATGCAAGGCATGAATGATGTCGGCCAAACCAAGGCCATGCGATGCAAGATGCAATCTAAGCATATCAATCCTCATATAAGTCCACATATTAATACAACTTAACTCTGGAATATCACCGGGGTTTAGTACACTCTAGAACAGATTGCTGCCCCATCATGCGCAACAAGGTGAGTGGAAGAGACCTCACTATCCGTCTGCCAATATCGGGCTCGACTCATTGATAGCGGACTCATTCCTCGAGCTGGTCAAACTCAGCCTATCTTTGTCCCCTCCTCACGGGTAGGTAAGGCTACACCCCCTTCCAACCAACCACGACACAGTGGAAAGCATGACCTTTTGGTAATCGGCACTCGACGCTTATGCACCCACTCGGTCTAGACGTTGGAGGAACCTCGTGGTACCATAAGGGTTTAGGGACTTTCACTTAGGGATATCTATAGCACCCAATGTAGAACAAAATTTTCGATATCCAATCCTGCCAACCACGATATACTTGTGGAGGATATGGCCATGATGTCACTAGGGCAACAGTATACATGTCACACATTGCGAGATGCATGAATCACGCAATCCATTCATATAGCAATCATGCGCATACCGCGCGCTCATGTGGGCATATTCCTTTACTAGGGAGTCCCATAACAATCTGCCCAATGGCATGTGCTATAATCAATCACTCATCCCGTCACAAGCATGCAGATGATGCGCATGGGCATGTATTATGATGTTATGTTGTCACATACTCATAATCAGTATCGATAACAAACGTCGACCTCAATAATCAACACCGATAATCAGGGTTGATAATCGGTGTCGACCTCAATAATCGACACCGATAATAGCATCGATAATCAACACCGACAATCAACATATAAACAAGGCGGGGTCTATAGATGAACAGCCGATCATCCATAGTATAACGATCGGCACTCGGCTGTGATTATATCAAATCTGATAGTATGGAGTCATCCGTCTATGGCAAATGGGGCCCACTTATTTGGATTAACCCACTAAAGGAATAATGAGAATGGGCCTAACAAGGCCTAAGGGAAGGTCACAATGTGGACATTCAACCATCATTGCTCATTAATGTGGACATCTAACCAACATTGCTCCCAAGGAGTGGCCTACATAGGACCAAACATACAATGGGCCCATGGCCTCACATATAATCACGATGGGCCACATTTACGTCACATAGGTCTCGTCATATGAGCCAACATACATCACATCGGGCCTCATTATTTGGACCGCACCAATAGGCTTCATGTATATCAAATAGGTCATACCGATGGGCCTCATGTATATCAAACCAGCCCACCCTTATGTATTTTTGGGATCCGACCTATTCATAAGTTAAGATAGAGATAAATGAAGTGAAAACAAATATCAGCTTAATTGGAAACCACAGTGGCCCTCAAAAGTTTGAGCAGTGGATGTCACTGTCCCCATTAATTTTTTGATGGTGGGGTTCGCTTGAACTTTAGATCTGACCCATTCTTTTGCTCATGCCATAAAATGATATCTCAAATGGTTAGACAGTTTGGATACGACACATGCATCATGGTGGGTCCCATAAATAGACGGCGTAGATGGAATAGGTGGGACCTACAGAATTTGCTGTCATATATAGTAGCTGGCAGTGGGGTTCACTTGTTGCCGTGTATAGCAACAGGTCCTGCAGACCTATAGATGTCAATAGGGCAGCTATATAACTGTCGTACATGCAGCTATTGTTGCTTTAAGAAAAACAGAGGTGGGTCCCACGTAGGGCCCACCCTCAACACTCAATATATTATATTATAATATAATATATAATATATAATATATAATATTATATTAATATAATATAATATATTAATATTATATTTAATATACTCACAATGTTCAAGCCCTAGACGGCCTGGATGGACGTATACACCATGGTGGCCCCTACACACATCACAGTGTGGCCCATCAAAATAGGTGAACAACATGGGTGGGTCCCACGGACCCCACTGCCCATTCACACCTCACTGTTAGCCACCCACCGTCAGTTCACACCTCACAGTTAGCCACTCCCACCGTCAGTGCATACCTCATAGCTAGCCACTCCCGCTGTCAGTTGACACTTCACTGTTAACCACACCCTCTGTCAATTACGTCCAGCGTCCCTGGACGGATGGTGTGGATGTACACCTCATCAAGGTGGGTCTCACATGGCCCACCTGTTTTAGATCAGCCTGATATTTGTGTTTGCTCATCATCCAGCCCACCCAAAGACGGTCAAAAAGGTGGGCACTATGGATGGGACGGCATGGATCATACATCACAGTGGGGTCCATAATACATGACAGACAGAGAGAGAGAGAGACACGTGAGAAGGGGAGGGACCCCACCACTATGGGCCCTCCGAATACAATGCATACATCAAGTGGGTCCCACAACATGTAGGCCCTCAAACTGAATTTAATGGTGGATCACTCACCTTAGATCTTTTCTTCTTGGCTCCAATGGTTTTTTTGCTCCTTGGCTTCGATCCCAACGGAAGATGATGGAGAATGAAGGGTTGAGATGGGAGATGAGAGGATTAGGAAGTTGTTGGATATTTTTCTCACAAGGGTGGGACGTCCATGGTTCTCTTAGTAAAGGAATGAGAAATAAAGGAGAGAGGGAGAGATAAGAGAGAGAGAGAAAAAGAGAAAGCTTAGGTAGGCAATGATGACTTGTAAGAGAGGTATGGGTGGCTAGTAATAAGTGCTTGTAAGAAGGGCTAGGGGTAGGGTGGCTATAACTAGAGTAGGGTGGCTATAGCTAGGGTGATGTCATCACCCTCGTGATTACCAAGGGATTGGTGCCACATGGGATAGGTGGGTCCCGCAATATGCGGTCTATAGCCATTATAATGCTCGGTCCACATCTTATGATCTAAGTGACGGATTGGCGCACGAGACGCGGCGTTGGAACCGCGGCGACGGCGCGGTCAATAAGATACAAGATTCGGGTTGAGTCGACTCAGGTTTGTGGGACTTGGCTTAGGATTGCGTATAAACGTCGGATAAAGGTCGAAGGATGCTAAAATTTGATCGAGAGGACCGCGGGAACCTACGGAATGGTACGGACTAAGATAAGGGTTTTACATCCGCGGCCCAATCGACAACCTCCGTTTCGACCAGGCATACTTAATGAAACCGGGGGAATGGACAGTTAGATAAGGAAGTCTAGGAACTCAGGACTGATATGAACTACATGTATTAAATGCTGGAACGAATCCATCGCCAGCAAGTTCTGCCCCAGCATGATGGCGGTCGGGTAAATGCCCCACCACAATCCACCGACCCTCAACCCATTGCTCCACTATCTGTCCCTCAGCAAAGTCAGCACCAGGGTCCGCCCGAGCCTGCACCCTCACACTTCGTGACCACCCCGCTCCCTGCCACTGATCTTCGACACGAAATAGATCAGAGGAGGTGCAGCAGGCCACCGGTCGAGGGTATGACTAATAGCGACGAGCCCTGGAAAGCTGACCTCCAGGATTTTCGAAGGGAAGTATGAGAAGAGATTGCAGATAGAAGCAAAATTGTGACGTAAGTCAGATGAGACCGGAGGTAAAGGCATCCCCGTTCACAGAAGAGATTACGCAAGCTCGGCTACCAGAACAGTTCCGCCTTCCTCAGATTACGCCCTTTACCGGTAAAACTGATCCAACCGAGCATATCGAGTCCTTTCGGACGTATATGGAATTACACGATGCATCGGATGTTGTGATGTGCCGAGCCTTCTCCCTCACCTTGGCCGACATAGCTCGGCTTTGGTTCAAACAGTTGAAGCCAAAGTCCATTAGCTCTTTTACAGAGCTCAACGATGCCTTCCTCACCAATTTCATCAGTGGGAAGAAAAAGTTAAAGCCATCTGCGCATTTGAACAACATAGTTTAAAAAGAGGGAGAGCTTTTGAAGGATTATATCAAGCACTTTAATTTTGAGTCACTCCAAGTCTGGAAACATTCGGACGAGACAACTCTTAACTCAATCATGTAAGGCCTCAGAGATAAGTCGTTTCTTGCATCCTTGGACAAGAACTCGCCTACTATAGCTGTAATGACCCTAAAAATTTTGTGCTAATCTTTTCCTAAGTAGTTGTTTTTGGGGTAATTAGCGTTATACTCGATTGCTTGTGAAATTCGCATCAATCACTTTAAATTCGATCTACATGGCTCTAAACCTGTAGATTAGTTAACGCTATGTTACTCTGAAATTTGGGATCCATCGCTAAATCCAGTTGTTCTAGAGAATTTTTGGAAGTTCTGGATCGGACCTGGACCACGCGTCGAAAGTTCGATAGCGATGATCTTAGGCTGTTGCGGTCACCATGTTGGGCTTGACCATCACCTCGAAAATCAAGTCCATGTGATGTTCTGGGTCTATTTGATTGAGTTCGGAGTGAAGAGTGTGAGAACGGTTGGAAATTTAATAAGATTTTATGAAATCTGAGTCGTGTTGCTTGCACGACGATTTTAAGCAATCTGACCGTTGGATTCTGACCCAATTTCACCCTCTGATCAGGGAAGGTGGCCCAGGCATGTCCTTGTGCTTGTGGACCTGATCGAGATTCTGTGACCGTTGAATTGAGTGTGGTCCGCCACGGCTGATCTGAAGAGCCGGTCAGTACGAAAACTCAGCTTGACCTAGATCCATGGTCAGTGAGCTTAAGTTCGACCTTTCGTGGTAATAGGCCCACCAGAAGTGCTTCGTTGGATCGCGAGAGGCAGGTTTTGGTTATACCCTAAGTATACCTTGGCCCTGGGTTATTTTCTTTAATTTGAGGCTTATTTATAGTCCTTAAACCCTAGCTCTCTTTTCCATACGAATTTCCTAACCCTACCTAAGAAAGAGAAAGGAAAAGAGAGAGAAAGTGAGAGAGAAGTTGGTGAATCATCTTAGATTCCTTCCTGTTCTTCTACATCCTTGAACCTTCACTTTGAATCATTATTCTGACGATTCTGAGTTCATCTTTGGGGTAAGTTAACCTAACCCTAATCTGTGTTAGAGCTTAGAATAGTCTTGGTGTTGTTATATCTCATTTATATTCTTGCTTTAGGGTATTTTATCGCCGTTGACGAAGACATATCGCCTGAAATCAGTTCGGTGTTCTTTTCTGGCTTAAGGTGTGGACTTTAAGTGTATAGGTTATGGTTTTCAAGGCTTTCAATGCCAGTTAATGGTTTATTCTTGTTATGGATGAGATTTCACATGCCAAATGTTATGTTTACTTTGTGTTCCTGATATGCATGTGTTATATTAAGATTTGTGTATTCTATGTGTATGTATAAAGTACCGTATGCGTATAAAATATGAACTTATGATTGCCATGATTATTTGTCGTGTATGTATGCTAGATGCATGTATGACAACTCCTTGGTAAAAGGAATTGTCCAAATGTGTGTATTTCAACATATGTCATATATGTTGTATTGTGTATTCTAAGTGTTTGTAGAAATGTCTGAATGATCTAAAGTGTGATGTTTCAACCTAGTATGGGCGTTGAGAAGCAATTCTCAACTCTCCCACTAGTGTGTATGATTTCCTTCTTGCAAGTTACATTCCTTGTTATTTAATTTCAAGCATTACTTATGCTTACATTTGTGTTAAGTTGATATTCTTCAAATGCTTGAGTACCACATGATTGAAGTTGTTGTTCCATTACTGTTCTATATTTAACATGAATATCTGTTGTAGGGTAGTGTGTTTGGGACTATGAATAGTCCAGGAAATCGGTAATCTGCCATAAGGTTGTGGCTGAGATCGCTGTCGCCACAAAGGACGTGATTAGACGAACTCGAGTAGTATTAGAGTTATCGGCAGTGGTTTGGCCACGCGGAGTGCTTGCGCACTCTATGTCGTTCAACTAACGTGCGCTCGTGCTAGTCGAGTTTGTCAAGTAACCCGATTGTCCGATGTATGTTCACCTTGTATGGACGCTACTGCTTGAATCTAGGGTACCGAACTTACCAATGAAATCCTATTCACCATGGTACCTTGATCCGCTAAGACTCATGAGCCGGACATGGTGGTATGGGACACCGTGGTCGAGCTGTCGGCCTACGCTGGGGCGACAAACCTCCCCGTAGTGACCCGTGAGCAACTAAACTCGTGAGCCGATTATGGTGGTATGGGACACTATATTCGTGCTGTCGGTCTACATTGATTGGTGACGAGCCTTTTGTAGTAACCTCGAGCATGCCTGGATACTGCATTGAGGTGACGAGCCTTGTTGTGGTAATGACGGTATGATGGGTGTGCATTGATTAGTGACGAGCCCTTTGCAACAACCTACAACTATATGATCGTATGCGATGACTAGGACGACGACCCTAGAATGGATCACTATTTGGATGGTGATATGAGGAAGGTACTTTAGCTTCCTAATCCTGCTGTATGAAAAGGACTAATAACAACTTGGTAATCATGTTCATGCACCGCATTTGCATGTGCTTTGTAGACGTGGCGCACTTTGAGGTGGTGTCATGCATAACGTAAGATGAAGACACTGAGGGTGTACGCGTGAGGGCACGCATCATTTTGCATGCATCCTTGCATTAACAAGAGTACCTAGGACATGTTTAATTGTTCTACTTTATCATTACTGCTTGATTGAATTGATAACATGTTAACCTGTGCCTTATTGTTCCACTGAGTTGATCACTCACTCCCATGTTCTGGGGCGGTGTTAAACACCCACTAGACTCTGTCTTAGGTTCTGATGTTGCAGATGTTGAGGCGACTTCTGAGGTAGAGCGGGAGATGGATGATGATGAGGCTGCCTTCTCTTATATGCAGTTTTCAGATGGGTTCTAGCGAGCCTTGTTCTGATGCGCGGGATTCTGAGATTATTTTTGGGAATTAAATGATGTAATTTAATACTTGTAATTTTGATAGTAACACTTACATTTCAACTTGGTATGTGTATGTACTTCAGGGATTTGCACTTGTACACATATATTTCTATAAGTCTTCCGCTTGCTTTCTTCACTTATCCCTGAATTATATTTATTTTTGGCTTAATCTATTCCATGTTTTATGCACTAATACAGGCAACATACATCCGTCATTAAATATGTTGCATAAGTGATGTTTTGGAACTCGGGAGATGAGTTATGCTCGACCCCCGAATTTCAGGGCGTTACAAGTTGGTATTAAAGCATGATCTGGATTAAACCGGACCTGGGTTATGGTCACACACCGTACGCTGTCATCACTTTAGTGTATTTAGGTGCGAGTCTATCATAGATTTTGTGTTTGTGCTCCGTAGCTTCTATCGGCGAAAGTTTCCTGAAAACGTTCGCCGAGATCGAGTCTGTGCTCTCTCCTGATCACACACAGCGACCCAAAACCTTTCCTAAACCATCTATTAATGAGTCTAAATGGTCTATCATCCCATCTTAACACTTCAATCTTCAAGAAATCTTTATTTGAATCAGATTTCTGCCAGAATGGCCCAATAGGCGTCAAATCATGCAAGGGGCCAATCGGGGCATTTTCAGTGGGGCCCAGGGGGGAACCACATCATTTTGAGCATGGGGGACCAGGAGGACCTCGTCCAAACGGTGAGACATCGTCGGCCAGTCTAGAGACCGGCGATGCCATCGCTGGTTCGGCGAGGGCTCGCCGATCAGCGGGCCGGCTCGGGCCGACGCATGTTTGGCCTAGTGTGGCCCACCCCTCCACAGTTTGCTGTTTTAAAACCTTCCTACTCCCTACTTCCTTCACAAACCTCCCTCCCAAGCTCTCTTTCCTTCCAAGTTTCTATCCAATCTCCTCCAAATCTTCTCCAAATCTTCTTCTTTCTTCATTTTCGTGCAAACCCCATCACCCCATCTCAAAACCCTCACCCCCATTGTTATTTACCCTTTCTTTCCTTCTTATTTCACATTCCTTTTTGGGCTCTCAAGTGGGTGGAAGCTTCACCATCTTCCCATTTCTCTCTTTCTCTCATTTCTCATGGCCCTCTTTGAGTTCATCACAGCCATATTTTCCATTTCCACCCTTCTTTCTTTGATGGGGAAGAAGAGAGCGCCCGTGGATGAAGCCGGGCCTAGCCGCCCAACCCGTGCACGGAGGCAGAGAGGTGCCGCCGCGAGCACGTCCGCCACTCGTGAATTTCAAACCAAGCGGGACCTCGATCCTTGAGTTCCTATTGGTAGGACCTTGTTAACGGAGTTATCGCATGGAGTCTATGAAGGCCGTAGAGTCCTTTTTGAGGCTCATGTTGATCCGCGGCTATATAGTGAGTTTCTGTTGTTGGAGCGCCTGGAAGGGGCTGGTTGGTGTCCCTTGTTTGAGGGAGAGTATCGCATGAATGTAAGTACTGTTCGAGCCTTTTATGCCAATATTCGTGATCCTTCGCTTGAGCCTCTACAGTTTAAGATTCCTTGTGGTAGCGGTCGAGAGGGTATAGTTAATGTCGCTTTGATATCCCGACTTCTGAATGTGCCACTTGGTGAGGTGCATGCCAGCGAGAAGAATGTGAACAGTATGCGTGAGAGGGATCGTCGCACTCGATCCTTGTATGGTCTTCTGGTCGAATGGCAGCCTAATAGGAGTCTTCTGGCTACCTACATGATAGACGATTTCCGTTTGCTTCATCACGTGTACGTTCAATGTATACCCAAGGTGGAGCAACCGCAGTGAGTGTACGCGCCTGATGGTAGATTTCTTATATCAGGTGGGGCAAGAAGCGAAGTTGTGTGTGCTGACGTACATCCTGCGCCAGATTATTCTCATTACTCGTTCAAGTGGGAGGACCGAGTCGCTTCCATTTGGCCACCTCATTTGCAAGCTTGCACATGAGTTTGGCTATAGGCTTAGAGCAGAGAAGTCGGTTCCTGTTCGTCATATTAATTTGAGGACTCTTAAGCAGATGGAGATTGGTTCTGGTCGACATGCCTCAGAGAGCGAGGATGAGTCAGAGAGCGATGATGAGGAGAGTTATGCTGAAGGTGGTGTTGAGATTGAGGAGGAAACAGAGCAGGATGAGGAAGAGGTTGAGGCACAGGATACGAGCGAGAGCTCTCCTCCTGTGGCACCAGAGCAGAGCGCAGAGCAGACTGCCAAAGATGCCGGTCTTGCACGGCTTGAAGAAGGGCAGGCTATTTTACGCCAGGATATTGTTGATCTTCGAGGCCTTGTTAAGCATAAGTTTAAGAAGGTGACTCAAACTCTGAAGTCTATCCTATGTTGTTTGCAGGATAAGGGTGCTCCGCCTCCATCTCCTGATTCTGACGAGTAGCTATCGTTGTAGTCGTCCTTTGCTTTGTTTGTTGTTTCTTTCTGTGTGTAAGCATAAGTTTAAGAAGGTGACTCAAACTCTGAAGTCTATCCTATTGTTTGCAGGATAAGGGTGCTCCGCCTCCATCTCCTGATTCCGACGAGTAGTTATCGTTGTAGTCGTCCTTTGCTTTGTTTGTTGTTTCTTTCTGTGTGTAGCCGTTGTTGGCTTGTAGTTGGAGTTGTTTGTAGTTGTTTGTGGTTGTTTGAAGTATTAGATGTTGTGGTTCACATGCTTTCCTAGTCGTGATTCATGTAATGCTGCATTACTTGTATTGCGATGATTTTGTTTAACGGAATGCATGTTGATTTCTTTGTCGCACCGCTTTATCATTACGATGTTATTATGGGTATGGATTGACTCACGAGGATGCGAGCTGAGATTGATTGTGAAGCGAGGTCGGTGACCATCCATGGACCTGAGGGCGAGACTGTTACTTTCCCAGTTCAGGTCAGTTACCTTCTTCGTATTGATTTTTATTCTTCTCTATCGGAGAGTATGGCTGAATCGGCGTTAGTTAGCACGCCGGTAGTTCGGGAGTTTGAAGATGTGTTTGAGTCGATTCCTGGATTACCACCTCAGCGTGAGATTGATTTTGCTATCGACCTCATGCCTGGTGCGGTGCCCATTTCATTACCCACCTATCGTATGCCTCCGAGTGAAATGGAGGAGTTGAGGAAGCAGATAGATGGTTTACTGAATTTGGTTTTTATTCGTCCTAGTGTGTCTCCTTAGGGAGCACCTGTCTTGTTTGTGAAGAAGAAGGATAGTTCCTTGCGATTATGTATTGATTATCGCAGGCTGAATTTGGTAACTATGAAGAATAAGTACCCTTTGCCCAGGATTGATGATTTGTTTGATCAATTGAAGGGGGCACGGTATTTTTTGAAGATTGATCTGCAGTCAGGGTATCATCAGTTGCGCGTCAAAGATGGGGACGTGCAGAAGACCGCTTTCAGGACTAGCTTCGGTCACTATGAGTTCCTTGTGATGTCGTTCGGTCTTACGAATGCACCGGCCGTGTTCATGGATCTGATAAACATAGTGTTTTGGCCATTCTTGTTCCGATTCGTCATTATTTTTATTGATGACATCTTGATTTATTCGGCGAGCTGGGAAGAGCACGAGGAGCACTTAAGAGCGATTTTGGATACTCTCAGGAAGAACCATCTCTTTGCACAGTTCAAGAAGTGTGATTTCTGGAAAGAGGAAGTCAAGTTCCTGGGACATGTGGTGTCCAAGGAAGGGATAGTTGTCGATCTTACCAAGGTAGCTGCAGTGCAGGACTGGAAGCAGCCTGGTTCAGTTACTGAGGTAAGGAGTTTTCTAGGTCTTGCAGGCTATTATTGACGCTTCATTCAAGACTTATCGAAGATTGCCAGACTGTTGTCGCAGTTGACACGGAAGGATATGAAGTTTGCTTGGAATGAGAAGGCGGAGTTAGCTTTTCAGGAGCTGAAGGACAAGTTGACGTCCACCCCTATGCTAGTATTGCCAGAGTAAGGGGTTAAGTATATTATATATACTGACGCCTCTCGCGTTGGTCTGAGTTGTATCCTTATGCAGAAGGACAGGGTGATTGCTTATGCTTCACGTCAGTTGAGGAAACACGAAGAGAATTACCCTACGCATGACCTGGAGTTAGCAGCTATCATTTTCGCATTAAAGCTTTGGAGACATTACCTCTATGGTGAGGAGTTCGAGCTCTTTTGCGACCACAAGAGCCTTAAGTATATTTTCACGCAGCGTGATTTGAATATGAGGCAGCGCCGATGGATGGAAACATTGAAGGACTTTAAGTTCGATGTTTCTTACCATCCGGGCAAGGTGAACCTTGTGGCAGATGCGTTGAGTCGCAAGAAGGCTATTGAGTTTGCGGCTTCGCTGATGATAGCAGAGTGGGATATGTTGGAGTTCGTGCAAGATTTTGAGCAGAAGCTTACGGTGGTTGAGCCGTATGAGCTTATCGCACACATTCGTGTACAGCCCCTTATCGACGAGAAGATCGTTGCAGCTCAGGCAGATGATGAGCTTTTGGTGAAGATGAGGAAGCGGGTTGGTACAGATGAGAACTCTGACTGGAGTATTAGTTCTGATGGGGGCCTACGATTTCGTGGCCGGTTATGTGTTCCTGACATCCCTGACTTGAGACGGGAGGTTCTCGAGTTAGCCCATAGTTCTAAACTTACGATACATCCAGGTAGCACGAAGATGTATCAGGATATGAGGAGATCTTATTGGTGGGACAATATGAAGGTCCAGATTTCTGAGTTTGTTTCTCATTGTCTCACGTGCCAGCAGGTCAAGGCAGAGCATCGCCGACCTCCTGGGTTGCTGCAGCCCATGCCCATAGCAGAATGGAAGTGGGACTTCATCTCTATAGATTTTATCTCTGGGTTGCCGAGAACGAGGAAGGGATATGATTCTATTTGGGTGATCGTCGACCGATTGACGAAGTCGGCGCATTTCTTACCGATCAGAGTCACTAACTCTGCAGACGAGTTGGCTAGGTTGTATATCAAGGAGATAGTACGTATGCATGGAGTTCCCCTAGAGATTGTGTCTGATAGAGACACGCATTTCACATCTATCTTCTGGACTCGTATTCAGGAAGTGATGGGTGTGAAACTGAAGTTCAGTACGGCGTTTCATCCGCAAACAGATGGGCAGACGGAACGCGTGAATCAAGTCCTGGAAGATATGTTGCGAGCTTGTGTTTTGGATTTCAAGGACAGTTGGGATGATTGTCTTCAGTATGCAGAGTTCGCGTATAATAATAATTTTCAGGCGAGTATCGGCATGGCTCCCTATGAGGTGTTGTATGGTCGCTCGTGCAGAGCACCACATTGCTGGGCAGAAGTTGGCGAGCGTAGTTTGCTTGTCCCAGAGTTGGTGCAGGTGACTTCAGAGAAGGTTGACATCATTCGACGTCGACTTCTGACAGCCCAGAGTAGGCAGAAGAGTTATGCTGATACGAGGCGTCGACCGCTTGAGTTTGAGGTTGGAGACCATATTTTTCTGAAGGTCTCTCCTATGAAGGGAGTTCTGCTGTTCAGTAAGAAGGGAAAACTGATGCCGAGATTTATTGGTCCATTTCAAGTTCTGGATCGAGTGGGAGCGGTAGCATACCGCCTTGCTTTGCCCACACCTCTTGCGGGCGTGCATAATGTATTTCATGTTTCTATGCTGAAGAAGTACGTTCCTGATCCTTCGCATATTATCAGTTGGGAGCAAGTGCAGTTGAGTGAGGATGTCACTTATGTACTGCGACCGACGGGTATTCTGGATAGGAAGGAGCAGGTATTGCGTAGTAAGGTTATCCCTTTTGTGAAGCTGCTATGGACGCATCATAGTGTGGAAGAGGCTACTTGGGATATGAAGCTGAGGTCAAGAAGAGCTACCCTCAGATTCTTGAGGAATATGAGAATGTATGAATTTCGAGGACGGAATTTTCTTTAAGGGGGGTAGATTGTAATGACCCTGAAAATTTTGTGCTAATCTTTCCCTAAGTAGTTGCTTTTGGGGTAATTAGCGTTATACTCGATTGCTTGTGAAATTCGCACCAATCACTTTAAATTTGATCTGCATGGCTCTAAACCTGTAGATTAGTTAACGCTATGTTACTCTGAAATCTGGGATCCATCGCTAAATCCAGCTGTTCTGGAGAATTTTTGGAAGTTCTGGATCAGACCTGGACCGTGCGTCGAAAGTCCAATAGCGATGATCTTAGGCTATTGCGGTCACCATGTTGGGCTTGACCATCACCTAGAAAATCAAGTCCATGTGATGTTCTGGATCTATTTGATTGAGTTCGAAGTGAAGAGTGTGAGAACGGTTGGAAATTTAATAAGATTTTATGAAATCTAAGTCGTGTCGCTTGCGCGACGATTTTAAGCAATCTGACCATTGGATTCTGACCCAATTTCACCCTCTGATCAGGGAAGGTGGCCCAGGCATGTCCTTGTGCTTGTGGACCTGATCGAGATTCTGTGACCGTTGAATTGAGTGTGGTCTGCCACGGCTGATCTGAAGAGCCGGTAGGTATGAAAACTCAGCTTGACCTAGATCCATGGTCAGTGAGCTTAAGTTCGACCTTTCGTGGTAATAGGCCCACCAGAAGTGCTTCGTTGGATCACGAGAGGCAGGTTTTGGTTATACCCTAAGTATACCTTGGCCCTGGGGTTATTTTCTTTAATTTGAGGCCTATTTATAGTCCTTAAACCCTAGCTCTCTTTTCCATACGAATTTCCTAACCCTACCTAAGAAAGAGAAAGGAAAAGAGAGAGAAAGTGAGAGAGAAGTTGGTGAATCATCTTAGATTCCTTCCTGTTCTTCTACATCCTTGAACCTTCACTTTAAATCATTATTCTGACGATTCTGAGTTCATATTTGGGGTAAGTTAACCTAACCCTAATCTGTGTTAGAGCTTAGAATAGTCTTGGTGTTGTTATATCTCATTTATATTCTTGCTTTAGGGTATTCTATCGCCGTTGACGAAGACATATCGTCTGAAATCAGTTCGGTGTTCTTTTCTGGCTTAAGGTGTGGACTTTAAGTGTATAGGTTATGGTTTTCAAGGCTTTCAATGCCAGTTAATGGTTTATTCTTGTTATGGATGAGATTTTACATGCCAAATGTTATGTTTACTTTGTGTTCCTGATATGCATGTGTTATATTGAGATTTGTGTATTCTATGTGTATGTATAAAGTACCGTATGCGTATAAAATATGAACTTATGATTGCCATGATTATTTGTCGTGTATGTATGCTAGATGTATGTATGACAACTCCTTGGTAAAAACAATTGTCCAAATGTGTGTATTTCAACATATGTCATATATGTTGTATTGTGTATTCTAAGTGTTTGTAGAAATGTCTGAATGATCTAAAGTGTGATGTTTCAACCTAGTATGGGCGTTGAGAAGCGATTCTCAACTCTCCCACTAGTGTGTATGATTTCCTTCTTGCAAGTTACATTCCTTGTTATTTAATTTCAAGCATTACTTATGCTTACATTTGTGTTAAGTTGATATTCTTCAAATGCTTGAGTACCACATGATTGAAGTTGTTGTTCCATTACTGTTCTATATTTAATACGAATATCTGTTGTAGGGTAATGTGTTTGGGACTATGAATAGTCCAGGAAATCGGTAATCTGCCTTAAGGTTGTGGCTGAGATCGCTGTCGCCACAAAGGACGTGATTAGACGAACTCGAGTCGTATTAGAGTTGTCGGCAGTGGTTTGGCCACGCGGAGTGCTTGCGCACTCTATGTCGTTCAACTCAACGTGCGCTCGTGCTAGTCGAGTTCGTCAAGTAACCCGATTGTCTGATGTATGTTCACCTTGTATGGACGCTACTGCTTGAATCTAGGGTACCGAACTTACCAATGAAATCCTATTCACCATGGTACCTTGATCCGCTAAGACTCATGAGCCGGACATGGTGGTATGGGACACCGTGGTCGAGCTGTCAGCCTACGCTGGGGTGATGAGCCTCCCCATAGTGACCAGTGAGCAACTAAACTCGTGAGCCGATTATGGTGGTATGGGACACTATATTCGTGCTGTCGGCCTACATTGATTGGTGATGAGCCCTTTGTAGTAACCTCGAGCATGCCTGGATACCGCATTGAGGTGACGAGCCTTATTGTGGTAACGACGGTATGATTGGCGAGCATTGATTGGTGACGAGCCCTTTGCAACGACCTACAACTATATGATCGTATGCGATGACTAGGACGACGACCCTAGAATGGATCACTGTTTGGATGGTGATATGAGGAAGGTACTTTAGCTTCCCAATCCTACTGTATGAAAGGGACTAATAACAACTTGGTAATCATGTTCATGCACGGCATTTGCATGTGCTTTGTAGACGTGGCGCACTTTGAGGTGGTGTCATGCGTAACATAAGATGAAGACGCTGAGGGTGTACGTGTGAGGGCACGCATCATTCTGCATGCATCCTTGCATTAACAAGAGTACTTAGGACATGTTTAATTGTTATGCTTTATCATTACTGCTTGATTGAATTGATAACATGTTAACCTGTGCCTTATTGTTCCACTGAGTTGATCACTCACTCCCACGTTCTAGGGCGGTGTTAAACACCCACTAGACTCTGTCTTAGGTTCTGATGTTGCAGATGTTGAGGCGACTTCTGAGGCAGAGCGGGAGATGGATGGTGATGAGGCTACCTTCTCTAATATGCAGTTTTTAGACGGGTTCTAGCGAGCCTTGTTCTGATGCGCGGGATTCTGGGATTATTTTTGGGAATTAAATGATGTAATTTAATACTTGTAATTTTGATAGTAACACTTACATTTCAACCTGGTATGTGTATGTACTTCAGGGATTTGCACTTGTACACATATATTTCTATAAGTCTTCCGCTTGCTTTCTTCACTTATCCCTGAATTATATTTGCTTTTGGCTTAATCTATTCCATGTTTTATGCACTAATACAGACAACATACATCCGTCATTAAATATGTTGCATAAGTGATGTTTTGGAACTCGGGAGATGAGTTATGCTCGACCCCCGAATTTCAGGGCGTTACACTAGCAAAATTCATGGCTCGGTCGGATAAGTATGCGGACACCGAAGAAACCCAAATTCTACGTGAGGCCACTCAAAACGTAAAAATCACAGCCAAAGAGTCAGCGAAAAGGGAAGTTGACTCGACTAGTGGAAAGAAGCGTAAAGATGATTGGACCCGCAATGAGCAAAGGTCGGGTAAGCGGCCTGACCTCAAATTCTCAACATACACTCTGTTCAATAAGCCACTAGAGCAAGTATTTATGAACATCAACGGCGAAGGGTTCATCAACTGGCCAGATAGACTCCGAAGCAATCTGAACTACCGGAATAAGAATAAATACTCTCATTATCACCGCGATCATGGGCACAATACGAGTGATCAAGAGGCTCATTCGAGACGGCCATCTCAGAGAACATGTCAAAAGAACTGGGACGACAGAAGAACGCTCAAGAGACAACCGACCCATGGAAGAAATTCGTACTATTGTCGGTGGTCCCTGAGGCGGAGGCGACTCGAACAACACTTGAAAAAACCACGCGAGAAACATTAGTCAACATGAGTCCGTGATCCTAATTTTAACTCGGCATTTAAAAGAAAGGAAAAAGAAAAAAGTACTGCATATCATTTATCGATGAAGACGCCCGGGGTATCCATCATCCACATGATGACGCCTTAGTCGTCACCCTCACCATAACAAATCACAAAGTGTTCCGTATTCTCGTCGATATAGGATCGTCTGCAGATGTGCTATTCGTCCAAGCATTTAATAAAATGGGCATCGAACGATCAGCATTGCGGCCAGTACGGACTGCATTGATTGGATTCTCGGGTGGACAGATCCTTCCCGAAGGGGTCATTTCATTGCCTCTCACTGCTGAAATTCCCCACACCAGGTGACAGTTATGGTCAATTTTTTGATAGTCAATCAACCATCAATCTGCAATGCTATCCTTGGTCGGCCTTCCCTATGTCTTCTCCAGGCTATCATGTCGACGTACCATCTCTCCATGAAATTCTCAACTGAGTCGGGAGTAGGAATCATTAAAGGTGACTAATAGGACATAAGGCGTTGCTATGTGATGACCATGAAAGCCCCATCTGAGATTACCACGATCGAAACAGTGGATCCTCAGCCCGAGACTCACGAGCAAGGTCAACCAGTAAAAGACCTCATCCCGATATCTTTGGTCGAGATTAACGAGTCCAAAATAGTTCGGATTGGCTCATCTCCACAGCCGCCCATGAAAGATAAGCTGGTGTCTCTACTCCGATAGTACACTGACGAGTTTGTATGGAGCCATGAAGACATGCCTGGAATCGACCCTTTGGTGGTGACTCATTGCCTCAACATCGATCCGACCTACCGACCGATTTGACAAAAGCGACAACCCCTCGGCCCTGAAAGGTATGCTATCATCGAGGAAGAGGTCAGCAAGCTCCTCAAGGATAAATTCATCGAGGAGATATACTATCTAGAATGGGTAGCTAATGTCGTACTCGTTAAGAAAGCCAATGGAAAGTGACGAATCTGTATTGATTATACCGACTTAAATAAAGCCTGCCCAAAGGACGACTTTCCTCTTCCGAGGATCGATTAGTTAGTAGATAGCATGGCAGGACATAAACTTCTTAGTTTTATGGATGCTTATTCTGGATACAATCAAATTGTAATGTATCAATTAGATAAATCTAAGACTCACTGACAAAGGTCTTTACTATTATCGTGTGATGCCATTTGGCCTAAAAAATGTAGGAGCAACCAATCAGCGGTTAGTGAACAAAATGTTTGCTCAGTAAATCGGTCAAACCATGGAAGTGTACAATGACGATATGCTTGTTAAAAGTGTACATGCGTCCGATTATATTTCCGACTTAGAAGAAATGTTCCTTATCTTTCGTAAATATCAGATGAAGTTAAACTCGAGCAAATGTGCCTTTGGAGTAAGCTCGGGTAAATTTCTCAGATTCCTAGTTAGTCAGCGAGTGATTGAGGTAAATTCAGAGAAAATTAAAGCATTGCTTGACATGGAATCCTAAAAAATGATTAAAGATATACAAAGATTGACTAGATGAGTAGCCACACTCAACTGTTTCCTTTCCCAAGTTACCGATAAGTGTCTTCCGTTCTTCAAACAACTGAAGGGACGACAAATGGTAGACTTGACGGAAGAGTGTGAAGCAGTGTTCCAGCAGTTGAAGTTATATCTCGGATCTCCACCTCTCCTACTAAAGCCCGAGCCTGGGGAAGCCTTGTTGTTGTATCTGGCGGTCTCCGATGCAACAGTAATCTCTGCTTTGATACGTGAGCATGAAGGAAAGTAACTACTGGTATATTACGTTAGCAAAGCACTGCTACCAGCAGAAACCCGATATCCACCTCTGGAGAAAGTGGCCCTTGTATTAGTTGTGTCTTCACGACGACTTCGGCCATACTTTCCAGCGCACACCATCATCATCGTAACTGACCTCCTGCTCCATCAGATCCTTTAGAAACCAAAAGCTTCCAACCGCCTAACGAAATGGGCAATTGAGCTCAGTGAATTTGATATTCAATACAAGCCAATGGTAGCAATTAAAGGATAGACCGCGGCCGACTTCATAGCTAAAGTTACTCCACCAACCGATCCACCTACCTAGCTTGTACATAAATCTGATTATTCACCAACGGTTCCAGCTCCCGATTCCTTGCCCGACCCACCCCATTAGAGGCTTTACGTCGACGACTCTTCCAACTCTAAGGCAAGCGGGGCAGGAGTCGTCCTGAAAACTCCTGATCAAACCTACATGCAATATGTCTTTAGACTTGAATTTCAAGCCTCGAACAATACAACAGAATACGAAGCTCTGTTGCATGGCCTTCGACTAGTAGCCAGTTTGGGTGTTACTCATCTCAACATATTCATTGACTCGTAGCTGGTCGTCAATCAAGTCACTAGCGTGTATCGAACACGTAAAGAGTAGTTGAGAGCATATATGAAGAAAGCCAAAGAGTTAATCGACGGTTTTCAACAATGTACTGCCACTAGGATCCCTCGAGCGGAAAATGCTAAAGCCGACCTATTGGCAAAACTTACCTCTGTCAATGGAGATGATATACCTAGGTCCGTTCCAATTGAATACATTACTAAGCCAAGCATCAACGACCCGCCTGACTCGACCTTACACTCGATCGATTCGGAACTTACATAGCTTGACTCAATCGTCCAATATCTCAACAGTGGAAAGCTACTCGAGGATCGTGCCGAGGCCTGGCGGTTGAAAATCTGAGCCTCCCGTTACACCATACTCAGTGGTGTACTGTATAAGAAAGGATTTTTTGCACCTTTACTATGTTGCCTAAGACACGATGAGTCTAACTATGTACTGTGGGGATTCACGAAGGGATTTACGGAAATCACTCGGGAGGACAATCGCTCGCACATAAGGTCTTACGGTAAGGATATTACTGGCCGACCATTCAGCATGATGCTCGTAAGCTCATCCAAAGTTGTGACAAATGCCAACAATTCGCGGTTGTTTCGAGACAGCCACCCAAGGAGCTAACTCTTAGGGCCGGTCCTTGGCCCTTCGCGCAGTGGGGGATCGACATCATCAGACCGCTCCCTTTGGGGAAAGGTCAGACCAAGTTTGTCATTGTTGTGATGGATTACTTCACTAAGTGGGCCAAGGTTGAACCATTAGCCAAGATAACCAAACAAAAGATCACAGATTTTGTCTGGAAAAATATCATTTGCCGATTTGGGATACCTCAGACATTATTACTGACAACGAGAAGCAGTTCTACAACAGGCAGTACCGAGAGATGTGTGATAATCTCAGGATAAGGAAGGACTACTCATTCCCCCATCATCCGCAGACAAATGGACAGGTTGAAGAAGTTAACAAGATCATCAAACAGTATCTCCGAACCAAACTCGACTGAGCTAAGGGAGCGTGGGCCAAAGAACTTCCTAAAATATTGTGGGCATATTGAGCTACCGCTCGAATAGCCACGGAAGAGACTCATTTCTCCCTTGCATATAGATCGGAAGTCATCACCTCGGTCGAGATCGGACTACCTTCAGCTCAGGTCAGTTCATTTAATGAACAAGATAACGAAGAACTGCTGGCTCTCGGACTCGACCTAGTGGAAGAATAGAGAGAAAGGGCACAGCTATGGATGGTAGCACGGCAACGACAAGTAGCTCGGTTCCACAATACCCGAGTCAGGGTTAGACGATTATGAGCTGGGGACATGATCCTCCGAAAAATGTTCCTAAACACAAAGGAAGTTGGTGCAGGCACACTGGAACCCAATTGGGAAGGACCATATGTTGTCTCGAGCACCATCCATCCCGAAACCTATCGGTTGAAAGATCTAACTGGGCAATTACTTCCCCATCCTTGGAATGTCGAGTATATAAAAATCTACTATCCCTAAGTCAGCCATTGAGCAATTAGAAAATTTTGATTATTAGACAAGCAAAGAATGAAAAACATGTAAACTTAATCAAATGAATGTGAAAATCAAATATATTCATTCATCAGTATGAGTTTTACATCAGATTACATTAGCTCCTACTTCAGAATTACATTGACAAAGTGACAAGGATAATGCAAAAAGAGTCGGCTAAGATAACCGATGTCCCCTCCCGGTTGCAGATGCTCTCGAGCTCGGCTTGAAGTTTGGTGTGTTTAAAGTGCTTGAAGCTTGGTGTGCTTGAAGTGCTTGACACGCCTTGCAATCTAATATTAGCTTCAAGATTCACTAAGAGCTAACTCGTGAGGTGGCTCGGCTTCAGCTGCTGCTGCCACTCGGAGCAACCTCTGGTGCCACCTTTAGAGCAGCCTTGGAAGTAACATCAAGATCAGCCGTCACCGCACCGGCAGACCCAGCTGCCTCGACCTCCAGACCGTCAGACCCAAAGACACTCTCGTCAAATCCCGAAAGATCAAGGTCAGCTTCATCAAGTCCTTGCACTTGATATAACCGTCCTGATATAAGCGATCCCGCTCCTCCAAGTACTCTCGGGATTCAAGAAAGGCCTCTATGGCCTAAACCTTGGCTTGTGCAAGGACAACCTTAGTCTTGGTCTTGAGCCGAGCTAACTTCTCTTCGGCGGAAGAACAAGCCCTGCAACTCCGCCGGCTCTCCTCCTAGGCCTCTCACAATTTTGAGGCCAAACGAGCACTCTCGGCCTTGGCTTCCTTGGTGGCCTTCCTGGTGATTCCTAAGTCGCCAGTCATTATGTTAAGCCAAGTCACAGCAACAACGAGTTGTGCTTTCACCTCCTCAGCCCGCCTTTGAGCGTCGGCCAAATCCAAGCAAGCCCTGAGTGCACAAGGGGCAAACTGCAAAAGGAAAGTATAATGTCAGCTAAACTTAAGGAAACCGACAAAGCAAGTGCGAAGTCTAACTCTTACCTCGAGAAGCATATTTGCCATATGGGAGAGGGTCCGCCTCGGGGGAGCTTCGAAGAGGGCAGCGAAGTCCTTTTAGCTCCCATAGGAGATCGTCCAAGGAAGCATGTCCTTAACAGCCTATAAGAAGACCGACGTCTCCTGTTGAGTCATCTTCCCTCTTGAGGGCTCCTCTCTCCTCTGCTCCTCCCTCTGCTCTAGAACCGGCTTGGCAACAGGTCCTGGCTCAGTGGCCCTTTGGGACTCAAGAGCCACCACGTCCACCTCTCTCGCCCCTTCCTCCGATTCAGGAACGATCACGGTCAGGATGGCCGGGGCAGCTTGCTCCTTAGTCTTCGAGACCGTCTTCGGCCTCTTTGAAGGCCGTGACTTTGACTTCGGAGGGGCCTTCATTTTAAAAGATGGACGGAAGAAGAGCCGAGCCTCAGCCATCTCTGCATCAACAACAAGACGAGTGAAATAAAAATCAAAGGGAACGTAGAAGGATAGCCAGAAAGTACCTGTCAAGGCTGAGTCCAAACCCGAATAAAAAAGATGCTCCGCTTGGAGAAGCCTCTTCCAAGACCGTTGCTCCGGACTCAGTGCCTTCAAATCTTTAATCCGATCTAAAGCGCCGACTCCGAGATTCGGCCTTCGCTCGGGGATATCTGCAAAAATACACACAGTCAGACTCAAAGATGTAACAATATGAGAAGATAAAGAAAAAAGCACATGCCAAGTCACCTGCTTGGGAGAACACCCAAGGAGCACGAGATTCGATGGGCCCTAGCTCGGCAGTCTCCCAGCGACCACATGCCCAGAACCATCTATCTCTCCAATGCTTGTTGGAGGTAGTAGGGTTGGTTATCAAATGTCTGCCCTTATTCTGCCAAGCACACAAAAAGTACCAGCCAGGTTATTACAGATTCGGCTGTACTTAGAACAGATAGAGGAACTCGTCGACGATCAGTGGGGGCTGCTCCATCTCAGCCCATAACACCGCACATCCGAATAAGTTCCTCCACCCGTTCCGAACTATCTGCCCAGGCGCTATCTGGAGTCGAAAAAGCAGATCCCGAGATATCCCCTGAAGGGGCAGATGCAAGACGCACTATAGAGTGACTTGAAAAATCGCGACCATCCCAGCAGGAGGGCGGTCAGGTAACTCACTCGGAAGAGGGAGGCGAAGAATGAACGAGTCCAGGACACGATACCCGACCCTAATCTTGTCTAGTTCTGCCTCGATTAAGACCAAGGGAACGAGACCCTTCTGCTCGTCCTCAGCCTCCTCCCCCTCGGCCGCCGACTCAGCAGCATTTACCGATCTTCGGGCAAAGACCGACTCACTAACTCCTTCGGCCACCTCACCCTCTTCCTCCATTTCCTCCCTATAAGGATTGGGCCTGCCAGGGGCAGTCACTAATGACGCCCCTCCATGAGATGGACCTGCCAAAATAGGGCGCTCTGCTGAAGTTCCAACCACCCTTTCAGAATGCTGGAAAGCTGCATTAGCATTTACAACCATCTTCGTTAGCAACGAAGGTGATTCCGAAACGTCACAGAAATGCCTCGCTTCACCTTCATCACCGGAAGCTCCCTCCCGAGGGCTCAAGGAACCTTGCATCACCACTACAATTGAAAACAAAAGGGAAAGAGAGAGTTCAAAAAACTCACCGGAAGCAGCAAGAATGGTTGAAAATGGGGTGGAGTGTGGAAGGAGAAGTTAGAAATGGAAGACAAAAATAGTGGAAAGTGGTGAAGACAACGAAAATGAAAAATGAGAGGAAAACGTGCGCGGGAAAATGGGAGGAGTGTATCCCGCTCCCCCTTTTATAGCCCTGCCACGTGGCAAGGGCATTTAAGGGGAAGTCAAGTTGACGCCTGCTTCGACTCCCCCGCCCGACACATGGCGCACTTCAGATGACGCGAGCACTACTCTCGCTGCATGTCTAGCTCTCATAAGTTGAAAAGACGTTCTGGCGTCTTCCCACTCGTGCGACCTCGATCAATGAACCGGTGCATGTTCTGGACGATACAAGACTCCTGCAAGTATTAAATGCTCCATCATAAAGTTGGTCCTAGCTCAATTCGACTCAACAACTCTGTACTCCTTAGCGTCAACAAAGTTGATGCAAGGAGTAGGGGGGCTTCCCGTTGGGAAGAAAATAGAACGAGTCTAGAGACTCGGCTATGGAATGGACCAACTCTACTAACATCGCCCGGGATCCCAAGGCAAAAGGCCTGACCGCGAGAAGCATACTGAAAGCCTAAAGGAGAGACTTAGCTCGGTTTATAAGAAATGAATCTTGATCGAAGCTTACAAAGTCCAGAGCGATAAGACAAAATCTGTAAGATGCACAATGTTGACTCGGTAAACGAGGTAGCAACATCCAAAGAGGCCGACTAAGGCCCAAAGCTCAGAAGACACACGACTGACCATAAAACCAACCCATTTCGAGGTCAGTTACTAAGTCGGCAATCAGATTAAGAAAGTACACTAGTTATGGATCAGTGTCATCTCATCCGACAGAGGGCAAGTAGCTCTACCTTTTATAGCCAGCCGAGACTCGCTCATCAGTGGAGTCAGCCAGGCCCGATCCGAGTAAAATAGAAACGGAATACCTCCCTGAAAATCCAATAAAAAGATATTTGATCCCGACGATCTCGGGATCGGCTGCAATCCAAAATTGAATTGATACCGAATCTCCAAGATATCAGGAAAAAAATCCTGGCACGACGGGATCCTCCCCTTCCTATAAATATGGAAAACTTTAAAAGTGAAAGGTACACAAAAAGCTATCCCTAAAACCCTATTAAACGATCCTAGTCTTGACTTTGGCATCAGAGGGTCCTCGGCTCTAGCCAGGGTCTCCTTTGTCTCCTTCTTGCGTAGGTGAAAGATCAGAAGGGGGGGCTCTCCAGATTTTCTCATCAACAGATTGCATGCTACACAAGAAGACTTTTAAAAGAATAGTTGTCCTATATTTTAGTTTGTTCATTTAGAAAAATAAATGAAATTCTTTATGATAAATAACTATATATATATATAGTAAAATCATAGTTAATTTTTGTAGCCATGATGAAAATGTTAGCATGTATACACCTGTCCAACCCATCCAACTCGACCGAGCCCACTTGGATTGAGAATTCCCAATCCAAGGTTAAGTTCGGTTGTGTTAGGGTTGAGATACAGGAACCTTGGGTTAAGCACCAACCTGACCCAACCCACTCGACTTTCAGCCCTAGTCCAAACAGGAGAATGCCATCCGTTCTGATGTTTGGAGCGCTAGCAGATCATAAGTTACCCAGGTAACTCGGTGGTGGGTGTTTCCTTGACCGCGGGGCCCACCTTGGTATATGTGTTGTATATCCACGCCGTCCATCCATTTTTCCAAATCATTTTATAGCAAAAGCCCAGAAACTAAAAAGATTCAAATCTCATATGGATCACACTGATAATTGACCATAAGAAACTTCTTGGGGACCACAAAAGCTTTGGATCAAGCTGATATTTGTGTTTTCCCTCATCCAAGTCTGTATGACCTTATAAATAGATTGGATGGAAAATAAACATTATGGTGGGCTGCAGGAAGGTTTTAACGTTGCGCGTTCAATGAACGTTCTTTCCAGTGGTGTAGTCTGCTTGAGAATTGGATCTGCTTCAATATTTATTTTTTTTTATCATGCGATATAATGAGATTTAAAAATTGAAGGACGGCGTGGATATATAACACATAACATTAAGGAGGGTCCCACTGTCAGGGACCCACCTCGGCAATCCGAGAAATGTTATTATGCAATTTGCGTTACAGAGTTCCATGCAGCTTTCTTCTCACGATACACGTGGCAAAAACATGTAAAGAGATTAGGACTGTTAATCTCGTGATGAACGCCTACTGTTTCGTATGTTGTGTTCTGCTTGAGATTTGGGTATGCTTCGTTTTTTTTTATCACGTCTCAAAATGAGATATAAAAACCGATGAACGGCCTGGATATATAACACATACATTGAGGAGGGTCCCATTGTCAGGAACCCACCTCGTCAATCCCAGAAGTGTTATTATGCAATTTGCGTGATAGGGTTCTTGGCAGCTTTCTTCTCACGGTACACGTGACTAAAGCATGTAAAGTGATTAGGACTGTTAATTTCGTGGGCCACCGCATGGATGAGCTATATAGGCAATAACTACCAGTTATTGGACAACATTGAGTATACAGGTGCTGTGACTTTTGCTTGTTGAACGATCTGAAGTTCCTTTTACAGGCTACACTGATCGGATGGCTAGCATAGTGTTTCTCTGGAGAGAGATACAATTAAACAAGGCCGATGTAGTCCGCCAGTTCATTGGGGCTTTCAATTTGTACAAGTGGTGTCCTTGGTACAGTCATCCAAACCGTTAATATGAGTCCCCTAATGTGACGCACCGCATAAACCAAAAATCTATGCCATGAAGAAATTCCAACCATTAAATAAGTTGCGCAACAAATATACAACTAGAAAGAAAATAAAAGCCATACTCACGTTCATCTAAAAAGTAAAAACTAGGCCAAACATGGGGCATCGTAATACTACTTTAGTTACTTATATACTTATGCCACAGGTAATTTATCTTGGATCATAAATTACTTTACATTAGTTACTTATAAGTAATTTATCTTTGATGGTAAATTACTTTACATTAGTTACTTATGCCATAAGTAATTTATCTTGATCAGGTTCTTACTCTTGCCCGGTGGTAGACTCACAAGAGTTTCAACATCACATCAATGGGCTTGAGTACCCATAGGTGGTGAAATCCCACTTCAGCCTAGTGTGTGGGTGTGTGTTTGTGGGAAAAAAAATAAATAATAAGTAATTTATGTTGATCTTAGCTTATTCAATTATTCGTTTCCAACAAATAAGTAATTTATGTTGATCTTAGCTTATTCAATTATTGGTTTTCAACATCATGTAAGTATTTATTCCTCAAGTTTGCCGGGTCCACCCTTAGTATCTATTATCCATCATGTGGGTCCAACCTTTGACGTAGATCATTCATTATGTTAGGCCTATGCGGTTGTATCTTCAATGTGAACCATCCATGATATGGGGCTTGCCTTCAATGTAGACCATCCACCTTACGAGGCCCACCTTTGATGTGGGCTATTCATCATGTTGGGGCCACTTTGGATATGGGCCATTCATCATGTAGGCCCACCTTTAATGTGGACCATCCATCATGCAGGGCCCCAATTTGAAGCAGGTCATCCATCAAGCGGGGCCTGCCTTAGATGTGGGTCATTTATCATTAAGGGCCAACCTCCGATGAGAACTATCCTCATATGGGGCCCACCTTGATATGGGTCATCTATTATGTGGTGCCCACCTTTAATATCCATCTCCCATCACCCGGAGAATACCTTTGATGTGGATCATCCATCATGTAGAGCCCACCTTAGACGTGCCGTATTCATCATCAACACCTTTGATGTGGACCGCGACTTATGTGGGGCCTGCCATCAAAATAAATAGTCCATCATGTGGAGTCCATGTTCAATGTCCACCACCCATCATGTGGAGCACACCTTTGATGTGGGCCATCCATTATGTGGGTCCCACCTTCGATGTGGGTCATCAATCATGCGGGGCCTGCCTTAGATGTGGGCCATTCATAATTAAGGGCACCTTCGATTGGACCGTCCATTATTTGGGCCCACCTTAATTTGGGTCATCCATCATGTGGGCCCACCTTCAATGTTATTGTTCGTCATGTGGGGCCACCTTCCATATCCATTGCTCCTTATGCGGAGCCCACCTTTGATATGGACAATCCATTGTTTAGGCCCCACCTTTAATTAGGTCTCCATCATGTGGGGCCCACTTTGGATGTGGACCATTCATCATTAAGGCCTACCTTTGATTTAAACAATCTATTATGTGGGCTCACCTTGATGTAGATCATCCATAACATGAGGCTCACTTTTGATGTGGATTGTCCATTGTTTGGGCCGTACCTTTGATGTGGACTGATGATCATGTGGGGCCATGGAGAGAGAGAGAGAATTGAAAGAAAATAAAAAAGTTGAAAAGCAAGGGATAAAAAATTAAAAAAAAAAAAACCCAACTTTCATTATATAAGTGCTTACCATTCTAACTTAAGTTTTTTTTTTAAAAGTAACTTATTAACTTAAATAAGTCCTTTTTGAAAAAAAGAGTTATTTATTGGGTGGTATCCAAATGAGCCCTTTGTATCTAAAATCTTACAATGCAATGGATTTTCCTTGTATGTGCACATGAAAGTGATGATCATATTAACGGTTTTTAACGTGTAAGACTATGTGTCCTAGAAGACATGTTCTAATTCTTTTTTCTTTTTCTTTTTTTTGTTCTTTTTTTTTTAAAAAAAAAACATTTTATTGGTGATTATCTAATATTGATGGATACACATGGGTGTGGATTTGATTGTATCATGCATTTTATCATGAGACATTGTAACACCCCAAATTTTAGGGGTTGAGCACGAACTCGATCCCTAATATTCTAGGCATCATTTATGCTTTATGGAAGCATAAAGTAACTGTACTTTTAACTTGCTATCCGAACAATCATATAACTAAGCTAAACAATAACATATACTCTAAAATAAATATATCTAAAGCAAGCAATAATCCAAAATATACTATGTATATCTATCCAGAGCATAGGGTCCACAGTTGGGGCCTAAAATACAGTTCCAAAGAAATAAAAATGTATCAAATCTAAAGTCTATCCAATAAAAAGAATATTCACCAAATCTAGTTGAGCGGCGAGCTAGTCACAACTAGTCATTAGACAGCTAGTGTAAGACCCTGAACTTTTCAATACTCGAGTATTGAAAGTTCTCGAGTGTTATCCTAAAATTTAATTTAGTATATACATATGTATGTCACTAATTTAGAATATTCTAACCTTAAATCTATTCTTTAGCCTAAATCTGACCATTGGAAATAATCTTCATTCATATATCAAGTCATCCGACCATTGATTTTTAAGACAGAATCATCATATATCCAAGTATTCTCACTTGTCTATCATAACCAACCGTTCAGTTAACTATTCACTGCTAGGTAAAGATATTTGGCCGTCCACTTTGAGTTTGGACCACCTGATCATAGTAAATTAACTACCAGATCGCTACATCCATTCGTACACATATCGAATCGAGATGTTGATCAGTTCATCTTGTTCACCACTTATGAATATGCTTAATCGACTATCAAAATTACAATCTGAGGAACTTACATATGTGAACAAGTCACTTAAATCTAATGGTATACATGTTCTACTTCTTCGTCACTCCAAAAACCCACTTTGTGTTCATCCGTTTATGAAACTGACCGCACATACACATGCATACATGGTCAGAGTACTAACCATCAAGTTTTTCTATTTTTGACATGTCATCTGACTATCTATCATGTTGTTTGATATAGGTATCTCGCCTTAATTAAAGATAATTTAAAATTATTTAGTGAATAATTCTTTATTTGTAATTATTTAAATATTAGTTATTTTGTAAGGATTTCTTAAAAACATGCCTATTACCATGTAAAATCGTTAGATTTCTCAAAACTCTCATATCAACAATAATTATGAAAATGCCATTAACTTGGACCCTTGAATTCTAGATCACATGATTTTTATGATCCGTTTGATGTAAAATTGTATACCATGCCTATGTAATATAAATTAACCATACACCTCAAATTTCATCCCTTAGATAATTGTAAAAGTGACCCAATTGACAAATCAGCCCTTTAACCATTGATTTTGGCGTCCATCGAGTGAAGAAAGCTCATGAGTAGTCGTAGTAGGATATTTCCTTGAATGACTTGTATTTTCCATCATATGGACCAAGGGTGAAAAATGTGAGAAGCCCACCTTAGTAAGCTTTTCCTTAGGTGTGAAGTTAACTATTTTAGGCTTGCCAACTGTTCATAAATTTGGAGCTTCCAATTGACCCACTTCACACCGTCAATATTGCGTACTGAGTTACTCAGTACACTCTTATTGTACTGAGTAAACTCAGTTGGGACCTCCTTAAATGTATGTGGTCTATCCACGTTGTCCATCCGTTTTTCCATCTATAAGGGGTTGATCCTAAAATTGAAGCACATCCAAAGATCAAGTGGATCATACCATTAGAAACAGTGGGAATAATGATTTCCACCTTTGAAACCTCTAACCCCATAGTGATGTTTATTTGTCATCCAACTTGTTCACAAGATCATAAAGACATGGATGAAGGTAAAACACAAATCTAAGCTTAATCCAAAACTTATATAGTCCCCAAGAAATTTTCTATGATAAACATTCAATTCAACTATTTCCAGTGGCGTGGTCCATTTGAACATTAGATATGCCTCATTTTTTGTCTCAATCCCTAAAATTATGTGGTAAAATGGATGGACGGAGAGGATAAAATACACAAATCATGGTGGACCTCACAGAGTTTACTCAGTACACTAAGTGTAGTGAGTTACTTACTACACAATCTGCTTCCATCAATTGTAATTCAAATTTAGACCACACTTTAGCTTGATATGACTATGAGATCATAAAAAAAATTAGAAACTGATCTATGATCTTACACCGTTTAATGATGACTGCCTTGACTCTAATTCCTTCCTTTTAGTGCAAAATGTCAAATTTTAAATTTAGGTCTTTTCCACCATCGATCAACCCCTATCCTAACTACAATTTCTCCCAAAATTAGGCCCTAATCATTAAGTGTGGACCGTTAATTAGGATTAGGTTTGTTTTGGCACCCACTATGAGAATTTTTAAGATAATCCAATCTAAATTTCGAATCACCAAGAAAATTATGTACCATGACCCTATTTGATGTCACCGTCATTATGAACGAGTTAAATTTAAAGAAAAATCGCCAGAAGAGATAAGTTGGAGAAACCCAATTCAAGTGGGATGAGAAACCAATTTGAGAAATCCTTTACAAAAGGGGGCATGTGTCCCTTCTCCACTCAAAATCCCAAGTTCACTACCTTCTCACGTCTAAGGAAAAGAGAGACAAAGAGAGAAAGGGACATCTAAGACTAGACGCCCATCCCTTTTCTTCGTTCCCCACACGTGTGTTGTCTACCTCTTCCTCTAGCAATATTATCGTTCATGTAGAAGCCTTCCTACATTGAAATCTACATAGGATTTACATCTGAGGCTAAGGTAAGGAATTCCATTATTCTTACACTAATTTGAGTTTATTTATACATGATTTGTCTTATTTTTGTATCCTTTCATTTTATGGTGATTTTCATGCAATTGGTTGATGGACCGTTATGAATTATTTATCTTTGTGAGAATTATGGTTAAAGTATGATTTTTAAGTATATGTGATTTTTATGAATTCCTGTGGGGTGATGGATACAAGCCTTGCCCTTTGCCGATATTGACAGTTGTTCACAACCACAAGTGTAAGGTCGCGATGTAGTAATAATCTCGGTGAGACAAATGAGAATCCACATGGACTAATCTCGTATGTATTCTGAAAGCAACTAGAAGTAGAACTAGAAGAAGATGCAAATCTAAATATGAAATTATAGGGAATAATTGTGAATTGTTTAACTAAAAGTTGTAAATTTAAAGGTGGGAACTAGGGTTTCCAAGGATCCACTTGTAGTAATCAGGGAAATACTATCCTTGATTTGTAAGGCCCATATCCTAGTTCGTACTATTCTGTCGACTGCCGCGATCATTCCCGTCGAATTCCAACAACCTGCGACCTATAATCGACGTTTACGTGTGACCCTAAGTTGTACCCCGTAGATTTGAGTCAGCTTAAACCGAGACTTGTACCATTGCGACCACACAGTCACCATGGTTCCAACGCTACATCTTACATACCGATTTGATACCCTGGCCAAGAGGTGTGGGCCCGTGTTCAGTTCGAGGAAAACACCGCACATTGCAAATCCTAAGAGAATCTCTACAACGTGTTCCATCAGTCAATCAATCAATCAATCAATGTACACAACCCATGCTTTCTTTCTTCCCAAGTCAAGCAACCACTAAGTCAACTCTCAAGTCAAGTACACTATCACCTCACATCCATCACTCACATCCATCACCTCTCCTACAACCACTCATTCTCTCTCTCTCTCTCTCTCTCTCTCTTCACATTTTCCAAGCCATTCCAAGAGAAAAAAGAGTGGACGTCCAAGCCATTTTCAAAAGAGAAAAGTGCATGTGTGTGACCCACTTTTCACCCTAAAATCCTTTATCCTAGCTATTCAACTCTCATCACCTTCCATCAAAGTGAAGCAAAAGGAGATCGACGTTCCATCAGACTAAGAAGATCGAACGGTGAGTGCTTTATAGGATAGATATTTCATGTTTTGATGATGGGCCAAGTGAGACCTACCAATTGATAGTATGGATCTCACTTTAGACCCTAGATGTGGCCGATGGCCCACCTTGATCCTTATGATCATTCCATATGGGGCCATTTTCTATGGACCCCATCATGATGTTTATTTTCCTTGGTCATCTAGACCTTGCATTTCGGTGGAGAAAGGATCTCCACTGTTGATTTTGATCGGCAGGCCCATATGTAATGGGACCCACTTAATGAATGTTGTAAATCATGCAGGGGAGGGCCCATAGTGCCAGGGTCCTTCCATCATCACGTCTCTCTCTCTCTCTCTCTCTCCTTCCTTTATTATGTGGCCCACATGATGAGTGTATGGGATATCTAGACCATCCATCCAATGGACCACATGGCTGTCCAAACCATGTGGGCCCTATCTTTGGTGATGGCAAACACAAATATCAAATTGATCCAGGACAAATGGGCCACGTCCACGTGGGACCCACCTTGAAATGTATAGTCCAGCGTCCCTAGACACCGGACGTAATCTAGTGAGCGTGAACAGACAGTGGGTTGTACTTACTGTAACATATATATATATATATATATATATATATATATATATATATATATATAAGCTTTTGGGTGGGCTGCACATGCAGGCCCCACCTTGATGTATGGGTCCAATCCACACCGTCCATTCCATTCCTCAGATCATTTTAAGCATTGAACCGAAAAATGAAGCCAATTCGACTATCTGATGGGCCATAACATGGAAAACAGTGTTCTTTTACCGTTGAAAATCCACCTAATGTTTCTATCCACCAAAATACCTCGAATATTGGGCTCATTCAGACTATCTTGAGCCATAGAATCCAATGGCTGGGTCGGATTCACCTGATGTGGGCCCTACCACGAAAAAGTTGCGAAAAAACTCTAAATTTCAAAAAAATTTACATACAAAGCAGCTAACGCTGCTGCTGCTGCAGCAGCAGCAGGACGCTACGTGGGCGGAAATGACCAGGGACGTGGGTCCCATGCTTAGGCCCCACCGTGATGTGTGTGGAACATCCAAACCGTGCATTTGGAGGGGCCCTTCTTGCGGTGGGCCCACCCCAAAAATCAGCCGTATGTAGACCTCAGGTGGCCCACGTCACAGGGAACAGTGTGATTGAACATTTGCCATTGAAACCCGTTTTGGGTTGACAGAAGTTTTGGATCATTATAAAATTTATTTTTCCTTTTCATCCAGGTCGGCATGACCTTATCAATAGACTGGATGGCATATAAACATTATGGTGGGCCCCACGTGGGACCCACTGATGTAAGTGTTTCACCCACACCGTCCCCATGCATGGGTGGGTTGGCTGGTGTATGTTCACTCCCCAAGTATAGGGTTGTGATGTAGTAATAAACTCGATAAGACTGAGGTCGAATCCACACGGACTGATACCTGTACGTTATCTGAAACCAAGTAGAACTAGAACTAGACTAAGATGTGATCTAACCAAATAGAATTTTAAGGAATAATTGTGGAATAATTATCTAAAACTTTAAGGAATTCAGAGGAAGGAAACTAGGGATTCAGAGGATCCACTTGTAGAGATCAGGGAGATCTTATGCCTGCTTCGAAAATCATGGAAATCAACTAGACTTCCTTTGATATAGTTTTCAAGAGATGAAAGGTATATGAATTAGAATGGATTCCATCACCAAACCATGCCCAGGAAACAAAGTAAACAACAGAATTAAACTAATTACCAACCAACCAACAATGTATGAAGATCAGGAAGGGTACTGTCATCCTACCATGCCATGGAACAATGATGAACAACAGGGCTTCCTGACTTCATAAACATAAAAATGGGAAAGAAATATTCAAAGCCATTGAAAACCCATTGTAATTTCAGTCACAACAGACCATTAAAGACTAAGAAAAATATTCCTTTAATAATCAACAAAATTAAATTCAGTTTATGGATTTTAAAGGCTCAAAGTAGAATCTCCCATCTCCCTACAGGCTTCACCTCTTAGCCCTAGCTAAGATGTTTAGCCACCCATGAATGGGCTAAGCTCCAATTAAAAAAAAGAAGAAGAAGAAGAAGAACCAGGTCAGCCTCTGCTCGTGCCCCGCCCTACTCCTTCCATGTTTTTTTCTTTTCTTTTCTTCTGTTTTTTTTTCTTCCTCCCACGTGTCAGCAGCCAACCTCTCTCCCTCTGTTCCCGTGCAGCTCTCTCTCCAACCACGTCCAGCAGCCAACCTCCTCAATCCTTTCTCATCTCCCAAAACCGAGAACTCCCCCCTTCCTCTTTCTGTTTTCCCTTATATAGAACTGTCGTCCTGGCGGATTTCCGCACTTCCTGCGGAGACTTTACGCAGCCAGAAGATGATTCACAGCCGGAAGCTTGAACGGCTTACGGTCGAACTCAACCCTCGTTTTCGCGCTCTGAACAGACCGATTGGAATATCTAAACTGTTCAGTCCTCTTGAACTTGGTCGGCCACACCTGGAGATTCATTTGGACGGTCCAGATGGACGGACCGACTCTGTCCATGCTTGCAAAGTGGCCCGCAGCGGCCGGGCTTTTCGCTATGCATGAACAGAGCCTACAGACGGATCGCTGCTGGACTCTCGGTGGGGCCCATTATTGACGTCGACGGAGGAATCCATGCCGTTCATTAGATGCGTGACGAAAAAACGGTCGGATATGGATGGTTTTTATTGTCTGTTGATGCGGCCCATTGAATTGTAACTCAGCCGTCCATCCTGCATTTAAACAGAGACCCACGCATATATGCGTGTATGGGTTTGGAGAAACCCCTTTTGTACGGTCGGTTGGATCCTCTGGAATGACTGGACGGTCCGGATTGTCGAAATGAGGCGCGAGTGGGGCCCACATCGAGCGCCCGTCGAAACAGCGTCGGACGCTGTTTCCTTTTTAACAACGGACTTCGGGTCAGCCCGTTTTTTGACCGGACTCTCCGTCCGGTGCATTGCTCGTGCACATGTACCCTATGTACATGCAATGTACATATGGGTTCATCGTAATGTTCGAGAGAAATCTGTGCCGTCCATCCATTTTTCCACCTCATTTAAGGCGTTGAGTCCAAAATTAACGCATTTCCAGATACCAGGCGGGCCCCAAATCACTGATTTGTGGGCTGATCTGGTCGTTGGGCCACTTCTAGAAGGATCCAGTGGCTGAAACTTGACATGTACGGTTAGTTTTTGTTCCTCGAGCCATGTATAAAGTTTCAAGCCGAATAGATGGTGGAAACCCTATGATCTTGTATTCTGGACGTCTTTTAGGCCTATTTAAGATGAGTGGCTGGACTTTCTCTGATCTCTGACCTGTAAATCCTCGATCGTGGTCCCATGGGGCCCCGTCCAATGTCTTGGTGATGCCTGAGCTTTAAATCCATACTTTTAGCATCCTTTCCAGTCCGTGCTCGTAAATACGCTCTGCATCACAAACACGATTAAATCGGGCCATTAAACGGTATCATGCTTGTAAATCCATACAATAACTGGGTCTGATATGTAATATTTGACCCTCAACACAACCACCAACCAGCATTTTGCTAGTCCCGAGCAAAATATGCGAAAAGTAAGTTGAGAATTACAGAACAATTTCTATAAACTCGAGTGGTTTTTGCAAAATAATTCAGATATGAGCATTCTCAGATTCATGAATGTTGGGTATTACTTCCTCCTAGACTCAGGCGCACGATAAACTTCATAATCAAGTTCAACGTATTATTCCAGGAATTAGAAAAATTCTAAATATTGAATTCCATGGATGTATAATCTAATCTCGACTTGTCAACATTAAGATTCACCTTTCTATTTAAGGATATCATTGGTAACCAATAAAAGAATTCACGATATCTCAAACTTGCCTCACGCATTATCTTTTTATTCTTTTTAATTTTTAATTTTTTCATTAAAAGTAATGCCAAGAAGGGGAATCAAATCTTCACCTAAAGGGAGCAAACCTATGATGAAGACTGTACACCCAATTTTTTTTACATATCATTCATAGGGAATTAAATCTACACCTATAGGAAGCAAACCTATGGTGTAGACCATTCGCCCAATCCATTCAATTTTCCAAGTTGGTTCCTTTCATGTTTAGTGATTACCAAGTTAATCCTTCAATATTGAACTAAAACCTTAATATGCACGCGAGATGTGTCCTGCGAATTCATGTCTCAATCAATGTTTACAAATTCTAGGAATGGATTAACGATTCAAACTTAGCTGTGAAATTTAATAGATAACTGAATCCAAGTGAAAAGGCCAAGCTATATGTCCTAGAGGGGGGGTGAATAGGACAATGCCAAATAAAAACTTATAACAGCGGAATAATAAAGAAAATGATAGCCAAATTAAATAACAATGCAGGAAAGTAAAACAACCTCAAAAATCAGATCTTGAGAGGTTGATACAAACGTTATTCTAAGGACAACCTTACACCAAAAACAGAGTTTATGGTAGGACAACCTTATTTCTAGAAAGGTTTTTGTATCAAGTCTCAAATCGAAGAGGAATACAGAATTAAATATAAACTAAAATGAAATAACTTGTAATTAAAAATGTATTGTTCTAGGGACAGTCATACACCATAAAAATGGCAGGGCAACCTTGCTGGAACAACTTTCAAATGAAATTGAAAATCAAGCTTATAAAGGAATAGCAGAAAGTAAATTCTAAGCTATTACAACATTCTCACAAAGCTTGAAATAATTACAACATTCACCACCATACATACATCCCACAAAAAGAATAAAAAATTAGAAAAATAAAACAATCAACCACAACTCAAGGGATTATAGTGGTTCGCCTGTGTGTTCACCAACTGTTATACAACAGCCACACAAAAAGCTACTCCACTCCTAATATCCTCACACAGGGGATATTAGCGTTCACTAAAAATAGGTTTTCCCAGGTTCACCCAAAACCCTTACAATTGTGTCTTTGTCTGTGGGCTTACACAATTAAAAACCCCACTTCTGAGTTTCCTGGCTTTCCTCGGATAACCAAAATAACAAGATTTTTCCGCAAATCTTGAAAGAAACCAAAATAATAGAAAGGAATTTACAATATGTAAAATACCGAAAATCTCCTTCGTTGTAGACGTAGAACCAAATCAAAGTAGATGATTGAATGTCCAAGTTCAATGTCCAAGACTTGATTACAATGGTTCTAATTCTAATAGATTTTAAATTAAATCAAATAGGGCTTGCCTTAATTGATTTTGATTCCAAAGAAAGGGAATAATAATTCCTCTTTATCAAATCGATTGGAATATAAGAAACAAAATCAATTAAAATAAAGCTAAGGAAAGAGAATATTAAATAAGCACACTTAGCTTAGATGGAGCACGAATTATCTCTCGAAGTTCGACGAAGATTGGCTTGAATACTTTAATTAAATCGATGATTTCTTCGAGATTCGTGCTCTATTTATAGGTGAGAAGATCGGGTCTTCGATCGTCTAGAGTGCTCTTCGACTAGTCGAAGCTCTAACAGATATTTGAAAAATCCGGCGGATATGCTTTGACCGTTCTACGACTCGTCGTAGCCCTCCTACGATCGGGTCGTAGGACCTGAATATCTTCGCTGACTTCGAGTCGAAGAATGTACGATCGTCGAAGATCGTCGACACTGCTCCTACGATCGGTCGAATGCATTCCGTGACTAGTCGAAGGCTAATGATTTTATCCTAATTTGTAACAAACTTACGACTGGTCGAGGAATTTCTTAGACTGGTCGAAGCAAGTCTAGGACTAGTCGAAGAAGGCCTAGGACTAGTCGAAGAACAGACCAATCACATGTAAAATAAACATTCGACTTATGTATCCGAAATGACCTACTTCTAAGGTCAACCTATGGTCAAACAAACCTCAATCATGAAGTATGGACATTGAAGCATTAGGAACAAGTGACCTTGAAGTATCAGTCTTGAAGTCTTGATGTAGTTGAACTCTTCATGTAACTCAATCTTGAAAGTGGCTTGAGTTTCAGCTTGAGTCTTGAGTTCAGCTTGACTTTCAGCTTGAGTCTTGAGTTCAGCTTGACTTTCAACTTGAGTCTTGAGTTCAGCTTGAGTTTCAGCTTGAGTCTTGTGAGCAGTTCTTTCATTCAAGATCTTGAGTCTTGTACTTGAGAGCTTTGCTTGTTGTGAGCTTAGCTTGTTAATGAATGTTGATCCTTGAGAAAGCTTCACTTATGCAAGTTATATATAACAGAGTATAATAGTGATTTTGGCACTACAAATTTGACAACAAAGAGGGATAGAAACTATAGCACTTACAATCTCCCCCTTTGTCAAATTAGTGACAAAACACATAACCATAATAAACAAAAGTAAAACAACTGGTTAACACCTGCAAATCAATATTCAATATTCAACATTCAACCAGTTCCAACATTCAACCATTATCATTCAACAAGATCAAACATATATTCAAGATCAAACATATATTCCCCCTAACTCCCCACTCCCATAACCACTGCTACTCCCCTCACAATCACATTAAGAACAAACCATTCTCCCCCTTTTTGTCACAATATGACAAAGGAGAACTAAAGAAAGGAAGTCATGAGAGGAAACATGAGGAAGTAAGAGAATAAGAGGAACACAAGATAGCATCACATATATCCAGCATTACATCAAGAACAAATATTCAGCATAAAACATAAATAGAATCCAAATCAAAATCAGCCAAGTGCTAAGTAAGAAAGTTATTACATACAAAAAGTCTCATAGAAACTAGTCAGAACTAGAACTTGAAGATGGAGCAGGAATAGATGGATCAAGTTGGTGCATGCCTTTGTTCAAGCGCCTAAGATATTTGCGCATATACTTGAATTGCAAATCATGAGCAACAGACATGTTTTCCAACTTAACATTTATATCCTCAACTCTACCTTCTAATGCACTCGACGTGCATCAAATCCGATGGTACAAAATCTGGATCATTAGCCGAGTCGAATCCAGTTCCTCAAAAATGTCATCCATATTAATATCAACACCACCTTCTTCAGACCACCACCACCACCACCACCTTGTTCAGAAGCATCCAACTTCATCTTATTAATATTTGTATTGTTGAAGATCGATGATGGATTGGTGCTTCATCAACAGCATATCGACTAACATATGAGTAGCCAATACACATAAAGTATGCAAATGGAATGTCACTATGACCAGGATGGAGTCGAAATCAAGAATGAAATGACAGATTAAGGATGGCAAACAAATCGAGTATCATTTGAGATAGCATAGATACCATTTGAAGTGAAACCCGTGCTCCACGATTGGCGTTGGTATCTACGACCGGTCGTAGTACGATCGGTCGTGTGTTTCTCCGACTGGTCGTATAAACCCCAAAAATTCAATTTACTTGCAAATTTTACAAAAATTAAAATACAATCTAGCAAATATATACAATATTATACAAGAAGGCATAAATTATCAATTTAAAATGCACATGCCAAGATCAAATTTCATCTTTTGAACCTGCTTTTATCGAGAGGTTTTGTGAAAATATCAGCACGTTGATCTTTAGTAGGAATATATTCTAGAGATATAACTTTTTCTTCTACTAATTCCCTTATATAATGAAATCTAATGTCAATATGCTTAGTACGAGAATGCTGAATAGGATTTTTTGAAATATTTATCGCACTGGAATTATCACAATGTAATAGCATAGAATCCTATTTAATTCCATAATCACTTAGCATTCGTTGCATCCAAACAAGTGTGTACATGCATTACCAGCTATATCAGCTTCAATTGTTGAAAGTGATATAGAATTTTGTTTCTTACTAAACCAGAAACTAGACAATTTCCAATGAAAAAACAGACACCAATGGTTGATTTTCTATCATCTAAATTACCAGCCCAGTCAGGATCGGAGTACCCAGCTAATTGGAGTTTGGTTTGATGAGGATATCAGAGACCAAATTTACAGTATTTGCGACATATCTAATAATTCGCTTGACAAAGAATCAAGTGAGATTCTTTTGGATCGATTGATATCTTGCGCAAATACCAACACTTAGAGAAATATCGTCTACTAGCAGTTAAATATAACAAACTACCAATCATACTCCGATAAAGTTTTGAGTCAACATTTTTACCATTAGAGTCTTTTGATAGTTTCGGTAGTACTCATAGGAGTATTAAAATTTTTGCCATTTTCAAATCCAAATCTCTTAATTAGGTTCAAGGCATACTTAGATTGAGAAATGAATATTCCTTCAGTTGTTGCTTTACTTGCGATCCAAGGAAATAAGTCAATTCCCCAACCATGCTCATTTCGAATTGTGATTTCATCAAATCTGCAAACTCAGTAGTCAAGTTAATACAAGTTGATCCATAAATGATATCATCAACATAAATATGCACCATTATGTTTCTTAACAAACAGAGTTTTATCAACAGATCCCATTTGAAAATTATGAGTTAAAAAAAATTTTGTTAGTTTCTCATACCATGCCCTAGGTGCTTGTTTTAATCCATAAAGTGCCTTTTGAAGCCGATATACATGATCAATATTTTTGGAATCTTCAAATCCCATTGGCTGTTCAACATAGACTTCTTCATGTAAATCGCCATTTAGAAAAGCACTTTTCACATCCATCTGATAGATCTTTATCTTTCTAAAACATGCAATGGATATAAATAGTCTGATAGATTCAAGACGTGCTACTGGTGCAAATGTTTCATCGAAATCAATCCCTTCAATTTGAGTATAACCTTGTACCACCAGTCTAGCCTTGTTTCTAATTATATTTCCACATTCATCAGACTTATTTTTGAAAATCCATTTTGTTCCAATGATGTGTTTATCTTTAGGTCTTGGTACGAGATACCAAACATCATTTCTTATGAATTGGTTGAGTTCATCTTGCATCGCAACAATCCAGTTTTCATCAGCCAGAGCTTCTTTTACGTTAGATGGTTCAATTTAGGATGTAAAACATACATAATTACATATATCCTCAAGTTGTCTACGGGTGCGAACACCGGTGAGAGGGTTTCCAAGAATTTGTGTGGTTAGATGATCTTTAACAGTCCTTAACTCAGAATTAGTCTGATTCGATGAAGTATCGGGTTTATTAATGATTAGTACTTCATCATTATCTGAATTAGAGATTGGTGTGTTTAAGTGATCATCAATGACAACATTAATGGATTCTTGAATCACACCAGTCCTTTTGTTCAGAACTCTATAAGCTCGACTGTTTAAAGAGTATCCTAGAAAAATACCTTCATCACTCTTTGTATCGAACTTTTCCAAATTTTCACGATCACGTAAAATATAGCACTTGCTGCCAAAAACTCGAAAGTATTTAACAGTAGGCTTTTTATTGAACCACAATTCGTAAGCCGCTTTATTATTATCTTTTCTAGTGTAGACTCAGTTAATAATATAGCAAGCTGTGTTGACTGCTTCAGCCCAAAGATTTTTAGAGAGCTTCATGCTATTCAACATGACGTTAGCCATTTCTTGAAGCACCCTATTCTTTCTTTCTACAATTCTATTTTGTTGTGGAGTTTTGGGAGCAGAGAATTCATGTAATATTCCTTGGTCGGTACAAAACTTCTCGAAATTGCTATTCTCAAATTCAGATCCATGATCACTACGAATTTTACTGATTTGAGAAGATTTTTCAGTTTGAATCCTTTTGAGAACTTTTCTTACTTCTTCAAGGGTTTCAGATTTATCCCTTAAGAAGACTACCCAAGTGAATCTGGTAAAGTCATCGACTATTACCAAGATGTACTTTTTACCACCACGACTTTCCGTTCTGGTAGGTCCTATCAGATCCATGTGGAGAAGTTCGAGTGGTCTTGATGTGGTATTTGAATTCACCTTTTTGTGTGAGTTCTTTGTTTATTTGCCTATCTGGCACTCACCACATATTTTATCTAATTTCTGAAGTTTGGGTAAACCTCTTACAAGTTCTCGTTTGCTCAATCGATATAGCTTTCGATAATGTACATGTCCAAGACGTTTGTGCCATAAGTCAGTCTCGTCTGTATGGACCATGTAACATGTTTGATTAGATGAGCTGGATTCACTAATAATATAGCAATTTTCAGACGTTCTACGTCCAGTTAATATTACAGAACCCTTATTGTTTAGTATTTCACAGCTTTGATTAGAAAACCGAACATTATGATTATTATCACATATTTGTGATATACTAAGCAAGTTGTGCTTTAGGCCTTCAACGTATAAAACATTTTTAAACATCGGAAGATTAAAAAGTTGAACCGTACCTTGGCCTATAATCTTGCAGTTGCTACCATCACCAAATGTGACTGAACCATCAGTCATATCTTTCAGATCGGTGAATAAAGCTTTGTCACCTGTCATATGCCTGGAGCATCCACTGTCTAGGTACCACTTTGAATGACTTGTTGCTTTGAAAGTAGTGTGAGCAACCAAGCAGGTGACTTTAGGAACCCATTTCATAACTGTTTTGGGTTTAGGAACATAGTTGGTCTTCTTTTGTGTATACTTGTAGGAATGACCTATAGAGTTAGATTTTAATAGCTCCTTGAGTAAATCAACTATCTTTTCAGCTAGTGGATTTCGATTCTGATTAAAGTTAACATGGCTGTTTCTAGGTTTTTGAAAAGTTTTTGAATTTTTAGAAAAATCTTGATAAGTACTTTTCCCTTTTGAGTTTGAGGACTCTCCTTTAACAAACATAGGAGGAGTATACTTTTGTTTAGGAGGTAGATTTTTATCATAGCCCAACCTGGATCGATCGCCACATTTTCTTGATCCGGATAAAAGTTTTTCTAACTTTGGATCACCTTGGGCATATTTCCATGTGTCCTTTAAATTTAGAAGAGAAGATACTTCAGTTTTAAGATTCTCAATTTCAGATTTTAAATCAACAATTAGTGAGTTTTTGAATTCCAAATCACATTTTGATTTTTCAAAACTATCTGAAATTTGTGATTTTTCTAAGACAAGTGAATCAAAACAATTTTTGAGTTTAGAAAACTTTTCTTTTTGAAGTTTAACTTTAACAGCAATTTTACAACTTTCCTTATATAGGGCATTGTAAGCGTCTTGAAGATCATCTTCATTTTCACATTCACTATTCAGATTTTCTTCACTTGTAGAGTCATTATCTGAAAATGTGAATTTGGCTAGAGTCATAAGAGCTTTAATCTCATTGCCCGACTCAGCTTCAGAATCTTCTGATTCAGAAGAACCTTCAGAATCAGATGATTCATCCCATGTAGCCAACATACCCTTCTTCTTGGGTTTGTCCCTTTTAGGACATCGATTTGTTAAGTGCCCATATTCTTGACAGTTGTAACATTGACTATCTTTCAAAGATTTTCTAGATTTGGGTCTAAACTTCTTTTTATCATTTGATTTTTGAAAATCAACTCTTTTCTTGCTTTTGAAAATTTTGTAAAATTTTTTAGCTAAAAGAGCCATATCATCTTCTGAATCAGAATTTTCTTCTGAATTACATTTAGAAGATTTTAGTGCGATAGATTTACCTTTAGGAGCTTTAAAGTTTAACTCGTAGGTTTGTAGAGAACCAACTAGTTCTTCAACCTTCATATTATCCGTATCACGAAGTTCCTGGATTGCGGTTACTTTAGAATTGAACCGTTCAGGAAGTGAGCGTAGTATTTTTGCACATACTTTACTTTCTGGGATTTTATCGCCAAGACCCCACATTGAGTTTACAATGTCATTCAATCTAGTGTAGAAGTCCATAAACATTTCATTTTCCTCCATATGAATTTCTTCAAATCTGGTTATGAGGAGTTGGACTTTAGATTTTTTGACAATTGTAGTACCCTCGTGTGTCATTTCTAATATATCCCAAGCTTGCTTTGCGATCACAAGAAATGATTCTTTTGAACTCATCCGGTGATAGTGCGCAAGTAATTGCATTTAGTGCTTTAGCATTTGCACTACTCTCACTTTTCAAGGGTGGTCCATTGGTAATATGGTGTGGTTTTCATAGATTTTGAACCATCAACCCCAGAACTTCCATGATAGGAGGATTCCATTCGATCCCGTGGCTTGCCACACATTTTCATCCATTGATTTGAGGAAGATCCTCATTCTGGCTTTCCAATAAGCATAGTTGGAGCCATCAAAGGGTGGAGGCCTAGTGACTGAAAGGCTATCAAAATTTGACATCTTAAATAGCTTAAATCGTTAGCTCAGGAATTAAATCCAAAAAAAAACGAGCTATTAGGCTCTGATACCACTTGAAAAGGCCAAGCTATAAGTACAATAGTGGGGGTGAATAGGACAATGCCAAATAAAAACTTATAACAGTGGAATAATAAAGAAAATGATAGCCAAATTAAATAACAATGCAGGAAAGAAAAACAACCTCAAAATTCAGATCTTGAGAGGTTGATACAAACGTTATTCTAAGGACAACCTTACACCAAAAACAGAGTTTATGGTAGGACAACCTTATTTCTAGAAAGGTCTTTGTATCAAGTCTCAAATCGAAGAGGAATACAGAATTAAATATAAACTGAAATGAAATAACTTGTAATTAAAAATGTATTGTTCTAGGGACAGCCATACACCATAAAAATGGCAGGGCAACCTTGCTGGAACAACTTTCAAATGAAATTGAAAATCAAGCTTATAAAGGAATAACAGAAAGTAAATTCTAAGCTATTACAACATTCTCACAAAGCTTGAAATAATTACAACATTCACCACCATACATACATCCCACAAAAAGAATAAAAAATTAGAAAAATAAAACAATCAACCACAACTCAAGGGATTATAGTGGTTCGCCTGTGTGTTCACCAATTGTTATACAACAGCCACACAAAAAGCTACTCTACTCCTAATATCCTCACACAGGGGATATTAGCGTTCACTAAAAATAGGTTTTCCCAGGTTCACCCAAAACCCTTACAATTGTGTCTTTGTCTGTGGGCTTACACAATTAAAAAAACCCCACTTCTGAGTTTTCCTGGCTTTCCTCAGATAACCAAAATAACAAGATTTTTCTGGCAAATCTTGAAAGAAACCAAAATAATAGAAAGGAATTTACAATATGTAAAATACCTGAAAATCTCCTTCGTTGTAGCAGCCCGGTAGAACCAAATCAAAGTAGATGATTGAATGTCCAAGTTCAATGTCCAGTACTTGATTACAATGGTTCTAATTCTAATAGATTTTAAATTAAACCAAATAGGGCTTGCCTTAATTGATTTTGATTCCAAAGAAAGGGAATAATAATTCCTCTTTATCAAATCAGATTGGAATATAAGAAACAAAATCAATTAAAATAAAGCTAAGGAAAGAGAATATTAAATAAGCACACTTAGCTTAGATGGAGCACAGAATTATCTCTCAGAAGTTCGACGAAGATTGGCTTGAATACTTTAATTAAATCGATAATTTCTTCTGAGATTCGTGCTCTATTTATAGGTGAGAAGATCGGGTCTTCGACTGGTCTAGAGTGCTCTTCGACTAGTCGAAGCTCTAACAGATATTTGAAAAATCCGGCGGGATTTGCTTTGACCGTTCTACGACTGGTCGTAGCTCACCTACGACTGGTCGTAGGACCTGAATATCTTCGCTGGACTTCGAGTCGAAGAATGTACGACTGGTCGAAGATCAGTCGACACTGTTCCTACGACTGGTCGAACAGATTCCAGGACTAGTCGAAGGCTAACAGATTTTATCCGGAATTTGTAACAAACTTACGACTGGTCGAGGAATTTCTTAGACTGGTCAAAGCAAGTCTAGGACTAGTCGAAGAAGGCCTAGGACTAGTCGAAGAACAGACCAATCACATGTAAAATAAACATTCGACTTATGTATCCGAAATGACCTACTTCTAAGGTCAACCTATGGTCAAACAAACCTCAATCATGAAGTATGGACATTGAAGCATTAGGAACAAGTGACCTTGAAGTATCAGTCTTGAAGTCTTGATGTAGTTGAACTCTTCATGTAACTCAATCTTGAAAGTGGCTTGAGTTTCAGCTTGAGTCTTGAGTTCAGCTTGACTTTCAGCTTGAGTCTTGAGTTCAGCTTGACTTTCAACTTGAGTCTTGAGTTCAGCTCGAGTTTCAGCTTGAGTCTTGTGAGCAGTTCTTTCATTCAAGATCTTGAGTCTTGTACTTGAGAGCTTTGCTTGTTGTGAGCTTAGCTTGTTAATGAATGTTGATCCTTGAGAAAGCTTCACTTATGCAAGTTATATATAACAGAGTATAATAGTGATTTTGGCACTACAAATTTGACAACAAAGAGGGATAAAAACTATAGCACTTACACCAAGAGTCATAAAGCACCAACATCACGCATCTTGAAATTTTAAGTGCCCTAGATGGCCATCAAAATCACTTCGAATTCATCAGGAAGCCTAAAAAATTAAAAAATTTCACAACTTTTGCTCAAGACCAAGAAAACACTGATTAGGAAACCTAATCTCCCACCCCCAACCAAAAATCTACATTGTCCTCAATGTAAAAGAAATAAACATGCAATGTACTTGGGACAATGAAAAGTGAATATGAAGTGATGGGAAGATAGTACCTGGATGACGAATCAAGAGACACTTTCCAAGAGATCGCAGCATGGGCGTCGGTCAGCACAAGAGAGAAGGCAATACAAAAATAACAAAAATAAAATCCTAACTATACCACTTTCATAGGTGCTCTCGATTGCATTTAGCGTATGCAACAAGCCTTTAAACCCCTAGGTTACCCCTAGTGGATGAGTTGTAGTCTCGTGAGGGTTTGCAGTAATGTTACCCATAAACATTGAACTAACTAATGATAAAAACAAAATGAAATGACGAGCTGGATTGCCTCCCAGGAGCGCTAAGTTTACCGTCTTCAACTAGACAAATAAAGCAACAGCTCTAGTCCTATGAAAGCGATAAACCTACCTATACCTCCATCAGACTAGGAGATCAATCCTAGTAAACAGGATCAGTCAGAGGTATGGACATGTCCTCTGAATCAAATTTCTCGACAAATGGTTTTAATCGATGTCCATTGACTTTAAACTCCTTGCCATTGTCGGGATCTCTAATTTCAACGGCCCCATGGGGAAAAACAGTAACAACAATGTAAGGGCCGGTCCAACGGGATCGAAGCTTACCCGGAAAGAGATGTAATCGAGAATTGTACAAAAGGACCTTCTGACCAGGCATGAATGATTTTTGTAAAATGTGTTGGTCATGAAATGCTTTCATCTTATCCTTGTAAATTCTCGAATTATCGTATGCATCATTCCGGATTTCCTCAAGTTCATTCAATTGAAGTTTGCGTAGTGAGCCAGTGTTGTCCAGATTGAAAATAAGATTTTTGATCGCCCAGTATGCTTTATGTTCCAGCTCCACAGGCAAGTGACAAGCTTTCCCATAGACAAGTCTAAAGGGAGACATTCCAATAGGGTTTTAAAGACAGTACGGTATGCCCATAAGGCATCGGTCAATCGGATTGACCAATCCTTATGATCAGGGTTAACCGTTTCTCTAAAATGTGTTTAATTTCCCTATTAGAAATCTCAGCTTGCCCACTTGTCTGTGGGTGGTACGGGGTGCTCACCTTGTGAGAGATACCGTATTTCTTCATTAAGCTCTCGAATGGTCTATTACAAAAGTGTGAGCCCCCATCACTAATGATGGCTCGAGGCGTTCCGAATCGAGAAAGGATGTTTTCTTTTAGGAATTTAATGACCGTGCGATGGTCATTAGTTCGACACGGAATCGCTTCAACCCATTTAGTGACATAATCTACGGTGAGCAAAATATACAGATTTCTATACGATTGGGGGAATGGTCCCATGAAATCAATGCCCTAGCAATCAAATGCTTCAATGATAAGGATGGGATTCAAAGGCATCATATTTCGACGGGACAATGCTCCCAATTTCTAACAACGCTCACAAGCTTTGCAAAACTCATGAGTGTCCCTAAACATAGTGGGCCAGTAAAAGCCACACTACAGAATCTTGGCCGTGGTCTTTTTAGCAGAAAAGTGATCACCACAGGCCTGTGAGTGACAGAAGGAGATGACGCTCTGATGCTCATTGTCTGGTACACATCTCCTTAGAATTTGGTTTAAGCAATATTTAAATAAATAAGGATCATCCCAGAAAAAGTTGCGCACCTCGGTGAAAAATTTCTTCTTATCTTGCGCAGTCCACTGTGTCGGTATGGCACCTATAGCAAGATAATTAGCAATATCAACGAACCAAGGTGAATGGGAGACTCTGAACAGTTGTTCATCAGGGAACATGTCATTAATATGGGTCATCTCAAGGGAATCAGAGGTATTAAGGCGAGACAGATGATCGGCCACTACGTTCTCTACTTCCTTTTTATCTTTAATTTTTAAATCAAATTCTTGGAGTAGAAGGATCCATCGTATCAGGCGGGGCTTAGAATCATTCTTAGAAAGAAGATACTTAAGTGCCGCATGATCTGTGTAGATAATGATCTTGGATCCGATCAAGTAGGACCTAAATTTGTCCAAGGTGAACACTACAGCTAAGAGTTCCTTTTCTATAGTCGAGTAGTTCACCTGGGTAAAATTTAAAGTTCTACTTGCGTAATGAATGACGTAGGGCCTCTTATCTTTTCTTTCGCCTAGGACCGCCCCAAGAGCATAATCAGAAGCGTCGCACATAAGCTCAAAAGGAAGGCTCCAGTCGGGTGGCTGCATGATAGGTGCAGTGGTTAACGTGCCCTTAAGCTTGGTGAAAGCTTCCTGACATTACTCAGTCCACTCGTACGGAGCATCCTTTTGAAGAAGAGTAGATAAAGGATGAGAGAGGAGACTAAAGTCCTTTATGAATCACCTGTAAAATCCTGCGTGTCCTAAGAAGGATCGCACGTCTCTGATGTTCTTGGGTGGAGGTAGGTTAGAGATAAGATCGATTTTTGCCTTATCTACCTCGATTCCCTTGGACGAGATGATATGCCCAAGGACAATTCCCTTCTGAACCATGAAATGACACTTCTCCCAATTAAGTACCAAGTTCTTTTCTTCACATCTTTTCAGCACACATTTAAGACTTTCCAAGCACTCGCTGGAAGATGGACCATAAACAGAGAAATCATCCATGAAGACCTCTAGATATTTCCCCACCATATCAGAAAAGATACTAAGCATACATCGCTGAAAGGTGGCAGGGGCATTACATAGTCCGAATGGCATCCTTCGATAGGCAACGGTGTCGTAGGGATATGTAAATGTGGTCTTTTCCTGGTCTTCAGGAGCTATCTTTATCTAGTTGTAGCCCGAATACCTGTTAAGGAAACTATAATAGGAATGACCAGCTAACCTTTCCAGGATTTGATCAATGAATGGTAAAGGAAAGTGGTCTTTCCTCATGACGGTATTCAACTTCCTGTAGTCAATGCACATTCTCCAACCAGTAGTGACTCTAGTTGGCACGAGTTCATTATTAGCATTGGCTACGATGGTGATTCCGGACTTCTTAGGGACCACTTAGGTTGGACTCACCCATTGACTATCAGATATAAGGTATATGATACCCACATCCAATAGTTTAAGAACCTTGGCCTTAACCACTTCCTTCATGTTTGGATTTAGTCGACGTTGTGGTTGCCGAGTGGTTTTTGCATTATCCTCGAGATATATGCGGTGAGTACAAATCGAGGGATCGATTCCCTTGAGGTCCGCTATCGTCCATCCCAGGGCTCTTTTATACTCAATGAGAGTAGATATAAGCATACTCTCCTGTTCTTTCTCTAGGTGGGCAGAGATCACCACTGGGTATGTCTCATCTTGACCTAAATAGGCATATTTCAAATCAGAGGACAAAGGTTTTAGGTTAAGCTTCGGCGGCTTGAGGTTAGACGGTAGAGGCACTACATCGGTTTATGGCAATTCTTCAAATTGTGGCCTCCACCGGTTAACTTCAAGTACCGGTGCAGTATCAAGCAAGGCACACGTCTCTCTAATCATGTCATCATTAAAATCATGGGAGTGGGCCAGGCACGTCTCTAGATGGTCGGAGGATAAGGTTAGAAGTGTCGTATCTTCCACGAAAGAGTCAATCACGTTAATGCCATGGAAATCGTCATCCTCCTCTAAGTTTCTGCCGTTATTGAAAAAGATGTTTGACTCCAATGTCATATTCCCAAAAGACATAGTCATGACACCATTCCTGCAATTGATAATTGCATTTGAAGTGGCAAGGAATGGGCGGCCAAGAATGACGGGGATCTGAGTGCTTATGTTATTGATGGGTTCGGTGTCTAGGATGATAAAATCTACAGGGTAGTAAAATCTATCAACTTGGACCAACACATCCTCGATTATCCCTCTTGGTACACGAACAGAGCGATCAGTAAGTTGTAGTGTGGTTAGGGTGGGTTTTAATTCACCTAAACCTAACTGTTTGTATACCGCGTAGGGAATCAGATTGACGCTCACTCCTAAGTCAAGAAGTGCATGATCAATTCGACGATCCCCGATTACGCATGATATGGTTGGGCTACCGAGATCCTTGAATTTCTGCGGCATGTCTTGCTTTAGGATAGCACTCACTTTCTCAGTCAAGAAAATTTACTTTTGAATACTTTGCCGTCTTTTGGTTGTGCATACGTCTTTCAGGAATTTGGCATATGAAGGTATCTGTTTAACGGCATCAAGTAGAGGAATGTTGACTTTCACTTGTTTCAACACCTCTAGAATATCCTGAGAGTTAGAGAGAGGTTTTGGTGAAACCAACCGTTGGGGGAACGGAGCAACTGGCTTCTCTAGAAGTTCCGGTTCTACTTTTTGTGGGGCATCACTGGATCCATCATTATTGTCCTCTTCTGGTTCTTGAGGTTTTTCGAGCCTAACCGGAAGAGTTTTATCAATGATCATTCCACTCCTAAGAGTGGTGATGGATTTAGCGTGCCCCATCTGATTTGAAGAGCTGGGATCATTAATCTCGTACTGCGGTTTAGGATTGGGGAGAGGTTGTGCAGGAAGCATCCCCTTTTCTATAACCGTCATACGAGAATCTATCTTTTGTATAAAATCTGTAATTCCCTGCATTGCCTGAGCCAGCTCTTATATGGAATTTTGAACTGGTTCCTCTTGAGGTTTCACTTGATTTGGATTTTGATTGAAGAAACCTGGAGGAGTAGCCGTTTGTCCATTCCTCCAACTAAAGTTTGGATGATTTTTCCAGCCAGGATTATATGTATTGGAGTTGGGTCCAGTAAAAGGTCTTTGATAGTTGTTTACAGCATTAGCTTATTCATTCAACACTCCTCGAAAGGCGGGTATTGTAGGACAATTTTCAGTTGTATGAATGTTGCAATCACAGATGCCGCAAACAATTTCATTAACCTTATCCTTCTTTCCTTCTATGGCCTCAACTTTCCTTATGAGCGTAGTCACTTTACACTTGAGATCATCCTCTTCTTTCAAGAGATATAATCCACCTTTCTCCTTTAATTGAGTCGCCCTAGATGTGGTGTTTGATTTTGGGTAATAGTCCCAAGATTGTGTTTTTTCAACCAAACTGTCGAGGTAGTCCCATATCTCGTCGACATCTTTATTAATGAACTCTCCATTACACATTGTCTCGACCATTTGACGCATGGAAGATGTCAGTCCATCGTAGAAAAAATTTGTAATGTGCCACATTTCAAATCCGTGTTGTGGGCATGAACTGACCAAATCTTTGAACCTTTCCCAACATTAGAAGAATGTTTCATCTTCCTTTTGGGCAAAGTTCATGATTGCTTTTCTGAGGGTAATCGTTTTATGATGTGGGAAGAATTTTTTTATGAATTGCCTCTGCATGTCGTTCCATGTGCCAATGGATCTAGGACATAGTGAATATAACCACGTCTTAGCTTTCTCTTTTAACGAAAAAGGAAAGAGTTTCAGCCTAATTGTATCCTCAGATACATTAGGAAAACATAATGTAGCTATAATCTCATCGAACTCTTTCAAATGTAAATATGGACTCTCTGATTCAAGTCCATGGAATTTGGGAAGGAGTTGGATAACTCCTGGCTTGATGTCCATTTGTCCTGTGTTTTCAGGGAAAATCATGCATGAGGGTGTACTCACTCCCGCCGGTTGTAGATAGTTGCGTAAAGTACGAGGCGGGGGTGCTTGTTGCACCTCATTCTCATCTTGGGTATCCTCCACCCTGGGTGGAACTAGAGGAGGTTGGCCTTCAGCCATAACTTCAATTAACTCAGGGGATATCGAGTGGTGTCTAGTCCTGCGATGGATAGTTAACCCCTCAACAAATCCTCCTTCAGTCAAGAGACGTCGAGTGTTGTCACGGGCCCACTTGGGCATGAAACACTCACAGCCCTCAATTAATATTCAAAACCTAATCCTAAGGAAGGGGAAGAAAATCGAGAAAGAAAGAGAGAGTTGGAAAGAAATTACCAAATTGGAGTCCCTAAGTTAAGGACCTGCAAAATAAAACAAAATAAGTTAGATTCTAAAAAGGAGAAGAACAATCCTTTAAGAGAAAGGTAGCAGTACTGATTTCTAAAAGAAATTGGAAACTTCTAAAATAAATTAGGAAAGTCCTAAACTAGAAAGTAAATTATTAAAAGAGAACTGAAAAATAGAAAGTAGGGAAGGAGCTTACCGAATTAGAAATTTCTATCTTAAAGGCCTACAAAATAGGAAGGTTAGTTTCTAAACAAAAATTCTAAAAATAAATTAGGAAACAAAATTAGATTCTAAAAAGAGTTAAAATTAGAAAGTAACAAATGAGGAAAGTTTCTAAAAACTACTTCCTAAAAATAGAAAAATACCAAAATTAAAAATTTCAACCCTAATTCTAAAAAGTAGAAAAAGTAGAGAGATTAGGAAGGAATTACCAATTTAGAAACTTATGTCAGGATCCTATAAAACAGGAAAATAAGTTAGTTCTAGAAATCAAAAAGTCTACAACTAAAGTTAGTCAAATTCTTAATCTTAAATTAATTCTAAACCTAATTAATTTCAGAAAATCGCAACCGTCAGTCCCCGGCAACGGCGCCAAAAACTTGTTCACTCCCCAAGTATAGGGTTGTGATGTAGTAATAAACTCGGTAAGACGGAGGTCGAATCCACAGGGACTGATACCTGTACGTTATCTGAAACCAAGTAGAACTAGAACTAGACTAAGATGTGATCTAACCAAATAGAATTTTAAGGAATAATTGTGGAATAATTATCTAAAACTTTAAGGAATTCAGAGGAAGGAAACTAGGGATTCAGAGGATCCACTTGTAGAGATCAGGGAGATCTTATGCCTGCTTCGAAAATCATGGAAATCAACTAGACTTCCTTTGATATAGTTTTCAAGAGATGAAAGGTATATGAATTAGAATGGATTCCATCACCAAACCATGCCCAGGAGACAAAGTAAACAACAGAATTAAACTAATTACCAACCAACCAACAATGTATGAAGATCAGGAAGGGTACTGTCATCCTACCATGCCCATGGAACAATGATGAACAACAGGGCTTCCTGACTTCATAAACATAAAAATGGGAAAGAAATATTCAAAGCCATTGCAAACCCATTGTAATTTCAGTCACAACAGACCATTAAAGACTAAGAAAAATATTCCTTTAATAATCAACTAAATCAAATTCAGTTTATGAATTTTAAAGGCTCAAAGTAGAATCTCCCATCTCGCTACAGGCTTCACCTCTTAGCCCTAGCTAAGAGGTTTAGCCACCCATGAATGGGCTAAGCTCCAATTAAAAAGAAGAAGAAGAAGAAGAAGAACCAGGTCAGCCTCTGCTCGCGCCCCGCCCTACTCCTTCCATGTTTTTTTCTTTTCTTTTCTTCTATTTTTTTTTCTTTCTCCCACGTGCCAGCAGCCAACCTCTCTCCCTCTGTTCCCGTGCAGCTCTCTCTCCAAACACGTCCAGCAGCCAACCTCCTCAATCCTTTCTCATCTCCTAAAATCGAGAACTCCCCCCTTCCTCTTTCTGTTTTCCCTTATATAGAACTGTCGTCCGGGCGAATTTTCGCACTCCCTACGGAGACTTTATGCAGCCAGAAGATGATTCACAGCCAGAAGCTTGAATGGCTTGCGGTCGAACTCAACCTACGTTTTCGCGCTCTGAACGGACCGATTGGAATATCTAAACCGTTCAGTCCTCTTGAACCTAGTCGACCACACCTGAAGATTCATTTGGACGGTCCAGATGGACGGACCGACTCTGTCCATGCTTGTAAAGTGGCCCGCAGCGGCCGGGCTTTTCGTTGTGCGTGAACAGAGCCTGCGGACGGATCGCCACTGGACTCTCGGTGGGGCCCATTGTTGACGTCGACAAAGGAATCCATGCCGTCCATTAGATGCGTGACAAAAAAATGGTCGGATATGGATGCTTTTTATTGTCTGTTGATGCGGCCCATTGAATTGTAACTCAGCCGTCCATCCTACATTTAAATAGAGACCCACGCATATATGCGTGTATGGGTTTGGAGAAACTCCTTTTGTACGGTCGGTTGGATCCTCTGGAATGACTGGACGGTCCGGATTGTCAAAATGAGGCGCGAGTGGGGCCCACATCGAGCGCCCGTCGAAACAGCGTCGGACGCTATTTCCTTTTTAACAACGGACTTCGGGTTAGCCCTATTTTTGACCGGACTCTCCGTCCGGTGCATTGTCATGCACATGTACCCTATGTACATGCAATGTACATAGGGGTTCATCGTAATGTTAGAGAGAAATCTGTGCCGTCCATCCATTTTTCCACCTCATTTAAGGCGTTGAGTCCAAAATTGACGCATTTCCAGATACCAGGCGGGCCCCAAATCACTGATTTGTGGGATGATCTGGTCCTTGGGCCACTTCTAGAAGGATCCAGTGGCTGAAACTTGACATGTACGGTTAGTTTTTGGTCCTCGAGCCATGTATAAAGTTTCAAGCCGAACAGATGGTAGAAACCCTATGATCTTGTATTCTGGACGTCTTTTAGGCTTGTTTAAGATGAGTGGCTGAACTTTCTCTGATCTCTGACGTGTAAATCCTCAATCGTGGTCCCATGGGGCCCCGTCCAATGTCTTGGTGATGCCTGAGCTTTAAATCCATGCTTTTAGCATCCTTTCCAGTTCGTGCTCGTAAATACGCTCTGCATCACAAACACGATTAAATCGGGCCATTAAACGGTATCATGCTTGTAAATCCATATAATAACTGGGTCTGATATGCAATATTTGACCCTCAACAGTGTACCTCACTCCAGCTACGTAGTTGCTGGAGTGGCGTCACCAAGTTTTGTGGGTCCCACCTGTATTATCCACGCTGTCCAGCTATGGGACCCACCGTGATGCATGTGTTACATCCAAGCCGTCCAACCATTTTGAAAGTTCATTTTATGGCATGAGCTAAAGAATGAGAAAGATCTATTGTTCAAGTAGACCCCACCATTTAAAATAGTGGGGATAGTGACATTCATCGTTCGAACTTCTTAAAGGCCACGTTAGTTCCGATCAAGCTTATGTTTCTGCTATCTCCATGTTAACTTATCAATAGGTCAGATAATATATATATATATATATATATATATATATATATATATATATATATATATATATAACGGTGGGCCCTGTAGGACTTTTAACGATGGAAATCATTGTCACTACTATTATTTGGAGTGCGGTCCAGATGATCTTTTGATATAATTTATTTATATATATATTATATATACATACTGATGTACTTGTGGCCGTCCGTTGAGGCCCACCTTGGAATATATATGAGGCCCATGTGATTAAGCCCATCTTGATGTATTTCTGGCCCGTTGTTGAGGCCCATGTTATGTGGCCCATTTGATGTATCTAAGGCCCATAAGTCAAGGCCCAATAGGATGTACACAAGTCCATTACAATGTGTGACTCTACCATGGTTTGTGTAATGATGTTTATGGCGAGCTATGCCTCGGGAGTAACGATGGTTTGACTCCCACATTGTAAGTATAATGTTGGTTAAATGTTCGCATTGTAACTCTCTTTAGGGCCCATTGATAGGACCATACTTGTTTTAGTTCATCACGTTACAACATGCTTAGCGTAACTCCATGGTTCATACCTATACGCATCATATGTATGCTTGATATGAGTAATGACTAATCATAGCTTATGCCATTGGGTAGACTATTCATGGGACTCATTGATAGGAGTTACCCACATGAGTGCGTGGTACGCGCGAGATTGCTGCATGACTGGACAGTGTGATTTATGTATCTCACATTTGTGCATCATGATCATTATACGCCCTAGCGACATCAGGGTCGTGGCTCCACAGGCACATCATGGATGGCCGTATCGGATACCAAAAATACTTGGTTCTAGCACTCTAGACACTTAGGATGTCCTTCGGTGAAAGTTTCAGAACCTTTTTGGTACCAAGTGATGCTCCAACGTCTAGACCTAGTGGATACACGAGCGCCCGAGTGCCGAACACCAGTAGACCGTGTCTCCCACTATCGTGGTCGGTTGGAAGGTGGTGTGGCCTTATCCGCCCAAGTGAGGGGGCTATAAGCTAGGCTGAGTTTGACCAGCTCACAAATGAGTCTGCTATCGACAAGCCGGGTAGATATTGGCAGACTACTACTGGTCAGGCGGATAGTAAGGTCTCTTCCACTCGCTGGGCTGTGTGGCTAGGGAGACAGTAGTCAGTGTGGAGTGTACTAGACCCCAGTGATATCCTAGAGAGAACTGTACAGATATGTGTACTTGAGGAGGACTGTCATGCTTGCTTTGCATCTCGCATATGACATTTAGCTTCATAGGCCTCGCATCACATGGCCTTGGTATGGCCGATAGCATTCATGCCTTGCTTCATATAGCTTTGGTACAGCTGATAGTATTCATGGACTTATCCACATATTTTCGCATTACTCTGATATTGTATACTTGACACTTGCTGTGCGCACACACTTACACCACCCTCTAAATTTTTGTAAGCTTATGCATGACCGTTGCATGCAAGTGGCATTGGATCGCAGCAGCGCAGAGGCAGGATTGCACATCAGTTTATTTTGGAGCCTTTTAATCACCTTATATTTCCCTTTCTGCATTGTACTTAAAGTTTTTGATATAGTGGATATGTGGTGATGTTGTTTTGTGACTTGGTTATGCTTATGGTTATGCTCTATTACAAAAAATAATTATACTGAAAATCCTCCTTGTAGGATCCTAGGATCGGAATCTGGCATATGAATAACGGGAGCCGAGAATGGGGCATTATGGAGGCTGTCGACGCCGGATTTGATGATTGAAAATTTTGTGAGCCCGTTTTCCGAGTTTGGTGTGTGATAGAAGTTGGTATCAAAGTATAACTTGAGAATACCTAAGGATCACATCACATATTTAATATAAACTTAGAAGGAATAGGTTCCGAGGGCGAATGACTTAGCAATTTTGTGACATAGACCCTTAACGTTTATGCCTTCGAGAATTCTTAAGGCTGATAGGCCCTTATTCTTTCCTATAAGACATGCTGCCTAGAAGAGTGACCCAAGAAAATTCCATTCCATCACCTGCGACTCCCGCTCTACCACTTACTACTCCCACTCCACCACCGAATATTCCTACTTCTAGCCTGAGGATGCCACTCCTCTACCTAAGACCGGTGCGGATCCGCCCGTACCTGTGAGTGCCGCCCAGCTGCAGCAGATGCTACAGGCGATGACTGCTATTCTTCAACGGTAGAGCAGGCATCCCACTGTTACGCCAGTCGAGGCCGAGCAGGAGCATGCAAGTACCCTTCTCAAGGACTTTCGACAGCACGATCCCCCGCATTTCTTGGGTGAGCCAGACCTTACGTAGCAGAGATATGGTGCTTCAAGGTGGAGAAGATATTCGACACAATAAGATGTATAACTCAACAGCGAGTCTTGTTAGTCGTATTTCTTCTTCAGGGTGAGGCTCAGCATTGGTGGGCATCTGTTGCCCGAGCAGTAGCGTCGATTTCATGTGGACCTGGGAGGACTTTGTAGACCAGTTTGACCAGAAGTTCTTTCCCGAGCATGTGTGGCAATAACGCGTATTAGATTTTGAGACTTTGGTCCAGGGGGACATGACTGTGTCATAGTATGAGGCACGTTTCGTTGCACTATTGAAATTCGTGACGTATCTTGTTGATAATGAGGGGTGAAAGGCTTGCCGTTTTGAGAACGGTTTGCGTCCTGCCCTCATGAGTCGTATGATCGGATGCATGCTTCCAACATTTGAGCAGTTTATGAATAGGGCCTAAATCTACTAGTCAGATTGGGCCAATTTGCAGAGGGCCCATGACCAAAGAGGAGATCAAAAGAGGAAGGCGCCCTCAGGTGGTTCTTAGCAGTAGCAGCATCGTCCACAGCAGCGACACATGACCAGCCCAGCATTCCGAGCACCAGTGGCACCCCTAGCACCACCTCCGGGACTGTTTTCAGGTACTTGCTTTAGATGCGGTAGGACAGGACATCATAGGCACGAGTGTGCCCATCTGCAATAGCAGCAGCCGCGGACACCGTATCAGCCTTTGCGATAACCCCCACAACAGCAGCAATAACCGCAGCACCAGCCTCCAGGACCTCCCCCGCAGTAGTAGAGGCATCAGATCAGGCCACCACAATGATAACAGCATTAGCAGATACCTCAGAGGGGACCTTCACCTCCCCAATAGGCCGAAGGCAGATTTTATGCCGCCCAGCAGGACCCTCAGTCATCATGAGGAGTCGTCGAGGGTACTCTCCCTATTTCTACATGCATTGCACGTGTATTATTTGATTCTGGTACATCGTATTCCTTTGTGGCCGATGATTTCTACCAATTGACTGGTCTGTCGATGGAGTCTGTCCATGATGGTTTGTCACAATCTACACCCTTGGGGAAGACTACAGTGTTAGACCGATTTTGCTCATCCTGCCCCGTTCTGATTGGGGATATCTTTTTTCCTACCGACCTATTCGTATTGCCGATGTCCGAGTTTGATGTCATCATGGGCATGGATTGGCTCACCAAGTACCACACTATATTGGAATACTCCGCGAGAACAGTCACGTTCTGTATATCCGGCGTGCCAGAGTTCCAGTTTGTTGTCGAGCTCAGAGGAGAGCAGCTTTCCTGCTTGTTATCGTGTGCTATTGAGAAGTCAGCTACTTTGAGTATCGACTAGTTGTCGGTCGTTTGTAGTTTTCCCGATGTGTTCAAGGAGATTTCGGGGTTACCACCTCGTCGGCACACCGAGTTCCAGATTGATCTCGTACCCGGTACTGCTTCTATTTCGAAGGCCCCATATCGTTTGGCACCATTGGAGTTATGGGAACTGTAGAAGCAATTAGACGAGTTGTGCGAGTTAGGCTTTATCTGTCAAAACAATTCACCGTGGGGAGCGCCAGTACTCTTCATGAAGAAGAAGGATGGCTTGTTGAGGCTTTACGTAGATTACCGCGAGCTCAACAAGGTCACGATCAAGAGCAAGTACCCACTCTCGAGGATCGATGATTTATTTGATCAGCTGCAGGAGGCGCAGTTCTTTTCGAATATAGACTTGCGGTCCGGTTATTATCAAGTTCGGGTCTGAGATGAGGATATCCTGAAGACAGCCTTCAAGATATGATATGGTCATTTTGAGTTCTAGGTCATGTCCTTCGGATTGACCAATCGCCTGCGGTATTCATGCAGTTGATGAATGAGGTCTTCCGTTCGTATCTCGATCAGTTTGTCGTAGTCTTCATCGACGACATTCTGACATATTCGAGGACTTGTGAGGAGCATGACCAGCATCTGTAGATTACCTTATAGACCCTCTGTGCACACCAGCTTTATGTGAAGCTAGAGAAGTGCGAGTTCTGGCAGGAGGAAGTGAAGTTCCTCAGTCACATAGTGATGAGGTATGGCGTCGCAGTGGACCCTTTGAAGATTGATGTCATGCGTCTGTGGGGCTAGCCCACAAACGCGTTCGAGATATGCAGTTTCCTTGGTTTGGCGGGCTACTACCGACGTTTCAATAAGGGATTCTCTCGCATTGCAGCCCCGTTGACCAGGTTGACCCGGAAGGGTACCGAGTTCGTTTGGAGTGATACTCATGAGCAAGCATTTATGGAGCTGAAGGACCGCCTCACGTCTGCTCCTGTCCTCACTCTTTCCTCTGGGAGTGATGGATTTGTTGTATTTACCGATGCCTCGCGAGTTGGCTTGGGTGCTGTCCTGATGCAGCACGGGAAGCCGGTGACTTTTGCATCTCGCGAGCTCAAGGTCCATGAGCTGAACTGCCCCACACATGATTTGGAGCTGGTAGTAGTGGTCTTCGTATTGAAGGTGTGGAGGCACTATCTTTATGAGGTGATGTTTGAGCTCATCTCCTACCACAAGAGCTTAAAGTATCTGTTCTCTCAGTCCGAGCTGAACATGAAGCAAAGGCATTGGTTGGAGTGCCTGAAGGACTATGATTTTGATCTCCAGTACTACCCGGGTAAGGCAAACGTGGTGGCGGATGCCCTCAGCCATTAGCCACGAGACCTGGTGGTTCACATGATGATTTAGGAGTGGAGGATGCCTGAGGACGTGTCAGCTTTTGACTTTGAGATCGGCTTGTACTCTTCTATTGTGCAGTTATCGAGCCTGTCGATTCAACCCTCTCTTGTCGCAAGGGTGATTGAGGCTCAGCAGGCAAATGAGTTAGTGCAGAGTTATCGGGCAGAGGCAGCATCTGAGAGTTAGTCAGATTGGCAGATTGGTTCTGATGGTGGACTTCGCTTCAGAGGCCGATTATGTGTCCCGGATATTCTTGAGTTACGTAGAGACCTTATGACCGAGGCACATCGATCGCGGTTCTCTATCCGCCCTGGCTCGACGAAGATGTATCACGATATGAGGTGACATTATTTTTGGGCAGGGATAAAGTGCCAAATAGCCAGTTTTGTGGCTGAGTGTGACACGTGCCAGCGTGTCAAGGCCGATTATCAAAGACCCCTTAGTCCATTGCAGCCATTGAGCATCTCGATGTGGAAGTGAGAGCACATATCCACCGATTTTGTCATGGGTTTACCAAGGACACAGCGTGGTCATGATGCCATATGGGTTGTCGTGGACTGTTTGATGAAGTCGACACATTTTCTTGTGATTCGTGAAACCTGGCATGCGGACCGGCTTGCCAAGCTGTTTGTTGATGAGAACATGAGACTGTACAATGTTCCTGTCTTGATCGTTTTAGACCGAGAACCGAGATTCACGTCCCAGTTTTGGGGGAGCTTCTAGAGAGCAATGGGGACTGACTTGCAGTTCAGTACTGCGTACCAACTGCAGACCGATGGCCAGACCGAGACGGTCAACCAGATCCTTGAGGATATGTTTCGGGCCTGCACGATTGATTTCTCGGGTAGTTGGGACGAGCACCTGAGATTGGTTGAGTTCGCATACAACAATAGCTATCATGCGACCATTGGCATGACTCCTTTTGAGGCATTATATGGTAAACCATGTAGATCTCTGAGTTGTTGGACCAAGGATGGAGAGCGTCGTCTCTTAGGTCCCTAGCTTGTGCAGTAGACGTCAGGGGCTATCAATATCATCAAGCAGAGGATGCGCTCAGCTCAGAGCCAGCAGAAGAGTTTTCCTGATCGTTGGCATCGTCCCTTTGACTTTGTCGTTAGGGACCATGTGTATCTCAAGGTCTCACCCATGAAGGGTGTGGTTCATTTTGGGGTGAAGGGCAAGCTTACCCCGAGATTCATATGACCTTTCGTGATCACCGAGCGCGTTCGCGCCGTGGCCTATTGGCTTGCCTTGCTATCTCAGTTGTCTGACATCCACAATGTTTTTCATGTTTTTATGTTAAGGAAGTGTGGGTTAGACATCATTTTCGTTATTGATTTGCAGCCATTGGAGGTTCGTGAGGACGCTTCTTATATTAAGTAGTTAGTTTGTATCCTCGATCGGAAGGAGCAGGTCCTACGGACCAAGGTCATTCCCTTAGTGAAGGTGCAGTGGGGCCACATAGTGTGGATGAGACTTCTTGCGAGCGCAAGGCGAAGATTTGAGAGCGTCATCCCCATCTTTTCGATGTTTGATTGTATGTTGTATTGTGTTTTGATTATATATGATGTTATGTTCTATATTCCCTTATGAGTTATGGTTAGCTGCGATGGTAGTACAAATTTCGAGGATAAAATTTTTATTAGGTGGGGAGAGTTGTAAGGCCTGTATCCTATTTTGTACTATTCCATCGACTGTCGCGATCCTTCCCATCGAATTTTGACAACTTGTGACCTATAATCGATGTTTATGCGCGACCCTAAGCCGTACCCCGTAGATTTGAGTTGGCTTAATCCGAGACTTATACCATTGCGACCGCACCGTTGCAGTGGTTCCAACGCCGTGTCTTGCATACCAATTCGATACCCTGGCCGAGAGATGTCAGCCCGCGTTTAGTTCGAGGAAAACACCACGAGTTGCAAATCCTAAGAGAATCTCTACAACATGTCCCATCAATCAATCAATCAAACAATCAAAGTACACAACCCATGCTTTCTTTCTTCCCAAGTCAAGCAACCACCAAGTCAACTCTCAAGTCAAGTACACTATCACCTCACATCCATCACCTCTCCTACAACCAGCCATTCTTTCTCTCTCTCTTTCTCTTCACATTTTTCAAGCCATTCCAGGAGAAAAATGAGTGGATGTCCAAGCCATTTTCAAGAGAGAAAAGTGCATGTGTGTGGCCCACTTTCTACCCCAAAATCCTTCATCCTAGCCATTCAACTCTCATCACCTTCCATCAAAGTGAAGTACAAGGAGATCGGCGTTCCATCGGACTAAGAAGATCGAACGATGGGTGCTTTATAGGATAGATATTTCATGTTTTGATGATGGGACAAGTAAGGCCTACCGATTGATGGTATGGATCTCACTTTGGACCTAGATGTGGCCGATGACCCACCTTAATCCTCATGATCATTCCATGATGGGGCCATTTTTCATGGACCCCAACATGATGTTTATTTTCCTTGGTCATCTAGACCTTGCATTTCAATGGAGAAAGGATCTCCACTGTTGATTTTGATCAGTGGGACCATATGAAATGGGACCACTTGATGAATGTTGTAAACCATGCAAGGGAGAGCTTATAGTGCCGGGGTCCTTCCATCATCACGTCTCTCTCTCTCTCTCTCTCTCTCTCTCTCTCTCTCTCTCTCTTTCCTTCCTTTATTTTGTGGCCCACATAATGAGTGTATGGGATTTTAGACCGTCCATCCAACGGACCACATGGCCGTCCCAACCATGTGGGCCTTACCTTTGGTGATGGAAAACACAAATATCAAATTGATCAAGGACAAATGGGCCACATCCATGTGGGACCTAATTTGATGAAATGTATAGTACAGCGTCCCTGGACATTAGACGTGGTCCAGTGAGCGTGAACGGATAGTGGGTTGTACTTACTGTAATAAAAAAAATATATATTTATTTAAGCTTTTGGGTTGGCCGCTCATGCAAGCCCCACCTTTATGTATGGGTCCAATCCACGCCATCCATTCCATTCCTCAGATCATTTTAGGCGTTGAGCCGAAAAATGAAGCCAATCCAACTATCTAGCGGGCCATAGCATGGAAAACAATATTTTTTTACCGTTGAAAATCCACCTGATGTTTCTATCCACCAAAATACCTCGAATATTGGGCCCATTCAGATTATCTTGAGCCATAGAATCCAACGGCTGGGTTGGATTCACTTGATGTGGGCCCTACCACAGAAAAACTGCGAAAAAACTCTATTTTTAAAAAAAAATATATACAAAGCAGTTGACGCTGCTTCTGCTGCTGCAACAGTAGGACGCTGCGTGGGTGGACATGGCCAGGGACGTCGGTCCGATGCTTAGGCCCCACGGTGATGTGTGTGGAACATCCACACTGTGCATTTGGAGGGCCCCTTCTTGTGGTGGGCCTACCCCAAAAATTAGCCGTACATAGAGCTCAGGTGGCCCACGTCATAGGGAACAGTGTGATTGAACGTCTACCATTGAAACCTTTTTTGGGTTGATAGAAGTTTTGGATCATTATAAAATTTATTTTTCCTTTTCATCTAGGTCGGAGTGACCTTATCAACAGACTGGATGGCATATAAACATTATGGTGGGCCCCACGTGGGACCAACTGATCTAAGTGTTTCACCCACACCGTCCCCATCCGTGGGTGGGTCGGCTGGTGTACCTCACTCCAGCTACGTAGCTGCTGGAGTGGCGTCACCAAGATCTGTGGGTCCCACCTATATTATCCACGCTGTCCATCTATGGGACCCATCATGATGCATGTGTTGCATCCAAGCCGTCCAACCATTTTAAAAGTTCATTTTTATGGCATGAGCTAAAGAATGAGTCAGATCTATAGTTCAAGTAGACCCCACCATTTAAAATAGTGGGGATAGTGACATTCACCGTTCAAACTTCTTAAGGGCCATGGTAGTTCCGATCAAGCTTATGTTTCTGCTATCTCCATGTTAACTTATCAATAGGTCGGATCAATATATATATATATATATATATATATATATATATATATATATATATATATATATAATAACAATGGGCCCTGTAGGACTTTTAACAGTGGAAATCATTGTCACTACTATTATTTGGAGTGCGGTCTAGTTGATCTTTTGATATGATTCATTTATATATATATATATATATATATATATATATATATATATATATATATTATATACATACTGATGTACTTGTGGCCGTCCGTTGAGGCCCACCTTGGAATATATATGAGGCTCATGTGAATAGGCCCATCTTGATGTATTTGTGGCCCGTTGTTGAGGCCCAATTTGATATATATGAGGCCCATGTTATGCAGCCCATTTGATATATCTAAGGCCCATATGTTAAGGCCCAATAGGATGTACACAAGTCCATTACAATGTATGACTCTACCATGGTTTGTGTAATGATGTTTTTGGCGGGCTATGCCTCGGGAGCAATGATGGTTTGACGCCTACATTATAAGTACAATGTTGGTTAAATGTCTGCATTGTAACTCTCCTCGGGGCCCATTGATAGGCCCATACTTGTTGATAGTTCATCACGTTATAACATGCTTAGCGTAACTCCATGGTTCATACCCATACGCATCATATGTATGATTGATATGAGTAATAACTGATCATAGTATATGCCATTGGGCAGACTATTCATGGGACTCACTGATAGGAGTTACCCACATGAGCGCGTGGTACGCGCGAGATTGTTGCATGACTGGACAGTGTGATTCATGCATCTCTCATTTGTGCATCATGATCATTGTACGCCCTAGCGATATCAGGGTCGTGGCTCCACAGGCACATCGTGGATGGCCGTATCGGATACTAAAAATACTTGGTTCTAGTACCGTGGGCACTTAGGATGTCCTTGGGTGAAAGTCCCAGAACCTTTTTGGTACTAGGAGATGCTCCAATATCTAGACCGAGTGGATACACGAGCGCCCAAGTGCCGAATACCAGTAGGCCACGTCTCCCACTGTGTCATGGTCGGTTGGAAGGGGGTGTGGCCTTATCTGCCCGAGTGAGGGGCCTATAAGCTAGGCTGAGTTTGACCAGCTCGCAAATGAGTTCGCTATCGACAAGCCGGGTAGGTATTGACAGACTACTGGTTAGGCGGATAGTGAAGTCTCTTCCACTTGCTGGGCTGTGCAGCTAGGGAGGTGGTAGTCAGTGTGAAGTGTAATAGACCCTGGTGATATCCTAGAGAGAACTGTACTGATATGTGTACTTGATGAGGACTGGCATGCTTGCTTTGCATCTCACATATGACATTTGGCTACATAAGCCTCACATCGCATAGCCTTAGTATGGCTGATAGCATTCATGCCTTGCTTCATATAGCTTTAGTACAGCTGATAGTATTCATGGACTTATCCGAATATTTTTGTATTACTCTGATATTGTTTACTTAGCACTTGCCGTGCGTACACACTTACACCACCCTCTAAGCTTTTGTAAGTTTATGCACGACCATTGCGTGCAGGTGGCATTGGATCACAGCAGCACTGAGGTAGGAGAACGCATCAATTTATTTTGGAGCCTTTTGATCACTTTGTATTTCCTTTTCTGCATTGTACTTAAAGTTTTTGATATAGTGGATATGTGGTGATGTTGTTTTGTGACTTGGTTATGTTTGTGGTTATGCTCCATTACAAAAAAATATTTATACTGAAAATCCTTCTTATAGGATCCCAGGATTAAAATCTGGCATATAAATGCTGGGAGTTGAGAATGGGGCACTACAGAGGTTGTCGACGCCGGATTCGGCGATCAGGAATTTTGTGAGCCCATTTTTCGAGTTTGGGGAGTGACATGATTCAAGGACACAACTGGAATCAGAGTCCTATCTTATCCAGTTGGAAGATATAGAAATTAAGATCAAATCTGAACTTCCATTGATTTAATTCTCAATGAACGTGAGGATTGAAAGTGATTCCATCACAAAACCATGCCTAGGAGGCGATGGCTCATAATAGGATTTACCGGTCCCATAACCAAACACAGGAGAATTGTGAAGGTTAGAAGGGATTCCATTACCCAACCATGCCCAAGGGACAATGGTGAACAACAATACTTCCTAATTTCACAATCTCAGATCATGAAAAGAAAATACTCAAAGTTATTGCAGATCTACTGTAATTTGAGTCACAATAAACCATTAAAAACTGAAAGTATTCCTTAAATATCAAACTAGAATCAAAGAAAGTTCAACATAAACATGAATCAAACTAATAGAAACATTCCATCACGCTACAAGCTTCACCTCTTAGCCCTAGCTAAGAGGTTTATCCAACCATAGAAATGAATAGATCTAAAACCTTAAAAGAAAGCAAGAAAAACTAAGAAAGAAAGAATAAAAACACTTAGTGACGGCTCTTCACCCTTGTACTTTGCTCCTCCAAACCCTAGATAGATGCCCAGGAATGCCCTAGGGACTCCTATTTATAGTTTTGCAATACCTCCTTTCACACCTCATTGGAAAAATTTAGAAACTGCTTCAAATTTACGTACTCCGTGTAATTCCGCGCAACTCTATGTAAGTGGTTCGATGACATCAAACAACCTTCGATGTCATCAACGGTGACTTTTATACGTGCTTTTTCCACGCTATGTAACTTCGTCCAGACTACATAATCTTCTATGTCATCGAACCTACCTTTAATGTCATCGAAGATGTCTTCAATGTCATCGAGCGTTATTCGAGGAATCGATAATGCGTCCAAAATAGTCTAGTAAGTTTTGCTAAAAATCCATAGAAAATTTGATGTCATTGAACTGGATTTGATGTCATCGAGCAAGGCTTCGAGTCATCGAACAAGTCCTCTAGTCATCGAAAAACGTTTTTAATTTGTCCAGCGACTAACTCAATTTTTTTTCATAAATTCATTGTCATTAACCCGTGTTTGATGTCATCAAATGTGTCTTTGATGTCATCGAATGGTGATCGATGACACAATCAATGTAAATTCTGCACTTGTTATTTCGACTTCTTTCCTTCTTCACTTAGTTTCCTTGAATCTTCGGACCTTAAAATCTTCAATCTTTGTCTCCTAGGATCCATTCTTTGCCTTGGTGATCTTTAAGCGTCAAATCCATGCTTTTAGCACCTTTTCCAATCCAAGTTCTTAAATTCACCTTACAATACAAACATGAGTAAAATGTGACATTAAGCAGTATAATGTTCATAAAACCAAGATATAAATGGGGGATAATATGCAATATTCGACCCTTAACAATAGCGACGTGTGTTTCTACTCTATATTGAGTTAGTTTTTGCTCCTCTATCCTTATTTTTGTTGAGTTAGCCTAATGCTACTCTTCTCATTTATTAGGTTAGCCTTCTGCTACCTCCCTTTATGGCTTGGGCATATATCTTGAAATTTTAAAACTCAAATGGTTCGATTTATCTTTCCATTAATGTAAGTGATGAGGTTTAACATCAAGTGATTCATATATTTTACCGCAGACGTAATGCACTATGGGTAGTGACCCTATTAGTCGACTTATAATTCCATGGATTTTGGGTAGTGATGCACAAATCGATGTAAGTAATCAGTAATGTGTGTTACATCACTTCCAGGATTGGATGTCGCAAATAGTCACTCCATGAACAAATCTTATCACGTAATCCATCCGATCCATGTGTGGTGTCGTCTTGAGATATTCACGTAAATCCACGTTAGTGTTGGACATGCTGACAAATCTCCATAGTATGAGATGCAGAGTGAGCTGGGTTTTCTATAAATTATATTCCACATTGTGATTATCACTATGTATGATGGACCGCACACACTATGCTAAGCATGCATTCATGTAAATTGGTTGCACATATCAATACCACTCATAGTAGTGAAGTACGAGATGCATTAGAACCCTCACATTATCTTATGAATCTCTTGAATTATTGTTAATCTTAAAAGATAACCATTACTATGAGTAGGGTATCGACCCTCTCCAACCATATAGACATTGCAGGTGAAGTGCAGATTGAAGATACATATGATGATCGCCCTATTGAAGATTATTCCGAATAAAGAAGAAAGATGACATTACGTTTAACTTTATTTATTTTCCATTGTAAAACTTTATAAAATTTAATAAGCTCCCATTTGAGAGTGCATTAGATAGTTAGTTGATTTTATACTTTGAGGGAATAATAAGTATAATTGATTTTACTCTCGTGAATGGTTGCCTTCGTGAATGTAAGTGAATTGCCCTAAATGAAGAAAATAAGGTGAGGTTTTGAAGCATCAAATTATTACATTATTAACACCCAGAATTCTTGGGCACAAGTATATACTCGGGCCATAAAAATTTGAGGCGTTACAACTAGAAGTAAGAAAACTCCTCTGGAACACAAGGGATTGTGTTTTAAAACACCAGATAGACATTATTGTAGATGCATGGGTTACTAAGGTGGACACATTGGAGGACGTGTACTTGCATGGGTTTTTGGGTTTAGCCAGATCACAAGGCTCATAGTGACCATAGTAATTACTCACCCGTGTCCCTTAATCCATTTTTGGGTTCATCACCTCATTTAATTACACATGACATGTGGGTTGCTTTCATCATTACTCAATGGTCACTACAGAGAGGCTCGTTACCCCAGTGTAGGCCAACAACTCGAACACACTGTTCCATACCACCATACTCAGCTTATGAGTCTTGTACGATCATAATGATAATGTTAATAATTAGACTCATTCAAGGGGAGAGGTGGCATCTTAGATTCAATCGAGCATTATAACACATTATGAACATGGTATGATTAACCATGTATTAGACTAATTCGATTGACATGGGAGAACCTGGCGTAATCGGTATTAGGTACAAAGCATCCCATGTATTCTAACTACTATTGGTTGTCCATGTTCAACCCCGGTCAATCAAATAAACTTGGAGTGGCTGATCCGATGCGAGCCACCCCTTGACTTAAACATTTCGCAAAGTCGATTTCATAAGAATTGCAATTATAATCATAGGCGGTATTTAGCAATTCATAGAATAACAAGGCGAGTCAAGTATAAATATTTGTTAACCATAGCATTATAGGTAGAATTAAATAACCTATCAATGTAATGTACAAGCTTTCAATTCAAGCATTTCATTTATTCAGACATTTCATCAAACATGTTGACTACTAAAAGCAAGTAACAACAAGATTTGCAATAACGAATCAAGTCTAGTAATGTTAGCATAAAAAATTCTAATTATAACATAAATTCATTACCTGAAGTCCTCAAGGGTTGATAAAAGGAAACCTAAAGAAAATGGCCTGCACCTTGTGATAGTTCGTCCCACTTAGAGCACTTCTAGGACTTTAGGGAAAGATCTCCAGAACCTAAACAATCACACAAGCTACTGTAAGATTGAAGAAACTCAACCTAAAAGACTTAGATTAGGAAGTAAAATCCATTTCTTACCTCCAATCATTGACGAGAAGCTTTATCAAAGGTTCATGGAGCGATTAAGGTTGTTATTGAGGGGATGAAAGGGCGAAGGTGCACAAGCCATCACACTTCCAATCACTAACTCTCTCTCTCTCTCTCTCTCTCTCTCTCTCTCTCTCGCTCGCTCTTTCTCTTCTTCTTCCTCTTTTTTCTCTCTTTCTTTCCTAATGTTAGGGAATAAATTCATATGGGGAGAGGGGGTGTGAAATAATGAACTATTTATAGTGTCAGAATGGGTGTAAATGTCCCCAATGGCTAGGTATTTTTTATACTGAAAAGGCCAAACTATATATCCTAGAGGGGGGGAGAGGGGGTGAATAGGACTATGCCAAATTTAAATAATAACAGCGGAATTAAATCAATCAAATGAAAGAAAGCACTATAAACAATCCACAATACAAAAATGTAAAGCAACCTTAAAATTCTAGTATTGAGAAGTTGATACAAATGATGTTCTAAGGACAACCTTGCACCATAAAAACCAAAGGTTTATGGCAGGACAACCTTACTAGAACGATATGAGTATCAATAACTTAAACTGAAGAGGAATAAAAAGAAATAGCTTGAAAGGAAATATAAGCTATTACAACATTCACCACAATCTTGAAATGTAAACGATTACAACATTCACATCCACAAATACATCCCACAAACTTGAATGATAAAAGACATAAAAAATAAACAACACATCCAAACACAGAATTAAAGTGGTTCGCCTGTGTGTACACCAATTATTAAACAACAGCCACATAACTACTCCACTCCTAATATCCTCACATAGTGGATATTAGCGTTCACTATCAAAATAGGTTTTTCTAGGTTCACCTAAAACCCTCACAATTGTGTCTTTCAAATGGGCTTACACAATTCAAAAACCTCACTCTCTGAGTTTTCTGGTTCTCCTCAGATAACCAATACAATGAGATTTTTCTAGCTTAATCTCAAAACAAACCAAAAACAGAAGATTTACACAAATGTAAAATACCTAGGTATTCTCCTTTTGTTGCAGCCCAGAAGAACCAAATCGGAGTAGAAGTTCGAATAGAATTTCAATGTCCACACTCACAACTGAAATGGTTCTAGATTCGAAATTGATTTTAATTTAAATCAAGTTGGGCTAGCTCTATTTGATTTTGATTCTAAGAAGTAGGAATACCTCAATTCCTCTTTCATTCATATTAGAATGTAGAATACAAAATCAAATATAAAAAGCTAATAAAAGAGAATATTAAATGAGCATAATATAACTTAAGAAGTTTACAAACTTATCTCGTAGAGTGATGCCTTGATTTTACTTGAATTTGATATTAAACTCTGAAAATCATGCTCTATTTATAAGTGAAGAAGTCGCACCTTTGACTGGTCCTGTGGACACTATGACTAGTTGTAGGACCAACAGATTTTTAAAATTTTGAGCACGATCGGATCAAAACCATTCCACGACTGATCGTAGGCATTGCACGACTGGTCGTGAGGTCTCCAAAACTAGTCGTGACCTGCTCACGACTGGTCGTGTGGAGCCTGAAATAGTTGCTAGAGTTCGAATCGTAGTCGAAGGACTGGTCGAGGACGAGTCATACACTGTTCACACGACCGGTCGAGCAGTCTCTAGGACTGGTCGTGGCTCACCAAAAAATTCTAAAAATTTACAACAAACTTAGGACTGGTCTTGGAATTTCTTAGACTGGTTGAGCTAGTTCTAGGACTAGTCGAACAGAGTCCAGGACTAGTCTAAGAATAGACCAAACACTTATAAATTGATTCAATTTGAATTATGTATCCGAAATGACCTACCCTAAGGTCAATCTAAGGTCTTTCACACCTTGAACATGACGTATGAACATTGAACTTTCTTTTCTTCAGATGATAGATGATCTTTGAAGTTCATGAAAGTTGATATCGTGACACATAATGAAGCTTAAACTTGTGATCTTTGAAGCTTGATTTTGTTGTACTTGAGTTGTACTTCATCTTGAGTCTTGAGTAAGAACGTTCACTTATCTTTTGATGTCACTCTAAGACATTAGCTTTGAAGCTTAAAGGTGTGAACAATGTACTTAATCTTGAAAATCTTTAAAGTAGATCTTGGTCTTGTCTTGAAGCTTTGTCCTTATACATGTAAATCAATGTGCTACACAAGACACAGATTGTGGTTTTGGCTACAAACTTTGATAATCAAAGGGGCATGAGATCATAGCACTTACATTCTCCCCCTTTGTCAAATTTATGACAAAACACACTACACAATAACATAACCAATATACACAATGAATCAAGCACCAGTTATCAAAAAGAAACCACTTACAGCCTGGTTAAAGAATCATGAACCAGTTATTATCAACTTGCATCAACACTACTCCCCCTTAACTCCTCCCCCTTTCACAAATAAAAACCACATTCCATATGCCAAACGTATATACCATAAAATCACCACATTATCCACATATTAGGAACTTCTGCCCCTTTTTGTCACAACATGACAAAGGAAGAAATCAAGATATGGAAGAGGAAAATAAACACAATAGGAATAAGTGAGCAAGCAAGTCAAGATATAATAAAATATTGTGCATATATAAGAAACCAACAAGAAACTAGTTCATCCAAAGTCAGTTCCACAAACTAAAAGAAAGCAAAGTATCATAAGAGTTATTATAAGTCATATAAAAAATAGTTAATCAGATCCAGAAGAGGGAGCAGGAATAGATGGATCAATTTGGTGTAAACCCTTGTTAATGCGCCTCATATATTCGCGCATATAAGCAAATTAAGAATCTTGGGTTACACGAATCTAAGCCACCTGTTCCTTAAGAGAATACAACCTCTCAGCAAAATCAGAAGGCTGATAGTCAGTGTCAACCTCAGAATTTGATTTAAGTTCATTGAAGATATTATCCATATTTATATCATCAGGAGGTAAACTGCCTTCTTCTTCATTCACTGCTTCAGCTCCACCACCACCCACATTCACTTGACCATCAGCCAATCTCAAATTCATCTTATTTATATTTTTGTTGTTGAAGATGAGATGTTGAATGGGTGCTTCTTCAACAGGCATAGTCACTAACATATGAGTGGCCAACACAGTCATAAGGTATGCAAAAGGAATATTGTCGTGGTCAGGATGGAGATGGAATTGGATAATGGAATGACAAATTAATGAAGAAAGACAGACATTAACACTTGATATAATGGAATGAAAAATTCAAACCATGAAAGCAGTGAGTTCAGTTTTGTTACCAGACCGAGGATAGACGTTTGAAATAAAAGTCCTGTGAAGGACTCTGTATCTGGGTAACAAGAACCTTGAAGCAAGCTCATTCCCATTCTGACTCCATTGCGTATCTATATTGCATAATGCCTTAGTAAGCATACATTTTTCTAATTCAGATGGTTTCTCAACTAGAGAACTAATAGGAATACCCTCATCATTGACGAGTAAGTCCATTAGGCCAGATATCAGATGACGATCAACTTCAAATGGGCCTTCTCTAGTAGCAATTTTAAAAGTTAAATTTTCTGTAGAGAAATCAGAAATGCATGCGAACATAGCCTACGCAATGGACCGGTATGCTGGCCCACCCCAATGTAGAATGTTATCCCATCTTATAGATTGGAGAAGAGGAAAGAGATCAAAAGGAGCAAGATGTGAAACATCTACAGGTCGCTCAACTATCACATTGTGCAACAGCAAATCCCGCACATAGGAGTGATCATCTTCAGATGACCGAAGGTGACGCCGTGTGATAGGTGTCAATCTAGAAGATGATGCATCATGAGAAGTTTTCTTCCTACCTCTAACATCCATTTGCAACTAAGAATACAAGAAATTAAGAAGATGCAAGAGATGTAGAGTTGGGTTTTGCTATATCAGATTTTACACAAGAAAACCCCGAAAACTCAAGGAAACAAGAAATAAATCACTCCTAGTATGAGAATGAAGTGAAATGGACTTGAATCTACAAGAAAAACACAAATAATCCACTAACCTTGAAGATCTAGGAAGGTGGTACGACTGGTCGGGCGTAGGCTCGTTGGAGAAAAAGAGCTAATGAAGGAAAAAGGGTTTTTTTCTAAAGAAAACACACCAGCGTGCTACACGACTATTTATAGACCGTCCTCGACCAGTCGTGCCACAACTGGTCAAGTACGTCCTCGACTGGTCGTGTAACCACAAAAAATATGCATTTTTCTTATAAATTCAAAATATAAACACATAAATTAACAAATATATAAACTATAATATAGAAATGCATGAATAATCAATTTAAATTGAACATTCCAAGATTAAATTTTAATTTATTAAACCTGCTTTTGTCGAGCGGTTTAGTGAAAATGTCAGCAAGTTGAGTCTCGGTCGGAATGTATTCTAATGAAATTGTCTTTTCTTCCACTAATTCATGAATGTAATGATATCTAAAGTCAATATGCTTGGTTTGTGAATGTTGGATTGAATTTTTAGATATATTAATTGCACTGGAATTATCACAATATAAAACCATTGAATCCTATGTAATTCTGTAATCGCTTAATATTCTATTCATCCATACTAACTGAGTACAAGCATTTCCAGCTGCGATGTATTCAACCTCAACAGTAGATAGCGATACAGAACTTTATTTCTTCCTGAACCAAGATACTAAATAATTTTCAATATAGAAACAACCACCACTGGTTGATTTTCTATCATCGATATTACCAGCCCAATCAGCATCTGTGTAACTAGCCAATTGAACACTAGGATCATATGGATACCAGAGACCCAAATTAGTTGAACTTATGACATATCACATAATCCGCTTAACAACAATTAGATAGGACTCTTTAGGGTCAGATTGGTATCTAGTGCAAATACCAACACTAAAAGCAATATCAGGTCTAGTTGCAGTTAAATAAAGTAAACTGCCAATCATACTACGATATAATTTAGGATCCACACTTTTACCTGTAGAGTTTTTTGAGAGTCTTAATGTTGTACTCATAGGAGTATCATAATTTTTTCCATTCTCAAATCTGAACTTTTTAATTAAGTTCAAAGCATATTTGGTTTGAGAAATAAAAATACCATCAGGTTGTTGTTTTACTTATAACCCTAGGAAATAATTCAATTTCCCAACCATGCTCATTTCAAATTTAGATTTCATAAGATCTGCAAACTCAATAGTTATGTTAGTACAAGTAGATCCACAAATAATATCATCAACATAGATCTGCACCATTAAGATATGATCATTACGTTTCTTAACAGAAAGAGTCTTATCAACACTTCCCATTAGAAAATTGTGACTTAGTAAAAACTTAGTCAATTTTTTGTACCATGCCCTGGGAGCTTGTTTCAATCCACAGAGAGCCTTTTTTAGGTGTTAGACATGATCAGCATTCTTAGGGTCTTCAAAACCCATTGGTTGTTCAACGTACACTTCTTCATGCAGATCGCCATTTAAGAAAGCACTCTTTATATCCATTTGATATATTTTTATCTTTCTAAAGCAAGAAATGGATATTAATAATTTGATAGATTCAAGACGAGCTACTAGGGCAAAGGTTTCATCACAACCGATGCCTTCAATTTGAGTGTACCCTTGTACAACCAGTCTAGCATTATTTTAAATTACATTACCAAGTTCATCAGACTTATTTTTTAAAATCCACTTAGTTCTAATAATATGTTTATCTTTAGGTCTAGAAACTAAGTACCAAACATCATTTCTTATAAATTGATTAAGCTCTTCTTGCATTGTAACTATCCAGTTTTCGTTAGTAAGAGCTTCTTTTGCGTTTACCGGTTTGATTTGAGATGTAAAGAACGCGTAATTACATATATCTTCCAGTTGTCTATGAGTGCGCACACCAGTGAGAGGGTTTCTAAGAATCTGAGTGGTTGGATGATCTTTGATAGTCCTCAGTTCAGAGTTATTTTGACTTGATGAAGTATCTGGTTTGTCAATTAGGAGAACTTCATCATTATTTGAACTAGAGGCAGGTGTATTCAAGTGATCGTCAATGACCACATTGATGGACTCTTGAATTACACTGTTCCTCTTATTCAGTACTCGATACGTTATACTATTCAAAGCATATCCCAAAAAGATCCCTTCATCACTTTTGGTGTCAAACTTACCCAGATTTTTACGGTCACATAAAAATATAGCACTTGCTGCCAAAAACTCGAAAGTATTTGATAGTAGGCTTCTTATCAAACCACATTTCATAAGAAGTTTTATTATATGACTTCCTTGTATAAGCCTTGTTGATTATATAGTATGCAGTATTCATGGCTTCAGCCTAAAGATTTTTGGGGAGTTTCATTCTATTCAAAATTACTTTAGCCATTTCTTAAAGCACTCTATTTTTCCTTTCAACAACACCATTTTATTGTGGTGTTTTGGGTGTCAAGAATTCATGTGATATTCCTTGATCACTATAGAATTTCTCAAAACTGCTATTCTCGAATTCTGATCCATGATCACTATAGATCTTACTGACTTGAGAACCTTTTTCAGTTTGGATCCGTTCGAGAACTTTTTTTACTTCATCAAGGGTTTCTGATTTATCCCTTAAGAAGGTTACCCATGTGAATCTGGTAAAATCATCCACGATTACCAATATGTATTTTTTGCCACCTTGACTCTCCGTTCTGGTTGGTCCTATAAGATCCATGTGGAGTACTTCGAGAGGTTTGGATGTGGCACTGGAGTCCACCTTTTTATGAGTAGTCCTAGTTTGTTTGCTAATCTGGCATTCGCCACAGATTTTATCTAATTTCTATAATTTAGGTAGACTCTTATCAGTTCTCATTTGCTCAATGTATACAAATTACGGTAGTGTATATGTCCAAGGCGTTTATGCCATAATTCGGTTTCATCGGTATGGACCATGTAACACGATTGATTAGATGAGCTAGCATCACTTACTATGTAGCAGTTTTCAGAAGTTCTGCGACTAGTTAATATTACAGAACCGTGTTTATTCAAGATTTCATAGCCAAGGTTAGAAAATTTTACACTGTGATTTTTATCGTATATTTGAGATATGCTTAACAAGTTATGTTTTAACTCTTCAACATATAAAACATTCTCTAATAAAGGGAGGTTAGAAAGTTGAACCGTACCTTGGCCAATAATCCTGCAGTTGTTTCACCAAATGTGACTGAACCATCAGTCATGTCTTTAAGAGTGGTGAACAGACCTTTGTCACTAGTCAGGTGTCTTGAACATCCACTGTTTAGGTACCATTTTGAATGGCTTGATGCTTTAAAAGCCGTATGGGCAACCAAGCAAGTAACCTTAGGAACCCATTTCATAACTATTTTGGGTTTAGGAGTATAGTTGATCTTCTTGTATTTGTAGTTGTTGTAAGAATGACCCACTGAGTTAGATTTTAAGAGCTCCTTAAGTAGATCAACTATTTTCTCAGATAAAGGGTTTCGGTTCTGATTTTTATAGTTGATATGGTTGCATTTGGGTTTCAAAGATTGAAAAGTTTTAGCATTTTTAGAAAAAAATTTCTTTGAACTATTCCCTTTTGAGTTTGAAGATTCTCCTTTCACAAACTTAGGAGGAGTATACTTCTGTTTAGGAGGAACATTTTTATCGTATCCCAAACTGGATCGGTCGCCACATTTTCTTGATCTAAACAATAGCTTTTCTAACTTTGGATCACCTTGGGCATACCTCCATGTATCCTTTAAACTCAAAAGCGAAGAGACTTCAAGTTTAAGTTTTTCATTTTCAGATTTAAGATTTCCAATAAGGGAGGTTTTGAAATCTAAATCACATTTTGATTTTTTGAAACAATCTGAAATATGGGATTTTTCTAAAATTAGAGAATCAAAATTTTCTTTAAGTTTTAAAAACTTTTCTTTTTGAAGTTTTAGTTTAATAGCAATTTTACAACTTTCCTTGTATAGGGCATTGTAAGTGTCTTGAAGATCTTCTTCATTTTCATGATCACTATTTAGATTTTCTTCACTAGTTGTATCATCATGATCTGAAAAAGTGAACTTGGCTAGAGTCATAAGGGCTTTGACTTCATTACCCGACTCGGTTTCAGAATCTTCTGATTCAGAAGAGGCTTCAAAGTCAGACGATTCATCCCAAGTAGCCAACATACCTATCCTTTAGGTTTGTCCTTTTTAAGACACTTGTTTGCTAAATGCCCATATTCTTGGCAGTTGTAACATTGACTATCTTTTAAAGATTTTCAAGTTTTAGATTTGGATCTTTTCTTATCATTAGATTTTTGAAAATCAACCCTCTTTTTACTTTTAAAAATTTTGTAAAACTTTTTAGTTAAAAGGGCCATATCATCTTCGAAATTTTCTAAATCAGAATTATTATTTTCTTAAGAAACATTTTTAGAAGATTTAAGGTTAATTGATTTTCCTTTAGGAGCTTTAGAAGATAACTCATAAGTATGTAAAGAACCAACGAGTTCTTCTACCCTCATATTGTCCGTATCATGAAGTTCTTGGATTGCGGTCACCTTTGAGTTGAACTGTTAAGGTAGTGAGTGTAGTATCATTGCACACACTTTACTTTCTGAGATTTTATCACCAAGACCCCACATAGAGTTCACAATGTTATTTAATCTTGTATAGAAGTCCATGAACATTTCATTTTATTCCATATGTATTTCCTCAAATTTAGTTGTGAGGATTTGGACTTTAGATTTTTTTACAATTAATGTACCCTCGTGTGTCATTTCTAAAATATCCCAAGCTTACTTTGCAGTATCACAGGATATAATTCTTTTGAATTCATCTGGTGATAGTGCGCAAGTGGTTACATTTAGTGCTTTTGCATTGACACTAATCTCATGTTTTCTGAAGTATGGTCCATGAGAAATAAGGTGTTACTCTCATAGATTTTGATCCATCGATACCAGTCACTTCAGTGGTAGGAGGGGTCCATTCTGTCACCGTGGCTTGCCACATGCTCTCATCTATGGATTTTAGAAAAATCCTCATTTGGGCTTTCCAATATGCATAGTTGGAGTCATCAAATGGTGGAGGCCTAGTGACTAAAAGGCTATCAAAATTTGACATCTTAAAAATAACTTAGATCGATTAGCTCAGGAAATTAATCAAAAAAGAAATAACAATTAAAACGAGCTATTAGGCTCTGATACCACTTAAAAAGGACAAGCTATATGTCCTAGAGGGGGGGGGGGGGGGGAGGGTGAATAGGACTATGCCAAATTTAAATAATAACAACGGAATTAAATCAATCAAATGAAAGAAAGCACTATAAACAATCCACAATACAAAAATGTAAAGCAACCTTAAAATTCTAGTATTGAGAAGTTGATACAAATGATGTTCTAAGGACAACCTTGCACCATAAAAACCAAGGGTTTATGGCAGGACAACCTTACTAGAACGATATGAGTATCAATAACTCAAACTGAAGAGGAATAAAAAGAAATAACTTGAAAGGAAATATAAGCTATTACAATATTCACCACAATGCTTGAAATGTAAACGATTACAACATTCACATCCACAAATACATCCCACAAACTTGAATGATAAAAGATACAGAAAAATAAACAACACATCCAAACACAAAGAATTATAGTGGTTCGCTTGTGTGTACACCAATTGTTAAACAACAGCTACACAACTACTCCACTCCTAATATCCTCACACAGTAGATATTAGCGTTCACTATCAAAATAGGTTTTTCCAGGTTCACCTAAAACTCTCACAATTGTGTCTTTTAAATGGGCTTACACAATTCAAAACCCCACTCTCTGAGTTTTCTGGCTCTCCTTAGATAACCAATACAATGAGATTTTTCTGGCTTAATCTCAAAACAAACCAAAAACAGAAGATCTACACAAATGTAAAATACCTGGATATTCTCCTTTTGTTGCAGCCTGGAAGAACCAAATCAGAGTAGAAGTTTGAATATAATTTTAATGTCCACACTCACAATTGAAATGGTTTTAGATTCTAAATTTATTTTAAATTAAATCAAGTTGGACTAGCTCTATTTGATTTTGATTCCAAGAAGTAAGAATACCACAATTCCTCTTTCATTCATATTAGAATGCAGAATACAAAATCAAATATAAAAAGCTAATAAAAGAGAATATTAAATGAGCACAATATAGCTTAAGAAGTTTACAAACTTATCTCTTGGAGTGATGCCTTGATTTTACTTAAATTTGACATCAAACTCTGAAAATCGTGCTCTATTTATAAGTGAAGAAGTCGCACCTTCGACTGGTCCTGTGGACACTACGACTAGTTGTAGGACCAACAGATTTTTAAAATTTTTAACGCGATCAGATAAAACCATTCCACGACTGGTCGTAAGCACTGCACAACCGGTCGTGAGGTCTTCACGACTAGTCGTGACCTTCCCACCACTAGTCGTGTAGAGTTTGGAGTAGTTGTTGGAGTTCGAGTCATAGCTGTAGGACTCGTCGAGGATGAGTCGTGCACTATTCACACGACCAGTCAAGCAATCTCCAGGACTGGTCGTGGCGCACCAAAAAATTCTGAAAATTTACCACAAACTTAGGACTGGTCTTAGAATTTCTTGGACTGGTCGAGCTAGTGCTAGGACTAGTCGAACAGAGTCCAGGACTAGTCTAAGAATAGACCAAACACTTATAAATTGATTTGATTTGAATTATGTATCCGAAATGACCTACCCTAAGGTCAATCTAAGGTCTTTCATACCTTGAACATGACGTACGAACATTGAACCTTCTTTTCTTCAGATGATAGAAGATCTTTGAAGTTCATGAAGCTTGATATTATGACACATAATGAAGCTTGAACTTATGATCTTTGAAGCTTGATTTTATCGTACTTGAGTTGTACTTCATCTTGAGTCTTGAGTAAGAACGTTCACTTGTCTTTCGATGTCACTCTAAGACATTGAGCTTTGAAGCTTAAAGGTGTGAACAATGTACTTGATCTTGAAAATCTTTGAAAGTAGATCTTGGTCTTGTCTTGAAGCTTTGTCCTTATACATGTAAATCAATGTGCTACACAAGACACATATTGTGGTTTTGGCTACAAACTTTGACAATCAAAGGGGCATGAGACCATAACACTTACATATAATAACCATATGAGATGTTGTCTCTGACTGTTGGGAGCCGCAGGAAGGTGTATGGACCGATCTAACCCCATGGGATAGGTGTCCCACTAGGAGATCTGTGTTTGGACACAACCATATGATGATCGGTAATGCAGATCAACAGGGAATGTCCTATTTTAGTTCGACAGTCATCAAGTGTCAAGCAAAGTTATAACTATATGGATGTGTGTATGGTAATAACCTAGACTAGTGCCTTAAGTTCGATCACCCTCTAATGGTCCGAAAGTCACAACTTTGACAAAGAGCGAAGGGTGAATATTTCACTTAAGTTTATATTATCACTTGAGGCACTTGCACATTTCACGGTCTCGGCTTGTGGGCCAAAGTTAAGTGATCCTAAACGCTATCTCAACCCAATATCCGTGATGGACATCAAGCTTGACAAGAAGAGCATTCTTCTATAGTTTCGTGTCTAGCTGACCACGAACGCATGATCTAAGGATATTTTGGTTAATTAAGGCATTTTTGGAATAAGTTGAACCTCAGAATTTCTTGTGAGTGACAGTTAGCACTGAGATTAGCTAAGTTCATGACGTCACCCATTCACGATTAGCGAAAATGGGTATTCAACTCTAATTATCCTAAATTCACAAATTTTAGTATAATTAGGGCATTTAGTTAGGCCAGTACGGTCCCCTAACAATTCCACTCGCATATGTACTAGAGTTTCCTGTACAAAATTTTACATGATGCGACAATCTACTCTCCTTAAAAGAAAACTTTATCCTTAAAATTTGTAAATGCTCGTACTCCTCCTATATATGCTGGTAGTTCTTCTGAGCTTTTGCTTCGGTCTCCCATGTGCCTTCTTCTTCTGTGTAGTATGTCCACAACACTTTAACTAGCAAGATAACTTTACTGTGAAACACCTATTCCTTCCTATCTAGGATGTGTGTAGGTCGAAGGACATAGGTAGCGTCTTCTTACAGTTCCACTCGTTACCAACAGATGACATGTATTTAATCGGGAACATATTTCATTAACACGGAGACGTGAAATGCATTGTATATGCTTGCGAGTGGCGTAGCTAGTGCGAGGCAATATGCAACGGTGTCAACGTGATCTAATATCTGAAATGGTCCAATGAAGCGTAGAGTCAATTTTCCTTTCTTGTCAAAATGTAACACCCCTTTCATTGGGGAGACCTTAAGGAATACATGGTCTACGACTGTGAACTCTAAATGCCTCTTTCTCGTGTCCACGTAGCTCTTCTACATGCTATGGGCCGCCAAAATGTGATGTCGGATTATGTCGATATTTTCAGAAGTCGCTTGTAACAACTCTAATCTAATAAGATTTCTCTCACCAACCTTTGTCCAACAATGGGAGCCTGCCATGGACACCCATACAAAGCTTCATAAGGCACCATATCGATACTCACTTAGAAGCTATTGTTGTATGCGAACTCCATGTAAGGGAGACAATCCTCCCAACTATCCTTAAAATCGAGCACATATGCCGGTAACATGTCTTCCAACACTTGATACACTTGCTCTGTTTGCCATCGGTCTGAGGGTGGAAAGCAATGCTAAACTTCAAATCCACACCTATCACTTCTTGAATTCAGGTCTAGAAGATAGACACGAACCATGTATCCATATCTAATACAATCTCTAATGGCACGCTTTGTAATCATACTATATACACACACACACACACACACACTACGAGCATAGGTTGTAAGATACCTTAGGATCTACGATGTCTAGCCTTAATTTGCTGACAAGTGAGACACTAAGACACGTAGTTCGCGATTTGGTTCTTCATGTTATCCCACCAGTAGGTGCTCTTCACATCTTGCTATATCTTGGTGTTTCCCAGGTGCATTGCTAACTTAGAGTTATGAGCGGCGTCGAGAACTTTCTTTCTCAACTCATAGAAGTTCGGAACACATAAGCGGCCGTAAAACTGTAAGCCACCATTAGTGCTAACCCTCCACATAGAATCCTCATCTTTGCTTGCTCTTTCCCTTATTCTCATTAATAGCATGTCCCTATCTTGATCTTTAATAATCTACCCATCTACGGCTAGATGGAGGTGAAAATACTCTTGAACAGTGTTGAGGCACAAAAAATATTTCATTGCATGTCTATTGCATTGGTCAGAGAATTCCATGGTGCGGATCTTTTCCAGGGTTTTGCACTCCGTATTTTGGTAAAAATCATCATCCGGGGGTATTTTGGTAAAAATCAGCATCTGGGGGTATTTTTGGTATTTTGGTAAAAATCAGCATCCGGGGGTATTTTGGTAAAAATCAGTGAGTTGGGGTATTTTGGTAAAAGGCAGTGAAGAGGGTGTTTTGGTAAAAAAAGGGTGCACGGGTGTCATTTTAATGGAGAAGGGATGTACACCACCATTTAAGGGAGAGGTTAGTGAACACCACTATGTAAGGAAAGGGATGGAAGTTGTATGAGAAAAGAAGTGGTGGTGAACACCACAGTGTAAGGGAGGAATGCCTATAAATACTCCCTCCCCTGCCTCATTTGGACAAGAAAAGAAGGAGACAAGGGAGACAAGAGATAAGAGGGAGAGCAACAAGGTGGTGAAGTTGGTTGTGCACTGGAGGGGTTGTGCGGTGCACAACCCATGTAACGCACAATAAAGGGGAGCGCACAATGGTTGTTGGCGCACAACAAGATCTCTTTTCTCTCCCTTGTCTTGACACTAGCACACAACACCTCTTTTCTCTCTCTTGTCTTAATTCAAGGTTGTGCGCCACGTTGTAAGAGGCCTTGTCCTAAAGCCATCCATTATGCGCAATCTTCTCCAACACCCACTTTCCAAGGAGCTTGTCCACACACCCACTTTCCAAATGAAGTTCCGCACAACCCATATTGTGCACAACCACTTCCAATAGTCTTTGCACACAACCCCATTCTCAATGGGGTTTTGTCCTAATGCACAATACCCTCCTCTCCTTTGTCCTAGCACACAACCACCTTCAAAAGGATTGGCGCACAATGCTCTTCTAAAGGAACGTTGTTCCAATGCCATTTCTTTCTCTCTATTGTCTTAACTCCATCCTTTGTGCACCACATCATTCTCTCCCATGTCCTAAAACCACCCTTGTACGCCACTCCCTTAGGGATTTTGTCCATATACATGGCTTTGTACGCCACTCCCTTAGGGATTTCATCCATATACAAGGCTTTGTGCGCCACTTTCTAAGGGAGAAGCATTGTGCGCCACTTTGAGCGGGCACTTGTCTTGACTCCAGGCATGATGCGCCACATCTCATGGTGCTTTGTCCTGAAGTTGGGTGATGTGTGCCACTTCTCATGGTGCTTTGTCTTGAAGCTGGGTGATGTGTGCCACTTCAAATGGTGCTTTGTCCTGAAGCTGGGTGATGTGTGCCACTTCTCGTGGTGCTTTGTCCTGAAGCTAGGTGATGTGTGCCACTTCAAATGGTGCTTTGTCCTGAAGTTGGGTGATGTGTGCCACTTCCCATGGATGCTTGTCCTAACTCCAGGTAGTGTGCCCCACTTCCACATTTCAAGGGATAATCATCGCTCCACATTTCAAGGGATGATCGCTCCACATTTCAAGGGATGATCATCACTCCACATTTCAAGGGATGATCGCTCCACATTTCAACAGATGATCATCGCTCCGCATTTCAAGGGATGATCATCTCTCCACATTTTAATGGATGATCATCACTCCACATTTCAAGGGATGATCGCTTCACATTTCAAGGGATGATCATCGCTCCACATTTTTAGGGATGATCATCGCTCCACATTTCAAGGGACAGTTGCTCTACATTTCAAGGGATGATTGCTCCACATTTCAAGGGATGATCATTACTCCCCATTTCAATAGATGATCATCGCTCAACATTTCAAGGGATGATCATCGCTCCCCATTTCAATAGATGATCATCGCTCAACATTTCAAGGGACGGTCGCTTTACATTTTAAGGGATGATCGCTCCACATTTCAAGGGATGATCATCGTTCCACATTTCAATGGATGATCATCGCTCCACATTTCAAGGGATCATTGCTCTACATTTCAAGGGATAATTGCCGCTCCACATTTAAAGGGATGTTTGCTCCACATTTCAAGGGTTTCATTGGAAGAATGAATGAAAGAATGATCAAAACTGATCTCAAGGTCAGATGAAGGAAGAATGAATGGAAGGATGATCAGAACTGATCTCAACGGTCAGATCAAGGAAGAATGAATGGAAGGATGATTAGAACTGATCTCAACGGTCAGATCAAGGAAGAATGAACGGAAGGTTGATCAGAACCTATCGCACGGCCAGATCAAGGGTTTCAAGCTTTCATAACCTTTTCACCTTGACGATGAGTATCAAAAGCGTCAAAATGCTGCTGAAATTGCCATTAGACTGCCTTCTATTTCATTCACTGCATTGCATTAATTGTACTCTGTTTTCAGAATCAAGGGAATCTGAGGATATAAATGAACTTAGAATGAATAGATATCTTGTGATCATTGTTCTCTCATTATTTCTTTATTATCATTTAATAAATCCCCCAAACCAGGCGCATTTGTTTCTTATTCAAAACAAAATGGCAACTCTGCTGGGGAGTCTCAGTGGCGACTCTTAGTGGGAACATCCTCCCCTTCATCTCTAAAAATAAAGTACAATTTTATTTAATCAAAGTAGCTGACACTTTGTTCTGAATAACAAGTATACTGCAATGACTTTTCTCTCGACTAACATGGTTGTTTACTTCACACCTAACGGATTTCCACCAGAAGTATCAGAGAAGATCAAAGTAGTTGCGATCAAGGGCAGACAACGCTAAGTAATGTTTGGAATAGTTTCTGCTTCACCGGTGTGCAGCAAGATGATAAATGACAGATGTTGGTAACATCTAAAAGACAAAAGGTTCAATCTTATCTCACAAAGAATATCGTCCTGCTGAGTATGGATAACAGGTCGATCATATCGAATGTTATGAGGAAGGGTTTTACCTCACTCACTCAAATTATCCTCCTCGATAACATCAACAAATGCAGTTTTCACTTTCCCTAAGGATGGCCTTCAGATAAGAAGTTAGTTCGACTGAATTTGGCATTGATCACCAACAAGTAGACGAATCAATTAACAAAATAACGAATTTAACAGTTAGTAGAGAACCCTGGGGGCATCGTCACAATTTTCCATAATAGAAGAGCAAGTCAATTTGTAATTTGAAAAGAGACAAAGTGAAGCTGCTCAACTCTCATATGAATCAGCTATTTCGATGTCTTAAGAGAACAACAACAGATAATGCCGAAGATAGAAAGCAAAATGAAGGATCGTCAAAGGTAAAGAGTTGAAATTCCGATAAAGAGAACATCGGCGATTTTTACAAATAAGAAAGTAAAGAAAGGGTTTGGACAATTCAAGGACTACATGAAATATACATTTAAAGAAGATGACATACTCCTTATGATGGCTAGCTGTGGAGAATATCGAATTGCCACTGCCAGAGTATTTAAAGGAAAAGAAGAAAAGAAGAAAAAGTCTTCTACCGAAGATGACCAATGATAATAAAATTGTCATAGGGAGGACATGAAAATAAAGAAAAAGTAATGACATATGGTCCTGATTGAAAATATTTGCTTTATAGAAGAACAAACAAGAAGGAAGCAAGACAAGTATATTCATCATGGGGGCAAATTTTCATCAATATACAGTTCAGAAAAAATATATCATCTCTGAATACCAAGATGATTCATGGTGTTTTGACTAAGAAGTTTCATGGCATTTTGACTCAGAAGATTCACGGCATAATTATTCAGGGGGCAGACAAAAGCATACAAAATATGTTATCCATGAAGATAAACTATAGTTTTAATTTCAAAGATTATTAGCATAATACTTCCAAATCAAAAGGGGGCAAGATAAACTACATGAAGATTATTATATTATCGAAGTTTATCGGAATTGATATTATTACCGGGCTGAAGTTCCTTTTGTGCTAAATTTTATAATATCATCAACAACAATAGGGGCGATATTATTATCTTCAGTTATTGATCTATTATCTTCAGTAAAGCCTGTACGATCAACTATCACATCAACGATTACAGTTTATCATTTAAGGTAGCCTAGCGAAGCCCTATACGGCCAACTACGCATAAAGCCTATCACCATTGCCATTCGGGCAGCAGTGTGGAGCCAGTGGCCCTAAAAAGCTCATATAGGCCACATTACATGCATACCCGTGCTGGGCAACGGACAGAGCTAGTGACTTAAAGCCCTAAAAGGCAAAAAAAAAGTCCTCAACGATCAATCACTCATAACACCCATGCCATCTGTATAGCTTTCCGACAGCGTCACGGGGAACAGTTGAAACTACCCTCCCGTGAATGGGTCCAATCTTATAGATAAAGAAAACCCAAATTCGGGCTTGTTTTTGGTAGTAACTCATGAGGAAGGCCCTAAACCTACTCATTAATGGATTGACGGCCTTAGATTTGGTACCCGTAGAAAACCTAGATCCTAGGCTTGTTTCTGGTAGTAACTCATGAGGAAGGGCTTAAACCTACTCATTAATGAACTGACGGCCTTGGATTTGGTCAAAGGTAGACTAGTAAAGCCCTACGGACTCTAGAGAGTTACTGTGGCTATCCCTGTGCATAAATCCCATTAAGTTCACGGTCGTGATTGCTCCAACTACTTAAGAGCTTAAACTGTGTGTTGCTCCACTAATCAAAGAACCTAAACTATGTGTGTAAGTGTCAGTCCAGTCAAGTTAAGACAAATTCAGTCTTGTCTAGTCAAAGTATGGTCAGTTAAAGTACATTAGCTCTACTGCTGAAAAAGCATAAACTATGTGTGCATCAAGATACTGCAGATATATATATATATATATATATATATATATCACTTTAGATATGCTCAAATATGCAATTGCCTTATGAAAATCTCAAATATTGATTAAACAATAGACAAAAATGCATTTATCTTGAATTAGGTTCAAATTACAGCAACAACAAATGCCTTCAAAATATTAGCAGCTCCCTATTCGAAAGTTCAAATCTTCAGGATACACTACTAATCTTCAACTACAATATATCTATTCTTCTGAAAAGAGCTGAGAGGTCTTTTTACCTTCTTGATAATAAAGAAATATTATCTCACAAAATTCTCAAAGGCAGCAGCGAATAAATTAGTGAAGAATTATCATTCTCTTCTAGACCATTTAAAGATTCAAATATATTCTTTGGATTCGCTAAAGAAGCAACAAAGGTTATCCTTCTTTCAAGAGTACTAGGAGATTTTATTTCATGAATATTATCTTCCGAAGAAATCTTTATACAAAGATTGGGCTGGAGAGGGGGCATGATCTGATTCTTCAAAGTAATATATGCCTTGGTCTTTCTAGTAATTTCTTATGAGCGGCAGAGGAATCCATATGGTATAATCTACTAAGCAATAATCGCGAGCTAAGTAATATTGATAAGCTTATCAACTATAAGAAGCATGTGCTGGATAATTACAACCAAGAATTATGAAGCATCAATCAGTGTAAACATTCAAAAGTTGTTTCTATATTAGTGCCCGGTTATATGGTTCAATGTCGTAACTTCTCATTGTTCTAATAATGATATCGCAAGTCTCTGAGTACCAGATCGGATGGAGACAAAGAACAAACGGAATCATCATCAGTAACTTTTATGGCCTTCGAAAAGTTATTAAATGAAAATTGGAAAAAAAAAGTCTCATCTGTTTTTCAGAATCAGTAAAGATCTAAGTCTATGCCAAGGAGCACAAGCTAAAAAAGACTCAACAAAGAGACTTAGCGGTTGAACCTTTAGAGCCAGAGATGACATCTCCAAAAGCGTGATATAATGAGCAAAGAATGTAATGCGAAGCATGATGACAAGCACAAAGATGAAATGATTAAATCATTATCATATTACGAATATCACAATTAACCTAAAAAGAGGAGAAGTTTTTACTATATTTCAAAAAATTATAAATACTTCATGAAGCTAAATTGGAAAATTATAATGTCTTGAGATATTAATTCCGATTAATTTGGTAGGAAAGACTATCATTTGAAAACTTGGGTTATGCAAATCATGAATAAAGGAAACAATGAAAAAGTTGTTGCGGCAGGAGTAGCATTGAAGAACAACCCCCTAGATACGAAGTTGAAGGAAAGAGTAACCAGAGTTGATCAAAGAGACCATTGCAGCAGCAGCGGTGTTGAAAGATAGTTCTCTGGTCGAGTTACTCAAAGATGGAGTCGCCACAACTGTTACAGTGGCAAGTTTTAATGAAAAGAGAATTTTATCCTCTATAGTAAAACATCTGGTCGACACGCTGGCTGGGGGCATTCAAGTATTCTGTTTGAGCGTGATCATCCAGTCTTCTGACCGACTGTGATCATCCAGTCTTCCGATTGAGCGCGATCATCCATTCTTTCGATCAACACAATCATTTCAAGTCTTCCATTCAAGCGTGATCATTCAGTCTCCCGACTGAACACGATCATTCAAAACTTCCGTTTGAATATGATCATTTCAAGTCTTCCGTTCGAGTGTGATCATTCGATCTTCTGGTCAAGTATGACCATTCAGTCTTCCATGCAAGCATGATCATCCAGTCATCTTTTAGTTGTAGTTCATTAAGGAGGAAGATCAATCCTCCATTTGATTTTAGGAATAAATCAAAGAAGGGTCGAGGGGGCATCTGTTGAGGCACAAAACATTTTTCATTGTATGTCCATTGCATTGGTCAGAGAATTCCATGGTGCGGATCTTTTCCAGGGTTATGCACTCCGTATTTTGGTAAAAATCAGCATCCGGGGGTATTTTGGTAAAAATCAGCATCAGGGGGTATTTTGGTAAAAATCAGCTTCCGGGGGTATTTTTGGTATTTTGGTAAAAATCAGTAAGTTGGGGTTTTTTGGTAAAAGGCAGTGAAGAGGGTGTTTTGGTAAAAAAGGGTGCATGGGTGTCATTTTAATGGAGAAGGGATGTACACCACCATTTAAGGAACAGGTTAGTGAATACCACTATGTAAGGAAAGAGATGGAAGTTGTATGAGAAAAGAAGTGGTGGTGAACACCACAATGTTAGGGAGGAATGCCTATAAATACTCCCTCCCTTGCCTCATTTGGACAAGAGAAGAAGGAGACAAGGGAGATAAGAGACAAGAGGGAGAGCAGCAAGGTGGAGAAGTTGGTTGTGCACTGGAGGGGTTGTGCGGTGCACAATCCATGTAGCGCACAATAAAGGGGAGTGCAAATGGTTATTGGCACACAGCAACACCTCTTTTCTCTCCCTTGTCTTGACACTAGCACACAACACCTCTTTTCTCACTCTTGTCTTAATTCAAAGGTTGTGCGCCACTTTGTAAGAGGCCTTGTCCTAAAGCCATCCATTGTGCACAACTTCGCACACCCACTTTCCAAATGAAGTTACGCACAACTACTTCCAATAGTCTTTGTGCACAACCCCATTCTCAATGGGGTTTTGTCCTAGCACACAATACCCCTCCTTCTCTTCTTTGTCCTAGCGCACAACCACCTTTAAAAGGATTGGCGCACAATGCTCTTCTAAAGGAACTTAGTCCCAACGTCATTTCTTTCTCTATGTTGTCTTAACTCCATCCTTTGTGTGCCACATCATTCTCTCCCATGTCTTAAAACCACCCTTGTGTGCCACTCCCTTAGGGATTTTGTCCATATACATGGCTTTGTACGCCACTCCCTTAGGGATTTTGTCCATATACATGGCTTTGTGCGCCACTTTATAAGGGAGAAGCATTGTGGGCCACTTTGAGTGAGCACTTGTCTTAACTCCAGGCATGGTGCGCCACTTCTCATGGTGCTTTGTCCTAAAGCTGGGTGATGTGTGCCACTTCTCATGGTTTGTCCTGAAGCTGGGTGATGTGTGCCACTTCAAATGGTCCTTTGTCCTGAAGCTGGGTGATGTGTGCCACTTCCCATGGATGCTTGTCCTAACTCCAGGTAGTGTGCGCCACTTCCACATTTCAAGGGATGATCATCGCTCCACATTTCAAGGGATGATCGCTCCACATTTTAAGGGATGATCATCGCTCCACATTTCAATGGATGATCATCGCTCCACATTTCAAGGGATGATCATCGCTCCACATTTCAAGGGACGATTGCCCCATATTTCAAGGGATGATTGCTACACATTTCAAGGGATGATCATCGCTCCACATTTCAAGGGACAATTGCTCCACATTTCAAGGGATGATCGCTCCACATTTCAAGGGATGATCATCGCTTCACATTTCAATGGATGATCATCACTCCATATTGCAAGGGACGGTCGCTCCACATTTCAAGGGATGATCGCTCCACATTTCAAGGGATGATTGCCGCTCCACATTTCAATGGATGATCATCGCTCCACATTTCAAGAGATCATTGCTCTACATTTCAAGGGATGATCGCTACTCCACATTTTGAGGGATGTTCGCTCCACATTTCAAGGATTTCACTAGAAGAATGAATGGAAGAATGATCAGAATTGATCTCAATGATCAAATCAAGGAAGAGTGAATGGAATGATGATCAGAACTGATCTCAATGGTCAAGTCAAGGAAGAATGAATGGAAGGATGATCAGAATTGATCTCAACGGTCAGATCAAGGAAGAATGAACGGAAGGATGATCAGAACCTATCGCATGGCCAGATCAAAGGTTTCAAGCCCGCATAACCTTTCTGCCTTGGCAATAAACATCAAAAGTGTCGAAATGCTGCCAAAATTGTTATCAGACTGCTTTCTATTTCATTTATTGTATTGCATTAATTGTACTCTGTTTTCAAAATCAACGGAATCCGAGGATGTAAATGAACTCAGAATGAATAGATATCTTGTGATCATTGTTCTCTCATTATTTCTTTGTTATCGTTTAATAAATCCCCTAAACCAAATGCATTTTTTTCTTGTTCGAAACAAACAGTTCTTCAACACATAGTTTCAACTCGAAGTCTCGTACAAATTTTACTATGTTCCACTCTTCTACCATTAGCGAAGCCACGCATTTGTGAGCTTCTTGTAGCTCAAGGTGTTGACTACTAAGTTGGCCTTGCGAGGGTAGTAAGACACGTTGAACTTAAGTCTTTTAACTTTTCCATCCAATGACACCACCTCATATTCAAGTATCATTGAGTGAAGATGTACTTGAGGCTATTATGATTGCAAAAGAGTTCAAACTCTTCAGCATAAAGATAATGCCTCCACAATTTTAACGCGAAGATTACCACTTCTAACTCCAGATCATGAGTGAGGTAGTTCTCCTCATTCTTCCTCAATTGACATGAGGCATACACGATTGCTCGGTCCACTTACATGAGGACACATCCCAACCCAACACGGGATGCATCAGTGTACATGGTGGACTTGACCCTTCGCTTAGATAGTACAAGTACAGGTGCAGACATCAACTTGTCCTTTAGCTCTTGAAATGCCACCCCCTCTTTCTCATTCCAAGAAAACTTGATATCCTTACGAGTGAGTTGGGATAGCGGTAGGTCTAAAAATTCCTTAATGAACCGTTGATATTAGCTAGCTAGCCTAAGAAAACTCCCCACTTCCCGTAACTGACTTGGGGTACTCCCAATCTCATACTATTACTACCTTAGTAAGGTTTAAAGCTATGCCCTGCTTCAAAACTACATGCCCCAGGAATTTCACTTCTTCCTTTCAGAAGTCACACTTTCCAAGCTACATGAACAATTGATTCTGGTTAGGCATATCAAAGACCGCTCGTAGATGCTCTTCATGGTCTTCTTGGCTCTTCAAATATACCAAGATGTCATTTATAAATATGATGACAAACATATATAGATGTACAGTCTAAACACCATGTTCATAAGGTCCATGACATTGCAGGGGCATTCATAAGACCAAAAGGTATTACTAGAAACTCGTAGTACCCGAAGCTTGTCCTGAAAGTCATCTTCAGTATATCTTCTTTTTTTTTACTCACACCTAGTGGTACTTGGATTTTAAGAACCCTTCAGTTGGTTGAATAGGTCATCAATCCTGGGCAGTAGATACTTGTTTTTTACCATGACCTTGTTTTACTTGTTGCAGTTAACATATAGTCACAATTTCCCATTATTCTTCTTCACAAAAAGTATAGGAGATCCCCATGGCGACACGGTTAGTTGTATAAAGCCAGATCATATTAGATAATCTATCTGGATCCTTAATTCTTCCATCATGCATGGAGGCATATGCTTCCATCTAGTTAGGTGGGAAAGGGTGTGCACCAGGAAAAGTGAAGGTGGGCTAGACATATGGTAAGTTGGTAAAGATATCAGCATCACGCCTAGCATGAGATCAATTGTTGAATCAATCTCGCACTGTGGAGGGAGTCCATGTATCATCCTAAACACATCTTAAAAATCTAACACTATGGGCATCTTATCTACATTCAGTGCATCATAGTAACTCTCTTCTCAAGAAGCATAGCAATGCACATGAAATGGGTACTAACCTAGATAGGAAATGTAAAGGAAACACCTTCAACCTCGTGGATGGTGACCAATCGAGTCTCATAATCGATCATTGCCTTCGTTACAGTCAACCAATCCATACCGAGGATGATGTCATAATGAAAAATCCTCATCACAATCAAGTCGATACACACTTATTTGCCTCCCAAGTCAATGAGACAACCACGATAGAGCTTGATAGCATTGGAGAAGATTCCTACAACCGTGATAACCCTCAATCCTAGTATAGGGGTGTCATTCAACCTTACCATTTCATAATAGAAAAATGCCGCATCTTCATCTCTTCATCTGCCACAATCTTTGGAGAACACTTTGATAGCTCCGTGAAGTGGTTCTCATATTTGGACACTGAAATACCCCCTTGTTAGAGGCGAAGAAACTCTCTATCCTTCTCATTTCAGTATGTGAGAGGGTAGTACTTCCAAACTCATCCCATGTCCAAATAAACTTTGTCGGGACATTCTAAAGGACGTTATGCCACTAAAGATCTGCATCTTTCTCAAATGTGTACGTCATGAGCTCGACTTTCTCTACCTCAGAGTAGTGAAGTAGCTTAATCATCTTCGAAACCTAGTTTCGATAATACTCAACGTCCTTAGGTTGGTGAGATGCCATGAAAGTGGGTGGTTGGAGGCTCCGAAAGTGCTTAAACAAGCCACCTGCTTAGACGAGCACAAGTACTACTACTAGCTGCTCAGGTGAGTGACATTTAAGTTTTGAGCAATTATGTCGATCAACACAGTCAAAGTCTGTTTCTTCTGTTATTGTTGTTGCATCGCGGCATGGTGTTGTTGCTACATCGATATTAACATCTGCCCCATCAAGTATAGGGTTGGAGCAGTCTAAGGAGTAGGTGGGGTAGAAGACGATGCATGGTTTTGACCAAAGGCCAATGTAAGTGCTTTTATGTTTAGAACACATGGATTGTCAAATTTTATTAGACAAAAGTGCTTCAAGGTCAGATCACAAGGATGGAATCACAACTACTCTACATGCTTTAATATCAGCTCAAGATGGCACATCTTCTCAAGAAGTCGACGCTCGAATCCAAGACAAGATCAAGTCAAAGTTCAAGACAAGGTGACCCATATATTTGATAAAACACAAGTGGTATAACCCTAGAAAGATGTTAGGTTTAGGTAGTTTCAAAAATTCATTATCTGGGGTGTTAATAAGTGTTTTTGCTTTGGAATTCGGCTAGCCTAACTTCAAGCTGTTGAGTGTAAAATATTACATATTTTTCCTTATTTATACCTTATTTTTATAAACATGATAGTGCTTAATCGATTTAATTCTTCGTGTTTTCATGTAAGAGGTAATTTCGAGAGCTTAAGGTGAAATTGATGCTAAAAGGAAGATTTATGCTCAAAAGATTACTAAATGCAGATTTGGAGATTTGGAAGTCATTAATTAAGAATTCAGATGCCAAAGATCTAAGAAAACTAAGCGAGGAATGAAGAGAACCAAATATTTGAAGTGAAGAAAAGGAATCCTGAAATTGTCCTGAAAACAAACATATTTTTGAAATTGTCTTGAAAAAGCATATTTTGAAACTCTGAGTCTATTTTAGGAAACTACGCAGAGTGCGTATATTTGAAGCGGTTTAAACTCTAAGTCTATTTTAGAAAAATATGTAGAGTTCATAAATTTGAGGCAGTTTCTAGATTTTTTTCAATTTAGTACGAAAGTTGGAGTTCCACAACTATAAATAGGACTCCCTAGGATGCTCCAAAGCATCTTTTGGGGTTTGGAAAGGTCTCAAGGAGCATACACAAGAGTGAAGCAGATGCCGAAGAGTTTTTCTTCTTTCTTAGTTTATTTTTCATGCTTTATTTAAGAGATTGGTTTTAATCATGTCTATAGTTGGCTAAACCTCTTAGTTAAGGCTAAGAGGTGAAGCTTCTAACGTGTTTGGATGTTTATTTTGCTTTGATTCTTGCTCTTATTGAACTTCATTGATTTCTAGTTTGATATTAAGGGAATATTTTTAATTTTCTATGATTTATTGTGACTCAAATTACAATAGAGGCTGTGATAGCTTTTGATATCTTCTTTTCCTATTTTGAGATAGTGAGATTGGTAAATCCCATTGTTCACAATCGTCTCCTTGGCATGGTAAGGTGATGGAATCCTTTCCAATCATCACAATTCTCCTCCATTGAGAATTAGGTCAGTGAAAAGTTCATATTTGATTTAAATTGCTTTATCTTCCAATTGTATAGGATAAGACTCTAATTCCAATTGTGTTCCTTGAATGAAGTAAGGTAGCATCTTGATAGATATAAGTGGATCCTTAGCACCCTAGTTCCTACCTTTAAATTCATAAGTTTTAATCAACATTATTCACCATTACTCTCAATTATTCAGATTTCAATTTAGATATTTTTTTAGTTCTAGTTCTAGTTATTTTCAGAATATGTACAAGTTTAGTCCTTGTGGATTCGACCTTGGTCTTATGGATTTATTACTACATTGTGACCCTACAGTCGGGGTTGTGAACAAGTTTTTGGCACCATTTTCGGGGACTACGACTGCATTTTTCTGAGATTAATTAGTTTTGGAATTAAGTTAATATTAGGGTTAATTTCTGTTTCGGTTTTAGGTTAGGATTTTTTTTTTGGAAATTATTTTTAGTAGCTAACATTATTTTCTATTTTGTAGGATCCTAACATAGCTACTCCAATCCGATAACTTCTTTCCAATTCTCTCTTTATTTTCTAGATTTATTATTTATTGTAGGTTTTATTTTTCTTTTTCTTATATTTAGTTTGTTTAGTTACTTGAGGGCTACAAGTGTTTCATGCCCAAGTGGGTTCATGATAACACTCGACGTCTCTTAAGTGAAGGAGGATTAGTCGAAGGGTTGCATATCCATCATAAGATTAGACACCACTTGAGACCCTCTGAGTCAATAGAAGTTTAAGATGAAAATGAGGTACAGAATGCACCCTCGCCTCGTACACTACGAGATTATTTACAACTGGAGGGGGTGAGTACACCTTCCTGTATGATATTTCCATTAAATGCAGGAACCGTAGATATTAAATCAGGGATAATTCAACTCCTCCCTAAGTTTCATGGACTAGAATATGAAAGTCCATACTTGTATATGAAAGAGTTCGATGAAATCATATTTACATTACACTTCCCCAACACATCTAAGGACATAATTAGACTGAAATTGTTTCCTTTTTCTTTGAAAGAAAAGGCTAAGTTATGGTTACATTCCTTAAGACCAAGGTCCATTGGCATGTGAGCTGAGATGACAAGGAAGTTTCTTAAAAAGTTCTTCGCATATCATAAAACAAATACCTTAAGGAAAGCAATCATGAATTTTGTGCAAAAAGAGGATGAGACCTTCCAATCTTGGGAGCGATTTAAGGATCTCGAAAATTCAAGTCCATAACGTGGCTACGAAACATGGTATATAATAAGCTTTTTCTAGGAGGGATTGACCTCACCCATGCACCAATTTGTGGAGATGATGTGTAATGGGGAATTCATGAATAAGGAAGCCGATGATGCATGGGATTATTTTGATAAACTTGTTGAAATTGCACAATCATGGGATACCTCTTCAGGAATTACCACTTCTAAGCCTACTCAATCAAAGGAAACGGGGGAAATTTATGTTCTAAAAGAGGAAAATGATAAAAATGCAAGAGTGGCCAAACTCACAAGAAAAGTCGAGGCCATGAAATTTAAGAAGGTAGAACCCGAAAAGACTAAGGACGTTGTTTGTGGTATTTGTGCCTGTAACATACATACAACTGAGAATTGCCCAACAATTCCTGCTTTTTAAGAGATATTAAATAAGCAATCAAATTGTCGCGCCCCAAACTTAGAAACCGGGCTCTTAAAATTTTCGATCACCAAATCCGGCACCGATAGCTTCGTAGTACCCCATTCTCGGCTCCTGGCACCCATTCACCAGGTTCCGATCTTGGGATCATACAAGGATGATTTATATAACATAAGTTTGTTTCATAATTAGCATAACCAAGATCATAACCCACAAAATAATAACCACGGGAGCACCATCACAAAATCCACTAAGAATAAAAACTTTCTACAATACAAGCCGCATAAAGGGAAAGATATAATGACTATAACAAAACTCCAAAAGAAACTCCGCAGCATGCTCCTGCTCCTGCTCAGCTACTGCCTAGCGTCACCTACACGCATCAATCGTGCATAAGCTTATAGAAAGCTTAGATGGTGGTGTAAGTGTGAGCAGGACAAGTGCTAAGTATGTAATATCAAAGTGTACGAAATATGCTAGCAAGACCATGAATACCACCAGCCGTAATAAGGCTATACAAGGCACGAATGCCATCAGCCATGCCAAGGCTATGCAATGCGGGGCCTATATAGCCAAATGCCACATGCAATATGCAATGCGATCATATCAATCCTCATATCAAGTCCACATATCAGTACAGTTCCTCTCTGGGAAATCACCGAGGTCAAATACACTCCACACTGATTGCCACCTCCCTAGCCGCGCAGCTTAGTGAGCATAAGAGACCTCACTACCTGCCTGTAGTCAGCTAACACCTACTTGGCACGTCAGTAGCGGCCCCATTTGCATGCGGGTCAAACTCAGCCCAGCTTACAGCCCCCTCACTTGGGCGGATAAGGCCACACCCCCTTCCAACCGACCACGATATAGTGGGATATGCGGCCTGATGGTATCGACACCAGTGTTCATGTTTTCCACTCGGTCTCGACGTTGGAGCATCTCCTGAACTATGAAGGTTCTGAGACTTTCACCCAATAACATCCTACATGCCCACAGTGCTAGAACCAAACATTTTCGTTGTCCAAATCTGGCCAACCACGATATGCCTGTGGAGGCTATGGCCCTGATGAATCCAGGGCGAATAATAACCGTGCCATGCAAATGCGGGATGCATGAATCACACCAATCAACCATGCATCAGTCTTGCGCATACAACGCGCTCATATGGTGCAACTCCATCACTCAGGGAGTCCCATAAACAACCTACCCAATGGAACGTACAATAATCAATCACTCTTCAACCAAACATACATATGATGCACATGGGAATGAATCATGAAGATAACAAGTATAACATGCATTGATGTTGTACTCTCCTCTTAACAAAGTCGGGTTAAGGTACTTAGATGATTCTACATGGTTTGGAAGAAGTATAACCAATAGTGGGGGCCCAACGATTTGGGGTAGCCCACAAAGCCTAAGTAAGCAATACTATGGGCCTAATGGGTGAGAATGGGCCCAATCAAGGTCTAAGGTGGTCAACCACCAATAGATGAGAATGGGCCTAAAAAAGGAGCCTAGAGGGGTACACAATGTGGACATTCAACCACCATGGTCCCCAAGAAGGCAGCCCATCAAGGAGTGTAGTCAAGACAAGGCCCATGGCCCGAATACAACCATGTAAATGAAATGGGCAGCAATACATACATCTTATATCACATGATGGGCCTCACGAAAATGGCCCAAAGCCTATATACATTATCATGGACCCCAAAGGGGCAAATTATGGCCCAAGTACAATGGCCACCAAATACATGCATTATGATAAACTTAATGGGCAGCCCATAAGCCCAAACACATAGGTAAGGCATGCCCAATATTTGCCAAGTTGGGCCTTACAATTTAGCCCAAAACTGGTTAAGATAGATGGGTAACAAAGGTCCAATTTTCAGCCCAAAAGGTCCAGCATAAGGTGAAAACAGTCCATGTACCAAACTGGGCTCAAGAGTGGACGTCCAATACTATTTGGGCCTGTTAGACGTCCCAAAAATCTGGACTGTCATGGTCCTCAACAATAAGCCCAAAAGTGGGCCTCACAAGGCACTAATTAAGCCCAAAAATCATAGAAAAAAATAAGCATGGTGTGTGTACACAATTCTCTCAATCTGACGGGCCTCACATCTTCACAATATTCACCTACATGCAAAATTTTCTTAAGGCCTTACTGGACATTCAGCCCACCCATCTTCCTGGGCCTGCTGAGGTCCAGCAAATGGTAAAGCTGAGTGAATAGTGATTTCATGATGGCCAGTGGAAGGTGCGTATACGACACATAAATCAAGGTGGGCCTGCTGCTGGACTGCAAGTCCAGCAGCATCCAGACGGTTTGGGCGTCCTAAGGGCCTGGATAGCTGGCCCTAATGAGCTCAAGGTGGGCCCTACTTGTGGACATCCAAGTGGGCCACACAATGGGGAGAAAGGTATGGATAATACCCTTCATCAAGGTGGGCCACATGGGAAGAATGACCAGCCCATGGCTGGACGTCATCCTAGCTGGAACGTCCAGCACTGGGCTATCGATCCAGCTATGGTGATCCCCCAATAGTGGACGGTCCAGATGGTCCACATACACCTGATGTGGGTCCCAACAAAGTGGACCACAAAGGAGGTAAGAGGAGAAGCCACATTCTCATACAAACATGAAATAGAATTCTGGACAACAAGGGAATTTTGAACAACAAGGTTTTTAAATTAAAATGCTACTAGAAATGTTGTTGTTCCTGACTTGTAAACCCAATGGAGTGGGTACAGGCCTACCTAGAAAGAGGGAAAATGGGTGGTGAGCATGCACCCATGAATGTACAGCAAGGTGGGGTCCACAAAAGTGGCCCACCATTCCAAAATTAAGCTAATATATGCGTTTTCCCTTCATGCAGGACTATTGGACAGTCCAGAAACTTGGACTGTCCAGGCACTCTTGGGCCTGCTCCATGGGGCTCCAATCAAGGGGTGGATGGAGTGGGTTCATCATACATCAAGGTGGGGTCCATACCTCAGAAAAACACCCCAAATCAAGAAGAAAATAAGGCTAAAATCAAGGCTAAACCCCCATACAAAAATCACCAACAATGGCCCAGAAAATCTGGACAACGATATGTTGCTGGACATATCAGTCCATAAGCTACTGGAAAAGGAGAAATACCCCAAATAAATCATGATGTGGCTTACCTTAGTGGGCCCCACAAACCCCCAGACCAATACTCCACATCAAATCTCCAAAACAGATTGTCGGCACATCACGCGCAACAGGGTGAGGGGAAGAGATCTCATTATCTGCCTACCAATATCTGGCTCAGCTCATCGATATCAGACCCATTCCTCGAGATGGTCAAACTCAGCCTAGCTTTGCCCCCACCTCTTGGGTGGGTAAGGCCTTACCCCCTTCCAACCGACCACGACACGGTGGGAAGCACGACTTCCTGGTATCTGCAGTTAGCGCTCATGCATCCACTTGGTCTAGATGTTGGAGCGACCTCCTGGTACCATAAGGGTTTAGGGAATTTCACCCAGGGGCATCTATAACACCCCATGTAAAGAAAAGATTTTTAGTATCCATTCTTGCTATCCACGCTATACCTTAGGAGGCCACAACCCTGATGTCATTAGGGCATACAACAATCATAACATACAATGCAAGATGCATGAGTCACACAATCCAGTCATGCATCAATCCTTCGCGTACCATGCGCTCATGTGGGACAACTCCGCCTATCAGGGAGTCCCAATAAACAATCTGCCCAATGGCAATGCAATGATCAGCCACATCTCATAACAAGCATGCAGATGATGCTTATGGCATGTATCATGAAGGTATACGATCGCATACTCATAGTCAGCATTGATAATCGGCCTATACACAAGGCGGGGTCCATGGAAGGACAACAGATCTTATAACATGAGGGTCAATCCTCAACTATGGACATACCAAATCTGATAGTATGGATCGCTCCGTCTACGGTGAGGATGAATTCTCCCCATATTAAGGTTGGGCCTAGGTGGCCTACCTATAAACCTAAGGATCCGAAATGGGCTTCCTTCACCATACTATCATATGGCCCACCAGATGCCCCTAGGGGGTGCAAATAAGTCCTAGATGGACTCCAAGATTAACATAATTCTATTAGCAACTAAGGGGGTCCCAACTCATTTGGATTAGCCCAATGTAAATAGGTGGATCATGCAAATATTAATGGGGCCCAATGATTAGGGTCAACCCACTTAGAGAAGATGAGAATGGACTCAACAATGGGCCCTAGGGAGAGTTACAATGTAGACATTTAACCATCATTGCTTTTATAATGTGAACATTAAACCATCATTTCTCCCAAGGCATGGCCCGTCAAAACATTATTAAATAAATCAGGGTGGAATCACGCATCGCAATGAACCTCATATACATCACATTAAGCCTCACACAAAGGCCTCACATACATCTCATTAGGCCTTACTTAAGGTGGGCCGCAATAATAGGCCTCATATACATCAAGGTGGGCCACAACAATGGACCTCATATACATCAAGATGGGCCGTAACAATGGGCCTCATATACATCAAGATGGGCCATAATAATAGGCCTCATATACATTAAGTGAGCCTCATATACATGGGCCACAAATACATCATAATGGGCCTTTCACATGGGCTTAATATATATCATATTGGGCCTCACATACATTATATTTGAGCCTCATGCACATCACAATGGGCCACATCCCATGCCAAAAAAGTGAATCACATCAAAAGATCATCTGGACCATACCAGAAACAGCAGTGAAGATAATGATTTCCACTATTTAAAATTTCTAGGGCCCACCATAACATTCATTTGTCACAAAGGACTGAATTAAGAGGGAAAACAATTTCATATTAATCCAAAACTTCTATGACCCCAAACAGTCTCAATGGTGGATGTTCAATCTCCACTCCACCTGATAGATGGTTGGATATAACATATACATCATGGTGTAGCCCACTGTCCAGCTATCTGGATGGTGTGGGCAACAACATATACATCATGGCATGGCCAACGAAACTTGCTGCTATAAATGCAGTAGCTAATAGCTGGGTGAGGTACCAGCCAATCAGCTCCTAGGCAGGTCCACATGTGTGAGACCCACCAACATTGGATGAAGGGTTTGGAAAAAAAACATACCTCATGGTGGGGCTACAAAACTTGCTACGTCAATGCAGCTTTGGCTGCTGGGACCCACCATCCCTTGGACGGTTTGCATTTACATCATAGGTGGGTCCCACAACTCATACAACACGGTGGAGTCCACATGTCCATGTGGACGGTGGATAAAACACATCCATCGTGGCTGGCCCTATAGTTTAAGGTCTGGACGGTGGGCATCTGGACGGTTGGAATAAAACACATACATCATGTTGTAGCCCACCGTCTAGCCATCTAGACGGTGTGGACCAAGGCACATACATCACGGTGGATCCCACCGTCCTTGATGGATGGTGGAGATATAACATATATATCACGAGGGGCCCCACATGGCACACCATCCAGAGATGGACGGTGTGAATATACAACACATATATTAAGGTGGGTTCCACCGTCCCATCTATTGGATGGTGTGGACACCACACGTGCCAGGTGAGTCCCACCATCCCAGATAGTGGACGGTGTGGCTACACAAAGCATACATCTTGGTAGGGTTCACATGGGTGGACAATCTAGCCGAAAAATAGATGGACGGCATGGAATGGGAACCATAGAACTTGCTGACCTCACAGTAGCTGCCAGCTATGTGGGCTCCACAGAACTTGCTGATGTAAATACAACAGCTATATAGATGTGTAGGTACTCCATCCAATCGGCTTAACAGCATGGTGGGTTCCACATGTGGCCCACCAGCTCGGATAAGGCTGATATTTATACTTTCCTGTGCAGGCCCTCCATCTGGACGGTCAGGGTGAACTTGTCCGATAGGTGGGGTCCATACAGGTGGATGACATAGATAAAATACATACATCATAGTGGGATTTCCACTGTCTGCGCCGTAGATCTAATCCGTTCTTCTAGGTGGGCCATCAAACAAGGAAAGAGAGAGAGAGAGAGAGAGAGAGAGATCAACGTAGTGGTGGGACCCCGCCACTATGGGCCCCTCTTGTAATTACAAAATGTACATCAAGTGGGTCCCATTACATGTGGGCCCACCAATCAAAATCAATGGTGGAGATCCCTTCTCCACCAAAATGCAAGGTCTAGATGACCTTATCACACTAGGAAAAATAAACATCATGATGGGGTCCATGGAGAATGGCCCCATCATAGGATGATCATATGAATCGTGGTGGGCCATCAGCCACATCTAAGGTCCAAAGTGAGGTCCTTACCATCGATCAGTAGGCCCCACTTGGCCCAACATCAAAACATAAATCTAAGCCTATAATAAACACCCACCGTTTAATCTTCTTAGTCCGATGGAATGCCAAACTCCTTGGCTCTCTCTTTGATGGAAGATGATGAGGATTGAAGGGCTAGGATGAGGGATCTTGGGGTAGGAAGTGGGCCACACACAAAGCTCTTCTCTCCTTAGAATGCTTGGATGGCCAATCTCTTTGGTTGCTTAGAAAATGGGTAGAGAAAGAGAGAGAGAGAGAGAGAGAGAGAGGGTGGCTGTAAGAGAGAGGTGATGGGTGGAGTGATGGATGAAGTGATGGGTGGAGTGATGTAAGGGTTGACTTTGGGGGTATTGCTTGTCTTGGAGAAAAAGAAAAGCATGGGTTTGAGATGTAATGTGTACTTGATTGATTGATTAATGTGATGGATTGAGTAGAGATTCTCTCGAAATTCACAATTCGTGGGGTTTTCCTCGAAATGAACACAAGCCCACAACTCCTGGCCTGGGTATTGCATCGGTGCACAAGACACGTTGTTGGAACCACAGCGATGACACGATTGCAATGGTACAAGTCTCGGGTCAAGTTGACTTAGTATTATAGGATGCGACTTAGGGTCATGTGCAAATGCTATCTACTGGTCACGATTTGTCAGAATTTGACGAGGAGGATTATGGATGTTTATAGAACAATACGGACTAGGATATGAGCCTTACAACTCTCCCCTCCTAATAAAAATTTTATCCTAAAAAATTACACTATTATTGCAGCTATGCATAACTCATAAAAGGAGAGAAATCATGGCATCATATATAATCAAAACACAATTCAACAGACCATCAAACATCGAAGAGATGGGGCTAGTACGCGCTAATCTCAACCTCGCGCTCACAAGTCACCTTGTCTACACTATGATGACCCTACTAATCCTCGGATCCCTGTCAGAAACTATCGAAACTGGGATATTAAGCAACCTCATAATCCCATTAACGACTAATCTAACAAGACGGTCCCAAGGCTTGGTCGCACGAATCGTCGACGACTCCTCCAGATGACTGTAGGTCCTGCTGGGCCACATAAAATCTAGCCTAAGTTGGCTGGGGAGGTGCCTATCCCCTCTGAGGTCGCCGCTGCTGCTGTGGCGGCTTATACTGCTGCCTCTGCTATTGATGGGCCTTGGCGGCTGAGGGGCTACAGTCGGTGCTACTGCGGTGCTCTTGATTGCTACTACTGAGGGTAGGGACAATCCCAGATATGGTGCCCCGCCTCATTGCACCCAAAATAGACACCGGAGAACTGCCTCGGAGGTGGTGTTGGAGGTGCTGCTAGCGCTCGGAAGGCTGGGTGGCCTGTGCACCTCTACTGAGGTCGGTGCTGCTGGGAGTTACTGGAGGGCGCCTGCCTTTTCTGGTCTCTCCTCTGATCATGGCCACTCTGCGCGCTAGCCCACTCAGTCTCATAGATCTGGGGCCTCCTTACAACATCCTCAAAAATCGGGAGCTCATGCCCAACAACACGGCCTTAGAGACAGTAACGCAAGCCGTTCTTGAAATGGCGGCCTTCTGCCCCTCATCATCAACTAAATATGGCGTGAACCTCGATAGTGCCACGAAACGTGCCTCATACTGGGACACTTTCATGTCTCCATGGACCAAAGTCTTAAACTTTAACGCACGCTGCTGTCGCACATGCTTGGGAAAGAACTTCTGGTCTAACTGGTCTATAAATCCGCCTAGGTCCACTCAAAATTGGCCGCTGCTGCTCGGGCAACTCATGCCCATCAGTGCTCAGCCTCAGCCTAGAGAAGAAATACAGCAAATGGGTCCCGCTATTAGGTCATAGATCTCACAATGTCGAATATCTTCTCCACCTCGGAGCGCCATATCTCTCCTGCAGTAGGGTCTAGCTCGCCCCGGAAGTGAAGGGGATCGTGCTGTTGGAAGTCTCGGAGAAGGGCGCTTGGGTGCTCCTGCTCTGCATGGGCTTGCGTAACAGCAGGACGCTTGCCCTGCCCCTAAAGGATAGTGGCCATAGCTTCCTGCATTTGCTGAAGTTGATCTATAGTCACGAATGTTGTCGGGGCTGTGCTAGACTCAGATGGGGGAGCGGGAGTCGCTCGAGTCACTCGCCGTCTCAGGTGCCTCGCCTAGGCAGTATGGTCTACAGAAAAGAACAAAGGCACCTATCAGCCTTGAGATCCCTCAAAGGCTCAGACGTTAGGGAACTAAAATAGAAAATTACGCATTTGAGACCTAATCGTCCTAAGATCATAGTAGATATGTGACGTTGTCATAGGTTATTCCCAAGTTATGCTTTGATACTAACTTTTGTCACACCCCAAACTCAAAAACCGGGCTCACAAAATTCCCGATCGCCAAATCCGGCGCTGACAGCCTTCGTAGTACCCCATTCTCGGCTCCCAGTGCCCATCCGCTACATTCCAATCCTGGGATCCTACAAGGAGGATTTTTTACGTACGTTTATCTCGCAAGAAGCATAACCCACAAACAACAACAACTAGAAACATCACCATATATCTACTATAATCAAAACTTTAAGTACAATGCACATAAAAGGAAATACAAAGATAATAATGATAAAAACTCCAGAAGCTCAGCGGCATGCTCCTGCTCCTACTCAGCTATGACTTGGCATCACCTGCACACATCAATTGTGCATAAGCTTATAAAAAACTTAGAGGGTGGTGAAAGGTAGCAATGCAAGTATGCAATATCAGAGTAATGCTGAATATGTTGGCGAGTCCATCAATAATACCAACCGTACCAAGGTTATGCGATGCAAGGCATGAATTTTGTCGGCTGCACTAAGGCCATGCGATGCAATGCATGGCCTACATAGACAATGTCATGTGCAAGATGCAACTCAAGCATACCAATCCACATATCAAGCCATGTCACGTGCAACAAGGTGAGTGGAAGAGACCTCATTATATGCCTACCAATATCGGGCTCGGCTCGTCGATAATAGACCCATTCCTCAAGCTAGTCAAACTCAGCCTAGCTTTACCCCCTCCTCTTGAGTGGGTAAGGCCGCACCCCCTTCCAACTAACCATGACCCAGTGGGAAGTGCGGTCTCCTGGTATCGGCACTTAGCGCTCATGCATCCACTTGGTTTAAACATTAGAGCGACCTCCTAGTACCATAAGGGTTTAAGGAATTTCACCTAGGGGTATCTATAACACCTGTAGAGAAAAGATTTTTGGTATCCAATCTTGCCATTTGCGTTTTACCTGCAGAGGCTATAGCCCTGATGTTGTTAGGGCGTACAACAATCATAACATACAATACAAGATGCATGAGTTACATAATCCAGTCATGCATCAATCCTTCACGTACCATGCACTCATGTGGGACAACTCTGCCTATCAGGGAGTCCCAATAAACAATCTACCCAATGACATATGCATTGATCGGCCACATCTTATAATAAGCATGCAGATGATGCGTATGGGCATGTATCATGAAGGTATACTATCGCATACTCATAGTCGGCATCGATAATCGGCCTATACACAAGGCGGGGTCTATAAAAGGATAGCAGATCATATAACATGAGGGTCAGTCCTCAATTGTGGACATACCAAATCTGATAGCACGGATCCCTCCATCTAAGGTGAGGATGAATTCTCCCCATATCAAGGTTGGGCCTAGGTGGCCTACCTATAAACCTAAGGATTCGGAACGGGCTTCCTTCACCATAGTATCATATGACCCACTAGATGCCCTAGGGGGTGCAAATAAGTCCTAGATGGACTATAAGATTAACATAATTCTAGTCGCAACTAATGGGGGCCCAACTCATTTGGATTAGCCCAATGCGAATAGGTGGATCATGCAAATATCAATGGGGCTCAATGATTAGGGTCAACCCACTTAGAGAAGATGAGAACGGGCTTACAATGTGCCCTAGGGTGAGTTACAGTGCAGACATTTAACCATCATTGCTTTTACAATGTGGACATCAAACCATCATTGCTTCCAAGGCGTGGCCTGTCAACACATTATTACATAAATCAGGGTGGAATCACACATCGCAATGGACCTCATATACATCACATTAGGCCTCAAGCAAAGGCCTCACATACATCTCATTGGGCCTTACTCATGGTCCTTTTATACATTAAGATGAGCCACAACAATGGGCCTCATATACATCAAGGTGGGCCGCAACAATGAGCCTCATATATATCAAGATGGGCCGCAACAATGGACCTCATATACATCAAGATGGACTGCAACAATGGGCCTCATATGCATCAAGATGGGCTGTAACAATGAGCCTCATATACATGGGCCACAAATACATCATAATGGACCTTTCACATGGGCCTAATATATATCATATTGGGCCTCACATACATTACATTTGAGCCTCATGCATATCACAATAGGCCACATCCCATGCTAAAAAAATGAATCATATTGAAAGATCATCTGGACCATACCACAAACAGCAGTGGAGATAATGATTTCCACTGTTTAAAATTCCTAGGGCCCACCATAACATTCATTTTCCATCCAATCTGTTCATAAGGTCACAAAGGCTTGAATTAAGATGGAAAACAATTTCATATTAATCCAGAACTTCTGTGGCCCCAAACAGTCTCAATGGTGGATGTTCAATCTCCACTAATTTTGCAGTGTTGTCCACCTGATAGACGGTTGGATATAACATATACATCACGGTGTGGCCCACTACCAGCTATCTGGACGGTGTGGGCTATAACATATACAACATGGCGTGCGCCACAGAACTTGCTGTCGTAAATATCGTAGCTATATAGCTGGGTGAGGTACCAACCAATCAACTCCCAGGTGGGTCCACACGTTGAGACCCACCAACATTAGATGAAGGGTTTGGATAAAAACATACCTCATGGTGGGGCTGCAGAACTTGCTGACGTCAATGTAGCTATGGCTGCTGGGACCCACCGTCCATTGGATGGTTTGGATTTACATCATAGGTGGGTCCCATGACTCATACAACACGGTGGAGTCCACATGTCTACGTGGACGGTGGATAAAACACGTACATCGTGGCTAGCCCCATCGTCCAAGGTCTAGATGGTGGGCAGCATGGATAAACGCATGCATCATGGTGGGCTCCCATGTCCAGCATATCTGGATGGTGTGGATGCTACACCTCAGGTAGAGGAGCCCACACAAATGGGCAGTGTATATAAAATACATACATCAGCGGGAGTCCACCATCTAGCCATCTGGATGGTTGGAATAAAACACATACATCACGTTGTGGCCCACCGTCCAGCCATCTGGACGGTGTGGACCAAGGCATATACATCATGATGGATCCCACCGTCCCTGATGGACGATGGAGATATAACATATATATCACGAGGGGCCCCACATGACACACCGTCCAGAGATGGACAATGTGAATATACAACACATATATTAAGGTGGGTTCCACTGTCCCATCTGTTGGACAGTGTGGACACCACATGTGACAGGTGGGTCCCACCATTCCAGACAGTGGACGGTGTGGCTACACAAAGCATACATCATGGTAGGGTCCACATAGGTGGACGGTCCAGTTGAAAAATAGATGGATGGCATGGAATGGGACCCACAAAACTTACTGACCTCACAACAACTGCCAGCTGCATGGGTCCCACAAAACTTGTTGATGTAAATACAAAAGCTATATAGCTGTGTAGGTACTCCAGCCAATCGGCTTAACAGCATGGTGGGTTCCATGTGTGGTCCACCAACTTGGATAAGGCTATTATTTGTGCTTTCCTGTCTAGGCCCGCCATCTAGACGGTCAGGGAGAACTCGTCTAGTAGGTGGGGTCCATACAGGTGGACGGCATGGATAAAATACATACATCATAGTGGGATTTCCACCTTCCATGCCGTATATCTAATCCGTTCTTCTAGGTGGGCCACCAAACAGGGAAAGAGAGAGAGAGAGAGAGATCGACATAGTAGAGGGACCCCACCACTATGGGCCCCTCTTGCAATTACAAATTGTACATTAAGTGGGTCCCATTACATGTGGGCCCACCAATCAAAATCAACGGTGGAGATCCCTTCTCCACCAAAATGTATGTAACGCCCTGAAATTCGGGGGTCGAGCATAACTCAGCTCCCGAGTTCCAAAACATCACTTATGCAACATATTTAATGATGGATGTATGTTGTCTGTATTAGTGCATAAAACATGGAATAGATTAAGCCAAATAGCAAATACAATTCAAGGATAAGTGAAGAAAGCAAGCGAAAGACTTATAGAAATATATGTGTGCAAGTGCAAATCCCTGAAGTACATATACATACCAGGTCGTAATGAAAGTGTTATTATCAAAATTACAAGTATCAAGTTACATCATTTAATTCCCAAAAATAATCCCAGAATCCCGCGCATCAGAACAAGGCTCGCTAGAACTCGTCTGAAAACTGCATATAAGAGAAAGTAGCCTCATCATCATCCATCTCCCGCTCTGCCTCAGAAGTCGCCTCAACATCTGCAACATCATCAGCTAAGACAGAGTCTGGTGGGTGTTTAACACCGCCCCAGAACGTGGGAGTGAGTGATCAACTCAGTGGAACAATAAGGCACAGGTTAACATGTTATCAATTCAATCAAGCAGTAATGATAAAGCAGAACAATTAAACAAGTCCTAAGTACTCTTGTTAATGCAAGGATGCATGCAGAATGATGCGTGCCCTCACGCATACACCCTCAGCCTCTTCATCTTACGTTACGCATGACACCACCTCAAAGTGCGCCACGTCTACAAAGCACATGCAAATGCGGTGCATGGATATGATTACCAAGTTGTTATTAGTCCTTTTCATACAGCAGGATTGGGAAGCTAAAGTACCTTCCTCATATCATCATTCAAACAGTGATCCATACTAGGGTCACAGTCCTAGACATCTCATACGATCATATGGTTCTAGGTCGTTGCAAAGGGCTCGTTACCAATCAATGCATGCCTATCATACCATCGTTACTACACTAAGGCTCGTCACCTCAATGCGGTATCCAGGTATGCTCGAGGTCACTACAAAGGGCTCATCACCAATCAATGTAGGCCGACAACACGAATATAGTGTCCCATACCACCATAATCGGCTCACGAGTTTAATTGCTCACTGGTCACTACGGGGAGGCTCGTCACCCCATCGTAGGCCGACAGCTCAACCACGGTGTCTCATACCACTATGTCCAGCTCATGAGTCTTTGCGGATCGAGGTACGAAGGTTAATAGGATTTCATTGGTAAGTTCGGTACCCTAGATTCAAACAATAACGTCAATACATGGTGAACATACATCGGACAATCGGGTTACTTGACGAACTCAACTAGCACGAGCGCACGTTGGGTTGAACGACATAGAGTGCGCAAACACTCAGCGTGGTCAAACCACTGCCGACAACTCTAATACGGCTCGGGTTCATCTAATTACGTCCGTTGTGGCGAAAGCAATCTCAGTCACAACCTTAAGGCAGATTACTGATTTCCTGGACTATTCATAGTCCCAAACACATTACCCTACAACAGATATTCGTATTAAATGTAGAACAGTAATGGAACAACAACTTCAATCATGTGGTACTCAAGCATTTGAAGAACATGAATTTAACATAAATGTAAGCATAAGTAATGCTTGAACTTAAACAACAAGGAATGTAACTAGCAAGAAGGAAATCATGCACACTAGTGGGAGAGTCGAGAATCGCTTCTCAACGCCCATACTAGGTTGAAACATCGCACTATAGATCATTCAGACATTTCTACAAACACTTAGAATACATAATACAACATATATGACATATGTTGAAATACACACATTTGGACAATTCCTTTTACCAAGGATTTGTCATACATACACCTAGCATACATACATGACAAATAATCATGGCAAACACAAGTGCATATTTTATACACATACGGTACTTTATGCATACACATAGAATACACAAATCTCAATATAACACATGCATATCAGAAACGTAACATTAACATAACATTTGGCATGTGAAATCTCATCCATAACAAGAATAAACCATTAACTGGCATTGAAAGCCTTGAAAACCATAACCTATACACTTAAAGTCCGCACCTTAAGCCAGAAAAGAACACCGAACTGATTTCAGACGAGTTGTCTTCATCAACGGCGATAAAATACCCTAAAGCAAGAATATAAATGAGATACAACAACACCAAGACTATTCTAAGCTCCAACACATATTAGGGTTAGGTTAACTTACCCAAAGATCAACTCAGAATCGTCAGAATAACGATTCAAAGTGAAGGTTCAAGGATGTAGAAGAACAGGAAAGAATCTAAGATGATTCACCAACTTCTCTCTCACTTTCTCTCTCTTTTCCTTTCTCTTTCTTAGGTATGGTTAGTAAATTCGTATGGAAAAGAGAACTAGGGTTTCAAGGACTATAAATAGGCCTAATATTGATGAAAATAACCCCAAGGCCAAGGTATACTTAGGGTATAACCAAACCTGCCTCTCACGATCCAACGAATCACTTCTGGTGGGCCTATTACCACAAAAGGTTGGACTTAAGCTCACTGACCATGGATCAAGGTCAGATTGAGTTTTCGTACCGACCGGCTCTTCAAATCAGCCGTGGCGGACTACACTCAATTCAACGATCACAGAATCTCAATCAGGTCCACAAGCACAAGGACATGCCTGGGCCACCTACCCTGATCAGAGGGTGAAATTAGGTCAGAATCCAACGGTCAGATTGCTTAAAATCGTCGTGCAAGCGACACGACTCAGATTTCATAAAATCACATTTACTTTCCAACCATTCTCACACTCTTCACTCCGAACTCAATCAAATCGACCCAGAACATCACATGGACTTGATTATCGAGGTGATGGTCAAGCCCAACCTGGTGACCGCAACATCCTAAGATCATTGCTATCGGACTTTCGACACGCGGTCCAGGTCCGATACAGAACTTCCAAAAATTCCCCAGAACAACTGGATTTAGCGATGGATCCCAGATTTCAGAGTAACATAGCGCTAACTAATCTACACGTTTTGAGTCATGCAGATCAGATTTAAAGTGATTGATGCGAATTTCACAAGCAATCGAGATTAGCGCTAATTACTCCAAATGGCTACTAAGGAAAGAAAAGCACAAAATTTCCTAGGTCATTACAATCTACCCCCCTTAAAGAAAATTTCATCCTCGAAATTCATACCTTCTCATAATCTTCAAGGATCTGAGGGTAGCTCTTCTTGACCTCAGCTTCAGATTCCCAAGTAGCCTCTTCTTCACTATGATGCGTCCATAGCACCTTCACAAGAGGGATAACCTTGCTACGCAATAGCTGCTCCTTCCTATCCAGAATACGCGTCGGTCGCAGTACATAAGTGGTATCCTCACTCAACTGCACTTGCTCCCAACTGATAATATGCGAAGGATCAGGAACGTACTTCTTCAGCATAGAAACATAAAATACGTTATGCACGCCCGCAAGAGGTGTGGGCAAAGCAAGGCGGTATGCTACCGCTCCCACTCGATCCAGAACTTGAAATGGACCAATAAATCTTGGCGTCAGCTTCCCCTTCTTACCGAACCGCAGAACTCCCTTCACAGGAGAGACCTTTAGAAACACATGGTCTCTAACCTTAAACTCAAGCGGTCGACGCCTCGTATCAGCATAACTCTTCTGCCTACTCTGCGCTGTCAGAAGTCGACGTCGAATGATGTCAACTTTCTCTGAAGTCACCTACACCAACTCCGGGCCAAGCAAACTACGCTCACCAATTTCTGCCCAGCAATGCGGTGCTCTGCACAGGCGACCATACAACGCCTCATAGGGAGCCATGCCGATACTCGCCTGGAAACTGTTATTATACGCGAACTCTGCATACTGAAGACAATCATCCCAACTGTCCTTGAAATTCAAAACACAAGCTCGCAACATATCTTCCAGGACCTGATTCACGCGCTCCGGCTACCCATCTGTTTGCGGATGAAACGCGGTGCTGAACTTTAGTTTCACACCCATCGCTTCCTGAATACGAGTCCAGAAGATTGATGTGAAACGCGTGTCTCTATCAGACACAATCTCCAGGGGAACTCCATGCAGACGTACTATCTCCTTGATATACAACCTAGCCAACTCGTCTGCAGAGTTAGTGACTCTGATCGGTAAGAAATGCGCCGACTTCGTTAATCGGTCGACGATCACCCAAATAGAGTCATATCCCTTCCTCGTTCTCGGCAACCCAGAGATAAAATCCATAGAGATGAAGTCCCACTTCCATTCTGCTATGGGCATGGGCTGCAACAACCCAGGAGCTCGGCGATGCTCTACCTTGACCTGCTGGCACGTGAGACAATGAGAAACAAACTCAGCAATCTGGACCTTCATATTGTCCCACCAATAAGACCTCTTCATATCCTGATACATCTTCGTGCTACCTGGATGCATCGCAAGCTTAGAACTATGGGCTAACTCGAGAACCTCCCGTCTCAAGTCAGGGATGTCAGGAACACATAACCGGCCACGAAAACGTAGGCCCCCATCAGAACTAACACTCCAGTTGGAGTTCTCATCTATACCAACCCGCTTCCTCATCTTCACCAAAAGCTCATCATCTGCCTGAGCTGCAATGATCCTCTCGTCGATAAGGGGCTGTACACGAATGTGTGCGATAACCTCATATGGTTCAACCACCGTAAGCTTCTGCTCAAAATATTGCACGAACTCCAATATATCCCACTCTGCTATCATTAGCGGAGCCGCAAACTCAATAGCCTTCTTGCGACTTAACGCATCTGCCACAAGGTTCGCCTTGCCCGGATGGTAAGAAACATCGAACTTAAAGTGCTTCAATGTTTCCATCCATCGGCATTGCCTCATATTCAAATCACGCAGCGTGAAAATATACTTAAGGCTCTTGTGGTCGCAAAAGAGCTCGAACTCCTCACCATAGAGGTAATGTCTCCAAAGCTTTAATGCGAATATGACAGCTGCTAACTCCAGGTCATGCGTAGGGTAATTCTCTTCGTGTTTCCTCAACTGACGCGAAGCATAAGCAATCACCCTATCCTTCTACATAAGGACACAACCCAGGCCAACGCGAGAGGTGTCAGTATATATAATATACTTAACCCCTTGCTCTAGCAATACTAGCACAGGGGCGGATGTTAACTTGTCCTTCAGCTCCTGAAAAAGCTAACTCCGCCTTCTCATTCCAAGCAAACTTCAAATCCTTCCGTGTCAACTGCGACAACGGTCTGACAATCTTCGAGAAGTCTTGAATGAAGCATCGATAATAACCTGCAAGACCCAGAAAACTCCTTACCTCAGTAACTGAACCAGGCTGCTTCCAGTCCTGCACTACAGTTACCTTGGCAAGATCGACAGCTATCCCTTCCTTGGACAGCACATGTCCCAGGAACTTGACTTCCTCTTTCTAGAAATCACACTTCTTGAACTGCGTGAAAAGTTGATTCTTCCTAAGAGTATCCAAAACTGCTCTTAAGTGCTCCTCGTGTTCTTCCCGGCTCGCCGAATAAATCAAGATGTCATCGATAAAGACAATGACGAATCGGAACAGGAATGGGCGAAACACCCTGTTCATCAGATCCATGAACATGGCCGGTGCGTTCGTAAGACCGAACGACATCACAAGAAACTCATAATGACCGAAGCTAGTCCTGAAAGCGGTCTTCTGCACGTCCCCATCCTTGACGCGCAACTGATGATACCCTGACTGCAGATCAACCTTCGAAAAGTACCGTGCCCCCTTCAATTGATCAAACAGATCATCAATCCTGGGTAAAGGGTACTTATTCTTCACAGTTACCAAATTCAGCCTGCGATAATCAATACACAATCGCAAGGAACCATCCTTCTTCTTTACAAACAAAATAGGTGCTCCCCAAGGAGACACACTAGGCCGAATAAAACCCAAATTCAGCAAACCATCTATCTGCTTCCTTAACTCCTCCATTTCACTCGGAGGCATACGATAGGTGGGTAAAGAAATGGGCGCCGCACTAGGCATGAGGTCAATAGCAAAATCAATCTCACGTTGAGAAGATAATCCAGGAATTGACTCAAACACATCTTCAAACTCCCGAACTACCGGCATGCTAACTAACACCGATTCAGCCATACTCTCCAACAGAGAAGAATAATAATCAATACGAAAAGGGTAGCTGACCTGAACTAGGAAAGTAACTGTCTCGCCCTCAGGTCCATGGATAGTCACTGATCTTGCTTCACAATCAATCTCAGCTCGCATCCTCGTGAGCCAATCCATACCCATAATAACATCGTAATGATAAAGCGGTGCGACTAAGAAATCAACACGGATCGATCCACTTCCAAGATCGACCAGACAATCCATACAACGCTTGCCCAAAGCAGAGGAAATCCCTGTAGCGGTAGTAAGCGTCACTCCTTGCATAGGAACAGATCTCAAACCCAAATGCCTAACTGCCGCATATGATATAAGAGAAGTAGTGGACCCTGTATCCACTAACATAGAAACGGGAATACCTTCAATGTGCGCTGTCACCTCGAAGGACCTCGACACCAAGTCAGACAAGGTGCTTCAGCTGAAAGCGCATGAACTCGAGCCTTCTGCTGACGATTCGGCGGAGGAACCATGGGCCACTGAGGTGGCCTGAAGCTAGAAACTGCAGGTCTGAAGGATGGATGAGCTGGCGCTGAACGAAGAGGTGGAGGAGAGATAACCTGAGGCATCGGACGACTAATCCTCTGCGGTGGAGTAAAACCACTAGCCCGCATACGCGAAAAGCAAAAACGGTCCAAATGCCCCATCTTCCCACAATAAGAACAGCAAACATCAGCTCTCATCTACTGAGCGGGCGGCGCTGAACGCCTAGGAGGAGAATTTGCTCGCGGCCTCTTGCCAAGGAAAGGTGCACCGTGAAAGTCTAGTCGCGGCCTAGGAACCATCGGTGCTCGCATGCGGGACGACCTATCCCCGTCCTACTCTTCTCACAAGGACATGCTCACCAGCTCCGCATAAGAAGAAATGCTAGCACAGCAAATCTTCGATCGGATCTCAGGTCTCAATCCCTCAGAGAAACGTCGCATCCTCATCGGCTGATCGCCCAGGATCAAATGAACATACCGACCCAGCTCAGTGAACCGGTTTTCATACTCCGTCACCGACAACCCTCCCTGGCGGAGGCGAAGGAACTCACTCTCCTTCTCATGTCGGTACGTAACCGAAAAATACTTCTCGTGGAAGCATGCCTCAAACGCCTGTCACGACCACACAAAACCTTCCTCGACAGTGCGAAGAACACTGTCCCACCACAGACTGGCCTCCTTCTCAAACATGAAGGAGGGAAGCTCAACCTGCTCAACCTCAGAGCAGTGCAGCGGTCTCAGCATCTTAGAGATGCGGTCGATACAATACTCGGCCTCCTCGGGTCTATGAGAACCCGCAAACGTAGGAGGTCACAAGCGCTGGAATCGCTCAAAAGTGCCGCTGGCACTGGCGCTCCCAGATGGAGGCATAGGTGAAGCAGGTGGAGTCGCCCCTACTGATTGAGTAAAGATGCCAGCCATGGAAGAGAGGAACTCCTGCTGCTGCTGCTGCTGCTACTGCTAGTGCTGCTGCTGCATCAACAGCATCATCTGCTCAAACCTATCAGACGGTGGAGTAGACGAAGGTGCACGACTCGGCTCAGGAACCGAAGGCGTGACTGGAGGAACCATAGGTGTCGGCCCAACACCGGCATGAGACGGATCCGCCTGTGGATCCGTCTGGCTATCGCTCAAGGGAGGAACCCCAGCAAACGACTCAACCAAAGAGAGACGGGCCGAAGACTTTAAACCCTTAGGAGGCATCCCTACATTCAACAGAGGATGCAACCTGTCAGATTCTATGTCCACATAATCTATCCACATAGCATTCACAGCACAACTTCAAAGAGAAACAACATGCATTCCATTAAACAAAATTGTCGCAATACAAGTAGTGCAACATTACATGAATCACGACTAGGAAAGCATGTGAACTACAACGTCTAACACTTCAAGCAACAACAAATAACTACAAACAACTCCAACTACAAAGCCAACAACGACTACACACAGAAAGAAACAACAAACAAAGCAAAGGACGACTACATCGACAACTACTCATTGTAATCAGGAGATGGAGGTGGGGCACTCTTATCCTGCAAGCAACACAGGATAGACTTCAGAGTTCGAGTCACCTTCTTAAACTTATGCTTAACAAGGTCTCGAACATCAACAATATCCTGGCGTAAAATAGCCTACTCTTCTTCACGCCATGCGAGACGGGCATCTCTGGCAGTCTGCTCTACGCTCTGCTCAGGCACCACAGGAGTAGAGCTATCACTCGTATCCTGTGCCTCTACCTCTTCCTCGTCCTACTCTGTTTCTTCCTTAATCTCAGCACTACCTTCAGCATAACTCTCTTCATCATCGCTCTCTGACTCATCCTCACTCTCTGAGGTGAGTCGACCAGAACTGATCTCCATCTGCTTAAGAGTCCTCAAATTAATATGACGAACAGGAACCGGCTTCTCTGCTCCAAGCCTATAGCCAAACTCATGTGCAAGCTTGCAAATGAGGCGGCCAAATGGAAGCGACTCGGTCCTCCTAGTCGAACGAGCGATGAGAATAATCTGGCGTAGGATGTACGTCGGCACACACAACTTCACTTCTTGCCCCACCTGATACAGGAAATCTACCATCAGGCGCGTACACTCGCTGCGGTTGCTCCACCTTGGGTATACATTGAACGTACACATGTGGTGAAGCAAACGGAAGTCGTCTGTCATGTAGGTAGCCAGAAGACTCCTATTCGGCTACCATTCGACCAAACGACCACACAAGGATCGGGTGCGACGATCCCTCTCGCGCATATTATTCACATTCTTCTCGCTGGCATGCACTTCATTAAGTGGCACATTCAGGAGTCGGGATATCAAAGCGACATTGACTATACCCTCTCGACCGCTACCAAAAGGAATCTTGAACTGCAGAGGCTCTAGCGAAGGATCACGAATATTGGCATAAAAGGCTCGAACAGTATTAGCATTCGCGCGATACTCGCCCTCGAACAAGGGACACCAACCAGACCCTTCCAGGCGCTCCAACAACAAAAACTCACCATACAGCCGCGGATCAACATGAGCCTCAAAAAGGACTCTACGGCCTTCGTAGACTCCATGCGATAGCTCCACCAATAAAGTCCTACCAATAGGAGCTTGAGGATCGAGGTCCCGCTTGGTCTGGAATTCACGAGTGGCGGACGTGCTAGCGGCGGCACCTCTCGACCTCCGTGCACGGGTTGGGCGGCTAGGCCTGGCTTCATTCACGGGCGCTCTCTTCTTCCCCATCAAAGAAAGAAGAGTAGAAACGGAAAAGATGGCTGTGATAAACTCAAAGAGGGCCATGAGGAATGAGAGAAAGAGAGAAATAGGAAGATAGTGAAGCTTCCACACACTTGAGAGCCCAAAAAGGAATGTGAGAGCTCAAATGAGAAGGAAAGAAAGGGTAAAGAGCAATGGGGGTGAGGATTTTGAGACGGGGTGATGGGGTTTGCACGAAAATGGAAGAAGAAGAAGATTGGGAAGGGATTTGGAGAAGTTTGGAGAGAAACTTGAAAGAAAAGAGAGCTTGGGAGGAAGGTTTGTGAAGGAAGTATGGTGTAGGAAGGGTTTAAACTAATGAACTGTGGAGGGGTGGGCCACACAAGGCCTAAAATGCGTCGGCCCGCCCGGCCTGGCCCGCTGATCGGTAAGCCCTCGCCGAACAGGCGATGGCATCGCCGGTCTCTGGACTGGCCAGTGATGCCTCACCGTTTGGGCGAGGTCCTTCTTATCCCCCATCCTCAAAAAGATGTGGTTCCCCCCTGGGCCCCACAGGAAATGCCTTGATCGGTCCCTTGCATGATTTGACGCCTATCGGGCCATTCGGGCAGAAATCTGATTCAAATAAAGATTTCTTAAAAATTTAAGGGTTAAGATGGGATGATAGACCATCTAGACTCATTAATAGATGGACTAGGAAAGGTTTCGGGTCACTGTGTGTGATCAGGAGAGAGCACGGACTCGATCTCGGCGAATATTTTCAGGAAACTTTCACCGATGGAAGCTACGGAGCACAAACACAAAATCTACAATAGACTCGCACCCAAATACACTAAAGTGGCGACAGCGTGCGGTGTGTGACCATAACCCAGGTCCGATTTAATCCAGATCATGCTCTGATACTAACTTGTAACGCCCTGAAATTCGTGGGTCGAGCATAACTCAGCTCCCGAGTTCCAAAACATCACTTATGCAACATATTTAATGATGGATGTATGTTTTCTGTATTAGTACATAAAACATGGAATAGATTAAGCCAAATAGCAAATATAATTCAAGGATAAGTGAAGAAAGAAAGCGGAAGACTTATAGAAATATATGCGTACAAGTGCAAATCCCTGAAGTACATATACATACTAGGTCGTAATGAAAGTGTTATTATCAAAATTACAAGTATCAAGTTACATCATTTAATTCCCAAAAATAATCCCAGAATCCCCCGCATCAGAACAAGGCTCGCTAGAACCCGTCTAAAAACTGCATATAAGAGAAAGCAACCTCATCATCATCCATCTCCCGCTCTGCCTCAGAAGTAGCCTCAACATCTGCAACATCATCAGCTAAGACAGAGTCTGGTGGGTGTTTAACACCGCCCCAGAATGTGGGAGTGAGTGATCAACTCAGTGGAACAATAAGGCACAGGTTAACATGTTATCAATCCAATCAAGCAGTAATGATAAAGCAGAACAATTAAACAAGTCCTAAGTACTCTTGTTAATGCAAGGATGCATGCAAAATGATGCGTGCCCTCACGCGTACACCCTCAGCGTCTTCATCTTACGTTACGCATGACACCACCTCAAAGTGTACCACGTCTACAAAGCACATGCAAATGCGGTGCATAGATATGATTACCAAGTTGTTATTAGTCCTTTTCATACAGCATGATTGGGAAGCTAAAGTACCTTCCTCATATCATCATCTAAACAGTGATCCATACTAGGGTCGTTAGTCCTAGACATCTCATACGATCATATGGTTGTAGGTCGTTGCAAAGGGCTCGTCACCAATTAATGCACGCCTATCATACCATCGTTACTACACTAAGTCTCGTCACCTCAATGCGGTATCCAGGTATGCTCGAGGTCACTACAAAGGGCTCGTCACCAATCAATGTAGGTCGACAGCACGAATATAGTGTCCCATACCACCATAATCGGCTCACGATTTTAGTTGCTCACTGGTCACTACGAGGAGGCTCGTCACCCCAGCGTAGGCCGACAGCTCGACCACGGTATCCCATACCACCATGTCCGGCTCATGAGTCTTTGCGGATCAAGGTACCAAGGTTAATAGGATTTCACTGGTAAGTTTGGTACCCTAGATTCAAATAATAGCGTCCATACATGGTGAACATACATCGGACAAGCGGGTTACTTGACGAACTCGACTAGCACGAGCGCACGTTGGGTTGAACGACATAGAGTGTGCAAACACTCCGCGTGGTCAAACCACTGCCGACAACTCTAATACGGCTCGGGTTCGTCTAATTACGTCCGTTGTGGCGAAAGCAATCTCAGCCACAACCTTAAGGCAGATTACTGATTTCTTGGACTATTCATAGTCCCAAACACATTACCCTACAACAGATATTCGTATTAAATGTAGAACAGTAATGGAACAACAACTTCAATCATGTGGTACTCAAGCATTTGAAGAACATCAATTTAACATAAATGTAAGCATAAGTAATGCTTGAACTTAAACAACAAGGAATGTAACTAGCAAGAAGGAAATCATGCACACTAGTGGGAGAGTCGAGAATCGCTTCTCAACGCCCATACTAGGTTGAAACATCACACTGTAGATCATTCAGACATTTCTACAAACACTTAGAATACACAATACAACATATATGACATATGTTGAAATACACACATTTGGACAATTCCTTTTACCAAGGAGTTGTCATACATACATCTAGCATACATACATGACAAATAATCATGGCAAACACAAGTGCATATTTTATACGCATACGGTACTTTATACATACGCATAGAATACACAAATCTTAATATAACACATGCATATCAGGAACGTAACATTAACATAACATTTGGTATGTGAAATCTCATCCATAACAAGAATAAACCATTAACTGGCATTGAAAGCCTTGAAAACCATAACCTATACACTTAAAGTCCACACCTTAAACGAGAAAAGAACACCGAACTGATTTCAGACGAGTTGTCTTCGTCAACGGTGATAGAATACCCTAAAGCAAGAATTGAAATGAGATACAACAACACCAAGACTATTCTAAGCTCCAACACATATTAGGGTTAGGTTAACTTACCCAAAGATGAACTCAGAATCGTCAGAATAACGATTCAAAGTGAAGGTTCAAGGATGTAGAAGAATAGGAAAGAATCTAAGATGATTCACCAACTTCTCTCTCACTTTCTCTCTCCTTTCCTTTCTCTTTCTTAGGTAGGGTTAGGAAATTCGTATGGAAAAGAGAGCTAGGGTTTCAAGGACTATAAATAGGCTTAGTATTGATGAAAATAACCCCAAGGCCGAGGTATACTTAGGGTATAACCAAAACCTGCCTCTCACGATCCAACGAAGCACTTCTGGTGGGCTTATTACCACGAAAGGTCGGACTTAAGCTCACTGACCATGGATCTAGGTCAAGTTGAGTTTTCGTACCGACCGGCTCTTCAGATCAGTCGTGGCAGACCACACTCAATTCAACGGTCACAGAATCTCGATCAGGTCCATAAGCACAAGGACATGCCTGGGCCACCTTCCCTAATCAGAGGGTGAAATTGGGTCAGAATCCAACGGTCAGATTGCTTAAAATCGTCGCACAAGCGACACGACTCAGATTTCATAAAATCACATTTACTTTCCAACCGTTCTCACACTCTTCACTCCGAACTCAATCAAATCGACCCAGAACATCACATGGACTTGATTTTCGAGGTGATGGTCAAGCCCAACCTGGTGACCGCAACAGCCTAAGATCATCGCTATTGGACTTTCGACGCGCGGTCCAGGTCCGATCCAGAACTTTCAAAAAATCCCCAGAACAACTGGATTTAGCGATGGATCCCAGATTTCAGAGTAACATAGCGCTAACTAATCTACACGTTTTGAGTCATATAGATCAGATTTAAAGTGATTGATGCAAATTTCACAAGCAATCGAGATTAGCGCTAATTACTCCAAATAGCTACTAAGGAAAAAAAAAGCACAAAATTTCCTGGGTCATTACAATGTAATTAGGTCTAGATGACCTTATCACACTAGGAAAAATAAACATCATGATGGGGGTCCATGGAGAATGGCCCCATCATGGGATGATCATATGAATCATGGTGGGCCATCGGCCACACCTAGGGTCCAAAGTGAGATCCTTACATCGATCGGTAAGCCCCACTTGGCCCAACATCAAAACATAAATCTAAGCCTATAAAAAACACCCACCATTTGATCTTCTAAGTCTGATGGAATGCCAAACTCCTTAGCTCTCTCTTTGATGGAAGATGATGAGGATTGAAGGGTTAGGATGAGGGATCTTGGGGTAGGAAGTGGGCCACACACAAAGCTCTTCTCTCCTTGGAATGCTTGGATGACCAACCTCTTTGGTTGCTTGGAAAATGGGTGGAGAAAGAGAGAGAGAGAGGGTGGTTGTAAGAGAGAGGTGATGGGTGGAGTGATGGATGAAGTGATGGATAGAGTGATGTAATGGTTGACTTTGGGGGTATTGCTTGTCTTGGAGAAAAAGAAAAGCATGGGTTTAAGATGTGATGTGTACTTGATTGATTGATTGATGTGATGGATTGGGTAGAGATTCTCTCGAAATTCGCCATGCGCTGCGTTTTCCTCGAAATGAACGTAGGCACACAACTCCTGACCTGGGTATCACATTGGTGCGCAAGACGTGTGGTCGAAACAGTAGCGACGACACAGTCGTAGTGGTACAAGTCTCGGGTCGAGTCGACTCAGTATTATAGGATGCGACTTAGGGTCACGTGCAAATGCTATCTACCGGTCGTGGTTTACCGAAATTCAACGAGGATCGCAGATGTTTATGGAACGATACAGACTAGGATACGCACCTTACAGTTCTATCGATTTTAATTAAATTTAAAACGAAGGCTACTTGTATTAATTCCTTTAAATCTAAAAAAGAAGAGTATTCTCTCTTTTTAGAATCAGAATGATAGAATTAGAGATTAAGAAATTAAACAAAAGAAGCTATAAAATGATTTATAAATACCACTTGATAGCTTGACAATAACTGAGGCTCTTCTTTCTCTTACAAAAGGATTTTGGTAAACTTGAATTGTATTTTCGGATTGAGAAAGAACCTCAATTTATAGGCAAAGAATTTGCTACTTCGACTCGTCTAAGCAGTGAATTTAGTTCAAACAAATTTTCAAATTTGAACGGGATAAGATTTAATGAATCTTCGACAGGTCGAAGGTTCTGGTTGACTAGTCAAAGGTGCTCTTCAACAGGTTGAATAGGGTCTTCGACTGGTCGAAGGAGCCAAAATCCGAACTGAATTTGTTGTTGGACTTCGAGCCGAGAAACGCTCGACTGATTGAGGAGTGTCCTTCGACTGGTCGAATGAGCAACAAAATTTATGTTAAACTTTGGTTAGAACTAAGACTGGTCAAAAAATTCTTAGATTAGTCGAGCCAAAACTTAAGCTGGTCAAAACTCAACCAATTACAAGCATAAAAACCCAATTTTAAATATATTTTGAAAGCACTTAATCCTAAGGTCTTTCTAGGGTTTATAATACCTACATGGACTGAACCTCATAGACTTGGAGTATATTAGAGACTTGAAATTCTCTAAGGAGTTTGATCTTCTGCCAGAACTTTAATAGATCGAGCTTGATCTTCAACTTGAGCTTGATCTTCATCTTGAGCTTGATCTTTAACTTGAGCTTGAGCTTGATCTTCAACGTTTGCTAGGCTTGAACCTTGAACTTGAACCAACTTGAAGCTCACTTGTTAAGATGTTTTGACAATTCGAAATTTGATAAACAATGTGTAAAATGTGCTTTAAACATTATAACACTTACAATCTACCCCTTTGTCAATTTTGTGACAAAACACTTGATATTACAATAATCAGAATGAAGCCCTATATCCTTACTCATGTTGTAGAATATTTGTTGAAGATTGCAAAACTTTTACTACTCCCCCTCAATTTGTACTTTCCCTGTATTGTGACATACAACATTCCATACATTCCATTCCAAAGCATTCTCTAAGCATTTAAGCATATATTCGTGTATCATTCATATATCCTATATCCAAAACATGTCATTCTTCACGTAAGAAATAACCCTCTCCCCCTTTTTGTCACAAGTTGACAAGGGAAGAATAGTTTAACCTAACAAGTATAAGAGATATACAATTAATAACCACAGAAACATATCCACTTGAAACATAATAGATGAAATAAAGCATATGAATATACCAAGGAGAGTAGCATATGAAATTGTCAATATAGGAAAATAAGCATTTAAGGAGTTTAGGAGAGTGTAAAGAAGTCATTAAGCAAACCAAGTTAAAGTTATATATTCCCAAAAATATAAGAAGTAAAATGAAATAAACTCAATCAGATCTAGACGATGAAGGAGCAGGCATAGAGGGATCAAGCTGACGCAAACTCTTAGCGATACAGTGGAAGTACTTTTTCATATACTTCATTGATGATTTCTGAGTTTAAACCAGGTTATCCTGAGAAACCTGTAATGCAATGACCTTCTCCTCCAGCGATTTAAGCCGATCATCAACTTGAGAAGGCTGATAGTCTGGATCTTCTGGATCATCTGACTCATCGAGCTTAGCAAATATGTCGTCCATCGAAGTGTCTTCAGGTGTAGGTGCTTCCTCTTCTTCTTTATCACGTTGACCAAGAAGAAATTTTAGATTCATCTAATTCAAATTGGTGTTGTTAAATGGTAAAACCGACTCCGGTGCCTCAGATGTAGGAATGGTAACATTACAATATAACGCAATACACGTCATGAGGTAGGTAAATAGAATAGAACCATTGTCATGCCCTGGACTTGGTGACCGGACTCACTAGGAATCCAGATAGCCGGTTCCGGCTGCAACAGCCTCTGTAGTACCCCATTCTCGGCTCCTGACACAGGTTCTAATCCTAGGATCCTACAAGGAGGTTTCCATAACACAAATCTAATCCAATAAGAGCATACCCAAGATCATAACACTGTAATCTCAGAAAGTAACCATAGGAATACATTGCAAAATCCACTAGAAATTTAAGCTTCTACAGGTACATAAGGCTCAAAGGGAAATACATAAGATAAGAAAGGAAGTGAGAGGTCTGCAACGGGTCCTAAACACGCACCAATCCAATGCTCCACTGCTACTGCGATAACCTAGGATCTCCTGCACGCATCAATCGTGCATAAGCTTATAAAAAGCTTAAAGGTTAGTGTAAGTGTGTGATAACGATGCAGAGAAGAATATAGATAATGCAGTAGGAATCACGAACAATACCAATGCTACTAGCCGTACCGAGGCTAAGCTATGAATGTAGTAAGCCGTACCAAGGCTATGCAATGCGATACATGAGTACTGGGCGCCATATCAAGGCGATGCAACATAAGACTTATATAGCCAATGCTAGTGCAATGCAAAGTAATGCTAGTCTTCATATCCAATCCACACATCAACTACAATTCCATCATAAGGAATCCACCGGGGTCAAGTACACTATAGGATGACTGCCGCTCTCTAAGACCCACACAGTCAAATGAGCATAGGAGACCTCACTACCCGCCTGTGGATAGCCAATCACCAGCGAGGCTCAATGATAGTGGACCCATTTATAAGTTGGTCAGACTCAGCCTAGCTATGCCCCCTCACTCAGGCGGGTAAGGCCAAACCCCCATCTCAACTGACCTCGCAATAGTGGGAGTCGCGGCTTAACAGTATAAGGCACTCGGGCGCTAATGATTTTCACCCGATCTTGGCGTTGAGGCATCTCCTTGGTACCGTGAAGGTTTAGGGGCTTTTGCTTAGGGACATCCTATGAGCCCTAAATGCTCAAGTATCATTTTCAGTGTCCATACATGGCCATCCACAATATACCTGTGGAGGCTACGGCCTTGATGAAGCAAGGGCGAATATCCACATGCTATGCAATGCTAAATGCATGAATCACACAATTACCCATGCATCAATCCCAAGCATCCACCGTACTTAAGAGGGGAAAACTTCATCCCTTGGGGAGATACCAACATGTCTTACACAATGGCACAACCATGGCCAATCATACCTCAAACAAGCATGCATATGATGCGTATGGGAGTGGGCCATAAAGATGAATAGGGGTGCCAATGAGGTGAAGATGAACTCTCTACCTAACCATGAAGGATCTAGGTACTTAACCAATTCCTCATAAGGAATATAACCTCTAGTGGGGGCCCATTTACCTGGGGTAGCCCACGAGACTAAGCATACAAGCTATGGGCCTAAATAATATAGAGATGGGCCTAGCAAGAGACTAAAGTGGGCATTCAACCACACTTAGGAGGGTCCATAATGGGGACATTCAGCCACCATTTCCCCAAGGCATCCAACCACAACCATACAGCTACGAGGCCCAAGGCCCACATCCGAACCACATACACAAGTCCCACAAAAGGCATAAGGAAAGGGCCAATACTGCCATCAACAATCATGGGCCCAAAGAGGGAAATCAAGGCCCAAGTCCTAATAGCCATAGGACCCATACATTTAGTTGAACTTAATGGGCAACCCATGAGCACAGAAACATGGCCCAAAAATAAGTCTAAGTTGGTTGAGATGGGCCCCACTACATCAGCCCAATAACTAGCAATTTAAGTGAGCAACCAAGGGCCCAATACCACCCTTATCTCAACCCATAAGTCCATCAAAATGGTGGAAGTCAGTGTAACATATGGCTGGGCCAAGCTGGGATGTTCCAGCCCACACTCGGCCCACTAGGAAGTCACAGAATCCAGTCTATACTTGGGTCAACAAAAGACCATCAAAAGGTAGCCCAACTATGCATTAATTAAGCCCAAGAAAATTCTAGATATAAGTGTGCATCATGTACCCCAGATTTCTCAATATGGTGGTCCCCACATCTAATGCAATTTCAGTCAAAACAATGTTCATTTGGGGCCCTTGCTAGATTTTCAGTCCACCCAACTACTTGGGCTTGCTGAAGCACAGAAACTTGTTACAATATGTTGAAATCATTATTATAAGGGCCAACAATATTTACAGGGGGCCCCACCAAATAAAGAAAAGGGGGTGACACACAAAATAGGTGGGCCTGCTGCTGAACTGTAGGCCCAGCAGCAACCTAAAGGCTTGGGCATCCCAAGGCCTGGGCGGTCCAAGGCCTGGACAGCCTATGCCACATACGTTCAATAAGGTGGGCTCCACACGTCCCTATGGTGCGCCCCACAGGGGACGTTCACCTAGGGTGGACCCAACCTCCATGTAGGCCACTAAAAAATGGGGGACGGCGTGGACAAAACATACATCATGGTGGGCCAGCACGTTGGACGGCCAGCCATGCTGGACGTCCACCAGCTGAACGTTTAGTAAGGCTTGCTAGTCCAGCTGGTTGGCCCCACAAACATGGGCCAATGGGCCTCTAGATACATTAGAGGTGGGCCCCAAAAATCATGCACAAGTCCAGTGGAATGGGGCACAAAATCTGCTGGAAACACAAAGAGGACAGCAAGGTATGGAAGAAATTAATGCAATGCAAGTTGCTGTCCTAAATTTGGGCACTCCATTGGAGTGGATCAAGGGCCTCCAAAATTCTAGAAATTGAGGGCTAAGGTCCCTCATCATGTATACAATAAGAGGGAGTCCATAAAGGTGGCCCACCATCAGTGGAAATATTTTTTAATTAAGGTTTTTATGAGAAAATGTTGCTATACTGTACATCAAAAAATCTGGCAGTCCACCCATATTGGTTCACTCTTTTGGAGGCCAAATGAGATCAGTTGAGGCTAAAATTTGGCATGCTTATAGGTGGGATTCACACCTTTAAGAAAAATGTATTACATGGGACCAAACACCCCACCAAAAGTCTAAAAATCTGGCCTCAGGATGACCCAAAAATTTGTCCAGATAGTTCTGGACAGCAACATATAATTGAAAATAAATAAATATAAACACTATTTAAGAGGGGATTTAATCCAAGAAAATCATGGTATGGACCACCCCAGAGGGCCCCGCAAACATGACCCTTACCATCATCTAAACCCCTTTGCATGTGCCCCTTATAAGTGTATTTTGAGACCACACGTCCAAGGGTGGACTATCATGGACGCTCACCTTCCATGGACAGTCTGGATATTTTTGGTCCACAAGGTGGGCCACACACTCATGATAAGAAGGTTATCAACAAAGGAAAATAAAGGTTTGGCCACAAGGGAAGGTTCTCCACCTCATTTAGGCACTTCCCGTCATCATACATGCATACACATTCCACTATCACAAGATATACAAGATCTATATGATCATAGGATTTCTACTTGAGATCTATGGTGGAGATGCAATCTCCACTGAGGAACAAGGGTCTAGATGACCCAAAGATCCCTGATCAAACAAAGAAGAAGCCATGAAGGGGTCCATGGAGAATGGCCCCTCGCATGAAACATGCATGCAAATGTAGGGTGGGTTGTGTGCCACATCCATGGAGTCTTGGGGCCACCACCATCACTTGATGGGCCCCACATGCTCCAACATGAAAGAAGGATGAAGAACAACTAAGATACAAGGAAATATAAAATTTGAAACTACATGCAACCCACCTTAGAGATCAAACTCCAAAGCTACACCACCAAGATTTACAAGCTCCAATGAAGATGATTCTAAGGGTGAGATGGGTTAAGGAAGGTTGGATTGGAGGGTATTTGGGAGAGAAATGGCTAGAAAATATGGAGGGGTGGGGACGTTGGAGGGCAGGCTAGCAAGAGGAGAGAAGAGAGAGTAAAAGAGAAATGAGAGGGAAAGAGAGGGTTTAGGGAGTTGTAGCTAGAAAAGCAATGTAATGATTGTCTGTCTCACCTAGGATAGAGAAATGAATCATTAGCTAGGGAGATACAACCAAAGCTCATAGGGTAAGGTAAACACTAGCTATAGAGTTGTAGGCTTTCTAGAAACCTTGGCATAGGCATGACATCACCACACCTCATGGGAAAATGTGTGGAGCTAGGGTGGGGTCCACCATCCACACATCAATGGTCCATATCGAGCATGGCCCATAACTTGTGATGTACACGTTGGTTTCATGCACGGGACACAGTGTTCGAACCCCGGCGTCGATGCAGATGCAATGGCATAGGTTTTGGGTCGATCTGAGTCAGGTTAATGTGACCAGACTTAAGCATGACCGCAAACACTACCCGTAGGTCGCAGGTCAACGGGATTCGACCGGTAGGACCGCGGGACCTAAAGGAATGACGTGAACACTTGGGTTAGGGTCTTACAACCATGACCAGGATGAAGACGAAATTGAATAATGAGGTAGCACATGAGAGAAGGAAGATAGACTTGTATACCAGATGCAATTGAATGGAGGACACAAGTCATAAAGGGAGTAAGTTCCGACTTATTCCCTGATTTAGGATAAACGTTAGATGTAAAAATCCGATGAAGGACTCGATATTTTGGAAGAATTTGGTTAGCACATAAAGCATTACAGATTTCCATTCAGCATTAAAACGACATAGCTTATAAGTAATCGCTTCCCATTCAGAATGAGTCATTTTATCAGTTAAATTATCAATTGGAATCGCATCATCTACAATAGCAATCTCAATGAATGTTGATATGGTATAGCGATTTACATTGAATGTGTCATATACGAATTTAATCGTAAATGTAAGGTCTTCGAGAGGCACATCAAAGATAGAAGCGTACATCGCTTGTGAAATGGCCAAGCTATATGTCCTAGAGGGGGGGTGAATAAGACTATGCCAAATTTAAAATAAATACAGTGGAAATAAAGAAAGAGAGATAGCTAAATAAATAAATCAATACACAATGCGGAATGCAATCTCAAAATATTGATTGTTCTAAAGACAACCATGCACCATTAAAATGGTAGGGCCACTTTACTAGAACAAATAGAGAAACTGAAGCTCAAAAAGAGATAACAAGGAATAAATTATAGAAATATAAATCTAAACTATTACAACATTCCCCACTGAGCTTGAAATAAAATGATTACAACATTTACATCCATATATACATCCCACAATTGAATAATTAAAGATATGAAATATAAATCACACAACCACAAAACACAAGGGATTATATTGGTTCGTCTGTGTGTACACCAACTGTTAATAAACAGCCACATAGCTACTCCACTCCTAATATCCTCACACAGGGGATATCAGTGTTCACTATCAAAGATAGGTTTTCCAGGTTCACCCAAAACCTTCACAATTGTGTCTTTCTCTGTGGGCTTACATAATTAAAAAAAAAAAACCTCTTATGAGTTTTCCTGGCTCTCCTTAGATAACCAATACAATGAGAATTTTTTGGCAAATTCCAAAAGAAAACCAAATGATAGTAAATTACTTAAATGTAAAATACTTGAATTTCTCCTTCATTATAGGAACCCAGAAGAACCAAGTCGGAGTAGAGATTTGAATGTCAAAGTACAATGTCCAATATTCAGTTTATAAGGGTTCTAGGTTCTAATTGATTTTAAATTAAACCAAATGGGGCTAGCTCTAACTGATTTTGATTCCAGAAAAATGAAAAATGAAACTTCCTCTTTTTCAGATTAGATTGGAATACAAGAGATAAAATTAATTTTAAAAGCTAGAGAAAGAGAATATTAAGCATGCAAACTTAGCTTAAATGGAGCACAGACTTATCTCTCAAAAGGCTGAATTAAATTAGCTTGAATTTCATATTTTATTCTGAGATTCGTGCTCTATTTATAGGTGAGAAAATCACGTCTTCGACTGGTCTAAAGATCTCTACGATTGGTAGTAGAACCAACATATATTTGAAAATTCAGGCGTGATAAGATCTGGCGGTTTCACGACTGGTCGTAGGTCTCCTTCGACTGGTCATAAGTTTCTCATGACTAGTCGAAGCTAGCCAAAATTCAACACTATACTTTGAGTTATAGGACTACGACTGGTCGAAGCAACAATCGACACTGTTCATACGACTAGTTGAATAGTCCCTAAGACCAGTCGAAGCCTAATAGAAAATTTCTGAATTTTGCAACGAACTTACGACTGATCCAGGAAATTCTTAGACAGGTCGAAGCAGTGTTAGGACTAGTCGAACAAAGTCCATAACTAGTCTTAGAATTGACTAAACTCACTTATATAAAACATATGAATTATGTATCCTAAATGGCCTACTCTAAAGGTCAACAACCTAAGGTCAGTCATACCTCAATAGTGAAGTAAGGACATTGAAACTTAGAGATGAGTGACCTTTGAAAGTAACGAAGGTTGAAGTCTTGATGTAGCTCAAACTTGAAAGCTTCTTGAGATCTTGACTTGAACTTGAAAGCTTCTTAAGATCATGACTTGAACTTGAAAGCTTCTTAACGGTATCTTTGGCACCACAAATTTGACAACAAAAAGGGGTTATAAACTATAGCACTTACAATCTACCCCTTTGTTAAATTAGTGACAAAACACACTTCCAAGATATGTTACATAACGCAGAATATCTGATTAAAGAATCATGCACCAGTTGTTATCAACTGGCATACTAACATGATCCTGCAAACCTGTAACATGATCCTGCAAACTTGTAAATCAATATTCAACATAACATACAGCCCACCTCTCTACACATAAATCAAACTCCCCTAAACTCAATGCAAAGCTACTCCCTCCTCATAACATAATCATTAGACACATACATCCATATCCATTCTCCCCCTTTTTGTTACAAGAGGACAAAGGAAGCACAAAACAGATGACTGAGGAGACAAGTAAAGAGATATATGAGAAGTAACTAGACAAGATATGAGTAACCAGTATAAACAACCCACATAATTCATAAACAGAGCTAAGTCAAAATAACTACAATCTCAAAACCAGTTAAGCTAGTGCAAGAGTAATAAAGTTATAACATACTAGCAAACTTAAAAAAACTAATCTGAACTAGATGAAGGAGCGGGGATGAAAGGATCAAGTTTATGCATGCCCTTGTTCAAGCGCCTAAGAAATTTGCACATATACTTGAATTGTAAATCATAGGCAACAGACATGTTTTCCATCTTAACATTCATATTCTTAACCTTATCTTCCAATGCACGCAGACGTGCATCAAACTCAGAAGGCTCATAATCTAGATCAGTTGTAGAATCAGATTCAAGTTCGTAAAAAATACTATCCATGTTAATATCAACGGAGGATGATCACTAGCTTCTTCTTCATGTTCAGCTTCAGCATTGCCAACACTAGCACCTTGACCAGGAAGGAATCAAGCTTCATCTTATTGATATTGGAATTGTTAAATATCAGATGATAGATAGGGGCCTCTCCAACTGGCATATCGACTAACATATGCGTAGCCAACACAGTCATCAAATAACTAAAAGGAATGTCACTGTGACCTGGATGGAGTCGAAACTGAATAATGGAGTGACAAATCAAGGATGGTAGATAAACATGAGCACCACTGGGAACAACATGAAGAATACGAACCATGAAGGAAGTCAATTCATATTTATTACTCAATCGAGGATACAAGTTAGACACAAAGATTTTGTGAAGAACTCTGTATTTGGGTAACAGATACTTTGAGGGAAGCACATTCCCTTTATGTGTCCATTAAACATCCAAATTGCATAAATCTTTAGTGAACATACGTTTTTCCGATACTGAGGGTTTTTCAGATAAGGTATGGATAGGAATGCCCTCATCATTCATAGGAATTTCCATAAGAGCTTAAATCAAATGACGATCAACGTCAAATGGTCCTTCTCTTGTGGCTATCTTAAAAGATAAATTTTCCAATAAAAAATCACTTATGCATGCGAACATGGACTGGGCAATGGACCGGTATGCTGGCCCACCCCAATGCAATAAGTTATCCCAACCTACAGCTTAGAGCATAGGAGGATATCAAAAGGAGCAACATGATTAGTATCAACAGGATGTTCAACAATAACGTTACGCAATCTGATGTCCCGAACATAAGATAGATCGTCCTCGGGAGCCTGAAGATGACGCTTAGTGATAGGGGCTGATCTGGAGGAAGAAGATGGACCACAGGATGTTGTCTTTCTCCCTCTAGATGCCATTTGCAACAAGGATTTTAAAAAAAATAAAGAGTTGCAAAGGATTGAGAAGAGGGTTTTATCAAATCAGATTTTACAAAAGAAATACCCCAAATCTCAACGAAATTTGAAATAGATAACTTCAAGAGTAAAATAGAAGTGATCTACACACAAATCTACAAGAAAAAAGTAAATGGAGCACTAACCTTGAAGATTTTGAAGGATGGGTTCGACCAGTCGTGCGTCGGCCTATTGGAGAGTGAAGAGGAAATGAAAAAGATGAAGCATTTCCCCCAATTTTAAGTGATTCACGCGATTCACGACTGGTCGTGAATGTACACGACCGGTCGTAACACAACTGGTTGTGTATGTTCACGACTGGTCGAGTACCGGCCAAAAAATATGATTTTCAGCATTATATATAAAAATTAAAATTTAATCAAGCAATTATATACAATATGATACAAATAAGCATAAATACTCATTTAAAAATGTACATGCCAAGATCAAATTTCATTTTATTAAACCTGCTTTTGTCAAGGGGTTTAGTAAAAATGTCAGCACGTTGACTCTCAGTAGGGATATATTCCAAAGATATAACCTTTTCTTATACTAATTCTCAAATATAATGAAATTTAATGTCAATGTGCTTAGTACGAGAATGCCGAATTGGATTTTTTGAAATATTCATGGCACTGGAATTATCATAATATAATAACATAAAATCCTGTTTAATTCTATAATCACTTAGCATACGTTTCATCCAAACAAGCTGTGTACACACGTTACTAGCTGCAATATATTTAGCTTTAGCTGTTGAAAGTGATATGGAACTTTGTTTCTTGCTAAACCAATAAACTAAACAGTTTCCAATATAAAAGCAACCACCACTGATTGATTTTTTGTCATCAGGATTACCAGCCCAGTCAGCATCCGAGTACCCAGCTAATTGAACACTAGTTTCATGTGGATACCAAAGACCGAGATTAATAGTACTTGTGACATATCGCATAATCCTCTTGACAGCAATCAAGTGCGACTCTTTAGGATCAGACTGATATCTAGCGCAAATACCAACACTTAGAGCGATATTGTGTCTACTAGCAGTTAAATACAGTAAACTACCAATCATACTCCGATATAATTTTGGATCCACATTTTTGCCAGTAGAATCTTTTGAGAGTTTCAAAGTTGTACTCATAGGAGTATCAAAATTCTTACCATTCTCAAATCCAAATCTCTTAATCAAATTCATAGCATATTTAGATTGAGAAATGAACATTTGATTAGGTTTTTGTTTTACTTGCAACCCAAGGAAATAATTCAATTCCCCAACCATGCTCATTTCAAACTGAGATTTCATCAAATCTGCAAACTCAATAGTCATATCAGTATAGGTAGATCCATAAATGATATCATCAATATAAATTTGTACTATTAAAATATGATCATTATGTTTTTTTAGAAAACAGAGTCTTATCAACACATCCCATTTGGAAATCATGGCTTAATAGAAACTTTGTTAGTTTCTTGTACCATGCCCTAGGAGCTTGTTTTAAACCGTAAAGTGCCTTTTTAAGGCGATACACATGATCAGTATTTTTGGAATATTCAAAACCCATCGGTTGTTCAACATAGACTTCCTCACGCAGATCGCCATTTAAAAATGCACTTTTCACATCCATTTAGTAAATCTTAAACTTTCTAAAACATATAATGGATATAAAAAGTCTAATTGATTCAAGACGTGCTACTGGTGCGAAGGTTTCATCATAATCAATACCTTCAATTTGAGTGTAACCTTGTACCACTAGCCTAGCCTTGTTTAAAATTATATTGCCAAGCTCGTCAGACTTATTTTTAAAAATCCATTTGGTTCCATTGATGTGTTTATTTTAGGTCTAGGTACGAGATATTAAACATCATTTCTCACAAATTGGTTAAGTTCTTCTTGCATCGCAACAATCTAGTTTTCATCAGCAAGAGCTTCTTTTACGTTAGATGGTTCTATCTGGGATGTAAAACATACGTAATTACATATATCCTCAAGTTGTCTACGAGTACGAACACCAGTGAGAGGGTTTCCAAGAATCTGTGTGGTTAGATGATCTTTAACAATCCTTAGTTCAGAATCAGTTTGATTAGATGAGGTACCAGAATTATCAATTACTAGAACTTCATCATTATCTGAACTTGAGACTGGTGTGTTTAAATGATCATCAATGACTACATTGATAGACTCTTGAATCACACCAGTCCTTTTGTTTAGAACCCTATTAGCTCGACTGTTTAAAGAGTATCCTAAAAAGATCCCTTCATCACTCTTCGTATCAAACTTTTCCAGATTTTCACGATCTCATAAAATATAGCACTTGCTGCCAAAAACTCGAAAGTATTTGACAGTAGGCTTTTTGTCGAACCATATTTTGTAAGCCATTTTATTATTACCTTTACTAGTGTAAACCCGGTTAATGATATAACAAGCTGTATTGACTGCTTCAACCCAAAGATTCTTAGAGAGCTTCATACTATTCAACATGATATTACCCATTTCTTGATGCACTCTATTTTTCCTTTCAACTATACCATTTTGTTGTGGAGTTTTGGGCGCTGAGAATTCATGTAATATTCCCTGGTCACTACAGAACTTCTCATAACTACTATTCTCAAATTCAGATCCATGATCACTACGAATCTTACTGACTTGAGAACCTTTTTCAGTTTGAATCCTTTTGAGAACCTTTTTCACTTCTTCAAGGGTTTCTGATTTGTCCCTTAAGAAGACAACTCATGTATATCTGGTAAAGTCATCTACTATTACCAAGATATATCTTTTGCCACCTCGACTTTCCGTCCTGGTAGGTCCTAAAAGATCCATATGGAGAAGCTCGAGTGGTTTTGATGTGGTATCGGAATTCACCTTTTTGTGTGAGTTCCTTGTTTGTTTGCCAATCTGGCATTTACCACATATTTTATCTAATTTTTGTAGTTTGGGTAGACCTCTTATAAGTTCCCATTTGCTCAATATATATAGATTTCGGTAGTGTACATGTCCAAGACGTTTGTGCCACAAATCAGTCTCGTCTGTTTGGACCATGCAACACGATTGATTAGATGAGCTGGATTCGCTAACAATATAACAGTTTTTAGATGTTCTACATCCAGTTAGTATTACTGAACCCTTGTTGTTTAGAATCTCATAACTTTGATTAGAAAACCGTACACTATGGTTATTATCACAAAATTAAGATATGCTTAGAAGATTATGTTTCAGTCCTTCAACATACAAAACATTTTTAAACAAGGAAGGTCATAAAGTTGAACCGTACCTTGGCCAATTATCTTACAATTGCTTCCATCACCAAAAGTATCTGCCCATCAGTCATATCTTTAAGATCGGTGAATAAAGCCTTGTCGCCTGTCATATGCCTGGAGCATCCACTATCTAGGTACCACTTTGAATGGCTTGTAGGGTGTGGGCAACCAAGCAGGCAACCTTAGGAACCCATTTCAGAACTGTTTTGGATTTGGAAATATAGTTGGTCTTCTTCTGTCTGTTGTTATAAGGATGACCTACTGAGTTAGATTTTAAGAGCGATAGATTTACTTTTAGGAGCTTTAAAGTTTAACTCATAGGTTTGTGAAGAACCAACTAGTTCTTCTACCCTCATATTGTCTGTATCATGAAGTTCCTGGATTGTGGTTACCTTAGAGTTGAACCGTTCAAGAAGTGAGCGTAGTATCTTTACACACACTTTAATTTCTGGAATTTTATCTCCAAGACCCCACATTGAGTTTACAATGTCATTTAATCTTGTGTAAAAGTCCATAAACATTTCATTTTCCTCCATATGAATTTCTTCAAATTTGGTTGTGAGGAGTTAGACTTTAGATTTTTTTACAATTGTAGTACCCTCGTGTGTCATTTCTAATATATCCCAAGCTTACTTGGTAGTGTCACAGGATATGATTCTTTTGAACTCATCCGGTGATAGTGCGCAAGTGATTGCATTTAGTGCTTTTGCATTGGCACTACTCTCATTTTTCTTAAGGGTGGTCCAAGAGAAATAAGGAGTTACTCTCATTGATTTTGAACCATCGATACCAGTCACTTCAGTGGTAGGTGGGTTCCATTCAGTCACTGTGGCTTGCCACACACTCTCATCCATTGATTTAAGGAAGATCCTCATCTTGGCTTTCCAATAGGCATAGTTGGAGCCATCAAAGGGTGGAGGCTCAATGACTGAAAGGCTATCAAAATTTGACATCTTATATAAAGCTTAGATCATTAGCTCATCAATGTTTCCTGCCTAGTCAACATCGGTATATCCTGAAATGGCCAAGCTATATGTCCTAGAGGGGGGGTGAATAGGACTATGCCAAATTTAAAATAAATACAGTGGAAATAAAGAAACAGAGATAGCCAAATAAATAAATCAATACACAATGCGGAATGCAATCTCAAAATATTGATTGTTCTAAGGAGAACTATGCACCATAAAAATGGCAGGGCAACCTTAATAGAACAAATAGAGAAACTGAAGCTCAAAAAGATATAGCAAGGAATAAATTACAGAAATATAAATCTAAACTATTACAACATTCCCCACTGAGATTGAAATAAAATGATTATAACATTCACATCCACATATACATCCTACAATTGAATAATTAAAGATATGAAATATAAATCACACAACCACAAAACACAAGGGATTATAGTGGTTCGTCTGTGTGTACACCAACTGTTAATAAACAGCCACACAACTACTCCACTCCTAATATCCTCACACAGGGGATATCAGCGTTCACTATCAAAGATAGGTTTTCTAGGTTCACCCAAAACCTTCACAATTGTGTCTTTCTCTATGGGCTTACATAATTAAAAAAAACCCCTCTTCTGAGTTTTCCTGGCTCTCCTCAGATAACCAATACAATGAGATTCTTCTGGCAAATCCCAAAAGAAAACCAAATGACGGTAAATTACTTAAACGTAAAATACCTGAATTTCTCCTTCGTTGTAGCAGCCAAGAAGAACCAAGTCGGAGTAGAGATTTGAATGTCAAAGTTCAATGTCTAATACTCACTTTATAATGGTTCTATGTTCTAATAGATTTTAAATTGAACCAAATGGGGCTAGCTCTAATTGATTTTGATTCCAAAAAAAGGAAAAATGAAACTTTCTCTTTTTTAGATCAAATTGGAATATAAGAAACAAAATCAATTTTAAAAGCTAAAGAAAGAGAATATTAAACATGCAAACTTAGCTTAAATGGAGCACAGACTTATCTCTCAGAAGGCCGAATTAAATTAGCTTGAATTGCATATTTTATCCTGAGATTCATGCTCTATTTATAGGTGAGCAAATTACGTCTTCGACTGGTCTAAAGATCTCAACGACTGGTCGTAGAACCAATGGATATTTGAAAATTCAAGGGTGATAAGATCTGACAGTTTCACGACTGGTCGTAGGTGGTCTACGACTGGTCATAGGTCTCCTTCGACTGGTCATAGGTTTCTCACAATTAGTCGAGGCTAGCCGAAATTCAACACTGTACTTTAAGTTGTAGGACTACAACTGGTCGAAGCAACAGTCAACACTGTTCATATGACTAGTCGAACAGTCCCTAAGACTAGTCAAAGCCTAACAGAAGATTTTTGAATTTTGCAATGAACTTACGACTGATCCAGGAAATTCTTAGACAGGTCGAAGCAGTGCTAGGACTTATAGAACAAAGTCCAGGAGTAGTCTTAGAACCAACTAAACTCACTTATATAAAACATATGAATTATGTATCTTAAATTGCCTACTCTAAAGGTTAACCTAAGGTCAGTCATACCTCAATAGTGAAGTAAGGACATTGAAACTTAGAGACAAGTGACCTTTGAAAGTAATGAAGCTTGAAGTCTTGATGTAGCTCAAACTTGAAAGCATCTTGAGATCTTGAGGTTGAACTTGAAAGCTTCTTGAGATCTTGACTTGAACTTGAAAGCTTCTTGAGATAGCTTCTTGAGATCATGACTTAAACTTGAAAGATTCTTAACAGTGTCTTTGGCACCACAATTTGACAACAAAAAGGGGCTATAAACTATAACACTTACAGCTTGTGCTATGAACAGAAAGTTGTTCCATCCTAACTAAATATGCCTTCCCAACCAACATTTGAAAAAAGAGGAACGAGGTCAAATGGTGTAATGTCAGCAAGATTGACACTACACTCAATAATTATGTCCGTTGATCAGAAATCCCTAAGTTGCTCTGAATCTTCTTCGGGGCCCCTTAGGGTTTTCACATTAGACGGAGTCGGCCTAGATGACGAGCTACCACGACCCTTGTGTGATGCCATTCTTTTAGTACGATGCTCCATTTAATGATTGCACAAGAAATAACTAAAGAGAGTACATGGATTGTGGGTAGATCCGATTTGCATGGAAAAAGTAGTATAATAGAGGGGATAAGAAAATTTTTCTATGTTAATGGACCATGATGAATAAGAGACTACAAGTAATTTAAATTCATTAAAATTATCTTTATCCATCATAGTCTCAATGAAATCTAAAGTTTTAGTCTTTGGGTTAAATTCCAGCTTCTCCACATTTAATGATAAACATTCAAAATTGGTGGAAGTGAGCTTTTCATAACAATGTTCTTCCTAGTAAGTGTCTGGCACCAAGGTAAAATTTCACAAGGCATTCACTATGTCTCTAATCATAGGATTGTTTGAATTTGTAAAGTGTTCCAAGCATACTTATAAAGATTCAAGAAATTCAATCGGGAGAGGCTCCTCTTCCACAAATGTATTCTCGATGAGACTGAGGTCGAACTATAGGGATTATTTATGGGCTAAGAGCATAGTTGTCACGCCGTAAATTTCGAGGGTCGAGCAAAACTCTACTCCTGATATCCAGCACATCACTTATGCAATATGGATAATGATGTTCAAATTTCACCCATATTAATGAGTTAAACATGAGCGGGATTATAGTAAAGCAGCATATCATACTCCGGATATAATTAAATTAAGCAAGTGAAAGTCTGAAACATATATATTTAAGCATGTAAGTGTTTTACAACCTCCAGAGTATAAGTATGCAACCGGGCTGAATATATACATATATTATTTCAAAGTAAACAAAATGCGAAAAAGTATATGTGTCAAACTAAGCCAAATATCCCGATAGTCCCTGCACATCGGTACAAGGTCTACATAGACCCGCCTGAGAGCTAAAAGTAGGAGAACCTCATCTATAAAGTCCTACTCGTCGCATAGACTTCATCAGCACTTGCATCTAAACTAGAGTTTGGTTGGTGTTTTAAAACACTGTTCCAGAGTGGGAATGAGTGGCCAACTCAGTGGTACTATAAGGCAAAAGTTAACATGTTATCAAGTCAATTAAGCAGTAATGAAAAAGTAACATAATAATCACTTCCTAACTACTCTTATTATGTAGGAATGGAGTGCAAGTAATGATGTATGCCCCCACATCAAAGCTCCCTCACAAACGACTCCGACAACCTATTTCGCATATGACATCTCTGCCTCCGGTGCAACTTCATCGCCTTTAAAGTACATCCTAACTAATGCAGTACAATGCATAGTCATGTTAGCTAAGTAATTAATTAAGCTTATTCATACAGTAGATTTGGGAAGCTAGGGTACCTCCCTTTATATCATTGACCCAAACTGAAGGATTCATCTAGGTTCGTCACTCTTAGTTAAGCACATACAATAGGCAAGTGGTAGGGTCATCACTTCTAATGAAAAGTAGTCGATAGGCAAATTCAAAAATTTATACTCGCGGTCACTACTGGGAGGCTCGTCACCTCAGCGTAGGCCGACAGCACGAACATAGTGTCCCATACCACCATGCCCAACACACGAGTCTTAGTTGCTCACTAGTCACTACGGGGAGGCTCGTCACCTCAGCGTAGGCCGATAGCTCGAACACGGTGTCCCATACCACCATGCCTGGCTCATGAGTCTTAGTGGATCATGGTACCATGGATAAAATGGGCCTTTACATTGGTGAGGGGTACCTTAGATTCAAGCAATAGTGTCCATACATGGTAAACACACACAATAGGCCAATCGGTTTGTTAGGCAAGTTTGATTAGTACGGGCACACGTTGACTTAATCGACATGGAGCACATAAGCACCCCTTGTGGCCTAACCACTGTTGACAATCGTTGTGCGACCTGAATTCGTCGAGTTTACCCAATGTGGTGAGACTAATTCGGCCACCCGAACAGGGACTATTACTGATTGCCTGGGATACGTTGTAGCCCCAATCTTACTCAGATGTAGTAAGTAAACACATGTGATAATCACTTCAGCATTTAACAAACAATCCAAGTAAATTTCTCATTTGAGCATTTCATTAAACACATTGATCATGTTAACAAACACTTGCATTTTATCAATGAATTGTGTAGAGGCAAATATGATTACATGAAAGAAACTATACATATGTGTAAGGTAATGAAGAATCTTATTTTAATACTCATAATAAATACAAAACATCAACAATATCTCATTCAGACAATTCATCAAACACTTAGACTGCACTTCACCAAATATCTAAACCAGGTTAGTTACAACATATAATGTAGCAATTCCTCATATAGAGTGATCATCATGCATATGACAAGGATGAATCCTAGATCTGTAATCATGGCATGTACAAATCGCTTTCAAATGTTCATTCAAACATTTCAACAAACACATGGGATGCATCTTTCACTCATCACAATTCATATAAGTATGTCATACAGAAATTGGCATATCTAAGACAATATGGTAGCAATCAAGTTAGAGATAAATCATTAGCTAACATTGAAAGCATTGATAACCATAACCTAAGCATTTATAGTCCGCACCTTTCATCGGGATGCTGGATTCAGACTCAGTCCAAACTCTACATTTCTAAAAATGGAACGTCGGGCACCTAAATGACGTAATAGGTTAACTAGTTTGATGAACGATCAACCTGGATCTCTACAACAACATTAGGGTTAGGTTTTCTTACCCAAAATTGTAGCCGAAACAAGTTGTGTAGTGTAACGGGGCAGAGATTTGGTGCGTGGAGTCGTGGGAGAGGATTAATGCAGCAATCTCCTAAAATCCCTCTTCTCTCCTTCCTCTTTTCTCTTCTTTTCTCTCCTCTCCCCCTTAGGGTTTGATGAAATTCGTATATGAGAGAGGTGGGGTGAAATAAGGGCTATTTATAAGCCCAGAAGTGATGTAAATGGCCCCATGGCCACTATACACATAGGTTATACCCTTTGGGCTGCTGTTTTTGACAAACAGGGCTCATAGGGAGGCCCACTACCCACCTACGTCATAGGGTACATTCCCTGACAATGGATCTATGCCAAGACAAGATTTCGGTGCGATCGGATAGGTCGATCAACTGTGGAGGACCTGCGTCAGATTAACGATCATACTCAATCGGGGCCACAATTATACGGATGTGTAGGGAAATTTCCTTTTCCCATGGGTGAAGTTTGGTCAGAAACTGATGGTTCAAAATCCTCAATTTTGCGTGAGAGCGAATGACCCAATTCACTTAAGTTTTGTTTCATTTTCTATAGATATTCACATTTCTCACGCACTTCACTCAGGGCTTAAGTTATACATTTCTAGACACTATCTGGGCTCGATTCCCGCAATGGTTGTCAAGCCTAGTAGGACGGACATAGTCCTCAAGTTTCGCAGTCATCGGACCCTCAACATGTAGTCTAGGTCCGATACGGAGTTTCAATGTACTCCCGAGAGCGACAGGCTCTTGGGATTTCACCTAGGTCTTTAAGTGACATTGAGTCAGTGGTATTAATGGTTTTAGGCCTTCTCATTTGTGGAAATGGTGGCCCAAGCTTAATCCACCGATTATTTAGTTTAGTACTTAACTAATTTTTGCCTAACTTATTCGATAGGATGCGGTCCTTGGGTAGTCCTGCTTGAGGTGGTACTCGAGTCCTTGTAAAGATTTTTCCGAGATGTTACAATAGTAGGATTAAGATAATTCTAAATCTTAAATTTAGCGAATGGTTTGAGGTGAAACAATAATAAGAAAGTACCAAGGATTCAGGGATCCACTTCTAGCAATTACAATATATAGTTCATCAATTCATCTCCTATAGTTCAATTAGAATTGGATTCCAATCCATTCTAATTGGAAGATCAAATAGTTAAACTAATCACAAACATCCTTCATGGTATTATTTTAATTAAACGTTTCTCTCATGAAGCACTAGGTAATCAATTGCAGAGAATTCAATCGTTTATTGTGTCCAAAGTCTACAATAGATCAAAGAACTTTATTGATTGATTATTTCTCTAAACAAACTAACCAATTGCTAAATAATAATATCCATTATAATTATAGTACACAATGAATCTAGATATAAACAACTCAAGGCTTTGAAGTAAATTCAAACCAATTCAATTAACTCATCATTAAATCCCAAAGTATGAATTAATAAGCTAAAACATTCTAATTAACTTAGAATCTTTACCCCTTAGCCTTAGCTAAGATATTAACTAGTCATAGATAACTTAGAAACAAAACAAAAGCAAAACATCTACTAGAACCCGTGAAGAAATCGAAGTGGAAGAACGTTGTCGGCACTCCATCCATGCTTTCTCTCTCTCCTTATACCCTAAAAGATACTTATGAACCTCTAAAAGAACTCCTTAAATAGATTAAGAACTCCATCTTTCACACTGACTTAGAAATTTTGTGAATTGACTTTGATTTACACAATTACGCGCATCATCGATTGATCGACAGTTTCAATAATGGCCAACAATAGAAATTCAAAATCGGACATCGTGTTCGATCGATCAACCTGACCTATCGATCGATTGAAGAGAGCAAATTATGTTCAGCAAACTTTCTTTGAAAATTTAAATTTCCATCAATTGACCAATCACTCCAAAATATGTCTAGAGAGTCTTCCACTGAATTCAAATTTCCACTGATCACTCGAACGGATCGCTCGACGTGTCTCGATGCATGTTTAAATTCTCATGAACTTTGGTGGCTTTTACATCTTTAGTATTTTATTTACTTAGGTCTTTGGGTCTTCTAGCCTTCATCTTCACATCCCAAATCTTCAATTCTTCACTTGCATTCTTTTGGCTGTTAAATCACTACTTTAAGCATGAAAATGACTTAGACTTTAAAATCTTCCTGTAGAATGAAAACATATTCAATTAAAATAGTTTATCATGAATTTGCATTGGAAAAGTAATGTAATAGAGGGTATAAATATACAATATTTAGGCATTAACAGTCTTGACCTAGGATTTTTGTGTGCATTCATGTATATACATACATGTACAATATTCATCCAAGTATAAAGGTATAGATCCATCAATTCATCCATGTATTTATGTATACATGCCTTCATCAATATGTACAATGTGTGACCATTGATATGTGTGATAAATTTCTCTAGTGTTAATTATTAAGTTAAGTAATTAGTAATTAAATGATTTTGTGCATATATTATCACTCTCACCACTCATACTCACAAGACCACTCTTTAAATCGTAAACTATATCAAATCTTATTGTTAATTACACAATAAACCTACCCAGTCATGACCCATGAACTATGTATTAAACCCACTCATTTAAGAAGGTGTAATTACACTAAAAATGTATCTAAATAGATTTCCTACTTGTACATCAAATCAATCTATTATAAACCTTCTCGTCTCAAGTTATAAGGACCCATAGTTAACCCGTGAAATTAGAGATCAATCTGCCTCCTTTTAACACATGATCCTCACTATTTTGATAAGAAACAAATGTATTTTGATAGGGAACTATTATTCAATAATAAAAAAGAAATAATAACAGAAAAATCATCATGAGATATTTTATCAGTTCAAAGATTCATTTACACCCTCATATCTCCCTTAATTCCAAAATCATGTGTATAGTTATAATAAAATACTATAATTAGGTTCATTCAAATTTTAATTTCGACAGCATTTCGATTCATGATATGATCTTCCTAATGGAGGAGTTGTTGTGGGGATTCGATGATCCCTTGACAATGTTTTCGGTCCTTCAAAAGTTCTTTTGCCTTAAAGTTGATTAGATTTGTTAAGATGTAAATCATGAATATGACCTCACTGTGCGCGCAACAAGATTCTTACGTGCCGCACAGTGGACCCTAGGTTGCCCACTGTACATGTCACAACAGATGTCTTCAGACACTTCCTATTTCTCCTTTCTCCTTGTGAACTACCTGGGAAAGTTCTTAATCTTCCGTTAGCTCTTCTGGACTTTCAAAGTTTATTAATGATGCAAATGAAGAGAGAGGAGTATTTATAGGTAACCACACATGTGAACCCTCATTTTCGCACAACCAATCTTGATTGTGCAAGAAATAAAATCCCACTGTGCCAAGTGCAATGGACCATTATCCTAACTCCTATTGTGCCCTGCCCAATAGACCATCATCAGGTCCTGTTGCGTGAGAGACAGACTTCATTTGTGCCCTACACAACAATCCATTATTTTCACTTCTATTGCGAGTCGCGAAACAAAATTATGATAATTACAATTCTTCCTTTCTATTTTCATTATTCTTCTTAATTTATGCCCCAACAGATGCCCCCTTGGTCCTTCATTTAATTTTCACTTTCAAGTTAAATGGAGGATTAACACATGCTTCAAAGTTCGCTTCGTGTAATTCATTGCATGGCATATCTGTCTATTGTGCTATCAAGTCCATTCAATAAAATTTAGGTCCAGCCAGCTATATAAGCGGAGTTCAGTCTTCGGCTAACCATTTCACTTTTCCATAGCCAACCCCTTATGCACTATCACCTTCTCGCGCAACGATGATCTCTGCGCAACAACAACCTTCGCTCATCAGTCTTTACGCATAATAGACCTTGCTCGCAATCACCACTAATGTGCAACATCTCTGCCTTTTGTAGAAATTTTTCAAGTAATTAAACTCTGCTAAATTTTCTCACACCCCATCCATGGCTCATTCCAATAAACATCATACTCCTTCCATGGAGCAAACCACTCCTTCTCAGTGCTTTGAATCTTCAAACCCCCAATCTCACTCTGTCGAAGGTCATCCTAAGAAGAGAACTCGAACGACTAGCGAGCGTTCTTTCCTTTTAAGAGAACCAGTCCTTCCAACTGTCGATTTCTCTGATCACATACTCCTCTTAGCCAATCTGATTCGGAACGCTATCATAATGAGAGACATTAAAAAGCCACTGAGATAAGGCCATGAATTTAATTTGGAGACTTGGATAAAATCAATAGCCAACTTCCGCACTAATAGTTCCCACCCTACTAATAGAGAACTTACCCCTCCTTCATTCTCGAAGAAGAAAAAATTGAAGATCAAAGGAGGGATTTTGCAACAGAAAATCAAGGAACATACAAAGAAGCATTTTCAAAACACATGGGACGGCATGAAGATTCATTAAGAAGTGATTAGATTCAGGAATCCCTATAAGGATGAAATGGTTATCATCCCTTTGAGTCTTCATCGTCATCTATCAATACTTCATAGTGAGTCAACCGACCAAATGACAAAGAACAGGCTTCTCTATACTGCCAGTTGGGTTATCAAGGAACTGCAAACCTTTTATTTTAGATAAAGGGTTATAGCTAAAGACGGGCCGGATATCTTACATGTGAATTTTGATTCTCTGTTATAACCCACACACCCTTTACCCCACACATTATTTTTAGACTCTTCAACAATGCTTTCACAACAAGGATTCTTTATGGGGTAATGAAGATTTTCGGATGTGCGGTTTCCTATCTCATCACGTTTATTATAATGCATGGGCGAAGGCTATCTTAAAGAGATATATGCAGGTCTTGGTCAACATTGACTTATATAGCACCATTGAGGCCACCTATAATCATTTCTTCAAAGATACCATGATATATAAGGATTTCTTGAAATACTGGTCCCCCACAACAAACTCTTTCCACCTTCCTATAGGTGAAGTGTGTATAACTCTATGGAATCTCCATCGTATGGCAGGACTTCCAATCATAGGGCACTTCTTTGACGAATTTGTTCCTACTAATGAAGAGTTTGCCTACTTCGAGCCTTCCCAAAGAATGTCATCGATCTCTGAGATGACTATAAAACTCTTTCGAGAAATGTCTAGATTCCCCGACATTCGAAAGATATCACCTGTTCAATGGTTACACATTTTACGAGAAACTTGTGGTATATTTTCTAGTCTTTTCCATTTATGCATTCGAAACATATGTCTTCACATTATATTCTTCTTGATATTCTTATTCCTTTTACAGTTTTTTTTGGCAGCCATTCACAAGATCTAGAAAATCTTAGAGGCAAGATAAGAAGCCCAACAAATTATAGTTCCAATGCCAAATTAGCTGCTTTTCTAGCCTACTAGCTCAGCTTGGTGGTGTTGCCGAGTACGAAATGGGCAGATGCCATTCGAACGACATTGTTCATAGCTACTGGAGCAATGTTTGAAGGAAGAAAATATTTATTGGCTCCTCCTGCTCTTTGTTCTCTTTATAAAGCAATTGGGAATGTAGAAACGCATTGTTCGTGTCCAGCTGTTAGGGCTTCCTCTGCATATACAGCCTGGCAGTATTTCTCTAGTTGACTAGGCGTCTACTTCCCGTGGACTACAACGAACCCAAAAAGGCATATATCAATCCCGAGCATCTCCCCTTATAGCACTATCAACAACACCAAATGATAAAGAAGATGTATGATTAAATAGTTGATAAAATCAAGAGCAATGAATCCATCGACTTCTTCCAATTTCCTTTGTCTCATCAAGTTGAAGACAAAGATGTAAAGGATAACGACTCTCTTGAGCCAGTTAAACAAAATTTTTTCGTATGTATCAAATTAAGCAGTCTTCCTCTCAGAGAAGGTAGCGAGTTTTAGCGTGAACCTTACTACTCAAGTTGATTTACCCTACAATTCAATTATGATCAAACTGTGCCATAAGACAGAGAAGTTGTCACCCGGATATTGAGAAGTTATGGAGTAGGTCCTTATAATTGGACTTTACTATGGAAGCAACTTCTAGCCAGAAACTTCAGTTCTCATTTCATCCTTCCTGGTTATAACCATCAAGTTCAGGCTTCTTATGTTTGGATGTGGTGGTGGACACATCAATTCCACCTTGTGCACAATTGCTATCCAGTAGATCGGCCTGTCTAGATACCTCCCCCCAGGATAAGGAACTATAGACCAGAGCAAGGCATCAACTACATAATTAAAAGAGATCATGTTGCTTCTCCCAGTCAAGTTTGTTTGAAGATGTAACACCCCAGTTCCCGAAACTCGAGTACACTACTCATTTTTTGAAAACCCGAGTTTTAACCTTTAAAGATCCTCAAATTTCACGTACATTTTTTTCTTTATCAGAGTTAATAAACTAGCGGAATATAAACAAATTTAGTATAAGAGGGAGTCCAAATACACATATCCAAATACTCGAGTGGTTACCCAAAAACTTATACAAACCAAGGTTTCATAAGTAAAGATTGAACTACCAAATAATAAAAGTAGTTTAGAAATCAAAGCCGCAAGCCATCGATCTCTCCATGCGACGCACTAGGGTCAAGTCATTCATCATCCATGTATCTTGCATGCTGAATACAGTTTGATAGCGTCAGTGGCTATCCCAGTGAGGTATAACCCCCAAGATTTATCGTATCATCAAGATAATTAAGCATAGCTATCAGGAACAATGTATAACAAATATTTCATAATGATTATTATAAAAATTAGATAAGGTTCATCAGATATACATTCATCAGATAAATTCTACAAAGATAATCTTATTTAAATGCATGAATGCGTGCACATGCTCACAAACATGGGGATACACATCCAGCTAGCAAAAAGGTTGTCCAAGGAGAATTAGCCACCCAAAAAAGTACTTAAAAGTATGCACTAAGGAGAACTAGCCACCCGAAAAAGACCATGTAATGAGGACACCCAAGGTGAATTAGTCTCCTGAAAAGTACTCAAAGGTATGCCCTAAGGAGGTCTAGGCACCCGAAAAAGTCCATGTGACAAGGACAACCCGTAGTGGTAAGAATGCAAGTGACATTAATTTAAGATCACCTGGTGAAGTATTCTATGGTACAACCCATAGTGACCCAAGAAAATCCGTGTCTTACATCGACCACCCAGTAAAGTCCAAATGCCATGAAAATGCATGATTAGCCCAACCATTATTATTTCAATTCCAAACAACCATTTTTAGAAAGCTCAAAGGTCACTATGGGGGGTTTGTCACCTAGCATATGCTGACAGCTCAGGCATAGTGTCCCATTCCACCATCCGTGGCTCATGAGACTAACAAATATGATGTTTAAAGGTAACCTACTCAACTAGTGGCCAATTACAGTTCTACAAGTAGAACTTACCATCGCATGGTTATATGAAGGTGGTTCATTAAAGCCGCATAGGGAAAATATTACATTAAGCCACAAAGGGCGAACACATAATTAAAGCTACATAGGGCAACTAGTCAGTCGAAGCCACATATGGAAAATAGTCCATTTCAGGATATAGTGAAAGGGATTGACTCCAAAAGCCACAAAGGCACAACGATCCATTAGATGATAAGTCCACCACAAATAAATTCCATTTAATCTATTAGACAGAATGGTCACTAATTCAAGGGCTTCCAAAAACACTATTAAGTAACCACAAGTGGTAAAACAAGCCACGCACAATATTGAAAGCATATGCATATATAAAGTGAGATATTTGAGACCATTGCATATTCATATTTGAATGTAAATCCAATGATCAATTATCATGAAGAATTGTTTAAATAAAAACTAGCATTTATCATCAATTTCACTGAGTATCATGTTAGGCAATAGATGAAATAAACAAACTACGCTAACTATCAAGATGTAGACAAGCTTGAAGGGTGATCCTCACCTTATGTAGAAATTATGGATGGTCTTGAGATCAATTCCAATCCCTACTTCTTGAATACCATCCAACTATCTTAGATTATCCTACAATTGTTGCATAAGAATTAGAATTAAGACCTAATTCTATCTTGAACCTAGACTTATTCTAGGGATTAATATAGTATTAAAATCTTCATATAAAGATGATTAGATGTCTACTACTCGAGTTGAAATGGAATGGATTCTATATGACTTGGTTCCACTTGATGCAATTTAGTGCGACTTGGGAACGAGTCTATAGGAATTCATCGTGTTGCACTATAAGTTTGATGTTGGCAAGGTTCCTAGTTGGTTGAACCCAAGCTGGATTCAAATTCCAACATGCCTCAATGAGTCAACATGAAAGGTTAATACCTTAACTTTAAAATGCTACAAAACTTGCATTGAATAAATGAAATATACGAGGGTTAGATATATGAGTGTCATTTACCTAATGTAGTGTCACCAACACAACCGACCTGGGCTCGCAATTGTCTGAACTCACTTGTAGAACAAATGGTTTGACTCACTGAGTTCAGGTAGCCCTCATTCTCACCCCCACTTCTTCCTTTTCTCATCTCACCTTCTTATTTTTCTTCTAAAACCCCAATGTCCAGCAAGTTGGATGGACTCAGCAAACTCTCCCTGACTCGGTGGGATGAGAACTGAGTTGACTCGGCACAACTCAACCATCAATTCTACCCCACCCTTTCCTTTCTCCATCTTTTATTATCCTTCTTTTATTTCTTCTTGCTTCCCTTGACATAATTACAGCCAACAGCTTGCTGCACCCAACTAACTCAAAGCATCAGCGAGTCAGTGATCCATTCGACTCGGTAAAGACTCGACTCAACCCAACATGGTGAATCAGCAGTCATGGTGAGTAGTGTCTCTCTCTCTCTCTATCTCTCATTTCTCTCCCTCTCTGCTTCTTCTTTCTCTGCTACTAATGTCCAACAACTAGACTTGATGAACCTGACCCGACTCGTTAAAACCGAGCAATTTGAGTTTTTGACTCGGTCATGACTCGACAGGGCTCGACGAGTAGCACATTGCAATGCCTACTCCTCATCTTCTTTCCCTTTCTTTCCTTCCTTTTTCTTCCCTTTTCCTTTCTTCTTCCTGCATTTCTTCTTCTTGCTGAAGAAGAACTAGCAATAACCTCCAAACCGACTTGACTCGGTCCAGACTCAGCTTGATTTCAGCTGGTGCGATAGCACATGCTCTCTCTCTCTCTCTCATGTCTCCTTCTTCTCCTTTTCTTTCGCTGTTGGAAACAACCAGGTGAAGCCCTTGATTTGGCCCAATGTTGCATCAACTCGAGCCGAGTCGACTCAACCCGATGTGGCAGTCAAAACGGCACCTTCTCCCTCTCTTTCTTGCTTCTGTTTTTCAGAAAGGGTTACCCTAAAAGGCAGGTTCAAATAGGCTTTATTAACCAATTCTTGAAAGTTCGGCCATAACTAGTCGTTTGATTACTAACAACTACAAATGTTTTAACGATGATTTGGTGGTAAGTTTGGAGCATTAACCTAGTTCTAATTACATGGTTAAGATTCGACGTTGCAATGGAATTTCTGGCATTATGGGCCATCAGATGGACGGCTCTGATAAGGAAATGGGACCCACTTAGAGAAGATGGGTCTTTCCCATTGTTTGAGGAAGATGACCCACTAATCATGGTGGATTTTGATTGAGTGGTCCATCCTTCATGCTGAGGCACATGGATGGTCTGGATGGGTTTAGGGATCATTATGGGACCCATCATTGGGACAGTCGAGATGAAAATCTCAATCGTTAGTGAGATTTTGAGTTGTGGCAGCTTTCTCGTGACATCGAGGTCTCTCATGAGAACTTGCGATCGCCACACACACAAGGTTATAAGAAGCCCTAGAATCGACGCTTGTGATGAACTGGATGAAATTGTGGTAATGACCACTTTAGTTGAAGTGGGAATATGCAAAGATGTCCCAGAGAGGGGTGAATAGGACTTTTTAAAATTTTATGATGATTTAAAACCTATCAACCCTATCCTGAACTAATATGCAAATAACAGGATTTCTTCAATGTAATTTTAATGGCTTCCAAGCCAAATAGAGGATCCATTCATAAGACTATTCAAAACATAAACAAGATGTATAACATAGTTCATGAAGGATGTGACTGTTTGTGAGATGTGATTCTAATTACTTATAGGTAATCATGTAAACATGCATTATGAGAACATTCAGAGAAATCACACAAGTAGTAAAAGTAAATAGCAATCCCAAACATAGTCATTTTTATAGTGGTTCGACTACGTGTCTACCCCACTTCCGATGGACGCACTAAACCCTTGAATGTACCGAATCTCACTAACGAAGGTTTCAAATCAGGTTCACCTCAAACCAGTACAACCTACACAAGGTACCTAACATGTCTCCATGAGACACAAGTTTATGCCCCACATAGGAGCAAGGGTCAACACACAACACCCAGATTTTAGGCCACATAGGCCAAGGATCCATATAAGGAACCTAAGAGTTTATGCCCTACACAAGAACGAAAGTCAACACATAGCACCTAGGTTTTAGGCCACACAGGTCAAGGATCAACACCAAGAACCTCGAGTTTATGCTCCCCATGAGTAAGGGTCAACACACAACACCCACACGTACTCTCCTTTCAGAGGCCTCCTATGAGGACTTGAAAGGGGTGAGAATCACCGTGATCCAATCCTACACAAAGGAATGATCAGCGGGGTCTCTGGACTCTAATGACTTATAGATAAGTAGATGAGCCCCATTAAACACGTTGATGAAGTTCCCTTCCTTTGATGATGAAGAATCTTCGTCCCCCTTGAACCGTAACATAGATGATGCTCCAATGTATAACGATGGGTTGGGTCAAGGTTATGTTGAAATCCTACTCTATTAAATATTTTCCTATATTAGAAACAAAGTGATTCCAAGCATCTATGCATTCAAGGTATCCCAGCTCAATGATTTTCCATTAAGGTGGTAGCTGAAGGATCCTTGAATGTGGAAGTTCATTCCCCAATCCACTCTATTGAATATCGGTGATGAGGGTGGATTGGAGGATGAACTCCCATGAGAGAAAAAGGCTTAGGGTAGGTGATCTGAATTAAGCACTCAAAAGCTCTATCTATTTTCTCTACAAGCAACCCAAGGCAAGCTCTCATTAAATAGGTAAAAAGTTCCAACAGAAATAAAACAGTCATATTTTTGATAAAGTTTGATATCATCAAGCGTATACTCTCGATAACGTTGAATGGCCGCTCAATAATACAAACTTAATCTGTTAAACACTTTTAAACTCTTTTGCCAAATGGTTGAGGATATCGAACATGCTTCGATGTCATCGGATTTCAAACTCCGATTTCATCGATGCATGGTTCGATTCCTCAACATTTGAAAACATGAGAGTAGACTTGCCTTTGAAACTTAACAGGTAGAGATATGATCGAGCATCCCTCGATATCATCTGATTTTGAATGTCGATGATATCGATACCAATTTCGATTCATTGATATTTTCAAGGAATTTTCCTATAAACTTGATAGACAGTTTGTGTCCTATTTCAATGACATCGACATGGTCTCGATATGATTGATATTTAAATATAGATATCATCAAGTGATCCTCGATACTAAAAAGAATGTACCTAAAAGCTTGCTGGTCAGATTTGTGTCCCATTCCGATATCATCGAAGTTCCATCGATATCATTGAGATTTGTATTTCGAAGATATCGAGACTCCCTTCAAGACATCGATAATCACATGATTTTCCTTAACTGCTTTTTGAACACAAACTGACTAGATGTCGATTTTATCTAGCCTTCTCGATGGACACGAGATTTGAAAGTCGATGATATCGATCCTATCATCGATTCATCGAGAATTGAGCCCAAGATGCATTTTGGTTGCTGGATATCTGAAGTCCTCATTCGATATCATCGAGTGAGTTTCGAGGGCATCGACAATGGAGTCCGATTTCATCGAAGAACTTATCGATAAATCGACAAAGGTTGAAAACTTAGAGATTTTCTTGATTTTGCAAAATAGTTTTCCCACCTTAAACCCTAGTTGTTCTTATCCATTTTAAAAGGTTTTATATACCTAGTTCTTTGGGACATGGGATGTGAGGCTAGTTTTACCTTTGACGAGTTCGGGGCACACATCCAGTTGAGGCAGTTGCTTAAAAGATCTTCCTATGGGGCTCACTTGTCTGGCTGACTCAACACTCACACTAATTGACAAACCAGGGCACTTTCAATCTCCCCCTTTGTCAATTACATGACAAAACACCCGAAGTCCTAGAACAGCAGCTAGACCAACGCCCTAAATTGTGTGTACATGAACTTTACACAATTTTATAAAGATACTATGGAGTTCACACACAATCTCGATTCATGAAGCTGCTCCCCCTATCTTCTTCCAGCTGCTCCCCCTATTACCTGCATGAGTAGACATAGATACACACAATTTCCTCTATGGTGGGATTTGTTCTCCCCCTTTTTATCAGTCATTGACAAAGGTTAGAATATACCAATCTGAAGCATTTGACTGAAGTTGTACCTGAAACGACTGGGAGAAATAAAATAGGAGAGCCATGATTTCGTAAAGAAATTAGCAGTATAACTTCAAAAGATAAGAAATCACAATCCAATTTGCAACTGTTATGGAATATGCAGGAGAAATCAATCACAATTGATATCAACATTCTATAGAGAACAGATAGAATTAACTCCTACAGGAGCATATACACAGTGATACGCTATGAACATCCCATAATCCAGACATTACATTAGTAAGAGGACTACAAAATATGCAACAATTAACATTCTAAAGTGATGTATATGATAAGTAATATTTCAAAATCATTCAAGCCAAAAGTATGCACCACATGATCATATAGCTCAAAAGATATTCAGAGAATAATATGAACAATCAAAAAAGAAACTGCCCAAGCTTAGCAGAATATCAACATCCAAAAACATTTTGTCTAGCCCATCCATGGGCATACTAAAAAAAAAAAGTATTTTCCTCATATAGAGGATATTCATACTCCACAAACAACAACTTGTTAGACTTTTCATGTTAGCCGTCCACCACATACACACACAAGAATGTAGGACATTAAAAAAGATACCCATGCCCGTACGTGCAGATAAGTAGTCGGTGTATGTGGTGGCGGAGAGCTGTCGACTCTAAGGTGTGGGTGCCAATGAGGATGGCCTCGTATCATCTCAACGACATGTCAGTAGATCAACGAGCTACTGGACCGTGTGTTATACACCAGACACCATTTTCTCCAATGCCAAGAATCGTGCATCATGTCTTTCCATCTTATCCTCTATTCGAGTCAATCCATGCTGTGTCACCCCGACCTTATCTTGATGAAATTTGAAGCGATGGATCTGAGCGGAATCGGTCAGAGATGGAACTTGTTGAGGCTCTTATGGTTCTCCTCCTGGGGGCAATACTTCTTCTCCCATTTCCTCGACTCCATGAATAGCTTCCTCAGGTTGATCTTCTAGATAGGGGTGAAATTTAAGATCCAGTTTTCGAATATTTACCCTGTTAAAATGCTTGAGAGGACGCTCAGGATCGTCTGTCCGAGGAAGATCGATTGTATTGCATATAACATGAATAATGTGAGGAAAGGGCAAATGAACTTCTCTGGACTGGTGGATGACACTTGCCATTTTGTGAAGAATCAAGGTAGCTAGACACAGCTTGATTCCAGTGGCAACATAATACAAAACCATGACCATGAACCTGGTAAGATCAGCTCGATTGGGTCCACGAGGGTAAGCGTTAAAGTAGAATATTCTGTGCAAGACTCGGTATTGAGGGTGCATATATTTAGCTTTCAATGCATTCCCTTTATACCATGGGATATCTCGGTCTTGACACATGAATTTTGTAATTGTAGACCGAGTGATTGGATTCTCAAGATCAAGGTTAGACAACCCAACTGGAGATAAAGTTGGACTAAAAATGCTAGTAATGGATTCCACAGTAATGTCGATGCTATCATCCTCGACTGTGACAGTAATGGATGATGGATCTAATGTTGGAGAATGACAATATGCAAGAAAGCGGTAGGTCCGCTCATCATGACAAGGACCCCCGAAATCAAGAAGAGGCGGCCAGTCAATTGTCTCTAATAGAGTTTTCACATTGTAGGGTTTAATGCATTCCCTGTCAATCCTACGCTCATACACCAAGTGCCTCCCTGAGTACTTTTCAAGAATATGCAGAGCAGGGCCTACAATAGTATGTGGAGGTTGTAGGGTTTAATGCATTCCCTGTCAATCCTACGCTCATACACCAAGTGCAGGAGATCGTTGAGACTGAGCCCTCCCCTTTTCTTTTAAGGCCATAGTTTTCTTTCTTGTAGGCCTGGATGACTCACTGATGACACGGGATTTTCCTTTGTCCTTACTCATTTGGACCATAAATAACTCAGATGGAAAGAAATCTAATAAAACTGAAAACTATGAGGGCCAAACCGAGATTCCCAACAGAAGGTTTCCAATCAATCTAAACAGACCCTAACACAATGAAGTATATGTTGAGGACTCAAGAGGTTGTGCAAGAAATTACCTTATTCAAATCACCCTAGACTGCTTGCAGTCGACAAAGGAGAGAAACAAAGAAGAAACTCCCAGAGAAGACGAATAGTGAAAGAGGGAAAGCAAAAATGAATTTTTCCCGCTCACCCGCTTTTTATCGGGCGGTGACCTTCGATTTCATCAAAGTTGGATTCGATGAAATCGATATACCCCATTCGATGTTATCGAAGAGGTCCTCAATAACATTTTAGAACATGTGACACTTCTGATTCTGACGGGGTGTCGATGATATCGATATTTGTTCGATCTAATCGAGTATTCATTCGATTCATCGACAGACTTATCGAAAAGAAGGTGTATGACATTTATTTCAGTAGTTCGATGTTCTTTCATATATGTATAACTTAGTATATTTTCATATCAGTCTGCATACACATTAAAATTTGTACGAACATTATACCATCCAAAATTATAAACATCAGTAATGCTTACACACAAAAAGGTGTTTGAGGTGTAGAAACCTTAGATATATCATGAAAATCATCAGAAATGCATCATTTCAACTATCCATCCAGTCTAGATGCTATGACCTGGACTTGTTTTCCATGCTCAATTGTTACCAGGCACATGGATCATCCTTCCCATTGTCTGTAATGACATAGTAGTGGTCACTTGTGCAACGACCCTTCATCACTGGTTTACTTGATAGGTCTAGGATCTCACATTCTTGCTTGTTGAATGTAACCACATGCTTGTTGTCACATATTTGAGAAATGCTTAGAAGATTATGTGTCAATCCTTTTATGCAAAAGGCATTCTCATTTTTGAGCATATCCATTCCTTTGATAGTTCCTTGCCTTATTACCTTGGCGGTGCTTCCATCCCCATAGGTGACTATCCCATCATCAAGATTTGAATAATTTGTGAGAAGAGATTTGTCACCTGTGACATGTTTAGAGCATCCGCTATCCAAGTACCACTTAGCATTATTGCCTGTTATATGATTCGAGTGAGTAACATGGCAATTTTTCTTTTCTTTCACTACTCATTTTGTCACAAGATTTCTTACTATGGTGGTGTTTGCTTCATTAAGAATTTTTGTAGGCATGTTGGGCAACTGAATCATATTTCCTTATTTTATAAATTCAATTGTTTTCTGATTTAGTTCAGCCACTTGATTCAATAGCTCCTTCATTCTCTTGGTCATTCCAAGTGGAGACGGATGTATCATATCTCTTGCCATATTGTTTGGTGGACTCTTGGCATTCTGTATTATTTTTCCGGTTTGTTTGTATTTACCAATATGATTCGGACCGAAATTAGATTGAATCCACCTAGGAGCAATACACTCAAATTTAAAATGACTAGAGTCTCCACATGAATGACAGATAGAAGTAGATTTTGTTTTACTTTCTGATGCAGTTGATTTCTCAAACGTTGGTGCTGCATTTTTGGGACTTGATTTGCCTTTCTCATATCCCAATCCACTCATGTTTTTTCCAGGTCTTGCAATCCCTAAGAGTCTTTCTAATTTTTCACTACTTTGGGAGAATTTGTAATTTAGTTCAACAGATTTTTTGGATTTCTCTACATTAAATATAAGTACGTGATTTTCGTTCTAAAGATGCATATTTTTATCTTTCAATAATTCAATCTGTTTGTTCAGTTTTTCAGATTAAGATTTGAGAAAAGTATTGATTCTTTTAAGCCTATCATTTTCTGAGTGGTTTTTGCTAAAGATCATTAATCAAGTGTGTATTGATTTCCAATGTTTTTTCTAGATCCATTGACAGCAATTTATTTTTATTTTTAGTGATCCCAAGTCTTTTAAGTATATGGATGCTATGTGTATAAAGTTGATTATAGTCATCCTACAGTTTAACCTTCTCTTCCTCTTCTTCTTCTTTCTCAGTCTCCTCATCATCAAATGGAAATGATTTAGTAGCTTGAGGTTCTTTGATATTCTCAGTTTCTATGGGAATGTTGGAGGTTGTAGAGACAATAAGAATTTTCAGGGATTTTTGGTCTTCATCACTCTTTGAGTCACTACATTCTGAATTTGACTCTTCAGTATCATCCCATGTGGCTGTCATTGTCTTTCCTTTGGTTTTCCTATTTGGGCATTCAGTGGACAGGTGTCCAAACTTTTGGCAAGTGTAGACTGTAGTTCTTTGGACTTTTTACTAGATTTACCTGTAAAATGTTTGTTATCCAACTGTCTTCCTTTAAATGGTCGGCCACGGTTTTTATGGAAGAATTTTTTAAATCGTTGAGCCAAAAAAGCCACTTCCTCATCTTCATTCTCCCTTCCACTTTCATCCTCTTCAGTAATGAGCTTTGAAGTTTTGAGGACAATATTTTTGGGTTTAGGAGTTTGCTTGAAGTGTAGTTCAAATGTTTGTAAGGAACCTACGAGTTCTTATACTTTCATTTCATCCATGTTTCTACATTCTTCAATGGTTGTAACTTTTGAGTTAAACCGTTTCGGTAAGGATCTCAGAATTTTCCTACAGATTTTTGGAACTAGAACTTTTTCTCCTAATCCACCCATGGAGTTACAGATGATGTTCAGTGTTGTGTAGAAATCCATAAAGGTCTCATGCTCTTCCATTCTGAGACTTTTAAACTGTGATGTTAGGACTTGCAGTTTGGATCTTTTCACTGTGCTAGTTCCCTTATGAGTTGTTTCCAACAAGTCCCACACTTCTTTAGAAGTACCACACATACTGATTTGATTAAAGACTTCTTGGGACACAACACAGTAAATCGTATTCATTACTTTTCCTTCAACAGTTTGTTTTTCTTTATCGAATGATGTCCATTTTTCTTTGAATTTTGGTTTGGATATGGTTGTGCCATTTTCAAGTACTATTTGTTCGGTTGGTGGCACATATCCATTCTTGACAATGTCCTAGACATCATGATCCAAAGATTTCATAAAGTAATGCATCCTAGCCTTCCAATATGCATAATTTGATCCATAAAATACAGGAGGTCGAGTTACAAATGAGCACTCTCCTTTGGCCATATTACTAACTTCAGTCAAGATCACTCTCTAGGCGGTAAAGCCCTTTAGAGAGACCCGCTTTGATACCAATCGAAATTATGGTAATGACCACTTTAGTCAAAGTGTGAATATGCCAAGATGTCCTAGAGGGGGCTGAATAGGACTTTTTAAATTTTATGATGATTTAAAACCTATCAACCCTATCCTGAACAAATATGCAAATAGCAGGATTTCTTCAATGTAGCTCTAATGGCTTCCAAGCCAAATAGAGGATCCAATCATAAGACTATTCAAAACATAAACAAGATGTATAACATAGTTCATGATGGATGTGACTGTGCGTGAGATGTGATTCTAATTAGTTATAGGTAATCATGTAAACATGCATTATGAGAACATTCAGAGAAATCATACAAGCAGTAAAAGTAAATAGCAATCCCAAACATAGTCATTTTTTTAGTGGTTCGACTACATGTCTATTTCACTTCCGGTGGATGCAGTTAACCCTTTAGGGTACCTAATCTCACTAACGGAGGTTTCAAATTAGGTTCACCTCAAACCAGTACAACCTACACAATGCTGACTCTAGGTCCTACACAATATACCTAACATGTCTCCACGAGATACAAGTTTATGGCCCACATAGGAGCAAGGGTCAACACACGACACCCAGATTTTAGAACACACAGGCCAAGGATCCACAAAAGGAACCTAAGAGTTTATGCCTTACACAAGAGCAAAGGTCAACACACAGCACCTAGGTTTTAGGCCACACAGGCCAAGGATCCACACAAAGAACCTTGAGTTTATGCTCCCTAAGAGTAAAGGTTAACATACGCAACACCTACACGTACTCTCCCATCAGAGGCCTCCTACGAGGACTTGAAAGGGGTGAGAATCACCTATGATCCAATCCTACGCAAAGGAATGATCAGCAGGGTCTCTGGACTCTAATGACTTACAGATAAGTAGATGAGCCCCATTAAGCACGTTGATGAAGATCTCCTCCTTTGATGATAAAGAATCTCCAGCTCCCTTGAACCGGAACACAGATGATGCTCCAATGTATAGTGACGGGTTGGGTCAAGGTTATGTTGGAATCCTACTCTATTAATTGTTTTTCTATATTAGAAACAGAGTGATTCCAAGCATCTATGCATTCAAGGTATCTCAGCTCAATAATTTGCCATTAAGGTGGTAGCTGAAGGATCCTTGAATGTGGAAGTTCAATCCCCAATCCACTATTGAATATCAATGATGAGGGTGGATTGGAGGATGAACTCCCATGAGAGAAAAAGGCTTAGGGTAGGTGATCTGAATTAAGCACTCAAAAGCTCTATCTATTTTCTCTACAAACAACCTAAGGGAAGCTCTCATTAAATAAGTAAAAAGTTTCAATGAAAATAAAATAGTCATATTTTTGACAGAGTTCGATATCATCGAGCAGGCTTCGATATCATCGAGCGTATACTCTAAATAACGTCGAGTAGCCGCTCAATAATACGAACTTAATCTGCCAAATGCTTTTGAACCTTTTTGCCAACTGGTCGAGGATATCGAACATGCTTCGATGTCATCGGATTTCGAACTCCGATTTCATCGACGCATGGTTCGATTCCTCGACATTTGAAAACATGAGAGCAAACTTGCCTTTAAAACTTAACAGGTAGAGATATGATCGAGCATCCCTCGATATCATCAGATTTTGAATGTTAGTGATATCGATACCAATTTCGATTCATCGATATTTTCAAGGAATCTTCCTATAAACTTGTTGGACAGTTTGTGTCCTATTTCGATGACATCGACATGGTCTCGATATGATCGACGTTTAAATATCGATATCATCGAGTGATCCTTGATACTAAAAATAATTTACCTGAAAGCTATCATCGAATGTCCATTGATATCATCGAGATTTGAATTTCAAAGATATCGAGACTCCCTTCGCGACATCGATAATCACATGATTTTCCTTAACTGCTTTCTGGATAAAAACTAACTAGATATCGATTTTATCGAGCCTTCATGATGGACTTGAGATTCGAAAGTCGATGATATCGATCCTGTCATCAATTTATCGAGAATTCAGCTGAAGATGCATTTTGGCTATTGGGTATCTGAAGTTCTCATTCGATATCATCGAGTGAGTTTCGAGGACATCGATAACAGAGTCCGATTTCATCGAAGAACTTATCGATAAATCGACAAAGGCTAAAAACTTACAAATTTTCCTGATTTTGTAAAATAGTTTTTTCACCTTAATCCCTAGTTGTTCTTATCCATTTTAAAAGGTTTTATATACCTGGTGTTTTGGGACATGGGATGTGAGCTAGTTTTACCTTTGACGAGTTCCAGGCATACATCAAGTTGAGGCAGTTGCTTAAAAGATCTTCATATGGGGCTCACTTGTCTTGCTGACTCAACACTCACGCTAATTGACGAACCAGAGCACTTTCACTAGAAAGCTTCTAGCAGCTAGGGAGCGGCTAGGATAGTGCTAGTTGTCTAACAGAAAAGATTCCATTCGATCTCTTTTTACAGCTCCAAAAACCCTAAAACAAATGAAGGGTTGGGATTTTTTTAGTTGTATGGCTCGGATTGTAAGAATCCTCCCTCATACGAATTGTCAGCTTGGCATTAACGGAGAGTTTCCATTTTCAGCAACCACGTACATGGCCCGTTTGCACTAGAAATTATGGACATGCACATGTGTTTTACGGTGTGGGAAAATCTCTGTTTTGGTCAGATTTCCCACTCGTACTAGATGGACGGTTCAGATCATCCATATGATCTCATATGGTGGCCCAAAATCGGAACCCCAAACGGCATTTTTCAAACGACCTTGCTGGCGGGAAAACTAGAAAAAGAAGGAGGAAAAATCCTCTTTTCGAATTTTCATCGGGTCAACACAGTCAAACCGTGTTGACGGTTTTGGTGTGCCACGAGTGCGCGCATACTTTGTGTATATGCAACCAAGGTGGGGTCCACATTGGTGTTCATGATGAGATCTACTGTAACGCCCCGGTTTTTCAAAACCCAAGTATATGACTCATTTCCTAAAAATTGTCACACCCCATACTCAGTAACCAGACTCACAGGGGACCCAATAGCCGGTGCTGGCCGCAACAGCCTCCGTAGTACCCCATTCTCGACTCCTGAGGCAGGTTCCGATCCTGGGATCCTATAAGGAGGATTTCCATAATAGTAAAATCATTTCTAATATGAGCATACCCAAGATCAAAGCAAGTATATCTGAGAATAACAAAGGCACACATCATAAAATTCACTATGAATTTGAACTTTTACAAGATTTCATAAGGTCCAGAAGGACATACACAAGATAATAAAAGAAGGAGAGAAAAGTCTACAACACTGGGGTCCTCAAGCTCAACTCTACTCCAAGCTCTACCGCTACAATGCCTGCGTAGGATCTCCTGCATGCATCAATCGTACAAAAGCTTATAGAAGCTTAGAGGGTGGTGAAAGTGTGTGACAATGGTGCACAAAAGAATAGTAGGAGGTATATGAAGAGAAACATGTTGAATGACAATATCACTAGCATTACCACGGCTTATCATGAATACGATGCAATGTGTACTGGGCATCATACCAAGGAAATGGATGAAGGGTTTGCAGCCGATGTGAATGTGATGCAAGGTAATGTCAGTGCTCATGACCAATCCACATATCAAGTACATTTCCAACCATAAGGAAATCACTGGGGTCCATTACACTACTGGATGACTGCCGCTCTACAGACCTCGCACAGTCAAACGAGCAGAAGATACCTCACTACCCGCATGTGGACAGCCAATCACCAGCAAGGCCTGACGGTAGCGGACCCATTTACGAGCTGGTTAGACTTAGCCTAGCAATACCTCCTTACATCAGGTAAGTAAGGCCACATCCCTACCCAACTGACTACATGATAGTGGGATTCAAGGCCTAACGGTATAAGGCCCTCATGTGCTCATAGTTTCCACTCGGTCACGGCATTGGGGCAGATCGTTGGTACCATTGAAGTTTTGAGAATTTCACCCATGGGCATCCTATGTACCCGGTATGCTCAAGTAATATTTTCGGTGTCCACACATACGACCATCCACGAATGTCCCTGTGGAGGCAAGGCCCTAGTGAAGTAAGGGTAGTATCATCATGAAATGCGATGCCAATGCATGAGTCACACATACAGACCATTCACAAGCTTCATGCACTAAATGTGCACAAGGGGAGAAACTCTAAATGATGTAAATGCGCTACTTGTATAATATATTCCTCTTCCCCAAGGAGGGACAAGGTCTAGATACATAGGCAGGTACGCTAAGGAGAAGTGGAGTCCTCTAGTGGGGGCCCAATACTTTGGGGTGGCCCACAAGCTAAGAGAGTCATAATGTCTCAATGGAGGAAACGGTCCTAACACGGTCTAAGGTAGGCCTTCAACCACCTATAAGGGCCCTATGGGCCTACCTTAGGGCCACCAAGGAGGACATCCAACCTCAACTAGGTCCCAAAAGGTAGCCTGCTACGCATATAAAGTAAGGTCCAAGGCCCAAGCAATTCATGGCCTAATGGGCCATACACTAATCCCAATACATAAGTAAGATGGTGGGCCCTTATGTAAGGTTTGGGCCCAACCGTAAAGATCATAAGACTACTCATTACTCATTGTGGTGGGCCTAATGGGCAGCCCATTATTCCAACATATGGGTAACCCTTATATTTAAAACAAGTACGTTAGGCCTCACATCTTGGTCCAAGTATGGATTTATTTTAATAGGCAAGCAAGGGCCCAACTACTTGAATATTGGCCCAAAAAAGCCATCATAATGGCATAAACAAATATAAGCCCCAAGGGTCCAATGGGCCTATCAAGAGTTTCAAGGTAATGGGCCTAGGAAAACCCAATAAATAACTATGAAGACTAATCTAATAAAAACCCTATTGGAATGAGCCTTAAATATACACTAATTAAGCCCAAAAAAATCTAACTAAAATGGGGCAAGATATGTGTAAAACTGTCCCCAAATTTGGTGGACCATGCTGCCCCAAAGCATTCATTTATGGGCAGCAATCATGGGCCTATTGTTGAAATTCGAACCCACCCATAATCTGGGTTTGCTGGAAATTCTAAAATAATTAATTCATAAATTTAATTTCGTTCTTGGTGACCCATACATGTCACATGGGGGGTCCACCAGATAAAGGGAGTGGATTTAACACATAAATCAGATGGGCCATGCTGCTGGACTGGACGTCCAGCAGTAGCCCAATGGGCTGGGCGTCCCATGCATAGGTAGCTCTATGGGCCTATGTATATGGTTCAAAGACTCATTCAATGGGCTCCAATTGAATGCTACTGAAGGGGAGGATAATTAAATCCCCTATGGATCCCACATGGCTGAATGGTGGGATATAAAATACATTAATGTGGGCCCACAAACTGGCTTAGACGGCCAACTAAGGCTGGACGCCCCAGCCTGGGCGTCCCAGCCTGGTGGGCCACTCCAGGCCATACCACAGACAGTATATGGGCCCGATGGACCTGAAATTTTGCAAGGTGGTCCTTCCATGAGTGGGCTAAAGCTTCACAAAATTTCATGATTTTTGGATAACTAGAAGTATTTTAATCAATTTAAATAAAATAGTCTATCTAGAAAATTATCTGATCTAAACATCTCAACGTTGTGGGCTGGTCTAACCCTTGGCACGGTGTGCACAGGGGTCCATTAGCCCCAAAAATTTGTAGGTGGGTCCTAGCATGGGTGGGCCACCCCTTTGTAAATTTTCATGATTTTTGGATAGCCAAAAGTATTTAATTAAATTCAGAATTACAATCTGTCCCAGGTGAAATGTTGCTGGAATTATAATTGTCCCTATGTTTGGGACCACATGGAGTGGGCATGGACCCACCCAAACCCTTGGAAAATTGGGGAAAGGTGGCCCTACATCTAAAAAATAAGTTGGGTCTACAAGGGTGGCCCACTTCTTCCAGAGAGTCAAATGAATATAGTGTTTTTTGCCATACTGTATTGCTGAATATCCAGAAATTGCTAGACAGTTAGCCATCTTTGGCCCAACCCATGGGCCTCAAACATGGGAGATAGGGTGTGGGCCCTATACCACATCAAAGTGGGGTCCACACACTACAAAAACTCTAAACAAATTTGAGATAAAAAGCCTACAAATAGGTCTAAACTGTAGCTCAAAATACATGCTCCAATTGGGCCTAAAATCAGGACAGCAACATAGGCTGTCCATATTTCAGCCCATGCAAATAAATCAAGGGGTCCATAGCCATGATTCCTTATGTGGGGTCCACCATGATTGGTTCACAAAATTATAGACTCATCAGAGCTCTCAAGCCTCCATGAAAGCTCCATTTTAGAGGCCATCAAAACCATGCATGCATGATTGGGCCTGAACGGCCAATCAAGGTGGGCTTAGATGTCCCATCTTGCTGGGGGGGGGGATGTTTCTGACATACTTTGGTGGGCCACACATCATCAGAGAATGTATAGAAGAAGATAAGGGAAAGGATGGAGAGAAAGAACAAGTACGACCATAGGTGGGAGGTCCCGCCACTAATGGACCACCTACACACAAATCCACACTATCACTATATCATACATTTACATGCAAGCCAAGATACATCAAAATAAGTTGCTGGATAGTAGAGATCCCTTCCCTACATGCATGCATAGGCCTAGGTGTCCCATGAGATGCAAGAACTAAGAGGAGATCATCATGGTGGGTTCATAGAAAATGGCCCTCCATGGAATGGATTGTGAAGGATCTAGGCCCTTGGCCTTCATCCTAGGAACCATATTGGGCCTCCACCATGGATTGGTGGGTCCTACATGCTTCCATGCATGTTGCAAAAAGGAAAGGAAGAAAGGAAAGAAGAAGGAGAGATGGAGCCAAGAAGAGCACCCACCTCAAAGATCTCCACCAAAACTCCAACTCTAGGCTTCTAAAGCTCCAAGTAAGCAACATTAAAGGGGTGAGATGCAATTTTGATGGATGGATTGAGGGGAAATGGAGGAGAAGGGGGACTACAGTGTTGGAAGCTTACAAGAGGGAGAGGAGAGGGAGAGATAGAGAGAATGAGAAGAAAGAGAGAGGGAGAGAGAGTTGTAGGAGAGTCATCATTGCTCTCTCTACATAGGTTAGAGAAAACCATCATACCCTATTGTGATACAAATAATGTTGGTAGGGTAGGGTAGGTTTGGGTGGTGTGGGTGGTGTTGGTAGTGTGGGTGGTGTAAGAGATGTAGGTTTAGGTGGTGTTGGTTGGAAAATGTGTAGATGAAGTTGGCCACCTTGGGAAATGTGTACACCACTCTAGGTAGGCCACACAATCATGATCAAAGGGCTAAAATGATAAAATACCTACAACTTATGATCTACACATCGGATGGATGCATAGGATGCAGCATCAAAACCGCAGTGACTATGCAAACAAGATGGCATATATCTCGGGTCGATTCGAGTTGGGTCTACGTGACTCGACTTAAGGATGACCGCAAACACAATCCAAGGGTCATGGGTCACTGAAATTCAACGGTAGGACCGCGGGACCACAAGAAATGAAATGCATACCTACACACACATGCACACACAAGAAATCTCGAGTCGGGTCTTACAATCCTCCCCACCAACAAAGAAATTTCATCCTTGAAATTGTTAAAACTGGAAAAACAAAAATGCATAAACATCACAATATATATCTCAATCATCAATTATTGAATAAATGGGGATAATGCTCTTTAATCTCGACCTCGTGCTCCTAAGACACCTCACCCTCCGAATGATGACTCCATTATACCTTTACCATGGGAATGACCTTGGTCCTGAGGACCTGTTCCTTCCGATCAAGAATACGAATCAGTTGCTCAATGTAGGAAGCATCCTCACGGACTTTAAGTGGTTTCCAATTAATCACAGGAATAGTGTCTGACCCACATTTTCTCAACATAGAAACATGAAACACGTCATGGATCGTGGACAACTCAGGAGGTAAGGCAAGCCTATAGGCTATAGTGTCCACGCTCTTGGTAATCTTAAAAGGTCCAATGAATCTCGGGGCAAGCTTGCCCTTCACACCAAAATGAACCATGCCTTTCATAGGCGAGACCTTGAGATATACCATGTCCCCGACTGTGAACTTGAGAGGTTGACGTCGACAATCAACAAAACTCTTTTGTCAGCTCTGAGCTGTGCGCATCCTCTGCCTGATAACATCAACAACCTCCGACATCTGTTGCACAAGCTCTAGACCTAAGAGACGATGCTCTCCAACATCGGTCCAACAACTAGGAATTTGCACGGCTTGCCATAAAGTCCTCAAAAGAGCCATGCCGATTGTCGCCTGATAGCTATTATTGTATGCGAACTTGGTGAGGTGCAAATGCTCATCCCAACTACCCCCAAAGTTAATCACACAACTTCTGAGCATATCCCCAAGGATCTGGTTGACCCTTTCAGTCTGCCCATCCGTCTGCGGATGGTAAGTGGTGCTAAGACACAAAGTGACCCCCATTGCCTGCTGAAAACTCCTCCGAAATTGAGACATAAATCTGGAGTCTCTGTCTGAAACGATCGAAACTGGGATGTCATGCAGTCTCACTATCTCCTCAATGACCACCTTGGCAAGCCGGTCCATAAACCAGGAAGCACGCACTGGAATAAAATGAGCCGACTTCGTCAGATGATCGACGATAACCCAGATGGTATCATGACTGCGCTGACTCCTCGAAAAATCTGCGATGAAGTCCATTGATACATGCTCCCACTTCCACTCTGGAACGCTCAATGGCTGCAAGGGACCAGGGGGTCTCTGGTGATCGGCCTTGACACACTGGCATGTGTCACACTCGGTCACAAAACTAGCAATCTGGCACTTCATCCCCTACCAAAAGTACTGCCTCCTCATATCATAATACATCTTCATGGAGCCCGGGTGGATAGTAAGTCTCGATCAGTGTGCCTTAGTAATCAAATCATGACGCAGCTCTGGTACGTCCGGGACACAATCGGCCGCTGAAGTGTAATCCACCATCGGAACCAATCTGTCAGTCTGACTACTTTACGGATGTGGCTCTGCTTGGTACTCCTGAAGTAACTCGTCCGTCTGCTGAGCCTCGATCACCCTAGCCACCAAAGAGGGTTAAATCGACAAGCTCGAAAGCTGAACAATGGAGGACTGCAGACCAAACTCAAAGTCAAACTCTGAAACACCCTCGAGCATCTGCCACTCACGCACCATCATCTGAGACACCAAGCCTCGTGGATGATGGCTGAGCGCGTCCGCCACCATGTTTGCCTTGCTCGGGTGGTATTAAAGATCAAAATCATAGTCCTTCAATAGCTCCGTCCATCACCCCTGACACATGTTCAACTCGGACTGCAAAAATAGGTACTTCAAGCTCTTGTGATCCGAGAAGAGCTCGAACCTGACCCCATATAGTTAATGCCTCCACACCTTCAGCACGAAGACAACCACCGCAAGATCGAAATCGTGGGTGGGGTAGTTCAGCTTATAGACCTTGAGCTGGCGTGAGGCATACGCCACTGGCTTCCCATGTTACATCAGTACAACACCTAAGCCAACTCTAGAGGCATCAGTGAAAACAACAAAACCTTCACTCCCATCAAGAAGAGGGAGAACAGGAGTGGACGTGAGGTGGTCCTTCAACTCCATAATTGCCTCCTCGTAAGTGTCACTCTAGACGAACTCGATGCCCCTCCATGTCAACTGGGTTATGCGGTGCTACAATACAGGAGAAACCATTGATAAACCGTCGGTAATATCCCGCTAGACCAAGGAAGCTACGGATCTTAGACACATTCGTGGGTTGGCCCCACTGACGTACTACATCCAACTTCGAGGAGTCCACAGCGACACCCTCCCTCATCACCACGTGGCCAAAGAACTTCACCTCCTCCTGCCAAAACTTACACTTCTCCAACTTCGCATACAGCTAGTGAGCACGAAGGGTCTCTAGCATAATCTGCAAGTACTTAACATGGTCCTCCCTAGTCCTCGAATATACAAGAATATCATCAATGAATACGACCACGAATTGATCATGGAACGGCCGGAAGACCTTGTTCATCAGCTATATGAATACGGCGGGTGCATTGGTCAGTCCAAATGACATGACCAGAAACTTGAAGTGACCATAGCGTGTTTGGAAAGCCGTCTTCGGAATGTCCTCCTCTCGGACCCGAATCTGATGGTAACTAGAGAACAAGTCTATCTTGGAAAAATACTGTTCACCCTACAACTGATCGAACAGATCATCAATACGGGGAAGTGAGTATCAATTCTTGATAGTGACTCTGTTGAGCTCACGACAGTCCACACAGAGCCGCAACGAGCCATCCTTCTTCTTCATAAACAGTACCGGGGCTCCCCAAGGAAAACTCCTGGGATGAATGAAACCTAACTCCTAGAGCTCATCCAACTGCCCTGCAGTTCCCTCAACTCCAACAGTGTCATCCGGTAGGGAGCGTTTGAGATACGCGCGGTACCAGGCACCAAATCAATCTGAAACTCCACCTGCCGACGCGGCGGCAAACCCGGGATCTCCTGAAACACATCTGGGTACTCGCAAACAACTAGCAACTGCTCAATACACCCTACCACAGAATCCTCATTGACAGAAGCCAAGAGGCTAGACAACGGCTCTCCCCTAGGCTCAACGACAAACTGGAATACTGGTAAGCTGGGAATGTTAAATGTAACTATCCTCACGGCACAATCCAAGACGATACAATATTTACAAGCCAGTCTATGCCCAGAATAACATTAAAGCCTGTCATCGGTATCACGAACAGATCAATAGGAAGGAACATCTTGCCCACTAACACTGGACAAGAAGGGCAATGACGGGTCAACATGACGGACTTCCCCATGGGAGTCGAAACGGCCAAGGCCTCTTACAAGCATTTCGATGAAATACTGGTCGATCGGCAAAACTGCTCGGCCACAAAGGAATGGGAGGTACCTGAATCAAACAAAATGTGGGCAATGCAAGTGGAAATAAGAAGAATACCCTCAACAACTCCACTAATAGATAACTGCTGGTCCTAGCCTGACACCTGCTTTGCGAGATAAAATCGACCCTGAGCTAGTAGGGGAAGCAAACCGGAAGATTGAGGATCTAGAGTATGTGCCTACTGGGCTGTAATACATACTTGACCCAAGGACTGGACATACGAATATCCCCTCTGCTACTACTACTGCTGCTGTCTCTATTGGGGAGGTCTGCCTGGTTACCTCTACTGCTAAGGAGGAGCCCTAGGAGTGGCGGCTGGAAGCTGCGCTCTCTACTGCTGTTGCTACTGAGGAGGATGAGGAGAAGGTAACTATGGTGGCCTCTACTGTTGTATGGGGAGAGGGCACTCATGCCTCCCATGCCCGGCCTGTCCACAACCGAAGCAAACATCGGAAAAGGGGCCAGATGATGAAGTGGCTGGTGGTTCTGATGCTGATGATGAAGCTACTGTTTGAGCCATGGGCTGTCTAAACTCAGATCTGTCCCTCTATGTCTACTGATGGTGCTGCTTGGAACTATCGGATGGTGCTCTCCCCTTTCGGTCTCCACCTGAACACTGCTCAATCGATCTCTGGCTCATAGCCTAGTCCTCCTTATAAACCAACACCCGATGGACAACTTGATTGAACGTCTCCAAACAATGCCCTACCACACGGTTATGAAGGGCAGGACACAAACTAGTCATAAAACGACAAGCCTTCATCTTCTCATCACAGGTGAGATGAGGACCAAATCTAGATAAGGCTAAGAAACGGGCCTCATACTGAGATACTAACATATCACCCTGAACTAGGGTCTCAAACTCGATCGCCCTCTAAATCTGAACGTGCACGGGGAAGAATTTCTGGTCGAAACGGACCACGAACTCCTCCCACATCCAAACGAAATCCAGCCCGGCCATCCTGGATACGGATGACCACCAATAACAGGCCTCACCCTGAAGAAGATAAGTCACGGGAAATACCCTTTGATTGGCTGGACACTGCATAATGTCAAAAATCCTTGCGATCTCAGTGTGACATGCCTCAGCGGCAAATGGGTCGAGATCACCTCTGAATCTCAGGGGATCATGCTGTCAAAACTCTTGAAAAATAGTGTTAGCATGTGGCAAGTCACCCTGATCAGATAATAGAGTAGCTGCAGGCTGATGAGTCTGCAACGCAGTAGCGACAAGCTACATCAGCTATTGAAAATGATCGGTACCTATAGGCACTGTCAGAAAAGCAGGAGCATCACTCACCTCGGGCAGAGGTACGGGTGCGGCTGATGGAGCAGGAGCATCTGTAATTGGAACAACAAGCTGAAAAGGGGGAATCGGTGGGGGAACTGCAGCAACTAAGGGTACGGGCGCTACAGGCTCAACAAGTGCTACAGGAGGGATAGGTTGAATTGGGACCTCGGGAATCAGATCCTCTAAAATGGGAGCAGGATGCGCTCGAGTAGAATGGGTATCTCGAGCGCCTCATCCACGGGCACCACAACTAGGCCGCCACAACCACGGGTGCCACGTCTAGGCGGCATCGTCTACAAAATAACAATGACGCAAGGAATCAAGACAATTACATGATCAATACAGAGTGAAAAGAAGGATCTTGGGACACTAATTGTCCTAAGATCTTAGCACACATGTAATTTTATCCTGAGTTATTCCAGAATTACTTACTATACTCTGATACCAACCCCTATCATGCCCTAGACTTGATAACCGGACTCACAGGGGACCCAATAGCCAGTTCTGGCAGCAACAACCTCCTTAGTACCCCATTCTCGGCTCCTGAGGTAGGTTCCAATCATGAGATCCTATAGGGAGGATTTCCATAATAGTAAAATCATTTTCAATATGAGCATACCCAAGATCACAATAAGTATATCTGAGAATAATAAAGGCACACATCGCAAAATCGACTATGAATTTAAACTTTTACAATCTTTCATAAGGTCCAAAAGGACATACATAAGATAATAAAAGAAGGAGAGAAAAGTCTACAACGCTGGGGTCTTCAAGCTCAACTCTACCCCAATCTTTGTCGCTACGATGCCTGCCTAGGATCTCCTGCACGCATCATTCGTGCATAAGCTTAAAGAAGCTTAGAGGGTGGTGAAAGTGTGTGACAATGGTGCATAGAAGAATAGTTGGAGGTACAGGAAGAGAAACTTGCTCAATGACAATATCACTAGCCTTACCAAGGCTTATCATGAATACGATGTAATGAGTACTAGGCATCATACCAGGGCAATGCATGAAGGGCTTATGCAGCCAATACGAATGTGATGCAAGGTAATGCTAGTGCTCATGACTAACCTACATATCAAGTATATTTCCAATCATAAGGAAATCACAGGGGTCCATTACACTGCTAGATGATTGCCACTCTACAGACCCCGTACAGTCAAACGAGCATAAGAAACCTCACTACCCGCATGTGGACAACCAATCACCAGCAAGGCCTGACGGTAGCGAACCTATTTACGAGCTGGTCAGGCTCAGCCTAACAATGCCTTGTTACATCAGGTGAGTAAGGCCACACCCCTACCCAACCGACTACACGTTAGTGGGAGTCGCGGCCTAATGGTATAAGGCCCTCGTGCGCTCATAGTTTCCATTTTGTCATAGCGTTGGGGCAGATCCTTGGTACCATGGAAGTTTTGAGAATTTCACCCATGGGCATCCTATGCACCCAGTATGCTCAAGTAATATTTTCGGTGTCCACACATACGACCATCCACGAACGTCCCTGTGGAGGCAAGGCCCTGGTGAAGAAAGGGCGGTATCATCATGAAATACGATGCCAATGCATGAGTCACACATACAAATCATGCACAAGCTTTAGGCACTGAATGTGCATAAGGAGAGAAACTCCATCCTTCTATGACCATCACACAATGCAATCAATTCACATAGATAATGCATATGGGTCACAATGACATAAGTGCGCTACCTGTAGAATATATTTCTCCTTCCTAAGGAGGGATAAGGTCTAGATACATAGACAGGTACTCTAAGGAGACATGAAGTCCTTTAGTGGGGGCCCAATACTTTGGGGTGACCCACAAGCTAAGAGAGTCATAAAGTCTTAATGGAGGAAATGGTCCTAACAAGGTCCAAGGCGTGCCTTCAACCACCTATAAGGGCCCTATGGGCCTACCTTAGGGCCACCAAGGAGGACATCCAACCTCAACTGGGCCCCAAAAGGTAGCCTGCTACGCATATAAAGTAAGGTCCAAGGCCAAAGCAATCCATGGCCTAATGGGCCATACACTAAGCCTAATACATAAGCAAGATGGTGGGCCCTCAAGTCAGGTTTAGTCCCAACTGTAAAGATCATAAGACTACTCATTGTGGTGGGCCTAATGGGCAGCCCATTATTCCAACATATGGGTAACCCTTATATTTAAAACAAATAAGTTGGGCCTCACATCTCAGCCCAAGTATGGATTTATTTTAATGGGCAAGTAAGGGCCCTAACTACTTGAATATTGGCCCATAAAACCCATCACAATGGCATAAATAAATATAAACCTTAAGGGTCCAAAGGGCTTATTAAGAGTTTCTAGGTAATGGGCCTAGGAAAATCCAACAAATAACTAAGAAGACTAGTCCAATAAAAACCCAATTGGAATGAGCCTTAAATATACACTAATTAAGCACAAAAAAAAAAATCTAACTAAAATGGGGCACGATATGTGTAATAATGTCCCCAAATTTGGTGGACCATGCTGCCCCAAAACATTCATTTATGGCAGCAATATGGGCCTATTGCTGAAATTCCAGCCCACCCACAATCTGGGCTTGCTGGAAATTCCAAAATAATTAATTCATAAATTTATTTTAGTTCCTGGTGACCCATACATGTCACATGGGGTCCACCAGATAAAGGGAGTGGATTTAACACATAAATCAGATGGGTTATGCTGCTGGACTGGACGTCCAGCAGCAGCCCAATGGGCTGGTTGTCCCACGCATAGGTAGCTCTATGGGCCTGGGTATATGGCCCAAAAACTCATCCAATAGGCCCCAATTGTATGCTACTGAAGGGGAGGATGATAAAGTCCTGTATGGACCCCATATGGATGAACGGTGTGATATAAAATACATTAGGGTGGGCCCACAACATTGCTTAGACGGCCAGCCAAGGCTGGACGCCCCAGCCTGGGCGTCCCAGCCTGATGGGCCACTCCATGCCGCACCACGGTCGGTGAAGGGACCCAATGGCCCTGAAATTTTTTAACGTAGTACTACCATAGGTGGGACACACCTCCACAAAATTTCGTGATTTTTGAAAAACTATAAGTATTTTAATTAATTTAAAGAACACAGTCTATCCAGAAAATTCTGTTTGATCGGGATGTCCCAATGTGGTGGGCTGGTCCAGCCCTTGCCACAGTGTGCACAAGAGTCCATTAGCCTAAAAAACTTTTAAGTGTGTCCTACCATGGGTGGGCCACACCTCTATAAATTTTCATAATTTTTTGATACTCGTAAGTATTTTAATTAAATTTAGAATTACAATATGTCCCGAGTGAAATGTTGCTGGAATTATAACTGTCCCTATGTTTGGGACCACATGGAGTGGGCCTGGACCCACCCATACCCTTAGAAAATTGGGGGAAAAGGTGGCCCTACATCTGGAAAAAAAGTGGGGTCCACTGGGGTGGCCCACTTCTTGCAGAAAGTTAAATGAATATAGCATTTTCCGCCATACTGTATTGTTGAATTGTCCAGAAATTTCTAGATAGCTAGCCATCTTTGGCCCAACCCATGGACCTCAAACATGGGAGGCAGGTGTTGGACCCCATACCACATAAAAGTGGGCTCCACACTTTACAAAACCCCTAAAGAAATTTGAGATAAAAAGGCCTACAAATAGGTCGAAACAGTAGCTCAAAACACATGTTCCAACTGGGCCTGAAATCTGGACAACAACATATGCTGTCCATATTTCAGCCAATGTAAATAAATCAAGGGGTCCATAGCCTCGATTCCTCATGTGGGATCCACCCTGATAGGTTCATAAAATTTCAGAGCCATCAGAGCCCTCAACCCTCCATGAAAACTCCATTTTAGAGGTCATCCAAACTATGCATACATGATTGGGCCTGGACGTCCAGTCAAGGTGGGCTTGGACGTCCCATCTTATTGGGGGCCCGGGATGTTGCTGACTTACTTTGGTGGGCCACACATCATCAAAGAATGTATAGAAGAAGATAAGGGAAAGGAGGGAGAGAAGGAGCAAGTTCAGCCATAGGTGGGAGGTCCCGCCACTAATGGACCACCTACACACAAATCCACACCATCACTATATCATATATTTACATGCAAGCCAAGATACATCAAAATAAGTTGCTGGATGGTAGGGATCCCTTCCCTACATGCATGCATAGGCTTAGGTGGCCCATGAGATGCAAGAAATAAGAGGAGATCATCATGGTGGGTCCATAGAAAATGGCCCTCCATGGAATGGATTGTGAAGGATCTAGGCCCTTGGCCTTCATCCTAGGAACCATATAGGGCCTCCACCATGGATTGGTGGGCCCTACATACTTCCATGCATGTAGCAAAAATAAAAGGAAGAAAGGAAAGAAGAAGAAGGAGAGATGAAGCCAAGAAGAGCACCCACCTCAAAGATCTCCACCAAAACTCCAACTCTAGGCTTCTAAGGCTCCAAGCAAGCAACATTGAAGGGGTGAGATGTGATTTTGATGTATGGATTGAAGGGAAATGGAGGAGAAGGGGGCTGGAGTGTTGGAAGCTTGCAAGAGAGAGAGGAGAGGAAGAGATAGAATGAGACGAAAGAGAGGGAGAGAGACTTGTAGGAGAGTCATCATTGCTCTCTCTACCTAGGTTAGAGAAAACCATCATACCCTATGGTGATACAAACAATGTTGCTAGGCTAGGGTAGGTTTGGGTGGTGTGGGTGGTGTAAGAGATGTAGGTTTGGGTTGTGTTGGTTGGAAAATGTGTAGATGGAGTGGGCCACCTTGGGAAACGTTAGACCACTCTGGGTGGGTCACATAATCATGATCAAAGGGCTAAAATGATGAAATGCCTACAACTTATGAACTACACATCGGATGGACGCACGGGATGTGGCATCAGAACCGCGGCGACGATGCGAATAAGATGGCATAGGTCTCGGGCCGATCCGAGTTGGGTCTATGTGACCGGACTCAAGAATGACCACAGACATAATCCGAGGGTCACGGGTCACCAGAATTCGACAGATAGGACCTCGGGACCACAAGAAATGAAATGCATACCTACACACACATGCCAACGCAAGAAATCTTGAGTTGGGTCTTACAAAAAACTGGGTGTTAACTGATAAACCAAAAAGGTAATCAAACCAAATCAAAGCGCGATTTATGGAATTAAGCGTAGTATAGATGTGATCAAAATGTAAACAATATCCAGGGCCACTCATCTGGGTCCCATATACAAAACCTCAAATCTCTAAATGTACTCAAATGATAATAAGCAAATAGTCTAATGATCTAATCTAAAATAAGCAGCCGCCTCCTGATACGGCTCCTCATTGTAAGGCTCCTCCTCGACTGAATCTGCCTTTAGAACCATTGTGAATCCATTAGCCCCTATATCCTCTGTACGATTAAACATTGATGAATGAGTGGCCAGCTCAGTGTGATGGCCCCTCAAGATTACACACCGCCACCCTAGACAAAAATAGCATAAAACATATAAGCAATCCAAAACATAGCAAATGCAATCTTATTATGTGCATAAATGCGTGAATGCAATCATCGCCCTGTGAATGCTCATCCGTGCGCACATTGGGCTCATCACCCATGCAATCATTGTCCTGGGAAAAACATCCAGACAGACGAATATGTACATCATGTATGATAGTAATAGATGCTCATTTGTGCCATGCATGTATGATTAACCAGCCCGTTATTAGTCCAATTACAACCATCCAATTGACATAAGCTCAATGGTCACTATGGGGGCTAGTTGCCAGCGTAGGCTGATAGCTCGGGCATAAGTCCCATGCCACCATCCCCGGCACATGAGGCTACCGCCTTAGGCTGTGCATAGAACCCATCAACATGTGGCCAATCAATTCTCCAAATAAGGGGACCACCATAGTACACTGACTAGGAATGAATTGTTGAAATCATTTAAATACAACAACTAAATGAGGCGGTATGTGTGATTCAAATATGAGTAAACATCGATGATGGCAAACGTCGCAGGGTTCATTCCTTAGTCAGGTAAACGGAATTACTCCATGGATGGTGAACCCCATGAGTCACATGTCACAAATCATAGCCTCCATGTTAAGGATTAAATCTCATCACAATCAGTTCAGTTACACCCTAAGCACGGACTCTCTTTAAATAGGAGTTTTCATAGAGAGATTTCAAGTAATGAATGTTTTAGAACCAGTACAACCTTATAAAGATTCAGATATGCTTTAATATTTGAAGTAAACCTCATATATAGAAATAGTTCAAGAATCCTATAGTCCTAACTTATTAAGTTCTAAAGCATGCATCTCAATTAAACAATCAAGTGTTATAGTAATCTAAGACATGCCTCCAAGTTAAACTAATTAGTGATTTAACAGGTTCCAGGAGCATGGGATAGATTGGTCCTATAACATATGATAATATAGTTTTTGATCCATTCTAAAAATATGCATACAATTGTTAACGAATAGTAACTAAACTATGAAGCACGTATCTAATTAAATAAGTTAAATGATCACCCACTCTTGACAGATCATTAACAATTATAACAAAAGACTATTTCTAATCTAGTTTAGAGATGGAAAGCTGAAGGGGAAGAAAATCATCACCTGTAGGGTTGTAGTCCGGTCCTTAATTCAAGTTCCCGTGTGTGACTTGCGACTCAAAACGCAAGTAACTTCCTAAAGTCATAGTTTGTATTAGTCAAGTGGTCCCAAAGTTTTACCTAACTAACATATTGAAGTTGTGTGGGAGTTTGAAAGGACCCATGAACGAGGTCATTTGGGCCAGCATTAGAGTGATCGGGCCATCAAATTTGGCACATCAAGATGGCCTGGACTAGGCCTGAAATTATATAGTACCAAGGCCAGAAGTGGACCTGGTTTGGCCTGACCATTACTATTCAACAGTGGCCCAGTTACTGGGCTAAGCTGAACTTATTTCGGCCCAGCCGTAGTTACCCATTAGACGGCCCAAGAATTTAGGCTGGGCTGGACTTGTTCTGGCCCACCTGTGACTAACTGATGGCCCAAATTTTGTTCATGGTGTGGCCCACTGAGATGTGTCTCAGTTGCTACCCACGGTGATTTATGGTGTGGCCCACTGTGATTTATGGCATGGCCCACTGAGATATGTCTCAGGTGCGGCCCACTGAGATATGTCTCAGGTGCAGCCCGCTGTGATGTGTGACGTGGCCCACTGAGATATGTCTCAGGTGCGGCCTGTTGTGATTTAAAATGGGTGTGACCCATCCCATGTATGACAGTGTGCTGGACTGATAGTCTGGCCCACCTATTGTGTGGGTAGATTGATGGTCCGGCCCATATGTTGTGTGGCTGGACTGATGGTCCGACCCACTTGTTGTGTGTGGTGCGATCCACCATAGTTTCACACCTGGTGTGGCCCACCTATGTTTCACACATGATGCGGCCCACCCGGCAGTGCAACCCACTGAGAGTTTTCTCAGGTGCAGCCCACCATCTGGGGGTATTTTTGGTGCACAGCATGGCCTATCTTCACCTCTGCCCGGGCCCACCAAAAGACTGGCTCCAGTCCCATTTTTCTCAGCCTGATTGAGGCTCCCTTTCTCCCAGCTACATAACCTGATGGAGGTCCGTATTCTGGCCTTATACTTAGCCAGATTCCGGCATGATTCTGGCCCTGTTCCCAGTCCATTACAGGGCCCTATTAAGGGTCTGTCTTGACCGGGCTTTCAATTCGATCCATAGCCATCGATTGGATTGCCCCCGGACTTGACTCACTAGCCCATTAGAGCTTGGCACGGCCTGTCTTCATTACTTAAAGGCGGCCGGTTTCGGCTTCTCAGGTTGGCGTATCAATGGTTGGAAAGAAAAAAATATGGGAAGGGACAGTACGTACCTAGATGCTCCCAGCTCTCTCTCTTACTCCCTTTTCTCTCTCATTCCTTTCTCTCTCTTCTCCTTTATCTCTCCCTTTGGTGAGAATCCCGAGATCTACAGGACCTCCATTTATAATGATGGTGAGAGGGCTCTAACGGTTGGAGAGAGGACCCATATTTACAACGGTGGTGATCAATGGCAGTCATGAGTGGGGCCGATCTCTGCCTAGGGATGGACTGATGGTGTCCTAGCCCATCAGGAAAGTAGATTTCCTAGGTTTGGTGAGGCCCACTCGTCATCTCGTTTGATGGTTTACCGGGGAAGATGATCCAACCATTAGTGGCGGATCATCACTTGATGCATTTGGGCATGATCCAGTCCGTTTGGTTGGTCCAGATGAGGTCTATGATCAGTGTGGGGCCCACTTTTTGGGCCCAAATGTCAGTTTGGGAATGTCTCATGAGATATTCAGGTTCTCATCATTTTCTTGTGAGATGGGGCAACTTTTCTCCAAAATCTCACCCTGCTTCGTAGTGGATGGTTAGGATTTCTCCACGTGGCCAGGGGATGGCCGAGATCATGATAGTACTGGCTTTCCTAGAGGGGAAAATCCCTCCTTTTACTTTTCCATATGCAGGCCTTGCCTGGCCATTTTCAGAAAAGAGAGAGCATGGTTCTCCTTGGCGATGGACGGATGGGATGGCCTAATCAGGGCGATCACGGGCCACCCATGGGGTCCCAGATGGGTCCCACATTGCTGATATCCACCACATGCAACACTTTGGACGCTCACAACTTATTTCCCACGTCCCTTTACATGGACTTAAAAGCCTATACCGTTTTGTTAAGTTGGGGCCCACGAGAATAATGAATAGTTTGGATCGTTCGGAAAATGCCCAGGGTGGGCCACTTTAGGGTTCAAAAACTGTCAGATTTGAATGTTCCATTAGCAGGAGGAGTTTTCAATTTTCTTTAGTGTTTTGGCACATCTAAGCTTGTTTGACCAGCTGAGGACATCCAATGCACTTCGTGCACTAGCACTAGGGTGCACGTGCACCTTATGTGGGGTCCACTTTGATGTTTGTGGCAAATCTACACCGTCCATCCTTCTAAGGATCCTTGCCTAGGGGTTCCTGCCCAGTTTGGGGCGGGGCCGATGCCCAGGTGGGCCATATCGTCCATCTATACCCTCTATTGGCCCACATACTTGGCTCCCAAGGTTGGATCGTCTTGAAATCGGGTTTCAATGGTTAATATAAGGTCCTGGTCATGATGAAGGCTTGATTTGACACCAATTAATTCTTAAGGATTGGTTGTAGGGGCATTATTCCTAATATGATTAAATTAAATGACACAGGGTTTCTTTAAGTTGGGGTCTTTAGTTGATCTTACCTTCCTGGCCGACATGGAGTTCATCTCAGCTCCTAGGGCCCTTGGTGGATGGTTTTACTGCTGACTGAAACTGTCATCCTGCATGTGTTGAGTGCAAGCTATCTAATTAATCCATCCTGATTTCTGCTAATGCAGGTTTTAAAAAAGGGTAAAACTCATGTACCATAGGTACATGGTGTTACAATCTACCCCCCTAAAAAATATTTCATCCTCGAAATTACCTATGGGGTGCCACTAAACAGGTGAGGGTACTTCTCCATAACTTTTGCTTCACGTTCCCAAGTCGCCTCTTCTTCTCCATGATGTGACCAAAGAACTATGACTAATGATATAGTCTTCGTCCGTAGGACCTGCTCCTTGTGGTCAAAGATGCGGATAGATTCCTCGATGTAAGATGCGTTATCTGTCAGTTCGATCTGCTCCTAGCTAACAATGTACGATTCATCTGGCATATATATCTCAAGCATGGACACGTGAAAGAAATTGTGAATACTGGCCAATGCAGTAGGCAACGCAAGGCGGTATGTTACGGCTCCCATACGATCCAAAATCTCGAAAGGCTCGATGAAACGAGGTGCTAGCTTCCCTTTCAGTCCGAACCTCATCAAACCCTTCATAGGTGACACCCTCAGAAACACATGGTCGCCAGTTGCAAACTCCAGGTCGTGTCATCGATTATCCGCATAGCTCTTCTATTTGCTCTGGGTGGTATGCAAACACTTCCGAACCACATCAATGACCTGGGTAGTAGCCTAGACCAGCTCGGGCCCTAACAAGCTTCTCTCTCCGATTTCTACCCAACACTAAGGGGCTCGGCAAGGACGACCATAGAGGGCCTCATACGGTGTCATGCCTATGCTGGATTGGAAGCTGTTGTTGTATGTAAATTCTGCTAAAGCCAAGTGATCGTCCTAATTGACATGCCTATGCCTATGCTCTCAGCATATCCTCCAAAATCTGATTCACCCTCCCAGTCTGTCAGTCTGTCTGAGGGTGGAGCGTTATGCTGAACTTAAGCTTTGTGCCCAACTCTTCCTGCAGCCTCTTCCAAAAGGTAGAAGTGAATCAAGAGTCTCGATCTGATAAAATCTCTCGTGGAACTCCGTATGATCGCACGACTTCCCGGATGTATAACCTTGCCAAACTATCAGTGGAATCTGTCGTGCGGATTGGGAGGAACCAAGCAGCCTTTGTCAACCTATTGATGTTGACCCAAATCGAGTCGTGCTTCCTATGTATCCTAGGAAGGGAGGTTATAAAGTCCATAGAGATGCTATCCAACTTCCATTCAGCTAATGGCAAAGGCTAAAGGAGGCCAGCAGACTTGCAATGTTCAGCCTTGATCTTCTGGCACACCATACACTTTGCCATGAAGCATACGATATCCCTCTTCATGTTATTCCACCAGCACTATCTCTTAACATCATTATACATATTCGTGCTACCCGGGTGGATAGCTAGTTTAAAATGGTGGGCTTCTACCATAACTTCCTTCCTTAAATCGGCATTGTTTGGAACGCATACCCACCCATGGTACCAAAGACTGCCATCACTACCAATTCTCTAGCCAGGCATTTCATCACTCTTACACCTTCCTTTCATTTTGACAAGCCATTCATCCTAGTCCTGAGCAGAGATCACCTGTCGAACCAGGGTTCGCTCTGCCATCAACAGAGTCACATAAGCATCAGGTTCACCAAGGGTAAGTTGGATGTCAAAGTCCTGCATGAACTCCATCATTTCCCACTACTTGATCATCAAGGTGGCTATTACTTCGTGCTTCTTCTTATGGCTCAGTGCATCAACCACAGAGTTTGCCTTACCTAGGTGGTAAGATATGCCGAAATGGAAGTCTTTGACTGTTTCCATCCATCAACGCTGACGCATGTTCGAGTCCTTCTATGTGAATATATACTTTAGGCTTTTGTGATCGAAAAACAATTGAAATTCTTCTCCGTAGAGGTAGTGTCTCCATATTTTCAGGGCGAAGACTATTGCTGCAAACTCCAGATCATGAGTCAGGTAGTTCTCTTCATGCTTCTTCAACTGCCTCGAAGCGTAAGTGATCACTTTATCGTTCTACATCAGTATGTACCCAAGTCCCAACTTAGATGCGTCATTGTACACCACGAACATCTCTCCTTCTTGTGGAAGGGTGAGTATTGGCGCAGAAGTCAGTCTCATTTTTAGCTTTTGGAAAGCTGCTTCCGTGTTCTCATCCCACGTAAACCGGTTATTCTTCTTCGTCAGTTGGGTCAACGGTCGCACAATCCTGGAGAACTCCTTAATAAATCACCTGTAGTACCCTGACATGCCTAGAAAACTCTGAACCTCGATAACTGTAGTGGGCTGGTCTCACTTAGATACTGCTTTCACCTTGGCTGGATCTACTGCTATTCCTTCCACCATCACCAAGTGCCCTAGGAATTTCACTTCCTCTTCCTAAAATTCACACTTCCCTAGCTTGGCGTTCAGTTAATTCTCCTTTAAAGTATTTAGGACTGTGCACAAGTGCTGCTCGTGCTCTTCTCGACTTTTCGAGTAAACCAAGATATCATCGATAAATACGATCACGAACCAATTTAAGTAAGGCATGAAAACTCGGTTCATCGAGTCCATAAACATGGCTGGAGCATTGGTGAGACTGAACGACATCACCAAGAACTCGTAGTGCCTGTAACGAGTCCTAAAAGCTATCTTTGGGATATCCTCATCCCTGATTCTCAACAGGTGGTACCCTGAGCGCAGATCTATCTTGGAGAAATATTTGGTGTCCTTCAGCTGATCGAATAGATTGTCAATGCATGACATGGGGTATCTGTTCTTTATCGTTACATCATTCAGCCTTCTGTAGTCCATACAGAGGTGCATTGAACCGTCCTTCTTCTTTACAAAGAGAACCAGCGCTCCCCGAGGAGAAACGTTAGGACGGATGAAACCTTGAGCCAGCAGCTCATCAATCTAACATCTTAGCTCCTTCATCTCGCAAGAAGGCATGCGAGACAAAGGGAGTGATATAGGAGCGGTTCTTAGTTTAAAAACGATACAAAAATCTACTACACGCCTAGGAGGCAGTCCCAGTATCTCTTGGAACACTTCAGAAAAGTCTCGGACTAATACTAGTATTCGTCCGATAGTGGCTTCCACTGTCTCAGCTTCATCTAGAGCCTGCAAGCTCTCAAACTCTTGGCATCTGCCTCTTCCTTTCAAAGTGAAAGAGGCCTGCCCGAGGACAGATATAGTAACTGTCTTATCGCGACAGTCCATGACTACACGCACTGATGTAAGCCAGCCCATCCCGAGGATGATGTCAAAGTGTCTGACGGGCATGACGATTAGGTCCACGGTCACTTCATGATTTGTGAGAGTGATGGGACATGCTCTGTACATCTTGTCTGTTTCTATAAACTTACCCATAGGGGATGCTGCAACTAAGGGGGCATGTATCCGAGTTGTGTTCAATTCTAGTCTAAATGCAATTGCAGAATCAATAAAAGACAAAGTTGCACCAGAATTAAATAAAGTGAGTACAGGAGTACCGTTAATGTGAACATTACCATGGATAGTTTGAAGGGGGTCCTGCTCAGCCTCTGAGCAGCAACTATGTACACTCGTGCAAGGGGAGCTCTCCGGTGAGCTGGAGGGCCCTGTATGGGCTGCTGGGGCCTGGGCGCTACTCTGCCCACCGCCTGGTTCTATTAGGGTCGGTTTGCCCGAGGTGGGATACCCTGATCCCGCATTCTTTAAAAGCAATTCTGGGTAATGTGATTTGTCGTACCACAGTAACCACAACTCTCTCCTGAAGGCAAAGGCAGAGCTCGTGCGAGTAGCGGAAACCTTCCTGCTGGAATGGGAGGAGCAGGAGGTGCCTTCCTGGTTCTAGTCGAGGCATCTCGTGCTGGAAGGCGGGACCGGATGGTGTGCTCGAAGTCTTTCTCTACTCGCATTGCCTTGTCCACCAGTTTCAAAAAGTCCCCGAAATCCCAGGTGCATAGCTGAGATTGGATCCCAGGCTTTAGCCCTCAAACTTCTCCAACTTATACTCTTCGTCTTCGAGGGCTTTGGGTACATATCAAGACAACTCGTCAAACTTCACCTTATATTAGGCAACTGTCATGTTCCCTTGCTCTAGTTTTAAGAACTGAGCGATCTCTTTGCTTCGGCATGACTGTGGGAAGATTACTCCAGGAACTTCGACTTAAAGCCAACTCATGTCCAGGCGTACCCAGCTGGCATGCCTCTTTACACATTGTTCCACCAATTTTTGACCCCTCTCTCCAGCAAGTGTGTGGCCAAACTGACCTTCTGAGCATTGGAGCACTCCAGGGGCCCCATCACCTTGGCGATCCTTGCCAACCAATGCTCAGCCTAAACTAGGTCAGGTGCTCCACTGAAAGTCAATGGATGGAGCCTCAAGAAATGATTGAACATGTCAGTGCCTCTCATCTTTACATCGCGTGACATCCCTCCACGGCTTCACAGGGTCTTCATCATGAGAGCGTGTGAATCCTGTTGTTGTTGCATGAAGGCAGCTTGCTGCTGTTGCATGGTCGCAACCATTTGCGTAAAGGCTATGAAGGTGGCGACTCCCGTCGGCATGTCTGCATAAGTGGTAGCTGAAGGTTTGGCTGAAAGTTTTCATCGCTCAAAATACTACGATGGCAACCCCAATATAAATATCTAGGGAGAGGGGGAATCCCATATAGCTTCCGACCTGGTGTCCCCGTTTACCACCCCCAGTGGAAGGCCTGGCAAGTAGACGGGATTGCGGTCCCATTGATGTTCCGTTGATGGAATAGGGTGTATATCAACTGTATGTGTCCTCTATGACCACAATACAGGTTGCATGATTTCCTATGGAATTATAAATTATGAAGCCAGAGATCTTGCCAGTTGCATGGTGAGGGAGTTTAGCTTCTAAATGTGATTCCTAGTTAAATTTTTAAGGGAACTAAGGTTTCTGTTCCTAAGTTCAGACGACTAGCTTGTTGTTTCCCAAGGGATTCTAAGTTCTTTCCCAAGTGGTTCATGCCCTAAGTTCTTCATAGCTATTGAGGATCTCTTCATAGGTTCAATTATCCATTTACTAATACCTAAGGGGCCTAAGTGCTCTATTTCTATGTTTACTCATCTTATTTACTTCATAAGGGAAATTCCTAAGTTTTGTCTAAGTTTAATCCCTTAAGGTTTTTGTCTGTTGATCCCACAGCCAGGCTATCTCATACTCCACTTTAATACCAACTTGTAACACCCCGATTTTTTAAAACCTGAGTATATGACTCATTTCCTAAAAACCCGGGTGTTAACTAATAATCCAAAAAGGTAATCAAACAAAATCAAAGTGCGATTTACAGAATTAAGCATAGTATAGATGTGATCAAAATGTAAACAATATCTAGGGCCACTTAGTTGGGGCCCATATATAAAACCTCAAATCTATAAATGTACTGAAATGATAATAAGCAAATAGTCTACTAATTTAATTCAAAATAAGCAGCCGCCTCCTGATACGACTCCTCATTGTAAGGCTCCTCGTTAACTGCATCCGCCTCTGGATCCACTGCGAGTCCATTAGCCCTTGTATCCTCTGTACGGTTGAACATTGATGAATGAGTGGCCAGCTCAGTGTAATCTCCCCTCAAGATTGCACACCGCCACCCTAGACAAAAATAGCATAAAACATACAGGCAATCCAAAACATATCAAATACAGTTTTATTATGTGTATGAATGCGTGAATGCAATCCGGGGAAGCTCATCCGTGCGAACATTGGGCTCGTCACCCATGCAATCATTGTCATGGGAAAACATGCAGATGGACATTGGGCTTGTCACCCATGCAATCATTATCCTGAGAAAAACATCCAGACAGACGAATACGTACATCACATACGATAGCAATAGATGCTCGTCTATGCCATATATGCATGATTAACCAACCCATTATTAGTCCAATTACAACCATCCAATTGACATAAGCTCAAAGGTCATTAAGGGGGCTAGTTGTCAGCGTAGGCCAACGGCTCGGGCATAGGTCTCATACCACCATCCCCGGCTCATGAGGCTACCGCCTTAGGGTGTGCATAAAACCCATCAACATCTGGCCAATCAATTCTTCAGATAAGGGGACCATCACCATATGCTGACTAGGAATGAAGTGTTGAAATCATTTAAATACGATGACTAAATGAGGCGGTATGTGTGATTCAAATATGAGTAAACATCAGTGATGGCAAATGTCATAGGGTTCATTCCTTAGTCAGGTAAACAGAATTACTCCATGGATGGTGAACCCCATGAGTCACATGTCACAAATCATAGCTTCCATGTTAAGGATTAAATCTCATCACAATCAGTTCAGTTACACCATAAGCATGGACCCTCTTTAAATAGGAGTTTTCATAGAGAGATTTCAAGTAATGAATGTTTTACAACTAGTACAACCTTATAGAGATACAGACATGCTTTAATATTTGAAGTAAACCTCAGGTATACAAACAGTTCAAGAATCCTATAGTCCTAACTTATCAAGTTCTAAAGCATGCATCTCAATTAAACAATCAAGTGTTCTAGTAATCCAAGACATGTCTCCAAGTTAAACTAATTAGTGATTTAATAGGTTCCAGGAGCATGGGATAGATTGGTCCTATGACATATGATATAAAGTTTTTGATCCATTCTAAAAATATGCATACAATCGTTAACTAATAGTAACTAAACTATGAAGCATGTATCTAATTAAACAAGTTAAATGATCACCCACTCCTGAGAGATCATTAGCAACCATAACAAAAGACTATTTCTAATCTAGTTTAGAGATGGAAAGCTCAAGGGGAAGAAAATCATCACCTATAAGGTAGTAGTCCGGTCCTTGATTTAAGTTCCCGTGTGTGACTTGCGACTCAAAACCATGCAAGTAACTTCCTAAAGTCATAGTTTGTATTAGTCAAGTGGTCCCAAAGTTTTACCTAACCAACATATTAAAGTTGTGTGGGGGTTTGAAATGACCCATGAACGAGGACATATGGGCAAGCATTAGAGTGATCAGGCCCATCAATTTTGGCCCATCAAGATGGCCTAGACTGGGCCTGAAATTATACAATACCAAGGCCCGAACTGGACCTGGTTCGGCCCGTCAATCACTATTCAACGGTGGCCCAGTTACTGGGCTGGACTGAACTTATTTCAGCCCAGTTGTAGTTGCCCAATAGACGGCCCAAGAGTTTGTGCTAGGTTGGACTCGTTCTGGACCAGCCGTGACTGACTGACGACTTAAAGTTTGTTCATGGTGTGGCCCACTGAGATGTGTCTCAGCTGTGATTTATGGTGTGGCCCACTGAGATATGTCTCAGGTGTGTCCCAATGTAATTTATGGCGTGGCCCACTGAGATATGTCTCAGGTGCGGCCTGCTATGATTTATGGTGTGGCCCACTGAGATATGTCTCAGGTGTGGCCCGCTGTGATGTGTGGCGTGGCCCACTAAGATATGTCTCAGGTGTGGCATGTTGTGATTTAAAATGAGTGCAGCCCATCCCATGTATGATGGTGTGCTGGACTGACGGTCTGGCCCACCTGTTGTGTGGCTGGACTGATGGTCTGGCCCACCTGTTGTGTGGTTAGACTGATGGTCCTGCCCACTTGTTGTGTGTGGTGTGATCCACCTGAGTTTCACACCTAGTGCGGCCCACCCGGCAGTGCAGCCCACTGAGAGTTTTCTTAGGTGCGGCCCACCATCTAGGGGTATTTTTGGTGCACAACATGACCTATCTTCACCTCTACCTGGTCCCACCAGAATACTGGCTCCAGTCCCTTTTTTCTTCGCTTGACTGAATCTCCATTTCTCCCAACTACATGGCCTTATGAAGGTCCGTATTCCGGCCTTATACTTGGCCAGATTTCGTCATGATTCCGGGTTGTTCCCAGTTCGTTACAGGGCCCTGTTAAGGGTCTGTCGTGACCGGGCTTTCAGTCCAATCCACAGCCATTGATTAGCTTGCCCCTGGAGTTGAATCATTGGCCCATTAGAGCTTGGCACGGCCTGTCTTCATGACTTGAAGGAGGCCGGTTTCGGCTTCTCAGGTTGGTGTATCAATGGTTGGAAAGAAAAAATATGGGAAGGGATAACACGTACCTGGCTAGCTCCCAGCTCTCTCTTTCTTTCCTTTCTTGCTCTCTTTTCATTCCTTTCTCTCTCTCTTTTCCTTTCTCTCTACCTTTGGTGAGAATCTCGAGATCTACAGGACCTCTATTTATAGTGATGGGGAGAGGGCTCTAACGGTTGGATAGATGGCCCATATTTGCAATGGTGGTGATCAATGATAGTCATGTGTGGGGCCGATCTCTACCTGGGGATGGACTGATGGTGTCTTGGCCCATCAGGAAAGTGGATTTCCTAGGTGTGGTGAGGCCCACTCGTCATCTCGTTTAATGGTTTACCAGGGAAGATGATCCAACCATTAATGGCAGATCATCACTTAATGTATTCGGGCACGATCTGGTCCATTTGATCGGTCCAGATGAGGTCTATGATTAGTGTGGGGCCCACTTTTTGGGCCCCAAACATCAGTTTGGGAATGTCTCTTGAGATATTCAGGTTCTCATCATTTTGTTTTGAGATGGGGCAACTTTTCTCCAAATTCTCGCTCTGCTTCGTAGTGGATGGTCAGGATTTCTTGATGTGGCCAGGGGATGGCCGAGATCACGCTAGTACTGACTTTCCCAGAGGGGAAAATCCCTCCTTTTACTTTTCCATATGCAAGCCTTGCCCGGCCATTTCCAGAAAAGAGAGAGCATAGCTCTCCCTGGCGATGGACGGATGGGATGGCCTGATCAGGGCGATCACGGGCCACCCATGGGGGCCCATATGGGTCCCACCTCACTGATACCCACCATGTGTAACACATTAGACGGTCGCAACTTATTTCCCATGTCCCTTTACATGGGCTTAAAAGCCTATACCGTTTTGTTAAGTCGAGGCCCATGAGAATAATGAATGGTTTGGATCGTTCGGAAAGTGCCTAGGGTAGGCCACTTTAGGGTTCAAAAATTGCCATATTTGAATGTTCCGTTGGCGGGAGGAGTTTTTGATTTTCTTTAGTGTTTTGGCACGATCAAAGCTTGTTTGACTAGCTAAGGATGTCACTAGCACTATGGTGCACGTGCACCTTATGTGGGGTCCACTTTGATGTTTGTGGCAAATCTACACCATCCTTCCCTTTGAGGATCCTCGCCTAAGGGTTCCTACCCAGTTTGGGGTGGGGCCAAGGCTCAGGTGGGCCATATCGTCCATCTATACCCTCTATTAGCCCACATACTTAGCTCCCAAGGTTGGATCGTCTTGAAATCGGGTTTCAACGATTAATATAAGGTCCTGGTCATGATGAGGGCTTGATTTGATACCAATTAATTCTCATGGATTGGTTGTAGGGGCGTTGTTCCTAATATGATTAAATTAAATGACACATGGTTTCTAGAAGTCGGGGTTTTTGGTTGATCTTAACTTCCTGGCATGGAGTTCGTCTCAGCACCTAGGGCCCTTGGTGGATGGCTTTACTGCTGACTGGAACTCCCATCCTGCATGCATTAAGTCCAAACTATCTAATTAATCCATCCTGATTTCTGCTAATGGAGGTTTTAAAAAAGGGTAACACCCATGTACCAAAGTTACGAGGAGTTACATCTACTCCATTCATTCTGTTCTATTACTCCTGATAGGCCATTATGTCAATTTTCCAATATATCTAGCTGTTAAATGGGCCATAAATCCATATTTTGGTTATTTAGTGGTATTTGTGCCGTTCTGATGGCCAGATTGTATTCAAGTTGATTATTAGTAGTTAATAGAGTTCTAGGGTCTGTCTAGATAGGATCGAATAGTCGGATTTGGGATTTGATGGTCTATGAGTGATGATTAAGTGACAGACCTTCAAATTAGATCTAGATGAAGGGTGGGTTTGGTGATCTATAACTCCGATTTGATACTTAACGTTCACTCTCAAAATAATGTGATTGTCCCTCTCAAGGATTAGTAGTTAGAATGGGCGAATCGTGAATTAACAATTTTCTAGTGAATATCGTAGGTTGGGTGTGTACGTTCACACTAGTTTGCTAACTTGAATTATATTGGTAACACTCGAGTACTGAAAAGTGCAGGGTGTTATAGAAGATTTCATTGGAAGAGCCTATTCAGCAAATAAAGCCTGCCAATACATTGGAAGGATGGATCGCTTGTGGGACTTCCCTAGACCTTATAAGATAGTCAGACAGGTAGTCTACTGAGGCTACTACTCCAAACCAGTCGAAAGCCTCTGAAGCTCCAACCACTACTCTATATACTCCTACTCAGGGACAAGAGAAGATACTAGAGACAAAACTGTCACTACAACATCTCTTACAGCAGGGTCAATCCATTCCTCTCTAAGAACTCATTCTCAAACGAGATCTCATTCGCCTCAAGTACAAAAACTAGCAACGTACTTCTCCTTCTCTAAGGAATGTTCGATCTCTTCTGGCCAAGACAAGTCTTTCAGCCAAAGGTAAATAAGTTGTTTCTGAAGAGAGCTCATCCAGTTATTCTGAAGAGACTGAAACTTGCGGGTCATCTTCTAGTGGGAGCTCTGTTGAAGAAGATGGCTCATCAAGGGATGATAATCAAGGAGAAGATGAGGAAGTAGATATTGACAAAAAGGGTGAGATTAGAGAGGCCCCAATCATGGAAACTCAAAGGGAGCTTCTGAGTAATCATTCACCAACTGTCCGAACAGGTACACCTATTGATGAAGAGCCACTTGACTATGGGGATCTTAGCTGCTCTCCTAGTGCAAACATTTTTGTATCTTTTGATGCTCTTTATTCTTCTTCGCCCTTGCCTGCTATCAATATGCCTCAACACGATCACGCAACCCTTCCCGTTATAACATAAGTTTCATCATCAAGAGAAGTCGAAATTTTTGTACTAGAAGTACAGACAACAACAGAAGCATTGGTCTCGCCACATAGTGTGGAAGTAAATCAGGATGCCTTAGATATCCCACCGACTGCTGAAGAAAACAAAACTACTACTAAACATGTTTGTTCTGAAAGAATGACAATTACACGCCTTGCCATTCTTCAACCAGTCACTCGAGGCCTTCAATTTCCTTTTGATCCTATTGATGTGGCGACACCAACGAATCTAGACTCTAGTACTTGAGTCAGAGAGTTATCCTTCAATGTCGTAGGTACTACTGCAGATGTTCTAGATTCTTCAGAAGAGGGGTTGTGATATCACCAATTATCTCTCATCCTGGCCCCCAAACTGGTATATTTTCTTCTTAAGTATATTATTTTTTTACTTATCTTAGTCTTTATACTTTTGTTATTATTTCATTGTGCTTTCTCTTTTTATTACAATTATGCCTTCTTCCAGTGGCTCAGTAAGTTCGAATTCAGTAGCCACAATATCAGACAAGCTCACACTAGAAAAGGTTCCTCCTTATATTCTCGTCCTTAATAAGGATGCCCTCTTCATAGCCGCTTGTATGTTCAAAGATCCTGAACAGTGGCATTTTTTGAGAAATGCCTTAGTCATTCTTGATAATGTGGCGAAGGTAGGAAAAATAAATATCCTCCCTTTGCATGACTCTTTGACCCATTTTTGTGCCTCATTACAACATCTGGAATCAACACGAAATGTGGTTGTTGCTCCTGAGATTTTCGAGCATCTAAGGGAATTATTATCTCTTAAGGAAAAAAGGTTTATTGAGCTGCAGTTTTCATTTCTTGCTATAATGATGAATACAAGTCCCTTCAAGAATGTGTAAAGGCCTCTGAACATAATAAGAAGATCATCGAAGAGCAGATAGCCTATCTAAAAGAGCAGATCCTCCAGCTCGAGATCTAAGAGCAAGAGGATGAATTGAACATAAGCAAAGTTAAGGCAGATATGGAGGTTAATGTCCGCATTACTGAGCTCAAAAAGTCTGAGATCGCCAAGAATGAAGTAACAATTCTTTCTTTGGAGAGAGAGTTGGATGATGCACCTAATCAAGGTAAGATTATCCTTGAGGCTAAACTGACGAGTGTTGTTGCTCAAGTTCAGTTGAAACAAGATTTGTAAAAATATATGACAGCTTTAGGTGTTTCTAAGAACTTGTAATAATTTTGATTCTGATCATGTACTACTGTTCCCTATAAATGAAATTTTGATTTTTTCTTTAGAGTAATTTTTTAAATTATAATTATAGCATGATAAGCATGTTCTTTGTGAATTAAGAGCATGGTGAGATGAACATATATTCGTGTTAAATTTTCATTCATCAATTCAAGACTTATGGTTTCACGCTTGACAGGATATGTAATTTGCTACACAATGAGGTAATAGCGTATCTTATTGTTAGTATCTTCTATATGGTACTTATTTTGATGGGCGGAGCTAATTTAAAATTTAGTTAATTCTTAAGGTGTCACACACAGTTTAAGATCTTGAGTAGTTAGAGCAATCATAGCTTTTTAGGCTCTTAAGTAGTTGAAGCTGAGAGGCTTACGCAAATGATTTATGTAACTCTTTTGAGTTCGCTGAACCACTGTAGCCAGGGAGTTCACAGACTGTGATCCATCAGAGGGGCCCAATAAAGCTACCGAGGACATGAACTCGGTAGGATTTATGCACAGGGTTGGCCGTACTAACTCTCTAGAGTTCATGGGGCGCACAGTCGAGGTAATAGATCTAAGGCCGCCAGTCCGTCAATGAGGGGGTAGCTCACATAGAGGTCGACCATTCCCCATAAGTTACTACTGAAATCAAGACAGGAATCTGGGGGGACTTATGCATGGTTGGCCTATATATGATATTCACAACCCCAAGTGTAGGGTTGCGATATAGTAATAATCTCGGTAAGATCGAGGTCGAATCCACAGGCACTGATCTTGTGCGTTTCTGAAATTAACTAGAAGTAGAATTAGAAGAAGATGTAGTACAAATTCTGAAGTGATTGAGAGAGTAATTGCGAATTAAGTAATTAAAACTAAGTATTTAAAGGTGGGAACAAGGGTGCTAAGGATCCACTTGTAGTGATCAGGGAGCCCTCTTGCTTGATTCAAGTAACAAAATTAGAATTAGAGTCCTATCCTATCCAATTGAAAAATATATCACCAAATCTGAACTTCCATTGACCTAATTCTCAATGAAGGAGAACTATGATAATTGGCAGGGATTCCATCACAAAACCATCCCCAGGAGACAATGGCAAACAATAGGATTTACCAATCCCATAATCTCAAAGTAGGAGAATTGTGAAGATTAAGAAGGATTCCATCAAGAAAAGAAGATACTCAAAGCTATTGCAGATCTACTGTAATTTAAGTCACAATAAATCATTAAAAACTGAAAGTATTTCTTAAATATCAAATTAGAATCCATGGAGTTCAACATAAACATGAATCAAAGCAATAGAAACATCTCATCATGCTACAAGCTTCACCTCTTAGCCCTAGTTAAGAGGTTTAGCCAACTATAGATATGATTGGATCTAAAACCCTAGAAGAAAGTATGAAAACAGCTAAGGAGGAAGAAGAAAAACTCTTAGCGACAGCTTCTTCACTCTCTTGCACAACTCCTTAAACCCTAGAAGATGTCTAGGAACATCCTAGGGAGTCTTATTTATAGTTGTGGAATACCAACTTTCACACCTAGCTGAAAAACTCTAGAAACTGCTTCAAATTTATGCAGTTTTCTAAAATAGACTTCACACTACGCAGTTTCCCAAAATAGACTTCACTCTACGCAATTTCACAAAACGACCCAGAGTTTCAGAATATGCTTTTTAAAGATGATTTTAGGATTCCTTTTCTTCACTTCAAATCTTTGATTCTATTCATTCCTCACTTGGTTTTGTTAGATCTTTGGCATGTGAATTCTTTAATCTTGGTCTCCTAAGATTCATCCCTTTGCCTTGGTGATTCTTGAGCATTAAATCCATGCTTTAGCACCCTTTTCAATCTAAGCTCTTAAATTCACCTTGTAACACGAACATGAGTAAAATAGAACATTAAGCATTATTATGTTCATAAAACCAAGACATAAATGGGGGATAATATGTAATATTTGACCCTCAACACAATCCCCAACCAGCATTTTGCTAGCCCCGAGCAAAGTATGCGTGAAATAAATCTCAATGCTTAATGTCCAAAAACTCTCTAGGAAAACAATCTTTTATACACCCAAGTATGAATGGATAGAATTAAGATACGAAAGTGGGGTTTTGAAAAATTAGAGCTGAACCACACATGCAACCAATCAAGTAAATTCTTCGTCCATTAAATCAAGCATAATTTGCATATTAAGTTTTTCAATGTGCTCGGTGAAAATCAACTTACTTCCTATACGAATACTATCAGTTCATCATGTTAGCATACTCATGACTTCAAGATCAGTTTAAAACTCAAGTACTGATTCTGAACTTATCCCCTTTTCCTTTTTTTTCCAATCTTTGATTTTATATCGACGGTCAATTTTTTATTCATTCTTTTTTTTTTTTTTTTGCATTCTTTTCCATATTTTTCATTCTTTTTATTCTTTTTCATGACCTCTTTTTCGATCTCCTATTTTTTTTTTTAATTAGTTCTTTTCTTCTTTTAAGGTGGATAAAATTCTCCAGACTCGATTCTCACCATTTATCAATGATTCACATAATAATAACTAGAATTTCTAGCATATCTTACAGAAGACAAATTGAATGTGTCTTGTGATTTAGATTAACATGATATTCAAACTCTCTTAATCAATTCAACACAAGAACTTAGGTGATAGATTACATAGTTGATCAAACTCTAACAATCCAAAATTCAATCTCTATTTTTATCATACCCAATGCATTCTTAAGTACACAATTCATCGCTTCCCAAATAGATTTCAACTTAAAACATTGAAAATTTTTAAATTTTTTGCTCAAAACTGAGAAAACACTGATTAGTTCACCAAATACCCCATCTCCAACCCAAAAATCTTCATTGTCCTCAATGTAAAAGAAATGAGAATGTAATACAAAAGAGGCAATGAAAAGAGAAGGGAGGTGATGGAAAGGAATACCTGAAGAAGGAATTTTGAGGCTTTTCGAATGGACTCAGTGTGAAGATGGGTTAGCACAAGAATTAAACCAACAAAAAGCAAACTATCCTAAACAGTGGAAAGCAAACTATCCTAAACAGCGAAAAGCAGACTATCTTAATCCCAAATCATATAAAAGTAAATAAATCTACCTATACCTTCGTCAGACTAGGTGGTCAATTATAGTAAACAGGGTCAATCAAAGGTATTGACATGTCCTCTGAATCAATTTTTTTAACAAATGGCTTTAAACGATGTCCATTTACTTTGAATTCATTGCTAATGTTTGGATTTCGAATCTCAATAGCCCCATAAGGATAAACATTGGTAATAGTGAAAGGGTCGGTCCAACGAGATCAGAGTTTACCTAGAAAAATGTGTAACCGAGAATTATACAAAAGGACTTTCTGACCTGGTGTGAATGATTTCTGAAGAATGTGTTCGTCATGAAACACCTTCATCTTGTCCTTATAAATTCTCGAGTTCTCATATGCATCATTCTGGATTTCTTCTAGTTCATTCAACTGGAGTTTACGCAATGAGCCAGCGTTGTCCAAATTGAAGTTCAAATTTTTAATCGCTCAGTAGGCCCTATGTTCCAACTCCACAGGCAAGTGGCAAGCCTTCCCATAGACAAGTCTAAAGGGAGACATTCTAATAGGGGTCTTAAATGCAGTACGGTAAGCCCATAAAGCGTCGGTCAATCGGATTGACCAATCCTTACGGTCAGGGTTAACCATTTTTTCCAAAATATGTTTAATTTCCCTATTGAAAATTTTGTCTTGCCCACTGTTTGTGGGCGGTATGGAGTGCACACTTTGTGGGAGATGCTACATTTCTTCATTAAGTTTGCAAATGGCCCATTCTAGAAATGTGAACCTCCATCACTCATGATGGCCCAAGGCATTCTGAACCGGGAAAGGATGTTCTCTTTTAAAAACTTAATGACCGTTTGATGATCATTGTTCTGATATAGGATCTCTTCGACCCATTTAGTGACATAGTCTACCACTAGAAAAATATACAAATTTTCAAAAGATTGCGGGAATGGTCCCATGAAATCGATACCCCAGCAATTAAATGCTTCAATGATCAAAATGGGGTTCAAAGGCATCATATTTCGATGAGACAATGCTCTCAATTTCTGATAATGCTCACAAGCTTTGTAAAACTCATGAGAGTCTTTGAACATAGTGGGCCAGTAAAAGCCGCACTACAGAATTTTGGCTATAGTTTTTTTAACAGAAAAGTAACCACCACAGGCCTGAGAATGATAGAAGGAGATAACACTTTGGTGTTCATTATCTGGCACACATCACCTTAAGATTTGGTCTGGGCAATATTTAAACAAATACGGATCATCCCCGAAGAATTTGCGTACCTCGATGAAAAATTTCTTCGTATCTCGCGCGGTCCAATGTATCGGTGTGAAACCTGTGGCAAGATAATTAGCAATATCCGCAAACCAAGGTGAATGGGAGACTTTAAATAGTTGTTCATCAGGGAACATGTCATTTATATTCGTCGTCTCAAGGGAATCAGATAGGTTAAGGTGGGAATGATGGTCAGCCACTACGTTCTATACTCCCATCTTATCTTTTATTTTCAAATCAAATTCTTGGAGTAGGAGGACCATGTGATGCCCTGGTTTTTAGAACTCGAGTATACAACTCGTTTCCTAAAAACCTGGGTGTTAATGATCGGATAAATGGCATTTAAGAAGAAACAAAGTGCAATAACGATATCAAGTGTAAAATAAGCTGTAAACCAAATAATAATATCCTGGTCCACTCAGCTAGGGACCCAAATACAAAACTTTAAGTTCAAATGTACTAAACAAACAACCAAACATCTACATCTACTGATTTAATCTGAAGTACTACGCCACTTCCTGATGCTTCCCCTCCTCGGATAACCCATCATCCGCTCCAACTGCAACAGTTTTGAGGTCCGCGCCATACTCGCTCATACATGTACCTACGTCCTCTGTACGGTTGAACATTGATGAAGAAGTGGCCAGCTCGGTGTAAATCCCCCTCAAGATTACACACCACCGCCTCAGACAAGTATAGCATGAAAGCAACCAAGTAAAAAAAAAACATAACAAAATGCAGTCCTATTATATACATGGATGCGTGAATGCATCATCGACTTGGGGATGCTCATCCAGTCAGTAGGTGGGCTCATCACCCATGCAAAGGTTGGCCATTAGCGAAGCACATCACATACCACATAATGACCACCCATCATACATCATGTACGTAAATCGATAGTTGATGGTCTGGTAACTAGCAAAACAATACCCTAATAACTCGGAGGGCACGTGCTAGAACATCCAGAAATATCCACCCATCATCGCCAATGTGCCATGTATGCATGATCAGTCAGGCCATTATTAGTCCAATTACAATCAGCTAGTTTAATAAAGCTCAAGGTCACTACGAGGGGCTCGTCACCCAGCGTAGGCCGACGACTTAGGCATAGTGTCCCCTTCGACCATCCCCGGCCCATGAGTTTACCACCTTAGGGTGTGGATAGAACCCATCAATACGTGGCCAATTAATTCTTAGCGTATGGGAAACTACTATCATATGCTGAGTAAGAATGAAATGTCGAAGATATTAAATACAGCGATTAAAATGAGTTGGAATGTATGTTTCAAATGCGAATAAACAACGGTGATAAAAATGTTGAGTGGTTCATTCCATAGTCAAGTAGGTGGAATCACCCCATAAATGGTAAATCCCATGAATTAAATTGCCACTAACATAACCTCCATGTTAAGGCCTATTTCTAGCATAATCAATCTTGTTACACCCTAAGTACGGACTCTCTTTCTTAAATAGAGGTTTCCCTCCTTGACCAGAGAGATTTCGATTCATATGTGTCTTGCAAACAATACAATAGTATGTGAGGATGACATAGAGATCAAGTAACGAACTATCTTAAGTGACTAAGGCATGATTTAATAATTAAAGTAAAACTTTATTCATGTAAATATAATTCAAGAGTCACTTAAGGGATCAAGTTCTAACATTTGTATTAGATATGTATGATCATAGATTATCAATTCTAAAACATGTATTCAGGTAAGCTAATCAAGTGATTAATCAAACTCTAAGACATCATTCATAGTTAATGTGAAAGCTATACTTGATCTGATTCAGAGATGGAAAGCTCAGGGAGAGAAATCATCACCTATAGGTTCATATTCTTGTCCTCAATTCAAGTTCCCGTGAGTATCTTGCAGCTCAAAATCACACAAGTAATTTTCTGGAGTCATAGTTTATATTAGTCAAGTGTTCCCAAGGTTTTTACCTAACTAACATATTGAAATTGTGTGGGGGTTTGAAAAGACCCATTAACAAGGGCATTTAGGGCTACATTAGAGTGACCAGGCCCACCAACCATAGCCCAATCAATGTGCCCTGGGCTAGGCCTGAAACTGTTTAAAACTAAGGCCCAGACTGGGCTTGGTTTGGCCCAGCTCATGTCATCCAAACAAGGTTTAGAAACTAGGTGCACTGATAGATTTCGGCCCACCAGTTGCCGCCTTTACAAAGTCCCAACGGGCAGCTGGGCCGGGCTCGTCCTGGCCCAGTGGTTACCTAAAATGCCCATAGGCTGGGCCATTTTCTGGCCCAATAGCTGATAAGAAATGCCTCATAGATTGGGCCATTTTCTGGTCCAGCAGCTAACTAGAGCTTTCTCATAGACTGGGCCGACTCGTCCTGGACCAGCTGACTATGGACTAATTATTGCGTCCTCACTAGAACTGGGATGGGTTGTCCCGACCCAGCATCTTGCCCCGATACAACACAAGATGTTAGGCTGACACGTCTCAGCCCAACAACCATGTTCTCTTCCCAAGAGGAATGGGCTGGAATCATCCTGCCTAACATTACGTGTACAGCCCAGGTCTGAAAATGGGACCGTGTGGACTATTTTTGTCTACACAGTAGGCCTAGAGAGTTGTGGGATAGTGGCGGCCCAGAGGTTGGGCTGGATTTAGCCCAAACCTCTGATCCCAAGGGTGGCCCAGCTGCATGGTTTCAAAGGGGTTGGGCCCACTATACCCATCAATAGGTTCTTTCCATTGGCCCATATCGGACTTTAAGTGCAGCCCACCTACATTATGCCAGGTGTGGCCCACTGAGCTTTTGGCTCATATGAGGCCCAGTGTATATGTGATGTGGCCCATTGAGATTCACCTCAGGTGCGGCCCACTGTGATATGGGGTGTGGCCCACTGAGCGTGTAACTCAATGAGGCCCACCTTGTAAGGAGGTGTGGCCCACTTGTTCATGACGTGGGAGAGCAATAAGGGTCGGACTGGGCTCCAAATCGGCCCATTGTTGGGTCTAGACTCAGCCCCACTCATACAAACTCGGCCCAGCTTTCTCAGTCAAGTCCGATCAAGATCAACTTAGTGCCTTCTTCACTGGTTTGGGTTTGCACTGGATGAACCAGCCACTCAACACTGAGTGGAGTTGGGCCGTCATCAATCCGTTTTCCGACCTTTACTAGTAATGGCTCCATAACCGTAAGCTGTTGTGTGAAAATGGAAGAAGATTCGAGTGTTACCTGGTCTGTTTTATGTTTGCTGAGTTGACTCAATGCCTAGCACAGCTACAGTAGTTTGGATAACACTGCACCCACAACATTCGTTCCTGGTTAGCAGGATTTCATGGCAGTTAGGAAGCTAGCTGAGTCAATTAGAGACAATACCTGATACCAGCAGTCATGACTTCCCTGAACTCCCGTGAGAGATCCTGGTCTTAAGACTTAGTGGAGCAGTGACTCGTCCAGCCTGAGTGGCTGAGAATGGACCGAGTCAAGCTGACTCGCAGCTTGGCGCAGCAGCCACAGCTGCCTCTCTCTCTCTCTCTCTCTCTCCTATTTTCTCTCCTCTCTCTCATATTTTCTTTCCTTTCCTTTCTCTGGTGTGGATCCCAAGGCGAGCTAACGGCTCTTATAGCCTAGGGAAGCTTGCTTGCATGATTGAGCCAATGGCTGAGATAAAAACGGCCTTTACCACAGCCACTCTAGGGCCCATTCGACCCTAGGGATGGATTCCCACTATAATGGCCCACCAGAAAAGTAAACTTTCATCCATGGTGGGGCCCATCTCGTCAGCGTGGGTTGGACGTGCCGACAGAGAAGATGAGAGGGCCATTAATAGCCAATCATCATCCATGGTGTTTTAATAAGATCTGGTCCATTTGAACGGACTAGATGGAACTTCTAATCAAGCAGGGCCTACTTTTTTGGCCATTCATGTGCGTTTCAGATTTTCTTACGAGATAATCCATGTCTCACAACTATCTCGTGAGACGAGATGTCTCCTGCTTCAGCTCGTGTCGCCTCGGAGAGGATGGTTGGAATTCATCCACGTGGCTCAGGGAGGGCTCGGATCGAGCTAGCTACCCCTACCATAAGTGGTAATGTCGCCACTCTCTTTCCTTAGTGCAGGTGGCTGTCCGTCCATTTTTGGCAACGAGAGACAGCACGTTTTAAATGGATGAACGGACAACTGAGATTGCACGATTAGGACGATCGTGGATCGACCACGTGGCAACGAGTTAGCCCACCATCCTTGGACCTAGCCAATCATGTGGCTACGATTGGTGTCATCCTGTGTAATGCCTCGACTTTTCAAGACCCGAGTACATGAGCCGTGTCCCAAAAACCCGAGTGTTAACCTTAAAGGATGGTCAGATATAATATTTTTCTTTTATCAGAGTAAGCAGATGAGTGTAGAGTGGACAAATCAACATAAAGGAAAATTTCAAACTTCATTTAAAGTATACAAGACGTTGCCCATAATGACTTATACAAACCAATGTGTCCATTCTTACAAATATGAAATAACATTACATGTGAAACCAAGTAAATTTGCAACAATCTTGAGCTGTAAAATCTTGTAGCAGCCCTTAACAAATATAATCATGTACCCTTGTCAACCATAGCCTGCTCCTCACCAATATGAATGTGAACATCATCAAGGCCGCCTATACTACCTGTACGGTTATATATTTGATGGATGAATGTCCAACTCAGTGTGAACTCCCCTCAAGATTACATACCACCGCAGTAGGTAAGAAATAGTATAAAACATCCAGACAACTAAAACAGAGTAAATGTAGTCTTATTAGATGCATGAATGCATGAAGTATGCAATCACGCCCTAGGGATGCTCATCCGTGCAGACAGTGGGCTCGTCATTGAACCCGGGACACATCATCCAGACAGAACAAGACGTACATCACCCATGCAATTTATTAAACCCGGGACACATCATCCAGAGGGAACAATAAGCACATCATGTATGCAATTATTGAACCTGGGACATATTATCCAGATGGAACAATACGTGCATCATGTACGATAGCAATAGATGCTGGTCTGTTCTATGCATGCATAATTAGCCAACCTGTTATTAGTCCAATTGCAACCAACCAATTTAAATAAGCTCACAGTCACTACAGGGAGCGCATGGCCCAGCGTAGGCCAACAGATCGGGCATAAGTCCCATTACCACCATCCCCGGCTCATGAGACAACCACCTTAGGATTTTTAATGGAAACCCATCAACTAGTGGCCAATCATATTATAGTATATGGGGCTTACCATCGCATGGTTGCACGGTATAAAACATCGAACCCATATAGGGAAAATACCAGAAAAAAGCCACATAGGGCGATATCAAATAAGCCACATAGGGCCACTATCAAAAGAGGCCACATAGGGCAAGTATCAAAAACATACAATAAAAGACCATCCTTGGAACCCATTGGACACAACAACCAGGGATGGCAGGCCTACATCAAAGATCCATCTAGACCACCACTCAATAACGACCAAGTCGAAGGTCCATTATGATCACAACTAGTCAAGTTACATCCCGAGTATGGGTGTACATTCATATGTGAGAATTTCCCACTAATGTACCAGTTTAAGTTCCATAAGCAATCCACAAAAAGAAATCCACTAGCATGAACAATTATACAGGATAATCATAAAGCATGTAATACAGCAATTTAATTTCCACCAGTTAACACATGTGATTATAACGGGAGATTTCGATTATGAATTTAAATAAAAACTATAACTTAAGCTAATGAGAAGATGGAAAGCTTAAGGGGAAGAATAATCACCTTTTGTTGAATTTACCTACACTGATGTTGGTAGAAAATGTATGCATCATTAGAGTCCAATCCTACGACAACTAGAGCCCAACTCGTATCTGATTTAAATGTAATTGACTTAACCCAAGCAAGCAACTAAAATTCCCCAACTCTAGACCCTTATGATGTTAAACTCAACATAAATTACCGAGTCGCTCGGTAGTGAGTCGAATCATCCAAATTTGAGTAAATTAGGCCAACTCGCCAGTAAATAATGATGCAACATATCTTGTGGAGCCAGAACCCAACCCAAACCTTGATGATTGGTCGAGATTGCACTGAAACCAGCCCAACAAGGGTCTAGACCGAGTAGACTCACTGGCTGAACTCAGCAGTGAGTCGATGTAACCCGATCTTTCTCTCTTTAACTTCTTCTTCTTCCTTTCTCTTTCTTTTCTCTCACTTTCCCTCTCTCTATGCTAGAATGTAGCCATACCTAGACCAGTCCCAAGCTTGACTCAAGCCAGTCAGACTCGATTTTAGCTGAGTTAGCTCGGCAATGAGTCAGGGCTCAACTCCCTTCTTTCTCTTTTCCTCTTTCTCCTCTCTTATTCCTCTCCTTCTCAAATTTTCTTTTCTCCTTGCAATCCTTCCTGGGGTGACCTGGACTGAACAAAGCCCAAGCCTAACCTGAACTAACTGGACTCAATTCTAGACCCGATAGCCTTGGCAACGAGTCAACCCGACAACAACCCATGAGTTGGGTAGAGTCAGAGTTGCACATGCACACACTTCTTATCCTATCTTCTTCTTCTTATCACTCTCACTTCCTCTCTTCTTCTCTGGTCAGCAAGAACACCAACCCGAACCGAACTCGGTCGGGTCAGTGCAGTGCGGCAGCAGCAACTGGGTGCGGTGCAACAGCCGCACCTACTCTCCTTCTTTTTCCTTCTCTTCGTCATCTATCTCCTCTTCTCCCTCCACCCTTAATCTGCTACAAATCAGGTAGCAACAATGGACACTGCCTGACTCAGCCCAAACTCGGCCTATAGCAAAACAGGGACCGTGGTTCGCCGAGGAAGAAGACCAGCTCCAATGGCAGATCTCAACCCGATGTTCCTTTCTTCAATCCAAAGACATGGAAGGATTCTTAAGGGTCTAACAAAGCTTGTGGATGCAAGAAACTAAAGGCATAAGGGAGTTTACCCGATGGGTTCAAAGGGATAAGGAAATGACAATTTCTTTCTCAGGTGCGGCTGTAGGGATTGGAGTATCAGTTGTCTTGCTGTATATAACCCTTTCTTGAAGCCCCAGGCCTCCCCAAGCTGTCGGATGGAGAATGGAAGGCCTGGATTAAATTCGGATAGCAATAGCCCCAAAATACGGCTAACAAAACCAAAACCGGTCATGGTTTGGTTTTCTAAGAAAGCACTAATCCACTGCTAGAATGGATGGCTGAGATAGGCTCAGACGGAGGGCTAGGATTGGAGGAATCCTCCTCTCACGCAGATCACCCTCGTGGCAACGGTGAAGATTTCTATTTATGGAAATGGGTGTTTTTGTAGGGCTGGTCTACAGCAGAGATCGTGCGTCCACACATGCATGACAATGTGTTGTGAAGGTTGGGTTTTGTCGAGGCCCAAGCCCTGAACACTATGCACGTCGGGTATGGGTGCACTAGGTGCACTCGCACCACGTGTGGGGCCCACCATGACGTTTGTGATAAATCCACACCTTCTATTCCTCTAGGTAGGCCCTATCATACCCTCTAAGAAAAGATGGGGTAAATTCAAGGTTTAGGTGGGTCATACAAATCGATCAATGATTTTAAATGTCTATTGTGACAATCTGATGGTCAGATCAATTCCAAATCAATCATCAATGGCTAAAAGATACTTAAGAGAGTTTATTTAGGTGGTTAGGGCCACCCATTCTATGATTTTAGAACATTAACTATTTTTATTAGGGTTAATTCAACATTTATTATTATTATCGTTATTACTATTATTATTATCATTTATTTCTTTTATATATTTTGTCATATATAATTTATATTATAACAAATTATTAATATATAAAAATTATATGAATATCAGTAAGCAGAGATTAATATATATATTATTTGTATATTATTTGAATGGTCATATATGTGCTAGGCTTTAAATTTTATACAAGTTATTAAATTTTTCCAGTATATTTTATTTTTATGTATTACAGATTCTATAGTTCATAATTTATATTAATGATGTTGTAAGTATATGCATATAACATAGATTTTAGTTACATATCATTTTAATACAAAACTTTAACTATTTATAAAATATATAAATAACATTCCATAGTATATATATTTATGTTGCATTATTTTCTTATATTCATATTAAATTAAATTAAATGGTAACACTAGAGTATTAGAAAGTACGTGGTGTTACATCCTGAATCTGCATGACGTTGCATGGGTCTGGACAGACCACTAGGGTTTGGTCGTCCGGGGCCCACACGTCTGATGGGAGGTTTGGATTGGTCAGATAGTGGCCCGAGGTGGACCATAATGAGATCTAGTGACCGTCAGTTAAAAAATATGGTTGGCGGGATTTTTTTCATGCTTTTTCGAATAAGCTCGGGTCAGCGCTGTTCAAACCGGCGTGAGGCATCTCGTGCATTTTGTGCACGGGCAGTTGTGGTGCATTTACACCCTATGTGGGGTCCACCATGATGTTTGTGACAAATCCAGTCTGTCCACACTACTTGGAAGCCCCACCTAGGGGTCCTGGGGTAGTTGGCCAGGTTGAACCAAAGTTCGGGCGGGCCATTCATTGTCCAATCATGGTTTTTAGCTGATCTAAGCGTCGGATCATTTCAAATCTGAATACGGATGGTTTAAATGGTTTCTAAGGGCTGTTGGTGTATTTAAGCCTAGTTACTTCCCTCATGACCTACTTCTAATAGCCCAGCGTTGTGCAGGGACATACATTTATCTGCCTACCCATTCATGGGATCCCGTATCTGATCAGGATCGTCGGTGTGGGCCACCTTCCCAAGCCGTTGCACTCCCATTCCTTAAGGAGTCCATGGTTGGATTCTCATAGGAAATGGTGGATATTAAGTTGGTGATTTGACAGTTTAAGTTGTTAGTGTACCGTTATTCTACGACCAATGATTTGAAATCTACTTTAATGTGAGATGATCAGTATGGCTTACCCTTGTGGCTGATGTAGGGTCCTTCTTAGCTTTTAGGGTCTCTGATGGACGGCTTCAATGATGAGTGGAAACCCCATCCTGCATCCATTGAATTAAAGTTTTTTATTAATCAATTTTGAAATCCCAGCGGTACGGGTTTAAATGGTAACACTCGCGTACCAAAGGTGCGGAGTGTTATAAGCCATCTTATCAAGCAGGGCTTAGCATCATTCTTAGAAAGAAGATGCTTGAGCGCTATATGATCTGTGTAGATGATGATCTTAGATTCGATCAAGTAGGACCTAAATTTGTCTAAAGCGAATACTACAACTAAGAGTTCCTTCTCCATAGTTAAGTAATTCACTTGGGAAACATTTATAGTTCTACTTGCGTAGTGTATAACATAGGGCTTCTTCTCTTTTCTCTGGCCTAACACTGCCCCAAGAGCATAATCGGATGCATCACACATAATTTCAAAAGAAATGCTCTAGTCAGGTGACTGCATGATAGGTGCAGTGGTAATATGCCCTTGAGCTCAGAAAAAGCTTCCTGGCATTTCTCAGTCCAATCGTATGGTACATCCTTCTGAAGTAAATTGCGTAAAGGACGAGAGATGTGACTAAAATCCTTTATGGATCTCCTATAAAAACTGGCATGTCCTAAGAAAGATCACACATTTCGTATGTTCTTGGGTGGAAGTAAGTTAGAGAGAAGATCAATCTTAGCCTTATCTACCTCAATTCCTTTGGACGAGATGATATGTCCAAGGACAATCCCCTTATGAACCATGAAACGACACTTCTCCCAATTTAGTACCAATTTTTTTTCCTCACATCGCTTCAGCACACATTTAAGATTCCTCAAACAATCACTAAAAGATGGACCAAAGAAAGAGAAGTCATCCATGAAGACCTCTAAATATTGCCCCACCATGTCAGAAAAAATACTCATCATGCATCGCTGAAAAGTGGCGGGGGCATTACACAGTTCAAATGACATCCTTCGTTCAAATGACATCCTTCGATAAGCAAAGGTGCCAAAGGGACATGTGAATGTGGTCTTTTCATGATCTTCAGAGGCAATCTCTATCTGGTTGTAGCCTAAATACCTGTCAAGGAAACAGTAATAGGAATGACCAGCTAGTTTTTTTAAGATTTAATTAATAAACGACAAAGGAAAGTGATCCTTCCTTATGACGGTATTCAATTTCCTATAGTCAATGCATATTCTCCAACTAGTAGTAACTCTAGTTGGCACGAGTTCATTATCGGCATTGGCTACAGTGGTGATTCCGGACTTCTTAGAAACCACCTGAGTTGGACTCACCCATTGACTATCAGATATAGGGTATATGATACCCACATCTAATAGCTTATGAACCTCGGCCTTAACCACTTCCTTCATGTTTGGATTTAATGTGCGTTGTGGTTGTCAGGAGGTCTTTGCATTATCCTCTAGATAAATGCGTTGAGTACAAATTAAATGGTCAATTCCCTTAAGGTCCGCAATCAACCATCCAAGGGCTCCTTTGTGCTCAATGAGAGTAAAAATAAGCATACTCTCCTGTTCTCGCTCAAGGTGGGAAGAAATCACCACCGGGTATGTCCCATCTTAACCTAAATATACATATTTCAAATTAGAGGGCAAATGTTTTAGGTTAAGCTTCGGTGCCTTGAGGTTAGACGGTAGAGGCACTATATCCGTTTGGGGTAATTCTTCAAATTGTGGCATCCACGAGTTAACTTCAAGTACCAGCATAGTATTAAGCATGACACCCGTCTCCCTAATCATATCATCATCTAAATCATGGGAATGGGTTAAGCACGTCTCTAGAGGGTTGGAGGATAAGGTCATCAGAGTTCTATCTTCCATAAAAGAATTAATCAAGTTAACATCATCGGCATCGTCATCATTCTCTGCCTGTTTGCATATATTGAAAAAGATATTGAGCTCCAATGTCATGTTTCCAAAAGATAAATTAATGACTCCATTCTTACAGTCGATGATTGCATTTGATGTAGCAAGGAATGTACGACCAAGGATGATAGGAATTTGAGTGCTCATATCCACGATGGATTGAGTATCTAGGACGATAAAATCTACTGGATAGTAGATTTGTCAACCTGGACCAACACATCCTCAGTTATCCCTCTCGGCACACGAATTGAGTGATCGGCCAGTTGTAATGTGGTCCGGGTGGTTTTAATTCACCTACACCTAGTTGTTCGTAGACCAAGTATGGGATCAAACTTACACTTGCTCCTAAGTCAAGAAGTGCATGCTCAATCCGGTAATTCCCAATTACACAAGCAATGGTTGGGCTACCAGGATCTTTATACTTCTGTGGCACATCTTGCTTTAGGATGACACTCACTTTTTCTATTAAGAAGATTTTCTTTTGAATGTTTTGTCGTCTTTTGGTCGTACATAAATCTTTCAGAAATTTGGCATATGAAGCTATCTATTTTATGGCATCCAGTAGAGGAATGTTGACCTTCACTTGATTAAGCACCTCTAGAATATCCTGAGAGTTAGAGAGAGGTTTTGATGCTATCAACCATTGGGGAAATGGAGCAATCGGTTTACTTTGATGTTCCGGTTCTACCTCATGTGGAGCATTACTAGGTCTATCAGTCTCATCAGGTCCCTAAGCTTCTTAGCTCTTACCAGAATAGATTTGTTAATTATCTTCCCACTCCTGAGAGTGGTGATAGACTTTGCTTGTTCTATTGGATTTGAAGAGCTTGGTTCACTAACTCAGTATTGCGGTTTAAGATTGGGGATAGGTTGGGCTGAAAGCATCCCTTTCTCCATAACCGTAACGCATGAGTGTATATTTTGTATAGCCTATGTGAGTTCTTGTAAGGCTTGAAGAGTACTTTGTTGGATGAACTCTTGAAGATTTTGAACCAATTCTGCTTGAAGTTTCCTTTGATTTAAGAATTGATTAGGGATTCCTTAAGGTGTAACAAATTGTCCATTCCTCCAACTGAAATTCGGATAATTTCTCCAGCTGGAGTTGTATGTGTTCAAAGTGAGTCCTTTGAAAGGCCTTTGATAGTTGTTTATAGCATTTGATTGCTCATTCAACATTTCTTGAAATGAAGGTATTGTTAGGCAATTTTCAGTTGTATGAATGTTACAAGCACAAATACCACAGACTTCTTTATCCTTATCCTTCCTAAGTTCCATGGCCTCGAGTTTCTTTGTGAGACTGGTCACTTTAACATTGATATCATCTTCCTCTTTCAAAAGATATATTCCACCTCTCTCCTTTGATTGAGTAGGCTTAGACATGATGCTCATTCTCAGGGAGATATCCCATGATTATGCAGTTTCAACAAGTTTATCAAAGTAATACCACACTTCATCAACATCTTTGTTCAGGAATTTCCCATTGCACATTATCTCGAAAAATTAGCGCATGGAAGATGTCAGTCCTTTATGGAAGAAATTTGTTATGTGTCACGTTTCAAAATCGTGCTGTGGGCATGAACTGACAAGATCCTTAATCTGCTCTCAACATTGGAAGAATGTTTCATCTTCCCTTTGGGCAAAGTTCATGATCGACTTTCTGATGGTGTTCGTTTTATGATATGGGAAGAATTTCTTTATAAACTCCTTTGTCATATCATTTCATCTGTCAATAGATCATGGACGTAGTGAATGTAACCATGTCTTAGCCTTTTCTTTCAGGGAGAAAGGGAAGAGTTTTAGCCAGATTGTGTCCTCAAACACATTAAGAAAGTATAAAGTGGTTATAATCTCATCAAACTCTTTCAAGTATAACTATGGATTTTCATATTCAAGCCCAAGGAACTTTGGAAGGAGTTGGATCACTCCTGGCTTGATGTTTATGTTTCTTGTATTTACTGAAAAAACCATACAGGAAGGGGTGCTCACCCCCGCCAGTTGTAAATAGTCTCGTAAAGTATGAGGCGGGGGTGCTCGATGCACCTCATTCTCATCCTGAATTTCTACCACCCTAAGTTGGGGTGGATTTAGAGGTTGATTGGCCAGTTAATTTGCAGCCATAACTTCGGTTAACTCTATGGATCTCAAGTGGTATCTAATCATGTGATGGATAGATAACCCCTCAACCAATCCTCCTTCACTCAAGAGATATTGAGTGTTTTCATAGACCTACTTGGGCATTAAACACACTCAGCCCTCAATTTCATAATCTAACCTAAACCTAAAAAAAGAAAAAGAGAAATAAAAATCTAAAAATAGAAAGAGAGAGAATTAGAAAGAAGTTACCAAATTAGAAGTTTCTATGTTAGGATCCTGCAAGAGAAAAAGGAAAGTGAATTAGTTTCTAAAAAGAGAAATAGAAAGTTTCTAAAAATAGAAAGATGAGTTAGTTTCTAAAAACAAATTAGGAAAGTTTCTAAAAAACAACCTAGTTTCTAGAAAAAGAAAAACGAAAATTTCTAAAAATAGAGAATAAGTTAGTTTTTTTTTTAAAAAAAGGAAAGTAAACTAGTTCTAAAAAAGAAAAAGGAAAGGAAATTAGTTTCTAAAAACATATTAAGAAGTTTCTAAAAAAATTAGTTTCTAAAAACAGAAAAGGAAAGTTTCTAAACCACCTAGAAATAAAAAGCTAAGTTAATTTCTAAAATAATTCAAAAAAAAAAATCCTAACCTAAAAATCGAAAGTAGAAAAACACTAATCTTAAACTAATTCCAAAACTAGTTAATCTCAGAAAAATGCAACCATTAGTCCCCGGAAATGGCGTCAAAAACTTGTTCACAACCCCAAGTGTAGGGTCACGATGTAGTAATAATCTCTGTAAGATCGAGGTCGAATCCACGAGGACTGATCTTGTGCATTTCTGAAATTAATTAGAAGTAGAACTAGAAGATGTAAAACTAATTCTGAAGTGATTGAGAGAGTAATTGTGAATTAAGTAATTAAAACTAAGAATTTAAAGGTGGGAACTAGGGTACCAAGGATCCACTTGTAGTGATCAAGGAGCCCTCTTGCTTGATTTAAGTAACACAATTGGAATTGGAGTCTTATCCTATCCAATTGGAAAATATATCAATAAAACCAAATCCGAACTGCCATTGACCTAATTCTCCATGAAGGAGAACTATGATAATTAGTAGGGATTTCATCAACAATCCATGCCCAGGAGACAATGACAAACAACAGGATTTACCAATCTCATAATCTCAAAGCAGGAGAATTGTGAATATTAGGAAGGATTCTATCACCTTACCATGCCCAAGGGACGATGGTGAACAACAGGACTTACTAATTTCACAATCTTAAATTAGGAAAAGAATATACTCAAAGCTATTGCAGATCTACTGTAATTTGAGTCACAATAAAACATTAAAAACTGAAAGTATTCCTTAAATATCACATTAGAATCCATGTAGTTTAACACAAACATGAATCAAAGTAATAAAAACATCCCATCATGCTACAAGCTTCACCTCTTGGCCTTATCTAAGAGGTTTAGCCAACTATGGACATGATTGAATCTAAAACCCTAGAAGAAAGCATAAAAACAACTAAGGAAAAAGAAGAAAACCTCTTGGCAACGGCTTGTCCACCCTTTTACTCCACTCCTTAAACCCTAGAAGATGTCTAAGAACATCCTAGGGAGTCCAATTTATAGTTGTGGAACTCCAACTTTTGCGCCTAGTTGGAAAACTCTAGAAACTACCTCAAATTTACCCAGTTTGCTAAAATAGACTTCATTCTATGTAGTTTTTCAAAATAGACTTCACTCTGCGCAATTTCACAGAATGACCCAGAGTTTCAAAATATACTTTTTCAGGACAATTTCAAGATTTGTTTTCTTCACTTCAAATCTTTGATTCTCTTCATTCCTCACTTAGTTTTCTTGGATCTTTGACATGTGAATTCTTCAATCTTGGTCTCCTAAGATTCATCCTTTGCCTTAGTGATTCTCAAGCATCAAATCCATGCTTTAGCACCCTTTTTAATCCAAGCTCTTAAATTCACCTTACAATACAAACATAAGTAAAATAAAACATTAAACATTATCATGTTCATAAAACCAAGATATAAATGGGGGAAAATATGCAATATTTGACCCTCAACATATGGACGAGCAGAAGAGTGTACACTGTAACCCACTTTTTCTTCACCTACAAGGTCTGACCCATCATGAGAGGACATTTTCTCTTATCTTCCCTAATGACGCTGCCAGAAGTTAAATAGACGACATTGATCTTATACGTGTTTGGCCTTCATGGACTTTTGGCAACTTAGGGCTTTTTGAGTCGTTGGCTCTCTTCGCTGGCTGCATGGGTTTAAGTATGGATTACCTTTACAGACTTTTTAGGGCCATTGGCTTTTCACTGTTGCCGGCATGAATGTTTGGCGAGTTACTGATATAATAGATCTTATGCGTGGTTAGCCTACTTAGGCACTCTCCGCTGCCGTAATTGATGAATCGACATCGCTGATAATATAGGGCTTACGCATGATTGGCCTACTTGGGCGCTCTCTGCTACCATAAATGATAATGATAGGATTTGTAATTAGAGGAATATATCAGCTTAGCGATAATATCAATTGATCGACGATATTAGGCAATAACATCAATTGCTGCTCCAGAGAACTTTCTTCAAATAAAGATTGTATGCTTGTGAATTGTCTTTATATTCAGAATATATAGACTATATGGAGAAGAATACATAGCTTGTCGCCTGTTGAGGCTTTTCATCATTTTACTTGTCTCGCCTCCTTTTAATTAAGATAGATTTCTTTGATGATCTTCGTAATCAAAACCATACTGATCTTCAAGGATAGTATTTTTTAATGAAGCGGGCATTGACGGGTATTTCAATACCTTGTCCATTTTGATCTACGACTTGATTGGCCCCATTCAAGTATACTTCAGTTATAACACATGGCCCATCCCATTTAGGATCAAACTTGCCCCCTATTCTGTGAGTGACCACAATGGGTCTTTTCAATATTAATATTGTATCACCTTTCTTGAAGGAGCGATGCTTGACTTTTTTATTGAAAGCAACGGATATTCACGCCTGATACAGTTCCAATCATGTTGCACCATTAATCATTTTTCATCAAGTGTATCCAACTCCATCAGCCTTATCTTGGCATTTTCATCATTTGTGATTGATTCATGCACTGCTAACCTGAGTGACATGACCTGTGTTTCAATAGGGATGACATCCTCAACACCATAGACTAATGAATACGGCGTGGCTTTAGTCATTGTCCGATGAGTTTTTCGATAAGTTCACAAGGCTTCTTGCAATTTTTTATCCCAGTCACGTTTATTCCTCATGACAGTCTTCTTTAATATCTTGACTATCAACTTATTGAAGGCTTCTGCTGATCGATTTTCCTGGGGATAATAAGGCGTCGAGAATCAATGTTGGATACTGAATTTCTGACATAATTTCTCCATACTCATATTTTTAAAAGGAGTGCAATTATCAGTAATGATCTTCTTTGGAATTCCGTGGCGATATATGATCGCATGGTGAATTAAATTGATGACATCTTTTTCTTTAACGCTGTGTAATGTGATTTCTTCAATCCATTTGGAAAAATAATATGTTTCTACCAAAATATATTATCATCCTTTGGATGAAGGAGGATTGATAAGACCAATGGCATCTAATCCCCAGGTTGTGAAGGGCCAAGAAGCTAGATCTTCAGGAGGCGCATGTATAACATCGACATGCACTTGGCATTCATGACATCGTTTTGCATAACCTATCGTGTCTTTGAACATGGAAGGCCAGTAGTATCGCATACAATGTATGCAATGAAATAGATTTTGACCAGCTTGATGAGCCTCACATTCACCTGAATGGGCTTCTCGTAATACACAGCTTGCTTCTTTTGTATCCAAGCATCGTAACAGCATTTCATTATAAGACCCCATGTACAATACTTCATTGTGTATAACAAACCTTTTTGACCTTTGCTTGATTTGTAACTTTTACGATGAGTCTTCTAGAAGGATGTTGTATTTGAGATAATCCATAAAGGGTTGATGCCAATCATCTACAGTAATCTCTAAACATGACACTGGCAGTGCTTCAAGGTTCGCATTTAAAAGTTCTGGTGATGGCAAAAATCTTCGTTCTTCAATTGTTACATGGCGAGGACTCCGGTCAGGCCAAGATAAAGTTGCAACTATACTAGCTAAAGCATATGCCTTTGCATTCTTGTATCGCAGTACATGCTTGATTTCTACATTATAAAACCCTCCAATAACTATTGTGCCTGTCAATAATAAGGCAACAACTCTTGCTTTCTTATTTTAAACTTTGTCATCAACTGATTTATCACCAGTTTAGAATCCCTAAATATCTACGGGGCTTTTATCCTCATCTCTTGCACTATTTCTATTCCTATGATTAGAGCATTATACTCTACCTCATTATTGGTACATGCGGTGCCTAGTGTAAAGGAATATGGCAACAAATCGTCTTGAGGGCTAATAAATATTATCCCAGCACCTGCTCATAACATCTAAGAAGCACCATCAAAATACATTTGCCATGAACTAGGTGTTCATAACCCCAAGTGTAAGGTCGCGATGCAGTAATAATCTCAGTGAGACTGAGGTCGAATCCATAGGGACTAAACTTGTGTGTCTTCTGAAAGTAACTAGAACTAGAACTAGAAGAAGATCAAAACCTAAATCTGGAATATTTGAGAGAGTAATTGTGATTAAAGTAATTAAAACTAGTGAATTTAAAGGTAAGAACTAGGGTTTCCAAGGATCCACTTGTAGGTTCTCGGGATGTTACCTTGCATGATTCAAGGACATAACTGGAATCAGAGTCCTATCTTATCGAATTGGTAAGAAAAGATTTGTCAGATCTCTGAACTTTTCATGGATCTAATTATCATTGGATGAGAGTTGTGAGGATTTCAAAGTGATTCCACCACCTAACCATGCCCAGGAGACAAGGCAAACAACAGGATTTACCAATCCCACAACTAATCATAAGAGAATTGGAAAAATTAGGAAGGATTTCGTCACCCCACCATGCCCAAGGGAGAGTTCAACAAAAAATTAATCAAAATAAAACAAACATCCCAATCACGCTACAAGCTTCACCTTTAGCCCTAACTAAGAGGTTTAGCCAACCATAAACATGATTGAACTAAAGACCTTTAAACAAAACAAAAGGACCAACTAAAGAGGAAGAAGAAGAACTCCTGGACAGCGGCCCCACCCTTTTGCTCCACTCCTAAAACCCCAGAAGATGCCTAGGAATGCCATAGAGAATCTTATTTATAGTTTTACAACTCCAAGCTTCACACCGAGTTGGAAATTTCTCGAAATCGCCTCAAATTTATGCAGTCCATGCAAAATCTGCGTAACCCTCGACTAGTCGTGGACCATCCATGACTGGTCGAGGGCCACCTTTAACTGGTGGTGGACCACCCGCGACTGGTCAAAGTTCGTACGAATTTAGAATCTGATGTTGCTGGAGTTCAAGTCGAAGTTTCCTCGACTAGTCGAGCAGGAGCCATGACTAGTCCTTTAGGAGCTAGCACTAGTCGAGTAGGAGCTAGAACTAGTCTTACGAAAGCCAGGACTAGTCAAGTAGTAGCCAGGACTAATTGAGGATCATAGAAATTTACTTCAAAACTTAAATTCTCTTCATGCTTGACTTGGTTTTCTTGGATCTTTATCATGTGAATTCTTCATCCTTAGTCTTTTAAGATCCATCCTTGGCTTTGGTGATTCTTGAGTGTTTAATCCATGCTTTTAGCATCCTTTTCAATCCAAGCTCTTAAATTCACCTTGCAATACAAACATGATTAAAACATGACATAAAGCATTATTATGTTCATAAAACCAAGTAATAAATGGGGTCCAATATGCAATATTTGAACCTTAACACAATCCCCAACCAGCATTTTGCTAGTCCTGAGCAAATTATGCGAAAAACATTTCAAGAACCACAGGACAATCTCTATAAACTCAAGTGGTGTTTTTTTAAATGATCCAATTAAATTTTTTTAAACAATCCAGTTAGTAGAATTCTAAGATACATCAATGTTGAGCATTATTTTCTCTTAAACTGTAGCACTTGGTAAATTTCTTAGTTAAGTTCAAAGTATTAATCCTCCAGTTAGAACAATTCTGAACATTGAGTTCCATGAGTGTATAGTGAAGCCTAGACTTATCACAATCAAAGGTCCAATTCTCCATTTCCATGATAACATTGATAATCAAAAGAGTAATTAGGATAACCAAAACCTAAACCAAAACTTGCCTTATAGTTCAGCCTTATTATTCTTCCAGCTTTTGATTTTTCCATCGATGGCTTTCACATTATGTCAACCTTTTTAAAGATCCTTAATAGGTAGCCGTTTTCGATGACAACTATTTTTTATCTGTGTATTTTTTTCTTTCTTTTCAATTCTTCTCATTAAACATGATGGACAAATTCTCCAGGTTAGTTCCTTCCATGCTTAATAATCACCAAGTTAACAATTCAATGTTGACTGAAGCTTTAATGTGAAAGCTAGATGTCACATGTGAAATCATGACTCAATCAATGTTTTAAACTTCTAATCATGGATTAATATTTCGAACTTAACTATGAAGTCCAACAAGTAACTAAATCCATAAGTCATAAATCACCAACATTAAGCATCTTATACTTCTAAATCATGGATGAACTTCAAAATCACTCGAATTTATAAAATTTTCAGAAAAATTTTCACAATTTTTGCTCAAAGACTAAGAAAATACTAATTATCTTGCCTAATCCACACCCCCAACCTAAAATGTACATTGTCATCAATGTAAAAGATATAAGCATGCAATGCCCATGAGACAACGAAAGTAAAGGAGAAGTGATGGAAAGGTATTACCTGAAGATGGAATTTTGAGGTGTTTCCAATGATCTCAGTGCAAAAAATGTGTTAGCACAAAAGACTCAAACCGATGGTAAGCAAACTATCCTAAAACATCTGAAAGCAAACTATCCTAAATTCCATGAAAGCAATAAACTAATCCTAAACTAGGAAAGCAGGGGAAAAGCTACTCAGTCATGCCACAAGGTTCCTCTTCCGGCCAATATCTTGATAAATTTCTCAGTAGGTTTCTCAACTAGATCATCCAAAAGCCCTTTTTACAATAGGCTTGGATGCCCTAGAGCATGAATGTTCAGAGAAATTTATGTACCTCAGCATAAGGTTTCCTTTTACTCTCCTGAGGTGTCCAAAGTATTTATGATTCACCTGTGACAGAGAAAGTTTTAGAGTTAGTACCCCATGGTGAATCAGAGACTACAAGTAGATAAAATTCAGAAAAATTCTCAGCAGATGATGTAGCCTCAACATATTTCAAAGTTTCAAATTTCGGTTCAATTTATAACTCCTCCTCCTTTAATGGTAAACATTCAGGGTCTAGGGAAGGAGGGGCTTCAAAATAAGGGTTCTCTCTGTCCGTGACAACCACCAAGGCATTATCTTACGAGGCATCCACAATTTCTTTTATCATATGATCGTTTGAATCTATAAAGTATGCCAAGCAATCATCCAAAGAGTTGAGGAATTCAGCTGAGAGTGACTCATTTTCCACACTGAAGTTTGTGATGATCTGCCCAAGGATTTCATCACCTCTGAAAGTAGATGGACACATGCTCACTTGCTCTTGCCCTACACAGACAGATTGAAAATCAACAGGCGAAGAATTGATGTGAAGACTCTGTTCATTGGTACTACTCAATAAAGGCATTGTATCATCAAGGATTAACAACTCAGATGGTGGCCTTAACTGGATAGTTTCAAATTCCAAAGTCATATCGAGCAACTTGTCCATCTCCCAAATCATATCATTATTCAATTCAGGGGAGTGGTCTAAACATGTCTCATAAGAGTTAGAAGGGTCGGTTGAAAGGGGCTCATCTTCCTTAAGGCATAAAAAGAGAGAGAGAAAACAACAAGAGTTCATTACGTGTAGATGACCATTATGTGCAGATGATCATTGTGCGCAGACGGCCATTGTGCGCAGATGATCATTGTGCGCAGGTGATGTTATGCGCCAAAAGGAATCCGCATAGTGGAGTTCGCACAAAGGAATCCGCACAGTGGAGTTTGCACAAAGAAATTTGCACAGTGGAATCTGCACAAAGGAATCTGCATAGTGGAATCTGCACAAAGAAATATGCAGATTGGAATCCACACATTGAAGTTCGCACAACAGAATTGGCGCACAAGGGATACCGCACAATGACTACGTGGCATGTTCACACGTGTGAGAGGGCTATAAATACCCCATGACCCCTCAATAGGGGATCATTAGCATCCAATCAAGGAAGAGGAAAAGATTTCAAAAGGAGAGAGAGGTAGAGTCCGCACGCATTATGCGAAACAGGTGTTGTGCGGTGCACAACGCTGTTGGCGCACAACAAGAGGGAGTGCACAACACTATCGAACGCACAACAGGTTGGGTGCACAACAAGCTGAGCACACAACAGCTTGGCACACAACAATGCTTAGCGCACAGTAGTGTTTAGCATGCAATAGTCTCTAGCATACAGTGCTTCCACCACATAGTGTCTTAGTGCATGATGCCCTTATGCATAATGCCACCAAATATTTATTTTATATTACAAGTCATTAACATTCTACTTTGGATTCAAAGGAGAAAAAAAGTATGTAAAGGAACTTGGATTGAAATAATGATATGATTATCTTCTTCATCTTCTTTTGTCTATCAATAAGTGAATGAAATCCCCAAATCAAATGCATTTGTTTCTTATTCGAAACAAAATGGCGACTCCACTGGGGACTTCTCATATTCACTTAATATTAACTTAAGAACTGTACAGAAGACAATCACAACTATTTGGCGCCTATAAGGCGCCAAAATGGCGACTCTTAATGGGAACATCCTGCCTTTCATCTCCAAAATAGAATATGACTTAATTTAAGTACTAACTTTTATCCTTTTGTAATGTGGAGGATTCAGGAGAAAGGATATTACAACCAACCAATCGATGGCAATCGTTCAGAGGAATACAATTTTCTACTTCACTGCGACAGGGTTCGTCATGGAGTATGCTAATAAACAAACTGGATGCTACAAAGAGAAAGCGGTGTCAAGCAAGCATATAGAGTCACGAGCAGCTGCCATAGTCATAACTGTTTCTCCAATAGCACAGGGAGAAAGAGATGATTGGATCGTCATCACTCGCAAAAGGACAAGGACCCGGAACATCAGTGCGCCCTGAACGAGTTCACCACTGAGAAGAGCTAGGGGACCGATAATGCGAAATACAGCCAGGAAACATCCTGGACTTGCTCTTCTGGCAATCTACCACACACAAGCGATGATTCCTTTAGCAGCACAAGATTTCCCTACTTTGCCTGTTAAGAGCTCCTAGTGGCAAGAGAGCAGAAAGGAAAGGCTTTACCGATAAGCCCACCGAATCCACATCACCAATATCTATATCTCCCAAATCAGCCGGCTACTCCAAAAATACACAAAGATCATGTGAGTTTCCTCTTTTGACAACTGCTATAATGTCAATGCACTCCCATTCGGCCTTGACTACTGCCTCGTCAGGGAATGGAGAGGCTACCTTTCACATGGCCAGAATGAACCGAGGGTCTTCCCCAACTACAGAGGATCACACACTGAGATGGCAGAAGCACAAAAAGCATTAATGGAGGAATGTAGGAACCTTTAGGAAGCCTTGGGAACTCTTGCACATAATGCGGCATGAATGGTGGCACCCTAATGACTGATAACATAAACGAACGAGAACAGCACCCTGAAGGGTCACTGTCACCGCGGACCAGGTCACATGGGTTTGCCCCTATGATGAGAGCATTAACACAAGAAGATGTATGATAGGTTGTCGAAGAAGCAATCAGATCAGAAAAAAGAACACGAGAATATAGGAAGATTCAGATATCGGACGTCATACCTAAAAGAAGTTGAAGATATTCCATTCCTAAATAACTTCAAGCATCTGGATTTTCAAAAGTTCAATGAGGATGGGTCGCTAGAGGAACATCTGATGCATTTTATTACTAGCATGGGGAATTTTTTTATAGTGCTGTGGTATTGTCTCTAGTTGTTCGGGTCTTCCTTGACAAATAAAGCATTCAAATGGTATTCCAGCCTAGCACCTGGGTCGATAAGGACGTGGGAACAAATGCAAGATGCATTCATGTCAAATTTCTTCTCATCAGAACAAGATGTCAGTATCATAGAATTAGCCTCAATAAGACAGAGAGAGGGAGAGCCAGTAGAAAAATTTATAGACAGATAGAAAACCATGGGGGCTTCTTGCTGGCAATTGCCAGAAGAGAAAGAGAAGGTGAAGATGTGCCTAAACTCCATGGAAATAGGGGTGGCATTCGGCGACATGGCCACGAAAGCTCATGCCTTAGAACTGATGACTCGAAAAATGTCGGCGTTCAATTATGAGCTGGTACGAAGACGACCTCAGAAGTTGTACGCGAACATGGTTGAACATGAAAAGAGAAGCCATAATGCAAGAGAATACAGAAACCAGGATACGAGAGAAGCAAGGGGTAAAAGGATAAAAAGGAAAGAAGAGCAAAAACCCCCAGGGAAAGGTTTTATGACAAAAAACCCTAATCGTTGAACTCTCATGAGGGTTTTACGTTCAAAAAGGAGGATGTACTGCCTATGATGAATCAATTATTGAAAGTAGGGATAATTGAGCTACCCATGTCGAAGCGACCCAAAGAAGCATCCGAGATAAAAGAAAGAGATTTCTGTCATTTTCACCACATAATAAGACACCCGACAGAAATTTGTTATACATTGAAGTGTATCATATAAAGAATGATAAACAGGGGGGAAATAATAGTCAGAAGAGAGAAAGAAAGAGATAGAAGAGCAACAACAAATGTGATTACCATTTGAGAAAACTATCAAGGAAGAACAAGGGAAGATAACTAGGAAATAAGAGAGAAAGTTGTAGTGACTACTCTACGATCAGGGAAGAAGATGGCCAGCCCACCGAATCTGAAAAGCAAAAAGTCAAAAATAGGAACAGTTAAGAATCATGCCAGCATAGCGATAGCTATAAGTGCTTGTTTTCTAGCTCCTATGATTGTCAAATTTCGTAGTGCCAAAACCTCTTGGAATCTGTGTCTTGTGTAGCTCATCTACATATTCAAGACTGTGCATCTCATGTACAAGAATAAAGATCTTTACCTCAAGAACTTCAAATGCAAGATCAAGAGATATACATGCTCAAGTATAATACCACGGGATAGTTCACTCCTTCAAGCTTCAAAGTTCAAGGTTTCAAAGCTTCATCTAAGGTAAGACAATAGTTTTTACTTTATTACTCAAAGCTCAAGGTGAAGTACAACTCAAGTACCTCAAGGTCAAACTTCAATGTATTTCAAATTCAAGCTTCAAAATGTCTCAAGTTCAAGCTTCATCATATGTCAAGATCTCAAGCTTCGTGAACTTTAAAGAACAACTATCAATTGAAGAAAAAGAAGATTCAATGTTCATATATCGCTTCTAATGTATGAATGACCCTAAATTGAGCATAGGATAGGTCATTTTGAATACATAATTTAATTGAGTCACTTTATAAGTGCATAGTCTATTTTTTGATAAGTGCATAGTCTGTTTTTCGACTAGTCTTAGACTATGTTCGACTGGTCCTAGTACTGGCTCGACCAGTCTAAGAAATTCCTCGACCAGTCCTAAGTATGTTACTGATTTTTAGGATTTTTTGTTATTTTCTCAACCAATCCTAGAGACTGCTCGACCGGTCGAGTAAACAGTGCTTGACCAGTCCAGTAGGCTCGACTCAAAGTCCAGCAACTAAAATGAGTCCCACACGACCAGTCATGGAGGCCACTCAACCAATCGAGCAAGTCCTTTGACTAGTCGTGGAACGGCCTGATCTTATCGCGCCCAAATTTTTAAAAGTTTGTTGGTCCTTCAACTAGTCGAGTTGTCCTCTAGGCTAGTTGAAGGAACTATTTCTGTACTTATAAACAGAGCATGATTTTCAGAGTTTGATATCCAATTCAAGCAAAATTAAGACACCACTATGAGAGATAAGTTAGTGATATTCTTAAGCTATTTAGTGCTCATTCTATATTCTTTTTAATTAGCTTTTCGCATTGATTTTGTATTCTACATTCCAATCTTATTTGAAAAAGGAATTGAAGTTTTCCCATTTATTGGAATCAAAATCAAATCAAGTTAGCCCAAGATGATTTAATCTAAAATCCATTTAGAACTTAGAACCATTTCATAATTGAGTTTGAAAATTGAACATCTATGTTGAACTTCTACTCTGAATTGGTTCTACCGGGTTGCAACAAAGGAGAATATCTAGATAAGTATTTTATAGTTTTGTAAATATATTCTTTTGGTTTCATTGAGAATGTGCGAGAAAAATCCCTTTCTTTTGGTTTGTCTAAGGTAATCTAGAAAACTTAGAGTGCGGGGTTTTTGAATTGTGTAAGCCCACTTGAAAGACACAATTGTGAGGGTTTTAGGTGAACCTTGAAAAACCTATTTCATAGTGAACGCTATTATCCACTGTGTGAGGATATTAGGAGTGGAGTAGTTGTGTGGCTGTTTTCTAAACAGTTGGTGTACACACAAGCGAACCACTATAACTTCTGGACTTGTGGTGATTATTTGATTGTGGCATTGTTTGGATGTTGTAATATCCCTTTATGCATTTATGGAGAATGTTGTAATTCTTTTTATGCAAGTTTGGGAATGTTGTAATAGCTTAATTATTTTCCTTGCTATTCTTTTGTTTATTCCTCTGTATCAGTTTGAGATTTTGATACACGGACCGTTCTAGGAATCAGGTTGTCCTACCATAAGCCATTGGTTTTTGGTGTAAGGTTGTCCTTAGAATAATATATGTATCAACCTCTTAATACTTGTACATTCGAGGTTGTTTTACATTTCTGCATTGTGGGATTGATTAGTGCTATCTTTATTTATATTTATTTTTTCACATTTAATTTTTAATTTGGCATTTTCCTATTCACCCCCCCCCCCCCCCCCCCTTCTAGGACTCTTAGCTCGGCCTTTTCAATAGCAGCGAGAAAGAAAAGAGCAAAGAGACAAAGAAAGTGGCTTATGATATTATAAGCCATTTGAAAGACATTCCGGCTCGGTTGAGTGTCCACGATGCTTTGAAATTGTCAAAAGGCTCCCAACAGAGCTTGATTAAAGCCTTATCTAATGAAGACATAAGGAAAGTGCTGATAACCGAGATGGAGAGTGAGGGGCGAGAAGATTGCATGTCAATTATTTCCTTCTCCGATGATGACCTAGTTTTTGACAGGGAACATAACAAGCCATTAATGATAGAGGGTCACGTTGGCAGAAAACAAGTGAAGCGAATAATGCTCGATAACGGGTCTATTGTAAATCTATTATGGTTGATGATGCTGAATAAATTAGGTTATCGACGCTCAAACTTACACCCTAGTGGAATGATGATATAGGGTTTTAATCAAGATGAACAGTGTGCACTCGGCAAGATCACCATAACATTGGAAGTAGGAGAATTAACTACGAATGTTGTTTGCCAGATTATAAATGTAGTGACAACATATTATCACCTCTTGGGGAGACCATGGATACATCAGTATGGCGTTATACCTTCTACGTTACATTAGTGCTTTAAATACTGCAAAGATAGGGTGTAGCACAAAGTACTAGCTAATGCGAGACCGTATACAGAAGCTGAAGCTTTTCTCGCAGATGCGAGTTATTATGATGCATTCGCCAGCAAGGAAGAAAAGAAGAATGATGAGAATAAGGTCCTAGAAAATGTTTGCATGGAAATAGTAGAAGAAAAAGAAACGAAGTCACTTATAACAGAAAAGGTGAAAAAGAAGTTCTATCTTGTCCCAAAGCATCTGCGACAACCAGGACAACCACCATTAACATTACTGTCGCCAGAACAATTGGAAATTCTATAGTCAAATTACATAGTACCGCTCCCGTATGCTAAAAGGACTAAACCGTTTCCTCTCATCCTGAAAAGATTTCATGTTAAACCCAGCGCAAGATATCCAGAGCCGATTGAATTCTATGCTCCCTCAAAAGTGAAGATGGAGGATGCAGTCGACAGTGGTGTGGGAAATGAAAGATTAACACCCAAAGAGCTAGAAAGATATAGCCTAGTGAGTTGGAAAATCATGAAGAAAATGGGCATTGATCACGAAGAACCCATTGGCTTAAATAATGGAAGGGGGATTCAGATTCCGATCGGGGTGAATCAGAAGAAGTGAGAAAAATTCTGAGGACTGGGGGCAGAGGCTTCAGTGAACATGGTAACAGCTGACCAGATAGAAGAAACAAACCTTATAATAATCAGCAAGCCTAAGACAGCTCCAAAGCAGATGGAGGACGGGGGGTAGCCGACAATTGACAATTTGAGGGAGATAAATTTGGGAATAGAAGAAGAACCACGGAATACGTTCTTAAGTGCTAGTTTATCAGAAGAAGAAGCTAATCGGTATGTCCGTATTCTGAAAGAAAATAAAGACATCTTTTCTTGGACATACGTAGAAATGTCAGGTCTAGAGCCGACAGTAGGGATGCATCGGTTAAATATCTCTACAGATAAAAGACCCACCAAGCAAACACAGAGGCGGTTTCACCTGGATCTGGTCCCCAACATAGAAGAAGAAATAAGTAAACTAATGAAGGTCGGATTCATCAGAGAAGTCAAATATCCCAAATGGATATCGAATATAGTCCCAGTAAAGAAGAAAAATGGGCAGATCGAGGTTTCTATCGACTTCAGAGATTTAAACAAAACATGCCCAAAAGATGACTTTCCATTACCGTTCACTAAAATGCTGGTGGATAGTACCACACAATATGCTATCATGTCACTCATGGATGGCTACGCCGGTTACAATCAAATAAGGATGGCACCTGAAGACGAGGAAGCAACGACTTTTAGAACTCCCATGGGAATATATTGTTACAAAGTTATGTTGTTCAGTCTCAAGAATGTGGGTGCGACGTAACAAGGGGCAATGCAAAATATATTTCAAGACATGATGCACAAGCATGTTGATTGTTATGTGGATGATCTGGTGGTCAAGTCAAACCATCATGAGGAACACCGCGAGCATTTGGTTTCAGTCTTCCGCCAAATCAGAAAGAAATAATTAAAGATAAAACCAGCCAAATGTGCATTCAGAGTATCGTCAGGAAAATTCCTTGGTTTCGTGGTGAGACACAGAGGCATCAAGATAGATCTAGAAAAAATTAGAGCTATTCAATATATGCCACCCCCGAAAATGTTAAAAAAGCTGAAAAGCTTACAAGGCAAGTTAACATATATCCACTGCTTTACCTCAAACCTGGCAGGAAGATGTCAGCCATTTTCTCATCTGATGAAGAAAGTGACAGAATTCATATGGGACAAATCCCGTTAAAATGCCTTTAATTCGATAAAAGAACTGTTAAAATAACCTCTAGTATTAACAGCCCCAGTGAAAGGAAGACCTCTCATCTTGTATATATCAGCAGCCGAGAATTCATTAAGAGCCTTATTGGCACAAGTGAACAAAAATGGGAAGGAAGTGGCACTCTATTATTTAAGTCAAACTTTGATAGGTGCAGAATACAATTATACACCGATTAAAAAAATATGCTTGGCCTTGGAATTTGCAGTCCAAAAATTAACACATTATTGTCTATCCCATGACATAACCTTAATATCTCGAGCGGACCCCATCAAGTTATTAATGACAAGGCCGATGTTGTCAGGAAGGCTAGCAAAGTGGATGTTACTGTTGTCAGAATACGCAATTACATATGAACCGGCGAGAGCAGTGAAAGGGCAGGCGGTGGCAGATTTTCTGGCAGCCCATCCTGTGATGGACTACGAAGCCATCTTCGATGAGTTTCCTGACGAACAGGTCATGATGACAGAATTGCCAAACATGTGGCAGCTGTTCTTTGATGGAGCGACCCGAGCGACAGGAGCAGGTGCCGGGGTGATATTCATCACCCCTCAAGGCAATTTGTTGCCTTACTCTTTCATGTTGGGTACCGCATGTACAAATAACTAAGCCGAATATAATGTGACCTTATCATTGGGATGGAAATAGCCATCAAGCTGAAGATAAAAGTGCTATGAATTTATGGGGATTCTAAGTTGCTCATAAATCATTTGAGGACTGATTTTGAAACAAGGAAATAAGAACTTCTGTCATACTGTTGAAGGGCGCAACATTTATTAAAACAATTCTTAAATGTTGAAATCAAGCATATACCACGGTACGAGAACACGAGGGCTGATGCTTTGGCCAGTTTAGCAGCAACTCTATCTTACCTAGATCGAAGCCCCCTACAGGTGACAATCGAAGAAAGGAGATTCTTGCCCTCAGCAGAAATAATCATTGAAACAATGGAAGCACTCCCTATATCATGTTTGGAAGTGACAATAGATGATTGGCGTCAGCCTTTCATTGATTATCTCAAGTACGATATCCTCCCAGAAGATCCAGAGGTGAAGTTGCAGGTTAAACAGAGAGTGAAAAGATTTATTATGTGTAATGAGGGATTATATAGAAGGTCCTATAATGAAATACTACTGTGATGTCTAACTGAAGAGGAGGCAGGTCAAGTGCTGCAAGAGGCACATTCTGGGGAATGTGGGGCGCATCAGGCAGGGAGGAATTTGTTCCACCGAGTACACCGGATGGGATATTACTGGCCGACAATGTTTAAAGATGCAATAGACTACGTGAAGTGATGCTATGAGTGTCAAATCCATGGGGACATTATACATGTACCCCTTGAAGACCTTCATTAGTCAACTACTTCCTAGTCTTTTGCCTCATGGGGACTCGATGTCATCGGCCCCATAAATCCATCGTCACCCAAAGGGAAACAATATATACTAGCAGCAACGGACTATTTCTCCAAATGGACAGAAGCGATTGCACTACGAAGTGTTAAAGAGAAAGATGTTGTTAATTTCATTTAGGACGCAATAATATATCACCATGGCATCCCAAAGAAAATCATCACAGACAACGCCACTCCTTTCAAGAACAGGGGCATGGAGAAGTTATGTCTTAAGTTCAAAATTCATCAGTCATTCTCAACACCCTATTATCCACCAGCCAATGGACTGGCAAAAGTGTTCAATAAAATGATTGTGAAAATACTGAAGAAAATAGCAAATGGGAATAAGCGTGACTAGGATGGAAAACTGCAGGAAGCTCTATGGGCCTATCGGACAACTCATCGTACAGTGACACAAGCTACTCCGTACTCGTTAGTTTATGGTGTAGATGTTGTCATGCCAATCAAAATACAAGTTGCTTCACTAAGGGTAGCAATGCATCAATCAATTATAAATGATGATAATGCAAGAATACGGCTGACAGAGTTGGATCTGCTTGATGAAAAAAGACTGGCAGCTTAGTAGCGCTTGCAGTTATATCAAGCTAGTATTTCTGCCGACTTTGATAAAAAGGTTAAACACCGATCTTTTAAGAAAGGGGATCTAGTTTTGATGTTGAAAAGGCCAATAGTAGTCACTCGAAGAACAGGGGGCAAGTTCGACCCTAAGTGGGATGAACCGTATATCATAACTGAAGTCTACTCCAATGGAGCAATACAGTGTAATAGATCAAGACGGATGAGGCATCAATATACTGGTCAATGCTCACTTCATTAAGAAATATCATCCCTAACAGAGGGAGAGATTTTGATCTAGAAGATTATCAGGATAATACTTCTACATCAAAAGGGGGTAATCACAGATGAAATGGTGAAATGGCCTTTAAAGGCGGAGCCTTGTATTCTTTCTTCATGAATGATGAATATAGGGTGAATTTTCAAACATATCACTATCGTCGAAGTCCCAGCCATCGTTGTCATTATTGGTTGTTCACTATCAATGAAATCCCCACCATTGTTGTCACTACTGGTTACTTATCAAAATTGATTATTATCACCAAGCTGGCTGGATATAAAGAGTAGATATCATCAGATTATCATGGGCAACAGCAAGCAACAGTGATATATCAATTATTGATTCACCGTCTAAGGCAGCCTAGCCAAGCCTTATACGGCCAACTATGCGTAAGACCTGTATATTATCCGGGACAGCAGTGTGGAGCCAGCAGCCCTAGAAAGCCCATACAGGCCACATCACATGCATACTCATGCGGGCAGCGGACAAAGCTAGTGATAAAAAGCCTCAAAGGCCAGAAGTCCTCAATAGCTAATCACACATGAGACCAATGCCTTTTATAAGCTCTTCGATAGCTTCATAGACGAGGATGAAAATACCCTCCTATGATTGGGTCCGAACTTATAAATGAAGGAAAATGGGGAATAGAATTAGACCCCCCAAGTCCTTAGCTCGATTTCAATATTAACTCATGAGGACAGGGTCTCAATAAAAATAGCCCCTTATTGATGGACTGGCAGCCCTGGACTTGGTACTGAAGGTAGCCTTGTGCGCCCCGTGAACTCTAGAGAGTTACCATGGCCAACCATGTGCATAAATCTTATTGAGTTCAAGGTTTCAACAGCTTCATTGGGCCCCTCTGATGGACCGCGGTTTGTGACCTCCCTAGCCACGATAAGTCCAGAGAACTCATGGGAGTTAGAGAGACCATTCACATAAGACCCGACTCCAACTACTTATGAGTCTAAAAAATTGTGATTGCTCCACTATTCAAGAGCTTAAACTGTGTGCAAAGCTAACTAAACTAACTTTGAAATGAAATAGTTCCACCCATTGAAATAAAATATCACATAGGATCACCGTACAATGCATAAACATAAATAGCGGAAATAATGGAGCATGAATATGAAAGTATTGCATCAACATGTATTCCAAATATGAAAGTATTGCATCAACATGTATCCCAAAATCAATGATTGTATTATCAAGAATGCATTTTCTCTAAATAAAACACCACAATCTGTTTATGTATCACAATACAAAAGGAATTTATATGAAAAATACAATCCTTACAGATCTTCAGCTATGTTTAATACTGCTACGTAACGTTGCAATTCTTCTTTTAATTGATGTAGTGCGTTCGGCCTCTATAATGATTCTAGCTTAATCAGGAACGCCAACCAGTTCTGATTCCAAAAAGGTAGCAGCCTCCCTATTCTTTGTTTGTTTAGCTTGCTCAAGACCAAAAACTTGAGTCTTCGTTTCAAGCTCCTCCTTGATTTAACAAATAGTTAAATCTTCTGCTTCTTTCTGACCCTTTAGTAGCAGAATCTCTCTCTCGAGAATAGCGATTTGATCATCAATAATCACCTTATTTCTATCGAAAACTTTTAACTTCTCATGAAGAGATTGACTAACAACATCGCAATTAGCAAGGACATCTTCTGAACGTGAGAGTTTCTTCTTAAGTAGTGCCAATTCTTTCTGACGGTTCAGAATTTCTGGAGCAATGACTATACTTCACGCTACTTCTAATGTTTTTGGTGGAGTCATAAAACTATGACAAGGAGTCGTGAAGAGACTGAACATTGGCGTGCGCTAGACAAGTCGAATGGGTAAGAACAACTAAGGCACTGTCCAAAAAGGGCCATTGGGTTGGATCTTTAAAAGCGCTGATGATAACAGAGATTGCGTTCTTGAAGAATCCTAACATAAGAGGGGACACTTTTTCCAATGAGAGTTTATTAAAAACTGTGGCTACTGAGTTAGACCCTTCAGACCCGCTTGGAGTTGTCACGACCAAAGCTAAAAAAGAAAAAGAGATTATGAATTCAAAAGAAGATATATATATATATATATATATATATATATAATGATATAAAGTAAGAAAAGAAGAAGATACATGCCCGGTCTGGGGGCAACAGTGGAAGTAGCTTGAACAAAACAGGTTGCGAGTGCTGTAAATCTGGGTGCTTCTATAGTCACAGCAATGTTCAAAGAAAGCTCCTGAGCCCGTACGGTACTCGAGTCAAGAGTAGTCAGAGTTGGGATGTCAACTGGATTGGAGAATAATTTTAAACTTTGGGCTAGTAGTTGGATAGGAGGAGGATGCACAGTAGAAGACTTATTAGTCAGAATGGGGGCATCAGATGTTGTGATGACTATTGGAAAGGTTTCTCCTGTGCTATGAGGAAGAAGTACATTTCCCATTGTTGCTTGAATTTCTGATGATTGAGCCTCTGTATCCTTTAATGTTGATGTTTCGCAAGCAACTACATCGGCAGTTTCCATGATGCATGAAGAATATGAGGCATCAAAAGAAAGAAAGATATTTACACCGGGAGAATAACTAGATTCTCCATAATCGAGTTGTTCCTCTTCTAGGTAGGTCACTGTGATCGAATGAGAGGCATCCGGACAAGTGATTGGAGCATCGGGAAATGGAGATCCGACTGTAACATCGCCTTCTTCTCCAATATCCACCTTAGCATCAGTATCTTCATTTAACAAAGCATCTCCCTCATCGGTTAAGCTCGTAGGAGAAGATGTATCATTGCTTACAGTATTCGCTGAATATTCTGATGAATTGTCTTCCTCCGATATAGTTTGTTTTCCCTTATAAGTAGTCTTCACGGGGAGAAGACATGCACTTTGAGTAGGAGAAGGGACCTACTGTGCCAAAACTTCAGGAGACAATGACTTGGCACGCGAGCGAGTCATAGGAGATGTAGTAATAGTAATCCGATTCGAGGCAGGAGAAGCTATGACTGTAGCACAACTTGCTGTGGTTGTTGCATGGCCGATTATAGGGATAACTGTGGTGGTTGTATGTTCATTAATGGGAGAAGTTGTAGAAGTGATGGGCTCTAAGTAGGAGGAATGATGGGTGCAGGGTGTGTAGGCTGATCTCCTCCTTCAGGAGTAGGGGAAGGCAGAATACCGCCTGCAGTTTCAAATTCATCACGAGGAGTCCTTCCAGAGTATTCGGCAGCTTTATTTCTCTGATGGGCTCTTCTATAGAAATTTTACGATGAAGTTGTACCGAACTAATGGCCTGATCTTTCTTGTTAAAATATTCAATCCCTTGCTCCGGCCTATAGTTCCTTAGGTGTGGAGGAGGAACCTAGATAGGCCAATCCACCAGAAAAGAGTTGCCCACAAATTAGTAATGATGCGCCCACCACTGCATCCAGAAATATGAAGTCGTCACTCGATGATTATACCCTGGGAGAAGAAATCGAGAGCCGAAATTTCTTGTTAAGAGTTGCTTCCATATTAAAGCCCAATTATAAGGGCTGACTCCATAGCTTCTCATTGTCCATGTGACCTCCTCCCCTACATGGGGCATAGCTTGATCAAACCCAAATTGTCTAGAAAATCGACTCAGATAGTATACTTCTCGCCAGAACTCTACTGCTTCTCGCATGAGAAGACTGCAAGAATGAATACAAAGAAAGAAGGTTCTCTTAACGGGTTCCAAGTTATTGTTATCCTCAACATCTTTATCTTCAGCTTGGGAATCCAAATAAAATGGGAAGAAGTCAATGGATTCCATGTTGTCGATTTTATCCACTATCCAGTCATACCCCTTCTTTATCATCTTTCGCTTCAAGAAATGCCAAAGGGACAGATGATCGGGATGGACATAAGCCTTCTCTAGGTCATTATAAGTCAAGGGAAAATAAATATCAAGCCATCCGGAGAAATAGTGTCATGGAGTGAAAGAGGATGAAACTCCTATTGCTGGGGTTGAGCAGTGTGCTGCAGCATGACCAAAAGCCCTAAATAACGAGCATAAAATAGGAGGGGCCAGAGAATATTTTTTTCTACCTTCCGCCATTGCACCTGCCACCACAAATAAGGTTGGTCGAATAGAGTCTGAGCTTTTCGAGCTAGGAAGCACGACTAAGCTTAACCAATAAGCCAAGAAAGTGGCAAATTCAGTTTCAGTGGTGAATTCGACCGGGCCCTTTATCTTTTTGTGGTTGGCTTCCAATTCGGCATAATGGCTACCAGGGAACCTGAAAAAGGGGGGGGGGGGGGGGCGAAGAAAGATGGATTAATAATTTATATCTATAGGCAAATATCGTCTGAAAGATAAGAAAAATGTTAGAACACTTACACCAAGTATCGAAAAAAAATGTGCAAGCCATTGAAGAGGGGATATCTTATGGACAACAGCGAAATAAGACGTTTTACAAAAAAGTTCGATTGTTGATGTTGAAATCTTAGACACTCTGTTGGGAGCAACATAGGCAAATTCCTCATTCGTAGGAACATATTCATCTAGGAAAGATTCAGAGATAGGCAAGCCAGCCATCTTATATAGATCCCACAAGGTGATGCTTACTTCTACGACCGGAAGGTCGAAAGAATTTGTAGTGGAGGACCAGTACTTCAGAAAGCCCTTATAAATCATCATGTCCTTTTGGAAGAACTCTGAGGTGGCTTCTATAGCATGATATATCTTTGATATAATAAGAACATTTTTGTACTTCTTCAAGATCGCTTTAATCCTTGCATTGTAATATGGAAGATCAGTCCAAAGACCCCATGTCTTAAATTCTTCTCTACCCCATAGGGAGTTGTAATCACGAAAACGTTGTTGAATCGTTTTGAAAAAATGAGTGAGGTATAAGGAGTGAGGATGGTAACATGGTGTGAGGAAGCACATATATCTTATCTGCCCGATCTTTTGGACTAAGCCTTTCTCTAGGAGCTAACCTTCGAGGAGTTGCAGCTCTTTAATCACCCAATTTGACACATACAGGAGCCTATTTTGTGTCATATAGTCTGTCGGTTCACTTTGAATTATGGACTGATGGCGCTTAAGATGCAAAGGGATAGTAATAGTCTCATCTTTGTAGGGGTTGTGGAATTTGATCGCCTCGGCACTTAACTTGATCGAATCCTAGACATTCTGGAAATGCCTCTGGTTGTGTTCCTGAATCTTTTCCTGAAAAGCTTCATCTTTACTCTTTTCTCTTATTTTCTTCAAAATCGCCAGAGCGAGAGAAGTTTCAACAACAAAAAGACGAGTGTCGTCTGTACAAAAATTGGTTGTGGACTTCAACCAGTTGTCCCAATTAGATTCTTTTCCTGTAGTAGGGGGCCCCTCAATCTCCTTCATTTGCATAGCTGTGCGGATGTGGCCAAACAGGAGCTTGATGCGATCAGTAAAGTTGATAATGGTAAGAGTTGGTTCTTTGAAGAAGGAAGAGTAACCTTCAGTAGAGCTGGGTCTTTTCGAACTACGGGTTTCAGTTGGTTACGAGTCAGAGGGCCCAGCAGTACTTGGGGAGGCGAGAGGTCTTTTTGAACTAGCCATCAGAAATCTGCACAAGAGTCGGTAAACAAGTTAAAATCAGGGAAAGAAGATTATTAAGTTTCCAAAAAATTAAAGGAGAAAGTGTAAAAGCTTGCTGAGAAAAAGGCAAGTGAATTTGAAATAAAGTCTAAGTTTGCATTATGCACAAATCGATGTGCACAAATCGATGTGTGCTACCTGTCCTTGCACGTTAAGTCCTATTGTGCACAGAAAGGTGTTGTGCATAGAGGAACGTTGTGCGCAAGAGTGTGTTGTGCGCAGAAAGGCTCGATGCTCAAATAGGGCGAGGCAAGAGGAGAATGAAGTGAAGGGGAAGAGTTGAGATCCTGTATTTATAGACAAGCTCTCACCCGTTGTGCAGAAGTTGTTGTGCATAAATTTGTTGTGCGCAAAATCGATGTGCGCAACTCATTGTGTGCCAAAAATTATATGAAGCGCACAACGAAGAAAAGGAAAGCAAAATTGGTTAGAATAAATTGAAATATTGATCCTAAATTGTTTATTCTATAGATAAAAATAAAAAAAAAATGCAGAATCAAGGGGGCATCTATTGAGGTAAAAAGAGAGAGAGAAAGGAGCATGAGTTCATTGCGCGCAGACCATTGTGCGCAGATGATCATTGTATGCAGATGGCCATTGTGCGCAGATGATCATTTTGCACAGGTGATGTTGTGCACCGAAAGGAATCTGCATAGTGAAGTTCGCACAAAGGAATCCATACAGTGGAGTTCGCACAAAGAAATCCGCATAGTGCAATCCACACAAAGGAATCCGCACAGTGGAGTTCGCACATTAAAGTTCACACAACGGAGTTGGCGTATAAGAGATACCGCACAATGACTATGTGGCATGTTCACATGTGTGAGAGAGCTATAAATACCCCATGACCCCTCAGTAGGGGATCATTAGCATCCAATCATGGAAGAGGAAAAAATTTCAAAAGGATAGAGGTAAAGTCCGCACTCATTGTGCGAAACACGTGTTGTGTGGCGCACAACGCTATTGGCGCACAACAAAAGGGAACGTACAACACTGCCAAAAGCACAACACTGCCAAGCGCACAACAGGCCGACGCACAACAAGCCGAGTGCACAACAGCCTTGCGCACAACAATACTTATCGCACAGCAGTGTTCAACGCACAATAGTCTTTAGCATATAGCGCTTCCAGCACATAGTGTCTTAGTGCATGATGCCCTTATGCATAATGCCACCAAATATTTATTTTATATTACAAGTCATTAAGATTCTACTTTGGAATCAAAGGAGAAAAAAAGGATGTAAAGGAACTTGGAATGAAATAATGATGTGATTATCTTCTTTATCTTCTTTTGTCTATCATTTAGTGAATGAAATCCCCAAATCGAATGCATTTGTTACTTCTTCGAAACACCTCCACATTTAAATCGGACATATCAGATGAGTGGAGTAGATCCTTATGACCGATCACTCACTGACCTAGACCAAACTTGAGATTGATTCCAGGGGAATTTGGGCTACACATTCATGATCCTCATCCCAATCCTCATCATTTTTCAATTCAGTGCAGTACACACTTGGGATGGGATCGCTTTCCTCACATTCTACTCCTAAATTGGTTTGAGGTTCAAATAAACTAACATCTCCTTCATTATTGAAACCAAGTGTGTCATGTGAATGAAGTATGTCATTATCATTATATTTGAAAGACACCCACGTCTCTTGATCCATCCTTTGGACTATCATCAAGATCGACTCTTCAGGAAATTGAACCGTATGCTCATTTACACAATCCAACTCTTCATTCTCAATTTTAGTATTCTCCATAATTGCATCACGTGAACTCCATTGTTGTATATTTTTTATAAGTTCTTAAAGTCTTTGGAGTGTATTTTGCTGACTGAGCTCTAGAGTTTGTCTGGAATTTTGAAGTGAATTCTTTTGGATTGTTTCTTGTTGGATCTCAAAGGTATAGGACCCAAGAGAATTATCACTATGGTGCATTGTTGATTCAACTTCCCAATTTTGATGTTTTCACTGATCATAAGTAAGGAGTTGGGAATGAAGAATTGGATTGGGTTGAGGCTGGGGTGAACTAGCCTCCATGAGCTTATCGAGGCGTGATTCAAGCACTTCTATCATTCTTCTGATGCCAACAAAATTATCTATGTAACCCTGAAGTGACTCATCTTAGATCGTTTCTGATTGGGTTTCAAAGGTAGAGGACCCAAGAGAATTATCACTATGATGTATTGTTGGTTCATCTTCCCAACGTTGATGTTTCCACTGATTATAGTCATACGGGTCATAGATGGGAGAATCTGATGGTTGTTGATACATATTATCACCTATAATATAATCACGCATTATTTTCTTCTTATTTGATGGGTGATAATAATTCTCACTCCCATAATTATGATAACTCCAACACTCACGTACTGTTTTCTTAATCCATGGGGTGTAATTATTCCCCCGCATATGATCGCGTAAAGATTTCTTAACCGGTGGAGCATTGTATTCCGTTCGGTTCTCGATGATGGTTTCAGAAAAAATTTGATACATAGATTGTTTCCTATCATAATCATCATACATCCCTTCCCAATATATCTTATCCATCTCAGCATATTGACGTACCCACTCTTGCATGGTGAAACCCTAACTCTGAATCTAATCCTAAAAAAGTAAAAGAAAAATCCTATAGGAATAAGAAACCTAGAAATAGAAAGAGAGAATTAGATGGAAGTTACCAAATTAGAAGTTCATAAATTAAGATCCTGCAAAATAAAACAAAATAAGTCAGTTTCTAAAAACATAAATAGAAAGATGAGTTAGTTTCTAAAAATAAAATAGGAAATTTTCTAAACCTAGAAATAGAAATCAAAGTTAGTTTCTAAAATAATTCAGAAAACCCTGATCCTAAAAATAGAAACTACAAAAACCCTAATCTTAAACTAATTCCAAAACTAAATAATCTCATAAAAACGTAACCGTCAATCCCTAGCAACAACGCCAAAAACTTGTTCACAACCCCAAGTGTAGGGCCACGATGCAGTAATAATCTCGGTGAGACCATGGTCAAATCCACAGGGACTGAAGTTGTGTGTCTTCTGAAAGTAACTAGAACTAGAACTAAAAGAAGATGAAAAGCAAAATCTAGAATATTTGAGAGAGTAATTGTGATTAGAGTAATTAAAATTAGTGAATTTAAAGGTAGGAACTAGGGTTTCCAAGGATCCATTTGTAGGTTCTCGGGATGCTACCTTGCATGAGTCAAGGACATAACTGGAATCAGATTCCTATATGATCCAATTGGTAAGAAGAGATTTGTCAGATCTCTGAACTTCTCATGGATCTAATCATCAATGGATAAGAGTTGTGAGGATTTGGAAGTGATTCCATCACTTAACCATGCCTAGGAGGCAAGGCAAACAATAAGATTTACCAATCCCACAATCAATCATAAGAGAATTAGGAAATTTTGGAAGGATTCTGTCACCCTACCATGCCCAAGGGACGATGGTGAACAACGGGACTTACTAACTTCATAATCTCAATTCAAGAAAAGAAGATATCTCAAGCTATTGCAGATTTATTGTATTTTTTCACAACAAACCATTAAAAACTAAAAATATTCTTTCATAATCAAACTAGAATCCAAGAGAGTTTAAAATAAAGCAAACATCACAATCACACTACAAGCTTCACCTCTTAGCCCTAGCTAAAAGGTTTAGCCAACCATAGACATGATTGAACTAAAGACCCTTAAATAAAAATGTCCAACTAAAGAGGAAGAAGAAGAACTCCCGGACGGTGGCTCCACCCTTTTCCTCCACTCCTCAAACCCTAAAAGATGCCTAGGAATGCCCTAGAGACTCCTATTTATTGTTTTGCAACTCTAAGTTTTGCATCGAGTTGGAAATTTTTAGAAATTGCCTTAAATTTATGCAGTCTGTGCAAAATCTGCGTAACCCTCAACTAGTCGTCGACCATCCTCGATTGGTCGAGGGCCACCTTTAATTGGTGGTGGACCACCCTCGACTGGTCGAAGATCGCGTGAATTTAGATTCTGATGTTGTTGGAGTTCGAGTCGAAGTTTCCTCGACTAGTCGAGCATGAGCCTCGACTAGTCTTGCAAGAGCCAGGACTAGTCAAGATGGAGCCAAGACTAGTCCTGCGAAAGCCAGGACTAGTCGAGGATCACAGAAATTTACTTCAAAACCTCAATTTCATCCTTGGTCTTCTAAGATCTATCCTTGGCTTTGGTGATTCTTGAGCGTTAAATCCATGCTCTTAGCATCCTTTTCAATCCACGCTCTTAAATTCACCTTGCAACACAAACATGATTAAAACAGGACATTAAGCATTATCATGTTCATAAAACCATGTAATAAATGGGGTCTAATATGTAATATTTGACCCTCAACACTAGGCAATTCAATCAACAGTACATATTTGACCCTCAACACTAGGCAATTCAATCAACAGTACTTGTTCATTTGGTAGCACATCAGATATCACTCATTACCTAAAATTGGGTGAGCTACTAGGAAATCTACAATTGTATGTCCTTTCACTACTTTTGACGGTTCATAAGAGATCGTATATTCAGAGAGGAGTAATATTCATTTAGCTAACCTTCCAGACAACATTGGTCTCATCATTAAGAACTTTATCAGATCGACTCGTGAGATCAGGATCTCATGGGAAAGACAGTAATGCCATAACTTATGTACTACAAACACTAAGGCCAAACAAATCTTCTCGATGGGAGAATAATTATATTCTACAACTATTAAGGTTTGACTTAGATAATAGAGAGTGATTTCTTTTCCTTGTTGATTTGTCTAGGCAGTAGCACCCCGAAAGACTTTTCAAACACAGTGATATATAGAAGCAGGGGTTTACCCTTTATAGGGGCTGCTAGCACTGGAGGCTACTTTAATAACTCTTTAATGAAGTTGAATGCATTTTGGCATGATTGATCCCATATAAAATTTTCTCATTTCTTCATAAGATGAGCAAATGGCTGACATCCACCGGCCAGATTGGAGATGAAGCGTCGTATATATGCCAACTTTCCTTGCAAACTTTTAAGTTCTTTCACATTCTCGAAGGTGGCATTTCTTGTATAGCCTTGATCTTTCCTAGATTAATTTCGATTCATTAAGGTCTGATGATAAATCTGAGAAATTTACCAGATGACACGCCGAAAGCACATTTTGTCAGGTTCATTTTTAATTGTTTCTTTCTGAGCAGACAAAAAACAGAAGACAAATGCTCACGATGTTCTTCAAGATTGCTTGACTTGACTACTAAATCATCAACATAGCATTCCACATGTTTATGCATCATGTCTTTGAAAGATATTGTACATCGCCCTTTGATATGTAGCACCAGCATTCTTGAGACCAAAAGGCATAACCTTATAACAATAGATTCCGAGAGAAGTTCTAACTGTCGTTGCTCCTTTATCTTCAGGTGTCATGCGTATCTGGTTATATCCAGTGTATCCATCCATAAAGGACATTAATACATACTTTATCATGCTATTAATTAACAACTCTGTTATAGGTAACAAAAAGTGTAACTTCTATGGTTTCGAGCTCCTACAATTGTCAAATTTTGTAGTGCGAAAACCTCTTGGAATCTATGTCTTGTATAGCACATCGATATATTCAAGACAGTGCAAGGACAATGGTATTTACTTCAAATAACTTCAAATGCAAGATTATATGTTCATGTTCGAGTACAATATCAATGTTTCAAAATTCATAGTTCAATATTCAAGTCAAGACAAAGTTCGTATACTTTAAACCTCAAGCTCAAGCTTCAATGTTAGTCAAATTCAAGCTTCAAAAGGTCTCAAGTTCAAGCTTCTGTATATGTCAAGATCTTAAGCTTTGTGAACTTCAAAGATCATTTATCAACTGAAGGAAAAGAAGTTTCAATGTTCATACATTATGTATAAGGTATTAATGACCCTAGATTGACCATAGGGTAGGTCATTTTGAATACATAATTTAAATTGGGTCACTATATAAGTGAGACTGTTTCTTGACTAGTCTTGGACTATGTTCGACTAGTCCTAACACTAGCTCCACCAGTCCAAGAATTCCTCAACCAATCCTATTTATGTTACTGATTTTCAGAAATTTTTGTTAAAGCCTTGACCAGTCCTAGAGACTACTCGACCGGTCGTATGAACAGTGCTCGACCTGTGCTCGACCAGTCCTGTAGGCTCGACTCAAAGTCCAGCAACTAAATTGGGTTCCACACGACCAGTTGTGAAAAGGACTTGACCGGTCGTGGAGGCCACTCGACTGGTCGAGCAGACCCAACGACTAGTCGTGGAACGGCCTGATCTTATCGCGCCCAAATTTTAAAAGCTTGTTGATCCTACGACCAGTCATGCCGACCTCAAGACCAGTCGAGAGTGCGATTTCTGCAATTATAATTGGAGCATGATTTTCAGAGTTTGATATTCAATTCAAGCAAAATCAATACGCCACTCTGAGAGATAAGTTAGTGATATTCTTAATCTATTTTGTGCTCATTATATATTCTCTTTAATTAGCTTTCTTTGTATTTGATTTTGTATTCTGCATTCCAATTTTATTTAAAAGAGGAATTGAAGTATTTCCATTTCTTAGAATCAAAATCAATTCAAGCTTGCCCAAGGTGATTTAATTTAAAATCAATCTAGAACCTAGAACCATTTCATAAGTGAGTGTGGACATTGAAACTTCTATGTTGAACTTCTACTCCGATTTGGTTCTTCCGGGCTACATCAAAAGGAGAATATCCAGGTATTTTACAGCTTTGTAAATTCTTTATTTTGGTTTCATTGAAATTGTGCCAGAAAAATCTCTTTGCTTTAATTTGTCTAAGGTGATCCAGAAAGCTCAGAGTGTGGGGTTTTTTTAATTGTGTAAGCCCACTTGAAAGACACAATTGTGAGGGTTTTAGTTGAACCTTGAAAAACCTCTTTTTATAGTGAACGCTAATATCCACTATGTGAGGATATTAGGAGTGGACTAGTTGTGTGGCTGTTGTTTAACAGTTGGTGTACACATAAGCGAACCACTACAACTCTTTGTGTTTGGGGGATTTGTGGTTTATTTTCTTTATCTTTTGTGATTTAAGATTATGGGATGTATTTGTGGATGTGAATGTTGTAATATTTACATTTCAGCATTGCGTAGTGAATGTTGTAATAGATTAGTTTCTATTTCTTTCATATCCTCTTCAGTTTAAGTTTTTGATACTCATCCATGTTCTAGTAAAGTTGTCCTGCCATAAACCATTGGTTTTTGGTGTCAGGTTGTCCTTAGAACCAAGTTTGTATCAACCTCTCAATACTAGATTTTTGAGGTTGTTTTACATTTTCATATTGTAGATTGTTTAAGTGTTATCTTTATTTATTTGTTTAAATTTCACTGTTAATTTTTTAAATTTGGCATAATCTTATTCAACCCCCCCCCCCCCCCCCCCTCGAGGACATATAGCTTGGCCTTTTCAAGTGGTATCAAAGCCTAATAGCTCATTTTAACTATTATTTCTTGAGCTAATTGATCTGAGATTTGTAAGATGTCAAATTTTAATAGCCTTTCAATCACTAGGCCTCCACCATTTGATGGCTCCAACTATGCCTATTAGAAAGCCAGAATGAGGATTTTCTTAAAATCCATGGATGAGAGCGTGTGGCAAGCCACAGTGACTAATTGGACCCCTCCTACCACTGAAGTAACTGATACCAATGGATCTAAAACTATGAAGGTCACACCTTATTTTTCTTCGACCACTCTTTAGAAAAGTGAGAGTAGTGCCAATGCAAAGGCTCTAAATGCAATTACTTGCGCACTATCACCGGATGAATTCAAGAGAATTATATCTTGTGATACTATAAAGAGAGCTTGAGATATTTTAGAAATGACACACGAGGGAACAACAATTGTCAAGAAATCTAAAGTCCAAATCCTCACAACCAAATTTGAGGAAACACGTATGGAAGAAAGTGAAACTTTCATGGACTTTTATACAAGATTAAAAGACATTGTTAACTCTATGTGGGGTCTCAGTGATAGAATCCCATAAAGCAAAGTCTATGCAAAGATACTACGCTCACTACCTAAACGGTTCAATTCAAAGGTGACGGCAATCCAGGAACTTCATGAAACAGACAATATGAGGGTAGAAGAATTAGTTGGCTCATTACAAACTTATGAGTTAACTTTTAAAGCTCCTAAAGGTAAATTTATTGCTCTTAAATCTTCTAAATGTATTTCTCAAGAAAATAATAGTAATTCTGATTTAGAAAATTCTGAAGATGATATGGCCCTTTTAGCTAAAAAGTTTTATAAGATTTTCAAAAGTAAAAGAGGGTTGATTTTCAAAAACCTAATGAAAAGAAAAGATCTAAAACTAAAAGTTGAAAATCTTTAAAAGACAGTCAATGTTATAACTGCCATGAATATGGGCACTTAGCACACAAATGTCCTAAAAAGGACAAACCTAAAAGGAAATGAATGTTGGCTACTTAGGATGAATCTTCCTGCTCTGAAGCCTCTTCTGAGTCAGAAGATTCTGAAACCGAGTCGGGTAATGAATTTAAAGCCCTTATGACTCTAGCCAAGTTCACTTTTTCAGATAATGATGATTTAACTAGTGAAGAAAATCTAAATAGTGATCATGAAAATGAAGAAGATCTTCAAGATGCTTATAATGCCCTAGACAAGGATAGTTGTAAAATTACTGTTAAACTTAAACTTCAAAAAGAGAAGTTTTCAAAACTTAAAGAAAATTTTGATTCTATTGTTTTAAAAAAATCTTACATTTCAGACTATTTTAAAAAAAACTAAGGGCGACTTAGATTTCAAAACCTCCCAAGTTAAAAACTTAAAATCTTAAAACGAAAAGCTAAAACTTGAAGTCTCTTCACTTTTGAGTTTAAAGGAAAAACGGAAGTATGCCCAAGGTGATCCTAAGTTAGAAAAACTATTATCCATATTCAGAAAATATGGCGACCGATCAGGATTGGGCTACAACAAAAGTATTCCTCCTAAACATAAGAATACTCCACCTAAGTTTGTGAAAGGAGAGTCTTCAAACTCAAAAGGGAAAAGTCTAAATCAAAATTATCCTAAAAATGCTAAAACTTTTCAATCCTTAAAACCTAAAAACAACCATATCAACTACAAAAATCAGAATCGAAATCCTTTAGCTGAAAAAATTGTTGATTCACTTAAGGAGCTCTTAAAATCTAACTCAATGGGTCGGTCTTATATCAACTACAAACACAAGAAGACCAACTATACTCCTAAACCCAAGACTGTAATGAAATGGGTTCCTAAGGTTACTTGCTTGGTTGCCCAAACTGCTTTCAAAGCTACAAGCCATTCAAAGTGGTACCTGGACAGTGGATGCTCCAGACACATGACTGGTGACAAAAGTCTGTTCACCAATCTTAAAAACATGATTGATGGTTCAGTCACTGTCGGTGATGGTAGCAACTACAGGATTGTTAGCAAGGTATGGTTCAACTTTTTAACCTCTCTTTATTTGAGAATGTTTTATATATAGAAGGGTTAAAACACAACTTATTAAGCATTTCTCAAATATGCGATAATAATTATAGTGTAAAATTTACTAACCTAGGGTGCGAAATTTTAAATAAAAATGGTTCTGTAATATTAACTAGTGGCAGAACTTCTGAAAACTGCTACATAGTAAGTGATTCAAGCTGATTTAAATTATCACGTTACATGGTCCATACCGATGAGACCGAGTTATGGCATAAACACCTTGGACATGTACACTACTGCAACTTATATAAATTGAGCAAAAGAGAGTTAATAAGAGGCTTACCCAAAATACAGAAAATAGATAAAATATGTGGGGAATGCCAAATTTGAAAACAAACTAGGATTTCTCATAAAAAGTGAACTCCAATGCCACATTTAAACCGCTCGAACTCCTCCATATGGATCTTATGAAACCAACTAAAACGGAGAGTCAAGGTGGCAAAAAGTACATTCTGGTAATTGTTGATGACTTTACCAGATATACTTGGGTAGTCTTCTTAAGAGATAAATCAAAAACTCTCGATGAAGTAAAAAGGGTACTTAGACGTATCCAAACTGAAAAAGACTCTCAAGTCTGTAAGATCTATAGCGATCATAGATCAGAATTCGAGAATAGCAATTTTGAGAAGTTTTACAGTGATCAGGGAATATCACATGAATTCTCTGCACCCAAAACACCACAAAAAATGGTATAGAAGAAAGAAAAAAATAAAGCTTCAAGAAATGGCAAATGTAATGTTAAATAGTATGAAGCTCCCTAAAAATCTTTAGGCCGAAGCCGTAAATACTGCATGTTATATAATTAACCGTGTTTATACTAAAAAATCAAATGGTAAAATGGCTTATGAAATGTGGTTTGATAAGAAGCCTACTGTCAAATACTTTCAAGTTTTTGGCAACAAGTGCTACATTTTACGTGACCAAGAAAATCTAAGTAAGTTTGACACCAAAAGTGATGAAGGGATATTTTTAGGGTATGCTCTGAATAGTCGAGCATATCGGTTCTTAATAAGAGGACCGATGTAATTCAAGAGTCCATTAATGTGGTCATTGATGATCACTTGAATACACTTGTCTCAAGTTCAGAAAATGATGAAGTACTTCTAATTGATATACAAGATTCTTCATCAAGTCAAAATAACTCTGAACTAAGAACTGTTAAAGACCATCCAACCAATTAAATTCTTGGAAACCCTCTCACTGGTGTGCGTACTAGTAAACAACTAGAAGATATGTGTAACTATGTGTGCATTACATCTCAGATAGAACCGATTAACGTAAAAGAAGCTCTTATTGACGAAAACTGGATAGCTGTGATGCAAGAATAACTCAATCAATTTGTTAGAAATGATGTTTGGTACTTAGTTCTAAGACTTAAAGATAAACACATTATCATAACTAAATGGATTTTCAAAAATAAGTCTGATGAACTTGGTAATATCATTAGAAACAAGGCTAGGCTGGTTATACAAGGGTACACTCAAATTGAAGGCATCAATTATGACGAGACCTTTGCCCTAGTAGCTCGTCTTGAATCAATTAGACTGTTTATATCCATTGCATGCTTTAAAAAGTTTAAAATATATCAAATGGATGTAAAGAGTGCATTCTTAAATGGCAATTTGCATAAAGAAGTATATGTTGAACAACCAACGGGTTTTGAAGACCCCAAGAATGCAAATCATGTCTACCGCCTGAAAAAGGCATTATACGATTTGAAACAAGCTCCCAGGGCATGGTATGAAAAGTTGACTAAGTTTTTGCTAAGTCATAATTTTCTAATGGGAAGTGTTGATAAGACTCTGTTTGTTAAGAAACATAATGATCACATTTTAATAGTGTAAATTTATGTTGATGATATTATTTATGGATCTACCTGTGCTAACATGACTGTTGAGTTTGGAGATCTTATGAAATCTAACTTCGAAATGAGCATGGTTGGGGAATTGAATTATTTCTTTAGGATTGCAAGTTAAACAACAACCTGATGGTTTCTTTATTTCTCAAATCAAATATGCTCTGAACTTAGTTAAAAAGTTCAGATTTGAGAACAGGAAAATTTTTGATACTCCTATGAGTACTACTTTAAAACTCTCAAAGGACTCTACAAGTAAGAGTGTGGATCCTAAACTATATCGTAGTATGATTGGAAGTTTGCTTTATTTAACTGCAAGTAAACTTGATATTGCATTTAGCGTAGGAATTTGTGCTAGATATCAATCTAACCCTAAAGAGTCACATTCAACTGCTATTAAGCGGATTATGCAATATGTCGCAAGCTCTGCAAGTCTAAGTCTTTGGTATCCACATGACACTAGTATTCAATTTGCTGGTTATATGATGTTGATTGGGCTAGTAACATTGATGATAGGAAATCAACCAGTGGTGGTTGTTTCTATGTTAGGAGCTATTTAGTTTCTTGGGAAAGTAAGAAACAAAGTTTCATATCACTTTCAACTGCTAAAGCTGAATACAGTGAGGCAGGTAATGCATGTACTCAGCTTGTATAGATGAAAAGGATGCTAAGCGATTACAGAATTGCACAAGATTCTATGGTTTTATATTGTGATAATTTCAGTGCAATTAATATATTTAAAAATCCAATCCAGTATTCACGAACCAAACACATTGACATCAAATATCACTACATTCATGAATTAGTGGAAGAAAAGACAATTTCTTTGGAATACATACCGACCAAGACTCAACTTGCAGACATATTCACAAGACCGCTTGACAAAAGCAAGTTTTCTAAATTAAAATTTGATCTTGGTATGTACAATTTGAATTGATTATTCATGCATTTTTGTATCATAATGTATATATATTTGTTATTTTACATGTTTAAAATTTCAAATTTCATGAAAATTGCATATTTTAGGCTGTGCATGATCAGTCAAGTGCATACTCGACCAGTCGTGGCACAACCGGTTGAGCATGTACTCGACCAGTCGTGTAGCGCGGGTTGGTACTTTATTTGGGGGAAAATCCTTTTTTCCTTCATTTTGGGTTTCTTCTCTAACGGGTCCTAGGTTGATCGGTCGAACCCATCTCCTAGTTTTTCAAGGTTAGTGCTTTATTTTCATTTTCCTTGTAGATTCAAGTTCTTATCACTCATTTTTCATCATTAGTGTGATTTATTTCTTATTTCATAGTGGTTTTTGGGGTTTTCTTCTCCAAAATCTAATCTTGAGAAAACCTACTCTACTTCTTTTGCAACCACTTGGTTCCTTGATTTCCTAGTTACAAATGAAAGGTAGAGGGAAAAAAGAAAAGTTCTCGTGGTCCTTCATCTTCTAGATTGTCACCTATCACAGAGCGCCACCTTCGGTCACCCAAAGATGATCCCTCCTATGTGCAGGATATAAAGTTGCGCAATGTTATAGTTGAACAACCTGATCATGTTGAACATCTAGCTCCGTTTGAAATCCTTCCTCTTTTCCAATCTGTAGGATGGGATAACACTCTACATTAGGGTGGGTCTGCATACCGGTCCATTGCACAAGCTATGTATGCATGTATATCTGATTTTTCTAATGAAAATCTTACATTTATTATTGCAACTAGAGAAGGTACAGTTGAATTAAACCGACATCTGATCTCTGGTCTAATGGACATACCTATCAATGATGAAGGTATTCCCATTAGTACTCTAATAGTTAAACCATCTGAATTGAAAAAATGAATGCTTACTAGAGAATTGTGCAATATAGATGCGCAATGGAGTACTAATGGAAATGCGCTTGCTTCAAAGTATTTGTTACCCATATACAGAGTCCTTCACAGGATATTCATTTCTAATGTTTATCCTCGTTCTGGTAACAAAACCGAACTCACTATATTCATGGTTTGGATTCGTCATGTTATTGTTTATGGAACCAATGTATGTCTTCCTTTTTCAATATATCATTGCATCATTCAATTCCATCTCTACCCTGGACACAGTGATATTCCTTTTACTTTTCTAATGACTGTGTTGGCCACCCATATTTTAGTGGTTATGTCTGTTGGAGAGGCTCTCATTCAACACCTAATCTTCAACAACTCCAATATAAATAAAATGAATCTGAGGTTGGCCACAGGGCAAGTCAATGTGGGTGTTGGAGGAGCTGCTGTAGTGAATGAAGAAGAAGGTGATTTACCTCCAGATGACATTAACATGGATGATATTTTTTATGAGATCAAATCCGATTTAGCAAACGATCTTGATTATCAGCCATCTGACTTTGATGCGCTGCTGCGCTCACTTGAGGAGAAGGTAGAGAATATGAATGTATCCCATGATTTGTAATTCAAATATATGCGCAAGTATCTTAGGCGCCTTAATAAGGGACTTCAAAAACTTGATCCTACCATACCTGCTCCTTCATCGGGTTCTGATTAGTTTTTGCTTATCTTGGTTTGTAATAACTTTAATGATACTTGGATTTCTTTTGTCTTATGAGGTTGTACTTGGCTTAACTTGGTTTAATTTGGTTGGTTATGCTTGAACATGACTTGCTTATGGATTTATTATATTGTTACCTTGCTCCATTATTCCTCATCATTCTTCTTATTCTTCCTTATATATCTACTTTCACTTCTATTTATTGGTTCCTTCCTTTGCCATATTGTGAAAAAAAGGGGAGAAATTTGTCATGCTTGTGATATATGGCATGTGGAATGTGGATGGATTGTGGTGGATTGTGGATAGGTTGAGGTAGCCGCTCATCCAATTTTTCTGTGGTAAGGGGGAGTAAGTAAGGGGGAGTATTGTTGGTGGAATTAATGCGAATTGATTCAATTTGTTTTGACCTGTTTATAACAGGTGCATGATTCTTTAACCAGGTTGTAACTAGCTTATATTGATAACCGGTGCATGATTCTTCATGCGTATAATGCTTATGTTATTATGCAATGTGTTTTATCATAAATTTGACAAAGGAGGAGATTGTAAGTGCTATAGTTTCTAGCTCATATAATTGTCAAATTTTGCAGTGCCAAAACCTATTGGAATCTATGTCTTGTGTAGTGCATCAATATAATCAAGACAGTGCAAGGACAATGGTCTTTACTTCAAAGAACTTCAAATGCAAGATTACATGTTCATGTTCGAGTACAACATCAAGTGTGAATTCAATGTTTCAAGATTCATAGTTCAAGCTTCAAGTCAAGACAAAGTTCCTATACTTTGAACCTCAAGCTTAAGCTTCAATGTTAGTCAAATTCAAGCTTCAAAAGGTCTCAAGTTCAAGCTTCTATATATGTCAAGATCTCAAGCTCCGTGAACTTCAAAGATCATCTATCAACCAAAGGAAAAGAAGTTTCAATGTTCATACATTATGTATAAGGTATGAATGACCCTAGATTGACCATCGGGTACGTCATTTTGAATACATAACTTAAATTGGGTCACTTTATAAGTGCATAGACTATTTCTCGACTAGTCTTGGACTATGTTCGACTAGTCCTAGCACTGGCTTGACCAACCAAGAATTCCTCGACCAGTCTTAAGTTTGTTACTGATTTTTAAAATTTTTTGTTAAAGCCTTGACCAGTCGTATGAATAGTGCTTACTTGTGCTTGACTAGTCCTGTAAGCTCGACTCAAAGTCCAGCAACTAAATTGGGTTCCACATGACCAGTCGTGGACAGGACTTGACCAGTCGTGGAGGCCACTGGACCGGTCGAGCAGATCCTACAACCAGTCGTGGAACGACCTGATCTTATCGCGCCCAAATTTTAGAAGTTTGTTGATCCTACGACCAGTCGTGCCGACCTCAGGACCAGTCAAGAGTGTGATTTCTGCAATTATAAATAGAGCATGATTTTCAAAGTTTGATATTCAATTCAAGTAAAATCAATACGCCACTCTGAGAGATAAGTTAGTGATATTCTTAAGCTATTTTGTGCTTATTATATATTCTCTTTAATTAGCTTTCTTTGTATTTGATTTTGTATTCTACATTCCAATTTTATTTGAAAGAGGAATTGAAGTATTCCCATTTCTTGGAATCAAAATCAAGTTAAGCTAGCCTAAGGTAATTTAATTTAGAATTAATCTAGAACTTAGAACCTTTTCATAAGTGAGTGTGGACACTGAATTTCTACATTGAACTTCTACTCCGATTTGGTTCTTCTGGGCTACATCAAAAGGAGAATATCCAGGTATTTTACAGCTTTGTAAATTCTTTATTTTGGTTTCATTGAGATTGTGCCAGAAAAATCTCTTTGTTTTGGTTTGTCTGAGGTGATCTAGAAAACTAAGAGTGTGGGCTTTTTTGAATTGTGTAAGCCCACTTGAAAGACACAATTGTGAGGATTTTAAGTGAACCTTGAAAAACTTATTTTTATAGTGAACAATAATATCCACTGTGTGAGGATACTAGGAGTGGACTAGTTATGTGGCTGTTGTTTAACAGTTAGTGTACCCACAAGCGAACCACTATAATTCTTTGTGTTTGGTGGATTTGTGGTTTATTTTCCTTATCTTTTGTTATTTAAGATTGTGGGATGTATTTGTGGATGTGAATGTTGTTATCTTTACATTTCAGCATTGTGTAGTGAATGTTGTAATAGATTAGTTTCTATTTCTTTCATATCCTCTTCAGTTTGAGTTTTTGATACTCACCCACGTTCTAGTAAGGTTGTCATGCTATAAACCATTGGTTTTTGGTGTCAGGTTATCCTTAAAACCAAGTTTGTATCAACCTCTCAATACTAGATTTTTGAGGTTATTTTACATTTCCGCATTGTGGATTGTTTAAGTGCTATCTTTATTTATTTGTTTAAATTCCGCTGTTAAATTTTTAAATTTGTAATCCTTCCCCCCCCCCCCCCCCCCGCCCCCCTCTCTAGGACATATAGCTCGGCCTTTTCAAAAAGTCATCTTTTGGGCATGCCTCATTTAAATCTCTGAAATCGACACATACTCTGATTTGTCCACTTTTCTTTTTCACTAGAACAATATCAGATATCCATTTAGGATATTTGACTTCTCATGTGAAATCGACTTTAATAAGTTTGTGTACCTCTTCTTCTATCAAGGATACCAGATCTGGATGAAATCGTCTTTGTGCTTGTTTGATCAATTTCTTACCTTTAGAAATATTATGTTTGTACATTACTACTGATGGTTCCAAACCTGACATCTCTGCATATGTCCAAGCAAACACATCTCTATTTTCTTTCAACAACTTGATATATCAATCGGCTTCCTATTTAGATAAACTAGCATGTATATATGTATACTATGGTTCGTCTTCCGTTGCTAAGTTTATCTCTCATAGGGTGTCAACTGTTGGTTGCCCCTCGTCCTCTATCTGTTTTGGAGCTACTTCAAGATGCTTAATCACTTCAGGATTATTTCCTGGCTAGCTACTAGATCAGTCGTGATCATATTTACTTGTGCGTGAGAAGACGATGCTCCTAGTCCATGAAATTTCTCTTGTTTCCTTTCATTCACAACAATCGGGATCTATATATCTTTCCCATTATTTAACCAGGGCGGTTCTTCGTAATTGAAGCTCATATTTTGCATAATTTTTTTACTGATTGGATTATATCTCTTCAAATCTTTTGATGTCAACTTATCACGATTCACCTTGTTATCAATCCCCTCTTATATTCTTTTCTCAGATGGAGCATAGAATTCAATTGGCTCAAGATTCTTTGAGTTGGGCTTAACATAAAACTTTTTTGGCATAACAGGAAACGACCTACTATATTTTGACATGTGGTATTGGTACTGTGTAATTTGACTACAAAATCTCCATCTGTTCCGGTGATAATAATGTCAGAGGGTGTTGTCGAGGCTGTCTTAAATATTTCGAAACAAAATAGAATTTCTTTTTCTTATCTACTTTCTCAGACAATTCTATTTTTGTAACTTTTCTTTCTATTTCTAGTGTTTAATTCTCTTATATTATTATGCCTTCATCACATCGTTCTTTTTCTTCTGTCGCAAATCCATCGTAATAGCTTACATTTGCAAAAAAGGATTTTGCTTCTGTATACGGCTTCATGTCGGCCATTACTTTATATTGAATTCCATTTCTATAATATTTAAAACATCGATGCATCCACAGCCGTCCCAAGAGGAGGTTATATGTCGTCACTGCATTAATAACATGACATACGACATTTGTCACACCCCAAACCTGAAAATCGGGCTTACAAAATTTTTGACTGCCAAATCCAATGCCGACAGCTTCCGTAGTACCCCATTCTCTGCTCCCATAGCCCATATGCCAGGTTCCGATCCTGAGATCCTACAAGGAGGATTTTTCAACATACATTTGTCTTATAAGAAGCATAATCACAAGTATACCCAAATCACAAGAACAACATCATCATCACATATCCAGTAATATAATCATTTAAGAATAATAAAATCTTCACAAAACTCGGTCGCACACTCCTGCTCCAGCTCGACTGTAACCTATCATCACCTACACGCATCTATCATGCATGAGCTTATAAAAAGCTTAGAGGGTGGTGTAAGTGTGTACTAAGTATTTAAGAGGGTGGTGCTTAGCGCACGAGACGCAGCATCGAAACTGCGGCGATAACACGGTTACAAGGGTACAAGCTTCGAGTCCAGCCGACTCAGATATAGGGGACACGACTCAAGATCGCGTGCAAACATCGATTACAGATCGCGGGTCACCGAAATTTGACTGGGTGGACCACAGAAGCCTAGAAAATGGTACGGTCTAGGATATGGGCCTTACAACATTCATAGTCAATTCTAATATTTCCACTGTCAACATAATTTTTCCCAACGTGCTTTTTCCATATTGATTGAAGCCTTGAATCATCATCTCGCTAGGAAGTAAATGAGAATGGTGATATTCGAGCTCATTTAATACATTCAGTGGTAGTAAATTCACTGCAGAGCTGTTATCTAACATTATTCGCTTAATTTTCTTGTCGGAGATTATGTTCTTTATCGCAGATTAAATCATTGTCGGAGAAGGTAATAACAGACATACAATTATTTACTTCTATTTTTTGGGGCATATCCAATCGTACTAACTCTGTACTGTCTATTTCAACAAGTTTGCATCTCTAATGTTGTTATCTAACAAAGCTTCGATCAATGTCTGCCTAAAGTATCTTGATGGTCATAATGTGTCACATATACTTAAACGAGCAGGGATGCCTTTCAAGTGACTTACAAACATCCGTCTTGCTTCGCATTGTTTCAGGCCCTTGCTTTTAAAATGGACTTGTTATTTTCTTTCTTGAACGCAATGTGACTACCGTGGGTTTGCGTGTGTATGTTAACGGTATCCCAGTCGATTCGTCGAAAGATTTGATGGTAATCATATTACAACTTTCTCTCTTCTTCCCTTTACAACATTCGTATGGCAGATGCTATTCATGTTCGCTCTTTTCATATTTTGTCCCTTCGTGCATAGTATCTCAGATAGATAATGCATTCACAACTTCTTTTTTGTTTCTTTCATTCTCTTTTCCTATTATAATTTCACGTCTGTTTATCATTCTCCGCAATATATTTTTCAACGTGAAGTAGTTTTCTGTCGAATGTCCTAGCAAGCGATGATAATGGCAGTAATTCTTTTCTTTCATCTTTCCAGCTTCCTTAGGGCACTTGGATTGAGGTAATTCAATTGTTCCAGCGATTAATAATTGGTTCATCATAAGAATGACATCTTCTTTCTCAAATGTATATCCTTCATGAGAATCATATGATTGAGGCCGTTTGTCGTTTATTCGACTTTTATAGCAATTTATATCTTCTCTTTTTTTTTGTTCTTCGCCTATTACAGGGATCGTCCCTTTTCTTCTCTCGGTCGATAACATTTACTATTAATCAGCTCGGTCCTGTTCGGCCTATCTCGTTCTAAAAGATTGGCATCCTTTTAGTCATTATTTCAAGCGCATGAGCTTTCATGGCGAGGTCACGAAAAGTTTGTATGTTTGTACTTGTCAGATCGAACGTAATTCCTATCTCCATTGAATTAGACACATTTTTACTTGCTCCTTTTCTTCAGGCAATTGTCTGCCTAATGCCCCCAAAGTCTTCCATCAGTTGATAAAATTTTCTACTGATTCGTTTTCTCTTTGCCGAACAAAAGCTAACTTAGTGATGCTAACATCTCAATCAGATAAGAAGAAGTTTTCCATGAAAGCATTTTACATTTGATCCCAAGTACGTATGGACTCTGGCGCTAGGATGGAATACCATCAAAATACTTTACCCGTTAAAGATGATCTAAATAATCGTAAGCAGTATTACGGGACTGTTGAAAAGTTTCCCATGGTTGTGATAAAATGAACGAGGTGTTCTTCCGGAGATCCTTCTCCATTAAATTTCTAAAAGTCCGAGTACTTAAAATTTATGGGAAATGGTATATCCTCTACTTCTCAAGGATATGGTGTTCTGAATCAGAATTTTACTAGGTGTTCTCAATCTCTTTCAATTCTGATAACCTCTGTTATTACCTATCATATTTCATCTTATATTATTACTCTTACTATAGGAGCCAATCCATGTGACCCTGCTCTTAGCGGTTGTGAACCTTTTGGATGTTGTTCATGGCCATTTGTTACGGCCATCATAGGGGGAGCCACAACTTGAGATACATTGTGGGTAAGAGTAGTCAGTGCTTCTCAAAAACTTTTACATTGATCCATTAAAGTCTCCTGTGCGGCAACAATTTTGGCTAAGCATTCGTCCATAGATGGTAACAGGTTTTGACTCGTACCTGCCATACATATGGCGGCTTCCTCGCTCCCTGGTTGTGATATTACTAAAGTAGAGAAAGGGTATGTTGTTGTTGGAGAATTCAATGAGAATGAGCTTCTATTAGATCCTTAGACACTTTCACAAAATCTTGACGATCTCGGCACAACAGCTTATGGAGATCTTATTTGTGATGTTTCAATAAATTTTAAAGAAGACAATTCATTCTGTATGGGCGATTTACCTTTTTCTTTTCTGGTCCATCGAGTGACTGCAACAGGAATGGTCGGGAAGTCTTGTGAAGTGAAGGAGTTGGAGTATCATTTGGATATAGTGGAGGTGGAGTGAGTGTAAGTTTTACTTCGCATCATTACGTGTGATCGGTCCTTTAATTTTTTGTAACAGAACTAGATTAGTGGCTACACGAGAACGGGCTCTTGATATCTTTAGAGACACTACGGTCCACTCTTCTTCATCATCTTGGGTTACCAGTGATATAAAAATCACTCTTGTCATAGCTTGCGGTACACTTCTGTCATGCCCCAAACTCGGAAACCGGGCTCACAAAATTTTCGATCGCCAAATCCGATGCTGACAGCCTCCGTAGTACCCCATTCTTGGCTCTTAGCTCCTATACACCAGGTTCCGATCCTGGGATCTTAAAAGGAGGATTTTTCCAATGTACATTTATCTCATATAAGCATAACCACAAGTATATCCAAATCACAAAGGCAACATCATCATCACATATCCACTAATATAAACATTTAAATACAGTGCTGAAAGGGAAATACATACGTCGAAAATCAAAGCTCTAGAAGACCGTTGCACACTCCTAGCTCAACGCTGCTGCTACCCAACGCCACCTGCACGCATCTATCATGCATAAGCTTATAGAAAGCTTAGAGGGTAGTGTAAGTGTGTACGATGCACGTGCCAAGCATATAAATATCAAAGTAAGTAGAAATACTGGCAATCCATAAATCGTATAATATCAGAGTAATGTGGAAACATGCTGGTAAGTCAATAAATACCATCAGCCTTATCCAGGCTATGTGATGTAAAACGTAATAAACCAATATCATATACTGAGGAAGTAACATAGATCAGCTATGCAATGCAGAGACATAGTAAGCTAAATATCATATACTGAGAAGGCAATGCAATATGCAAACCTTAATGAGTCCACAAATACCATAAGGATCATCTAGGCCATATAAATGTAGAAACATAGCAACCCAAAATGTCATATGCCACAAATGTAATGCAATATGTTGTGTGAATGAAATGACCAAGTTGGAATGTGAAGTTAGGATGATAGTACGTAGTATCGTAGGCTATGGGGTGCATTATAAGGGACTTTTATCCAGCATTATAAGGGACTTTTATCCAAACCAGTCCCATACCTAAATTTGGATAGTCAGACTCAATGTGGTAGACTCCTAATCTCAGGTTAGTCACGTGCCCCAACCGAAATCTTGGACATTACGAAGGTACACAACAATTTGTTACGCACCACCAGCCCGAGTAGATAGTGAATGAATGAATTAATGAGTAAAATGCTAAGTATACAACTCCCACTCAATGAGTCCATAAATCAGCATTGTACATCTCTGGGATCATCACCGGGGTCTAGTACACTCTACATGTAATCGCTGCGCACTGGACACGCAACCATGCAAATAGAAGAGACCTCACTATCCACTTGGCTAGTAGTCAGCTAATATCTACCCGGCACGTCGATAGCGGACCCAATTACGAGCTGGTCAAACTCACCCTAGCTATGCCCATTACCCTCGGGCAGGTAAGGACACAACCCCTTCCCAACCGACCACGACACAGTGGGAGACGCGGCCTACCGGTATTCGGTACTCGGGCGCTTATGTATCCACTCAGTTTAGACATTGGGGCGTCTCCTAGCCATGAAGGTTTATGGATTTTCACCCGGGGACATCTATGGTGCCCGTATGCTTGAATCAAACATTTTTGGTGTCCCATCTGGCCATCCACAACATACATGTGGAGGCCACGACCCTGATGTTACTTGGACATACAATAGTCATATCCTAAAATGCAAGATGCATGAGTCATACCATCCAGTCATGCATCAAACCTGCGCGTACCGTGCGCTCATATGGGGCAACTTCATCTCTCAGGGAGTCCCATAAACAACCTGCCCTATGGCATATGCAATGGTTAATCAAATCTCATAACAAACATACAAATGATGCATATGGGCATGTATCACGATGCTATGCTGTCACATACTCATAATCAGCATCGATAATCGGCCTCAACAATCAACCTTGACAATCGGTCTCGATAATCGTCCTTGATATTCGGCCTCGATAGTCGGCCTTGACAATCGGCCTCGATAGTTGGCCTTAACAATCGGCCTCGACAATCAGAATCAATGAGAATGGGCCTAACAAGGCCTAAGGGAAGGTCACAATGTGGACATTCAACCATAATTACCCATCAATGTGGACATTTAACCAACATTGCCCCCAAGGAGTGGCCCACATAGAGCCTAACATATAGTGGACCCATGACCTCACACAAGGCCTAATACACATCATGATGAGCCTCGCATACATCACATCGGGCCTCACTCATGGACCTAATATACATCATTTTGGGCCTCAACATATGGGCTAATATATATCACATCGAGCCTCATCAAAGGGGCCCCAAATACATCATATTGAGCCTCACCAAATGGGCTAATATATATCAAATCGGGCCTCATCAAATGGGCCCCAAATACATCATATTGGGCCTCACCAAATGGGCCGAATATACATCATGTTGGGCCTCACACAAGGGCCACAAATACATCGTATTGAGCCATATCAATAGGTCGCACCAATGGGCCTCATATACATCAAGTGGGCCGCATCAATGGCCGCATAGATATACAATACATACAATATGGCGGGCCGCACAAATGGACGGCATAGATACATAATACATGCACACGATGGACCACACAAATGGATGGACGGTGTGTATAAAATACATACACAACAGTCAGCCCACACATACATGCATTGAGGTGGGTCCCACCAACACGTCTAGATGGACAGCGTGGAGCAACTCATACATCACGGAGTGCCCCACACGCCTAGATGGACGATGTGGAGAACACATACATCATGGGCGTCCCCAACACCATGGATGGTGGATACAAAACATACATCATCAAAGTGGGTCCAACCAGCACATCTAGAACATACGGACGGTAGGGATGCAAAATAAATAAATCAAGGTGGGGTTCCCACCATCCTGGCTAATGGACGGCTGGATGAAACAATACATCTTGGTGGCCCACAGAACAAGTTGACGTCAATACAGCAGCCAGGGTGCTGCTTGTCCACAGATGGATAACGTTGATAAACACATGCATCATGTGGAGTCCACACATGTGTGGGTCCCACGGCTGCTATGCAGCATATATCATGGTGTGGCCCACAGTTGCATGGTTTGGATATAACACATACCACATGATCAAACCCACTGATCATGCGGGTGTCAATACAGCAACTGTATAGCTGTTGTGAGGGACATCAGCCAATCAATTTCCAAAGAGGTGGGTCCCATGTAGGGCCCACCATAATATTATTTAAATATATTATTATATTATATTATATATTCATATACATGGATCGTGTGGGCTACATCACACGTGGATAGAGCATACATCGGTGAGTTTCACCATCTGGACAGTAAAAATAGATGGACGGTGGGGATTTGACCCATACATCACGGTGTAGTCCACCGTCCAGACATCTGGACGGTGTGGATCAAGTGGGCCATACAATCATCATCATCATTAAGAACAAGAAAGAGAGAGAGATGGTGTAGTAGAGGGACCTCGCCACTATGGGCCCCTCATATGATTACAACATATACATCAAATTGGGTCCCATCACAGTGGGCCATCAAATTGAAAATCAACGGTAGATCATCCACCAATTGCAAAGCTTCTAGGCTCCTTGATCTCTCGAGCTCTTAAGCTTGCTCTTTAATAGAGGAAGATGAAGATTAGATGGTGGAGATTGGGGTAGGGAAGTCGGCCACACACAAAGCTCTCCTCTCATGGACGTTTCCTCTCATCATGGTTGCTTTGAAAAATGGTAGGGAAGAGAGAGACAGAGAGAGAGAGTAGTTGTAAGGGAGAGGTATGGGTGTGATGGGTGAGAGATGGGTGATGGGTGATGGATGTGTACTTCACTTGAGAGTTGACTTTAGGTGAGAGAGGGATGGGTGTTGGTACTTGACTTAATTCATTGATTGATTTGACATTAGTTAGAGATTCTCTCGGAATCCGCAACGCGCGGTGTTTCCTCGAAATAAATATAGGCCCACATCTCCTGGCCTAGGTATCGCATCAGTGCGCGAGACGCGGCGTTGGAACCGCGGCGACGGCGCAGTCGCACTAGTACAAGTCTCAGGTCAAGCCAACTCAGATTAACAGGATGTAACTCAGGGTCGCGAGCAAATGCTGACTCAGATTGACAGGATGTAACTCAGGGTCATGAGCAAATGTCGATTACAGATCGCAGGTCACCAGAATTCAACAGGGAGGACCGTGGGAGTCTACGGAATGGTACAGACTAGGATACAGGTCCCACAACATGTTTGTGATTGAAACTGACTGGTTCTTTTGATTCAGGGATTTATCGTGAGTATAGTCAATGAAAAATCCAGTCAGTGTAAAGTAGAAAATCATTTTGTCGAAGGAAGCAGCCATCACAATCGAATAAAAGTTGCAATTCCTGGGAAAGGCAACTATATATTAGTAATGGGGATATGAACAAAATTACACTTTATTTTGGAGATGAAGGGGAGGAATGTTCCCGTTGAGAGTCGCCATTTTGGCGTCACTGTGAGCCAAACGATAATGAAAATTCTCTGACTAATTTTTAAGTTAATATTGAATAAAGATTATTATCCCCGATGGAGTTGTCATTTTGTTTCAACAATAAATGAATGCATTTCGATAGGAGACTATTATTCAATAATAACAAAGAAAGAATAAGAGAAAAATCATCATAGGATATTTTATCAATTCAAAGATTCATTTACATCCTCATATCTCTCTTGATTCCAAAATGAAGTGTACAGTTAGAACAAAATACTATAATAAGGTTCATTTAAATATTAATTTCGATGGCATTTCGATTCATGATATGATCTTCGTAATTGAGGAGTTGTGAGGATTCAATGATCCCTTGACAGTCCTTTCGATCCTTATGAAGTTCTTTTGCCTTGAAGTTGATCAGATTTATGAAAGAATTGTCAAGACATAAATCATGAATATGACCTCACTGCCTGCGCAATAAGACTATTGCACACCACACAGTGAACCCTGGGTCCCCCATTGTATGCAACACAACAAATGTCTTTAGACAATTCCCATTTCTCCTTTCTCCTTTCTCCTTGCACGCTGCACAACAAAACTATGATGATTGCAATTCTTCCTTTCTATTTTCCTCGATCTTCTTAATTTATACCCCAACACTTAATATAGACTTTCATCATTAAGGACCATTAAACTAATATTTTAAACCTACACATTGAGCCATTTGATAACATGCCTAGATCGTTAAAAACAATCTAACTAAAAAGATGAACCAATCCCTGATTCTTATCCTTAATTGATGTGTATAAATCCTTCGACTCCATTAATAATTTTTAGCCACTCATTCATCAATCTCTATATCCACTCATATATTTATTCATTCATCAAACTAACCAAAGAGATACCTAATTAGCTTTAGATTGAGTTATCTAACCATCCACATCACCATTAGACCACTCCATCATAGAAAACATGCCATAAGACCATCTAAACCATATATACAATCGTCCATTCATAATTCTAAACCATCCACCCTATTTCCTACCCTTGTATGACTATTAGCTATGGTTTGACTATCTATTGATGCATCAAACAGATGATAACCTAGACTGACAAATTCATTGCATTTCTAAATTTAACATTGTAAGACATTAGTGAATTACGACTGATTGTTCCAGCAAAAGACCCAAGTTTCCTTACAAATCTTGGACATTGGTTGCTATTGTCGAGATAATCAAAGAATGTTATAAGAGGAGTGGAGTGTCTGATAGAGGGGAATCAAGAGAGAGAAATGTCAAGTGAGAGAGAGAGAGAGAGAAAGAAAAGGTGCAATGTGGGGCATTATCGAGTTCAAGTTTGATTCCCTGTTTGGGTTAATCCAGCCCCATAGATCTATGAGTAATCCCGTTCACTTTCTCACTTCTTAATTCATATTACAAACTGATGGTTTTTTTTTTTTTTTAATTATAAGGTTTATATAATGTATATGACTATGAATGATGTTATCTTCGACAAATGAAGTGTTAACTTTTTTCATTTATTTCTTAAAAATTTATAAGTTATATCTTTAATTATATTCGAAATAAGGAAAACAACAATTCAGTTCTATTAATTATATCTTTACATTCTATATGTCAAAAATTGGGATTATGGTGTCTAGATTGTGTAAACATGTGAACCGATGGGGTTTTTTATAATTATTTTTTGAAAAATAAGGATTTAAATATGTTTTTATCATCCTAATTAGGTTAAGGACCACCTCGCATAAAAATTCTAAGTTTTTCCTATTTGGTTGTCTGAAAACTTACCTTAAGATGTACTATTATACTTGAATCACCATGACAAAACTCAAAATTTTGGATTTTTTATGGTTTTTTGTAATTCTTCAAAAAATCCAAATCTGATCTATTTATTTTTAAATTCTTGAATTTATTGTTGGAAATTTAAAGTTATTAAAAGGGCAAGCCCCAAGTCCTATAGAGGGAGGGGCGGTGAATAGGACTATGCCAAATAAAAAATAAATGTGGAAAGATAACACAGATAACAGAAATCTAAAAAAACCTCAAATGCACAAGTATTGAGAGGTTGATACAAACGTTGTTCTAAGGACAACCTTACACCAAAAACTAATGGCTTATGGTAGGACAACCTAATTTCTAGAACGTTGGTAAGTATCAAAAACTCAGACTGATACAGAGATAAAGGAAATAAATCAGGCTATTACAACAATCACCACATGTACATGAAAATAATTATAACATTTAACACATCACATCCATCACTATCATCATCATCCAAACTCTGAGAATTATAATGGTTCGAGTGTACACCAACTGCTCTCAAATAGCCACCCTACTCTACTCTCAATATCCACAACCCATGGGATATCGACTTTCATTAAGAAAGAAGGTTTTCCAAGGTTCACCTTACAACCTTTACAATTGTGTTTTCAATGGGCTATCACAACTAAAAACCCCACACACTGAGATTTTCTGGCTATCTCAATCAAAACCAAAATGAAAGATTTTCTGGCAATCTTACAAACCACAATATAATAAATGAAATATACATATCTGACGAATGATCTTCAATGTAGCTGGTAGAAGTACCTCTTTGAAGATAAAGATGTTCATTGTTCATTCTCATAGAGGAAGGAGCTCTAGGTCTAGATGAATTTTAAATTAAATCTAACCTTAAGCTCATTGGATTCTATTTATTGGATCTCAAAAAGCGTTAAATCAAAATCCTCTTTATATTAAGTAGTATGGAATCAAGAGATTAAGAAATTAAGAAACCAAAAAGCTATTAAAATGATTTATAAATACCTCACAATAGCTTCACAATAGTGGGGACTAATCTCTCAGAGTGGTGTCTTGAATTGGCTTGGAATGAATGATAAAATCTGTAAGACCCGTATCCTAGCCCGTACCATTCCGTAGGCTTCCATGGTCCTCCCGATCGAATTTCGACGACCTGCGACCTGTAACCAACGTTTGCGCACGAGCCTAAGCCAAGTCCTACATATTTGAATTAACTCGACCCAAGACTTGTACTAGTACAACCATGCCATCCCCATGGTTCTGGCACCGCGTCTCGCTCGCTGAGGCGATACCCAGGCCAGAAGATATAGGCCCGCGTTCAATTCAAGGAAAACACCGTGCGTTGCAATTCTGAGAGAATCTCTATGACACGTCACATCAATCAATCAAAGTACAACCCATCACTCCATCCCATCCCCAAGTACAACCACCATCCCCAAAAGTCAACACTCTGTCTTACACAAGTACACATCCACCACTCACTCACCCATCATACCCCATCACTCACCCATCCCTCCCTCCCTCTCTCTCTTACACCTCTCTCTCTCTCATCTCTCTCTCTCATTTCCTCCCAAGCAACCCACGTCCAAGCAAGCTCCATGAAAGAGGTTTGTGTGGCCCATTTCCTATCTCCCATCCCCACCCTCCAAAACCAATCTCAACCGTTGAAGTTCATCGTTTGGAGCTCTAGGATGCTTTGGCGGAAGGAGGAGGAGAAGATCAAAGGTAAGTGATTTATGATTTGATTTTGATGATTTGAGGGCCCACTTATGGTGGGACTCATTTTGATGTATGCATTGTATTGAGGGGCCCATAGTGGCGGGGGCCCTCCTCCATTCGTTTCTCTCTCTCTCTCTCTTGATGTGTGGCCCACCAATGATGCATGTGTTTCATTTATGCTGTGGGGACAGCCATGATGGATGGGCCTGTCCACACCGTCTAGAAATTAGACGCGTGGGAACCACCCTGATGCATATGTTTTACCCCAGCCGTCCATCTGTGCGGGTCCCGCCTTGATGTACCTGTTGAATAAGCATGGACCCCACCATGGCAGTGTATGAGGCCCACCTTGTATAATATGTGTATTATCCCCACCGTCCAGCAATGGGACAGTGGGATTCACCCACCTGCAACATGTAGGTTCTCCTTGATGTTTGTATTTTATACATTCCGTTCATCTGTTTTGAAATGGGATGTGGCCCACCCCACACGTGTGGGATGGGACCCACCTTAATGAATGTATTCTATATCCTTGTCGTCCACATGGCCCACATGGCATGTGTTGCATCCGACCGTCCATCTGTTGGACGAGCAGCAGCAATAGCTGCTGCGCAATGTCATCAAGTTCCATGGGTCTGTATGAGGTTTGTATTATATATCCTACACCACCCGTGTGGGACCCACTCCACACATGTTGCACGTGTGGAGGTGGGGCCCACTAAATGTATGTGTTCCATCCATGCAGACCCATACAATATGTGTGTTTTATCACACCATCCACCCACCTTTCAGCATATATAAAGTAATAATAATAATAATAAACATAAAATATTATTATATATAAGTGGTGGGCCACGTGTATGTGGGACCCCCCTCTCTAATGTGTGAGATCCACACCGTCCACTGTTGTGTGGCACCCACCATGATGTATGGGTCTTACCTGCACCGTTTAGCAGGATTGGACGGTGGGTACCTGAAAAGGCCAAGCTATATGTCCTAGAGGGGGGTGAATAGGACAATGCCAAATAAAAACTTATAACAGCGGAATAATAAAGAAAATGATAGCCAAATTAAATAACAATGCAGGAAAGTAAAACAACCTCAAAATTCAGATCTTGAGAGGTTGATACAAACGTTATTCTAAGGACAACCTTACACCAAAAACAGAGTTTATGGTAGGACAACCTTATTTCTAGAAAGGTCTTTGTATCAAGTCTCAAATCGAAGAGGAATATAGAATTAAATATAAACTGAAATGAAATAACTTGTAATTAAAAATGTATTGTTCTAGGGACAGCCATACACCATAAAAATGGCAGGGCAACCTTGCTGGAACAACTTTCAAATGAAATTGAAAATCAAGCTTATAAAGGAATAGCAGAAAGTAAATTTTAAGTTTTACAACATTCTTACAAAGCTTGAAATAATTACAACATTCACCACCATACATACATCCCACAAAAAGAATAAAAAATTAGAAGAATAAAACAATCAACCACAACTCAAGGGATTATAGTGGTTCGCCTGTGTGTTCACCAACTGTTATACAACAGCCACACAAAAAGCTACTCCACTCCTAATATCCTCACACAGGGGATATTAGCGTTCACTAAAAATAGGTTTTCCCAGGTTCACCCAAAACCCTTACAATTGTGTCTTTGTCTGTGGGCTTACACAATTAAAAAAACCCCACTTCTGAGTTTTCCTGGCTTTCCTCAGATAACCAAAATAACAAGATTTTTCTGGCAAATCTTGAAAGAAACCAAAATAATAGAAAGGAATTTACAATATGTAAAAAACAAGAAAATCTCCTTCGTTGTAGCAGCCGGTAGAACCAAATCAAAGTAGATGATTGAATGTCCAAGTTCAATGTCCAGGTACTTGATTACAATGGTTCTAATTCTAATAGATTTTAAATTAAACCAAATAGGGCTTGCCTTAATTGATTTTGATTCCAAAGAAAGGGAATAATAATTCCTCTTTATCAAATCGATTGGAATATAAGAAACAAAATCAATTAAAAGAAAGCTAAGGAAAGAGAATATTAAATAAGCACACTTAGCTTAGATGGAGCACAATTATCTCTCGGAAGTTCGACGAAGATTGACTTGAATACTTTAATTAAATCGATGATTTCTTCGAGATTCGTGCTCTATTTATAGGTGAGAAGATCGGGTCTTCGATCGGTCTAGAGTGCTCTTCGACTAGTCGAAGCTCTAAAGATATTTGAAAAATCCGCGGGATTTGCTTTGACCGTTCTACGATTGGTCGTAGCTCTCCTACGACCGGTCGTAGGTCACCTACGACTAGTCGTAGGTTTCCTTCGACGGTCGAAGAACCTTCGCCGGACTTCGAGTCGTAGATTGTACGATTGGTCGAAGATCAATCGACACTGTTCCTTGGACTGGTCGAGCAGTTCTAAGACTAGTCGAAGGCTAATGATTTTATCCGAAATTTGTAACAAACTTACGATTGATCGAGGATTTTCTTAGACTGGTCGAAGCAAGTCTAGGACTAGTCGAAGAAGCCCTAGGACTAGTCGAAGAACAGACCAATCACATGTAAAATAACATTCGGCTTATGTATCCGAAATGACCTACTTCTAAGGTCAACCTATGGTCAAACAAACCTCAATCATGAAGTATGGACATTGAAGCATTAGGAATAAGTGACCTTGAAGTATCGCCTTGAAGTCTTGATGTAGTTGAACTCTTCATGTAACTCAATCTTGAAAGTGGCTTGAGTTTCACTTGAGTCTTGAAATGCACTGACTTTCAACTTGAGTCTTGAGTTCAGCTTGACTTTCAACTTGAGTCTTGAGTTCAGCTTGAGTTTCAGCTTGAGTCTTGTGAGCAGTTCTTTCATTCAAGATCTTGAGTCTTGTACTTGAGAGCTTTGCTTGTTGTGAGCTTAGCTTGTTAATGAATGTTGATCCTTGAGAAAGCTTCACTTATGCAAGTTATATATAACAGAGTATAATAGTGATTTTAGCACTACAAATTTGACAACAAAGAGGGATAGAAACTATAGCACTTACAATCTCCCCCTTTGTCAAATTAGTGACAAAACACATAACCATAATAAACAAAAGTAAAACAACTGGTTAACACCTGCAAATCAATACTCAATATTCAACATTCAACCAGTTTCAACATTCAACCATTATCATTCAACAAGATCAAACATATATTCAAGATCAAACATATATTCCCCTTGACTCCCCACTCCCTAACATAACCACTGCTACTCCCCACACAATCACATTAAGAACAAACCATTCTCCCCCTTTTTGTCACAATATGACAAAGGAGAACTAAAGAAAGGAAGTCATGAGAGGAAACATGAGGAAGTAAGAGAATAAGAGGAACACAAGATAGCATCACATATATCCAGCATTACATCAAGAACAAATATTCAGCATAAAACATAAATAGAATCCAAATCAAAATCAGCCAAGTGCTAAGTAAGAAAGTTATTACATACAAAAAGTCTCATAGAGACTAGTCAGAACTAGAACTTGAAGATGGAGCAGGAATAGAAGGATCAAGTTGGTGCATGCCTTTGTTCAAGCGCCTAAGATATTTGCACATATACTTGAATTGCAAATCATGAGCAACAGACATGTTTTCCAACTTAACATTTATATCCTCAACTCTACCTTCTAATGCACTCAGACGTGCATCAACATCAGATGGTACAAAATCTGGATCATTAGCTGAGTCAGAATCCAGTTCCTCAAAAATGTCATCCATATTAATATCAACACCAGCTTCTTCAGGACCACCACCACCACCACCACCTTGTTTAGGAAGCAGATCCAACTTCATCTTATTAATATTTGTATTGTTGAAGATCAGATGATGGATTGGTGCTTCATCAACAGGCATATCGACTAACATATGAGTAGCCAATACAGTCATAAAGAATGCAAATGGAATGTCACTATGACCAGGATGGAGCCGAAACTGAAGAATAAAATGACAGATTAAGGAAGGCAAATAAATCTGAGTACCATTTGAGATAGCATGGAGAACACGAACCATAAATTATGAATTGGAATACCCTCATCATTCACAGGAATTTCCATAAGGGCTGAAATTAAATGACGATCAACGTCAAATGGCCCTTCTCTAGTAGAAATTTGGAAAGTTAAATTATCCTGTGAAAATGTACTAATACATGAAAACATGGATTGGGCAATGGACCGGTATGCAGGCCCACCCCAATGCAATAAGTTAGTCCAACCTACAGCTTCAAGCATAGGAAGGATGTCAAATGGAGCAATGTGATTGACATCAACAGGATGTTCAACGATAACCTTACGAGATCTAATGTCCCTAACAAATGATGGATCATCATTGGGAACAAGAAGATGACGTTTAGATAAAGGGGTAGATCTGGAGGAAGAAGAAGGACCACGTGAAGTAGTTTTTCTTCCTCTAGAAGCCATTTGCAACAAGGAATTAAAGGAACAAAGAAGTTGCAAAGGATTGAGATGAGGGTTTGCTCAAAACATATTTTTCACAACCCAAACCCCAAATCTCAATGATTTTCAAGATAGAAAACTTCAAGAGAGAAAAGGAAGCAATCTTGACACAAATATGCAAGAAAAACGGATTTGGAACACTAACCTTGAAGAACTTGAAGGATGGGTTCGACGAGTCCAAGTTCGGCTCCAAGGAGAAGAAAGAAGAAATGAGGAAGAAAGTGAAAAATCCCCAATTTGAAGTGAAACCCGTGCTCCACGACTGGTCGTGGGTATCTACGACCGGTCGTAGTACGACTGGTCGTGTATACTCACGACTGGTCGTACAAACCCCAAAAATTCAATTTTCTTACAAATTTTACAAAAATTGAAATACAATCTAGCAAATATATACAATATTATACAAGAAGGCATAAATTATCAATTTAAAATGCACATGCCAAGATCAAATTTCATCTTTTTGAACCTGCTTTTATCAAGAGGTTTTGTGAAAATATCAGCACGTTGATCTTCAGTAGGAATATATTCTAGAGATATAACTTTTTCTTCTACTAATTCCCTTATATAATGAAATCTAATGTCAATATGCTTAGTACGAGAATGCTGAATAGGATTTTTTGAAATATTTATCGCACTGGAATTATCACAATGTAATAACATAGAATCCTGTTTAATTCCATAATCACTTAGCATTCTTTGCATCCAAACAAGCTGTGTACATGCATTACCAGCTGCAATATACTCAGCTTCAGCTGTTGAAAGTGAAATAGAATTTTATTTCTTACTAAACCAGGAAACTAGACAATTTCCAATGAAAAAACAACCACCACTGGTTGATTTTCTATCATCAGTCAGCATCCGAGTACCCAACTAATTGAACATTGGTTTCATGAGGATACCAGAGACCAAGATTTACAGTACTTGCGACATATCTAATAATTCGCTTGACAACAAGTGAGATTCTTTTGGATCAGATTGATATCTTGCGCAAATACCAACACTTAGAGAAATATCAAGTCTACTAGCAATTAAATATAACAAACTACCAATCATACTCGATAAAGTTTTGAGTCAACATTTTTACCATTAGAGTCTTTTGAGAGTTTCAGGGTAGTACTCATAGGAGTATCAATATTCTTGCCTTTCTCAAATCCTAATCTTTTGATTATATTAAAGGCATTCTTAGATTGAGAAATGATTATTCCTTCATGTTGTTGCTTTACTTGCAATCCAAGGAAATAAGTCAATTCCCCAACCATGCTCATTTCGAACTGTGATTTTATCAAATCTGCAAACTCAGTAGTCAAGTTAGTACAAGTTGATCCATAAATGATATCATCAACATAAATTTGTACCATTAAGATATGATCATTATGTTTCTTAACAAACAGAGTTTTATCAAGATCCCATTTGAAAATTATGAGTTAAAAGAAATTTTGTTAGTTTCTCATACCATGCCCTAGGTGCTTGTTTTAATCCATAAAGTGCCTTTTAAGCCGATATACATGATCAATATTTTTGGAATCTTCAAATCCCATTGGCTGTTCAACATAGACTTCTTCATGTAAATCGCCATTTAGAAAAGCACTTTTCACATCCATCTGATAGATCTTTATATTTCTAAAACATGCAATGGATATAAATAGTCTGATAGATTCAAGACGTGCTACTGGTGCAAAGGTTTCATCGAAATCAATCCCTTCAATTTGAGTATAACCTTGTACCACCAGTCTAGCCTTGTTTCTAATTATATTTCCACATTCATCAGACTTATTTTTGAAAATCCATTTTGTTCCAATGATGTGTTTATCTTTAGGTCTTGGTACGAGATACCAAACATCATTTCTTACGAATTGGTTGAGTTCATCTTGCATCGCAACAATCCAGTTTTCATCACCCAGAGCTTCTTTTACGTTAGATGGTTCAATTTGAGATGTAAAACATACATAATTACATATATCCTCAAGTTGTCTACGGGTGCGAACACCGGTGAGAAGGTTTCTAAGAATTTGTGTGGTTGGATGATCTTTAACAGTCCTTAACTCAGAATCAGTCTGATTCGATGAAGTATCGGGTTTATTAATGATTAGTACTTCATCATTATCTGAATTAGAGATTGGTGTGTTTAAGTGATCATCAATGACAACATTAATGGATTCTTGAATCACACCAGTCCTTTTGTTCAGAACTCTATAAGCTCGACTGTTTAAAGAATATCCTAGAAAAATACCTTCATCACTCTTCGTATCGAACTTTCCCAAATTTTCATGATCACGTAAAATATAGCACTTGCTGTCAAAAACTCGAAAGTATTTAACAGTAGGCTTTTTATTGAACCACAATTCGTAAGCCATTTTATTATTATCTTTTCTAGTGTAGACTCGGTTAATAATATAGCAAGCTGTGTTGATTGCAACCCAAAGATTTTTAGAGAGCTTCATGCTATTCAACATGACGTTAGCCATTTCTTGAAGCACCCTATTCTTTCTTTCTACAATTCCATTTTGTTGTGGAGTTTTGGGAGCAGAGAATTCATGTAATATTCCTTGGTTGGTACAGAACTTCTTAAAATTGCTATTCTCAAATTCAGATCCATGATCACTACGAATTTTACTGATTTGAGAGAATTTTTCAGTTTGAATCATTTTGAGAACTTTTCTTACTTCTTTAAGGGTTTCAGATTTATCCCTTAAGAAGACTACCCAAGTGAATCTGGTAAGGTCATCGACTATTACTAGGATATACTTTTTCCCACCATGACTTTCTGTTCTGGTAGGTCCTATCAGATCCATGTGGAGAAGTTCGAGTGGTCTTGATGTGGTATTTGAATTCACCTTTTTGTGTGAGTTCTTTGTTTGTTTGCCTATCTGGCACTCACCACATATTTTATCTAATTTCTGAAGTTTGGGTAAACCTCTTACAAGTTCTCGTTTGCTCAATCGATATAAATTTCGATAATGTACATGTCCAAGACGTTTGTGCCATAAGTCAGTCTCGTCTGTATGGACCATGTAACATGTTTGATTAGATGAGCTGGATTCACTAATAATATAGCAATTTTCAGACGTTCTATGTCCAGTTAATATTACAGAACCCTTATTGTTTAGTATTTCACAGCTTTGATTAGAAAACCGAACATTATGATTATTATCACATATTTGTGATATACTAAGCAAGTTGTGCTTTAGGCCTTCAACGTATAAAACATTTTTAAACACAGGAAGATTAAAAAGTTGAACCGTACCTTGGCCTATAATCTTGCAGTTGCTACCATCACCAAATGTGACCGAACCATCAGTCATATCTTTCAGATCGGTGAATAAAGCTTTGTCACCTGTCATATGCCTGGAGCATCCACTGTCTAGGTACCACTTTGAATGACTTGTTGCTTTGAAAGCAGTGTGAGCAACCAAGCAGGTGACTTTAGGAACCCATTTCATAACTGTTTTGGGTTTAGGAACATAGTTGGTCTTCTTTTGTGTATACTTGTAGGAATGACCTATAGAGTTAGATTTTAATAGCTCCTTGAGTAAATCAACTATCTTTTCAGCTAGTGGATTTCGTTTCTGATTAAAGTTGACATGGCTGTTTCTAGGTTTTTGAAAAGTTTTTGAATTTTTAGAAAAATCTTGATAAGTACTTTTCCCTTTTGAGTTTGAGGACTCTCCTTTAACAAACATAGGAGGAGTATACTTTTGTTTAGGAGGTAGATTTTTATCATAGCCCAACCCGGATCGATCGCCACATTTTCTTGATCCGGATAAAAGTTTTTCTAACTTTGGATCACCTTGGGCATATTTCCATGTGTCCTTTAAACTCAAAAGAGAAGATACTTCAGTTTTAAGATTCTCAATTTCAGATTTTAAATCAACAATTAGTGAGTTTTTGAATTCCAAATCACATTTTGATTTTTCAAAACTATCTGAAATTTGTGATTTTTCTAAGACAAGTGAATCAAAACAATTTTTGAGTTTAGAAAACTTTTCTTTATGAAGTTTAAGTTTGACAGCAATTTTACAACTTTCCTTATATAGGGCATTGTAAGCGTCTTGAAGATCATCTTCATTTTCACATTCACTATTCAGATTTTCTTCACTTGTAGAGTCATTATCTGAAAATGTGAATTTGGCTAGAGTCATAAGAGCTTTAATCTCATTGCCCGACTCAGTTTCAGAATCTTCTGACTCAGAAGTACCTTCAGAATCAGATGATTCATCCCATGTAGCCAACATACCCTTCTTCTTGGGTTTGTCCCTTTTAGGACATCTATTTGCTAAGTGCCCATATTCTAGACAGTTGTAACATTGACTATCTTTCAAAGATTTTCGAGATTTGGGTCTAAACTTCCTTTTGTCATTTGATTTTTGAAAATCAACCCTTTTCTTGCTTTTGAAAATTTTGTAAAATTTTTTAGCTAAAAGAGCCATATCATCTTCTGAATCAGAATTTTCTTCTGAATTACATTTAGAAGATTTTAGTGCGATAGATTTACCTTTAGGAGCTTTAAAGTTTAACTCGTAGGTTTGTAGAGAACCAACTAGTTCTTCAACCCTCATATTATCCATATCACGAAGTTCCTGGATTGCGGTTACTTTAGAATTGAACCGTTCAGGAAGTGAGCGTAGTATTTTTGCACACACTTTACTTTCTGGGATTTTATCGCCAAGACCCCACATTGAGTTTACAATGTCATTCAATCTAGTGTAGAAGTCCATAAACATTTCATTTTCCTCCATATGAATTTCTTCAAATCTGGTTATGAGGAGTTGGACTTTAGATTTTTAACAATTGTAGTACCCTCGTGTGTCATTTCTAATATATCCTAAGCTTGCTTTGCAGTATCACAAGAAATGATTCTTTTGAACTCATCCGGTGATAGTGCGCAAGTAATTGCATTTAGTGCTTTATCATTTGCACTACTCTCACTTTTCTGAAGGGTGGTCCATTGGTAATATGGTGTGGTTTTCATAGATTTTGAACCATCAACCCCAGTAACTTCCATGATAGGAGGATTCCATTCAATCACCGTGGCTTGCCACACATTTTCATCCATTGATTTGAGGAAGATCCTCATTCTGGCTTTCCAATAAGCATAGTTGGAGCCATCAAAGGGTGGAGGCCTAGTGACTGAAAGGCTATCAAAATTTGACATCTTAAATAGCTTAAATCGTTAGCTCAGGAATTAAATCCAAAAAAAAAAAACGAGCTATTAGGCTCTGATACCACTTGAAAAGGCCAAGCTATATGTCCTAGAGGGGGGTGAATAGGACAATGCCAAATAAAAACTTATAACAGCGGAATAATAAAGAAAATGATAGCCAAATTAAATAACAATGCAGGAAAGTAAAACAACCTCAAAATTCAGATCTTGAGAGGTTGATACAAACGTTATTCTAAGGACAACCTTACACTAAAAACAGAGTTTATGGTAGGACAACCTTATTTCTAGAAAGGTCTTTGTATCAAGTCTCAAATCGAAGAGGAATACAGAATTAAATATAAACTGAAATGAAATAACTTGTAATTAAAAATGTATTGTTCTAGGGACAGCCATACACCATAAAAATGGCAGGGCAACCTTGCTGGAACAACTTTCAAATGAAATTGAAAATCAAGCTTATAAAGGAATAGCAGAAAGTAAATTTTAAGCTATTACAACATTCTCACAAAGCTTGAAATAATTACAACATTCACCACCATACATACATCCCACAAAAAGAATAAAAAATTAGAAGAATAAAACAATCAACCACAACTCAAGGGATTATAGTGGTTCGCCTGTGTGTTCACCAACTGTTAAACAACAGCCACACAAAAGCTACTCCACTCCTAATATCCTCACACAGGGATATTAGCGTTCACTAAAAATAGGTTTTCCCAGGTTCACCCAAAACCCTTACAATTATGTCTTTGTCTGTGGGCTTACACAATTAAAAACCCCACTTCGAGTTTTCTGGCTTTCCTCGGATAACCAAAATAACAAGATTTTTCGCAAATCTTGAAAGAAACCAAAATAATAGAAAGGAATTTACAATATGTAAAATACCGAAAATCTCCTTCGTTGTAGCCCGGTAGAACCAAATCAAAGTAGATGATTGAATGTCCAAGTTCAATGTCCAAGACTTGATTACAATGGTTCTAATTCTAATAGATTTTAAATTAAACCAAATAGGGCTTGCCTTAATTGATTTTGATTCAAAGAAAGGGAATAATAATTCCTCTTTATCAAATCGATTGGAATATAAGAAACAAAATCAATTAAAATAAAGCTAAGGAAAAGAATATTAAATAAGCACACTTAGCTTAGATGGAGCAGAATTATCTCTCGAAGTTCGACGAAGATTGGCTTGAATACTTTAATTAAATCGATAATTTCTTCCGAGATTCGTGCTCTATTTATAGGTGAGAAGATCGGGTCTTCGACGTCTAGAGTGCTCTTCGACTAGTCGAAGCTCTAACTATATTTGAAAAATCCGGCGGGATTTGCTTTGACCGTTCTACGATGGTCGTAGCTCTCCTACGATCGTCGTAGGTCACCTACGACCGGTCGTAGGTTTCCTTCGATCGTCGTAGGTCCCGCAAAGGTTCTTGGACTTCGAGTCGTAGATTGTATGACTGGTGTCGTCGACACTGTTCCTACGACTGGTCGAACAGATTCCAGGACTAGTCGAAGGCTAACAGATTTTATCCGGAATTTGTAACAAACTTACGACTGGTCGAGGAATATCTTAGACTGGTCGAAGCAAGTCTACGACTAGTCAAAGAAGCCCTAGGACTAGTCGAAGAACAGACCAATCACATGTAAAATAACATTCGGCTTATGTATCCGAAATGACCTACTTCTAAGGTCAACCTATGGTCAAACAAACCTCAATCATGAAGTATAGACATTGAAGCATTAGGAACAAGTGACCTTGAAGTATCAATCTTGAAGTCTTGATGTAGTTGAACTCTTCATGTAACTCAATCTTGAAAGTGGCTTGAGTTTTAGCTTAAGTCTTGAGTTCAGCTTGACTTTCAGCTTGAGTCTTGAGTTCAGCTTGACTTTCAACTTGAGTCTTGAGTTCAGCTTGAGTTTCAGCTTGAGTCTTGTGAGCAGTTCTTTCATTCAAGATCTTGAGTCTTGTACTTGAGAGCTTTGCTTGTTGTGAGCTTAGCTTGTTAATGAATGTTGATCCTTGAGAAAGCTTCACTTATGCAAGTTATATATAACAGAGTATAATAGTGATTTTGGCACTACAAATTTGACAACAAAGAGGGATAGAAACTATAGCGCTTACAGTACCCACCATGAAATATATGTTTTATCCCAGCCGTCCACTATTTGGACAGTGGGCTAGCAGGCCACATCAGTAGCAGCAGTTGCTGCATTGACGTTAGCCAGTTTTGTGGGTCCCGTATGATGTATGTGATAATCCAAACTGCACATCTACTTGGACAGCAGTTGTGTGGGCCTGATCATGTGGTAAGTGTTAATACAAACCGTCCACCCACCTTAGATGCATGTATTGTATAGTCATGTCACCCATCTATTTTGTTGGGGCCCACCCTGAAGAGAAGTTGTATCTTCGTACTGTCCAATCCAGTCCGCTGGACGTGGACTCCACCTTGATGTAAGTGTTGTATTCACATCGTCTGTCCATTTTGATGGACGTGTGGTCCACCTTGATGTATGATTTCACCCACGCCGTCTAGGGACGAGAGACCGCCTTGATGTACATTCCTGTCCACATCGTCCATGGGACGTGAACCCCACACAATGTATGTTTTATCCACACCGTCCGTGGGACATGTGACCCACCCCTGATGTATTAATTCTATATCCACACGGTCTATCAGGTGGACCACACTGCAACCAGTGAGGAATTGAACGTCTACCATTGAAACCCTTTTGGGAGTGCAGAAGTTTTGGAACAATATGATATTTGTTTTGTTATTTAGGTCATTGTGACCGTACGAACAGGTTGGGTAGAAAAAAATGTTATGGTGGGCCCTACCTTGATGGCACATGTGGCCCACCTTATATGTTTGTATTGTATATCTACGCCGCCTATTGATGCGCCCCGCTTGATGTATAAGGGGCCCATTGGTGCGGCCCATTGATGCGGCCCACCTGTTATGTATTTGAGGCCCGTGTATTGAGGCTAGTGTGATGTATTTAAGGCCCAACTGCAGAGCCCACCTGTTTTGTATTTAAGGCATGTGTGATGCGGCCCATTATGATCTGTTTCCAGCCCATGTATGCAGCCCATTGTGATGTGTATGGTGATGTATGTAAGCGGCCCATTATGATGTATTTTCGGCTCATATGTTGTGGCCCATTGTGCTATATTTTCGGCCCATATGCCGTGGCCCATTGTAATATATTTTCGGCCCATACGATTCGGCCCATATAATGTATTTAAGGCCACGTGCAGGGCCTACCTATTGTGTATTCGAGGCCCGATGTGATGTATGTTAGTCCATATGACGAGGCCCAATGTGATCTAATCATGGCCCATGTGCCGAGGGCCACTGTGATGAGTATTTGGCCCATGAGTGAGACCCAAATTGATGTGTATTAGGTCCTTGTATGAGGCTGTGGGCCCACTGTACATTTGGTCCTATGTGGGCCACTGCTTGGGAGCGATGTTAGTTAAATGTCCACATTGATGGGCAATGATGGTTTAATGTCCACATTGTGACCTTCCCTTAGGCCTTGTTTGGCCGATTGTCAAGGCTGATTATATAAGCTATTTCTAATTATCAAGACCGAGTATCGAGGCTGATTTCGATTTCTTGAGGCTGATTGCATAAGTCGATTCTGATTATCGAGTCCAAGTATCAAAGCCAATTCTGATTGTCGAGGCCGATTGTATAGGCTGATTCTGATTGTCGAGGCTGTTTCTGATTTGTCGAGGTCGATTGTATAGGATGATTCTAATTGTCGAGGCCGATTCTAATTGTTGAGGTCGATTGTATAGGCCGATTTTGATTGTCAAGACCGAGTATCGAGGCTGATTTCGATTTGTCGAGGCTAATTGTATAGGCCAATTTCGATTTGTCGAGGCTGATTGTATAGGCCAATTTCGATTTGTCGAGGCCGATTCCGATTGCCAAGGCTGATTCTGATTGTCGAGGCCGAGTTTTGCGGCCGATTTTGATTTGTCGAGGACAATTGTATAGGCCGATTCTAATTGTTGAGGTCGAGTATCGAGGCAAATTTCGATTGTCAAGGCCGATTGTATAGGCTGATTCCGATTGTCGAGGCCAAGTATCGAGGCCGATTCGGATTTTTCAAGGCTGATTGTATAGGCCGATTCCGATTATCGAGGCTGAGTATTAAGGCTGATTCCGATTGTCGAGCCTGATTGTATAAGCTGATTCTGATGGTCGAGGCTGAGTATCGAGGCCGATTATATAAGCCGATTTCGATTGTCGAGGCCAAGTATTGAAGCTAATTCCAAGTGTCGATTCTAATTATTGAGGCTGATTTCGATTGTCGAGGCCGATTTCGATTGCCAAGGCCAATTGTCGAGACCTATGTGATGTATATTCAACCCGTGTTTAAGGCCTAATGTGATGAATATGAGGTCTATGTGAAGAAGCCCATTGTGATGCATTTGAGGGCCAAGCGATGAAGTCCATTTGGATGTATATTAGGACCATGTTTGAGGCCCATCGTGATGTGTATTAAGCTCTTGAGTGAGGCCCATGGTGTTGTATATTAGGTCCTTGTGTGAGGCCATTGGTCCACTATATGTTAGGCTCTATGTGGGCGAATCCTTGAGGGCAATGTTGGTTAAATGTCCACATTGTCGAGGCTGATTGTTGAAGCCAGTTATTAATACCGATTATGAGTATGTGATAGCATAGCATCATGATACATGCCCATACATATCATCTGCATGTTTATTGTGAGATGTGATTGACCCTTGCATATGCCATAGTATAGATGGTTTATGAGACTCCCTGATAGGTGGAGTTATCCCACATGAGCACACGGTATGCGCATGAATGATGCATGATTGGACTACATGACTTGTGGCCTATCCGCCCAAGTGAGGGGGCTATAAGCTAGGCTGAGTTTGACCAGCTCCTAAATGGGTATGTTATCGATAAGTCAGGTAGGCATTGGTATACTACTGGCAGGCGGGTAGTGCGGTCTTTTCCACTCACTGGGCTACGCGCCCGGCTGGGGCAGTAGCAAGCTTGGAGTGTACTAGACCCTGGTGATGATCCCAGAGATGTACGGTGCAGATATGTGGACTTATTGAGCAGGAGTTGCATACTCGTTCATTCATTCACTATTCACTTGGGCTAGTGGTGCGCAACTATTTGTTACATGTACCTTCGTAACGGCTAGGATTTCGGTTAGGGCGCGCGACTAACCTAAGATCAGGAGTTTACCACATTGAGTCTGACTATCTAAATTTAGGTATGGGACTGGTTTGGATAAAAGTCTTTTGTGATGGACCCCATAGCCTACGATATTATCCCGAATTCACTCTAGCCTGTTCATTTCATTCGCACCACATATTGTATTGCATCCACAGCATTTAGCATTTTGGGTTGCCATGTTTTTATATTGATATGGCCATTAGCATTCATGCCTTGCATTGCATAGCCTTGGTACGGCTGATGGCACTCATGGACTTATCAGTATATTTCCGCTTACTCTGATATCATATGATTCATAATCTTGTCAGTATTTCTACCTATTTCGATATTGTATGATTTATGGCATTGTATTGCATACTCGGCACTTATCTTGCGCACACACTTTCACCACCTACTAAGCTTTCTATAAGCTTATGCATGATAGATGCAGGCAGGTGGCGTTAGGTTGCAGCAGCGTCAAGCATGGAGCGTGCAGCGGTCTTCTGGAGCTTTGACTTCGATTTATGTATTTCCCTTTCAACATTATATTCAAATGTTTATATTAGTGGATATGTGATGATGATGATGATGATGTTGCCTTTGTGATTTCGGTATATGTTGAGGATCGAATATTGCATATTAGACCCCAGTTATTACCTGCTTTTACGAACATGATACTGTTTAATGCCCTATTTTAATCGTGTTTGTGATGCAAGGTGTATTTACGAGCGTGGACTGAAAAAGGGTACTAAAAGTGTGGATTTGACGCTCTGAAGTAACCAAGGCAAGGGACAGACTTTAGGGGTATAAGATCGATGAATTTACACATTAGAGATCTGAGAAAATTGAGAAACTGAAGTTCAAGTGGCCTGAAAGTCATCCAGAATTCAAGACCACGGGGTTCCCGCCATCCGATTGGCTTGAAACTGTATATATGGCCTGAGGACCATAAATGAACCATACACATCCAATTTCAGCTCCCGGATCCCTGTAGAAGTGGCTAAAATGACATATCAGCCCATAAAATCTTGATTTGGGGCCCACCAGATCTTTGGATATGCTTCAACTTTGGTCTCAACCCCTTAAATTCGATGATACAACAGATGGACGGCGTAGATTTATCAGAAACATTGGAATAGGACCCCATTGGCAACAACAGTGCACAGTGCACAGTGCACTCCACGTGCACTGGACCACTTCGTTTGGTCAGAGTCAGTTTGACCGACTTTCTTTAAACAGAGAAAGAGCCTTTATTTTCTGGTTATGCAGGGCCGTCCATTGATCCATCAATTTCCCACCATCATCATGCAAATCGATAATGTAAGTCATTCATCGTGTCTAGGAGGAAAATTAGACCATAAAACTAACATTTCCATGCATCCATGCATAAGAACAAGAGTATAAAGATTGGATCTTTCACCAGACATTGATCCACGCGGTGGCCCACTAAAAGCTCAGATCCTCTTCAAATTTGGAATGATATCCTGAATCAGCCTCACAGAGCTAATGTACGGCGTGGATTTCTTTGATAAAACCAATTGTGGACCCAACTAAGCATTAGCACCAAACCTTTTATAGGCCCTGTTCACAGCGCATCCGAGACCCGGTCGCTGTAAGCCATTTTGCAACCGTGGCTAGGATCGGTTCGACGATCCTAGCCATTCAAAAGCCTCCCAAGGTGGGACCGAACACTCTCAAGGAGCTTGAATGGTTCAGATTTTACATAGGAGATGGCCATCAGCCAACAAAGTTGTAACAACACAAACCAGATCCGTGTTTTTTGCTGCTGTTGCGTACGACTAGCGAAAGGAGTGTGTTCATGCACTCCACTGACTCCAGCAAGGTCGATTCTCCACCAAAAGCTCACCGCCCTCTCCTGCTATAAAAGAAAGAGAAAAAAGAGAGAGAGAATGAGCTCGGGTTATAGACGTGAGTGAAAAGAGAGAGAGAGAGAGAGAGAGAGAGAGAGAGAGAGAGGAAAAGAAAGGAGAGATTACTGGAGAAGGGATTGCTCCAGAAGAGATTTCTTTTAACAGTGTTGGGGTTGACAGATTCATCAAGGATTGAAAGAAATCAGCAAGTTGTGTAAGGGATGTGCTTCTTATCAATTATATTTTTCTTCTTTCCAATTGAATCTCTGTTACTTCCCATGAATTTTTAATTTTTTAGTTAGGGCTGAGATGAAGCCCCTAATTTGAATGATTCTTGTTGTTTGTTGAATTCATCCGGAATTGATCGATTTATTTCTTTCTCTATTATGATTAAATGAAAAGTCCATACCTCTCCAATCTATGAGTTTACCCAAAGTCTAGAAGTGGATATTGTTTGGAATCTTACTCTAGGTGTGCTTGTATCTGACCATGAACAGGTTTTCCTACAGAGAAAGAAATAAGAATTTACATCTATTCATGCCTAAACATGGGTGGAAAGATGTGATCCTTGAGATTTTTTTCCAAATTCATCTTCTGTGATTCAAAATCAAGATATTAGATGGTGGATGTGGATTTTAAGTGGTTTGGTTGATTCTTAATGTCTATATATACATGACAATTGATGTGCATTCATTAGGGACAATTGACGTTAAGGGAAAAATCACTTGTGCTTCCAGGGAATTATACATCTTATGTGCCTAAATAAGGATAAAGATTGTGCTTTATTTATTGAATGTATATCAATCTGAATTAGGGTGAATCAACAAGTAAAACAAGAGTTAGGATAATTAGGGGTGGATTTAAAAGTCCTAGTATTCTCCTTGAGTGAATTTTCCTTCTTATTATCAGTTATTTTTCATTGATTTTTGTTAACTTTACTTAATAACTAGCTAAACTATTTGTTGGATTCGTTAAGAAGAATCATAAAATTCGAATTGTGACCAGTCCTCGTGGGAACAATCTCGTAATACGTACCGTGTATACACCTGATTCATATACTTGCGAGTTTAAAATCAATTTAAATCAGGTTGGTTTAAATAAAACATCAAGTTTTTGGCGTCGTTGCCGGGGACTTTCGGTCCAATTGGATTTAGGATTCTCTCTTATCATAATTCATAGCCCTAGGATTTTTCTCATATCATTTCACAAATTCTAGGAAACTTAATTTATTTTTGTCTTTATTTTCTACAGGAATTGAGGAAGGAAGCTGGAAAAAAAATTGTCTTCAAAGTGAAGGAGGAGCTCCTAAATCATCGAAAATCAATCATCTCCTTTTCCGGGTTCTTTCTTTCAATTCTTGTTTACCTAGTTTCATGTTGTTTTTAGGAATTCATGATTTTTAGCTCTAGTTTTATTTCTCTTAGGTTGTATCTTAGTTTAGCTTTCTTTCCTACATTGCAATAACTTAGTTTATGCTAGGATGTAGATTTCTGAACATAGAACTAGCACCTTTTGATCCTGAAATAGAAAGAACATTTCGTAGAAGATTGAGAAACATTCTATTTGAAATGGTGGACAAGAATGGAATTAAAGCTCTTAGAGATTATTCAGCTCCTGTCCAATTTAATGCACCTTCATGCATAGTGTTGCCAGCCACCACGGCAGCACACTTTGAACTTAAACCTAGGGTCATACAATTGATGCTCTCCTTCTATAGTTTAGATAAGGACGATCCATATCATCATGTGAAAGAATTCCTAGACATTTGCTCTACCTTTAGGTTCCAAAACTTTTCAAATGATTCGATCTGTTTACGCCTTATTCCTTTTTCTTTGAAGGATAAGGCGAAAGCATGGTTGAATTCTCTAAAAGTTGGGTCGATCACTACATGGGACCAACTGTTTAAAAAGTTCTTAAATAAGTTCCTCCCTGTTCACAAAACAAATGCTCTTCGCAGAGAAATTACTGATTTCACACAAAAAGAGGGTGAGCACTTTCACGAATGTTGGGAAAGATGGAAGGACTTGCATCTTAAATGTCCACACCATGATTTTAAGAAGTGGCAGCAGGTTCAATACTTCTATGACGATTTGACACCCCAAAACCGTCGCATGGTTGATGCCACCAATGGAGGGTCATTTATGACCAAAAGTGATGTCGAAGCTTGGAATTTCTTTGAAACCTTGTGTGAAAATTCCCAGCAATGGGACTATTCAAATAGAGGTGAAGAAGTCCCCAACCATAGAAGAAAGGTGGTATATATGAGATAGGAGTCACGCCAGATCTTTATGCCAAGATTGATAGCCTGACAAAGAAAGTTGATGCTTTGATGTTAAATAATGGGCCTCCAAAAACAACTCAAATCGAGTTATGTGCCATATGTTTCAGTCCCGCCCATCCTACGCAGTCTTGTCCATCTGGTGCAGCATTTCCAAAATTTCTCTCTGAACAAGTGCATGCTATGAACACTTTTCGGAGAAATGGGAATGATCCGTGTATCCCACCTGAACTTGACCAACTATAATGTAACATGGGCTAGACATCCAAATTTTTCTTGGGCAAAAGGACCACAACAAGGAGGACCATCTGAAAATCCTCCAATGCAACCGTACCCCCAAGTTGGCTGTCAACAACTTCAACAGTTTCCGCAATATCAAAAACTTCCTTCACAATCAAGGAAACCATCTCTTGAAGATACACTCAATCTTTTTATGTAGAGTTCTCTTCAATTTCAAAAAGACACCCAACAAATTTTATAAGCTAACCAGCAAAACTTACATGTAAATGTGCAATCCATTGCCAAGCTAGAAGTACAGTTGGGTCAACTTGCTACCACATTGAGTGAGAGAGAGAAGGGCAAGTTCCCTAGCCAACCTGTGGTAAATCCAAAAGGACAGTATGAGATTGGCTCTAATTTAAACCAAGAACAATATCGAGAACAGATCGAGAACAAAGTAGAGATACCTAGGGAAGAATCAAATTCCAAATCAGAAGACCAAAATGAAGCTGAGAGATATACTAGTGCGTCCAAAGTCCAAAAGCACTCTGACTCTCCAGGAACCACTCATGTGCCATCCTATGTGCCTAAAGCACCTTTTCCTCAACGTCTGGCACTACTTAAGCAAGGAAACAACTTTAATGATATATTGAACATGTTTAAGCAAGTGCAAATTAATATTTCATTGCTTGATGCTATCAAGCAGGTCCCTGCTTATGCTAAGTTTCTTAAAGATTTATGCACTCAAAAGCATAAGCTGAATGTTCACAAGAAGGTCTTCCTTGCGGAGCAACTCAGCTCCATGATTCAACACAACACCCCTCCTAAATTTAGGGATTCGGGAGCTCCCATCATTTCTTGTGTCATAGGAGATCATAGGATTGAGAAGGCATTGCTTGATTTGGGGGCGAGCGTTAATTTGTTGCCATATTCTGTATGTGAGCAACTAGGACTTGGTGAGCTGAAATCAACCAAAATAACACTACAACTAGATGATAGATCTGTCAAGGTGCCCCATGGTGTTATTGAGGATGTGCTAATCCAGGTTGATAAGTTTTATTTTCCAGTGGATTTCATCATTTTAGATACTCAGCCTGTCCAGAATCCTACTAGTCAAATCCCGGTTATCCTAGGACATTCATTCTTAGCCACATCCAATGCTATCATAAATTGCAGGAACGAAGTTATGAAGTTGTCTTTTGGTAACATGAATATTAAACTCAATATTTTCAATGCTGGACAACAACCGTCAGACTCAGATGATATATTTGAAGTGAACATGATTGAGAGTCTAGTGCATGAATCTTTCCTTAAATCTTTCGAAGATGCTCTTAAGACTTGTTTAGCACATTTTGGCATAGATTTTGACATAGGAAGTTTCATCTAAGAAGTCAATGCATTACTTAACTCTAATCCTATAATGGATACTACAAAATGGAAAGCTAAAGTGGAACTTCTTCCACCATCTGAGTCTAAACTGGTCCCGTCTATTGAGAAACCACCCGAACTTGACCTTAAACAATTACCTGAAACTCTTAAGTATGCATTTTTAGGTCCTTCTGAGACCCTTCCTGTCATCATAGCTTCTAACCTTGATAAGGAACAAGAGGGTAAGTTGCTCAATGTTCTTAGAGAATATAAGGCAACTATTGGGTGGACAATAGCGAACATAAAGGGAATAAGCCCCACTGTGTGTATGCATCGTATTCATCTTAAAGAAAATGCAAAAACGTCGTGTGAAATGCAAAGGAGGCTTAACCCTAACATGAAAGAGGTCGTTCGCATGGAGGTGCTTAAATTGTTAGATGTTGGTATCATTTACCCCATTTTAGATAGCACATGGGTCAACCCAATTTAAGTTGTTCCCAAAAAGTCTGGGATTACGGTGAAAAAATTGATGATAATGAGTTAGTGTCAACCTGCATGACCACGGGTTGGCGAGTTTGTATTAATTACCGTAAACTGAACCTGGTCACAAGGAAGGATCACTTTCCTCTTCATTTCATAGACCAGATGCTTGAGAGATTGGCAGGGCGTAGATACTATTGTTTCCTGGATGGCTATTCCAGGTATAATCAGATTCCCATTACTCCCGAGAATCAAGAAAAAACCACATTTACATGTCCTTTTGGTACATATGCCTATCGGCGTATGCCATTTGGGTTGTGTAATGCGCCTGCTACCTTTCAACGATGCATGATGAGTATTTTTTCAGACATGGTTGAGCATTTCCTCGAGGTTTTCATGGATGATTTTTCAATTTTTGGCTCTTCATTTGATGAATGTTTATACCATCTATCTCTTGTCTTAGAAAGATGTAAAAAAATGAACCTGGTATTAAATTGAAAAAAGTGCCATTTTATGGTTCAAAAAGGGATTGTACTTGGGCATGTTATTTCAAGTAAAGGCATTGAAGTTGATAAAGCCAAGATTAATTTAATTTATAGTTTTCCACCACCCAGAACGGTGAAGGAGATTAGATCGTTCTTAGGGCATGCGGGATTCTATAGGAGATTCATTAAGGATTTTAGCAAAATTTCTCGACCCTTATGCAATTTATTAGCTAAAGATGTTGCATTTGTCCTTAATGATGATTGTCGAAAAGCTTTTGATAAGTTAAAGCATTTATTAACTTCTACTCTAATCATCCAACCACCTAATTGGAGTTTACCTTTTGAGCTTATGTGTGATGCTTCTGATTATGCTGTTGGAGCCGTCTTAGGACAAACATTGAACAAAATGCCTCATGTCATTTATTATGCTAGTAGGACCCTAAATGATGCTTAACTTAACTACTCTACCACTGAAAAAGAATTGTTGGCAGTGGTATTTGCTCTAGACAAATTCAGGTCATATCTCATAGGATCAAAGCTTATAGTGTTCTCAGATCATGCAGCATTGAAATATCTTCTTTCTAAAAAAGATGTTAAACCTCGATTGATTCATTGGATTCTCTTGCTATAAGAATTCAACATTGAAATTCGAGATAAAAAGGGTTCCAAAAATGTGGTAGCCGACCACTTGTCTAGACTTGTCTTAGAGTCCACAGTGGATCCTTTGCCAATGAACGAGTCTTTCCCTGATGAACAACTTTTAGTTATTTCTCAATTACCTTAGTATGCGGATATTGTAAATTATCTTGTTAGAAGTCAATTTCCTTCTCATTGGACTAAACAGGATAAATCCAAATTTCTTGCTGAGGTTAAACATTTCTTTTGGGATGACCCATACTTATTCAAACTTTGTCCTGACCATGTTATTAGGAGATATGTACCTAAGAGTGAGTTTCATAGTATAATCTCCTTTTGTCATGACCATGCATATGGTGGTCATTTTGGTTCAAAGAAAATAGCTGCAAAAGTTTTACAAAGTGGATTTTATTGGCCTACACTTTTTCAAGACACCCACGCCTTTTGTTCTACATGTGATAGATGCCAACGTACGGGTAATATTTCCCGCAGGAACATGATGTCACTTACCAATATTCTCATTGTTGAAATATTTGATGTTTGGAGTATTGACTTCATGGGTCCATTTCCCCCGTCATTCGGTTATATGTATATCCTTGTGGCCGTCGACTATGTCTCTAAATGGATTGAAGCAGTGCCATGTAAAACGAATGATCAAAAAGTTGTCGTCCGCTTTTTGAAAGAAAATATATTTTTTCATTTTGGTACTCCTCAAGCAATTATAAGTGATGGGGGTACTCATTTTTGCAATAAACCATTTGAATCTTTAATGAAGAAATATTCCATCACCCATAAAGTTGCAACGCCATACCATCCACAAACAAGTGGTTAAGTAGAGGTTTCAAATCGGGAGATTAAACAAATTTTAGAGAAAGCAGTTCACCCTAATCGTAAGGATTGGTCGCAACATTTGAATGATGCTCCTTGGGCATATCGTACAGCTTTCAAAACCCCGATTGGAATGTCCTCCTATAGGCTTGTCTTTGGGAAAGCATGTCATTTGCCTGTGGAATTAGAACATCATGCTTATTGGGCCATTAAAACCTTTAATTTTGACTTAAACAAGGTTGGATCGCACCGTAAACTTCAACTCAATGAGTTAGAAGAAATTCAAAATGAGGCATATGAGAATGCAAAAATTTATAAAGAACAGACAAAATTTTTTCATGACAAATCAATTCTTCGCAAGACATTTGAACCGGACCAGAAAGTATTATTGTATAATTCCAGGTTACGCTTCTTTCCTAGAAAACTACATTTGCGATGGTATAGTCCTTATCAGGTAGTAAAAGTATTTCCTCATGGAGCAGTTGAGATTCAAAATCTAAAGGACAGTAATATTTTCAAAGTAAATGGTTAACGGCTGAAACCATATTTAGAGGATTTGGTTAATCAAGATGTTGAGAAAATTTATTTGGAGGACCCAAGTTATCAAGATTGATTAATTCATAGTCCATGGTTGCTTTCATTACTTGTTTGGCTGAAGACGTTAAACTTAGTGCTCTTGGGAGGCAACCCAACCTTTCATTTCATTTCATTTTCCTAGTTAGTTAGTTCAATGTTTGTTAGTAACATTGCTACAAACCCTCACAAGGCTACAACTCATCCACTAGGGGCAACCTAGGGGTTTAAAGGCTTGTTGCATACACTAAATGCAATTAAAAGTACTTGCAAAAGTAGTGTAGGTAGGATTTTATTTTTGTTATTTTTTTTGCTTGAGGACTAACAAAACTTCTCTTTCAATTTCATTGTCTCATGTGCATTGCATGCTTATATCTTTTACATTGAGGACAATGTAGATTTTAGGTTGGGGGTGGGAGATTAGGTTACCTAATCAGTATTTTCTTGGTCTTGAGCAAAAAATTGTGAAAATTTTTGAAAATTTTTCTGGAATTTCTTATGAATTCGAAGTGATTTTGAAGGATAGTCATGATTTTAGAATTACAAGATACAGAATGTTAGTAATTTATGACTCTTAGATTCAGCCATCTGTTAGATTTCATAGTTAAGTTTGAATTGTGAACCCATGATTAGAAGTTTTAAACATTGATTGAGTCATGATTTCGCAGGACACATCTTGCTTACACATTAAGGTTTCAGTTCAATATTGAATTGTAACTTGGTGATCATTAAGCATGGAAGGAACCAACCTAGGGAATTTGTCCATCATGTTCAATAAGAAGAATGAAAGAAAAAGGAAATACCCAGCTACAAGATAGCTGCCTGAGGAAAGGGTTGGGCGATCGAACTTCACCATAGGTTTACTCCCCATAGGTGTAGATTCGATTCCCCATGGTTGACATTTGGAAAAAGTTAGGCAACTAATTTTCACCGTAGGTTTGCTCCCTATAGGTGAGGATTTGATTCCCCTCCTTGGCGTTACTGTTCATGGAAAAATCAAAGGCTGGTAGAATGAAAAGTTGATCTGTAAAGAAAGTGTTGGTTTAGGTTTTGGTTGTCATGAATTCCTTTGTTGGTTACCATTGATATCATGAAATTGACATACAATTGGATCTCTTAATAGTGATAAGCCGAGATTACACTATACACTCATGGAACTCAATGTTTAGAATTGTTCTAATTAATGGATTAAAATTTTGAACATGAGTATGAAGTTTACCGTGAGCTTGATTCCAGGAGAAAATATTGATCACCAATCATGAATCTTAGAATTCTCACATCCTGACTATTTTTTCACAAGTCACTAGGGTTTACAGGAATTATCTTTTATTTCTGAAATTATTTTTTGCATACTTTGCTCGAGACTAGGAAAGTGCTAGTTGGGGGTTGTGTTGAGGGTCGAATATTGCATATTAAACCCCAGTTATTACCTGCTTTTACGAACATGATACTGTTTAACGCCCCATTTTAATCGTGTTTGTGATGCAAGGTGTATTTACGAGCGTGGACTGAAAAAGGGTACTAAAAGCATGGATTTGACGCTATGAAGTAACCAAGGCAAGGGACGGACTTTAGGGGAGCAAGATCGATGAATTTACACGTTAAAGATCCAAAAAAATCGAGAAACTGAAGTTCAAGTGGCCTGAAAGTCATCCAGAATTCAAGATCACATGGTTCCCGCCATCCGATTAGCTTGAAACTGTATATATGGCCTGAGGACCATAAATTAACCATACACGTCCAATTTTAGCTCTCGGATCCCTGTGGAAGTGGCTAAACTGACATATCAGCCCATGAAATCTTGATTTGGGGCCCGCTAGATCTTTGGATATGCTTCAACTTTGGTCTCAACCCCTTAAATTCGATAATACAGCAGATGGACGGCGCAGATTTCTTAGAAACATTGGAATGGGACCCCATTGGCAACACCAGTGCACAGTGCACAGTGCACTCCACGTGCACTGGACCACTTCATTTGGTCAGAATCAGTTTGACCAACTTTCTTTAAACAGAGAAAGAGTCTCTATTTTCTCATTACGTAGGGCCCTCCGTTGATCCATCAATGGCCCACCATGATCGTGCAAATCGATAATCTGAATCGTTCATCATGTCTAGGAGGGAAATTAGACCATAAAACTATCATTTCCATGCATCCATGTACAAGAACAAGAGTGCAAAGATTGGATCTTTCGCTAGACGTTGATCTATGCGGTGGCCCACTAAAAGCTCAAATCCTCTTCAAAGTTGGAATGATATCCTAAATCAGCCTCACAGAGCCAATGTATGGCATGGATTTCTTTGATAAAACCAATTGTGGACCCCACTAAGCATCAGCACCAACCCTTTTACAGGCCCTGTTCACAGCGCGTCCGAGACCCAGACAATGGGGGCCGTTTTGCAGCCGTGGCTAGGATCAGTCCGACAATCCTAGCCGTTCAAAAGCCTCCCAAGGTTGGACAGAACACTCTCAAGGAGCCTGAATAGTTCGGATTCTGCATAGGAGATGGCCATCAGCCGACAAAGTTGTAACAATGTAAACCGGATCCACGTTTTTTTGTTGCTGTTGAGTACGACCTGCGAAAGGAGTGTGTTCACGTACTCCACCAACTCCAGCAAAGTCGGTTCTCCACCAAAAGCTCTCCATTACCCTCTCCTGCTATAAAAGAAAGAGAAAAGAGAGAGAGAGAGAGAAGGAGCCCGGGTTGTGGACGTGAGTGAAAAGAGAGAGAGAGAGAGAGAGAGAGAGAGAGAGAGAGAGGAAAAAAAGAAAAGGAGAGATTGCTGGAGAAGGGATTGCTCCAGAAGAGATTTCTTTTGACGATGTTGGGGTTGAGAGATTCATCACATATTGAAAGAAATCAGCGGGTTGTGTAAGGGAGTGCTTCTTATCAATTATCAATTATATTTTTCTTCTTTCTAATTGAATCTCTATTACTTCTCATGAATTTTTAATTTCTTAGCTAGGGCTGAGATGAAGCCCCTAATTTGGATGATTTTTGTTGTTTGTTGATTTCATCCAGAATTGATTGATTTATTTATTTTTCTATTATGATTAAATAAAAACTCCATACCTCTTCAATCTATGAGCTTACCCAAAGTCTAGAAGTGGATGTTGTTTGGAATATTATTCTAGGTGTGCTTGTGTCTGACCATGAACAGGTTTTTCTACAGAGAAAGAAATATGAATTTACAACTATTCATGCCTAAACATGGGTGGAAAGATGTGATCCTTGATATTTTTTCCATATTTCATCTTCTGTGATTTATAATCAAGATATTAGATGGTGGATGTGGATTTAAGTGGTTTGGTTGATTCTTAATGTCTATATATACATGAAAATTGATGTGCATGCATTAAGGACAATTGATGTTAAGGGAAAAATCACTTCTGCTTCAAGGGAATTATACATCCTGTGTGCCTAAACAAGGATACATATTGTGTTTTATTTATTGAATATATATCAATTTGAATTAGGGTGAATCAACAAGTAAAACAAGAGTTAGGATAATTAGGGGTGGATTCAAAAGTCCTAGTGTTCTCCTTGAGTGAATTTTCCTTCTTGTTCTCAGTTATTTTTCATTGATTTTTGTTAAGTTTACTTAATAACTAGCTAAACTATTTGTTGGATTAGTTAAGAAGAACATAAAATTTGAATTGTGACAACTAGTCCTCGTGGGAATGATCTCGTAATCCGTACCGTGTCTACACCTAATTCATATACTTGCAAGTTTAAAATCAATTTAAATCAGGTTGGTTTAAATAAAACATCAGTATACTTGTGATTATGCTTATTACAAGTTAAATGTACATTAAAAAATCCTCCTTATAGGATCTCAGGATCAGAATCTGGCATATGGACGCTGGGTGCCGAGAATGGGGTATTACGGAGGCTGTCGGCACCGGATTGGGTGACCGGGAATTTTGTGAGCCCGGTTTCCAAGTTTTGGGCGTGATAAAATCTGACAAATGTCCTCAATTTATAAGCTGCAAATCAGTTTCCTCGACTGGTCTAAGGTTCGGCTTGACTAGTCCTAGCAGAACCAATTTTCAAATTTTCGGGCGCGATCAAATAAAACAGATCCTCAACTGGTCGAGTGGCTCACTCAACTAGTTGAGTGGCCAGTTCGACTGGTCGAGCATAGCGCTCGATTGGTCGAGTGAATAAAAATTGTGTTGCTGGACTTTGAGTCGAACACTGCTCGATTGGTCAAGCAGGTCTCGACGACCAGTCGAGCAGGGTACTCAACTGGTTGTAGACCAAACAACCTTGTCCGATTTTTTAAGTAAATTTTTGGACTGGTCGAGAAAAACCCTGGGCTGGTCAAGCCAGTGCTTGGACTAGTCAAACCATGAGTAGGATTTATCGAAGCAAAGCCTAAAATAAGTATTATGACCCAAATAAAACATGCATTGTTAATAACCTAATCCTAAGGTCTTTCTAGGGTCATGTATACCTTAAATGTGAGTATTGAAATTGAACCATCGGTCGCTTCGATAGATAGGTCACTTTGAAGCACATGAAGCTTGACCTCGTACACTTGAACTTGTGTCTCGAACTTGAGTACTTGAGACTTAAGCTTGAGCAAATGTACTTGAGGTTGAACTTGAACTTAAGCTTGAGCAAATGTATCTGAGCTTGAGACAGTGTACCTAGACTTGAGTACTTCAACTTGTTCTCGTAGTTGAACATGCACAATTGTAGCACACTCAATGTCGATGTAGATAACACGAAGCTCATCTTTAAATGAAGGTGAACTTTCCATGTATTAAAACAAATCAAGCATTCCAAAGTGTTTTGGCACAACAAAATTTAACAATCCAGGTTGCTAGATTTACAACATAACACTTAAAATCTCCCCCTATGTCAAATTTGTGACAAAACCAACTTATAGAAGATTAACCTATTATAATACACAGATTCGCTCAGTTCAAAAATCCTTCATATAAAATCCAACAATCACAACTCCCCCTCAACTTGAGCAAAGTAGAGACCTGTATTAAGATATAAAAAAATTCCACAATGCCACATGCATATCCACACATCTCTACATCTCACCACATCATCATAAAAAAATCATAAACCCAATTTCTCCCCCTTTTTGTCACAAAATGACAAAGGAAGAAAAGATGAAAAATATGTAAATGTAGTATCTAATATGTGAAGAGAGTAAGAAAGAGTGTGAAAGTTAGCAACTTAAAGCATAATAGAGTAGAGTATCCACATCACATAACCATAAGTGTCCAAATGTAAGAGTCACCAAGAAAAGTAAAGTAGTTATTACAAGTCCAACACAAGAAAGAGAAGTCATCAGAACCAGATGAAGAGAGAGGTGGAATGGATGGATCAATCTGGTGTAATCCCTTATTTATGCATCTAAAGTACTCACGCATATACTTCATTTGATTATCTTGGGAAATTTTCAGTCCATCCACCTTCTCTTCTAGTAAGCGAAGGTGCTCATCAAAATCAGAAGGCTAAAAATCAGGATCAGCCTCAGGATTATCTTCTTCTAGTTCATCAAAAATGCCATCCATCATAGTGTCTGTGGGCAATGTGTCTTCCTCTCTAACTCCCTCAGCTTCCCCATCCATTTAACCAGGTGCTAGCTTCAAATTCATCTTATTAATGTTTGAATTGTTGAATGGGAGAAGTGTAATTGGTGCTTCACCAGTTGGCATTGAAAAGGCCAAGCTATATGTCCTAGAGGGGGGGTGAATAGGACAATGCCAAATAAAAACTTATAACAGCGGAATAATAAAGAAAATGATAGCCAAATTAAATAACAATGCAGGAAAGAAAAACAACCTCAAAATTCAGATCTTGAGAGGTTGATACAAACGTTGTTCTAAGGACAACCTTACACCAAAAACCAGAGTTTATGGTAGGACAACCTTATTTCTAGAAAGGTCTTTGTATTAAGTCTCAAATCGAAGAGGAATACAAAAATAAATATAAACTGAATTGAAATGACTTGTAATTAAAAATGTATTGTTCTAAGGACAGCCATACACCATAAAAATGGCAGGACAACCTTGCTGGAACAACTTTCAAATGAAATTGAAAATCAAGCTTATAAAGGAATAGCAGAAAGTAAATTCTAAGCTATTACAACATTCTCACAAAGCTTGAAATAATTACAACATTCAGAACCATACATACATCCCACAAAAAGAATAAAAAATTAGAAAAATAAAACAATCAACCACAACTCAAGGGATTATAGTGGTTCGCCTGTGTGTTCACCAACTGTTATACAACAGCCACACAAAAAGCTACTCCACTCCTAATATCCTCACACAGGGGATATTAGCGTTCACTAAAAATAGGTTTTCCCAGGTTCACCCAAAACCCTTACAATTGTGTCTTTGTCTGTGGGCTTACACAATTAAAAAAAAAAACCCACTTCTGAGTTTTCCTGGCTTTCCTCAGATAACCAAAATAACAAGATTTTTCTGGCAAATCTTGAAAGAAACCAAAATAATAGAAAGGAATTTACAATATGTAAAATACCTGAAAATCTCCTTCGTTGTAGACGGTAGAACCAAATCAAAGTAGATGATTGAATGTCCGAGTTCAATGTCCAGTACTTGATTACAATGGTTCTAATTCTAATAGATTTTAAATTAAACCAAATAGGGCTTGCCTTAATTGATTTTGATTCCAAAGAAAGGGAATAATAATTCCTCTTTATCAAATCAGATTGGAATATAAGAAATAAAATCAATTAAAATAAAGCTAAGGAAAGAGAATATTAAATAAGCACACTTAGCTTAGATGGAGCACAGAATTATCTCTCAGAAGTTCGACGAAGATTGGCTTGAATACTTTAATTAAATCGATGATTTCTTCTGAGATTCGTGCTCTATTTATAGGTGAGAAGATCGGGTCTTCGACTGATATTTGAAAAATTCGGCGGGATATGCTCAGACCGTTCTACGACTGGTCGTAGCTCTCCTACGACTGGTCGTAGGTCACCTACGACTGGTCGTAGGTTTCCTTCGACTGGTCGTAGGTCCTGCAAAGGTTCACTGGACTTCAAGTCGTAGATTGTACGACTGGATCAGTCGACACTGTTCCTACGACTGGTCGAACAGATTCCAGGACTAGTCGAAGGCTAACAGATTTTATCCGGAATTTGTAACAAACTCACTATTGGTCGAGGAATATCTTAGACTAGTCGAAGCAAGTCTAGGACTAGTCGAAGAAGCCCTAGGACTAGTCGAAGAACAGACCAATCACATGTAAAATAGCATTCGGCTTATGTATCTGAAATGACCTACTTCTAAGGTCAACCTATGGTCAAACAAACCTCAATCATGAAGTATGGACATTGAAGCATTAGGAACAAGTGACCTTGAAGTATCAGTCTTGAAGTCTTGATGTAGTTGAACTCTTCATGTAACTCAATCTTGAAAGTGGCTTGAGTTTCAGCTTGAGTCTTGAGTTCAGCTTGACTTTCAACTTGAGTCTTGAGTTCAGCTTGAGTTTCAGCTTGAGTCTTGTGAGCAGTTCTTTCATTCAAGATCTTGAGTCTTGTACTTGAGAGCTTTGCTTGTTGTGAGCTTAGCTTGTTAATGAATGTTGATCCTTAAGAAAGCTTCACTTATGCAAGTTATATATAACAGAGTATAATAGTGATTTTGGCACTACAAATTTGACAACAAAGAGGGATAGAAACTATAGCACTTACAATCTCCCCCTTTGTCAAATTAGTGACAAAACACATAACCATAATAAACAAAAGTAAAACAACTGGTTAACACTTGCAAATCAATATTCAATATTCAACATTCAACCAGTTCCAACATTCAACCATTATCATTCAACAAGATCAAACATATATTCAAGATCAAACATATATTCCCCCTAACTCCCCCTGGGTAACATAACCACTGCTACTCCCCTCACAATCACATTAAGAACAAACCATTCTCCCCCTTTTTGTCACAATATGACAAAGGAGAACTAAAGAAAGGAAGTCATGAGAGGAAACATGAGGAAGTAAGAGAATAAGAGGAACACAAGATAGCATCACATATATCCAGCATTACATCAAGAACAAATATTCAGCATAAAACATAAATAGAATCCAAATCAAAATCAGCCAAGTGCTAAGTAAGAAAGTTATTACATACAAAAAGTCTCATAGAGACTAGTCAGAACTAGAACTTGAAGATGGAGCAGGAATAGAAGGATCAAGTTGGTGCATGCCTTTGTTCAAGCGCCTAAGATATTTGCGCATATACTTGAATTGCAAATCATGAGCAATGGACATGCTTTCCAACTTAACATTAATATTCTCAACTTTACCCTCTAATGCACTCAGACGTGCATCAACATCAGATGGTACAAAATCTGGATCATTAGCTGAGTCAGAATCCAGTTCCTCAAAAATGTCATCCATATTAATGTCAACACTAGCTTCTTCATGACCACCACCACCACCACCACCTTGTTTAGGAAGCAGATCCAACTTCATCTTATTAATATTTGTATTGTTGAAGATCAGATGATGGATAGGTGCTTCATCAACAGGCATATCGACTAACATATGAGTAGCTAATACAGTCATAAAGTATACAAATGGAATGTCACTATGACCAGGATGGAGACGAAACTGAAGAATAAAATGACAGATTAAGGAAGGCAAACAAATCTGAGTACCATTTGAGATAGCATGGATAACACAAACCATAAATGAAGTCAGGTTAGATTTATTACCCGAACGAGGATACAGATTAGACACAAAGATTCTGTGGAGAATTCTGTATTTGGGTAACAAATATCTTGCGGGGAGCGCATTCCCTTTTTGAGTCCATTGAACATCCATATTGCACAAGTCTTTAGTTAGCATACGTTTTTCAGCCATTGAGGGTTTATCAGTTAAATTATGAATTGGAATACCCTCATCATTCACAGGAATTTCCATAAGGGCTGAAATTAAATGACGATCAACGTCAAATGGCCCTTCTCTAGTAGAAATTTGGAAAGTTAAATTATCCTGTGAAAATGCACTAATACATGAAAACATGGATTGGGCAATGGACCGGTATGCAGGCCCACCCCATTGCAATAAGTTAGTCCAACCTACAGCTTCAAGCATAGGAAGGATGTCAAATGGAGCAATGTGATTGACATCAACAGGATGTTCAACGATAATCTTACGAGATCTAATGTCCCTAACAAATGATGGATCATCATTGGGAACAAGAAGATGAGGTTTGGATAAAGGGGTAGATCTGGAGGAAGAAGAAGGACCACGGGAAGTAGTTTTTCTTCCTCTAGAAGCCATTTGCAACAAGGAATTAAAGGAATAAAGAAGTTGCAAAGGATTGAGATGAGGGTTTGCTCAAAACAGATTTTTCACAACCCAAACCCCAAATCTCAATGATTTTCAAGATAGAAAGCTTCAAGAGAGAAAAGGAAGCAATCTTGACACAAATATGTAAGAAAAACGGATTTGGAACACTAACCTTGAAGAACTTGAAGGATGGGTTCGACGAGTCGAAGTTCGGCTCCAAGGAGAAGAAAGAAGAAATGAGGAAGAAAGAAAAAATCCCCAATTTGAAGTGAAACCCGTGCTCCACGACTGGTCGTGGGTATCTACGACCGGTCGTAGTACGACTGGTCGTGTATACTCACGACTGGTCGTACAAACCCTAAAAATTCAATTTTCTTCAAATTTTACAAAAATTGAAATATAATCTAACAAATATATACAATATTATACAAGAAGGCATAAATTATCAATTTAAAATGCACATGCCAAGATCAAATTTCATCTTTTTGAACCTGCTTTTATCAAGAGGTTTTGTGAAAATATCAGCACGTTGATCTTCAGTAGGAATATATTCTAGATATATAACTTTTTCTTCTACTAATTCCTTTATATAATGAAATCTAATGTCAATATGCTTAGTACGAGAATGCTGAATAGGATTTTTTGAAATATTTATCGCACTGGAATTATCACAATGTAATAACATAGAATCCTGTTTAATTCCATAATCACTTAACATTCTTTACATCCAAACAAGCTGTGTACATGCATTACCAGCTGCAATATACTCAGCTTCAGCTGTTAAAAGTGAAATAGAATTTTATTTCTTACTATACCAGGAAACTAGACAATTTCCAATGAAAAAACAACCACCACTGGTTGATTTTCTATCATCTAGATTACCAGCCCAGTCAGCATCCGAGTACCCAGCTAATTGAACATTGGTTTCATGAGGATACCAGAGACCAAGATTTACAATACTTGCGACATATCTAATAATTCGCTTGACAGCAATCAAGTGAGAATCTTTTGGATCAGATTGATATCTTGCGCAAATACCAACACTTAGAGAAATATCAGGTCTACTAGCAGTTAAATATAACAAACTACCAATCATACTCCGATAAAGTTTTGAGTCAACATTTTTACCATTATAGTCTTTTGATAGTTTCAGGGTAGTACTCATAAGAGTATCAAAATTCTTGCCATTCTCAAATCCAAATCTTTTGATTAGATTCAAGGCATACTTAGATTGAGAAATGAATATTCCTTCAGGTTGTTGCTTTACTTGCAATCCAAGGAAATAAGTCAATTCCCCAACCATGCTCATTTCGAACTGAGATTTCATCAAATCTGCAAACTCAGTAGTCAAGTCAGTACAAGTTGATCCATAAATGATATCATCAACATAAATCTGTACCATTAAGATATGATCATTATGTTTCTTAACAAACAGAGTTTTATCAATAGATCCCATTTGAAAATTATGAGTTAAAAGAAATTTTGTTAGTTTCTCATACCATGCCCTAGGTGCTTGTTTTAATCCATAAAGAGCTTTATAAAGCCGAAATACATGATCAGAATTTTTGGAATCTTCAAAACCCATTGGATCATCAACATAGATTTCTTCATGTAAAACGCCACTTAGAAAAGCACTTTTCACATCCATCCGATAGATCTTTATCTTTCTAAAACATGCAATGGATATAAATAGTCTGATAGATTCAAGACGTGCTATCGGTGCAAAGGTTTCATCGAAATCAATCCCTTCAATTTGAGTATAACCTTGTACCACCAGTCTAGCCTTGTTTCTAATTATATTTCCACATTCATCAGACTTATTTTTGAAAATCCATTTTGTTCCAATGATGTGTTTATCTTTAGGTCTTGGTACGAGATACCAAACATCATTTCTTACGAATTGGTTGAGTTCATCTTGCATCGCAACAATCCAGTTTTCATCAGCCAGAGCTTCTTTTACGTTAGATGGTTCAATTTGGGATGTAAAACATACATAATTACATATATCCTCAAGTTGTCTACGGGTGCAAACACCGGTGAGAGGGTTTCCAAGAATTTGTGTGGTTGGATGATCTTTAACAGTCCTTAACTCAGAATCAGTCTGATTCGATGAAGTATTGGGTTTATCAATGATTAGTACTTCATCATTATCTGAATTAGAGATTGGTGTGTTTAAGTGATCATCAATGACAACATTAATGGATTCTTGAATCACACCAGTCCTTTTGTTCAGAACTCTATAAGCTCGACTGTTTAAAGAATATCCTAGAAAAATACCTTCATCACTCTTCGTATCGAACTTTCCCAAATTTTCACGATCACGTAAAATATAGCACTTGCTGCCAAAAACTCGAAAGTATTTAACAGTAGGCTTTTTATTGAACCACAATTCGTAAGCCGTTTTATTATTATCTTTTCTAGTGTAGACTCGGTTAATAATATAGCAAGTTGTGTTGACTTCAACCCAAAGATTTTTAGAGAGCTTCATGCTATTCAACATGACATTAGCCATTTCTTGAAGCACCCTATTCTTTCTTTCTACAATTCCATTTTGTTGTGGAGTTTTGGGAGCAGAGAATTCATGTAATATTCCTTGGTCGGTCCAGAGAACTTCTCAAAATTGCTATTCTCAAATTCGGATCCATGATCACTACGAATTTTACTGATTTGAGAGATTTTTCAGTTTGAATCCTTTTGAGAACTTTTCTTACTTCTTCAAGGGTTTGATTTATCCCTTAAGAAGACTACCCAAGTGAATCTGTAAAGTCATCAACTATTACCAAGATGTACTTTTACCACCACGACTTTCCGTTCGGTAGGTCCTATCGATCCATGTGGAGAAGTTCGAGTGGTCTTGATGTGGTATTTGAATTCACCTTTTGTGTGAGTTCTTTGTTTGTTTGCCTATCTGGCACTCACCACATATTTTATCTAATTTCTGAAGTTTGGGTAAACCTCTTACAAGTTCTCGTTTGCTCAATCGATATAGCTTTCGATAATGTACATGTCCAAGACATTTGTGCCATAAGTCAGTCTCGTCTGTATGGACCATGTAACATGTTTGATTAGATGAGCTGGATTCACTAATAATATAGCAATTTTCAGACGTTCTATGTCCAGTTAATATTACAGAACCCTTATTGTTTAGTATTTCATAACTTTGATTAGAAAACCGAACATTATGATTATTATCACATATTTGTGATATACTAAGCAAGTTGTGCTTTAGGCCTTCAACGTATAAAACATTTTTAAACACCGGAAGATTAAAAAGTTGAACCGTACCTTGGCCTATAATCTTGCAGTTGCTACCATCACCAAATGTGACTGAACCATCAGTCATATCTTTCAGATCAGTGAATAAGGCTTTGTCACCTGTCATATGCCTAGAGCATCCACTGTCTAGGTACCACTTTGAATGACTTGTTGCTTTGAAAGCAGTGTGAGCAACCAAGCAGGTGACTTTAGGAACCCATTTCATAACTGTTTTGGGTTTAGGAACATAGTTGGTCTTCTTTTGTGTATACTTGTAGGAATGACCTATAGAGTTAGATTTTAATAGCTCCTTGAGTAAATCAACTATCTTTTCAGCTAGTGGATTTCGATTCTGATTAAAGTTGACATGGCTATTTCTAGGTTTTTGAAAAGTTTTTGAATTTTTAGAAAATCTTGATAAGTACTTTTCCCTTTTGAGTTTGAGGACTCTCCTTTAACAAACATAGGAGGAGTATACTTTTGTTTAGGAGGTAGATTTTTATCATAGCCCAACCCGGATTGATCGCCACATTTTCTTGATCCGGATAAAAGTTTTTCTAACTTTGGATCACCTTGGGCATATTTCCATGTGTCCTTTAAACTTAGAAGAGAAGATACTACAGTTTTAAGATTCTCAATTTCAGTTTTTAAATCAACAATTAGTGAGTTTTTGAATTCTAAATCACATTTTGATTTTTCAAAACTATCTGAAATTTGTGATTTTTCTAAGACAAGTGAATCAAAACAATTTTTGAGTTTAGAAAACTTTTCTTTTTAAAGTTTAAGTTTGACAGCAATTTTACAACTTTCCATATATAGGGCATTGTAAGCGTCTTGAAGATCATCTTCATTTTCACATTCACTATTCAGATTTTCTTCACTTGTAGAGTCATTATCTGAAAATGTGAATTTGGCTAAAGTCATAAGAGCTTTAATCTCATTGCCCGACTCAGTTTCAGAATCTTCTGATTCAGAAGAACCTTCAGAATCAGATGATTCATCCCATGTAGCCAACATACCCTTCTTCTTGGGTTTGTCCCTTTTAGGACATCTATTTGCTAAGTGCCCATGTTCTTGACAGTTGTAACATTGACTATCTTTCAAAGATTTTCTAGATTTGGGTCTAAACTTCTTTTTATCATTTGATTTTTGAAAATCAACTCTTTTCTTGCTTTTGAAAATTTTGTAAAATTTTTTAGCTAAAAGAGCCATATCATCTTCTGAATCAGAATTTTCTTCTGAATTACATTTAGAAGATTTTAGTGCGATAGATTTACCTTTAGGAGCTTTAAAGTTTAACTCGTAGGTTTGTAGAGAACCAACTAGTTCTTCAACCTTCATATTATCCGTATCACGAAGTTCCTGGATTGCGGTTACTTTAGAATTGAACCGTTCAGGAAGTGAGTGTAGTATTTTTGCACACACTTTACTTTCTGGGATTTTATCGCCAAGACCCCACATTGAGTTTACAATGTCATTCAATCTAGTGTAGAAGTCCATAAACATTTCATTTTCCTCCATATGAATTTCTTCAAATCTGGTTATGAGGAGTTGGACTTTAGATTTTTTGACAATTGTAGTACCCTCGTGTGTCATTTCTAATATATCCCAAGCTTGCTTTGCAGTATCACAAGAAATGATTCTTTTGAACTCATCCGGTGATAGTGCGCAAGTAATTGCATTTAGTGCTTTAGCATTTGCACTACTCTCACTTTTCTGAAGGGTGGTCCATTGGTAATATGGTGTGGCTTTCATAGATTTTGAACCATCAACCCCAAGAACTTCCATGATAGGAGGATTCCATTCATTCACCGTGGCTTGCCACACATTTTCATCCATTGATTTGAGGAAGATCCTCATTCTGGCTTTCCAATAAGCATAGTTGGAGCCATCAAAGGGTGGAGGCCTAGTGACTGAAAGGCTATCAAAATTTGACATCTTAAATAGCTTAAATCGTTAGCTCAGGAATTAAATCCAAAAAAAAAACGAGCTATTAGGCTCTGATACCACTTGAAAAGGCCAAGCTATATGTCCTAGAGGGGGGTGAATAGGACAATGCCAAATAAAAACTTATAACAGCGGAATAATAAAGAAAATGATAGCCAAATTAAATAACAATGCAGGAAAGAAAAACAACCTCAAAATTCAGATCTTGAGAGGTTGATACAAACGTTGTTCTAAGGACAACCTTACACCAAAAACCAGAGTTTATGGTAGGACAACCTTATTTCTAGAAAGGTCTTTGTATCAAGTCTCAAATCGAAGAGGAATACAAAAATAAATATAAACTGAATTGAAATGACTTGTAATTAAAAATGTATTGTTCTAGGGACAGCCATACACCATAAAAATGGCAGGGCAACCTTGCTGGAACAACTTTCAAATGAAATTGAAAATCAAGCTTATAAAGGAATAGCAGAAAGTAAATTCTAAGCTATTACAACATTCTCACAAAGCTTGAAATAATTACAACATTCACCACCATACATACATCCCACAAAAAGAATAAAAAATTAGAAAAATAAAACAATCAACCACAACTCAAGGGATTATAGTGGTTCGCCTGTGTGTTCACCAACTGTTATACAACAGCCACACAAAAAGCTACTCCACTCCTAATATCCTCACATAGGGGATATTAGCGTTTACTAAAAATAGGTTTTCCCAAGTTCACCTAAAACCCTTACAATTGTGTCTTTGTCTGTGGGCTTACACAATTAAAAAAACCCCACTTCTGAGTTTTCCTGGCTTTCGACAGATAACCAAAATAATAAGATTTTTCTGGCAAATCTTGAAAGAAACCAAAATAATAGAAAAGAATTTACAATATGTAAAATACCTGAAAATCTCCTTCGTTGTAGCGCAGTAGAACCAAATCAAAGTAGATGATTGAATGTCCGAGTTCAATGTCCAGTACTTGATTACAATGGTTCTAATTCTAATAGATTTTAAATTAAACCAAATAGGGCTTGCCTTAATTGATTTTGATTCCAAAGAAAGGGAATAATAATTCCTCTTTATCAAATCAGATTGGAATATAAGAAACAAAATCAATTAAAATAAAGCTAAGGAAAGAGAATATTAAATAAGCACACTTAGCTTAGATGGAGCACAGAATTATCTCTCAGAAGTTCGACGAAGATTGGCTTGAATACTTTAATTAAATCGATGATTTCTTCTGAGATTCGTGCTCTATTTATAGGTGAGAAGATCGGGTCTTCGACTGGTCTAGAGTGCTCTTCGACTAGTCGAAGCTCTAACAGATATTTGAAAAATTCGGCGGGATATGCTCAGACCGTTCTACGACTGGTCGTAGGTCACCTACGACTGGTCGTAGGTCCTGCAAAGGTTCGCTGGACTTCGAGTCGTAGATTGTACGACTGGTCGAAGATCAGTCGACACTGTTCCTACGACTGGTCGAACAGATTCCAGGACTCGTCGAAGGCTAACAGATTTTATCCAGAATTTGTAACAAACTCACGACTGGTTAAGGAATATCTTAGACTGGTCGAAGCAAGTCTAGGACTAGTCGAAGAAGCCCTAGGACTAGTCGAAGAACAGACCAATCACATGTAAAATAGCATTCGGCTTATGTATCCGAAATGACCTACTTATAAGGTCAACCTATGGTCAAACAAACCTCAATCATGAAGTATGGACATTGAAGCATTAGGAACAAGTGACCTTGAAGTATCAGTCTTGAAGTCTTGTTGTAGTTGAACTCTTCATGTAACTTAATCTTGAAAGTGGCTTGAGTTTCAGCTTGAGTCTTGAGTTCAGCTTGACTTTCAGCTTGAGTCTTGAGTTCAGCTTGTGTTTCAGCTTGAGTCTTGTGAGCAGTTCTTTCATTCAAGATCTTGAGTCTTGTACTTGAGAGCTTTGCTTGTTGTGAGCTTAGCTTGTTAATGAATGTTGATCCTTGAGAAAGCTTCACTTATGCAAGTTATATATAACAGAGTATAATAGTGATTTTGGCACTACAAATTTGACGAGAAGTGTAATTGGTGCTTCACCAGTTGGCATGACCACATTACAATGTGTAGCAAGAGTGGTCATCAAATAAGCAAACAAAATGTAACTATGACCGAGGTGAAGTCAAAATTGGATAATGATGTAACAAATCAAAGATGGAAGACATACAGGAGTACCAGACACTACAGAATGAAGAATACGAACCATAAAGGATATTAATTCAGCTTTGTTTCCTGATCTGGGATATACATTGGAAATGAAGATATGATGCAACACTATGTATTTGGGCAACATTTGGTTGGCCCGGAGTGCATTTCCAGAGTTCCATTCCGAGTTCATATTGCATAGTTTGCGAGTCAAAAGCCATTTTTCAAATTCAAAAATTTTCGGTTATGGGTATAACGTCATCATTGACATTCACATCTAGAAGGTCAGCAATAATAAATTGATCAACCTTATATAGACCTTCTCTGAATGGGATTGTGAAGGTCAATTCTTCAATTGACACATCGCTTATACAAGCGAACATGGCCTGCGTAATGGACCGGTATGTAAGTCCGCCCCAATTCAAAATATTTTGCCATCCTATAGTGACAAGTAAAGGAATGATCTGAAATTGAGTGAGATGACTTCCATTTACCTTCCGTTCTGTCACGCCCCAGACCCGAAAATCAGATTCACAGGAATTTCGATCACCGAATCTAGTGCCAACAGCCTTTGTAGTACCCCATTCTCGGTTCCTAGCGTTCATACGCTAGATTTCGATCCCGGGATCCTACAAGGAGGATTTATTTTTTTAATGCACATTTAACTCATAATAAGCATAACCAAAGGATTACCCAATTCACAAAGGCAACATCATCATCACACATCCACTAATATGAACATTTGAATACAGTGCTGAAAGGGAGATACATATATCAAAAATCAAAGCTCTAGAAGACGGCTGCATGCTCCAAGCTCGATGCTGCTGCAACCTAACATTACCTGCACGCATTTATCGTGTATAAGCTTATAGAAAGCTTAGAGGGTGGTGTAAGTGCATGCACAAGGTGTGTGCCAAGCATTCAATACAATGCCATCATCGTACAGTATTGGAAACACTGATAATCCATAAATCGTACAATATCGGAATAAGCAGAAATACTAACAAGATCATAAATCATACGATAACAAAGTAAGCGGAAACACGGACAAGTCCATGAGTCAATCAATATCAGAATACATAATATATGACAACTATGCAAATGAGGAGTCATAAAGAGCCAAATATCAGATGCCAAGGATGCGATGCAATATGCAATTCCTGATGAGTTCACGAATAGCGTCAGCCGTATCTAGATCATATAAATGCGGAAACATAGTAACCCAAAATGCCATATGTCGCGGATGTAATGCAATATGCAGTGTGAATGGAATGACCATGCTGGAGTGCGAAGTCGGGATGATAATACGTAGTATCACAGGCTATGGGGTCCATCACAAGGGACTTCTATCCAAACCAGTCCCATACCTAAATTTGGATAGTTAGACTCGATGTGGTAAACTCCTAATCTCAGGTTAGTCACGTGCCCCAACCGAAATCCTGGCCATTGCGATGGTACACGTAACAAATAGTTACGCACAACCAGCCCGAGTGGATAGTGAATGAATAAATGAATGAGTATGCAACTCCTGCTCAATCAGTCCACATATCAGTACGGTTCATCTTTGGGATCATCACCGGGGTCTATTACACTCTACGTCAGCTTGCCATCCCTATCCAAGCGTACAACTGGGTAAGTGGAAGAGACTTCACTATTCGCCTGCCAATATTGGGCCCGGCTCGTCGATAGCGGACTCATTCCTCAAGCTGGTCAAACTCAACCTAGACATTGCCTCCTCACTCAAGTGGGTAAGGTTACACCCCCTCCCAACCGACCACAACACAGTGGGAGACGCGGCCTACTAGTATACGACCCTCATGCGCTTATATATATCCACTCAGTCTCGACGTTGGGACGTCCTCTGATACCAAGAAGCTTTAGGGATTTTCACCCAGGGCCATCTATGACAGCCCGATGCTCGAATCAAACATTTTTGGTGTCCCATCTGGCCATCCACGATACGCCTGTAGAGGCTATAGCCCTGATGTCGCTAGGGCGTATAGTAATCACAACACACAATGCAAGATGCATGAGTCATACGGTCCAATCATGCATCAATCCTACGCATACTGTGTGCTCATTTGGGGCAACTTCGCCTATCAGGGAGCCCCATGAACAACCTGCCCTATCGCATATGCAACGGTCAATCACATCTCATAACAAACATGCAAGTGATGCGTATGGGCATGTATTATGATGTTATACTGTCACATGCACATAGTCGGTATCAATAATCCGCCTCAATAATTGGCATCGACAATGTGGACATTTAACCAACATTGCCCTAAGGGGTGGCCCACATAAAGCCTAACGTATAGTGGACCCATGGCCTCACAAAGGGCCTGATATACAACATCATGGGCCTCACTCAAGAGCTTTATACACATCACAATGGGCCTAACATAAATCACAATGGGCTTCATTGCCTGGCCCTCAAATGCATCACAATGGGCCTCATCACATAGGCCTCGACAATTGGCCTCGGTAATTAAAATCAGCCTCAATAAACGAAATCGGCCTCAACAATCGGAATCGGCCTCGATACTTAGCCTCGACAATCAGAATCGGCCTATACAATCAGCCTTGATAATTGAAATTGGCCCCGATACTCGGCCTTGACAATCAAAATCAGCCTATATAATCAGCTTCGATAATCGAAATCGGTCCCGATACTCAGCCTTGACAATCGGAATCTGTATCGACAATCGAAATCAGCCTCGACAATCAGAATCGGCCTCGACAATCAGAATTAGCCTCGATTATCGAAATTGATCGATAATCAGAATCGACAAATCAGTCATGATAATCATCCTCGATCGTTAATCGGCAATCAGCCACGACAATCAAATCGATCGATAATCGGAATGGTAATCGGTCACCACAATCAGAATAAATTGATAATCAAAATCGACAAATCAGTCACGTCAATCGGAATCGGCAATCGGTCACGACAATAGGAATCAATCGATAATCAAAATCGGTAAATCTATCACGTCAATCAGAATCGACAACCGGTCATAACAACTGGAATCGATCGATAATCAGAATTGACAAATCGGTCGCGTCATCGGAATCGACAACCGGTCATGACAATCGAAATCAATCAATAATCGAAATTGATAAATCTGTCACGTCAATCGGAATTGGCAACTGGTCATGACAATCGGAATCGATCAATAATCAGAATCGGCAAATCGGTCATGTCAATCGGAATCAGCAATCGGTCACGACAATAGGAATCAATCGATAATCAGAATCGGTAAATCGGTCACGTCAATCAGAATCGGCAATCGGTCATGACAATTGGAATCGGTCGATAATCAAAATCAACAAATCGGTTATGTCAATCAGAATCGGTAATTGGTCATGACAATCAAAATCGGTAAGAATGGGCTTAACAAGGCTTAAGGGAAGGTCATATTGAGGACATCTAACTATCATTGTCTATCAATGTGGACATCTAACCAACATTGCTCCTAAGAAGTGGCCCATAAAGGGATTCATACGCAGTGTAATGGCCACATATACATCACATCTGGCCTCGCCCATGGGCCTCAAATACATCACGATGGGCCACAACCCATGGGCCTCGAATACACAATAGGTGGGCCCTACACCTGGGTCTCGTATGCATCAAATGGGCCACATACCTGGGTCTCAAATACATCAAATGGGCCATGCATCATGGGCCTAATACACATTGCATGGGCCACATCGCATGGGCCTCTCATACAACAAGTGGGTCGCATCACAAGGCCGAAAATACGTCACAGTGGGCCTTACTGAATGGGCCGAAAATACATCACAAAGGGGCCTCATCAAGTGGGCCAGAAATATATCACAAAGGGCCTCATCATGTAGGATGGAAATATATCACAATAGGCCTTGTATACATCAAGTGGGCCGCACCAACGGGCCTCATAAACATCAAGTGGGCCGTATCAACTGGTCACACCAATGGGCCTCAAATACATCAAGGTGGGCCTCATAAATGGGCTACAAATACATTAAGGTAGGCCTCATAAATGGGCTATAAATACATCAAGGTGGGCCTCGTAAATGGGCCTCACGGCAGGTGGGCCCACACCTTCCAAATGGGCCCACCATCTGAATAGCATGGATGTTCAACATATACATCAAGTGGGCCGCATGTCTAGTGAACTGGACGGCGTGGCTAAAACATACATCATGGGCTGGCCTCACACAAAGGCCTCATCATCATGTGGGGTTCGCAGATTAGATGGTGCGGATGAAACTCACACATCATGCTGAGGCCACGAGGAAGGATGGTGTGAATATACAATGCACCACAAGGTGGGCCCCACCCATCCAGCCTATGAACGGTACAGATAGTGCACATACATCATGGTGCAACCCACTCAACTGGCAGGCGGATGGTGTGTATAAGACACATACGATGCATGGACGGGGTGGGGACAAAATACATACAGCAAGGTGGGTTCTCACCCCACACGTGTGACACGTGTGGGTGGGTCTCACATTCAAGGCAGATGGTTAGATGATATGGTATAATACATACCTCATGGGGACCATAGAACCTGGTGATGTCAATTGCGGGTGGGACCTATGGAGCTTACTGTGTCAAAACAGCAGCCACAGCTGCTGGCACACAGCCAAGTGGATGGACGGGATGTATAGGTCCCACACACGTGTGGCCTACAGCATGGTGATAAAACATCTACATGATTGTGTGTCTCTCACATATGGACGGCATGGATTCTGCACACGTGCATGATGGTGGGCCTTGTAGATGGAGGGAGTGGATGAAATATAAACATCATGTGGACCACGTTGCTGTCGTAGTACAGCATCATTGCTGCTAGGATCCACCATCCCTGCAACGGACAGCGTGGATACAAAATGCATACATCGATGTGGGCCCCACCTCCACATGTGCAACACGTGTGGAGTGGGTCCTACGGCTGCCAAAAACGGATGGATGGTATAGATATAACATATGCATCTTGGTAGGGTCCACACACGAGGATAGGATGACAATGGCTAAACACATGTATCATGGTGAGGCTCCACACACGTGGCCACACCTGCTGTACATATATGTAAGTATATATATTATAATATATATTTATTTTTTACTATCTTACTTTCCTTTACAAAAACAACATCCAGCGTCCTTCTAGGTCTGGACGTTGGATGCACACATACATCATGGCGGGGTCCACCATTCTCAAACAGTTGGACGGTAGGATACAAGGTGGGCCCCATGTGTACAGAATACATACATCTGAGGTGAGTCTACTCATGTGGACCCACAAGCTTTGAAGGAAGCTAATGTTTGTGTTTTACCCATCCACACATCAGATGGGTCCTGTCCAATGGATGGACGGTGATAAATGATACACCAATCGAGGTGGGCCATTATCCATAGGGAAAGAGAGGGAGAAGGAAAGAGAGAATTAGAGAGATCGTGATGATGGAGGGGCCCCACCATTATGGGCCCCTCTTTAATACAAAGCATACATCAAGGTGGGTCCCACTACATGTGGGCCCTTAATTCACAAACTAAAATAGAATAAAATGACAAAGATGTAGATCCAAGATCACCCACCTTTGATCTCCTCTTCCTTCTTTTGCCAACACGATCTAGAGCTCCAAAGGGTGTGATTCAACGGTTAAGATGGACTTTGGATGGTGGAGATGGGACGTAGGAAGGTGGGCCACACCAAGCTTCTCTCATGGAGCTTGGAAGCTCATACGTTGGAGCTTGGTTTGCTTGAAAAATGGAGAAAATGAGAGAGATAAGAGAGATGAGAGAGAGAGAGGGATGGGTGAGTAATGGGGTGTGATGGGTGAGAGATGGGTGATGGATAATGGATGTGTACTTGTGTAAGAGAGAATGTTGACTTTTGGGGAGGGTGGTTGTACTTAGGATGGGATGGAGTGATGGGTTGTACTTTAATTGATTGATGTAACGTGTCATAGAGATTCTCTCAAAATTGCAACGCGCGGTGTTTTTCTCGAACTGAACGCGGGCCCACATCTCCTGGCCCGGGTATCGTATCGGCATGTGAGACACAGCGTCGAAACTGCGGTGACGGTGCGATCGCAAGGGAATAGGTTTCAAGTCGAGTCAACTCTGATATGTGGGACTCAGCTTAGGATCGTGCGCAAACATCGGATACAGGTCGAGGGTTGTCGAAATTCGACCGAAAGGGCTGTAGAAGCCTACGGAACAGTAAAGGCTAGGACACAGGTCTTACACATTCAACAATGATCTCCCATTGATGAAAATCCCACACATAATTGAGATTATCATCGGGAGACCGTAGGGTTTCAACCCTAACACTAGATGACCGAGAGCTCGAAGCTCTAGTTTTCTTCGGACGGCCTTCCATAACAAGATTAAACAAGAGAATCTAACAAAGAAGGTATGGGATGCAAACCGAATAGATTTTTAACTAAAAATCCCAACAAACTGCCAGGAAAGTTGAAATAAATACAAGATTCAAGCAAGATGAGACTCAAAGATCCTAAAACCAAAAGGAAATTGAAAATCAAGCACTTACTTGCATGAATCGAAGATGGGTTCGATGGGTCGAAGAAGGGCTGAGTGAGGAAGAAGAGGTTTTTGGAGAAAAGTGATTTTTCACCTTAAAAAGGGGTGTTGGTCCGCACACCATGACTGGTCGAGTACATGCTCGACTGGTCGTGCTATAACTGGTCGAGTATGTGCTCGACCAGTCGTGAGAGCACAAAATTTTGCATATTTATAATATTTTAAAATGCAAATAAATTACACAAAAATACAAGCATGTAATCATGAAAATCTCAGGTAGAATTACACATACCAATATCCATTTTTAATTTGAAAAACCTATTTCTGTCAAGTGGTTTAGTGAATATGTTTGCAAGTTGATTTTTAGTCTGCACATAGTCTAAAGAAATAACTTTTTTCTTCCACTAATTCTCGAATATAGTGATACCGAATGTCAATATGTTTGGTATGGGAATGTTGGATAGGATTCTTAGAGATATTGATTGTGTTAGAGTTATCACAATATAGAATCATAGTGTCTTGTGCAATCCCATAATCGTTTAACATTCATTTCATCCACAGAAGCTGAGTACAGGCATTTTCAGCTGCGATACATTCAGCCTCAGCTGTGGATAGGGATATGGAACTTTGTTTCTTTCTATGCCAGGAAACCAAACAGTTCCCAACATAAAAGTAACCACCAGTAGTGGATTTTTTATCATCTATATTCCTAGCCCAGTCAGCATCTGAGTATCGAGCTAATTAAACATTAGTATCTTGTGGATACCATAGACCTAAATTAATTGTACTTGCGACATGCCTAATAATCCTCTTGACAACAATCAAGTGAGATTCCTTTAGATCTTATTGATATCTTGTATAGATACCTACATTGAATGCAATATCTAGTCGACTCGCAGTTAAATATAACAGATTACCAATCATACTGCGATACAATCGAGAATTTATGCTTTTACCTATTGCATCCTTAGAAAGCTTAAGAGTTGTACACATGGGAGTATCAAAGTGCTTACCACTTTCAAAACTAAACTTCTTAACCAAGTTTAGAGCATACTTGGTTTGAGAAATGAAAATTTTATCTTTCAGTTGTTTCACTTGTAGACCTAGGAAGTAATTCAGTTCTCCCACCATGCTCATTTCGAACTTGGACTTCATCAACTCTGTAAACTCAATAGACAGGTTAGAACATGTAGAACCATAGATAATGTCATCAACATATATCTGTACTATAAGTATGTGTTCATTATTTTTCTTAACAAACAAAGTTTTATCAACACTCCCCATAATGAAGTTATGATTAAGTATCTTAATAAACAAAGTTTTATCAACACTCCCCATAACAAAGTTATCACTTAGTAAGAACTTAGTCTGTTTTTCATACCTTACCCTGGGAGCTTGTTTTAAACCATGGAGTGTCTTTTTCAGGCAATACACATGATCAGTGTGTTTAGGGTCTTCAAAAACCTTTGGATGTTCTACATAAACTTCTTCATGTAAATCACCGTTCAAGAAAGTACTCTTGACATCCATTTGAAAATTTTTAAACTTTTTGAACAAGCAATGGATATGAATAATCTAATGGATTTAAGACAACCTACTAGGGCAAAGGTTCCATCATAATCTATCCCTTCTATTTGTGTGTATCCTTGTACAACTAATCTTGCCTTGTTTCTTATGATATTTCCTAACTCATCAGATTTGTTTTTGAACATCCACTTGGTTCCAATGATGTGTTTATCAGCTGGTCTAGGAACTAAATACCATACATCATTTTGAATGAATTGATTTAGTTAATCTTGCACGGCTACAATCCAGTTTTTATCAGTAAGAGCTTCTTTTACATGGGTCGGCTCAATTTGGGAAGTGAAACACATATAATTACATATGTTTTCCAATTGTTTTTGTGTATGCACACCAGTGAGAGGGTTACATAGTATTTGATAAGTAGGATGGTCTTTAATTGATTGAAGTTTAGTGTTGACTTGACTAGATGAGGAGTCAAGTTTGTCTATTATATTGACTTCATCATCTTCTGAACTTGTAGATCGTGTATTTAGGTGATCATCAATAACCACATTTATGGATTCTTGAATGACACCGGCTCTCTTGTTGAGAACATGATATGCTCGACTGTTTAGAGCATACCCTAGAAAGATCCCTTCATTACTTTTAGTGTCGAACTTCCCTAAATTTTCGCAGTCACGCAAAATGTAACACTTACTGCCAAAAACTCGAAAGTATTTAACTGTGGGCTTCTTGTTAAACCAAAGTTCATATGCTGTCTTATCTTTTGATTTTCTAATATAAACATGGTTTATTACATAGCATGCAATGTTCACAGCTTCAGCCCATAGATTTTTAGGTAACTTCATGCTATTTAACATAACATTAGCCATTTCTTAAAGCACAAGGTTTTTCCTTTTAACAACCCCATTTTATTGAGGTGTCTTAGGTGCAGAAAATTTATGCGATATTCCGTGATCGCTACAGAACTTCTCAAAATTGCTATTCTCAAATTCCGATCCATGGTCACTTCGGATTTTAGAGATATTCATTTCTTTTTCAGTTTGGATACGCTTAAGTATCCTTTTCACTTCATCGAGAGTTTCAGACTTGTCTCTCATGAAAGCTACCCATATATATCTGGTAAAGTCATCCACAATTACCAGAAAGTATTTCTTTCCACCTCGACTCTCTGTTCTAGTTGGTCCAACAAGATCCATGTGGAGGAGTTCAAGAGGTTTAGATGTGGTAAAGGAGTTCACTTTCTTATGACTACTCCTTGTTTGTTTCCCGATTTGACATTCACCACAAATTTTATCCATTTTCTTCAATTTGGGTAGACCTCTTATTAGATCGACATTGCTCAGTCTATGTAAATTTCGGTAGTTTACATGTCCAAGCCGTTTGTGCCATAATTCGGTCTCATTGGTTTGGACCATGTAACAAGATACTTTAGATGAGCTAGAATCACTTACAATATATCAATTCTCAGATGTTCTGTTGTAACACCCCGTACTTTCTAGTACTCGGGGGTTACCATAAAAGATCTAAATTAGCTTACACATATGTGGTAACACACATCACTTGCCTTACCCGTCACCGTCCAACAACTCTAAATCTATCCATCTTACCCCTTGCATTTTGGCCTATGACATCTCACAACAACACCATAAGATTTGAGGTTGATCGGTCCATTTAACTATCGTAACATAATTAAGTTAACCCTGAACTCAAATAAATGAAAATTCTTTCTTTAGAATCCAGATCGTGATGATATTTCAGAATACGCCTATTTAGTATAATTAAATCATATCATCTGATTTTATATTAGCCTCGAGATATGGTAGACCTTTATCAAACACAAGTAGATATAAAATTATTGCTAATCACCTAATCTTAGGATTGCATGATGAGTTACAAGAACAATTAAACCGTACCTAGCCAGCTTCAGGACATGAGCCAACAAATCCACATGTTAGGAGTTGTCTTTGTTCACAAAGTAAGTCAATCAAACCATCCATCCTACGTTCTAAGGCCCGAATCAGCAGATCCATCATCCCTCTATCTTTAAAAACTCCCACAGGTGCACATCACTTAATCATTTCGATTAGGCCACTTGATTACCAAACTTTCCAATGATTTCCACCTAAACTAGACAAAAAACCCTAGGAATCATCATTGATCATATTTTGCAATGATCTGACTGTCAGATCCTCATAGATTGTAAAATGACCTATGTATTTAGAAAGTATGGCTCACATACAAATTTAAAATAATCTAATTAAGCCTACAGGTGACTGATTGAGTAAATAAATGGCATGAATCAAAATGTAAACCACGATAAATAAGTTAGAAAAATAATAATAATAATAATAATAATAATGATGATGATGATGATGATGATGATGATAGTAATAAGTAGTAATAGTAATAAAATTAATATTAATATTAGTATGTGGTTAGCAATGTATTATAAGAGTGTTACAAACGATCCACTAGGACCTTTTAACCGTTGACACTCGATTTCGGGATGATCCGACAATTAGATCGATGGGAATCCACCGTTAGGACTTGAAATTTAATAGTATGGCCCACCTAAGCCTTGGATCTACCTGATTCTTGGCTAGAGGGCTTAGTGGGGACCAACAGAGAGAATGGTCGGTATGGATTTCATTAAAACAGTGTGGGAACCCCACATTACATACGGTGTGTACTGCAGTGAGTGTGCACCCGCAATGCACTGCATAGGGTAGCTTGGTCAAACCAACTTGACCCAACGAAACGTCAAATAGGAGAGATATTTCTCTCCTTTTTCTCACTATTGGAATTTTTAAACGAACCGAGCCATTTTTGGCTGTGAGATGACCCACCATCGACCATTGGTTGGATGATCCGAACCATCCATCCTGTGCGTAACTAGGGTCTGACCAAATGCATATGTCATTGGGCATGACGATTATGAGACTCCCTGATAGGTGGAGATTGTCTCACATGAGTACACGGTATGCACCGAATTGCTGCAAGACTGGATTGTATGACCCATGCATCTTGCATTATGATTATTATACGCCCTAGCGACATTAGGGCGATAACCTCCACAAACATATGGTGAATGGCCAGATGGGACACCGAAAATTTGTTCTAGCTTCGGGCTGCCATAGATGGCCCTGGGTGAAAATCCTTAAACCCTCTTTGTACCAGAGGATGACTCCAATGTCGAGACTGAGTAGATATATGAGCGCACGAGGGTCGAATACCAGGAGGTCGCGTCTCCTATTGTGTCGTAGTTGATTGGAAAAGGGTGTGGCCTTACTCACCCAAGTGTAGAGGGCATTACTAGGCTGAGTTTGACCAGCTCGTAAATGGGTCCGCTATCGACGTGTCAGATAGGTTTTGGCAGACTATTAGCCAGGCGGATAGTGAAATTTCTTACGTTGACTTGGACTATGCTGCTGGGAGAGGGGCAGTGCCATTTGGAGTGTACTAAACTTCGGTGATGATCCCAAAAAGGAACTGTACTGATATGTGGACTTATTGAGCAGGAGTTGCATACTCATTCAGTCATTCATTCACTATCCACTCGGGCTGGTGGTGCGCAACTTTTTATTACGTGTACCTTTGCAATGGTTAGGATTTTGGTTGGGGCGCACGACTAACATGAGATCAGGAGTTTACCACATTGAGTTTGACTATCCAAATTTAGGTATGAGATTGGTTTGGATAGAAGTCCCTTGTGATGGACCTCATAGCCTGCGATACTACGTACTATCATCCCGACTTCACACTCTAGAATAGTCATTCCATTCGCACCGCTTCTTGCATTACATCCGCGACATATGGCATTTTGGGTTACCTGTGTTTCTGCATATATATGGTTTGGATACGGCATCTAATATTTACATCTTTATGAATCCTCATTTGTATAGTTGATCTGTATCGCGTATTCTGATATTGTTCCTCATTTGTATAGTTGATCTGTATTGCGTATTCTGATATTGTTTGACTCATGGACTTATCAGTATTTCTGATATCATATAATTATGACATGACAATAGGATGATGATGATATGATTTTGGATGCGTGTAATATGGTTATGGTTGTGGTATAGAAGAAATGAAAATATGACTTGGTGATACTGGTAGCATTGACTTGGAGTATTACTATGATGCATATGCATTGCATTAGCATTGACATCATACTTTATGTGCTACACGCCTTTCACATATATGATTTCCTTGTAACATATTTATCTTGCTTGCATATAGGACACAGTGCACACACGTGTGTACTCATTAGGCTTTTTGCCTAAGCTTCCTATTTCCCATTTTTTTCAGGGTTGGAGTAGCTTGAAAGACTTTGCTTTCTCGATGCATTGCATCTATTTTTCAATTTGGCAATTTGACGTTGTGTACCTTTTGAAAAGTATTGTACTTATAACCATCAGGATTTCTATTGGAGAGTGTCGCTTGATAATTTGATCATGGATCTTTATACTCATGTATTATTATATATGTATAATAATAATAATAATAAATCAGTCAAAAATCTTCCTTGTGGTGCGCCGAACTCGGGACTTGGTGTATGGAAGTCGAGTGCCAAATTCAGGGCATCACGGAAGTTATCCGTCCCCAGGTTTGGGGCGTGACAGAAGATGGTATCAGAGCATAAGATTTGGGATCAATTATGAGCAAAGTCCGCAAGTGGAAAACAAAGAAGAAATTAAACTAGGTCTCCCAGCATCATTGATCGAGAACCTAGATGCTATTAGTACACCTGATTTGTATGAATCTAGAGACATGAATCTAGGATTCCCGGTTTGAGAACGTAGTCAAAACAAGATCCTCTATTTGAGAACCTAGAGAATATACTTAGCACCCAGGCATTAAGCAGATAGCCGGGAGCAATACTTCTAGTGTTTGATGGATGATTGTTTGATATCTATGGTGATACGTATGTTTGGCTTTCCATGTTATGAGTTTGTTAATGTATTGTGACTAGAAATTTTGAGGACGAAATTTTTATTAGGAGGGTAGATTACAACACCCTGTTCATTTTGTACTATTTTCTATGCTTATGTACATGATGATCAACGCCCTTAGCTAGACATGGATTGGCCGTTCATAGTACACACCTAACTGACCGGAGCCCCAAGACCTCGAAACCTATCTCATATCGACAGCCCTGTCACTGCGATCATGGAGGTACAACCCGTGCTTCTGTACGATACTCCTTTTGTGAGATACGCCATGAAGAATAATTAATGTATCATGTGCGCATGGCGCCATGTACTCCACTCCACACATGTGCACAGCACATGTCATACACACATGCACATGCCACACATGGGTGAGAGAATCTCTACCCATGTGTGTGATGTCACACACCCATACCTCTCATCTCTCATGTGCATGAAAAGTCAACTCTCCTCCATGCCACACCTCAAGCATGACATCATCACACCTTGCCATCCCATACTCCTTTAATCCACCATTAATTACAAAGCACGAATTAATTATCATAATCCTAGCCTAAGTTAATATTAATCACATTAGCCTAACTTAACCAAAAATTTATCCATTTCTTTATAAATACCCCTCCATCCCTTAGCATTTCACCATTTTCCATAGAGAGAGAGAGGAGTGACCAACTTCATCAATCCCATCCCTTCCATCCATCTAATTCATCAAGGTGAATACACCCCTCCCCCCCCCCCCCCCTCTCTTGTGGTTTGCTTTCTTTATTGATTAATTGTAGTGATAATGATAATGATGATGTAATGGGACTCACTAACCATGGCCCCCACCATTGCATTTGGATGCAATCTGAACCCTTCATGGAACCATGCCTATTTAGATGAAGGGTGCATACAAATATCGTTTTGATCAAAGACTTGTGGCCCACTTGGATGAAGATGAGGGACCTATAACTCACACATGTATACCCATGCACACACACGTGCACATAACAAAAATAAATAAATTAATTAATTAATAAACAAAGAGAGATACGCTGCTGCCAATGTCCAGCGGACGCTGTGGGTTCCCAACGGCCCCACCCATGATGTATATATTCAATCCAAGCCATCCATTAAATTTCCCAGCTCATTTTAGGTATTGAGCCAAAAAAAAAAATGAAGCCAATACAAATCTCTAGTGGGCCACATCATAGAAAACAGTGATATTAACTGTTAAAATCTATTAGGGCCCACTAAAATGTTTCTGCACATCAAATATATTGAATATTGGGCTTGTTACATTTTTCCCGGGCCGTAGAACCCAGCAGATGGACTGGATCATCCTACTGTGGGCCCCATATTTGAAAAAACTACAAAAAAAATTTTTTTAAAAAAACTACAGCATTGACGCTATTGCTGTCAGCGTCTGACGCTGTAGCAAGAAGTGTCTGCCGCTGACGCTGGAGGAAGGTGGGCCACACCACTAGTCCCACCGTGATGTAGGTCAGACATCCATACCATGCATTTTATGGGTCTCGTTTAAAAATGGGCCACCCCAAAATTTCAACCATACACAGAACACAGGTGGCCCACACCATCAAAAAATAAAAAATAAATAAAAATAAATTTATGAAGCTGAATAAATTAGCAATTTTATGGGTCTAATCATGTGGTATATGTTATATCTAAACCATCCATCCATTTGGTGAGCTTGTCATAAGGCTTGGGAAGAAAAATAAGATAGATCTAACTATCAAGTGGGCCACACTACAAAAGGAGCAAGGAATGAACATCTACCATTGGAACCCTTTTTGGGTCAGAAGTTTTGGACCAATATGAAATTTGTTTTTCCCCTTAATTCAGGTCTTTGTGACCTTATGAACAGATTGGGTGGAAAATAAACGTTATGGCGGGCCCGATGAATGGTTTAACGGTGAAATCATTATCCTAACTGCTAATTGAGGTGAGATCCAGATAATCTTTGGTTATGATTCATTTTTGGATCATTTTCTCAAATGATCTCTAAAAAAAATAAAATAGATGAACAGTATAGGTATAATAAATACATCACTTTAGGACCCATGTAACTTTGATCTTCTTGAACCGTTCGAACAACTCGAAGCTCGAGCATATAAAATCACTTGTTAGGTCCACCTGAAATTTGGTTGCATCTGAAACTTGGTTTGACCCCTCAACCAAGTGGGATACATATAATGGATGGGCTGGATTTATGAACCACATCTTTGTGGGCCCAACAAATGATTATGAATATTTAATGAAGGGTAAACCTCTCAACTTGTGTGTGGAATGGCCCACTTTAATGTAGGTGTTAAGCCACTTAATCCACCATGGTTATGACTTGATATATATTTAAATTCCTCATCATTCATCTATTTTATCAACCCTTTTGATGATATGTTACGAAGACTTAGGCCCATCCAATGATTACATAGCCGTACATCCTGAAATAATGTAAATTGAACTCTCATCACTGAAAATTTGTTATGGGCCATCCTGATGATGTATTAGATATTCAACCCATCTAGCCCATGTATCGGGTCCCCTTTAGGGCATTGTCCCAAAGATCAGTCAATCCAACCTGAATTGGACCATACAATACAAGGCTATGAGAATAAGGACTTAACTATTAAATCCAACCTAAGGCCATGATGCTGTATCTATTTAATCCATACAGACCATCCACTTCCTCATGTCATTTTAGGATTTGGACTAGAATCAAAGCAGACCTAAGTCTTAAGTGGGTCACACACAACTTAACCTCATGGGAAAGCCCCATGAGCTCCACCACATAGAACTCATTGTAAATTTCATTGATGTGTGGGCCTAAGAATGTTAAGGCCCATTTTGAGTGAACGTCATGTGGGCCCATCAGTGGTAGCCTTGTTTGGGCCAACCATTGGGCCTCTTCGACAAGAGTTTGTAATCTCCATGTGTTAAACATATAACGAATTGGTATTGTAATTTTGAAGCAATGATGATTAATCCCTTAAATGGGCTGATTGTGGACAGCCCTTAATCACTTGGCACTTTGGTTAGAGTACGAATCAAAGTAATAGGATCATGTGACTTATGTTTAAACCCTTAAACATGTTTAATTATAACAAACATGTAGACTCTAGTGGTGTGAAGGTGTGATATACCTGTTTGGTCCATTAATCATGTAGGTACTTGATGTATATATAGCCACCTAATCATAGGCAATGGTGGAGTATATGTAGTATAGGTAGTCATCTAATTGTATGAATGTGAAATACGTACAAGGCCACCTAACCATATGAAATCAAGTGGCATTGATGGCCATTCAACAACGTACGTTTGTGCTTATCGATATAGATACCGCCACTTGAATCACATATAACTAAGTTGTATACTAAACCGAATGTGATATTGGGTTATGTTACCTAAGCTAATGCTATCAAGGTCCTAGATTCTATACGCTATGATCTATAAACTATAAATGGTACGTTGAAATGTCGCTCTTGGCCCTTAACCATGCGACACCAAATATGAGCCATTAACTATGTGACGTGTCAAGTGGTTGTAATATAAGACTTATCATAATTGGTATAGCCATGTATTTGTGTCCTATGGTCAAGGCCCATTGAGATATATTTTCAGCCCATATGATGAGGCTCATTGTGATATATTTCCGACCCATGTGATGTGGCCCATAGTGATGTGTATTAGGCTTAAATATGTGGCCTACCTGTGAAATAGATTTGAGGCCACTTGCAATGTATTCAAGGCCCATGGGCGAAGCCCAATGTGATGTATTTGAGACCCATGGGTGTGTCTCATTGAGATGTATTTTAGGCCCATGGGTTATGGCTCATAAGTAATTGTATACTCTGAAAGTAACAGCATCCATTTGGCCAGTCTGCCCAATAACATAGGCCTTCTCATTAGGAACTTTATCGGATCTACTCGCGAGATTAAAATTATATCATGGGAGAGGCACCAAGCATTCTTTTTGATCGGGGAATAATTATATTCTACGCCTATCGGGGTTCAGCTCAAATAATAAAGAGTTGGTTCCTTCCCATATTCATTCGCCTGTGTTAATAAGGCCTCTAATGAATTCTCAGCTGCAGATATGTATAAGATAAGCAGCTTACCCTTCACAAGGGCTGCTAATACAAGAGGTTATTTTAGTAACTCTTTTATCGAATCAAACGTATTCTAACAGGCTTTGTCCCATACGAACTCTGTTCCCTTTTTCATCAGATGAGAAAATGACTGACATCTCCCTACCAAATTTGAGATAAAATGGCAAATATACGCCAATTTTCCTTGTAGGCTTTTTAATTCTTTTAACATTTTCAGAGGCGGCATATCTTGAATAGCCTTAAACTTTCTAAGATCAATCTCAATACCCCTATGCCTAATGACAAAGTCGAGGAATTTTCCTAACGATACTCCAAAAGCGCATTTAGCCGGATTCATCTTCAGTTACTTCTTTCTGAGTCGGTGAAAGACTGAAGTCAGATGCTCACGATGTTCTTCATGATCATTCGATCTGACCACTAGATCATCCACATAACATTTAACATGATTATGCGTCATATCTTGAAAAATAATCTGCATTAATCTCTGATATGTTGCTCCAGCATTCTTGAGACCGAACGATATAACTTTGTAGCAATAAATTCCCAACGAAGTTCTGAATGTTATTGCCTCTTCATCTTCAGGAGCCATCCTTATTTGGTTATAACTGACGTAGCCATCCATGAAAGACATTACGGTATATTTCTTCATACTGTCAATTAACAACTCGGTAATCGCCAATGGAAAGTCGTATTTCAGACAAGCTTCATTTAAATCCCTAAAATCAACGCATACCTTAATTTGTCCACTTTTCTTTTTTACAGGGACGACGTTTGATATCCATTTAGGATACTTAACCTCCTTGATGAACCCGACTTTTATTAGCTTGTTGATTTCTTCTTCTATCAAGGGGATCAAGTCCAGGTGAAATCGCCTTTATGCTTGCTTGATTGGCCTTTTGTCTTTAGAAATATTCAACTGATGCATTGCTACTAAGGGTTCTAGGCCCGGCATTTCCGCATACGTCCAAGTGAAGATGTCCTTATTCTCTTTCAAGAGTTGGACATATTGATTGGCTTCTTGTCCGAGTAGACTAGCGCTTATGAATGTGTTCCCTGGTTCTGCTTCCATGCCCAGATTTACTTCTCGCAGACTATCAATTGTCAGTTGCCCCCTATCCTCCAATTGCTTTAGAGCTATTTCAGGATGTTTGATCATTCCATAATCTATTTCTTCCACCTGATCGACTATTGCCATGTTCACTAAAGATTCTGCCCCTAATCCTTGAAATTTTTCTCACCTTTTCTGACCAACTCTGATCGGGATCTGAATTCATTTCCCATAATTTAGGCTAGTCGGTTCTTCATAATCGAAACCCATGTTTTTCATGATTTTCCTGCTTGCTGGACTATACTTCTTGAGATCCCCAGATGTCAATCTTCCGTAACATACATTACTATCGGCCTTTTCTTCAATTTTCACTTCCGAAGGGGCATAAAATTCAATCGGCTCCAGGTGCTTTGTACTGGCCTTAACATGAAATCTCTTTGGAATAGTCGAGAATGGCTTGTTCCTTTCATCATATAGTAGTGGCACTGTGTAGTTTGATTGTAAGATTTCTAACTACTTAGGTGATAATAGTGTTAATGACGGTTGTCCTGGTTGTCTCAAATGTTTGGGTACAAAATAAAATTTCTTCCCTACTTCCACTGTCCCAGATAACTGTCTTTTCAATTTCTTCTCTTATCACCTTCATGTGAGTATTTCTTAGAGCTTTGTTTTCATCATTCTCCTTTTCTTAATTTCTAGCAAACCCGTTGTAATAGCTGGCATCGGCAAAAAAAGCTTCGACTTCCGTGTACGGCCTTGCATCGGCTATCACTTTGTATTGTTCCCCATCTTTGTAGTACTTGAAACACTGGTGCAAGGTAGAAGGTATAATACCATACTGATGCATCCATAGTCTTCCCAAGAGAAGATTGTATGTCGTCACAGCATTAATGACATGAGAAATAACATCAGTAGTTAACTCTCCTATTGTCAGTGTTACTGTAATTTTACCAAGTGTGTGTTGCCCATCTTGATTAAAGCCCTGTATCGTCATTCCACTAGGGCGTAAATTAGAATGCTGGTAACCCAGTTTGTTCAGCATTGTTAGTGGTGGCAGATTCACCGTGGATCCATTATCGAGCATTATCTATTTGACCTCTTTGCCGCAAATATGGTCAACTAACATTAGTGGCCTATTGTGCCCCATATCGCAGGTTAGATCATCATCAGAAAAGGAAACTATTGGCAACTATTGGCATGTAATCTTCTTACTCCTTGCGCTCTTCATTTTCCATTTCTACAAGCAATGTTTCCCTAACATCACGGTCGGATAGGTCCGAAATCAAGCTCTGCCGGAAATCTTCCGATAACTTCAATGCATTGTAAACGCTCAACCGAGCCGGTATACCTTTCAAATGACTTATCACATCATAAGTCACTTTCCTTGTTTCACCCTTCTCTTCTCTTTTACCATTATCCATATAATTCTTTGTAGTTTCTACTTTTGTTGCCTCACCTTGGCATTTTAAATGGCTCGTTACTCTTTTCCCTGATCACAATGTGATTACTGCAGCTTTGCTGGTAATCTTATGGTGTTCTTTCCCTACTTCTCCATGAGATTTTCCTGGGCAGTTAGTACATTCACCGTGGCTTTCACATCTCTCTCTTTTTCTTTCCCGATTATTAACTCACCTCTGTTTATCATCCTCTATATTATACACTTCAGCGTGAAGCAATTTTCTGTCGAATGTCCCACTAAGCGATGATAGCGGTAGAAATCTCTTTCTCTTATTCTTGCTACCTCTTCAAGGCTCTTGGATGGAGTTAATTCTATCATACTAGCCTTCAGTAATTGGTTCAGCATAGGAACTACATCTTCCTTTCGAATGTGAACCCCTCATAAGAGTTAAGTGATTTGGGCCTTTTATCACTGAATCTACCTCTAGGACGGTTTGACTCTTCTTTCCGCTCGATCCGCTTTCCTATCATTTCCCTTGTGTCCTGATTTCTCTTTTCATTATCCACAGTGTTTGCAATAAACCAATTGGATCCTCTTCTGGTCATTTTATAATGAAACACTAGCATTTTCCTAGTCATGAACTTCAGGGCATGGGCTTTTATGGCCAAATCGCGGAAAGCCTTAGTATCGGCACTGGTGAGCCCAAATGTGATTCCTGTTTCCATAGAGTTTAAGCACATCTTTACTTACTCCTTCTCTTCCTATAATTGTCTACAAGAAGCTCCCAATGTTTTCCATTTGCTTATGAATTTCTTTACTGGTTCCCCTTCTCTTTGCCGTATTGAAGCTAATTTTGTGATGCTAACATTGCGTTCTGATGAGAAGAAATTTGAGATAAAGGCGTCTTACATCTGTTTCCAAGTCTGCATCGATCCTTGTGCTAGGCTGGAGTACCATCGAAATGCCTTGCTTGTCAAAGAGGAACCAAACAGCCGAAGGCAATACTGCGATACCGTAGAGAAGTTTCCCATGCTAGTAATGAAATGCATCAAGTGTTCTTCCGGCGATCCATCTCCGTTAAACTTCTGAAAATCTGGCTGTTTGAAACTAACTTGAAAAGGAACATCTACTTCTCTTGGGTACGGTGTTCGATCTCTGAATTGGCCAATATTCTCGCGCTCTCTTTCGTTCTGACGGCTTCTTCAACAACCCTTCGAACTTCTTCTTGAGTTATCGCTCTTGCCGCAAGAGCGGACCAGAATGATCCTGCCCTTGGCGGTTGGGAGCCTTCGGGTTGCTGCTCTTGTGTGTTCATAGTGCCCATAATTGGGGGAGCTGCCATCTGGGCTATATTGTGCGGGAGAGTTGCTAAAGCTTCTCGGAGATTTCTACATTCTTCCATCACTGTTCTCTATGCTTGTGCCATCTCAGTCATACAGTCCTCTGTAGTCAGCATGGGTCTGTAAGTGCTATAGTTTATATCCCTGTCTGTTGTCAAATTTGTGGTGCCAAAATCACTGTTATATATTACTTGCATAAGTGAAGCTCTCTCAAGGATCAACATTCATGAACAAGCTAAGCTCACAATAAGCAAAGCTCACAAGACAAGACTCATACTGCAAGACTTCAAGAAAAGTACAAGGCAGTTTATAAAGAGACACTTTCAAGATTGAGCTACATCAAGATTTGAACTTCATCAAGACTTCAAGGCTCATACTTCAAGGTCACTTGTTCCTAATGTTTCAATGTCCATACTTTATGGTTGAGGTTTGACTGACCATAGGTTGACCTTAGAAGTAGGTCATTCTAGATACATAAGTCGAATGTTATTTTACATGAATTTGGTCTGTTCTTCGACTAGTCCTAGGCCTTCTTCGACTAATCCTAGAGTTGCTTCGACCAGTCTAAGAAATTCCTGGATCAGTCGTGAGTTTGTTACAATTTTCAGATAAAATCTGTTAGGCTTCAACTAGTCCAGGAATCTGTTCGACCAGTCGTAGGAACAGTGTCGACTGCATCTTCGACCTATCGAAAATCTTCGACTCAAAATCCAGCGATGTGTTATAGGTTCTTCGACCAGTTGAAGGAGACCTACGACCAGTCGTAGGTGACCTACGACCAGTCGAAGGAGACCTTCGACCAGTCATAGAACGGTCAGAGCTTATCCCGCCGAATTTTTCAAATATCTGTTAGTGCTTCGACTAGTCGAAGAGCTCCCTAGACCAGTCGAAGACGCGATCTGCTCACCTATAAATAGTGTTGGAATCGCAGAAAAAATCATCGAATTAATTAATCCATTCAAGCAAATCTTCGTCGAACTTCTGAGAGATAATTCTATGCTCCATCTAAGCTAAGTGTGCTTATTTAATATTCTCTTTCCTTAGCTTTATTTAATTGATTTTGTTTCTACTATTCCAATCTAATTTGATAAGAGGAATTGTTATTCCCTTTCTTTGGAATCAAAATCAATTAAGGCAAGCCCTATTTGGTTTAATTTAAAATCTATTAGAATTAGAACCATTGTAATTGAGTACTGGACATTGAACTTGGACATTCAATCATCTACTCTGATTTGGTTCTACCAGGCTGCTACAATGAAGGAGATAATCAGGTATTTTACATTTAATTGTAAATTCCTTTCTATTTTGGTTTCTTTCAAGATTTTCCAGAAAAATCTTGTTGTATTGGTTATCTGAGGAGACCAGGAAAACTCAGAAGTGGAGTTTTTTTAATTGTGTAAGCCCACAAACAAAAACACAATTGTAAAGGTTTTGGGTGAACCTGGGAAAACCTATTTTGTTAGTGAACGCTAATATCCCATGTGTGAGGATATTAGGAGTGGAGTAGCATTCTGTGTGGCTGTTGTTTAACAGTTGATGAACACACAGGCGAACCACTATAATCCCTTGTGTTGTAGTTGAATGATTTATTCTTCTGATCTTTAATTATTCTTTTGTGGGATGTATGTATGGTGGTGAATGTTGTAATTATTTAATTCAAGCTTTGTGAGAATGTTGTAATAGTTTAGAATTTATTTTCTGCTATTCCTTTATCAGCTTGATATTTAATTTCTTTTGAAAGTTGTTCCAGCAAGGTTGCCCTGCCATTTTTATGGTGTATGGCTGTCCCTAGAACAATACATTTTTAATTACAATTTATTTCAATTCAGTTTGTATTTGTTTCTGTTTTCCTCTTCGGTTTGAGATTTGATACAAAGATCTTTCTAGAAATAAGGTTGTCCTACCATAAACTCTGGTTTTTGGTGTAAGGTTGTCCTTAGAACAACATTTGTATCAACCTCTCAAGATCTGAATTTTGAGGCTGTTTTACTTTCCTGCATTGTGATTTACTTTGGCTATCATATTCTTTTTAATTCCGTTGTTTTAAGTTTTATTTGGCATTGTCCTATTCACCCCCCCTCTAGGACATATAGCTAGGCCTTTTCAAGTGGTATCAGAGCCTAATAGCTCTTTTTTATTCTTGGATTTAATTCCTGAGCTAATGATTTAAGCTATTTAAGATGTCAAATTTTGATAGCCTTTCAGTCACTAGGCCTCCACCCTTTGATGGCTCCAACTATGCCTATTGGAAAGCCAGAATGAGGATCTTCCTCAAATCAATGGATGAAAATGTGTGGCAAGCCACAGTGACTGAATGGAATCCTCCTATCATGGAAGTTACTGGGGTTGATGGTTCAAAATCTATGAAAGTCACACCATATTATCAATGGACCACTCTTCAGAAAAGTGAGAGTAGTGCAAATGTTAAAGCACTAAATGCAATTACTTGCACACTATCACCGGATGAGTTCAAAAGAATCATTTCCTGTGATACTGCAAAGCAAGCTTGGGATATATTAGAAATGACACACGAGGGTACTACAATTGTCAAAAAATCTAAAGTCCAACTCCTCACAACCAGATTTAAAGAAATTCATATGGAGGAAAATGAAATGTTTATGGACTTTTACACTAGATTGAATGACATTGTAAACTCAATGTGGGGTCTTGGCGATAAAATCCCAGAAAGTAAAGTGTGTGCAAAAATATTACGCTCACTTCCTGAACGGTTCAACTCTAAAGTAACCGCGATCCAGGAACTTTGTGATACGGATAATATGAGGGTAGAAGAACTAGTTGGTTCACTACAAACCTACGAGTTAAACTTTAGAGCTCCTAAAGGTAAATCTATCGCACTAAAATCTTCTAAAAGTAATTCAGAAGAAAATTCTGATTCAGAAGATGATATGGCTCTTTTAGCTAAGAAATTTTACAAGATTTTTAAAAGCAAGAAAAGGGTTGATTTTCAAAAATCAAATGATAAAAAGAAGTTTAGACCCAAATCTCGAAAATCTTTGAAAGATAGTCAATGTTACAACTGTCAAGAATATGGGCACTTAGCAAATAGATGTCCTAAAAGGGACAAACCCAAGAAGAAGGGTATGTTGGCTACATGGGATGAATCATCTGATTCTAAAGGTTCTTCTGAATCAGAAGATTCTGAAACTGAGTCGGGCAATGAGGTTAAAGCTCTTATGACTCTAGCCAAATTCACATTTTCAGATAATGACTCAACAAGTGAAGAAAATCTGAGTAGTGAATGTGAAAATGAAGATGATCTTCAAGACACTTACAATGCCCTATATAAGGAAAGTTGTAAAATTGCTGTCAAACTTAAACTTCAAAAAGAAAAGTTTTCTAAACTCAAAAATTGTTTTAAATCACTTGTCTTAGAAAAGTCACAAATTTCAGATTGTTTTGAAAAATCAAAATGCGATTTGGAATTCAAAAACTCCCTAATTATTGATTTAAAATCTGAAATTGAGAAACTTAAAACTGAAGTATCTTCTCTTCTAAGTCTAAAGGACACATGGAAATATGCCCAAGGTGATCCAAAGTTAGAGAAACTTTTATCCAAATCAAGAAAATGTGGCGATCGATCTGGGTTGGGCTATGATAAAAATCTACCTCCTAAACAAAAGTATACTCCTCCTATGTTTGTTAAAGGAGAGTCCTCAAACTCAAAAGGGAAAAGTACTTATCAAGATTTTTCTAGAAATTCAAAAACTTTTCAAAAACCTAGAAGCAGCCATGTCAACTTTAATCCGAAACGAAATCCACACTGAAAAGATAGTTGATTTACTCAAGGAGCTCTTAAAATCTAACTCTATAGGTCATTCCTACAAATATAAACAAAAGAAGACCAACTATGTTCCTAAACCCAAAACAATTATGAAATGGGTTCCTAAAGTTACCTGCTTGGTTGCTCACACTGCTTTCAAAGCAACAAGTCATTCAAAGTGGTACCTAGACAGTGGATGCTCCAGGCATATGACAGGTGACAAAGCTTTATTCACGGATCTGAAAGATATGACTGATGGTTCAGTCACATTTGGTGATGGTAGCAACTGCAAGATTATAGGCCAAGGTACGGTTCAACTTTTTAATCTTCCTATGTTTAAAAATGTTTTATATGTTGAAGGCTTAAAACATAACTTACTTAGTATATCTCAAATATGTGATAATAACCATAATGTTCGGTTTTCTAATCAAAGCTGTGAGATACTAAACAATAAGGGTTCTGTAATATTAACTGGACGTAGAACGTCTGAAAATTGCTATATTATTAGTGAATCCAGCTCATCTAATCAAACATGTTACATGGTCCATACAGACGAGACTGATTTATGGCACAAACGTCTTGGACATGTACATTATCGAAATTTATATAGATTGAGCAAACGAGAACTTGTAAGAGGTTTACCCAAACTTCAGAAATTAGATAAAATATGTGGTGAGTGCCAGATAGGCAAACAAACAAGGAATTCACACAAAAAGGTGAATTCAAATACCACATCAAGACCACTCGAACTTCTCCACATGGATTTGATAGGACCTACCAGAACGGAAAGTCGTGGTGGTAAAAAGTATATCCTGGTAATAGTTGATGACTTTACCAGATTCACTTGGGTAGTCTTCTTAAGGGATAAATCTGAAACCCTTGAAGAAGTAAGAAAAGTTCTCAAAAGGATTCAAACTGAAAAATCTTCTCAAATCAGTAAAATTCGTAGTGATCATGGATCTGAATTTGAGAATAGCAATTTTGAGAAGTTCTGTACCGACCAAGGAATATTACATGAATTCTCTGCTCCCAAAACTCCACAACAAAATGGAATTGTAGAAAGAAAGAATAGGGTGCTTCAAGAAATGGCTAATGTCATGTTAAATAGCATGAAGCTCTTTAAAAATCTTTGGGTTGAAGCAGTCAACACAGCTTGCTATATTATTAACCGAGTCTACACTAGCAAAGATAATAATAAAATGGCTTACGAATTGTGGTTCAATAAAAAGCCTACTGTTAAATACTTTCGAGTTTTTGGCAGTAAGTGTTATATTTTACGTGATCATGAAAATTTAGGAAAATTCGATACAAAGAGTGATGAAGGTATTTTTCTAGGATATTCTTTAAACAGTCGACCTTATAGGGTTCTGAACAAAAGGACTGGTGTGATTTAAGAATCCATTAATGTTGTCATTGATGATCACTTAAACACGCCAATTTCTAATTCAGATAATGATGAAGTACTAATCATTGATAAACCCGATACTTCATCAAATCAGACTGATTCTGAGTTGAGGACTGTTAAAGATCATCCAACTACACAAATTCTTGGAAACCCTCTCACCGGTGTTCGCACCCGTAGACAACTTGAGGATATATGTAATTATGTATATTTTACATCCCAAATAGAACCATCTAACGTAAAAGAAGCTCTTGCTGATGAGAACTGGATTGTTGCGATGCAAGAAGAACTCAACCAATTCGTAAGAAATGATGTTTGGTATCTCGTACCAAGACCTAAAGATAAACACATCATTGGAACAAAATGGATTTTCAAAAATAAGTCTGACAAGTGTGGAAATATAATTAGAAACAAGGTTAGACTAGTGGTACAAGGTTATACTCAAATTGAAGGGATTGATTTCGATGAAACCTTTACACCAGTAGCACGTCTTGAATCTATCAGACTATTTATATCCATTGCATGTTTTAAAAAGATAAAGATCTATCAGATGGATGTGAAAAGTGCTTTCCTAAATGGCGATTTACATGAAGAAGTCTATGTTGAACAGCCAATGGGATTTGAAGATTCCAAAAATACTGATTATGTATATCGACTTAAAAGGGCACTTTATGGATTAAAACAAGCACCTAGGGCTTGGTATGAGAAACTGACGAAATTTCTTTTAAGTCATAATTTTCAAATGAGATCTGTTGATAAAACTCTGTTTGTTAAAAAACATAATGATCATATCTTAATGGTGCAGATTTATGTTGATGATATCATTTATGGATCAACTTGTACTGACTTGACTACTGAGTTTGTAGATTTGATGAAATCACAGTTCGAAATGAGCATGGTTGGGGAATTGACTTATTTCCTTGGATTGCAAGTAAAGCAACAACCTGAAGGAATATTCATTTCTCAATCTAAGTATGCTTTGAATCTAATCAAGAGATTTGGATTTGAGAATGGCAAGAATTTCGATACTCCTATGAGTACTACCCTGAAACTCTCAAAAGACTCTAATGGTAAAAATGTTGACTCAAAACTTTATCGGAGTATGATTGGTAGTTTGTTATATTTAAGTACGTAGACCGATATTTCTCTAAGTGTTGGTATTTGCACAAGATATCAATCGATCCAAAAGAATCTCACTTCATTGCTGTGTCCAGCGAATTATTAGATATGTCGCAAGTCGTAAATCTCGGTCTCTGGTATCCTTCATGAGACTAATGTCCAATTAGTTGGGTACTCTGATTGGGCTAGTAATCTAGATGATAGAAAATCAACTAGTGGTGGTTGTTTTTACATTGAAATTTGTCTAGTTTTCTGGTTTAGTAAGAAACAAAATTCTATATCACTTTCAACAATTGAAGCTGAATATCAGCTGGTAATGCATGTACACAGCTTGTTTGGATGCAACGAATGCTAAGTGATTATGGAATTAAACAGGATTCTATGTTATTACATTGTGATAATTCCAGTGCGTTAAATATTTCAAAAAATCCTATTCAGCATTCTCGTACTAAGCACATTGACATTAGATTTCATTATATAAGGGAATTAGTAGAAGAAAAAGTTATATCTCTAGAATATATTCCTACTGAAGATCAACGAGCTGACATTTTCACAAAACCTCTCGATAAAAGCAGGTTCAAAAAGATGAAATTTGATCTTGGCATGTGCATTTTAAATTGATTATTTATGCCTACTTGTATTATAATGTATATATTTGCTAGATTGAATTCTAATTTTTGTATAATTTGCAAGAAATATGAATTTTTGGGCATTCTTCGACCAGTCGTGAGTGTACACGACCAGTCGTCCTACGACCGGTCGTAGATACCCACGACCAGTCGTAGAACTCGGGTTTCACATATATTTAGGGATTTTTACTTTCTTCCTCATTTTATTCTTCTTCTCCTTGGAGCCGAGCTTCGACTTGTCGAACCCATCTTTCATGTTCTTCAAGGTTAGTGTTCCAAATCCCGTTTTTCTTGCAGATTTATGTCTAGATTGTTTTCTTTTCAAGCTTTAAGCTTTCTATTTTGGATTTCATTGAGATTTGGGGTTTGGATTTTAAAAAATCTGTTTTAAGTAAACCCACTTCTCAATCCTTTGCAACTTCTTTATTCCTTGAAATCCTTGTTACAAATGGCTTCTAGAGGTAGAAAAACTACTTCCCGTGGTCCTTCTTCTTCATTCAGATCGACCGCTATCTCTAAGCGTCATCTTCTTGTTCCCAATGATGATCCATCATATGTTAGGGACATTAGATTACGTAATGTTATTGTTGAGCATCCTGTTGATGTTAATCATATTGCACCTTTTGACATCCTTCCTATGCTTGAAGCTGTAGGTTGGGTTAACTTATTACATTGGGGTGGGCCTGCATACCGGTTTATTGCCCAATCCATGTTTACATGTATTAGTGCTTTCTCACAGGATGATTTATCTTTTAAAATATCTACTAGAGAAGGGCCTTTTGACGTTAATCATCATTTAATTTCAGCCCTTATGGACATTCCTGTGAATGATGAGGGTATTCCTATCCATAACTTAACTGATAAACCCTCAATGTCTAAAAAATGCATGCTCACTAGAGATTTGTGCAACATGGATGTTCAATGGACTCAAAAAGGGAATGCGCTTCCCGCAAGGTATTTGTTACCCAAATAGAGAATTCTCCACAAAATCTTTGTGTCTAATCTGTATCCTCGTTCGGGTAATAAATCTGACTTGACTTCGTTTATGGTTCGTGTTATCCATGCTATTTCCAATGGTACTCAGATTTGTTTACCATCCTTAATCTGTCATTTCATTCTTCAGTTTAGACTCCATCCTGGTCATAGTGACATTCCTTTTGCCTATTTTATGACTGTATTGGCTACTCATATGTTAGTCGATATGCCGGTTGATGAGGCACCAATTCATCATCTGATCTTCAACAATACTAATATCTATAAGATGAAGTTGGATCTGCTTCCTGAACAAGGTGGTGGTGTTGGTGGTGGTCATGAAGAATCTGGTGATGACATTAATATGGATGACATTTTTGAGGAACTGGATTCTGACTCAGCAAATGATCCAGATTTTGTACCATCTGATGTTAATGCACGTCTAAGTGCATTAGAGGGTAAAGTTGAGAATATAAATGTAAAGTTGGAAAACATGTCTGTTGCTCATGATTTGCAATTCAAGTACATGCGCAAATATCTTAGGCGCTTGAACAAAGGCATGCACCAACTTGATCCCTCTATTCCTGCTCCGTCATCTGGTTCTGGTTCTGACTAGTTTTTATGTGACTTCTGGTCTATAATAACTTTATAACTTAGCACTTGGTTGACTGATTTTGAGTTGGATATTATCTATGTTTTATGCTGGATATTTATTCTATGTGAAGCTATGCTGTTTTGCTATATTCTCATAACTCCTCATGTTTACTCTCATATATCCCTTTATTTCGTTCTCCTTTGTCATATTGTGACAAAAAGGGGGAGAATGGTTTGTTCTTAACGATGTGATTGTGAGAGGAGTAGCATTGATTATGTTACTCAGGGGGAGTGGGGGAGTATGTTTGAGCTTGTTGAATGAAACTAAATATCCCTGTCTATTGTCAAATTTGTGGTGCCAAAATCACTGTTATATATTACTTGTATAAGTGAAGCTCTCTCAAGGATCAACATTCATGAACAAGCTAAGCTCACAACAAGCAAAGCTCACAAGACAAGACTCATACTGCAAGACTTCAAGAAGAGTACAAGGCAGTTTGTAAAGAGACACTTTCAAGATTGAGCTACATCAAGATTTGAACTTCATCAAGACTTCAAGGCTCATACTTCAAGGTCACTTGTTCCTAATGTTTCAATGTCCATACTTCATGGTTGAGGTTTGACTGACCATAGGTTGACCTTAGAAGTAGGCCATTCTGGATACATAAGTCGAATGTTATTTTACATGAGTTTGGTCTGTTCTTTGACTAGCCCTAGGCCTTCTTCGACTAGTCCTAGAGTTGCTTCGACCAGTCTAAGAAATTTCTCGATCAGTCGTGAGTTTGTTGCAATTTTCGGATAAAATCTGTTAAGCTTCGACTAGTCCAGGAATCTGTTCGACCAGTCGCAGGAACAGTGTCGACTGCATCTTCGACCTGTCGAAAATCTTCGACTCGAAATCCAGCGATGTGTTATAGGTTCTTCGACCAGTCGAAGGAGACCTACGACCAGTCATAGGTGACCTACGACCAGTCGAAGGAGACCTTCGACCAGTCGTAGAACGGTCAGAGCTTATCCCGCCGGATTTTTCAAATATCTGTTAGTGCTTCGACTAGTCGAAGAGCTCCCTAGACCAGTCGAAGACGCGATCTGCTCACCTATAAATAGTACATGAATCTCAGAAGAAATCATCGAATTAATTAATCTATTCAAGCCAATCTTCGTCGAACTTCTGAGAGATAATTCTATACTCCATCTAAGCTAAGTGTGCTTATTTAATATTCTCTTTCCTTAGCTTTATTTAATTGATTTTGTTTCTGCTATTCCAATCTAATTTGATAAGAGGAATTGTTATTCCCTTTCTTTGGAATCAAAATCAATTAAGGCAAGCCCTATTTGGTTTAATTTAAAATCTATTAGAATTAGAACCATTGTAATTGAGTACTGGACATTGAACTTGGACATTCAATCATCTACTCTGATTTGGTTCTACCGGGCTACTATAACGAAGGAGATAATCAGGTATTTTACATTTAATTGTAAATTCCTTTCTGTTTTGGTTTCTTTCAAGATTTGTCAAAAAAATCTTGTTGTATTGGTTATCTGAGGAGAGCCAGGAAAACTCAGAAGTGGGGTTTTTTTAATTGTGTAAGCCCACAGACAAAAACACAATTGTAAAGGTTTTGGGTGAACCTGGGAAAACCTATTTTGTTAGTGAACGCTAATATCCCCTGTGTGAGGATATTAGGAGTGGAGTAGCATTCTGTGTGGCTGTTGTTTAACAGTTAGTGAACACACAGGCGAACCACTATAATCCCTTGTGTTGTGGTTGAATGATTTATTCTTCTGATCTTTAATTATTCTTTTGTGGGATGTATGTATGGTGGTGAATGTTGTAATTATTTAATTCAAGCTTTGTGAGAATGTTGTAATAGTTTAGAATTTATTTTCTGCTATTCCTTTATCAGCTTGATATTTAATTTCTTTTGAAAGTTGTTCCAGCAAGGTTGCCCTGCCATTTTTATGGTGTATGGCTGTCCCTAGAACAATACATTTTTAATTGCAATTTATTTCAATTCAGTTTGTATTTGTTTCTATTTTCCTCTTCGGTTTGAGATTTGATACAAAGATCTTTCTAGAAATAAGGTTATCCTACCATAAACTCTGGTTTTTGGTGTAAGGTTGTCCTTAGAACAACATTTGTATCAACCTCTCAAGATCTGAATTTTGAGGTTGTTTTACTTTCCTGCATTGTGATTTACTTTGGCTATCATATTCTTTTTAATTCCGCTGTTTTAAGTTTATTTGGCATTGTCCTATTCACCCCCCCTCTAGGACATATAGCTAGGCCTTTTCAGGGTCCCTAGTTCATTCTGTCCATGCACACTGCGGCTTCTCCACTTCCTGATGAAGCTATAATCGGAGTAGAATGGGAGTAGCTCGATGCGATGGGGCTTATAAAAAGAGGAGTTTCATTTGACCTTCCTGTACTTCCACAGCAGTCGGTTGATTGGAGCGATACAAGAATTGGTGAGCTTATAAGTAATGCCTTACCCTTCTGTTCTTTTGTCCATTGAACTCTCACAGCAGGCAGGGCCGGGAAATCATATGGTGTTAGTGGAGGAACGGCTTTCCCAGGATATAATGTGGGAGGAGCTAATTCGGGATTTTATTAGCTACGTTTGGCGTTATTGGTCCTCTGACTCTTTCTGAAGGCAAATTCATTTTGGCCATTACTACATTTCAGGCCCTTATTCTTCGAGATGTCACAATAACCGAGTCTTGATCACCTTCTTGTGTTGTGGACGAAGCAGATATAACTCCGGCCGTCACTTAGGATTTATCAACCTTACTTGCAGGAAATTGGACCTTACGATCTGATAATTGGTTCGTTACATACTCCACCGCGAAATAGAAATTCACTTTCTTCATTAGGTTTTCCATTGATTTTAGCTTGTAGTTTTATCTTCTTACCTTCAAACGAAATATAAAATTGCAATTAGTATCCAAATGGTAAAATATCCTATCTTAGAGATGAATGGGAAGATGTTCCCATTGAGAGTCACCATTTTGGCTTCGAAAAGACACCAAACTATGACAAAAGTTTCTGTAACCTTCTCAATGTTAATCTTAAATAAGATATTATCCCCAATGGAGTTGTTATTTTGTTTCGACAAGAAACAAATGCATTCGATTTGGGAGATTATCTTATTCAATTATAACAGAGAGTGTATAAAGAACGATCATCATATTTATTCATTTTGAGTTCCTTTACATCCTTTTATTTCCCTTGATTTTAAGATAGATTACTGAAATACAAAAATTGCAAGAGTTCGAATATCAAATCTGAATATCAAATCCGGCAGCATTTCGGCTTGTGATTTAATCATCTCATCAAGAGGAATGTTGTGCGGATTCGATCATCTAATCTTCCAACTAATCTTTCCTTCTTGAGCTCATATCCTTGCACAAAAGGAAGATTGAAGACTGCGAAGACTACATAAATTAAGTCAATCGGGAATTTCGGTAGCATGTTGTCTCCTGAATACTGATGGTCGTGCAACAACATGCTGTTGTGCGGGCCTGCACAACAGTGGGTTGTTGCACTGTCTGAAGAGGAGCCCTCCCTTTCACACCTCTTTATAACTCGCGCAGTCCACCAAATCAAGCCAACACCTTTGCACTTGATCTGATAAAGACCCTTTTGCGCAGACCCGCGCAACCTTTACCTTTTATGCGGGTCAGCTCAAAACCCTATAATTTGTATTCTTGCTGCTGATTTTCATTATACTTTTTTTTCTTCAATTGATCCATAATCTCTATTTTTATGCCTTAACAATGACTGAGTAGATTTCCCTTGCTTTCATAGGATTAGGATAGCTTGTTTAGTCTTTGTGATAACCGATTTCAAGTTGAGACCTTTGGAATAACTTCAATTCACCTTCTTCAGGTACTACCTTTCCATCACTACTCCTTTCTTTTCGTTGTCTCATTTGCATTACATGCTTATACTTATACATTGGGGACAATGTAGATTTTAGATTGGGGGTGTGGATTAAGTAAACTAATCAGTATTTTCTTAGTTTTTTAACACAAATCATGGAAAAAAATTTAAAATTTTTATAGCTTTAAGTGATTTTGAAATTAATCAATATATTAGAATTATAAGATACTTAATGTTGATGATTTACAACTCTTAGATTTAGTTACTTGCAAGATTTCAGAGTTAAAATTTGAACTATTAATCCATGATTAGAAGTTTTAAACATTGATTGAGTCATGATTTCACATATCACATCTAGCTTACACATTAAAGTTTTATTTTGATATTGAATTGGTAACTTGATGATTATTAAGCATGGAAGGAACCAACCTGGGGAATTTGTCCATCATATTCAATGCGAAGAATTGAAAAAAAAAAAAAGAATACCCAGCTAAAAAACAGTTGTCGTCGAAAAGGGCTACCTATTGAAGATCATTGAAAAGATTGAACATAATGTGAAAGCCATCGATGGAAAGATCAAAAGCTGGAAGAATAAAACGTCGAACTGTAAGGCAAGTTCTGGTTTAGGTTTGGTTCTCCTGAATGCTCTTTTGATCATCAATGTTATCATGAAAATTAAGAATTGAACCTCCGATTGTGATAAGTCTAGGCTTCACTATGCACTCATGGAACTTAATGTTTAGAATTTTTCTAATTGGAGGATTAATATTTTGAACTTGACTATGAAATTTACCAAGTGCTAGAGTTTAGGAGAAAGTAGTGGTAAACATCAATGTATTCTAGATTTCTATAAAATGGATTATTTTTAGAACCGCTTGAGCATATAGAAATTATACAGTGGTTTTTTGAAATATCTTTCGCATGTTTTGCTCGGGACTAGAAAAATGCTGGTTGGGGGGTGTGTTGAGACTCAAATATTGTATATTTTCTCCCATTTATATCTTGGTTTTACGAACATGATAGTGCTTAAAGATATATTTTATACATGTTTGTGTTGCAAGGTGAATTTGAGAGCTTAGATTGAAAAGAGTGCTAAATGCATAGATTTAATGCTCAAAAATTACTAAGGAAAAGGATGGATCTTAGGAGAGCAAGAACGAAGAATTCATATGCCAAAGATCCAAGGAAACTAAGTACAAAGAATGAAGAATCCGCAGCAGAAAAATAAGACATTTCGGTCTAACCTGAGCTAACTTCGGTCTGACCGAAAGTGCACAAAATAGTCCAGTAAGAAAACAGCTTAATTCTGTCCCACTTAAGCCAACTTTAGTCCCACCTAAGCCAATTTCAGTCCCACCTAAGTACTTTGCACATAAATTTTAGATGCAATTTCGGTGCGAAGGAAACCAACTTCAATCCGATCAAAATCACGCAGAATTGTCCAGTGAGAAAGTGCAATTTTCAACCTTAATTCGATCTGACCGAACCTAAGTTCCGTCCGACCAATGCGTAACGTGGAGCCGTCGACACAGAGTGCATAACTTAAGGCGAATTGTGGAAATTCCAAGGAGTTGCGTAAGATGGGGCTTCATAACTATAAATAAGAGTCTTTAGGACGTTCCTAAGTATCTTTTAGGGGTCAAGAAGTGGAGCAAAAGGGTGGAGACACCACTCGGGAGTTTTTCTTCTTCTTCCTTAGTTGGTCTTTTTGTTTTGTTTAAGAGTTCTTAGTTAAATCATGTCTATGGTTGGCTAAACCTCTTAGCTAGGACTAAGTGGTGAAGCTTGTAGCATGATGAGGATGTTTACTTTGCTTTGATACTTGTTTATGTTGAATTTCATTGATTTCTAATTGATTTTAAGGAATATTTTCAGTTTTTAATGGTTTTTTATGACTCAAATTATAATAGATCTATGATAGCTTTAGATATCTTCTTTTCTTAATTAAGATTGTGGGATTGGTAAATCCTGTTGTTTGCCATCGTCTCCAGGGCATGGTTGAGTGACAGAATTCCTTCCAAATCCTCATAATTCTCCTCATTTGAGACTAGATCAATGAGAAGTTAAGAGATTTGACCATCTCTCATTCCAATTGGATAAGATGAGACTCTGATTCCAATTGGATCTCTTGAATCAAGTAAGGTAGCATCCCAAGAGCTAAAAGTGGATCCTTGGCACCCTAGTTCCCACCTTTAAATTTATAAGTTTCAATTACCTTATTCGAAATCACTCTCTCACAAATTTCAGATTTAGTTTTACATCTTCTAGTTCTGATTCTAGTTACTTTCAGAAACATACGAGTTTAGTCCCTATGGATTCGACCTCGGTTTCACCGAGATTATTACTACATCATGACCCTACACTTGGGGTTGTGAATAGGCAAGAGACCAATTGTCCCTCTCCTTTTGCAATAATTCCAACTTCAGTTAGGATCTCCCTCTAGGTTGTTAATCCCTTCAAGAGGAACCCACTTTGATACCAATTAAAATTGCAGTTAGACCATTGTTATTGAAATATGGATGTATGACCAAGGTCCTGGAGGGGGGTGAATAGGACTTTTTAAAATCTCCAATCCTATTATGCTATAATATCTACCATTTTAAGATTAGTTGAATAGGATTATCAAATAATCATTCACATTCATATTCTAAAACATTAAGAGATCTAAGTGCGGCATTTTATCAAACATAAATGAGGCATAAATGAGCATTTTGACAATCAATCCAAGTAGGCAAGAATCATCACAAACACAGCTGGCATGCCTACTCCACTCTCACCTGATGCACTCCACACTAGAGTGAGCTGGATTACACAATCCAATGGTTTTAAATCAGGTTAACCATAAACCTTCACTAACTACACAAGGTGTTGCCTACACAAGACATATATATCCTACACAAAGAATTGCCTATCCAAGGAAACCATACATACCTACAAAGGCAATCAATCGTGCCTACACAAGTCACTATAGATCCTACATAAAGACTCCAAACGTATTCTCCCGTCGGAAGCCTGTATAAGGTCTTAGCAAGTTTGTGAGATACAACCTGAAACCCAATCCTATACAAGGAAAGGTCTTCAGATTCTATGGACTCTAATGACATACTTATAAGTAGGCGAGCCCCGTTTCTAGCACATGGTGAAGATAATCTCCCTTGTTAATGAAGTATCTTCAGCTCCCTTGATTCGTAACAACGGTAGATGCTCCCAATGCAAGTCGTCGGAGTTGGGTCAAGGTATTTAGAGGAATGTACTCTAATGAATGTTGGTCTTTAAGTGATAAAGAGATTCCAGCATAATGATTTTCCATTAAGTGAGTTGCTAGAGGATCCTTGAATGGTGAAGTTCATTCTCCAATCCATTTTATTGATTCTTCAATGATTGCATTTAAGAAGGGGTTGAAGGATGAACTTCCAAGAGAAAAAAGATTTATGATGGTAGGTAACAATTACTCTCTCAGATCTCACTTTTTTTCTAAATGCAAACCCTCAGATCTCACTATTTTTCTCAATATAAACCCATAAACCAAGCCTCCGAATATAAAGCCAAAAATCCCAACGGTAAAAAAATGAGCAGAATCAGTCTGCGTTCGATGTCATCGAGTAATAGTTCGATGTGTAACACCCCGAACTCTTCAATACCCAAGTATTGAAAGTTCGCGAGTGTTACCATGAAATTTAACTTATTATGTATATGTGTTCGATACCAATCTAGCTATCCTAACCTTACATCCATTCTCTAACACGAATCTAACCATTGGGAATAATATTCATTCATAGATCAAGCCATCTGACCATTGATTTTAAGATAGGATCATCATATACCCAAGTATTCTCATTTGTCCATTATAACTAACCATTCAGTCAACTATTCACCGTTAGGTAAAGATATTTGACCGTCCACTCTAAATTTGGACCACCTAATCATAGTAAACTAGCTACTTGATCTCGGCATCCACTCGTATGTATATTAAATTGAGATTTTTGTCGTCCATCTTGTTCACAACCTATGAATATACTTAACCCACCATCAAAACTACAATTTAAAAAACTTACACATGTGAACAAGTCACTTGAATCTAATGGTATACATGTTCTATCTCCTAATCACTCCAATAACTCTTTTCTGATCATCCGTTTACAAAACTGACCATACACTCACTTACATACATGATCAGAGTACTAATCATCAAGTTTTTTTTATTTTTAACATGTCATCAGACCATCCATTATGTTGATTGATATATGTATATTCCCTTAATTAGTTTGGTGAATAATTTCTTATTCACAATGATTTAGATATAAGTTATTTTGTAAGAATTACTTAGAAACGTGCCTATAACTATATAGAACCATTAGATTTCTCAAAACTCTCATAGTAGCAATAAGTACAAAAATGTCATTAACCTAGACCCCTAAATTCTAGATCACATGGTTTCCACAATCTATTTGATGTAAAATTTTATACTATGCCTATGTATCATAAATTAACCATACATGTCAAATTTTAGCCTTTAAATCATTGTAAAAGTGGCCCAATTGACAAATTAGCCTGGTAACCGTTGATTTTGGTATCCATCGAGTGAAGAAATCTCATGGGTAGTCTTTTTTTTGTTAGCTTGTTAGTACACCCACTATCATATTACACTTCATTGTTAGCCACCCCCACTAGGGAATCAATGCCAAGAACTCAGTGTTGAGATGAGGTATCTTTCACTCAGTCTACCACTTGAGCTATGGATCTGGGTGTTATCTCGTGGGTAGTCGTAGTAGGATATTTTTCTTCATATGAACGACTTGGATTGCCCATAATATGGACCAAGTGTGAAATATGAAGATGCCACTTCGGTAGGCTTTTCTTTAGGCGTGAAGTTATCCTGTCAAGGCCTACAAACTCTTTATAAATTTGGATATTCCGATTTAACGACTTCCTTCCGTCCATCGCAACCCAAATTTAGACCACACTTTGGTCTCATATGACTACAAGGTTATACAAAATTTAGGCCCCGATCTATAATCTTACACCGTTGAAGGTTGAGGATCCAGAAGACCAGTTCCCGATAGAAGATTTTACTTAATAGAATAGGAAAATAGTTTATAATTTATTTTATTTACGCTTCCGCTACACAACTCAAATATTGTAATAAGCTCCCATTGAGAGAGCATTTGACAAATTTATTTACTTTTATCATAATGGAATGATAAACACAGTTAATTTTATTCTTGTAGATGATTACCTTTATGAATGTAACTGGATGTAATCTAGATGAGAGAAAAATCAAGGTGAGACCTTAAGACACCAAATTCTTACATTATTAACACCCGATTTTCTCAAGCATGAGTATGATGCCCTAAACCCAGAAATCGGATTTATAGGAATCCCGATCGCTGAATCCGGTGTCGACAACCTCCGTAATACCCCATTCTCAGCTCCCAGCACCCATATGCCAGGTTCCAATCCTAGGATCCTACAAGGATGATTTTTTTCCTATGTACATTTATCTTGTAATAAGCATAACCACAAGTTTACCCAAATTACAAAGGCAACATTATCATCATATATCCATTACTATAAACATTTGAATACAATGCTAAAAGAGAAATACATATGTTAAAATTAAAGCTCCAGAAGTCAGCTACATACTCCAAGCTCCACGCTGCTGCAGCCTAACATCACCTACACGCATCTATCGTGCATAAGCTTATAGAAAGCTTAGAGGGTGGTGTAAGTGTGTGCACAAGCTAAGTGCCAAGTATTCAATACAATGTCATAATCATGCAATATCGGAAATACTGGTAAGATCATGAATCATATGATATTAGAGGAAATGGAAATACTGACAAGTTCATGAGTCAAGCAATATCAAAGTATGCAATGCGGATCGACTATGTAAATGCGAAATCATAAAGAGTTAAATATCAGATGCCGAGGATGCAATGCAATATACAATTCCTGATGAGTTCACGAATACCGTCAGTTGTATCTAAACCATATAAATGCAGAAACACAGTAACCCAAAATGCCATATGCCGCGGATGTAATGCAATATGCAGTACAAATGGAATGACCATACTGGAGTGTGAAGTCGGGATGATAATATGTAGCATCGTAGGCTATGGGGTCCATCACAAGGGACTTCTATCCAAACCAGTCTCATACCTAATTTGGATAGTCAGACTCAATGTGGTAAACTCCTGATCTCAGGTTAGTAGCGCCCCTAACCGAAATCCTGGTCATTGCAGAGGTACACGTAACAAAGATTTGCGCACCACTAGCCCAAGTAGATAGTGAATGAATGAATGAATTAGTATAAAACTCATACTCAATAAGTCCACATATCAATACATTTCATCTCTAGGATCATCATTGGGGTCTATTACACTCTACACCAGCTTACCGCCCCTATCCGAGCGCACAACTGGGTAAGTGGAAGAGACCTCACTATCCGCTTGCCAATATTGGGCTCGGCTCGTCGATAGCGGATCCATTCCTCAAGCTGGTCAGACTTAACCTAGATATTGCCCCCTTACTCAGGCGGGTAAGATCACACCCCCTCCCAACTGACCATGACACAGTGGGAGACGCGGCCTTCTGGTATTCGGCACTCGGGCGCTCATGTATCCACTCGGTCTCGACGTTGGGGCATCACCTGGCCTCAGAGACTTTTACCTACGGACATCCAAAATGCCCAGATGCTCAAACTAAACATTTTTGGTGTCCAATCTAGCCATCCATGATATCCCTGTGGAAGCTACGGCCCTAATGTCGCTAGGGCATACAGTAATCACAACTCACAATACAAGATGCATAAGTCATACAATCTAGTCATGCATCAATCCTGCACATACTATATGCTTATGCGAGACAATCTCCACCTATCAGGGAGTCTCATAACAACCTGCCCAATGACATATGCAAAGGTCAACTACATCTCATAACAAACATGCAAATGATGTGTATGGGCATGTGTCATGATGCTATGCTATCACATACTTATAATCAATATCAATAATCGACATCAACAATTGACCACGATAATGTGGACATTTAACCAACATTGCCTCCAAGGAATAGCCCACATAGAGCCTAACATATAGTGGACCCATGACCTCACATAAGGGCCAAATATACAACACCATGGGCCTCACTCAAGAGCTTAATGCACATCACGATGGGCCTTTCCCATGGGCCTAGCATACATCACAATGGGCTCCATCACTTGGCCCTCAAATACATTACAATGGGCCTCATCACATAGACCTTATATTCATCACATTAGGCCTTAAACACAGGCTGGATACACATCACAATCGGCCTCAAATACTGGCCGCATATACATCACATTGGGCCCCAACACAGGCTACATATACATCATATTGGGCCTCAAACACAGGCCGCATATACATCATATTAAGCCTCAAACATGGGCCTAATACACATCACAATGGACCTCAACTACGGGCCGCATATACATTATATAGGTCTCAACAAACGGCCTCGGCAATCGGAATCGGCCTCTACAATCGGAATCGGCTTCGACAATCAGAATCAGCCTCAACAATCAAAATTGGTCTCAACAATCGGAGTCAGCCTCTACAATCGGCCTTGACAATCGAAATCAAAATTGGCCTCAACAATCAAAGTCGGCCTCGACAATCGACCTCAGTAATTGGAATCGGCCTCCACAATCGGAATCGGCCTCGGCAATTGGAATCGGAATCGGCCTCAACAATCAGAATCGATCGATAATTGGAATCGGTAATTGGCCACAACAATCAGAATCGATTGATAATCGTCATCGATGATAGGAATTAGCAATCGGTCATGATAATCGGTCACGATAATCGGCCTCGATCGCTAATCGGCAATCGGCCACGACAATAGGAATCGATCGATAATCGGCCTCGATGATCAGAATCGACAATCGGCCACAACAATCGGAATCGATCGATAATCGAAATCGACAATTGGCCACAACAATCAGAATCAATCAATAATCGACCTCGATGATCAGAATCGGCCTAACAAAAGGCCTTAGGGAAGGTCACAATGTGGACGTTTAACCAGCATTGCCCATTAATGTAGACATTTAACCAACATCACTTGGCCCATATAAATATCATTACATACATCATGACAAAATCACACATCACATCGAGCCTGGAATACACAATAGGTGGGCCTTACACTTAGGCCTAATATACATAACATGGGCCTCTCATCACGTTGGGCTCGCCAAAGGTCATGAACACATCTTAGTGGGCCTCCTCATGTGGGTCATATATACATCGATGGGCTGCTTATATACATCACCATACACATCGCAATGGGCCGCATACATTGGTCGGAAACACATCACAATGGGCCTCGGTACAGGGGCCATAAATACATCACATTAGGCCTCACTCGTGGGCCACACATACATACAATGGCCATGCCATATGGGTCAGAAATACATCTCATTGGCCCTTACGAAATGGGCCATAAATACACAACAAGTGGGCCTTGCACATGGGCCTAATATACATCATGATGGGCGACGGCCCATGGGCCTTGAATACATCACCACGGACTTCGAATAAGCAAAAGGTGGGCCCCATCACATGGGTCATTAATACATCTCAATGGGCCACGACCCATGGGCTTCAGTGCATCACAATGGGCCGCAACCCATGGGCCTCGAATACAACAAGTGGGCCACATCAATGGGCCGTACAAATGGATGATGCAAAACAGGTGGATGGCGTGGAATATAATACATACATCAAAGGTAGGATCCGCGTACACATAGGCCACCAACACATACATCAAGGTGGCCCCATATTCATCAGGGCCCACGTCCCATACATATGGACGGTGAGGGTATACAACACATCAAGGTAGGTTTTCACCATCTAAACAGTGGACGATGGAGATATAAAATATATACATCACGTGGGGTCCACGTGTACAACAGATATACCAAGGTGGGACCCACATGGATGAACAGTTAGGATATAATTCATACATCATGATGGCCCATACGGTGGACAGATGGATGACATGGATATATGGCACAAGCATTAAGGTGGCCCACGTCCATGTAATGGACAGTGTGAATAAAACCTATATGTTAGTGGGTCCCACACGGACGGACAGTGGGATAAAATCCGTACAATCAAGGTGAGACCCACAGAACTTTGTGATGTATTATTATTATTATTATTATTATTATTTTATTTTTTTATTTTTATTTTTTCTATTATTTTTTTAAAGAAAACCACTCCAGCGTCCAAGCCTGTCTCAGGGTGGAATCCACCATTTTCAAACGGAAGAACGACTGGGATGTAAGGCATGTACTTCAAGGTGGGTCCCTTGGAAATGGATGATGTTGATGAAGCACATGCATCTCAGTGGATCTCACATAATGGACGGCTTAGATAAAACACCTACCTCAAGATCCAGACCCACAGGCTTGGTGAGGTCAATCCAGCAGCTATGTGGATGGTTGGATATACAGATCCATCACGATTGGAGTCCCACTGTCCCAACCATGGGCGGTGTGGATAAAACATAAATATTAGGGTGGCCCCACCCCACAAGTGCTGGGTGGGTCCCACTTGAAATTTAGATCTATCTCATGCTCTTTATAATACCATGAAATGATCTCTACAAATGGCTGGACGGTAAGGATTTAACATGGAACTCATGGTGCGTCCCATAAGATTGTTCAGGAATGGATGGTGAAGCAGCATCTACTGCTGTGTGCGACTCACATCTGATGAACGGTTGGACATGAAACATATCTCATGGGTGGGTCCCACCATCCAAATGGACGGTGGAGATAAAATACATAAATCAAGGTGGGTCCACGTGGTGGCCCACCAGAGCTTTGGATCTGATTCAGTCCCACCGTCCAGACAGTGGACGGTGTGGATGTAAGGTACATACATCAATAGTGGGGTCAACACAGCTTGGTGATGTTACACCAGCCAATCGTTTCCAGACTGGTGGGTCCCACGTGGTGGTCTACTAGCTGGAGGGATCTAGCTGATATTAGTGTTTTCTCTTCGTCCATATGGACGGTGTAGATGAAACATATGCAAGGTGGGGCCCACAAACTTGCTGACATTAATACATCAGCTATATAGTTGGTGAATGATAACCATCTAATCTAGCCCCTCTAACAGGTGGGTCCCACGCTGCATCAAGCTAGTATTTATGTTTCCCTTCATCTGGGTCTTCCAGACAGACCGGTGGCAAGGTGGGCCACAAAAAGGGAAAGAGAGAGAGAGAGAGAGAGAGAAATGGAGATCGCAGTAGCGGAGGGACCTCGCCACTATGGGTCCCTTAGTATAATGCATACATCAAGATGGGTCCCACCACAAGTGGGCCATCAAATTTAAAAGAATCGATGGATGAACACCCACCTTTGATCTCCCCTTCCTTCTTCCACCAATGCATGTTAGAGCTCCAAAGGTGCAATTTCAACAGTTGGGATCAATTTTGGAGGGTGGGATTGGGTGGTAGGGAGTGGGCCACACCTAGTTTCTCTAATGGAAGCCATGGACTTCAAAGCTCTCATGGCGCTTGGGAGAAAATGAGAGAGAGAGAGATGAGAGATAATGGAAGAGAAGTGATGGGTGAGAGGGATGGTGAGTGTTGTAAGGGGGTACTTTGTTGTAAGAGAAGTTGACTTTTGGGGCGGGTGGTTGTACTTGGGGATGGGTGTGAGTGATGTGTACATAATTGATGTGACTGATGTGATGTGTCGTAGAGATTCTCTCAATATTTATAATACGCATTATTTTCCTCAAACTGAACGTGGGCCCACATCTCCTATCCTGGGTATCGCCTTAGCACGCGAGATGCGGCGTTGGAGCTACAGCAATGGTATAGTCGCAAGGGTACAAGTCTCGGGTCGAGCTGACTCTGGAATATGGGACATGACTCAGGATCGCATGCAAACACCAATAACAGATTGCGGGTCACCGAAATTCGACTGAGAGGACCGGGGAGGCATACAGAACGGTACGGACTAGGATATGGGTCTCACAACGAGTATAAACTCTGTCCGTAAAAATTCAGGATGTTACAATTGGTATCATAGCATGAGAATGAGATTAACTGGGCATGTGGTCATTGACCATCATAAGCTTTACGCGACTAGGATAGGACCTTGAATTAGATACCTATACTTAGAATTATTTCCTAATGGAATTAGGAAGTTAAAGAATTAGAAACCCACATTCAGGTTTCCCATCAAACATGTTAGACGTGGAATTTAGAAACTATGAATCCAGGTGTCCCCATAGTAAAATCCCAAATTTCTGAATAAACTTGTTCCGAACTAAAAGTCATCCTTAAATAAAGTCACAATCAAGAAGAATAACTTTTTCCTTATGTGAATAGAGATTTTCTAATTATTCCAGAATGACTATTTCATCGAAATTCTAATATGTTTTGAAATCTCCACTAGTTGCAGAAAGAAGACACATCACTAAATTTTGTAAATTTTTCAATATATCGCATAGGTCTCCATAAAGCTTCCTCTAAATTTTCATCTTGATTAGGTCTGTACAAAATTTCGTAAAAATTCGACAGTAGAAATTGTTGCTGACAGCAAGCTTTGATACACCTCATAAGGGTGAAACATGCCCCAAACCGTGGAATCTTGAAATTTTCTAAAGTCTCAAGAATAAGTCAAGGGCTTAGGCTCTAAATTTTGAATAAATTGGATGTATGGATCAGAAATGAAAATTCTGGGATTAACAGGCTGTCAATACAAAGCGATTTTTAGAATTTACAACCATTCATATAAAGTACAACACTAAAGCTTAGGTTCAACAAGGAATGGAAAGTTTGGGCCTATCCTTTATGAAACCTAGTGTAATTTTATGGTGAAAAAAAATGATATTCCCCAAGGATCTAGAACAATCAGGGCCACAGACTTACGGAATCACATTCAAGCAAGTTGTAAGTGGTTTGATTTGAATACTTATTCCCGGACATTTACCAATGAACTCAATGCCTTGATCAAGCAGAAGTTTGAGACTCATCCGGAATGTATGATACTAAAGAACTCACCGCCCTGGTCAGGCAAGGGTTCAATGTATCAGGATCAGCCATACTATAACCGTTTTTCTATGTTACTCCGAAACACTAATAACAAAAAAAAATATGTATATGGGGAAAAAAAAAGGAAAAACAATATAAATTTTAATACTTAAATAGATAAAATAAATATACACATATAAATCTCAGGTTCAAGATTTTTATTTTAGGGAGGTAGATTGTAGCGTCCCGATTTCATATAGTCAATTATACACGCACCTAAACATATATATCTACCTTACGAAGAATACATTGAAAACTTCAACATAATGAATCAATTAAAATGATAGAAGAAATTAAATTTCGGGGACAAAATTTAGTTTAAGGGGGGTAGATTGTAACACCCTGAACTTTTCAATACCCGAGTATTAAAAGTTCTCAAGTGTTACCATGAAATTTAACTTATTATGTACATGTGCATAATACCAATCTAGCTATCCTAACCTTACATTCATTCTCTAACATGAATCTGACCATTGGGAATAATATTCATTCATAAATTAAGTCATCTGACTATTATTTTGAGATAGGATCATCATATACCCAAGTATTCTCACTTGTCCATTATAACCAACTGTTCAGTTAACTATTCACCGATACATAAAGATATTTAACCGTCCACTCTAAATTTGAACCACCTAATCATAGTAAACTAGCTACTTGATCTCAACATCCACTCATACACATCAAATTGATATTCTGATCTATTCATCTTGTTTACCACCTATGAATTTGCTTAACACACCATCAAAACTACAGTTTGAAAAACATAAACATGTAAACAAGTCACTTGAATCTAACGATATGCATGTTCTACCTCTTAATCACTTTAAAAACTCATTTTTGATCATCCGTTTACAAAATTGACCATACACCTACTTACATATATGATCAGAGTACTAACCATCAAGTTTTTTTTTTATTTTTAACATATCATCTAACCATCCATTATGTTGATTGATATATGTAAATTCTCTTAATTAGTTTGGTGAATAATTTCTTATTCATAATAATTTAGATATAAGTTCTTTTATAAGAATTACTTATAAATGTGCCTATAACCATGTAGAATCATTAAATTTCTCAAAACTCTTATATCAGTAATAATTATAAAAAGGTCATTAACCTAGTCCCCTTAATTCTAGATCACATGGTTCCCACAATCCGTTTGAAGTGAAATTTTATTTCATGCCTATGTATCATAAATTAACCATACAAGTCAAATTTTAGCACTTAGATCATTGTAAAAGTGACCCAATTGACAAATCAGCCCCGTAACTGTTGATTTTGGTGTCCATCGAGTAAAGAAACCTCATGGGTAGTCGTAGTAGGATATTTTCCTTCATATAAATGACTTAAATTGCTCATAATATAGACCAAGTATGAAATATGAATACTCCACTTTGGTAGGCCTTTCCTTAGGCATGAAGTTATCCTGTCAAGGCCTACCAACTCCTTAAAAATCTAGGTCTTCCGATTTGACCACTTTCGTCTATCACAACTCAAATTTGGACTACGCTTTGATCTCGTATGACTACGAGGTTATACAAAATTTAGGCCCCGATCTATGATCTGACACCGTTGAAGGTTGAGGATCCAGAAAACCAGTTCTCGATAAAAGATTTTATTAAATAGAATAGGAAAATAGTTTATGATTTATTTTATTTACGCTTCTACTATGCAACTTAGATATTGTAATAAGCTCCCATTAAGAGAACATTTGACAAATCTATTTAATTTTCTTATTATGTAATGATAAACACAGTTGAGTTTATTCTTGTGGATGATTGCCTTTACGAATGTAACTGATGTAATCTAGATGAGAAGAAAATCAAGGCGAGACCTCAAGACATCCAAATTCTTACATTATTAACACCCAATTTCCTCGAGTACAAATATAAACTCTGACCGTAAAAATTCGGGATGTTACAGTATTGTAGTGTCCTGATTTCATGTAGCCAATTATACGCGCACCTAGACATATATATATGTACATTACGAAAAATACATTGAAAACTTAAGCATAATGAATCAATGAAAATGATGGAAGAAATTAAATTTCGGGGTTGAAATTTTATTTACGGGAGGTAGATTGTAACACCCCGAACTTTTCGTAGCGTCCCGATTTCAAGTAGCAAATTAAAAGCCTGCCTAGACATATATATCTATCTCATGAAGAATACAATGAAACCATTTAATTTTTATATACATATTATATTATAATACTATGTAATTATACCTATATTTCTATCCATTGTCATTTTACAACTATTATATTACATAATATATCTTTACATTTCATATGTTTATCATAATTTAATATTTCATGACCATACAATTTCCGTCACATAACTACAATTATTTATATTAGTATATATCAATTCACATATAATTTTACATAATTCATAGTGTATATATATACATCTTTATCTTACATTATATATTATCAATAATTATGTATTACAACATTTTACTATTACACATATTATTGTAACAATATTTCTATATTGTAATTAATATTAATATTATTACTATTGTATTACTAATTTTATATAAAAATTTCTTTATTTTGAACACTTGTATTATACACTAATATTTATTCTCATTACTTATCTCATAAATATTATGTAAAATTAATCAATTTTATTTTTACAGCATTTATATAAATACAAATATTACTCTTATTAAATAATAAATACAATCAATTTTATTCTTGTGAATGGTTACCTTCATGAATGTAACTGGATGTAATCTAAATGAAAAATAAAAATGAGTGCAATTTTTAAAGCATTCAATTTATGCATTATTAATGCCCGATTTTCTCGGACACGAGTATAAACTCTGGCCATGAAAAATTGGAATATTACACGATGACACTGGGATTTTCACAAAAAGTGTTTGGAGCTTACTGGACACTCTCACATCATTGTTCGACGTCATCAAAATTTGAATTTCAATGTCATCGAAGGTGATTCGATGAAATCGAGGAGTCTAGTTGATTTTCTTTAAAGCACTCTGATAGTCCATATTCGATGTAATCGATCACACCTTCAATTTCATTGACATTTGAATTGTGATGTCATCGATTGGAGTTCGATTGCATCGAAGAGTTCACGATCTTTCCAATAGAACTCTCTGGTCAAGTCAAATTTATATTCAATGTAATCGACCATAGATTCGATGACATCAAACATAGTTCAAGTCATCGAAGCTTTTACGTGATTTTTCGACCTAAGCTTGCTAGACATGAGAGTCTCATCTTCAATGTCATCAAGATAGGTGCGATGTCATCGAACATGTATGTTCGATGTCATCGAAACCTGTTCGATGACTCGGGATTTCGATCAAGGATCTATTTGGTTGCTAGACATCTGAGGACTCTTATTCGATGTCATCGAGGCACGTTCGATATCATCATACATGTAAGTTCGATTGTATCGAGACCAATTTAATAACTCGTAATATACAGAAAACTTGTGAGTTTTTCCATATGCTTTTCCAACTTAGTTTTCCATTGTCTAATCTACCAAGGATGATTTCCTTGTTATTTTTGCAGTAGATTTGAATATTTTTATAAGGATTATATACATGAGGTGTTTTGGTCATATGAGATGTGAGGTTTAATTTACCTTCAAAGATCTTTGAATTCATCCACTTTGTTGAGTCTGTATCTTGTAGTTCTTTCATGTGAGGCTCACTGGACTGAATGACTCAACCGTCACATTAATTGACAAACACGGTCACTTTCACATATGATATTAAATCTATTTAGCACTTAAATTCATCCAAAACTAGTACAATGGAGAGAATAAATATGCAATATGTTGGCATTATCATTTGACTTGTTGAAGTGTTGGTTTTGGAATAACTTACCTTTCTACAGCCGACAACTCCCAATTTACTATGAGTAAAGAAAGTAGAGTTAGTAATAAAATGATACAAAGAAAATGAAATGTAAAAAGGCAGGAATGAATGTAACATTCACCTAAGTCGAAACGGGCCATGATGGTGGTGAATCAATTCCTTATTGACCAAGGATTTTTAATGATCATTGTCATCGGTCAAGCAAAAATTAAAAATGGTGGCGGATTGGGTTTATAAGGGGTAAGATATTTGTCATCGAAAGAAAGGCTTGGATTATTCAATCTCTTCCTATCTTTCCATCATCTAATTTAGCATCAATTATAATGTGTGTCTTTGTGATATTTGAGGCCTTCCTCAATTTTTGTGGCATAATCATCAATGGAGAGCCCTGTCCAATACTTAATTTAGAGATATTTTTCAAAAGAAGTTACAACATCTGCCGTAGTACCTAGTTTTTGCAATGTTAGTGGGTCTCGCGTCCTAGCTGATATGGTTAACTTGTTAAAATTGGTCATATGGTTGGATTAACCTAGACAATCACTAGAGTTGGAACTTTAGGAATTGGATCGAGAGAAATTCCTAAGTCAACAATCCTTGCAAGAGCGGATGGAGAAGACAGGGGGACTGTAGTCGTTTGAGGAAACATTCCCCTTCACCAGAACTTTTTAGTATTTCGGTTTATGAGATGTCTTGATAACTTAATTTATTGCTACTGTAGTTATTTCAGTCGATATATCTCTCAACCTATTTGTCCTTTGGCTAGAAGTTACGATTGATTGAGATGCAGTTCTCTTCTTTCCTCGTAAGTCTATCAAGGAATAGAGGTGAGCAGTGATAAGCTCAATAGAGGTGGCTACCAATTATTTATAATGTCCCTCCCACCATTCAAAAAAGGTGTCCATTATCTGGGGATGATTTTGAAATTTGGGAATCTCAAAAGATATACTAGCCAACTGAAAGGTGGAATGAAGAGAGCGGTAGAGTTCGATCTGATCGACGATCAAGCAAGAGTATGGGGGTTGGTTGCAAGTCTTTTAAATGACGGGACAAGGAATACATTGAATGAAGCCAAATTGATGAGTAAGTAAATTCGGACAATACTACTTGATTCCAACTTTGGTGTTCTTACTGGTCTCTACCATGCCGTCATAGGGTAGGTCTCTGCACATGAGGTAACTCTCCTAAACTCGAAGCATCAGAGAAGTCGATTGTTCGTTATTTTCTTCAAAATCTCATATGAACCAGGCTGGACCAAATTCTTTCAAATAAAATGGGGTGAATGTACAATAACACTTACCAGCATTAAGAGGGAAGAAAAGAGAGTCCATATAAGTGGAAAACGTACAGACTTCTCGAGAAAAATGAATATTACAGTAACCATAAGAAGTATAAATGATATTATCAGGGGGAGGAGAAGGTACGAGAAAGGAATAAAAATACTGATACAATCATATTTGGAGAAGCCATAACATTCCTCTGCTGTGAAAAATACCTTTGGTGATTACCTCATATATGCCTTTGTATAAGTGGTCGAGCACAAATGGTGCAAGTGCTAGTTTTCTACCTTATGCAAGCGCCTCAGCCTGTTTAACATATTCGTTGGTGATCTAAAGAGCATTTACATATAGTAAATATCGATAGATCCACTGTAGCAAGAAGGCCATGTGTTCTTCATAATCGACTGGGCCTTTATGTTTTCGATAGGCAAGCATAAAATGGGAATAGGCCTTGCCGGCCTTCTTGTTGAAATGTTTCTCTTCGTTGTGATCGAATCTTGGAAAAACTACTTCGCCAAAAGGAAGTTGTGTATGGGCAAAGATGTCCAAGATTTTTAGACTCATAGAGCCGCATTCGAAGAAGAAGGTGTCCATAGATGAATTCCATAAAGCTGATTCTTTGGTGAGGAGAGTGTGATCCGGTGCAAAATCATACAATGATAGTTTGATGCATTCATGTTCACAACCCCAAGTGCAAGGTCGCGATGTAGTAATAACTCGGTGAGACTAAGGTTGAATCCATAGGGACTTGCTATTTGTGCGATCTCTAAAATAAATTAGAACTAGAACTAGAAGCTAAACTAATTATTGAATTATGAATTAAAGAGATCAATTGTGAAGAAACTATTAAGATAAAAATATTGGAGATTCGAGGATCCACTTATAGCCATCTTAATTCTACTCTACTTGATTCAATTGGATAACACAATTGAAATCGAAGTCTTAATCTATCAAGTCGGATGATGGAATGGTTAAAATACTATGTATTCATCAAAATACATTCTGAACTTTCATTAGATTGGTCCCCTCATAAAGCATTAACGAATTGATAGTAACTCATTCACAGCATCTATCATGCTCGGAGTCAATGATTGATCAATGAATTCTACAGATCAAAATCTCATAGAATAAGTAAGAAAAATATTCGTAGCCTTCACAGGCATCCAATGTACCCAGAGTCGACAATGGATCAAAATAAACTAGAATTGCTTTTCATTTAGACCAAAATAATGAATTATTCAACATATAAAGCAAATAACTTGAACCAAAGTAGAATAAACATCAAAATGAACTACAAGCTTCACCACTTAACTCTAGCTACAAGATTAGCCAACCATAGACATAATTGAACTAGAACTATTAAAGAAAAACATAAAAACTAATTAGAACCGAAGGATTAGAGAGGAAGGAGGATTCCTTGAAACTTCACAACACCTTACTCTACTCCTTCTACCCTAATTGGTGCATAAAAACTCCTAAGACATCTCTTTAAATAGGCTTGATTCGCACTAACTTCGAAACTGCCTCAATTTTACGTAGCTATTGTATCTTCGATGTCACCTTCGATGACATCGAAGTCCCATCGAAGAGTCCGAGTTGAATTATGAAACTGCCAGCAACCGTCTTTTAAATCTACATATCGCAGCGATGTCATCGCATGTCCTTTGATGGCATCGAACTTCTCCTCGATGGCATCGAAAAATACTCTAAAGTGTCCAGTGACCAAAACTAAAAATTTATGATTTTTATGATGAAATCAAGCTGGCTTCAATGGCATCGAACACTCATTCGATAGGATCAAGAGTGCTTAAACATGTCTAGCAAGTAAATCGAGTTTTCTTTGATTTTTACGATGGCATTGAAGTGGCTTCGATGACATCAATAATTACTTCGATGACATTAATGTGATCGAATTGTCGATTTCATCACTTCAATTTTCTGCACTTTGATTTATTCAATTTTCTTCCTTCTTCACTTGTTTTCCTTGGATCTTGGACTCTTAAAATCTTCAATCTTGACCTCCGATGATCCACTCTTCATCTTGGTAATTCTTTGAGCATTAAATCCATGCTTTAAGCATCATTTTCTCTCTATCTCTCAAAATCACCTCATAAGAGAAAACATGTGTAATTAGATTAATTAAGCACATCCATTTTATAAAACCAAGGTAAAATAATGGGAAAGTATACAATATCTCACACTCGACAATTCATAGATACCAGGTTCTCTCCAAGAAACCTCATGCTGTGCAACAACACAATTAAACCATTCATGTCATCTTAACAAAGGTTTCAACCAGGATCGTGAAGTCTTTAGGGCATTGGAAGGATCAGGAATCGATTAGGACTGAGGGACTGAATCAACATATTCTCACCAAGGCAGATTGGGATGAAGTAGTCCATGGAGCGGATATCAACTTCGATTTCGATAAAGAAGGTTGAGCCGAGACAGAAATAACCATCAAGCGGTGATTTGAAGATTATCTCGTTAGTGAATTTTTGGGAAAGACCTTCTAATGCATGTATTAGGTCATCTTGCTGGAAAGTTGAATAGACAAAGGATGAGGAAGCAACCATCACTAGAATGAAAGAGAGTTAGGGTTTCGAAAAAAAATAAATATGGAAGAAAGCTTGAGAAACGGGAAAACATTTTAAAATGGGATATATATCGGTCAAAATTGGGTGTAATCATGATCTCAAATGGTGTGATGCACATACATGCGTCACCATGAGAATAGCTCTTCTTCCAAAAAAGGAAAGCACGCTTGTCATTCGAAATTATCCCGACCATGCATGGTAAATAAGGCATCGCCTTGTGTCCTACAGAACGGCCACATTTATGAGGGGTCACACGTTGCTTTTACGTTTTACCAAAGGTGACGCGGCGTGAGGGGCAATGTTGTACCACCCAATTCATGTATGTTCCTACGAGAGCAAATTAAAGAGAGATGTGTAATTTTACAAGAGTTGCGTAGTTTATATAAAATATGTGAAGATACCTAAAGAGGATTTTGCGGGTATACAACTGACTTCTATCGAGCAATGCCATATCATCCATAAAACAGTAGTAGCTGAGCATAACATGGTCAAATCTGCAAAGAAGTTTGGAGCAGTTATTTGCATAAGAGGTAAGCTAAGAAGGAAAGGCTCCAAAGGGTTGGTAGTGCTGAAACGGTTATAGGAACCATTAGAACATGTGAAGTATTCAGTTTGTTAAATGAAAGCTATAAATTGCAAAAGAATTAAGCAAAAGAAATTGTCTCATACCAACTAAAACAAACCAAATCTATTTTTGCAGTTATTCTTTGTGGCCGATTGTAAGAATTTACTTTTTGTTTTTATTGGTGTTTGAAGAAAAAAAAAAAGTACTTTTCTATACAAGGCAGAGGTGTAACTCATTTTTACATGATGAACCCTACAATTTGAGAATCACCTGATCATATTAACCAATGCCGTGTAAGTGATTGAATAGCCGACTGATCTTACTAGATATCTTATATGGTTGATTTCCGATCTATTTGTCTATCTAGGCGCTTGGGGATCATAATTGTTCGGCTTGAATTAAGCCACACATTCAATTTTGACACGTATACACTAATCACCTGATGGAGATTGAAGTAACAGCAACACCTTCTAGATTTAAGAAGTATTTTGACTCTCAGATTAATAGGCTCGTGAAAGTGCATCCATACCCACAACAGGAAAGATATTTGCATCCACCTGAGATTTATATCCCTCTCATTTTTTGGATTAAGCACTAAAATGATCTGTAAAAATGGATGAAACACATACATCATGGTGGGGCCACAGAGAACCCACCACCAGCCTGGTGGAGGAATAGCCGATCCGTTTCCCATATAAACTTGGAAGTGGATTGGCTGGTGGACCACGCAACAGCGATCTCGCCAGTGTGTTGGTTCTGTGGTCCCACAACGAGGTATGTGTTATACCCAAACCGTCCATCCATTTAGCGAGCTTGTCATAAGGCTTGAGTTGAAAAATAATACAGATGTAAAGATAAAGTGGACCACACCGCAAAAAGCAGTGAGGGATTGAACATCTACCATTCAAATCTTTTTTGAGGGTTACAGAAGTTTTGGATCAATATGATATTTGTTTTTCCTCTTCCATTCAGGTCCTTGTGACCTTGTGACCTTATTAACAGATTGGATGGGAAATAATCCTTTCGGTGGGCCCTACGTATCTTTTAACCGTGAAAATCATTATCCCGGCTGTGGTCCAGTTGACCTTTGGATATAATTCGTTTTTTGGTTCGTTCTCTAAAATGATATCGAAAAATGGATGAACGGTGTGGATATAAGAAATATACATTTTGGGGCCACGTAACTTTGATCTCCTTTGAACCGTTCGTACAACTCGGAGCGTCAGCGCTCGTCTTCTCACGACACGTACCCACACCAGATCGTCTCTTCACGACACGTACACACACTAGCTATATCGCTGGTGTGTGGTACACCAGCCAATCCGCTTCCGTTTATATGGCTACGAAAAGTCTACCGGGGTTTAACCATTTTGAAAGTTAGTGGTGACTCATACTCCTACACGTGGCACTCTCGTATGCTTATCAAGGCCATCCAAATTGTGGAGAACCTTGTGGATGAAGAAATCCTAGCCATCTAATTGACGGCTAACATATGGATGGCCAAACTCTAAGGGAGAAATCACACGGTTACGATCATTGAAAGATGAGGAGAGTAGAAATAGCATTTCTTGCAAACGAAGTTCTCCACACTACGATGCCCCTACGTTATAAATGGGCCCGACGTGGAGTCTTATCCGAGCCCAGTTCTAAGCCCAGGCCATCATCTAATCATCACGGGCGCACCCCTACTAATCACTAAAGCTGACGGTGCGAGTGCGATTCGGGATTCTGAGCGGAACCCAAAATGGGCTATAAATTCGGGCTTTCAATGGCTCCACATGGGCCAAACAAGATCAAAGTTTCGAATAGATCTGGCCTGAGAGGCCCACAAAAAAAAATCAAAATCTGGGTAGGATTCAACCCCAGGCCTGGCCAGTTGATAGGCCCATTGAAATTGGAGCTAACCAACGGTTGGGATTCTCGGAATTCAAATGTTGAATGTCATTGTGAATGAAGTGCAGATTGAAAATCATACTAAATTTGACAAAAAAAAAAAAAAAGTGTTTTCCTTTGTGTTTGGTTGCACCAAATATCATGAAAATTTGTACAAAATTAAACTGATTTATCATCAAATATTGTGAAATATCATGATATTTGGCACAGCTAAACACACCTTTAATTAAGAAATATATTTCCTGTTTCAGAAGTTAAAAGGTTGTAAAAACAATGGGCCTGGCTATACTTGGAATGGGCCTTGATATTACACACACATCCATTTGCTCGACTGTGGTCTGATCGGACAGGGCCTTCTTGTGGGACATTCAGATCAGAACCTTCTTGTGGACCATTCAGCAAACGTAAATCTTGGCCCACCTAGTTTATTTAGTGGGCCAGAAAATGTAAACCACAGCTTTTCAGATTTATATGATGTACATGAAAATATAAAGCTAGGCCCAGCCTGCAGGACGGTAGAGGGCCAAGATTGAAAGCCCATACCAGATTGGCATGTGCGTGCAATCTAAACCATCCTGTAGGTGGGCCCAACCATGTAATTGTTTTTATTTGTAGATCCAAAGACCCGGTGGATTCTTGATGGGCACTTGATGGATCTGATCTAAATCTTCAAGAACTGGACCAGGACTAGGTAAGACCCCAACCAGGTTAGCCTTGTTATGGGTACTGTAGGACCTAACCTGACCCCAGCCATTGAGCCAGGGCCTAACAAGAGATGTAGTACCGCTCGATAATTGAACATGGAAGCTCCGCCGAGGGTTAAAAGATCACATGCAATTACTAATTGGGCTGGGCTTAGACATGGCGTTTCCCACTCGGTGCAATTAATTGGACAGCCATGGCACGTCCTTCCAACATTTAGAATATTAGACTTACATATAAATAAAATTATGAAACAAAATTGTAATAATCCTTTCTTATTAGTGTTAAATGGACTTGGCCTACTAGATTTTCTTGGGCTTCGGAAAATGGGTGGGGCCATTAAATTTAATTTGTCTCGTTATCAAGTTCAGCCCTATTAAGTCTAGTTATGGTTTGCTGCAGGGTTGGGATGGTAGGCCTGTTAAAAGCTAAGATGTGATGTCATGTAAATCAGTTTGGGCTGGGCCTCGGCCCATTATCATTTTAAGAGAAAACCCTAAATATTTATTATATAAAGTTCTAAATTATAAATTACCAAACACCCACCACTAGGCTTTCAACGGGCCAGGTTTGGTCGAGCAAAGTTTTCTTTGAGTCCAGTCTGCAAAGTAATACCTAGGCCCAGCTTGGCCTGGGCTTATGACAGGCCAAGACAAACAGGCCTGAACTCGAGCCCTACCCTGGCGCCCACCAACTTTTGTGCAACATGGCTGTTCATTCAGTTTGCCCCATCCTCCATGATATATAACAAAAATGCCCTTGAAATCTTTAAAGGGACATTCTCGGTCTGGGCTGACGAGCTCTCAAATGAAGCCCAAGATCAGCCCAGTTATTGAATGGGCTTAAATTTTAGTGGTGGTCCCAGTCCCAAGCCAATTATTCTAGCCCAAGCTGCTGAAGCAGGGCAGGCCCAGAATCCTGTGTTCCGGCCCAGCCCATTGACAGCCCTACTCACCACAAGAGGCCCAGAATCCCATATTCCAGGTCTCAAACACAATTAAGTTATATCATCCAACAAGTGCATAGTTGCCTACGTGTCTGTGGGTGAGACATCCAACCCGTCCAAAGTACAAAACAGTGAAGGTAACAAAAATGAAAAAGAAGAAAGAAAAAAGAAGGAAAAAAAAAAAATTTGAAGAAGAAAAAGAATATGATTGATAGACTCATCAACCCGTGCACACGTGTATTTTGGACCAAGTTGTCAGTTGTACAAATTTTATTATTATTTATGGTGTGGCCCACCGTAGACACCCCACTCCAAGCTGATAAGCCAATTGGGTTTGAACTGAGGGATGATCAACAAAATCCCAATCCTAAACCCTAATAGTAGAATCCTAAACCTTATGAATCCCATTCCTAAACCTTAAACTCAACACAATCAACTCATTTAACCTAGTAAACCCACTCAACTAAGCCTAATCCTAAACCCTAGAAATCTTAAACCCAACATTGAGTCAACTCGACGAGTCAACTCACCCAATCAACTTGCTAAGTCAACTCACTTGGTCAGTCTACCCAATTCAACAATCTAATTAACTCACCTACTTAAGCCCAAAACTAAGCCTGAACCAAAGCCCAATAAAATAAAATAAGCAAAACCTCAAAATATCAACCTTCACGGCAGAGCCTCCACACACTTGGAAGAGGCTACCTGCCAAAGCAGGGAGTCCAAGCGGGGGTCGACGACAACTAGCTTGCCGCTGGCTACATGGAACTCTCCCTCTTTGGGGTGACATTCCTCAAGCATGTGAAATTTCCCTTTGTCAGACCCTAAGTGTGTGATTGTGGTATATTTACTTTGATGCCCATCTCCTTACCCAAAATTTCTCTTTTACTACTTCATCCAACACATGAGATGATAGCACGTGGCAATCTCTAATTCTAACCTTTCAACCACCTTTTACCTCTAGGATTCCCAGGAATTACAATAAATACAGATTTGGAGGCTATAAATAGCTCATCTTCTTCTCATTTCAAAAGATCAAGTAGATTCAAGAAGCATCCATTCTTATCTAGAGATCCCTTAGCTTTATCTGCTTAGTTATTCCTCCACCAAGGAGAATCTGAGTGACAGTGAGAGAGCCCAACCTTGGTCTAGCGTAGCCTAGCTACAATCCAAGCCTCTTAAGACACCTAAGTTCAAATATGAACCACTTAATCTATCCTTGTGATACTACCGTTCATCCAACCATTGAAGCTTCAATCGGTTTCATCAAATTAGAGCATTAGCATTATGCAATATTCATAACCTTCTCAACCCCCTTGCTCTTCATATGTATCAGCATTATATTACATTTCGTCGTTTTCTTATATCTAACTGGCGAGCATATGCTCTGCAGCTTGCCGATATAATCGGATCAGGCCCACTAGAAATCTTATCCAGTTAGCTGTCATTTTATCATAAGCATCAATACTGCATCAAACATCTCATACATCATATTTCTACATACTGTGCACCCAACACTTGATTGTTTCGAACGTATGCACTGTGGCTTACCGATATAATCGGATCTTGCCCATCAAAATTTCGAATCGATCGATCACCATTGTCATTACATTGCATTACATCTTTTGCATGTGAGAACTATTCTTACTCCTCAAAAGTTAGTTAGATCTTGTGAAGTAAAGACCATACATCCATACGGGTAAAGTGAGTGCCTAAAACCATCCATTTCCATAACCGCGATCCCTTGCTCGAAATCTCTGGAACATAAACCTACGAGTCATCTTACAGTTGAGGATCTTTGTGTTCACAATCCTATGTGTTTCTTAGGGTCTAATCGACTGTAGGATCATACTAATTGGTTAGTGGCGACTCTGGTCAAATATACATATTTTTACCCCCAAACAAAATCCTTCGATTGAGGCAACCAGTGAAAGAGAGAGTCGATCTCCCATCCTTCGGGAAATCCACCCTCCAGCGTCCATAAAATGGCAACAATTAACTAGTCACACTAGTCATGATCTAACTTGAAAAACAAATCTTACAAATTCTCGAGAAATACCAATTCTCACATATTTACATTTGCTTCTGCATTAGCATTCATTCCATTATTATTATTATTATTATCATAAAACTACACCTCTACAAACTAGGCACTCTCGGAAAAGCCTCTCTTATCATGTCATAATCCGAATCGGATCCTAAATAGCCATGGGCAACTATGAAGAATGAGCTCTCCTAGGCAATTTCAAAATTCTCTCTCTTATGAGTATTCCAGTTAATTTCAACAATCTCTTGTAACTAGGATTTCTTTACAGCCTCATTTTTTAGTCATAGTTCAACAAACTCCCTATAATGACAGCAACCACCAGGTCTAGGCTCCCCTAAGTAGGAATCATAAAGGTGTCAAAAAAGTTAACTGTTACGAGAAGTATACAGTGTAGGCTTGACAAGGGGCAAAACTTTTCCCATCTAGTCCCTCTAAAATCGAGCAATTGTGAGAGATGGAGAGAAAACTACAGAAGCAACGTGGGGTGAATCTCTCATCCATGAAGTTTAGGGACCTCTGTCTTTTCCCTCATGCAAAGATATCTTTAGGCTTTGAGGTACCAAAATTTTAAAATTATGATGGTACAGGATGTCCTATAGACCACCTAAGAGCATTTTGTATAGCTTAATGTCATAACAGGTAATGACGGAGCATTGATCCGTCAATTTTAGAAGTCCCTGAAAGGCAACGTGTATGATGAGTCGTTGTTTGCTTACGTTGGACAGTGGTAGGCCATGGTTACCGAAATGAAGACACCCATCAACTATGAGGAGTAAATCTCCATGATCGTCAACTTGGGAAACCCGAGTATCTTTGTCTCGCATTCATATGCCAACTTCACCCAACTCATCTGTGTCAGGGAACAAGTTAAAGTCGGAATAAGGGCCAAGATAATCTTCCCTTGGTGGCCACATCAGGCCTCCCCTGTACAATCAATAGTAAAAGGAAGGCCTATTGAATGTGAGAACGGTAATGGAACTGTTCCCGTTCCCCATCAAATGAAAGAAGACGATCTTGTTACCTCTACCAAATATGCACTATTCACCCTTCAGCAGGGACAACATCATTAACAACAACAACAACAACCAAGATAGAACCCGCAGTACCACAATCATGGGTGGAAAATGGGCATGGTATGAGAGCTTAGGCAATTCACATCGATAGACCAAACTTATAGTGAAATTCTAACTACGGTAGTCTAAGGGCAACTTCTTACCCCATTATTGCTTAGGCCCCCACAAAATCCTTTACCACCAACCTTTAATGAAAAAGAGTGTTGTGAGTACCATCAAACTAGGGGTCATATAACGGATAATTGTTCACCTTAAAACATGTGATTCAAAACTTAATCAACCAAAGAAAATTTATCATTGTGACTCCTGACACAACTGCAGACAACATACTCCAGAATCGTCTGTCATAGCATCAAGTGGGTCTGAATGCATCGGGCACCCATACCATCAATATCATCAGGGAAGAATCTCCTCTCCATCCGGTCTAATTTGTCCATACCATCAACTCTCATTCAGAGTTCCCCCCATCCTGCAAGAGGCATCCCTAACCAGTCCAATCTCTACGCCCCTAAATATACAAGGGGCATTTCCAGTCAGTCCATTCTTTGCACCCTCAACCAATCAAGGGGACAACCTCCCCACTCTAGTAATCAAACATGGGCACAGCTTGACAATCTTCTCTCTCTTAATCAAACAAGGGGACGACCTCCCTGCTCTAGTAATCAACCAAGGGTACACCATGCCAATCTTCGCACCATCAATCAATTAAGGAGATAAACTCCCCACTCTAGTAATCAACCAGGGACACACCCTGGCAGTCTCAGCATCAATAAATCAAAGGGACAACCTCCCCGCTCCAGCAATCAAACAAGGATCACACCCTGGCAGTCTCAGCATCGGTCAATCAAGGGGACAACTCCCCGGCTTCATTCATCATCAAGGGGCACATCTTGCCTATCCTAACATCAGTCAACCAAGGGTATGCCTTGCCCGTGCCGCTTATACCATCATCTGCACGAGTATCATTAGTCGACAACTAGGGGCAAAAGCCCCCACCATCTAGTCACAACAACGAGAGAAGAAGGAGCTTGTCCTCCCAACCATAGAGGTACAATGCTCCGATTAAGACACCCCATACCATAGTCTTAAGTTTGAGACTACGGATTACATTCCTCTTATATGTACCATCAGATCAAACTACATCTTCCTTCCTAGCGAGCACCAAATCTTCTACTACCAGCTTGCATATTAAGGCTCAACCCCAGTCATTGAGAATCGAAAGAATGTAAATATGAGAAAACTAGGATATTAACATCCTCCAAGAAAGAAACCAAAGCACAAGGGCACCGGAAGAAAACAAAGTCATCAAAAGGAGGGCAACCATAGTGTCAACATTACATACACACACTAATTAGAGATTTTAAATTGATTTAATAATTAATTTGAAATCCTACAAATACACCTTGAATTTAACTTAGTGTGTGGATGCAACATACCCATCATGGTGGGATTCATGAGTGAAGCCCACATGGTGGCGTTTCCAAGGAGAGCACGATGCTGGGTCGCAACATTGCTGGACACCGTTTGCATCTACCAGCCATGGTTGCTGCTCCTCCCATTCTCTTAGTTCATTCTTAGGGGTGGTGGGGTCCACATAAACAAATCCAATTCGTCCATCAGATTGCCCCTGTCATTGTGGGCCAATGAGCTTTGGATCAACCAATTTTGGTGCCCTCTCTACCATCTAAATTTGTGTGACCAAATAAACATGGATTAAATGGAAAATAAATATCTGGGTGGGGCACAAAAGGTGGTCCATGCTGTGATAGCGTGTGGGACATGGTCTCCAACTACATGGCCCACTTGTGGGCCCACAACACTATAAATTTAAAAGAAAGAAGGAAAAAGACCGGAAAGGGAATAAAAGCAAGGGAAGGAAGATCCGGCCATCAGGGTGGCCCCCCGCCACTATGGGGTCCAAAATACAATTTATACATGATTAAGGTTGGCCCCGCCCTTGTGGGCCCACCAAAATGGAAAAAAATCACAAAGAAATGGAGGGTTTTGACCCTCATATGCACTCACAATGATGGATGAATGGTTGGATCGACTCGGATCAACGATCAGATAGTCCACCAACCTCATCTCCACCCCTAATCTCCTATAATCTCATTTTCCTCTTCTCTCTTCCTCCTTATGTCTTGATCTCTCATAATTCTCTCTCATGCTTTCTCTTCTCTCTTAAGCCATCTCCCTAATCTTTATTTCTTTTCTCTATTTTTCTATTATTCCCTCCCTAATTTTCTCTAAACTTTTTCTTTTTCTTAATCTCTTTCTACTCTCTTGTTAGCAAATGGTAGAAATGAGAGGAAGTTAGGGGATTTTGTGGTAGAACTTTTAGGATAATGAGGGAATTAAAAGAAGATGGAGGGGTAAAATAGGGATAGAAAGAATGTGAGAGGGATTCTAGGCATGGGCAAGGCATAGGTTGCATGATGGGAGGCATGAGTTGCTTTGACTAATGGGGAGATAGAATTAATGGCTCGATTGATGGATTGATGGATTGATTGGACAACATTGAAATTTATACAATTCGGGCCAGGTGCATTACGGGCCCCACCTCATATTGTGTAAAAAATGCAACTTCTAATACAGGGGTCGCAATGGGGTGTGCCACATGGCGTTGGAATCGTAACACGCGCACGGTCGCTAGGGTACAATCATTGGGGTGTTCCAATACAAAAAATAGGGTCGTACTCAAAACTCATCGATCTGGTCCGCCAGGAACATGTCGGTACTGAAAAAGATATAGTAGATTCAGGAAGCATCCCTTCTTATCTAGAGATCCATTAGCTTTAGCCGCCTAGCCACCCCTCCACCAAGGAGAGTCAGAGTGAGAGCGAGAGAGTCAAACCTTGGTCTATACTAGCTTAGCTAGAGTCTAAGCCTCTAGAGGTATCTAAGTTCAAATATGAGCCACTCGATTTAGCCTTGCAATTCTACCGTTCATCCAACCATTCAAGCTTCAATCAGTTTCATCAAATTAGACCATTAATATCATGCAACATTCATTCCCTTATCAAATCTCTTGCTCCTTATATATATCAACATTATATCTACATTTCATCGTTTTCTCGTATCTAACTGGCAGGCGTATGCTATATGGCTTGCTAATATAATCGAATCAGGCCCACTAGAAACCTTAGTCAGTTAGCTGTCATTTTATCATAAGCATCAATACAATATCAAACATCTCATACATCACATTTCTACATACTGTGCACCCTACACTTGATTGTTTTAAAAGTATGCAGTGCGGCTTGCCAATATAATCAGATCCTACCCATCAGAATTTCAAATCGATCGATCTTGTTATTGCATTGCATTACATCTTTTGCATGTGAGAACTAGTTTTATTTCTCAAAAGTTAGTTAGATCCGGTGAAGTAAAGACTGTACATCTGTAAGGGTAAAGTAGGTGCCTAAAACTACCTCTCTCTGTAATTATGGTTCCTTGCTCGGAATCTATAGAACAAAAACCTATGAGTCATCTTAGGGTTGAGAATTTTCGGGATCACAATCCTAAACATTTCTACAGGGTCTAATCACGGTAGGATAATACTAATCGGTTAGCGGTGACTATGGTCAAACCCTTTTACCTCCAAAGGAATGCCCACAAGTGAGATAGACAACCCGTGCAAGAGGGAGTTGATCTCGAGAAATCCTCCCTCGGTACACGCCCACGTGATCAATGCAGCAGCATAGTTTTTGCATTAGATGTTCCATAGAGTAGAATCGGTGCGAACGGGGCACATTGGCATCATACACCCTACTTGGATGACAAGGCTATCCAACAACCGAGCTTTCATAAGCTTATACACGTGTGCAATAAAGCTCATGTACACGCCACACATATACCAGCGTGACACGGAATGTCCAAGATCCAACCCATCCATCAACCTGGCACCACTATATTGATGCCCTAGCCAATGAATCAGGTCGATCCACTTAGTCAGGTGGGTCATAGTTTTGCAGAAAAGTATTGTACGGCTCTGAAAAACTTGCTTACATTTTCTAGCCCATCCACCCGTTTCCAGTATTGGGGCCCACATGCTGAATGTACATGATCTCATTGTTTGGGAAACATGTATAACGAACCAACGTGATGTATGGATTATATTTGGTATCTGGCAGCTATGTGCCATGCTGGATACGAGCTTTATTGAAAACGGGCTTGCACTACCAGCTAGCAAAGCTCCTCCCTAGAATGCTAGAACCGGACGGGAATGGGCCGTGATCCCGGCGAGAGGAAGTTACTGTAGTAGTCGGTAGCTTTGTGGGCCCACAGAGACCCGTGAAAAATCCAATCCATCCATCAGTTTTGAAAGACTACAATACGACAGAATTATAAAAAATCAGGCAGACTCAAAACTCACTTAGGCCATACAACACAAAACAGAGGGGATAAAACGCCTACCATTGGAAACTTTCTGGTTGCGACAGAAGTTTTGTATCAACATATATTTGTGCCTACAGTTTATCTGAGTGGTATTAACCTCACGAAGGGTTAGGATGGCATATAAACATCATAGGTGTGAGATCGCGGCTTCTCATATAAGTTGGTCCCATAGTAAACATGGTCTGTCTGACAGGTCAGACCCGTATATTGACGATTTGGGTCACGTGCCTATTAGAGAAACAGGTCCTGAATGAAAAGAGGGGGAAAAAGATGCTTACTAGATAAAGTCATGCTTATCTATTAATGGCCAGACTGAATTTTGTCGGAGGCATGATGACAACGAAACTTATCCAAAGTGGCCATACATTAAACTCATGTGCCCCACTGATTGTCTCTTGAATATCTTCTAGCATGAATGGCCATGAATTATAGCGGTATTTCTTAGTTCCTAATTATAACCCATCCATCGATCCTTCATGGTTACTTATTTATTTATTTATTTTTTTCAATGGAAGTGGAAAGGTAATGATTTGGAGCTATTGAGATTATACCATGTAAGACCTTTATTTGGTGGCCCCACAGAATCATGGCTATATAATGTGATTGGTTGATTTGATGAGTATACCGATGGGTCCTGCTATATGCATCGTTGTCAGAGATTGTTATCCACAGCATTTGGGTAGATATGGAACTCTCAACTGTGTCAGATTCTCTATGGAGGAAGAAGTTGGGATGGGTTCAACTTCTTCCCACCCTTATTTATATTTTTACGGACTTGGGCAGTGTTTATTAACGCTGAATTTTTGTACTTAACGCGGAATGTGGAAAATTTTCCGTGTTTAGTGGTGTTTGTTAATGCATTGTTAACGCGAAAGACGAAAAGCGCTAAGTGGTTTTTCACTGAATTCTTTCAGTGATAGGAGTCTGGCTTAATGGTGAACGCGGAATGCGCTCCGTGATTTTTCATTAAACAAAAATTTTTTGCTTCCAAAAGTACCCCTTTTCAAGTTATTACGGAAAGTTTTTCTTTTCAATTGCTTGCGCAATACAAAATCAACCTTTAACCTGCAGAATTTCTTTATGCCCCACCATGATTTATGTGTTTGATCCACATCGTCCATCAATCTTTTTAGATAATTTAAGGTGTGATCCAATAAAATAAACAAGTCCAATGATTAATTGGACTATAAGGTGGGGATTGAACGTCCACCGTTAAAAACTTATTGAGAGCTTGAGAAGTTTCAGATCAAGCTGATCTTTGTGTTTTCACTTCATCCACGTCTACATGACCTAATGAATAGGTTGGATGGTAAAAAAAAATCACAATGGCCCATGTAACTTTGATCTCTTTGAACCGTACGTACAACGGACGCAGATTGCGTACTACCCCCGCCCGTCCCTAGCTCCGAAGGGGCTGTTCTATGAGCAGGCCCACCGTTATGTATCTGTACATCCAAACCCTCTATCCCTTTTCTCATATTATTTTAAGGCATCAAGGAAAAAATGAGTTAGATCCAACAATCAAATGGACCACATCACAGATGACTCTTGCATTTAATGCAACCGGTGCATTTTAATGCAACCAAAAATATTATTTGGTGTGGTCCACTTGAGCGCTGGATCTGCCTCATTTAAGCATCCATGCCTAAAAATAATCTGAGTAAGGAGAATGACGGTTTGGATGTACATATACATCACGGTGGGCCCGTCCACAGAACTGCCCGTTTGGAGCCAGGGACGGGCGGGGTTAGTACGCAATCCGCGTCCTCCTTAAAAAGGGACGCTGATTTCTCGCAAAAGCCTTACGCTGGAAGTTCCTGCGCAGGGAATCTGGGTGGGCCCCACTGAGATGTTTGTGTGAAAACCACACCGTCCATCCGATTTTACAGATCATTTTAGGATATGCAGCCAAAAATAAGGTATATTCAAAACTTGAATCGACCACACGAGAGGAAACAGTGGAAATTTAGTGACCACCGTTGAAACATTTATATGGCCACAAAGGGGTCTAATTTTTGGTATTTTCACTTCATCCCAGTGAAAATGACCTTTTAAATGGCTTGGATGGAATATAAACATCAAGGTGGCCCCCACCATGCATCCCAACGCAGGAGCTTCCTGGGAAAGAAGTCCCTGTCCAGCTCCAAGACGGGAACGGACTGGCTACTCCACTGCCATCGGCCAGTGGCTGATGGTCGGTGCTCTGTGGGCCCTACCATGATGTATGTGTTGCATCCATGCCATTCATCTATTTTTTCAAATCATTTCGTGGAATGGGACAAAAAATTAGGTATATCAAAAGCTCAAGTGGGCCACATTACAGGAAACAGTGTTGAATAGCGTCGACCATGAAAAAACTTTTGGGGACCATAAAAGCTTTGGATCAAGCTGATCTTTGTTTTTTCCCTTCATCTGGGGCTGTATGACCTAATTAAAAGATTGGATGTCAAATAAATAGTACAGTGGGCCTTAGGAGGATATTAATGATGCTTATCCAATTATTATTATTTTCCTATGGTGTGGTCCACCTGAGATTTATATCACTCTAATTTTTGGGGTGATGCACTAGAATGATTTGTAAAAATGGATGAACGGAATGGATGAAACACATACATCATGGAGGGGCTAACAGAGCACGAAGTTCCTACGAAAGGCTTTAGCAAGAAATCCGCGTCTGCTCCTCTTCGCATGAAGTTCCTGCATTGGAAGCCTATATGGGGTTCATCGAGCTCAAGTTGTATGAATAGTTTTAAGGAGATCAAAGTTGGCGGGAAATAATCTGGTGTAGTACAAATTCACGTTTATTTTTTTCTAAAATACAACAGGCTTCTCATTTACTTCTCCACTGCATCATCAATTATTTTTTCAACATCTTTATAAAAGATTATAAATATTTCTCTTCGACAGGTATTACAGTCTCTTTATCTTTCAAAATTGACTTGATTTTCATAAGTTTTTGTCTTTTCTATTTATTTTAATCAAGTAAATTTATTAAAAGATTTTTACTCAATTGTTCTTCGTTAAACAATTCTCAATTTATAGTAGACTATTGTAGCAATGACTTCAAGGGATAGTGGCAGGGCAAGATGGAGTGATTTGGAGAAAAAAATATTTATTGATTGTTGTCTTGAAGAAGCATATAAGGGTGGTAGGTCAGGTTCAAGCTTGACCAAACACGCATGGAACAAATTAATAATTGAGTTGAAAAAGCGTACAGGAAAAGAATTTAATCAAAAGCAATTGAAGAATTTATGGGATTATCTGAAAGTACAATATACTGCGTGGATAAAACTGATAAGCATTATGGGACATGGGTACAATGCATTGACGGGCCAATTCGATTGGCCTGAAGAAAGATGGGATGAGTACATAAAGGTAATTATGAAATTTTGTTATATAGTTAAATAAGAATTTGCCTTTCATCAAATTAAGACATGATTTTATGATTTTTTTTTTGTAGGCAAATAAGAATGCAGCTCAATTTCGAAATAGACCACTAGCATTTGAGAACGAATTGAGGGCCTTATTTGAAGGTTTTGTTGCAACTGGTGCTGAAGCCTACACAACACATAGCGACAATCTTCCCGAGGAGTATTTTGGGTCGTCATCTCAAATACCTTCAAATACACCTATGAGTGAAAATGAAATCAATTTAGGCAGTCTCGATGTTAACATAAATTCAGCTACTAAAGAATGCCAACAGGCACCGCTTGTCGATTAGAAGCTCATCAACGCAAACGACACAAACCAAATAGGAAGAAGGATATCCAAAGCAGCGTAGATGCACTCATACATTAGTTGGAAAAGACAGATGCAGAAGGACCCACTATCAAAGAATGTTTAATGAAATTAAACAGCATGTTATCAATAAGAAGACCAGATCCATTGTACTTTAAAGCTCTAAAATCGTTTACCCAGAAGAAGGAGAACAGAGAAATGTGGATGCTTCTAGAAGAAGAAGAGGATATGAAGCTTTGGATAGAGACTTTAGATTAGATTGTGGTTTAATTTTTTCACATTTTTTACATTAGTTTTATTTCTTTTTCTTTAATGTTTTGACATTAGCTTTGCTTATAGACTTTATATAAGTGTACTGTTCCGTTTTCACATTTTTTACATTAGTTTAATAGTTTTATTTCTTTCACATGTCTTTAATTCCACTGTAACTCTTGATTTATCGATACGCTGAAGATTATTATATAGAGCATATCGATTTTTGTCGATATAAGATATTAATGAGATTTGTTATAATTAACTAGTTAATTGTTTAAACATCTAATTGAAGTCTTTACTTTCGATGTTGACAGAATTATGGCATTAACAAATGAACAAAAGAAATTATTGAAGATTATTGTATTAAAGCTGCTATTTAATTATTTAGAGACGTTTACCAACAGAATACAAGCAAGTTCTCCTGCATTACCTGGATCATATTTTGTGAAAGAATTGCTAGATGGTCCATCTTCAGTTTGCTACGAATTGTTTAGAATGGAGAAAGATACATTCAATAGTTTGTGTAACTTGTTTCGCATTCGAAGGTGGTTATTTGATAGTAGATATGTATCACTCGAGGAAAAGATTGCCATGTTTATAATGACAATTAGTCATAACCTTCGGAATAGATTGGTAAGAAATCGATTTGTACATTCAACACAAACGGTGCATAAGTACTTTCATGAGGTATTATTTGCTATGCTAAAATTTGTCAAAGAAATGATTGTCACTCCATCATTTGATCAAAATGTCCAAGAAATCAGAACACACCGACATCTTCGGCAAATATTTAAGGTAAAACTTCATATAAAAAATATAAATATATTTACTTATAATTGAATCATCCTACTTAAGGGTTAACAATTTACCTTTAATGTTTAGGGTGCCGTTGGTGTGTTAGATGGAACCCTCATTCCTGCATGTATCCCGATAGATAAACAAATACCTTACAGAGGAAGAGGAAGGGGTGAATGTGCTCAGAACGTTATGGCCATTTGTGACTTTAATATGATTTTTACATATGTCATAGCTGGATGGGAAGGGGTGGCACATGATTCAAGGGTACTTATGGATGCTGTACTTGATCCAACAAAGAAATTTCCGTTGCCCCCTCCTGGTAATATTTAATATACTTTTTCATATAACTTAGTAAAATTATAACTTGAAATTTTGCTAAACTGTCATTTGTTTTTATGTAGATAAATATTATCTTGTTGATGCTGCTTACACTCACACAAGAGGATTTATGGCACCATACCGTAATGTTCGGTATTGGTTGGGTGACTTTCGTAGTGGTGGGTGGCCTACTAGTAAAGAAGAAGTTTTTAATCATATGCATGCAAAGTTACAGAATGTAATCAAAAGGTCTTTTGGAGTGTTGAAGGCGCGTTTTGTAATTTTGAAGCGGATGACACCATATTCCTTTCCGACGCAAAGAGACATAGTTATTGCATGCATGACACTACACAACTACATCAGAAAAGAATCCATCTCCGATTCACTCTTCCAACAATACAATGATGAAAATGTTCTTTCAGAGATGAATATCGAATCAGAGAATGATATGCCTGAAGTGGAAGGAGTATTTGGAAACTTTGAACAAACTATTATGTCCAATATGCGAGAAGAAATTGCCGTTACACTTATACATGCAAATCATTAATTTTTTATCTGTTTTTATGAATAATGATATTTTAATTTTCTATTAAGTACTTTATAGTTTATTTGAATTCAATAGAATAATTTTATTTTCATTTAATAAAAAATAATTTCTTTATAATATAAAGCATTTCAAAACAGGAGATAGATAGGGGTAAATGTGTCAAATTGACATATTTCAGACATTTCAGATGTTTGTTAACAAACAGATTATTTCAAATTTAGTACTTAATTTTCAGACTTCAGCCATAGTTACCAAACAAATTTTTTGACTTCAAATTTCAGATTCAGGCTTTAGACTTCAGATTTAACAAACGGGGCCTTGGTCCCTTAGCAACACATGAAACCTGAGTCCTATTGAAATGGTTTTATTAGGCGTATATGATGAAGAAGATTGAGCCAATTTCTTATGTAAAACAATAATAGTTTTCCAAGGTGCAATCATTTGATTTATGATTATAATTTAGCAGTTCGTCATCATTGATGCATAGACGGTCTATTAATTCCACGTCTAATCTAACAGTTGGTGTTGATGCAGTTTTTCAGCCGACCCTCCCTGGTTGACCCTCCTAAACTTGCACAGGTGCAAGAGAGAAACAAAGGAGACCTTGGCTAGTGCAGGGGACTCTCCGATGCCTAAATTAGGAATGAGGTCTTTTTTTGTAGGGCAGAGTCTCCACAAAAGAGACACCAGTTAAGTGCTAGGGTAAGAATGAGTGTACATTTGATAGTTGGAGATACCTCGTATATAGGGAAGGGAGTCTAGTTGCATGAGGACTCTTTCTAATATCTCGGAGATCCGTTCGGATCCAGGACTTTTGCGAGATTATCAACTTCTAAAGTTATCGGGATTTGATCTTATTCCCCGAAGATCTGGGGAGGGATCTTTGGGATTTTAGGAGATTCGTTGAATCTCTAACTCGGATTTAGGTCGATGATGGACCGATGAGTTCATGACACTTGGCATTATACTCGCTATTGGGGTTGAGCAGCGCATGGGGTCACTCCACGTGTCGAGTTGGGTAGTCGAGGGGACGTTGTACGGAGCCACATTAGTGGACGTCTTTAATGATCGATATGTGGCATCACTATATAAGGGAAGCCCTAACCCTTAAGGTCTTTCTATTTGCATTTCTGTTTCTTCCCCCCTTCACCTCCTTATTCCTCTCTGGACAATTTTCGGTGTCCATTCTCTTCTGCAATCAGGCCGGAGACTTGCTTATTCCCTCTTCGGTGAGCTCCATCTCCCCCTCCTCCTTTCATTTTTCTATTTCCAAGTAATTTTACTTGTAAGAATCCCCATGTCAAGCTCATTGAGCTCGCGGGAGGGGGCCTCTGGCGGTGATAGTGGGGGGAGTAGTCGCCTTAAGGTAATGTCGAACCCACCGTCGCCGCTGGTGGTGATAGAGGATGCCAACTTTTGGTTGTGGTTGTCGCGGGTATTGGAGTGGTCTCCAGCATAGAGGCTGATGCCCGTGCCTAGGGCGTTGAATCTGTCCTCAGCGCAGAGGCCAACGCCCATGCCTAAGGTGCCAAGTATATCTCCGGCTAAGGAGCCAGTGGCTTTGGGGTGTGATCCTTCCGGTGAAGTGGATTTGGAAGAGCCCGATGATGCAGAGGGTCTGAGGGGGAAGGTACCCTTGACCCTGCCTAAGGAGGAGTTAGTCTGGATCAGGCTCGGATATCACATCCCCAATCTGTAGTTCTCCGGCTTTCTTCGTTGGACGAGCTTCCAGACTGACCACTAGAGGGGGCCATCGTGATCTTCCAAGTTGTACTTTAGTGCGGCCTGCGGCTTCCTCTACAAGGAGTAGTTAGGCGTCTGCTGGCTCGCCTAGGCTTAGCCTCGAGACGGATGATCCCGAACGGGTGGAGGGCCTTGTTCAGCTACGTAGTCCTGTGGACTGAGCTAGACCAGCTTGAACTCTTTGTGGACTAATTCCTCCACCTGTATCAGTTAAAACCAAACAAACTTTAGCTCGGCTGGTATAACTTCTCTTCTTGGTGGAACACTAGTGGGGCCCTTATAACCGACCCTTTGATCTCCAATAAAAATTGGAGGGACAAATGGTTTTGGGCCTTTAAGTGCTGGGAGATGGCCGAGCCAAAATAAATTTAGCCCCTTGTCCCCCAAGCTTTTTCTGACCTAGGTCAGTGTTTTTGCTATAATAGTTGTTCTTTAGTTGATTGATTTTCACTAGCAGTTGACCTTTGTTACATATGTTTTTTGTTATAGTCATACCTAAGCATCCTCCTTTGCTCAGTAGTAGATCTCTAGCTCGGATCAGGGACTTGCAGGCTCTTGACAAGGAGAAAAGGTCTTGGAGAGTTCTTCTCCAGCTCGAGCTACTCCTGAAGTCGAGCTTGGACTCGGCACTTACTGGTAAGGACTTGGGTAAAGTCTTTAGCCAAGCTTTAAAACTTAGAATTTTCTTAAGAACTTTTTTGATGTATTGTTCTTGTGCATTGACGCAGAGATGCCTTAAGCTTAGCCCCTCATCTGTCCTCCCTCCAAGGTTCGTGTGCCCCCTTAAAATGAGTTGGCAGCACCGAAGAAGTGTAAGTGATATAGTTTATATCCCTGTTTGTTGTCAAATTTGTGGTGCCAAAATCACTATTATACTCTGTTATATATAACTTGCATAAGTGAAGCTCTCTCAAGGATCAACATTCATAATCAGATAAAGCTCACAACAAGCAAAGCTCATAAGTACAAGGATCAATCTTGAATGCAAGAACTGCTCATAAGACAAGACTCAAGCTGCAAAACTTCAAGAAGAGTACAAGGCAGCTTGTAAAAAACTCAAGACACTTTCAAGATTGAGCTACATCAAGATTTCAACTATATCAAGACTTCAAGGCTCATACTTCAAGGTCACTTGTTCCTAATGTTTCAATGTCCATACTTCATAGTTGAGGTTTGACTGACCATAGGTTGACCTTAGAAGTAGGTCATTTTGGATACATAAGTTGAATGTTTATTTTACATGAGTTTGGTCTGTTCTTCGACTAGTCCTAGGCCTTCTTCGACTAGTCCTAGAGTTGCTTCGACCAGTCTAAGAAATTCCTCGATTAGTCGTGAGTTTGTTACAAATTTCGGATGAAATCTGTTAGGCTTCGACTAGTCCAGGAATCTGTTCAACCAGTCGAAGGAACAGTGTCGACTGCATCTTCGACCAGTCGTAAATCTTCGACTCAAAATACAGCGATGTGTTATAGGTTCTTCGACCAGTCGAAGGAAACCTACGATCGAGGACCTACGACAGGTGACCTTCGACCACTCGTAGAACGGTCGAGCATATCCCCGGATCTTTCAAATATCTGTTGTTGCTTTGACTAGTCGAAGAGCTCCCTAGACCAGTCGAAGACACGATCTGCTCACCTATAAATAGTGCACGAATCTCAGAAGAAATCATCGAATTAATTAATCTATTCAAGCCAATCTTCATCGAACTTCTGAGAGATAATTCCGTGCTCCATCTAAGCTAAGTGTGCTTATTTAATATTCTCTTTCCTTAGCTTTATTTTAATTGATTTTGTTTCTACTATTCCAATCTGATTTGATAAGAGGAATTATTATTCCCTTTCTCTGGAATCAAAATCAATTAAGGCAAGCCCTATTTAGTTTAATTTAAAATCTATTAGAATTAGAACCATTGTAATTGAGTACTGGACATTGAACTTGGACATTCAATCATCTACTCTGATTTGGTTCTACCGGGCTGCTACAACGAAGGAGATAATCAGGTATTTTACATTTAATTGTAAATTCCTTTTTGTTTTGGTTTCTTTCAAGATTTGCCAGAAAAATCTTGTTGTATTGGTTATCTGAGGAGAGCCAGGAAAACTCAGATGTGGGGTTTTTTTAATTGTGTAAGCCCACAGACAAAAACACAATTGTGAAGGTTTTGGGTGAACCTGGGAAAACCTATTTTGTTAGTGAATGCTAATATCTCCTGTGTGAGGATATTAGGAGTGGAGTAGCATTTTGTGTGGCTGTTGTTTAACAGTTGGTGAACACACAGGCGAACCACTATAATCCCTTGTGTTGTGGTTGAATGATTTATTCTCCTGATCTTTAATTATTCTTTTGTGGGATGTATGTATGGTGGTGAATGTTGTAATCATTTAATTCAAGCATTGTGAGAATGTTGTAATAGTTTAGAATTTATTTTCTGCTATTCCTTTATCGCTTGATATTTTAATTTCTTTTAAAAGTTGTTCCAGCAAGGTTGCCCTGCCATTTTTATGGTGTATGGCTGTCCTTAGAACAATACATTTGTGATTCAATTTATTTTAATTCAGTTTGTATTTATTTCTGTATTCCTCTTCGATTTGAGATTTGATACAAAGATCTTTCTAGAAATAAGGTTGTCCTACCATAAACTCTGGTTTTTGGAGTAAGGTTGTCCTTAGAACAACATTTGTATCAACCTCTCAAGATCTGAATTTTGAGGTTATTTTACTTTCCTGCTTTGTGATTTACTTTGGCTATCATATTCTTTATTATTCCGCTGTTATAAGTTTTTATTTGGCATTGTCCTATTCACCCCCCCTCTAGGACATATAGCTTGGCCTTTTCAAGTGGTATCAGAGCCTAATAGCTCTTTTTTATTCTTGGATTTAATTCCTGAGCTAACGATTTAAGCTATTTAAGATGTCAAATTTTGATCGCCTTTCAGTCATTAGGCCTCCACCCTTTGATGGCTCCAACTATGCCTATTGGAAAGCCAGAATGAGGATCTTCCTCAAATCAATGGATGAAAATGTGTGGCAAGCCACAGTGACTGAATGGAATCCTCCTATCATGGAAGTTACTGGGGTTGATGGTTCAAAATCAATGAAAGTCACACCATATTACCAATGGACCACTCTTCAGAAAAGTGAGAGTAGTGCAAATGCTAAAGCACTAAATGCAATTACTTGCGCACTATCACCGGATGAGTTCAAAAGAATCATTTCCTGTGATACTGCAAAGCAAGCTTGGGATATATTAGAGATGACACACGAGGGTACTACAATTGTCAAAAAATCTAAAGTCCAACTCCTCACAACCAGATTTGAAGAAATTCATATGGAGGAAAATGAAATGTTTATGGACTTTTACACTAGATTGAATGACATTGTAAACTCAATGTGGGGTCTTGGCGATAAAATCCCGAAAGTAAAGTGTGTGCAAAAATACTACGCTCACTTCCCGAACGGTTCAATTCTAAAGTAACCGCGATCCAGGAACTTCGTGATATGGATAATATGAGGGTAGAAGAACTAGTTGGTTCACTACAAACCTACGAGTTAAACTTTAAAGATCCTAAAGGTAAATCTATCGCACTAAAATCTTCTAAATATAATTCAGAAGAAAATTCTGATTCAGAAGATGATATGGCTCTTTTAGCTAAGAAATTTTACAAGATTTTCAAAAGCAAGAAAAGGGTTGATTTTCAAAAATCAAATGATAAAAAGAAGTTTAGACCCAAATCTCGAAAATCTTTGAAAGATAGTCAATGTTACAATTACAAGAATATGGGCACTTAGCAAATAGATGTCCTAAAAGGGACAAACCCAAGAAGAAGGGTATGTTGGCTACATGGGATGAATCATCTGATTCTGAAGGTTCTTCTGAATCAGAAGATTCTGAAACTGAGTCGGGCAATGAGGTTAAAGCTCTTATGACTCTAGCCAAATTCACATTTTCAGATAATGACTCAACAAGTGAAGAAAATCTGAGTAGTGAATGTGAAAATGAAGATGATCTTCAAGACGCTTACAATGCTCTATATAAGGAAAGTTGTAAAATTGCTGTCAAACTTAAACTTCAAAAAGAAAAGTTTTCTAAACTCAAAAATTGTTTTGAATCACTTGTCTTAGAAAAATCACAAATTTCAGATTGTTTTGAAAAATCAAAATGCGATTTGGAATTCAAAAACTCCTTAATTATTGATTTAAAATCTGAAATTGAGAAACTTAAAACTAAAGTATCTTCTCTTCTGAGTTTAAAGGACACATGGAAATATGCCCAAGGTAATCCAAAGTTAGAGAAACTTTTATCCGGATCAAGAAAAAGTGGCGATTGATCCGAGTTGGGCTATGATAAAAATCTGCCTCCTAAACAAAAGTATACTCCTCCTATGTTTGTTAAAGGAGAGTCCTCAAACTCAAAAGGGAAAAGTACTTATCAAGATTTTTCTAAAAATTCAAAAACTTTTCAAAAACCTAGAAGCAGCCATGTCAACTTTAATCAGAAACGAAATCCACTAGCTGAAAAGATAGTTGATTTACTCAAGGAGCTCTTAAAATCTAACTCTATAGGTCATTCCTACAAATATGCACAAAAGAAGACCAACTATGTTCCTAAACCTAAAACAATTATGCAATGGGTTCCTAAAGTCACCTGCTTGGTTGCTCACACTGCTTTCAAAGCAACAAGTCATTCAAAGTGGTACCTAGACAGTAGATGCTTCAGGCATATGACAGGTGACAAAGCTTTATTCACGAATCTGAAAGATATGATTGATGGTTCAGTCACATTTGGTGATGGTAGCAACTGCAAGATTATAGGACAAGGTACGGTTCAACTTTTTAATCTTCCTGTGTTTAAAAATGTTTTATACATTGAAGGCTTAAAACATAACTTGCTTAGTATATCTCAAATATGTGATAATAACCATAATGTTCGGTTTTCTAATCAAGGCTGTGAGATTCTAAACAATAAGGGTTCTGTAATATTAACTGGACGTAGAACGTCTGAAAATTGTTATATTATTAGCGAATCCAGCTCATCTAATCAAACATGTCACATGGTCCATACAGACGAGACTGATTTATGGCACAAACGTCTTGGACATGTACATTATCGAAATTTATTGAGCAAACGAGAACTTGTAAGAGGTTTACCCAAATTTCAGAAATTAGATAAAATATGTGGTGAGTGCCAGATAGGTAAACAAACAAAGAACTCACACAAAAAGGTGAATTCAAATACCACATCAAGACCACTCGAACTTCTCCACATGGATCTGATAGGACCTACCAGAACAGAAAGTCGTGGTGGGAAAAGTACATCTTGGTAATAGTTGATGACTTTACCAGATTCACTTGGGTAGTCTTTTTAAGGGATAAATCTGAAACCCTTAAAGAAGTAAGAAAAGTTTTCAAAAGGATTCAAACTAAAAAATCTTCTCAAATCAGTAAAATTCGTAGTGATCATGGATCTGAATTTGAGAATAACAATTTTGAGAAGTTCTGTACCGACTAAGGAATATTACATGAATTCTCTGCTCCCAAAACTCCACAACAAAATGGAATTGTAGAAAGAAAGAATAGGGTGCTTCAAGAAATGGCTAATTTCATGTTGAATAGCATGAAGCTCTCTAAAAATCTTAGGGCTGAAGCAGTCAACACAACTTGCTATATTATTAACCGAGTCTACACTAGCAAAAATAATAATAAAACGGCTTACGAATTGTGGTTCAATAAAAAGCCTACTGTTAAATACTTTCGAGTTTTTGGCAGCAAGTGCTATATTTTACGTAATCGTGAAAATTTGGGAAAATTCGATACGAAGAGTGATGAAGGGATTTTTCTAGGATATTCCTTAAACAGTCGAGCTTATAGGGTCCTGAACAAAAGGACTGGTGTGATTCAAGAATCCATTAATGTTGTCATTGATGATCACTTAAACACACCAATTTCTAATTCAGATAATGATGAAGTACTAATCATTGATAAACCCGATACTTCATCGAATCAGACTGATTCTGAGTTGAGGACTATTAAAGATCATCCAACCACACAAATTCTTGGAAACCCTCTCATCGGTGTTCGCACCCGTAGACAACTTGAGGATATATGTAATTATGTATGTTTTACATCCCAAATAGAACCATCTAACGTAAAAGAAGCTCTTGCTGATGAGAACTGGATTATTGCGATGCAAGATGAACTCAACCAATTCGTAAGAAATGATGTTTGGTTTCTCGTACCAAGACCTAAAGATAAACACATCATTGGAACAAAATGGATTTTCAAAAATAAGTCTAACGAGTGTGGAAATATAATTAGAAACAAGGCTAGACTAGTGGTACAAGGTTATACTCAAATTGAAGGGATTGATTTTGATGAAACCTTTGCACCAGTAGCACGTCTTGAATCTATCAGACTATTTATATCCATTGCATGTTTTAGAAAGATAAAGATCTATCAGATGGATGTGAAAAGTACTTTTCTAAATGGCGATTTACATGAAGAAGTCTATGTTGAACAGCCAATGGGTTTTGAAGATTCCAAAAATACTGATCATGTATATCGGCTTAAAAAGGCACTTTATGGATTAAAACAAGCACCTAGGGCATGGTATGAGAAACTAACGAAATTTCTTTTAAGTCATAATTTTCAAATGGGATCTGTCGATAAAACTCTGTTTGTTAAAAAACATAATGATCATATCTTAATGGTACAGATTTATGTTGATGATATCATTTATGGATCAACTTGTACTGACTTGACTACTGAGTTTGCAGATTTGATGAAATCACAGTTCGAAATGAGCATGGTTGGGAATTGACTTATTTCCTTGGGTTGCAAGTAAAGCAACAACGAAGGAATATTCATTTCTCAATCTAAGTATGCTTTGAATCTAATCAAGAGATTTGGATTTGAGAATGGCAAGAATTTCGATACTCCTATGAGTACTACCCTGAAACTCTCAAAAGACTCTAATGGTAAAAATGTTGACTCAAAACTTTATCGGAGTATGATTGGTAGTTTGTTATATTTAATTGCTAGTAGACCTGATATTTCTCTAAGTGTTGGTATTTGTGCAAGATATCAATCGATCCAAAAGAATCTCACTTGATTCCTGGTCCAGCGAATTATTAGATATGTCGCAAGTACTATAAATCTCGGTCTCGGTATCCTCATGAGACTAGTGTCCAATTAGTTGGGTACTCGATGTTGACTGGGCTGGTAATTTAGATGATAGAAAATCAACCGGTGGTGGTTGTTTTTACATTAGAAATTGTCTAGTTTCCTGGTTTAGTAAGAAACAAAATTCTATATCACTTTCAACAACTGGAGTTATCGCAGCTGGTAATGCATGTACACAGCTTGTTTGGATGCAACGAATGCTAAGTGATTATGGAATTAAACAGGATTCTATGTTATTACATTGTGATAATTCCAGTGCGATAAATATTTCAAAAAATCCTATTCAGCATTCTCGTACTAAGCACATTGACATTAGATTTCATTATATAAGGGAATTAGTAGAAGAAAAAGTTATATCTCTAGAATATATTCCTACTGAAGATCAACGAGCTGACATTTTCACAAAACCTCTCGATAAAAATAGGTTCAAAAAGATGAAATTTGATCTTGGCATGTGCATTTTAAATTGATTATTTATGCCTACTTGTATTATAGTGTATATATTTGCTAGATTGAATTCCAATTTTTGTAGAATTTGCAAGAAATTTGAATTTTTGGGGTTTCTTCGACCAGTCGTGAGTATACACGACCAGTCGTCCTACGACCGGTCATAGATACCCACGACCAATCGTAGAACACGGGTTTCACTTAAAATTGGAGATTTTTGCTTTCTTCCTCATTTCATCTTTCTTCTCCTTGGAACCGAGCTTCGACTTATCGAACCCATCTTTCTTTTTCTTCAAGGTTAGTGTTCCAAATCACTTTTTCTTGCAGATTTGTGTCTAGTTTGCTTCCTTTTCAAGTATTAAGCTTTCTATTTTGAATTTCATTGAGATTTGGGGTTTAGATTTTGAAAAATCTGTTTTGAGTAAACCCACTTCTCAATCCTTTGCAAATTCTTTATTCCTTGAAATCCTTGTTGGAAATGGCTTCTAGAGGTAGAAAAACTACTTCCTGTGGTCCTTCTTCTTCCTCCAGATCGACCGCTATCTCTAAACGTCATCTTCTTGTTCCCAATGATGATCCATCATATGTTAGGGACATTAGATCACATAATGTTATTGTTGAACATCCTGTTGATGTTAATCATATTGCACCTTTTGACATCCTTCCTATGCTTGAAGCTGTAGGTTGGGTTAACTTATTACATTGGGGTGGGCCTGCATACCGGTCCATTGCCCAATCCATGTTTACATGTATTAGTGCTTTCTCACAGGATGATTTAACTTTTAAAATTTCTACTAGAGAAGGGCCTTTTGACGTTGATCGTCATTTAATTTCAGCCCTTATGGACATTCCTGTGAATGATGAGGGTATTCCTATTCATAACTTAACTAATAAACCCTCAATGGCTGAAAAACGCATGCTCACTAGAGATTTGTGCAACATGGATGTTCAATGGACTCAAAAAGGGAATGCGCTCCCCGCAAGGTATTTGTTACCCAAATACAGAATTTCCACAGAATCTTTGTGTCTAATCTGTATCCTCGTTTGGGTAATAAATCTGATTTGACTTCTTTTATAGTTCGTGTTATCCATGCTATTTCCAATGGTAATCAGATTTGTTTACCATCATTAATTTGTCATTTCATTCTTCAGTTTCGACTTCATCCTTGTCATAGTGATATTCCTTTTGCCTATTTAATGACTATATTGGCTACACATATGTTAGTCGATATGCTGGTTGATGAGGCACCTATCCATTATCTGATCTTCAACAATACTAATATCAATAAGATGAAGTTGGATCTGCTTCCTGAATAAGGTGGTGGTGGTGATGGTGGTCATGAAGAAGCTGGTGTTGACATTAATATGGATGACATTTTTGAGGAATTGGATTCTGACTCAGCAAATGATCCAGATTTTGTACCATCAGATGTTGATGCACGTCTGAGTGCATTAGAGGGTAAAGTTGAGAATATAAATGTAAAGTTGGAAAACATGTCTGTTGCTCATGATTTACAATTCAAGTACATGCGCAAATATCTTAGGCGCTTGAACAAAGGCATGCACCAACTTGATCCCTCTATTCCTGCTCCATCATCTGGTTCTGGTTCTGAGTAGTTTATATGAGACTTCTGGTCTGTAATAACTTTATAACTTAGCACTTGACTGACTTTGAGTTTGATACTATCTATGTTTTATGCTGGATATTTATTCTATGTGATGCTATGCTGAGTATCTCTATCTCTTTTGCTAAACTCTCTTACCTCCTCATGTTTACTCTCATATATTCCTTTATTTAGTTCTCCTTTGTCATATTGTGACAAAAAGGGGGAGAATGGTTTGTTCTTAATGTGATTGTGAGAGGAGTAGCATTGGTTATGTTACTCAGGGGGAGTCAGGGGGAGTATGTTTGATCTTGTTGAATGAAACTGGTTGAATGATGAATATTGAATATTGAATATTGATTTGCAGGTATTAACCAGTTGTTTTACTTTATATTTATCTTGGTTATGTGTTTTGTCACTAATTTGACAAAGGGGGAGATTGTAAGTGCTATAGTTTATATCCCTGTTTGTTGTCAAATTTGTGGTACCAAAATCACTATTATACTGTGTTATATATAACTTGCATAAGTGAAGCTCTCTCAAGGATCAACATTCATAATCAGCTAAAGCTCACAACAAGCAAAGCTCACAAGTACAAGGATCAATCTTGAATGCAAGAACTGCTCACAAGACAAGACTCAAGCTGCAAGACTTCAAGAAGAGTACAAGGCAGTTTGTAAAAAACTCAAGACACTTTCAAGATTGAGCTACATCAAGATTTCAACTACATCAAGACTTCAAGGCTCATACTTCAAGGTCACTTGTTCCTAATGTTTCAATGTCCATACTTCATAGTTGAGGTTTGACTGACCATAGGTTGACCTTAGAAGTAGGTCATTTTGGATACATAAGTCGAATGTTTATTTTACATGAGTTTGGTCTGTTCTTCGACTAGTCCTAGGCCTTCTTCGACTAGTCCTAGAGTTACTTCGACCAGTCTAAGAAATTCCTCGATTAGTCGTGAGTTTGTTACAAATTTCGGATGAAATCTGTTAGGCTTCGACTAGTCCAGGAATCTGTTCGACCAGTCGAAGGAACAGTGTCGACTGCATCTTCGACCAGTCGTAAATCTTCGACTCAAAATACAGCGATGTGTTATAGGTTCTTCGACCAGTCGAAGGAAACCTACGACCAGTCGAAGGTGACCTTCGACCACTCATAGAACGGTCAGAGCTTATCCCACCGGATCTTTCAAATATCTGTTATTACTTTGACTAGTCGAAGAGCTCCCTAGACCAGTCGAAGACACGATCTGCTCACCTATAAATAGTGCACGAATCTCAGAAGAAATCATCGAATTAATTAATCTATTCAAGCCAATCTTCGTCGAACTTCTGAGAGATAATTCTGTGCTCCATCTAAGCTAAGTGTGCTTATTTAATATTCTCTTTCCTTAGCTTTATTTTAATTGATTTTGTTTCTGCTATTCCAATCTGATTTGATAAGAGGAATTATTATTCCCTTTCTCTGGAATCAAAATCAATTAAGGCAAGCCCTATTTGGTTTAATTTAAAATCTATTAGAATTAGAACCATTGTAATTGAGTACTGGACATTGAACTTGGACATTCAATCATCTACTCTGATTTGGTTCTACCGGGCTGCTACAACGAAGGAGATAATCAGGTATTTTACATTTAATTGTAAATTCCTTTTTGTTTTGGTTTCTTTCAAGATTTGCCAGAAAAATCTTGTTGTATTGGTTATCTAAGGAGAGCCAGGAAAACTCAGAAGTGGGGTTTTTTTAATTGTGTAAGCCCACAGACAAAAACACAATTGTGAAGGTTTTGGGTGAACCTGGGAAAACCTATTTTGTTAGTGAATGCTAATATCCCCTGTGTGAGGATATTAGGAGTGGAGTAGCATTTTGTGTGGCTGTTGTTTAACAGTTGGTGAACACACAGGTGAGCCACTATAATCCCTTGTGTTGTGGTTGAATGATTTATTCTTCTGATCTTTAATTATTCTTTTGTGGGATGTATGTATGGTGGTGAATGTTGTAATCATTTAATTCAAGCATTGTGAGAATGTTGTAATAGTTTAGAATTTATTTTCTGCTATTCCTTTATCGCTTGATATTTTAATTTCTTTTAAAAGTTGTTCCAGCAAGGTTGCCCTGCCATTTTTATGGTGTATGGCTGTCCCTAGAACAATACATTTGTGATTCAATTTATTTTAATTCAGTTTGTATTTATTTCTGTATTCCTCTTCGATTTGAGATTTGATATAAAGATCTTTCTAGAAATAAGGTTGTCCTACCATAAACTCTGGTTTTTGGAGTAAGGTTGTCCTTAGAACAACATTTGTATCAACCTCTCAAGATCTGAATTTTGAGGTTATTTTACTTTCTTGCTTTGTGATTTACTTTGGCTATCATATTCTATTTAATTCCGCTGCTATAAGTTTTATTTGGCATTGTCCTATTCACCCCCCCTCTAGGACATATAGCTTGGCCTTTTCAAGAAGAAGAAACAGAAGACCTCCTCTAAGACCAAGGGGAAGGTCGGCCCTTCTTGCCCGATTGTTTTTGAGGTCGAGGGAGAGGGCATGGAGGTGGAGACCTCCTCTGGAGCAGGGGAATGGTCGTTCTAGAAAGCGTCACCCCTGCGGAGATCGAAGGGGCTTCTGAGCTTCCTGCCGAGGCTCGATCTTTGGGGAGGGAGGAGGCCGAATAGAGGTGAGGGAGTCTTCACCGGACCGTGTAGGAGATCCTTCCATGGGCAGACCGTCATATGATCACAGAGGAATATGTCAGCTTGTTCAACTCTTCCACGGAAATGACTCTTGCGTACGTGTCGACGAGCCTTCTTGGAGTAAGTACACCATCCAAAGTTGATTTAAATTCTGCTTCTTATTGCTTATCTTCACTCTTTTTTCTTTTCTCTATAGTTCATCCCGTGCGTATTGAAGGCATACATCGAGTTTACTCGGATGCATGATCGGGTGGATGAGGCTGAGCAAAATGTGGTCTAGTTGGAGGTTTGGGCTTCAATTGTTGAAGCCGAGCTGAAGACTGTGAAGACAGCTCTTAAAGCATCTTTCGTCGAGAATGCTAAGGTAGTTGCGTGGCTGGAGAAGCTAAGGGCCAGCATGATGAGTGCCCTGCTCAGCTTGTCAAGATCGAGGCGAAGTTGGAGAAGTTGAGGAGGGAGACCAAGGATGTGATCGCCTTGGCTTGGAAGGAAGATGTCTAAGAGTTCGAATCATCTCAGACGTTCCTCGATGAGAGAGATAACCTCTTTCATCAAGGTTACGCTAAGTGCATGAAGGCGATGAAGGAGATCTTTCCAGAGCTTGATCTCTCCAATTTTGATGAGCCAAATTCGAGTTCTGATGGGTCGGGAGATGAGGTAGCTCCCAAGCAACCTTCTGAGGATTGAGGCTCGGCTTCCGTCACGCCGCAAACTCGAAAACTGGGCTCACAAAATTTTCAATTGCCGAATCCAGTGGCGACAGCCTTCTCAGTACCCCATTCTTGGCTTTCAGCGCCCATATGTTAGATTCTGATCCTGGGATACTGAGAAGGATTTTTCAATGTACATTTACCTCGTAAGAAGCATAACCACAACTTTACCCAAGTCACAAAGGCAACCTCATCATCACATATCTACTAATATCAAAACTTTTAAGTATAATGTATAAAAGGAAATACAATAACAATATCGGAAGCTCCAGAAGTCCACTGCACACTCCAAGCTCAATGCTGCCACGACCTAATGCCACCTGCATGCATCCATCGTGCATAAGCTTATAGAAAGCTTAGAGGGTAGTGTAAGTGTGTGCGTAAGATAAGTGTCAAGCACACAATATATCCGAGCAAGTGGAAATACTAACAAGTCCATAAAATATCATCAACCTTACCTAGGATATGTGATGCAACGACATAATAAGCCAATGACATATACTAAGAAAGTAATGTCGGTCGACTATGCAAGCTGGAGACATAATGAGCCAAATATCAAATAACGAGGATGCACTACAATATGCAATTCTAAAGAGCTACGAATACCATCAGCCTCATCTAGGCCATATAAATGCAGAAACATCACTTCCCAAAATGCCATATGCCACGGATGTAATGTAATATGCAGTGCAAATGAAATGACCAAGCTGGAGTGTGAAGTCGGGATGATAGTACGTAGTATTGCAAGCTACGGGGTCCATCATAAGTGACTTTTATCCAAACTAGTCTCATACCTAAATTTGGATAGTTAGACTCAATGTAGTAAACTTCTTATCTCAAGTTAATTGCGCGCCCTAACCGAAATCCTGGCCATTACGAAGGTACACATGTACACATAACAATTAGTTGCGCACCACCAGCCTGTGTGGATACTGAATGAATGAATGAGTAAAATACTGATTATGTAACTCCTGCTTAATAAATCCATATATCAGTACTGTACATCTCTGGGACATCACAGGGGTCTAATACACTCCAAGCTGGCTACCACCCCAGCCGGCCGCGTAACCCAGCGAGTGGAAAAGACTTCACTACCTACCTGCTAGTAGTATACCAATGCCTACCTAGCTTATCGATAGCGGATCAATTTAGGAGCTGGTCAAACTCAGCCTAGCTTATAGGCCCCTCACTCGGGCGGGTAAGGCTATACCCCCTCCCAACCAACCACGACACAGTGGGAGACGCAGACTACTGGTATTCGGCACTCGGGCGCTCATGTATCCACTCGACTTAGACGTTGGGGCGTCTCTTGGCCATGGAGGTTTAGGGATTTCCACCCACAAACATTCAAAGTGCCCAGATGCTCGAATCAAACATTTTCGGTGTCTCATCTGGCCATCCACGACATGCCTGTGAAGGCTATGACCCTGATGTCGCTTGGGCATACAATAATCACAACATACAATGCAAGATGCATGAGTCACATAATCCAGTCATGCATCAATCCTGCGTATACTGTGCGCTCATGTGAGACAATCTCCGCCTATCAGGGAGTCTCATAACAAACATATGCAATGGTCAACCACATCTCTTAATGAACATGCAGATGATGCGTATGGGCATGTACATGATGTTATGCTGTCACATACTCATTATCGGTATTGACAATCGTCATCGATAATCGGCCTTGATAATCAGCCTATACAATCGACTTGATAATCACCCTCGACAATCGGTCTTGACAATTAGAATCAGCCTCGACAATCAGAATTGGCCTTGATAATCAAAATCATAACTCAACAATCGGATCAGCCTTAACAATCGGAGTTGGCCTCAATAATCAAAATCGACCTCGATAATCGAAATCGGCTTCGACAATCGACTCGACCTAACAAAGAGCCTAAGGGAAGGTCACAATGTGGACATTTAACCATCATCGCCCATCAATATGGACATTTAACTAACATTGCTCCCAAAGAGTGACCATCATAGGGCCAAATATATATAGTGGGCCCATGGCCTCACACAAAGGTCTCATAAAAAATACAATGGGCCGCAACATATGGGCTGAAAAATACATCTCATTGGGCCTTATCAAATGGCCGAAAATCCATCACAATGGGCCTTACCAAATGAGCTAGAAATATATCACAATGGGCCTCATCATATGGGCTGAAAATATATCATAATGGGCCACGTCCCACGGCCTAATACACACTATAATGGGCCTCATCACATGGGACACAATTGCATCGAGGTGGGCCTTAACGGATGGGCCATAAATACATCAAGATGGGCCGCATTACATGTGCCTCGAATACATCACCATGGGCCACATCATATGGACCAGAAATTTATCATATCGGGCCACATGACAAGGGCCTAATACTCATCACAATGGGCCTCGCACATGGGCCGCATATACGTCACAATGGGCCGCTAACACAAGCCTAAAATACATCACAATGGGCTACGACCCATGGGCCTCAATATGCATCATAATGGGCTACGACCCATGGGCCTCAATATATATCAAGTGGGTCGCATCAATGGCTGCACCAATAGGCCTCATATACAACGAGTGGGCCGCATCAATGGGCTCACCAATGGGCCTCATATATACCAGGTGGGCCGCATCATTTACACCATTCACCAAATTTAAAGATCATTTTAGAGCATTTCCATAAATAAATCAAATCGAAGATCATCTAGACCACACCATAAATAACAGTGGAGATAATGACTAAAGATCATCTGGACCACACCATAAATAGCAGTGGAGATAATGATTCTCGCCGATAACAATTACAGGGCCAAGGCTAACCATAACATTTATTTCTATCCAATTTATTCATAAGGTCACAAAGACCTGGATTAAGAGGAAAATAATTTCATATTGATCCAGAATTTCTGTGATCCCAACAGATTCAATGGTAGACATTTAATCCCCACTGATTTTGCAACGTGGTCTACCTGATAGACGGTTGGATGAAACACATACTCATACGGGACCCACATCTTGCTGATGATATGGATGGATGGTTTGGATATAACACAAACGTTATGCTCAAACCCACAGAACTTGCTGCCGTGATGCAGTTGCTACAGAAGTGAGGTCCACATAGATGGACGGCGTGGGTAATAAATACATAACAAATACATCAGAGATGGGTCCCACCATCCAGCCATTTAGATGGTGTGGATAAGACCCATACATCATGGTGGCCCTACATGACACCGTCCAGCAATGGACGGCGTTGATAAAATACACATATCATGCATGGGCCCATAGAATTCCCTGATGTCATACATCTGGTGGGACCCATACAACCTACTAACGTAGGACAACAGCAATGTTGCTCGATGTTTCCACCGTCCAGATGAATGGTTGGGAGATAACACATCCCTCATGGTGGAATCCCACACATGGGAGAATTCCACCGTCCAGAACGCTGGATGGTGTGGTTGGACCCATACATATCAGTGGGTCCCACATGATGATGTCAATACATCAACTAATAGCTGGTGTAGGTGCCCAGTCAATCCGTTAATATAATAATATATTATTATATATATATTTTTTATTATTTTATTATTTAAAAAAAATAAAAATAACATATTGAGAGATGTGTTTTCCCTTCATACAGTCCAGCAGCATCTGCTGCTGAACATCCAATGGTTGGATGGTATGGATGGTATAGATAAAACTCATATATCACAGTGGGGCTCACATGAGTGGCCCACATAATTTTGGATTAGCTGATATTTGTGCTTTCTTTCATCTGGGCCTGTCTAGACCTACGGGTAGCAATCCCGTCTGCTGGATAGTCTAGCAAGGTGGGCCCAATGCATGGATGACATGGACATGATACATACTTTATAGGTGGGCCACACACACACACATCAGGTGGGCTACACCTCATCATCATCAACACCATACAAAAAGGAAAAGAGAGAGAGAAGGAAACGATGGAGATGGGAGGAGCTCTGCCACTATGAGCTCCTTCATGTACATACATCAAGATGGGTCCCATCACAAGTGGGCCCTTAATGAAAATCAACAGTTGGATATTCTAAATCACCCACCGTTGGATCTCCTCTTCCTTCTTCCACCAATGCATGCTAAAGCTCCAAGCGAATAATTTTATTGGTTGAGATGGACTTTGGATGGTGGGATTGGGTGGTAGTGAGTAAGCCACACCTAACTTCTCTTCCTTGGAAGTTTGCTCTCATGGAGCTTGGGAGGAAATGAGAGAGAGATGAGAGAGAGAGCGAGATGATGTAAGAGATGGGTGTGATGGGTGAGGGATGGGTGAAAGGTGATGGATGGACTTGACATAGTTGACTTTGGGGATGTGTAACGCCCTAAAATTCGGGGGTCGAGCATAACTCAGCTCCCAAGTTCCAAACATCACTTATACAACATATTTAATGATGGATGTATGTTGACTGTATTAGTGCATAAAACATGGGATAGATTAAGCCAAAACACAGATATGATTCAGGGATAAGTGAATAAAGCAAGCGGAAGACTTATAGTAAAATGTGTACAAGTGTAATCCCTGAATTACATATACAAGCCAGATCGTATGAAAGTGTTATTTAACAAAATTATAAGTATCAAGTTACATCATTTAAGTTCCCAAAAATAATCCCAGAGATCCCGCGCATCAGACCGAGGCTCTCTAGAACCCGTCTGAAAACTGCATATAGGAGAAGGCAGCCTCGTCATCATCCAGCTCCCGCTCTGCCTCAGAAGTCGCATCTATATCTGCAACATCAGAGCCTAAGACAGAGTCTGGTGGGTGTTTAACACCGCCCCAGAAACGTGGGAGTGAGTGATCAACTCAGTGGAACAATAAGGCACTGGTTAACATGTTATCAGTTCAATCAAACAGTAATGATAAAGCAGAACAATTAAATAAATCCTAAGTACTCTTGTTAATGCAAGGATGTATGCAATATGATGCGTGCCCTCACGCGTACACCCTCAGCGTCTTCATCTTACGTTACGCATGACATCGCCTCAAAGTGCGCCACATCTACAAAGCACATGCAAATGCGGTGCATGGATATGATTACCAAGTTGTTATTAGTCCATTTCACACAGAAGGATTGGGAAGCTAAGATACCTTCCTCATATCACCATCCAAACGGTGATCCATTCTAGGGTCGTCAATCCTAGCTCTCATACGATCATATGGTTTGAGGTCGTAGAAAGGGTTCGTCACCAATCAATGCACGCCTTTCATGCCTTTACTACCACTAAGGCTCGTCACCTCCTTGCGGTATCCGGTATGCTCGAGGTCACTACAAAGGGCTTGTCACCAATCAATGTAGGCCGACGACGAATATAGTGTCCCATACCACCATAATCGGCTCACGAGTTTAGTTGCTCACTTTGGTCACTACGGGAGGCTCGTCACCCGGCGTAGGCCGCCTCGACCACGGTGTCCCATACCACCATGTCGGCTCATGAGTCTTAGCGGATCAAGTACCATGGTTAATAGGATTTCCTTTGGTAAGTTCGGTACCCTAGATTCAAACAATAGCGTCCATACTTGGTGAACATACATCGGACAATCGGGTTACTTGACGAACTCGACTAGCACGAGCGCACGTTGAATTGAATGACATGGAGTGCGCAAACACTCCGCGTGGCCAAACCACTGCCGACAACTCTAATACGACTCGGGTTCGTCTAATACATCCTACGTGGCGAAAGCAATCTCAACCACGAACATAGGGTCAATTACCGATTTCTGGACTAAGGATAGTCCCAAACATCTTACCTACTACGGATATTCATATTGGAATGTAAAACAGTAATGAAACAACAACTCAAATCATGGTACATCATCACTTGAAGAAATAACAACTTAACATACATGTAAGCATAGGTAATGCTTGAATTTAAATAACTCGGAATGTAACTGCATAAAGGAAAATCATACGCATCCATAGGAGTATTGAGAATCACTTCTCAATGCCCACAATCAGTGCAATAAGTTACACTTAGATCATTCATGCATTTCTACAAACACTTAGCATACATGGAACAACATACATGACGTATGTTGAAATACATGCACTTAGACAATTCCTTTTACCAAGGAGTTGTCATTCATGCATCTAGCACACATACATGACAAATAATCATGGCAAATATAAGTGCATATTTTATACGCATACGGTACTTTATAAATACACATAGAATACACAAATCTCAATATAGCACATGCATATCAGGAAAGCAACGTAAACACAACATTTGGCATGTGAAATCTCATCCATAACAAGAATAAATCACTAACTGGCGTTGAAAGCCTTGAAAACCATAACCTATACACTTAAAGTCCGCACCTTAAGCAAGGAAAGAACCACCGAACTGATTTAGACGAGTTGTCTTCGTCAACGGCGATAGGATACCCTAACATAAGGATAGAAATGAAATACAACAACACTAAGACTAATCTAAGCTCTAACACAGGTTAGGGTTAGGTTAACTTACCCCAAAAGAACTCAGAATCGCCAGAGGAACGATTCAAAGTGAAGGTTCAAAGGTGAAGAAGAACAAGGAAGAAACCAAGATGATTCACCAACTAATCTCTCTCACTTTCTCTCTCTTTTCCACTCTCTTTCCAAGCTAGGGTTAGAGAAAATCGTATGGAAAAAAGGGCTAGGGTTTAAGGACTATAAATAGGCCTATTCTTGATCAAAATAACCCTAGGGACAAGGTATACTTAGGTTATAACTAAAGTAAGCCTTTCTCGATCCAACGAAGCACTTCTGGTGGGCCTATAACTACGAAAGGTCGGACTTAAGCTCATTGACCATGGATCTAGGTCAAGCTGAGTTTTCGTACCGACTCTTCAGATCAGCCGTGGCGGACCACACTCAATTCAACGGTCACGGAAACTCGATCAGGTCCACAAGCACTAGGATATGCCTGGGCCAACTATCCTGATCAGAGGGTGAAATTGGGTCAGAATCCAATGGTCAGATAGCTTAAAATCATCGCGCAAGCGACACGACTCAGATTTCATAAAAACATAATAAATATCCAACCGTTCTCACACTCTTCACTCCGAGCTCAAGCAAATCAACCCAGAACATCACATGGACTTGATTTTCGAGGTGATGGTCAGGCCCAACTCGATGACGCAACAGCCTAAGATCATCGCCATCGAACTTTCGACGCGCGGTCTAAGTCCTATCCAGATCTTTCAAAAATTCTCCAGAACAACTGGATTTAGCGATGGATCACAGATTTCAGAGTAACGTAGCGCTCACTAATCTACACGTTTAGAGCCATGCAGATACAATTTAAAGTGATTGATGCGAATTTCACAAGCAATCGAGTAAAGCGCTAATTACCCCAAAAACAACTACTTAAGGAAAGATTAGCACAAAAATTCCAAGGTCGTTACAATCTACCCCCCTTAAAGAAAATTTCATCCTCGAAATTCATACCTTCATATAAGCCTCAAGGATCAGAGGGTAGGTCTTCCTGACCTCAGCTTCAGATTCCCAAGTAGCCTCTTCCACTCCATGATGCGTCCATAGCACCTTCACAAGAGGGATAACCTTGCTACGCAATACCTGCTCCTTCCTGTCGAGAATACGCGTCGGTCGTAGTACATAAGTGGCATCCTCACTCAACTGCACTTGCTCCCAACTGATAATATGCGAAGCATCAGGAACGTACTTCTTCAGCATAGAAACATGAAATACGTTATGCACGCCCACAAGAGGTGTGGGCAAAGCAAGGCGGTATGCTACCGCTCCCACTCGATCCAGAACTTGAAATGGACCAATAAATATCGGCGTCAGCTTCCCCTTACTGAACCGAGAACTCCCTTCATAGGAGAGACCTTGAGAAATACATGGTCTCCCACTATAAACTCAAGCGGTCGACGCCTCGTATCGACATAACTCTTCCTGCTCTGGGCTGTCGAAGTCGACGTCGAATGATGTCAACCTTCTCGAAGTCACCTGCACCAACTCGGGCCAAGCAAACTACGCTCACCAATTTATGCCCAACAAGTGGTGCTCTGCACGGCGACCATACAACGCCTCATAGGGAGCCATGCCGATACTCGCTCGGAAACTATTATTATACGCGAACTCTGCATCCTGAAGACTCATCCCAAATGTCTTTGAAATCCAAAACACAAGCTCGCAACATATCTTCCAGGACTTGATTCACGCGCTCCGTCGGCCCATCTGTTTGCGGATGAAACGCGGTGCTGAACTTTAGTTTCACACCATTGCTTCCTGGATACGAGTCGAGAAGATAGATGTAAAACGCGTGTCTCTATCAGACACAATCTCCAGGGGAACTCCATGCAGACGCACTATCTCCTTGATATACAACCTAGCCAACTCGTCTGCAGAGTAAGTGACTCGATCGGTAAGAAATGCGCCGACTTCGTTAATCGATCGACGATCACCCAAATAGAGTCAAATCCCTTCCTCGTCCTCGGTAATCCGAAATAAAATCCATAGAGATGAAATCCCACTTCCATTCGGCTATGGGCATGGGCTGGCAACAACCCGGGAGGTCGGCGATGCTCGGCTTGACCGGCACGTGAGACAACGAGAAACAAATTCAAATCTGGACCTTCATATTGTCCCACCAATAAGACCTCTTCATATCTGATACATCTTCGTGCTACCTGGATGCATCGCAAGCTTAGAACTATGGGCTAACTCGAGAACCTCACGTCTCAAGTCGGGATGTCGGGAACACATAACCGGCCACGGAAACGTAGGCCCCCATCAGAACTAACACTCCAATCGGAGTTCTCATTTGTACCAACCCGATCCCTCATCTTCACCAAAAGCTCATCATCTCCCGAGCCGCAACGATCCTCTCGTCGATAAGGTACACGAATGTGTGCGATAACCTCATACGGCTCAACCACCGTAAGCTTCGCTCAAAATCGCGCATGAACTCCAACATATCCCACTCTGCTATCATCCGGAGCGCAAACTCAATAGCCTTCTTGCGACTCAGCGCATCCGCCACAAGGTTCGCCTTACTAGGATGGTAAGAAACATCGAACTTGAAGTCCTTCAATGTTTCCATCCATCTGCTGCCTCATATTCAAATCACGCTGCGTGAAAATATACTTAAGGCTCTTGTGGTCGCAAAAGAGCTCGAACTCCTCACCATAGAGGTAATGTCTCCAAAGCTTTAATGCGAAGATGACGACCAATTCCAAGTCGTGCGTAGGGTAATTCTCTTCGTGTTTCCTCAACGACGCGAAGCATAAGCAATCACCTGTCCTTCTGCATAACAACCCACGCCAACGCGAGAGGCGTCAGGATATATAATATACTTAACCCCTTGCTCTGCAATACTAGCACAGGGGACGTCAACTTGTCCTTCACTTGAAAAGCTAACTCCGCTCGCTCATCCCAAGCAAACTTCAAATCCTTCCGTGTCAGCTGCGACAACGGTCTGGCAATCTTCGAGAAGTCCTGAATAAAGCGTCGATAATAGCCTGCAAGACCCAGAAAACTCCTCACCTCAGTAACTGAACCAGGCTGCTTCCAGTCCTGCACTGCAGCTACCTTGGCAAGGTTGACGGCTATTCCTTCCTTGGACACCACATGTCCCAGGAACTTGACTTCCTCTTTCCAGAAATCACACTTCTTGAACTGTGCGAAGAGCTGATGCTCCCTAAGAGTATCCAAAACCGCTCTTAAGTGCTCCTCGTGCTCTGCCCGGCTCGTCGAATATATCAAGATGTCATCAATAAAGACAATGACAAATCAAAACAGGAATGGCCGAAACACCCTGTTCATCAGATCCATGAACACGGCCGGTGCATTTGTCAGACCGAACGACATCACAAGGAACTCATAATGACCGAAGCTGGTCCTAAAAGCGGTCTTCTGCACGTCCCCATCCTTGACGTGCAACTGATGATACCGTGACTGCAGATCAACCTTCGAAAAGTACCGTGCCCCCTTAACTGATCAAACAGATCATCAATCCTGGGCAAAGGGTACTTATTCTTCACAGTTACCAAATTCAGCCTGCGATAATCAATACACAATCGCAAGGAACCATCTTTCTTCTTAACAAACAGAACAGGTGCTCCCCAAGGAGACACACTGGGCCGAATAAAACCCAATTCCAACAAACCATCTATCTGCTTCCTCAACTCCTCCATTTCACTCGGAGGCATACGATAGGTGGGTAAAGAAATGGGCGCCGCACCAGGCATAAGATCGATAGCAAAATCAATCTCATGCTGAGGAGGTAATCCAGGAATCGACTCAAACACATCTTCAAACTCCTGAACTACCGGCGTACTAACTAACGCCGATTCGGCCGAACTCTCCAACAGAGAAGAATAAAAATCAATACGAAGAGGGTAACTGACCTGAACTGGGAAAGTAACAATCTCACCCTCGGGTCCATGGATCGTCACTGATCTCACTTCACAATCAATCTTAGCTCGCATCCTCGTAAGCCAATCCATACCCATAATAACATCGTAGTGATAAAGCGGTGCGACTAGCAAATCAACACGGATCGATCCACTTCCCAGATCGACCAAATAATCCATATAACGCTTGCCCAAAGCAGAGGACATCCCCGTAGCAGTAGTAAGCGTCACTCCTTGCATAGGAACTGATCTCAAACCCAAACGCCTAACTGCCGCATAAGATATAAGAGAAGTAGTGGACCCTGTATCCACTAACACAGAAACGGAAATACCTTCAATATGCGCTGTCACCTCAAAGGACCTCGGCACCAAGTCAGACATAGCTTCTGCGGAAAGCGCATGAACACGAGCCTGCTGCGACGATTCGGCGGAGGAACCATGGGCCGGAGGTGGCACGAAACCAGGAACTGCAGTCAAGGATGGATGGTCGCATGGAGGAGGAGGAGAAATAACGAGGCATCGGACGGCTAACCCTCTGCGGTGGAGTAAAACCACTGCTCGCATACGGGAGAAGCAAACGGTCCAAGTGCCCCACCTTCCCACAATAAGAACATCTAAGATCAGCTCTCATCTGCTGAGTGGGCGGCGCTGAACGCCTTGGAGGAGAATCAACTCGCGGCCTCTTGCCGAGGAAAGGTGCACCATGAACGGCCGCGGCCTAGGAACCATCGGTGCTCGCATGCGGGAAGCTCTATCTCCGTCTGCTCTGCTCGCGAGGACATGCTCACCACTCCGCATACGAAGAAATGCTAGCACAACAAATCTCGAGCAGATATCAGGTCGCAAGCCCTCGGAAAAATGCCGCATCCTCATCGGTAATCACCCATGATCAAAGGAACATACCGCCCCAACTCGGTAAACCGGTTCTCATACTCCGTAACCGACAACCCTCCCAGGGGCGAAGGAACTCACTCTCCTTCTCATGTCGGGACGTCACCGGGAAATACTAAGCGCGCCACAAACGCCCGCCACGACCAAACAAAGTCCTCCTCGACAGTGCGTAGCACACTGTCCCACCACAAACGGGCCTCCTTCTCAAACATGAAGGTGGCAAGCTCAACCTGCTCGACCTCTCAGCATCTTAGAGATGCGGTCTATCCAATACTCGGCCTCCTGGGGTCTATGAGAACCCGCAAAAGTAGGTGCAAGCGCTGAAATCGCTCGAATGTGCCGCTGGCGCTCCCAGATGGAGGCATAGGTGAACAGGTGGAGTCGCCCCCACCGGCTGAGATGCAGCCATGGAAGAGAGGAACTCCTGTTGCTGCTGCTGCTCTGCATCAACACCATCATCTGCTCAAACCTATCAAACGGGCGAGGAGAAGGTGCAGGCTCGGCCGAACCAGGGTGTGGAGGAGCCATGGTGTCGACCCAACACCGGACGAGATGGACCCTCCTGCGGATCCCCGCTTCGCTCAGGAGGAACCCCGGCCAAGCGACTCAATTAAGAGAGGACCAAGTCTTTGAACCCTTAGGAGGCATCCCTACATTCAATCAGAGGATGCAACCTGTCAGATTCTAAGTCACATAATCTATCCACATAACAACACAGCATAGCACAACTCCAAAGACAAACAACATGCATTCCATTAATCAAAATCGTCGCAATACAAGTAGTGCAGCAATACATGAATCACGACTAGGAAAGCATGAAAACAGCAACATCTACCACTTCAAACAACCACAACAACTACCACAACTACAACACTGCAACACTCCAACTACAAGCCAACAACGGCTACACAGAAAGAAAAACACAAACAAAGCAAAAGACGGCCACGACAACAGCTACTCGTCGGAATCAGGAGATGGAGGCGGAGCACCCTTATCCTGCAAGCAACACAGGATAGACTTCAGAGTCCGAGACACCTTCTTAAACTTATGTTTAACAAGGGCTCGAAGATCAACCATATCCTGGCGTAAAGCAGCTTGCCCTTCTTCAAGCCGTGTAAGACGGGCATCTCTGGCAGTCTGCTCTGCGCCCTGCTCTGGCACCACAGGAGGAGAGCTATCACTCGAATCCTGTGCCTCATCTCCTTCCTCGTCTTGCTCTGTTTCTTCCTCAGACTCCGCACCACCTTCAGCATAACTCTCTTCATCACCGCTCTCAGACTCAGCCTCACCCTCTGAGGCAAGCCGACCAGAACCAACCTCCATCAGCTTAAGAGTCCTCAGATTGATATGACGAACAGGAACCGGCTTCTCAGCTCCAAGCCTATAGCCAAACTCATGTGCAATCTTGCAAATGAGGCGGCCAAATGGAAGCGACTCGGTCCTTCTACTCGAATGAGCGATGAGAATAATCTGGCGCAGGACGTATGTCGGCACACACAACTTCGCTTCCTGCCCCACCTGATATAGGAAATCCACCATCAGGCGCGTACACTCGCTGCGGTTGCTCCACCTTGGATATACATTGAATGTAAAGATGTGGTGAAGTAAACGGAAGTCGTCCGTCATGTGAGAAGCCAGAAGACTCCTATTTGGCTGCCATTCGACCAGACGACCACACAAGGATCGGGTGCGACGATCTCTCTCGTGCACACTATCCACATTCTTCTCGCTAGCATGCACTTCACCAAGTGGCACTCTTAGGAGGCGGGATATCAAAGTAACATCGACGATACCCACACGATCACTACCACAAGGAATCTTGAACTGCAGAGGCTCCAGAATGTTAGCATAAAAGGCCCGAACAGTGCTAGCATTCGCGCGATACTCACCTTCGAACAAGGGACCCCAACCAGCCCCTTCTAGGCGCTCCAACAAGAAAAACTCACCAAAGAGCCGCGGATCAACATGAGCCTCAAAAAGGACTCTACAGCCTTCATAGACTCCATGCGACAGCTCCGCCAACAAGGTCCTACTAACGGGAGCTCGAGGATCGAGGTCACGCTTCGTCTGGAATTCACGTGTGGCGGACGTGCTAGCGGCGGCACCTCTCGGCCTCCGTGCACGGGTTGGGCGGCTCGGCCCGGCTTCATCCACGGGCACTCTCTTCTTCCCCATCAAGGAAAGAAGGGAAGAAATGGAAAAGATGGCCGTCACAATCTCAAAGAGGGCCATGAGAAATGAGAGAAAGAGAGAAATAGGAAGATGGTGAAGCTTCCACACAACTATTAGCCAAATAGGGAAAGCAAGGGCTCAAATGAGAAGGAAAGAAGGAGAAATCAGCAATGGGAAGGAAGATTTGAAGATGGGGTGATGGGTTTGCACGAAAAATGGAGGAAGATGAAGATTTGAGAGAGATTTGAGAGGGTTTGGAGAGGTTTTTGAAGAAAGGGAGAGCTTGGGAGTGGGTTTTGTGAAGGAAGTAGGTAAAAGAAAGAGAAAAAGGGAAAACCGTGGAGAGGTGGGCCACATTAGGCCTAGGAACGATCGGCCCGCTGCGGCCCGGCCCGCCAAGCCCGCTGACCGGCGATGGCATCGCCGGTCTCTGGACATATCGGTGATGCCTCACCGTTTTGGCGAGGCCCTCCTGGTCCCCCATGGTCCAAAACATGTGGTCTCCCCCTGGGTCCCACAGAAAATGCCTCGATTGGCCCCTTGCATAGTTTGACGCCTATCGGGTCATTCTGACAGAAATCTGGTTCAAATAGCGATTTCTGGAAGGTTTAAAGGTAAAAACGGAAGATAGACCGTCTAAACTCCTTAATAGAGGGTCTAGGAAAGGTTTCGGGTCGCTGTGTGTGATCAGGTAAGAGTACAGACTCGATCTCGTCGAAGGTTTTCAAGAAACTTTCGTCGATAGAAACTACGGAGCACAAACACAAAAGCGATGATAGACCCGCACCCAATACACTAAAGTGACGACAACGTGCAGTGTGTGACCATAACCCAGGTCCGGTTTAATCCAGATCATGCTCTGATACCAACTTGTAACGTCCTGAAATTCGGGGGTCGAGCATAACTCAACTCCCGAGTTCCAAAACATCACTTAAGCAACATATTTAATGATGGATGTATGTTGACTGTATTAGTGCATAAAACATGGGATAGATTAAGCCAAAACATAGATATGATTCAGGGATAAGTGAATAAAGCAAGCGGAAGACTTATAGTAAAATGTGTACAAGTGTAATCCCTGAATTACATATACAAGCCAGATCATATGAAAGTGTTATTTAACAAAATTATAAGTATCAAGTTACATCATTTAAGTTCCCAAAAATAATCCCAGAGATCCCGCGCATCAGACCGAGGCTCTCTAGAACCCGTCTGAAAACTGCATACAGGAGAAGGCAGCCTCGTCATCATCCAGCTCCCGCTCTGCCTCAGAAGTCGTATCTATATCTGCAACATCAGAGCCTAAGACAGAGTCTGGTGGGTGTTTAACACCGCCCCAAAAATGTGGGAGTGAGTGATCAACTCAGTGGAACAATAAGGCACTGGTTAACATGTTATCAGTTCAATCAAACAGTAATGATAAAGCAGGACAATTAAATAAATCCTAAGTACTCTTGTTAATGCAAGGATGTATGCAATATGATGCGTGCCCTCACGCGTACACCCTCAGCGTCTTCATCTTACGTTACGCATGACATCGCCTCAAAGTGCGCCACATCTACAAAGCACATGCAAATGCGGTGCATGGATATGATTACCAAGTTGTTATTAGTCCATTTCACACAGCAAGATTGGGAAGCTAAGGTACCTTCCTCATATCAACATCCAAACAATGATCCATACTAGGGTCGTCAATCCTAGGCATCTCATATGATCATATGTTTGAGGTCATAGCAAAGGGCTTGTCACCAATCAATGCACGCCTTTCATGCCTTTACTACCACAATTCGGCTCGTCACCTCCTTGCGGTATCCAGGTATGCACGAGGTCACTACAAAGGGCTCGTCACCAATCAATGTAGGCTGACAGCATGAATATAGTGTCCCATACGACCATAAACGGCTCACGAGTTTAGTTGCTCACTGGTCACTACGGGGAGGCTCGTCACCCCAGCGTAGGCCAACAGCTCAACCACGGTGTCCCATACCACCATGTCCAGCTTATGAGTCTTAGCGGATCAAGTACCATAGTTAATAGGATGTCACTGGTGAGTTCGGTACCCTAGATTCAAACAGTAGCGTCCAATACATGGTGAACATACATCGGACAATCGGGTTACTTGACGAACTCGACTAGCATGAGCGCATGTTGAATTGAACGACATAGAGTGCGCAAACACTCCGCGTGGCCAAACCACTGCCGACAACTCTAATACGACTCGGGTTCGTCTAATACGTCCTACGTGGCGAAAGCAATCTCAACCACGAACATAGGGTCAATTACCGATTTCCTGGACTAAGGTATAGTCCCAAACATCTTACCCTACTACGGATATTCATATGGAATGTAAAACAGTAATGGAACAACAACTCAAATCATGGTACATACGCATCTGAAGAATATCAACTTAACATAAATGTAAGCATAGGTAATGCTTGAATTTAAATAACTTGGAATGTAACTGCATAAAGGAAATCATGCACATCAATAGGAGTATTGAGAATCACTTCTCAACGCCCACAATAAGTGTAATGAGTTACACTTAGATCATTCATGCATTTCTACAAAAACTTAGCATACATGGAACAGCATACATGACGTATGTTGAAATACATGCACTTAGACAATCCCTTTTTCCAAGGAGTTGTCATACATGCATCTAGCATACATACATGACAAATAATCATGGCAAACATAAGTGCATATTTTATACGTATACGGTACTTTATAAATACACATAGAATACACAAATCTCAATATAGCACATGCATATCAGGAAAGCAACGTAAACGCAACATTTGGCATGTGAAATCTCATCCATAACAAGAATAAATCACTAACTGGCGTTGAAAGCCTTGAAAACCATAACCTATACACTTAAAGTCCGCACCTTAAGCAAGGAAAGAACCATCGAACTGATTTAGACGAGTTGTCTTCGTCAACGGCGATAGAATACCCTAAAATAAGGATAGAAATGAGATACAACAACACTAAGACTAATCTAAGCTCTAACACAGGTTAGGGTTAGGTTAACTTACCCCAAAAAAACTCAGAACCGTCAGAAGAACGATTCAAAGTGAAGGTTCAAAGATGAAGAAGAACAAGGAAGAAACCAAGATGATTCACCAACTTATCTCTCTCACTTTCTCTCTCTTTTCCACTCTCTTTCCAAGCTAGGGTTAGAGAAAATTCGTATGGAAAAGAGGGCTAGGGTTTAAGGGCACGGGTATCAGTTCGGTATGCGAATCGCGGTGACGGCACGGTCGTAGGGGTACAAGTTTCGAGTCGAGCCGAATTCGATATGCAAGACTCCGCTTAGGATCTCCCGCAAATGTTGAATATGGGTTGAGGGTTGTCGGAATTCGATCGAAAAGATTGCGGAAGCCTACGGAATCGTACAGTTTATGATATAGGCCTTACAATTCTCTTATCGAAATAAAAATTTCATTGCCAAAATTTACACAATCATTGCAGGTAAACATAACTTATACTAGAAGAGGAAATAAGACATCATCATATAAAATCAGAGATAGCATACAGGATACAACTTACAATTAATCATCATAGTGATGGGGATAGCGCTCTCGAATCTCGGCCTCGCGCTTCCAAAACACCTCATTAACAGAATGGTGATCCCACTGAACCTTCATTAAGGAAATGACTTTAGTCCGAAGGACTTTCTTCTTCCGATCGAGGATACGAACTGGCTACTCATTGTAAGAAGTGTCCTCACGAACCTATATCGGCTACCAATCAATAACTGGAACGATGTCTGACCCACACTTACTCAGCGTAGAGACATGGAAAATGTTGAGGACGCTAGATAACTGAGATGGCATAGCAAGCCGATAGGCCATGGCGCCAACGCACTTAGTGATCTCGAAAGGTCCTATAAATCTCGGGACAAGCTTGCCCTTCGCTCCAAATCGAACTGCGCCCTTCATAAGTGAGACCTTGAGATACACTTTGTCCCCAACGGTGAACTCCAAAGGACGACGCCAGCGATTAACAAAACTCTTCTGCCATCTTTGAGCTATGCGCATTCTCTGTCTGTTGATATCGATAGCCTCTGACGTCTGCTGCACAAGATCGGGACCTAGGAGACGCCGCTCTTCGACCTCAATCCAACAACTCGAAGATTTGCATGGTCTGACATATAATACCTTAAAAAGAGCCATGCCAATGGTCACCTGATAGCTGTGGTTGTATGCAAACTCAACCAATCACAGATGCTTATCCTGGATACCCCCGAAATCAATCGCACAGGCCTAAAGCATATCCTTAAGGATCTGGTTGACCCTCTCGGTCTGATCATCGGTCTGTGGATGATATACGGTGCTGAGCTACAAATCAGTGCCCATCACTCTCTAAAAGCTCCCCTAAAACTGAGACGTGAACTTCGGGTCTCGGTCTGAAATGATCGAGATGGGAACACCGTGTAGTCTCACGATCTCATCAACAAATAGCCTGGCGAGCCAGTCCGTATGCCAAGTCTCACGAATTGTAAGAAAATGTGCTAATTTTGTCAGAGGGTCCATGACAACCCAGATGATGTCATGACCATGCTGAGTCCTCAGTAAACCCATATTGAAATTAGTCGATACATGCTCCCACTTCCACGTCGGGATGCTCAACGGCTGCAATGGAACAGGGGGTTTCTGATGATCAGCCTTGACACGCTGGCATGTGTCACACTCAGCCACAAAACTGATGATTTGGTGCTTCATCCCCACCCAAAAATACTGTCTCCTCATATCACGATGCATCTTGGTTGAGCCAGGGTGGATAGAAAATCCCGACCAATGTGCCTTGGTTATAAGATATCTGCGTAACTCAGGAATATCTGGGACATATAATCGGCCTCTGAAGCGAAGTCCACCATCAGAACCAATCTGCCAATCTGTCTGACTCTCAAATGCTGCCTCTACTTAGTAATCCTTTAATGACTTATCTGTCTGCTGAGCCTCGATCACCCTTGCGACAAGAGAGGGTTAAATCGATAGGCTTGATAACTGATCAATAGAAGACTACAGACCAAAATCGAAGTCATACTCTACTATATTCTCGAGCATCCTCTACTCCTGAATCATCATATGTGCCACCAGGCCCTGTGGCTGATGGCTGAGGGCATCCACCACCACGTTTGCCTTGCCTGGGTAGTACTGGAGATCAAAATCATAGTCCTTTAGGAGCTCCATCTAACGTCTCTGCCTCATGTTCAACTCAGACTGAGAGAATAAGTACTTCAAGCTCTTGTGGTCGGAGAAGAGCTCAAACTTAAGCCCATAGAGATAGTGTCTCCATACCTTCAATGTGAAGACGACTGCTACCAGCTCCAAATTATGCGTGGGGTAGTTTAGCTTATGGACCTTAAGCTGACGAGACGCGAAGGCTACAGGCCTACCCTAAACCAATATATGAGGTATCGGTAAATACAAAAAATTCATCACTCCCAAAGGGAAGAGTGAGGACAGGAGCGGACGTCAGACGGTCCTTCAGCTCCATGAATGCCTGCTCACATGCGTCAGTCCAAATAAAATCTATGCCCTTTCGAGTCAACCTGGTCAACAAGACTGCAATACGGGAGAAGCCCTTAATGAAACGCCGATAGTATCCCGCTAAACCAAGGAAACTTTAGATCTCTGACGCAGTTATGGGTTGGCCCCACTGACGCACTGCCTCATCTTTCTTGGGGTCCACTGCGACACCCTCCCTCGTCACCACGTGACTGAGGAACTTCACCTCCTCTTGCCAGTACTCGCACTCCTCCAGCTTCGTATACAATTGGTGAGCACAGAGGGCCTGCAATGCGATCTCCAGATGCTAAATAAGATCCTCACAAGTCCTTGAATATATCAGAATATCATCGGTGAAGACCCTAACAAACTGATCAAGATATAAACGGAAGACTTCGTTCATCAACTACATGAAGACAGCGGGTGCATTGGTCAGCCCGAAGGACATGACATGAAACTCAAAATGACCATAATGCGTCCTGAAAGCCATCTTCGGGATGTCTTCCTCTCAGACCCGAATCTGATGATAACCGGAATGCAGGTCAATCTTTGAAAAGAATTGTGCACCTTGCAGCTGATTAAATAAATCATATATCCTCGGGAGCGGGTACCTGTTCTTGATCGTGACCCAGTTGAGCTCGCAGTATTCTGCGAAGATCTTCAACGAGCCATCTTTCTTCCTGACAAAGAGTACTAGCGCTCCCCATGGAGAACTGCTCAGATGGATAAATCCCAACTCTCGCAACTCGTCCAACTGTCGCTGGAGCTCCCTCAACTCCATCGGTGCCATATTAGACGAGGCCTTCAAAATAGGCGTGGTCTCGGACACGAGATCAATTTGGAACTCAATGTGCCGATGCGGTGATAATCTCGGAATCTCCTGGAACATATCGGGAAAATCACAGACCACCGGCAACTGATCGATAAACAAGGCAATGGGCTCCTCAACTATGTAGGACATCAAGCAAGGTAATGGCTCTCCTCTCAGCTCGATAATGAATTGAAACTGCGGTAAGCTTAGTATGCAGAACGTGACTATCCTCGTGGAACAGTCCAAGATGGCACGACACTCAGCAAGCTAATTCATGCCCAAGATAACGTCAAAATCTAACATTGTCAGCACATACAAGTCGGCGGGCAAGAAAATCTCTCCCACTAACACGGGGCAAGATGAACAGAAGTGGCCTAATACTGTAGTCTTCCCCAAGGGCATCAATATGGTCAACCCCTCTCGAGTGGACTCTGTCGACAATCCTGTCGAACAGTAGAATCCCTCGGACATAAATGAGTGTGAAACACCGGAATCAAATAAAACTCGAGCGATGCATGCAGAGACTGGAAGTATACCCTCAAATGACTCCTCCAAAGGACTGCGGGTCCTGATGGGCCGCGTAAAACCTAGCCTGAGCTAGCTGGGGAGGTGCCTATCCCCTTTGAGGTCTTTGGTGCTGTTGATGCCTCTGTGGCGGCCTGTACTGTTGTCTCTGCATCAGCTGGGGCCTCGGCTGCTGTGGTCGCTGATGTGCTGGAAGCTGTTGTGGTCCTCCCGACTGTTGTAGATGAGAGTGGAGGCACTTATACACGTGGTGCCCTGTCTCACCACATCCAAAACAAGTCCTTATAAACAGCTACTGGGGTGGCACTGGAGGTGCCGCTAATGCTCTGGCAGGTGGGTGGCTTTTACACCTCTGTGGCCATCGATGCTGGTAGGAGCTACTGGAGGGGGCCTGCCTCTTCCGACCTCTCCTCTGCCCACCATCTCACTCAGTCTCGTAGATCTGGGCCCTCCGTACTACCGCCTGGAAAGTCCGGAGCTCATGCCCAATAACACGACCTCGAAGACCGTAGCATAAGCCGTTCTCAAAATGGCGGGTCTTTCGCCCCTCATCATCAACCACATACAGCGTGATAGCGCCACAAAATAAGCCGCATACTGCGCCACGGACATGTCCCCCTGCACTAGAGTCTCAAACTCTAATGCTCGCTGACGACGAATGTGGTCAGGGAAGTACTGCTGCTTGAATCGATTAATAAAGTCTTCCCATGTTTAGACATAATCAGGCCCTTCAACACGGGTAACGGAGGTCCACCAATGCTTGTCCTCTCCCTGGAGAAGAAATACAGCCAATCGGACTCGCTGCTGGGTCGTACATGCTATAGTATCAGAAATCTTCTCAACATCGAAGCGTCACCTCTCAACTGCAGTCAGATCTTGCTCGCTCTAGAAACGTGGAGGGTCGAGCTATCTGAACTCTTGAAGAAGGGCGCTTGCGAGCTCCTGCTCTGCCTGGGCTAGTGAAACAACTAGGCGCCTGCCCTATCCTTAAAGAGCAGCCATCACAGCCTGCAACATCTACTGTAACTGGGAGGCACTCACAAGTACGATCGGATCCGCATCGGTCTCGGGTGGAGGAATGACATCCTCAAGCTGGGGAGTAGGGATCTCTGGGGGTGGAATGGGGGTCGCAGGTGGCAAAGCGAGAGCCTCAGGTGATGGAGTGGGATTCGCTCGGGTTGCTCTCCTGGGCGACATGTCCTATAGTAAGAATAAGGACGCCAATCAACCTTGAGAATCACACGTTAGGGAACTCAATCGAAAGGTTATGCACTCGGAACCTAATCGTCCTAAACTCATAACAAACATGTGATGTTGTTCTCAATTATTCCCAAGTTATGCTCTGATACCAACTTATGTCACGCCCCACACTAAAAAATCGGGCTCACAAAATTCTCGATCGCCGAATCCGGCACTGACAGCCTCCATAGTACCCCATTCTCGGCTCTCGGCACCCATACACCAGGTTTCGATCCTGAAATTCTATAAGGAGGATTTCAAATATGATTTTAATTTGGTATAAGCATAACCATAAGCATAACCCATGAACAATAACCACAAGAACACCATTACAAAATCTACTATGATAAAAAAACTTTGAGTACAATGCATATGAAGGGAAATACAAGATAATGAAAATAACAGAACTCCAGAAGCTCAACTGCACACTCTAACTGCGATCAGACTATGGTTGCGTCCTGATGTCACCTACACGCATCAATCGTGCATAAGCTTATAGAAAGCTTAGAGGGTGGTGTAAGTGTGTGCGGAGTATGAACGTGCTTAGAATGCAATGCCAGAGCAATGCAGAATCATATTGATGGGTACATGAATGCAATCAGCTGTACCAAGGCTATGCGGTGCAAGATATGAATGTTATCGGTCATATCATAACCATACGATGCGAGATGCAACTCAAGCATACCAATCCTCATATCAATACAGCTCATCAAATATTAATACAGTTCTCATTCTGGATAATCATCGGGGTTTAATACACTCCAAATGGCACTGCCCCTTTCCCAGGCGCACAGTTCAAGTGAGTGTAAGAAACCTCACTATCCACCTGGCCAATAGTCTGCCAGTATCTATCTAGCACGTTGATAGCGGACACATTCACGAGCTAGTAAAACTCAGCCTAGTGATGCCCCCTACCCTCGGGTGAGTAAGGCCACACCGCTTTCCAACCAACCATGACACAGTGAGAGACGCGGCCTCCTGGTATTCGGCCCTCGTGTGCTCATATATCCACTTGGTCTCGACGTTGGAGTCATCCTCTGGTACCATCGGGTTTATGAATTTTCACCCAGGGACATCTATGGCTCCCCAATACTAGAAATAGTATTTTTGGTCTCCAATTCGGCCACCCATGATGTGTCTGTGGAGGCTATGACCCTGTGTCGTTAGGGCATACAATAATCACAATCACACAAATGCAAGTGCATGAATCACACTACCAATCATGTAACAATCCTGCGCGTATCGCGCGCTCATGAAGGGCAATTCTGCTTATCAGGGAGCCCGTAAACAATCTGCCCAAAGGCATATGATATGATCAATCACTTCTCATATCAAGCATACGTATGATGCGTGTGAGCATGAATCATGGAATTATACTAAAATGTTATGTGGTGATTCCTGTTCATAACGAAGAGGGGCCTATACGGTGTAACGACCTTGGAATTTTTTTGTGCTTATCTTTCCGTAAGTAGTTGTTTTGGGGTAATTAGTGCTTCACTCGATTGCTTGTGAAATTCGCATCAATCACTTTAAATTGTATCTGCATGGCTCTAAACGTGTAGATTAGTGAGCGCTACGTTACTATGAAATCTGGGATCCATCGCTAAATCCAGTTGTTCTGGGGAATTTTTGGAAGATCTGGATCGGACAGCGCGTCGAAAGTCCGATGGCGATGATCTTAGGCATTTCGATCAGAGTTGGGCTTGATCTTCACCTCGAAAATCAAGTCGATCGGATGTTCTAGGTCGATTTGGTTGAGTTCGGAGTGAAGAGTGTGAGAGAGTTGGAATTTAATAAGCTTTTATTGAAATCTGAGTCGTGTCGTGCGCGATGATTTTAAGCTATCGACCGTTGGATTATGACCCAATTTCACCCTCTGATCAGGATGGTTGGCCCAGGCATATCCTAGTGCTTGTGGACCTGATCGAGTTTCCGTGACCGTTGAATTGAGTGTGGTCCGCCACGGCTGATCTGAAGAGCCGGTAGGTATGAAATCTCAGCCTGACCTAGATCCATGGTCAGTGAGCTTAAGTCCGACCTTTCGTGGTTATAGGCCCACCAGAAGTGCTTCGTTGGATCGAGAAAGGCGTGCTTTGGTTATAACCTAAGTATACCTTGACCCTGGGGTTATTTCCATCATTTTAAGGCTTATATATAGTCCTTAAACCCTAGCTCTCATTTCCATACGAATTTTCTCTAACCCTAGCTTGGAAAGAGAGTGGAAAAGAGAGAGTTAGTGAGAGAGATTGGTTGGTGAATCATCTTGATTCTTCCTTGTTCTCCTTCACCTTTGAACCTTTACTTTGAATCGTTCCTCTGACGATTCTGAGTTCTTTTGGGGTAAGTTAAACTAACCCTAATCTGTGTTAGAGCTTAGATTAGACTTGGTGTTGTTGTATCTCATTTCTATCCTTATTTTAGGGTATTCTTGCGCCGTTGACGAAGACAACTCGTCTAAATCAGTTCGGCGGTTCTTTCTTCGCTTAAGGTGCGGAGTTTAAGTGTATATGTTATGGTTTTCAAGGCTTTCAATCCCAGTTAGTGATTTATTCTTGTTATGGATGAGATTTCACATGTCAAATGTTATGTTTACATTGCTTTCCTGATATGCATGTGCTATATTGAGATTTGTGTATTTTAAGTGTATTTATAAAGTACCGTATACGTATAAAATATGCACTTGTGCTTGCCATGATTATTGGTCATGTATGTATGCTAGATGCATGTATGACAACTCCTTGGTAAAGGGAATTGTCTAAGTGCATGTATTCCAACATACGTCATGTATGTTATTCCTTGTATGCTAAGTGTTTGTAGAAATGCATGAATGACCTAAGTGTAACTGATTACACTAAGTGTGGGCGTTGAGAAGTGATTCTCAATACTTCTATGGATACGCATGATTTCCTTTATGCATTTACATTCCAAGTTATTTAAATTCAAGCATTCCTATGCTTACATTTATGTTAAGTTGATATTCTGCAGATGTGTATGTAACATGATTTGAGTTATTGTTCCATTACTGTTTTACATTCCATATGAATATCTGTAGTAGTGTAGGATATTTGGGACTATGCCTTAGTCCAGGAGATCGGTAATTGACCCTATAGTCGTGGTTGAGATTGCTTTCGCCACGTAGACGCATTAGACGAACCCGAGTCGTATTAGAGTTGTCGGCAGCGGTTCGACCACGCGGAGTGTTTGCGCACTCCATGTCGTTCAATTCAACGTGCGCTCGTGCTAGTCGAGTTCGTCAACTAACCCGATTGTCCAGTGTATGTTAACCATGTATGGACGCTACTGCTTGAATCTAGGGTACCGAACTTACCAGTGAAATCCTAATAACCATGGTACACGATCCGCTAAGACTCATGAGCCGGACATGGTGGTATGGGACACCGTGGTCGAGCCGTCGGCCTACGCTGGGTGACGAGCCTCCCCGTAGTGACCGGTGAGCAACTTAATCTCGTGAGCCGATTATGGTGGTATGGGACACCATATTCGTGCTGTTGTCGGTCTACATTGATTGGTGACGAGCCCTTTGTAGTGACCTCGAGCATACCTGGATACGCATTGAGGTGACGAGCCTTACTGTGGTAGTAAGGGCATGAAAGGCGTGCATTGATTGGTGGCGAGCCCTTTGCTACGACCTCAACTATATGATCGTATGAGATATCTAGGATTGACGACCCTAGTATGGATTACTTCTGTTCGGATCCGAGATCTTTGTGAGATTACTAGCTTCTGAGGTTATCCGGATTTGTTCTTATCCCCCGAAGATCTCTCCCCAGATCTTCAGGATTTTAGGAGATCCCTTAAATCTCTAGCTCGGATTTAGGTTGGCTCCCATAGGCGGGTGACAACTCAGGAATAAGCAACTCTGATCTTCTTGACAGATCAACATTCACCATCTTTGACTAATGATTGGGTTGGAGGATCTGTGTTCCCTTCAGTTAAGTGCTAATAGTCCTTGATGTTACGCCCCAAACTCGAAAATCGGGCTCATAAAATTCTCGATCGCCGAATCCGGCACCAACAGCCTCCGTAGTACCCCATTCTCGGCTCCCGGCACCCATATACCAGGTTCCGATCTTGGGATCCTGCAAGGAGGATTTTTAATATGAATTTGATTCGTAATAAGCATAATCACATGCATAACCCATGAACAATAACCAAGACATCATTATAAAATCCATTATGATAAAAAACTTTAAGGTACAATACGCATAAAGGGAAATACAATGATAATAATAATGGAAACTCCTGAAGCTCGACTACACATTCGTGCTCCTACTAAGTTACGGTTGTGTCCTGGTGTCACCTACATGCATCAATCATGCCTAAGTTTATAGAAAGCTTAGAGGGTGGTAAGAGTGTGTGCACAATATAACCGTGCTCAGAATGCAATATCAGAGTAATGCGGAATATGCTGACGAATCCATGAATACTATCAGCTGTACCAAGACTATGTGATACAAGGCATGAATGCTATCGGCCATATCAAGGCCATGCGATGCAATGAGTGAATGCTATCCGTTATATCAGGCCATGCAATGTAAGATGTGAATGATGTCATCCACACCATGGCCATGCGATGCGAGATGCAACTCAAGAATACCAATCCTCATTCGAATCCACACATTAATGCAACTTATCGCTAGAGCATCAAATATCAGTACAGATCTTACTTTGGATAATCACTGGGGTTTAGTACACTCCAAATGGCACTATCCCTTTCCCAAGCACATAGTCCAAGTGAGTGTAAGAAACCTCACTATCCACCTACCCAATAGCCTGCCAATACCTATCCGGCACATCGATAGCGTACCCATTTATGAGATGGTCATGCTTAGCCTAACAATTGCTCCCTACCGTCAGGTGGGTAAGGACACACCCCCTTCTAACCGACCACGATACAGTGGGAGACGCGGCCTCCTGGTATTTGGCCCTCGTGTGCTCATGTATCCACTCGGTCTCGATGTTGGAGTCATCCTCTGGTACCATCGTGTTTAGTAATTTTCACCCAAGGATATCTATGATACCCCGATGCTAATAACAATATTTTTGGTGTCCAATCCTACCATTCACAATATGCTTGTGGAGCCTACGGCCCTGATGTCGCTAGGGAAAATAGTAACCACATCACATAATGCAAGATGTATGAGTCATATAATCCAGTCATGCATTAATCCTGCGTGTACCGTGCGCTCATGAGGGATAACATTGCCTATCAGGGAGTCCCATAATAATTTGCCCAATAACATGTGCAATGATCAATCACTCCTCATATTAAGCATACATATGATGCGTATGGGCATGGATCATGAAGCTATTCTAAGCATATTATATGATGATGATGATGTACTCTCCTCATATCAAGGATGGGTCTAGTCGGCCTACTCATATCAATAATGGGCCTAACGATCATGGGGGCCTAATGGTTTGGGTTAGCCCACTATGGGGAGGTGAGAATGGGCCTAACAGTGGGCCTTAGAGAGAGTTACAATGTGGACATTTAACCATCATTGCTCTTACAATGTGGACATCAAACCATCATTACTCCCAAGGCATGACCCATCATAAACTTTATTACATACATCATGGTGGAATCACACATCACATTGGTCCTCCTATACATCGCTCCAGGCCTCACAGAAAGGCCCCACATACACCGCATTGGGTCTCACTCATGGACCTCACATGCATCACATTAGGTCACAATACATGGGCCTCATATACATCAAATGGGCCATGTCCCATGGGCCCCGAGTACATCACAACGGGCCACAACCCATGGGCCTCAAACACATCATAATGGGCCTCTCATATGGGCACACTATATTTTCATTTTATTATATCTCCACCATACATCTATTTTTAGAGATCATTTAGAGCATTACCCAAAAATGAATCATATCGAAAGATCATCTGGACTATACCACAATGGTAGCAGAGATGATGATTTAAAGATCATTTAAACCCCACCATAACGATGATTTTCCATCCAAACTGTTCATACGGTCACAAAGACCTGAATTAAGAGGAAACAAATTTTATATTGATCTAAAAATTCTGTGACCCCAACGGTTTCAATGGTGGACGGTCAATCCTCCACTGATTTTGCAGTGTGGTCCGCCTGATTTATAGATCTGTCTTATTTTCCGTCTCAAGCCTGCAAGGAGGATGGATGGTTCGGATGTAACACATACATCATGAATGGACGGTGCTGATTATACCATACAGGTATTAAAGGTGGGTCCCATCAAGATGTACAGACGACATGGGTGAGATCCATACATCATGCGGGACCCTCAGAACTTGCTGACGTCATCAGCACCATCTAGATGGACAATTGGGATATAATACAAACCTCATGAGATAAGACCTTGCTGACGTCAATTCATCGACTATATAGCTGGTGTGTGGTAGACCAACCAGTCCGCTTCCACACCAGGTGGGTCCCACGAGCAGATATATAATATTATTATATTATTATTTTATTATCTATTTACCCCCCCTTTTTTTAAACAGATCCAGTGTCTAAGAGGTTAGACGTCCATTTAATGGAAGGTCTGGATGTAATTACATACATCAAGGTTGGGCCCCACATGGCACCGTCTAGACGGACAGTGCTGATATACAATACATGTATTAAAGTGGGTCCACATGTGTGGCCCACTAACAACTTTGAATAAAGCTGATCTTTGTGTTTTTCCTTCATCAAGGCCTGTCCAAATGGACATGCAGCAGGGTGGGCCTCACAAGTGGACGGTGGTGTGGTCCACTAAATGGACAACATGGATAAAATATGTAAACCATCATGTGGGCCATTAACAATGAGAGAGAGAGAGAGAGAGAGAGAGAGAGAGAGAGACGGTGTGAGGCGGGGGAACTCCGCCACTATGAGCTCCCCTAAGCTTTATAATACACACATCATATGTGGTCCCAAAACAGGTGGGCCCTAAATAAAAAAAAATCAGGTGGGAAATCCTATCCTCACCACAAAATCAAGGCCTAGATGGCCATTAACAAGTTGCATATCAAATAAACATCATAGTGGGGTCCATGGAGAATGGCCCTATCATGGAATAAACATATGCATCATGATGGGCCATTGTCCATACCTTGGGTCCAAAATGAGATCCCTACCATTGACCGATATGCCCCACTTGTCCCATGGATCAAAACAAAGATCTACCCTATTAATCACCCACCTATGACCTTCTTCTTTAGCTCCTTGGACTCCTTGGCTCCCAAGCTAACTCTTTAAGGGTGGATGATGAAGTTTGAAGGGTTGGATGGTGAGATGAGGGGGTAGGAAGTGAGCCTTGATCTTTTCTCTCCTTAGAGCTTCTCTCATGCAAGCTTGGAAAATGGTGGAGAGAATGAGAGAGGAGAAGGTGTTATAAGAGAGATGGGATGGGAGGAATGGATGTTGTAAGAAAATGACATGGAGGGTATGGGCTTGGTTGAATTTTGGATAAGAGTGGGATGTGTGGAGAGAGAGAGTTGACTTTGGGTAAGGCTTGTGTAAGAGTGGGATGGGTTATGTACTTGACTTGTGATTGGTTGATTGATGTGATAGGTGTAGAGATTCTCTTACGATTTACAATGCGCAGTGTTTTCCTCGAAATAAATGTGGGCCCACAACTCCTGGCCTGGGTATCGCATCAGCGTGCGAGACGCGACATTAGAACCACGGCAATAATGCGGTCTCTAGGATACAAGTTTCGAGTCAAGTCAACATAGATATATAGGGTGCGACTTAGGGTCACACAAATGTCGATTACAGGTAGTGGGTTACCGAAATTTGACCGGGAGGATCACAGAAGTCTAAGGAATGGTACTAACTAGAATACACGCCTTACACTTGACCTTGTCATGGAATGTCGCCGACCTGTAACCGGACGTTGGCCGATCTATGGTCATCTAATAGCCGAACTGCCATACCCTAAACTCGAAAACTAGGCTCACAAAATTTTTGAACACTAAATCCGGTGCTTATAGCTTCCATAGTACCCCATTCTCAGCTCCCGACACCCATACAATAGGTTCCGATCCTGGGATTCTACAAGGAGGATTTCAAACATGATTTTGATTCAGTATAAGCATAACCATGAACAATAACCATAAGAACATCATCACAAAATCCACTATGATAAAAAACTTTGAGTACAATGCATATGTAGGGAAATACAAGATAATGAAAATAACAAAACTCCAGAAGCTCGACTGCACACTCCAATTGCGGCGAGGCTATGGCTGCGTCCTGACATCACCTGCATGCATCAATCGTGCATAAGCTTATAAAAAGCTTAGAAGGTGGTGTAAGTGTGTGTAAAGTATGAACGTGCTTAGAATGCAATGTCAGAGTAATGCGGAATCATGCTGATGGGTACATGAGTGTAATTAGTGGTGCCAAGGCTATGCGGTGTAAAATATGAATGCTATCGGCCATATCATGACCATATGATGCGAGATGCAACTCAAGTATACCAATCCTCATATCACCGAGGTTTAATACACTCCAAATGGCACTGCCCCTTTCCCAGGAGGGCAGTCCAAGTGAGCGTAAGAAACCTTACTATTTGCCTGGCCAATAGTCTGCCAATATCTATCCAGCGTGTCGATAGCGGACCCATTCACAAGCTGGTCAAACTCAGCCTAGTGATGCCCCATACCCTTGGGTGAGTAAGGCCACACTGCTTTCCAACCGACTACGACACAGTGGGAGACACGACCTCCTATTATTTGGCCCTCGTGTGCTCATATATCCACTCGGTCTCGACATTAAAGTCATCTTTTGGTACCATCGGGTTTAGGGATTTTTACTCAGGGACATCTATGGTGCCCCGATGCTAGAAACAGTATTTCTGATATCCAATCTAGCCACCCACGATGTGTCTGTGGAGGCTATGGTCCTGATGTCGCTAAGGCATACAATAATCACAATCACACAAATGTAAGTGCATGAATCACACTAACAGTCATGCAACAATCCTGCACGTATCGAGCGCTCATGAAGGGCAACTCCACCTATTAGGGAGCCCATAAACAATCTGCTCGAAGGCATATGATATGATCAATCACTCCTCATATCAAGCATACGTATGACGCATGTGACCATGAATCATGGAATTATACTAAACATGTTATGTGGTGATGGATCCTATTCATAACGAAGAGGGGCCTAGACGGCCTACTCAATACAAGTATGGGCTTATCAATGGGTCTTAGGGAGAGTTACAATGTAGACATTTAACCATCATTGCTCTTACATTGTGGACGTCAAACCATCATTTCTCCCAAGGCACAGCTGCCAAAACATCATTACATACATCGTGATGGGGTCTCACATCGTAATGGGCCTTATATACATCACAGTCAGCCCATACAAAGGCCTCATATACCGCAAGTGTGCCACTCCAAAGGGTTAATTATGCATCAAATGGGCTACATCAACTGGGGTGAATCAAAGGGGCCGAATCAAATGGGTCGATCAATTGGGCCGAATCAAAGGGGCCGAATCAAATAGGCCAATCGAATGAGCCAAGTCGAATAGGCTGAGTTGAATAAGCCGAGTCGAATAGGCCGAGTCAAATGGCCGAGTCGATTAAGTCAAGTCGAATAGGCCGAGTCAAATAATCCGAGTCGAATAGGCCAAGTCGAATAAGCCGAGTCGAATAGGCCGAGTCAAATGGGCCGTTCATCCATTGTTAGAGAGCATTTCAAAGCATTATATATATATATATATATATAATGAATCATATGCAAAGGATTGTCTGGACCATACTACACATACTAGTGGTGATAATAATTCCCACTGTTAGAATTTATAGGGCCCACCATAGCATTTATTTCTCATCCAGACTGTTCATAAGGTCATAAAGACCTAAACAGTGAGGAAAACAAATATCATGTTGGTTCAAAACTTCAGGGTTTCAATGGTAGGCATTCGATTCCACCATTTTGGCAGTGTGGTCGACATGATATTAGATCTTTCTTATTTTTAGTCTCAAGTTGGAGACAAGCTCACCAATGGATAGACGGTTGGATGTAACACATGCTTCAAAGGGTGGAACCCACCGTCCCAGCCTATGGACGGTGTAGAGCCAATCAACTCGTCAAGTGGGTCCCACATGGATGTGGGCCACCCCACTTCCCTCTTTCTCTTGCTGTATATATATAATATAATATATTATATTAATGTAATACAATGTAATATATATATATATATATATATATATATATATATATATATCATCTAGAGTGCCCGCCGTCCAGGCCCTCTGGACGTTCTGGACGGTGGGATATCACGCATATAACATGGTGGGCCCACACGAAATGTGGATGGATGGCGTGGTGTAAGACCCATACATCACAGGCATCCCACGCATGCAGCAGAGGGTGGGGCAGATGATGGACGACTTAGATGCCATGCTCGCTACACATACCTGGTGGGACCTACAAGCTGCAAACGTCAGCTATAGTATGTATGTATATATATATCTATACATAATATAATATAATATAATATAATATAATATAATATATTATAACAACATACATGAGTTACAAAAAAAACCACCGTCCAGACCCAGGGTGCTTTGGACGGTGCTGATCTAGTTAATGAAATCATGGTGGGTCCACACGTGTGGCCCACCTCCCATACATATATAATGTAATATATATATATATATATATAATATTAATATACATCAAACGTTTCTTTTTTTGTTATAGTTGGTTAGTACACACCCATGTCAGTGCACACACTCCATGTTAGCCACACCCTACTACCATCACGTCCAGCATCCAGGGATGCTGGACGGCATGAATATAACACAGGCATCATTGTGGGTACCACATGGACGTGGCCCACCTAATTTGGATCAATATTTGTATTTTTCCTTTCTATCCAGGCCCGGTAATGGGCTGAACGGTGTAGATCTAACACATCCATCAGGTGGGTCCCAAAAAGGTGGATGGCATGGATAAGATACCTACTTCATTGTGGGCCACACACTCATCATCAACATCACTAAAAGAAAAGAAGAAAGAGAGAGGGGGAGAGAGATTGGTGTAGTGGAGGGACCCCGCCACTATGGGCCCCTCATGATCACATACATCCATCAAAATGGGTCCCAACATAAGTGGGCCCTTAAATGGGAATCAACGGTGGATCACCCACCTATTGGCCTCCTTCTTGGTCCCTTAGCCTCCTTAGCTACTTGCCTTTAATGTTGATGAAGGTAGATGATGAATGAATGGTTGAGATGTGAGATGAGAGGGTGGGCCACACTTGTTGTTTTGGGAGAGCTTGGAAAGGCTTGGACGTGTGACATTTTAGGTTGCTTGGGAGTGAAGAGAGGGAATGAGATAGAGAGAGGGAAAAAGAATTAATGGATTAAAGGGATGGATGGAGTGGTGGTTGTAAGGAAAGGAAATGAAGAGGTATGGGTGGGTTTGAAATTTGGAAAAGAGGGATGGGTAGGGAGAGAGAGAGAGAGAGAGAGAGAGAGAGAGAGAGAGAGAGAGTTGACTTGGGAAAAAGGAGGGATGGATTGCTTGTACTTGGGGTATGGAGTGTACTTGACTTGATTGATTGATTGAGTGATGGAACATGTTGTAGAGATTCTCTAGGAATTCGCAATGTGCGGCGTTTTCCTCGAGATGAATGCAGGCTCACATCTTCTGGCACGGGTATCAGTTCGGTATGCAAATCGCGGTGATGGCACAGTCGTAGGGGTACAAGTTTCGAGTCGAGCCGAATTCGATATGCAAGACTCGGCTTAGGATCGCCCGCAAATGTTGAATACGGGTTGAGGGTTGCCGGAATTCGACCGGAAAGATTGCGGAAGCCTACGGAATGGTACAGTTTATGATACAGGCCTTACAATTCTCCTATCGAAATAAAAATTTCATTGTCAAAATTTACACAATCATTGCAGGTAAACGTAACTTATACTAGAAGAGGAAATAAGACATCATCATATAAAATCAGAGATAGCATACAGGATACAACTTACAATTAATCATCATAGTGATGGGGATAGCGCTCTCGAATCTCGGCCTCGTGCTTCCAAAACACCTCATTAACAGAATGGTGATCCCACTGAACCTTCATTAAGGAAATGACCTTAGTCCGAAGGACTTTCTTCTTCCGATCGAGGATACGAACTGGCTACTCATTGTAAGAAGTGTCCTCACGAACCTATATCGGCTACCAATCAATAACTGGAACGATGTCTGACCCACACTTACTCAGCGTAGAGACATGGAAAATGTTGAGGACACTAGATAACTGAGATGGCATAGCAAGCGGATAGGCCATGGCGCCAACGCACTCAGTGATCTCGAAAGGTCCTATAAATCTCGGGACAAGCTTGCCCTTCACTCCAAATCGAACTACGCCCTTCATAAGTGAGACCTTGAGATACACTTTGTCCCCAACGGTGAACTCCAAAGGATGACGCCAGCGATTAACAAAACTCTTCTGCCATCTTTGAGCTATGCGCATTCTCTGCCTGTTGATATCGATAGCCTCTGACGTCTGCTGCACAAGATCGGGACCTAGGAGACGCCGCTCTTCGACCTCAATCCAACAACTCGAAGATTTGCATGGTCTGACATATAATACCTTAAAAAGAGCCATGCCAATGGTCACCTGATAGCTGTGGTTGTATGCAAACTCAACCAATCACAGATGCTTATCTTGGATACCCCCGAAATCAATCGCACAGGCCTAAAGCATATCCTTAAGGATCTGGTTGACCCTCTCGGTCTGATCATCGGTCTGTGGATGATATACGGTGCTGAGCTACAAATCAGTGCCCATCACTCTCTAAAAGCTCCCCTAAAACTGAGACGTGAACTTCGGGTCTCGGTGTGAAATGATCGAGATGGGAACACCGTGCAGTCTCACGATCTCATCAACAAATAGCCTGGCGAGCCAGTCCATATGCCAAGTCTCATGAATTGTAAGAAAATGTGCCAATTTCGTCAGAGGGTCCATGACAACCCAGATGATGTCATGACCATGCTGAGTCCTCAGTAAACCCATATTGAAATTAGTCGATACATGCTCCCACTTCCACGTCGGGATGCTCAACGGCTGCAATGGACCAAGGGGTTTCTGATGATCAGCCTTGACACGCTGGCATGTGTCACACTCAGCCACAAAACTGACGATTTGGTGCTTCATCCCCACCCAAAAATACTGTCTCCTCATATCACGATACATCTTGGTTGAGCCAGGGTGGATAGAAAATCCCGACCAATGTGCCTTGGTTATAAGATATCTGCGTAACTCAGGAATATCCGGGACATATAATCGGCCTCTGAAGCGAAGTCCACCATCAGAACTAATCTGCCAATCTGTTTGACTCTCAAATGCTGCCTCTACTTGGTAATCCTTTAATGACTTATCTGTCTGCTGAGCCTCGATCACCCTTGCGACAAGAGAGGGTTAAATCGACAGGCTTGATAACTGATCAATAGAAGATTACAGACCAAAATCGAAGTCATACTCTACTATATTTTCGAGCATCCTCCACTCCTGAATCATCATATGTGCCACCAGGCCCTGTGGCTGATGGCTGAGGGCATCCACCACCACGTTTGCCTTGCCTGGGTAGTACTGGAGATCGAAATCATAGTCCTTCAGGAGCTCCATCTAGCGTCTCTGCCTCATGTTCAACTTAGACTGAGAGAATAAGTACTTCAAGCTCTTGTGGTCGGAGAAGAGCTCAAACCTAAGCCCATAGAGATAGTGTCTCCACACCTTCAATGCGAAGACGACTGCTACCAGCTCCAAATCATGCGTGGGGTAGTTTAGCTTATGGACCTTAAGCTGACGAGATGCGAAGGTTACAGGCCTACCCTAAACCAATATATGAGGCATCGGTAAATACAAAAAATTCATCACTCCCAAAGGGAAGAATGAGGACAGGAGCGGACGTCAGACGGTCCTTCAGCTCCACGAATGCCTGCTCACATGCGTCAGTCCAAATAAAATCTATGCCCTTTCGAGTCAACCTGGTCAACAAGACTGCAATACGGGATAAGCCCTTAATGAAATGCCGATAGTATCCCGCTAAACCAAGAAAACTTTAGATCTCGGACGTTGTTATGGGTTGGCCCCACTGACGCACTGCCTCATCTTTCTTGGGGTCCACTGCGACACCCTCCCTCGTCACCACGTGACTGAGGAACTTCACCTCCTCTTGCCAGTACTCGCACTCCTCCAGCTTCGTATACAACTGGTGAGCACAGAGGGTCTGCAATGCGATCTCCAGATGCTAAATATGATCCTCACAAGTCCTTGAATATATCAGAATGTCATCGGTGAAGACCCTAACAAACTGATCAAGATATAGACGGAAGACTTCGTTCATCAACTACATGAAGACAGTGGGTGCATTGGTCAGCCCGAAGGACATGACCTGAAACTCAAAATGACCATAATGCGTCCTGAAAGCCATCTTCGGGATGTCTTCCTCTCGGACCCGAATCTGATGATACCGGGAATGCAGGTCAATCTTTGAAAAGAATTATGCACCTTGCAGCTGATCAAATAAATCATATATCCTTGGGAGCGGGTACCTGTTCTTGATCGTGACCTAGTTGAGCTCGCAGTATTCTACGAAGATCTTCAACGAGCCATCTTTCTTCCTGACAAAGAGTACTAGCGCTCCCCATGGAGAACTGCTCAGATGGATAAATCCCAACTCTCGCAACTCGTCCAACTGTCGTTGGAGCTCCCTCAACTCCATCGGTGCCATATTATATGAGGCCTTCAAAATAGGCGTGGTCTCGGACACGAGATCAATTTGGAACTCAATGTGCCGATGCGGTGATAATCCCGGAATCTCCTGGAACATATCGGGAAAATCATAGACCACCGGCAACTGATCGATAAACAAGGCAACGGGCTCCTCAACTACGTAGGACATCAAGCAAGGTAATGGCTCTCCTCTCAGCTCGACAATGAACTGAAACTGCGGTAAGCTTAGTATGCAGAACGTGACTATCCTCGTGGAACAGTCCAAGATGGCACGACACTCAGCAAGCTAATTCATGCCCAAGATAACGTCAAAATCTGACATTGTTAGCACATACAAGTCGGCGGGCAAGAAAATCTCTCCCACTAACACGGGGCAAGATGAACAGAAGTGGCCTAATACTGTAGTCTTCCCCAAGGGCATCAATATGGTCAACCCCTCTCAAGCGGACTCTGTCGGCAATCCTGTCGAACATTAGAATCCCTCGGACATAAATGAGTGTGAAACACCGGAATCAAATAAAACTCGAGCGATGCATGCAGAGACTGGAAGTATACCCTCAAATGACTCCTCCAAAGGACTGTGGGTCCTGATGGGCCGCGTAAAACCTAGCCTGAGCTGGCTGGGGAGGTGCCTATACCCTTTGAGGTCTTTGGTGCTGCTGATGCCTCTGTGGCGGCCTGTACTGTTGTCTCTGCATCAGCTGGGGCCTCGGCTGCTATGGTCGCTGATGTGCTGGAAGCTGTTGTGGTCCTCCCGACTGTTGTAGATGAGAGTGGAGGCACTTATACACGTGGTGCCCTATCTCACCACATCCAAAACAAGTCCTTATAAACGGCTACTGGGGTGGCACTGGAGGTGCCGCTAGTGCTCTGGCAGGTGGGTGGCTTTTACACCTCTGTGGCCATCGATGCTGGTAGGAGCTACTGGAGGGGGCCTGCCTCTTCCGACCTCTCCTCTGCCCACCAGCTCACTCAGTCTCGTAGATCTAGGCCCTCCGTACTACCGCCTGGAAAGTCCGGAGCTCATGCCCAATAACATGACCTCGAAGACCGTAGCATAAGCCGTTCTCAAAATGACGGGTCTTCCGCCCTTCATCATCAACCACATACGGCGTAAACCTTGATTGCGCCACAAAATAAGCCGCATACTGCGCCACGGACATGTCCCCCTGCACTAGAGTCTCAAACTCTAATGCTCGCTGACAACGAATGTAGTCAAGGAAGTACTGCTGCTTGAATCGATTAATAAAGTCTTCCCATGTTTAGACATAATCAGGCCCTTCAACACGGGTAACGGAGGTCCACCAATGCTTGTCCTCTCCCTGGAGAAGAAATACAGCCAATCGGACTCGTTGCTGGGTCGTACATGCTATAGTATCAGAAATCTTCTCAACATCGAAGCGTCACCTCTCAACTGCAGTCAGATCTTGCTCACCCTAGAAACGCGGAGGGTCGAGCTATCTGAACTCTCGAAGAAGGGCACTTGCGAGCTCCTGTTCTGCCTGGGCTAGTGAAACAACTAGGCGCCTGCCCTATCCTTGAAGAGCAGCCGTCACAGCCTGCAACATCTACTGTAACTGGGAGGCACTCACAAGTACGGTCGGATCCGCATCGGTCTCGGGTGGAGGAATGACATCCTCAAGCTGGGGAGTAGGGATCTCTGGGGGTGGAATGGGGGTCGCAGGTGGCAAAGCGGGAGCCTGAGGTGATGGAGTGGGATTCACTCGGGTTGCTCTCCTGGGCGACATGTCCTATAGTAAGAATAAGGACGCCAATCAACCTTGAGAATCACACGTTAGGGAACTCAATCGAAAGGTTATGCACTCGGAACCTAATCGTCCTAAACTCATAGCAAACATGTGATGTTGTTCTCAATTATTCCCAAGTTATACTCTGATACCAACTTATGTCACGCCCCATACTAAAAAATCGGGCTCACAAAATTCTCGATCGCCGAATCCGGCACTGACAGCCTCCATAGTACCCCATTCTCGGCTCTTTGCACCCATACACCAGGTTTCGATCCTGAAATTCTATAAGGAGGATTTCAAATATGATTTTAATTTGGTATAAGCATACCATAAGCATAACCCATGAACAATAACCACAAGAACACCATTACAAAATCTACTATGATAAAAAAACTTTGAGTAGAATGCATATGAAGGGAAATACAAGATAATGAAAATAACAGAACTCCAGAAGCTCAACTGCACACTCTAACTGCGATGAGACTATGGTTGCGTCCTGATGTCACCTACACGCATCAATCGTGCATAAGCTTATAGAAAGCTTAGAGGGTGGTGTAAGTGTGTGCGGAGTATGAACGTGCTTAGAATGCAATGCCAGAGTAATGCAGAATCATGCTGATGGGTACATGAATGCAATCAGCTGTACCAAGGCTATGCGGTGCAAGATATGAATGCTATCGGTCATATCATAACCATACGATGTGAGATGCAACTCAAGCATACCAATCCTCATATCAATACAACTCATCAAATATTAATACAGTTCTCATTCTGGATAATCATCGGGGTTTAATACACTCCAAATGGCACTGCCCCTTTCCCAGGCGCACAGTTCAAGTGAGTGTAAGAAACCTCACTATCCACCTGGCCAATAGTCTGCCAGTATCTATCTGGCACGTTGATAGCGGACACATTCACGAGCTAGTAAAACTCAGCCTAGTGATGCCCCCTACCCTCGAGCGAGTAAGGCCACACCCCTTTCCAACCAACCATGACACAGTGAGAGACGCGGCCTCCTGGTATTCGGCCCTCGTGTGCTCATATATCCACTTGGTCTCGACGTTGGAGTCATCCTCTGGTACCATCGGGTTTATGAATTTTCACTCAGGGACATCTATGGCTCCCCAATACTAGAAATAGTATTTTTGGTCTCCAATTCGGACACCCACGATGTGTCTGTGGAGGCTATGACCATGTGTCGTTAGGGCATACAATAATCACAATCACACAAATGCAAGTGCATGAATCACACTACCAATCATGTAACAATCCTGCGCGTATCGCGCGCTCATGAAGGGCAATTCTGCTTATCAGGGAGCCCATAAATAATCTGCCCAAAGGCATATGATATGATCAATCACTTCTCATATCAAGCATACGTATGATGCGTGTGAGCATGAATCATGGAATTATACTAAAATGTTATGTGGTGATTCCTGTTCATAACGAAGAGGGGCCTATACGGTGTAACGACCTTGGAATTTTTTTGTGCTTATCTTTCCGTAAGTAGTTGTTTTGGGGTAATTAGTGCTTCACTCGATTGCTTGTGAAATTCGCATCAATCACTTTAAATTGTATCTGCATGGCTCTAAACGTGTAGATTAGTGAGCGCTACGTTACTATGAAATCCTAGGATCCATCGCTAAATCCGGTTGTTCTGGGGAATTTTTGGATGATCTGGACTTGGACAGCGCGTCGAAAGTCCGATGGCGATGATCTTAGGCATTTCGATCAGAGTTGGGCTTGATCTTCACCTCGAAAATCAAGTCGATCGGATGTTCTAGGTCGATTTGGTTGAGTTCGGAGTGAAGAGTGTGAGAGAGTTGGAATTTAATAAGCTTTTATTGAAATCTGAGTCGTGTCGTGCGCGATGATTTTAAGCTATCGACCGTTGGAGTCTGACCCAATTTCACCTTCTGATCAGGATGGTTGGCCCAGGCATATCCTAGTGCTTGTGGACCTGATCGAGTTTCCGTGACCGTTGAATTGAGTGTGGTCCGCCACGGCTGATCTGAAGAGCCGGTAGGTATGAAATCTCAGCCTGACCTAGATCCATGGTCAATGAGCTTAAGTCCGACCTTTCGTGGTTATAGGCCCACCAGAAGTGCTTCGTTGGATCGAGAAAGGCGTGCTTTGGTTATAACCTAAGTATACCTTGACCCTGGGGTTATTTCCATCATTTTAAGGCTTATATATAGTCCTTAAACCCTAGCTCTCATTTCCATACGAATTTTCTCTAACCCTAGCTTGGAAAGAGAGTGGAAAAGAGAGAGTTAGTGAGAGAGATTGGTTGGTGAATCATCTTGATTCTTCCTTGTTCTCCTTCACCTTTGAACCTTTACTTTGAAACGTTCCTCTGACGATTCTGAGTTCTTTTGGGGAAAGTTAACCTAACCCAAACCAGTGTTAGAGCTTAGAATAGACTTGGTGTTGTTGTATCTCATTTCTATCCTAATTATAGGGTATTCTTGCGCCGTTGACGAAGACAACTCGTCTAAATCAGTTCGGCGGTTCTTTCTTCGCTTAAGGTGCGGAGTTTAAGTGTATATGTTATGGTTTTCAAGGCTTTCAATCCCAGTTAGTGATTTATTCTTGTTATGGATGAGATTTCACATGTCAAATGTTATGTTTACATTGCTTTCCTGATATGCATGTGCTATATTGAGATTTGTGTATTTTAAGTGTATTTATAAAGTACCGTATACGTATAAAATATGCACTTGTGCTTGCCATGATTATTGGTCATGTATGCATACTAGATGCATGTAACAACTCCTTGGTAAAGGGAATTGTCTAAGTGCATGTATTCCAACATACGTCATGTATGTTATTCCTTGTATGCTAAGTGTTTGTAGAAATGCATGAATGACCTAAGTGTAACTGATTACACTAAGTGTGGGCGTTGAGAAGTGATTCTCAATACTTCTATGGATACGCATGATTTCCTTTATGCATTTACATTCCAAGTTATTTAAATTCAAGCATTCCTATGCTTACATTTATGTTAAGTTGATATTCTTCAGATGTGTATGTAACATGATTTGAGTTGTTGATCCATTACTGTTTTACATTCCATATGAATATCTGTCGTAGTGTAGGATGTTTGGGACTATGCCTTAGTCCAGGAAATCGGTAATTGACCCTATGGTCGTGGTTGAGATTGCTTTCGCCACGTGAGACGCATTAGACGAACCCGAGTCGTATTAGAGTTGTCGGCAGCGGTTCGACCACGCGGAGTGTTTGCGCACTCCATGTCGTTCAATTCAACGTGCGCTCGTGCTAGTCGAGTTCGTCAACTAACCCGATTGTCCAGTGTATGTTAACCATGTATGGACGCTACTGCTTGAATCTAGGGTACCGAACTTACCAGTGAAATCCTAATAACCATGGTACCTGATCCGCTAAGACTCATGAGCCGGACATGGTGGTATGGGACACCGTGGTCGAGCTGTCGGCCTACGCTGGGGTGACGAGCCTCCCCGTAGTGACCAGTGAGCAACTTAATCTCGTGAGCCGATTATGGTGGTATGGGACACCATATTCGTGCTGTCGGTCTACATTGATTGGTGACGAGCCCTTTGTAGTGACCTCGAGCATACCTGGATACCGCAAGGAGGTGAGGAGCTGATCTGTGGTAGTAAGGGCATGAAAGGCGTGCATTGATTGGTGACGAGCCCTTTGCTACGACCTCAACTATATGATCGTATGAGATATCTAGGATTGACGACCCTAGTATGGATTACTGTTTGGATGGTGATATGAGGAAGGTATCTTAGCTTCCCAATCCTGTTGTGTGAAATGGACTAATAACAACTTGGTAATCATAACCATGCACCGCATTTGCATGTGCTTTGTAGATGTGGCGCACTTTGAGGCGATGTCATGCGTAACGTAAGATGAAGACGCTGAGGGTGTACGCGTGAGGGCACGCATCATATTGCATTCATACTTGCATTAACAAGAGTACTTAGGATTTAATTACTTATCTTGCTTTATCATTACTGCTTGATTGAGCTGATAATATGTTAGCCCAGTGCCTTATTGTTCCACCGAGTTGATCACTCACTCCCACGTTCAGGCGGTGTTACACACCCACCGGACTCTGTCTTAGGCCCCGATGTTGCCAGATGTGGATGCGACGTTTGAGGCAGAGCGGGAGCATGACGACGAGGTGCCTTCTCCTATATGCAGTTTTGAGACGGGTTCTAGCGAGCCTCGGTCGGATGCGCGGGCTGGGATTTCTTTTGGGGACTGAAATGATGTAACTTGTACTTATAATTTTGTTAAAGAACACTTTTACACGATCTGGTTGTATATGTAATTCAGGGATTTACACTTGTACACAATTTACTATAAGTCTTCCGCTTGCTTTATTCACTTATCCCTGAATCATATCTGTGTTTTGGCTTAATCTATTCCATGTTTTATGCACTAATACGGTCAACATACATTCATCATTAAATATGTTGCATAAGTGATGTTTTGGAACTCGGGAGCTGAGTTATGCTCGACCCCCGAATTTCAGGGCGTTACAAGTTGGTATCAGAGCATGATCTGGATTAAACCGGACCTGGGTTATGGTCACACACCGCACGTTGTCGCCACTAGAGTGTATTTGGGTGCGGGTCTATTATCGCTTTGTGTTTGTGCTCCGTAGTTTCTATCGGCGAAAGTTTCTTGAAAACCTTTGCCGAGATCGAGTCTGTACCCTTACCTGATCACACACAGCAACCCGAAACCTTTCCTAGACCCTCTATTAATGAGTGTAGACGGTCTATCTTCCCCTTTTTCATTTTTAAACCTTCCAGAAATCGCTGGTTGAATCAGATTTCTGTCAGAATGACCCGATAGGCCTCAAACTACGCAAGGGGCCAATCGGGGCATTTTCTGTGGGACCCAGGGGGGAACCACGTCATTTGGACCAAGGAGGACTAGGAGGACCTCGCCAAATCGGCGAGGCATCGCCGATATGTCCAGAGACCGGCGATGCCATCGCCGGTTCGGCGAGGGATCGCCGGTCGGCGGGCCGGGCCGACGCGGGCCGATCGTCCCTAGGCTCAATGTGGCCCACCCCTCCACGGTTTTCATTTTAAAACCCTTCCATTTACCTCCTTCCTTCACAACACCCACCTCCAAGCTTTCCTTTTCTCCCAAAACCTCTCCAAACTCTCTCAAATCTCTCCCAAATCTTCATCTTCCTCCCATTTTCGTGCAAACCCATCACTCCATTCTCAAATCTTCCATTCCATTGCTGATTCCTCCATCTTTCCCTCTCATTTGAGCCCTTTCATTCCCTTTTTGGCTCATAGTTGTGTGGAAGCTTCACCATCTTCCTATTTCTCTCTTTCTCTCATTTCTCATGGCCCTCTTTGAGATTGTGACGGCCATCTTTTCCATTTCTTCCCTTCTTTCCTTGATGGGGAAGAAGAGATCGCCCATGGATGAAGCCGGGCCGAGCCGCCCAACCCGTGCACGGAGGCCGAGAGGTGCCGCCGCTAGCACGTCCGCCACGCGCGAGTTCCAGACGAAGCGGGACCTCGATCCTCGAGCTCCTGTCAGTAGGACCTTGTTGGCGGAATTGTCGCATGGAGTCTATGAGGGGCGTAGAGTCCTTTTTGAGGCTCATGTTGATCCGCGGCACTTTGGAGAGTTCTTTTTGTTGGAGGGCCTAGAAGGGGCCGGTTGGGGTCCCTTGTTCGAAGGCGAGTATCGCGCGAATGCTAGCACTGTTTGGGCCTTCTATGCCAACATTCTGGAGCCTTCGCTGGATCCTCTGCAGTTCAAGATTCCCTGTGGTAGCGGTCGAGTTGGAATTGTCAATGTTGCTTTGATATCCCGACTCTTGAAGGTGCCACTTGGGGAAGTGCATGCCAGCGAGAAGAATGTGGACAGTGTGCGCGAGAGGGATCGTCGCACCCGATCCTTGTGTGGTCGTCTGGTTGAATGGCAGCCGAATAGGAGTCTTCTGGCTTCTTTCATGACGGACGACTTCCGTTTGCTTCACCACATCTTTACGTTCAATGTATATCCAAGGTGGAGCAACCGCAGCGAGTGTACGCGCCTGATGGTAGATTTTCTATATCAGGTGGGGCAGGATGCGAAGTTGTGTGTGCCGACGTACGTCCTGCGTCAGATTATTCTCATCGCTCGTTCGAGTAGACGGACCGAGTCTCTTCCCTTTGGCCGCCTTATTTGCAAGATCACACATGAGTTGGCTATAGGCTTGAAGCTGAGAAGCCGGTCCCTGTTCGCTATATCAACTTGAAGACCCTTAAGCTGATGGAGGTTGGTTCTGGTCGGCTTGCCTCTGAGGGTGAGGCCGGGTCTGAGAGTGGTGATGATGAGAGTTATGCTGAAGGCGGTGCGGAGTCTGAGGAAGAAGCGGAGCAAGACGAGGAAGAGATTGAGGCACAGGATTCGAGTGATCGCTCTCCTCCTGTGGTGCCAGAGCAGGGCGCAGAGTAGGTTGCCAGAGATGCCCGTCTTACACGGCTTGAAGAAGGGCAAGCTGCTTTACGCCAGGAGATGGTTGATCTTCGAGGCTTGGTTAAGCACAAGTTCAAGAAGATGTCCCGGACTTTGAAGTCTATCCTGTGTTGCTTGCAGGATAAGGGTGCTCCGCCCCCATCTCCTGATTCCGACGAGTAGCATCGTTGTGGCCGTCTTTGCTTTGTTGTGTTTTTCTTTTGTGTGTAGCCGTTGTTGGCTTGTAGTTGGAGTTGTTGTAGTGTGGTAGCTGTTAGTGGTTGTAGTTGTTGTGGTTGTTTGAAGTGTTAGATGCTGTTGTTTTCATGCTTTCCTAGTCGTGATTCATGTATTGCTGCACTACTTGTATTGCGACGATTTTGGTTAATGGAATGCATGTTGTTTGTTTTTGGAGTTGTGCTGTGTTGTTGTTGTGTGGATGGATTATGTGACTTAGAATCTGACAGGTTGCATCCTTTGATTTAATGTAGGGATGCCTCCTAAGGGTTCAAAGACTTCGGCCCGTCTTTCTCTGATTGAGTCGCTTGCTGGGGTTCCTCCCTTGAGCGATAGCCAGTCAGATCCACAGGCGGGTCCATCTCGTGCTGGTGTTGGGTCGACACCTATGGCTCCTCCAGTCACACCCTCGGTTCCTGAGCCGAGCCATGCACCTTCTTATGCTCCACTGTTGATAGGTTTGAGCAGATGATGTTGTTGATCAAGTAGCAGTAAATCCAGCAGCAGCAGCATCGGCAGCAGCAGGAGTTCCTCTCCTCCATGGCCGGCATCTTTGCTCAGTGTAGGGGCGACTCCAACTGTTTCTCCTATGCCTCCATCTGGGAGTGCAAGTGCAAGTGTTAGTGCCAGCGGCCATTCGAGCGATTCCGGCGCTTGCGACCTCCTACTTTTGCGGGTTCTCATGGACGAGGAGGCCGAGTATTGGATTGACCGCATCTCTAAGATGCTTAGGCCGTTATACTGTGCTCTGAGGTCGAGCAGTTGAGCTTGCCACCTTCATGTTTGAGAAGGAGGCCGGTTGTGGTGAGACAGTGTGCTTCGCACCTGTCGAGGAGGACTTTGTGTGGTCGTGGCGGGCGTTTGAGGCGCGCTTCCACGAGAAGTATTTCCGGGGTGTCGACATGAGAAGGAGAGTGAGTTCATTTGCCTCCGCCAGGAGGGTTGTCGGTTATGGAGTATGAGAACCGGTTTATTGAGTTGGGGCGGTATGTTCCTTTGATCTGGGCGATCCAACCGATGAGGATGCGGCGTTTTTATGAGGGGCTGCGACCTGAGATCCGATCGAAGATTTGCTGTGCTGGCATTTCTTCATATGCGGAGCTAGTGAGCATGTCCTTGCGAGCAGAGTAGGACGGAGATAGAGCGTCCCGCATGCGAGCACCGATGCCTCCTAGGCCGCGACCGGATTTCCAGGGTGTACCTTTCCTTGGCAAGAGGCCGCGTATTGATTCTCCTCCTAGGCGTTCAGCGCCGCCCGCAGATGAGAGCTGATTTGAGATGTTCTTATTGTGGGAAGGTTGGGCACTTGGACCGTTTCTGCTTTTCCTATGCGAGCCGGTGGTTTTACTCCACCGCAGAGGGTTAGCCGTCCGATGCCTCGGTTATTTCTCCTCCTCCTCTTCGATCGGCGCCAGCTCATCCATCCTTGAGACTGCAGTTCTGGTTTGAGCCACCTCGGCGCCCATGGTTCCTCCGCCAGAATCGTCGGCGACGGACTCGTGTTCATGCGCTTTGTGAAGCGCCTATGTCGACTTGGTGCGAGGTCCTTTGAGGTGACGCGCATATTGAAGGTATTCCGGTTTCTGTGCAGTGGATACAGAGTCCACTACTTCTCTTATTTCTTATGCGGCGATTAGGCGTTTGGGTTTGAGATCTGTTCCTATGCAGGGTGACGCTTACTACCGCTACGGGGATGTCCTCTGCCTTGGGCAAGCGTTGTATGGATTGTTTGGTCGATCTGGGAAGTGGATCGATCCGTGTTGATTTGCTAGTCGCACCGCTTTATCACTACGATGTTATTATGGGTATGGATTGGCTCACGAAGATGCAAGCTGAGATTGATTGTGAAGCGAGATCAGTGACGATCCATGGACCTGAGGGCGAGATTGTTACTTTCCCAGTTCAGGTCAGTTACCCTATTCGTATTGATTTTTATTCTTCTCTGTTGGAGAGTTCGGCCGAGTCGGCGTTGGTTAGTACGCCGGTAGATCAGGAGTTTGAAGATGTGTTTGAGTCGATTCCTGGATTACCTCCTCAGCGTGAGATTGATTTTGCTATCGATCTTATGCCTGGTGCGGCGCCCATTTCTTTACCCACCTATCGGATGCCTCCGAGTGAAATGGAGGAGTTGAGGAAGCAGATAGATGGTTTGCTAGAATTGGGTTTTATTCGGCCCAGTGTGTCTCCTTGGGGAGCACCTGTTTTGTTTGTGAAGAAGAAGGATGGTTCCTTGCGATTGTGTATTGATTATCGCAGGTTGAATAAGTACCCTTTGCCCAGGATTGATGATCTGTTTGATCAGTTGAAGGGGGCACGGTAATTCTCGAAGGTTGATCTGCAGTCAGGGTATCATCAGTTGAGAATCAAGGATGAGGATGCAGAAGACCGCTTTCAGGACCAGCTGCGGTCATTATGAGTTCCTTGTGATGTCGTTGGTCCGGACGCACCGGCCGTGTTCATGGATCTGATGAACAGGGTATTTCGGCCATTCCTGTTTCGATTCGTCATTGTATTTATTGATGACATTTTGATTTATTCGACGAGCCGGGCAGAGCACGAGGAGCACTTAAGAGCGGTTTTGGGTACTCTTAGGGAGCATCAGCTTTTCGCACAGTTCAAGAAGTGTGATTTCTGGAAAGAGGAAGTCAAGTTCCTGGGACATGTGGTGTCCAAGGAAGGTATAGCCGTCGACCTTGCCAAGGTAGCTGCAGTGCAGGACTGGAAGCAGCCTGGTTCAGTTACTGAGGTGAGGAGTTTTCTTGGCCTTGCAGGATATTATCGACGCTTTATTCAGGACTTCTCGAAGATTGCCAGACCATTGTCGCGGTGACACGGAAGGATTTGAAGTTTGTTTGGAGTGAGCAGGCGGAGTTCTTTTCAGGAAGTGAAGGACAAGTTGACGTCCGCCCCTGTGCTAGTATTGCCGAGCAAGGGGTTAAGTATATTATATATCCTGACGCCTCTCGCGTTGTGGGTTGTGTCCTTATGCGGAAGGACAGGGTGATTGCTTATGCTTGAGGAAATTAAGGAAACACGAAGAGAATTACCCTACGCACGACATGGAATGGCAGGTGTCATCTTCGCATTAAAGCTTTGGAGACATTACCTCTATGGTGAGGAGTTCGAGCTCTTTTGCGACCACAAGAGCCTTAAGTATATCTTCACGCAGCGTGATTTGAATATGAGGCAGGCGCAGATGGATGGAAACATTGAAGGACTTCAAGTTCGATGTTTCTTACCATCCTGGTAAGGCGAACCTTGTGGCGGATGCGTTGAGTCGCAAGAAGGCTTTGGAGTTTGCGGCTCCGATGATAGCAGAGTGGGAGATGTTGGAGTTCGTGCGCGATTTTGAGCAAAAGCTTACGGTGGTTGAGCCGTATGAGGTTATCGCACACATTCGTGTACGGCCCTTATCGGCGAGAGGATCGTTGCAGCTCAGGGAGATGATGAGCTTTTGGTGAAGATGAGGCGGCGGGTTGGTACAGATGGGAACTCCGACTGGAGTGTTAGTTCGATGGGGGCCTACGTTTTCGTGGCGGTTATGTGTTCCTAACATCCCTGACTTGAGGCGTGAGGTTCTCGAGTTAGCCCATAGTTCTAAGCTTGCGATGCATCCAGGTAGCACGAAGATGTATCGGGATATGAAGAGGTCTTATTGGTGGGACAATATGAAGGTCCAGATTGCTGAATTTGTTTCTCGTTGTCTCACGTACCAGTAGGTCAAGGCAGAGCATCACCGACCTCCTGGATTGTTGCAGCCCATGCCCATAGTTGAATGGAAATAGGATTTCATCTCTATGGATTTTATTTCTGGGTTGGCGAGGACGAGAAAGGGATTTGACTCTATTTGGGTGATCGTCGATCGATTAACGAAGTCGGTGCATTTCTTACCAATCCGAGTCACTTACTCTGCAGACGAGTTGGCTAGGTTGTATATCAAGGAGATAGTGCGTCGACATGGAGTTCCCCTGGAGATTGTGTCGATAGAGACATGCGTTTTACATCTATCTTCGGACTCGTATCCAAGAAGCAATGGGTGTGGAACTGAAGTTCAGCACCGCGTTATCCGCAAACTGATGGGCAGACGAGCGCGTGAATCAAGTCTGGAGGATATGTTGCGAGCTTGTGTTTTGGATTTCAAAGACGGTTGGGATGATTGTCTTCAGTATGCAGAGTTCGCGTATAATAATAGTTTCTAGGCGAGTATCGGCATGGCTCCCTACGAGGCGTTGTATGGTCGCCGTGCAGAGCACCACTGGGCAGAGAGTGGTGAGCGTAGTTTGCTTGGCCCCGAGTTGGTGCAGGTGACTTGAGAGAAGGTTGACATCATTCGATGTCGACTTCTAGCAGCCTGAGAGCGGAAGAGTTATCGATACGAGGCGTCGGACCGCGAGTTCGTAGTGGGGATCATGTTTTTGAAGGTCTCTCCTATGAAGGGAGTTCGGCGGTTCGGTGGGAAGCTGGCGCCGAGATTTATTGGTCCATTTCAAGTTACGGATCGAGTGGGAGCGGTAGCTTACCGCCTTGCTTTGCCCACACCTCTTGCGGGCGTGCATAACGTATTTCATGTTTCTATGCTGAAGAAGTACGTTCCTGATCCTTCGCATATTATCAGTTGGGAGCAAGTGCAGTTAAGTGAGGATGCCACTTATGTACTGCGACCGACGCGTATTCTGGATAGAAAGGAGTAGGTGCTGCGTAGCAAGGTTATCCCTCTCGTGAAGGTGCTATGGACGCATCATGGCGTAGAAGAGGCTACTTGGGAATCTGAAGCTGAGGTCAGGAAGACCTACCCTCTGATCCTCGAGGATTATATGAAGGTATGAATTTCGAGGACGAAATTTTCTTTAAGGGGGGTAGATTGTAACGACCTTGGAATTTTTTTGTGCTTATCTTTCCGTAAGTAGTTGTTTTGGGGTAATTAGTGCTTCACTCGATTGCTTGTGAAATTCGCATCAATCACTTTAAATTGTATCTGCATGGCTCTAAACGTGTAGATTAGTGAGCGCTACGTTACTATGAAATCTGGGATCCATCGCTAAATCCAGTTGTTCTGGGGAATTTTTGGAAGATCTGGATCGGACCTAGACCGCGCGTCGAAAGTCCGATAGCGATGATCTTAGGCTGTTGCGATCACCGAGTTGGGCTTGATCTTCACCTCGAAAATCAAGTCGATCTGATGTTCTGGGTCGATTTGGTTGAGTTCGGAGTGAAGAGTGTGAGAACGGTTGGAATTTAATAAGCTTTTATTGAAATCTGAGTCGTGTCGCTTGCGCGACGATTTTAAGCTATCTGACCGTTGGATTCTGACCCAATTTCACCTTCTGATCAGGATGGTTGGCCCAGGCATATCCTAGTGCTTGTGGACTTGATCGATTTCGGGGACCGTTGAATTGAGTGTGGTCCGCCACGGTGATCTGAAGAGCCGGTAGGTATGAAATCTCGGCTGACCTAGATCCATGGTCGGTGAGCTTAAGTCCGACCTTTCGTGGTTATAGGCCCACCGAAGTGCTTCGTTGGATCGAGAAAGGCGTGCTTTGGTTATAACCTAAGTATACCTTGACCATAGGGTTATTTCCATCATTTTAAGGCTTATATATAGTCCTTAAACCCTAGCTCTCATTTCCATACGAATTTTCTCTAACCCTAGCTTGGAAAGAGAGTGGAAAAGAGAGAGTTAGTGAGAGAGATTGGTTGGTGAATCATCTTGATTCTTCCTTGTTCTCCTTCACCTTTGAACCTTTACTTTGAATCGTTCCTCTGACGATTCTGAGTTCTTTTGGGGTAAGTTAAACTAACCCTAATCTGTGTTAGAGCTTAGATTAGACTTGGTGTTGTTGTATCTCATTTCTATCCTTATTTTAGGGTATTCTTGCGCCGTTGACGAAGACAACTCGTCTAAATCAGTTCGGCGGTTCTTTCTTCGCTTAAGGTGCGGACTTTAAGTGTATAGGTTATGGTTTTCAAGGCTTTCAATCCCGATTAGTGATTTATTCTTGTTATGGATGAGATTTCACATGTCAAATGTTATGTTTACATTGCTTTCCTGATATGCATGTACTATATTGAGATTTGTGTATTTTAAGTGTATTTATAAAGTACCGTATACGTATAAAATACGCACTTGTGCTTGCCATGATTATTGGTCATGTATGTATGCTAGATGCATGTATGACAACTCCTTGGTAAAGGGAATTGTCTAAGTGCATGTATTCCAACATACGTCATGTATGTTATTCCTTGTATGCTAAGTGTTTGTAGAAATGCATGAATGACCTAAGTGTAACTGATTACACTAAGTGTGGGCGTTGAGAAGTGATTCTCAATACTTCTATGGATACGCATGATTTCCTTTATGCATTTACATTCCAAGTTATTTAAATTCAAGCATTCCTATGCTTACATTTATGTTAAGTTGATATTCTGCAGATGTGTATGTAACATGATTTGAGTTATTGTTCCATTACTGTTTTACATTCCATATGAATATCTGTAGTAGTGTAGGATATTTGGGACTATGCCTTAGTCCAGGAAATCGGTAATTGACCCTATGGTCGTGGTTGAGATTGCTTTCGCCACGTGAGACGCATTAGACGAACCCGAGTCGTATTAGAGTTGTCGGCAGCGGTTCGACCACGCGGAGTGTTTGCGCACTCCATGTCGTTCAATTCAACGTGCGCTCGTGCTAGTCGAGTTCGTCAACTAACCCGATTGTCCGATGTACGTTAACCATGTATGGACGCTACGCTTGAATCTAGGGTACCGAACTTACCAGTGAAATCCTAATAACCATGGTACCGATCCGCTAAGACTCATGAGCCGGACATGGTGGTATGGGACACCGTGGTCGAGTGTCGGCCTACGCTGGGGTGACGAGCCTCCCCATAGTGACCAGTGAGCAACTAAATTCGTGAGCCGATTATGGTGGTATGGGACACTATATTCGTGTTGTCGGCCTACATTGATTGGTGACGAGCCCTTTGTAGTGACCTCGAGCATACCTGGATACCGCAAGGAGGTGACGAGCTGATCTGTGGTAGTAAGGGCATGAAAGGCGTGCATTGATTGGTGACGAGCCCTTTGCTACGACCTCAACTATATGATCGTATGAGATATCTAGGATTGACGACCCTAGTATGGATTACTGTTTGGATGGTGATATGAGGAAGGTATCTTAGCTTCCCAATCCTGTTGTGTGAAATGGACTAATAACAACTTGGTAATCATAACCATGCACCGCATTTGCATGTGCTTTGTAGATGTGGCGCACTTTGAGGCGATGTCATGCGTAACGTAAGATGAAGACGCTGAGGGTGTACGCGTGAGGGCACGCATCATATTGCATTCATACTTGCATTAACAAGAGTACTTAGGATTTAATTACTTATCCTGCTTTATCATTACTGTTTGATTGAACTGATAATATGTTAACCAGTGCCTTATTGTTCCACTGAGTTGATCACTCACTCCCACGTTCTGGGGCGGTGTTACACACCCACCAGACTCTGTCTTAGGCCCTGATGTTGCAGATGTGGATGCGACGTTTGAGGCAGAGCGGGAGCTGGATGACGACAAGGCTGCCTTCTCCTATATGCAGTTTTCAGACGGGTTCTAGCGAGCCTCGGTCTGATGCGCGGGATTCCTGGGATATTTTGGGGACTGAAATGATGTAACTTGTACTTATAATTTTGTTAAAGATCACTTTTACACGATCTGGTTGTATATGTAATTCAGGGATTTACACTTGTACACATTTTACTATAAGTCTTCCGCTTGCTTTATTCACTTATCCCTGAATCATATCTGTGTTTTGGCTTAATCTATTCCATGTTTTATGCACTAATACGGTCAACATACATTCATCATTAAATATGTTGCATAAGTGATGTTTTGGAACTCGGGAGCTGAGTTATGCTCGACCCCCGAATTTCAGGGCGTTACATACGGCCTACTCAATACAAGTATGGGCCCATCAATGGGCCCTAGGGAGAGTTACAATGCGGACATTTAACCATCATTGCTCTTACAATGTAGATGTCAAACCATCATTGTTCCCTAGGCACAATTGCCAAAACATCATTACATACATCATGATGAAGTCTCACATCGCAATGGGCCTCATATATATTGCAATCAGCCCACACAAAGGCCTCACATACATCTCATTGGGCCTCATATACCTCAAGTGGGCCACATCATGTGGACTGCTCCAAAGGGTCAACTATGCATCAAATAAGCTACATCAACTGGGCCGAATTAAAGGGGCCGATTCAAATGGGCCGATCGAATGGGCCGAATCAAAGGGGTCGGATCAAATGGGTCGATTCATATGGACCGATCAAATGGGTTGAATCAAATGGGCCAATCAAATGGGCCGAATCAAATGGGCCGATCAAATGGGCCGAGTCGAATAGGACGAGTCAAATGGCCAAGTTAAATGGGCTGAGTCAAATGGCCGAGTTGAATAGGCTGAGTCGATTAGGACGAGTCAAATGGCCAAGTCGAATAAGCCGAGTCGAGTAGCCCAAGTCAAATGGTCGAGTTAAATAGGCTGAGTCAAATGGGCCATTCATCCATTGTTAGAGATCATTTCAAAGCATTATATATATATATATATATATATATATATGTAAATGAATCATATGCAAAGGATTATCTAGACCATACCACACATAATAATGGTAATAATAATTCCCACTATTAGGGTCCTTAATCTTGCTCAGGTGGTAGACTCTCAGGAGTTTCAACTCCTGGTCAGGGGTTCGAGTACCCATAGCTGGTGAAATTCCACTAGCGTGAGTGTGTGGTGTGTGTGTGCCTATGTAAAAATAAAAAATAAAATTCCCACAGTTAGAATTTATAGGGCCCACCATAGCATTTATTTCCTATCCAGACTATTCATAAGGTCATAATAAAGACCTGAACAGTGAGGAAAACAAATATCATGTTGGCTCAAAACTTCTATAACCCAAAAGGGGTTTCAATGGTAGGCATTCAATTCTACTCTTTTGGTAGTGTGGTCCACGTGATATTAGATCTTTCTTATTTTTAGTCTCAAGTTGGAGACAAGCTTACCAATGGATAGATGGTTGGAAGTAATACATGCTTCAGAGGGTGGAACCCACCGTCCCAGCCTACGGACGGTGTGGAGCCAGTCAACTCGTCAGGTGGGTCCCACGTTAACGTGGGCCACCCCACTTCCCTCTTTCTCTTGCTATATATATAATATAATATAATATAATATATTATATTAATATAATACAATGTAATATAATATAATATATTATATTATCATTATATATATATATATATATCACTTAGAGTGCCCACCGTCCAGACCCTCTGGACGTCCTGGACAGTGGGATATCACGCATATAGCATGGTGGGCCCACACAAAATGTGGATGGATGGTGTGGTGCAAAATCCATACATCACAGGGGTCCCATGCATGCAGCAGAGGGTGGGGCAGATGATGGACGGCTTGGATGTCATGCCTGCTGCACATACCTGGTGGGACCTACAAGCTGTAAACGTCAGCTGCAGTATGTATGTATATATATATATATATACATACATACATAATATAATATATTATAATATAATATAATATCATATAATATAATATATTATATTATAATGACATACATGAGTTACAAAAAAAAACCACCGTCCAGACCCAGGGTGCTCTGGACGGTGCTGATCTAGTTAGTGAAATCATGGTGGTCCACATGATTGGCCCACCTCCCATACATATATAATGTATAATATATATATAATATTAATATACATCATACGTTTCTCTTTTTTTTTTTGTTATAGCTGGTTAGTACACACCCATGTCAATGCACACACTCCATGTTAGCCACACCCTACTGCCATCACGTCTAGCGTCTAGGGACACTAGACGGCATGGATATACCACAGGCATCATAGTGGGTCCCACATGGATGTGGCCCACGTGATTTGGATCAACATTTGTATTTTTCCTTTCCATCTAGGCCTAATAACAGGTTGAATGGTGTAGATCTAACACATCCGTCAAGTGAGTACCAAAAAGGTGGATAGTATGGATAAGATACCTACTTCATGGTGGGCCACACACTCATCATCAACATCACTAAAAGAAAAGGAGAAAGAGAGAGAGGGAGAGAGATCGGTGTAGTGGAGGGACCCCGTCACTATGGGCCCCTCATGATCACATACATATATCAAAATGGGTCCCAACATAAGTGGGCCCTTAAATGGGAATCAACGGTGGATCGTCCACCTATTGGCCTCCTTCTTGGTCCCTTAGCCTCCTTAGCTCCTTGCCTTCAATGTTCATGGAGGTAGATGATGAATGAATAGTTGAGATGTGAGATAAGAGGGTGGGCTACACTTGTTGTTTTGGGAGAGCTTGGAAAGGCTTGGACGTGTGGTATTTTGGGTTGTTTGGGAGTGAAGAGAGGGAATGAGAGAGAGAGAGGGAAGTAATGGATGGAGTGGTGGTTGTAAGGAAAGGAAATAAAGAGGTATGGTGGGTTTAAAATTTGGAAAAGAGCGATGGGTAGGGAGAGAGTTGACTTGGGAAAAAGGAGGGATGGATTGCTTATACTTGGGGTATGGAGTGTACTTGATTGATTGATTGAGTGATGGGACTTATTGTAAATATTCTCTCCAAATTCGCAACACACTACGTTTTCCTCGAGATGAATGTGGGCCCACATCTTCTGGCATGGGTATCGGTTCGGTGCGCGAGTCGCGGTGTTGGAACCGTGGCGATGGTGCGGTTGCAAGGGTATAAGTTTCGAGTCGAGCCGAGTACGATATGCAAGACTCGACTTAAGATTATGTGCAAATGTCAGATACGAGTCGAGGGTTGGCGGAATTCAACTGGAAGGACTACGGAAGCTGACGAAACGGTACGGTCTATGATGCAAGCCTTACATGAGCTATGACTGAGATATGGCCGGGTAGTAACTGATTTGGGGTCTATCCATGGTTGACCTATATCCGACTTATGACCGATCTATGGTCGTCCAATAGCTAAGCTATGACTGATCTATGGTCAATCTGTAATTGACCTATTAGGTCAGAACACGGCTTATCCGAATGGGCTCGTAGTTGTGTTCTTTAAGTGTCCTTACAGTTGCATCGACCTCCTTGAAGGTTGGCCCATTTCTTGACGTAGACGCCTTATCAAGCTCAGGTTTTACTGGGCCCGTGCTAGTTAAGTAGAGTTGGTCCATTCTATAAAATGACATATCGACTTGTCAAAATTTCCCCCAATAGTTGGTATATATTAGAGGCAACTATGGATCAATAATTCCATATCATTGTAAATTGATGAATGTTTAGTGAACCTTTCATGGGTCTTATTTGGTTCAAATCTAGACCCTATGTTTTTGCTTATCATAGTGTGAATGCATCCCTGTCAAGGTTACGTGCGGATGTATTAGACCGTAGTTTGTGGTTGAGTTTTTAGGTGCTCTTATGCCTTAATTAGTTAAATAAACCATATCAGCCTTTTTTCCTTAGTTGTACAATATTGTAAGGATGATGGTGTTGCCATTAGCCATAAATGTTGATGATATCTATGGTCGACTAGATGCTACAAAATAACTTCGTGTTCATAAAATCTTAATATTTCTAAATCCGAACAACTCATGTGATTCGGTCTGCCGCCATAGATTCTTGGGTAAGGGTCTTAATTACGGAAAAGGAAGGGGATAGGCACCTTTTCCGTTTGCACTCGTGTAGTCTCTACTTTTACGATATTAATAGATTTTTTTAGGATTTTGGTTAAACTTCAGGAGAATCACGCCTGACCCTACTGCTTAGGGATTTAACCACTCGGGTAGGAAAAAAAAATAAAAGAAGGTAAAAACTAGAAAAAGCAATAATTGTTGCGATTTGTAGAATGTATGGATTTAGAATTGGGTTGACTTTGAGAGGAGAGAGTAAAAGGGAAAGAAAGCACTCTTTCTTATGCAAAAGAGATAACCGGATATCCCCGATCGTACCCTTACTCTCAACTTGAGTTGCTTTGATAGTTGATTATTTCTTAGGTAGTCTGGGTTGATCCAGATTGGTGGGCTTGGATTAGCGGTTTAAACTCTTGTGTTCACTCTAATATGTGCATAATACCAAAATTACTTGCACACAACACAAACTCTCACAATGAAACAACCCACGTAAAGCTTCTTGACCTCACTCCACTGCCCCTATAATGGTTACTATGGCGGGTAGTTATGGATGTAAACCATCGATTTTCCTATAAACCACTGAAAAATTATACCTGCCCTCATAGGTTGTTGGTTGGATAAGGCGTCAGAGTGCGAGGCCTATGGGTAGGCTACCCTTAGGAAACTCGTGGTCATCTCCTAACCACCGATCAACTTTTGTCAATTTTGGCCATGTAAATAATTCTAGGATAGAGGCATCATAATGTGCAGCTAAGATTTGTTTTGTTCGGGCCAGTTTTGGGGTGATCGTATAACACCTTGAATATTTCAATACCTGAGTATTGAAAGTTCTCGAGTGTTATCATGGAAAGTAACATAATATGTACATGTGTATGATCCCAATCTGACTATCCTAACCTTACATCTATTTCTTGACACGAATCTAACCGTTGGGAATGACCTCTATTCATTGATCAAACCATCTAACTATTGATTCCAAGATAGGATCAACTTATACCTAAGTATTCTTATTTGCTCATCATAATCAACCGTTCAGCCAACTAATCCTCCCATATATGCACGTCACTTAATCATTACGATTAGACCATCAAATCACTAAACATACCAATGATTTTCACCTGACTATCCTAACCTTACATCTATTCCTTGACATGAATCTAACCATTGGGAATGACCTCTATTCATAGATCAAACCATCTGACCGTTGATTCCAAGATAGGATCAACTTATACCTAAGGATTCTCATTTGTCCATCATAACCAACCGTTCAACCAATTAATCCTCCCATATATGCACGTCACTTAATCATTATGATCATACCATCGAATCAATAAACATACCAATGATTTTCACCTAGACTGGGCTAGGGACCATTAGGAACTGTGAGGGTTAGATTTAAAGATGATCTGACCATTGGATTGATGCATGGGACCCTGCAACTAGGACCCAAATCAATTCATGGGGCCCACCGAAGCTTTGAGTTTACCTAATTTTTGTCTAAGTCCCAAGAAGGATTATTCAAATTGAACGGATGGTGTGGATTTTACCATGCAACCCTGTGGACCCCACCATTTATTCAAAGAGTACACGGTACAGGTGCATCAACGATGCACGACACCAAAGAAACCTGGTCAAGCTGGGTTTGATAGACCGCGCCAAAAAAGGAAGCCCTTCTTCCTTCCTTCTTGCTCCCACGCATGGGATTTTAAAACTAGAAGCAATTCGGACGGAGATGGGATGCACCACACGCTGGCACAATCAGATCCAGACCATCCATCATGCATAACTCCCATTTTTTACCAAGACCAAACCCCTTTTCGCACCAAACCCGTCTGAACCACATGACAAATCTTTGTCCGTAAACCTTACGCAAAGAACACAAAGAAACCTATTCGGTTCTAAATTCCTGCGTAGGAAACCCAAAGGGGCCCACCTGGACTGATCAGAACCGTCCAAAATGTAGGTGAAATGCTTCCGACCGTGCCCTAGCTGAATGAAAGAGGAAATGAAATAGGGAGACATTTCCTTTTTCACCGCATCTCCCTGCGCTAAACGCTTTTCGATATTCACTTTTGCAAATCATTCGGATGCTACATATAACTTGATTAGATCATGAAAACGGTGGACCAAGGATGGTCGGACAACATATCCAGATCATCCAAAAAGGACTGATTGAACAAGAAGGGCCACAGTCAATGCTACCATTAAAACAGAGCCCATCCACCAGATGATTGCTAGACGGTGGGTATTGATTATGATCATTAGGACTGCTGTCCGATGACCCACCTAAAATCTATGAATGGAAGAAAGAAAACTAAGACAAGGAAAGGTTCACTGGCTTTCTAACTGCACGATCCCAGTTTGTCTATGCAAACCAATGTTGCATAAGGTAACACGTTAGTTTCTTGTTGCATAAATAGATCCACGCAAGAAGACTTTTAGGAGGACCTAGAAGCTCCTTTAAGCCTATAAATTCTCCCTCCCATTCACGAGTGGAAGAAGCAAAAGAAAGACCGGGAAGAAAAAAAAGGAAAAAAAGAAGAGAAGAAGAGAGAGAGAGAGAGAGAGAGAGAGAGAGAGAGAGAGAGAGAGAGAGAGAGAGAGAGAGTAGGAAATAGAGAGGGTTCAGCCAGCACTACTGAGGTCCAATAAAATTTAGAGGTATAGTAAAGAAGGAAAGAGAAACCAAACGTGTGCACCAACTTGCGAAGTTGCTGCCCAAACTCACGTCTGGTCCGAGCCTGATCTTCCCTTTTAATTTTCAGATTTTCACTTTCTCTTTTCATAGTAATGGTGGTGGAGACTTTCCACCATGACAGACAGGGCTGACTTGGTGGAAGATCGCACCGAAATTCATAGTCTCTAAACGAAACACATAAGCATACACACATTCAATCATACCTCAGCCAAGATTTCCACTCAATTTAATTAGGTCTAACGCTATCATAAGCAGGACTTAGCCTAATCTTAACAGGTTCAAAATATCTAAATTAGGATAAAGTTGGGCTATAAGGTGTTCTTGGCATCCAACACTGGTAATAGACGAGCAAGATAACCAAAGGTGAGGGTATTCTCCTTTAAGCTTACATGATTTGAAGTTGATATTATATTGGCATTTACATGCTTCCATGACACTAAGAACTTCCCTGTATATGTTTACCTACACCAATTATTTATCCTTTAGAAATATTGATTAAGGAGTGATGATAATCATTCATGGCCTTTCAAAATTTATGTAAAGGTTTTTCCTTTAAGTTGACAGTAATTTATGTTGACGTGAATTACCTTGCCTTTTACATGCTCTCACGATTTCCTTCCTGCAATTATTTAATTTACCATCAACAATTATCTACCCTTTTAGGAATTATGATATGATGTTAATTGTAAGTGATCTTTATGAATTTATGTGGAGCGATGGATACAGGCCTCGCCCTTGCCTTTATCAATTGTTGAGTTAGCCCTTATTACTCTTCTCTTTATTGAGTTGGCCACTATCACTCTCCTTGTTATTGAGTTGGCCATTGCCACTCTTCTATTTGATGAGTTAGTCATTACTACCCTCATTTTATTAAGTTGACCATTGTCACTCTCCTCTTTGTGAGTTAGCCATTTTTACTCTCTTCCTTACTTTACTAGCCTTGAGCTATTTACCTTTGAGGCTTGGTCATGTTTCTTGATATTACAGAACTCCCATGAATTCGGCTCTTATTTCTTATAAGTACAAGTGATGTGTTAAGAGGTATCACAACTAGTGATTTAAATATTTTATCATGGACGTAATGCGCTCTAGGTAGAGACCCTCTTGCTCGATGCGTAATATCATGGGTTTTAGGTAGTGGTGCACAAATCAATGTAAGTAATTCATAATGAGTGTTACATCACTTCAGAGATTGAATGTCGTAAATAGTCGGTCAATGAACAAATCATGTCACGTAATTCACCCGACTCTTGTGTTGTGCCGCCTCGAGGTGTTCACGTAAATCCACGGTAGCGTTAGACATGTGGGTGAATCTTCATATTATGAGAATGCAGGGTGATCCGGGTTTTCTATGAATCGTTTTCCACATTGTGGTGATCACTACATACGATGAACCGCACACACTTTGTTAGGCATGCATCTCATGTAAGTTGTTTGCACATGCCGATACCCTCATAGTTGCGGAGTACAAGACGTATCAAAATCCTTACATTGCTCTTATAAATCTCTTGAATCATTGTTAATCTTAAAGGATAACCATCACTATGAGTAGGGAGTTGACCCTCTCCAACTGCAAAGATGATGCAAGTGACGTACAGATTGAAGACCTAAAGGACAATTTCCCTATGGAAGATTATGCTGAAAGAATATGAAATAGTTTTATGATTCAGTTTTATACTTCTGCTACGAACTCAATAAATGTAATAAGCTGTCATTGAGAGGGCATTTGATTATTTGTTGAATTCTTTCACTCTGATGAAATAATCAATACTGTCAATTTTATTTTCGTGAATGTTACCTTCATGAATGTATCTGGATGTGATCTAAATGGAAATAATAATAATAATAAGGTGCGATTTTAAAGCATTCAATTTATACATTATTAATACTCGGTTTCCTTGGGCATGAGTATAAACTCTGGCCATGAAAATTCGGGATGTTACAGATCGAATCTGACCTCTTATTGCTTGAGCAAATAGAACAGTATCCCAATTTTCTACTATTGCTATATTCATTTTCTTCCTTTTTCTCCTCCTTTGTTTTTTTCCTTTTCTTTTGCCTCTTTTTCCTCAGAATCCGAAGTTTTTAATTTTAGACCTTTCCCCACCCAATTCTTAAAAATTAGGTTCATAGTTATGTTTAGCAGGTGTTGAGGATTCGACCAGACCCAATTCGGGTGACCCTTATTACCGTCGGAGTTATAACATTCTGACCAAACATGTTCACTACTGACTCTTTCGGATCATTAATTTCCTTGATCTCGAGCTCATCGATCTAAATCATTGGTTGATTTTAGGATGAGACAAGGACTAGTTCTCGTCAGGGGAATCCAGGCTTTTAGGGGCCCTTGGCCTTGCAAAATCTTTTGTATTTACACAACTATGGTCAGATCGGTTTAAACACGTTTTGTTCAGGTGATCTAGTTCGTTCGGTGCTTTCTTAATGGTATGATCCTATCAAAGCATGGTCAAGATTGTGAGTATATGACTCTAAAAATGACCACCTTATTTGTCGGATTAAGCTCGTTGTTGTGCCTTCTTGAGATGCTTCTTCAATGCTCTCTTATTTTTGAATCATCTTCTCATTTGCTCCAACGATCATTGATGCGGATGCTTCAACTCATACGGTCAATTACCTTGCATTTGATGCTCCAGTGAGGTGACCAAGGCAATGAGAGTTGGGTTGAATCTCCTACAACTAATTATTTTAGTTGGTTCTTAGTAGGATTCACCTAAATGTGTGTTCTAGAGAATTTAGACAAGGATTTACCTATACGTTTAGAGTCTAATCTCTAGAAAACGGAAGGTACTAAGTGCATCTTCATAAAAGAGGTTGGAATCCTCACTAGAGTGATAAATCACAAAGAAGATGACTTAGATCACTTAGGTTTAAAGCTTAGGATGGTTGGAAAAGAGTTGCATGAATAAAGACTTCTAACACACTAAAAACCCATCAAAATGCCCAAAAAATGTATGCCCTTTATAAAGAGAAAGTTTATAATGGCTAGAAAAATGGATAGAAAATGGCTAGTTTAATCGATCGAACAATACTTTGATCAATCGAACTAATTCAATGAGAGGCAAAAAACTTGTTGGATGTTTCCGACCACCATCGATCGATCGAGCTTTAATTAATCTCTCTTGAGAGTTTGCTATTCTGGGCTATATGATTTACATCAGCTTAAAATCTCTTTTAGCCAATTTCATCATATTCTAATTAAGCTCCTGAGGCCATATGATGATCAAGCAAGAGTCTACCTATTTGGGAACAGATAATCTAGAGGTTACGTTGTTTTAGGTATAAGGTTAGGGTCACTAATGCACCTCGATTGACCCATTCCTTCACTCCTTGATATTTCATGTCTTCATGTGTCTTCGATCTTCAGCTTCCATGGGCTCAACCGACTCAATGACATACTAAAACATGTGATTGACAAATAGGTACACAAATAAGTGCACTAATTATCATACCCCAAACTCGAGAACCAGGCTCAGTAATTCATAGCCACCGAATTCAGTGCCGATAGCCTCCATAACACCTTATTCTTGGCTCCGAACTCTCTTATGTCATGTCCAATCCTGGGTTCCCACAAGGAGGATTTTCAAGGTTGATTTTTTTTTTTTTTTATATTATAAATGAGCATAACCATAAGCATACTAAAGTCACAAGACATCATCACATATCCACTATAAAATCTTTAAGTACAGTGCTAGAAAGGAAAATACAAAATGTAATAAAAGTCCAAAAAGATCAGCCACATGCTCTAGGCTCAATGTTACTGATACACCCTAACATCACTTACACCGAAAACAACCACGCATGAGCCTCTTATGAAGCTTAGTAGAGTGCATGCACAATGTATATGAAAAAATATAGATATTAGAGTAATTGAAAAATAATAAGGGTTAAGCTGCGAAGTCCATGAATGTTATTAGTCATACCACAAGGCTATGCAATGCAAGGCCTATGTGGCTCTAGGAGCACAAAAAAGTGAAGAAAAGTTAAAAGAACCCTGTTGCATGGTCACGTAACATGTATGTGTTACACGGCCATGCAATGCTCAACGAATGCTGTCAGGGTGACTGGTTTGCGGGCAAATTGCCCATAGTACGTGGACCATTATTACACAACTGCATAATGGTGGGCATTACGCGACCGTGAAAATGGACTCTGTTGTGTGAATTTGAAGATCAAAGGTGTGTAAGACTAAAAATATCCCCCTTTCCATTGTTGAGTGTCAAATATTGCATATTTTCCCCTATTATATCTTGGTTTTATGAACATGATAATGCTAATGGGTATATTTTATACATGTTTGTATTGCGAGGTGAGTCTAAGAGCTTAGATTGAAAAGAATGTTAAAAGCATAGATTTGAAGCTCAAGAATTACCAAGGCAAGGGATGGATCTTAAAAGACCAAGATTGAAGATTTCAAGACCGTAAGATTTAAGAAAACTAAGTGGAGAAAGAAGAAAGTCGGAAGTACAAAGTGCAGAAATTAGTACAAAAATTCATAGAATCTGAACTTCTATGTCATCGAAGGCTATTAAATAACATCGAAGCCAGTCTTCGATGGCATCAACCATGGGTCGATGACATCGAAGAATTATAGAAAAGCAAGTTTGGTTTTTGGACAAATTGGATGCAGTTCTTGATGACATCGAAGACCTGCTCGATGACATCGAACTTTTTGCAGATTTTTTTGAGCAACTCGCTGGAACACTCTAGACACATTCTCGATTCATCGAAGGTAGTTTGATGACATCAAAGGCAGGTTTGATGACATGAAAAGTTATGTAGTGCGAAAAGGTGTGACTTCAGGATTCAAGTTACCTTCGATAACATCGAAGGCGTTATGCAGAGTTATGCGGACGGCGTAAATTTAATGCGGTTCTTCGATTTTAGACGGACAAGGATATAAATATGGTTTTTCTTAGGAATTCTAAACATGAATTAGGCTTCGAGAACCAGAGCAAAAGGGTGGAGCAGCCTCCCAAGAGTTCTTCTTATTTTCTTTCCTATCTTTAATGCTTTCTTTTATGGTTTTAGATCCAATCATGTCCATGGTTGGCTAAACCTCTTAGCTAGGGCTAAGAGGTGAAGATTGTAACATGTTGAGACAATTTTCTTGCTTTGATTCTTGTTCTTCTTGAACCTCATTGATTTCTAGTTTGATATTAAATGAATATTTTCAGTTTTCTATGATTTATTGTGACTCAAATTACAATAGATGCTATGATAGCTTTGGATATCTTCTTTTCCTTTTTGAGATTGTGAGATTGGTAAATCCTGTTGTTCACCATCATCTCCTAGGCATGGTAGGGTGATGGAATCCCTTCCAATCATCACAATACTCCTTCATGTGTGGCTAGGTCAATGAAAAGTTCATATTTGGTTTAATTGCTTTATCTTCCAATTGGATAGGATAGGATTCCAATTCCAATTGTGTTTTTTGAATCAAAGTAAGGTAGCATCCTGATAACTACAAGTGGATCCTTGGCACCCTAGTTCCCTTTTGATTATTGAAATCCCCTTCACAATTACTCTCTTTTCTTCAATATTTAGATTTAAATCTTTTCCTTGTTCTAGCTCTAATTACTTTTAGAATACGTACAAGATTAGTCGCTGTGGATTCGACCTCGGTCTCACCGAGATTATTACTACATCGCGACCCTACACTTGGTGTTGTGAACAAGTTTTTGGTGTCATTCTTGGGTACTACAACTATGTTTTTCTGAAATTAATTGGTATTAGAATTAGGTTAAGATTAGGGTCTATTTTTCTATTATGTTTTTAGGTTAAGATTTTTTCTAAAATTGTTTTTAGAAACTAACTTTGTTCTCTGTTTTGTAGGATCGTAACCTAGCAACTCTTATCTAGTAACTTCGTTCTAACTCTCTCTTTCTTTTAGATTTATTATTTGCTTTAGTTTTCAATTTTTAAATCCTAAGTTAGATTCTGAATTTGAGGGTTGAGAGTGTTTCATGCCCAAGTGGGTTTGTGACAACACCCTTCGTCTCTTGAGTGAAGGAGGATTAGTCGAAGGGTTGCCTATCCATCACATCATTAGACACCGCTTGAGATCTTTTGAGTCAGTAGAAGTGGTAGCTACAAATCAACCTCAACCTCAACCTCTAGTTGAGGAAGTTCAAGATGAAAATGAGGTGTATAATGCACCCCCACCTCGCACACTATTTACAACCGGCGGGGGTGAGTACACCTTCCTACGTGATATTCCCATTGAACGCAGGATCCATAGATGTTAAACCTGGAATGATAGAACTACTTCCTAAATTCTAGTGGAAGTGATAGCTACAAATCAACCTCAACCTCAACCTCTAGTTGAGGAAGTTCAAGATGAAAACGAGGTGTATAATGCACCCCTGCCTCACACACAATTTACAATCGATGGGGGTGAGTACACCTTCCTACATGATATTCCCATTAAATGCAGGAACCATGGATGTTAAACCTGGAATGATAGAACTACTTCCTAAATTCCATGGATTAGAATCTGAAAGTCCGTACATGCACATCAAAGAGTTTGATGAGATAGTCAGCACTTTACACTTTCTAAATGTATCTGAAGATATAGTGCGACTAAAATTATTTCCCTTCTCATTGAAGGAGAAAGCTAAGATGTGGATGCACTCCTTAAAGCCATGATCTATTGGCACATGGGTCGAGATGATCTAGAATTTTCTTAAAAGGTTTTTCCCGTTTCATAAAACTAATACTTTAAGAAAGGCAATCATGAACTTTGCCCAGAAAGAGGAAGAGACCTTCCAATGCTGGGAAAGGCTCAAGGATCTCACAAAATCCTTTCCACACCATGGTTATGAAATATGGCGAACAATAAGCTTTTTCTATAATGGATTAATTTCTCTCGTGCGGCAATTCATAGAGATGATGTGTAACGGTGAATTTATGAATAATGAGGCTGATGATGCGTGGGATTATCTTGATCAATTGGCAGAAAACGCACAATCATGGGACACCTCCCCAAGATCTACCACTTCTAAGCCTACTCAATCAAAGGAAAGGGGGGGAATTTGTTTTAAAAGAAGAAGATGATATAAATGCAAGAGTGGCCAAACTCACAAGAAAAGTCGAGACCATGGAACTTAAGAAGGTAAAACCCGAAAGGCGTGGAAGTTGTTTGTGGTATTTGTGCTTGTAACATACAGATAACTGAGAATTATCTAACAATTTCTGCTTTTCAAGAGATATTGAATGAGCAATCAAATGTCGTAAACAACTACCAAAGACCTTTCAAATGACCCACATAGAACACATACAATTCCAAATGGAGAAACCATTCAAATTTCAGTTGGAGGAATGGACAAATGGCTAACTCACAAGAGGCTCTTACTCAATTTTTAAATCAAAAGAGGCCTTAAAAGGATACTGTTCAAAAATTCATGAGAAACCAAGAGTTATTTAACCAGAACACGGTACAAGCATTCCAGGATATCAAAATAACAATGAGAATGTTTGCAACATCAATTCAAATGATTGAGTCACACTTAGCGAGTGGGGAGAAAGGGATGCTTCCAGCCCAACCTCTCCCCAATCCAATGTCACAATGTGACATTAGTGACCCAAGCTCTTTAAATCAAATGGAGCAAGCCAAGTCTATCACCACTCTCAGGAATGGAAAGATAATTGACAAATCTATTCTGGCGAGGGTTGAAAAGCCTAAGGACCTGAAAGATTATGAGTATGATAAACCTATCATTACTCTACAAGAGGAAGAACCAAAAAAGGTGTGTGAGTCGATTGCATCATTCCCTCAGCGGTTGATTGCACCAAAACCTCTGGTTAATTCATATGATATTCTAGAGGTGTTAAAACAAGTGAAGGTCAATATTCCTCTATTGGATGCCATTAAATAAATCCCTTCACATGCCAATTTCTAAAAGATCTATGCAATACCAAAGACGGTAAAACATTCAAAAGAAAATTTTTCTGACAGAAAAGGTGAGTGCCATCCTCAAGCAAGATGTGCCACAAAAATATAAAGATCCTTGTAGCTCAACTATCACCTATATAATTGGGAATCATCAGATTAAGCATGCTTTTCTTGACTTAAGGGCAAGTGTAAATCTGATCCCTTACGCGGTGGGGCAAGTGTAAATCTGATCCCTTACTTGGTGGGGCAAGTGTAAATCTGATCCCTTACTCGGTGAATTAAAACCCACCTGGACCATATTACAACTTACTGATCATTCAGTCCGTTTACTGAGAGGGATGATCGAAGATGTGTTGGTCCAAGTTGATAAATTCTACTATCCAGTAGACTTTATTGTCTCGGATACTCAACCCATCATAGATATGAGCACTTAAATTCCTGTCATTCTTGGTCATCCATTCCTTGCTCCATTAAATGCAATTATTAATTGTAGGAATGGAATTATGAATTTATCTTTCAGAAAGATGACATTGGAGCTCAATATCTTTTTCAACATGAGCAAATAGTCAGAGGATGTTGATGATATCCACAACATTAATCTGATAGATTCTTTTGTGGAAGATAGAGCACTTCTAACTCTATACTCTGACCCTCTAAAGACGTGCTTGGTTCACTCCCCTGATTTAGATGATGACATGATTAGGGAGATGGATGTCATGCTTGATGCTTTGTCGGTACTTGAAGTTAACTGGTGGAGGCCACAATTTAAGAAATTGCCCCAAATCGATGTAGTGCCTCTACCGTCTAGCCTCAAAGCATTGAAGCTTGACCTAAACCTTTTGCCCGCTAATCTTAAATATGTCTACTTAGGTCAAGATGAGACATACCTGGTGATGATTTCTTCTCACCTTAAGAAAGAACATGAGAGTGTGCTTATTTCCACTCTCATTGAGCATAAAGGAACCCTTCGATGGTCAATTACGGACCTTAAGGGAACTAACCCTTTGATTTGTACTCACCACATTCATCTTGAGGATAATGCAAAGATCTCTCAATAACCACAATGTCGATTAAATCCAAACATGAAGGAAGTGGTTAAGGCCGAGGTATTTAAGTTATTGGATGTGGGTATCATATACCCTATATCCGACAGTCAATGGGTGATCTAACTAAGGTGGTTCCCAAGAAGTCCAGAATTTTCATCGTAGCCAATGCCGACAATGAACTCGTGCCAACTAGAGTTACTACTGGTTGGAGAATGTGCATTGACTACAAGAAGTTGAATACTGTTACGAGGAAGAACCACTTTCCTTTGCCCTTCATTGATCAAATTTTGGAAAGGCTGGCTAGTCAGTCTTACTACTGATTCCTTGACAGGTATTTAGGCGACAATCAGATAGAGATAGCCCTTAAAGATCAAGAAAAGACAATATTCACATGTCTGTTTGGCACTTTTGCTTAATGAAGGATGCCATTCAGACTGTGTAATGCCCCCGCCACTTTTTAGTGATGTATATTGAGTATTTTTTTGACATGGTGGGGCAATATTTAGAGGTTTTCATGGATAAATTCTCTGTTTTTAGTCTATCCTTTAGCGAGTGTTTGAAAAAATTTTAAAATGTGTTGAAATGATGCGAGGAAAATAATTTGGTTTTGAATTGGGAAAAATGTCATTTTAATATGTGTTGAAATGATGCGAGGAAAAGAATTTGATTTTGAATTGGGAAAAATGTCATTTTATGGTTCCTAAGGCAATTGTTCTTAGACATATAATTTCGTCCAAGGGAATCAAGGTAGACAAGGCTGAAATTGACCTTATCTCTAGCCTACCTCCACCCAAGAGCATACGTGATATGCGATCCTTCCTAGGACATGCTGAATTTTATAGATGATTCATAAAGGAATTTACCCATCTCTCTTGTCCTTTATGTAATCTTCTTCAAAAGGCACCATACAAGTGGACTTAGTAATGTCAATAAGCTTTCACTAAGCTCAAGACTATGGTGACTATCGCACCAATCATGCAGCCACCTGACTGAAGCATACCTTTTGAGATTATGTGCGATACGTTTGACTATGCTATTGGGGCGGTGTTTGGCTAGATAAGTGGAAAGAATCCTTACATTATTCATTATGCGAGTAAAACTCTAAATTCTACCCAAGTGAACTACTCTGCTAAGGAGAAGGAACTCTTAGCCATAGTGTTCGCTTTGGACAGATTTTGGTCCTACTTGATCGGATCCAAGATTATCATTTACACTGATCATGCAACACTCAAGTAAATTCTTTTTAAGAATGATGTTAAGCCCTGCTTGATAAGATGAATCCTCCTACTCCAAGAGTTCGACATAAAAATATGAAATAAAATGGAGTAGAGAATAAAAGTGTCTTGGTTTGTCAATTAGCATGAGTGTTGAGACAGCAAGACAAGTGAGCCCCATAGGAAGATCATTTAAGTGTCTGCCTCAACAGGATGTTTGCTCGAACTCATCAAAGGTAAACTTAGCCTCACATCCCCTGTCCTAAAACACCAGGTATGTAAAACCTTTAAAAATGATCAGAACAACATAGGGTTTAAGGTGAGAAAACTATTTTACAAAATCAGAAAAATCTCTAAGTTTTCTACCTTTGTCGATTTATCGAAAAGTGATTCAATGAAATTAGACTCTGTTATCGATGTCCTCGATACTCACTCAATGTTATCGAAATGAGGACTTTAGATGTCCAGTAACCTCAATGAATCCTGGACTAGATTATCGATGAATCGATGATAGGCTCGATATCATCGACTTTCGAATCTTGAGTTCATCGAGACAGCTCGATAAAATTGACAACCTGTCAGGTTGTGTCCCGAATGCAGTTAAGAAAAATCATGTGATTTTTGATATCTCGAAGAGAGCCTCGATATCCTCAAAATTCAAACCTTGATGATATCGATGAACCTTCGATGATATTGGATTGGGACACAATTCTGACTAGCAAGCTTTCAGGTAAATTCATTTGAAGTATCGAGGAATATCGATGAACCTTCGATGATATTGGATTGGGACACAATTTTGACTCGTAAGCTTTCAAGTAAATTCATTTGAAGAATCGAGGATTACCTAATGATATCGATATTCAAATATCGATCATATCAAGACCAGGTCGATGTCATCGAAATAGGATACAAACTGTCTAGCAAGCTTATAGGAAAGTTTTTTAAAAATATCGATGAATCGAAACTATTATTGATATCATCGACATTCAAATTTAGATGATATCGAGGGATGCTCGATCATAACAATACCTTTTAAGTTTCAAGTCTACTCTCAAGTTTTCAAATGTCGAGGAATCGAATCATGCGTCAATGAAATCGGAGTTCGAAATCTAATGACATCAAAGCATGTTCGATATCCTCGGCCAATTGGCAAAAAGGTTCAAAAGCGTTTGATGGATTGAGTTCATGTCATCAAGAGGCAAATTGATGTTATCGTGAGTATACGCTCGATGATATTGAAGCCAGCTTGATGATATCGAACTCTGTAAAAAATATGACTGTTTTATTTCCATTGAAACTTTTTGCCTATTTAATGAGAGCTTGCCTTTGGTTGTCTATAGGGAAAATAGATAGAGCTTTTGAGTGTTTAATTCAAATTACCTACCCTAAGCCTTTTTCTCTAATGGGAGTTCATCCTCCAATCCACCCTCATCACTGATATTCAATAGAGTGGATTGGGGAATGAACTTCCGCATTCAAGGATCGTCCAGCTACCACCTTAATGGAAAATCATTGAGCTAGGATACCTTAAATGCATAGATGTTTGAAATCACTCTATTTTTAATATACAAAAATATTTAATAGAGTAGGATTCCAACATAACCTTGACCCAACCCGTCGCCTTACATTGGAGCATCATCTGTGTTGCGGTTCAAGGGAGCTAAAGATTCTTCATCATTAAAGGAAGAGATCTTCATCAATATGCTTAATTGGACTCATCTACTTATCTATAAGTCATTAGAGTTCAAAGACCCTTTTGATCATTCTATTTGTAGGATTGGGTCAAAAGTGCTTCTCACCCCTTTTAAGTCCTCATAGGAGGCCTCCGACAGGAGAGTACGTGGGGGTGCTATGTGTTGATCCTTACTCTGTGGAGAGCATAAACTTAGGTCCTTTATGTAGGTCCTTGACCTGTGTGGTCGAAAACCTAGGTGTTGTGTGTTGACCTTAGCTCTTGTGTAGGGCATAAACTGTTAGGTTCCTTGTGTAGATCCTTGGCTTGTGTGGCCTAAAATCTAGGTATTGTGTGTTGACCCTTGCTCTTGTGTGGGGCATAAACTTGTGCCTCGTGGAGACATGTTAGGTACCTTGTGTAGGTCCTAGAGTCAGCCTTGTGTAGGTTGTACTAGTTTGAGGTGAACTTGATTTGAAACCTTCATTAGTGAGATTTGTTACACTCAAGGGTTGAGTGCATCTACCGAAAGTGAAGTAGACACGTAGTCAAACCACTATAAAAATGACTGTGTTTGGGATTGCTATTTACTTTTACTACTTGTGTGATTTCTTAGAATGTTCTCATAATATGCATGTTTACATGATTATCTAAAACTAATTAGAATCACATCTCACACACATAGTCACATCCATCATGAACTATGTTATACATCTTTCTTATGTTTTGAATAGTCTTATGATTGGATCCTCTATTTGGCTTGGAAGCCAATAGAGTTACATTGAAGAAATCCTGCTATTTGCATATTAGTACAGGATAGGGTTGATGGGTTTTAAATCATCATAAAATTTTAAAAAGTCCTATTCACCTCCCTCTAGGACATCTTAGCATATGCCCACTTTGACTAGAGCGGTCATTACCATAATTTCAGAGAATGTAGTGGCTAACCATCTCTCTAGGCTAGATCTCCCTGATTCCCTTAAACCAACACTAATAAAGGACATGTTCCTTAATGAACAATTATTTAAACTCTCCCAATTACCTTGGTTTGTTAACAGTGCTAATTATCTTACCACAGGTTTCACGCTGACATATTAGACTATGTAAGATATGCAGAAATTATTCCCTGAGGTATGCAAGTTTTTCTAGGATGATCTTTATTTGTTTAAATATTGTCCAAACCAAATTCTAAGGAGATGTGTGCCAGACAATGAACATCATAGCGTCATCTCCTTTTATCACTCTCAGGCCTGTGGTGGTCACTTTTCTGCTAAAAAGACCAGGGCCACAATTCTGTAATGTGCCTTTTACTGGTCCACTAAGTTCAAAGATACTCATTAGCTTTGCATAGCTTATGAGCGTTGTCAGAAATTAAAAGGATTGTCTCGTAGAAATATGATGTCGCTAAACCCAATTCTTAGCTTTGAAGCATTTGATTGCTGGGGCATTAATTTTATGGGATTATTTCCCCAATCATTTGGAAATATTTACATTTGATTGCCAGTAGTCTATGTCACTAAGTGGGTCGAAGCGATTCTGTGCCAGAATAATGATCACAAAACGGTGATTAGATTCTTAAAAGAAAATATCCTTTCCTAGATTGAAACGCCTCGGGCCATCATTAGTAATGGACGTTCACACTTTTGTAATAAGCCATTTGAGAACTTAATGAAGAAATATGACATTTCTCATAAAATGACCACTTCATACCACCCACAGACAAGCGGGCAAGCTGAGATTTTCAATAGGAAAATTAAATAAATTTTGAAAAAATGGTTAACCCTGACTGTAAGGATTGGTCAATTTGCTTGATAGATGCCTTATAGGCTTACCATACTGCTTTTGAGACCCCCATTAGAATGTCTCCCTTTAGACTCGTCTATAGGAAAGCTTGCCACCTACCTGTGGAGCTGGAGCATAGAGCCTACTTGGCTATCAAAAATCTGAACTTTAATTTGGACAATGCTGGCTTGATGCACAAACTTCAATTGAATAAACTTGAAGAAATCTGGAACGATGTATACGAGAACTCAAGAATTTATAAGGACAGGATGAAGGTGTTCCATGACCGGAACATCCTTCAGAAATCATTTACACCAAATCAAAAAGTCATTCTATACAATTCTTAGTTACATCTTTTTTTAGGTAAGCTACAATCTCGTTAGACCAATCCCTTCATTGTTACTACCATTTATCCTAATGGGGATGTCGAGATAAAAAATCTAATGAATGATAATGTTTTTAAAGTGAATGGACATCGTCTCAAGCCATTTGTTAAGAAGTTTGATTCAGAGGATATGTCCTTACTTCTAATTGATCATGTGTATTAGGATTAACCTCCTAGCCTGATGGAGGTGTAATTAGGTTTATTACTTTCATAGAATTTAGGAATAGGATAGTTTTCTTTTTTCAATAAGTTTAGTCTTCGTGCTAACCCATTTACATGTTGAGAACTTTGGAAAAGCCGCAATTCTACTTCTTTAGGTATTATCTTTCCATCAACCCTCCTTTCTTTTCGTTGTCTCATGTACATTGCATGCTAATATCTTTTACATTGAGGACAATGTAGGTTTTAGGTTGGGGGTGTGGATTATGTAAAATAATCAATATTTTCATAGTTTCTGAGCAAAAAAAAAAATTGTTGAAATTTTTTCAATTTTTTAAGTAAAAACCTATTTGGAAAATAAAAGTTTATGTACTTAAGAATGCTGTGAGTATGATAAGATGAAGGTTAAATTTTAAATTGTTGGAGTTTGATTAACCAAGTAGACTATTGCTTAAGTTCTTACACTTAAATTGATTAAGAGGAAGTTTGAATATCATGTTGATCTAAATCACAAGACGCATTCGAGTTGTTTTCTATGAATTATGCTAGAATTTTTTATTATTAGCATGTGAATCATTGATAAACATTAAGAATCGAGTCTGTAGAATTTTATCCACCTTAATAGATGAAAAGAACCAGTTAAAAAAATAGTGAGATCGACAAAAAGGTCATGTATGATGAAAAAGACTGAAAAATCCAAAACGAATGAAAAAAATGTAAAGTCTGGAATGAATAAAAAGATACCGTCAATATAAAATCAGAAACTGGAAAAAGAAGGAAAATGGGATAAGTTTGGAATTAACACTTAATTATTCGATTAGTCTTGAAGCGATGAGCATGGCTAACATTATGGAAGATAGTATATTTGTGGAAAGTAAGTTGAAATTCACTGAGCATGTTGCAAAAACTTGATATATGAACTTATGCTCTTAAGTGATTAATAAAGAACGTACTTGATTGATAGCTTGTTTGATTTAGCTCTAAGTTTTCAAATTTTCATTCTCACCTCTTTAGATCATGCTCATTCATACTTATTTCCACAAAAGATTGTTTTCTAAAAAAGGTTTGAACATTGAGAATTGATGATTATGTCATGCATGTTTTGCTTGGGACTAGTAAAATGCTGGTTGGAGGGTGTGTTGAGTGTCAAATACTGCATATTTCTCCCTATTTATATCTTGGTTTTATGAACATGATAATGCTTAATAGGTGTATTTTATACATGTTTGTATTGCGAGGTGAGTCTAAGAGCTTGGATTGAAAAAAATGTTAAAAGCATGGATTTGATGCTCAAGAATCACCATGGCAAGTGATGGATCTTAGAAGACCAAGATTGAAGATTTCAAAACCCCCAAGATTCAAGAAATTCAAGTGGAGAAAGAAGAAAGTTGGAAGTAAAAAGTGTATAAATTCACAGAATCTGAACTTCTATGTCATATAAGGCTGTTAGTATTTGATGACATCGACCACAAGTCAATGACATCAAAGAATTACTGAAAATTAAGTTTAGTTGTTGGACAAATTTGATGCATTCTTGATGACATTGAAGAACTGTTCGATGACCTCGAAGGCAGTTCGATGATATCGAACCTTTTGCAGATTTTTTTGAGCAACTCACTGGAACACTCTGTGCACATTCTCGATTCATCAAAGGCAGTTTGATGACATTGAAGGGATGTTTGATGGCATAAAAAGTTATGTAGTACGAAAGGTGTGACTTTCGGATTTAAGTTACCTTCAATGACATCGAAGGCGTTACGCAGAGTTATGCAGACTGCGTAAATTTGAGATGGTTTTCCAAATTTAAATGAACAAGGTTATAAATATGGGTTTTCGTAGGAGTTCAAAACATGAATTAGGTTTTAAGAACCAGAGCAAAAGGATGGAGCAGCCTCTCAAGATTTTTTCTTCTTTTCTTTCCTATTTTTAATGCTTTTCTTTATGATTTTAGATCCAATCATGTCTATGGTTGGCTAAATGTCTTAGCTAGGGCTAAGAGGTGAAGCTTGTAGCGTGTTGGGATGATTTTCTTGCTTTGATTCTTATTCTTCTTGAACCTCATTGATTTCTAGTTTGATATTAAAGAAATATTTTCAATTTTCTATGATTTATTATGACTTAAAGTACAATAAATGCTGTGATAGCTTTGGATATCTTCTTTTCCTTTTTGAGATTGTGAGATTGGTAAATCTTATTGTTCATCATCATCTCTTGGGCCTGGTAGGGTGATGGAATCCCTTCTAATCATCACAATACTCCTTCATGTGTGGCTAGGTCAATGAAAAGTTCAGATGTGGTTTAATTGTTTTATCTTTCGATTGGATAGGATAGGACTCCAATTCCAATTGTGTTTCTTAAATCAAAGTAAGGTAGCATCCTAATAGCTACAAGTGGATCCTTGGCACCCTAGTTCCCTTTTGATTATTGAAATCCCATTCACAATTACTCTCTTTTATTCCAAATTTAGATTTAAATCCTTTCTAGTTATAGTTCTAATTACTTTCAGAATACATTCAAGATTATTTGTTGTGGATTCGACCTCGGTCTCATCGAGATTATTACTACATTGTGACCCTACACTTGGGATTGTGAACACCCATTCATTCAAAGCGTGAGGAGCTACAAAGAAATCAAAGGAATTTTATAGAATCTTTAAGAGTTCATTGCGATAATTTGCAGGTATCTCACGACGCGACATGGGTGAAGCCAGAAACATGAAGAAGGAGAAACAAGAAAAAGGGGGAGAAAGCCCTGTTGCATGGCCACACAACAAGGAATGTTTGCGCGACCACGCAATAACCCTGCTTATACATATATGTGTCGAATACTTGATGATATCTTCCCCAAGATCCAAAATCTCTCACGAACTAATCTTTTGTACTTGTATTTTGAGCATATCGATGCAGAACAAGGGTCTCGAACCTGCATAAATCCTCTTTCATTACGAAGGATGCTTCATAAGCCGAGATGCCGCCGAAATGACTATCGAATTCCTTTCATGTCTTTTCATTACATTAATGAAATGTACCTTCTTTTGAAAAAGGGAAATGTGAAGGATGTAATACGAACTCAGAATTAACAAAATTTGTGACAATGTTCGTTTCTTCTAATCCACGACACTTTGTTTCTTGTCGAAATAAAATAGTGACTCAACTGGGGATAAAACCTAGAATCTCTAGTTAGAGTATTTATTTTTAATATTAATAATAGGATAATCGAAAGAACATTTATCATCAATAGGCACTATAATGGAATCAAAATGGCGACTCTCAACGGGAATATCTAAAATTGCGGTAGAATCGCTAATTCAAGTATGGAATTATATCCAAGTGTCCTAGAGGGGGGTGATTAGGACTTTTAAGGTTTTAATCTTGCTTAAAAATTAATGCAATTGAGTTATACAGAACAAAGCAAGATTATCATAAAACCATTCACCTTCAAACATAACAATAGAAAAATATACAAATGTGCTATGTTGTGTCAAACATGTAGTGTATATAAAGTAAACATCTTACAAATCAACACACATGAGAAAAGGTAAGCATCACAAACACAACGATATATAGCGGTTTGGCTATTTGCCTACTCCACTCCCAGTGGATGCACTCCCACCTAAAGTGTTCCAGATTTCACTATCTAATGGTTTTAAATCAAGTTAACCAAGAACCTTCACAACTTAGACAAGGTTAACTAAGGAGCCTACACAAGGCAACCTTAGGTGCCTTCACAAGGCAATAGATCCTATACAAGGACTCTACTAGGAGCCTACACAAAGAAACCTATGCCTACATAAGGCAATGCCTATACAAGGCAACATGTCCTACACAAGGACACATAATGTATTCTCACATCGGAGGCCTATGAAAGGACTTATGAGTTTTTCAACTCAAACTGTGAAATCCTATCCTACACAAGGAAAGGGGTTCAGGCTCAATGGACTCTTTATACTTACAAATAAGTGAGTGAGCCCCTCTTTAACACATTCTGAAGATGGTCTTCTTTGTTGGTGAAGATTCTTCAACTCGCTTGAATCAAAACCATTTATAGATGCTTCAATCAATGATGCGAGGTTGTGGGGTTTAGGGTTTGGTTTGATCTTCTCGAATAAATGATATTTAATAAAAACCTAGAGAAGATTCCCATGAGCTTTGCATTGAATGATCTCATCACAATGATTTAATAATAAAGAGTGCTACTAGAAAATCAATGAATGCTGAAGTTCATAGTTCAATTCAAGCTGTTGAATATATTAATAAATGCTTGAGTAATGGATTGAATGATGAACTCCTATGGAAAAGAGAGCTTGAGGATGAGGGTATTAACCATGACAATTACTCTCTCAAAACTCTCTTAAATTTAAGTTCTAAAAGTCCAAGAAGCAACCTAAGCGGTATATAAAGACAAATTTCAATGGTAAAAAAATGGATAGAAATCTTACATTGTTGATGTCATCGAAGGTTATTCGATGCCATCAAATTTTGAAATTCGATGCCATCGAACCTTCTCTGATTGTATTGACTTCCTGCACTAAGATATTTAGTTGGGTGCAGGATAAATTTTGTCCAATCTCATCGAGAAACCTTCGATGTCATCGACGTGCACTTCGATGTCATCGAGGGTTGGGTCGATGCCATCAGAATTTCCTTGAAAACTACACTTTGGTTACTGGATTGTTTGAGGCCTTTTTTGATGTCGTCGATCACTGTTTCGATGCCATCAAAGATGTTATAAACCATGTTTCAATGCCATCGAGAGAAATATGTTTTTCTTATAAAAGTTCTCTGGACAGTTTGTCTCCTATTTCAATGTCATCAATCAAACCTTCAATGCTATCAAAATTTGAATTTTGATTGCATCAAACGGTAGTGGATGTAATCAAAGATAAAAGATTTCCTTTAAAAGCTTGTTGGACAAACTAGTCTTTATATCGATGTAATCGAATGATCTTCGATGCCATCGATAACTTACTTTCAATGCTATCGAAGGATTTTGATTACATTGAGGAACACTTAAAGTATTTCAAAAATGGTGAAGGGAATAATCCCAAGGTCGATTCAATTGAAGTGGGTTCGATGTTACCAAAATATAAATTTCGATGTCATCAAACTTCATTTGATGTAATCGAAAATCACGACATATGTTCATTTTGTTGCCGAACTATTTGGGCTTGGTTTTAATGTAATCGAACCATGTTCGATTCCATCAAAATTGTTGTCACACCTCAAACTCTGGGCTCACAAAATTTTCGATCACCGAATTTGGTGCCGACAGCCTCCGTAGTACCCCATTCTTGGCTCCCAGCATCCATACGTCAAATTCTGATCTTGGGATCTTACAAGGAGGATTTTTCAATGTACATTTACTTGTAATATCCATAACTACAAGTTTACCTAAATCATAAAGGAAACATCATCATCACATATTCACTAATATAAACATTTGAATACAATGCTAAAAGGGAAATACATATGTCAAAATTAAAGCTCCAGAAGTCAGCTACATGCTCCAAGCTCCACGCTGCTGCAACCTAACATCACCTGCGCGCATCTATCGTGCATAAGCTTATAGAAAGCTTAGAGGATTGTATAAGTGTGTGCACAAGGTAAGTGCCATGGATTCAACACAATGCCATAATCATACAATATCAGAAATACTGGTAAGATCATGAATCATATGATATCAAAGTAAAGCGAAAATACTGACAAATCCATGAGTTAAACAATATCAGAGTACGCAATACAGATTAGCTATGAAAATGAGGAGTCATAAAGAGTCAAATATTAGATGTTGAAGATGCAATACAATATACAATTCCTGATGAGTTCATGAATACTGTCAGCCATATCTAGACCATATAAATGTAGAAACATAGTAACCCAAAATGCCATATGCCGTGGATGTAATACAATATACGGTGCGAATGGAATGGCCATGTTAGAGTGCGAATTCGGGATGATCGTGCATAGTATCCGCAGGCTATGGGGTCCATCACAAGGGACTTCTATCCAAACCAGTCCCATACCTAATTTAGATAATCAGACTTAATGTGGTAAACTCCTAATCTCAGGTTAATCGTGCACCCCAACCGAAATCCTGGCCATTGCGAAGGTACATGTAACAAATAGTTACGCACCACCAGCTCGAGTGGATAGTAAATGAATGAATGAATGAGTATGCAACTCCTACCCAATAAGTCCACATATCAATACTGTTCATCTCTAGGAACATCACTGGGGTCTAGTACACTCTACATATAAATCGCTGCCCACTGACACACAATTATGCAAGTGGAAGAGACCTCACTATTTGCCTGACCAGTAGTCAGCCAATATCTACCCGGCACATTAATAATGGACTCATTCACAAGTTGGTCAAAATTAGCCTAGCTATGCCCCCTATTCTTAGGCTGTTAAGGCCACACTCCCTCTTAACCGATCATGACACAGTGGGAGACGCGGCCTCCTAGTATTCGGCACTCAGGCGCTCATATATCTACTTGGTCTCAATGTTGGGGCGTCTTTTGGTACCAAGAGGGTTTAGAAATTTTCACCCAGGGCCATCTATGGCAGCCTGATGCTAGAACAGATTTTCAGTGTCCCATCTGACCATCCACGATATGCCTATGGAGGCTACGACCCTGATGTCGCTAGGGCGTATAGTAATCACAACACACATATAAGATGCATGAGTCATATAATCCAGTTATGTATCAATCATGCGCATACCGTGCGCTCATGTGAGATAATCTCCGCCTATCAGGGAGTCTCATAACAACCTGCCAAATGACATATGCAATAGTCAACCACATCTCATAACAAACATGCAGATTATGCATATGAGCATGTATCATGATGCTATGCTATCACATACTCATAATCAGTATCAATAACTTATATCGACAATCGACCTCGATAATGTGGACATTTAACCAACATTGCCTCTAAGGAATGACCCACATAGAGCCTAACATATAGTGGACCCATGGCTTCACACAAATGCTAAATATACAACACCATGGGCCTCACTCAAGAGCTTAATACACATCATGATGGGCCTTTCACATGGGCTTAACATGCATCACAATGGGCCCATTACATAGGGCTCATATATATTATATTGGGCCCTCAACACGGGCTGTATACACATTACAACGGGCCTCAAATATGGGCCGCATATACATCACATTGTGTAAGGCCCATATCCTAGTCCGTACTGTTCCGTCGACTCCGGCGATCCTTCTCGTCGAATTTCGGTAATCCGTGACCTATAATCGATGTTTGCACGCGACCTTAAGTTGTATTCCATACATTTGAATTGACTTAATCTGAGACTTGTATTTTTGCACCCGCATCATTGCCACGGTTCCAACGCCCTGTCTTGCATATTGATCCGATACCCAGGCTAAGAGATGTAGGGCCGCATTCAGTTCGAGGAAAACACCACGCGTTTGCAATCCCAAGAGAATCTCTACAACATGTCCCATCAATCAATCAATCAATCAATCTGCCTGAATTTTTTTTTCTTTAGCAGTCGAAGAAGTCATCTCGTCATCTGATTGATGTTCAAATGTTTTCCATTTGGAAGCACCACATATACCACATGATTACTCGTTGACAGCTTCCTTCTAATGCAACATACAATCATTGGAATAAGCATCAATTTTATTGTATTTTAGTCTCATGCCCCCAATAATCTTCTTGGTTTTCTAAAAAAACCTTGGTAAGGTTTCACCTTCGGGAAGTGCATCCTTTAGTAATTCAAGTAACATCATGAATGACTTGTCGCTCCATCCACCAAGGCACTTTATGTGATATAGTCAAATAACGAAAGAGAGCTTACTAAACTTCTTGCAACCTAGGTACAATTCCTTATTGGCGTCTTCTATTAATTTGAAAAATTGTTGTGCTTCGGTATTAAGCCCTTGTGTAGATATATATGCTGCATCACTCTTTTGATCATCCGGGGTTGAAAAATCGAATGCATCATGTAACAATTCGTGCATATCATCATTTGGATCCAGATTAGGCATAGAAGGAGACGTGGCTTCTCCATGAAAACACCAATGAATATAACTCGTATTAAATCCGTCGCACACGATATTATCGTATGCTTCTTATCGAGATACCCAGAAGTTATTATTGTAGTTCTTACATGGACATAGTATCCTCCCTCTATCACTTGCATTTGTAAATGCAAAGTTTAGGAATTCCGTAGCTCCACTTAAGTATGCATTGCTTACCCTAAATCATTCAATGCAATTGGAGGACATATCAAACAATGCATCTTAACCATTGGGTGACAACAACTAGAAGGAGAAGTTACCGAGATACATTGACAAATGAATCCAACTCTTATCCATCACTATGTTCCTCAGCCACTTCGACAAGTTAGTTAAAATACAACGTGAGCCCAACAAAGCTTCCTACGAGAGAAACTAGAATAGGTATAAGAGAAATTTTAATGAAATAAGCACCATAATTGCTCACCCCACAAGCGACGATGATTTAGTCATCTAATAGAATCTCTAATGGTATCTCTGACTAACTAAATCAGTCACCCATCCAAGACTGGATAGATTGTAATACTTTCATGTTCCTATTTAAATGCCCACACCGAAATTCTGGCAGCATCTCACCATGTCTCTCCGGATACGTTGATCGTGCATTTGATTCCCATGTTATGTATCTACATAATGAGAGGATATTTGACATTAGAAATAAATATAAGAAACGTAACCAGAGAGAAAAAAACAGATACAACACATAACTAGCACTTGCATTTAAATCAGGGAACCGAAAGCATTCTAATCTATCCAACCTTGAATTGTCCAAACATGGGACAATTTGACAATTTTTATGCCTCCAAAAGAACACTATATCTATGCTTGGTCACATAAAAATTCTTAAATGGGCAACTAATTGTCTTATACTTAAACAATTACATAATCAATCGCAATTGGCATTCATCATCTAGCTAAATATATAACAAAATGAATTTTAAACTAAAGAAATGAATTTTGATTTGATAAATTAACCTAGTAATATCTACTACATACTAGTAACATACGAGCAATATTGGGGCACCATACCATACGCTGTAAGAATATCATGTCCCCTTAAAAAATAAATCCTCCAAGGATAACACACACACACACACACACGCACACATATAAACGTTGCTTATTGTCATTCACAATCACAAGTATCATTCATCATCTAATTAACTATTAACAGCAGTTATAAAAATAGAAGATATCAAACCAACTCTATATAATAACTTGCAACTTAACCTACTGGGAACTGTCATACACCGTAATATCTGATGGCAGAGTGGGTTCTGAGGAGTTACAAGTTGGGCCTCTAGGAAAGCATATAAATGAAGTGACAAAAATATAAATTAAGAAAAATCAATTATTTATGGAAGAGATTGATGAATAATACTTGGTAATTTTCTTGATTTTCTTAATGGAACAAACTTTGCACCAATCACATGTAGTCATATAGGATATTTGTAGTCTATGTTTCAATCAATTCCTATTGTATCATATTCATCTTTTAATATATTCTAATCACAGTATATACACACATACAAAAAATCCTGTAAAAGAACTGTGGAAACATAAAATAATTACACTATATTTTGCATGCTACAAAAACTGAAAAACAGTACCATGTTTAATAAAACTAAATTCCAATAGAAGGGTTCAAATGTTTTTAAGTAACAAACACTCAAGTATAAAAGGCATCTTGCGAATCGGATACCAATATATGTAACTGTATCCTAAGATTTAGAAATCGAGAGTCGTATCCCTATTCCCATATAAGTGGACTGGCACTACTTATGCAATGGTAATTGCCATCATGAAACCAAAACAGGAAAAAGGAAAAAAGGAAATTGTCAAGCCACACAAGAGAGTGACTCTTCCTTATACAAAAGCTGTCACAATGGCAATATGACACAATATAAAAGCTTGGCTCATATACACACTTGCATACTTACATGCATATTTGTATACATGCATGACTGCGTGTATAAGGAAATGGCCAAAATGCTACTGCTTTAGTAGAAATGAAAGGCTGATTACCTTCAACTACTTACAAAGATCTAAATGCCCTGGTAATGTTATGCACCCGACGTCAATGACATAGTTGATTTTCCTTCAAGCAATATTTACTGGGTACAGTTACTGTAGTGTTGGAAGGTTTATGAAAGAAAGGTTTGAAAAAGAGTCTCATGATGCAAGAAACAGGGTTTTGGAAGGGATTGGAAAGATGCACTTGTTGGTGATATGATGCCTGAGACAGGCCTGTTCCTAAATCATGAAGTCCTCTTTGGAGCAACCATATTCCTCATTACTAGATATAAAGGCACAGCATATACAAACAATGCTTAAAGCAATACAATTCTGCCAGTAGAGAACTGTTGCAGCTCTGAGCCCTTTAGAGCATGGATGACAGATCCAGTATTTCCAGTATGATGATGATTCAATACTTCCATAAAAGGCCTCTAGTCTAATTCTTAGATCTTTGGGACATTGTTCTTGCTCCTAAGCAACAGGCAGACTATTAGACGAATCCAAATAGTTGGGAGAAGGCTAGGATGATGATGGGCCAGACTACACCTTCGAATCACTCCTTTCATGGAGATTTCTGATGTGGGTCTCTTTGTGTTTGCTGTTTAGATGGTCTTGACATTTTTTTTAAAAATTATTATAAATTCTGTTGTAGCCTCTTTTCAGGTAGTTTCTGATGTGGGTCTTTTTATATTTGCTGTTTAGCCTCTTTTCATGCAGATTTCTGATGTGGGTCTTTTTGGATTTGCTATTTTTTTGCTATTACACGTTGTGTTCTTGGGGGTTTTATGAAAGTCAGGCATAAACTAACTAAAATTAGACATGACTAGACTGTGGAATCCACTGTCGCTAAATCACAATCTGAAAGTTAGGCTGTTTGAACAATCCTAACCTCTGATTTGTAGAGACTCGTTCGTTGAAATAGGACCGTTGGATATTTTTCATTTTAACCATCAAATAAATGTCCACCAATCTGAAATAATCAAATAAGTGTGATTTTTTGGTTCATGGGAAATTTACACTGAGATCCATAATTTGGACAATTTGGTTTGACTTAATTGTCTCCTATGTATGTGATTTCTAAGTGCCTGTGTATCATCAATCATTCTCTGCCTGAGTATTAAAGTTTTTCCGTGTTCTTTCAGATTCTTGAATTTTTTAAGCTTCCATTGCAATTTTTCTGGCATTTATATGACATATGTTGTATGTGATTTCAGCCCAACTATTGAAATTTTAGTTCCTATCCGTGTGGATGCGGAAGTTAATGGACAAAATTTCAAAGATGCATTTACATGGAACCCTTCTGGTATGGTCTAATTTCAAGAAAGATTCTTTGTATGTGCTATGAGAGCGATGATCCAATACACATTCTTCATACCTTATTCCGGTGCTGGGTCAACTCGAGTTTTATGAGACAGGAGTCTACCATGGATTTCTCACCTTCACAAAACTGCTAAAGGTCAGATGATCAAAGTTGTCTCGTTAAGAGCATGCACGATGGATATTAATAATCTTTCACCATCTATTTTCTTATCATTAATCGGATGGCATTGATCATCCAATAATGGTGGTTTTAACGTCATTTATCCTCCACGGATTATTCCTCCTAGCCAATGGTCCACCATGATTGTTAGTGGCGACCTGGTTCCCACAAAGGAATTCGCACAGTAATAATGTAACAAGAATTCGTACTGGATCTTTCTCTGGAATATGACAGCAATTTACATAATCTTTTGGTGGATAAGGTTGGATTGGATCCCTGACCTTTATGTTGCGACTACTAGGTTGTAATGGTGAAGTGGGACGAGGTTCAGCTTACACTACAACAAAAAGTGGTATAAACGGCATCTGTGCTACACGTTTATCGGCGCTATGTAAGACCCAACGACGGATATCATAGCATATTAAAAAAATAAAAAAAACCAACTGGCTAGCGCGACTCTCTCCTATTTCCTACCCGTCTCTCTCTCTCTCTCTCTCTCTCTCTCTCTCTCTCTCTCTCTATCTCTCTCTCTCTCTCCAACTCCACGACTCTCTCCTATTTCCTACCCGTCTCTCTCTCTCTCTCTCTCTCTCTCTCTCCACGACTCTCTCCTATTTCCTACCTCTCTCTCTCTCTCTTTGCAACTCCATGACTCTCTCCTTCTCTCTCTCCTCTTTCTCTCTCACAGCTACTTTGGGATCTCTCCAGCTGCAGCAACCTGCTTTGGGATCTCTCGAGCTGCAGCAACCTACTTTGGGATCTCACCGTAGTATCTAGATCTGTTACTCTCTTGTTTCCTAGGGTTTTGGATCTATTTTCTGCACTCTATTGCAGTTCGGTCTTCTGCTGGTGGTGAATCTCATATTCTCAGGTATGATATATTTTAGAATACTTGATTAGGAATATGCTTTGTTGAATACAAATCTCTAATTAGGAAATTGCATTATCGAATCCATTTTTAGGGATTTGCATTGTCGAATCCCTAATTTAGAAGTGCTTATTACATCTGCAAATTCTTGAATCAAGGTTGTTGATGGTGTTAATCTGATTCACAAGAGGTTATAGAGATGAGCCGGTGTAGCAAGAGGTTATAGAGAATCCCTCCCTCCCTCTCAACTAGTTGCAATATTTTCGTTTATCCTTGCTATAATATAGGTATGCTATTGAATATTCCATTTTCGCATAAAGCCCTAGGGCTTCATGTCTCTTCATCTCCTTCCCCATTCACTATGTTTTGATGAAGCCTCGATCTATGGCTGGGATTCCTAAAACCCAAATGCAAGGACTGATTTGAATGTGTGTAGATTTATTCTCTGAATTTTGCAACGATTTTGGGTAATGTAGTTGGGTTTTTTAAAATAACCATTTATTCTCTTTTTCTCAGAATTTTTAGTTTTTGTTTTCTTATGTTCTCTCTGGGTTTTTTTTTTTTTTTTTTGTTATTATTATTTTTAAATCTTATTTGGTTACGAAATTTGGGGCTTCTAATTCCCAATTGGAGTTTTGAATTGTTCTTTTCAGTTTTGCTGAATTTTTAGTGTGTTTTTCAAGTCTCTTATCTGGTTTGAAATATGCACATTAACCATTTGAAAAAATGCTTCAGCCAAGACCCCTTTCAGTTATTTTGAATGTTTTAGCTAAGTTGTATATCAATCTTTTGCAGGATGCATGCCATTAGATACTATATTGGTAAATTTTACAAGTGTTTGTATGTCTTCACTGGCTCGATCAGGAAATATCCTCTATCCAATGTGACATATGGATGCGATATCTGGTCATTCGTCTCACTACCAAAAAATCGAGCAAAGGATATGGAAGTTGAAAGCATTTAGATACAGATTTAATCCATAGCAATCCGTAGCTAAATCCTAGCTGATCTGTAGCTAAAGCGTAACTCCTCTCCTAAACGGTATTAAATATAGATGGTGCTTATGGGGCTCCATGGGGTCATCTAAGCTGCCCATTAATTTTGATATATAATTTTAGTAGATGAGCTTAAAAATTATATAAATTAAATGTCTAAGTGGACCACACCATAAGAAATAATAAAAATTAAATATCTACTAATAATATATCGTGTGGTTTCCTTACAGATTTGATCTGACTCGTTTTTTGTGTCATCATTTAAAATAATAATTTAAAATTAATGAACGGAGTGGATATATAAAATACATATCCATTGGGCCCCACGATCCTAAAACTCAACTCCCAAAGGGGCTATCCATCACTCGCCCCTTCAGAAACTGCCTAAATGGGATTGTGTACTGAGCAGTACGCTCTTATCGTACTGAGTAAACTCAATTGGGCCCACCGTAAATGCAATTGTCTTATGCAGGGCTTTGACAAACTGAAAGAGACAGTTAAGAAGTGGGAGGGCATAACAACGGCACCGACACAATTTAATCTAAAGCTTTTTACTGACAAAGACACATATGAAGCCATGGATGAACTTGTAAAGTTGCAGAACAAGACTGCTCACCAGCTGGCCATGAAAGTCATCCGCAACTAAAATGAAAGTGTTTCTCTTGCCTTGCTTCAATCTGAGGTAGCTCATATGAGGCTAGAGAATGGTTCTTGGTTCACCATTGCTGAATGGTCTTGTAACTCTTCACCATTAGTAATTACTTCAATTTGAGGCAGCTCATATGTGATTGTAATTGAATGAATGAATGATTATGTAGGTGATAATTGAATGAATGAATGATTGTAATTGAATGAATGAATGATTATGTAGGTGGTAATTGAATGAATGAATGATTGTAATTGAATGAATGAATGATTATGCAGGTGGGAATTGAATGAATGAATGATTGTAATTGAATGAATGAATGATTATGAAGGTGGTAATTAATTGAATGAATGATTATGCAGGTGGTAATTGAATGAATGAATGAATGATTATAATTTTTTTAATGTAGGCTATAACTACGGATATTAACCGTAGTTGTTATAAAATTCGGAATATTGCTACAGATCCAACACTACTTTTAGCTACCAATAATATCCGTAGCTGTAGGTTTTTTGGGCTACAGAAAAATTTGCTACGGATTATATCCATAGCTATTTTAACCTATTGCTACAGCTTAAATTCGTAGCCATAGGTTTTAAACCTATTGTTTCGGGACCTACGACGACGGTCATGCCACGGACGTGCTATGGATTTAATCCGTAGCTATAGGTCAATGGCTATGGATTAAATCCGTAGCCTTTGCCCATTTTTCTGGTAGTGTCTACTGCACCCCAACATTATATACCATGAGCTAATCCAGCCATCAGGTGGACCATTTTACATATGAAAGAAGAAATGGACAACTAAAAAATAAAAAAGGATTAATGCTCCCCATTTAACATCCATATGCAGCCCAATCAATGCTTTGTGGTATTGAACCATATAAATGGATTGTCATTCATAAGTTTGTGGGTGGGCCATCATGTGGTGTATCTTTCATTAAACTCATTAATCAAATGTAACTCAACAGAGTGAAGAGAAGATACAAAAATCAGCCTAAAAAGCTCGAGTGAGCCACATCAAATGAATTTAGTGGTTTTGTGAGCAATTTTACATTGTTCACATTTGTGTCGTCCATATAAGTATTTTACTGGGCTGATATTTTGTACGCACAGTTTAAATAATAATGAATCATACCTAATAGGCAAAGTAGATTTTACATTACACTACATGATGGATCCCACAAAGTATTGCTCATTTTTTCTTCTCGTGGGCTACATGAGGAGAAGAGGAGATGCCACAGGCTGCCCCATTAAAAGAAGTGGGCTGAAGGTTCTTGATCAGTGAACAGAACCTGTATCAGTTATAGACTATGAATATCTTAGGATTGGCTTTCATAAATTCCAAGATATTCGAGACTTGCAGCCATCACCCTACCCTTGACTGGCAGGATTGGACCCACCTTCATGTGTGGATATCCTATTTTTAGAAGCCACGCTCACAATCAGAGACCGATGGTCCTGCAAACTACATTGGGCTCGTATGGACAAGACTACAGAGATAGTTCACCATCATTCTGTCCAAATTGAGGAAGCACTGTCCAAAGATAAAGATAAACTACCCAACCAACTGGAGTTTAGAAGGAACCAGCTGAAAATAAGTGTTTAGGTGTTTCAAAAGAAGGTTTTGATTTAGGAAAATATCAAGCTCGTGGACAATCAATATTAAGAGAAATTGAGTGAGAAAGTTCAATGAATCAAGTGTGTACTATGACTTTTACCTTTTCTTTTTTCTTACACACACATGCAAGTGGGCTAGGTATTTGTATTTGCCGTTGTACATGTAGCATTCATGCATTGTGTGAGATATCTATATTTGATAGTTAGCACTATTATTATATATACCTTGATGGTTAGCATTGTTATTTACTTGCAAAGAGTTAGTCTCAATCCAAAAATCAACATTAAAATAGAAAACTGCAATTTATGCAAGTAAAGAGAATCCTTAAAGCTTCACATTGATTTACCTAAGACTTAAAAAAGGACTGTCAACTGATTATCATCCTTTTAGTGCGTATTGCAACAATTCTCTATTTGTTGTTCTGTCATTTTTGGTGCTTAATGGAGAGCAAAACTGAAAGTTGTTGTCCATATGTTAAATTTCCAAACAAATTTTCAAGTTCTATGTTAGTATCTTCTAGAATTTCAGTTGAAGATTTTTTTCCTCATTTTAGATGAAATTCAACATGATCTTCCAAATTGTATATCTTTGATTCTTAGAACCAATACAAGCAATCTCTTCCTATATAGCTTTATAAAGTAAGTCAGCGGGTTTCTCTCCATTTGTTTGCCAGGTATTATTCATCAATCTCTTCCATAAATAATTGATCTTGCTTAATTTATATTTTTGTCGTCCTAGAGAGTAGAGGCCCAACTTGTAACTCCTCAGAACTCGCTCTGTCGTAAGATATTACAGTGTATGACGGTTCCCAGCAGGTTAAGTTGTAAGTTATTATATAGAGTTGGTTGGATGTCTTTTATTTTTGTAAATCTTGCTAATAGTTAGTTGGATGATGAATGATACTTGTGATTGTGAATGACAATAAACAAATTATTATATATATATATATATATATATATATATATATATATATATATATATATATATGTTATCCTCGGAGGATTTATTTTTTAAGGGACCATGATATTCTTGCAGCCTATGGTATGGTGCCCCAATATTGCTCGTATATTACTAGTATGTAGTAGATATTACTAGTTTAATTTATCAAAACAAAATTTGTTTCTTTAGTTTAAAATTTATTCTGTTATTATTTAGCTAGATGATGAATGCCAATTATGATTAATTATGTAATTGTTTAAGTATAGGACAATCAGTTGCCCATTTGAGAATTTTTATGTGGCCAAGCATAAATATAGTGTGCTTTTGGAGGCATAAAAATTCTCAAATTGTCCCACGTTTGGACAATTCAAGGCTGGATAGATTGGAATGCTTTTGGTTACCTGATTTAAATGCACATGCTAGTTCTGCGTTGTATCCGTCCTTTTCTCTCTAGTTACGTTTCTTATATTTATTTCTAATGTCAAATATCCTCACATTATGTGGATACTTGACATGGGAATCAAATGCAAGATCAACGTATTTGGAGAGACATGGGGAAATGCTGCCAGAATTTTAGTGTGGGCATTTAAATGGGAACATGAAAGTATTATAATATATCGAGTCTTAGATGGGTGACTGATTTAGTTAGTCAGTTAAAGATACCATTAGAAATTCTATTAGAGGCCTAAATCGTCGTTGCTTGTGGGGTGAGCAATAATGGTGCTTGTTTCATTATAATTTGTCTCTTTAGTACTCTTCCTTAAATTTCTCTTATACCCATTCTAGTTTATCTCTCGTAGGAAGCTTTGTCGGGCTCACGTTGTATTTCAACTAACTTGTCGAAGTAGCCGAGGAACATAGTGATGGATAAGAGTTGGATTCATTTGTCAAGGTATCTTAGTAACTTCTCCTTCCAGTTGTTGTGGCCCAATGGTTAAGATACATTGTTTGATATATCCTCCAATTGCATTGAATGGTTTAGGGCAAGCAATGCATATGTAAGTGGAGTTAAGAAATTCTTAGACTTTGCATTTACAAATACAAGTGATAGAGGGAGGATCCTATGTCCATGTAAGAAATGCAATAACAACTTCTAGGTATCTCGACAAGAAGCATATGATCATATCGTGTGTGACGGATTTAATACAAGTTATACTCATTGGTGTTTTCATGGGGAAGCCACATCTTCTTCTATACCTAATCTAAATCCAAATGATGATATGCACAAATTGTTACATGATGCATTCGATTTTTCGGGTCTGGATGATCAAGAGAGTGATGCAGCATATAGACCTACACAGGGGCTTAATTGTGAGACCTGACCCGAGTTCACATGTTTGCATGTGTGTGTGTGAGTATGCATCTCGTGTATTTTGGTCCCGCGGTCCTACCGGTCAAATTTCGGCGACCCACGACCTTCGGATAGTGATTGCGGTCACCCTCGAGTTTGGTCACGTAGACCCAACTCGGATTGACCCAAGATCTATGCCTTTGCGACCGCATCGTCGCCGCGGTTCCAGCGCCGCTTCTCATGCGTAAATCCAGCGTGTCCATCAAAAGTTATGGGCCGCGCATTATTTGGACCGTTGATTGCATTTTTGGTGGGACCCACCTGATTGCACATTTCCCCATGTGCACTATTCCCCATGTAAGCCACCTTAGCCTAGCAATGATGGCTTCTTTTCTCAAGAAAACCATGATGAGATTGGCTTCTCTAGGCAATGATGAGCCACCTTATCCCATGAGCAATGATTATTTCTCTTTTCAAAAATTCATCTTTTTCTAAGAAAGCAATCATTTCAACCTTAGAAACTCTCTCATCTCCCTCTCACCTTCTTCATTTCTCTCTTCTCCTCTTTGCAAATGTCCTCCATTGCTGAATTTTTCCAGCCCTCTTTCCTCTTCTTTCCCCTAGATCTAACCATCAAAGATCCATCATCACCATTGAACCTCCTTCCTTGTAGCTTAAGGAGCATGGTGGTTGAAGAATCTTGAAGATCCAACAAGTGGGTGAGCATGTAGGATAGATTGCATGGTTCTTATTTTTCATAGATCTTTTGTTGCTTCATATGGAGAGTGTAGGACTCACCACATCAATGGTGAAGGTCCACCACTCCTTGGATAAGTTTTTTTAGCCAACACTTGCATGCATGTGATCTTGATGGGGCCATTCTCCATGGACCCCATCTTGATGAGATTTCCTTTATTCCTCTCTTCTCCACTTTCTATGGTTTGGATGTAATGATTATGTGGCCCACCTGATGTGCCATGCAACCAGAATTTTTAAATTTTGGGACATCCAGGCCCAAGTTGTTGGACACCCAGGCCCAACTGTGCTGCCTAGTTTTGCTGCTTGATTTGGAAAGCCTTTGGGCCTGATTTTATGGATTTTCTTGGAGAGGTGCTGGGCCTGGGAGTTGTGTGACACATCAGGGTGGACCCCACCTTGTGGAATCTATGATTTATTTCCCATTTATTAAATTTTTGGGCTGATCTAGACAGCAACATGTTGCTGTCCAGATTGCTGGAATTTTTATGTTGTAATGTATGTGTTGTAGGCCTTGTTTGTGGTCTCCTTTTTCCTGATTTCTTAGACTTCTCTTTGAGGTATGGACCCCACCTAAAAGTATGCTAAACCTCAGCTTCAAATGTCCCTATTTGATCACCCAAAAGGGTGGGCCAAGGAGGGTGGACGGTCCAGATTTTTCTGGACTGTCCAGCTACACTGTTTGCTGGAAACTCATAAATATCAGCCTGATTTTGAAATGCTGGGCCACCTTTGTGGACCCCACCTTAATGTATACTTGTATAGGAAGGTTGGCCTTGTATTTTTCCAAACTTACATAGACCTGGGCCCACTCAAATGGGGTGCTAAAGTCAGGGACAGCAGCATTGCTGCAGCAGGAAAATAAAAATCTGGACCTTGCTGTCCATAAATTGCATGAGTTAAATAAAATATTTTTACTATCTCAAAAATCCTAAATTTTTGTAGGGAGGTGTCCCACCTATGGTAGGACCTATCCACATAATTTCAGGGCCAAGGAATCCTATTTGGGCATCCAAAAGGGTGGGCCAACATACTGGACTGCCAGAAATTTCTGTTGTGCAGTCCAGCAGCATAGTCCCATAAAAATAATATTAAAAAAATAATTTCTAAGAAGGTGGGCCATATTTCTAGATGCCAACTTGTTTTAGGCTTGATGAGGGACCTTGGGTCCAAATTTCAGGAATTTTGGAGGCCCAGAACCCACCCATTGGATGGCCCAAATTCAGGACAGTTATATTCCAGCAATATTTCACCCTGGATAGATTGTATTCTTTAAATTAATTTAAATACTTCTGAGTATCCTAAAATCATGAAAATTTACAGAGAGGTGGTCCACCCATGGTGGGACTCACCTACAAATTTTTGGGGCCAATGGAGCCCTGTGTACACCGTGACAAGTGCTGGAATGGCTCACCACGTCCAGGTGTCCCGATTCACCAGATTTTCTTAATGGTCTGATTTATTTAAATTAATTAAAATACTTCTGATCGTCCAAAAATCACAAAATTTTGAGGATTCGTGGTCCAACTATGGGAGTACCATCTTGTAAATTTTCATGGCCATCGGGCCCCTGTACTGATCGTGGTGTGGCTGCAAACTTGGGTCAGTTTTGGGCCAGATACTCAGGCCGTAGGACTACCCATCACGGGAAGCCCCTACCTTGGGCGGTTGCTGGGCCTGTATTCCAGCGGCATGGCCCACTTCTAATGTGTGTTATGTATTCCCCTCTCATCTGGTGGGACCCACTGTGATATGTGTGGGTCACCATGGGCCAGTAACCCATCTGAATTAAATAAATTTCTGGATTCCAGCAGGCCCAGGAAGTGGGTGGGCTGGAATTCCAACAAGGGGCCCAAATTTGCTCCATAGTGGATTGTTTTGGAGTTGTTGTGGCCCACCAGATTTAAGGGAGTATTGCACATACTCCCTTGCCTTATTTCCTTAGACATTTTTGGGCATAATTAGTTCCTCTTAAGGCCCACCTTTGTGGTGATGTTGGGGGTTAGCCTTAACCAGATTTTTGAAAGTTTATAGACCCAATGGGCTGGAAACCTATTTCTTGAGCCCAAGATCGTGTAGGGCCTGACCTTATTGTTTCACAGGCCCAACGAGCCATCTACAGGCTGACCGTGTGTATTTATTAGCCGTGATGCCCTCATGAAATGCTTAATTATGGGCTGACTTGCGGGGCCCACATAAATGTATAGTGTGGAGGGCCTTGCTAAGTCTTTGGGCTGATGTGGTAAGGCCCACACTGTCAGTATATGCCTTGCATATGTGTATTCTTGGGTTTATGGGCTGCCCTCAAGCCCACCATAATGTATGAATTGGATGACTTTTGTTTTGGGCCATTTCTTTAGGGCCCATTATGTGATATAGTATATGCATGTTTGTGTTAGCAAGTAGGCCCTGTGGACTCGGTTCTTTTGGATAGGCCCATTGATCTTGAGCCTATACTCTCCTATCTATTGTGAGGGGCTTAGGGGCAATGATACACAAGAAGTCGGGCCCTTGGCTGCCCATTAAACTGACCCTGTACTTAGGCCAAAAGTGATGCCCAACTCACTTGTGTTAAATGTGAAACTTGCCCATGTAAATGAATTACTGGGCTGCCCATGAAGCCCACCACAATATGTGGAATTATGACCTTTGTGGTTGGGCCCAAACCTTACTTGAGGGCCCACTATATGGCTTATGAGTTGGGCTTGGTGTATGGCCTACTAGTCCACGCATTGCTTAGGCCTTAGATCTTTCATTATATGGGTAGTGGTGAGCTACCTCTTGGAAACCAGTTGAGGTTAGATGTCCTCCTGGGTGATCCTAAGGTAAGCTCAAAGGTTTCTCTATGGGTGGTTAAAGGTCCACCATAGACCTTATGTCATTTATTTAAGGCTCAATGTGCATGTATGTAGAACCTACCTTAATGCATGTTTGGTCCAGGCCGTCCAAGCCTTGGATCGCCCGATTGTGGAAGCACTCTCTGCCTTGGGTTGCTGCTGGACTCACAATCCAGTAGTAGGCCTACTTGATCTTTTCATGATATATACACACTCTCCATCTGGTTGGGTCACCCAGTGAGTATAGTTAGCCTTAATGAGATTATTTCAACATTCTCAACTAATTTTTGGAACTAGAGCAGGCCCAGGAAGTCAAACGAAACAAAATTTGTTTCTTTAGTTTAAAATTTATTCTGTTATTATTTAGCTAGATGATGAATGCCAATTATGATTAATTATGTAATTGTTTAAGTATAGGACAATCAGTTGCCCATTTGAGAATTTTTATGTGGCCAAGCATAAATATAGTGTGCTTTTGGAGGCATAAAAATTCTTAAATTGTCCCACGTTTGGACAATTCAAGGCTGGATAGATTGGAATGCTTTTGGTTACCTGATTTAAATGCACATGCTAGTTCTGCGTTGTATCCGTCCTTTTCTCTCTAGTTACATTTCTTATATTTATTTCTAATGTCAAATATCCTCACATTATGTGGATACTTGACATGGGAATCAAATGCAAGATCAACGTATTTGGAGAGACATGGGGAGATGCTGCCGGAATTTTAGTGTGGGCATTTAAATGGGAACATGAAAGTATTATAATATATCGAGTCTTAGATGGGTGACTGATTTAGTTAGTCAGTTAAAGATACCATTAGAAATTCTATTAGAGGCCTAAATCGTCGTTGCTTGTGGGGTGAGCAATAATGGTGCTTATTTCATTATAATTTGTCTCTTTAGTACTCTTCCTTAAATTTCTCTTATACCCATTCTAGTTTATTGATGTTTTATTTAAACCAACACGATTTAAATGATTTTTAAATCTCGCAAGTATACGAATCAGATGCAGATACGGTACGTATTACGAGATCGTTCCCACGAGGACTAATCGTCACAATTCAAATCTATAACTCTCCTTAACTAATCCAACAAATAATGAACTAAACTACTAAGCACAATTTTAGGAAAAAAAAATAATTAAGAACAGGGAAGAAAATTCAATCAGAGAGAGAGCACTAGGACTTTCGAATCCACCCCTAATTATCCTAACCCTTGTTTTGTCTGTTGATTCACCTTGACCTAGATTGATACCACTTATATAGAGAAAGCACAATCTGTGTCCTTAATCGGGCATACAGACTGTCTAATTCCTTTAAGCAATGCCATGAATGACATATCCCATGTCCTTGGTCGGGCACATGGAATGTACAATTCATTAAAGCACCCTGTTTCTTCCTCTACAGGAAACCTGTTCTTGATCAGACACAAGAACCTATAATAAGCATCCAAACAACATCCATATATATACTTTGGTCAAGTTCATAGATGGAGAAGTATAGAATTTAAACCCATAAAGCCCACTTAGAGAAAGAAACAAATTAATTGATATTCAAAGTAAATCAACCAAAACAAAAGCTAATCAAATTAGGAGCTTCATCTCAGCCCTAGCTGAGAGATTAGTGACCCATAAAATCCATTAAATAGATGAAATAAAATTCATAAAAATAAGGAACATCAAACCGATCGATCTCTCTCTTCTTTCTTCTCTTTCTTCTCTCTCTTCTCTCCCTTGCTCTAGGTCTGGAATTCCCTGGCTCTCCATGCCTTTCTCACGTCCAAAACTCCCCTTTTATAGCTGCTGGATGGCTGGGATCGGTGGCCGAGTCGTAGAAGGACTCGGAGTACAAATTTTCGCAGCTGTGATCGGTGGGCCCCACAGAGGCATTTTCTGGGAAATCTACCCCATCCATTGGATTCAGGATGAAATTTCAGTCAAAAATGGGTGATTTTGAACGTCCATTGACGCGGCCCACAGAAGAAATCACGAAAAGATCAATTTTAAACATTGCAGAGCAGTCCGTTTGTGGCCACTGTACCGCGCACGTGTGTACGCATGGGAGTGGAATATCAGCATGGTTTTGTATTATTCATGGCCCTATACACGATGAACGGCTCAGATCTTCCGTACAGGTGACGTACGGGGCCCACTAATTTCCACAAAAACTGGCAGCGGAAGACACTACGCGGACGCGAATCCGATGGCTGTGGCGATGTTGGGTCCCACTTCGCAGGTGCTTTGATAAATCTACTCCGTAAATTAGATTTAACTCGAAAAATCAGTAGGAATTGACTAGTTTTGGGGTGGATTCGGTGCAGCCCACGCGACTTTCTGTCTTGCCGTCCAACCTGCGTTTGAACAGCTGGGCTCTGATCTATGCGTTCATTTGAATTTTTTCCACCTAGGCAATGGTAATGGCTGCCCCAGGAAGTGGATGGACGGTTTGGATTGTCCATTTGGACACTAGGTGGGCCCCACAACCGACGACCGCAGTTCGGTTCCGCGGACACTGCAGCGGCGACTGGTTTTTTTTTGGATTTTGAAAGAGAGAGACGGGTCAGCGTTCTCGCTGACCGTCCCAGCCATCCGGTGTAGTGCCAGCGCACGTGCGCTTTACGCACACACTCACGCATGTGGGGTCTGTTGCAACATTCTAGAGGAATCTGCACCGTCCATCTTCTTTGTCATATAATTTCAACCGTCAACACCAAGTTTGAAGCAGTTCCAAATATCAGGTGGGCCCCAAATTGGAGATTAACGGGCTGATTTGTCAGTTGGCTCACTTCCCGAGATCTTTAATGGATGAAAATTAATATGTACGGTTAATTTATGGCCCTCATCCCATGTATGAAGTTTTGAACTGATCGGATGGCGGGAACCATGTGATCTTGCATTCTGGACCCTTTTCGGGCCTCTTTATCGTGCTTTCCTCAGATCCCAGGCGTGTAAAATCTTCACTGTTGGTTTTCTGGAGTCCATCCCATGCTCTGGAGACTTTGGATCATAAAATCCATGCCTTTAACATCAATTTTCAATACACACTCTTGATTTCATCCTGTAATAAAAACACGAGTAAAACACTCCATTAAGCCTCATCATGTAAGTCAATTTAGGCAATTACTGGGGTCTGATATGCAATATTTGAACCTGATCATTTATCTCTCGTAGGAAGCTTTGTCGGGCTCACGTTGTATTTCAACTAACTTGTCGAAGTAGCTGAGGAACATAGTGATGGATAAGAGTTGGATTCATTTGTCAAGGTATCTTAGTAACTTCTCCTTCCAATTGTTGTGGCCCAATGGTTAAGATGCATTGTTTGATATATCCTCCAATTGCATTGAATGGTTTAGGGCAAGCAATGCATATGTAAGTGGAGTTAAGAAATTCTTAGACTTTGCATTTACAAATACAAGTGATAGAGGGAGGATCCTATGTCCATGTAAGAAATGCAATAACAACATCTAGGTATCTCGATAAGAAGCATATGATCATATCATGTGTGACGGATTTAATACAAGTTATACTCATTGGTGTTTTCATGGGGAAGCCACATCTTCTTCTGTACCTAATCTAAATCCAAATGATGATATGCACAAATTGTTACATGATGCATTCGATTTTTCGGGTCTGGATGATCAAGAGAGTGATGCAGCATATAGACCTACACAGGGGCTTAATACTGAAACACAACAATTTTTCAAATTAGTAGAAGACGCCGATAAAGAATTGTACCCAGGCTGCAAGAAGTTTAGTAAGCTCTCTTTCATTATTCGACTATATCACATAAAGTGCCTTGGTGGATGGAGCGACAAGTCATTCACGATGTTACTTGAATTGCTAAAGGATGCACTTCCCGAAGGTGAAACCTTACCAAGGTCTTTCCATGAAACCAAGAAGATTATTGGGAACTTGGGCCTAAAATACAATAAAATTGATGCTTGTCCTAATGATTGTATTTTGTATTAGAAGGATGTTGTCGACGAGTAATCATGTGGTATATGTGGTGCTTCCAGATAGAAAATATTTGAACATCAATCAGATGACGAGGCGACTTCTTCGACTGCCAAAGAGAGAAAAATTCCAGCCAAAATATTACGCCATTTTTCTTTGAAACCAAGGCTTCAGAGGTTGTACATGTCATCTAAAATAGTGTCCTCTATGAAATGACATTATGAGTGTTGCATCAAAGATGGAATGTTTAGGCGTCCGGCTGACTCCCTGGAGTGGAAAAGTTTTGATCACTACCATTCGACCTTTTCATCGGATAGTCGCAATGTTAGACTTGGGTTAGCAGCTGACAGTTTCAATCCATTCAAGACAATGAGTATTGCTCATAGCATATGGCTGGTTATTCTGATACCATATGACTTGCCACCATGGATGTACATAAAGCAATCTTATTTCATGATGTCCTTGCTTATTCCTAGTCCTTCTGGACCTGGTAATGATATTGACGTGTATTTGTAACCTTTAATAGTTGAGTTGAAGAATTTGTGGGAGGTTGGCATAGACACTTATGATGCCTCAAGCAATGAAATATTTTGAATGCGTGCTGCATTGTTGTGGACTATCAGTGACTTTCCTGCATACGCGAACTTATCTGGATGGAGCATTAAAGGATGCCTTGCTTGTCCTTGCTGTAACAAGGATACTTTGTGTAAATACTTGAAGCATGGTCGAAAGTTTTGTTATATGGGCCATCGTCGATTCTTGGAACTTGATCATAGATTTAAAAGTAATAGCAGATCTTTTGATGGTACAGAAGAATTTAATGAGGCACCAACTTTGCTTTCTGGGTTTGATGTGTTGGATCAATTACAAGGAATTAACGTCACATTTGGGAAGAAGACTCTTGGCAATTATGGGCACAAGAGAAGATGAGCGGATAATGCGAAAGATCGGTATAACTAGAAGATGCAGAGTATCTTTTTCGATTTGCCATATTGGGAGCATAATTTGTTGCGGTACAATTTAGATGTGATGCATATTAAAAAGAATGTGTGTCACAATGTGCTCGGGACACTATTGAACATTGAAGGGAAAACCAAGGATAGTTTAAAGGCACATCTCGACATGCAAGATATGGGTATAAAACAAACATTGCACCCAAGGAAGCTTTCATCAAACAAAACATATTTGCCACTTACATGCTTTACCATGTCATCCAGTGATAAAGATGATTTCTGCAAAGTTTTGAAGCTAGTGAAAGTTCCAGATGGCTATTCAGCCAACATTTCACGATGTGTGCATCTCAAAGAGCGTAAAATTTCGGGGCTCAAGAGCCATGACTGTCATGTTATGATGGAGCAATTACTTTCGGTAGCGATACGAACAACATTACCTAAGTGCGTGAGCTTAGTCTTACTTGAATTGTGCAATTTCTTTAGGGAATTGTGTTCCAAAGTTGGCCAAGTAAAAGATTTTGATGGGCTATAATCTCAAATTGTGGTAACACTTTATCATCTAGAAAAGATCTTTCCACCGGCTTTTTTTGATATTATGGTACATTTGCCGATTCATTTAGCGAGTGAGGCCAAACTAGTAGGACTGGTACAATACTGATGGATGTACCCCATCGAGAGGTGGGTTCTAATATTTATAAATTAAATTTATTTTCCATGCTATTCCAGTCACGCTAATCGATCATATATTTCTAAATTGTTTAATATTGGTGACCATAGGTACCTGCACACACTGAAGTCATATGTACGTAATAAAAGTCAACCCGAGGGTTCAATTGCAGAAGGGTACTTGGCAGAAGAATGCTTAACTTTCTGCTCGAGGTACTTGCATAATGTGGAGACAAGGTTCAACTGACCAATACGAAATGATGACTATGGTAACATCGTTATAGAACAATCTGCTATTTTCCCATGAATAGGTCGTGCATTAGGGAAGTCAGAGGATTATGTTCTAGATAAAGTTGCATTTACACAGGCACATCGATATGTTCTGTTTAACAGTGGCGCACTCATCCCATTTCTTGAGTAAGAAAACTATAACAGTTATTTTATACATGATGAAAAATAAGTTACTATCATGTGTCTTACGGAAACCAATTCATATGCAGAAAACACATGAATGTTGTTAAGCAGAACAATCCTCATGCACGACCAAGGGATATAGAACGCATTCACAATGAAACATTTCATAAATGGTTTAGCGATCATGTAAGTAGTTGATACAATAAGTTGATCGACATGTGAATGTTCATTTATTTTCATTGTCCAGACATGTGCTTCTGTTTTAACATTTTTTAAAATAGGTTGAACAGCTGCGCCAGGTAGAGAATGAGCAGGTCTCAGAAGACCTTAGATGGCTAGCTCGGGGTCCTTGTGCAACAAGAAGATACAAAGGTTTTATCATAAACGGCTTCAGGTTTCACACTAAAGACTAAGAAAAGAAAACAAAAACTCAACAAAGTGGAGTTGTGGTGACCACAAAGACATCAAGCTTTGCGACTATCAACGACAGAAACCTTATTGCAGGAGATGTAACTTACTATGGTGTCTTGACAGACATAATTGAATTGGAATATTGTGGTGATCGGAAAGTTGTATTATTTAGGTATGATTGGGTTGATGTTCTATCTCAGGGTAGGGGTGTCAGGAAGGATGGGTTGGGGTTCACGCTCGTGAATTTGAAACAGTTATGCCATTCTAGTTGACAGTTGTCTAATGAATAGTTTGTGTTTGCATCTCAAGCTGAGCAGGTGTTTTATGTGCAAGACCTTGTCGAGAAGGATTGGCATGTTGTGATGAGGGAGAAACCTAGGGACTTGTTTGACATGCATGGGGAGGAGTTTACAGATGATGCCGATGCATAATTGGGGAGCTCGCCATGCAATGATCAAAGTTTAGAGGATTTGAGTGATGACATTGATACTTGGGAAAGGATAGATATCGATGGTACAACAATTATTACACCTTTACTACCCACCCAGACAATGGCAGATGACCAAATAGATGATACTGAGTTTTCTGATCGTGATGGAAATGATATTACGTACAATAATTGATTTCTTATACACTAGATTGTCCTAAAGTATGAAAGAGAAATCCACGTCTTTTTTCATATGGTTGAGTTATTATTATTTTTACATGTTCATTTATTTTCATTGTCTAGACATGTGCTTCTATTTTAGCTTGATATGATGATTTTGGAATATGTTCCATTGATAATGGGATTCACAATTTGTACGGCTTGTATATTTCAATATGCAACTGTCCACAAATCAAGTTGTTCATTTTATGAATCTCCATTTAAATGAGAAATATTTGATTATCATATTGTCATATTGCTAGACATATACAAGTGTTAAACATGAGTACTAGACACAGGGTTAGGCAATCTGTAGGCCTTATGATTGATAGCACCAGCCAGCCTCAGTTGCCCCAAACTAATGTTGGTCTTGCCCAACCTCAGTTGCCTCAGGCTACTAGTGCTATAACAAAATGTGTTCTTCTCTCATGGACAATATGTGTTTTACCATGTAATTTTCTTTTGTTAATTATTTTTATATGTACCATTGTGATTTTATTCAACGGATTTAATGTCCAAGAAAAGAAAGACTCGAGGCCCCACACGATCCTTTGATGTTTGGAAAATGCGTGAAGGTCAACGGATTTCTATTTCCGTCAACGATCTAGGGCAGCCTGATTGTGACAATGCTAGTAAGCTGACAAATTTCATAGGGACAATAGCACGTAATGGGGTATATGCTCCCCTTACATTTAATGATTGGAGGGCGGTGCCAAATGCGAAGAAAGATGATATGTGGGGGCTTGTCACGGTAATGGTTACGATGCTTTTTTTTTCTAGTGTTTTTTTTGTTCATTATGTGATTGTCCGCTTTTAACATGTGATGCAGTCCAAGTTTGAGTTTGACGGTAATGCTAAGGCTTGGGTGCTGAAGTCACTTGGTAAAAAATGGAGGGAATGGAAGGGTAAGTTGAAGAAACTCCACTACTCTTCTCATGAGACTGATGAGGAGCGGCTCGTAGATCTTGATGAGTGGGTCCAAGAGTGCGATAGAATTTCTTGTACAAGAATGCGAGTACTAATTAATTTCTTTTTATTATTTTATTTTGCAGGTTTAAGGAGAGATGGATTGAACTAAATGAAAGGATCTCTCTCTCTCTCTCCCTTGTAAATGTTTTATGTTTTGTGCATGGGTTTAGGATTGATGTGTGATTAGTTTTAGATAGAAAGTGTATAACTCTCATTTTGGAGTTTGGATTGACTTAAGATCCAATGCATATGATAGGTTGGGTAACTAAATCAACAAGTTAGCCAACATGATTTACTCTTGTTCTTATCAATTTTCTTTATAACTCAATGCAACTCTTGTTCTTTCCATGTTTCTTTACAACATTAATAGGATGGCGTTTACCTTCTTTAGCGTGTTTGTTGAGGCAGTGTTAGATGATGAAAGCCAAGCGAAGGAGAACAACTATATTTATGTAAGTACTATAAGTCTTAAGCTCCATTTGGTCATCACATCAATCTTTATGAATATAATTTTTTATCAAACCAAATGGATCTTAAGCCCCTTTTTTAACTCTGCCAATGCAACTACTTGCATTGTCGGTCCCAAGCCCGGGTAAAGGAGGAGGGAGAAAGGCTTGAGCGTCAAGGTGAGTTGTATCATTTTTTTTCATATTTCTTTAATGCAACAATACTATGTTGAAATTTTCAGCATTTTTACAGGTTGAATAGTGGGTTGATCCAAAATTTTGTTGACAGTGTAATCTCTAATTGCTTTATGCTTCTTGTAGGTGCATTTGCTGTGTATTTGGAGCCATGGCATGCAGATGTATTTGGACCCAGGTACTCTCTTGTTTCCTACAGTTTTTGATCTATTTTCTACACTTTGCAAGGTATTTTGACGGGTTATGATGGGGATTTACTAGATCTAGAACTAGGATTTGGATTTCAGAAAATTATTTTTTTAATTATTCATTTGATTGAGATTTTCTTAAATTCTATTAATTGAATTCATGTGATTGTTTCTTACATTTGTTGGGACCAAACAATCAATCTCTCCTCTTGATTTTCTTTCCTATGTTGCCGATGGCAATTGACTAACTCTGACTTGAGGCAGTGTTGTCAAGTAGGTAGGTTGGTTATATTTACTCTGGAGCCTTTCTATTCAGTCCATTTGACATGAGATCCTCATTTCTACAATCCAATGATAGCTGAAGTTCTCTATGAGTTATGCTCAATCATTGTTATTAGGTTTCTTGATTAAAATCAAGGAGTTTTATTTCCCTATGAATGTAAGTACATGTGTAGCTATAATCTTAGGCCTTGGATTAAATGTTGTGTTTTATCTTTTGAACAGGTTTCATTTGATTTGACAGAGTATATGGAAGAGCATCTAGAAGCATCTACTGGGGGATTGGGATCTCTAGTTTTAGAAAAAATGCCTCGTTTCAAGATTACCATGGACTCAAAACTTTTAGATAGGTGTGTTTAAATATATATATATATATATATATATATATATATGTTCCACACTTTGAATTTATTTCTATAAAAGCACCCATCTCTTATGTCTATTTTTCCTTTTGATGTTCGTTCTTTTTAAATAAGCCACGGTTATTTGTACAATTCAGGACCTGACTCTCATTTGAATAGTTCAGTGCATTCCCAACCAACATCAAGTATTTGCTCAAACCTCTTTTTCTTGATGGTATTAGACCTATCACCATGCACAGATGATAAACAATAAGTTGAGATTCACTAACATAGAATGCATTCATTTCTAATTGTATCTTTCCTTGCCTTACCACTCATTCATTTCTAATTGTATCCTTCCTTGTCTTGCCACTCATCTATCTCAACATCCGCATTTCTTTGAAAAAGAAAAATGGTGTTTGGGATGGCATATCATGGGACCTTTTTTTCGTTATGGTTAGATTCGTGTTGGTTTGAAGGTAATTTAGGTCACCTTCCAATGAAAATTGGTTTCAGGCATTGTTTTTACTTTGATTTGAATTTGGACTTTTATGGGCTCAGTGACACCAGCTGACTCTGCTCAAGTTGGTGATAAAGGTCCACTCAAAATTCTATGGTCTGATTTTAGTATGGGTTTTTCTTCTTATAGAATGCATGGCTTGTTTTAATTTAATTTAGTGAATATCGAATTAAATCTAAATTAATCAATATTTAAAGAAATACCCACGATTCACTGCTGTCTATGACATTTTCTTTGATCAATTTGGTAGCTGTATATGTGAAGGAACAAGGATTACTTTTTGGATCTAGTGAAGAAGCAGATAGTGGACCCATGCAAGCAGCATCTTTGAAGGCATATTTATGAACTTGTTAGGTATGCCCACATTTCCTTACCTTTATGCAAATGATCTGGTAGACGTGTTGAAGAAAAAGCATGCATCTGGGTCTTATAAAAGCCTGGTAACCAAATATCGGTGCTATTGTTTGCATTGTGTAGTATAACCATGTCCCAGGAGTGTAATGTTGATTTTGGACCCTATATTCCTATGATGCTACAGGTATTTTATCTTGAAGCTTGTGAATCTGGGAGCATATTTGAGGGACTTCTTCCTAAAGGTTTAAATATCTATGCGACCACTGCGTCGAATGCCATAGAGAGCAGTTGGGGAACTTATTGTCCTAGAGAGATTCCCCGTCCTCCTCCAGAGTATGAAACCTGTCTGGGGGACTTATACAGTGTTGCTTAGATGTAAGCAAGTCTGATTTCACTCTCCACTGCTGAAAGTAGTTAATTTTAAACTATGAAAAATGTAGACAGAATATAATTGCTCGTTTATGTACCCATGGCCATAAATTTGCATAGGTGGATGTAGACAGGTGGATCCACTAGCTGACTAGGGGTCACCTAGATGCCATTGGACCACCCAATGACCTTAGCAGATAGAATTTACTTATTTATTACTAATTATTTCTATATTACAAGGGCAATGCTTACATTCCTCTACTTTTTGGTGTTTGCCTCAATGGCTACCATGAAGCCTATGAGGCCATGGTGGTGTAGGAAGCCCAATTGCCCATTTCCTAGGCACTACAACCCAACTGCATGCCTAGGCACCCAAGCATCACCTACGATAACTATGATTGGACTTGGAACTGGACATGTGTCAGTGCTGGACATATACTGTATCATAGATGGCTCCGCATCCATCCCCATGAGCACAATAATTCATGAAATCCATACATATTATGTAACGCCCTGAAATTCAAGGGTCGAGCATAACTCAGCTCCCGAGTTTCAGAAACATCACTTATGCAACATATGAAATGATGAATGTATGTTGTCTGTATTAGTGCATAAAAGATGGAGTAGATTAAGCTAAACTGCAAACATAATCCAGGGATAGGTGAAATATGCAAGCGGAAGACTGAAGAAACACATGTATATAGCAATATAAGTCCCTGAGATATGTATGCTCTGCCAAGTCATGATTACAAGTGTTTGTGTCAAAATATGAGTATCAAAATGAAATCACCCATTACAAAATAAACCCCGAATCCCCGTAGCTCAGGACACGGCTCACATGAACCCGCCTGAGAACTACATAAAGGAAAACACGTCCTCGTCATCCTCACACTCCTGCTCTGCCTCAAAGGTCGCATCATCATCTGCATCTAAGACAGAGTCTGGTTGGTGTTGAAACACCATCCCAGAATGTGGGAGTGATCAACTCAGTGGAACTATACAGTAAAAGTTAACATATTATCAATTCAATCAAGCAATAATGATAAGGCAATATAATCAAACATGTCCTCATTACTCTTGTTAATGCAAGGATGTATGTAGAAATGATGCATGCCCTTGCCTGCACTCCCTCAGCGTCTTCATCTTACGGTACGCATGACAACCTCTCGCAGTGCTCCACGAAGGCAAAGTACATGCAATGCGGTGCATGAACATGATTACCAAGTTGTTATTAGTCATTTTCATACAATAAGATTGGGAAGCTAAGGTACCTTCCTCATATCAATTCCTAAATGGTGATCCATTCTAGGGTCATCAGTCCTAGACAATCTCATATGATATTGTGGTTCTAAGTCGCTACAAAGGGCTCGTCACCAATCAATGCATGCCTATCATACCTTAGTTACTACCCTAAGGCTCGTCACCTCAATGCAGTATCAAGGTATGCTCGAGGTCACTACAAAGGGCTCATCACCAATCAATGTAGGCCGACAGCACGAATATAGTGTCCCATACCACCATAATCGGCTCACGAGTCTGAATTGCTCACTGGTCACTATGGGGAGGCTCGTCACCCCAGCGTAGGCCAACGGCTCGACCATGGTGTCCCATACCACCATGCCCGGTTCATGAGTCTTAGCGGATCAAAGTACCATAGTTAACAGGATTGCATTGGTAAGTTTGGTACCCTAGATTCAAACAGTAGTGTCCATACATGGTGAACATCCACCGGGACAATCGGGTTACTTGATGAGCTCGACTAGCACGAATGCACATTGAGTTGAACGACATGAAGTGCGCAAATACTCCGTGTGGTCAAACCACTGCCGGCAACCCTAATATGACTCGGGTTCGTCAAACACGTCCTACGTGGCGAAAATAACCTCAGCCACGAACTCAAGATTTGTTATCGATTCCCTGGACTATTTCATAGTCCCAAGCATATTCAAGTATAACAGATATTCATACCAGCAATTCAGAACAGTAATAGATCAACAATTCTAATCATACAGCATGTGAGCATTTGATGAATATCAACTTAACATGAATTTACACATAACTAGCATCTAAGTTAAACAGACAAAGAATGTAAATTATATGGAGGAAATCATACACATCATTAAGATAGTTGAGAATCTCTTCTCAATGCCCATAAAAAGTACAATATATGACACACTTATTCATTTAGACATTTCTACAAACACTTAGGCTACATATTCCAACATACATGACGTATGTTGGTGATAGCTCACATTAGGACAATTCCTCTTGCCAAGGAGTTGCTACACATACAACTAGCATAAACATGCGACAATTAATCATGGCAAACACATGCTCATATTTCATACGTATACAATACTTTCTACATATACATGGAATACACAAATCTCAATATAGTTCATATATATCAGAAACGCAATACAAACATCGCATTTGGCATGTGAAATTTCACCCACAACAATAATAAACCATTAACCGACATTGAAAGCCTTGAAAACCATAACCTATACGAATATAGTCCACACCTTAAACCAGAAAGTGCGCAATAGATCTGATTCAGACGATAAGTCTTCGTCAACGGTGACTAGATAACCTAAGGCAGGATTTAAATTAGCTACATCAATACTTGGACTATTCTAAGCTCCAAAACAGGTTAGGGTTTGATTGACTTACCCAAGAATGAACTTAGAATCACCGAAATAATGATTCAGATGCGATGGTTTAGGTACGCAGAGTAACAGGGAAGAATCTCAAGATGATTCACCAACATCTCTCTCACTTTCTCTCTCTTTTCCTCTCTCTCTCTTAGCTAGGGTTTGAAAAATTCGTATGGAATTTGAGAGTGAGGGTTTAAGGTCTTTATATAGGCCTAATATTGATGAAAATAACCTCAGGGCCAAGGTATACTTAGGTTATAACCAAATCGGGTCCATTTCGGTCTAACAGAGCACTTCTAGTGGTCTCTTTTCCACGTGCAGTCGGACTTAAGCTCCCTGACCATGGATCTAGGTCAGGCTGAGTTTTTGTACCGATCGAATTTACAGATCAGCCGTGGCGGACCAGTTTCAATTCAACGGTCACCGAAACTCGATCAGGTCCACCGGCACTTTGACATGTATGGGCCATCTTTCCTGATCCGAGGGTAAATTTGGGTCAGATTCTGACGGTCAGAATGCTTAAAATCAGCACACAAGCGACACGACTCAGATTTTATAAATTCATATTTAATTTTTAAATAATTTCACCTTTCTCACACTCTTTACTCCAGACTAAAGCAAATCGTCTCAGGACGTCATCTAGACTTGATTTTTGAGGTGATTGTCAAGCCCAACAAGGTGATCATAATTGTCTAAGATCATCGCTATCAGACTTTCGACGCGTGGTCCAGGTCCGATACAAAGTTTCCAAGTACTCTCGAGAGCAACTGGATTTAGCGTTAAATCCTAGATTTCAGGGTAACATAGCGCTAACAATTCTACAAGTTTTGGGTCTTGCAGATCAAATTTAAAGTGATTGATGCTAATTTCACAGGAAATCGAGTTTAGCGCTAGTTAATTCACATTTAACTTCTAAAGGCTTGAGTCCATAGAGAATCCTGATTGAGGTGGTGCTCGGGTCTTTGCATGAAATTTTTCGGGATGTTACATGTTAGCACTTCAGTTGACTGTAATTTAAACACAAGTAAACAAATATTTGTAATGAAAAGAGATTTATCTTCATATCTAGGAGCTTGTAGGTTCTTTTGTCTCTCATATCTGGGATATAGATCTCTATCATGAACCCACAAAACACAAGAAGAAAAGTTTGGTTTAGTTTTTCTTGGTATGCCATGTTAAATAAGTGCTTCTGCCATTGCTCCTATAACATGGCAATCTATCCTCATTTCCTGGCTTTCTGTGACACTTCTAGCACGGGAATATTTTACTTTTACCATCTGTTGTTCTTGTATAGGTTTTCATCCGTTTTAGTTTACAATTTTTGGAATGTTCAAAATTTAAATGTTCCTGCTGTTTCATCGTCTTTGGCATGTAACTCCATATCTTCATCTCTAGATTAGTTTTTCTTTTTCTATGCAAATACCAGATTTGAAATAATTAGCCAAACAATTCTTTCGATTTCCCCCCTTTTTAAGTCTAGTCCCACATTGAACTATATTGTGGCCGGTGGACATTGTGGGATGCATGAGTAAGGGTCCATTTGGAAGTTCCCTGATTGAGGGTGGACTGAATGTGCTTTGGCCAATTGTAAGTGTGAAGATTTTCTGTTTGGATTAGGGAAAAAGGAGAAACGAGAACCTGCCTATTAAGTTTCCCATTCCTTTCTTTGCACCAAATGCAAGGGGGGTTGGTTCCAGAGTTCAATGGAAAAGCGGAACTATTGTTTGGATTACCAAACAGGCCCTAAGGTCTACCATTTATTTGTTGGAATCAATTTCATCTGATTAGGTGGTTCATTGAAAAGGAGAAGTTTTACAAATTCTATTGCTTTACTGTTACATTTTTGCCTTTGGTGTGGTTGGTGACTGCTTCATGTGGTGGACAGTGACATACATAATTTGCGAACTGTAACTCTTAAGCAACAGCATAATCGGGTAAAAGTTCAAACTCCTCTTTCTCTTTGTTCCGGTGCTTGAATTGCTTTCATGAATTTGGAAGTGTTCTTTGGAAAATTTTCACAGGTTAAAACCAGGACAACAAACCATAACACATACAATTTTGGCTCCCATGTTATGCAATATGGTGATGTTGGTCTTAACAAGGAGTATGTCTTCTTGTATATTGGTACAAATCCTGCTAATGATAACTTCAGTTACATTGATGAGAACACATTGCCAGCATTTTCGAGGCCTGTGAACCAAAGAGATGCAGATCTTCTTTATTTCTGGAATAAGGTTGGTCAACTTCCTTGTGTGAATTGTGATATCACTGGTTCCTTTTTCCTACATCAGAGCATACAATGCGTTTGTGTTCCTACATTTTGACGATTCTTAGATTTTCCTATGCTTTAAACTAAAGAATTATGAAGGCTACGTGCAAAATGTATGCCAATGTTGCATGTGACTGCCACATCCCTTCTATTCATAAGATGTGCTCCACCATGTATGTTTGATGGCCCGAAAAGCAGGTTAGTTGTGCCACAAGTTTGCAGAAATAACAGAGTTGGAATGACCAGTGGGTTGCATTTTACTTACACATGTGTCTCACATGATGACCATATCAGACTTACTTATATGCCATGAGATGTACACAGTGGGCCCACCCATTGTGACAAATATTGCTAAGATACTTAAAATATCACAATATTATCACGGAATTTTGGTTAAATGATATTGTTGCAATAATGTTGCAAGATTTTCAAAATCTCAGAAGTTTTTAATTCATTGTGATTTTAATGGAAAAGTTATTTAGAAGTTAAAATAACTTAGTTTATACTTCATATTCAAAATTTTAATATTATTTAGTGATTTATAAAATCTATTTTTTAATATTTTAGTTTTAGTCAGATTTTCCTGATAATATTGCAAGAAACACGTCAAAATCTGAAAGTCTCTAAAGAAATTCCCCACTTAGAATGTAATTTGTCACTATGGGCCACCAAGTAGCCGGCATCTTGCATTCACCTTCCTTAGTAGGAGTGCCTTCATCTTGCATTCACCTGCCTTAGCAGGAGTTTTAGGATAGCGCACTTTCATTTTTCTTTAGCATTTACTTTTTTCCCCTCCCTGATGTACATGTTATTTGTTTATCCTCTTTTTACCAGTTCTGTAAATCCCTTGAAGGATCTCCTAGGAAACTCAATGCTCATAAGGAGTTGCTTGATGCAATGGCTCATCGTCTGCATATAGACAACAGTATTGAGCTCGTTGGGAAGCTTCTTTTTGGATCTAAGAGGGGCCCAGAGGTGCTGAAGGTTGTCCAGCCCATTGGGCAACCTTTAGTAGATGATTGGGATTGCCTCAAGACAATGGTAAGTGCCAATGTTTAGCCATTCCATACCACCTTGCATTATTTCCTTTTATTTTTCAGCTTCTCCTTTATTGTTTGCATGCATATGCCATGCTTTTCGGCTACTTTTGGGCCATCCCAAATTCGTTCGGCAGGCGTCTCGCTTCTCCCTCTGAACATTATCCAAAATAAGTCTCCAACCTGAAACATTCAGGTTCTGATTTTGAAGCAGAAAAAGCAGAAAAATGGAATCCCACCCAATGTGGTTCTATTTCCTATGCTGTCTCAAATGCAGAGCAGAATGGATAAGAACCTATTCTGTGCAAGACATCCATTCCACTTTCAGTTTCAGCTCCATACAAGCATGCATTAATCTGTTAGCTATGTTCTCTGGTGCAGGTATGGACTTTTGAGACGCACTGTGGATCTCTATCACAATATGGCATTAAACACATGCGCTCAATCTCGAACATATGCAATGCAGGTGTTGGAAAGGAGATGAGGGTAGAGGTGTCTTCGCAAGCATGCGTCACAATCCCTGCAGGCCCTTACAGTTCACTTCACCGTGGATTCAGTACTTGACATCCACCCTAGTCCGAAACCTTGATTTGCTCTTTACCGGTTTCACTTGGCTAATAATCATGTGCAGGCGAAAGAAGCAAGCCAACTTATAGTAGTCACAACAAGGACAACAATTGTGCACGGTGATGAACTCATTGTCACCACAACAAGCCCCTATGAGCAAGAAGCATTTGGTTCTAAAACTGATTGGTGTGTGAGAGCAATCTTAGCGACGAATCTATATCTTAGAGTCAATCATATTTATGTGAACACTGAGGACATTAAGGTAAATAATTATGGCTATTTTCCATTATATGCACTTTTTAACTTTCAAGGTTCTAGAAACTAAACTAATGTGAGTAATTCCCAATTACAGGAGACAGGCTACACATACATCATGCCCAAGAACATTTTGAAGAAGTTTATTTGTATAGCAGATCTTCGGACTCAAAATATTGCAGGATATTTGTGTGGCATAAGGCCCCCAGATAACCCTCAAGTGAAGGAAATCTGCTGTATTAGTTATCAATTAACATTAATATTTTTTAGCCAACTCATCAAATTGAAGATGTGTATTGTAATAAATACTATATTTTTTTTATTATCTACTAATATAAAAAAATTTAATATTCGTTTTTATTTGTATGGCATCATTTTTATGTTTCAAATATTTTAAAAATATAGGTTTCGATTGAATTATATATAATAAAAAAATTACTGGCATGCTAAGGCCTCTCAAATCTATACAAAAGCTTTTAGCGACGCTTGTGTAGAAATTTTACGGCGCTTTTTCATGAGAAAAAGTGTTCAGAAACCACTTATACCGGCACTTGGAGTGACTTTTACTAGCGCTTATTCGCGTTGGGAAAAACTATAATTATTGGCGCTCAGACAAGCGCTGGTAAAACTCATCTGATGCCGCCAATACTTTTCCCGACATACCCATTTATCAGCGCTTGGTTAGCGCCACTATTACAATTGTCGGCACTTTTAGGGTTTTTTAGCGGCGCTTTCGAGCGCCGGTAAAAGTCCCAGTTGTTGTAGTGTTATGACGTGTTTCTAAAGTGCCATTCTGTTTATTATTGTTATTATTAATTGCAATGTTTTATAAGTTGAGACCCCACTTTGGAATTTGATGACTTTAATGTAGATTGTTTTGTTTCGTTTTTCAAAATTGACTCAATGGGCTTCTCCTAATTCACATTGACGGAATTGATGGCATTCTCATTAAAACTAGAATTCAATGTTTGCGAGGCCTATGTTTTAGTGATTCAAACCATTCACTGGGCTTTGTTCTGGGTGGAAGAGCTTGAAAAGAAATCCTCCATTTTGTAATCCTAGTCATTCAATCAGTTGCCTAAAAGTGGAGGGCCAAAACTAAAATACAGTCAGTATGCACCTACCATGTAGGTAGGTGAGATCAAGTGCTAAATGCTTGGTGCCTAGTCCTATGATAGAATCATGGACAAGAGGGAAGAATAAGAATAAACTTTAAAAACTTAATACTACAAAGGAAACACTGTGTGATATCAAGTTTTCAATATTGAGTGGTGAGACTACCATTACCGCTGCCCCAGTTAAACCAAGTTGCTTAGTTGCAAGGATGGAAGCTCTCTCTGGCAGACTTACACAATAATGGAAATAAAACAAAAGGCCACTCCTAGCAGGACACAAGATGATCTAAAAGCGATGGCTGACAAGCTAAAAAGATTAAAAGAGAAGAAGGGCAGAGACAGAAGTGCCGAATAAAGCTACAACTTTGTCTAGTGGATAGTCCTCTCTCTTCTCTAAGTTGTCTCTAGTAAAGATCGTGCTCAAAATCGGCTGAATGCTCCTCTTTATATAGGTGTTGGGGGAAGAGGTGATCTCAAACCAATCAGGACTGGCTCTCTTAGAATAATTGCACCATGCCAAGTTGTTTGAAGTTTGCTAGCTCGGACAAATTAGAATTCATCACATCAGGATCGTGATATGAGGTTCTTCGAGGAGAGCAATCAGATCAGCTGTTGGCATAAATCAGGCTAAGGATGTAAATTGTCGTGTTGTGGAGGGATATTGACTGGATGAGATCTCCAAAAAATCCACTGAAATCCTATCTTGGATTCATTAAATCCTACTGCAATTTTGTGTTTCAATCTAAAAATAGTCCTAGGTCTAGTTTAAAACCTTCTAAGGTTACTTCATGGTTGAAATGAAGAGCAAAAAATGAGAGAGGAAAAAAACAAAAAACAAAATCGGCCATTTATTACTGTATTGGCCTGTGACAGCTGAATTGGCCCCATAACGGTGCCAATACAGTCCATTTTGTTCATAACAAACTTATTCACGCCTGCATAGCGTAACAGGGATGGGCGTCTCCTTAACAAACTGGCCGAACAAAGTGCTTAAAATTTAAGCTACCTAGAGATCGCCGTTGTAACAAAACATTAAATTTCAAATATGGAAATTTATGCAACCTAGATATTATCATTATGAGATCAGAATTATAGGTCAGGAGATGGAAAGGGCTATAAATAGTGCAAAATAGGTGAAGTTAAAGGCTGTGGTGGTTTACTCATGGTAACAGTGCCTAGTGCGAGGATAAACCTAACATTCCAAAGCAGGATCAACAACACCTAACAAAACGGAATCAGCAATTAGCACACAAATGATGAAGTTCCGATGACAGTAAATGATGAAAAGATAGAAGTGGCTCCATACCACCACAGCCTTTAACTTCACCTATTTTGCACTATCAGGGAAATTCCATTACATGTATTTTATCCACAGCATCCAATCAATTTTTTTTTTTTTTTGAAATTGTGAAATATTCTATAAACACACACACACACACACACACACACACACACACATCGATCCCATTAAGCCTTATACCCAAAGTTTCTATATGTGTTTATTGTATGACCTAAGGCCAACTCAAAACAGTATATTTTCCAAAGATTATCCACTTGAACTTGATTAGCCTCATAGAAAAAGGATCGTGCCAATCTGAACATTAGCATTTTCCACCAAGAAACTATTGACCAACCCTTGCTCTTTCCACAATTCAACTCAAAGCCTCTACCATCAATGCAAATAAGAAAGGAGATAAAAGATCTCCCCAACACAAGTCTCATGTCCCTTAAAAAAAATTTGGAGATCTATTTACTAGCACAAAAAGATATGCAGAACACATACATTCTCCCATCCACTTACTCCATCTTACCCCTACATCCTCAACATACAATTTTCCAGAGTTGATGTGGAATAACCAAGTTGACAATTGGGAAACTAAGAAAAAAGGGGGCAGGTGGGAGACATCAAAACCAATGCACACACACAATTACCAAGATACCCTCATCATGGACGATGGAACAACACTTAGACATATATAAGCACATTATGCACAAAATTATATAATAATAAAAAAAGTAATACATGGTTCCATGTTGCATAAAAAAGCCTAAGGGTAAAAAAGCATTGGAGGACTTACCAAAGGACAATAAAGCACCCGAATAAGCTATTGTTCCTTATATTTGTAGAGCTCTTGCTAATGACCAAGGGCTATGAGCAAGATACAGAAATTCACACCTTGCACCCAACTGTCATAAGTAGGAGGAATGTGGTGCAATAAAAGCCACTAAGGAAGAGAGAACCAACACTGATTCCCAACATTACTTGATCCAAATCTACCATTGCATCAACAAAATATTTCCTTGACAAAATAAAGATGTGAACAAATTTAAGAAAATATGAGTGGAAGAAAAGTATAATAAACTATGAACAATATATATATATATATATATATATATATAACTAATGTTATTTGCAATTTTGTAACAATCATAAGCTTACTTGATGAATGGAAGCTCAACAAGATTCAATTATATCAGCGTAAGAATGTTACTATCCACCAACCTGCCATACACATTCAAGTAAGAAAACCATACAAATCTCATTAAGAAAGTTGAAATGGGAAGTGGACACTAAGATTTAGCAAACAGATCATTTAACCCCATCTTCAGTGAATGGATCACATAGGAGTGAATTTTAGTGCTAAAATCTTTTCCTTGGGAAACAAGAAACCCAAATCACTTGCATGAATATAGCAGAGTTCTTGACAATACAGCAAGTTTGAGCCATTTGGCATTTAATCGAGCATGTAAGGTGCCAAAGCATAACATAACCAAAATTTAAACAAAGATTGGTGAAAACTTCACAGATTCAATCATTTGCACCTTGTTTTATAACCTACAGTCATAAATAAAATCTTTTTTTAAAAAATAATTGATCTAACAGATGTATGGCAGATATATATAGAGAGACGACTTGTAGATCTTCGGGGAGATATTTGTGCTTTATGGAGAGATCCATTGAATGCTTGAGATGCAAGTGGCTAAGGCTTCCTTCATGTCCATATCATACATCGGATTGCAGAGATCCTCATATCTCATCCTTAGACATGCTAAAAGAGAGATAGAGATTAAAAACCCCTGAGAGAGAGACAGAGAGAGAGAGAGAGAGAGAGAGAGAGAAACCTTAGAGGAGTTGAGGTGGATTAAGAAAGGGGAAACGAAGAGACATGGTCGATTGAGAGAGGGAAAAGGGGAAATAGAGAGAGAGAGAGAGGGTCAATTGAGAAAGGGATAGTAGAGGTAGAGATGGCGATGGCTATCGCTGCATCTTGTTGCGCAGCATGCCAACAATGCAGTGAACCGAGATCCAATTTCTGGTCTCACCCACAAACGATAAACAAGAAGAAATATAGACTAGAAACAGAATCAAAGCATTCTAAACAAACCACAAGACAAGATATACATGGAAAAATCCCAACAAGGGTAAAAAACCACGGATGCAAACTTCCACTGTGAAGAAAAATGAAGATTACAAGGTAATATACTAACCTCTCCCTTGGAAGTACAGAGAAAATCATTTGCCCATACCTTAGAATTATTTCTTATACCCTAGAAAAGCCTTAGGGACACCTATTTACAGTTTAGGCAACTTTCCTTTCGCACCTCTACGAAAACCGAATAAAAAATCCGCAGTTCGCATTAAATCCGAAAACAAATCTGCGTAACCTCGATTGGTCGAGCGGCCCCCAGATGTGGCTCCACATCTCAACAATCTCTCACTTAGAGACATCCCCATAAACATTCATCTTTTATATCCGATGTACACTACCTCCCCTTCTTCAAGCCTAAAGACCAATCAAAGCTAAACAGAGTTTCAGCTTCTCCCATGTGACCGCATTGGTCAGCATATCCGCGAGATTCTCACTTGTATGAATCTTCCCCAGAGCAATTGATCCATCTTCCAGTAATGAACATATGAAGTGATATCTAATGGCAATATACTTAGTCCTTGAATGAAAGGCTGAATTCTCAGACAAGTGTATTGCACTCTGACTGTCACTATAAAGCTTGTAGTCTGCTTGCTTCTTACCCAACTCTTCCATGAAACCTTGCATCCATACCATTTCATTGCACGCTTCTGTAGCCACATATATTCTGCTTCCGTTGTACTGATAGATACTATCTTCTGTAACTGAGAGACCCAACTGACTGCAGCACTACCTAGAGAAAAAATATAACCTGTAGTGCTTTCTGCCGTCAATATCTCCTGCCAAATCTGAATCCACTAGCCTTGTAGCTTGATTTTCAATCCTTCATAACACAGTGTTACATCCATAGTACCTACCAGGTATCTGAGGATCCACTTCACAGCTTCTCAGTATTCTTTCCCAAGGTTGTTCATGAACCTGCTAACAACACCTATTCCTTGAGTAATGTGTGGCCTTGTACTCACCATAGCATACATGAGACTCCCAATAGCTGACATGTATGGGACTTTAGCCATGTAATCCCGTTCCTCCTGCGTCTTTGCCCCTTGCTCCTTATATAGCTTGAAGTAGTTGGCTAATGGAGTACTAACCGGCTTAGCACCTCCCATATTGAATCGATCAAGTACCTTGGCTATGTACTCTTCTTGTGACAAAACTAATTTCTTATTTTTCCTATCACGCTTTATCCTCATGCCTAGTATTTATTTTGTAGCTCCTAAATCCTTCATGGTAAATTCTGTAGATAGTTGTCTTTTGAGATATGAGATGTCCTTTATGCTTGAACCAGCCACAAGCATATCATCAACATACAGAAGAAGGATGATGTACTACGTATCAAACTTCTTCAAATAACAATAGTGGTCTGCATGATATCTCCTAAAATCGTTTCCTGACATGAAACTGTCGAACTTGTTGTACCACTGCCTCGGGGCCTACTTCAGGTTATATAGACTCTTCTTTAGTTTGCACACTTTCTTCTCCTTTCTTGGTACCACTTATCCTATTGGTTGATGCATATATATCTCTTCTTCAAGGTCCCCATGAAGAAAGGTTGTCTTAACATCTAACTACTCAAGATGTAAGTCCTCTATAGGCACTATACTTAAGACCATGCGAATCGTAGACATTTTCACTACCGGTGAAAATATTTTAGTGAAATCGATACCTGCCTTTTGTTGAAACCCTTTCAAAACCAGTTTAGCCTTGCACCATTTCAAACCATCGTACTCCTCCTTCAGTCTGTAAACTCACTTGTTATGATGAGCTTTCTTATCCTTGGGTAGAATGACTAGCTCCCATGTACGATTAGACTGAAGAGAGTCCATCTCATCATCCATAGCCTACTCCCACTTAACCCGTGTATCTGACTGTAATGCCTCTTCAAAATATTCTGGTTCACCATTATCTGTCAGCAGTAGATAATTATGGAGGGTGAGTATCAGACTGTGGGTCTCCTCTCCCGAGTAGACCTCCTCGCAACCGATGTATGCACCTCTGCCTCATAATGCTCTTGTGCATGATCTTCCTATGGTGTTGTAACAACCGTATTCGATAACTCTTCCAACTCTACGAATTATTTCTCCTTGCCCTTATTTTCCTACGTACTGTCTTTATGCATCATTTTTTCATTGAAGACTACGTCCTTGCTTCTGATAATTTTCCTATTTTTTACATCCCAAAACCTATAGCCACAATCATGCTGCCCATAGCTTATAAACGTGCACCTCCTAGACTTCGCATCCAGCTTATTTCTGTGCTCTGCATCAATGTGAATTTATGAAGTGTAACCGAACACTCTGAGATGTGTAAGGTTCACTTCTTTTCCAGTCTATGTTTCTTTTGGTAGCCCACCATCAAATGGTGTTGAAGGACTTCTATTGATGAGATAGCGGCAGTATTCACATCATTTACCCAAAAGGTCTTGGGCAACCCTGTATGTAACATCATGCTCCTGGCATGCTCAAAGATGGTCTTGTTAATGCGCTTAACCACACCATTCTGCTGCGGTGTCCCTGGAATCATTTTCTGATGTTTGATTCCACTTGCTGCACAATACTCCTCAAATTTTTTATCATGGTATTATCCCCCATTATCAGATCTGAGACATTTTACTGTTTTACCTGTCTCATTTTCTACCATAACTTTTTCACTTTTTAAATACATCAGATTTTTATTTTAAGAAATAAACTCACAGTTTTTACTAGCATCATCACTAAAAGAAATAAAATAAGGTGAGCTATCAAGTGATGATACCTGTGACGATCCCCACACATCAGTGTGTTCAAGCTCCAACAGATGCATCTTTGGAGCGTGTCCTATCTTCTTGAAGCTTACCCTCTTCTGTTTGCCATACACGTAGTTCTCGTAAAATTTCAAGTCAATAGACTTCAGCCCTGGTAGCTTCCCTCTTGACAATGACACTTTCATTCCCTTCTCACTCATATGTCCCAACCTCTGATGTCATAACTATCCATTCACCCTAGTTGATGCGACTGTGAGTGAACTATACGATCCTGAAGTTACATACAAAGTATTTTCCTTTTTGCCTTGAGATATCACCAAGGAACCTTTTTTGATCTTCCAGGAATCACTGGTGAATGTCGTCACATAACCAGTATCGGCCAACTGTCACACTGAGATCAAGTTCCGTCTCAAACTCGGTACATGTCTGACATCCTTCAATTTCAAAGTCATTTTATCTTTCTGAAGGACATGAACGTCCCCCTTTCCAACAATACTGCATGGCTCATCATCACCCAAGTAAACTCTCTCGAAGTTACTTGATACATAATTACGTAGAACTTCCTTACATGAAGTGGCATGAAACGAAGTACTCGAGTCTATAACCCAAGACTCATTCCTCACATTAAGAGACAAGATCAATGCCTCTGTGTCACTCTCCTCAAATAAATTCACTGAATCCTTTCCGCTTGAGAGCTTCCTTCTTGTTTCTTGAGCGCCCTGTAATCACGTTTCATGTGCCCCTTCTTCCCACAATGCCAACACCCATCTTTGTCTTTCAGTCCCTTAGACTTCTTCCTCAACTTAGAATGTTCGTGTTTATTACCTCATTTGTTCAGCGATCTTTCTCTTCCTTCAACGTTTAGAGCATTCCATGAATCCCCTGAAACTCCTGATACTTTTCTTCTAGATTCTTTGCTGAGAATTAGATCGGCCATATCATCAAATTTCAGCTTTGTCGACATTGAAGAATTGCTTACACCAATCACCAAACCATCCCAATTGTCTGGCAGACTGGAAAAGATCAATAACGCCCTGAGCTCATCCTCAAAAATAATGTCAACGGATTCCAACTGGCTTGTGATTATATTGAACTCGTTTAGATGTTCAGCCACACTCCCACTATCTGACATCTTCATGTTGAACAACTATTTCATAAGATGAACCTTGTTGGATAGTGAGGGTTTTTCATACATGGTGGTTAGGGCTTTTATTAATTCTTTTGTAGTTTTCATCTCGGATATATTGAAGGCGACACTCTTAGATAAAGAGAGTCGGATCGTTCCTAAAGCATTCTGATCTAATAAAAACCATTCATCATCTGTCATCTTTTCTGGTTTCTTCTCTTTTCCTCCTAGAGGAATATAAAGTTCCTTCTGATACAGATAATCCTCCATCTGTATTTTTCAGAAGGAAAAGTTTAAACCATTAAACTTCTCAATTCTATTCTTCCCTTCTTCCATATCGCTCCCAATAGAACTAAACCAATAGCTCTGATACCAGTTGTTACCAGCATGCCAACAACGCAGTGAACCAAGATTCAATCTCCGGTCTCACCCACAAATGATAAACAAGAAGAAATATAGAGTAGAAACAGAATCAAAATATTCCAAACAAACCACAAGACAAGATATACATGGAAAAACCCCAACAAGGGTAAAAAACCATGGATGCAAACTTCCACTATGAAAAAATAAAGATTACAAGGCAATATACTAACCTCTCCCTTGGAAGTACAAAGAAAACCCTTTGCCCACATCTTAGAATTATCTCTCATACCCTAGAACAGCCCTAGAGACACCTATTTATAGTTTAGGGAACTTCCTTTTTGCACCTCTGCGAAAATCGACTCAAAAATCCGCAGTCCACATCAAATCCAGAAACAAATCTGCATAACCTCGATTGGTTGAGCGGACCCTTGACTGGTCGAGCATGGGTCTCGGTCGGTCGAGTACTGCGGAACCCAAAAATCGATGCTTGCTGGACTTTGAGTCGAGCCAATCCACCACTGGTCGAGTGGGGCACTCGACCGGTCGAGCGGCCCCCAGATGTGGCTCCACATCTCAACACATCTAAAGGTAGAGAGAGAGAGAGAGAGAGAGAGTCAGGACAGAAAGAGAGTGCATCGGGAGGGGAGAAAAAAGGGTTAGGGTTTTTGGTACGTACGGTATTTATACCCGATCACTGACTGATGCCCATTTTAATTAATGCCGATAAACTAGCCATGCACATTGTCGACTAAGTCGGCTTTGGTTGTAGTGATGGTTATCTGATGGATGGTTTGGATCTTTCAGCTATGTGCCATGTTGGTATTTGTGACATGTTCAAAAGTTTTACTGCACATGCACGTAAAGCTTAATATTTCCTTATTCAGAGCATTTGAAATTGGTAACATTCTACATCGTAAAGGTTGTCGGTTTTAAATAAAATTAAATGTTATTTTACAAAATGAAGTTGAGGGTGGGTTAACTCTTTTGTTAAAGAGACCTATTTTTTACAACTGCTGGATAGCAAACCACTTTCTTTCTCTTGACATGTCTATCATTTTCCATTATCCTAATATGGGATGGAAAGAATACGTAGCTTTCAACAAATTATTAAATGTGAGACCAAGAGTGGCGTGGCAAATGTGACGGCACAAATGCATATGAGATAGAGCATGAAATGTCTTCCATGGCAGTAGGAGGAGAGACAGTGTGTCACACATGGCACGCTGTGTGCTGCTACTTACTAGTGTTGTATCTCATGTAGGTGCAGCACGAAGTTTAGAGCATGACTCATGAAAAGCATCAGTGGGATCAAATAGTAAAGAGAGTTCCAAATCTGACCTCTTTAAGCATGAAATGTGCCACCCTAGAATGCTTTGTGTGTGAGAGTTGCATGGTATTCTTATTTTTGTAATTGAAAAGAGCCCAAAATGCGAAAATTGATGGGACCTTTGTCATGATGCAATTCAATTCAGTGGGTCCATTTTGATTCTCCATAATGACAGTTAAAAAGAAAACTCCTAATTATAGTTCCATGAAGTTCAAGGGTTTTTTTTTTTTTTTTTTTTTTTAAATGGTCCAAATTATTATTTTGATGCAAGTGTAGAAATGTAGTGGGGTGGGATTACAATTCAATTCTATTGGACAACCAAACACAGTATAGTTCAACAATATGAACAGTAGAATCATCAGTTGGTAGATAGTGAATCGCCTGTGTTTCAAATGGATGAAATTAAATAATGTATATTTATGAATTTTAGTCCATAGTAATTACTCATTTGATGCATATTAGAGAAGGTGGTGTGCTCCCATGGTACCATTACTGCCATTAATGTGCTACCAGGCAGAAGTGGCCCCCATGTTGTCCATGTATCACATCTAGCTCTTCCATCAGATGTGTCCTCTCAACTTACAATCAAGATTTGGAAATCAGCTCAATCTGAAACTCTGGTAGGCCATAGCACAGAGTATAAGGTGTTAGATTTTATTTCATTTTTCCAAAAAAAGAAAAGTTTTTTCTTAATTTATAAAAGAAAATTTAGGAAAAAGGTTGTTGCTTTTGATGATTGTTGGTGACCATTCATTTGTGAATGGTGGTGCCTCTTGGTAAATGGAGCATAATTTGAATTCGAAATGGTGGTGAAAAAATGACATTAATGGTAGAGGGATGTCATTGTTGAAAAGACACCATGAAAGAAGAATTCTTTCCATGAAAAGGATCTTAAAGCATCTCTTGTGACTCTATATAAACCCATTTTCGAGTCAATCCGAAAATAACAATTCCAACAATCTCCTTGTAATATCCCAAGTAAATTTTGGTGGTATAATTTATTTATTTATTTATTTGGTTGTTCATTTTTTAAAAGAATTCTCCTATAAATATTAAAACTTGATACTAGTAACTATGATAGGATAACACTTTCCTTGGGTGAACCCTACATCACATTGTCATATATCCCTTATAACTTTTTAACCACTCATTCAATTGATAAACTATCCGTACACTTACTTATTCATATTTTAAGGAACCTAACCACCTGTTTATTTTTTTTTCCATCTTAAATTCTAAATATTTTTTTTATATAAATCAAGGGCCACAATTGCATAAGTCCACTTAACTGAATTCCTAACTTTCAGATTATGATATAATTTTCATAACTAAGATTCTTATTAGGTTAGATTTCATTAAACGTGATCATACATATCATAGGACCAATACCATAATTATGATTCAAATGGTATATGTTAAAAACGACATATATCTTTTAAATATTTTGTCCGATCATAAAACCCTCCGTAGATTTACCGTGTAATCACTAGATATATATTACATTCCATCTATAGGATTTTTGGACATCTCTATAATACCAAACAAAAGTCATATGATCAGATCCACCCATTTTTGGCACCCAAACAAATAGTTTGACATTACTATTATGATTCTTATATTTTTCTATAGAAACCATACCAATGAATTAAGATTCTAACAACTACAACTCGATCAATTTGGGCGCCAAGTAATCCCAGAATAAATACCCACATGTACAGACCATTCTCAAAAACTACTTTCTAGAGGCCCTGTCAAAAAAACCGTCTGGACATTTTGTAAATGGCTATATGAGAATTCCAATCATCTATTTTGTTTTCCAAAAATGTCCATCCAGTGGGTACTTATCAAAATCTGATGGTAGAGATCACCCATGTTCAGTGACCCAATTATAAAATTGAATTCATCATTACGTAGCGCTTAAAAACTCTTAACTGGGAATTCGTTCATTTAAGTTAAATCTTCAAAATGCGAGGTCCATCATCGATCTAAAACATCTAAGGGTGTAAATGCCCATGCACATAGACTATTCTTAAAACCATATTTGCACGTGCCCATTTATATCCGAACTTATACCAAGACCTATTCACCTAATTTAAACCCAAATCCCTTAATTTCTACACTTAGATCTATTATCTCACCATCCATTGCAAATATGGATCATAACTCTCAAGTGATCCATCTAAAAACTAACATTAATGGTTCATCATAAAGATCTTGTTATGTCCAATGCTCTTATCGGTCGATTCTGAGAAAATATCTCTTACGAGACAATTAGACCCACAAATCAATGGTGATCTAGGCTTAGAAAGTTAGTTCCGATTTCATATTTTAAAAGAATGTGTGTACACTTATATATATTATTTCACCCTGTACATCACACAACAAACTCTTATACTTTAAACCATCCATGAAACCATCTGTACACAAACTTCGTCTCCTGTCAAGGAACCTAGTGGACCATACACTTCTCATTTACAAAATCATCCAACCGCTCATCATTCATTTTTTGTTATTATCATAGATCTTCTTATCTATTTAATCGATCATCTAACCAATGGTACACATTATACAACTTCGAAAATCATAAAACCTTAGCGGTTTAGTTTTAACGTGAGGGGTCATATTTCATATCAAATATATGGTTCATACCAAACTTTGGATAATTTTCAATATATATGAAATCCATAACTCACTTGCGTTTTGTCCAGCAAAGAAAAAAAAACATGGGAAGATGAAAAATCATGTGTGAAACCTCCCATGCATTAACATAAAGTGGGACCCCCCTTATAATATAAAAGAGAAGAGGGGAGATGTAAGTGACATCTCACTACCAAGCAGGAGAGAGAGAGAGAGAGAGAGAGAGAGAGAGGAAAGAGAAAAAGGAAATATATATATATATATATACTTTTTCTTTTTATAAAAAAGTGAGTATCTCTCACTTGATAATTATATAAAAATTTTTATTATACATACATATATTTGTTTGTTCTTTTGTGCTTATAATTAATCTTTGCCATCTTAGATTATTTTTTTTTAATGTAATTACTTACCATGCTTCCTAAAAATAATCTTTAATTTTTAAATTTTTTATTACATTGGTTGTCATTATTTTAATATGCCTTAATTTGAGTTTTATATTGTCTTATTGTTAATCTTACATTAAAAATTTATTTTTACATTTTAACCTTGTTGTTGGAATTATTGCAAAAATCTTGAGTTTATATATAAATTTCTAAATTCTTAGATGTAATAAAGCATGTTGCGTGTTTATTATTATTATTTCTTTTCTTTACATAGAACTTTAATCAAGATCTAATATATTACATTACATGTTTATTTTTTTGTAGAAGTTTAATCATGTAAGGGTAAATATTGAAAATTTTATTTTTAGTTCGATAAATTATATACACAAAGTATTATGGATTGATCGAAGAATAGTAACCATTGAAGATTTTTTGAAATACTTAATTAATGCAATATTAAAATTATGCATCATTAAAATAGTTATGAAACACCAGAAAATAGGTGGGGCGATCAAGTCCTCTAGGTTGAAAATCCCTAAAGCGTAAATAAGTGGGGCGATTAAGACCCTTGGGTTGAAAGCCCCAGAAACCCAATTGGTACCTTTTGAAACCTCTATCGTACCCTTTGAGTGGGTGAGCATGTCAGGATTGTAAAAGGTTCCCACTGTCAGGTTCGGTAGGGTAGTAGTTTGACCAGCTAACGTATAAATGGTTCCCTCACTAAGTGCCCTTTGGATGGGTGAGCATATCATGCAAGAGGTTCCCATTGCTAGGCTAGGTGTTGTATTAGCATGGGTGTTGGCCAACCGGTGTAAACTGGCCCTGGTGTTAAAAAGAATAAACCGCACATGTCATTATGGAGTATAGCATATGTTGATTTCATTCATTCATTTTTCGTTGAATTTACATGGAAACATTTTGTTTATTAAATCTCCTCATTTGTTGTTTTGTCAAAATACGTATTGTATTTTTATATAGTTTTATTCATATTACATGAGAATATTTTGAAACCTGTATTGAGATTACTTACTAGGCTTCGCAGCTTACCCTGTTGGGATTTTAAAATTTCAGGATCGGGATCACATGGAGGAGCTTAAAGAAATTTTCTTTTATTTATTTTTGTTTCTTTACCATTTTCTAAATAAGTGTAATGAACATTTAGTATGACAACATTATAATGACATGTGTTTGATGATAATCTTGAATAGTCAGAACATAGACATTTTCTTTAAATAAATGTTTAATTATTAAATTTTTGGATTTTTATATTTTATGAATGAAGTTATTTTGTCAATATATGTGTGGAATTTGAAATGTAAACATACAAAACATAAGTCATGCCTGCGGGTACGGAATCAGGGTCGAATATACCCAGGTACCGGATTTTGGGGCGTGACACTCCTCTACATATTCTTCTTTTTCTCCATTTTTGGTTTTGGATGTTTTTCAAAAAGTTGTAATTTTTAGGTGCTAAACTACAAACACTTTTTCAGGCAGTAAATTGTAAACAATTTTAAGGGAGTAAATTATAATAGCACAGAAGTCAGGGGTGTACACGGTAAAAATGTATTAAGAGTGTGGTTTTTCGGTTTTGCAAGCGAAAGCCCCCATTTCTCCAGTCTTGGAGAAGAGACTTATTGTATATGGAGGTCGATTTTCTGTAACCCTCTTGCAAATTTGTTTAATCACTAGTAGAGTATGAATATCACCTTAAAGATAGCAACATCATAACATACCTTAAACTGATCTTTAAGTGATTAATTTTTTATCCTTCCGCCTCAACTCTAACACAAGGCAGGAGGGGACCTACTCTTGATTTTCACCCCGGCCCGAATTAGTTATAGAATATTTTTTTTTGTACTATCCAAGGTAAATGAAGGTTATGGAGGTCCTGGATTATATATGTATACACGAAATAGTGGGCCCTATTAAAAATCAACAGTGGCACTCTTTGTAACGACCTTGGAATTTTTGGTGCTAATCTTTCCTTAAGTAGTTGTTTTTGGGGTAATTAGCGCTCTACTTGATTGCTTGTGAAATTCGCATCAATCACTTTAAATTGTATCTGCATGGCTCTAAACGTGCAGATTAGTGAGCGCTACGTTACTCTGAAATCTGGGATCCATCGCTAAATCCAGTTGTTCTGGGGAATTTTTGGAAGATCTGGATCGGACCTAGACCGCGCGTCGAAAGTCCGATGGCGATGATCTTAGGCTGTTGCGGTCACTGAGTTGGGCTTGGTCTTCACCTCGAAAATCAAGTCGATCTGATGTTCTGGGTCGATTTGGTTGAGTTCGGAGTGAAGAGTGTGAGAACGGTTGGAATTTAATAAGCTTTTTATGAAATCTGAGTCGGCGTGTGCGACGATTTTAAGCATTCGACCGTTGATTCTGACCCAATTTCACCCTCCGATCAGGATGGTTGGCCAGGCATATCCTAGTGCTTGTGGACTGATCGAGTTTCGTGACCGTTGAATTGAGTGTGGTCCGCCACGTCTGATCTGAAGAGCCGTCGGTACAAAACTCAGGCTGACCTAGATCCATGGTCGGTGAGCTTAAGTCCGACCTTTCGTGGTTATAGGCCCACCGAAGTGCTTCGTTGGATCGAGAAAGGCGTACTTTGGTTATAACCTAAGTATACCTTGACCCTGGGGTTATTTCCATCATTTTAAGGCCTATATATAGTCCTTAAACCCTAGCTCTCATTTCCATACGAATTTTCTCTAACCCTAGCTTGGAAAGAGAGTGGAAAAGAGAGAGTTAGTGAGAGAGATTGATTGGTGAATCATCTTGATTCTTCCTTGTTCTTCTTCACCTTTGAACCTTCACTTTGAATCGTTCCTCTGACAATTCTGAGTTCTTTTTGGGGTAAGTTAACCTAACCCTAACCTGTGTTAGAGCTTAGATTAGACTTGGTGTTGTTGTATCTCATTTCTATCCTTATTTTAGGGTATTCTTGCGCCGTTGACGAAGACAACTCGTCTAAATCAGTTCGGCGGTTCTTTCTTCGCTTAAGGTGCGGACTTTAAGTGTATAGGTTATGGTTTTCAAGGCTTTCAATCCCAGTTAGTGATTTATTCTTGTTATGGATGAGATTTCACATGTCAAATGTTATGTTTGCATTGCTTTCCTGATATGCATGTGCTATATTGAGATTTGTGTATTCTAAGTGTATTTATAAAGTACCGTATACGTATAAAATACGCACTTGTGCTTGCCATGATTATTGGTCATGTATGTATGCTAGATGCATGTATGACAACTCCTTGGGAAAAGGAAATGTCTAAGTGCATGTGTTCAACATACGTCATGTATGTTGTTCCATGAATGCTAAGTGTTTGTAGAAATGCATGAATGATCTACGTGTAACTGATTACACTAAATGCAGGCGTTGAGAAGTGATTCTCAATACTTCTATGGATGCGCATGATTTCCCTTATGCATTTACATTCCAAGTTATTTAAATTCAAGCATTCCTATGCTTACATTTATGTTAAGTTGATATTCTTCAGATGTGTATGCACCATGATTTGAGTGGTTGTTCCATTACTGTTTTACATTCCATATGAATATCTGTCGTAGTGTAGGATGTTTGGGACTATGCCTTAGTCCAGGAAATCGGTAATTGACCCTATGGTCGTGGTTGAGATTGCTTTCGCCACGTGAGACGCATTAGACGAACCCGAGTCGTATTAGAGCTGGCGGCAGTGGTTTGGCCACGCGGAGTGTTTGCGCACTCTATGTCGTTCAATTCAACGTGCGCTCGTGCTAGTCGAGTTCGTCAACTAACCCGATTGTCCAGTGTATGTTAACCATGTATGGACGCTACTGCTTGAATCTAGGGTACCGAACTTACCAGTGAAATCCTAATAACCATGGTACCTGATCCGCTAAGACTCATGAGCCGGACATGGTGGTATGGGACACCGTGGTCGAGCTGTCGGCCTACGCTGGGGTGACGAGCCTCCCGTAGTGACCGGTGAGCAACTAAACTCGTGAGCCGATTATGGTGGTATGGGACACTATATTCGTGCTTTGTCGGCCTACATTGATTGGTGACGAGCCCTTTGTAGTGACCTCGAGCATACCTGGATACCGCAAGGAGGTGACGAGCCGATCTGTGTTTGTAATGGAATGATAGGCGTTCATTGATTGGTGTGGAGCCCTTTGCTACGACCTCTACTATATGATCGTATGAGATGTCTAGGATTGACTACCCTAGTATGTTTCAGTGTTTGGATGTTTATATTAGTTAGGTATCTTATCTTCCCAATCCTGCTGTGTGATATGTACTAATAACTTCTTGGTAATCATATCCATGCACCGCATTTGCATGTGCTTTGTAGATGTGGCGCACTTTGAGGCGATGTCATGCGTAACGTAAGATGAAGACGCGAGGGTGTACGCGTGAGGGCACGCATCATATTGCATTCATACTGCATTAATAAGAGTACTTAGGATTTATTTAATTGTCTTGCTTTACATTACTGTTTGATTGAGCTGATAACATGTTAACCAGTGCCTTATTGTTCCACGAGTTGATCACTCACTCCCACGTTTAGGCGGTGTTACACACCCACCGGACTCTGTCTTAGGCCCCGATGTTGCAGATGTGGATGCGACGTCGAGGCAGAGCGGAGCTGGATGACGACGAGGCCGCCTTCTCCTATATGCGGTTTTCGAGACGGGTTCTAGCGAGCCTCGATCCTATTGCGCGGGATCTATGGGATGATTATTTTGGGAACTGAAATGATGTAACTTGTACTTATAATTTTGATAAATAACACTTTTACATGATCTGGTTGTATATGTAATTCAGGGACTTACACTTGTACACGTATTTTACTATAAGTCTTCCGCTTGCTTTATTCACTTATCCCTGAATCATATCTGTGTTTTGGCTTAATCTATCCCATGTTTATGTGCTAATACAGTCAACATACATCATTCATTAATTATGTTGCATAAGTGATGTTTTGGAACTCGGGAGCTGAGTTATGCTCGACCCCCGAATTTCAGGGCGTTACACTCTTGCTCTATGACCCACCCGAGTTTTTCTTCGAGACGATTTTTGGGACCTATTATTACTAATAGATGTCTTGAATATGTAAATCATGTGCTTGATGACATCGAAGCTACTCGATGCCATCGAGTATTTTTGGGTTTTTTTAGCCCAAGTCACTGGACAGTTTTGATCGTTCTATGATGTCATTGAAGGTTGTTCGATGACATCGAAGGTTTATGCAGATTTTCTGTGGAAACGCAGATTTTGTGATTTTTGTTTCCTATTTTGTTTTGGTTGTATATAGGATTAAGAGGCATTCTAAAGTATTTTAAGGTTTCTGAAAGGGTTCTAGGGTTTCTAAAAGGGGGCTTTAGGGTTTCAAGGGGTGAGAAAGGTGAGGTTTGAGGATTGCTCAAGCCGAGTAAGTTCTTTATCTTTGTAATCTCTTCTTTCATAGTGGAATGATGTCGCTTTGTGCTGTGGTTTTTTCCTGAAAGGGTTTTCCACATTAAATCTATGTTCTCTTGTGTTTGCTTGGTGCTCTTGGTTTGCCTATCCTAGATCCATCTTTGTGTGATTCCGCAACACAAATCCCAACAAGTGGTATCAGAGCAATCGTTGGGGTACAAATCTGGATCTGCAACATTAGCATTAATGGGAAACACCAAGTTTGATTTGAAAAGTAATCAGGTAAAAATAATTTTGAGTTACAGAAGATTAAGATGATTAGTCTATCAACCAAGTAAGACAAAGCTAAGGCACTTGAGGAGTGGAAATCGACTATAAAAGATGAAGAATGGGATACTCTTGGAAGTAATGTTTAGCCTCCATCTGTTTATGTCTCACAGATGAGGTTCTCTATAATGTTTTGAGGGACAAAACTACGGATAAATTATGGGCGAAGTCAGAGGATATCTATGTGAAAAATCCTCTGAAAATCAACTACACTTAAAGCTACAGTGGTATAACTTCAAGATGGCAGAGGGTGGAGATCTTAAGGCCCACATTATCAACTTTAACAAGTTGGCTTGCAAACTGCTGGATATGGAGAAAGTGATCAAAGATGAGGAACAAGCATGTACGTTGTTGAATTCTCTTTCGGCATCGTATGAGTCATTCAAGGACACAATGTGTACTGCAAATAAAACCCTGAGTGTCGACATCGTTAACTCAGCCCTTCAAGGGAAGGCCATAAGAAAGCTAAACGGCGGCATGGGGACATCTTCCGATGCATTGTTTACGATGGGAAGAAATACTGAGCAAGATACAGGATCTTCAAGACCTAGATCTAAATCCAAGGGCAATGGCAAAAGAAAATTAAAGTGATAGAACTGTGGGGTGACTAGACACTAAAAAAGGATTGTACCAATCCTAAATCGAAGAAAGAAAACTCAAAGGCTTCTTCTAAGGAGGCCAATGTTGTCACATCTGATGATGAGACAAGTGGTGGTGATGTTCTGTCTATGTCCATGATTGGTCACTTGTACGACAATCATAAAGATGAATGGATCCTTGACACAAGTGCATCATATCACATGATCCCTCATCGGAGTTAGTTTGCTAGTTACAAGGAATGCAATGGTAGATATGTCTTTATGGGCAGTGACAATGCCTGTAATGTTGTAGATATTGGTACAGTGAGCATCAAGATGTTTGATGGGATAGAGCGTACACTGACTGATGTTAGGCACATTCCTGATATGAAGAAAAGTCTGATTTCTCTTAGTGCACTCGAGGCTATAGGGTGCAGTTCACTGGTATTGATGGTGTCCTTAAAGTTTCAAAAGGGGCACTCGTGATTATGAGAGTGCAAATGTACAAAAACCTTTACAGGTTGATCGGGAGCACTTTAGCAAGTGGAGTGGCAGCAGCTATTGCAGATTTCACATCTTTACGTTTGTGACATGCTTGTCTGGGCCACATGAGCGAGCGAAGCATGAAGGTACTATCTGATCGTTGTTTGATTTTAGCTTTTAAAAATTCTGATTTAGATATATGTCAGCATTGTATATATGGTAAATAATCTAGATTATCTTTTAAAAATGAAAAATATGTATGTAATGGAGTGTTTAATTATGTACACTCTGTCGTATGGGGGCCATTGCCAGAGGTTTCCATTAGGGGGTCGTCATGGTTTGTTTCATTCATTGACGACTACTCCAGGAAGGTTTGGGTTTAATTTATGAAACATAAATCTGAAGTTTTCACCATATTCAAACAATGGAAGGCAATAGTGGAAAATTAGTCAAGATGAAAAATAAAGGTTTTAAGGACTGACAATGGTGGAGAATTCACTTCCACTGAGTTTAATGAATATTACAAGGATAAAAGGATCACACGCTAGAACAAAATGGTGTGGCTAAGACGATGAATTAGACTCTCTTGGAGAGGGACCAATGTATGTTAAGTAATGTTACATTAGCCAAGGACTTATACATTGAGGCTATTAACATGGCTTGTTATTTGGTGAACCCTACAACAATTGAATGTAAAATCTCAGAGGAAGTATGGAGTAGTCATAAGCTGGACTACTCAGATTTGCACATATTTGGTCATGAAGTTACTCTCATGTACTGTCAGTTGAGTGAGATAAGCTAGATCATAGAGTCGAAAACTATATTTTTGTTGGCTATGGTGTTGTGTGAAAGGTTACAGGTTATTCAATAAGGTCACACGTAAGTCATCACTAGCCGTGATGTCAGATTCAATGAAAGCTCCCTATTCCATAAGATTGATCAAGAGGAGTAAGAGGAACCAGAAAGGTTGATCGTAGACATTTAGATTAACATAGATGATACTCAACCAGAGATAGATGTGCAGACAGAGGTACAAGATCAGGTGGAGCAGCCACCTGTGAGAAGAAACTCACCGCATGATCGAAAGTTATCAGTAAGATACATGAATGACTCTAATATTACATATGCTCTCGTTATAGATGAGGGGGACCCATCTACTATTCAGGAGGCTATGAGTGAGCCTGATGTAAAAAAAGTGGAAGGCGGCTATGGATGATGAGATGGACTCGTTGCATAAAAATCATACATGGGAGCTGGTGAAGCTCTCGGTGGGCTAAAAAGTGATCAGATGCAAGTGGTTATTAAAAAAGAAATAAGATAAATACAAAGAAAGGTTGGTAGCGAAGTGGTATGCTCAGAGGGAAGGAATCGACTTCACAGAGATATTCACGTCAGTGGTTAAGCAAGTATCTATCAAATTCGTATTGGCACTGGCTACCCAATACGATCTTGAGCTAGAACAGATGGATGTTAAGAAATTTGACTTCAGGTTACTCATAAGTATCTATTAGATCCTTTTATGTTGAGTCAAAAATTTACTTGGAGTGAATATGATCACTTTGTCTGTTATAAGACACTAAGTGATGACAAATTCATCATCCTAATATTTTATTTTAATGATATGTTGATTGCCTGTCATGATATATCTGAAATCAACGTACTGAAGAGTCAGTTATTAGAGACATTTGAGATAAAAGATCTGGGGACTGAAAAAATGGTTCTGGGCATAGATATTTATAAATATAGGAAGAGGAGCAGGCTTTGGTTATCATAGGCAGAATACCTTGAAAAGGTGTTGATCAAGTATGGGATGGACCAAGCAAAGCCAATGAGCGTTCCCCACACGGATCACTTCAAGCTTTCCTCAGAACAATGTCCTAAATCAAATGAGGAAAAGCCGATTATGTCTCATATACCTTATTCAAATGCGGTTGACAATTTAATGTATGTCACAGTCTATATGAGACCATATATTTCACAGGCAGTCAGTGTTCTGAGTAGATAATGTCAAACCCTGGCAAGCAACATTGGGAAGTAATGAAATGGCTACTTTGATACAATCAAGGTATAAAAGACTACATCTTAACTTTTGAGAAGACAATGGCAAAGTTAGTAGGGCATGCGGATTCAGACTATGAAGGCAGTGTGGATTCCAGAAAGTTAACTTTAGGTTACTCGTTTGTTCTAGCGGGTGAAGCAATTAGTTAGATGTCGAAGCTTTAATCCGTGGTGTCTTTCTCCACAACCGAAGCAGAGTATATGGCAGTGACGAAAGAATTTAAGGAATGTATCTAGTTAAGAGGCATGATAAATCAGTTGGGACTTTAGCAGGAGGCTGCACCAGTTAATTCTGATAGTGAGAGTATTATCAATTTAGTGAAAATTTTTGTTTATCACTCTCGTATTAAACACATTGATGTTCATCACCACTTTATCTGACAGGTACTCGAAGAAGGAGGCGTGACTCTGGAGAAGATTCACACCAGCGTAAATCTAGCAGACATGCTCACCAAGGTCATTCCTACGGAGAAGTTCAAGTTTTATACAACTTCTCTAGGCTTAGTGATAGCGTAAAAGGAGGATGGAGTGTGCACGAGAAATGTTGATGAAGTTATGATGCAAGACAGAGATAAGAGAAGAGGACAAAAAGCTACACATTTGAAGATTGAAGACATGATGGAGATTGTTACTAACAGATGTCTTGAATTTATAAATCATGCACTCGATGACATCGAAGCTACTCGATGCCAACGAATATTTACGAGTTATTTTTAGCCCCGGTCACTGGACAGGTTTACGTAGATTTTGTGGAAACGCGGATTTTACGATTTTTGTTTCCTATTCCATTTTGGTTTCTTTCTAAAGCTATATAAAGGGATGTATACAGGACTAGGGGGTATTCTAAAGCATTCTAAGGTTTCTAAAAGGGGGCTCTAGGGTTTCAAGGGGTGAGAAAGGTGAGGTTTGAGGATTGCTCAAGCCGAGTAAGTTGTCTATCTTTGTAATCTCTTCTTTCATAGTGCAATTATGTCACTTTGTGCCATGACTTTTTTTTCCCCAAAGGGTTTTCCACGTTAAACTTCGTGTTTTCTTGTGTTTGCTTGGTGCTCTTGGATTGCATATCTAAGATCCATCTCTATGTGATTCCGCAGCACAAATCCCAACACGTATATGTAACCTGAGGTGATGCATCCAATGGAAAGGTTTGATATTGTGATTCACATCACATAGGTCTAACATGACCTTTGTATAATGAAAGGTTGAAATATTCAATCATAGGGATTTTTCAAGCATATCCAAGGAGAGCCCTATCACGTAAATGGCTTGGGCCATTAAAATGGATCCAAATTTAACAGTTAAAAGTATATTTATCATTTTACAATGCGTTCGGATGTATTCTAGTAGGCCTCCACTTAGAAATTGTACATGTGCCAAATAATTTTGTGCGTCCAAAATTAGATTGATTATAAATAAGAGAAGTACATCATTTATTTATTTTTTATTCCTGCACATTTAGTGGACCGTTGAAGTGAGTATTGTATGGTCGGAATTCACGAAAGAAAAAAGTCCAATAATCATAATTTTATATCGATAAATTGATATGATTTTTTGGGTGATGGCCCATCCATAATGGGTTCGATAATTTGAACAGTTCAATTTATGTTAATGTATGCTACATACAATTTCAAGGTGATTGTGTATCAACTATCTTACTTTGCCGTAGTATAAAGTAATTCCCGATCTAATAAATTTTGTTTAATACATGATAAGAGTGCGGATCCTCTGTTTCCAGCGCACTCTAGCTCGCCGTGTCCTGGAATTTAATTGGTCACGCCATTTGTACAGAAATTAGCACAACTCTTTAATAAAATAAAAAAAAGATTACAAAATATCTCTTGATTAGGAAGAAAGGTTATGTTTCCAGGGACGCGGATTTCCTGTTAAAGACTTCCGCAGGAAGTTTCTTCCTGGGAACCCATGTGGGGCCCACTGTGATGTTTATGAGAAATCCACTCGGTCCATCCGTTTTGCGAGTTCATTTTAGGACATGATGCCAAAAATGAATCATTTCCAAAGCTCAGGTGGGCTGAAAATGTGATAATTGAATGTCCATAGTTGAAATATCCGTGGGCCACAGAAGTTTTGAATTATGTTAATATTTGTGATTTAGTTCATCCCAGTAGGAATGAAGTTATTAACGGTATAGATGGCATGTAAACATCACTTTCAAACCCAGGTAGGTTTCAATGGTAGGAATTTCCCTAACCACATTTTCCATTAGTACGACCCACTTGAGCTTTGGATACAGTTCATTTTTGGCAACATGTCCTGAAATGAACTCACAAAATGAATGAAAGGGGAAGATTTCTCACAAACATCAAAATGGGTCCCACTTGGGTTCCTAGCGTAGGAACTTCCTATGAAAGGCTTACACGGGAAATCCACGTCCTATTTCCAACAGCTAATGCAAGGACGCCTGGCTACCACCCAGGACGCGGATTGCGTACTACCCCCAATCGTCCCTAGCTCCGAACGGGCAGTTCTGTGGGTGAACCCACCATGATGTATTTGTACATCCAAGTTGTCTATCCCTTTTCTCAGATTATTTTAACGCATGAACATAAAAATGAGGCAGATCCAATGCTCAACTTGTAACGTCTCGAAAAAATCCGTACAAAGACCCAAGCACCACCTTAGGCAGAAATCACTAAGGACTAAATCCTTTAGAAATTAAGCGAGAATTAACTAGTGCTAAACTAGGTTATCTATGAAATTAGCACTAATCACTCTAAATACGATCTACAAGACCCAAAATGAGTAGAACCGCTAACACTATATTACTAAAAAAACTTAGGATCCATCTCAAAACCCAATTGCTCTTGGGAGCATCATAAAACTTCGTATCGGACCTGGACCGCACGTCAAAAGTCCGATTACCCCAAAACTATATGGTTATGACTGCATTACTGGACTTGACAACCATCTTGGAAATCAAGTCCTAATAGTACCCAGAAACGCACAACTTGTGCCCGGAGCGAAGTATATGAGAAACGCAAATATATTTAGGAAATGAACTGAAACTTAAGTGAATTGAGTCGTTCGCTTGCAGGCTGAATCTAAGGATTCAGACTGTTAGAATCTGACCCAATTACACCCTCAGATTAGGAAAAATTTTTAACACAAGTCAGTGTACTTGTGACCCTGATCAAGTACCGGTGACCGTTGAACTGAAACTGGTCCCCCGCGGTCGATCCACTAATCCGATCGGGCTAAGATCTTAGCCTGACCTAGATCTAACGTCAGGAAGCTTAAGTCCAACCACATGTGGAAAAGGGGCCTCCAGAACAGCTCCGTTGGACCGAAACGACCAGTCTTTGGTTATAACATAAGTATACCATGGCCCTAGGGCCATTCCCATCAGTTCTGAGCCTATATAAGGGCCTAAACTCACCCCTCTCTCATTCCATACGAATTCCTAACCCTAGGAGAGAGAAGAGAGAGAAAAGAGAAGAAGAAAGTGGGGAGAAGAGAGAGTGTGTTGGCGTCTATTCCTGGGATCTTTCCCTGTCGCTCCACATGCTTTACCACCTCATATGTATCACTATTTCAGAGATTCCGACTCCGTTCGTAGGTAAGAAATCCTAACCTTAATCTGTTTTAGGGATATAAGTAGAGGGAATGCTGAAGTAGCTAACTTATTCCATGATATAAGTTGTTGTTGTGCCGTAGGTGGGGACTTAGTGTTTAAACTGAGTTCGTTGTGAGTCTACATGCGAAAGGTGCGGACTATAAATTTTATGTTATAGTTTTCAAGGCTTTCAATGTCAGTTACTAATTTATGACTGACTTGAGTGCTATCACATATGCGTAGTTAGGATGTTTCAACATATTGCATATATATGTAGGTTAGGCTATTTCGAATGCATTCTAAGTGTTTGTTAAAATGTCTGAATGAATATGGAAGTATGTTTTGTACTTGCAATGATTATTAATTCCTAATACATGATCGTTGTGCATCTGAAAACTCCTATGTAGGAGGATTTGCTATAACATGTGTTTTAATTGATTTATTACATGTATGTAATATGTGTAGACTAAGTATTTGATAAAATGCCTGAATGAGAAAATGCTGGTTTAAATATATGTAATGAGAGTTTTGAGATAGGATTATCAATCCCCTTATCTATGGTTACAGTTTCATTTTATAACCCACCTTACTACTATGTGAATGATGGATGAACTGCCTATGTATTGTAACATGTGTAGTATGTGTTATGTTGAAATGCTCAAATAAGATTTATATTCAGATTTGGTTGTCACATGCAGGCTTTGGTTATTACACGTAAATATTAATGTTTGTAGTGTGATTGGGGCTACAATGTAGCCCAGGCAATCGGTAATGGTTTACGATCGGTGGCTGAATTGATTTAGCCACGGTGAATATGTTCAACGAATCCGAGTCGTACATCTTAGGCCACACGGAATACTTATGCATTTCATGTCGATCAAGTCGACGTATGCTCATATTAGTTGTGCTTGTCAAGTAACTCGATTGGCCCGATGTATATTCACCATGTGTGGATGCTACTGTTTGAATATAAGGTACTAACTTACCAGTGTCAAACCTGTTTAACCTTGGTACCTCGATTCGATAAGGCTCATGAGCCAGACATGGTGGTGTATGAGACACCATGGTCGTGCTGTCGGCCTATGCTAGGGTGACAAGCCTCCCCGTAGTGACCAGTGAGCAACCCAAACTCATGAGCTGAATTTGGTGGTGTATGGGACACTATATTTGAGCTGTCAGCCTACGATAAGGTGACGAGCCCGTAGTGACCTTGAGCATACACTAGAAATTAAGTTGAGGTGACGATCCTTTCTGTAGTAAACTCGAGTATAAACCAGGCCTACGCTGATGGTGACGAGCCTCTCTATAGCGACCTGGAAACCATCTATCATATGTGACTACTAGGATTGACGACCTTAGATGGATCAATGTTTGGGTTATGATGTAAAGGGAGGTGCCTTAGCTTCTCAATCCTGTTGTATGAATATGTCTAATTAAAAACTTAGCTAACACGACCATGCATTGTATTGCATGGTGCTTTGGCGAGGAAGTGCATAGAGGAAGGGGTGCATGCCGCGACCGTAAGAGGAAGATCGCAAAGGGAGTGCAGGCGAGGGCATGAATCATTAATACATATCATGTTTGCATTAACCAGAGTACTTAGGGATGCTTGATTGTATTGCTTTATCATTACTGCTTGATTGAATTGATAACATGTTAACCTTTACCTTATAGTTCCACTGAGTTGATCACTCACTCCCACGTTCTGGGATGGTGTTTTAAACACCAACCAGATTCTGTCTTAGCTGCAGGTGATGGCAATGCTTATGAGCCAGAGCCGGACTATTACGATGACGAGGAGTTCTCCTATATGCAACTCTTGGGCAAGTCTATGTTGAGCTGGAGTTATGCTGATGGGGCGACAGGGTTTTGGATAGAGAACATTACACTTTCTGATTTTATACATTTTTTAATTAAACTTATAATTATTTAACCTAGTGACATTCATACTCTGAGGGCTTGCTATTACTTTTATACAGTTTATATACATATCACAGTCTTTTGCTAACGTACTTTAATTACCTCTGGAGTATGATATATTGTTTTGGTATAATCCCATTCATGTTTAAGGCACTAATATGGATAACATTTAATCATCATTATCTATGCTGCATAAGTGATGCGTTGGAACTCGGGAGTTGAGCCTATGCTCGACCCCCGACTTTCACGGCATTATAAGTTAGTATCAGAGCATGATCTGGATTAAACAGGACCTGGATTATGATCATATGACGCCCATTGACGTACTTTGACTTAGGAGGGTGCAATAAAATGTAGAAACAATTATAGGATTTCCAGTGTCGTCGGTCATTGGATTCGACTGAAATTGACCATCATAGTTCACCCCGTAGGCACCTTTGACCATGTAAAACGATCCTAATCTCCCTCTAGTCCATTAATTGATGAGTATGGACGTTAATTCAGTCAATCCCATGGTAAAACACTTTAAATGCATGAATACTCGTAAGATGAGGCTCGAACGAGTGCGGGGGGCCATGTACAACTTCCAATGGGATCCGAGGTGGGTCCCACGCATTTTTGACATCAGGGGGGTGGACACGGTCCCCGTGCAGAGCCACCAATGGCCATACAGACCCCGGGCAGAGCCTCCGCCAGATGTGAGGGGCCCCACCCGGCCAGACAGCGCTCGGGTGGAGCCTCCGCCAGCCAGGCTGGGCCCAGCCAACCGACCAACTGTAGGGCCCTTTCCACATGTGTGGGACCCCTCTCCTCCCTCTAAAAACCCATTTTAGGGTATTTTTGCAAAATACCAACCCCCTCCACTCCATATTCTCTCCCAAACCCCTCAAATCTTTCTTCCTCTCTAACCCATTGCATTAAACCCATCTTCAAGCTTCGAATCTTCTTCCTTCATCATTACTACCTCCCTATATCTCCTTCTAAGTGATTCAAACCCCACTACCTCTTTCAATCTCCTCTCAAATCTTCTTCCATACCTTCAAGACACCCCTTTTCCTTCATTTTCATACCATCTTCCTTTTCCTTCCCAATTGAGTACACAAACCCATTGGTGTGTCTCAAAACTCCAAAACCCACCAACCCATCCTATTTTCCATGGCTTTCTTTGAAGTGGTCACCGCCGTCTTCTCTATCTCTATGCTCTTGTCTCTCATGACAAGGAAAAGAGTGGCCCTGGATGAGGTCGGGCCAAGCCGACCATGTCGTCCTATGAGGAGGGTGGACGTCAAAGCAAGTACCAGTGCCGAGCAAGAATGGAGGTCCAAGAGGGACCTCGATCCTCGGATTCTGTTGGAGAGATACCTACTACTGAACATCGAACTCAGTAAGTTCCGTAAACGCAAGGTCGTGTTTGAGGCGCACGTAGATGAGAAGATGTTCGGAACGTATCCAGTGATTGATTTCCTTCTAGAAAAGGGGTGAGGGCCCATATTTGAGGGAGAGGAGCCTATAAGTGCAAACACTATGCGCACTTTTTATGCCCTCATTTAGAATCCAATATATAATCCCCTGTAGTTCATTATTCCTCTGGGTAGGCGAGAGGTAACGATTGGTGTGGATGATATTGCTCGTGTCATGAGTGTTGAGAAGGGATTGGTGCATGCTAGCGAGAAGGATTGCGCTAGTAAGTAGGAGAAGAGACTCCGCACGCGATTCCTCTATGGCCAGCTCGTGCATTGGAGGCTGGGGACTGGCCTCGCTTTAACCAAGATGACAAATGACTTCCGTCTACTCCACAACATATGCACGTATAACGTGTATCCCCGATCAAGTAACCACACCGAGTGCATGAGGTTCATGGTGGACTTCTTGTTTCGAGTTAAAAAATGAGACAAAGTATGTTCGCCCACTCTCGTCCTAACGCAGATAATCAAAGTGGCGAGGTCCAATAGGGAAAGCACCGCGCTATCATTCAGCTGACTGATTTACAAGATCACCCGCCACTACACCTTCCGACTCCTTATGGATGACGTTGCCCTAATCCATATTATCAATGCAAGCATGCTTGACAATATGGGGATTAGCAAAAAGTAACGCCGAGGCTGCCTTGGCGAGCAGAGTGACGATACCGAAGAGGAAAGTGAGGGTGAAGAACAAAGTGGCAAGGAAGAAGAAGGAAGTGGTGAGGATGGCGATGGAGATGACACCAGTGGCGAGGAGGAAGGGCAAGAAGAGGAAGAAGTGGAGGCCCAAGGCCCTGATGTGGCCTCTCCTCCTGCTACGGATGAGCATGACAGTGATTGGGCTACATCAGAAGCCCGATGGGCTCGAATTGAGGAGGGCCAAACTGCGCTGCGACAAGAGGTTAAGTAGGTCTGAGCCGAACTTAGAGAGACTCGAGCCAAGCTTGAAGAGAACGAGGCCTTCATGAAATAGAAATTCAAGAAGGTGTCCCGCACCTTGAGGGTTATCCTGTGCTGTGTACAGGACAAGGGTACACCTCCACCATCGCCGGATTGTGACGACTAGTCGTGCATGTAGTCATCTTTTATTTTACTTTGTTTACTTATTTTTATGTGTAGCCTCAATAGGCTTAGTAGTGTAGTAATTTAGTAGTATGTTTTAGCATTTGAAGCCTTGGTTGTATTAGCTCACATGCATCCTCTGTCATGATTCATGTAACGTTGTATCTCATGCATTGTGACAATTTGATAAATGAAATGCATGAAGTTTCCTTAAGCTGTGTGTGAATGCTGTGTAATTGAGTTTGTGAGCATGCTGAATCTGACCAGGGTTACACCCTATGTTGTATATAGGGAATGCCACCTAAGGCCACACATAGTACGAAACGTCTCACTCTTGGTGATTCGATTGATAGGGCACCTCCCCTCAGCAATAGCTATATGGACCCCAGTTCAGGCCCGACTCACGTTGACACTATGCCAAACTCTCAGCTGGCCACTGGCCTCACTAATGGGCCTACACCTGTTGCACTATCGGTTCCTAAGCAGAACTGTGTCTACCTCGACGCCTTACGTGCCTCAGTCTGCTCCTCCTACTGATAGGTTAGAGCAGATGATACTACTGATGCAGCAACAACAGCAATAACATCAATAGTTTTTTACCACCATCACAGGGGTCTTTGCCCAGAGCATGGGTGTGGTTCCGCCTGCACCTCTTGTGCAGCCTGCAGGCATTATGAGTGCTAGTGGCCTTTTTGATCGATTCCAGCGCTTGCAGCCTCCCACCTTTGCAGGTACTCACCAACCCGAGGAGGCCGAGTATTGGCCTGACCGCATCACTGAGATGCTGAAGCCGCTGCACTGTACTGAGACAGGCATGTTGAGCTAGTCACCTTCATGTTTGAGAAGGAGGCCAGCTTATAGTGGGACAATGTTTTTCGCACTGTTGCTATCAGATACATGTGGACGTCGGAGGCCTTCGAAGCGCGCTTCCACTAGAAATATTTCCCCCTCACGTACCGTCATGAGAAGGAGAGTGAGTTCCTTCACCTCCGACAGGGAGGAATGATAGTGGTAGAGTACGAGAACAGGTTCACGGAGCTAGCTAGGTATGCTCTTTTGATTCTTGCCGATCAGCCGATGAGGATGCGGCGCTTCTCTGTGGGTCTGCGACCCGATATTGGCTTAAAGATGTGTTATGCTAGCATACCCACTTATGCTGAGTTAGTGAACATGTCTTTGCAAGCAGAGCAGGATGGGGATTGTTTATCTCACACGCGTGCACCCATGGGTCAGAGGCCTCGACCAGATCTACCGAGTCGGCCATTCCTCAGAAAGAGGCCCCACACAGACTCGCCTCCCAGGATCACGGCTCCACCAGCCCATATGAGGTGACTAGACTTGTAGTGTACATAGTGCAAGCGTGTGGGCCATGCAGATACCTAATATTTCACTAAGATGAGGGACAACGGCTTCTCGCCGCCTCAGACGATCAACCGCCCGCTTCTTCAGAGGATAGCAGCTCCACCTCTACGGTCAGTACCAGCCCACCCATCTTTTCGGCCGCCTGCACCCCGATTTAAGCCACCTCAACAACCCATGGTACCAGAGCCGAACTGTTCTCAGCAGGCTCAGGTGTTCTCACTTGTAGCTGAGGCATCTGAGACAGCAACCGCAGTACCACTGGCTTTTGAAGTCACTGCGCATATTCAAGGTACACCAGTCTTCTTATTAGTGGACACCGGGTCCACTATTTATATAATATCATGCGCAGTAGTCAAGCGACTGGGATTGGAAACTATCCTATGGTTGGGGTGAGAATCCTTACCGCCACAGGGACTTTCTCAGACGCTACCAAGATGTGTAAGGGTTGTTCAATAGACTGAGGGAGAAGAATAGTGCGCATTGACCTGATTGTCTCTCCGTTGCAACATTATGACATCATTCTGGGTATGGATTGGCTCACAAAGGTGAAGGCAGAGATCGACTGCAATACTAGAGTGGTAACAGCCCATGAACCAGAGGGCACGACCTTTACATTCCCGGTGCAGGTCAGTTGGCCCTATCGCTTTAGTTGTTATGCTTCATTACTAGAGGACATTAATGGTCCAACACTTGAGGACACCCCTGTAGTCCAAGAGTTCTCAGACGTATTCATAAAGATACCTAGATTACCCCCTCAGTGCAAGATTGATTTTACCATTGATCTAGTGCCTACTGCAACACCTATATATCTTCCGACTTATCGCATACCTCCATGTGAGATGGAGGAACTGAGGAAACAGATCGATGATCTGTTGGATGCAGGCTTCATATGACTGAGTGTGTCTCCTTGGGGAGCACTTGTGCTGTTTGTGAAGAAGAAAGATGGATCTCTGCGATTGTGTATTGATTATCACAGGTTGAATCAAGTAACGGTGAAGAACAAGTATCCTTTGCCCAGGATAGATGACCTATTCGATCAGTTGAAGGGGGTGTAGTATTTCACGAAGATTGATTTATAGTCAAGGTATCACCAGTTGCACATTAGGGATGAGGACGTGTAAAAGACAACTTTCAGGAACATTTTTGGGCACTATGAGTTTCTCGTTATGTTCTTCGGCCTTAAGAACGCACCGACCATGTTCATGGACTTGATGAACAAGGTGTTTCGATCGTTTCTTTTTTGATTTGTCATCATGTTTATCGATGACATCCTAATATAATCTAAGAGTTGGGAAGATCACGAGGAGCAGGTATTGCGTAGTAAGGTGATTCCACTTGTGAAGGTTCTGTGGATGCACCACATTGAGGAAGAGGCTACTTAGGAAACAAAAGCCAAGGTCTGAAAGAACTACCCTCAGATTCTCGAGGAGTACGAAAAGGTACTAATTTCGAGGATGAAATTTTTCTTTAAGAGGGGTAGATTGTAACATCTCTGAAAAATTCATACAAAGACCCAACCAACCCCTCAGGTAGAAATCACTAAGGACCAAATCCTTTAGAAATTAAGCGAGTATTAACTAGTGTTAAACTAGGTTATGTATGAAATTAGCACTAATCACTTTAAATGCGATCTGCAAGACCCAAAATGAGTAGAACCGCTAATGCTATATTACCAAAAAAACTTAGGATCCATCTCAAAACCTAGTTGCTCTCGAGAGCATCATGAAACTTCGTATCGGACATGGACCACACGTCGAAAGTTCGATTGTCCCAAAACTATATGGTTATGACCGCATTACTGGACTTGACAACCACCTCAGAAATCAAGTCCTAATAGTACCTAGAAATGTACAACTTGAGCCCAGAGTGAAGTGTGCGAGAAACGCGAATATCTTTAGGAAATGAACTGAAACTTAAGTGAATTGAGTCGTTCGCTTATAGGCCGAATCTAAAGATTCAGACCATCAGAATCTGACCTAATTACACCCTTGGATCAAGGAAAATTTTCAACACAGGTTAGTGTACTTGTGACCCTGATCGAGTACCGGTGACCGTTGAACTGAAACTGGTCCCCCGCGGTCAATCCACTAATTCGATCAGGCTGAGATCTTCGCCTGACCTAGATCCAATGTCAAGAGCTTAAGTCTGACCGCATGAGGAAAAGAGGCCTCCGGAATAGCTCTATTGGACCGAAACGGCCAGTCTCTGGCTATAACCTAAGTATATCATGGCCCTGGGGCCATTCCCATTAGTTCTGGGCCTATATAAGGGCCTAAACCCACCCCTCTCTCATTCCATACGAATTCCTAACCCTAGGAGAGAGAAGAGAGAGAAAAGAGAAGAAGAAAGTGAGGAGAAGAGAGAGTGTTGGCGTCTATTCCTAGGATCTTTCCCTGCCGCTCCACGTGCTTTACCACCTCGTCTGTATCGCTATTCCGGCAATTCCAACTCCATTCGTAGGTAAGAAATCCTAACCCTAATCTATTTTAGGGATACAAGTAGAGGGAATGCTGAAGTAGCTAACCTATTCCATGATATAGTTTGTCGTTGTGCCGTAGGCAAGGACTTAGTGTTTAAACTGAGTTCGTTACGAGTCTACCGGTGAAAGTTGCAGACTATAAATGTTTAGGTTATGGTTTTCAAGGCTTTCAATGTTAGTTAATGATTTATGACTGACTTGAGTGCTATCACATATACGTAGTTAGGATGTTTCAACATATTATATATATATATGTAGGTTAGGCTATTTCGAATGCATTCTAAGTGTTTGTTAAAATGTTAAAATGAATATGGAAGTATGTTTTGTACTTGCTATGATTATTGATTGCTAATAAATGATTGTTGTGCGTGTGAAAACTCCTATGTAGGAGGATTTGCTATAACATGTGTTTTAACTGATTTATTACATGTATGTAATATGTGTATACTAAGTGTTTGATAAAATGCCTAAATGAGAAAATGTTAATTTAAATATATGTAATGAGGGTGTTGAGATAAGATTCTCAATCCCCTTATCTATGGATATAGTTTCTTTATGTAACCTACCTTACTACTATCTAATTGATGGATGAATTGCCTATGCATTGTAACATGTGTAGTATGTATTATGTTGAAATGCTCAGAAAAGATTTATATTTAGATTTGGTTGTCACATGCTAGCTTTGGTTGTTACACATGAATGTTAATGTTTGAAGTGTGATTGGGGCTACAATGTAGCCCAAGCAATCGGTAACGGTTTATGATCGGTGGCCGAATTGATTTAGCCACGACGGGTATGTTCAACGAATCCGAGTCGTACATCGTTTGACGGTGGTGGTTAGGCCACACAGAATGCTTCTGCATTTCTTGTCGATTAAGTCGACGTATGCTCATACTAGTCGTGCTTGTCAAGTAACCTGATTGGCCCAATGTATATTCAGCATGTATGGACGCTACTGTTTGAATCTAAGGTACTAACTTACCAGTACCAAATCCATTTAACCTTAGTACCTCAATCCGATAAGACTTATGAGCCGGACATGGTCGTGTTGTCAGCCTATACTGGGGTGATGAGCTTCCCCATAGAGACGAGTGATCAACCTAAACTCATGAGCCGAATATGATGGTGTATGGGACACTGTATTAGAGTTGTTGGCTTACGATCAGGTGACGAGCCCGTAGTGACATCAAGCATACACTAAAAACTACGTTGAGGTGACAAGCCTTTCCGTAGTAAACTAGAGTATAAACTAGGCCAACGCTGACAATAACGAGCCTCTTCGTAGTGACCTGGAAACCATCTATCGTATGTGACTACTAGGATTGACGACCCTAGATGGATCAATGTTTGGGTTATGATGTAAAGAGAGGTGCCCTAACTTCCCAATCTTGCTGTATGAATATGTCTAATTAAAAACTTGGCTAACAAGATCATGTATCGCATTGCACAATGCTTTGGCGAGGAAGTGCTCAGAGGAAGGGATGCATGCTGCGACCGTAAGAGGAAGATCGCAGAGGGAGTGTAGGCGAGGGCATGCATTATTAATACATATCATGTTTGTATTAACTAGAGTACTTAGGGATGCTTGATTGTATTGCTTTATCATTACTGCTTGATTGAATTGATAACATGTTAACCTTTGTCTTATAGCTCCACTGAGTTGATCACTCATTCTCATGTTCTGGGATGGTGTTTTAAGCACCAACCAGACTCTGTCTTAGCTGCAGGTAATGGCGATGCTTATAAGGCAGAGTCGAATTATTACGATGACGAGGAGGAGTTCTCCTATATGCAACTCTCTAGCGGGTCTACGTAGACCTGGAGTTGCACTGACGGGGCTACAGGGTTTTGGATAGAGAACATTACACTTTCTGATTCTGTACATTTTTGAATTAAACTTGTAATTATTTAACCTAGTGACATTCATACTCTGAGGGCTTGCTATTACTTTTGTACAGTTTATATACATATCATAGTCTTCCGCTAATGTACTTTAATTGCCTCTGGAGTATGATATATTGTTTCGGTATAATCTCATTCATGTTTAAGGCACTAATACAAACAACATTTAATCATCATTATCTATGTTGCATAAATGATGCGTTGGAACTCGAGAGTTGAGCCTATGCTCGACCCCCGATTTTCAGGGCGTTACACAACTGGACCACACCAAATAATAAGCTAGGTTATATTAAAATGCACAAAGCAATAAATGTTAGTTGCATTAAATGCCAGAGTCATCTGTGGTGTAGTCCAGTTGATTGTTGGATCTGCCTCATTTTTGTTTTAATGCCTTAAATAATATGAGCAAAGGGATAGAGGGTTTGGATGTACAGATACATCACGGTGGGCCCACCCACAGAACTGCCCATTTGGAGCTAGGGATGAGCGGAGGTAGTACACAATCTACGTCCTGCGACAGATGCAAATTGCGTACTACCCCCGCCCGTCCCTAGCTTCGAACGGGCAGTTCTATGGGTGGGCCCACCGTGATGTATCTGTACATTCAAACCCTTTATCCCTTTTCTCATATTATTTTAAGGCATGAACACAAAAATGAGGCAGATCCAACACTCAACTGGACCACACCAAATAATAAGCTGGGTTACATTAAAATGCGTAAAGCATTAAATGTCAATTGCATTAAATGCAAGAGTCATCTGTGGTGTGGTCCAGTTGATCATTGGATCTGCCTCATTTTTGTTTTGATGCCTTAAATTAATATGAGAAAAGGGATAGAGGGTTTCGATGTACAGATACATCATGGTGGGCCCGCCCCGTCCTTAGCTCCGAACGGGCAGTTCTGTGGGCCAGCCCACCATGATGTATCTGTACATCCAAGTCGTCTATCCCTTTTCTCAGATTATTTTAAGGCATGAACACAAAAATGAGGCAAATCCAATGCTTAACTGGACCACACTAAATAATATGCTGGGTTGCATTAAAATGCGCAAAGCATTAAATGTCAGTTGCATTAAATGTAAGAGTCATCTGTGGTGTGGTCCAGTTGATCATTGGATCTGCCTCATTCTTGTTTTGATGCCTTAAAATAAGGGTGGTGGAACCTGACCGTGGCCCACATCGATGTATGCTTTATATATCTACGCCCTCCATCATTTTTTTTTTAACATTCGATGTCCAAAATATGAAGAAGATACAAATCTTAGGTGGACCACATCACAGGAAACATTGGTCAACGAATGGCCACCATTGTAAACTTCCTAGTGTCCATGATTATGTTTATTTGTCATCCAACCTATTGTTGATGAGGTTACACAGAGCAACACGTGAAGGGAAAATACAAATATTAGCTAGATTTAGAACCTTTGTAGCCCGAGGAAAATTTTTAATAGTGACTACTATTTCTTGCGGTGTGGTCAACTTGAGATTTGCATCAATTTCGAATTTCTTTCCATTCCTTAAAATGAACTGGCAAAACAAATGAACCACGTAATGATATAATACATGCATCAAAGTGTGCCCCATGCTCAAGTTTCACTCACATCCTGGGATTTGGGGTTGCAACACAGTTGCATTACTTTTCAAAACCAGATTGCATAGTGTAGCAAGTAGCACTCATGTCGATATTATGTGCTACTAAATAATCTCCATGGGGCTACCATGATAGATGTTTCTTATCCATGATGTTCATCCGTTTTTCACATCATATTAGGGCATGAGCAAAAAAATAAGGTAGATCCAATTCTCAAGTGGATTACACCATTTAGTAATTGAAAGCTCACCATTAAAAACTTCCTAGCGCCCACTGTAATGTGTATTTGCTCCAACCTCTTGATAAAGTCACAAAGTCATGAATGAAGAGAAATTACAAACATGAGCTTGATCCGAAACTTTTGTAGCCACCAAGTTTTTTATGGTGGGAATCCAATCACCGATTTCTTGTGGTGTGGTCAACCTGAGATCTAGATCAACCTTGAGTTTGTTCTCATCCACTAAAATGATCTATAAAAATGGATGGATAGTATGAATAATACACATACATCATGGTAGGGCCTACAAAGCTTTTCTAGTAACACACAACTGTCCACAGTGCATGCTACCTTAGGCAATATGCATACCATCTCTTACAGCCACATGCAAGAGAAAATAGTTAATTGGTGGATTAAGTGGGGCTTACTGTGATATTTATGTAAAATAAACCCCAACCACTAGCTTTTTCACCCCATGTTAGGCCATGGGCCCAAAAATTAATTTCATTGAAGATTCACATTGACATGGACATAATGTAAAGGGCTCTGCCAAACATAGAGGTGGGCATCGAGTCGAGTCGGACCGGATTGGGTCCAACTCGACTCGATCCGATTTTTCTAAAAACTTGACCTGAGCTCAATCTGATCCAGGATCGAGTCTATTAAAGTTGACTCGATCTAATCCGAATCCTTACTAACCTGACCCAAACCGAGTTCGACTCGGTCAGGGAAACCAAGTCTGATCGAGTTGAGTCTATCCGGTGGATTTGGACTGGGCTAAGTCAAGCCGAGCTTAAGACTCTCGTGCTAGGAAGGAAATAGAAACTGAAATTGGGAGAGAGAGGGAAGAAAGGAGGAGAGAAAGAAGGAGAGGAGGGAAATCAAGAGAGAAAGAGGGGAAGAAAGGAGGAGAGAAAGAAGGAGAGGAGGGAAATTGGGAGAGAAAGAGGGAGAGAGGAGGAGAGCCAGGGCCAAACGCTGCAGTCGAGCCAGCGAGGTCTCGACCTCAGCCAGACCACCAGCGAGCTAAGGCAAAATATACAGAGAAATAAAAAAATAAAAAATAAATGGAACTTACCTAATGAATGGAGGAAGATGAACGGTGAAGATGGGTTGCTGGGCTACTGAGTGGTCTGGATTCGGATCGAGATGGGTGCAGCACCGCTTGGGTACAGATAGGTTAGGGTTCACTGTTTGGGTAGAAAAGAGGGGAAAAAGTTAAAAAAATTAAAAAGATACTTTATACAACCCGACTGGATTGGATCAGATTGGCTACTGACCAGAACGTGAGTCGTTTTGAGGTCCGATCTAAGTGGGTCTACTTGATCCGACCCAACCCTAGCTTTCAGTTCGAGTCGGATCGGATTTGACCGGTTCGATCGAATCGGATCCGATGAGTCAGGTCGGATCCTACCCACCTCTAGCCAAACTATTTCCATTGGTGTGGCCAAAGCGATTCATGTCCAATTACAATTTTAGGGCACAGGCCTAAGTTTTTTTTTTTTTTATGCAATTTAGTGGTTGAAGTGGATTTCATATAAGTATCATGGTGGAGCCTTTAAAAATCACTCCGAACCATTTCTTTTAGTGCAGCCCACAAGAATCACAATTCGATCTGATTTTTTGTCTTTATACCCAATATTAGACTTAATAACAAATAGTCATAGTGGATCTTACAAAAACATCACGGTGGTCCCTATCTAAGTCAATAAATATGTCTCATACAAATATTTTTTTCTAAGTAAACTCTGTATACATTTAAAGAGGTTCTAGCAGACAAAGTGATGGGTTCCACTAGACAAAGTGATTGGATTTCTAGATAAAGGAGTTCCATTAGACAAAGTGACAGGCTTACCGGATAAAGTGACAAGATTCCACCAGACAAAGTGACGGGATTCTACAAGACAAACTGACGAGGTTGTTGGACAAAGTAATAAGGTTTCACTAGACAAAGTGCAAAGTTCCACTAGAAAAAATGACAGGATTATGGATAAAAGTAATGGAGTTCTACTAAACAAAGGGATGAGGTTTCTAGACAAAGTAATGTGGTTCCACCAGTAAAAGTGATGGGGTCTTATCTGACAAAGTGATGAGATTAGCAGACAAAGTGACATGATTCACTAGACAAAGTGATGGAGTTGCTAGACAAAGAGACAAAATTCTACCAGACAAAGTGATGGGACTATGAGATAAAGTGTCGTGGTTATAGTAGAGTGATGGGTTTTATTAGAGAAAGTGACTAGGTTGCCCGAAAAAGTGGTGAGGTTCTACTAAATAAAGTGACTGGGGTTGCCGAAAAAAGTGTAGTGGTTTCATAAGACAAAATGACAGGGTTGTCAAACAAAGTGACGGGATTCAACTAGACAAAGTGACAAGATTACTGGACATAGTGACAGGTTCCACTAGATAAGGTGATGGAATTGTAGACAAAGTGGTGTGGTTACACTAACCAAAGTGATGGGGTTTTATTAGATAAAATGACGAGGTTTTACCGAACAATTTAACAGGGTTCTATTGGGTAAAGTGATGGGGTTACCGGAAAAACTAACAGAGTTCAACAAGATAAAGTGGTAGAGTTGCACGATAAAATGACAAAATTATCAGACAAAGTGATGGGATTCCACTACACAAAGTATGTGATTACTGGAAAAAGTGATATGGTTCCATTAAACAAATTGACAAAGTTCTATTAAATAAAGTGATGGGGTTCTCATAAGTAAAGTGATGAGGTTCTATGAAACTTCTATATATGAAATCCACTCTAACCACTTAGACAAAAAAAAGGCATGCCGCCGAAAAACTGCACCAATATTATGCACACTGGAGGCGAATTTCCTAAGGGGATGGGAGATCGACTCTCTTCTTTCCACTAGTTGCCTCGATTGAAGGCTTTTGTTTATGGGTAAAAAGGGTGTTATATTTAACTAGAGTTACCACTAACCAATTATTACGATTCGATGGACTGGATCCTTTTCAAAATATCAAAAAACAACAGCATGGAATATGACCGTCAACTCCCAATCCCAAGGACTGGATCTTCCAATAAAAACTAGCATCAATCATGACCATCAATTTGTGATTCAATAGACTAGATCCTTTTTAAAATCTCAAAAAATGCAAGAATCGATTCCGACCATTTCTTGGCGAAATGGAGCACAATTAGCAGATAGGGATTGGATTGACAATTATTGATAATTCATAAGTTGAATTCAGTTCTCCTATCCAAAAAGAAATTGGAGGTTACTCAGACAACTCCTACAATTGTTGGGAACGAGTTAAATCGACCCAAGCAATGCTTGAATTTAAGCCAATTCAAACGTTAGGACACTGATTCCAAATCAAAGCTCACAATCATACTAACTTGACTTGCATGGAGGAGGGTTTTATTTAGAAACAACTTAGTGGTTCGGTGAGTTGACTCAGGTAGGTGGCTACTCCAGTGGCTGCAACACAGTTGGGATTTGGCTCAGTGGGGTATTTCTCAGTCTAGGTTGGAACTAGGCAACAACAGGCTTCAAAAGAATTGACTGCTCATACAGGACTTGATACTCTGTGACGATGGACAATCGAGTGAGTTAACCCGGTCGACCAGGACAAATGGTGGCTTGACAATGATAGGCTGAATGCAACTCCACCCCCTCTCTTTCTCCCCCTCCCCCTTACATCCTCTTTTCTAATAGAGTCAGGGCTCGATCCATTGTCTTAAAGAAGCTCAACCTGAGCCTGATTCTTAGTCATGACTCGGTCTGACTCTATGCAGTGCGGCATAAGATCGGACATGCACCCGATTCCTTCTCCTCTCTCTAGATTTTAGGGTTTTCGGGGATGATTTCCTAAAATGGAAAAAAGAGATTTTATTTCTCTTGGACTCCTTCTCAAAGTTATGATTATAACTAATCAGGGGATTAATTTAATGGTCTTGAGCCTCTATGTCTTGCATTAGGGGGAGTAAGCTAATATCCCACCTACATGGGGTTAATCCAGAGTTTAGGATAGACTCCTTATAGTAGGGTCTACCGGATGAATGCTTCAAGTCGAGCAACGGGGCCCATCACGATGGGTCTTTCGCTCGAATGAAGAAGATGAAATCACCAACTATGATGACTTTTTATGTATGGTCCCATGTTCATATCTAATGCTCCTGGATGGACCGGATGGGTCCACTGATCACCATAGATCCCACCATTTTCAACAACTTCCCCACATGTATGGTGGGTTCTAATAATTTCACTCGCAAGTAATTTCTCGTATAGAGGATGATTTTCTCACAGAACCTCTAGCCCAATGAGATAGGCTACTTTTCTCCCTACAACTGACACTAGTTATGCATTGGAAGAGCTTCCAAATGCTCTTAGGTGATCAAGATTGAGCCATGCATTACCATAGGAAGATTCCTTTCATCGCATGACAAGCATGTACAAGAACCCTAAAAAACAGTAGCGAATGGGTGGCTGGGATGGATGTTCTTAAAAGGAAGGGCTGAGATGATCAGTTGTCGTAGATTGTCAGGAGTGTTGATGTCGTTTTTGGTAAAATGACTTCTCGCAGTCGAGTTTGTGCCCCCCAATCGCATGAAACCACATGAGCATTGACCATGCTTTGGTCGGGTCCATCCTCAGGATCAAATAGACAGTTCAGATTGTCCAGTTCGATAGTGTAGATGGGCCACCGATTGAAGAACATAGACACTATATGTTAAAATTTCTACCAAGCGAAAAAAGAGGAGAGGAGAGTTTCCTCTTTGGGCAGCATCAGGTTAAAACTGGTTTGACCACGAGCTTGGCTTGGTGAGCCACGGGATCACGCAAGCTATGTGCTTGCAACCACTGTGTGGCGCCCACCATGTTATCTTAAATCTAGACCAATCATTGGGTTCTTCTGGGTCTGCTAGGACCCTGGCCCATTTGTCAAGTAGAACCGAAATTCAGGTGGGCCATACTGCTAAGTTTAAGGTCATGGATGTTGATTTCTTACAATCTATGGATCAAATGCCACTCCTTATTGATCTCAATGGTTATAAGAATTCCTAGCCTTGATGAGATGGACACTAGTGATATCCCCATTGATTAGATGACTTGGTAATTACGCGTTCGCATAACCCCAGTTGTGGGCCTGATGGACTATGTATACACCAACATAAAAATTGGGTTATGTGCATAAATTTTCAAGGTTCTTGAGTGTAGTGGGGTGTATGCACATTTATATGTGTCACTAATAAAATAAAATTATTTGGTGATGTTCCAAGATATTCGTTACTTGAGTATTATAAGCTGAGAGTGTTATAAGAGAATTCGTCACTTTGGCTAGTGTAACTGTTCACAACCCCAAGTGTAGGGATGCGATGTAATAATAATTCTCGGTGAGACTGAGGTCGAATCCACAGGGACTAATCTCGTGTGTTTTCTGAAAGCAACTAGAACTAGAACTAGAAGAAGATAAAAACTTAATCGAGAATATATGAGAGAATAAGTGTGAAAAACTTAATGAAAAACTTGTGAAATTCAAAAGTGGGAAACTAGGGTTTCTAGGGATCCAGTTGTAGAGATCAGGGAGATCTATGCTTAATTCACGAACACAAGTGGAATCAAAGTCCCATCTTATCCAATCAGAAGATATCTCATTAAAAATCAAATCTGAACTTCCTTTGATTTAGTTCTCAATGGATGAGAGGTATAAGAACTAGATGTGATTCCATCACAAAACCATCTGAGAGAATTGTGAGAGTTAGGGAGGATTCCATCATCTAACCATGCCCAAGGGACGATGGTGGACAACAGGATTTCCTAAATTCACAGTGTCAATAATGAAAAGAACATACTCAAAGCCACCGCAGATCTATTGTAATTTAAGTCACAACAAACCATTAAAAACTGAAAGTATTCTTATAATTAAACTAGAATAAAAGATAGTTCAATATAAGCCTGAATTAAAATAATAGAAAATAAAACCCATCACGTTACAAGCTTCACCTCTTAGCTCTTGCTAAGAGGTTTAGCCAACCATAAACATGATTGAACAAGAATCTCTTAAGAAAAGCATTAAAAAAATCTAAGGAAAGGGAAGAAAAACTCTTATTAACGGCCTCCCTACACTTTTGCTCCCTACTCCCTTTCTCTCCTCCTCACCCTTGATTTTTTTTCTCCAAACGTCAGATGGGGTGTATTTATAAGGCGTGGGCCTTCTAAACCCTTCCTTGCATAGCCTTACACAGGCTGTTGGCATAAGGGAGGGAGTCATGCGTAACCTCACGCGTTATGAGAGAACGTTGCGCTGTGGCCTTGTTTTCGAGCATCCTGTTGGATGATGGTGGTGGCCCACAACATGACCCTAAAGGAGCATCGTCCGTCCCCTGAAATCAAAAGAGGGAGAAGCTCTATGCGGGCAGGAGTTATCAGGTCAAACTCGGTTTGATCTGATTCTAGGTGTGGTGCACCACTGGTGCATGCACATTGTGCACGCTCTTGGTAGTTTTGGGGTCCACAACATGTTTCCTAGGAAAATCTACACCTTCCATCCGGTTTCCCACCCGATCTTAAGGGGTTGAGTCTAAAATTGAAGCATATCCTGAGATCAGGTGGTCCCAAACTGTTAGTAGTTGATCCGTCCACTAGCTTTGGTGATTCTCGAGCATTAAATCCATGCTTTTAGCATCCTATTTCATTCCAAGCTATTAAATTCACCTTGCAACACAAACATGATTAAAAAAGAACATTAAGCATTATCATGTGCTTAAAACCAAGTAATAATTGGGGGTCTGATATGCAATATTTGACCCTCAACACAATCCCCAACCAGCATTTTGCTAGTCCTGATCAAAGTATGTGAAAAATGAACTTCAATGCGCAATGTTCAAACCTTGTTCAGAAAATGATCTTTTGTGTGATCAAGTATGCATGAGTATACTCAAGATGAGAAAGTGATTTTTTGAAAACATGGAGCCGAACCACATAAGCAACCAATCAAATAAATACTTTATCCATTAGGTCAGAGCATAGTTCGCATATCAAGTTTTCAACATACTCAACGAAAATACTATCTTTTCATAATGTTAGCCATACTCATCACTTCAAGATTAGTTGAAAACCCAAGTACTAAATCCGAACTTATCCACTTTTCCTTCTTTTTTCAGTTTTTTATTTTATATCGATGGTCATTTGTATTCATTCAGTCTTTTCATCCTTTCTTTTTTTTTTCTCTCTCTTTTTTTTCAGACATTACATTCTTTTCAAAGACATTTTTCATTCCCCTCAAAGATGTTGTCATTCTTCATCCTTTATGACATTTTTATCGATCTCCTATTTTTTAACTGTTTTTTTCTCCTTTTAAAGTGGATAAAATTCTCCTGACTTGATCCTCAATATCTTTCACTAATCATCATACTAACAATTAGAAAATCTAATACTATTCACAGAAAACAATTTGAATAAAATAATATTTGAACATCCTCTTAACCAAGTGAATGTAAGAACCATAAGTGATAAATTACTTAGTTGCTCCAACTCCAACAATTCAAAACTTGATTTTTATCTTATTGTCATACTCAAAATAGTCTTAAATACATAACTTATCGCTTTCCAAACAGATGAGCATTGAAAGTTTTTCAAACTTTTCAAAAATTTTGCAAAATTTGCTCATAACTGGGAAACACTGATTAGGTAACCTAATCTCCCTTCCCTAACCTAAAATCTACATTGTCCTTAATGTAAAAGAAATACGCAAGATTTGCAAAAGAGTCAACGTAATTGAAAGGAGAGTGATGGAGAGATAGTACCTGATGAAGAGATTTTGCGGCTTTTTTCAAAGGATCTCAGCGTGAAGGTGGGTTAGCATAAGAGTTATCGAACCAAAAATAATTATCCTAAATAGCGAAAAGCAAACTCTCCGAGAACGGCATAAAACAAACTATCCTAGAATGGCATAAAGAAAACTATCCTAGAATTAAAAAAAAAACCTATCTACACCTTCGTCAGATTAGGAGATCAATCTTGATAAACAAGATCATTCAAATGCATGGACATGTCCTCTGAATCAAATTGCTCAACAAATGGCTTTAATCAATGTCCATTCACTTTGAATTCGTTGTCTTTGTTTGGATTCTGAATCTCAACTATCCCATAAGAATAAACATTGGTAACAGTAAAAGGGCCGGTCCAGCGAGATCGGAGCTTACCCGGAGAGAGATGTAACCGAGAATTATACAAGAGGACCTCCTAACTTGGTGTGAATGATTTTCGAAGAATTTGTTGGTCATGAAACGCCTTCATCCTGTCCTTGTAAATTCTCGAGTTCTTATACGCATCATTCTGGATTTCTTCGAGTTCATTCAATTGAAGTTTGCGTAGCGAGCTAGCGTTGTCCAGATTAAAATTTAGATTTTCAATTGCTCAGTAGGCGCTATGCTCCAACTCTATAGGCAAGTGGCAAGCTTTCCCATAGACAAGTCTAAAGGGAGACATTCCAATAGGGGTTTTAAATGCGGTATGGTAAGCCCATAAAACATCAGTCAATCAGATTGACTAATCCTTACGATCAGGGTTAACCGTCTTTTTCAAGATGTGTTTAATTTTTCTTTTGAAAATCTCAGCTTGCCCACTTGTTTGTGGGTGATATGGAGTGCTCACTTTGTGGGAGATGTCATATTTCTTCATTAAATTCGTAAATGGCCTATTATAAAAGTGTGAGCCTCGAGCCACGTCACTAATGATGGCTCAAGGCATTCCGAATCAGGAGAGAATATTTTCTTTTAAGAATTTAATGACCATTTGATGGTCATTGTTCTGGCACGGAATCGCTTCAATCCATTTAGTGGCATAGTCTACAGCGAGTAAAATATGTAGATTTCTAAAAGATTGGGGGAATGGTTTCATGAGATCGATGCCCCAGCAATTAAATGCTTATATTATAAGAATGAGGTTCAAGGGCATCATATTTCGACAGGACAATACTCCCAACTTTTAACAACGCTCACAAGCCTTGCAAAACTCATGAGTGTCCTTGAACTTAGTGGGCCAGTAAAAACCACACTGAAGAATCTTGGCCATGGTCTTTTTAACAAAAAAGTGACCACCTCTGGCTTGAGAGTGACAGAAAGAGATGACACTTTGATGTTTATTATTTTGCACACATCTCCTTGAGATTTGGTTTGAGAAATATTTAAACAAATAAGGATCATCCCAGAAGAATTTACGTACCTCGGTGTAAATTTTGTTCTTATCTTGCACAGTCCAATGTGTTGGCGTGAAACTTGTGGCAAGATAATTAGCAATATCAGCAAACCAAGGTGAATGGGAGACTTTGAACAGTTTTTCATTAGGGAACATGTCATTGATATGTGTCGTCTTAAGGGAATTACGAAGATTAAGGATGGAAAGATGGTCAGCCACTACGTTCTCTATTCCTTTTTTATCTTTTATTTTCAAATTAAATTCTTGGAGTAGGAGGATCCATCTAATCAGGTGAGGCTTAACATCATTCTTAGAGCGAAGATACTTGAGCGCTGCATGATATGTGTAAATTACGATCTTGGATCTGATCAAGTAGGACCTAAATTTATCTAAAATGAACACTAAAGCAAAGAGTTCATTTTCCATAATCAGTAGTTCACTTGGGCAGGATTTGGAGTTCTACTTGCGTAATAAATAATGTAGGGCTTCTTTTCTTTTCTTTGGCCTAAGACAGCCCCAAGAGCATAGTCAGACGCGTCACACATAGGTTTAAAAGGAAGGCTCCACTCGGGTGGCTGTATGATAGGTGCGGTAGTTAACATTCCCTTGATCTTAGTAAAAGCTTCCTTGCATTGCTTAGTCCACTCATAGGGTACATCATTTTGAAATAGATTACATAAAGGATGAGAGAGATAATTAAAGTCCTTTATGAATCTCTTATAGAAGCCGGCGTGTCCTAAGAAGGATTGCACGTCTCGTATGTTCTTGATTGAAGGTAGGTTAGAGATAATATCAATTTTAACCTTATCTACCTCAATTCCCTTGGATAAGATGATATGTCTAAGGACAATTTCCTTATGAACCAAGAAATGACACTTCTCCTAATTGAGTACCAAATTCTTTTTTTCACATCTTTTCAGTACACATTTAAAATTCTCTAAGCAGTTGTTGAAAGATGGACCAAAGATAGAGAAGTCATCCATGAAGACCTCTAGATATTACCGCACCATATCAGAAAAAATACTCATCATGCATTGCTGAAAAGTGGTAGAGGCATTACATAGTCCGAATGGCATCCTTCGGTAAGCAAAGGTGCCAAAAGGACATGTGATGCGGTCTTTTCCTGATCTTCAGGAGCTATCTCTATTTGGTTGTAGCTCAAATACCCATCAAGGAAACAGTAATACGAGTGACCAACTAACCCTTCCAAGATTTGATCAATGAAGAGCAAAGGGAAGTGGTCCTTCCTTGTAATGGTATTCAACTTTTTGTAGTCAATGCACATTCTCCAACCAGTAGTAACTCTAGTTAGCATGAGTTCATTGTTGGCATTGGTTACGATGGTGATTCCGGACTTCTTAGGAACCACCTGAGTTGGACTCACCCATTCGCTATCGGATATAGGGTATATGATAGCCACATCCAATAACTTAAGAACCTCAGCCTTAACCACTTCATTCATGTTTGGATTTAGTTTACATTATGGTTGCGAGGGGTCTTCGTATTATCCTCAAGATAAATACGGTGAGTACAAACCAAATGGTCAATTCCCTTAAGGTCCACAATTGTCCATCCAAGGGCTCTCTTATGCTTAATGAGAGTAGATATGAGCATACTCTCTTGTTCTTGATTAAGGTAAGATGAAATCACCATCGGATATGTCTCATCTTAACCTAAATAGACATATTTCAAATCTGAGGGCAACAGTTTTAGGTCAAGCTTCGACGCCTTGAGGCTAGACGGTAGAGACACTACTTCAGTTTGGGGCAATTCTTCAAATTGTGGCCTCAACTGGTTAACTTCAAGTACTGGCGCGGTATCAAGCATGGCACCTATCTCCCTAATTATGTCATTATCTAAATCATGGGAGTGAGCCAAGCACATCTCTAGAGGGTCAGAGGAATAGGTCAAAAGTGTTTTATCTTTCACAAAAGAGTCAATCATGTTAATGTCGTAGAAATTGTCATCATCCTTTAACCATTTGCCTGTATTGAAAAAGATATTCAACCTAATATCATATTCCCAAAAGACATACTCATAACTCCATTCCTGCAATTAATGATTGCATTTGAAGTGACAAGGAATGGGCGACCAAGAATGATGGAAATTTGAGTGCTCATGTTACTGATTGGTTCCGTATCCAGGACGATAAAATCGACCGGGTAGTAGAATCTGTCAATTTGGACCAACACATCCTCAAATTATCCATCTTGGTACACTAATTGAGTAATCAGCAAGTTTTAATGTGGTTAGGGTGGGTTTCAATTCACCTAAACCTAATTGTTTGTAGACCGAGTAGGGAATCAGATTTACGCTTGCTCCTAAGTCAAGAAGTGCGTGCTCAATTTGGTAGTTCCCAATTACATAAGGTATGGTTAGGCTACTGAGATCTTTGAATTTCTGTGGCACATCTTGCTTTAGGATGACACTCACTTTTTCAGTTAAGAAGATTTTCTTTTAAATATTTTGTCATCTTTTGGTCGTACAAAAGTCTTTCAGAAATTTGGCATATGAAGGTATTTGTTTAATCACATCTAGTAGAGGAATATTGACCTTCACTTGTTTCAACACCTCTAGAATGTCCTGAGAGTTAGAGAGAGGTTTTGGTACAATGAACCGTTGGGGGAATGGGACAACCAGCTTATCTTGAAGTTTCAATTTTTATTCTTGTGGAGCAATGCTAGGTCTATCATTGTTGTCCTCTTCCGGGTCCTTAAGCTTTTCAGCCCTAACTGGAATGGTTTTGTCAATGGTCTTCCCACTCCTAAGAGTGGTGATAGATTTTGCTTGCTCCATTTAGTTTGACGAGCTCGGGTCACTAACTTCGTTTTGTGGTTTTGGATTGGGAGGAGGTTGAGCTAGAAGGCTCCCCTTATTCCCAATCGTATTTCATGTGTCAAGCCCTTGTATGGCTTTTATAAGGTCTTGAAAGGCTTGTAGCATCCCCTGAGTGAAAAGCTCTTGCTTTAGAAGATGTTTTAGAACTGGATCCTCTTGAGTTTTCTCTTAATTTAGAATTTGGTTGAAGAAACCTTGAGGGGTGGCCGTTTGTCCATTCCTCCAACTAAAATTTGGATGACTTCTCCAACTAGGATTGTATGTTTTGGAAGTAGGTCCATTGAAAGGTCTTTAATAATTGTTTATAGCATTAGAGTGCTCATTCAACACCTCTTGAAATGTAAGTATTGTTGGGCAATTTTCAGTTGTGTGAATGTTGTAAGCACAAATACCACAAATAGTTTCATTAACCTTATCCTTCTTCAAATCCATGGCCTCGACTTTTCTCATGAGATTAGACACTTTGGCATTAATATCATCTTCCTCTTTCAGAAGGTATAATCCACCCCTTTCCTTTGATTGAGTGGGCCTAGAAGTGGTGTTTGATTTTGGGTAAGTGTCCCATGAGTGTGCATTTTCAGCAAGTTTATCCAATTAATCCCACACATCATCAACATTCTTATTCAAGAATTTTCCATTGCACATTGTCTCGACCAATTAGTGCATGGAAGATGTCAATCCATCATAGAAAAGGTGTGTAATACACCATATTTTAAAAATGTGTTGTGGGCATGAACTGAAAAGATCCTTGAACCTTTCCCAATATTGGAAGAATGTTTCATCCTCCTTTTGGGCGAAGTTCATGATTGACTTTTAAGGGTGTTTCTTTTATGATGTGGAAAAAATTTCTTTATGAATTCCCTTATCATGTCATTCCATGTGCCAACAAATTTAGAACATAGTGAATGCAACCACGTCTTAGCTTTCTCTTTCAAGGAAAAAGGAAAAAGTTTCAATCTGCCGTCTCTTCAGACACGTTAGGAATATATAAACTGGCTATGATCTCATCAAACTCTTTCAAGTGTAAATATGGACTTTCAGATTCAAGTCCATGGAATTTTGGAAGGAGTTGGATCACTCCTGGCTTGATATCCATCTCCCGTGTTTTCTGAAAAAAACATGCATGAGGGCGTGTTCACCCCCTCCGATTGTAAATAATCTTGCAAAGTATGAGGCGGGGTGCTGGATGCACCTCATTCTCATCCTGGACTTCCCCAGCCCTAGGTTGAAATTGTTGATTTACCGGTTAATTTTCAGTCATCACTTCAATTAACTCTGAGGATCTCGAGTGGTGTCCAATCTTGTGATGGATAGATAACCCCTCAACTAATCCTTCTTCGCTCAAAAGACGTCGAGTGTTATCACAAATCCACTTAGGCATAAAACACTCTCAGCCCTCAATTTAGATTCTAATGCAGACCTAAAAGAGAGAAAGGAAATAAAAATCTTATAAATAGAAAGAGAGAGGGAAGTGGAAAGAAGTTACAAACTTAAAAGTTCCTAATTAAAATCCTGCAAAAGAAAACAAAACAAGTCAATTTCTAAAAGTAGAAATTCTAAAATTAGAAAGTTAAGAACTATTTAAGAAAGTAAACTAGTTTCTAAAAATGAAAAAGGAAAGTTTTTAAAAACAGAAAAAAAACCTTAATCCTAAAAATAGAAAAACCCTAATCTTAAACTAATTCTAAAACTAGCTAATCTCAAAAAATATGCAATCGTTAATCCCCGACAACAACGCCAAAACTTGTTCACAACCCCAAGTGTAGGGCTACGATGTAGTAATAATTCTCGGTGAGACTGAGGTCGAATCCACAGGGACTAATCTCATGTGTTTTCTGAAAGCAAATAGAATTAGAACTAGAAGAAGATAAAAACCTAATCGAGAATGTGTGAGAGAATAAGTGTGAAAAACTTGATGAAAAACTTGTAAAATTCAAAAGTGGGAAACTAAGGTTTCCAAGGATCCAGTTGTAGAGATCAGGGAGATCTATGCTTAATTTACGAATACAACTAGAATCAGAGTCCCATCTTATCCAATCAGAAGATATCTTATTAAAAATCAAATCTAAACTTCCTTTGATTTAGTTCTCAATGGATGAGAGATATGAGAACTAGATGTGATTCCATCACAAATTGTGAGAGTTAGAGAGGATTCCATCATCTAACCATGCCCAAGGGACAACGATGAACAACAGGATTTCCTAAATTCATAGTCTCAATAATGAAAAGAACATACTCAAAGCCATTGCAAATCTATGGTAATTTAAGTCACAACAAACCATTAAAAACTGAAATTATTCCTTATAATCAAACTAGAATTAAAGAGAGTTCAGTATAAACATGAATCAAAGCAATAGAAAATAAAACCCATCATGCTTCAAGCTTCAACTCTTAGCCCTAGCTAAGAGGTCTAGCCAACCATAGACATGATTGAACTAGAATCTCTTAACAAAACCATTAAAAAAAAAAAACAAAACAATTAAGGAAATGGAAGAAAAACTCTTGATAACAGCCTCTCCACACTTTTGCTTCCTACTCCCTTTCCCTCCTCTTCCTTACTTTTTTTTCTCCAAATGTTAGATGGGGTGTATTTATAAGGTGCGGGCCTTCTTGACCCTTCCATGTGTAGCCTTACGCAAGTTGTTTGCGTAAGGGAGGGAGTCGTGCCTAACCCCACGTGGTATGAGAGAACATTGCGTTGTAGCCCTGTTTTCTTGGGCAGCGGTGATCGGAGCAGCGTGAAAGTTCACAGTCCCCCCTGTCAATCGGTTCTACCTCCATGGAGAGGTTCAGATTCTTCATTTGTGAGGTTTGGACAGTCCTGATCAGGGTTAAGATATCGATCGCAGACGCACACTGGTTGTGGAACGGCCAGTTTGCGTTGATTTGGTGGGGCCCCCGATCACGAGTATCTATGAAATCTGCTCCATCCACTAGTTTGGGTTTGTAGTTTTGGCCTAGGAAGAGGTGTTTTTGGTCTATGCTAAGTGTGGCCCATCGCGTTATCTTGTTGTGAGATCTGATCGCAATGGGAAAGGTGGGACGATTCCTGGCCCTTTTTCGACACAACTTGGCTTGGTTTTAGTTGGAGACGTCATCCGCTCCCAATGAATGGTTCAGGTCATCCTATTGGATGATTGTGGTGGCCCACAACATGACCCCAGGCAAGCGTCGTCCGTTCGCTGAAATCAAAAGAGGGAGAAGCTTTATGCAAGCAAGAGTTATTGGGCCAAACTTTGTTTGACCTGATTCTAGGTGCGCACATTATGCACGCTCTCAGTAGTTTTGAGGTCCACAATGTGTTTCCTAGGAAAATCTACATTGTCCATCCGGTTGCCCACCTAATCCTAAGGAGTTGAGTCCAAAAGTGAAGTCTATCCAGAGATTAGGTGGCCTCAAACTATTAGTGGTTGATCCGTCCACTAGCTTTGGTGATTCTCGAGCGTTAGCATCCTTTTTCATTTGAAGCTCTTGAATTCACCTTACAACAAAAACATAATTAAAATAGAACATTAAGCATTATCATGTACATAAAACCAAGTAATAATTGGGGTCTAATATGTAATATTTGACCCTCAACCACACCACTTTATCTAGTAATTCCATCACTTTGTCTAGTGGAACCCGTCACTATGTCTAGCAATTCCACCACTTTGTCTAGTGGAACCCGTCACTATGTCTAGCAATTCCATCACTTTGTCTAGTGGAACCTATCACTATGTCCAGTAATATCATTACTTTGTCTTGTCAAATCCCATCACTTTGTCTGATAACCTCATTAATTTGTCTTATGAAACCATCACACTTTTTTCAGCAACCCCATCACTTTACTTAGTAGAACCTCACCACTTTGTCAGGCAACCCGATCACTTTCTCTAATAAAAGCCGTCACTTTGTTTACTACAACCATGCCACTTTATCTCACAGTCTCATCACTTTGTCTAGTAGAATCTTGTAGTTATCCAGCAACTCCATCACTTTGTCTAATGAATCATGTCACTTTGTCAAATAAGACTCCATCATTTTGTCTAGTGGAACCACATCACTTTGACTGGAAACTTTGTCCCTTTGTCTAGTAAAACTCCATCACTTTATCCCATAATGGTGTCACTTTGTCTAATGAAACCTCATCACTAGGGGTGTACATCGACTTGAACCGAGTTGAGCTGGCCTTAACTCGACTCAGCTCGGCCACTTGCTAACCTCAACTCGAACTCGGCTCGGCTCGGTCCTCGAGCCTGACTAGCCAGCTCGACTCGATTCAGTCAGTAGCTTAGGCCAGTTCGAGCCAAGTTCGCGCCAACATCGAGCCAAGTTTGTCCGTGCAGCATTTTCACAAACACTCGGACTGCACGTTCAAAATCCCACTGTTTTAGCAAAACAGCAGAAATGGTTTTACAGGCATTTTATCAAACACCTTTTAAGCAACATAAATATCAAGAAAAGAAGGGTATTTGTTTCATTGATGTGCTAGAATGGTAGGGTACATATCCTACCTTTCTTCTACATATCTTGCCTTCCCTGCCATCATCCAGGCACTGCATGCTAGTCAGGGTACATATCCTGCCTTCCCTGCCATTGTCCATATCCTACCTTTCTTCTACAAGAATCTCTTCCCTGCCATCGTCCATATCGTGCACATCATAACACAAGCATCTCTTCCCTACCACACTCGTTGAGTCATTTCTTCAAACACTTGGTGAGCAACATCAATATCAAAGTAACTGAGTCATCGAACTTATTCGCTCCAAGTTCAATTTGAGCTGGGTTTGATTCGATTTGAGTCGAATAGAGTTGGGGCCAGCTCGAACTCATTTTCGAGCTAAAAAAATCATCTCGACTTGGCTCGAACTCAGACTTGAACTGAGTCAAATTGAGCTTTTTCGAGTCAAGTCAAGCAAGTTAACCGAGCTAGCTCGGTTCATGTACACCCCTACTCGTCACTTTATCTAGTGAAACCCCGTCATTTTGTCAACAACCTCGTCAGTTTGTCTTGTAGAATCCCGTCACTTTGTATAATGGATCTTGTCACAATGTTCGATAACCCTGTTACTTTGTCTAGTAGAACTTCATCACTTTATCTGGAAATCCAGTCACCTTGTCTAGTGGAACCCATCACTTTGTCTGATAGAACTTCTTCAACTATATACAGAGTTTACTTACAAAAAAATATATCTATGAGACATATTTATTAACTTAGATAGGGCCCACCATAATGTTTTTGTAAGATCCACTATGACCATATGTTATTAAGTCTCACATTGGGCATAAAGACAAAAAATCGTAATGACATGTGATTCTCATGTGCCGCACTAAAGGAAATGGTTGGGAGAGAGATATATACCCTTGATTTTTGAAGGGTTCACCATAATACTTGTATGAAATTCACTCCAACCACTAAATTGCAAATAATAATAATAATAATAATAATACAGAGGCATGTGCCCTAAAAATTGTAACCGGACATGAATCACTTGGGCCACACCAACGGAAATTGGCAGAGCCCTTTACATTGTATCAGTCAATGTGAATGATAAATGGAATTGATTTTTGGGCCCATAGCCTAACATGGGGTCAAAAACCTAGTGGTTGGGGTTTATTTTACATAAATGTCACATTGAGTCCAACTTGATATACCAATTAACCATTTGCTATTGCGGGTGGCTGTGAGGGATGGTACTTAGATTGCCCAGGGCAGCATGCACCATGAACGGTTGTGTGCTATGGAAAAGCTTTGTTGGTCCTACCATGATGTTACCATGATGTATGCATATTATTCATGTTGTCCTTCCATTTTTATGGATCATTTTAGTGCATGAGCACAAAATTTAGGTAGATCTAGATCTCAGGTAGACCACCCACAATAAATGGGTGATTGGACGCCCACCATTAAAAACTTCTCGGTGGCTCTACAAAAGTTGGGATCAAGCTGATATTTGTATTTTTTCTTCATCCATGACTTTGTAACTTTATCAAGAGGTTGGATGGCAAATAAACATTACAATGGGCATTAAGAAGTTTTTAATGGTGAACTTTCAATCACTATTGTTTCGGTGTGATCCACTTGAGATTTGGATCTACCTCATTTTTTGGGCTCATGCCCTAATATGAGGTGAAAAAATGGATGTACACCATGGATAAGACACATCTATCATGGTGTGCCCATGGAGATTGTGTATTAGCACATAACACCAACAAGGGTGCTGCCTGCTACACCATGCAATCTGGTCTTGAAAAAGTAATGCATCTTTGTTGCCACCCCAGATACCAGGACGTGAGTTGGACATTGTCATGGGGCACACTTTGATGCATGTATTGTATATTTATATTATATATTTATTTTGCCAGCTCATTTTATGGAAATTTTTTTTTTTTTTTAAAGGACGCAAATATCGACAAATAAACATAGCCATGAATGCTAGGAAGTTTTCCATGGTGGTCGTTGGGTGACCAATGTTTCCTGTGATGTTGTCCACCTAAGATTTGTATCTTCTTCATTTTTTGGACAATGAATGTAAAAAAAAATAAATTTAAAAAAATGGATGGAGGACGTAGATATATAAAGCATACATTGAGGTGGCCCACAGTGAGGTCCCACCAACGTCACCAAAATCATCAAAATCAGATTATCGTATTGAGTAAACTCAGTGGGGCCCACCTTGAATGTATATGGACTATCCACGCCGTCCATCCGTTTTTCCATCTACTTTAAGGGGTTGATTCCAAAATTGAAGCATATCCAAAGATCAAGTGGATCATACCACAGGAAAGGAAACCGTGGGTATAATGATTTCCACCATTGAAACCATGTTAGGCCCACAGTGAAGTTTATTTGTCATCCAACCTATTCATGGGGTCATAAAGACATGGATGATTGGTAAACACAAATATAAGCTTGATCCAAAACTTCAACAGTAGACGTTCAAATCAACTGTTTCCTATGGTGTGGTCCATTTGAACAGTTTATATGATTCATTTTTGGGCTTAAACACTAAAATTATCTAAGAAAATGGATAGACGGAGCGGATAAAATAAATAAATCAAGGTGGACCTGACTGAGTTTACTCAGTAAACACTAGGCAATCCGCTTCCTATTGTTACCGATCCTGGGAGGCAGGTACGCATTCCGGGTGGAAATTCAATCTTTCTTCCTAATCAAGCAGTATTTTTGTACACTGCTCATAATTTTATTAAAGTGTGGTGCTAACGTCAGCACAAATGGCGTCGACTAATTAAATTTCAGGACACGGGGAGCCACAGTTAGCTGGAAACAGAGGATCCGCACTCTCAAGATAATCCTTCATTTTCTGTAAACATGGGCATGAAGAACCTATAAAACCTAAAAATGAGTTTGTGACTGGCACAGATTTGCACTCATGGAATAAAAGTGAATGAAATCAAACCGTTCAAATCACACCCTCCAATTTAGATGGATCATAAACCAAAAATTACACAGATTAGATTATCTAACCACATGTTTGGTGGACGTTTATTGCATGGTCAAATGAGAAGTAGCCAACGATTTGAATTCATCAAAATAGTCTACTAATGGGAGGTTGAGTTTGTGTGAACCAATCTCATTTTAGGATAATTAAGTGGATCCCACAATTTGGATGGTTGTAATTGAGTTAACATATTCCAACACATGCAAATTTGTGAGTGGCTGTGTACCAACCATCACACCCTACCAGAGTATCAAATGACTGCCCTCCATGTAGAATTTTGATGTGATAATCTTGGAAGCTTTCACCGTCGACATCACCAAAGCTAGCAATGGGCCAGGTCGGTCCACTAGGATTGACTTGGGCCTGTTAGTTTGCTAAATTAAAATAGCCTGTCCTGAGCCCAAGTTCCTTAAGCTTGAATTTAAAGTTCTCAAGTTATGGACTAATAATGCTTCTGGGACCTAAATTTCAGGCCCACCAAAACTGTAGGCGAGGTCTGATCTCTTAATATTTACAATAATAAACATAAATGTAAATAAAATTATGAAACAAAATCATAATAATCCTTTCTTAATATAATTAAATGGGCTTGTCCTTCTAAATTTTCTTTGCCTTTGGCAAAGGTGTGGCGCATTAGGTCTTGTCACAGTTAGCCTCAGAGGGTTGGGGTGGTAGGCCCGTAACGATCTCAGAGTGCTTGCCTAAACAGGGTCCATTATCATTTCTGGTAGAAAATACCCTAAATATTTATTTATATGAAGCTTTACATTCTAAATTACCAAAGTCTCACCGCTAGGATTTCAATGGGCCAGGGTGGCCAGTAAAGTGTTGTTCAAGCCCAGGTTGCAAAGTAAAACCTAGGCCCATCTTAGCCCAGTCTGTGACAGGCAAAGAAAAACAGGTCTGAGCACAGCCATCGATGATAATGCATGACCTCAACCTGTATCCAGCATGAGCTGTAGCCCGGCCACCCACTTTTGTGCAACATCCTGACTGTTCATTTAGGTTGGTCCATTATCCATGATATATAACAAAAATGTCCTTGAAATCCTAAACGGGCAGTGCTTGGTCTGGGCTGACAAGTTGTCAAATGAAGCTCAAGAACAGCTCAGTTGTAAAACAGGCTTAACTTCAAGGCATGGGTCTAGTATTCTAGCCTAAGCCTGCTGAAGAAGGGCAGGCCCAGAAACATGACGTGTCAGCCCAGCCCATTGACTGCCCTTCCCAACGTAAAAGTTCAGAACCCCCTACAAAATATGTTGGGGGAATGCGGAAGCACACCGAGTAGAATCAAGAGGAGAAATTCAATCGCAGAAACCAAACACAACAAGAACACAACGATTTAACATGGAAAAACCCTTTCAGGGAAAAAACTACGGCATAAAGTAACAGATGATCACTATGAAAGTAGAAATTACAAAGAGAGGGAGCTTACTCGAACAACCTCGAATCTCACCCTTACTACACCCTTTAAAACCCTTGGACAAATTAGAAACCCTTAGTTATACCTCCCAATCCCATTTACACGCATATATATAGCCTATAGAAGGATCCCAAGCAAAATCGGAAACAAATCCCGCAAGATTGCAACTTTGCCTAAAATTGTGCGGAAACTGTCGATGGCATCGAACAATCTTTGATGTCATTGAAACTAATCATTTGATAACATTGAATCCACATCGATGGCATCAAAATAACACCTCAACTGTCAAGAGACAAAATATGATTTTCTAAAAATTCTTGATTGCATCGAGCTATGTTTGATGGCATCAAACATCTCCTTCGATGTCATCAAACACCCTCTGATGGAATCGAAAAAAAAATGCCCTAATAGTCTATTGACCAACTGGATGAAATTCAGAAAATCTCAATGGAATCGAGCACTATTCGATGCCATCGAAGGTGACATCGAACAGTCTGTCGATGGCATCGACAGGCCTTGTATCTGATTAGATTTAAGACATCAAATACAACAATCTCTACCATATCTTTCTAGTCCTCTTATCTTATCTATGCCTTGCATCATAGCTCCATCAACGCTTTTCGTGCGCATTCTGTTCTCCTTTTACCCCATTGCCAAGTCTAGAGAAGTTGCACGAAGCTTGAAATTCTCTGCAAGAACCACCTTGGTGAGCATGTCCACCTAATTCACACTAGTGTGAATCTTCTCCAGAGTTACGCCTCCTTCCTCAAGCACATGTCAGATAAAATAGTAGCGAACATCAATGTGTTGAGTATGTGAGTAATAAACAATGTTTTTATCTAAATTGATAGCGCTCTCACTGTTACAATTAACTAGCACGGCCTTCTACTGAAGCCCTAACTGATTTATCATGCTTCTCAATCAAACACCTTCTTTGAATGTCTCCATCACTGCCATATACTTTGCTTTGGTCGTGGAAAGAGCTACCACGGACTGAAGTTTAGACATCCAACTAATTGCTCTACTCGATAATACAAACGTGTAACTTGAAGTTGACTTTCTAGAATCCACACTATATGTATAATCTGAATCTATATACCCTACCAACTTTTTCTTTGTCTTCTCAAAAGTTAAGACGAAGTCTTTTGTACCTCAAATATATCAAAGTAATCATTTCACCGCTTTCCAATGTTGCTTGCCAGAGTTTGACATGTATCTACTCATAACACCGACTGCCTGTGAAATATTCGGTCTTGTGCAGACCATGACATACATTAAACTGCCTACAACGTTCAAATAAGGCACATGAGACATATCTTGCTCTTCCTTATTAGATTTAGGACATTATTTCGAAGTGAGCCACGTGGGAAATGCTTACTAGCTTTGTCTTGTCCATCACATACTTTATTAACACATTTTCAAGGTATTCTACCTGTGATAACCAAAGCCTGCTCCTCTTCCTATCTCTATGAATATTTATGTCGAGAACTCTCTTTGCAGATCCCATATCTTTCATCTCGAATGTCCATGATGACTAAGTCTTCAATACATCGATTTCAGACATATTATGACCGACAATCAACATATCATTAACATACAATACTAGGATGATGTACTTGTCATCACTCAATGTCTTGTAATAGACACAGTGATCATATTCACTCTTAGTAAAATTTTGACTCAACATGAAAGAATCAATTTTTTATACCACTACCTAGGCGACTGTTTCAGGTTGTACAACAACCTCATTAACCTGCAAACTTTGTTCTCTGTCCCTTTAACTTCGTAGCCTTCTGGTTGTTTCATGTAGATCTGATCTTTTAATTCCCCATGTAGGAATGCAGTCTTCACGTCCATTTGTTCTCCCTCAAGATCGTATTGGGAATTAGTGCCAATACAAATTTGATAGACAACTGCTTAACCACCGGCGCGAATATCTCTGCGAAGTTGATTCTTTCTCTCTAAGTATAACCCTTCGCTACCAGTCTTACTTTGTATCTATCATGTTTTCTTTTGAATAAGTACTTATATCTGATCGCTTTTCGGCACACTGGAAGCTCCACCAGCTCCGATGTGTTGTGCAATGAGTCTCTCTCATCGTCCATTGTTGTCTTCCACTTTTCTGCATTTAGCTCATTAAGAGCCTCCTGAATTGTAAACGGGTTCCCCTCATTTATATCATGCCCCAAACTTGAAAACCAAGCTCACAAAATTGTCGATCGCCGAATCCGACACCGATAGCCTCCGTAGTGCCCCATTCTCCACTCCTGGCACTCATTGCCAGATTCTGATTCTGAGATCCTACAAGGAGGATTTTCAATATGATTTTTTTTTTTTAACGGAGCATTTTTTTTGGTAATAGCGCATAACCACAAGCATAATCAAGTCACAAAACAACATCACCACATATCCACTATATCAAAATTTTGAGTACAAAGTGGAAAGAGAAATACAAATATAGATGTCGGAACTCCAAAAGCTCAATTGCACACTCCTACCTCAGTACTGCTGCGATCCAAAACACCTGCATACAACGGTCGTGCATAAGCTTACAAAAAGCTTATAGGGTGGTTTAAGTGTGTGCACAAGGTAAGTGCCAAGTATGCAATATCAGAGTAATGCAGAAATATGCTGGTAAGTCCACGAATACTATCAGTAGTACCAAGGCTATGCGATGCAAGACATGAATGCTATCGGCCATACTAAGGCTATGCGATGCAAGGCCTACATGGCCAATGTCATTTACAAGATGTAAAACATGTATGTCAGTCCTTATCACATACATGTATCAGTACAGTTCCCTTCTGGGATATCACCGGGGTCTAGTACACTTCACACTAACTGTCGTCTCCCTATCCACACAGCCTAGCGAGTGAAAGAGACCACATTTTCTGCCTGACCAGTAGTCTGCCAATACCTGCCCGGCTTGTCGATAGCAGACCCATTTACGAGCTACTCAAACTCAGCCTAGCTTATAACCCCCTCACTTGGGTAGATAAGGTCACACCCCCTTCTAACTGACCATGACACAGTAGGAGACGCGGCCTACTGGTATTCGACACTCATGCGCTCATGTATCCACTTGGTCTAGACGTTGGAGTATCTCCTGGTACCAACAAGGTTTAAGGACTTTCATCCAAGGCCATCTTATGTGCCCACAATGCTAGAGCCAATATTTTTGATATCTAATCCGGCCATCCACAATGTGCTTGTGGAGGCCACAACCCTGATGTCATTAGGGCGTACATTGATCATGTTACATAAACGCGAGATGCATGAATCACACTGTCTAGTCATATAACAATCCTATGCGTACCATGCGCTCATGTGGACAATCCTATCAGTGAGTCCCATAAACAATCTACTCAATGACATATGCTATGATCAGTCACTCCTCATATCAAGCATACATATGATGCATATGGGCATGAATCATAGAGTTATACTAAGCATGCTATATGGTGATGAACTATCTTCATAACGAAGATGAGACTAGACAACATACACACTACAAGTATGGGCCAAACCATGTATCCTAGGAAGAGTTACAATGCGGATATTTAACCATCATTGCTCTTACAATGTAGACGTCAAACCATCATTGCTCCCAAGGCATGGCCCACCATAAACATCATTACATACATCGTGGTGGAATCACACATCGCAATCGGCCTCATATACATCACATTCAGCCCCACACAGGCCTCACATACGTCTCATTGGGCCTCACTCATGGTCCTTATATACATCACATTGGGCCTCAACCCATGGGCCTCAAATACATCACATTGGGCCTCAAATACATCACAATGGGCCTTATATACATCAAGTGAGCCACATCCAATGGGCCGCACCAATGAGCCTCATATACATCAAGTGGGCCACATCCACAGGCCGCAGCAATGGGCCTCATATACATAAAGTAGACCGCATCAATGGGCCGCACCAATGGGCCTCATATACATCAAGATGGGCCACCACAATGGGCCTTATACATTCCGAAAAAGGAATCATATCGTAAGATCATCTGGATCGAACCACAAATAGCAGTGGATATAATGATTTCCCCTGTTAAAACTCTACAGGGCCCACCATAGCATTTATTTTCCATCTAATCTGTTCATACAGTCATAAAGACCTAGTTTAAGAGGAAAAACAAATATCATTTTGATCCAGAACTTTTGTGACCACCAAACAACTTTAATGGTGGACGTTCAATCTCCACTGATTTTTGTAGTGTGGTCTATCTGATAGATGGTTGGATATAACATATACATCACAGTGTGGCCCATCGTCCAGTTATCTGGACGGGGTGGATTTCAGCAAATACATCACAATGGTCCACCGTCCAGCCATCTAGACGGTTGGAATAAAACACATACATCACGGTATGGCCCACCGTCCAGTCATCTGGATGGTGTGTACCTAACATATACATCATGGCATGGGTCTCACCCAGCACCGTCCAAAAATGGATGGTTTGTTACATAATACAAGTATCAAGGTGGGCCCATCACGTGTGGGGTGGGTCCCCACGCCCCAAAAAGGGATGGACGGTTTGGATGTACAGATACTTCACGGTGGAGCCCAATGGTCCAACCATGGACGGTGTGGATAAAACACAAATATCAAGGTAGGCCCCACCCACACATGCAGGGTGGGTCCCACTTGAAATTTAGATTTATCGCCTCCTCTTTGTAATGCCATAAAACACTCTTTACAAATGGCTGGACGGTATGGATTTAACACATACCACATGATCAGCCACTGTCGAGGTCCCCTGGACGGACGACCTGGGTATAAAACACATATATATCATGGTGGTCCCCACCATGCAGATGATTGGATGGTGTGGGTGAAAGGCATATGCATCACTTGTGGGTTTCCACACGGATGAATGGTTTAGATATAAAACACACCTCATGATTAGGGCCCATAGAACTTGTTAATGTGAATACAGCAGCTGTCCACCTACTGGATTGTTGGGCTGCTGACCTAGCGTCCAGCAGATGGATGGCCCAGATATAACATATATCACGGTCAGCCTCACAGATTTTGCTAACGGACTGTGGAGCAGCAGCTGCTGCTGCATGGGACCCATAATAGATGGACAATCTGGATTTCATGCATATGGCATGTGGGCCCCACTGTCGCTGACCAGCGTGGGTAAAACACATACATCAAACGGCCCCTCCACCGTCAAAGGTCTAGATGGTGGAGATGTAAGGAACATGCATCAGGTGGGTCCCATTGTGGGCAGCAAGGTGGCTACCACTAATGGACGGTGTGGATCTAATCTGTTCATCATGGTGGGCCGTAAAAGGGAAGAGAGTGAGAGAGAGAGAGAGAGAGAGAGCGATGATGGAGGGACCCCGACACTATGGGCCCTCCCTTCCATCCATTACAACATGCATCAAGTGGGTGCCATTACATGTGGGCCCACCAATCAAAATCAACGGTGGAGATCCCATCTCTCCACCAAAATGCAAGGTCTAGATGACCTTTTCATACTAGGAAATAAACATCATGATGGGATCCATGGAGAATGGCCCCATCATGGAATGATCATGTGAATTATGGTGGGCCATCGGCCACACATAGGGTCCAAAGTGAGATCCATACTATCAATCGTAGGCCCCATTTGGCCCATCATCAAAACATAAATTTAAGCCTATAAAAACACCCACCGTTAGATCTTCTTGGTCCGATGGGATGCCAAACTCCTGGGCTCTCTCTTTGAAGGAAGTTGATGAAGATTGAAGGGCTAGGATAAGGGGTCTTAGGATAGGAAGTGGGCCACACACTTAGCTTATTTTCTCTCCTTAGGATTCTTCTCTCATGGTTGCTTGGGAAATGGTAGAGAATGGAGTGAAATGAGAGAGGAGTGGGGTTGTGTAAGAAGGATGGGATGAGAGGAATGGGCAGTGTAAGAGAGGGATGAGTGTGTGTAAGAGAGAGTTGACTTATGGGAGTGATATGGCATGAGGTATGGGTTGCTTGTCTTTATTGGTAAGAAAGGGATGGGAGAGGCATGGGTTGTGTACTTGACTAGCACTTAATTGATTAATGTGATGGGTTGTAGAGATTCTCTCAGAATTCACAACGCACGACATTTCTTCAAAAAATACACAGGCCCATAACTACTGGCTTGGGTATCGCATCAGTGCACAAGATGCGGCATTGGAACCGCGTCAATAATACGGTCATGATGGTACAAGTTTCGAGTTGAGCTGACTCAAATCTACAAGATAAGACTCAAGGCTGCATGCAAAGGCCGATTATAGGTCGCGGGTTACAGGAATTCGATAGGGAGGATCGCGGGATTCTACGGAATGGTACGGACTAGGATTTACAATTTGTAATGAGGGTATATGTAATACTAAAGTCGTCCATGTATCTTGTCGGTAACCTGTGATCTCGTGGAGATATCTTCTCATAGGTGGCTACTCCACCTGCACTTATACCTCTTTCTACGTATCTATCTCAGCCTAAGTAACATCTATGTCAACCTATACATATACAATCGATTTTTCCGGTTCCTCCTACTCATTCTGCTCATTCATGCAGAATAGGGAGCCTTCATCAAATCTGATGTTACAGGTAGTGATGACCTTGCGTGTGACTTTGTCGTACAACTTGTAGCCCTTCACACTAACTGAAATTATGGTTGGTATCATAGCCCGTACCGTTTCGTAGCCTTTCGCGGTCCTCCCGGTCGAATTCCGGCAACCCACGATCTATTATCGGCATTTGCGGGTGATCCTGAGTCATATCCCACATTTTAGAGTTAATTTTACCCGAGACTTATACCCTAGCGACCGTGCCATCGCCATGGTTCCAACGCTGCATATTATGCGTCGTGGCGATACCCAGGTCAGGAGATGTGGGCCCGCGTTCAGTTCAAGGAAAACGCCGAGCATTTGTAAACTAAAGACAATCTTTCAAATGAATCACATCACATCCCATCAATCAAGTACACATGAAAGGTCAAGTATATATCCCATCACTCCCTTACCAAAGCAACCCCAAAGTCAAAGCAACCCATCCCTTACTTGTCAAGTACACATCACACCCCATCACTCACCCATCTCTCTCTCTTACAACCTCTCTCTCTCATTCTCTCTCTCTCTCTCTCATTCTCCAAGCAACCCAACTGTCCAAGCTTTCCATGAGAAGAGCTTGGTGCAACCCATCTTCCTACCCCCACATCTTTCATCCTAACCCTCCAAACGTCATCATCCTCTGTCAAAGTCGAAGTCGAGGAGCTAAGGATTCCATCGAACCAAGAAGATCGAATGGTGGGTGATTTTTAGTTTGGATTTAATGATTTGAGGGCCCACATATGGTGGGACCCATCTTGATGTATGCATTGTATAGGGAGGGCCATAGTGGCCAGGTCCTTCCCCTTCTCACTGTCTTTCTTTCTCTCTCTCTCTTTATCTCTATTTTTCTTTGTTAATGGTCCACCTTGATTGGGTGTGGGGCGACCCACCCTTCCGTGGATGCCAACGTGATGTATGTCTTCCATCCACACCATCCAATGCTTGAGATGGAGCTAGACACCGTGTGAAGGTATTGTGGTGCCCCTCCATGATGTATTAGTTTCATCCACACCGTCCAAATGCCCTGAATGGTGGCACCACCTGGTTCAAATGCTGCCTCCAGCACATGGGGCCCACTTGATGATGCATGTGTGGTGTCCACACTGTCCAGCACCATGGGATGATGGGACCCACCAGATATATATCCAGGCCATCCTTCCTGGACAGACCCTTGATGAAGGGAAGAAACAAATACCTACTTGATTCAATGCAGATGGTGGGCCACACATGTGGACCCACCTGGTATATGTTTTCATCCATACCATCCACCGTCCAACCAAGGACGGTGGAGTCCACTTGATGTATGGGTCTTATCCTCACCGTCCAAAGGGGCAGGATGGTGGGACCCATCTTTGTTGTATGTGTGGTGTGTTTGCACCGTCCAGATGACTAGACAGTGGGACTCCACCTTAATGTATGTATTATACCGTCATGTCGTCCATCTATTTCACCCTTGTCGTCCATCTGCATGGGCCCCACCAGCTAGTTCTATGGCTCTGGTCATCAGGTGTGTGTTATCCACACCGTCCAACCATTTGGGAGATTGTTTTATGGCATTAGAATGAGATAGATCTAAATCTCAGGTGAACACGTGGGACGGTGGGACCCACTTGTTGTATATATTGGCCACGTGGGACCCACTTGACATCTGTATTTCATCCACCGTCTAGTCCCTAGACGGTGGGAACCCACCTAACATATGTGTAAAGACTACACTGTCCAGGGGCCTGCCCTAATACATGTGTTGCATCCATGTTGCCCAGCACGTGGGTCCCATGTGATGTATGTATTTTATTCACACCATCCATCATCTGGATGGTGGTACACCACCCTGATGTATGCTTTGTATCCAGACCGTCCAAATGTTGGGATGGACCATGATTTATGTATATCCACACTGTCTAGCATTGATTTGGATGATGGGGCCCACCTTGCACATGTGACACATGTGAGGTGGGAACCACCTTGATGTAAGTGTTTTAAATCCACACCGTCCGTGCTTGAACGGTGGTGTAGCCTGCCATGATATATGTACCTTATCCCTGCCATCCTCCATTGTTGGATGTGTTGGGGCCCACCCAACACGTGCGGCACACGTGTGGGTGGGACCCACCCTGATGTATTTATTCTATATCCACACCATCTATATGCCAGGACGGTGGGCCCCCTATGACGTATGTGCTTTAATCCACGCGCCCATCCAGGCCGTCCATCTGGATGGTGGCCTGGCCATACACACCTGCTATATAGCTGCTGCATGGGTCCCACCTTATTTGTATGTATTCTACCTGCACCATCTAGTGGCAGTGGGGTACACCCGATGTGTTTCATCCATGTGGTCCAGTGGCAGTAGGCCCACTGTGATGTATTTCATCCATGCTGCCCAATAGATGTTGACCCCGCCGTGATGCATTTTATCTGCATTGTCCAGATCTATGGGACCCACCTTTGATGTATGTTTTATATGCACACGGTCTAGGCTGTTGCCAGGCCCATTTTGATGTTTATGAGGCCCATTATGTATGTGTGAGGCCCACCTGTTGTGTGTGAAGCCCACTGTAGTATGCAAGGCCCATATAGTGTGGCTCATTTGATGTATATGAGATCCATGTATTACGGCCCATTGTGATATATGTGAGGCCCATATGATGAGGCCCGATGTGATGTAGTCATGGCCCATGTGTCGAGGTCCATTGTGATGAATATTTGGCCCATGAGTGAGACTTATAGTGATGTGTATTCAGTCCTTGTATGAGGCCATGGGCCTACGATACGTTTGGCTCTATATAAGTCACTCCTTGGGAGCAATGATGGTTAAAAGTCCACATTGATGGACAATTATGGTTGAATGTCCACATTTTGACCTTCCATTAAGCCTTATTAGGACCATTCCCATTGATTCCAATTATCGAGGCTGATTCCAATTGTCGAGGCCGATTCCGATTGTCAAGGCCAATTCCGATTATTGAGGCCGATTCTGAGATTTCAATTATTAAGGTCGATTTCGATGGACGAGGCCAATTCCGATTAACGGGGCTGATTCTGATTGTCGAGGCCGATTGTTGAGGTCGATACCGATTCCGATTGTCGAGGTTGATTGTTGAGGCTAATTCCAATTTCGATTGTCGAGGTCGATTGTTGAGGCCGATTCTGATTTCGATTGTTGAGGCTGGTTGTTAAGGTCGATTCCAATTCTGATTTCAATTGTCGAGGTTGATTCTGATTGTTGATACTAATTTCGATTATAGAGGCCGATTCCGATTGTCTAGGTCGATTGTTAAGGCCGATTCTGATTTCGATTGTCGAGGCCGATTATTGAGGCCGATTCCGATTGTGGAGGCCGATTGTTAAGGTCGATTCTGATTTCAATTGTCGAGGCCAATTTTGATTGTCGGTTCCAATTCCGATTGTCAAGGTTGATTTCTATTTCGATTGTCGAGGCTGATTCCAATTATCGATACCGATTCCATTTGTCGAGGCCAATTATTGAGGCCGATTCCAATTGTCGAGGCCGATTGTTGAGGCCAATTCTGATTTCAATTATCGAGGCTGATTATTAAGACCGATTCCAATTGTCGAGGCTGATTGTTGAGGCCGATTCCGATTGTCGAGGCTGATTGTTGAGGCCGATTCTGAATCTGATTGTCAAGGCCGACTATCGAGGTCGATTCCGATTGTTGATACTGATTCCGATTTCGATTGTTGAAGCCCAATGAGTTGCATATGCAGCTCATATTTGAGGCCTATTGTGATGTGCATTCGACCTGTGTTTGAGGCCCAATGTGATGTATACGCGGCCCATATTTGAGGCCTGTTGTGATGAGTATTCAGCCCGTATTTAAGGCTTAATGTGATGTATATGAGGCCTATGTGATGAGGCCCATTGTGATGCATTTGAGGACCAGGCGATGGAGCCCATTGTGATATATGTTAGGCTTATGTGAAAGGCCCATCGTGATGTGTATTAAGCTCTTGAGTGAGGCCCATGGTGTTGTATATTTGGTCCTTGTGTGAGGCCATAGGTCCACTATATGTTAGGCTCTATATGGGCCACTCCTTGGGGGTAATATTGGTTAAATGTCCACATTGTCGAGGTCGATTATCAATGCTTGTTATTGATATCGATTATGAGTATATGATAGCATAGCATCATGATACATGCCTATACACATCATCTGCATGTTTGTTATGAGATATGATTGGCCATTGTATATGTCATAGTGCCGGTTGTTCTGAGACTCCCTGATAGGCGGAGATTGTCTCACATGAGCGCACGATATGCGCAGGATTAATGCATGACTGGATTGTATGACTCATGCATCTTGCATTGTGTGCTGTGATTACTGTATGCCCTAGCGACATCAGGGTCGTAGCCTCCACAGGTATATTATGGATGGCCGATGGGACACCGAAAATCTGTTCTACATGGGGTGCTATAGATATCACTGGGTGAAAGTCTCAAAATCCTCTTGGTTCCAGATGTTGCTTCAACGTTTAGATCAAGTGGATGCATAAGCGCATGGGGGCCGTTTACCATTAGGTCGCGTCTCTCATTATGTCATGGTCAGTTGGAAGGAGGTACGACCTTACCTGCCCGAGAGGAGGGGATAATGCTAGGCTGAGTCTGACCAGCTCGAGGAATGGGTCCGCTATCGACGAGCCGAGCCCGATATTGGCAGGTGGATAGTGAGGTCTCTTCCACTCACCTTGTTGTGTGCGATGGGGCGGCAATTTGATTTGGAGTGTAATAGATCCCGGAGATTTCCCAGACAGGAACCGTACTGAAATGTGGACTTATTGAGTAGGAGTTGCATACTCATTCATTCATTTCATTCACTATCTACTTGAGCTAGTGGTGTGCAACTAATTGTTCTGCACCTGCGCATGGCGAGGATTTCAGGTGGGCGCGTGACTAACCTGAGATCAGGAGTCTACCACATTGAGTTTGACTATCCAAATTAGGTATGAGACTAGTTTGGATAGAAGTCCTTTGTGATAGACCTCATAGCCTGCGATACTGCGTACTATCATCCCAACTTCAGTCCGGCTTCGTCATTTCATTTGCACGCATATTACACTGCATCCGCAGTACTTAGCATTTTGGGTTGTCATGTTTTTGCATTGATATGGTCGTTAGCATTCATGCCTTGCATCGCATACCCTTGGTACGGCCAATGACACTCATGGACTTATCAGTATATTTTCGCTTACTTTGATATCGTATGATTCATGATCTTGTCAGTATTTTCACTTATTTCGATATTGTATGGTTTATGGCATTGTATTGAATACTTGACACTTACCTTGTGCACATACTTCCACCACCCTCTAAGCTTTCTATAAGCTCATGCACGATAGATGCATGCAGATAGCATTAGGTTGAAGCAGCGTTGAGCATGGAGTGTGCAACGGTCTTCTGGAGCTTTGATTTTTGATATATGTATTTCCCTTTCAGCATTGTATCAAAATGTTTATATTAGTGGATATGTGATGATGATGTTGCCTTTGTCATTTGGGTAAACTTGTGGTTATGCTTTTTACAAGATAAATGTACGTTGGAAAAAATCCTCCTTGTAGGATTCCAGGATCAAAATGTAGCGTATAGGCATTGGGAGCTGAGAATGGGGTACTACAGAGGCTGTCGGCACCGGATTTGACAATTGAGAATTTTGTGAGCCTGGTTTTCGAGTTTGGGGCGTGACAATGGTAATGGGGTATAATGCGTCTAAGTGCGGAATATGACGGAGCTATACAATGTAGACTAAGTCCTAGAGGAGGGTAAGTAGGACTAATTAAAAATTATACCTTAAAATCTAATTGCCTAACTTAAACTAATTTGCAATTAAACTAAGTAAGGAAATCTAACTCTAAAGGCTTCCAAGCCAATAAAGGGTCTAATCACATAGGCTATACTAGCTATGCAAGTTAAGTAATTAACCTATATAAGATAGTGTATATGAGTGTGTGGGATGCGATTCTAATCAATCTTAAATATTCATCCAATCATGCATCATTTTTAAACATTCAAGACACATAAGCATAATTAAATATATAGGCAAATAGCAATCCGGAACACGATCATATATAGTGGTTTGACTATGTGCCTAATCCACTCCTGGCGGACGCACTCAACCCATGAGTATACAGGATTTTACTATCAGAGGTTTTAAATTATGTTAACCTCTAACCTTTACATAAAGACTCTAAATTTTATGCCCTACATAAGAGAAAGGGTCTTACATAAGCACTCAAGTTTATGTTCTACACAAGGACAAGAGTCCTAATCCTAAACCCAACAATTTAGGCCACACAGGCCAAGATCCTAATCCCGAACCTGGATTTAGGCCACATAGGCTAAGGTCTTAATCCCGAACCTGGATTTAGGCTACACAGGCCAATGGCTTAATCCCAGACCGGGGTGAGTTTGGGACACAAACTCTTACACTCCAACCTACACAATGAAGGAGTACAAACCGAACTCTTATACTTGACACTTACTCGTCGAATTGAGTCCCTTTTAATGCTCCTCTTGGGTCACTTGATCTCTACTTTTTCGTACTTCAATCAGATTCCCGATGCTCTCCCAATCATGTTGCCAATGCTTCGCCAAGGCCTCAGCTCCACAATCAATCGCCTTGTATATGATATTTTTCAAGATGACCAAGGTGATAGGAGTGGGTTGAATCTCCTACAACTAATGGATACTTATTTATCATAGGGATTTCAACTAGATGGGTCTCCTAAAAGAGTTGGATAATGATTTACCAAGAATGCTTAAGTCCAATCTTTAGGAAATGGAGAAGTTCAAGCACATCTCAATGTTGAGGTTGGAATCCTCATTAGAATTGTAATCTCAAAGGAGATGGCTTAGAACTCAATGGAATAGAGGCTTAGGATGAGGGATTTGCGTATGGAATCACCCTACCTTCTATTACTTAAAAAACCCATTGAAATGCCCAAGAACCGACTACATTTTATAAAAAGTTCGAGCTCCAACGATAAAAAAATAAAAAGGGCCAAAAAAATGGGCAAAAAATGGCTTACTCGACGACATCGAACACATTAGATGTCATCGAAGATCAATATTTCGATGTCATTGAGAAAATCCAGACAATATGATATTTTCTTGTTGGACATTGCTTATTTGATGACATCGAACACGTTAAGGGCCAAATTGGATTGGTGTTTTAGGGTGTATTGTATGGTATTAAAGGGCTTTATGTGACTTATATGGTGTTTGGTTTGGAGTTAAAGACCATGGAATACCATGCGCGCGAATACAGTGCGGAACCAAAAAAATGCAGTCATTGGACACAACGTCAAACGTACATGTCTTCCATCTTACAACCTATTCAATGCACTGTATTTTTGCCGGTTTTCGTGCCTATCTCTTCCAAAAAGGAGTTCCTCTCTCTAAGAAAAAAGAAAACAACTGCAACTCAAATAGTTTTTCTTCTCCTTCAAAGCTCTTCTTCCCATCTCTTGTTAGTGAATAGGATCGGATTGCGTTGTTTTTCTTCTTCAAATCTAGCAAGAAGAAGAAGAAGAAAGCCCATCTCTTTTATTTTTCTACTCCTTTTGATATATAGGTTTTTGAAATCAGTTACTGTTTTTTTCCGTCTTTTCTGATATGTGAGTTTTAGAATGAAAAAAATACAAGAAATAGGGAACGACTGACATTGAACGTTCTCTTTTAGGTTTTTTTTTATTTGTTGTACTGTTTGTTCTGATCTTTGATCTTGAAAAGAACATTTGAAAATCAAATTCAAATAAGTTTTTCTCCTTCTTTTTCATGTTCTTTCAGACCCTCTTTGATCTCTTTTGCACTCTTTCTTTTAATGGTTTTTGGTTTTCAGAGTTCGATTCCATCATCAACATTCCTTACATTCGTGGCTTTGATTTTATTTTTTTTAACAGATGACGAGCTAAAAACTCAACCAGAAAAGGAGGTTGGTTTGAAAGTTCAGCTGGAAAATGATGCCAGATTGATTGTACAATATGCATGCCTAATACGTCGTATCCAAACATTGATCTGTACAAGAAGTTGTATACTTGCCCGAACAATACCTCCTTTCCAAACATTGATTAATGGCATGTTGATTTGGATGTATTCCGAAAACCATTCAATGTATACATGAACAGTACCCGAATACAATACAATACAATACAATACGTGAATCTAAACAGGCCCTAAATGTCATTAACGATCAATCTTTCAATGTCATCGAAGGGGTTTGATGTCATCGAGAAAATCTAGACATTATGATGTTTTCTTGCTAGACATATTTGGACCATTTTTTGATGTTATTGAAGGTCTTCGATGTCATCGATCATCAAGCATTCAAAGTCATCGAAGCTTTATCGAAAAATGGATGTTTTGGGATATCTTTTGCATAACAGTTCCACACCTCTCCTAGCCTTCTTTATCATGTTTTTCTTGTTCTCCTAAGGCTAAGGGATGATCAAATTAATATACTTAATTGGGTCAAGATCATCTAAAGGCTATATGATTATTTTGGGTTAAGGGTTAAGGGTTAAGGTCACTAAGGCATCTCTTTTACCTGTATATGCTCATTGATGCTTCTGCTCTACTTGTGTCTTCGATCTTCACTTTCCAAAGGCTCAACCGACTACATGGCACAACGAGTCATGTGATTAACAAACTATGGTGCAAAAATGAGTGCACTAACGCCAATATTATAACCAATAAAGATATACTTTTTGTCTCTTTGCTCAATCTTATATCTCTCAACGAATGGTACATAAGAGTAAGCCTTATAACCAAATATGTGCAATTTGGAGTAGTCAACCATATGACCACTCCAAACCTCTTCTGGAATTATACGATCAATTATCGTAGAAGGGTATTAGATCACCATATAGCAAGCTGTGTTAACAACCTCAGTCTATAAGTCCTTGCCCAACACATCTTTACTTAACATGCTTTGGGCCCTCTCCAAGAGTGTCCGTTTCATCCACTTAGCTACACCATTTTGTTCGGGCGTATGACGCACTGTGCTATGCCTAATGATCTCTTCATCTTTACAATATTCATTAAACTCAGTGGAAGTAAATTCACTACCATTATCAGTCCCTAAAACTTTTAATTTTCACCCTGACTGTTTTTTTTTACCATGGTCTTCTATTGTTTGAATTTGGTGAAAATTCTGAATTTATGTTTCATGAAATAAACCTAAACTTTTTTAGAGTAGTTGTCAATGAATATAACAAACCATGACAACCCTCCAATGGAAACAACGAGTGATGGCCCTCATACATTAGAGTGCATATAATCAAGCACTCCCTTATTACATGTTTACTGGTTTTAATGGATAGCCTAGATTGTTTACCATATATACAATGCTTGCATATATTTAAATATGAATTTTTAAAAACTAGAATTAAACAACGATCGAAAATGACCTTCATGCCCCACTCACTCATATGGCCTAAACGAGCAAGCCACATACATGCAAACGTGGAGTCCGCAATAGCCGTTGCTGCTCCATTTATTGAAGTGCTCCTGATCAACCTATAAAGGTTAATGTGCCTTTGCGCTCTCATAACTACAAGTACCCCTTTGATACTTTAAGAATATTATTAACACTGATGAACCTGCACCTTATGACTTCGAGTGCACCGAGAGAAACTAAGTTCTTCTTCATGTCAGGAACGTGTCTGACCTCAGCCAAGGTACGCTCTATCCCATCAAATATCTTGATGCCCATAAACATTTGTCCACCATCATACTCCCTATAATTGGTGAACCAACTTTGATGAGGAGTCATGTGATACGAAGCCCTGTGTTAAGGATCCACTCGTCTCTACGATCATCGTACAAGTGTCTGATCATAGATACTAACAACACATCACATCCACTTGTCTCTTTATCAAACATGGTAGTGTTGCCCTGGAAGAAGCTTCTGAGTTTTATTTCTTCGCTTTAAGATTTGTACAATCCTTCTTCATGTGCCCAACCATTCCACAATTCCAACACTTTAACTTGCCATTGTCTTTACCTTCGGATTTGGATCTCGACCGAGAAGATTATGTATCTCGCTCAGTATTCCTGCCCCTCGTAAGCAGTGCATCAAAAGAAGCCCCCATACTACCATTTTTCTTTCTCATGGCCTTTTCATGAAGGGCCGAGATAATGGTATCCTCACTTAGGGACGTATTACCATTACACAAAGAGTCCTTAAAAGATTCATATGATTCTGGTAGAGAATTAAGCAAAATACATGCATGATCTTCATCTTTGACTACTTCTTCCATGTCTTTCAACTTATTAAAATCAATGATGTGGGCCTCCACATCCCCACCCTCTGCCATCTTGAAGTTGAACAACTATAACTTCAAGTGTAGGCGATTTTTCAGGAACTTTTTAGCATAAACATCCTCTAATTTCTCCCACAACTCCGCTACGGTTTTATTCCTCATGACGTTGTAGAGAACCTTATCTATTAGACATAATCAGATTGAGGATTTGGCTTTCTTATATAGAGTCTTCCAATCATTATCATTCAAAGACTCACGTCGCTCCTCAAGAGCCTCATCTAGCCCTTGCTGAATTAATATATTGATCATCTTAATCTACCATAACTCAAAGTTATTTTTTCCTGAGTACTTTTCAATATCATACTTCAAATTTATAGCCATTGATTCTTCTCCTTACAGATTCAAGTCCGTGCCCTAATGTAAGCTTTTATACCACTTGTTGGGGGACCGTGAAAGCACATAGAGTAAAATCAAGAGTAGTCCAATCGCACAAACCAAGCACAACAAGAAGAAAGTGATTTAACGTGGAAAACCCCTTTTGTGAAAAAACTACGGTACAAAGCGACATATGATTACTATGAAATCAGAAATTATAGAGAGAGAGAGAGAGAGAGAGAGAGAGAGAGAGAGAGAGAGAGAGAGCTTACCTGATTTGTACAACCTCGTATCTCACCCTTGCTACACCCTTTGAAACCCTTAGACGAATTAGAAGCCCCTAATTATACCTCCCAATCTTGCTTACACCCATATATATAACTTATAGAAGGATCCCAAGTAGAATCAGAAACAAATCCCACAAAATCGCAACTCTTCTTAAATTACACTAAAACTGTCGATGGCATCGAACAGTCTTCAATGTCATCGAAACTAATCCTTTGATGACATCAAGCCACATCGATGGCATCAAAATAACATCTCAACTGTCCAGAGAAAAAACATGATTTTTCAAAAATTCTCGATTGCATCGAGCTATATTTGATGACATCGAATATTTCCTTCAATGTCATCGAACACCCTCCAATGGAATAAAAAAAAATGCCCTGATAGTCCAGTGACTAACTGGAAGAAATCCAGAAAATCTTGATGGGATTGAGCACTGTTCGATGCCATTGAAGGTCACATCGAACAATCTATCGATGGCATCAATAGACCCTATATCTGACTAGATTTAAGACATCAAATACAACAAAATAAACCATGGCGAGTCCGGTATTCCAGGTCTCAAACACAACTAGCTTATATCATCCAATAACTGCATAGTTGCCAACATGTGTGTGACATCCAACCCGTCCAAAACAACGAAGATAACTAAAATTAATAATTAATAATAAGAAAAAAATGATTAAAAAAGAAGAAGAAGGAGAAAAAGAATCTGACCGATCGACTCATCAAACTGTCCACACGTGTACATTGGCCCAAGTAGGGCAGGATATTGTTTTTAAGCTTTACTTTGTGGTGTAGCCCACATGATGAATGGATCGGCATGATTTTTGCTTTAGATGTTCTTTGCGGTGGGAATTAGTGCAGGACACAGGCAGTCATCCGATTGAGCTTGGCTAAGCTTACGCGCATGTTCCGTATCGCTCATGTAGACGCTACACATGTGCCATCATGACACGAAATTTCGAAGATCCAATCCGTCCATCAGCATGGCACCACTATAATGATAACCTTGCCCAAAAAGCAGGTCGACAAACTAGTCAGGAGGGCGATAGTCTTGCAAAAAAAAAACGTACAGCACTGAAATACTTGTCTAAAGTTTTCTAACGCATTCACAGGTTTCCAGCACTGGGACCCACACGCTGAATAGATTTGATTTTATTGTTTGGGAAACATGTCTAATGGTCCAACCTGATGTATGGATTACATGGATTATACGTTGAACCTTTTTTTTTTTTGGTTAGCTTGTTAGTACACCCCACTATCAGTTCACACTGCACTGTTAGCCACCCCCACGTAGGGAATCAATACCAATTATATCTTGAACCTATGTGCCATACTGCCGTCTATACAAGCTTTATTACACAAGGGTATGCATAGCGCTCTGCATCGAGTCGAGTCAAGCTGAGTTAAGGCTGACTCAACTCGATCCAGTTTTGAAATAGGCATGATGCGAACTTGATCCGACTCGATACTAAGTCCAGCATGCCTGACTCGATCCGAGTTTGGTCTGGCTTGGACTGATCCGGACTGAGTCCGATCCAGTTAGAAGTACTGAGTCGGGTCAAGTTGGCACCGAGTTGGATTGAGAGATAAGGGAGGGAGGGAGTGGGGAGGAGAGAGAGGAGGACGATGGTGATGGTAGTGGGTGGTTGCCGGGCTTGGAAGAGGAAGAGGAAGAGGAGGATGAGGGTGATGGTAGTGGGTGGTTGCCGGGCTTGGAAGAGGAAGAGGAAGAGGAGGATGAGGGAGGGAAGGAAGGAGTGGAGTGGAGAGGAGAGAGGAGGAGGAGGAGGAGGAGGGTGATGGTGGTGGGTGGTTGTTGAGCTTGGAAGAAGAGGAGGATGAGGGAGGGAGGGAGAGAGAGAGATTGGGATCGAGTCGAGGTAGGGTTAGAGAGTCGGGTTGAGTCGGGTTTCGGATTGAGTCATGTCTAACTGGATTGAGTTTTGGATCGAGTTGGATCGAGTTACTGGGTAACTTGAACTCGACTCGGCTTGAGTTCAAATTGGGCGAAACTTACTCGGTTTGGACCGACTCACCCATTTGGTTCGGGTCGAGTCAGATCGGACCAAGTCAAACAAGTCGAGTTAGCCGGATCGGGTCATCCCGTGCCCACCTCTAGGTATGCACTAGCAAAGCTCCTTCCTTAGAACCCATCGTGATATATGTGTGTTATCCATAGTGTCCATTCATTGCTCTCTTTAGAACATTAGCAAGCATATCCAAAGATCAAGTAGACCCTACAACAGTAAACAGTGGGGATGTTAATATCTATAATATCTACCATCGAAGCCTTTTTTTTTTTTTTTGGGCTTATAGTGATGTATATTTGTCATCCAACCGATGGGTCCTTATTCATGCGTCAGTGGTAGACTTCCAAAAGTTTCAACACACGGTCATGGTTCCAGTGCCCACTACGGTGTGTAGTGGTGTGTGAGGTATGAGTGGGTGTGAACCAAAAAATAAATAAATAAAATGTCACGTGGATATGAATGAAGGAAAAACACAAATATCAGATCCAGAACTTCTGTCGCTAGCAAGATATTTTCGATGTAGGCGTTCAATTTACACTGTTTCCTGTGGTGTTGTCTACTTGTGCGTTGGATATGCTTTAATTTTGTGCTCAGTGCGTAGAATGAGCTGATAAAATCAATGGACGGTGTGGATAAGACGCATGCATCATGGTGGCACCCACACAGTTTACGCAGTACGCAATCCTTCCTGGGCAATGAAATATGCCAATTCGTGGGCCGACATTTAGACAATGGTGCTTACCTATAACCCACAGAGATGGTTGAATGTATCAATTGATCGTGACTGATCCAAGGGTGGGCCTCTCTGTGAATGGATAGATGATAAAAGATTATAGCAATTTAGTTATTTTGGCACCCCTTCATCGAACAGGTGGTCCATCCACAAGTCATGGGGTCTGTTGGGTCTACGACTTTTATTAAAGTAGGAATTACACAATAAGAAGGCAATGTGTAGGACAGGTGTGAGACGGCCGCTTTCCGTCTAAGTGGGTCCCATCAAGAACATGGCCTGCCTTAAAAATCAAGTCAGTACATTCACTATGTCGGTCATGTGCCTATTAGTGGAACGGGTCTTCGGTGAAAGGTGAAAAGACGGTGAAACGATGCTTAGGACCTGTTTGGATCCATGTACAAGGCTGCATTTTATTGTATTTTTCTACTGTTCATGTATAAGTTTAACCATTTTCAGAATATATCCAAATTAAAATGCCTTTAACTAATGTTTGAATAGGAGGTATTGTTCCGACAAATATACAATTTCTTATACATATCAATGTTTGGAAATGGCATATTAGGATGCGTATTTTAGTAATATGCTCCACCCACGATGTGCCCCATATCTTGGGTGGCCACCATGATGTATGGGTTTCAACAACACCGTCCAAACATTTTTCTATACTATTTGAGATTTTATGTATAGAAATGAGGAAGATCCAAGGCTCAAGTGGACCGGACAGTGGTGATTAAATGTTTACCGTTGAAACTTCTTGGGGGCCACAAGTTTTGGATCAAGCTGATGTTTGTGTTTTCCTTTTATTTATTTATTTTTTTGGGATTAGGTTGTTAGTACACACCTATGTCAGTGCACACACTCCGTGTTAGCCACCCCCACTAGGGATTGATACCAAGACCTCAAGTGTTGAAACGAGGTATCTCCACTCAATCTGCCAGTTGAGCTATGGCCCTGGGTGTATATTTGTGTTTTCCTTGCATCACGGTATATGTGACTTTATGAACAGGTTGGATGGAAGATAAACATCATGGTGGGCCCTAGGAAGGTTTCGATGGTGGGCATCATCATCACTACTGCTTCATCTGGTGTGGTTCACTTGACCGTTGGATCTGATTATTGTTTGGAAATATCTTTTAAAATAATATGAAAAAATGGATGGACAGTATGGATAAAAATTCATACATCAAGGTGGACCTCTTAGAGCCATTGACTGTGCCGAGGCCAATACAGTAGGGTAGTGCCGAATCCACGTCCCTGCACGTGAAATTACAGTGCATTAAAGACGCTGCACTGCATGATGCAGTGACGTCTTCTTTTACTCTACTGCCTTCCGTAATTTTTGATATTTTATTGTATTGGCGCGCATGTGTACGTTCGGATGCCAGCTCCTATCCAAACACAGTATATCGTAAAAACCGACCCTTAATACGATACTTCACAATACAATACACGAATCCAAACAGGCCCTTACTTGATATAAACATGCATGTATAATAATGGCCGGTCGGAATTTCATCAGAGGCATTTGACAATGTAAACCATCTAGTAAGTGGCCATGTATCACACACTCAAGTGTGCCGACAGATTGTTTCTTGGCTCTCTTAGCATTAATGGCCATGAATTATAGCTGCACCATTTCTTAATAATTATAACCCATCCATCCCACATAGTTTTTCCTTCCTTTATTTTCCAATGAAAGTGAAAAGATAAGGATTTGGAGCTATTGAGATTAGATCATGAAATCCTAAAAGGTCTATAAGAAGTGAAGGTAATAGCTTGTACAAGGTGGCTAATCAACACGCAGCATGACTGACATTAAAATGTTTGAGCTGAACGTACGTCTACATCCCTCCTGCAAAGAGATAACACGTGAAGATTAGTTCTCTCCAGCATCGTTATTTACTCTTCTTTAGTGTTATAGATATATAGAGTACAAGTAAAGAGAAGTGTGTATATTTTTGGTGAGATATTTCCAAGATAGAGAAAGCATAGTGAGTTTGGGTTTTTTTTTATTTTTTTTTATTTTTTTATTTTATTTTAATTTTTTAATTTAAGTTTTAGTTTCTGGTTGTTTTAGTGATGAGAAAAGCCTTGTGTTACTACCATAAAAGTACAGGCATATTGTCAAATTACATAAATTTTTGTACTCCGATTTTTTATTTTTTTTTGGATCTTTTCTTTTGTTGTTTTTTTAGCTTGCATGAAAGTGTGCAACTACTTTTTCTTTGCAGTGATTGGTATCAAAGCTTTGGTTTAAATTTGATTAGTTTGTGCCATTTTGATTTATATATTTTTTATTAGCAATTAAGTAGCTATTAAAGGATCATAATGGGCATGAAGACGTCGCATGTGAAATTTGATGTGGAAAAATTGTTGTAATCGAATCCGTGCATCCAATCAAGTGAAAGCTAGATACACGGAAGCTTACCTGCATTAGCCATGGATTATGATCGTTACGCTTACTAGAGAAGATGATTTATAACATGTCACCTTCCACTCCTCACCCGAATCACAATGGGGCTTTTACATGTCCGAGACCGAGTGAGAAGAGAAGGGGCTACCGCACCTTCTTTTATAAATGGATCGACAACCGAGAATCATTCCCATCATCAGACTCTCGGCATCTCTTACACACCCACTCCTCTCTCTCCCGCAAGGGGAAGAGAGAAAATCCTAGTCGTGTTTAAACACAACTCTTTATGGTACTCATCGGGTAAGAATGAGACTATACACAACCTAATGCCGTGGGCCCAGCCCAAAGAATGCCCAAATGATCCAAACCGTTCATTGCGATGTTTATATGGCTAACGCCATGTGTGGCCCACTGATTTCCAACATTCTTCCACATAGGTCACTCATGGAATTAGAAATTTTGCAATGAACCCATTTGTGTGTGTGTGTGTGTGTATATATATAGTTCATACTTTACAAGCTCGAAATCCTTTAATGGATCATGGGCAGTGCCTTTAATAATTCGGTCAATTGAAACTACTAATATTAGACCACAAGAATCGTCATGTTACGCCCCAAACTCGGAAACCGGGTTCACAAAATTTCCGATCGCCGAATCCGGTGTCAACAGCCTTCGTAGTACCCCATTCTCGGCTCCCAGTGCATATACACTAGATTTCGATCTTGTGATCCTACAAGGAGGATTTTTCAACGTACATTTGTCCCATAAGAAGTATAATCACAAGTTTACCCAAATCACAAAGGCAACATCATCATCAAATATCCACTAATATAAACAGTTGAATACAGTGCTGAAAGGAAAATACAAATATTGAAATCAAAGCTCCAGAAGACAGCTACATGCTCCAAACTCAACGTTGCTTCAAGCTAACACCACCTGCACGCATCTATCGTGCATAAGCTTATAGAAAACTTAGAGGGTAGTGTAAGTGTATGCACAAGATAAGTGCCAAGTATTCAAATATCAGAGTAAGTATAAATACTGATAATTCTATGAATGCTATCAGCCGTAACAAGGATATGCGATGCAAAAATGTAATAATCAAATATCATATACTGAGGAAGCAATGCAATAAGCAAATCTTAACGAGTCCACAAATACCGTCAACCTCATCTAGGTCATATAAAACATACAAACCCAAAATGCTAAATGTTGCGAATGCAATGCAATATGTGGTGTGAATGAAATGACTAAGTTGGAGTGAAGTCGGGATGATAGTACGTAGTATCGCAAGTTATGGGGTCCATTACAAGGGATTTCTATCCAAACCAGTCCCACATAAATTTGGATATCCAGACTCAATGTGGTAAATCCCTGACCTCAGGTTAGTCGCGTGTCCCAATGAAATTCTTGTCATTACAAAGGTACACAATAATTAGTTGCGTACCACCAGCCCGAGTGAATAGTGAATGAATGAATGAATAAGTATGCAACTCCTACTCAATAAGTCCATGTATCAGTACTGTACATCTCTGGGATCATCATCGGGGTCTAGTACACTCCAAACCAGATTGTTGCCCCATCGCACGCAACCAGGTGAGTGAAAGAGACCTCACTATCCGCCTGGCCAGTAGTCAACTAATACCGACTTGTCATGTCGATAGCGGATCCATTTATGAGCTGGTCAAACTCAGCCTAGTTTTGTCCACTACGAATCGGGTGGATAAGGCCATATCTCCGTCTAACCAACCACGACACAGTGGGAGATGCGGCCTACTGGTATTCGGCACTCGGGCGCTCATGTAATCCACTTGGTCTAGACGTTGGAGCATCCTCTGGTATCAAGAGGGTTTAAGGATTTTCACCTAGGGCCATATATGGCGGCCCGATGCTAGTAACTGATTTTCGATGTCTCATCCAGTCATCCACGACATGCCTGTAGAGGCTACGACCCTAATATCGATAGGGCGTATAGTAATCACAATATACAATACAAGATACATGAGTCATATAATCCAGTCATGCATCAATATTGCGCATACCGTGCACTCATGTGAGACAAACTCCCCCTATCAGGGAGTCTCATAACAACCTGCCCAATGACATATGCAATGGTCAACCACATCTCATAACAAACATGCAGATGATGCGTATGGGCATGTATCATGATGCTATGCTGTTACATACTCATAATCGGTATCAACAACCGGCACCTATAAGCGGCATAGATAATCGGCCTCGACAATCAGCCTTAATAATCGAAATTGGCCTCGATAATTGGTCTCGACAATCGGAATCGGCTTTAAAAATTGGCCTCGACAATTGGCCTTGACAATTGGAATCGACCTCGACAATCATCTTCAACAATCGGAATCAGCCTCGACAATCGGAATTGGCTTTAAAAATTGGCCTCGACAATCGGCCTTGACAATTGGAATCGACCTCGACAATCATCTTCAACAATCGGAATTAGCCTCGATAATCGGTCTCGATAATCGAAATCGGCCTCGACAATTAGCCTTGACAATCGGAATCAGCCTCGATAATTAGCCTCGACAATCAGAATCGGCCTCGATAATCAGAATCGGCCTCGAAAATTGGAATCGGCCTTGACAATTGTAATCGGCCTCGACAAACAGAATAGGCCTCGACAATCAGCCTCGACAATCAGCCTTGACAATCAGAATCGGCCTCGATAATCGACCTTGAATACATCACATTGGGCCTTATATATTTAGTGGGCCGCATGACACGGGTCTATACACATCACAATGGGCCGCTCAATGGGCCACACAAATATCATATTTGGCCACATATATATACGAAAAATACATCACAATGGGCCTTACCAAATGGGCTGGAAATACATCACAATGGGCCTTATCACATGGACCATAGATACGTCATAATGGGCCTCATATGCATCAAGTGGGCTGCATCAATGGGCCGCGCCAATGGGCCTCATATACATCAAGTGGGATGCATTAACAGGCCGCACCAATGGGCCTCATAAACATCAAGTGGGCCGCATCAACGGACCGCATCAATGGGCCTCATAAACATTAAGTGGGTCGCATCAACGGGCCTCATATATATTAAGGTGGGCCTTATATACATGGGCCTAATACATTCCCAAAAATGAATCATATTGAAGGATCACCTGGATCATATAAAAACTAGCAATGGAGATAATGATTTCTGAAAGTGTTATGTTGATAAACCCTAAGTATTGTCAAATTTTGGTGTGTCAAACCATTTCAAGTTTGTATCTTGATGTGTATCAAGCTTGTGTATCTGTTCACATTGAATCTTTGACGTTCGTTCTGTTTGTGCTGAATTTATCTTGCTGATATCTACGACGAACTTACCGAGATCTTTAAACTGGAAGAAAGTGAAGACTTTGTTTTCAAGAATATTGCTGTTCAAGATCGGCAACCAGAAAAGTTCAAGAACTCTAGGCCTAGTTGAAGACTGTGTTCGGTATGTTGAGTTCAACCGCAAACTTTAAAGCTGATGAAGTCATTGATAGTTTGATGGTTCATATGTTCTATCTCACAAGTAAGGTATGATTGACCTAGATTGACCTTAGATCTTGATTATATCATTTCATACTTTCGGTCGGTCATTTTATAAGTGTAAAATTATGTTCTTTCGACTAGCCCTAGCACTAGCTCGACCAGTCCTAGAATTTCCTTGACCAGTCCAGGATTTGTTATGAAATTTCAGAATTTTTCTATTGGTCTTTGACCAGTCCTGTAAACTACTCAACTAATCGTGTGAATGGTGCTCGACTAGTTGTGCAGTGCTCGACTCTTTTTTCAGCGAGTGATCTGGACTCACATGACCAATCGTGTGGTGTCCACGATCAGTTGAGCAGGCCACTCGACCAGTCGTGGGACCCACAAGGCCAGTCGTGCGACTGAAAAATCTTATCGCACCAGAATTTTTGAAAATCCGTTTGGATAAGGCCAGTCTTAGCTAACCAAAGGCCGGTCGTGCGAATCGATTTTTCACTTATAAATAGTGCTTGAATTTCAGAGTTTTTCATTCAATTCTTATCATTTTTAAGCAATCACTCTAAGTTAATTTTGAGTACATTCTAGGCTATTTTGTGCATATTTAAGATTATTTAAAGTAGCTCTTGTATTTTGATTTTGATTCTCTATTCCATTCTTATATTGAAAAGGGATATTCGATTTACCCTTTTAAGAGATCAAAATCAAAGCAAAGCCCTTGTTGATTTAATTAAAAATCATCTAGGCTTAGAACCCTATATACTTGTAAGACCGAATGTTGAACATCTACGTCGACATCAAGTTGGTTCTACCGGGCTACTTCAGAATCGTCATACAGATAAGTATTTTACTTTTTCTGTAATTCAATTCTATTTGTTTGATTGGTGAGATTGTTCCAAAAAACTTCATTTGTAGTTTGTCTGAGGTGATCCAGAAAACTCAGTGTATAAGGTTTTTGAATTGTGTAAGCCCACTTGAAAGACACAATTGTGAAGGTTTTAGGTGAACCTTGAAAAACCTATTTTGATTAGTGAACACTAATATCTCGAGGGAGTGGATATTAGGAGTGGAGTAGTTGTGTGGCTGTTGTTTAACAGTTGGTGTACACACAAGAGAACAACTATAATTCTCTGTGTTTGGTGGATGTATAGTTTACTTCTTTATCTTTTATGATTCAAGATTGTGGGATGTATTTGTGGATGTGAATGTTGTAATCTTTTCATTTAAGCATTGTGTGGTGAATGTTGTAATAGATTAGTTTCTATTCACATCCTCTTCAGTTTGAGCTTTTGATACTCACCCACGTTCTAGTGAGGTTGTCCTGCCATAAACCAGTGGTTTTTATTGTCAAGTTGTCCTTAAAACTAAGTTGGTATCAACCTCTCAATACTTGACTATTGAGGTTGTTATTTGCTTTGGTTAATTGCATTTATTTGTTTATCTTATTGTTTATATTCCGCTTATTAATTTTTATTTGGTATAGTCCTATTCACCCCCCCTCTAGGACATATTGTGTCACGCCCCAGACTCGGTAACCGGACTCATAAGGAACCCGATGGCCGGTTCTGGCCACAACAGCCTCCGTAGTACCCCATTCTCGGCTCCTGAGGTAGGTTCCGATCCTGGGATCCTACAAGGAGGATTTTCATAACAATATAATCACTTCCAATGCGAGCATACCCAAGATCACAGCAAGTACATCTGAGAATAACAAAGGCACACATCACAAAATTCACTAAAAATTTAAACTTTTACAATCATCCAAAAGGTCCAAAAGGACATACATGAGAATAAAAGGAAAAGAGAGAGAAATCAGCAATACTGGAGTCCTCACTGCTCAACTCTACTCCACGCTCTGCTGCTACGGCGCCTAACTAGAGTCTCCTGCACGTTTCAATCGTGCATAAGCTTATAGAAGCTTAGAGGGTGGTGTAAGTGTGTGACATTGGTGCACAGAAGAATAGTAGGAGGTATAAGGAGAGAAGCATGATCAATGAACATATCACTAGTCTTACCAAGGCTTATCATGAATGCGATGCAATAAGTAATGGGTGTCATACCAAGGCAATGTATGAAAGTGGGGCTTGTACAGCCAATGCTAATGCGATGTAAGTAATGTCAGTGCTCATATCCAAACCATAAGTCAAGTACATTTCCAATCATAAGGAAATCACCGGGGTCCATTACACTGCTGAATGACTACCGCTCTGCAGACCCCGCACAGTCAAACGAGCGTAAGAGACCTCACTACCCGCCTGTGGACAACCAATCACCAACAACGCCTGAAGGTAGCGGACCCATTTACGAGCTGGTCAGACTCAGCCTAGCAATGCCTCCTCACACCAGGCAAGTAAGGCCACACCCCTATCCAACCGACTACACGATAGTGGGAGTCGCGGCCTAACGGTATAAGGCCCTCGTGCGCTCATGTATTCCACCCGGTCACGGCGTTGGAGCAGATCCTTGGTACCATGGAAGTTTTGGGAATCTCACCCATGGGCATCCTACGCACCCAGTATGCTCAAGTAATATTTTCGGTGTCCACACATGCCGTCATCCACAAATGTCCCTGTGGAGGCAAGGCCCTGATGAAGCAAGGGCGGTATCCTCATGAAATGCGATGCCAATGCATGAGTCACACACACAGATCATGCACAAGTTTCAGGCAGTCAATGTGTAAAAAGGGGAGAAACTCCATCCCTGAATGACCACTATACAATGCAATTAATTCATACAGATGATGCATATGGGTCGCAATGATGTAAGTGTGCTACCTGAGGAATATGAAATCATCTGTCCCAAGGAGGGTCAAGATCTAGGCACATCGACAGGTATTCTAAGAAGAAGAGAAGTCCTCTAGTGGGAGCCCAGTACTTTGGGATGACCCACAAACTAAGAGAGTCAAAATTCTAAGGAGGAACAGTCTTAGCCAGGCCTAAGGTGGGCCTTTAACCACTTATAAGGGCCTCTATGGGCCTACCTTAGGGCCACCAAGGAGGACATCCAACCTCAACTGGGTCCCAAAAGGTAGCCTACTACATATGCAAAGAAAGGTCCAAGGCACAATCAACCCATGGCCTAGTGGGCCATACACTAAGCCCAAAAACAAAGGCAACCTGGTGGGCCCTTAAGCAAGGTTAGGGCCCAACCATAAGGGTCATAGGTTCATTCATTGTGGTGGGCCTAATGGGCAGCCCATTATCCCAACATATGAGAAATTCTTAAATTTTTAACACATGTAAGTTGGGCCTCACATCTCGGCCCAAGTATGGATTTATTATAGTGGGCAAACAAGGGCCCAACTACTTGAGTATTTGGCCCATAAGGCCCATCACAATGACATGGTGAATATAGGACCCAAGAGTTCAATGGGCCTATCAAAAGTTCCAGCCCAACCAAGGCTATAAGGCCCATACTTAACTAAGAGACTAGCCCAAGAAGAATCCTATTTGGGATGGGCCTTTAATCATACACTAATTAAGCCCAAAAAAATTAAAAATTTAGATGATAAGATACTGACATAAATCCTCCTCAAATCTAGTGGGTCATATTGCCCCAAAGAACATCTATAGGCAACAGTTATTGGGCTCAATGCTAAATTCCAGCCCACCCAAATTTCTGGGTTGGTTGGAGTTCAGCATTATAAGTATTTCTTAGTATAATTAATTTTGGATGGCTCACACACATAACTGTGGGCCCCACCAAATGAGAGAGGATATACAATACATATATGAAATGGGCCAGACTGTTAGAATGCAAGCCCAGCAGTAGCCTAAGGCAGGGATGTCCCATGTGTAGGCAGCCCTATGGGCCTGGGGCATCTGGCCCAAAAATTCACCTAATGTGTTCTAATTAAATAAAAAGGGGGCAATTATGATCGATCCCCCAAGGACCCTACATGGATGGGTGGTGGGATATTCAACACATCAAGGTGGGCCCACGAAGCAGGCTAGATGTCCCAGCCTAGGCGTCCCTGCTTAGCAGACCACTTCCAGCCATACCACGGGTAACTCAAATGTATTTTGGGTCTAAAATTTTATAGAGTGATACTTCCATAGGTGACCTACACCCCCACAAAATTTTAAGGTTTTTAGACACTTAGAAATATTTTAATTTATTTAAATAAAATAGACTGTCCAGAAAATCTGACTGACCTGGACATCCCAACGTGGTGGGCCAGTCCGGCCCTTGTCTCGGTGTACACAGAGGTCCATTGGCCCTAAAATTTGGTAAGTGGATCATATAATGGGTATAACATATCTCTACAAAATTTCAGAATTTTTAGACATATATAAATATTTTAATTTATTTAAAGAAATAAATCTGTCCTAAAAATCGGACTGATCTGGGCACCGTATTGTAATGGGCCAGTCCAGCCACCACCATGGTGTGTACAGGTGTCCATTGGCCCCAAAAGTTTGTAGGTTGGTCCTACCATAAGTGAACCACCTCTCTGAAAAATTTTATGATTTTTAGATACTCATAAATATTTTAATTAAATTAGGAATTTTAATCTGTCCAGGAAGAGATGTTGCTGTCCATGCATTGTTTACCCAATAAGGTGGGCCCAACCTTCATCCAATAGGGGGAAAATGGAGGTTTAGTATTTTTTTCATAAAATAAAGTAAGGTGGGGTTCATAAAAGTGGCCCATCCTTCAGAGAAACCAAGTTGCAGTGTATATTTTCCCTCCATACATGTGGGTTGGACAGCCCAACAAGGTGGACCGCCCACCCCTATGGGCTTCCTTTTTGGGTACCATATCATGGACCATCTGAGGTATGACCCATCACACCTCATGGTGGGGTCTACACCTTCTCATTACATCCCATACTTATAAAGAAAATAATGACAATCATGATCCAAAAATCCATGCCAAAGATTGAACATGACAATCCATGCAACAGTCCAGGTTTTTGGACAGCAATACATGGCTGGACACATCAGCCTATATCTCAATAATCTCAGCCATAAAAAGGGTGTGTGGCCTTCCTCAGTGGGCCTCACATAAGTCCAGATCATATATTAGAACTAGGACACTTGCATGCATTGATTAAGGTGTCTGATGATCATGGAGTTAGGTGATAAGAGCATCCCACCTTGCTGGATTTTTATTTTTATTTATTTTGGGACATCCAAGGCCCACTATAAATGGGCCACACACACACTATCATCCATACATCAGAGAAAAGAGAAGAAGGAAAGAGAGTAATTTGGCCATGGGGGTAGGGGCCCACCACTAGTGGGCCCTCCCAAGAGTGAATCATACCCATACAACTACATTGATTGTACATGCAATATAAAATCACTACATGGATGATATATAATTGCTATGGATAGTTGGGATGCCATCCCAACATGATCCTTAGGGTCTAGATGACCTTAAGATGGAGTGGATCATTAAATACATCATGATGGGGTCCATGGAGAATGGCCCCATCATGGATTATGACATGCATGTAGGATGGGCCAAAGGACCACATCCATGGGATCAAATGGGATCCCCACCATGGATTGGTGGGTCCCATATGATCCATCTAGAAAGAAAAATAAGATCAAAGGGTAGAAAAGAAAATCAACAATTATAATCACCCACCTTGAATCTTCAAGCTACCACCAACACTAGGTACTCCAAGCTCCAAGCTTAAAGGTTCAATGGTCAAGATGAGTTTGTGGTGGCTAGATGGAGGAAGAAAGGAAGGGGAAGTTGCTGGAAATTGGGAGAGGGAGGGCTGGAAATTCTACCATGGAAGAGGAAAATGAGAGAATGAAGGAGGAGAGAGAGGAATGGAAGGTTGTAGGAGAGTCATCATTGCTCTCCCTCCTTGGTTAGAGAAAGAAATCATGACCTATGGTGATACAAACAATGCTTGCTAGGGTAGGTTAGGTGTGGGTAATGTTTAGGATGGGTAGTGTTTATTCCATGGGAATTGTAGTGTGTGTGGGTGGTGTGCATGGGAACTTGTGCCTGAGAGTGGTCCATATGCTTTTGTACAAAAAGTGGGCCACATGATGAAATGCTCACAACTTTTGATCTATAAGTCGGATGAATGCACAAGATGCGTTGTTGGAATCGCAACGACGATACAAACGAGATAGCATAGGTCTCGGGCTGATCCGAGTCGGGTCAAAGTGACCAGACTCAAGGATGACCGCAAACGCTACCCAAAGGTTGCGGGTTGCCGAAATTTGACCGGTAGGACCGCGGGGACAAAAAGAACAAAATGCATACTCACACACACACACATGCACACAAGCGAACTCGGGTCGGGTCTCACATATTGGTCGGCCTTTACAAGTAGTATCAAAGCCTAATAGCTTGTTTATTTGAATTTAATTCCTAAGCTAACTGATCTGAGCATTTAAGATGTCAGATTTTGATAGCCTTTCTATTAATAGGCCTCCACCTTTTGATGGATCTAATTATGCTTATTGGAAAGCCAAAATGAGAATATTCTTGAGGTCTATTAATGAGAATGTGTGGCAAGCCATAGTAACTAAATGGACTCCACCTACTATTGAAGTTCTAGGTCTTGATGGAAATAAAACTCTAAAAGTTGCTCCTTATAGTACTTAGACCACAGTTCAGAAAACTGAGGTAGTGCCAATGCTAAGGCTTTAAATGCAATCACTTGCGCACTATCGCCAGATGAATTTAAACGAATTATATCCTGTGATACGGCGAAACAAGCTTGGGATATCTTAGAAATGACACACGAGGGTAAGACTACTGTCAAGAAGTCTAAACTACAAATCGTCACTAATAGATTTGAGGAAATACATATGGAAAAAAGTGAATCATTCATGGACTTCTATACTGAGTTGAATGATATAGTCAACTCTATGTGGGGTCTTGGAGATAGCATCCCTAGAAAGCAAAGTCTGTGCAAAGATACTATGCTCACTACCTGAAAAGTTCAATTCAAAAGTCACGGCCATTCAGGAACTTCGTGATGCAGACCATATGCAGGTTGAAAAACTGATTGGTTCTTTATGAACCTATAAGTTAAACTTTAAAGCTCCGAAAGGTAAATCTATCGCTCTTAAATCTTCTAAAAATATTTCTCATGAAAATAACAATTCTGATTTAGAAACTTCTGAAGATGATATGACCCTTTTAGCTAAAAAGTTTTATAAGATTTTTAAAAGTAAAAAGAGGGTTGATGTTCAAAAACCTGTTGAAAAGAAAAGATCAAGATCTAAAAACTGAAAATCTTTAAAAGACAGTCAATGCTATAACTGCCATGAATATGAGCATCTAGCAAACAAATGTCCTAAAAAGGACAAACCTAAAAAGAAAGGCATGTTGGGTACATGGGATGAATCTTCATACTCTGAAGCCTCTTCTAAGTCAGAAGATTCTGAAACCGAGTCGGGTAATGATGTTAAATCCCTAATGACTCTAGCCAAGTTCACTTTCTCAGATAATGATACAACTAGTGAAGAAAATCTGGGAAGTGATCATGAAAATGAAAAAGATCTTCAGGATGCTTATGATGCCCTATACAGGAAAAGTTGTAAAATAACTGTTAAATTAAAACTATAGAAAAAAAAAAGTTTTCAAAATTGAAAGAAATTTTTGATAATCTGATTTTGGAAAAATCTCACCTTTCAGATTACTTTGAAAAAACTAAGTGTGACTTAAATTTCAAAATATCCCAAGTTGAAAACTTAAAATCTGAAAATGAAAACCTAAAACTAGAAGTCTCTTCACTTTTGAGTTTGAAGGATACTTGGAGGTATGCCCAAGGTGACCCTAAATTCTATCTGGATCTAAAAAATATGGTGATCGATCTGGATTAAGCTATACTAAAGATACTCCTCCCAAATATAAGAATACTCCTCCTAAATTTGTTAAAGAAGAGTCTTCTAACTCAAAAGGGAAAAGTCTGAATCAAAATATTTCTAAAACGACTAAAACTTTTTAGTCTTTAAATCCTACAAAGAACCATATCAACTATAAAAATCAGAACTGTAATCCTTTAGCTAAGAAAAGTATAGACTCACTTAAGGAGCTCTTAAAGTCTAATTCAATGGGTAGGACATATAACTATTATAAACAGAAAAAGACCAACTATGTTCCTAAACCCAAAACTATAACGAAATGGGTCCCTAAGGTTGCTTGTTTGGTTGTCCACACCGTATTCAAAGCCACGAGCCATTCGAAGTGGTACCTAGATAATGGTTGCTCTAGTCATATGACAGGTGACAAAAGTCTCTTCACTAGTCTTAAAGACATGAATGATGGTTCAGTCACATTCAGTGATGGTAGCAACTGCAAGATTATTGGCCAAGGTACGGTTCAACTCCCTAACCTTCCTCTATTTGAGAATGTTTTATATATAGAAGGTTTAAAACATAATTTAATAAGGATTTCTCAAATTTGTGATAATAATCACAGTGTAAAATTTTCAAAGAAAAAATGTGAAATCTTAAATAAGAATGGTTCTGTAATATTAATTGGTCACAAAACTTCTGAGAATTGCTATATAGTTAGTGACTCAAGCTCATCTAAACTATCGTGTTACATGGTCGATACCGATGAGACTGAACTATGGCATAAGCACCTAGGACATGTACACTACCACAACTTGTATAGATTGAGCACAAATGAATTGGTAAAAGGTCTACCCAAAATAAAAAAAGTGGATAAGATATGTGGCAAGTGTCAGATTGGTAAACAAACCAGGAGTGCTCACAAAAAGATAAACTCTAATGCCACATCTAAACCACTCGAACTCCTCCACATGGATCTCATTGGACCAACTAGAATGGAGAGTCGAGGTGGCAAGTATTCTAGTCATTGTAGATAACTTTATCAGGTATACTTGGATAGTCTTCTTAAGAGAGAAATTTAAGACTCTCAATGAAGTAAAAAGGGTACTTAAACGTATCCAAAATGAAAAAGAGTTACAAGTCACTAAGATTCGTAGTGATCATGGTTCTGAGTTTGAAAATAACAAATTTGAGAAATTTTGTAGTGACCAGGGAATATCACATGAATATTCTTCTCCCAAAATACCATAACAAAATGGGATAGTAGAAAGGAAAAATAGGGTGCTTCAAGAAATGGCTAATGAAATGTTAAACAGTATGAAGCCTCCTAAAAATCTCTGGGCTGAAGCTGTAAAAACTGCTTGTTATATAATTAACCGTGTTTACATTAGAAAATTAAATAATAAAATGGCTTATGAGATGTGGTTTAATAAGAAGCCTTTTATCAAATACTTTCGAGTTTTCGGCAATAAATGTTATATCTTACGTGACCGAGAACATCTGAGTAAATTTGACACCAAGAGTGATGAAGGGATATTTTTAGGGTATGCTCTGAATAGTCGAGCATATTGGGTACTTAACAAAAGGACCGATGTAATATAAGAATCTATTAATGTAGTCATTGATGATCACATGAATATACCTGTCTTAAGTTCAGAAGATGATGAAGTTCTTCAAATTAATAAACTAGACTCTTCATCTAATAAAAATAACACTGAACTATAATTAAATAAAGATCATCCTACTGATCAAATCCTTAGAAATTTCCTCACTGGTGTACGCACTCATAAACAATTAGAAGATATGTGTAACTACATGTTCTTTACATCTTAGTTGGAACCGGCTAACGTAAAAGAAGCCCTTACTGATGAAAACTGGATTGTAGCTATGCAAGAAGAGCTCAATCAGTTTGTAAGAAATGATGTTTAGTATTTAGTTCCAAGACTAACTGATAAACATATTATCAGAATAAAATGAATTTTTAAGAATAAGTTTGATGAACTTGGTAACATAATTAGAAATAAGGCTAGGCTGGTTGTACAAGGATATACTCAAATTGAAGGTATTGATTATGATGAAACCTTTGCCCTAGCAGCTCATCTTGAATCAATCAGACTGTTTATATCCATTGCGTGCTTTTAAAAATTTAAAATATATCAAATGGATGTTAAGAGTGCATTTTTAAACAGTGATTTGCATGAAGAAGTCTACGTTGAACAACCAAAGGGTTTTGAAGACCCTAAGTATGCTAATCATGTTTATCGCCTAAAAAAAGGCACTCTATGGATTGAAACAGGCTCCCAGGGCTTGGTACGAGAAATTAACTAAATTCTTGTTATGTCATGAGTTTGTAATGGAAAGTGTAGATAAAACATTATTTGTTAAGAAACATAAAGATCATATTTTAATTGCGCAAATCTATGTTGATGACATTATCTATGGATCTACCTGTGCTAACATGACTGTTGAGTTTGTAGATCTTAGGAAATCCAAATTTGAAATGAGCATGATTGGAGAACTAAATTATTTTTTAGGGTTGCATGTCAAATAGCTTCCTGATGGATTCTTCATCTCTCAAACCAAATATGCTCCGAACTTAGTTAAAAGGTTTGGATTTAAGAGTGTAATGAATTTTGATACTCCAATGAGTACCACTCTGAAACTCTCTAAGGATTTAATACGTAAGAGTGTGGATCCTAAAATGTATCGCAGTATGATAGGAAGTTTACTTTATTTAACGGCGAGTTGACAAGATATTGCTTTTAGCGTTGGTATTTGTGCCAGATATCAATCGAACCCTAAAGAGTCCCACTTGATTGTTGTTAAGTGAATTTTGTGGTATGTCACTAGTTCAACTAATCTTGGTCTCTGGTATCCACATGATACTAGTGTGCAATTAGCTGGTTACACGGATGCTGATTGGGCAGGTAACATTGATGATCGTAAATCAACCAGTGGTGGTTGTTTCTATATCGGGAACTATCTAGTTTCCTAGCTAAGTAAGAAATAAAGTTCCATATCACTCTCTACTGCTGAGGCTGAATATATTGTTACAGGTAATGCATGCACTCAGCTAGTATGGATGAAGAGAATGCTAAGCGATTACGGAATTGTGCAAGAATCTATGATGTTATATTGTGATAATACAAGCGTGATTAATATTTCCAAAAATCCTATTCAGCATTCACAAACCAAGCACATTGACATTAGTTATCATTATATTCGTGAATTGGTAGAAGAAAAGATAATTTCATTAGAATATATTCAGACTGAGAATCAACTAGCTGATGTATTCACAAAACCGCTCGACAAAAATTAATTTTCAAAATTGAAATTTGATCTTAGTATGTGCATTATGAATTGATGATTTATGCTCATATGTATCATAATGTTTGTATATATTATTTTACAGTTTTTTTAATTTCAATATATGCAAAATTGCACATTTTCTGTGTTGCATGGCCAGTCAAGTACACACTCAACCAGTCATGGCACGACCGGTCGAGTATGTACATGACCAGTCGTGAAACGCATGAATTGGGTTTTTATTTGGGGAAAAGTGATTTTTCTTCATTTCCGTCTTCTCCATCATGCTTAACCACAGCCAGTTGAACCCATCTCCGATTACTCTCCGGTTTGTGCTTCATTTTTTATTTTCTTCTGAATGTAAGTTCTTTGATCATCCTTAATCTTGATTTTTCTTCTTGTTTCAAGATTTATGGTGGTTTGATAGTGTTTCTTCCTTAAAAATTATTTTTCTTGGAATCCTTTCATTCCTTTTTGCAAACCTTTGTTTCTTTGCTATTTTTTTTGTAATGGAAGGAAGAAATGGGAAGAGAACCACTCGCGGTCCCTCTTCTTCCTGTTCCGCACCCACCACCGTGCGTCATCTTCGGCCTCCCGAAGATGATCCCGAGAGTATGCGGGATTTTCGTCTTGGAAATGTTTTTGTTGACCGTGTTTTCATTGTTGATCATCTTGAGTACTTCAACATTGTCCCTCTCCTTCAAGCTATATGCTGGGAAAACATACTATCTTGGGGCGGTCCTACATACCGATCAATTGCGCAGGGCATGTACGCTTGTATTACTGAGTTCTCTCAAGATGATTTGACATTTTCTGTGTAAACTAGAGAAGGTCCAATTAAGGTAGACCATCATTTGATGTCACCAATCATGAATGTACATGTTGATGACGGTGTACCCATATCTACTTTGCAAGCTAGACCTTTTGAAAATGCTAAACAATTGATTATGAGAGTTCTCCGTAACATGAATGCAGAATGGAACGGCGGTACTATGCTCAGTTCCAAATATATGTTGCCCATATATAGGGTCTTGTATCGTATTTTTATTTCGAATGTCTATCCTCGCTCAGGTAACAAGACTGGTTGACTTCTTTTATGGCCGGCATTATGCATTCTGTGGTAATTGGCATCCATATCTGTCTTCCTTCTCTTATCTGTCATCATATTATTCAGTTTCGTCTTCACCCTAGTCACAACGATATTCCTTTTGCTTATCTTATGACTACCTTAGCTGATCATGCTTTGATAGCTATGCCTGTTGAGGAAGGTTCTATTAATCTCCATCCATTTAACAACTCTAATATCAACAAGATGAATTTGGACTTGGCTACTGGTCAAGTTGATGGGAATGCTGGAGAAGATGAAGAAACTGAAGATGTCGATGCTTTACCTCAAGAAGATATTAATATGGAGGATTTATTTGATGAACTTGAATCAGATTCTGAGGCTAACCCTGATTATCAGTCTTTTGGTTTCGATGAGAGGTTACAAACTCTTGAGGAACAGGTGGCTCAGATTCGAGTAACTTAGGATTCTCAATTTGCTTATATGCACAAATATATAAGGTGCATTAATAAAGGTTTACATCAAATTGATCCATCTATTCCTGCTCCCTCTTAAGGATCTGATTAGTTATCTTTTGATTTGATGGTTTTTGTAATAACTTTACTCTAACTCTTTTCCCTATAACTGCTTGGCTAATGTTGTTTAAACTCTTATCTATGGTATCAGTTTAGATACTTTGTTTTATTCTATTTGGATGAGTAGTTATTGATTCTACTTACTCTCTTGTTATCTTCCTTTATCATTATTCACTTCCTTTGTCATGTTGTGACAAAAAGGGGGAGAACATTGTTGATGATATAAGGATAATGATATGATGATAATGAATGTGGCTAATATATATATATATATATATATATATATATATATATATATATATATATATATATATATATATATATATATTGCAGAGAGTAGTGGATTAAGGGGGAGAGTTGATTATTGTTAATTATATTATTGATTATGGATCATGTCATAATATGCTTGTGGAATGTGTTGATTGAATATCTATTGTGCATATTGTAATTTTGGTTTTGTCACAAATTTGACAAATAGCGAGATTGAAAGTGTTATGTTGATAAACCCTGAGTATTGTCAAATTTTGGTGTGCCAAACCATTTCAAGTTTGTATCTTGATGTGTATCAAGCTTGTGTATCTGTTCACATTGAATCTTCGACGTTCATTCTATTCATGCTAAATTTATCTTGCTGATATCTACGACGAACTTGCCGAAATCTTCAAACTAGAAGAAAGTGAAGACTTAGTTTTCAAGAGCATTGCGGTTCAAGATCGACAACCAAAAAAGTTCAAGACCTAGTTGAAGACTGTGTTCGGTATGTTGAGTTCAAGCACAAACTTAAAGCTGCTGAAGTGATTGATAGTTTGATGGTTCATATGTTCTATCTCACAAGTAAGGTATGATTAACCTATATTGACCTTAGATCATGATTAGATAATTTCAAACTTCCGCTCGGTCATTTTGGTCATTTTATAAGTGTAAAATTCTGTTCTTTTGACTAGCCCTAGCACTGGCTTGACTAGTCCTAGAATTTCCTCGACCAGTCCAGGATTTGTTATGAATTTTTAGAATTTTTCTGTTTATCTTCGACCAATCATAAAAACTGCTCAACCAGTCGTGTGAATAGTACTCGACTTATTTTTCAGCGAGTGATCTAGACTCACATGACCAGTCGAGCAGGCCACTCGACCAGTCGTGGGACCTACAAGGCCAGTTGTGCGACTAAAAAATCTTATCACGCCAGAATTTTTAAAAATCTATTTAGATAAGGCCAGTCATAGCTAACCAAAGGTCAGTCGTGCGAACTGATTTTTCACTTTTAAATAGTGCTCAAATTTCAGAGTTTTTCATTCAATTCTCATCATTTTTAAGAATCACTCTGAGTTAATTTTGAGTACATTCTAGGCTATTTTGTGCATATTTAAGATTCTTTAAAGTAGATGTTGTATTTTGATTTTGATTCTCTATTCCATTCTTATATTGAAAAGGGATATTCGATTTACCCTTTTATGTGATCAAAATCAAAGCAAAGCCCTTGCTGATTTAATTAAAAATCATCTAAACTTAGAACCCTATATACTTGTGAGATTGAACGTTGAACATCTACGTCAACATCAAGTTAGTTCTATCGGGCTGCTTCAGAATTGTCATACAAATAAGTATTTTACTTTTTCTGTAATTCAATTCTATTTGTTTGGTTGGTGAGATTGTTTCAGAAAATCTTCATTTGTGATTTGTATGAGGTGATCCAGAAAACTCAGTGTGTGGAGTTTTTAAATTGTGTAAGCCCACTTGAAAGACACAATTGTGAAGGTTTGAGGTGAACCTTGAAGACCTATTTTAATTAGTGAACGCTAATATCCTGAGGGAGTAGATATTAGGAGTGGAGTAGTTGTGTGGCTGTTGTTTAATAGTTGGTGTACACACAAGCAAACCACTATAATTCTTTGTGTTTTGTGGATGTATGGTTTATTTCTTTATCTTTTATGATTCAAGATTGTGGGATGTATTTGTGGATGTGAATGTTATAATCTTTTCATTTAAGCATTGTGTGGTGAATGTTGTAATAGATTAGTGTCTATTCATATCCTCATCAGTTTGAGTTTTTGATACTCACCCATGCTTTAGTAAGGTTGTCCTGCCATAAACCAGTGGTTTTTGGTGTCAGGTTGTCCTTAGAACCAAGTTGGTATCAACCTGTCAATACTTGATTATTGAGGTTGTTATTTACTTTGGTTAATTGCATTTATTTAGTTATCTTATTGTTTATATTCCGCTTATTAATTTTTATTTGGCATAGTCCTATTCACCCCCCCTCTAGGACATATTGCTTGGCCTTTACAATTTCCACTGTTAAAATCCTATAGGGCCCACCACAGAAAACCGTGAGAGCATCTACACCCACCGTTAAAACATTTATAGGACCCACTGTTATGTATTTTTGAGATCCGACCTATTCATAAGTTAACATGGAGATTTATGAAGTGAAAGAAAAAACATCAGCTTGATTGGAACTACCATGACCCTTAAGAACTTTTAAATGGTGGATGTCACTGTCCCCACTATTTTCAATGGTGGGGTCTGCTTGAACTATAGATCTATCTCATTCTTTTCTCATGCCATAAAACGATCTCTCAAAATGGTTGGGCGGTATGGATATAACACATGCATCATGGGGGGTCCCACCGTCCAAGGTCTGGGTGGTGTGGCTACACAAAGCATACATCATGGTACGGTCCACATGGGTGGACGGTCTAGCTGAAAAATAGATGTACGACATAGATATAGCACATACCTCGTGTGTGGGGCCCACAAGTATTAGGACATCAATACAGCAACTATTTTACTAGTGTATGCGTACACCAGCCAATCCTCTTGCAAGTGGGTCTCACGTGGGGCCCACCATAACGTTTATCTTCCATCTAGTCTGTTGATAAGGTCACGAAGACCTGAATAAGGAGGAAGAACAAATTTCATATTTATCCAAACTTCTGGGACCCAAAAAGGGTTTCAATGGTAGACGTTCAATCCCCTGCTGCTTGTAGTGTGGATCGTCGGAGCTCCGGGTACTACTGATTTTTGGGGTATCCCAATATCTAAGTGGGGCCCATCAAGTGCACCGTGGAGATGTTTGACATACATCATGGTGGGGCCTGCTACTGGGTCCCATGGACCCAGTGTCTAAAGCAGGCAGCGTCCTTTGGACGGTGGTAGCAGTAACTTCCTTTTTTTGTTTTCTGAGGATTTACATCGGTGGGGCCCACATTAGGAGGATCCACTCCATTTGCTGGGTTCTATGGCCCAGGACACATCTAACAAGCCCAATATTCAATATGTTTTGACTCATAGAAACATCATAGTGGGCCCTAATAGATTAAATCACCCCAAAACCACTATTTTTTACAATATGGCCCGCCAACGATTTAGTTCAACTTCATTTTTCGGCTCAACACCTAAAATGAGCAGGGAAAAAGGGTGGGTGGTGTGGATCGGATACATACGTCAAAGTTGGATCCATGTGTGTGTGGACGGTGTGAATGTATAAAATATATACATCACATTGGGCTCCCTGGATGCACAGTGTGCATAAAAAAAATATATATATCACGGTGGGTTTCCACCATTTGGACATTAAGATGGATGGATGGATGGTGTGGATGTCACATGTACATCAAGGTGGATCTTAACGTGTGGGACTCACCATCCTTGGGTAAAGCTAATATTTGTGTCTTCCCATCATCCAGGCCGTCCAACTGGACCGCCAGTCTAGCAAGGTGGACAGTACGGCCACCCCAGCTGTTGGATGGTCTAGATCTCCCTTAGGTGGGCCAGCAAAATAGGAAAAAGGATAGAGAGAGTGAGAGTGATGATGGAGGGACCCCCCCACTATGGGCCCCTCTTGACACACATCATACATTAAGATGGGTCCTGTAAATGCTATCCTATCTAGCGCCTATGATTGTCAAATTTTGTAATGCCAAAACCTCTTGGAATCTGTATCTTGTGTAGCTTATCTTCATATTTAAGATAATGCAATTCAAGTACAAGTTCAAGATGTTCCAATTCAAACAGCACATGTATAAGAACAAGAGATTCTAACACAAGTTCAAGTACAACATCAAGTGATAGATCAAGCTTTCAAGCTTGAACTACGTCAAGACAATGTGCTTAAATCAAAGCTCAAGGTGAAATACAAGTCAAAGTACCTTAAGTTCAAGCTTCAACATACTTCAAGATGTCAAGCTTCATGTACTTCAAGATCAACTATCAACCAAAGCGAATGATGATTCAATGTTCGAATATCACTTATAAGGTATGGATAACCTTAGATATACCATAGGTTAGGTCATATTGATTGCATATTTAAATTGGGTCACTATATAATTCTATAGGTTTTTTCTTGACTAGTCTTAGCCTATGTTCGACTAGTCCTAATACTGGCTCGACCAGTCCAAGAATTTCCTCAACCTGTCCAAGGTTTGTTACTAATTTTTGGAATTTCTGTTAGACCCTCAACTAGTCCTGGAGATTGTTCGACCAGTCGAGCGAACAGTGCTCGATCAGTCGAGCAGACTCGACTCAAAGTCCAGCAACCATTTTTGGTCCCACTCGGCCAGTCGAGTGCATGGCTCAACCGGTCGTGAAGGCCACTTGACCGGTTGTACTAGTCACTCGACCAGTTGTGGAACGGTCTTATCTTATCGCGCCCAGAATTTTGAATTCTTGTTGATCCTTTGACCAGTCGAGTTGTCCTCTAGACCAGTCGAGTGAACAGTTTCTGCACTTATAAATAGAGCACGATTTTCAAAGTTTGATAATTCATTTAAGAAAAATCAAGACATCACTCTGAGAGATAAGTGTGGGATATTCTTAAGCTATTTAGTGCTCATTTAATATTCTCTTTAATTTAGCTTTTTGCATTTGATTTTGAGGTATACATTCCAATCTTATTTGAAGAAGGGATTTAAGTTTTCCCCTTTCTTGGAATCAAAATCAAATCAAGCTAGCCCAAAGTGATTTGATCTAAAAATCATTTAGAACTTAGAACCTTTTCTTAAGTGAGTGTGGACATTGAACATCTACGGTGAACAGCTACTTCGAATTGGTTCTACCGGGCTTCATCAAAGGAGAATATTCAGATAAGTATATTTACATTTCTGTAAATCTATCTTTTGTTTTTTTGAGATTGTGCTAGAAAAATCTCTCTTGCTTTTTGGTTTATCTGAGGTGATCCAGAAAACTCAAAATGTGGGGTTTTTTGAATTGTGTAAGCCCACTTGAAAGACATAATTATGAAGGTTTTAGGTGAGCCTTAAAAAACCTATTTCATAGTGAATGCCAATATCTATTGTGTGAGGATATTGGGAGTGGAGTAGTTGTGTGACTATTTTTCTAAATAGTTAGTGTACACACATGCGAACCACTATAATTCCTGGTGTTGTGGTGGATGGTTGATTGTGGCATTGTGAGAATGTTGTAATCTCTTGTATGCAAGTATGGGAATGTTGTAATAGCTTAGTTTATTTACATTGCTATTGTTATTTTCCTCTGTATTAGTTTGAGATTTTGATATAAAAACCGTTCTAGAAATCAGGTTGTCCTACCATAAGCCATTGGTTTTTGGTGTAAGGTTGTCCTTAGAACAACATCTGTATCAACCTCTCAATACTTGTACATTTGAGGTTGTAATTCATTTCTGCTTTGTGGGATTGTTTAGTCCTATCTTTATTTATATTTTTTTAATTTCGCATTTAATTTTTTAATTTGGCATAGTCCGATTCACCCCTCCTCCCTCTAAGACTCTTAGCTCGACCTTTTTAAGTGGTATCAAAGCCTAATAGCTTGCTTTAATTTGTAGATTAATTTCCTAAGCTAATCGATCTGAGGTTTTTTGTAGATGTCAAATTCTGATCGTCTTTTAGTCACTAGGCCTCCACCTTTTGATGGCTCCAATTATGCCTATTGAAAAGCTAAAATGAGGATTTTCTTAAAATCCATGGATGAAAGCGTGTGGCAAGCCACAATGACCAATTGGACCCCTCCTACCACTGAAGTAACTGGTACTGACGGATCTAAAACTGTAAAAGTCACACCTTACTTTTCTTAGACCATTCTTCAGAAAAGTGAGAGTAGTGCCAATGTAAAGGCTTTAAATGTAATTACTTGCGCACTATCACCGGATGAATTCAAGAGAATTATATCCTGTGATACTACAAAGGAAGCCTGGGATATTTTGGAAATGACACACGAGGGAACAACAATTGTCAAGAATTCTAAAGTCTAAATCCTCACAACCAAATTTGAGGAAATATGTATGGAAGAAAGTGAAACTTTCATGGACTTCTATACAAGATTGAATGACATTGTCAACTCTATGTGGGGTCTTGGTGATAGAATCTCAGAAAGTAAAGTCTGTGCAAAGATACTATGTTCATTGCCTGAACGGTTCAATTCAAAAGTAATTGCGATGCAGGAACTTCGTGATACGGATAATATGAGGGTAGAAGAACAGGTTGGTTCTTTACAAACCTACGAGTTAAACTTTAAAGCTCTGAAAGGTAAATCTATCACCCTTAAGTATTCTAAAAATTATTTTTCATGAAAATAACAATTTTGATTTATAAAATTCTGAAGATGATATGGCTCTTTTGGCTAAAAGGTTTTACAAGATTTTCAAAAGTAAAAAGAGGGTTGATGTTCAAAAACCTACTGAAAAGAAAAGATCAAGATCTAAAAATTAAAAATCTTTAAAAGATAGCCAATGCTACAACTGCCATGAATATGGGCATCTAGCGAACAAATGTCCTAAAAAGGATAAACCCAAAAAGAAAGGTATGTTGGCTACATGGGATTAATCTTCCTGCTCTGAAGCTTCTTCTTAATCAGAAGATTCTAAAACTGAGTTGGGTAATGATGTTAAAGCCTTAATGACTCTAGCCAAGTTCACTTTTTCAAATAATGATGATTCAACTAGTAAAGAAAATCTGAATAGTGACTATGAAAATGAAGAAGATCTTCAAGATGCTTATGATGCCCTATATAAGGAAAGTTGCAAAATTGTTGTAAAGCTAAAACTTCAAAAAGAAAAGTTTTCAAAATTAAAAGAAAATTTTGATAATCTAGTCTTAGAAAAATCACATATTTCAGATTTTTTTGAAAAAACTAATGCGACTTAGATTTCAAAACCTACCAAGTTGAAAACTTAAAATTTGAAAATGAAAAGCTAAAACTAGAAGTCTTTTCGATTTTGAGTTTGAAAGACACGTGGAGGTATACCCAAGGTGATCCTAAATTAGAAAAATTGTAATCCGAATCCAGAAAATGTGGCGATCGATCTGTGGGCTATGATAAAAGTATTCCTCCCAAATATAAGAATTCTCCACCTAAATTAGTTAAAGGGGACTCTTCTAACTCAAAAAGGGAAAAGTCTGAATCAAAATTATTCTAAAACTGCTAAGACTTTTTTAACCTTAAAACCTAAAAGCAACCATATTAACTATAAAAATCATAATCATAATCCTTTAGCTAAGAAAATTGTTGATTTACTTAAGAACCTCTTAAAATCTAACTCTGTAGGTCGGTCTTATAACAACTACAAACATAAGAAGACCAACTATACTCCTAAACCTAAAACTGTAATGAAATGAGTCCCTAAGGTTACTTGTTTGGTTGCCCACACCGCTTTCAAAGCTTCAAGCCATTCAAAGTGGTACCTAGATAGTGGTTGCTCTAGACATATGACAGGTGACAAAAGTCTATTCACCAGTCTTAAAGACATGACTGATGGTTCAGTCACATTCGGTGATGGTAGCAACTGTAAAATTATTGGCTAAGGTACGGTTCAACTCTTTAACCTCCCTCTATTTGAGAATGTTTTATATGTAGAAGGTTTAAAACATAATCTATTAAGCATCTCTCAAATATGTGATAATAATTATAGTGTAAAATTCACTAACCAAGGGTGTGAAATTTTAAATAAAAATGGTTCTGTAATATTAACTGGTCATAGAACTTCTGAGAACTACTACATTGTTAGTGATTCAAGCTCATCTAATCTATCATGCTACATGGTCCATACTGATGAAACCGAATTATGACATAAGTGCCTAGGACATGTACACTATCGCAACTTGTATAGATTGAGTAAAAGAGAACTGATAAGAGGTCTACCCAAATTACAGAAAGTGGATAAAATATGTGGTGAGTGCCATATTGGTAAACAAACTAGGAGTGCTCACAAAAAGGTAAACTCAAATGCCACATCTAAACCACTCGAACTTCTCCACCGGGATCTCATTGGACCAACTAGAACAGAGAGTCGAGGTGACAAGAACTATATTTTGGTGATTGTTGATGACTTTACCAAGTATACTTGGGTAGTCTTCTTAAGAGAGAAATCAAAAACTCTCGATGAAGTAAAAAGGGTACTTAAACGTATCCAAATGAAAAAAGAATCACAAGTCTCTAAGATCTATAGCAATCATGGTTCGAAATTTGAAAATAGCGGTTTTGAGAAATTTTGTAGTGATCAGGGAATATCACATGAATTTTCTGCATCCAAAACACCTCAACAAAATAGGGTAGTGGAAAGGAAAAATAGAGTGCTTTAAGAAATGACAAATGTAATGCTAAATAGTATGAAGCTTCCTAAAAATCTTTGGGCTGAAGCCATAAATACTACTTGTTATATAATTAACCGAGTTTACACTAAAAAATTAAATAGTAAAATGGCTTATGAAATGTGGTTTGGTAAGAAGCCCACTGTCAAATACTTTCGAGTTTTCGGTAGCAAATGCTACATTTTACTTGACCGAGAAAATCTTGGTAAATTTGACAACAAAAGTGATGAAGGCATATTTTTAGGGTAAGCTCTAAATAGTCGAGCGTATCGGGTTCTTAACAAGAGGACTAATATAATTCAAGAGTCCATTAATGTGGTTATAAATGATCACTTGAATACATCTGTCTCAAGTTTAGAAAATGATGAAGTTCTTTTAATTAAAAAACCAGACTCTTCATCAAGTTAAAATAACACTGAACTAAGGACTGTTAAAGACCATCCATCCAATCAAATCCCTGGAAACCCTCTCACTGGTGTGTGCACTCGTAAATAACTTGAAGACATGTAATTACGTGTACTCTATATCTCAGATAGAATCAACTAACGTTAAAGAAACCCTTACTGACGAAAACTGGATTGTAGCAATGTAAGAAGAACTCAATCAATTTGTTAAAAATGATGTTTGGTATTTAGTTCCAAGACAGAAAGATAAACACATTATTTGAACAAAATGGATTTTCAAAAATAAGTCTGATGAACTTGGAAATATTAGAAGAAACAAGGCGAGGCTAGTTGTACAAGGGTACACTCAAATTGAAGGCATCAATTATGATGAGTCCTTTGCACCAGTAGCTCATCTTGAATCAATCAGACTATTTATATCCATTGCTTGCTTTAAAAAATTCAAAATATATCAAATGGATGTAAAGAGTGCATTCTTAAATGGCAATTTGCATGAAAAAGTGTATGTTGAATAACCTAAGGGTTTTGAAGACCCTGAGCATGCTAATCATGTCTATCGCCTGAAAAAGGCACTCTACGGTTTGAAATAACCTCCCAGGGCATGATACGAAAAGTTGACCAAGTTTTTACTAAGTCATAACTTTATAATGGGAAGTGTTGATAAGACATTATTTGTAAAGAAACATAATGATCACATACTAATAATCCAAATTTATGTTGATGACATTATCTATGGATCTACCTGTGCTAACATGACTATTGAGTTTGCAGATCTTATGATGTCTAAATTTGAAATGAGCATGGTTGGAGAACTAAACTATTTCTTAGGATTGCAAGTCAAACAACTCCCTAATGGTTTCTTTATCTCTCAAACCAAATATGCTCTGAACTTAGTTAAAAAGTTTGAATTTGAGAGTGAGAAAATTTTTGATACTCTAATGAGTACTACTCTAAAACTCTTTAAGGATTCAATAGGTAAGAGTGTGGATCTTAAGTTGTATCGTAGTATGCTACTAGTTTACTTTATTTAACTACGAGCCGACCTGATATTGCATTCAAGATTGGAATTTATACTAAATATCAGTCGGACATTAAAGAGTCACATCTGATAGCTATTAAGCGCATTTTGCGATATGTCGCTAGTTCAGCTAATCTTGGTCTCTGGTATCCATATGATACTAGTGTGCAATTAGCTGGTTACACGGATGCTGATTGGGCTGGTAATATTGATGATAGTAAATCAGCCAGCAGTGGTTGTTTCTATGTAGGGAACTGTTTGGTTTCTTGGTTAAGTAAGAAATAAAGTTCCGTATCGCTCTCCACATCTGAGGCTAAATATATTGCTGCTAGTAATGCATGCACTCAGCTTGTGTGAATGAAAAGAATGCTAAGAGATTACGGAATTACGCAAGAATCCATGGTTTTATATTGTGATAATTCAAGCGTAATTAATATATCTAAAAATCAAATCCAGCATTCACGAACCAAGCATATTGACATTAGATATCACTATATTCATGAATTAGTGAAAGATAAGATAATTTCTTTGGAATATATTCAGACCAAGAATCAACTAGCTGACATATTCACAAAATCGCTCGACAAAAGCAAGTTTGCAAAATTAACATTTGATCTTGGTATGTGCAATATGAACTAATGATTTCTGCCTTTTTGTATCATAATGTATATAATTATTATATTAAAATTTTATATTTTCAAAATTTATGCAAAATTTCATATTTTGTGAGGTGCACGACCAGTCGAGTACATACTCCACCGGTCGTGGCACGACCGGTTGAGTATGTACTCGACCCGTCGTGAAACACGCGTTTAACCATTATTTGGGGAAAATTGTCACGCCCCAGACTCGGTAACCGGACTCACAAGGAACCCGATGGCCAGTTCTGGCCGCAACAGCCTCCGTAGTACCCCATTCTCGGCTCCTGAGGTAGGTTCCGATCCTGGGATCCTACAAGGAGGATTTTCATAACAATATAATCACTTCCAATGCGAGCATACTCAAGATCACAGCAAGTACATCTGAGAATAACAAAGGCACACATCACAAAATCCACTAAAAATTTGAACTTTTACAATCATCCAAAAGGTCTAAAAGGACATACATGAGAATAAAAGGAAAAGAGAGAGAAATCAGCAACACTGGAGTCCTCACTGCTCAACTCTACTCCATGCTCTGCTGCTACGGCGCCTACCTAGAGTCTCCTGCACGTATCAATCGTGCATAAGCTTATAGAAGCTTAGAGGGTGGTGTAAGTGTGTGACAATGGTGCACGAAGAATAGTAGGAGGTATAAGGAGAGAAGCATAATCAATGAACATATCACTAGTCTTACCAAGGCTTACCATGAATGCGATGCAATAAGTAATGAGTGCCATACCAAGGCAATGTATGAAAGGGGGGCTTGTACAGCCAATGCTAATGCGATGTAAGTGATGTCAATGCTCATATCCAAACCATAAGTCAAGTACATTTTCAATCATAAGGAAATCACCGGGGTCCATTACACTGCTGAATGACTGCCGCTCTGCAGCCCGCACAGACAAACGAGCGTAAGAGACCTCACTACCCGCTGTGGACAACTAATCACCAACAAGGCCTCGAAGGTAGCGGACCCATTTACGAGCTGGTCGGACTCGGCCTAGCAATGCCTCCTCACACGGGCGGTAAGGCCACACCCCTATCCAACCGACTACACGACGGTGGGAGTCGCGCCTAACGGTATAAGGCCCTCGTGCGCTCATGTATTCCACCCGGTCACGGCGTTGGAGCAGATCCTTGGTACCATGGAAGTTTTGGGAATCTCACCCATGGGCATCCTACGCACCCAGTATGCTCAAGTAATATTTCCGGTGTCCACATATGCGGCCATCCACAAATGTCCCTGTGAAGGCAAGGCCCTGATGAAGCAAGGGCGGTATCCTCATGAAATGCGATGCCAATGCATGAGTCGCACACACAAATCATGCACAAGTTTCAGGCACTCAATGTGCAAAAGGGAAGAAACTCCATCACTGAATGACCACTATACAATGCAATCAATTCATACAGATGATGCATATGGGTTGCAACGATGTAAGTGTGCTACCTGAGGAATATGAAATCGTCTGTCCCAAGGAGGGTCAAGACCTAGGCACATCGACAGGTATTCTAAGAAGAAGAGAAGTCCTCTAGTGGGAGCCCAGTACTTTGGGATGACCCACAAACTAAGAGAGTCAAAATCCTAAGGAGGAACAGTCCTATCTGGGCCCAAGGTGGGCCTTTAACCACCTATAAGGGCCTCTATGGGCCTACCTTAGGGCCACCAAGGAGGACATCCAACCTCAACTGGGTCCCAAAAGGTAGCCTACTATATATGTAAAGAAAGGTCCAAGGCACAATCAACCCATGGCCTAGTGGGCCATACACTAAGCCCAAAAACAAAGGCAACCTGGTGGGCCCTTAAGCAAGGTTAGGGCCCAACCATAAGGGTCATAGGTTCATTCATTGTGGTAGGCCTAATGGGCAGCCCATTATCCCAACATATGGAAAATTCTTAAATTTTTAACACATGTAAGTTGGGCCTCACATCTCGGCCCAAGTATGGATTTATTATAGTGGGCAAACAAGGGCCCAACTACTTGAGTATTTAGCCCATAAGGCCCATTACAATGACATGGTAAATATAGGACCCAAGGGTTCAATGAGCCTATCAAAAGTTCCAGCCCAACCAAGGCTATAAGGCCCTTACTTAACTAAGAGACTAGCCCAAGAAGAATCCTATTTGGGATGGGCCTTTAATCATACACTAATTAAGCCCAAAAAATAAAAATTAAGATGATAAGATACTGACATAAATCCTCCTCAAATCTAGTGGGCCATATTGCCCCAAAGAACATCTATAGGCAACAATTATTGGGCTCAATGCCAAATTCCAGCCCACCCAAATTTCTGGGTTGGTTGGAGTTCGGCATTAGAAGTATTTCTTAGTATAATTAATTCTGGATGACTCACACACATCACTGTGGGCCCCACCAGATGAGAGAGGATATACAATACATATATGAAATGGGCCAGACTGTTAGAATGCAAGCCCAGCAGTAGCCTAAGGTAGGGATGTCCCATGTGTAGGCAGTCCTATGGGCCTGGGGTATATGGCCCAAAAATCCACCTAATGTGTTCTAATTGAATAAAAAGGGGGCAAGTATGATCAATCCCCTAAGGACCCTACATGGATGGGTGGTGGGACATTCAACACATCGAGGTGGGCCTACGAAGCAGGCTAGATGCCCCAGCCTGGGCGTCCCTGCCTAGCAGACCACTTCCAGCCATACCACGGGCAACTCAAATGTATTTTGGATCTGAAATTTTACAAAGTGATACTTCCATAGGTGACCTACACCCCCACAAAATTTCAAGATTTTTGGACACTTATAAATATTTTAATTTATTTAAATAAAATAGACTGTCCAGAAAATCGGACTGACCTGGACGTCCCAACGTGGTGGGCCAGTCCGGCCCTTGCCACGGTGTACACAGAGGTCCATTGGCCCTGAAATTTGGTAAGTGGGTCCTAGAATGGGTGGAACATATCTCCACAAAATTTCAGAATTTTTAGACATATATAAATATTTTAATTTATTTAAAGAAATCAATCTGTCCTAAAAATCGGACTGATCTGGACACCGTATTGTAATGGGCCAGTCCAGCCACCACCATGGTGTGTACAGGTGTCCATTGGCCCCAAAATTTTGTAGGTGGGTCCTACTATAAGTGAACCACCTCTCTGTAAAATTTTATGATTTTTGGATACTCATAAATATTTTAATTAAATTAGGAATTTCAATCTGTCCAGGAAGGGATGTTGCTGTCCATGCATTGTTTACCCAATAAGGTGGGCCCAACCTTCATCCAAGAGGGGAAAAATGGAGGTTTAGTATTTTCTTCATAAAATAAAGTAAGGTGGGGTCCATAAAAGTGGCCCATCCTTCAGAGAAACCAAGCTGAAGTGTATGTTTTCCCTCCATACATGTGGGTTGGACAGCCCAACAAGGTGGACCGCCCACCCCTATGGGCCTCCTTTTTGGGTACCATATCATGGACCATCTGAGGTATGACCCATCACACCTCATGGTGGGGTCCACACCTTCTCATTATACTCCATACTTGTAAAGAAAATAATGACAATCATGATCCAAAAATCCATGCCAAAGATTGAACATGACAATCCATGCAACAGTCCAAGTTTTTGGACAGCAATACATGGCTGGACACATCAGCTTATATCTCAATAATCCCAGCCATGAAAGGGTGTGTAGCCTTCCTCAGTGGGCCCCACATAAGTCCAGATCACATACTAGAACTAGGACACTTGCATGCATTTGATTAAGGTGTCCGATGATCATGGAGTTAGGTGATAAGAGCATCCCACCTTGCTGGATTTTTATTTTTATTTATTTTGGGACATCCAAGGCCCACTATAAATGGGCCACACACACACTATCATCCATACATCAGAGAAAGAAAAGAAGGAAAGAGAGTAATCCGGCCATTGGGGTAGGGCCCCGCCACTAGTGGGCCCTCCCAAGAGTGAATCATACCCATACAACTACATTGATTTTACATGCAACATAAAATCACTACATGCATGATATATAATTGTTATGGATGGTTGGGATGCCATCCCAACATGATCCTTAGGGTCTAGATGACCTTAAGATGGAGTGGATTATAAAATACATCATGATGGGGTCCATGGAGAATGGCCTCATCATGGATCATGACATGCATGTAGGATGGGCCAAAGGGCCACATCCATGGGATCAAATGGGATCCCCACCATGGATTGGTGGGTCCCATATGATCCATCTAGAAAGAAAAAGATCAAAGGTTAGAAAATAAGATCAACAATTATAATCACCCACCTTGAATCTTCAAGCTACCACCAACACTAGGTACTCCAAGCTCCAAGCTTAAAGGTTCAATGGTCAAGATGAGTTTGTGATGGCTAGATGGAGGAAGAAAGGAAGGGAAAGTTGCTGGAAATTGGGAGAGGGAGGGCTGGAAATTCTTCCATGAAAGAGGAAAATGAGAGAATGAAGGAGGAGAGAGAGAAAGGAAAGGTTGTAGGGGAGTCATCATTACTCTCCCTCCTTGGTTAGAGAAAGAAATCATAACCTATGGTGATACAAACAATGCTTGCTAGGGTAGGTTAGGTGTGGGTAGTGTTTAGGATGGGTAGTGTTTATTCCATGGGAATTGTAGTGTGTATGGGTGGTGTGCATGGGAACTTGTGCCTGAGAGTGGTCCATATGCTTTTGTACAAAAAGTGGGCCACATGATGAAATGCTCACAACTTTTGATCTATAAGTCGGATGAATGCACAAGATGCGTCGTTGGAATCGCAACGACGATGCGGTCACAATGGTATAGGTCTCAACTCGATCTGAGTCGGGTCTTCATGACTGGGCTCACGGATGACCGCAAACACTATCCAAGGGTCACGGGTCGCCGGGATTCGACCGGTAGGACCGCGGGATCAAGATGGACGGAATGCATACTCACACACACACATGCACACATGCGAACTCGGGTCGGGTCTCACAACCCTCCCCACCAACAAAGAAATTTCGTCCTCGAAATTAAACAATCTTAGACAAAATAAAAGACAAAACACCATCATCATATAGCAATCATCATATAAGGAAGGCAATACAAACAATCATATATCAATCAATCATCAAACAAATGGGGATAACGCTCTCTAATCTCGGCCTCACGTTCCCAAGACGCCTCGGCCTCAGAATGATGACCCCATTGCACCTTTACTAAGGGAATGACCTTGGTCCTGAGGACCTGCTCCTTCCGATCAAGAATACGAATCGGCTGCTCAATATAAGAAGCATCCTCACGGACCTCAAGTGGTTGCCAATCAATCACAGGAATAGTGTCCGACCCACATCTCCGCAACATAGAAACATGAAACACGTCGTGGATTGCAGACAACTCAGGAGGTAAGGCAAGCCTATAGGCCACAGCGCCCACGCGCTCGGTAATCTCAAAAGGTCCGATGAATCTTGGGGCAAGCTTGCCCTTCACACCAAAGCGAACCACGCCCTTCATAGGCGAGACCTTGAGATACACCATGTCCCTGACTGCGAACTCGAGGGGTCGACGCCGACGATCAGCAAAACTCTTCTGCCGGCTCTGGGCTGTGCGCATCCTCTGCCTGATAACATCAATAACCTCTGACGTCTGCAGCACAAGCTCGGGACCTAAGAGACGACGCTCTCCAACCTCGGTCCAACAACTAGGAGATCTGCACGGTCTGCCATAAAGTGCTTCAAAAGGAGCCATGCCGATAGTCGCCTGATAGCTGTTATTGTATGCGAACTCGGCGAGGCGCATATGCTCGTCCCAACTGCCCGCAAAGTCGATCACACAAGCCCTGAGCATATCCTCAAGGATCTGGTTGACCCTTTCGGTCTACGATCTCTCTGCGGATGATAAGCGGTCGAGATGCAAAGTGACCCCCAATGCCTGGAAACTCCTCCAAAATCGAGACGTAAATCGAGTCTCGTGCAAACGATCGAAACCGGGATGCCGTGCGCCTCACTATCTCCTCAATGAATATCCTCGCTAACCGGTCCATAGACCGGGAAGCACGTCATTGGAATGAAATGAGCCGACTTCGTCGGACGATCGACGATAACCCGGATGGTATCGTGACCGCGCTGAGTCTCAGCAAACTGCGATGAAGTCCATCGATACATGCTCCCACTTCCACTGTGGAACGCTCAACGGCTAGGGACCAGGGGGTCTCCGATGATCGGCCTTGACACGTTGGCATGTGTCACACTCGGCCACAAAACTCGCAATCTGGCGTTTCATCCCCTGTACTGCCTCCTCATATCACGATACATCTTCGTGGAGCCCGGGTGGATAGTAAGTCTCGATCGGTGTGCCTCGGTCATCAAATCATGACGCAACTCTGACAATCTGGGACGCACAACCGGCCTCTAAAGCGTAATCCACCATCGGAACCAATCGCTCTGATTGCTCCACGGATGTGGCTTCTGCTCGATACTCCTAGACTCGTCTGTCTGCCGAGCCTCGATCACCCTAGCCACTAAAGAGGGTTGAATCGACAAGCTCGAAAGTCGAACAATGGAAGACTGCAGAACGAACTCAAAGTCAAACTCGATACATCCTCGAGCATCCGCCACTCACGCACCATCATCGGACCTTTTGGTGGCTGACGGCTGAGCGCATCCGCCACCACATTTGCCTTACCCGGGTGGTCAAGGTCAAAATCATAATCTTTCAAGAACTCCATCCATCGCCTCTGCCGCAGGTTCAATCAGACCGAGAAAATAGATACTTCAAGCTCTTATGATCCGAGAAGAGCTCGAACCTAGCCCCATATAGATAATGCCTCCACACCTTCGGTGCGAAGACGACCGCTGCGAGCTCCAAATCATGAGTGGGGTAGTTCACTCATGGACCTTGAGTGGCGCGAGGCATACGCCATCGGCTTCCCATGCCGCATCGATCAAGACCCAAGCCAACTCTGGAGGCATCGGTAAAACAACAAAACCCTCACTCCCATCAGGAATAGTGAGAACAGGAGCGGACGTGAGGCGATCCTTCAATTCTGTAAATGCCTTCTCGCAAGCGTCACTCCAGATGAACTCGACGCCCTTCCGCGTCAACCGGGTTAGCGGTGCTGCAATACGGGAAAAACTCTCGATAAACCGTCGGTAATATCCCGCTAGACCAAGGAAGCTGCGAATCTCGGACGCGTTCTTGGGCTGGCCCCACTGACGCACTGCATCAACCTTCGAGGGGTCCACAGCGACACCCTCCCTCGTCATAACGTGACTAAGGAACTTCATCTCCTCCTGTCAAAACTTGCACTTCTCCAGCTTCGCATACAGCTGGTGGGCACGGAGGGTCTCAAGCACAATCTGCAGGTGCTCAGCATGGTCTTCTCGAGTCCTCGAATATACAAGAATATCATCAATGAATACCACCACGAATTGATCAAGGAACGGTCGAAAAACCTCATTCATCAGCTGCATGAAGATAGCGGGCGCATTGGTCAGTCCAAATGACATGACCAGGAACTCGAAGTGACCATAACGTGTCCGGAAAGCCGTCTTCGGAATGTCCTCCTCTCGGACCCGAATCTGATGGTAACCAGAACGCAAGTCTATCTTAGAAAAATACTGTGCACCCTGCAACTGATCGAACAAGTCATCAATACGGGGAAGCGGGTATCGGTTCTTAATGGTGACTCTATTGAGCTCACGATAATCTACACAGAGTCGCAACGAACCATCCTTCTTCTTCACAAACAATACCGGGGCTCCCCAAGGTGAACTACTAGGACGAATGAAACCTAACTCCCGGAGCTCATCCAACTGCTCCTGCAGTTCCCTCAACTCCAATGGTGCCATCCGGTAGGGGGCCTTCGAGATGGGCGCAGACGGGTACCAAATCAACTGAACTCCACTGCCGACGCGGCGTAACCCGTATCTCCGAAACACATCCGGTACTCACAAACAACGGCAATCGCTCAATACTCTGCCACAGTAATCCTCAATGACCGAGGCTAAGAAACTAGATAATGGCTCTTCTCTGGGCTCGGCAATGGAACACTTGCAAGCCTGGAATGTGAAACGTAACCTTCCTCGCGCACGACGCCTAAGACGGCACCATACTCGCAAGCCACCCATACCAGAATCACATCAAAACCGACATCGGCATCACGAACAGATCGGCAGAAGGAATATCTCGCCTACTAACACCGGCAAGAAGGACAACTACGGGTCAACATAATAGACTTCCCCATGGGAGTCGAAAGGTCAAAGCTTCGGACATGGACTCGATGGAATACCGGTCAATCGACAAAACCTGCTCATCCATAAAAGAATGGGAGGCACCGAGAATCAAATAAAACATGAGCAATGCAAGAAGAAACAAGAAGAATACCTCGACTACTCCACCGGTCGATGATGCGGTCTGGCTCGACGCGCGTGCAGAATAGAAGCGGCCCCGAGCCGGTAGGGAAGCAACCCTAAGACGAGGGTCCTGAGTCTGTCTGCTGGCCGCGATACATACGGGACCCGGGGACCGGACATGCGGATATCCCCTCTGCTGTGCTGCGCGCTTTCGCTCGTCTTTTTGTTGCCGCCTGCCCGAGGAGGTCTGCTGGGCCCTCTGCTGCGAGGAGGAGCCCTAGGAGCGGCGGGTGGAAGCTGAGCTCTCTGCTGCCGAGAAGGACGAGGAGGAGGCAATTGCGGTGGCCTGCTGCTGAATGGGGAGAGGACACTCACGCCTCCGATGCCCGACTGTCCAAACCGAAGCATACACCGAAAAAGGGGCCGGAAGATAAAGCGGTCGGGTGATGATGATGAAGAAGCTACTAACTGAACCGCAGGCCGAAATCCTGATCTGCCCCTCCTCCTCTGCCGACGGAGCTGCCCGGCGGGTGCCCTCCTCTTCCGGTCTCCACCGAAACTCTGCTCTTCGACCTCTGGGTCATAGCCCATCCTCCTCATAAACCAAGGTGCCGATGAACGACCTGGTCAAACGTCTCTAAACAATGCCCTACCACACGATTGCGAAGGGTGGGACGCAAACCAGCCACAAACGACGAGCCCTCATCTTCTCATCGGTGAGATGAGGAGCAAATCTAGATAAGGCTAAGAAACGGGCCTCATATTGAGATACGGTCATATCACCCTGTACTAGGGTCTCAAACTCGATCGCCCTCTGGATCTGAACGTCGGGAAGAACTTCTGGTCGAAACGGACCACGAACTCCTCCCATGTCCAAGCAACCGAGGCCCGACCATCCTAGATACGGATGACCACCAGTGACGGGCCTCACCTCGAAGAAGATATGTCGCAAGGGATACTCTCGACCCGCAGGACACCGAATAGTGTCAAAAATCCTCGCAACCTCGGTGCGCCAAGCCTCGGCGGCAGAAGGGTCGGGGTCACCACTAAACCTCGGGGATCATGTTTGTCGGAACTCTCGAGCTATCGCACTAGCACGCGGTAAGTCAGACTCCCAGAAACCTCGGCAGTAGTGGTCTGCAATGCGGTGGCAACAAGCCGCATCAAGCTGAAATGCTCGGCTCCTATAGTACTGCGGAAAGGCGGGCGGCACTCGCCTCGGTGGAGGCACGGGCGGCCGGCGGAGCAGAGCCTCGATATCGAGCAGGAGTAAGGGGAATAGGTGGGGGAACCGGAGCAACTGGAGGTATGGGCGCTACGGGCTCAACTGGAGGAACAGGCCGGATCGGGACCTCAGGAATCGGATCCTCAACAACGGGAGCCGGATGTGCTCGAGTAGAAGGGGTAACTCGGGCACCTCGTCCACGTGCACCACGACCACGGGTGCCACGACCACGGGAGCCACGTCCACGCGGCATCGTCTACAAAATAATGACGACTCAAGGAATCAAGACAATTACAGGCTCAATACGGAGTGAAATGAAGGATCTTGGGACACTACTTGTCCCAAGTTCTTAGCAGACCAGCGATGTCATCCTTAGTCTTTCCAGAATTACCTGCTATGCTCTGATACCAACTCCTGTCACGCCCCAGACTCGGTAACCGGACTCACAAGGAACCCGATGGCCAGTTCTGGCCGCAACAGCCTCCGTAGTACCCCATTCTCGGCTCCTGAGGTAGGTTCCGATCCTGGGATCCTACAAGGAGGATTTTCATAACAATATAATCACTTCCAATGCGAGCATACTCAAGATCACAGCAAGTACATCTGAGAATAACAAAGGCACACATCACAAAATCCACTAAAAATTTGAACTTTTACAATCATCCAAAAGGTCTAAAAGGACATACATGAGAATAAAAGGAAAAGAGAGAGAAATCAGCAACACTGGAGTCCTCACTGCTCAACTCTACTCCATGCTCTGCTGCTACGGCGCCTACCTAGAGTCACCTACATGCATCAATCGTGCATAAGCTTATAGAAGCTTAGAGGGTGGTGTAAGTGTGTGACAATGGTGCACAGAAGAATAGTAGGAGGTATAAGGAGAGAAGCATAATCAATGAACATATCACTAGTCTTACCAAGGCTTACCATGAATGCGATGCAATAAGTAATGAGTGCCATACCAAGGCAATGTATGAAAGGGGGGCTTGTACAGCCAATGCTAATGCGATGTAAGTGATGTCAATGCTCATATCCAAACCATAAGTCAAGTACATTTTCAATCATAAGGAAATCACCGGGGTCCATTACACTGCTGAATGACTGCCGCTCTGCAGATCCCGCACAGTCAAACGAGCGTAAGAGACCTCACTACCCGCCTGTGGACAACTAATCACCAACAAGGCCTGAAGGTAGCGGACCCATTTACGAGCTGGTCAGACTCAGCCTAGCAATGCCTCCTCACACCAGGCAGGTAAGGCCACACCCCTATCCAACCGACTACACGACAGTGGGAGTCGCGGCCTAACGGTATAAGGCCCTCGTGCGCTCATGTATTCCACCCGGTCACGGCGTGGAGCAGATCCTTGGTACCATGGAAGTTTTGGGAATCTCACCCATGGGCATCCTACGCACCCAGTATGCTCAAGTAATATTTCCGGTGTCCACACATGCGGCCATCCACAAATGTCCCTGTGGAGGCAAGGCCCTGATGAAGCAAGGGCGGTATCCTCATGAAATGCGATGCCAATGCATGAGTCGCACACACAAATCATGCACAAGTTTCAGGCACTCAATGTGCAAAAAGGGAAGAAACTCCATCCCTGAATGACCACTATACAATGCAATCAATTCATACAGATGATGCATATGGGTTGCAACGATGTAAGTGTGCTACCTGAGGAATATGAAATCGTCTGTCCCAAGGAGGGTCAAGACCTAGGCACATCGACAGGTATTCTAAGAAGAAGAGAAGTCCTCTAGTGGGAGCCCAGTACTTTGGGATGACCCACAAACTAAGAGAGTCAAAATCCTAAGGAGGAACAGTCCTAGCTGGGCCCAAGGTGGGCCTTTAACCACCTATAAGGGCCTCTATGGGCCTACCTTAGGGCCACCAAGGAGGACATCCAACCTCAACTGGGTCCCAAAAGGTAGCCTACTATATATGTAAAGAAAGGTCCAAGGCACAATCAACCCATGGCCTAGTGGGCCATACACTAAGCCCAAAAACAAAGGCAACCTGGTGGGCCCTTAAGCAAGGTTAGGGCCCAACCATAAGGGTCATAGGTTCATTCATTGTGGTAGGCCTAATGGGCAGCCCATTATCCCAACATATGGAAAATTCTTAAATTTTTAACACATGTAAGTTGGGCCTCACATCTCGGCCCAAGTATGGATTTATTATAGTGGGCAAACAAGGGCCCAACTACTTGAGTATTTAGCCCATAAGGCCCATTACAATGACATGGTAAATATAGGACCCAAGGGTTCAATGAGCCTATCAAAAGTTCCACCAACCAAGGCTATAAGGCCCTTACTTAACTAAGAGACTAGCCCAAGAAGAATCCTATTTGGGATGGGCCTTTAATCATACACTAATTAAGCCCAAAAATAAAAATTAAGATGATAAGATACTGACATAAATCCTCCTCAAATCTAGTGGGCCATATTGCCCCAAAGAACATCTATAGGCAACAATTATTGGGCTCAATGCCAAATTCCAGCCCACCCAAATTTCTGGGTTGGTTGGAGTTCGGCATTAGAAGTATTTCTTAGTATAATTAATTCTGGATGACTCACACACATCACTGTGGGCCCCACCAGATGAGAGAGGATATACAATACATATATGAAATGGGCCAGACTGTTAGAATGCAAGCCCAGCAGTAGCCTAAGGTAGGGATGTCCCATGTGTAGGCAGTCCTATGGGCCTGGGGTATATGGCCCAAAAATCCACCTAATGTGTTCTAATTGAATAAAAAGGGGGCAAGTATGATCAATCCCCTAAGGACCCTACATGGATGGGTGGTGGGACATTCAACACATCGAGGTGGGCCTACGAAGCAGGCTAGATGCCCCAGCCTGGGCGTCCCTGCCTAGCAGACCACTTCCAGCCATACCACGGGCAACTCAAATGTATTTTGGATCTGAAATTTTACAAAGTGATACTTCCATAGGTGACCTACACCCCCACAAAATTTCAAGATTTTTGGACACTTATAAATATTTTAATTTATTTAAATAAAATAGACTGTCCAGAAAATCGGACTGACCTGGACGTCCCAACGTGGTGGGCCAGTCCGGCCCTTGCCACGGTGTACACAGAGGTCCATTGGCCCTGAAATTTGGTAAGTGGGTCCTAGAATGGGTGGAACATATCTCCACAAAATTTCAGAATTTTTAGACATATATAAATATTTTAATTTATTTAAAGAAATCAATCTGTCCTAAAAATCGGACTGATCTGGACACCGTATTGTAATGGGCCAGTCCAGCCACCACCATGGTGTGTACAGGTGTCCATTGGCCCCAAAATTTTGTAGGTGGGTCCTACTATAAGTGAACCACCTCTCTGTAAAATTTTATGATTTTTGGATACTCATAAATATTTTAATTAAATTAGGAATTTCAATCTGTCCAGGAAGGGATGTTGCTGTCCATGCATTGTTTACCCAATAAGGTGGGCCCAACCTTCATCCAAGAGGGGAAAAATGGAGGTTTAGTATTTTCTTCATAAAATAAAGTAAGGTGGGGTCCATAAAAGTGGCCCATCCTTCAGAGAAACCAAGCTGAAGTGTATGTTTTCCCTCCATACATGTGGGTTGGACAGCCCAACAAGGTGGACCGCCCACCCCTATGGGCCTCCTTTTTGGGTACCATATCATGGACCATCTGAGGTATGACCCATCACACCTCATGGTGGGGTCCACACCTTCTCATTATACTCCATACTTGTAAAGAAAATAATGACAATCATGATCCAAAAATCCATGCCAAAGATTGAACATGACAATCCATGCAACAGTCCAAGTTTTTGGACAGCAATACATGGCTGGACACATCAGCTTATATCTCAATAATCCCAGCCATAAAAAGGGTGTGTAGCCTTCCTCAGTGGGCCCCACATAAGTCCAGATCACATACTAGAACTAGGACACTTGCATGCATTTGATTAAGGTGTCCGATGATCATGGAGTTAGGTGATAAGAGCATCCCACCTTGCTGGATTTTTATTTTTATTTATTTTGGGACATCCAAGGCCCACTATAAATGGGCCACACACACACTATCATCCATACATCAGAGAAAGAAAAGAAGGAAAGAGAGTAATCCGGCCATGGGGGTAGGGCCCCGCCACTAGTGGGCCCTCCCAAGAGTGAATCATACCCATACAACTACATTGATTTTACATGCAACATAAAATCACTACATGCATGATATATAATTGTTATGGATGGTTGGGATGCCATCCCAACATGATCCTTAGGGTCTAGATGACCTTAAGATGGAGTGGATTATAAAATACATCATGATGGGGTCCATGGAGAATGGCCTCATCATGGATCATGACATGCATGTAGGATGGGCCAAAGGGCCACATCCATGGGATCAAATGGGATCCCCACCATGGATTGGTGGGTCCCATATGATCCATCTAGAAAGAAAAAGATCAAAGGTTAGAAAATAAGATCAACAATTATAATCACCCACCTTGAATCTTCAAGCTACCACCAACACTAGGTACTCCAAGCTCCAAGCTTAAAGGTTCAATGGTCAAGATGAGTTTGTGATGGCTAGATGGAGGAAGAAAGGAAGGGAAAGTTGCTGGAAATTGGGAGAGGGAGGGCTGGAAATTCTTCCATGAAAGAGGAAAATGAGAGAATGAAGGAGGAGAGAGAGAAAGGAAAGGTTGTAGGGGAGTCATCATTACTCTCCCTCCTTGGTTAGAGAAAGAAATCATAACCTATGGTGATACAAACAATGCTTGCTAGGGTAGGTTAGGTGTGGGTAGTGTTTAGGATGGGTAGTGTTTATTCCATGGGAATTGTAGTGTGTATGGGTGGTGTGCATGGGAACTTGTGCCTGAGAGTGGTCCATATGCTTTTGTACAAAAAGTGGGCCACATGATGAAATGCTCACAACTTTTGATCTATAAGTCGGATGAATGCACAAGATGCGTCGTTGGAATCGCAACGACGATGCGGTCACAATGGTATAGGTCTCAACTCGATCTGAGTCGGGTCTTCATGACTGGGCTCACGGATGACCGCAAACACTATCCAAGGGTCACGGGTCGCCGGGATTCGACCGGTAGGACCGCGGGATCAAGATGGACGGAATGCATACTCACACACACACATGCACACATGCGAACTCGGGTCGGGTCTCACAAAAATCTCCTTTTTTTCTTCATTTGGATCTTCTTCTCTAACACGCCCTACCTCGAACAGTTGAACCCATCTTCGATTCCTCCATTGTTAGTGCATTATTTTCATTTTTCTTCTAGATTTAAGTCCTTTGTACTTCCTTTTCTTCATTTGTGTGATTTATTTCATGCTTTATGATTATTTTGGGAGTTTTCTACCAAAAAATCTGATCTACTAGAAACCCTTCTAGCCTCTTTTGCAATCTCTTCATTCCTTGATTTTTTTATTGCAATGGAGGGTGGAACCAAGAAGAAAGGATCTCGTGGTCCCTCTTCTTCTCGTTGGGCTCCTATCATAGTGCGCCATCTTCGGTCACCCGAGGAAGATCCCAAGTTTGTGCGGGATATTCACTTGCACAATGTGATAGTAGAACGAACTGTTAATCCTGATCACTTAGCACAATTTGGCGTTGTTTCCCTCATTCTGTCTGGAGGATGGGATAACATATTACATTGGGGTGGACCAGTATACTACTCCATTGCGCAGGCTATGCATGCTTGTATTAATGACTTCTCTTCTGAGAATCTGACATTTACAATTATGACTAGAGAAGGTCCAATTGATGTGGACCGTCATCTTATTTCTGGGTTAATGGATATGCCTGTCAATGATGACGGTATTCCCATTAGTTGTCTTATTGCAAAACCTTCTGAATCTGAGAAGAGAATGCTCACTCATGTTTTATGTAATATGGATGCAGAATGGAGTACTGGGAATGCACTCACTTCTAAGTTTATGTTACCCAGATACAGGGTTCTCCATCGAATTTTTATTTCAAATGTCTACCCTTGTTCTGGTAACAAAATCGAGCTTACTACATTCATGGTTTGTATTCTTCATTTTATCATTACTGGAGTCTCTATGTGTCTTCCTTCTCTGATTTGTTATATTATGATTCAGTTCCGTCTCCACCCAGGTTACAGTGACATACCCTTTGCTTATCTTATGACTACTTTAGCCACTCATAGTTTTGTAGCCATGCCTATTGGAGAAGCTCCCATTCACCATCTACCCTTCAACGACTCTAACATTAACAATATGAATTTGAAGTTGGCCCTAGGCCAAGTTGATGTGGGTGTTAGTGGAGATGCTGAAGCAAATGAATAGGAGGGTGATTTGCCTCTAGATGATATATATATGGATGACCTCTTTGATGAAATTGAATCCGATTCTACTGCTGATCCTGATTATTAGCCTTCTGATTTTGATGCGTGTTTGCGCTCACTTGAAGAGAAGGTTAAAGGTATGCATATGTCCTAGGAAATGCAATTTAGATATATGCACAAATATCTTAGGCGCATTAATAAGGGACTACATCAAATTGATCCTTCCATACCTGCTCCTTCTTTTGGTTCGGATTAGTTTTGAGTATCTGTTAAGTAATAACTTTTAAATACTTGAATTTCTTCTTGTGATTGGACATGTTTTTAATGATTATCTTATCTCTTTATTATCTTATCCTTACCTATCTCATTACTCTTGTGTTTCCATTATTATTTATAGTTTCTTTCATTTGTCATATTGTGACAAAAGGGGGAGAATTTATTTTCTAACATGCCTATTTCATTATGATAAATGTGGAACTGTGGAGTATGTGGTTTCGGTGATAGGTAAATTTTTCTCCTCTTAGATTCTATGCAGTAAGGTATTAAGGGGGAGTATTGATGAGTATTGATTTAACTAGGTTGTAACCGGTGCATGATTCTTTAACTCAGTTATAATTGGTGCATGATTCTTTATTGTGCGTATTATGCTTATCTTATTTTAATGTATTTTGTTTTGTCACAAATTTGGAAAAGGGGGAGATTGTAAATGCTTTTCTATCTAGCTTCTATGATTGTCAAATTTTGTAGTGCCAAAACCTCTTGGAATCTGTATCAGGTATAGCTCATCTTCATATTCAAGATCATACAATTCAAGTACAAGTTCAAGATGTTCTAATTCAAGATTCAAGCAGCACATGTATAAGAACAAGAGATTCTTACACAAGTTCAAGTACAAGATCAAGTGATAGATCAAGCTTTCAAGCTTCAACTATGTTAAGACAATGTTCTTTACTCAAAGCTCAAGGTGAAATACAAGTCCAAGTACTTCAAGTTCAAGCCTCAAAGTACTTCAAGTTCAATCTTCAAAGTACTTCAAGTTCAAGCTTCAACGTACTTCAAGATGTCAAGCTTCATATGCTTCAAGATCAACTATCAACCAAAGCGAATGATGATTCAATGTTCAAATATCGCTTATAAGGTATGGATAACCTTAGATTGACCATAGGTTAGGTCATATTGATTGCATATTTAAATTGGGTCACTATATAATTTTATAGGTTTTTTCTCGACTAGTCTTAGCCTATGTTCGATTAGTCCTAGTGCTGGCTCGACCAGTCCAAGAATTTTCTCGACCTGTCTAAGGTTTGTTACTAATTTTCAGAATTTCTGTTGGACCCTCGACTAGTCCTAGAGACTACTCGACCAATCGAGTGAACAGTGCTCGACCAGTTGAGAAGACTCGACTCAAAGTCCAGCAACCATTTGTGGTCCCACTCGACCAGTCGAGTGCAAGGTTCGACCGGTCGTGAAGGCCATTTGACCGGTCGTACCAGTCCTCGACCAGTCATGGAACAGTCTTATCTTATCACGCCCAAAATTTTAAATTCTTATTGGTCCTCCAACCAGTCGTGCTGTCCTCTGAACAAGTCGAGTGAAGAGTTTCTGCACTTATAAATAGAGCTTGATTTTCAGAGTTTGATAATTCATTCAAGCAAAATCAAGACACCACTCTGAGAGATAAGTTTGTGATATTCTTAACCTATTTAGTGCTTATTTAATATTCTCTTTAATTTAGCTTTTTGCATTTGATTTTGAGGTCTACATTCCAATCTTATTTGAAGAAGGGATTTAAGTTTTCCCCTTTCTTGGAATCAAAATCAAATTAAGCTAGCCCAAAGTGATTTAATCTAAAAATCATTTAAACTTAGAACCTTTTCATAAGTGAGTTTGGACATTGAACATCTACGTTAAACATCTACTTCGAATTGGTTCTACCAGGCTTCATCAAAGGAGAATATTCAGATAAGTATATTTACATTTCTATAAATCTATCTTTGGTTTTTTTAGATTGTGTTAGAAAAATCTCTCTTGCCTTTTGGTTTGTCTGAGGTGATCCAGAAAACTTAGAGTGTGGGGGTTTTTTGAATTGTGTAAGCCCACTTAAAAGACACAATTGTGAAGGTTTTAGGTGGACCTTGAAAAACATATTTCATGGTGAACGCCAATATCCACTGTGTGAGGATATTGGAAGTGGAGTAGTTGTGTGACTTTTTTTCTAAATAGTTAGTGTACACACAAGCGAACCACTATAATTCCTGGTGTTGTGGTGGATGGTTGATTGTGGCATTGTGAGAATGTTATAATCTCTTGTATGCAAGTGTGGGAATGCTGTAATAGCTTAGTTTATTTACTTTGCTATTGTTATTTTCCTTTGTATTGGTTTTAGATTTTGATATAAAAACCGTTCTAGAAATCAGCTTGTCCTACCATAAGCCATTGGTTTTTGGTGTAAGGTTGTCCTTAGAACAACATTTCTATCAACCTCTCAATACTTGTACATTTGAGGTTGTTATTCATTTCTGCTTTGTCGAATTGTTTAGTGCTATCTTTATTTATATTTGTCTAATTCCGCATTTAATTTTTTAATTTGGCGTAGTCCTATTCACCCCCCACCTCTGGGACTCTTAGCTCGGCCTTTTCAGGTCCCACCATAAGTGGCCCCTCAAATCATCAAATCTAAGCAAAAATTATAAATCTAATCTTAAAAAACACCCATCTTTGATCTCCTCTTCTTTCTTTTGTATATAGCCTCGAGAGCTCCAAGAGAACGATTTCAATGGTTGAGATGATCTTTGGATGGTGGAGATGGGAGATAGGAAGGTGCGCCACACTAGCTTCTCTCATCGAAGCTTGGACGTAGGTTGCTTGGAGAATGAGGGAGAGAGAGATGAGAGAGAGAGGTTGTAAGAGAGAGAGAGAGAGAGAAAGAGATGGGCGAGTGATGGGTGAGTGATAGGTGTACTTGGTTGTAAGAGAAAGAGTTGACTTTGGGGAGGGTGGTTGTACTTGGGGATGGGTGTTGTACTTTGACTAGTGATGTGATTGATTTGACATGTTTCTCTTGGATTTGCAAAAGTACGGCATTTTCTCAAATTGAATGCAGGCCCACATCTCCTGGCCCGGGTATCGCCTCAGTGCGCGAGACGCGGTTGCAAGGATATAAGTCTCGGGTCGAGCCGACTCTGGAATATGGGATACAACTCAAGGTCACGTGCAATTGCTGGTTACAAATCGTGGGTCACCGGAATTCGATCGGGAGGACGGCAGAAGCCCAAGGAACGGTACGGGATAGGATACGGGTCTCACACGTCACCTCATTTATCGAAGCGGGACTAATAATGATTATAAATACAGTATTTCCAATGGCATGGATTACGAAGACATATGTGCATGATATAAAAATCTCATGCCACATGTAACCCAAATGCAGACTTTCAAGTGGTCTTATAATCTTTACTATGAGATGACTTTACTTCAAAAATAATCAAAACTAACTGTTTGTTTTACCTTATGCATGCACCATGAGTATACCTTAATGAACATAAACTAAAACTTTAATTGTCAATTAAACCTTAATTTTCTGGGATGCGTACGCTACCTCAATATTTGTACTCACATTGACCCTGAGCACCCTATGCTGTAATTATCAATTGGGGTTTACAAATATTTGATGATTATATATCATCTTTGTTTCAAGGAACCTTAGCGTGTGTTCTTTTGTTCCTGTTTTAATTGAGAAGAATGCAATACATCAACGTCTAACACTTGACTTCGTGATAAATGTTAAAATTCTGTTCCAATATATGGTGTCTTAAGTGCTCGCATTACATCTTATTGAATAGCAACATTCACGCCATGAAACAAAACCTAAAACTGGACCTCCCACTGATGAGGTACTCAATGTAGTTGAAACTAATTCATCTTATCAATTTCACCTAACTAGTGTTACTGTACATAAGTTGAATATCTTTATCACCTTTCTTTAGTCACCTAATTTATGAATCCTGTATACCCACAATTTCTCTCATAATAAGAATTAATAAGGTATTTGTTAGGCCAAGAGTAGGCTTTAAACTATCATAACACTCGAGACCGACTCCTACTGTTCTCTCACTAATCAAGTGATTGGAGGGCATATTTAGTTTTAAGAGAAGATCCCATGTTGTGTATATCAAGATTCTCTAGTTTTTGAGATAGATGTCTTCTATCCTTTTTAGGTCAAACTTTTCTCATGGATTTCTGGCTTAAAAGTCCTGAATGTTATTATAAGTACATCAACTCCATCTCAAAGTCATAATACTATTATGTTCTGACTAAAATTCTTTATGCACATCACTTTTAGGGATCAAATCTATTTATGAATTTTACTTTTATTCTTGTTTGTTCACAAAATTACCTTCATTCACATCCACATTCCATACATGATTAGAGTATCAAGGCCTAAACTAACATTTGAATTTAAAAGAAAATGAAATGAACTAATTTATTTCAAACCATTGTACCATAAAATAAACGTAAAAGGATTCCAAAAATTCAAATGCAAACTTATTTATGTATTTAAAAGGAAATACAAAAATATTAGCCTCAATTCTTCTATTGAAAAGCCACCCATTGAATATGTAACATTTCGTATCATTGGGTATCTTGTTCTTTAGATGGCACTACACGTGATTCAAGATGTGAGTGTCGGCCTGAAATTAATCCACATCATTATAAATATGTATTGATTAAAACCTAAAAAACTATCAAACAAGAATATTTACCTTTATTTTTGTTGCTATTATTCTTGAGCCAATATTTATACCCATGACAATGTTTATTTAGGTGACCTTTTTAATCACAAAAGTAACAAGGTCTAACCATTTGGTTTTTATCCTTCGACTCTCCACCATCACCTATAACTTTGCCTTTACCATTACCCTTAAAACTCATCTTTTTTGGATATTTCCTTGAGAGGAGTATGCAAGATAAGCACTCTCAAGTTGTTCCCTCTTAAGTCTCTCTTCCTCTTGCACATAATGTGATATTAGCTTGATCAATGTCCATTTTTTCCTTTAGGGTGTTATAATTGACCTTAAAAGTGTTGTTAGAAGGAAGAAAAATAAACAGAAAATAGACTACTAGGTCTTCTAAAATGTTCAGTTGGAGTACCCTTAACTTAGTTACGAGGTTGACCATCTTTATGATGTGCTCCATAATTTTATTACCATTATATTTCAGAGATGCGAGTTCAGAAAGAACTGTTATAGTCTCCACCTGATTGGATTTGATAAATCCTTTTTCAATGAAGACTCTCGCATTTTCTTTCTCAAGTATACCCCCATGAAAAGACTTAAGAATAAAATGTCTAATGGCAATCACAAGTTGGGTTGGATTTAATTGGTTTTGGAGGTTGATCCTCATTTGTGGGTAAGTTTAATTCCATACAATCAATAGTGATTTCTAATGCATCTTTCTATTTTGAGAAGTTGGTGCCATTAAGGGTAGGGATGCCTTTAATTTTAGAGAGAATGGATTCAATATTTATAATTAAAACATAAGAGGTGCAACAACTCATATAAGGAAATACCCCATTTAAACTTTAAGCATCAAATAAAGACACTTATTATACTAAAATTTATCTAATGAACAGGGCAATTATTCAAGATGATGGGTCTTATCATCAAATCCTAGTGTGAAATCTAGTGCATCCTTACGACCCCTTACTTTGGGCCAAGATCGCAACATGCATGTGGTCTTCCCAACTTAAGGCTAATTGAATGTCAACAATGTAAGTTTAAATATCGAACACCTTTGTCGAAAGATGGACCATTCAATTGCATGGTTTTAACACTATCCACCCAACCCCGTTTGGCTCCAACCAGACGATGAACTCCTTTAGGTCGAACATCGTTTGCCAGGAGACAAATGCCACCTTATTTGTCCTTAATGCATGATGCTTGCACCATGCCTTTGAATCGAAGAGCCAATAGGCATCCTTAGTAGTGGCCACTTCAATGAAACACGCAAATAAGGGTATCCATTAGTTCTTAGAAATTATGAGCACTCCCAATCCATTAACCCTGATGGATATTCTCAATTATCTATGAACAAAGAGATGAGTTAACCAAGCCATATGGGTCACTATTTGTAAACATGTTTAGCCACCTTATCAGGCTTGGACATTTAATATCTAGATGAGGATGATGCCAATATGTTGTCCAATGTTCTTGAGCTAATGTTATAAGATTAGGCGTAAGTGTTCAAATGTCTAAAGGGGTTGACCAAACTGAAGGTTACCTATTACATGAACCTTTATATTAACTTTAGATTATATAACGAATCATACATACTCATTTTCTATTCATGATTTTTTTAATTGAATAAATTAGGCAATTGGTCAAAGTGTATGAATTTTGTATAATTCACCTCTTAAACCAAAATTAATTTATTGACATTGCCTTAAGGTTCGCAATAACCTTTATTAGTCTAAGTCCCTTACTAATACGTTACACAAGCACACGCCCATACATGGACCCATATGCACGGTGGACACGCCACTACCCTATCCTTAGGTTTGGCCCATCTTGTAATGGTCCATATGGTAAGGATATATGGTATGTGTAGGAAAATTGCACATGAATGTCTTTTCTTGATGATGCCACACCCATACTTAGGCCCATCAATTCACGATTTAATATAATAATAAAAAAGCATGTATTCCACGTTGTAGTTCCAGTCTACAGGAATATGTGACTTAAGATACATGGAAATAGAAGTTGGGTTTGGTGATCATAAACCATCCAATTCACCAGCTAAAAATAGGGTTTAATCCCCATCCTTACGAAAAGTGGGCCACACTAGTATGTTGAATGCAAACTATGGGACCATCTTGTTCTAACCATCCATTCTTCTAACACATATTATGTACCACTACGCAGGCATACCGCCCTGATCTTCAAGATATGTTCATGGTCATCCCCATATGATAAATTAACTATGAAAATTTGCACGCCAGGTGGCTCTGATACTACATGTTGTAATCGAATCCATTCATCCAATTAGGTGAAAGCAAGATACATAGATGTAACACCCCGAACTTTTCAATACCTGAGTATTGAAAGTTCTCGAGTGTCACCATGAAGTTTAACTTAGTATGTACATGTGTACGATACCAATTTAGCTATCCTAACCTTCTATCTGCTCTCCAACATGAATCAGACAACTAAGAATGATCTTCATCCATAAATCAAGCCATCCGACCGTTGATTGTAAGACAAGATCATCATATGTCCAAGTATTCCAACTCGTCCATCATAACCAACTGTTTAGTCAACTTTCACCAATAGGTAAAGATATCTGACCGTCTACTTTGAGTTTGGACCACTTGATCATATTAGACTAACTACTTGATATCTGCATCCACTTGTACACGTATTAAGTTGAGATTCTGATTAGTTCATCTTGTTCACCACCTATGAATATGTTTATTCCACCATCAGAACTACAATCCGAGAAACTTACACATGTGAACAAGTCACTTAAATCTAACAGTATAAATGTTCTATCTCTTGATCATTCCAAAAACCCACTTGTGTTCATCCATTTATAAAACCGACCATACAATCACCTACATACATGATTAGAGTACTGACCATCAATTTTTTCTATTTTTAACATGTCATCTGACCATTCATCATATTTGGATATGCCAAATGTGTCACGCCCAAACTCAAAAACCGAGCTCGCAAAATTTCCAATTGCCGAATCCGCGTCGACAACCTCTGCAGTACCCCATTCTCGGCTCCCGGCACTCATATACCATGTTCCGATCTTGTGATCATACAAAGAGGATTTTTAACATGAATTTATTTCGTAACAAGCATAATCATAAGCATAACCCACGAACAGTAACCAAGACACCATCACAAAATCCACTATGATTAAAAGCTTTAAGGTACAATGCGCATAAAGGGAAATACAATATCGATAATTAAAAGCTCCAGAAGCTTTGTGGCACGCTCCTGCTCAGCTACGGTCTAGCGTCACCTGCACGCATCAATTGTGCATAAGCTTATAAAAAGCTTAGAGGGTGGTAAAAGTGTGTGCACAATATAAGCATGCTTAGAATGCAATATTAGACTAATACAGAATACGCTGGTGAATCCATGAATACTATTAGTCATTTCAAGACTATGTGATGTAAGGTATGAATGCTATCGGCCATATGAAGGTCATGCGATACAAGGCATGAATGATGTCCGCCATACCAAGGCTATGCAATGCGAGATGCAACTCAAACATACCAATCCTCATCCGAATCCACATATAAATGCATCTCACATTAGAGCATCAAATATTAGTACAATCCTCACTTTAGATAATCACCCGGTATAGTACACTTTACACCATCTTGCCACCCCTATTCGAGTGTACAAATGGGTAAGTGGAAGAGACTTCACTATTCGCCTACCAATATCGAGCCCGACTTGTTGATAGCAGACCCATTCTTCAAGCTGGTCAGACTCAACCGCGATATTACCCCCTCACTCAGGCAGGTAGGGTCACACCCCCTTCCAATCGATCACGACACAGTGGGAGACATGGCTTACTGGAATATAGCCCTCGTACGCTCATGTACCTACTCGGTCTCGACGTTAGAGTCATCCTCTGGTACCATCGGATTTAGGGATTTTCACCCTGGGACATTTATGACGCCCCGATGCTAGTAATAATATTTTTAGTATCTAATCCGACTCTCCATGATGTGCATGTGAAGGCCTTGACCCTAATGTCACTAGGGCATATAGTAACCATATCACACAATGTAAGATGCATGAGTCATACATTCCAGTCATGTATCAATCTTACGCATACCGTGCGCTCATGAGGGATAACACCGCCTATCAAGGAGTTACATAAACAAGTTGTCAGAAGGCATATGCAATGGTAAACCTCATCTCATTACAAGCATGCAGATGATGCGTATGGGCATGTATCATGATGCTATGCTGTCACATACTCATAATTGACATCAATAATTGACATCGATAATTGGCCTATATGCAAGGCGGGGTCCATAGATGAACAACCGATTTAAACCATAATATAAAGATCAGCGCTCGGCCATGGATATATCAATTCTGGTAGCATGGAGCCATCCGTCTACGGTGAGGATGGGCCATGTAACTAATTTGAGTTAACCTACTAAGAGAATGATCATAATGGGCCTAACAAGGCTTAAGGGAAGGTCATAATGTGGACATTTAACCATCATTGCCTATCAATGTGGACATTTAACTAACATTGCTCCCAATGAGTGGCCCACATAGAGCCTAACATATAATGGGCCCATGGCCTCACATAAGGGCCCAATACACATCCCATTGGGCCTCACACACAAAGGCCTCATACACATCATAATAGGCCTCATCATATGGGCCATATATACATCACATTGGGCCGCACATATGGACCACACATACATCATATCGGGCCTCACTCATGGGCCACATACACATCAAATGGGTCGCAATACATGGGCCTCATATACATCAAATGGGCCGCAATACATGGGACTTGAATACCTCACAATAGGCCACAACCCATGGGCCTCCAACACAATACAATGGGCCTCATATCTAGGCCTTAAATACATTATAATGGGCCACAACCCATGGGCCTCCAACACATCACAATGGGCCTCAAATACATCACAATGGGCCTCATATCTACGCCTAATATACATCACATTAAGGTGGGTACCGCACACTATATTTTTATTTTATTATATCTACACCATACATCTATTTTTAGAGATCATTTAGAGCATTACCCAAAAATATGAATCATATCAAAAGATCATCTAGACCATGCCATAAATAGCAGCGGAGATGATGATTTAAAGATCATCTGGACCACACCATAACGTTAATTTTCCATCCAAACTATTTATAAGGTCACAAAGACCTGAATTAATAGGAAACAAATTTCATATTGATCCAAAAACTTCCATGATCCCAAAAGGGTTTCATTGGTAGACGTTCAATCCCCGCATGAAATACATACATCAATGGTGGGTCCCACCGTCCAGTCATCAGGACGGTGTGGATAAGACCCATACATCAGCGGTGTGGCCCATGCATCACATGAGGTGTATCCAAGTTCAAGTGGGACCCACATAACTTTCTGACGTCAATACCTCGGCTATATAGTTGGTGTAAGGTACACCAGCCAATCCGTCAAGCAGGTGAGTCTCACATGGGGCCCACCACATACATATATATAATATAATATAATATTTTTATTTTTTATTTTTATTTTTTTGAAAAAGTCCAGTGTCTAGACCCTGAACGCTGGACGTTGGACGGACAGTGTGTTTTTAGAATAAATACATTAAGGTGGGGTCCCACCTGCCCACACATGTCACACGTGTGGGGTGGGCCCCACGTGTCCAAACAGACAAACGATTAGGATATAACACAACCTCATGATGGGACCCTCAATTGCTGACGCCAATGCAGCAGCTGAAGCTACTGGCTGTAATGGGGCTCATCGTCTAAAGTCTGGATGATGTGGATTTCATTAAGTGGGACCACACGTGTGGCCCACCAGCTTGGATGCAAGCTAACATTTGTATTTTCCTCTCATCCAGGCCTATATACACACCACGTGGGGTCCACAATGCATGAGAAAGAAAGGGAGATAGAGAGAAAGAGAGAGAGAGATGGAGATGGGAGGAGCTCCACCACTATGAGCTCCTCCATATACATGCATACATCGACATGGGTCCCATCACATGTAGGCCCTCAAATAGAGATTAATGATAGAAATTTCAAGATCACCCACCTTAGATCTTGGACTACTTCTTCCACCAATGTGTTCTAGAGCTCTAAGGGACGAGATTTAATGGTTGGGATTGATTTTGGAGGGTTGGATGATGAGATTGGGGGGTAGGAAGTGGGCCGCACTTGGCTCTCATGGAATAGCTTGGACGTTGGCTCTCTTGAGTAGCTTGAGAAATGGTTTGAGAGAGAGAGAGAGAGGTGATGTAAGAGTGAGTGATGGGTGATGGGTGAGTGTAAGAAAGGGATGGGTGGAGAGAGAGATGGAGAGAGAGGGAGAGATAGTTGACTTTGGGAATGGGAGAGGGATGGGTTGTGTACTTATTATAATTTGATTGATTGATGTGATGGGTTGTAGAGATTCTCTTGGAATTCGCAACATGGGACATTTTCTTTGAAATAAACGCGTGCCCACAACTCCTGGCCTGGGTATCGTATCGGTGCATGAGACACGGCATTAGAACCGTAATGGTACAAGTTTCGAGTCGAGATGACTTAGAATCACTGGATGCGACATAGGGTCATGCGCAAACGCCGATTACAGGTCGAGGGTTGTCGAAATTTGACAGAGAGGATTGCGGGAGTCTATAGAAGTGTACAGACTAGGATATAGGCCTTACAAAATGGGCCGCCTAAATATCAGAATGAACAACTCAATTTAAAGATCGTAAGGTATATGTCACAACTACCCGCTGACTTCTCTATTAGATATATGAAAGTGTTGATTTATACCTCAAGGCGGTATAGCCCATTAAAAAGGCATCTTGGTCATCAATAAGCAATCAAGGCCCAAAATGGGGTGATGAAAAGAGAATGAAAAATAAAGAATGCTTGTCAAATTTTAATGCATTTGGATGGTATAGTCCGACATTACAGATGGTGGAAGTTGGAGAAATAAAAGATGGTAAAATCGTAAATACTTAATGTCATTAACCTATACCCTTGAATTCTGGATCACATAGTTCCCATGATCCGTTTCATGTAAAATTTTATACCATGCCTATTTGTCATAAATTAACTGTCATGCCCTAAACTCGAAAATCGGGCTCACAAAATTCCTGATTGCGGAATCCGGTGCCGACAGCCTCCGTAGTACCCCATTCTCAGCTCCCGGCACCCATATACCTAGTTCAAATCCTGGGATACCATAAGGAGGAGTTTTAGCATAAATTTATTCCATAATAAGCATAACCATAAGAATAACCCATGAACAATAACTAGAACTCCATCACAAAATCCACTATGATAAAAAACTTTAAGTACAATGCGCATAAAGGGAAATACAATAACAATATTAGAACTTCAAAAACTCGGTTGCTCGCTCCTGCTCTTACTCAGCTATGACTACGTCCTAGCATCACCTGCACGCATCTATTTTGCATAAGGTTATAGAAAGCTTAGAGAGTGGTGAAAGTATGTGCGCAAGGGAGTAATGCAAGTATGTAATATTAGAGTAATGCAAAAACATGCTGATAAGTCCATGAATGTGATCAGCCGTACTAAGGCTATGCAATGCAAGGTATGAATGCTATTGGCCACACCAAGGCCATGCGATGCAAGGCATGAATGCTATCGGTCACACCAAGGCTATACGATATAAGACCTACATAGCCAATGTCATGTGTAAGATGCAGCTCAAGCATACCAATCCACATATCAATCCAGCTCTTCTCTAGAGCATCATGTATAAGTACAGTTCTCTCTGGATAATCACCAGGGTCTAATACACTATACACCACATTGCCGCCCTACACTGTATGCACAACCGTGCAAGTGGAATAAACCTCACTATCCGCCTGACCAATAGTCAGCCAATATCTATTTGGCACATTGATAGTGAACCTATTTACGAGCTGGTCATACTCAACCTAAAAATTACCCCCTATGTGGGATCTCAGTCTTTCGCAACACTGCTCATATGCATACGTGTCCTAACTTGCACTGTTGATAGACCATACACTGCACCTTAGTGCACCTAGAAAACTCACTAAAGTAATTTGTTCTGAATGAATGTGAAACCTCTGTCATGTGCACTGCGTCGTCGTTGCGGTCGCAATGGTGAAAACCGCGCATCAATTCGACGCTCCGTTAGTGAGATATGATCCATCGAATGTAAGGCCCAAATTATGTATCCAGTAACACAAGCAACCTTTATTAGGCTAGGCCTATTGGACTTGAGCCCATGTGGGCCCAAAACCCACTTTTAGAACATGAAAATTACCAACAAATAGGACAATTATTACATGACAAAAATATGAGCTAGCACACATAAGACAAGCACTACAAAATAAAATTGGATTTTATCCCAAAACCCATCATTAGCTCTCTCCCCATGCCTTAGAAACTAATCATGGCTCATGTCCACCTCATTCTATACATGCATCCAATGCATGTCTTGATTTGTGTCACATCACTGCAAACAACCAATTGCAACACTCCACTTCATCATCCACCATGCATCGCTTACAACCCATAGCCCTTATCCATCCATTAGCCAATGCATGTCTAGATCTCTTCCACCTTGGCCAATGTATGCTTAGCACCATCCACCTTATCCATCCACTATCCATACCATACATCACATTCCACCTCACTTTTAGCACCAAAAAGATCCTATCAACTTTCCATATCATCTTGCCACCTCAACCCTCAATTCCTTATATAAGACTAGGAGCTCTCTTGCACTTATTCTTTTCCTATACTAAGAAAAATTCTGAGATTTTTAGAGAGAGTGAGAGAAGGTGGGGCCAAGGTGTGGCCTACCATTGATCAAGAGGGAGTGGATCACACATCATCATCCAACCATCAATCCATTGAGGTGAGTCTACACCCCTCCTCCCATCCCCCTCATGATCCTCTTTCTTTCTCTTTTATTTTCTTGATATGTGTGGGCCCCACGGGTGTGGATTTCTTGTGTGTATATATTTATATCTATGGTGGTCAGCAAAGTGGCCCATGTTAGTATGGTCCACCATGATGAGCATCATATCTACACCCTTCATTTGTAATCCTGTTTTTGTTTCTGGACAACAAGTTCTGAAAATCATATAAAACCAACCATGCTAAGATTGGAGTTGAAACTTGGGGATATTATGAATCACAATATGAACTAACTTTGGATCAAATTTTGTAGCCATCCAACAGTCCAATCATCCGTAACATCAAGTTTACTTGGCTGCTATACTGTGGCACATGCAGGATTCTGATTTACCTAAAAGGTCCCATTTTTAATTCCTTTAATGAATGTATTAAAAATATATGTTCCGTTGGATTTGTAAAAAAATTGAACTAGCTTTCCAACGGTATATAATAAGCCTCAATCGGAGTTCGGACGGCTGAGATCTTGGCCTTATACGATAGATGTAATTGAGAGCTTATTATGACCATTCTTGTTTGGGCCATATCCGTGATTCCAACGGTCAGATGTATTTGATCATTGCTCTTAACTTACTTGAAGTAGTTAATAATTATATGTATGGTCCCTATGATCAGATTCTTTCATGATAAGATTTAGAAACTTCTGGACCGATAGATACCTCTGTAAGGACAAATCTTGAATTTTCATGTGGTTTAGATGGATCTAAGGCTCTGTATAATTGGAAACCTATATACAGCCTAAACAGTGTATTACTAATCCATCCATTGGATCAGATTTTCTAACAGAGAATCTGATGCTAGAGATTTGATCAATATACTTTATGTGCTACTAGATGTGTATGTTAGATATATGTTATACACAACATTCATCTCCTTATTGACCCACTTGGGTGTGAGATCACTTGTGATTTATGTATTTTATTAGTTCATACAATTTGGAAACCCATGTATATTTTTTTGTCTCTTATCTATGGTTTACTAGCATGTGGGCCCCACTTGCCATTGGATCTATTTCATTCCCTTTACACTTTCTATTTGCTGAAAATTTTCTAAGTACTTGACTGTATTGCATGTAGGCCTCTTTGTCACCTTGTAATTGACCCCACACTCTATAGTTAAGGGTCTCACTTTGAGGAATGTTTAATCCTTATATAAGTGAGCTGGGATGTCTCACCTTTTTATTAGGAATGATTCCCTAAGTGTTCGGAAATTGGGCCCTAAGTTGTGACAAATCTCATTTCTGAAAATTGTCTGATTATTTGTGTTTTGTACTCACTTTGGGCCTCTGTAGTGGACCGCACGCTAGAGGTTTGAGTAGGCCACCACTTGGAACCTCTAACCTACACTAATGAATAGATAAATAATATTTTAATTGGGCCAAATCAGACCTCACATGATCAGGGAGTGGATCCCAAAATGGGGCCAGGTATGGATGTGTAGAAAATTATGTGCAGAAAATTAAAGTGTCTATGTTTGGCCCTATACCAAATATTGCACAACCAGTTGGTCCCAACTTATAATTTTTAAAGTGCATATATAGTACAACCAAGGGCACCTAGCGGCACATTGAAAGGTGGTCTCCTGTGATCATGGGACGTACTCAAGATCGGGCCAAGACTAATTCTGCACTATATTTCTTACACACTTTCTCTAAGTACCCATGTTTGGGCCATCATCGTAAATTGTACTCACCCAACCAATAAGGCCTACCTTATAATTTGTAAATCCCATACATAAAGCTACCAGGTGGTTATTCTCTTTCACCATATGTAGGCCCCACGTGATCATGAATCTAACTCTAAAATGGCCCAGAACCAACATTGCAGAAAAATCTGTTTGATGTAAAATTTATGTGGGGCCAGGTCAGTGAGGTCCACCACCTTCCCAAAGCATTTAATATAGTATCTAAACTCTGAAAAATAACTCTCAGGTGTTGTTGGGCTCAAAACCTTATGTGGGCCATCTAGTATGGGCTTTACCTTTCATGTAATGAGGTCCATCTGGCATGTTTTGTAAATAGGTGTTGTATAACTTGTAAAATATTTAGTGGATAGATCTTGCTGTCCAAATGTTCTCTTAAGACATAGGTGGCTTTGGGCCCATCTAAATGATGTAACCCTAAGGCCCAAGCAGGCCCAATACTAGGAGAAATCGTTGGGGAATGAGAAACTCACAAAGGTAAACCATCCTTGAGCCCGTTGGGCAGGCTCATTACCTACTGGGCAACGTGTCTTGTATACTACCTCTAGTCAAGTAGACCACGCTTAGAGAGACCTATTTTATAATGCATAAACTCGATAATTGGGCTTTTTCTTGGTTTGTTGTGTATATGGCTAGTAGGCCCAATATGATATATGACATAAAAGATATTAACATGTTATCCTTTGTGTTTGAGATTGCATTATTTCTAGTTGGTGGAATGTGTGGAGCCCACTTAGTTGTGGAATTAGATCCACGCCATTGAAAGCATTGTGATAGGAAATTTATGCCCTTGGATTTGCCTATTAGTTCACCAAGTGGGACTTAAACTTGACCTATATGACCCCATGCCTTGCATGTTGCTCAAGTTGTTCACACCCTAAGTATAGGGTTGTGATGTAGTAATAAACTCGGTAAGACCGAGGTCGAATCCACAGGGAATGAAACTTATATGTAATCTGAAAATAACCAAAACTAGAACTAGAATAAGATGAAATCTAATAAGGAGAATTCAGGAAGATAATGGTGAAATAGTAAACTAAAACTTGTATAATTCAAAGGTGGGAAACTAGGGATTCAGAGGATCCACTTGTAAAGATCAGGGAGATCTACGCTTGATTCATGAACTCAACTGGACTTCGAGTCCCATCTTCATCCAGTTGGAAGATATAACAGTAAAAATCAAATCTGAACTTCTTTTGATCTAGTTTTTAAGAGATAAGAAGGATGTAAAGTAGAATAGATTCCATCACAAAACCATGCCCATGAGATAAGTAAACAACAAAATTAAACCAATCCATAGCCAATCTAAGAGATGTATGAATGTTAAGAAGGGTTTCATCATCCAACCATGTCCAGGGGACGATGGTGAACAACAGGGCTTCCTAACTGCATAATCACAATAACGAAAAGGAAATATTTAAAGCCATCATAGATCTATTGTAATGTCAGTCACAACAAACCATTAAAATCTAAAGGCATTCCTTAAAATCAAACTAGCATCATCATTAGTTCATTCTGGAATCCATGCCATAGAAATTACCCATCACGCCACCAGCTTCTCCTCTTAGTCCTAGCTAAGAGGTTTAGCCTGACATGATTAAGCTAAAAGACTCCCTAAAGTAAAGAAATAAATAAAGAAAAATAGGAAAGGTAGAAGAAAACTCTTGATTTAGTGCCTCCACGGCTACCCTATCCAAAGATATCCATTAAGCTCTCTCTTTTCTTTCTTTTGATAGCATGCTAGGGGTGGTGGAGAGGCTGGAGTTGGCATGCATGAACAGCTTTCACAGTCACAGCCGCGTGCATAAGAAAACCGCAAGAAACCTTGCGTTGGACCCACATTTTGGAGTTGTTGACCATTCATCGATGCAGTCCGACTTATTAATGTGGTCTAGACCCCCTTCTCCATCATGTGAACGGTTTGGATCATGAATTCGACCATGATTATGATCATGGAATGGCCCACAGTGGTCGGATCTGCCGGACACATGACTTTGTGTACAGAACTGCGCTGGATGTTGGGTGGGTCCCGTAGTGATGTTTGCATAGGATTTCTAGCAAAAAACCATTCGAAAAGTAGTTTTGGTCGAGTTTTGGTGTGGTCCATTCTATAAAATCAACTCGCCGTTCATCCTGCATTTTCCGGTGATGCACGTGTGTATGTGTGTATGAGGCCAAAAGGACACTTAGAAGAGGGTCAAGCCCCCCCTCTGGTTACATTGGACGGTTCAGATCTTCCATTTGGATGATGAGTGGGCCCCACTACTCAAAAATGGGCGGCATGCATCAAGATGCTGTGGAGAATTTGGTTTCTCAAGGAAAGCATCAGTCAAAGGCCCTTTGACCGAGAGAAATGATCTGGTGTGCATCTATTGCACGTGTACCTTATGTACACGCAGTGTACGTGTGGGGTCACTGATGATGTTCATGAGAAATCTATTCCGTCCATTCATTTTATCACTCTATTTAATGGTTAAGACTGAATTTGAAGTATATCCAGATATCAGGCGGGCCCAAAATAAGAGATTTATGGGCTGATCTATCTGTTGGCCCACTTCCACAAGGATCCAATAGTTGAAATTCGATATGTACAGTTAATTTATGGTCCATAGGCCATGTGTGAAGTTTTGAGCTGAACAGATGGTGGGAACCCTGTGATCTTGTATTCTGGATGATTTTTGGGCCTGTTTAACGTGAGGTACTAGATTTTCTTGAATCCTTGGCGTGTAAATTCTTCGATTTTGGTCACCTGGAGTCCGTCCCTTGCCTTGATGATCCTTGAGCGTTAAATCTATGCCTTTAGCACCCTTTTTCAATCTAAGCTCGTAAATTCACCTTGCAACAAAAACACGATTAAAATAGGCCGTTAAGAATTATCATGTGCGTAAAATCATATGATAATTGAGGTCTAATATGCAATATTTGACCCTCAACCCAAGTCCAGTATGGAAGTCACACTAGGTAGGACGCACCTGGTGATGGGTGAGATGATGATACATGTATGGTAATATGATAATGATGATTTTGAGTTGTTGGTTAAAATGATAGATATGATTTAATGGATGGTGAATTATAACATGTGCATTGATGATGGATGAGTAATTATTTATAACACTTATGACATTGTTTATGTTAATCATGAAGTGAAAATGATCCTCATAGTAATGATGATGATATTATATATATATATATATATATATATATATATATATATATATATATATATATATATATATATATGCATGATGACAAAACATGCTAGTTGACCACCATGCTTGATATCCAAAGTGGTGTAAATGAGGCCCTTGTGTGGGGTCCAAAGTGATGTATATGAGGCTCATGTGTGAGGCCCAATGTGATGTATATGAGGCCCATGGGTGAGGCCCAATAGGATGTATATGAGGCCCTTGTGTGAGGCATAAAGTGATATATATGAGGCCCATGAGTGAGGCCCAATATGATGTATATGAGGCCCTTGTGTGAGGCCCAAAGTGATGTATATGAGGCCCATGAGTGAGGCTCAATGTGATGTATATGAGGCCCTTGTGTGAGACCCAAAGTGATGTATATGAGGCCCATGAGCGAGGCCCAATGTGATGTATGTGAGGCCCAGGGTGATGTATATGAGGCGTAAATGTGATGCGTGATTCCACCATGATGTATGTAAAGATGTTTATGATGCTTATTCGTCTTCCTAGTTGGTATTAAAATGGGCCATACCTTGGGAGCAATGATGGTTAAATGTCCACATTGTAAGAGAAATGGTAGTTAAATGTCCATATTGCAACTCTCCCTAAGGCCCATTGTTAGGCCCGTTCTCCTCTCCTCTTAGTTGCCTAACCCAAATCATTAGGCCCTCATAATTATTCGGCACATTCTTGATATGAGTAGGCAATCTGGGCCCATCCTTGATATGAGGAGAGTACATCATCACCATGATTCATGCCCATATGCATTATCTGCATGCTTAATATGAGATGTGGTTGACCATTGCATATGCCATTGGGCAGGTTATTTTTGGGACTCTCTAATAGGCGGAGTTGTCCCACATGAGCGCACGGTATGCGTAGGATTTATGCATGATTGGACTAAGTGACTCATGCATCTTACTTTGTGTGATTATGATTATTGTACACCCTAGTGACATCAGGGCTTTAGCCTTTGTAGATATAGCGTGAATGGCAGTATTGGACACCGAAAATTCTTGTTAAGCACGGGGGCGGGAAGGATGTCCTAGAGTGAAAGTCCCCAAACCCTTATGGTATCATGGAGGATGTTCCAATGCCTAGACCAATTGGATGTATTAGTGCATGAGGGTCGAATATCAGAAGGTCGCGTCTCTTATTATGTCATGGTCGGTTGGAAGGGGGTGTAGTCTTACCCACCCGAGGGGAGGGGGAATTTGTTAGGTTGAGTATGACTAGCTCGTAAATGGGTCCGCTATCAACGTGTTGGATAGATATTGGTTGACTATTGGGCACGCGGATAGTGAGGTCTCTTCCGCTTGCACAGTTATGCGTCTAGTGTACGGCGACAATGTGGTGTATAGTGTATTAGACCCCGGCGATTATCCAGAGAGAACTGTATTGATATATGTGATGCTCTAGAGATGAGTTGGATTGATATGTGGATTGGTATGCTTGAGCTGCATCTTGCATATGACAACGGCTATGTAAGCCTTGCATTGCATCGTATGGCCTTAGTGTGGCCGACAACATTCATATCTTGCATCGCATAGCCTTGGTAGAGAAAATAACAGTCACGCCTTGCATCGCATAGCCCCGGTACGGCAGATAGCATTCATGCCTTGCATCGCATAGCCATGGTATGGATGACAGCATTGTACTAGTCCCCGATGATGATCCTAAAGATGTTTAGTACTGGTATTATGACACCCTGTCACTGTTGTAAACGTGGGCGGGCACATGTGGGTGGACGCTGATGTGGGCGAGGCTTAGGGGCCTGGGCAAGCTACGAGTGGTTGGCAGGCTACAGTGTTGGTAGGCTACTATGTAAGGGTTACGTACTCAGCATTTGACTCATTCATTCATTCATCCACTATCCACTCGGGCTGGTGGTATACAACTAAGTTATTATGTGTACCTTCGTAATGGCTAGGATTTCGGTTGGGGCTGGCAACCGACCTGAGATCAAGAGTTTACAGCATTAAGTCTAACTATCCAAATTTAGGTATGGGACTGGTTTGGATAGAATTCCCTTGTGCTATCATCCCGACTACACACTCCAACTCTACTATTGTCCTTCCATCGTATGTCAAATAGTAGAAAATAGAATTTGATTATCATGTTCATGATGATTAACTATTTTAATGATTCATGGTCGCTTGTTGAGTGACATGTCTATTATTGATGTCATGTTCATGATAAACTGTATAGTTATACGACATGCTTAATTGATAACCTGCTCACATATGATAACATGCCTATGGTTGTTTTGAATGTATTTATAGGAGCACCCTGATAAGACGTGTTTTACTCCTGACACACAGTAGACTCATGAGTTGTGGTTTGCTCATACATATGACTTGCACTTTTTAGGATGCATACAAGAGCTGTTAGAATTTGCTATTGTTTCCTTCATTACTATTGAACTGGTGCACCATATTATGTGTGACATGTCGAACAGGTTCGTCTCTTCGATATGCATTGATACCATGTACAAAATGTGTAACCGCCTAAACAGATTAATTGGTAAAAAAATTCATACTAAAAATCCTCCTTATAGAACCTCAGGATCGAAATCTGACATATGGGTGTCGGGAGCTGAGAATGGGATACTATGGAGGCTGTTAGTACCGGATTCGGCAATTGAAAATTTTATGAGCCCAGTTTCCGAGTTTGGGGCGTGACACCTTATCCTCGGGCGGGTAAAGCCACACCCCCTTCCAACCGACCATGACACAGTGAGAGACACGGCCTCCTACTATTCGGCCCTCATACATTCATACATCCACTCGATCTAGGCATTGGAGCATCCTCCATGGTACCATAAGGGTTTAGGGACTTTCACCCTGGGACATCCTTCACGCTCCCGTGGTTAACAAGAATTTTTTATATCCAATCCTGTCATCCACACTATATCTGCGGAGGCTACAACCTTGATGTCATTAGGGCATATAGTAATCATAATCACATAATGCAGGATGCATGAGTCACACAATTCAATCATGCATTAATCCTACGTATACCGTGCGATCATGTGGGACAACCGCCTATCAGGGAGTCCCGTAAACAACTTGCCTAATGACATATGCAATGATCAACCATATCTCATAACAAGTATGCAGATGATACGTATGGGCATGTATCATGAGGTTATGTTATCGCATACTTATAATTGGTATCAATAATCAGCCTATATACAAGGCAGAGTCCATACAAGGATAGTCGATCTAAACAATAACATGAAGATCGACCCTCAACTGTGGATATACCAAATCCAATAGCACAAATCCCTCTGTCTATGGTAATGGTGAACTCTCCTTAATTCAAGGATGGGCCTAGGTAGCCTACCTATAATCCCAAGGATCCAAAATAGGTTTCCTTCACCATTCTATCATATAGCCCGCTAGATGCCCTAGGGGGCCCAAATAAGTTCTAGATGGACTCCAAGATTAAAAAGAAATAATCTTACAAGCAACCAATGGGAGCCCAATATAAATAGATGGATCATGCACATATCAATGGGGCCCAATAGTTAGGGTCAACCCACTTAGAGAATGAAGAGAATGGGCCTAACAAGGGCCTAAGGAAAGGTCACAATGTGGATATTTAACCATCATTGCTCATCAATGTGGACATTTAACTAATATTGCTCTCAAGGAGTGGCTCACGTAGAGCCTAACCTATAGTGGGCCCATAGCCTCACACAAGGGCCTCGTACACAACATAATAGGCCTCACACAAAGGGTCAAATGTACACAATGATGGGCCTTACTCATGGGCCACATATGCATTACATTGGGCCTCACTCATGGGCCACATATACATCATAATGGGCCTCACCAAATGGGCCACATATACATCACATTGGGCCGCACATATGGGCCACACATGCACCATATCGGGCCTCATCATATGGGCCTCCCAAACATTACAATGGGCCGTGCATATGGGCCACACAAACCTCATATTGGGTCACACAAATGGGCCACACAAACTTCATGTTGCGCCTCACAAATGGGCAACATATACATCACAACAGGCCTTATGGGGTAGCCCATAATCTAACAAAATAGATGGGCCACACGTATAACATAAACCTCAAGGTGGGTCTGCAAGATGGACCTTAAATACTTCACATGTGGGGTCCACATGATGGACGGTACTGATAAAACATGTAAATCACGGGGGGGCCATGAGGATGGACGGTGAGAGTATACAACACATCACAAGGTGGGCCCCACCCGTCGAGAAATCAGATGGACGGTGTGGCTGAAAACACATACATCATGTGGGGGTCCCACGTCCAACTAGAATGGACGGGCTAGATATACAACATATACATAAGGTGGGCCCACCATCCAGACTGTTGAACGATGTGGATTAGACCCATACATCATGGTCAGCCCACTCAGCACCATCCAGATCTGGACGATGTGGATACAAAATACATATATCAAAGTGAGGGCCCACCCCGCTCGTGTAGCACGTGTGGGTGGGTCCCATTGTCCAAAAAAAATGGGATGGACGGCTTGGATAACAGATACATCACAGTTGGGCTCCACGCAACACACCATCCAATGATGGACGGTGTGGATATATGATATATACATCAAGGTGGGTCCCATCCCACAATACAATATGTGTGGGGTGGGCCCCACACTTTTGCTGAATGGATGGATGGTGTGGACATAACACATACCTCGAGATTGAACCACAAAGGTTGCTGACGTCAAACAACAGCTATATAGCTGAGGCACACTATCTAGTAGGCTGGATGGTGTGGATACAACACTAAATCATGGTGGGCCCCATCTGTTGCCAAGTGGACGGACGGTTTGAATATAACATATACCTCATGGTCCGGTCCACAGAACTTGCTAATGTCAGTCACATCAACACCGTGCTACGTGAGACCCACTGTCCCTAGCTTGGACGGATGGTCTGGATGAATCAAGGTGGGCCCCACATGTTAGACCAGGCTGATATCTATGTTTTCCTTCCATTCAGGCTGGTCAATAACAAGGTGGGATGCTACTGCTGGACAGTGAGTGGCCCACTGCTGGACAACATGGGTACATACATCACAGTGGGGTCCACAACATAGGGGAAAGAGAGAGAGAGAGAGAGAGAGAGAGAGAGAGAGAGAGGTGGAGATGGGAGGAGCTCCGCCACTATGACCTCCTCCATAAACATTTATACTTCAAGATGGGTTCCCTCCTTGTGTGAGCCCTCAATCACAAAAATATCAAATTAGGGCCTAAGTGGCCATACCATGTACATAACATGAAAACTTCATGGTGAGATCCATGGAGAATGGTCCCACCATGGATACATACATGCAAGGTGTGATGGGACTTTGGGCACATCTAGGGGCCAAGATGGGATCTCCACCATTGATTGGTGGGTCCCACTTACCCTATGTTAAAAAGGATGAAGATCCATGCAAAGATATAAAGAAACAAGTGCTAAGGAGCACCCACCTTAGATCTAGGACTTCTTCTTCTACCAATGGTTTCCAATGCTCCAAGGGAACAAGATTCAATGGTTGGGATGGCCTCTAAATAGTTGGATAGGGAAGATTAGGGAGAGCAAATGGCTAGAATTTTGGGAGTCCATGGCTTCTCTCTTGCTAGGGGAGATGAGAAATGAGGGAGAAAGGGAGGGAGAGATAGAGTGATAAAGGCTTGGAATGATTGCTATGTAAGGTAATTATGAGTTTGGGAAAGTGAAAGGCATGATTACAAACAAGCATGGAGCTAGGGTGTCTAGGGTGGCTAGGGTAGGGCGATGTCACCCTCATAATGGCATAGGGAAATGTGTCATAAGGGATTGGTGGGTCCTACAACGTTCGATCCACAGCCATGATCATGCATGGTCCACATCTTGTGATCTAAACGTCGGATTGGTGCATGAGATGTGGCGTCGAAATTGTTACGATGACGTAGTCACAATGGCACAGGTCTCGGGCTGAGTTGACTCGGGTTTACGGGATATGACTTAGGGTCACGCAAAAATGCAATCTATGGCTCGCGGGTCGTTGAAATTTACCAGGAGGACCGCGGGATCCTATGAAATGGAATGGACACAAGGACACAGGCCTGACAACCCTCCCCTCCTAATAAAAATTTCATCCTCAAAATTTACTATCATGTAGGACAAGGCAAGGGAAGAGAAAGTATCATCATATATTTCAATCAATGCAATACAAAGCATAATACAAGCACAATCAATCCATAAACAAATGGGGATATCACTCTCTAATCTTAGCCTCGCACTCCTAAAATGTCTCCTCAACAGAATGATGACCCCACTAAACCTTCACCAAAGGAATGACCTTGGTCAAGAGGACCTGGTCCTTCTGATCAAGGATGCGAATTGGCTATTGAATGTATGACGCATGCTCATGGACCTCAAAAGGCTGCCAATCAATCACAGGAATGGTGTCTGACTCACACGTTCGCAACATTGAAACATGGAAAACGTTATGGATGCTAGACAACTCAGAAGGTAAGGCAAGCCTATAAGCCACGGCGCCAATGCGCCCAGTGATCTCAAAATGTCTAATAAACCTCGGGGCAAGCTTGCCCTTCTCTCCAAATCGAACCACTCCCTTCATGGGCGAGACCTTGAGATACACTTTGTCCCTAACAGCGAACTCTAAGGGACGATGCTAGCGGTCAGCAAAACACTTTTGCTGGCTCTGTGTAACGCCCTGAAATTCAGGGGTCGAGCATAACTCAGCTCCCGAGTTCCAAAACATCACTTATGCAACATATTTAGTGATGGATGTATGTTGTCTGTATTAGTACATAAAACATGGAATAGATTAAGCCAAATAGCAAATATAATTCAGGGATAATTGAAGAACGCAAGCGGAAGACTTAAAAAAATATATGTGAACATGTGCAAATCCCTGAAATACACATACATACAAAGTCGTAATACAAGTGTTACTATCAAAATTACAAGTATCAAGTTACATCATTTAATTCCCAAAAGACATCCCAGAATCCCGTGCATCAGAACAAGGCTCACTAGAACCCGTCTGAAAACTGCATGAAAGAAAATGCAGCCTCATCATCCTCGATCTCCTGCTCTGCCTCAGAGGTTGCATCAACATCTGCAACATTAGAAACTAAGACAGAGTTTGGTGGGTGTTTCACACCGCCCCAGAACGTGGGAGTGAGTGATCAACACAGTGGAACAATAAAGCAAAGGTTAACATGTTATCAGTTCAATCAAGTAGTAATGATAAAGCAGAACTATCAAACATGTCCTAAGTACTCTTGTTAATGCAAGGATGTATGAAGAATGATGCGTGCCCTCGCACGTACACCCTCAGCGTCTTCATCTTACGTTACGCATGACATCGCCTCAAAGTGCGCCACGTCTACAAAGCACATGCAAATGCGGTGCATGAACATGATTACCAAGTTGTTATTAGTCCTTTTCATATAGCAGGATTGGGAAGCTAAGGTACCTTCCTCGTATCACCATCAAAACAGTGATCCATTCTAGGGTCGTCAGTCCTAGACATCTCATACGATCATATAGTTTTAGGTCGTTGCAAAGGGCTCATCACCAATCAATGCATGCCTATCATACCTTCGTTACCACAATAAGGCTCGTCACCTCAATGAGGTATCCAGGCATGCTCGAGGTCACTACAAAGGGCTCGTCACCAATCAATGTAGGCCGACAGCACGAATATAGTGTCCCATACCACCATAATTGGCTCACGAGTTTGGTTGTTCACTGGTCATTACAGGGAGGCTCGTCACCCCAGCGTAGGCTGACAGCTCGACCACGGTGTCCCATACCACCATGTCCGACTCATGAGTCTTAGCGGATCAAGGTACCATGGTTAACAGGATTTCATTGGTAAGTTCGGTACCCTAGATTCAAACAGTAGCGTCCATACATGGTGAACATACATCGGACAATCGGGTTACTTGACGAACTCAACTAGCACGAGCGCACGTTGGGTTGAACGACATAGAGTGCGTAAACACTCCATGTGGCTAAACCACTGCCGACAAATCTAATACGACTCAGGTTCGTCTAATCATGTCCTACGTGGCGAAAGCAACCTCAGCCACAATCTCAAGGCCGATTACCAATTTCCTAGACTATTCATAGTCCCAAACACATTCCATGACAACAAATATTCATATCTATAATTTAGAATAGTAATGGAACAACAACTCAAATCATGTGGTATGTAAGCACTTGAAGAATACCAACTCAACATGGATTTACACAAGCGCTCCCAGATGGGGGCATAGGTGAAGCAGGTGGAGTCGCCCCCACTGACTGAGCAAAGATGCCAGCCATGGAAGATAGAAACTGCTGCTGCTGCTGCATCAACAACATCATTTGCTCAAACCTATCAGAAGGTGGAGCAGACGAAGATGCACGGCTCGGCTTAGGAACCGAAGGCGTGACTGGAGGAGCCACAGGTGTCGGCCCAACACTGGCATGAGACGGGCCCGACTGTGGATCCGTCTGGCTATTGCTCAGGGGAGGAACCCCAGCAAGCGACTCAACCAAGGAGAGATGGGCCGAAGTCTTCGAACCCTTAGGAGGCATACCCTACATTCAACAGAGGATGTAACCTGTAAGATTCTACGTCCACATAATCCATCCACACAGCATTCACAGCACAACTTCAAAGATAAACAACATGCATTCCATTTAACAAAATTTATCGCAATACAAGTAGTGCAGCATTACATGAATCACGACAGGGAAAGCATGTGAACTACAACATCTAACACTTCAAACAACAACAAACAACTTTCAATTACAAAAGCCAACAATGGCTACACACAGAAAGAAACAACAAACAAAGCAAAGGATGACTACAACGACAACTACTCATCGGAATCAGCAGATGGAGACGGGGCACCCTTATCCTACAAGCAACACAAGATAGACTTTAGAGTTCGAGTCACCTTCTTAAACTTATGCTTCACAAGGCCTCGAAGATCCATGATATCCTGGCGTAGAACAGCCTGCCCTTCTTCAAGCTGAGCAATACGGGCATCCCTGGCAGCCTGATCTGCGCTCTGCTCTGGTGCCACAGGAGGAGAGCTCTCACTCGTATCCTGTGCCTTAACCTCTTCCTTGTCCTGCTCTGTTTCTTCCTCAATCTCAGCACCACCTTCAGTATAACTCTCATCCTCATCACTCTCTGACTGATCCTCACTCTCTAAGGCTTGTCGACAAGGACCAATCTCCATCTGCTTAAGGGTCGTCAGATTAAGATGACGAATAGGAACCGGCTTCTCTACCCCAAGCCTATAGCCAAACTCATGTGTAAGCTTACAAATGAGGTGTCCAAAAGGAAGCGATTCGGTCCTCCTAGTCGAACGAGCAATAAGGATAATCTGACGCAAGATGTACGTCGGCACACATAACTTCGCTCCTTGCCCTACTTGATACAGAAAATCCACCATCAGGCGTGTACACTCGCTACGATTACTCCACCTTGGATATACATTGAATGTACACATGTGGTGAAGCAAGCGAAAGTCGTCTGTCATGTTGGTAGCCAGAAGACTTCTATTCGGCTACCATTCGACCAGACGACCACACAAGAACCGGCTGCGACGATCCCTCTTGCACATACTGTTTAAATTCTTCTCACTGGCATGCACTTCACCAAGTGGCACATTCAGGAGTCGGTATATCAAAGCGACGTTGACCGTGGCCTCCCGACCGCTACCACAAGGAATCTTGAACTGCAGAGGCTCCAGCGAAGGATCACGAATATTGGCATAAAAAGCTCGAACAGTACTAGCATTCGCGCGATACTCACCCTCAAACAAGGGACACCAACCAGCTTCTTCCAGGCGCTCCAACAAAAGAAACTTGCCATATACCGCGAATCATCATGAGCCTCAAAAAGGACCCTACGGCCTTCATAGACTCCATGCGATAACTCCGCCAACAGGGTTCTACCAATGGGAGCTCGAGGATCAAGGTCCCGCTTGGTCTGGAATTCATGGGTGGCGGTCGTGCTCGCCGCGGCACCTCTTGGCCTCCGTGCACGGGTTGGGTGGCTAGGCCCGGCTTCATTCACGGGCGCTATCTTCTTCCCCATCAAGAAAGAAGGGTGGGGATGGAAAATATGGCCGTGATAAACTCAAAGAGGGCCATGAGAAATGAGAGAAAGAGAGAAATAGGAAGGATGGTGAAGCTCCCACACACTTAAGATCCCAAAGGAGGATTTGAGAGCCCAAATGAGAAGAAAAGGGATGTAAACAGCAATGGGGGGTGAGGTTTTGAGATGAGTTGGATGGGTGTGCACGAAAATGGAAGAAGAAGAAGATTTGGAAGAGATTTGGAGGAGTTTTGAGAGGAACTTGAAGAAAAGGAGAGCTAGGGAGGGAGAATTGTGAATGAAGTAGGGCATAGAAAGGGTTTTAATCAACAAACCGTGGAAGGGTGGGCCACACTAGGCTAAAAACTCATCGGTCCGAGCCAGCCCGCCCGGCCTGGCCCGCTGATCGACGAGGGCTCGCCGAACCGGCGAGGACATCGCCGGTCTCTGGACCGTCCGGCGATGCCTCACCATTTGGGCGAGGTCCTCCTGGTCCCTTATGCTCTAAATGAGGTGGGCCCCCCCTGGGTCCCCCTAAAAATGCCCCGATCGGCCCCTTTTCTTGATTCGACGCCTATCGGGCCATTTAGGCAGAAATCTGATACAAACAGAGATTTCTTGAAGATTAAAGGGTTGAAATGGGATGATAAACCATCTAGACTCATTAATAGATGGTTTAGAAGAGATTTCGGGTCGCTGTGTGTGATCAGGAGAGAGCACAGACTCGATCTCGGCGATCATTTTCAGTAAACTTTCGCCGATAGAAGTAACGGAACACAAACACACAATCTACGATAAACTCGCACCCAAACACACTAAAGTGGCGACAGCGTGCGGTGTATGACCATAACTCAGGTCCGGTTTAATCCAATTCATGCTCTGATACCAACTTGTAACGCCCTGAAATTCGGGGGTCGAGCATAACTCAGCTCCCGAGTTCCAAAACATCACTTATGCAACATATTTAGTGATGGATGTATGTTGTCTGTATTAGTGCATAAAACATGGAATAGATTAAGCCAAATAGCAAATATAATTCAGGGATAAGTGAAGAACGCAAGCGGAAGACTTAAACAAATATATGTGAACATGTGCAAATCCCTGAAATACATATACATACCAGGTCGTAATACAAGTGTTACTATCAAAATTACAAGTATTAAGTTACATCATTTAATTTCCAAAAGACATTCTAGAATCCCACGCATCAAAACAAGGCTCACTAGAACCCGTCTGAACACTGCATGAAAGAAAATGCAGCCTCATCATCCTCGATCTCCTGCTCTGCCTCAGAGGTTGCATCAACATCTGCAACATCAGCAACTAAGACAGAGTCTGGTGGGTGTTTCACACCGCCCCAGAACGTGGGAGTGAGTGATCAACTCAGTGGAACAATAAAGCAAAGGTTAACATGTTATCAGTTCAATCAATTAGTAATGATAAAGCAGAACAATCAAACATGTCCCAAGTACTCTTGTTAATGCAAAGATGTATGAAGAATGATGCGTGCCCTCGCGCGTACACCCTCAGCGTCTTCATCTTACGTTACGCATGACATCGCCTCAAAGTGCGCCACGTCTACAAAGCACATACAAATGCGGTGCATGAACATGATTACCAAGTTGTTATTAGTCCTTTTCATACAGTAAGATTGGGAAGCTAAGGTACCTTCCTCGTATCACCATCCAAACAGTGATCCATTCTAGGGTCGTTAGTCCTAGACATCTCATACGATTATATAGTTTTAGGTCATTGCAAAGGGCTCGTCACCAATCAATGCACGATTATCATACCTTCGTTACCAAAATAAGGCTCATCACCCCAATGCGGTATCCAGGCATGCTCGAGGTCACTATAAAGGGCTCGTCACCAATCAATGTAGGCCGACAGCATGAATATAGTGTCCCATACCACCATAATCGACTCACGAGTTTGGTTGCTCACTGGTCACTACAGGGAGGCCCGTCACCCGAGCGTAGGCTGACAGCTCGACCACGGTGTCCCATACCACCATGTCCGGCTCATGAGTCTTAGCGGATCAAGGTACCATGGTTAACAGGATTTCATTGGTAAGTTCGATACCCTAGATTCAAATAGTAGCGTCCATACATGGTGAATATACATCAAATAATTGGGTTACTTGACGAACTCGACTAGCACGAGCGCACGTTGGGTTGAACGACATAGAGTGCACAAACACTTCGTGTGGCCAAACCACTGCTGACAACTCTAATACGACACGGGTTCGTCTAATCACGTCCTACGTGACGAAAGCAACCTCAGCCACAATCTCAAGGCCGATTACCGATTTCCTGGACTATTCATAGTCCCAAATACATTCCATGACAACAAATATTCATATCTATAATTTGGAATAGTAATGGAACAACAACTCAAATCATGTGGTATGTAAGCACTTGAAGAATATCAACTCAACATGGATTTACACACAAGTAATGATGGAAGTTAAACAATAAATAATGTAACTTACATGGAGGAAATCATACACACTAGTGGGAGAGTTGAGAATCGCTTCTCAATGCCCGCAAATGGCATAATAAATTGCACTTTAGATCATTAAGACATTTCTACAAACACTTAGAATACATAATACAACATACACAATGCATGTTGAAATACATGCATTTGGACAATTCCTTTTACCAAGGAGTTGCCGCACATACAATTAGCATAAGTACACGACAAATAATCATGGCAACCACATGTTCATATTTTATACGCATACAGTACTTTATACATACACATAAAATATATAAATCTCAATGTAACACATGCATATCAGGAACGCAAAATAAACATAACATTTGGCATGTGAAATCTCATCCATAGCAAGAATAAACCATTCACTGGCATTGAAAGCCTTGAAAACCATAACCTATATGATTAAAGTCCGCACCTTAACCAGAAATAGAACACCGAACTGATTCAGACGATATGTCTTCGTCAACGGCGACAGGATAACCTAAAGCAAGAATAGAAATGAGCTACAACAACACAAGGACTATTCTAAGCTCTAAAATAGATTAGAGTTAGGTTAACTTACCCAAAGATGAACTCAGAATCGCCGGAATAACGATTCTAAAGTGAAGGTTTAAGGATGAAGAAGAACAGGAAAGAATCTAAGATGATTCACCAACTTCTCTCTCACTTTCTCTCTCTTTTCCTCTCTCTTTCTTAGCTAGGGTTAGGAAATTCGTATGGAAAAGAGAGCTAGGGTTTTAAGGTCTATAAATAGGCCTAACATTGATGAAAATAACCCCAGGGCCAAGGTATACTTAGGTTATAACCAAAATAGGCCCCTCGCGATCCAACGGAGCACTTCTGGTGGGCCTATTACCACAAAAGGTCAGACTTAAGCTCACTGACCATGGATCCAGGTCAAGATGAGTTTTCGTACCGATCGGATCTTCAGATCAGTCGTGGCGGACCACACCCAATACAACGGTCACCGAAACTCGATCAGGTCCACAAGCACAAGGACATGCCTGGGCCACCTTCCCTGATCCGAGGGTGAAATTGGGTCAGAATTCAACGGTCAGATTGCTTAAAATCATCGCGCAAGCAACACGACTCAGATTTCATAAAATCACATTTAATATCTCACCGTTCTCACACTCTTCACTCCGGACTCCATCAAATCGACCCAGAACATCATCTGGACTTGATTTTTGAGATGATGGCCAAGTCCAACATGGTGACCACAACAGCCTAAGATCATCGCTATTGGACTTTCGACGCGTGGTCCAGGTCCGATCCAGAACTTCCAAAAATTCCCAAGAGCAACTGGCTTTAGCGATGAATCCCAGATTTCAGAGTAACCTAGCGCTAATGATACTACAGGTTTTGAGTCATGCAAATCCAATTTAAAGTGATTGATGCAAATTTCACAAGCAATCGAATTTAGCGCTAATTACCCCAATAAGCTTCTAAGGAAAATAGAGGTAGTACTCGGGTCTTGGCACAAAATTTTCAGGGTCATTACACTCTGAGTTGTGTGCATCCTCTCCCTGATGATGTCGATAACCTCTAACATCTGTGCACAAACTTAGGGCCTAGGAGACGATGCTCTCCAACCTGGGCCCAACAACTGGGGGATCTACACGTCCTGCCATATAAAGCCTCGAAGGGAGCCATACCAATAGTCGCCTGATAGATGTTATTATATGCGAACTTAACTAGGCGCAAATGCTCATCCTAGCTACCCGAGAAGTCGATCACACAAGCATGAAGCATATCCTCAAGAATCTGGTTGACCCTCTCAATTTTTCCATCAGTTTACGGATAATACGCGGTGCTGAACTGAAATGCAGACCCCATAACTGAAAAGGCCGAGCTACACGTCTTAGAGGAGGGGTGAATAGGACGATGTCAAAATAAAAATTAAATGAGAAATTTAAAAATAAGATAGCACAATCAAATAATACAGAAGCACAAGTAAATAACAACCTCAAATATACTAGTATTGAGAGGTTAATACAAACTTAGTTCTAAGGACAACCTAACACCAAAAACCAAAGGCTTATGGCAGGACAACCTTACTAGAACGTTTGTAAGTACCAAAAACCCAAATCAATAAAGGGGCAAAGGAAATGATAAATAAAATAAACTAAGTTATTACAGCATTCCGACAAGTGCATAAAATAAATTATACCATTCACCACAAATGCTTAAAGAAAATTGTAACAACCACAAACATAAGCACATTCAATCATCCACTACAACACCAGGAATTATAGTGGTTCGCTTGTGTGTACACCAACTGTTAGAAAACAGCCACACAACTACTCCACTCCTAATATCCACTCCCTTGGGATATTAGTGTTCACTATGAAAAAGGTTTTCCAAGGTTTACCTTAAAATCTTCACAATTGTGTCTTTGAATGGGCTTACACAATTCCAAAAACCCCACACTTCGAGATTTTATGAATTACATCAGACAAACCAAAAAGAGATTTTTCTGACACAACCTCAAAAACCAAAAAGGATATACAAAATGTAAATGTACTTATCTAAAAATTTTCCTTTGAAGAAGCCCAGTAGAACCGATCCAATGTAGACAAAGATGTTCAATGTCCAGTGTCACAGATAAAAAATTTCTAGTTCTAAATAATTTTTAATTAAATCAACCTAGGCTAGCTTGATTTGATTTTGATCTCAAGAAAGGGAAAAATTCAAATCCCTTCTTAAAATAAGATTGGAATAACGATCTCAAAATCAAATAACAAAAGCTAATTAAAGAGAATATTAAATGAGCACAATATAGCTTAAAAATATCATAAACTTATCTCTTAGAGTGGTGTCTTGATTTTACTTTTATGAATGAATAAACTCTGAAATTCATGCTCTATTTATAGGTGAAAATATTATTCACTCGACTGGTCAAAGGTTTAACAAAATTTCAAATTTTCTGGCGCGATAAGATAAGACCATTACTCAACTAGTCGAGTGGCCTGCTCGACTAATCGAGCACTACACTCGACTGGTCGAGTGGGCCCTAGAAATGTTACTGGACTTTGATTCAAGCCTGCATGACCGGTCGAGCACTATTCACTCGACTGGTCAAGCAGTTTTCAGGACTGGTCGAGATCCCAACAGAAAATTCTGAATAATAGCAACAAACCTTGGACTGGTTAAGAAAACTCTTAGACTGGTCGAGCCAGTACTTGGACTAGTCGAACAAGGTCTAAGACTAGTAAAAAAAAAAGACCTATAAACAAATGAAATGACCCACAAAGAATATGCAATGAATATGACACTATCTAGGGTCAATCTAAGGTCATCCAAATCAGTTTGTGAGTAGGAATAAATGAATCATTATTCGCTTCTGAATCTTGATATCTTGTGATACTTGAAGCTTGAGTCACGCTTGAGTTCTTCAGTCTTTAACGTACACTAGTTGAACTCCAAATATGAACTTCAACACGCTTCACTTCAACTTGAAGATGTAGTCTAGTTCGATGAAGATCCACAAAACTTAAAAATGTATGAACCTGATTACTTCAACTCAAAGCATGATGCAAGTACAAAATGGTTTGTTACAAAGAAATTTGACAATACAACGGGTGCTAGTTTTACATAATAGCATTTATTATAGCCTTTTGGAAGCTCCTCTAAAACTGAGACGTGAATCTCGGGTCTCGGTCAGAAACGATTGAAACTGGAATACCGAGCAGTGTCATGACCTAATCAACAAACAACTTGGTAAGCCGGTCCAAATGCCAAGTGTAATGACCCGAAAAATTTCGTGCCAAGACCCAAGTATTACCTCTATTTTCCTTAGAAGCTATTTGTGGGTTAATTAGCGCTAAACTCGAATGCTTGTGAAATTAGCATCAATCACTTTAAATTTGATCTGCATGACTCAAAACCTGTAGAATCATTAGCACTATGTTACTCTGAAATCTGGGATTCAACGCTAAATCCAGTTGCTCTTGGAAATTTTTGGAAGTTCTAGATCGGACCTGGACCACACGTCGAAAGTCCGATAGCGATGATCTTAAGCAGTTATGGTCACCATGTTGGACTTGACCATCACCTCAAAAATCAAGTCCAGATGATGTTCTGGGTCGATTTGATTGAGTCTGAAGTAAAGAGTGTGAGAACGGTGAGAAATTAAATATGATATTATGAAATCTGAGTCGTGTCGCTTGCGCGACGATTTTAAGCAATCAGACCGTTGGATTCTGACCCAATTTTACCCTCGGATCAGGGAAGATGGCTCAGGCATGTCATAGTGCTTGTGGACCTGATCGAGTTTCGGTGACCGTTGAATTGAGTGTGGTCCGCCACGGCTGATCTGTAAATCTGATCGGTACGAAAACTTAGTCTGACCTAGATCCATGGTCAGTGAGCTTAAGTCCGACCGCACGTGGAAAAAGGACCACCAGAAGTGCTTTGTTGGATCGAGAGAGGCCTGATTTGGTTATAACCTAAGTATACCTTGGCCCTGGGGCTATTTTCATCAATGTTAGGCCTATATATAGACCTTAAAACCCTCACTCTCTTTTCCATACGAATTTCCTAACCCTAACTAAGAAAGAGAGAGGAAAAGAGAGAGAAAGTGAGAGAGAAGTTGGTGAATCATCTTAGATTCTTTCCTGTTACTCTACATCCTTAAACCATCACTTTTGAATCGTTATTCCGGCGATTCTAAGTTCATCCTTGGGTAAGTTCATCTAACCCTAATCTGTTTTAGAGCTTAGAATAGTTTATGTGTTGTTGTAGCTCATTTCTATTCTTATCTTAGGTTATCTAGTCACCGTTGACGAAGACATATCGTCTGAATCAATTCGGTGCGCTATTTCTGGTTTAAGGTGTGGACTATATTCGTATAGGTTATGGTTTTCAAGGCTTTCAATGTCAGATAATGGTTTATTGTTGTTATGGATGCAATTTCACATGCCAAATGCTACGTTTATTCTGCGTTCCTGATATGCATGTGTTATATTGAGATTTGTGTATTCTATGTATAGGTAGAAAGTACCGTATACGTATAAAATATGATCCTGTACTTGCCATGATTATCTGTCATGTACTTGTGCTAATTGTATGTGTGACAACTCCTTGGCAAAAGGAATTGTTCAAATGTGTGTATTCCAACATACGTCATGTATGTTGACCTATGTATTCTAAGTGTTTGTAGAAATGTCTGAATGGTGTAAATTGTAATATATTATCCTAATTGCGGGCGTTGAGAAGTGATCCTCAACACTCCTATTAGTGTGTATAATTGCCTATATGTAAGTCACATTCTTTATTGTTTAACTTCAAGCAGTATTTATGTGTAAATCCATGTTGAGTTGATATTCTTTAAATGCTCACGTACTATATGATTTGAGTTGTTGTTCCATTACTATTCTAAATTGTTGATATGAATATCTGTTGTGGTGGGATGTGTTTGGGACTATGGAATAGTCCAAGAAATCGGTAATTAGCCTTGAGTTCGTGGCTGAGGTTGCTTTCGCCACAAAGGACGTGATTTGACGAACCCGAGTCGTATTAGAGTTGTCGGCAGTGGTTTGGCCACACAGTGTTTGCACACTCTATGTCGTTCAACCCAACGTGCGCTCGTGCTAGTCAAGTTCGTCAAGTAACCCGATTGTCCGATGTATGTTCACCATGTATGGACGCTATTGTATGAATCTAGGGTACCAAACTTACCAATGAAATCCTGTTAACCATGGTACCTTGATCCGCTAAGACTCATGAGCCGGACATGGTGGTATGGGACACCGTGGTCGAGCTGTCGGCCTACGTTGGGGTGACGAGCCTCCCCGTAGTGACCAGTGAGCAACCAGACTTGTGAGCCGATTATGGTGGTATGTGACACTATATTCGTGCTGTCGGCCTACATTGATTGGTGACGAGCCCTTTGTAGTGACCTCGAGCATACCTGAATACTGCATTAGGGCGACGAGCCTTAGAGTAGTAACGAAGGTATGATAGGCGTACATTAATTGGTGACGAGCCCTTTACAGCGACCTAAAACCATATGATCGTATGAGATTGCCTAGGACTGACGACCCTAGAATGGATCACTGTGTGGAAATTGATATGAGGAAGGTACCTTAGCTTCCCAATCCTGTTGTATGAAAAGGACTAATAACAACTTGTAATCATATTCATACACCGCATTGCATGTGCCTAGAAGAGGTGGAGCACTTGAGGATGGTTGTCATGCTTAACATAAGATGAAGACGCTGGGGGTGTACAGGCGAGGGCATGCATCATTCTACATGCATCCTTGCACTAACAAGAGTAATTAGGACATGTTTGATTATTCTGCTTTATCATTACTGCTTGATTGAATTGATAACATGCTAACCTTTGCTTTATTGTTCCATTGAGTTGATCACTCACTCCCACATTCTGGGACGGTGTTTAAACACCAACCAGACTCTGTCTTAGATGCAGATATTGATGCGACCCCTGAGGCAGAGCCAGAGTTCGAGGATGATGAGGCCACATTTTCTTTTATGCAGTTCTCAGGCGAGTTTATGTGAGCCATGTACTGATGCGCGGGAATTTTGGGTTTTCTTTTTGAATAGATAATATCATTTAATACTTGTAATTTTGATAGCAACACTTGTAAATATGACCTGGTATGTATACGTATTTCAGGGACTTGTACATGTACACATATGTTTCTTTAAGTCTTTCGCTTGCGTTTATCACTTATCCCTGAATTATGTTTGCAGTTTGGATTAATCTATTCCATGTTTTATGTACTCATACGAACAACATACATCCATCATTAAATATGTTGCATAAGTGATGTTTTGAAACTCGGGAGTTGAGTTATGCTCGACCCCTGAATTTCAGGGCGTTACACCAAGTCACACGAATCACAAGAAAATGTGCTGACTTTGTCAGATAATCCACGACAACCCAGATGGCGTCATGACTGCGCTGAGTCCTCGGTAAGCCCATAATAAAATCGGTGGATACGTGCTCCCACTTCCACGTCAGGACGCTCAACGACTGCAATGGACTTGAGGATCTCTGATGATCGGCCTAGACATGCTTGAAAAGGCCAAGCTATATGTCCTAGAGGGGGGGTGAATAGGACAATGCCAAATAAAAACTTATAACAGCGGAATAATAAAGAAAATGATAGCCAAATTAAATAACAATACAGGAAAGTAAAACAACCTCAAAAATCAGATCTTGAGAGGTTGATACAAACGTTATTCTAAGGACAACCTTACACCAAAAACAGAGTTTATGGTAGGACAACCTTATTTCTAGAAAGGTCTTTGTATCAAGTCTCAAATCGAAGAGGAATACAGAATTAAATATAAACTGAAATAAAATAACTTGTAATTAAAAATGTATTGTTCTAGGGACAGCCATACACCATAAAAATGGCAGGGCAACCTTGCTGGAACAACTTTCAAATGAAATTGAAAATCAAGCTTATAAAGGAATAGCAGAAAGTAAATTCTAAGCTATTACAACATTTTCACAAAGCTTGAAATAATTACAACATTCACAACCATACATACATCCCACAAAAAGAATAAAAAATTAGAAAAATAAAACAATCAACCACAACTCAAGGGATTATAGTGGTTCGCCTGTGTGTTCACCAACTGTTATACAACAGCCACACAAAAAGCTACTCCACTCCTAATATCCTCACACAGGGGATATTAGCGTTCACTAAAAATAGGTTTTCCCAGGTTCACCCAAAACCCTTACAATTGTGTCTTTGTCTGTGGGCTTACACAATTAAAAAAAAAACCCCACTTCTGAGTTTTCCTGGCTTTCCTCAGATAACCAAAATAACAAGATTTTTCTGGCAAATCTTGAAAGAAACCAAAATAATAGAAAGGAATTTACAATATGTAAAATACCTGAAAATCTCCTTCGTTGTAGCAGCCCGGTAGAACCAAATCAAAGTAGATGATTGAATGTCCAAGTTCAATGTCCAGTACTTGATTACAATGGTTCTAATTCTAATAGATTTTAAATTAAACCAAATAGGGCTTGCCTTAATTGATTTTGATTCCAAAGAAAGGGAATAATAATTCCTCTTTATCAAATCAGATTGGAATATAAGAAACAAAATCAATTAAAATAAAGCTAAGGAAAGAGAATATTAAATAAGCACACTTAGCTTAGATGGAGCACAGAATTATCTCTCAGAAGTTCGACGAAAATTGGCTTGAATACTTTAATTAAATCGATGATTTCTTTTGAGATTCGTGCTCTATTTATAGGTGAGAAGATCGGGTCTTCGACTGGTCTAGAGTGCTCTTCGACTAGTCGAAGCTCTAAGAATATTTGAAAAATTCGGCGGGATATGCTCGGACCGTTCTACGACTGGTAGCTCTCTATGACTGGTCGTAGGTCACCTATGACCGGTCGTAGGTTTCCTTCAACTGGTCGTAGGTCCTGAAAGTTCTGGACTTCGAGTCGTAGATTGTACGACGGGTCGAAATCAGTCGACACTGTTCCTACGATCGGTCAAGCAGTCTCCAGGAAGTCGAAGCCTAAAAGATTTTATTCGAAATTTGTAACAAACTCACGATTGATCGAGGAATCTTAGACTGGTCGAAGCAAGTCTAGGACTAGTCGAAGAAGCCCTAGGACTAGTCGAAGAACAGACCAATCACATGTAAAATAACATTCGGCTTATGTATCCGAAATGACCTACTTCTAAGGTCAACCTATGGTCAAACAAACCTCAATCATGAAGTATGGACATTGAAGCATTAGGAACAAGTGACCTTGAAGTATCAGTCTTGAAGTCTTGATGTAGTTGAACTCTTCATGTAACTCAATCTTGAAAGTGGCTTGAGTTTCGGCTTGAGTCTTGAGTTCAGCTTGAGTCTTGTCTTGTGAGCAGTTCAGTCTTGTCTTGTGAGCAGTTCTTTCATTCCAGAGTCTTGTCTTGTGAGCAGTTCTTTCATTCAAGATCTTGAGTCTTGTACTTGAGAGCTTTGCTTGTTGTGAGCTTAGCTTGTTAATGAATGTTGATCCTTGAGAAAGCTTCACTTATGCAAGTTATATATAACAGAGTATAATAGTGATTTTGGCACTACAAATTTGACAACAAAGAGGGATAGAAACTATAGCACTCACAATCTCCCCCTTTGTCAAATTAGTGACAAAACATATAACCATAATAAACAAAAGTAAAACAACTGGTTAACACCTACAAATCAATATTCAATATTCAACATTCAACCAGTTCCAACATTCAACCATTATCATTCAACAAGATCAAACATATATTCAAGATCAAACATATATTCCCCTTGACACCCGACTAACATAACCACTGCTACTCTCCTCACAATCACATTAAGAACAAACCATTCTCCCCCTTTTTGTCACAATATGACAAAGGAGAACTAAAGAAAGGAAGTCATGAGAGGAAACATGAGGAAGTAAGAGAATAAGAGGAACACAAGATAGCATCACATATATCCAGCATTACATCAAGAACAAATATTCAGCATAAAACATAAATAGAATCCAAATCAAAATCAGCCAAGTGCTAAGTAAGAAAGTTATTACATACAAAAAGTCTCATAGAGACTAGTCAGAACTAGAACTTGAAGATGGAGCAGGAATAGAAGGATCAAGTTGGTGCATGCCTTTGTTCAAGCGCCTAAGATATTTGTGCATATACTTGAATTGCAAATCATGAGCAACAGACATGTTTTCCAACTTAACATTTATATCCTCAACTCTACCTTCTAATGCACTCAGACGTGCATCAACATCAGATGGTACAAAATCTGGATCATTAGCTGAGTCAGAATCCAGTTCCTCAAAAATGTCATCCATATTAATGTCAACACCAGCTTCTTCATGACCACCACCACCACCACCACCTTGTTCAGGAAGTAGATCCAACTTCATCTTATTAATATTTGTATTGTTGAAGATCAGATGATGGATAGGTGCTTCATCAACAGGCATATCGACTAACATATGAGTAGCCAATACAGTTATAAAGTATGCAAATGGAATGTCACTATGACCAGGATGGAGACGAAACTGAAGAATAAAATGACAGATTAAGGAAGGTAAACAAATCTGAGTACCATTTGAGATAGCATGGATAACACGAACCATAAATGAAGTCAGGTCAGATTTATTACCCGAACGAGGATACAGATTAGACACAAAGATTCTGTGGAGAATTCTGTATTTGGGTAACAAATACCTTGCGGGGAGCGCATTTCCTTTTGAGTCCATTGAACATCCATATTGCACAAGTCTTTAGTTAGCATACGTTTTTCAGCCATTGAGGGTTTATCAGTTAAATTATGAATTGGAATACCCTCATCATTCACAGGAATTTCCATAAGGGCTGAAATTAAATGACGATCAACGTCAAATGGCTCTTCTCTAGTAGAAATTTGGAAAGTTAAATTATCCTGTGAAAATGCACTAATACATGAAAACATGGATTGGGCAATGGACCGGTATGCAGGCCCACCCCAATGCAATAAGTTAGTCCAACCTACAGCTTCAAGCATAGGAAGGATGTCAAATGGAGCAATGTGATTGACATCAACAGGATGTTCAACGATAACCTTACGAGATCTAATGTCCCTAACAAATGATGGATCATCATTGGGAATAAGAAGATAACGTTTAGATAAAGGGGTAGATCTGGAGGAAGAAGAAGGACCACGGGAAGTAGTTTTTCTTCCTCTAGAAGCCATTTGCAACAAGGAATTAAAGGAATAAAGAAGTTGCAAAGGATTGAGATGAGGGTTTGCTCAAAACAGATTTTTCACAACCCAAACCCCAAATCTCAATGATTTTCAAGATAGAAAGCTTCAAGAGAGAAAATGAAGTAATCTTGACACAAATATGCAAGAAAAACGGATTTGGAACACTAACCTTGAAGAACTTGAAGGATGGGTTCGACGAGTCGAAGTTCGGCTCTAAGGAGAAGAAAGAAGAAATGAGGAAGAAAGAAAAAATCCCCAATTTGAAGTGAAACCCGTGCTCCACGACTGGTCGTGGGTATCTACGACCGGTCGTAGTACGACTGGTCGTGTATACTCACGACTGGTCGTACAAACTCCAAAAATTCAATTTTCTTGCAAATTTTATAAAAATTGAAATACAATCTAGTAAATATATACAATATTATACAAGAAGGCATAAATTATCAATTTAAAATGCACATGCCAAGATCAAATTTCATCTTTTTGAACCTGCTTTTATCAAGAGGTTTTGTGAAAATATCAGCACGTTTATCTTCAGTAGGAATATATTCTAGAGATATAACTTTTTCTTCTACTAATTCCCTTATATAATGAAATCTAATGTTAATATGCTTAGTACGAGAATGCCGAATAGGATTTTTTGAAATATTTATCGCACTGGAATTATCACAATGTAATAACATAGAATCCTGTTTAATTCCATAATCACTTAGCATTCTTTGCATCCAAACAAGCTGTGTACATGCATTACCAGCTGCAATATACTCAGCTTCAGCTGTTGAAAGTGATATAGAATTTTGTTTCTTACTAAACCAAGAAACTAGACAATTTCCAATGAAAAAATAATCACCACTGGTTGATTTTCTATCATCTAGATTACAAGCCCAGTCAGCATCCGAGTACCCAGCTAATTGAACATTGGTTTCATGAGGATACCAGAGACCAAGATTTACAATACTTGCGACATATCTAATAATTCGCTTGACAACAATCAAGTGAAATTCTTTTGGATCAGATTGATATCTTGCGCAAATACCAACACTTAGAGAAATATCAGGTCTACTAGCAGTTAAATATAACAAACTACCAATCATACTCCGATAAAGTTTTGAGTCAACATTTTTACCATTAGAGTCTTTTGAGAGTTTCAGGGTAGTACTCATAGGAGTATCAAAATTCTTGCCATTCTCAAATCCAAATCTCTTGATTAGATTCAAGGCATACTTAGATTGAGAAATGAATATTCCTTCAGGTTGTTGCTTTACTTGCAATCCAAGGAAATAAGTCAATTCCCCAACCATGCTCATTTCGAATTGTGATTTCATCAAATCTGCAAACTCAGTAGTCAAGTCAGTACAAGTTGATCCATAAATGATATCATCAACATAAATCTGTACCGTTAAGATATGATCATTATGTTTCTTAACAAACGGAGTTTTACAAGATCCCATTTGAAAATTATGAGTTAAAAGAAATTTTGTTAGTTTCTCATACCATGCCCTAGGTGCTTGTTTTAATCCATAAAGTGCCTTTTAAGCCGATATACATAATCAGTATTTTTGGAATCTTCAAAACCCATTGACTATTCAACATAGACTTCTTCATGTAAATCGCCATTTAGAAAAGCACTTTTCACATCCATCTGATAGATCTTTATCTTTCTAAAACATGCAATGGATATAAATAGTCTGATAGATTTAAGACGTGCTACTGGTGCAAAGGTTTTATCGAATAAATCCCTTCAATTTGAGTATAACCTTGTACCACCAGTCTAGCCATGTTTCTAATTATATTTCCACATTCATCAGACTTATTTTTGAAAATCCATTTTGTTCCAATGATGTGTTTATCTTGAGGTCTTGGTACGAGATACCAAACATCATTTCTTACGAATTGGTTGAGTTCATCTTGCATCGCAACAATCCAGTTTTCATCAGCCAGAGCTTCTTTTACGTTAGATGGTTCAATTTGAGATGTAAAACATACATAATTACATATATCCTCAAGTTGTCTACGGGTGCGAACACCGGTGAGAGGGTTTCTAAGAATTTGTGTGGTTGGATGATCTTTAACAGTCCTTAACTCAGAATCAGTCTGATTCGATGAAGTATCGGGTTTATCAATGATTAGTACTTCATCATTATCTGAATTAGAGATTGGTGTGTTTAAGTGATCATCAATGACAACATTAATGGATTCTTGAATCACACCAGTCCTTTTGTTCAGAACTCTATAAGCTCGACTGTTTAAAGAATATCCTAGAAAAATACCTTCATCACTCTTCGTATCGAACTTTGTCAAATTTTCACGATCACGTAAAATATAGCACTTGCTGCCAAAAACTCGAAAGTATTTAACAGTAGGCTTTTTATTGAACCACAATTCGTAAGCCGTTTTATTATTATCTTTTCTAGTGTAGACTCGGTTAATAATATAGCAAGCTGTGTTGACTGCTTCAGCCCAAAGATTTTTAGAGAGCTTCATGCTATTCAACATGACGTTAGCCATTTCTTGAAGCACCCTATTCTTTCTTTCTACAATTCCATTTTGTTGTGGAGTTTTGGGAGCAGAGAATTCATGTAATATTCCTTGGTCGGTACAGAACTTCTCAAAATTGCTATTCTCAAATTCAGATCCATGATCACTACGAATTTTACTGATTTGAGAGAATTTTTCAGTTTGAATCCTTTTGAGAACTTTTCTTACTTCTTCAAGGGTTTCAGATTTATCCCTTAAGAAGACTACCCAAGTGAATCTGGTAAAGTCATCGACTATTACCAAGATGTACTTTTTACCACCACGACTTTCCGTTCTGGTAGGTCCTATCAGATCCATGTGGAGAAGTTCGAGTGGTCTTGATGTGGTATTTGAATTCACCTTTTTGTGTGAGTTCTTTGTTTGTTTGCCTATCTGGCACTCACCACATATTTTATCTAATTTAAGTTTGGGTAAACCTCTTACAAGTTCTCGTTTGCTCAATCGATATAAGCTTTCGATAATGTACATGTCCAAGGCGTTTGTGCCATAAAGTCGGTCTCGTCTGTATGGACCATGTAACATGTTTGATTAGATGAGTGGATTCACTAATAATATAGCAATTTTCAGGCGTTCTACGTCCGTTAATATTATAGAACCCTTATTGTTTAGTATTTCACAGCTTTGATTAGAAAACCGAACATTATGATTATTATCACATATTTGTGATATACTAAGCAAGTTGTGCTTTAGGCCTTCAACGTATAAAACATTTTTAAACACCGGAAGATTAAAAAGTTGAACCGTACCTTGGCCTATAATCTTGTAGTTGCTACCATCACCAAATGTGACTGAACCATCAGTCATATCTTTCAGATCGGTGAATAAAGCTTTGTCACCTGTCATATGCCTGGAGCATCCACTGTCTAGGTACCACTTTGAATGACTTGTTGCTTTGAAAGCAGTGTGAGCAACCAAGCAGGTGACTTTAGGAACCCATTTCATAACTGTTTTGGGTTTAGGAACATAGTTGGTCTTCTTTTGTGTATACTTGTAGGAATGACCTATAGAGTTAGATTTTAATAGCTCCTTGAGTAAATCAACTATCTTTTCAGCTAGTGGATTTCGATTCTGATTAAAGTTGACATGGCTGTTTCTAGGTTTTTGAAAAGTTTTTGAATTTTTAGAAAAATCTTGATAAGTACTTTTCCCTTTTGAGTTTGAGGACTCTCCTTTAACAAACATAGGAGGAGTATACTTTTGTTTAGGAGGTAGATTTTTATCATAGCCCAACCCTGATCGATCGCCACATTTTCTTGATCCAGATAAAAGTTTTTCTAACTTTGGATCACCTTGGGCATATTTCCATGTGTCCTTTAAACTTAGAAGGGAAGATACTTCAATTTTAAGTTTGTCAATTTCAGATTTTAAATCAACAATTAGTGAGTTTTTGAATTCCAAATCACATTTTGATTTTTCAAAACTATCTGAAATTTGTGATTTTTCTAAGACAAGTGAATCAAAGCAATTTTTGAGTTTAGAAAATTTTTCTTTTTGAAGTTTAAGTTTGACAGCAATTTTACAACTTTCCTTATATAGGGCATTGTAAGCGTCTTGAAGATCATCTTCATTTTCACATTCACTATTCAGATTTTCTTCACTTGTAGAGTCATTATCTGAAAATGTAAATTTGGCTAGAGTCATAAGAGCTTTAATCTCATTGCCCGACTCAGTTTTAGAATCTTCTGATTCAGAAGAACCTTCAGGATCAGATGATTCATCCCATGTAGCCAACATACCCTTCTTCTTGGGTTTGTCCCTTTTAGGACATTTATTTGCTAAGTGCCCATATTCTGGAATTGTAACATTGACTATCTTTCAAAGATTTTCTAGATTTGGGTCTAAACTTCTTTTTATCATTTGATTTTTGAAAATCAACTCTTTTCTTGCTTTTGAAAATTTTGTAAAATTTTTAGCTAAAAGAGCCATATCATCTTCTGAATTTTCTTCTGAATTACATTTAGAAGATTTTAGTGCGATAGATTTACCTTTAGGAGCTTTAAAGTTTAACTCGTAGGTTTGTAGAGAACCAACTAGTTCTTCAACCCTCATATTATCCGTATCACGAAGTTCCTGGATTGCGGTTACTTTAGAATTGAACCGTTCAGGAAGTGAGCGTAGTATTTTTGCACACACTTTACTTTCTGGGATTTTATCGCCAAGACCCTACATTGAGTTTACAATGTCATTCAATCTAGTGTAGAAGTCCATAAACTTTTCATTTTCCTCCATATGAATTTCTTTAAATCTGGTTATGAGGAGTTGGACTTTAGATTTTTTGACAATTGTAGTACCCTCATGTGTCATTTCTAATATATCCCAAGCTTGCTTTGCAGTATCACAAGAAATGATTCTTTTGAACTCATCCGGTGATAGTGCGCAAGTAATTGCATTAGTGCTTTAGCATTTGCACTACTCTCACTTTTCTGAAGGGTGGTCCATTGGTAATATGGTGTGGTTTTCATAGATTTTGAACCATCAACCCCAGTAACTTCCATGATAGGAGGATTCCATTCAGTCACTGTGGCTTGCCACACATTTTCATCCATTGATTTGAGGAAGATCCTCATTCTGGCTTTCCAATAAGCATAGTTGGAGCCATCAAAGGGTGGAGGCCTAGTGACTGAAAGGCTATCAAAATTTGACATCTTAAATAGCTTAAATCGTTAGCTCAGGAATTAAATCCAAAAAAAACGAGCTATTAGGCTTTGATACCACTTGAAAAGGCCAAGCTATATGTCCTAGAGGGGGGGTGAATAGGACAATGCCAAATAAAAACTTATAACAGCGGAATAATAAAGAAAATGATAGCCAAATTAAATAACAATGCAGGAAAGTAAAACAACCTCAAAATTCAGATCTTGAGAGGTTGATACAAACGTTATTCTAAGGACAACCTTACACAAAAAACAAAGTTTATGGTAGGACAACCTTATTTCTAGAAAGGTCTTTGTATCAAGTCTCAAATCGAAGAGGAATACAAAAATAAATATAAACTGAATTGAAATAACTTGTAATTAAAAATGTATTGTTCTAGGGACAGCCATACACCATAAAAATGGCAGGGCAACCTTGCTGGAACAACTTTCAAATGAAATTGAAAATCAAGCTTATAAAGGAATAGCAGAAAGTAAATTCTAAGCTATTACAACATTCTCACAAAGCTTGAAATAATTACAACATTCACAACCATACATACATCCCACAAAAAGAATAAAAAATTAGAAAAATAAAACAATCAACCACAACTTAAGGGATTATAGTGGTTCGCCTGTGTGTTCACCAACTGTTATACAACAGCCACACAAAAAGCTACTCCACTCCTAATATCCTCACACAGGGGATATTAGCGTTCACTAAAAATAGGTTTTCCCAGGTTCACCCAAAACCCTTACAATTGTGTCTTTGTCTGTGGGCTTACACAATTAAAAAAACCCCACTTCTGAGTTTTCCTGGCTTTCCTCAGATAACCAAAATAACAAGATTTTTCTGGCAAATCTTGAAAGAAACCAAAATAATAGAAAGGAATTTACAATATGTAAAATACCTGAAAATCTCCTTCGTTGTAGCAGCCCGATAGAACCAAATCAAAGTAGATGATTGAATGTCCAAGTTCAATGTCCAGTACTTGATTACAATGGTTCTAATTCTAATAGATTTTAAATTAAACTAAATAGGGCTTGCCTTAATTGATTTTGATTCCAAAGAAAGGGAATAATAATTCCTCTTTATCAAATCAGATTGGAATATAAGAAACAAAATCAATTAAAATAAAGCTAAGGAAAGAGAATATTAAATAAGCACACTTAGCTTAGATGGAGCACAGAATTATCTCTCAGAAGTTCGACGAAGATTGGCTTGAATACTTTAATTAAATCGATGATTTCTTCTGAGATTTGTGCACTATTTATAGGTGAGAAGATCGGGTCTTCGACTGGTCTAGAGTGCTCTTCGACTAGTCGAAGCTCTAACAGATATTTGAAAAATCCGGCGGGATATGCTCAGATCGTTTTATGACTGGTCGTAGCTCTCCTACGACTGGTCGTAGGTTTCCTTCGACTGGTCGTAGGTCCTGCAAAGACTCGCTGGACTTCAAGTCGTAGATTGTACGACTGGTCGAAGATTAGTCGACACTGTTCCTACGACTGGTCGAACAGATTCTAGGACTAGTCGAAGGCTAACAGATTTTATCCGAAATTTGTAACAAACTTACGACTGGTCGAGGAATATCATAGACTGGTTGAAGCAAGTCTAGGACTAGTTGAAGAAGGCCTAGGACTAGTCGAAGAACAGACCAATCACATGTAAAATAACGTTCGGCTTATGTATCCGAAATGACCTACTTCTAAGGTCAACCTATGGTCAAACAAACCTCAATCATAAAGTATGGACATTGAAGCATTAGGAACAAGTGACCTTGAAGTATCAGTCTTGAAGTCTTGATGTAGTTGAACTCTTCATGTAACTCAATCTTGAAAGTGGCTTGAGTTTCAGCTTAAGTCTTGAGTTCAGCTTGACTTTCAGCTTGAGTCTTGAGTTCAGCTTGACTTTCAACTTGAGTCTTGAGTTCAGCTTGAGTTTCAGCTTGAGTCTTGTGAGCAGTTCTTTCATTCAAGATCTTGAGTCTTGTACTTGAGAGCTTTGCTTGTTGTGAGCTTAGCTTGTTAATGAATGTTGATCCTTGAGAAAGCTTCACTTATGCAAGTTATATATAACAGAGTATAATAGTGATTTTGGCACTACAAATTTGACAACAAAGAGGGATAGAAACTATAGCACTTACAATGCTGGCAAGTGTTACACTCGGTTACAAAATGGTGATCTGGTGCTTCATCCCTACCTAAAAATATTGACGCCTCATATCACGATCTCATCAACAAACAACTTGGCAAGTCGGTCTCAATGCCAAGTCGCATGAATCCCAAGAAAATGTGCCAAATTTGTTAAATGATTCACGACAACCCAGATGGTGTCATGACTACGTTGAGTCCTTGGCAAGCCCATAATGAAATCGATGGATACATGCTCTCACTTCCATGTCGGGACGCTCAATGTCTGCAATGGACTTGGGGGTCTCTGATGATTGGCTAGGACACGCTGGCAAGTGTCACACTTCAGATACAAAATGGCGATCTGGTGCTTCATCCCTGCCCAAAAATACTGACGCCTCATATCACGATACATCTTTGTCGAGCCAAGGTGGATAGAAAACTATGATCGATGTGCCTCGGTCATAAGATCTCTGTGCGACTCTGAAATATCCGGGATACATAATTGGCTTCTAAAGCGAAGTCCACCATTAGAACCATTCTACCAATCTGACTGACTCTCAGATACTGCCTCTACCTGATAACTCTGCAATGACTCATCTACCTGTTGAGCCTCAATCACCCTTGCGACAAGAGAGGATTGAATCGACAGGCTCGATAACTGCACAATAGAAGACTACAAGCTGATCTCGAAGTTGAATGCTGACACATCCTTAAGCATCTTCACTCTTGAATCATCATATGCACCATTAGGCCTCGTGGCTGACGACTAAAGGCATCCGTCACCACATTTGGCTTGCCCGGGTGGTACTGAAGAAATCATAATCCTTCAAGAGCCTCATCCAACATATCTGCCTCATGTTTAACTCGGACTGTGAGAAGAGATACTACAAGCTCTTATGGTCAGAGAAGAGCTCAAACCTGGCCTCATAGAGGTAGTGCCTCCACACATTCAGTTTGAAGATAACTGCTGCTAGCTCAAAATCATGCGTGGGGTAGTTCAGCTCATGGACCTTGAGCTGGCAAGACACATACGCTATAGGCTTCCCGTACTGTATCAGGACAGCACCCAAGCCAACTCGCGAAGCATTGGAAACTACAATAAAACCTTCACTCCTAGAGGGAAGAGTGAGGACAGGAGCGGACGTGAGGCGGTCCTTCAGTTGCACAAATGCTCGCTTATAGGCGTCACTCCACATAAATTCTATGCCCTTCCGGGTCAACCTGGTCAGCGGTGCTACAATACGGGAGAATCCCTCGATAAATTACTGATAATATCCTGCCAAACCAAGAAAATTACGGATCTCAGATGAGTTCGTAGGCTGGCCCCATTAACGCACTACATCAATCTTTGAGGGGTCTACAGTGACACCCTCCCTCATCATCATGTGATCGATGAACTTCACCTCCTCCTGCCAAAAGTCGCACTTCTCCAGCTTCACATATAGCTGGTCGGCACGAAGGGTCTGCAACGTGATCTCCAAATGCTGCTCATGGTCCTCACAAGTCCTCGAATAAATCAAAATGTCATCGATGAAGACCACAATAAACTGATCGAGATAAGGATGGAAGACCTCATTCATCAACTGCATGAAGACTGTAAGCGCATTGGTCAGTCCAAAGGATACGGCTTGAAACTCAACATGACCATAGCGCATCCTGAAAGATGTCTTCGGGATGTCCTCCTCTCGGACTCGAATCTGATGATAACCAGACTGCATGTCAATCTTTGAAAAGAACTGTGCACCCTGCAATTGATCGAACAATTCATCAATCCTAAGGAGTGGATACTTGTTCTTAATCGTGACCCAGTTGAACTCACGGTAGTCTATGAAGAGCCTCAACGAGCCATCCCTCTTCCTGACGAATAGTACCGATGCTCCCCACGGTGAGCTGCTCGGACAAATGAAACCCAACTCACACAACTCGTCCAACTGTCACTGCAGCTTCGTAACTCCATTGGTACCATACGATACAGGGCCTTTGAGATAGGTGTGGTACTAAGCATAAGATTAATCTAGAACTTTACATACGGTATGGTGGCAATCTCAAAATCTTGTGGAATACATCGAGGAAATCACAGACAATGGCAACTGATCAACACTCACTGCCACAGTCTCCTCTGCTACATACGACATCAAATAAGATAACGACTCTCATCTGAGCTCGATAATGAACTGGAACTACTGCAAGCCTGGTATACAAAACGTGATTGTCTTCGTGGAATAGTCCAAGACGGTGTGGTACTCTGCAAGTCAATCCATACCCAAAACCCAGGATGACATCGAACTCTGACATCGGCAACACGAACGAATCAGTGGGTAAGAAGGTCTCCTCGACCAAGACGGGGCAAGACAAACAGCATTGGCCTAACACTGTCAGAAATCCGGTCGAACGATAGAAATCCTCGGACCTGAAAGAATGAGATGCACTAGAATCAAACAAAACTCGAGTAATGCGTGCAGAGATAGGCAGAATAGCCTCAACGACTCCTCCAGAGGACAGTGGGTCCTGCTGAGCTGCATAGAATCTATCATGAGCTAGTTAGGGAGGTGCTTGTCCCCTCTAAGGGTGTTATTGCTAGTTTTTTTTACTACAATGGTCCATACTGCTATCTTGACTATAGCTGGGGCCTCTACGAAGGAGGTGACTGCGGTCGCTGCTGCTATGGAGGCTACTTAAGTACTCTCGACTGCTGCTGTAGTTGTTGAGGGTGGGAGCACTCCTATATACGGTGCCCTACTCCATAACATCCAAAATAAGTCCCTCCGAACGGTCTCTGAGGTGGTGCTGGAGGTGTTGCTGGTGCTCGACGGGTCGCCCGCCTTGCTATTGGTGGGAGCCACTGGAGGGGGCTTGCCTCTTCCATCTCTCCTCTAATCATGAACCGGCCCAGTCAGCCTCATAAATTTGGGCCCTCCGTACTACCGTGTAACGTCTCAGAAAAATTCGTACAATGACCTCAGTACCACCTCAGGTAGAAATCACTAAGGACTGAATCCTTTAGAAATTAGACGAAAATTAATTAAGTACTAAACTGAATTAATCGACGAGTTAGTTCGAATCACTTTTTATACAAATTGTAAGACCCAAAACTAGCAAAATCACTAGCTATACAATACTTAAAAACCTAAGATCAACCTCAAAACCTAGTTGCTCTTATCAACATCTTGAAACTCTGTATCAGACCTGGACCGCGCATAGAAAGACTGATTAATGTAAAACTATACAGTTATGACCGCCTTACTGGGCTTGACGACCATCTTAGAAATCAAGTGCAAATAGTATCCAGAAAAGCACAACTTGAGCCCAGAGCAAAGTGTGTGAGAAATGCGAATATCTTTAGAAAATGAACTTAAACTTAAGTAAATTGGGCCATTCGCTTGTAAGCCAAATTTAAGGTTTCAGGCCGTCAGATTTTGACCCAACTATACCCCTGGATCAGGGAAATTTCCCTACACATGTCAGTGCACTTGTGGCCCTGATCGAGTGACGATGGTCGTTGAACTGAAACTGGTCCTCCGCGGTCGATCTACAAATCCGTTCGAACCAAAATCTTAGCCAGGCTTAGATCCATGGTCAGGGAACTTTCTCCAGACCGTATGCATGAAATGAACCTCTAGATGAGCTCTATTGGCCTGAAACAGCCGCTTTTTGGCTATAACCTAAGTATACCATGGCCCTGGGGCCATTGACTTCACTTCTGGACCTATATAAGGGCCTTAACCCACCCTCTCAAATTTCATACGAATTTACTAAACCCTAGGAGAGAGAAGAGAAAAGAGAAGGAAAGAGTGAGGAGAAGTGAGAGAGTGAGAGATAGTTGTTGAGATTCGATCCCACCGCTCCACGTGCTGAATCCCCTCTTCCGTGTCACTATACCGGTGATTTTGACTCCACTTTTGGGTAAGGAATCCTAACCCTAATATGTTTTAGGTATCCAAATAGGTAGATCAGTGAAATAACTAACCTATTTCATACTATAGGCAACCGTTGTGCCGTAAACAAAAGCGTAGTGTACGAGCCGAGCTCGTAATCGGTGTACCGACGAAAGGTGCAGACTATAAACATTTTAATTATGGTTTTCAAGGCTTTGAATGTCAGTTAATGATTTATGACTGACTTGATTGCTGTCACATGTACTTGGATGCGTTGTTTTCTGAGTATTATACATATATATGAACTATGTCGAATATAATGCATTCCATGTGTTTGTTGAAATGTTTGAATGAATATGGAATCGAGATTTGTGCTTTCCATGATTGTTGAATGAGAATACATGATTATTGTATCTGTGGGAACTCCTCTGTGAAAGGATTTGCTATAATATATGTTTTAACTAACTTATTACATGTAGGTTGATATGTGTAGTCAAAGTGTTTGGTAAAATGTCTAAATGAGAAAATGCTGATTGATATGTATTTTCTAAGGGTGTTGAGATAGGATTCTCAATTACTTTAGCTATAGTTATAGTTTCCTTCATGTAACCTATCTTGCTACTACGTGATTTATGTATGAAATGCATATGTATGATGTCATGTTCAATATGTATTATATGAAATGCTCAAATGGTTGCGATACGTGGATGGTTTGTTTAATATTGTTATGACTACCATATGTGAATCTAAGGTACCACTTACCATTGAAAAGCCCGTTTAACTTTGGTACCGTGATCCGCTAAGACATATGAGCCGAGCATGGTGGTATGGGACACCGTGGTCGAGCTGTTGGCCTATGGTGTGGTGACGAGCCTCCCTGTAGTGTCCATTGAGCAACCCAAACTCGTGAGCTGAATACGGTGGTTTGGGATATTGTATTCGTGCTGTCGGCCTGCGCTCAGGTGATAAGCCTTTCCCATAGTGATCTCAAGTATAAGCTAGGCCTACGATGAGGTGACGATCCTCCCTTAGTGACCTAAACTTGCTTGTCCACTATTTTAAAATCAGGGGTGACCTTGCCCTATAAATTGTCTATCGTATGTGATTAACTAGGATTGATGACTTTAGATGGATCATTGTTGGGTAAATGATATAAAGGGAGGTACCTTAGCTTCCTGAATCTATTGTATAAATAGGTCTAATTAAGAACTTAGCTAACACAACCATGCACCGCATTGCATGTGCCTTTGGTGTGGGTGTTAAGCACAGTGGGAGTTTAGCATACGTGACCATGAGATGATGTCACAGAAGGAGTGCAGGCGAGGGCATACATCATTAATACATATAATTCTTACATTAACAAGAGTACTTAGGACATGATTGTTGTACTGCTTTATCATTACTACGTGATTGAATTGATAACATGTTAACCTTTGTCTTATAACTCCACCAAGTTGATCACTCACTCCCACTCTGGGATGGTGTTTTAAAACATCAACCAGACTCTATTATAGTTGCAGATGATGTTGCGGCTTACGAGGCAGAGCCTGACTTCTATGATGATGAGGAGTTCTCCTACTTGTAACTCTCGGGCGGGTCTATGTAGACCTGGAGTTGCGTCGGCGGGATCATAGGGATACGGACTAGTTGAACATTACACCTTATCATTTTGTAAATTTTGGAATTATACATATAATTATTTAACCTGGTAATACGTTCACACTCTAGGGACTTACAACCACTTATATGCTTTAAATATCTATCACAGTCTTCTGCTTGCGTAATCTAATTGTCTTTGGAGTATGATATGCTGATTTAGTGTAATCTCACTCATGTTTAATGCACTAATACGGACAACATTTAATCATCATTATCTATATTGCATAAATGATGCGTTGGAACTCGGGAGCCGAGCTTCTGCTCGACCTCCGATTTTCAGGGCATTCCAAGTTGGTATTAGAGCATGATTTGGATTAAACTGATCCTGGGTTATGGTAACACGACGCACGCTGACGTACTTTGACTTGTGACGGGGCAATGAAATGCAGAAATAGTAGTAAGATTCCAAGTTTCACCGACGGGTGAAAAACTGACCATTAAAATCGGACCCGTAGGCATCTCTGATCATGCAAGATGATCCCAATTCTTTTCTAAACCATCTATTGACTAGTTTAGGTGATGATTCGGTGTATCCCACAATCAAACAACCTGAAAAGCGTGAATATACGCAAGATGGAACCTGAAACCACACCAAACGGACTTGAGGGCCTAAACCACATAAAACAGTGGGACCCGAGGTTGGTCCCACACATTTTCGGCACCCCGGGGGGGCTGTCATCACCCTAAGTCTAGAAGACCATGATGGCATCACACCTAGGGCGAGGCCTCGCGGTCCGGTTGGGCTGTGCTTGTCGGGCCGCAACGGGCCGGTCGGGCCGATGGGTGTGTACACATGTGGGGCCCACAAAATCGTGTGGGGGCCCTTATACCCCCCACCCCATTTGCTTCATTTCTTCCTTTTACACCTCTCCAATCTTTTTAAACCTTTAAAAATCTCATCTTTCTCTCTCAGATCCCCCCTCCAATCTCATCTTCTTCCTCTTTTTTCTTGCACCTACCTCCACCATTCTCTCAAACCCATCTTCTACAACCACCTATCTCCCTTAATCCCTCTCATTTGAGCACACCAAGCCATCTTTGTGTCTCAAAAATCTCAAAGTCCACAAATCCATCTTATCCCTCCATTTTGTTTCACTCTCATGGCTCTTTTTGAGCTAGTTGTGGCCATATTTTCGCTTTCCACACTTCTTTCCCTCATGGGAAAGAAGAGGGCTTCCACGGATGAAGCCAGGCCTAGCCACCCTACAGGTTCAAGGAGGCAAAAGGCACTGAGGCTAGCACAAGCGTCGATTGGGAGCTAAGGACGAAGCGGGATCTCAATCCCCAGATTTCTCAAGAGAGAGCTCTACTAGCGGATATGGCACATGGAAGGTTTCAAGGCCGTAGGGTTCTCTTTGAAGCACACGTGGACGAGAAAATATTTGGGCTTTATCCAGCGATGGATCTCCTGTTGGACACAGGGTGGGGTCCCATATTTGAGGGCAAGTCCCATGTGAATGAAAGCAATGTCCAGGCCTTTTACGCCCATATACGAGAGCCAATGCTGGAGTCTCTACAGTTCTCTATCCTCATGGGAAGGCAGGAAGCTGTTGTTAATGTGGGCCCCAAATCATGGGGATAGGCTATCCCGTACACGTGTACCTATGGTTCCTAAGCCTCGACTAGATTTGCCATGCAGACCGTTCCTCGACAAGAGGCCACGCATAGATTCTCCTCCTCGGCTTACTGCTCCATCGACACGGCCAAAGCAACCTGATGTATGGTGCACCTACTGTAAGAGGTCGGGCCATTTGGACACTTACTGCTTCAGTAGGATGAAGGACAACGACTTCATGCCCCCTCAGAAGATTAATCGTCAGATGCCACAAGCAATATCAGCTCCACCTTTACGATCAGCATGCACAACCTTCTTACAGGCCACTTGCACCTTGATTTAGGCTGCCTCAGTGACCTATGGCACCGCAGCCGAAACGTTCTGAACAAGCTCGCATGCACTAACTTTCAGCTGAGGCATCCAAGATAGAAGTTACAGCATCGATGGCTTTCGAAATCATAATACATATTCAAGGTATAACGGTCTTCTTATTGGCGGACACCAAGTCCACTATCTCTATAATATCATGCGTAGCAGTCAAGTGACTAGTGTTGAAAATAGCTCCTATGAAGGGGGTGAGAATCCTCACCACCACAGGGACCTTTTCAGATGTTACCAAGATTTGTAAGGATTGCTCGGTAGACTTAGGAAGCAAGACAGTACTCGTTGACCTGATCGTTGCCCCACTATACCATTATGACATTATCCTCGGTATGGATTGGCTCACCGAGATGAAGGCAGAGATCGATTGCGACACCAGAGTGGTAACAGCCTATGCACCTAAGGGCACGGTCTTTACTTTTCCAGTACAGGTCAGTTTGCCCTATCGCATGAGTTGTTACACTTCCTTATTGGAGAACGTTGGTGGTCCGATACTTGGGAACACGCCAGTAATTTAGGATTTTATGGACATGTTCAGGAAGATACCTGGATTACCTCCTCAAAATGAGATCGATTTTAACATTGATCTAATGCCTGGTGTGACACCTATATCTCTACCGATGTATCGCATGCGTCCATGTGAGATGGAGGAACTAAGGATGAAGATTGATGATCTGTTGGTTGCAGGTTTCATACGGCGTAGCGTATCTCCTTGGGGAGCACCCGTGCTATTTGTGAAGAAGAAAGATGGATCGCTGCAATTTTATATTGATTATTACAGATTAAACCAAGTGACGGTGAAGAACAAGTATCATTTGCCTAGGATAGATGACCTGTCCGATCAGTTGAAAGGGGCACAGTATTTTTCAAAGATAGACTTACAGTCAGGGTATCACCAGTTGCGCGTCAGGGACGAGGACGTGCAAACAACAGCGTTCAAAACCAGTTTTGGGCACTACGAGTTCCTTGTGATGTCGTTTGGACTCACAAATGCACCTGTCGTGTTCATGGATCTGATGAATCGGGTGTTTCAGCCGTATCTTTACTAATTCATCATCGTATTTATAGATGGCATACTGATATACTCTAAGAGCCCAGAAGATCATGAGGAGCACTTGTGAGCAATCTTTGATATGCTAAGGAAGAACCAGTTGTTTGCTTAGTACAAGAAGTGTGACTTTTAGAAATAAGAGGTCAAGTTCCTGAGACATGTGGTGTCCAAGGAAGGAATAGTTGTGGACCTTGCTAAGGTGGCCGTAGTTCAGGACCGGGAGTAGCCCGGTTCAGTTACTGAAGTGAGGAGCTTCCTTGGCCTGGTAGGTTAGGGACTTTTCTAAAATAACTAGACCGTTGTCTCAGCTCACTCGGAAAGACCTTAAGTTTGCCTGGAATGAGAAGATGGAAGCAGTCTTTTAAGAACTAAAAGACAAGTTAACATCCGCACCCATGCTAGTATTTTCAGAGCAAGGGGTTAAATATACGATATACACCAACGCGTCTCATGTTGGTTTGAGTAGTTCTGATGTAGAAGGTTAGGGTTATTGCCTAGGCATCGCGACAGTTAAGGAAACACGAGGAAAACTACCCTACGCATGACCTGGAGTTAGCGGTCGTCATCTTTGTATTAAAGCTCTGGAGACATTACCTCTATGGAGAGGAGTTCGAGCTCTTTTGCGACCACAAGAGCCTCAGGTACATATTCACGCAGAGAGACTTGAATATGAGGTAGCGACAATGGATGGAAACCTTGAAGGACTTCAAGTTTGAAGTTTCCCACCATCCCAACAAGGCCAACCTTATGGCAGACGCATTGAGCCACAAGAAGATGATAGCATTTGCAGCTCCGCTGATGATAGATGAATGGAACATGGTAGAGTTTGTGTGAGACTTTGAGTAGAAACTTACGGTAGAGGAACCGTTCGAGAGCGTCGTGCATATTCGTGTGCAGCCACTTATCGATGACCGAATCATAGTGGCTTGGGGGGAAGATAAATGGTTGGTAGAGTTGACAAAATGAGCTAGTGACGATGAAAACTCTAAATGGAGAGTTTGTATGGATGGGGGTTTACGTTATCGTGGCCGCCTATGCGTCTTAAATCTTCATAACTTGAGAAAGGAAGTTTTCGAAGCTTCTCACAACTTGAGGGTGGCGATGCATCTTGGTAGTATGAAGATGTATCGAGACATGAAAGGTCGTACTGGTGGGACAACATGAAGGTCCACATAGTAGATTATGTGTCCCGTTGTCTCACGTGCCAGCAGGTCAAGGCCGAACATCGCTAACCTCCTGGTTTAATTCAGCCCATGCCCATAGCTAAATGGAAATGAGATTTCATCTCTATGGATCATCTCAGGGTTACCAAAGACAAGGAAGGGCCATGACTCCATTTGGGTGATCGTGGACCGATTGATGAAATCGGCTCATTTCCTCCCGATTAGAATCTGAAAATTTGTAGATGAGTTGGCCAGGTTGTACATCAAGGAGATAGTGCGTCTGCATGGAGTTCCTATGGAGATCGTGTTGGACCGAGACACCCAATTCACATCTATCTTCTAGACTCGCATCTAAGAAGCAATAGGTGTGAAACTGAAGTTCAGTACCATGTTCCACCCACAGACTGACGGGCAGAATGAATAGGTGAATCAGGTGTTAGAGGATATGTTGCGAGCTTGTGTGTTTGATTTCAAAGACAATTGGGATGACTGTCTTCCCTATGCTCAATTCTCTTATAACAGCAGCTTTCAGGCGAGTATTGACATGGCCCCTACGAAGCACTGTATGGGCGTCCGTATAGAGCACCACATTGCTGGGCAGAGGTTAGTGAGAAGAGTTTAATTGGCCCAGAGTTAGTACAGGTGACCTTAGAGAAGATCAACATTATCAGGCATTGACTCTTGGCAGCACTAAGCAAATAGAAGAGTTACGTCGATACGAGGCGGCGACCGCTAGGGTTTGAGGTTGGGGACCATGTATTCCTGAAGGTTTCCCCGATGAAGGGAGTCCTTCAGTTTAGAAAGAAAGGGAAACTCACGTCGAGATTCATTGACCCATTCCAGATACTAGATCGAGTGGGTGTGGTAGCGTACCGCCTTGATTTTCCCACACCACTCGTAGGCATGCACAACGTATTTCATGTGTCAATGCTGAAGAAATACGTTCCTGACCCTTTCCACATAATCCAATGGGAGTAGGTACAGTTGAGTGAGGATGCTACTTATGTTCTGTGACTGAGGCGTATCCTAGACAGGAAGGAACAGGTGTTGCGCAGTAAAGTTATCCCGCTTATGAAGGTACTGTGAACACATCGCACTGAGGAAGATGCTACTTGGGAAACAGTAATTGAGGTCCACAAGAACTACCCTCAGATTATAGAGGAGTACGAAAAGGTACTAACTTCGAGGATGATTTTATTCTTTAAGGGGGTAGATTGTAACATCTAAAAAAAATTCGTACAATGACCCGAGTACCAGCTCAGGCAGAAATCGCTAAGGACTGAATCCTTTAGAAATTAAATAAAATTTAATTAAGTACTAAACTGAATTAATCGGTGAGTTAGTTCGAATCACTTTCTATACGAACTGCAAGAACAAAAACTAGCAGAATCGCTAGCTCTACATTACTTAAAAACCTAGGATCAACCTTAAAACCCAGTTGCTCTTGGGAGCATCTTGAAACTCCGTATCGGACCTGAACCATGCGTCGAAAGACCAATTAACACGAAGCTATACGGTTATGACCGCCTTACTGGGCTTGACGACCATCTTGGGAATCAAGTCCAAATAGTATCCGGAAACACAACTTGAGCTTGGAGCGAAGTGTGCGAGAAACGTGAATATCTTTAGAAAATGAACTCAAACTTAAGTAAATTGGGCCGTTCGCTTGTAAGCCAAATTTAAGGTTTTAGACCGTCAGATTTTGACCCAACTATACCCTTGGATCAGGGAAATTTTCCTACACATGTCAGTGCACTTGTGGCCCTGATCAAGTCATGATGGTCGTTGAACTGAAACTAATACTCCATGGTCGATCTGCAAAACTGATCAGACCAAAATCTCCAAACCGTATGTAGGAAATGGACCTCCAAATAAGCTCCGTTGGCTCGAAACAACCGCTTTTTGGCTATAACCTAAGTATACCAAGGTCATGGGGCTATTAACTTCACTTTTAGGCCTATATAAGGGCCTTAACCCACCCCTCTCTCATTCCATACGAATTTCATAAACCTTAGGAGAGAGAAGAGAGAAAAAAGAAGGAAAGAGTGAGGAGAAGTGAGAGAGAGTGAGAGATAATTGCCGGGATTTGATCTCACTACTCCACGTGCTGAATCCCCTCTTCCATGTCACTATACCGACGATTTTGACTCTACTTTTGGGTAAGGAATCCTAACCCTAATCTGTTCTAGGTATCCAAATAAGTAGATCAGTGAAATAGCTAACCAATTTCATGTTATAGGTAGTCGTTGTGCCGTAAACAAAGACATAGTGTATGAGCCGAGTTCGTAATCGGTGTACTGATGAAAGGTGCGGACTATAAATGTTTAGTTTATGGTTTTCAAGGCTTTCAATGTCAGTTAATGATTTATGACTGACTTGATTGTTGTCACATGTACTTGGATGTGTTGTTTTCTGAGTATTATACATATATATAAACAATGTCGAATATAATGCATTCCATGTGTTTGTTGAAATGTTTGAATGAATATGGAATCATGATTTGTGCTTGCCATGATTGTTGAATGAGAATACATAATTGTTGTATGTGTGGCAACTCCTATGTGAAAGGATTTGCTATAATATATGTTTTAACTAACTTATTACTGTAGGTTTATATGTGTCGTCTAAGTGTTTGGTAAAATGTCTGAATGAGAAAATGCTGATTGAAATGTATTTTATAAGGGTGTTAAGATAGGATTCTCAATTTCTTTAGCTATAGTTATAGTTTCCTTCATGCAACCTATCTTGCTACTACGTGATTTATGTATGAAATGCATATGTATGATGTCATGTTCACTATGTGTTATATGAAATGCTCAAATGGTTGCGATGCTTGGATTGTTTGTTTAATACTGTTATGACTACCATATGTGAATGCAAATGTTTTGGAGTGTGATTAAGACTAATAGTAGTCCAGGCAATTGGTAACGACTTCCGATCAGGTGGCTGAATCAGTTTCGCCACCACGGACACATTCTATGAATCCAAGTCATACGTTGATTATCGACAATGGTTAGGCCACAAGGAGTGTATATGCACTCCATGTTGATTAATTCAACGTGCGCTTGTACTAGTCGAGTTTGTTAAGTAACCCGATTGGCCTAACGTATGTTCACCATGTATGGACGCTACTGCTTTAATCTAAGGTACCACTTACCATTGAAAAAGCCCATTTAACCTTAATACCACGATCCACTAAGACTCATAAGCTGAGCATGGTGGTATGGGACACCATAGTCGAGCTGTCGACCTACGCTGGGGTGACGAGTCTCCCCGTAGTGTCCATTGAGCAACCCAAACTCGTGAGCTGAATACGGTGGCATGAGACACTATATTCGAGCTCTCGGCCTACGCTAAAGTGACGAGCCTTTTCTCTAGTGACCTTGAGTATAAACTAGGCCTACGCCGAGGTGACGAGCCTCCCATAGCAACCTGAACTTGTCTGTCCATTGTTTTTAAATCAGGGGTGACGTTGCCCTATAACTTGCTTATTGTATGTGATTAACTAGGATTGACGACCATAGATAGATCATTGTTGGGTAAATGATATAAAGGGTGGTACCTTAGCTTCCCGAATCTGCTGTATAAATAGGTCTAATTAAGAACTTTGCTAACACGACCATGCACCGCATTGCATGTGCCTTTAGCGTGGGTATTGAGCATAGTGGGAGTTTAGCATGCGCGACCGTGAGATGATGTCACAGAGGGAGTGTAGACGAGGGCATACAACATTAATACATACCATTCTTGCATTAATAAGAGTACTTAGGACATGATTGTTGTACTCCTTTAACATTACTGCATGATTGAATTAATAACATGTTAACCTTTGCCTTATAGCTCCACTGAGTTGATCACTCACTCCCACTCTGGGACTGTGTTTTAAAACACCAACCAGACTCTGTTGTAGTTGTAGATGATGTTGCGGCTTACAAGGTGGAGCCCGACTTCTATGATGATGAGTTCTCCTACTTGCAACTCTCGAGTGGGTCTATGTAGACCTGGAGTTGCGTCGGCGAGATCGCAGGGATACGGACTAGTTGAACATTGCACCTTATCATTTTGTAAATTTTGGAATTATACATATAATTATTTAACCTGGTAATAAGTTCATACTCTGGGGACTTACGACCAGTTATATGATTTATATATCTATCACAGTCTTCCGCTTGCATAATCTAATTGTCTTTGGAGTATGATATGATGATTTAGTATAATCCCATTCATGTTTAATGCACTAATATGGACAACATTTAATCATCATTATCTATGTTGCATAAGTGATGCGTTGGAACTCGGGAGCCAAGCTTCTGCTTGACCCCCGGTTTTCAGGGCGTTACATACCTCCTCAAAAGTCAAAAGCTCGCGCCCAACAACACAACCTCAGAGGCCAGAACGCAAGCCGTTCTCGAAACTACGGGCCTTCCGCCCCTCATCCTCAACCAAGTACGGTGCAAACCTCTATAACTCCACAAAATGGGCCACGTACTGCGCCACAGACATGTCTCCCTGCACCAAGGTCTCAAATTCCCATGCTCGCTACCGGTGAATGTGGTCGGGGAAGTATTGTCGATCAAATCAATCCATGAAATCCTCCCATGTCCAGATGAAGTCAGCTCCTGAAGCATGGACGACGCTGGTCCACAAGTGCTCGGCCACGCCCTTAAACAAATACATGACCAAAGGGACCCTCTACAAGGTTGTGCATCTCATGGTCTCAAACATTTTCTCCACTCGGGAGCGTCATCTCTTTGCTGCGGTCGAATAGGGCTCTCCTTGGAATCGTGGGGGATCAAGTCGAAGAAAGTCTCTCAACAAGGCGCTAGCTCACTCCTGCTCTGCCTGCTCTAGGGTCTCCATGAGGCACCTGCCCTGCCCTAAAGGACGACTGTCACAGCTTGAAGCATCTGTTGCAACTGATCTCCATCAAATGACACGGTGGGGGCTATGCTAGTCTTGGATGGAGGTGTGGGGGCTATGCAAGTCGAAGAAAGTCTCTCAACAAGGCGCTAGCTCACTCCTTCTCTGCCTGCTCTGGGGTCTCCGTGAGGCACCTGCCCTGCCCTAAAGGACGACTGTCACAGCTTGAAGCATCTGTTGCAACTGATCTCCATCAAATGACACGGTGGGGGCTATGCTAGTCTTGGATGGAGGTGTGGGGTCTGAGGGGACCTCAGGCGTGGGAACAGGAGGTTCCGGTGGGGGAATGGGAACTACGGGAGGCAAAATAAGAACCTCAGGCGGAGGAACAGGATCCTCAAGTGGTGGAGCGGGAGCCGCTCAGGTCGCTCAAGCACCTCGGGCGCCTCGCATGCCTCGTCTAGGTGGCATAGTATATAACAAAGAACAAAGGTGCCTATCAGCCTTGAGAACCCTCGGAGGCTCAAATGTTAAGAAACCAAATAAAAAAGATTACGCACTTGGGACCTACTCGTCCTAAACTTGTAGTAGACATGTGATGTTGTCTTGAGTTATTCCTAAGTTATGTTCTGATACCAACTCTTATCGCGCCCCAAACTCGGAAACCGAGCTCATAAAATTTTCAATCAACGAATCCAGCGCCGACAGCCTCCGTAGTACCCCATTCTCTGCTCCCGGCACCCATATACCAGGTTCCGATCTTGGGATACCACAAGAAGAATTTTCAGCATGAATTTATTTCATAACAAGCATAACCATAAGCATAACCCACGAACAATAACCAAAACTCCATCACAAAATCCACTATGATAAAAAAAACTTTAAGTACAATTTGCATAAAGGGAAATACAATAATAATATCGGAACTTCAAAATCTCGGCTGCACGCTCCTACTCCTGCTCAACTACAACTACGTCCTGTCATCACTTGCACGCACCTATCATGCATAAGGTTATAAAAAACTTAAAAGGTGGTGAAAGTGTGTGCGCAAGGTAGTAATGCAAGTATGTAATATCAGAGTAATGCGAAAATATGCTAATAAGTCCATGAATGCAATCAGTCATAGCAAGGCTATAAGATGCAAGGTATGAATGCTATTGGTCACATCAAGGCCATGCGATGCAAGGCATGATGCTATCGGCCACACTAAGGCCATACGATGTAAGACCTACATAGCCAATATCATGTGCAAGATGCAGCTCAAGCATACCAATCCATATATCAATCCATCTCATCTTTGGAGTATCATATATAAGTACAATTCTTTCTAGATAATCACTGGGTCTAATACACTATACACTACATTGCCGCCCTACACTGGACACACAACCGTGTAAGCGGAAGAGACCTCACTATCTGTCTGGCCAATAGTCAGCCAATATCTATCCAGCACGTTGATAGTGGACCCATTACGAGTTGGTCATACTCAACCTAACAATTGGCCCATACCCTTAAGCGAGTAAGGCCACACTCCCTTCCAACTGATCACGACATAGTGAGAGACGTGGCCTCTTGGTATTGGGCCCTCATGTGCTCATACATCCACTCAGTCTAGGCATTGGAGCATCTTCCATGGTATCATAAGGGTTTAGGGACGTTCACCTTGGGACATCCTTCGCGCCCTCATGTTTTACAAAACTTTTTGGTATCCAATCCTACCATCCATGCTATATCTGCGGAGGCTAAAACCTTGATATCACTAGGGCGTATAGTAATCATAATCACACAATGCAAGATGCATGAGTCACACAATCCAATCATGCATCAATCCTAAGCATATCATGGGCTCATGTGGGACAACTCCGCCTATTAGGGAGTCCTATAAACAACCTGCCCAATGACATATGCAATGGTCAACCACTTCTCATAACAAGTATGCAGATGATGCGTATGGGCATGTATCATGATACTATGTTATTGCATACTCATAATTGGTATCAATAATCGACCTATATACAAGGCAGGGTCCATAGAAGGACAACCGATGTAAACCATAACATGAAAATCGACCCTCAAGTGTGGATATACCAAATCCGATAGCATGGATACCTCCGTCTATGATGATGGTGAACTCTCCTCAATTCAAGGTTGGGCCTAGGTGCTCTACCTATAATCCTAAGGATCCGGAATAGGTTCCTTCACCATTCTATCATATAGCCCGCTAAATGCCCTAGGGGGGCCCAAATAAGTCTCAGATAGACCCCATGATTAAAAATAAATAATCCTACAAGCAACTAATGGGAGCTTAATATCTTAGGTTAGCCTAATATGAATAAATGAATCATGCACATATCAATGGGGCCCAATAGTTAGGGTCAACCCACTTAGAGAAGGATGAGAATGGGTCTAACAAAGGCCTAAGGGAAGGTCACAATGTGGACATTTAACCATCATTGCCCATCAATGTAGACATTTAACCAACATTACTCCCAAGGAGTGGCTGACATAGAGGCTAACATATAGTGGACCGATGGCCTCACACAAGGGCCTCATATACAACATAATGGGCCTCACACAAAGGGTCTAATGTCCACCATGATGGGCCTTACTCATGGGCCACATATGCATCACATTGGGCCTCACTCATGGCCACATATACATCATAATGGGGCTCACCAAATGGGGCAAACACACATCACATTGGGCCGCACATATGGGCCACACTACACCATATCGGGCCTCATCATATGAGCCTCCCAAACATTATAATGGGTTGCACATATGGGCCACACAAACTTCATATTGGTCCGCACATATGGGCCACACTACACGATATTTGGCCTCATCATATAAGCCTCCCAAACATTATAATGGCCACACATATGGGCCACACAAACCTTATATTGGGCCACACATATGGGCCACACTAACTTCATGTTGCGCCTTACAAATGGGCCGCATATACATCACAATGGGCCTTATGGGGCAGCCCATAATCTAGGAAACTAGATGGGCCACACGTACAATATAAACCTCAAGGTGGAACTACAATATGGACCTTAAATGCATCACATGTGGGGTCCATGGGCTAGACGACGCTGATAAAACCGTACATCATGTGGGGGCCATGAGGATGGACGGTGAGAGTATACAACACATCACAAGGTGGGCCCCACCCATCTAGAAATCAAATGAACGGTGTGGCTAAAAACACGTATATCATGTGAGGGTCCCACGTCTAACTGGAATGGACGGGCTGGATATACAACATATACATAAGGTGAGTCCCACCATCCAGCGTGCTGGATGGTGTGGATCAGACCCATACATCATGGTCAGCCCACTCAGCACCATCTAGATCTAGATAGTGTGGATACAAAATTGATACATTAAAGTGGGGCACCACCCAACACGTACAACACATGTGGGTGGGTCCCATTGTCTAAAAAAATGGGACAGATGGCTTGGATAACAGATATATCACAGTTGGACTCCACACAGCACACCGCCCAATGATGGATGGTGTGGATATAGAATAGATATGCCAAGGTGGGTCCCATCGCACACATGTAGCACGTGTGGGGTGGGCCCCACATGTCTGCTGAATGGATGGACGGTATGAACATAACACATACCTCGAGATCAAACCATAGAGCTTGCTGATGTCAAACAACAGCTATATAGATGGGGCCCACCGTCTAATAGGCTGGACGGTGTGGATACAACACTACATCATGGTGGGCCCCATCTGTTACAATGTGGATGGATAGTTTGAATATAACATATACCTCATAGTTCGGTCCATAGAATTTGCTAACGTCAGTCACATCAGCACCGTGCTGCGTGAGACCCACCATCCTTAGCTTAGACAGATGGTCTGGATGAATCAAGGTGGGCCCCACGTGTTGGACTAGGCTGATATCTGTGTTTTCCTTCCATCCAAGTCGGTTAGCAACAAGGTGGGTCACTGCTGCTGGACAGTGGGCGGCCCACTGCTGGATAGCATGGGAACACACATCACAGTGGAGTCCACAACACAGGGGAAAGAGAGAGAGAGAGAGGGAGAGAGAGAGAGAGAGAGAGAGAGATCGGTAGAGATGGGAGGAGCTCCACCACTATGAGTTCTTCCATGAATATGCAGACATCAAGATGGGTTCCCTCCTTGTGTGGGCCCTCAATCACAAAAATATCAAGGGTGGGAATTCCATTTCCACCACAAATCAGGGCCTAAGTGACCATACCAAGTACATAACATGGAAACTTCATGGTGGGATCCATTGAGAATGGTCCCACCATGGATACATACATGTAAGGTGTGATGGGCCATTAGCCACATCTAAGGACCAAGATGAGATCTCCACCATTGATTGGTGGGTCCCACTTGCCCTATGTTAAAAAGGATGAAGATCCATGTAAAGATATAAAGAAACAAGTGCTATGGAGCACCCACCTTAGATCTAGGACTTCTTCTTCCACCAATGGCTTCTAATGCTCCAAGTGAACAAGATTCAATGGTTGAGATGGCCTCTAGATGGTTGGATTAGGAAGATTAGGGAGAGGAAATGGCCAGACTTTTGGGAGTCCATGGATTCTCTCTTGATAGGGGAGATAAGAAATGAGGGAGAAAGGGAGGGAGAGAGAGAGAGATATATATATATATATAAAGGCTTGGAAGGATTGTTATGTAAGGTAATTATGAGTTTGGGGAAGAGAAAGGTATGATTAGAAGCAAGCATGGGGCTAGGGTGGCTAGGGTAGGGTGATGTCACCCTCATAATGGCTTAGGGAAATGTGCCATAAGGGATAGGTAGGTCCTGCAACATGCGGTCCACAGCTATGATCATGCGTGGTCCACATCTTGTGATCTAAGCATCAAATTGGTGCACGAGACGCGACGTCAGAACTGCGACGATGACCCAGTCACAATGGCACATATCTTGGGCTGAGTCGACTCAGGTTAATAGGATATGATTTAAGGTCGTGTGCAAATGTTACCTATGGGTCGCGGGTCACCGAAATTCGAACTAGTGGACTGCTGGATCCTATGAAATGAAATAGACACTAGGACATGGGCCTGACATTAACCCTACACATCGAATTTCAGCTCTTAGATTATTGTAAAAGTGGCCCGATTGGCAAATTAACCCCTTAATCATTGATTTTGGTGTCCATCGAGTGAAGAAAGCTCATGGGTAAGTCATAGTAGGATATTTTCCTTTATATGAATGACCTTTGGATTTTTTATCAAATAAAATAAGTGTAAAATGTGAGAACCCCACCTTGGTAGGTTTTTCCTTAGCCGCTAAGTTATTCATTTTACACATACCGACTCTTTCTAAATCTGGAGCTTCCGATTGATCCACTTTACACCGTCAATCGCAAATCAATTTTGGACCACACTTTGGCCTTATATAACTATGATATTATACAAAATTTAGGCCCTGATCTATGATCCTAGACCATTGAATGATGACCACCTTGATTCCAATTCCTTCATTTTGGTGCAAAAGGTGAAATTTCATATTTAGGCCTTTTCAACCATTGATCAATAACCAACTTTTGTCTAATCATTTTCCTATCTTGACTACACTTTTTTCCAAAATTGGGCCCTGATTATTAAGTGTGAACCGTTAATTGAGATCAAATTTGTTTTGGCATCCATTAGGAGAATTTTCAAGATAGACAAATCTAAATTTCGGATCACCAAGAAAATCATATATCCTGACTCTATTTGATGATCTTGACACACTAGATGAATTAGATTTTAAGAAAGATCGCCAGAAAATGTCAAATTGGAGAAACCTAATCTAAACACACCCCTCTCACACGTCCATTCCTTTTATAAAAGGGGTGTACGTTCCCTTCTCCACTCACACACCACCTCCCAAACATCCAAGGAGGAGAGAAAGAGAAAGAGAAAGAGATGCATAGATGCCCATAATCCTCTTCCTTCTCCACACGTGTGATGTCTCCCTCTTTTACTCAAGCAATGTCGTCATTCGTGTAGGAACTTTCTTACATGGATATCTATCTAAGGTTTAGATCTAAGGCTAAGGTGAGGGATACATTTAAAGCTTATACTAATTTGAGTTGACATGATTTATTTTGTTTTTACATACTTTTATATTACTGTGATTTTCCATGTAATTGATTGATTTACTATTATCAATTATTTATCCTTTTGGGAATTATGGTTAAGGTATGATTTTAATTATGTGTGAGTTTTATGAAATCATGTGAGGTGATGAATATAAGCCTTTCCCTTTATCAATTTTAAGAGCGACACGTGCTTCCACTCTATATTGAGTTGGGCTTTTGCTCATCTCCCCTTATTTTATTGAGTTAGCCTATTTGCTACTCTTCTATTTTATTGAGTTAACTTATTACTACTCTTCTCCTTTATTAGGTTAGCCTTATGCTACCTCCCTTTATGACTTGGGCATGTGACTTGGAATTCCAAAACTTTCAGGTTTTAATTTATTTTCCTTTTAATGCAAGTGAGTCTCACATCTAGTGATTCATATATTTTACCATGGACGTAATGCGCTCTGGGTAGTGGCACTCTTGGTCAATGCATAATTACATGGATTTTGGATAGTGGTGCACAAATCGATATAAGTAATCCGCAATGCATGTTACATCACTTTCGGGATTAGATGTCGTAAATAGTCACTCCATGAACAAATCTTCTCATATAATTCATCTGATCCGTGTGTTGTGCCATCTTGAGGTGTTCACATAAATCCACGATAGCGTTAAACACACCAGCGAATCTCCGTAGTGTGAGAATGCGGGGCGAGCCAGGTTTTCTATGAATTATATTCCACGTTGTGATGATTACTAGGTATAATGGACCGCATATACATTGTTAGGGATACATTCATATATATATTGGTTGCGCATACTGATACCACTCGTAGTGGTGAAGTATGAGATGTATTAAAACCCTCACATTATTCTTATAAATCTCTTGAATTATTGTTAATCTTAAAGGATAACCATCACTATGAGTAGGGCATTGACCCTCTCCAACTATACAAATGTTGCAGGTGAATTACAGGTTGACGGTATGGACGATAATCATTCTATGGAAGATACGTTTGAATAAAGAAGAAGAATGGCATTGAAATTTATTTATTTATATGTTTTCCACTATTTACTTTAATATGATGTAATAAGTTACCATTGAGAGGGCATTTGAAGATTAGTCAGATGCTTTTTACTATAATAATAAATACAATTGATTTTACTCTTAAGAATGTTTTCTTTTGTGAATGTAATTAGATGTGCTATAAATGAAAAAAAAAAAAACAAGGTGCAATTTTGAAGCATCTAATTTTTATATTATTAACACTCAAAATTCTTGGGCATGAGTATATATTTGGGACAAAAATTTGGGATGTTACAACAGAAGCTTATCTGTATTAGCTATGGATTTCAATCATTATTCTCTCCAGAGAAGATAATGTATAATACGTCACCTTTGTCTCCTTCTCACTTAAATCATGATGGGGCTTTTACACATCTAAGACTGAGTAAGGGGAGAGGGGGTTGCTGCACCTTCTTTATAGACAGATCGACAACCAAGAGTCCTTCCCATCATTGGACTCTCAGCATCCCTTACAAGCCCACGCCTCTCCCATAAGGGGAAGAGAGAGAGAGAGAGAGAGAGAGAGAGAGAGAGAGAGAGAGAGAGCCCTAGTTATGTTAAAACATAACTCTTTATGGTACTTCTTAAGTGATAATGAGAATACACGCAACCCAATGCCATGGGTGTAACACCCAATACTTTTTAGTACTCGGGTGTTACCGTGTAACCTAATTTAGTATAAATACCAACCTAACTTGGGCATTCACATTCATTTCAGTATAAATTCGATTGTTGAAAGCAGTCCCCCTCCATATATTAAGTCATCTATCCGTCGATTGTTCAAGATGAACCATCACATCATCAGTGAAATCCATTTTTAAGGGTTTTGATCACCCTGTTAGGCAAATAAAACCATACCATGACATTTTAGGGCTCAAATCATAAAATTTACCGTTCACTAGGTTTATAACGTCATGTTAGACGATCCATCCTTCGAAAACATAAATTGGATTATTTGGTCTCATAATCAACCCCTAGATTATACCTAAACACTCTCTAAGATCTTGTGGTTATCGATAACTAGACATGAATCGATCCAACCATTGGATTGGCTGATGGTAAGGATGTCGAATATTTGCAATTAGATATCCATGTAGTGGCTCCCACTTAACACTTAAAGTTAGTTAAGGATTAGGTACATGACTCATAAGGATTGATGTACTATTAGGACAATTCTATTTAGAAGTAGGCACTACAATTGTAAGTTGAGATAATACCGACAATAATAATTTATATTACAAAAGATGTTATAATAAAGGAATTAATAGAGAAAGCCCATAAAATAAAACCATCTAAACAAATTCCTAAGACCCTTTTGGTCATTGGAATACAGATTGAAATCAATCCAACCATTAGATTAATAAATGTTAATAGAATAATTCAAAAATTAGGTTGTATGGCCCACCAAAGCTTTGGATTTGCCCTATCTCGGGTTAGATAGTCCTAATTGGACCATTGGAACCAAATGGTCGGGGTGAATTTCTCACAAGCATTACCGTGGGGCCCACTTCAATCATGCATGTGCACCAATGGCTATGCACCAACGTTGCATGGGGCAACAATCCCGGTCATACATGCCTTGACTAAACGAATTTTCCAAACACGAGAAACCTCTTCTTCTTTCATTTTTCTGCCAACAACAAACGGAGACCATTTGTTCAAACTGGGGCCCACCATCACATCCCACCTTCATGATCAAACTCTCCTTCTAATTCAGACAGTGGGCCTGAACAAATCAATGTCATCCGTACACATCCATGCATCCTTGCATGCACACAATCAAGGGTCCAAACACGCTATGTACGGTGGGTCTTTCCAAAAATGGAAATCCCAGTCTGTCGCTGCCAGCGTGGTAGTCTGCATGAGCCTATCTCTTCTGATCTCAACCATCCATTTAACGAGATCTCAGCCACCCAAATCCCTGGTTTAGGGCTTCCACTCGTAGTAGAACCAAAACCACGGCCGGTTTTGCATTACTAGCTGTATTTAGAACTCGTTGTAAAACAATGTCATCCAAGCCATTTATTCCCAATCCTATAGTCCAAGATTGTTTTAAAAACTCTACATAAAAAAGGAGTTAAGTGCATTAGGGTTCCCATCCTCTCCTTGCATCCGCTCAAGAAAAACCGGTCGTTTCCTCCCTAGCTCAAACCCACCAGAAAAATGTCCACAGAGCTTCATTTTGATCATACTCGAATCTCCCATAGAATTGTTTACATCATCCTTAGGCATCATTTTGAAGAAAAATGCAGATGTTCATGATCTGCCATTAATGGTGGGTCATCTTCCTTGTTAGAAGATCAGTCATTAGTTCTTGTTATAGCCCTTAATCTCATATCAGTTTCGCTCACTAGGTGGGCTATCTCTGTAGCGCTCTATACAGATCGAAGGAGAAAAGAAGCGGTGAGGAGAGATGAAGAGAAATGGAGAGAGTGTGGGTGTAACACCCGTATCATAGTCCATACCGTTCCTTAGGCTTCCACGATCCTTCCGGTTGAATTCCGACAACCCTCGACCTGTATCTGTTGTTTATATGCGATCCTAAGCTGAGTCCTGCATACCGAAGTTGGTTCGACCTGAAACTTATACCCTAGCGACTGCGCCATCGCCACGGTTCCAATATCGTGACTCACGCACCGATCTAATACTCGGGCCAGGAGATGTGGGTCCGCGTTCATTCTGAAGAAACGCTGCGCGTTGCTAATTTCAAGAGAATCTCTGCAACATGTCACATCAAATCAAGTACACCACCCATACCCCATGCCACCTCACCCTATCCCAAGTACAAACACCCACTCCCTCTTTTCCACAAGTCAACTCTCTCTCTCTCCCTACCCATCCCTTTTTCACACAAATTTCAACCCAACCCATACCTCTCCATCCCTTTTCTTACAACAACCATTCCATCCATCCCTTTCATCTGTTATTTCCTTCTCTCTCTCTCTCTCATTTCTCAAACCTCCCAAGCAACACCCAACGTCCAAGCTCTTTCTCCCAACTCCAAGTGTGGCCCACTTTCCCACTCTCTTATCACCCATCTTAACCATTCATTCATCATCTACTTCCATTAAAATTAAAGATAAGGAGCATAGGAGCCCAAGGGACCAAGAAGGAGTGCAATAGGTGGGTGATCCACCATTGATTTTAAATTTTAGGGCCCACTTGTTATGGGACCCACTTGATATACGCATTATATGAGTGAGGGGCCCATAGTGGTGGGGTCCCTCTACCTTCCATTTTTCTCTCTCTCCCTTCTTCTCTCTCTTGTATGGATGATGTAAAAGTGTATGACCCATCTGATGTGTGTGTGTGTGGCCCACATGATGTGCGTATCATATCCGTGTCGTCCGTGCATTGGGCACACCTTGCTGGACTGTCCAGCGGATGGGATTGCTGCCCATCCATCTGGATAGGACCAGATGAAGAGAGAGCACAAATATCAGTTGATATAGTTCTGAGGTGGGCCACACATGTGGACCTACCATGATGCATGCATCAAATCTCCACCGTCCAGAACATCCAGAGTCTAAACGGTGGACTCCTCATAGTTTAGTTTATATATATATATATATATATATATATATATATATTATGTTATATTATAATATAATATAATATAATATAATATATTATATTATATTATATTATATTACATTATAATGTATATATAAATATATATGTATATACCTTCCGAGGTGGGCCACGTACATGGGACTCACCTGTAACGCTGGATGCTGAGCAGTGAGGGGGGACCCCATCCAGACCATCCATCCGTTTTTCTCTGGCATGTGGGACCACCCACACATGTAGCACGTGTGGTGTGGGGCCCACATTTGATGTATGTATTAACCTTGCCATCCATCTGTTTGATTTTAGGGGTCCCGCCTGCTGCAGGGAGGCAGTGTATTGGCTGGATACCGCACACCAGCATATAGCTGGTGTGGTGACGCCACCAAAGTTACGTGGGTCCCACTGCTGATGGTATCAGCAGGTGGTCTGGACCCCACCGTTATGTATGTTTTGTATCCCATCGTCAAATGGCTGGACGTTGAGACCTTCCTGCTGTATATATGGCATCCAAACCGTCCATCAATCTGATGTGTTGGCCACGCTCCTGGACCCCACCGCTGATGTATGTGATCCAGCCCAACTATCCATTTATCTTAGTGAGCTTATCTTAAGGCTTGAGACTAAAAATATCACAGATCCAATATCAACTAGACCACACTATAGAATACAGAGGAGTTGAACGCCTACCTTTCAAACCCCCTTTTTTTTAGGATTACAGAGGTTTTAGACCATTATGATATTTGTTTTTCCTCCATATCCAGGTCTTTATGACCTTATGCACAGACTAGATGGAAAATAAAGACTATAATGGGCCCACTAAAAATTTAACTATGAAAATCATTACTACCACTGTCATTTGTGGTATGGTTCAAATGATCCTTTGGATACGATTCATTTTTACGCACTATAATGATCCCTAGCAATGGATGCATGGCGTATTGGACTCGGCCTATTCGACTCGGCCCTTTCGACTTGGCCCATTTGAATCGACCCATTTGAATTGGCTCATTTTGATTCGGCTGGGCCCATTTGATTCAGCCCATTTAAATCTTCCCATTTGATTTGGCCCATTTGATTCGGCCCATGTGATCAGCCCATTCGATTTGGCTCATTTGATTCGGCCCATTTATTCGGCCCATTTGAATCAGCCCATTTGATTCAGCCCATGTGATTAGCCTATTTGATTCAGCCCATGTGATTGGCCTATTTGATTCAGCCCATGTGATCGTCCCATTTGATTCAGCCCATTTGATTAGCCCATTCGATTTATATAAGGCCCAATGAGACATATGTGAGGCCCTTGTGTGGGCCAAATGTGATGTATATGAGGCCCGTTGCGATGTGAGATTCCACCATGATGTATGTAGGGATGTTTTGCCTGCTGTGCCTTGAGAGCAACGATGGTTTGACATCTACATTGTAAGAGCAATGATGGTTAAATGTCTGCATTGTAACTCTCTCTAGGGCCTATTGATAGGTCCATACTTGTAGTGTGTAGGCCGTCTAGGCCCCTTTTTGTTATGATCAGGATCCATCACCACATACATGTTTAGTATAGTTCCATGATTGATGCTCATACGCATCACATGTATGCTTGATATGAGGAGTGACTGATCATAGCATATGCCTTTGGGCAGATTATCTATGCGCTCCTTGATAGGCGGAGTTGCCCTTCATGAGCACATGATATGCGCAGGATTGTTTCATGACTGGTAGCATGATTCATGCACTTTGCATTTGTATGACATGATTTCTATATGCCCTAGCGACATTAGGACTATGACCTCCACAAGCACATCGTGGATGACAGGATTGGACACCAAAATATTGTTACTACGCATCGGGGCGTCATAGATGTCCCTAGGTGAAAATCCTTAAACCCGATGATACCAGAAGATGACTCCAACATCGAGACCGAGTGGATATATGAGCGCACGAGAGCCAAATACCAGGAGGCCGCATCTCTCACTATGTCGTGGTCAGTTGGAAAGGGGTGTGGCCTTACCTGCCTGAGCGAGGGGGCATTGCTAGGCTGAGTTTGACCAACTCCTGAATGGGTCCACTATCGACATGCCAGATAGGTATCAGCAAACTATTGGTCAGGCGGATAGTGAGGTTTCTTACGCTCACTTGGGCTACACACCTGGGAAAGGGGCAGTGCCATTTGGAGTGTACTAAACTCTGGTGATTATCCAGAGTAAGAACCGTACCAAATTTTGATGCTCTAATGAGGAGCTGCATTGATATATGGATGAGGATTGACATGCATGAGTTACATTTCGCATCGCATAGCCTTAATATGGCCGATAACATTCATGTTTTGCACCACATAGCCTTGGTACGGTTTATTACATTCGTGTACTCATTAGCATGATTCCACATTACTCTAATATTACATTCTAGACACGCTCATACTACGCACATACTTACACCACCCTCTAAGCTTTCTATAAGCTTATGCATGATTGATGCATGCAGGTAATGCCAGGACGCAGTCGTAACAAAATTGTAGTAGGAGCGTATAGTCGAGCTTCAGGAGTTTTTCTTATTATCATTATCTTGTATTTCCCTTCATATGCATTGTACTCAAAGTTTTTTATCATAGTGAATTTTGTAATGGTGTTCTTGTGGTTATTGTTCATGGGTTATGCTTATGGTTATGCTTATACTAAATAAAAATTATATTTGAAATCCTCCTTATAGGATCCCAAGATCGGAACCTGGTGTATGGGTGTCAGGAGTCAAGAATGGGGTACTATGGAGGCTGTCGGCACCGGATTCAGCGATTGAGAATTTCATGAGCCCGATTTCTAAGTTTGGGGCGTGACAGTGGGTGTGTGCGGTAGCAAGTCAGTGCAACCAAGTTGCTGGTGTGATCGCTTGAGTCACTAGGTCAAGTTGTACTGATCAGGTCGGGTCTGGTTTAGTCTAGCAACTCGCTGGCATAGGGTTCTAAGTGAAAAGAGAGAGAGTTGGGGTGGTGGACTTACACCACATTACTGTTCAACGAACCGAGTCACTAACTCAGTTCAAGTTTGGGATAGGCCTAGTTTGGTCCAGTTCACCCCAGGGAAGAAACAGAGAGAGAAATTAGGAAGAAGAAGAAAGAAAGAGAGAGGGAGAAGGAAGAAAGGAGGAGAATAGAAAGAAAAGAAAAGAGAAATGAGAGATAGAGAGGGGAGAGTTTGGGTTGGAAAATGAATTGACTCATTGTTGAGTCAGTTGGTTTGAGATAGAGGCCTGCTGGACATTCTAGTAGAAAAGAAAGGAAGAGGAAAAGCAAAAAAAAAAAAATAGAGTGAGAGAAGAGAGAAAGGAAGAAGAGAGAGAAGAAAAGAAACTACAGAGAGGAGACTGAGTCAACTCGATTGGAACCAAGTCCAGCTGGGTCAGGTCATGCTTGGGCCTGGTCTAAGCTTTACTGAGGTCAAGTTGTACAGAGTTGGCTCAACCCAGTTGAGTCGAGTTAGGTTGAGTCATAGAGCAGGTTGTTGGTTCAAATTGAGGTCAAGTTGTAGAGAGTTGGCTCAACCCAGTTGAGTCGAGTTAGGCTGAGTCATAGAGCAGGTTGTTGGTTCAAATTGAGGTCGAGTTGAACTACCGAGACGACTAAGGTGAGTCCACATTCTCCTTTCAGACTGAAATTATTTCGATTACAATTATCATCATTACCATTGTTATCAATATTAGGATTATTCATATTAGATATGATTAACCATTAGTAAATTACCTATACTAATATTAGTTATTATAGACAAATTACAATTATTAAATATAAGTGTTTTATTCTTCATTCTTAAATATTATCATTGATAGTAGAGCATACTATTCATTTTCATTATAATGATTATTAGTGTCACATTAACTAATATTAATTATATTGTTAATCTTAATGATTACCATGAAATTATTAATATTATTAGCATTATGATCAATTCTACATCAATTAGCATTTAAATCCCAAAATCTAAGTCTAGAACTGAACCCTAGGATGAAACCCTAAATCGAAGTACTCCAAACCCTATGTTATGATCCCAACCGTAGAAAGAGTATAAAACTTGAATTTGACCATACAATTTTACAATTCACGGTAGGATTTGATTTTAAGGCCACACGTCTTTCCTATCAACATTAATTAGCGATTCGACTCGTAAGGTGATGATTTCTTCCCCTTGAGCTTTCCATTTTCCCATTAGCTTAAGTGATAGTTTTTATTTTAATTTCGATTGATAATTAATATTTTTATCTTATAATTACATGTGCTAGTTGTTTGAATTGAATGCTAGATTACATGCTTACTATTTATCTTACATATTTTCTCATGCTGGTGGATTACTTGGGGATTGCTTATGGAACTTAAACTAGTACATCAATCAGTGGGAAACCCTGCTTATAAATGTACACCCATACTTGGGATGTAAATTGATTGATTGTGTTTATAATGGGCTCTCGATCTAATAGTTACTTTGAATGATGTGAATATTGAAGTGGGCCTACCATACATGGGTTATTATGTCTACATGGCTTTTGAGGATGGTCATTTTATCGCATTGATTTGATATTTACCCTATGAGGCTTCGATTTGATATTTTCCCTGTATGATTTTGATTTGTTATTTGCCCTATGTGGCTTCGATGATTTATTTCTACATAACCATGTGATGGTAAGTTAATGGGCTTCGATGTTAAACCATGATTGGCCACTAGTCGATGGGCTTCCATTAAATATCCTAAGGTGAAGGTCTCATGAGGTAGGGATGGTGGGAATAAGATACTATGCCTGAGCTGTCGGCCTACGCTGGGTGATGAACCCCGCATAGTGACATTTGAGCTTTAATAAACTGGCTGGTTATAAATAGAATAATAACGGATGAGCTAATCATGTATTCATAGTATACAGGCAATGACGGGTGCCTAATTCTGAATGTTGTAACACGTGCCTATAGGATTTAGTTGGGTCATGTTTCGCTAGCTCCTAGACCACCAACTATTGGCCCACTTTCGGTGAGCTTGGCACTACGCATGTATGATGTACTTTCGCTGGTGACCAACCATATGCATGGGTTTCGCCCAAAAGCCAAATAGATGAGCATCCCTAACTGATGTGCACTCATGCATCCATGCATTTAATAAGACTACATCATTTAATGTTTTGAATGCCTTTTTGTTTATAATTATGCTTACTTAATGCGTGTTTAATCTTATGGGGAATTCACACTGAGCTGGCCACTCATTCATCGAATATATAACCATACAGGTAGCACAGGTGGCTTAAATGATATTCATGTTTAGGCTGATAAGGATGAGGGTACGATTGTTAAGGATGCATGGTAGTATCTGCCAAGAGAAGCTGCGCGATCTTGCGGCTTAAGTTTATATGCATATTAATATTTTCCATATGTTAAATTATGTATTTCTTGTAATTGTTAACATTGAGACATTAGTATGTATAAGTCATTATGGGCATCCGCTCGTATATTGAAATATGTAGAAGATTCCATTTATGCTTGATTTGTTCTTATTCCGCCTAAATGCTCACTCTGAAAAAGAAATAAGAAAAAAAAGAAATATATACATGGAATTTGTATCTTTAAAGGTGAATACTCGGGTTTTTGGAAAATGAGTCATATACTTGGGTTCCAAAAACTCGAGGTGTTACAATGGGCCCCACCCAAAGAATGCCCGAATGATCTAAATTGTTCATTGAATTATTTATAAAACATTTTTGAGTATCCGTTTCTCTTGTGGATTCAAGAATAGCCTTGTGGTTTCAAGGTTTTATAGACCTAAGGTAAATGATGATCGTCCTTAGCACACCTTTCCCTGCATCAAATTAAGAACAAGTCCCCCCTTTCATAGGATCAAAACGAATTGAAAAATAGAGATAAAAGATTAGGCTCTATTGAAAGCTATTAAGATAATCGTGTGAACTTGGAGATAGAACTTTAATAAAGTGGGAAAACAAGTGCCCACCATCCTTCACATAAGACTCAAACAAAAATGCTCTTTGAACTTGACCCAAAGGACAATCTTAGAAATGTGAGACTTGAACCGCCTAATAACACATGATATTTTCCAAGTGTCTAGAATGATCAGAACCACATACGTATAAAACCAGGGTAAAGCGAAACGGTCACAGGTTGATCCAAATTCTAAATCCTTACATTTATTAATGGACTCAATGCTTAGCTGAGTAGGAGACCAAATTTTTCCAGGATTAGAAAATAATACGATGAGCCTTATGCCCCGTCTAGGTAGGGGATTGATGTATCGAGCTCAGACCCACTATAACCATCTTTTCGTGTTAGCCAAACACTAAAAATAGAATTTTTACTATGGATAGTGGAGAACTATCATCATGAATCATAATCATTTGGATTTTTATTTTTATTTTATGAAACCTTGAGAATGAAATTTTTTTAGGGTAAATCTTCTTAACCTAAGCACCTACCCATACGCCAACCTATCACAATGAACTCAATGGATACTTATGCATTATGAATTGTAATGTCCTTATTAATTTACATAACAAAAATGTTAGGAAATTTTATGGACAAAATTTATTGTAAATGGGTACATTATAACAACTGAGATTTTCACCACTTAAAACTCTTTTCAAAAAAATCCTTGTGAAGTTTCTTACTATAATTATTTTAATCCATCACCTTATGGTTTTTAATTTGTGATCCTAACAAAAATGCAACTGTTTACCATTAAAAGAACAATAAAAATTCAAGTAGACACCCTTAGAAACCTATTAAATATGCAGATCGAGTCTAGCCTTGAGATTTATTCATCTAGGGCCCAGATCTAGACCCACTATCGATTAATCGAGATAACCACAAATTAATGAAGATCTACTTAAAGATACGATAACTAATGGTTTGGATATTAACTATCTCACACACCTAAATTAAATTGACCTAGTCACTCTTTTAGAGTTAAATTAATGATCTAGGATGATTAGGACCAAATCACCAATTTCGTTAATTTTGAATAGGTTACACTATGAACTTAGCTAATCGAAATCCTAATCATCATACATAAGAAACTTTTGTTGTGTAATTCATTCTAAAAAATGCCATGAATATCCAAACTAGCTCTAGGTTGCTAGACTTGAAACTATAGAAAGACGTTCATATTAGTGGGTTTGACGTCCATCGTGGGACATCGAGCCCAGATCATATCTCGAATTGTTCAACTTGGCCTTGTAAGGCGAGTGCATGAGATGTGCAAATGCTTGTAGAAATTGTCAGGAACTTAAGTTAATTGTCCCCATCTGATCTTTGCTAAAGTTGTGGCTTTCAGATTGTTAAATCAGAACCAAATTTAGTGCACTAACCTAAGTTAATATTCTACACATATCTGTATAACTGCAACCCCAATTGATGATCAGTAACTGTCGAATTGACTTTTGATCATATCCATTGATCGTCGTGTTTAAATTACGGGGTGATCAAACCATACATAAATCACCATTAGGGACAACTATCATATTGCATAAATTGACCCGTATACCTTCTATGGATCCTAACAGCTGGAAACAACCTCCCATAGAGTCATAATGTCAAATACCTAGTCTCTATGGCCATTTGCACCACTTTTAACACTATAAATACCCATATATGGGTAGCCCCTCAATTTCATACGAATTGCCTAGGAAATGAAAGAAAAAGAGAAAGAAACGAAGAGGAAGATGGAAAGAGAGAGAGAGGTTGTTCTTAGTGTTTGCTTCGCCGGATTCTCTTAATCGAACCCTATCCACTACCGAATCCTTCATTGAATCCCTTTCCATTGACAATAAATGGTAAGAAAAACATCATTAAGAAGAGAGCATGGATCTCATTGGGATATATCCTAGAAGGTTTAGTAGAGCTTGGGATGCACTAGGCTCTCTAAAATACTAAAATCCCATCAAGCATATGTTTGATGACATTGAAGCCAATTCGATTCCATCAAAGGTCGAGTGATCTCATCAATGGATTTATGTAGACAAGTATTGACAATTTCCAAATTTGAATCGAACTCGAATCTTTGATTCCATCGAAGCTCCCATCGAAGCTGTGTAAACTACCTAAAATTGAGGCGGTTTCAAAGTCGATCCAACCAAAGCCTATATAAAGGAGTCTTTTGAGTCTTTCTAAGAACGAATTAGGAGTGTTGTTACCTCAAGGACTTCTTTCTTTATTTTTTATTTAGTTTTCATATTTTTCTTTAAGAGTTTTAGTTTAATCATGTATATTATTAGCCAATCTCTTAGCTACAACTAAGAGGTGAAGTTTGTAGTTTATTTTAATATTTATTTTACTTTAATTCAAGTTTATGTTGAACTTTCATTGATTTCTAGTTTGAATGAAGAAGTATTTCTAGTTTACTTTGATCCATTATCGACTCCAGATACAGTGAAGGCTTAGGAAGACTGTGATATTTTCTTACCTATTTTGCAATTGTGTTATCTACAAAATTCTTTAATGTTCCGTCAACTTCAAGCATGGTAGATGCTTTGAATTCCATACAATCATTACATTGATGCATCATGAGTGAACTAATCCAATGAATGTTCAAATTTAGTTTTGCTGAATTCCATTATGTTTTAACTGCTCTATCATCCAAATGGATAGATTAAGACTTTGATTTCAGTTACATTATTGATCAAATCAAGTAAGGTGGCATTAAGATGGCTACAAGTGGATCCTTGGTGCTCTACTTTTCATTATTTTGATAGATTCAATTCACAACGATTTCTCTCTAAATTTTCAGATTTTAGATTATAGTTCCAGTTCTAATTTATTTCAGAATATGTATAAAGTAAGTCCCTGTGGATTTGACCTCGGTGTCACTGAGATTATTACGACAGCACAACCCTGCACTTGGGGTTGTGAACAGACATAGAAAAAAACATGATTTAATATGGGTGATCATCGATTGACAAACAAAGCCAGCACATTTTATTCCCATCGCATTACCTATTCGATAGACAAACTTGCTAAGCTATATATCAAAGAAATAGCGAAACTATAAGGAATGCATAGTTCTATACTATTAGATTACAACCCTCATTTTACCTCGTGATTCTGTACTAGTTTGCAAGAAGCTATGAGCACCACTTTTGGACTATAGTACAATTTATCATCAGTAGTTTAATGAACATATAATGTGTGTGAATCAAATACCAGAAGATCTATTTCGTGCATTTCCCCTTGACTTCAAAGGAGGTTGGGATGATAACCTGCATTTCATTGAATTCACCTACAAAAATAGTTATCAAGCAACCATTAGAATGGCCCTGTGCGAAGCATTATATGAGCATCTGTGTTAGGTGCCTACTTGTTGGATTGAAGTAGGTCAATATTAGGCCTGATATTGTCCAAGAAGCTACTGAAAAGATAGAACTTATTAGAAGACATTTCGCAAGCATTTTAGAGTCAACAAAAGAGCTATGCAGATAATTGAAGATGTAATTTCGAGTTCTCAGTAACAACTAAATAAAACTTGATTCAATACAAAAATAAAACTTGCTCCTCATTTTATCAGACCTTTCAAAGTATTAGAGCGAGTTGGAGGTATAGCCTATCTACTCGCATTGCCACCTCAACTTACATGTGTTCACAATGTTTTTCATGTGCCAATGTTACAAAAGTACGAAAGGGACGCTTCACACATCATAGATTGACAAGATCTCGAGCTTCAGGAAGATACCTCTTATGTTGTGAAGCCAATTCATATATCATAACGTAAACAACATGTATTATGAACTAAGACCGTGCCATTAGTCAAGATTTTATAGACATCATGGAATTGATAAAGCATCATGCGAGTAAGAAGCAAAGATTCACAAGAAGTATTCTCACCTATTTGAAGTGTAGTTCAAGTAAATTTCAAAGATAAAATTTTTATTTTAGGGGGTTAGAATGGAACAGCCTTAGATTTTCTAAAATATAAAATGAAATGAAATTCAAATTCAAATTTAAGAGAGAGAGAGGGGAGCGTTTCCTCTTATCTCTCCCTTCTCTTCTCATCCCTCATATCTCTCCCTTCCCAATGAACCATCTTTCTTAAGAGAGTCCTAGTCCAACTAAACTAAATTTAGGTACCTATCGTAGAGAGAGAAAAGTTTTGGAGAAAACCCTAAATCAATAAGTTCCATGAACCCCTTTTTATTAATCTTTATGCATTTAATTGATTTTTTCGGATCTATACAATGAACGGTGAGGATTGGCCGCACCTTCATCACAATGATTTGTGGGTTGATTCGATGAAAAGAGCTTAGATCTCATGCAGATCTCTTGTCATAGAGATTTGTTTAGGGACATTCGAATGTATCAGGTCAAATATGAACGGATCAAATGATCCCTGAGACCAAAATATAGGAGGGACTAAATTCTAGATTGATCTGATCATCAGATGGGCCTTTAAATCTAATCTTAGACATTAAATCATATATCTTATTCTATTATGGACCATCGAATGCATTAAATCTGATCTATGCCATCTATGAGAATTTTGGGATACATCCACAACAACATCCAGAATTATAGATGGGTCTAACCATCTTGTAGGCCACATTGATCATATGAGGGGTTAATATTAAAAACATGATATAGAGAGAATGTGGATAACAAATGGTTCAAATCTAACAACTTATTGACCCATCCCCTAACTAGATTATGTAGGAGCCAATGGATGGTTCAAATTTGACCCATATGACTGGTAAACCCTAAAATTTAAGAAATAAGGGAAACCCCGAAAGTTGCAAAGTTGGACATAAAAATTTGAGTTGAATCAGACATCTATCGATTTGATCAAAAGAGGTTTTGATAGATTGAATGGGTCGAAATACATCTAGAGACTTAAACCTTAGAATTTCATTTTTTTTAATTCAATCGATTGGTGATCAATTTGATCGATGGGCCATCGATCAAAGTCAATCAGTCGACAAGTTTGGTCAAATATTCCAAAAAAGGTCCACTAACCAAACTGTTTCATATTTTCTCGATTCAATTGAGGGGCCATCAATCTAAGAAAATCAGTCGATAGATTTAATCGATGAACACTTGGATAGATATATCAAATCCTGAACCTAAAAAATTGGATTAGTAAGTATATAATACATGTAATTTACATACTTTTGACAAATTATGAATTATTGGATTATGATTAACCATTTTGGTTTAATTAGAGGTGGACACCATCATGTTGAATTATTGGATCAATCAATAATTTCGTTTAAATGTTTATTAGGGAACTTTGTAATGCCTTGAAATTTCGGCTCTCATGGATAATACGATGGGCAAACTTCCCAGGTATTAACTTGGATATGCCAAGGATATTATCCCACATATCCCTTTCATTCAAAGCAATTTACATGCTCATTGCATTTATAATATAAACAACGAAAATTAAAATCTTATTTAAAAAAGGTTTCTAATCTAAGCATCACAATGAAGTCTATAAATAATCGATCAAAGTCCAATGTTTTTTGTCTTCCCATCTTGGGCATTATTACATCTTTAACAAAAAAATTCAAATTAAACAAAAATAACATGAAAAATAAAGAAACGGTCGTCCTAAGCCACTTCATCTTCATCATCTACCATCTATTGCCATAAGCCTTTATAAGTCTCATCTAGAGGTTCACTATCTTTATTGGATTGTCACTTGAATCACTTATAGTTGCTTTTCCGACAAAAGTTATGAGTTGTCATGGTTCAACTCAATGAGATTGTCCCTCAAAGATTAGCATAATAGTAGCTTAATCATTATACTAATATTTCATTACAAAACATTCATGAGAAAATCTTGTTTAATGCAATGCATGTATGCATGCTCTGGCAAAGGCACCCAGATTAAAAAAATGCTGAGCATCCCTGTTACACATTCGCTAGCCACTAGTCACTAGAGTTGTTTGTGAAGCGGGATACCCCCATTACAACTTCACGATAAAACTCCATTGCTAGAAGGGGGATCTCCCCATTACTCCTTCCAACTAAATAGGGCATGACTAGATGCTGGACAACCCAATTATACGTCTGTCACGACACTCAAGGGCCATAAATGCATGATTAGTTTGGACTCTAATTAGATAAGTTTAGTCTCTAGCCTGTTCATCAAAGTCCACAGCTAATGGTCACTCCTTATCCCATCTCATGGTCCACCATATCCCAAAATAGTTATTTCTCCTCAATAATATCAAACCAAGAAGAGGCGTACACATCCTTGTCATGATACTACACATGGCATACATCCCATATCAATTCCTAATGGATCCTCCATAGGTAAATACGTCCATAATAGGATCCTTTGGCAATTCTCCATAATCATACATAATGTCTTACTGTTCACAACCCCAAGTGTAGGGTCGCGATGTAGTAATAACTCGATGAGATTGAGGTTGAATCCACTGGGACTAAACTTGTATGTATTCTGAAAATAATTAGAATTAGAACTAGAAGAAGATCTAAATCTAAATTTAAAATAAAGAGAGGGTAATTATGAATGGGATTTCAATAATCAAAAGGGAACTAGAACGCAAAGGATCCATTTGTAACTATCAGGATGCTACCATACTTGATTCGAAAAACACAATTAGAATTGGAGTCCTATCCTATCCATTTGAAAGATGAAACAATTAAACCAAATCTAAACTTTTCATTGACTTAGCCACACATGAAGGAGTATTGTTATGATTGGAAGGGATTCCATTGTTGTCACACCCTAAACTCAGAAATCGGATTCACAGGAATCCTGATCACCGAATTTAGTGCCGACAGCTTCCATAGTACCCCATTCTCGGCTCCCAGCACCCACATACTAAGTTTCGATCCTGGGATCCTACAAGGAGGAATTTCCAACGTACATTTATCTCGTAAGAAGCATAACCACAAGTTTACCCAAATCACAAAAGCAACATCATCATCACATATCCACTAATATAAACATTTGAATACAGTGCTGAAAGATAAATACATATGTCAAAATCAAAGCTCTAGAAGTCAGCTACATGCTCTAAGTTCCATGCTGCTGCAACCTAGCATCACCTACACGCATCTACCATGCATAAGCTTATAAAAAGCTTAGAGGGTGGTGTAACTACGTGCACATGGTAAGTGCCAAGTATTCAATACAATGCCATAATCATATAATATCAGAAATATTGGTAAGATCATGAATCATACGATATCAGAGTAAGTGGGAATGAGTCAATCAATATCAGAATACACGATACAAATCAGCTATGCAAATGAGGAGTCATAAAGAGCCAAATATCAAATGCCAATGATGTAATGTAATATATAATTCTCGATAAGTTCACCTATAGCGTTAGCCGTACGTAGACTATATAAATGCAAAAACACAGTAATCCAAAATGCCATATGTCGCGGATGTAATGCAATATACGGTGCAAATGGAATGACCATGCTAGAGTGTGTGAAGTCAGGATGATAGTACGTGGTATCGCAAGGTATGGGGTCCATCACAAGGGACTTCTATCTAAACCAGTCCCATACATAATTTGGATAATCAGACTCAATGTGGTAAACTCCTGATCTCAGGTTAGTCGTGCGCCCCAACAGAAATCTTGGCCATTACGAAGGTACATGTAACAAATAGTTACGGACCACCTACCCGAGTGGATAGTGAATGAATGAATGAATGAGTATGCAACGCATACTCCACAAATCCGTACTGTACATCTTTGGGATCATCACCAGGGTCTAGTACACTTTACATACAATTTGCCGCCCACTGACGCTGACCATGCAAGTGAAAGAGGCCTCACTATCCGCTTGACCAGTTGTCAGCCAATATCTACCTGGCAAGTTGATAACGGACCCATTCACGAGCTAGTCAAACTCAGCCTAGCTATGCCCCCTACTCTCGTGCAGGTAAGGCCACACCCTCTCCTAACATACCACGACAGAGTGGGACACGCGGCCTCCTGGTATTCGGCACTCGGGTGCTCATGTATCCACTCGGTCTCCACGTTGGGGTGTCTCCTGGCCCCTGAGGTTTAGGGACTTTCACCCACAGACATCCAAAGTACCCAGATGCTCGAATCAAACATTTTCGGTATCCCATCTAGCTATCCATGACATGCTTGTAGAGGCTACGGCTCTGATGTCGTTAGGGCATACAGTAATCACAACACACAATGCATGATGCATGAGTTAGATAATCCTGCCTTGCATCAATCCTGCACATACCGTACACTCATGTAAGATAACCTCCGCATATCAGGAAGTCTTATAACAACCTACCCAATGACATATGTAATAGTCAACTACATCTCATAACAAACATGCAGATGATGCGTATGTGCATGTATCATGATGCTATGTTGTCACATACTCATAATCGGTACCAATAACCGGCCTCGATAATCGGCATCGACAGTTGGCCTTGACAATGTGGACATTTAACTAACATTACCCCCAAGGAGTGGCCCACATAGAGCCTAACATATAGTGGACCCATGGCCTTACACAAGGGTCAAATATACAACACCATGGGCCTCACTCAAGAGCTTAATACACATCATGATATGCCTTTCACATGGGCCAAACATACATCACAATGGACTCATTCGCATGGCCCTCAAATGCATCGCGATAGGCCTCTTCACATAGGCCTCATGTACATCACGTTGGGCCTTAAACATGGGCTAAATATACATGACAATGGGCTTCAAATACGGGTCGTATATACATCACATTGGGCTTTGATAATCGAAATCGGCAATCGACCACGATAATCGGCCTCGATCGATAATCGGAATCGGCAATCGATCATGATAATCGGCCTCGATCGCTAATTGGCAATCAACCATGATAATCAGAATTGGCAATCGGCCATGACAATTGGAATCGATCGATAATCGGCCTCGATAATCGGAATCGGCAATCGGTCACGATTATCGGCCTCGATAATCGGAATCGGTAATCGGTCACGATTATCGGCCTCGATCGCTAATCGGCCACGACAATCAGAATCGACAAACGGCCTCGATCGCTAATCGACAATCGGCCACGACAAATCAGAATCGGCAATCGGTCATGATGATCGGCCTCGATCGCTAATTGACAATCAGCCCCAACAATCAGAATTGGCAATCGACCACGACAATCAGAATTGATCGATAATCGGCCTTGATCATTAATCAGCCTCAATAATTGAAATCGACAATCGGTAACGATGATCGGCTGTAACACCCCATACTTTCCAGTACTCAAGTGTTACCATGTAGATTAATTTAATATAAATATATAAATAATGCAACTTAAATATATACACTATGAAACGTATGTACTCTGTAAAGATTTAAAAATTTCATGCTAAAATGGTATGTATGTATTTAATATATATGAATATTATGAAAATAATATTTATTAAATAACATAAGGAATAAAAATTTCATAACATAAAATCAAATTACAAGTAATAAAGTAGCATTGAATATCTTTTACAAGTATGTATACAAAAATCATTAGATACTTTAACGGAATTGTATATTATTTAATAATATTACCAAATACAAATATAATTTTAATTAAATATGATATTGTACAATCTTCAATTCATTTTTATGTAAAATATGATATTGTATATTATGAATTATGTATATTAATGAATGAGTGAACAACATCATGTAATTAGTAGTATGCTAACATTAAAATTCTATATATATATATATATATGAGACTTTAAACATTTTAATTATAAGTAATATACAAAAATAATAAAAAATTTATTAATATTAGCATTGATTAGAAATACATGATGAGAGCCTTACAAATGGCCCATTTAGGCCTTTTAACCGTTGACGTCCAACTTTGGGATGATCCGACCAATAGATCGACGGGAAACCCCCATTAGGACTACAAATCACGTGGTGGGCCCCACTTAGGCATTCCATCAGCTCGATCATTGGTCAGGGACCCTGAAATAGGCCTCCTAGAGGGAATGGGCAGTGTGGATTTATCACAAACATCGTGGTGGACCTCACACCAGAGATCGAAGTACACAACCTGTGTACTCCCGCGCCACACTGCAACAGGCATATCGATTAGCACGGGTCTGACCCGTGTTTTGCTTAAAATGGGAGAGACATCTCTCTCCCTCTACTTTGTCGTCCGATGGACAGCATCCTTTTGGGACGTTCTACGGCCCACCATGATCATCGCCATGGATGATCTGAACCGTCCATCGCATGCATCCCTCAGCCCTGACCAAAACCCAACCTTTAGTACAGGTTTTCCTGCACATGTGGACACACGAATCTCACCGTAAATAGGTCTTAGAAACACAAAACTTCCCAAAACGGAAACTACTGCCTTCTGTTTTGCCAGCTAGCACGATTCGAGTGAGGAGGATTCCTCTGATCTCAAGCGTCTATTCAATGTAAATCTCAGCCGTCCAACTGAGGGCATCACTTCCTCAATACGAGGGGAGAAAACCAGTGGCCGAAACCACCGTTTCACCAGCTATTTTGAGAAGCCAGTTAGTGGAATCAATCTGGGCCATTCATGGCTCATCCGATGGTGCTGAGAGTCTTAGGGAAGTGTTACAAAGGGCACATGGATCGCAGATGCAATGGGAGTTTCTCTTGATTTCGAAATCAGCTGCTTCCCTTCTCCAACGTACCCACCACCCTAATCCTCTCCAAGCTCTGAGAAAGCTTGTCTAGGAGCTTCCTAAGACTTATACGAATCGTCTAGAAGGAGTAGATTAGAGGAAGGAGCTTCCATTTACAATCCACCATTGACAGCGGTTCTTCTTCCTCGACGTTCTAGGGCACCCAGCGACTCGAAACAAGTCGAGTCTGGACCGAGTCTGGTCAGTTTGGCATCCCTCTGTGGGACGTTTCTACCTGGAAAGAAAGAAAAGAGAAAAGAGAGGAGTGAGGGAGAGAAAGCAGAAGAGAATGAGGGGGAAGAAAATAGGGGAAAATCAGGGTGAGTGCAGCCGTTGCACTCATTGCCGAGTCGAGCGCGACCTAGGTGCTGGTCGAGTCCATAACTGTTGCTGGGTGTTCTAAGAAGAAAAACAGAAAGAGAAAATGAGAAGAGAAGGAAAAAAGAATCGTAGCGAGAGAGAGAGGGAGTGAGAGAGTGCGGGTGGTGTCGCTGCACTCTGTTGCAACTGCTCAAACCGAACTAAGTCGAGGTGGACCGAGTCAGGCTACTCTCTGGCATGAGTTTGGTCTAGGTCCAGACTCAGTTGAGTGCGGGCTTGGGTGTTTTCCAGCAGGGACAATAGAAAGGAAGAAGGAGATAAAAGAGAGAAGAAAAAGAGGGAAGAAAGTCGGGTGGTTTCATCCTCCGAGTCAACTCGACTCGCTGTCAAGTCTCTCCCAACTCAAGACGAGTCGGGCGTCCATTGTTGGACTTTCAACAGAAGAATGAAGGAGAAAGGATGGAGAAAGGGAGAAAAAGAAAGAGAAAGAGAGAGAGAGAGAGAGAGAGAGAGAGAGAGAGAGAGAGAAGCGGATGGTTACTAGTTGTGATGAGTCGAGTTAACTCGACTCGAACCAATTTTATCCGCTTGCTAGTTGTGATGAGTCGAGTTAACTCGACTCGAACCAATTTTACCTAGGTGAGTCCACCTTCCCCTTTCCATATTTAAATTGTTTGATCATAAATACCACTGTTACCATCACCATCATCATTAGGATTATAAATTCCATATGCGAATAGCCATTAGTAAATTACCAACATTTATGTTAGTTATTACATGCAAATTACCATTATTGAATACTAGAACATTTTCTGTCAACCTTAAATATTATTGTTGGCAATTAAAGCATACTATCTATTTTATTACAATAACTATTAGTACCTTGATTAGCTAAAATTAAGTATATTGTTAATATTAACGATCATTTTGAAATTTTTGTAGCATTGGCAATTAGTCTTTATCATAGCACTATTTGTAGAAATTCTATTATTATTACTTGCACTATTTAAAAGATTATTAGTTGTTATAGAAATATTAGATAGTGTCGGTACATTTAAATAAGAACTTAGAAACCATCATTGATAATGGATTAATACTACTACTATAAATATTATTTGATCCATCATACAGTAATAATAATAATAGTAATACTAATCTAGGATTTAAATCCTAAATCTAAAACCTATAACTAAACCTTAAGTTATAATCTAGACCATAGATAGTCTTATAGGACCTTGATTTAACCATACAAACTCATAATCTATGGTAAGATCCAAGTCTAAGGGCATGTGCACTTCCTCATAACTTTAGAAGGCAAGCCGATGAATAAGGTGATGATTCTTCTCCTTAAGCTTTCCATTTTTTCCATTAGCTTAAGTTATAGTTTTATTTTAATTCAAATTGATAATTGTTATCTCCATCTTATATTCACTTGTGTGATTGAATTACTACATCACATGCTTAATGTTATCTTGTATATTTAATTCATGACATTGGATTATTTGTGGATTGCTTCTGGGATTTAAACTGGTACATTAGTGGGAAACTCTCACTTATAAGTGTACACCCATACTTGGGATGTAACTCGATTAATGGTGATTGCAATGGACTTTCGATCTGGTGCTTATTACGTGGTGATCTAGACGGATCATTGATGTGGGCCTACCATCTATGAGTTGTTGTGTCTAAGTGGTTTTTAAGGATAGTCTTTTATCACATAGTTTTGATACTCGCCCTATGTGGCCTATTTTGATAATTTTCCTATGTGGCTTGTTTTGGAATCGCCCTATGAGGCTTTGTTCTGATATTTTTCCTATATTGGTTCGATATTTTTATCGTGTAACCATGCGATGTTAAGCCCTATATATTGTAATATGATTGGCTACTAGTCGATAGGTTTCCATTAAACATCCTAAGGTGGCAGTCTCATGAGACGGGGATGGTGGTATGGGACCTATGCCCGAGCTGTCGGTTTACGCTGGTGACAAGCCCCCATAGTGACCTTTAAGCTAATTAAATTGGCTGATTGTAACTGGACTAATAATGGTTTGGCTAATCATGCATCCATGGCATATTGGTGATGACGGGTGGCTAATTCTGGATGTTGTAATACGTGCCCTTAGGATCATCTGGGTATCATTTCGCTAGCTCCCGAACCACCGACTATTGACCCCTGATCCGACTGGATGATTTTCCTAGGTTGATGATTTGCACGGGTGACGAGCCCAAGTTTCGTATGGATGAGCATCCCCAGGGCGATGTGCATTCACGCATCCATGCATTTAAAAAGATTGCATCATGTGTTGTTTTGATTGCCTTGTTGTTTTATAACTATGCTTACCTAATGCGGCGATGTGTAATCTTGAGGAAAATTCACACTGAGTTGGCCACTCACCCATCAAATATACAACCGTACAGGTAGCACAGGTAGCTTAAGTGATATACAGGTTTAGACTGATGAGGAGACGTCTTAGTCGTCAATGATGCATGGTTGTATTGCCAAGAGGAGCTGCGCGATCTTGCGGCTCAGATTTTATATATATAAATATTATTATCTCACTTGTACAAATTGTGAAATTCATGTATTTATTATTTCGGAGACATTAGTTTGTATAAGTCATTATGGGCATTCTCTTATATATTCTAAATGTAATTGTAATCTTTCCTTGTGATTGATTGTTCATTCTACGCTTATTTATTAACTTCGATAAAAGAAAAAAATATATATGGAATTTGGTTCTCTATAAGTTAACACTCGGGTTTTTGGAAAATAGGTCGTGTACTTGAATCCTAAAAACATGGGGCCTTACATCGGCCTCGATCGCTAATCGACAATCGGCCATGACAATCGGAATCGATAATCGGCCTAACCCAAAGGCCTAAAGGAAGATCACATAAGGACTTTCAACCGTCATTACCCATCAATGTGGACATTTAACCAACATTACCACCAAGGAGTGGCTCATATAAAGGATTCATATACAACGTAATAGGCCATATATACATCGCATTAGGCCTCAACCATGGGCCCAGAATACATCACAATGGGACTTGCCAAAGGCAACGAATACGTCACAATGGACCTCGGCCATGGGCCTCGAATACATCACATTGGGCTTCACTCCTAAGCCACATGTACAACTCCATGGGCCGCACATATGGGCCGAAAATACATCATAATGGGCCCTACCAAATGGGCTAGAATTACATCAAAATGGGCCTTGCCATGGACCTCTCATACATAACATCAGGCCTTGCTATTTGGGCCGAAAATACATCACAATGGGCCGCAACCCATGGGCCTTAAAACACAACAGTTGGCCCCTACACATGGACCTAATATATATCATAGGTGGGCCCTGCACATGGGCCTCATACACATCAAGTGGGATGCATCAATGAGCTGCACTAATAAGCCTCATGCGCATCAAGTGGGCTGCGTCAATGGGCCGCTCTAATGGGCTTCATAGATGGGCTACAAATATATTAAGGCGGGCCTCACAGATGGGCCACAAGTATATCAAAGTGGGCCGCATCACATGGGCCACAAAAAACATCAAAGTGGGTTTGATGAATGGGCCATAAAAATACATCATGATGAGCCTCATGGATGGGCCGTAACAATGGTCTTCAAGTGGGCTTGGACCACACCAAAATCATTTCAATAGTTGTAGGTGTAACATGTGTATCATTGTACACTATCAATCCATGGGGCTCATGGCCCATCAAGGAGGACCAGTAGTGCCCAAACATTGTCCATATAAATCAGCACCATCCAAACCTTGTCCAACACCGTCCAGTACAAATCTGGATGGTGAGGATGAAATAAATACCTCAAGGTGGGTCCCACCCGCTGGTAGGGAAAAACGTATGGACACGTGAATATACAACACATCATCAAGTGGGCCTTGCTCGTCAAAACACAGATGAGTGGCGTGGCTAATATATACATCATGGTGTGGCCCACATAGCACCATCCAGATGATTTAGACGGTGTGGATGAAACAAATACATCACGTAGGACCCACAGAACCTGCTGACGTCAGTCCAACAGTGGGTCCCGCCATCTGGACGGTCTTGGATGTACATATACATCACGTCATGGTGGGGACCCACCGTTCACAAACGGATGGACGGTTGGGATCACAACACACCATCATGATGTGGTCCGCTGATAGGTGGACGTGGTGGATGTAACACATGCCATGGTGGGGCCCTGGCTCAAACAACAACTGGATGGCTGGTTTGAGGCACCCAGCTAATTCGCTTCTCCCGCCACGTGCGTCCCACATGGGGACCACTTCATATCTAATATATATTTATTATATAACTATCTGTTATTATATTATATATATTATACATATTTATTATATATATATATATATTTAAAGGTTGTAGCGTCCAGATGGACGGCTGGACAATACACACGCACACATCAAGTGGATGAAATCCACTTCAACATGGGTCCCACATGGGAGTAGCTCACCGTGATATTTATTTATATAATATATTATATTATATAATATATCATCTAATGTATATGTGGGTGTGTGAGAGAGTGAGGACTCCACCTTCCAGCCACCGTCCAGCCATCATGGTGGTCCCATGTAGTGGGCTACTAGATCTAGATCAAGTTGATATTTATTCTTCCCTTTCATTTGGGCCTGGGTGACCGTCCGATCATGCGGGTCCCAAATCAGGATCAAGGTGGCTTACTTGTTGGACGACATAGATAAAATACACACATCATAGGTGGGCCTTTGATCATAGAGAGAGAGGGAAAGAGAGAGAAACGGTGAGATAGAGGGACCCGCCACTATGGCCCCTCTCTACATTACATACATCAATGTGGATCCCACAACAAGTGGGCCCTAGACTTGAAATCAACGTTGGATCACCCACCTATCGGCCTTCTCCTTAGCTCCTTGGACTCATAGTCGCCTTAGCTTCGATCTCAACGGAAGACGATGAAGTTTTGATGGTTGAGATGTGAGATGAGAGGGCGGGAAAGTGGTCGACACTTAGTTTTTGGAAGAGAGAGCTTAGATGTTGGAGCTCTCATGGAAGTTGGGAATTGCTAAAGAATGAGAGAGAGAGAGAGAGAGAAGAATGATGGATTGATATGGGATGGGTGTTGTAAGGGGAATGGGAAGCATGGGTTTATTTGAATTTTTTGTAAAAGAAGGATGAGTAGGGGAGAGAGAGAGTTGACTTGTGGAAAAAGAGTGATGGTTGCTTGTACTTGTGATTGGGTGAGGTGGCATTGAGGTATGGTGGTGTACTTGACTTGATTTGATGTGACATGTTATAGAGATTTTCTCGAAATTTACAACACGTGGCGTTTCTTCGGAATGAACACAAGCCCACATCTCTTGGCTTGGGTATTGGATCGGTGCGTGAGTCGCGGTGTTGGAACCGTGGCGATGGCGTGGTCGTTAAGTACAAGTTTCAGGTCGAGCCGACTCTGATATACGGGACACGACTCAGGATCGCGCGTAAACGCAAAAGCACATCACGGGTCACCGAAATTCGACCGGGAGGACCGCAAAAGCATATGGAACAGCATGGGCTAGGATACGGGTCCCACAACTCTCCCTTCCTAATAAAAATTTCATCCTCAAAATTTACAGAACAGACAAAGGAAGAGGAAACATCATATATAAGTCAATGCACAATCAGTTTACATAAGGATGGGGATAGTGTTCTCTAATCTCAACCTCGCGCTTCCAAGACGCCTCACAAACACTGTGGTGACCCCTACTAAACCTCAAATCCTGGATCAGAAACGATCGAAACTAGGATACCTTGCTATCTCACCACCTCACTAATGACTAATCTAACAAGATGATCCTAATGCCTGGTTGCGCAAATCGTCGGTGACTCCTGACGACTGAGGGTCCTGCAGAGCTATATAAAACCTACCCTAGGTTTGTTGGGGAGGTGAATGTTTCCCCCGTAAAGAGGTCGTTACTGCTAGAAATGGGGGCACTCACGCTTACGATGCCCCGTCTCACCACATCTGAAGCAAACGCTTGTAAACAGTGTCTTTAGTGGTGTTGAAGGTGCTACTGGCGCTTGAAAGGATGGACGGTTCATGTGCTTCTACGGCCGTCGACGCTGCTGCTGCTAAAACTACCAGAGGGGGTCTTCCTCTTCCGGTCTCCTCTGTGGTCACGAACCCTCTGCGAATCGTTCCATTCTGCCTCATAAATATGGGCCCTTTAAACTACCTGCTCAAAGGTCGGGAGCATGTGTCCGATGACACAACTCCTAAGGCTAAAACATAAGTTGTTCTCAAAATGACGGGCCTTTTGCTCCTCATCATCAACCAAATATGGTACGAACCTTGATAGCACCACGAAACGAGCTGCATACTGCGCCACAGACATATCTCCCTATACCAAGGTCTCAAACTCTGACGCTCGCTGCCGACGAATGTGGTTGGGGAAGTACTGCTGGTCGAATTGATTTATGAAATCCTCCCATGTCCAGACAAAATCAGGCTCTACAACACAGGTAACAAAGGTCTACCAGTGCTCGACCTCACCCTAGAGAAGAAATATGGCTAACCGGACTCGTTGTTGGGTTGTACATCCCATTGTTTCAAAAATCTTCTTTACCTCAGAGTGTTATCTCTCGACTGTTGTCGGGTCTGGCTTGCCCTGGAAACGCGGCAGATTGAATTGTCGGAACTCTCGAAGAAGAGCGTTAACGTCCTCCTGCTCTGCCTGGGCTGGCGAAACAACGGAGTGCCTACCCTCCCCCTGAAGGGTGGTCGTCACAGCCTGCAACATCTACTGTAACTGGGAGGCAGACACGGGTACGGTTGGATCTGTATCGGCCTTGGGTAGAGGAGCGGCATCCTCAGGCTGGGGAGTAGGGGTCTCAGGTGGTGGAGCAGAAGCCGCTCGAATCTCTCTCCTATGCAGCATGTCTTATAGGGAAGAACAAAGGCGCCTATCAACCTTGAGAACTCCCGAAGGCACGCACGTTAAGAGTCTGTAACAGAAGATCGCTAAGTTATTCGATTTTGGGACCTAATAATTATAAGTTCTCAACAATCACGGAGTTACAGGGTAGCTATCAGTGGATATGTGATGTTATCCTCAGGTATTCCCAAGTTATGCTCTGGTACCAACTTCTGTCACGCCCCAAACTCAGAAATCGAATTCATAGGAATTTCGATCACCGACAGCCTCCACAATACTCGATTCTCGGCTCCCAGCGCTCACATACCAAGTTCCGATCCTAGGATCCTACAAGGAGGATTTTCCAACATACATTTATCTTGTAAGAAGCATAACCACAAGTTTACCCAAATCACAAAAGCAACATCATCATCACATATCTATTAATATAAACATTTGAATACAATGCTAAAAGATAAATACATATGTCAAAATTAAAGCTCCAGAAGTCAACTACATGCTCCAAGCTCCACGCTACTGCAACCTACCATCACCTGCACACATCTATCGTGCATAAGCTTATAAAAAGCTCAGAGGGTGGTGTAAGTATGGGCACAAGGTAATTATCAAGTATTCAATACAATGCCATAATCATATAATATCAAAAATACTGGTAAGGTCATAAATCATACGATATCAGAGTAAACGAAAATGAGTCAATCAATATCAGAATACACGATACAGATCAGTTATGCAAATGAGGAGTCATAAAGAGTCAAATATCAGATCCCGATGATGCAATACAATATACAATTCCCGATGAGTTCAAGTATAGCGTCAGCCATACCTAGACCATATAAATGTAAAAACATAGTAATCCAAAATGCCATATGCCGCGGATGTAATGCAATTTGCGGTGCGAATGGAATGACCATGCTAGAGTGTGTGAAGTCAGGATGATAGTACATGGTATCACAGGGTATGAGGTCCATCACAAGGGACTTCTATCCAAACTAGTCTCATACCTAATTTGGATAGTCAGACTTAAAGTGATAGACTCCCGATCTCAGGTTAGTCGCGCGCTCCAACTGAATCTTGGCCATTGTGAAGGTACACGTAACAAATAGTTGCGCACCACCAGCTCGAGTGGATAGTAAATGAATGAATGAATGAGTATGCAATGCCTGCTCCATAAATTCATACTGTACATCTCTGGAATCATCACCGGGGTTTAGTAAACTCTACATGCAAATCGCCGCCCACTGACGAGCAACCATGCAAGTGGAAGAGACCTCACTATCCCCTGACCAGTAGTCAGCTAATATCTACCCGGCACGTCGATAGCGGACCCATTTATGAGCTGGTCAAACTCAGCCTAGCTATGCCCCCTACTCTCGGGCGGGTAAGGCCACACCCCCTCCCAACCGACCACGACACAATGGGAGATGCGACCTCCTGGTATTCGGCACTCAGGTGCTTATGTATCCACTCGGTCTTGACGTTGGGCGTCTCATGGCCATGGAGGTTTAGGAACTTTTACACACAAATATCCAAAGTGCACAGATGCTCGAACCAAACATTTTTGGTGTCCCATCTAGCTATCCACAACATGCATGTGGAGGCTACGGCCCTGATGTCGCTAAGGTGTACAGTAATCACAACACACAATGCAAGATGTATAAGTTATACAATCCTATCATGCATCAATCCTGTGCATACCGTGCGCTCATATGAGATAACCTCCGCCTATCAGGGAGTCTCATAACAACTTGCCCAATGACATATGCAATGGTCAACCACATCTCATAACAAACATGCAGATGATGCTTATGCATGTATCATAATGCTATGCTATCACATACTCATAATCGGTACCAATAACTGGCCTCGATAATCAACATCAAAAGTCGGCCTCGACAATGTGGACATTTAACCAACATTGTCCCCAAAGAGTGGCCCACATAGAGCCTAACGTATACTGGACCCATGGCCTCACACACAAATATACAATAACATGGGCCTCACTCAGGAGCTTAATACACATCACGATGGGCCTTTCACATGGGCCTAACATACATCACAATGGACTCCTTCGCCGGATCCTCAAATGCATCATGGTGGGCCTCATCACATTGGCCTCATATACATCACATTGGGCCTTAAACACGGGCTGAATACACCTCACAACTGGCCTTAAATACACATCGCATATACATCACATTGGGCCTCGACAATCGGAATAGGCAATCGGCCACGATAATTGGCCTCGATCGATAATCGGAATCGACAATTGGTCACTATAATTGGCTTCGATCGCTAATCGGCAATCGGCCATGACAATCAGAATTGGCAATCGGCCACGACAATCAGAATCGATCGATAATTGGCGTTGATCGATAATCGAAATCGTCAATCGATCATGACGATCGGCCTCGATCACTAATCAACAATCGGCCACGACAATCAGAATCGGCAATTGGCCATAACAATCAGAATCGATCGATAATCGACCTTGATCGATAATTGGCCTCTATAATCGGAATCGGCAACTGGCCAAGATGATCGGCCTCGATCACTAATCGACGATTGGCCACAACAATCAGAATCGGCAATCGATCATGATTATTGGCCTTGATCGCTAATCGGTAATTGGCCACGACAATCAAAATTGGCAATCAGCTACGACAATCGGAATCGATCGATAATCGATCACGATAATTGGAATCGGCAATCGATCATAATGATCGGCCTCAATTGCTAATTGACAATTGGCCACTACAAATCAAAATCAACAATCAGCCACGACAATCGAAATCGATAATCGGCCTAACCCAAAGGCCTAAGGGAAGGTCACATGAGGACTTTCAACCTTCATTGCCCATCAATGTGGACATTTAACCAACATTGCTCTCAAGGAGTGGCTTAAACAAAGGATTCATACACAACGTAATGGGCCATATATACATCACATTGGGCCTCGATCATGGGCCTCGAATTCATCACAATGGGACTTGTCCATAGGCCACGAATACGTCACAATGGAACCCGCCCATGGGCCTCGAATACCTCGCATTGAGCCTCGTCCATGGGCCTCGAATACATCACGCTGGGCTTTATTCCTAAGCCACATGTACAACTCAATGGGCCACACATATGGGCCAAAAATACATCACAATGGGCCCTACCAAATAGGCCGGATTTACATCACAATAGGCCTTACCGTAGACCTCTCATGCTTAACATCGGGCCTTGCTATCTGGGCCAGAAATACATCACAATGGGCCACAACCCATGGGCCTTAATACACAACGGTTGGGCCCTACACATGGGCCTAATATATATCACAGGTGAGCCCTGCATATGGGCCTCATACACATCAAGTGGGTTGCATCAATGGGCTGCACTAATAGGCCTCATACGCATCAAGTGGGCTACGTCAATGGGCCTCACTAACGGGCTTCATAGGTGGGCTACAAATATATCAAGGTGGGCCTCATAGATGGGCCACAAGTATATCAAAATGGGCCACATCACATGGGCCACAAAATAGATCAAAGTGGGCTTGATGAATGGGCCAAAAAATACATCATGATGGGCCTCATGGATGGGCCGCACCAATTGTCCTGAAGTGGGCTTGGACCACACCAAAATTGTTTCAATAGTTGTAGGTGTAACATGTGTATCATTGTACACTATCAATCCATGGGGCTCATGGCCCATCAATAAGGACAAGCACTGCCCAAACATTGTCTATATAAATCAGCACCATCCAAACTGTGTCCAGGTGCATCAGCACCATCCAAACATTGTCCAGAACCGTCCAGTACAAATATGGATGGTGAGGATGAAATAAATGCATCAAGGTGGGTCCCACCCGCTGGGAGGGAAAAACAGATGGACACATGAATATACAACACATCATCAAGTGGGCCCTACCCGTCCAAAACACAGATGAGTGGCATGGCTAATACATACATCACGGTGTGGCCCACATAGCACCGTCCACTAGGTCCAGCACCGTCCACTAGGTCCAGCACCGTCCAGATGATTTGGATGGTGTAGATGAAACAAATACATCACGTGGGACCCACAGAACCTGCTGACTTCAGTCCAACAGTGGCTCCCACCATCTGGATGGTCTCGGATGTACATATACATCACGTCATGGTGGGGACCCACCATTCACAAATGGATGGATGGTTGGGATCACAACACACCATCATGGTGTGGTCCGCTGACAGGTGGACGTGGTGGATGCAACACGTGCCACGATGGGGCCTTGGCTCAAACAGTAACTATATGGCTGGTTTGAGGCACCCAGCCAATCCGCTTCTCACATCAAGTGGGTCCCACATGGGGCCCACCACATATCTAATATATATTTATTATATTACTATCTGTTATTATATTATATATATTATACATATATATATATATATATATATATATTTAAAAGGTTGCAACGTCTAGCGTCCAGATGGATGGCTGGACAATACACATGCACACATCAAGTGGATGAAATCCACTTCAACGTGGGTCCCACATGGGAGTAGCTCACCATGATATTTATTTATATAATATAACATATCATCTAATGTATATGTGGGTGTGTGAGACAGTGAGGACTCCACCTTCCAGCCACCATCCAGTAAGCTAGACGGTGCTGGATTATGTTCATACATCATGGTGGTCCCACGTAGTGGGCCACTAGATCTGGATCGAGTTAATATTTATTCTTCCCTTTCATTCGGGCCTGGGTGACCGTCCGATCATGCGCGCCCCAAATCGGGATCAAGGTGGCCTACTTGTTGGATGACAAGGATAAAATACACACATCATAGGTGGGCCTTTAATCATAGAGAGAGAGGGAAAGAGAGAGAAACGGTGAGATAGAGGGAACCTGCCACTATGGGCCCCTCTCTACATTACGTACATCAATGTGGATCCCACAACAAGTGGGCCCTAGACTTGAAATCAATGGTGGATCACCCACCTATCGGCCTTCTCCTTAGCTCCTTGGACTCGTAGTCGCCTTAGCTTCGATCTTAACAGAAGATGATGAAGTTTTAATGGTTGATATGTGAGATGAGAGGGTGGAAAAGTGGGCCACACTTAGTTTTTGGAAGAAAAAGCTTGGATGTTGGAGCTCTCATGGAAGTTGGGAATTGTTAGAGAATGAGAGAGAGAGAGAGAGAAGAATGATGGATTGATATGGGATGGGTGTTGTAAGGAAGGGGAATGGGAAAGCATGAGTTTGTTTGAATTTTTTGTAAAAGAGGGATGGGTAGGGGAGAGAGAGAGTTGACTTGTAGAAAAAGAGTGATGGTTGCTTGTACTTGTGATGGGGTGAGGTGGCATTGAGGTATGGTAGTGTACTTGACTTGATTTGATGTGACGTGTTGTCGAGATTATCTTGAAATTTGCAACGCGCGGTGTTTCTTTGGAATGAACGCGGGCCCACATCTCCTGGCCCGGGTATGAGATTAGTGCGTGAATCGCGTGACGGCGCGGTCACTAAGGTATAAGTTTCGGGTCAAGCCGACTCTAATATACGGGACATGACTCTGGATCGTGTGCAAACACCGATAACAAATTGCGGGTCGCCAAAATTCGACCGGGAGGACCGCGGAAGCATATGAAAAGGTACGGGCTAGGATACAGGTCTCAAAATCATCCTACCATTCCCAAAAGACGATGGTAAATAATGGGATTTACCAATCTCACAATCTCAAAATAGAAAAAGAAGATATTCAAAGCTATCACAGCATCTATTGTAATTTTAGTCATAATAAATCATAGAAAACTGAAAATATTCATTAAATTCAAACTAGCAATCAATGAGGTTCAAGAAAAATAAGAATTAATGCAAGAAAATCCCAACATGTTACAAGCTTCACCTCTTAGCCTTAGCTAAGAGGCTTCACCATCCATAAACATGATTGAATCTAAATCTCCTAAAGGATCCTTACTCTTGCACTGGTGGTAGACTCTTAGGAGTTTCAACACCCGGTCAAGGGTTCGAGTATAAATAAGGAAGAAAAACTCTTGGGAGGCTGCTCCACCCTTTAGCTCTCCTTAAAGAACCCATATTTATAGCCTTTGTCCGATCGTCTTTAAAAACTACCTCAAATTTATGCACTTTGCGTAATGCATTCGATGTCTTTGAACGTAAGTTGAATCCAGAAGTCGCACTTTTTCGCACTGCGTAACGCCTTTCGCACTATGTAACTCTTCATGTCGTCGAACATAACTTCGATGTCATCAAGCAATCCTTCGATGTCATCAAAGGGTGTTTGATTAATTGAGAATGTGTCCAGAGTGTTCCAGCGAGTTGCTCCAAAAATCCCCAAAAATCTGTGTTATCGAACTGCCTTTGATGTCATCGAGCAAGTCTTCGAGCAATCGAACAGGGACTCCATATCATCGAGAACTGCATCCAATTTTTCCAGCAACTAGACTCGATTTCATGTAATTCTTCAATGTTATCGAACACTGGCTTCGATGTCATCGACCGGCGGTCGATGACATAGACAGTGAAGTTCAAATTCTGTGAATTTATGCACTTTGCACTTTCGACTTCCTTCCTTCTACACTTAGTTTCCTTGAATCTTGGGGTCTTGAAATCTTCAATCTTTATCTCTTGAGATCCATCCCATGCCTTGACAATTATTGAGCATCAAATCCATGCTTTTAACATTCTTTTCAATTTAAGTTCTCAGATTCACCTTGCAATACAAACATGTATAAAATATACCCATTAAGCATTATTACGTTCATAAAACTAAGATATAAACACGGATAAATATGCAATATTTGACACTCAATACACCCCCTAACAGCATTTAGCTAGTCCCGAACAAAACATGCGTGACATAATCTTAAATTCTCAACGTTCAAACCTTTTACAGAAAACAATCTTTGGTGCAATCAAGTATGAATGAGTAGAGTCCATAGAAGTAAGAGTGAAATTTTAAAAACCTAGAGCTGAATCACAAGAGCAATCAATCAAATAGGTTCTTTATTAATTACTTAGGAGCATAAGTTCATGTATTAAGTTTTTCCAATGTGCTCAGTGAATTTCAACTTACTTTCTATAAAAATACTATCACTTTATAATGTTAGCTATGCTCCTCACCTCAGGATTAGTTGAATAATCAAGTGCTGATTCGAAACTTATCCCATTTTTCTTCTTTTTCTAATTTTTTATTTTATATCGATGGTCACTTCTATTTATTCATTCATTTTAGTCTTTTTATTCTTTTCATTCTTTTCCAGTCTTTTCATCATACATGACCTTTTTGTCGATCTCTATGTTTTTTCATTTTTTTAAGGTGGATAAAATTCTCCATACTTAATTCTCAACATTTATCAATGATTCACATACTAACAATAAAAAATTCTAACACAATTCACAAAAAATAAATTGAATGTATCTTGTGATTTTGGTCAACATGATATTCAAACTTCCTCTTAATCAATTACATGAGAGAACTTAAGTGATAGTCTACTCAGTTGATCCAACTCCAACAATTCAAAATTCAATCTCTATCTTATCATTATACTCAAAGCATTCTTGATTACTCAAACTTTTATTTTCTAAAAATTTCTACTCAAAGACTAAGAAAATACTGATTAGTTTACCTAATCCACACCCCCAATCTAAAATCTACATTGTCCTCAATGTAAAAGATGTGAGCATGTAATGAACATGAGACAATGAAAAGAAAGGAGAAGTGATGAAAAGGTAGTAGAAGGAGAATTAAAGCTTTTCCAAAGTTCTTAACATGCAAATAGGTTAGTATGAAGACTAAACTTATTGAAAAATAAACTATCATAATCCTAAATCCTATGAAAGCAATAAACCTAACTATACCTCCATCAGACTAGGAGGTCAATCCTGATATGTAGGATCAATCAGAGGCATGGACATATCCTTTGAATCGAACTTCTCAACAAATGGCTTGAGACGTTGTTCGTTTACCTTGAAGACATTACCATTCGTCAGATTCTTTATCTCGACAGCCCTATAAGGATAAACAGTAGTAACAATGAAAGGATTAGCCTAATGAGATCGAAGCTTACCCGAGAAAAGATTTAATTAAGAATTATATAAGAGTACCTTTTAACTAGTTATGAATGATTTTCAAAGGATGTTCTGGTCATGGAACACCTTCATCCTATCCTTGTAAATTCTCGAGTTCTCATAGCATCGTTCTGAATTTCTTCAAGTTCATTCAATTGAAGTTTGCGCAGCATGCCAACATTGTCTAAGTTAAAATTCAGATTTTTGATAACTCAGTAGGTTCTATGTTCTAGCTCCACAGGCAAGTAACAAGCTTTCCCATATATGATTCTAAAGGGAGACATTCCAATAGAGGTCTTAAAAGCTGTACAGTAAGCCCATAAAGCATCGGTCAAGCGAATTGACAAATCCTTACGGTTAAGGTTAATGGTTTTTTCAGAAATTGTTTAATTTCCCTATTGAAAATCTCAGCTTGTCCACTTATCTCCGGGTGATATGGAGTGCTCACCTTATGAGAGATGCTATATTTTTCATAAATGGCCTATTACAAAAGTGTGAACCTCCATCACTAATGATAGCCCAAGGCATTCCGAACCGAGAAAGGATATTTTCTTTTAAGAATCTAATGACCGTTTGATGATCATTGTTCCGGTATGGGATTACTTCAACCCACTTAGTGACATAGTCTACTACCAATAAGATGTAATTATTACCAAAGGATTAGGGGAATGGTCCGATGAAATTGATGCCATAGCAAACGAATGCTTCAATGATAAGAATTGGGTTCGATGACATCATATTTTGATGGGACAATCCTCCCAATTTCTGACAACGCTCACAAGCTTTGCCAAAATCATAAGTGTCTCTGAACATTGTGGGCTAGTAAAAGCCGTACTGAAGAATTTTGGTCGTGGTCTTTTTAATAGAAAAGTGATCACCACAGGCCTAAGAGTGATAAAAGGAGATGACACTCTAATGTTCATTGTCTGGTACACATCTCCTTAGAATTTGGTCTGGGTAATATTTAAATAAATAAGGATAATTTCAAAAAAACTTATGTACCTCGGCGAAGAATTTTTTCTTATCTTGCGTAGTCCAATATGTTAGTGTGAAACCTGTAGTAAGATAATTCGCAATGTTAGCAAACCAATGTAATTGGGAGAGTTTAAACAATTGTTCATCAAGGAATTATCATTTATCGGTGTCGGCTCAAGGAAATCGAGAAGATCAAGCCTAAAGAGATGGTCAGTCACTACGTTCTCTACTCCCTTTTTGTCTCATATTTTTATGTCGATCTCTTGGAGTAGAAGGATCCATCTTATCTGGCAGGGCTTAGCATCATTCTTAGAAAAAAGGTACTTTAGCACCGCGTGATCAGTGTAAATGATGATCTTGGATCCGATTGAGTAGGATCTAAATTTTTCCAAAGAAAACACTATATCAAAGAGTTCCTTCTCCGTACTAGAGTAGTTCACTTGGGCAGAATTTAGAGTTCTACTCGCATAGTGAATCACACATGGCTTCTTCTCTTTCATATGGCCTAACACCACCCTAATAGCATAGTCAGACGTGTCACACATAATCTCAAAGGGTATGTTCCAATCGGGTAGTTGCATGATAGATGCAATTGTCAACATAGCCTTAAGCTCAGTGAAAGCTTCTTAGCATTGTTCAGTCCACTTGTATGGTGCATCCTTTTGAAATAGATTGCATAAAGGACAAGAAAGGTGGCTAAAGTCCTTTATGAGTCGTTTATAAAATCTAGCGTGTCATAGGAAGGATCGCATGTCACGCATGCTCTTGGATGGAGGTAAGTTATAGATAAGGTCAATTTTAGCCTTGTCTACCTCAATTCCCTTGTACGAAATTATATATCTAAGTATTATTCCCTTGGGAACCATGAAATGACATTTCTCCCAATTCAAAACCAAATTCTTTTCTTCACATCGCTTAAGCACATTTTTTAAAATTTTCTAAACACTCGTTGAAGGATGGACCAAAAATAAAGAAGTCATTCATGAAGACCTCTAAATACTGCCCCACCATGTCAGAAAATATACTCAATATGCATTGTTGAAAGGTGATGGGGGCATTACATAGTCCGAATAACATCCTTTGGTAAGCAAATGTGCTAAAGGGATATGTGAATATTGTCTTTTCTTGATCTTCAAGGGCTATCTCTATTTAATTGCAGCCCGAATATCCATCAAGGAAGCAATAGTAAGAGTGACCTGAAATTGCGGTAGAATCGCTATTACTAAAGTATGAAGTATATCCAAATGTGCTAGAGGGGGGTGAATAGGACTTTTTCAAAAATTATTTTCTTATAAGAACAAATAATGCCTAACTGTAAACAAAAGAGTAAGGCAAAGTAACTCTATAGCTTCCAAGCCAATAGAGGGTCCAAATCACATAGGCTTACACATGATTTACATATAAAGAACAAGCCTATAAGGATAGTGTATGTGATAGTGTGTGGGATGTGATTCTTATCAAAACTTATACATTAACTAAATCACGCATCATAATGATCATTTGATAGACATAAGTACAACTAGATCAATGTACACAAAGAAATCCTAAACACAATCATATATAGTGGTTCGACTACTTACGTACTCCACTCCCGACGGACGCACTCTCTCCTAGAGTGTACCAGATTTCACTATCCAATGGTTTTAAATCAGGTTAACCATGAACCTTCACAATGTACACAAGGTTAACTAAGGGACCCACACAAAGGTTCCCTTAAGTGCCTACATAAGGTGATGAGTCCTACACAAGGACACAACTAGGTGCCTCACAAGGCAACACGCCCTTCACAAGGACAACATGTCTTACACAAGGACCACATATTCTTCCATCGGAGGCCTACAACAAGGTCTTAGTGAGTTTTTTACTCAAACTTTAAATCTCAATCCTACACAAGGAAAGGGCTTTGGACTCAATGGACTCCTTATAATTATAGATAAGTGAGTGAGCACCTTTCTCGCACAATCTGAAGGTCTTCGATGTTAATGAAGAATCTTCAGCTTCCTTGAACTACAACCACTTCTGATGCTTCGATCAATGCTTTGAGGTTGTAAGGTTTAGGATTTTGTTCTTCTCTATTTATATGATATGATTTTAAATACACATAGAGAAGGTTCCCATGAGCTATGCATTCAAGAGTTCTAATATAATGATTTGCCTATGAGAGCAATTAGAAACTCATTGAATGCTAGAGTTCATAATTCAATCCAAATGATGAAGATGTGAGTTATGTCAAGGATTGAAAGATGAACTTTAATGGGAAAGAGGGAATGAAGAAGAGGGTGTGAATCTTTGAACCAACTCTCTCAAACTCTCTTAAATTCTAGCTCATTTTACAAGAAACAAACCTAGTGTATTTATAAAAATGAAATCCCAACGGTCTAAAAATGGGCAGAAATTTGACATTGTCAATGCCAACGAGGGTATTCGATGCAATCGAAATTTGAATTTTGATGTCATCGAACCATCTTCGATTGCATCAACTTTCTACACTTTATTTTTAATTGAGTGTAGAATAGACTATGTCCTATCTCATCGAGCATCCTTCGAGGTCATTGACGTGCACTTCGATGCCATTGAGGGATGTCTCAATGCCATCGAACTTTCTTTTGAAAACATACACAAAGGTTGCTGGACAGTTTTGACCCTTGTTTGATGTCATCAAATAGACCTTCGACCCATAGAGATTTGAAATTCGATGGCATCGAACGGTTTTCGAAGAGCTCGAAGAAAATAATATTTTCTTTGAAAAACTTATTGGACAAACTGGAGTTAGTTTTGATGTAATTGATCAGCCTTCGATGCCATCGAAAAGGGTTCGATTGCATTGAGGAGCACTTAGAGTATTTTGGATCTTGAAAGAAGTAAGTCCAAGGTTAATGCAACCGATAATTCTAGCATTTCTTTCATTTTGTTGATGGACAGTATGGACGCGTATTCGATGAAAACGAACGTTGTTCATTTGTTGGAGCTCGACAGGGATATATAATTTCCCTGTTCTATTTCTTTCTTCCAATAATACTCATGGTGCAATTTACCCAAAATTACCAAAAGATGTTTTTAAATAGCTTTTAGGGTAAGTTAGGTTTTTATAGGAGCATATACTTGTCAGGGTTTGTTGTGGGTTGAAGAGGCTTTAGTTTACCTGTTAAACATTATCGTATGCCTTCATCTTTTGACGAGTCTTGGTCTTGATGTCTTCATCTCAGGGCTCACTTGACTGACGGACTCAACACTCATGTATATTGACAAACAAGGGCACTTTCATAACCAGGTAGACTTTCTAAAATTTGATCAATGAAGGGCAAAGGAAAGTGGTCCTTGTGAAGGTATTCAATTTTTTGTAGTCAATAAACATTCTCCAACCAGTAGTGACTTTAGTTAGCACGAGTTCATTACCGGCATTGGCTACGATGGTGATTCCGGACTTCTTAGGAACCACCTAAGTTGGACTCACCCATTAACTATCGGATATAGAGTAAATAATACCCACATCAAACAATTTAAGTACCTCACCTTTAACCACTTCCTTCATGTTTGGATTTAATCGACATTGTGGTTGTCGGGAGGTTTTTGCATTATCCTCTATATGATGCAGTGAATACAAATCAAAGGATCAATTCCCTTGAGGTCTGCAATCGATCATCGAAGGGCTCCTTTATGCTTAATGAGAGTGGAAATATGCATACTCTCTTGTTCTTTCTCAAGGTGGGATGAAATCACCACCGAGTATATCTCATTTTGACCTAAGTAGACATATTTAAGATTAGCGGGCAAAGATTTTAGGTCAAGCTTTGGTGCTTTGAGGCTATATGGTAGAGGCACTACATCGGTTTGGGGCAATTTCTCAAATTCTGGCCTCCACAGGTTAACTTTAAGTACTGGCATAGCATCAAGCAAGGCATTTATCTCCCTAATTATGTCATCATCTAAATCAAGGAAGTGGGCCAAGGACATCTAGAGGGTTAGAGTATAAAGTCAAAGTGCTCTATTTTCCATGAATGAATCTATCAAGTTAATGTCGTGAATATCATCAACATCCTTTGATTGTTTACTCATGTTGAAAAAGATATTGAGCTCCAATGTCATATTTTCAAAAGATAAATTCATGATTCTATTCCTACAATTAATGATTGCATTTGATGTAGCAAGGAATGAACGACTAAGAATGACAGGAATTTAAGTGCTCATATTTATAATGGGTTAAGTATCCAAGACAATAAAGTCTACTGGATAGTGAAATTTATCATGGATCAACACATCCTCAATCATCCCTCTTAGTACACAAATTGAACAATCAGCAAGTTGTAATGTGATCCAGGTGGGTTTTAATTCACCTAGACCCAATTGCTCATATACCGATAAGGGAAACAAATTAACGCTCGCTCCCAAGTCAAGAAGAGAATGCTCAATCTGGTGATTCCTAATTATACAGGTGATAGTTGTGCTACCAAGATCTTTATATTTTTGTAGCACATCTTGATTGAGGATGACACTCACTTTTTCTATCAAAAAGATTTTCTTTTGTATGGTTTGCCATCTTCTGGTAGTGCATAGATCTTTCAGAAATTTGGCATATGAAGGGATTTGTTTAACGGCGTCTAGTAGAGGAATATTGACCTTCACTTGCTTAAGTACCTCTGAAATATCCTGAGAATTAGATAGAGGTTTTGGTGCAACCAACCACTAAGGGAATGGCCCAATCGGCTCACACACTTTTTCCTGTTCTTCCTCTTGTGGAGCAATGCTAGGTCTATTATTCTCATCTTCTTATGGGTCCTTAGGCTTTTTAGCCATCATCGAAATAGATTTGTCAATTATCGTTCTACTCCTAAGAGTAGTGATAGACTTGGCTTGCTCCATTTGATTTGAAGAGCTTGGGTCACTAATTTCACATTGTGGCTTTAGATTAGGGATAGGTTAGGATGGAAGTATCATTTTCTCCCCACTCGCTAAGTGTGACTCAATCCTTTGAATGGACGATGTAAACCCTCTCATTGTTGTTTTGAGATCTTGGAATGCTTGTACCGTATTTTGGTAGCTCTTGGTCTTAGATGAATTTTTTAACAGTATCTTCTTGAGGCCTCTTTTAATTTAAAAATTAGGTAAGGGCCTCTTGTGGGTTAGCCATTTGTCCATTCCTCCAACTGAAATTTGGATGGTTCCTCCAGCTGGAATTGTATGTATATGAGGTGGTTTCTCTAAAAGGTATTTGGTAGTTGTTTACGGCATTTGATTGCTCATTCAATATTTCTTAAACAGTAGGAATTGTTGGACAATTTTTAGTTGTGTGTATGTTGTAAGCACAAATACCATAGAGAACTTCCGCAACCTTATCGGGTTTGATAGGTTCTGCCTTTTTAAGTTCCTGAAAAGGTCAAGCTAAGAGTCCTAGAGGGGGGGGGGGGGGTGTGAATAGGACTATGCCAAATTAAAAAATTAAATGTGAAATTAGCAAGAAATAAATAAAGATAGTACTTAACAATCCCACCAAGCAGAAATGAATAGCAACCTCAAATGTACAAGTATTAAAAGGTTGATACAGATGTTGTTCTAAGGACAACCTTATACCAAAAATCAATGGCTTATGGTAGGATAACCTGATTTCTAGAACGGTCTGTGTATCAAAATCCCAAACCAATACAAATGAGAATAAAAATAGCAAAGAAAGTAAACTAAGCTATTATAACACTCCCACACTTGCATAAAAGAAATTACAACATTCTCCACAAAGGCTTAAAAAGAATTTACAACATTCACACAAAACCACAATCAACCATCCACCACTACACAAGATATTATAGTGGTTCTCTTGTGTGTACACCAACTGTTTAGAAAAATAGCCACACAACTACTCCACTCCCAATATCCTCTCCCTCGAGATATTGGCTTTCACTATGAAATAGGTTTTTCAAGGTTCACCTAAAACCTTCACAATTGCATCTTTCAAGTGGGCTTACACAATTCAAAAACCCCATTCTCTGAGATTTTCTGATTTACCTTAGACAACCCAAAACAGAGATTTTCCTGGCACAACCTCAAAAACCAAAAAGAGATTTACAAAAATGTAAATATAGTTATCTGGATATTCTCCTTTGATGAAGCCCAGTAGAACCAATTCAAAGTAGATGTTCAACGTAGATGTTCAATGTCCACACTCACTTATGAAAGGGTTTTAGATGATTTTTAGATTAAATCACTTTAGGCTAACTTGATTTGATTTTGATTCTAAGAAAGGGGAAAAACTTAAATCCATTCTTCAAGTAAGATTGGAATATAAAACTCAAAATCAAATACAAAAAGCTAATTAAAAGAGAATATTAAATGAGCACTAAATAGATTAAGAATATCACAAACTTATCACTCAGAGTGGTGTCTTGATTTTGCTTGAATGACTTATCAAACTCTAAAAATCGTGCTTTATTTATAGGTGAAAAAACTGTTCACTCAACTGGCCTAGAGGACGGCTCAATTGGTTGAAGGACTAACAAGAATTCAAAATTTCAGGTGCGATAAGATAAGATAGGTCCATGACTGGTCAAGTGGCTGGCTCAACTGGTCGAGTGGCATGCATGACCGGTCGAGCCATGCACTCGACTGGTCGAGTGGAAACCTGAAAGGTTGCTGGACTTTGAGTCATGCCTGCTCGACTAGTCGAGCACTGTTCACTCGATTAATCGAGCAGTCTCCAAGACTGGTCGAAGATTCAATAGAAAATCTAAAAAATCCATAACAAACCTTGGACAGGTCAAGAAAATTCTTAGACTAGTCAAGCCAGTACTTGGACTAGTCGAGAAAAAGTCTATAAAATTATATCATGACCCAAAGTAAGAATGTAATCAATATGACCTAGGGTCAATCTAGGGTCATTTATACCTTATAGGTGAAACTTGAACATTGAAACATCGTTCGCTTCAGTTGATAGTTTATCTTGAAGTACTTGAAGCTTGTCATTATATTTTTGAAGATGTGCTTGAGGTAGTGACCTTATAACTTTGAGTTCCAACTTAAGAAGATTACTTGAGCTTTGAATTCCAAAGTAAAGCACATTGTCTTGATATACTTGAAGCTTAAAAACTTGATCTATCACTTGACGCAATACTTGAATCTCTAATTCTTGTACTTGAAGTTCTTGATGTAAAGACTCTTGTTCTTGTACTTGAATGTAGGTAAGGATGATGTAAAGTTGAGCTACACAAGATACATATTCCAAGAGGTTTTGGCATTACAAAATTTAATAAATCTAGGAGTTAGATAAGATAGCATTCTCAGTTCCATGGCCTCGACTTTCCTTATGGGATTGGCCACCCTTGCACTCATGTTATCTTCCTCTTTTAAAACATAATTATGCCCATTTCCTTTGATTGAGTAGGCGTAGAAGTGGTGGGTTTTTTAGAGGTGTCCCATGATTGTACGTTTTCTGCCAATTGATCAAGATAATCCCACAAATCATTGGCCTCCTTGTTCATGAATTCACCATTACACATCATCTCTATGAATTGGCGCATTGGTGAACTTAATCCATTATAAAAAAAGCTTATTGTTCGCCATATTTCGTAGCCATGGTGTAGACATGAATTTGTGGGATCCTTAAACCTTTCCCAATATTGGAAGAAGGTCTCTTCCTCTTTCTGGGCGAAGTTCATGATTGTCTTCCTTAAAGTGTTAGTTTTATAAAACGGAAAAAACTTTTTGAGAAATTCCTTGGTCATCTCGGCCCATGTGCCGATAGATCGTGGCTTTAAGGAGTGCATTCACGTCTTAGCTTTCTCCTTCAATGAGAAGGGAAATAATTTAAGTCGCACTATATCTTCAGACATGTTTGGAAAGTGTAATGTGGCGACTATCTCATCAAACTCTTTGATGTACAAGTATGGACTTTCAGATTCCAGTCCATGGAATTTAGGAAGTAGTTGTATTATTCCAGGTTTAACATCCACGATTCTTGCATTCAATGGGAATATCATGCAGAAAGGTGTACTCACCCCCGCCGGTTGTAAATAATCTCGTACAGTACGAGGCGAGGGTGCATGATGTACCTCATTCTCATCTTAAACTTCCTCAACTAGATGTTGAGGTTGATTTGCAGTCATAAATTTAATTAATTAAGAGGATCTTAAGTGATGTCTAATCCGGTGATGGATAGACAACCCTTTGACTAATCTTCCTTTACTCAAGAGATGAAGAGTGTTATCACGGACCCACTTGGGCATGAAACACTCACCCTCAAACAACTAAACAAAACTTAACCTAAGAAAAGGAAAACTAAATAAAATAAAGCAAATAGGAAATCTAGAAAAGATAAGAGAGAGTTGGAGAGAAGTTACCCATTTAGGGTTGCTATGTTAGGATCATATAAAATAGAAAACAATGTTAGTTTCTAAAAGCAATTTCAGAAAAATCCTAACCTAAAAACATAGCAGAAAAATAAACCCTAATCTTAACTTAATTATAATACTAATTAATTTAAGAAAAATGCAGTCGTAGTCTCCGGCAATGATGCCAAAAACTTGTTCACAACTCCAAGTGTAGGGTCATGATGTAGTAATAATTCGGTGAGACCGGGGTCGAATCCACAGGGACTAAACTTGTACGTATTCTTAAAATAATTAGAAGTAGAACTAGAAGAAGATTTAAATCTAAATCTAAAATAAATAGAAAGTAATTGTGAATGGGATTTCAATAATCAAAAGGGAACTAGAGCACCAAGGATCCACTTGTAGCCATCAGGATGCTACCTTACTTGATTTAAGAAACACAATTAGAATTGGAGTCTTATCCTATCCAATTGGAAGATCAAGCAATCAAACCAAATTTGAACTTTTGATTTACCTAGCAACACATGAAGGAGTATTGTTATGATTGGAAGGGATTCCATCATCCTACCATGCCCAAGAGATGATGGTGAACAATGGGATTTACCAATCTCAATCTCAAAATAGGAAAAGAAGATATTCAAAGCTATCACAACATCTATTATAATTTGAGTCACAATAAATCATAGAAAAACTGAAAATATTCCTTAAATTCAAACTAGCAATCAATGAGGTTCAAGAAAAACAAGAATCAAAGCAAGAAAATCATCTTAACACGCTACAATCTTCACCTCTTAGGCCTAGCTAAGAGGTTTAGCCAACTATAGGCACGATTGAATCTAAATCTCCTAAAGAAAACATTAAAAATAAACAAGCAAGGAAGAAAAACTCTTGGGAGGCTACTCCACCCTTTGGATCTGCTTCTTAAAACTTGATTCATGTTTAGAACTTCTTATAGAATCTATATTTATAGCCTTTGTCTGATCGTCTTTGAAAGCCACCTCAAATTTACGCACTCTGCGTAACGCCTTCAATGTCATCAAATAGCCTTCAATGTCATCAAACATAACCTGAATCCAGAAGTCACGCTTTTTCACACTGTGTAACGCCTTTCACACTGCGTAACTCTTCATGTCATCAAACATACCTTCGATGTCATCGAGCAGTCCTTCGATGTCATCGAAGGGTGTTCGATCAATTGAGAATGTATCCACTGTTCCAATGAGGTGCTCAAAAAATCCACAAAAATCTCGGTGTCATCGAACTGCCTTTGATGTCATCGAGCATGTCTTCGAGTAATTAAAAAGGGACTCAATGTCAACGAGAACTGTATCCAATTTTTCCAGCAACTTGACTCAACTTCATGTAATTCTTCGATGTCATCGACCCGCGTTCGATGTCATCGACCGACGGTTGATGACATAGACAGTGAAGTTCAAATTCTGTGAATTTCTGTACTTTAACAGTGAAGTTCAAATTCTGTGAATTTCTGTACTTTATACTTTTGACTTCATTCCTTCTCCACTTGGTTTCCTTGAATCTCGAGGTCTTGAAATCTTCAATCTTGGTCTCCTAATATTCATCTCTTTCCTTGGCTATTCTTGAGCATCAAATCCATGCTTTTAACATTATTTTCAATCCATGCTCTCAGATTCACCTTACAATACAAACGTGTATAAAATATACCTATTAAGCGTTATCATGTTCATAAGACCAAGATATAAACAAGAGCAAATATGCAATATTTGACAGTCAACACTTACCAAGAACGTAACAACATAACCCTTGATCGGCTTCATAATTTCCAAAGTACAATTTATCACATATGAGGCAATGGGCTTCCACGAATGTAACATTTGCATACATAATTCTATTTCCAACATCACATGACATGCTATCTCCATTATGAGCACATATTATTCATGAAACTACATGTAGTTTCCACATAGGTTTCACATAGGCATGTACATATACATGATTTTTTGTCCAAATGTTCAAACACATCACATAGTGATAATTAACAAAAATTCTTGAAACAATTAATTAGAAATTATTCACACAAATAACCTTCACAATAGGTACAAACATCATATACATGGTCTACACCAAAACTACACTATATAGGGTGCACACTTCCAACCCTAGTGGGGGCACCATGTGTAGGTTAGCGAGTTAGCTCGATTTGGCGAGTTAGTTGGCTGATCTATTTGATTCCAAAAACTCCTATACCATGGAACATTGATTGGTCGTTCCTAGGGTGGCATGCCCCATTTAGGTTATCCCATAATTATGGGTTTCATATAGTATTTATACACCACACAAAATAGTTTAGATTTAGGCATGTTCATTGTTCAAAACTTCAATAGATCAAACCCAAACATGAATTTATCCATTCCACGCCAAAATCACAGAAATAATTCAATTTAAAACACCAAATTAACAGAAAAAAAAAAGTATGAAATAAGAATAATCAAACAATAATTTAAAATCTTATATATAAAACTTACAAACCTTCAGCTAGAATTGAAACTAAGCTTTAATGGATCATCACATTTGTCTAAATCGAAATCCTATGTGAATTTATTCGAGGGAGATAGCGTCTACATGAAATTGGAAGAGCACACAACCTATGGATGAGGGACCTAGATGATGGACAACTAGGATTAAGGGAATAAGCGTCCCTTGATGTGGACAACCTCCTCTCTCTCTCTCTCTCTCTCTCTCTCTCTCTCTCTCTCCCTCTCTCTCTCTCTCAGACGTGGAGGGAAGCTAGGCATGCCTACATTTTGGGGTGGAGAAGGGGCACATGTCCCCTTCCAAAAAGAAGGGGTGAGGTGTGTGTGACACATCCCACTCGATTGGGTTTCCTCAAAACTTCTGTTTCAAGCATTTTTTCTTCAAAGATAACTCGTTCATAGAGTTTAGGTGTTGATTAGACCCAAATTATGTAATTTAATTGGTAATTCAAAATTTAAGTTGGCCGATCTTAAAAAAATCTCCTAATGAGTGGCAAAAAAGAGTTGATCTCGATTAATGGTTTACGCTTGATGATCAGGGCCCAAATTTGAGAAAAAACATGTCCTCATGATAAGAAACAATTGGGAAATTTTTGATGATTAATTGATGATGGAAAATATGTAAATCTGAAATCTCACCCATTGCATTAAAAAGAAGGATCTGGCTTTTTAACAGTCGCCATTAAATGGTGTAGGATCATAGATCGAGGTTCAAATTTTGTATGACCTCCTAGTCATATGAGGCCAAGGTGTAATCTAAATTTGAGTTGTGATTGACGGTGGAAAGTTGATAAATGGAAAGTTCTAAATTTGGAAAGAGTTATCAAGCCTATAACAACTAACTTGGAGATTAAGGAAAAGCCTACCAAGGTGGGGTTCTCATATCTCACGCTTAGTCCATATGATGGGAAATCCAAGTCGTTCACATGATAGGAAATATTGAACTATGAATACCCACGAACTTTCCTCACTCAATGAACATCAAAATCAATGGTTAAGATGAAAATTTATCAATTGGGCCACTTGTAATATGATTTAAATGTTAAAGTTCGATATGTATAGCTAATCTATGATAGATAAGTATGGTATAAAATTTTACATCGATCAGATTACGGAAACCATAAGATCTTAAATTGAGGGACTAGGTTAATGGCATTTATGTACAAATTTCTGATTTATAAAATTTATGAAATTTAATGTTTCTACATGCTTTTAAGCATAATTCTAACTATTTCTTAAAAAAGAAATCATATCAAATTCACCACAAATAAAAGGTATTTACGAAACAAATTAAAGTTCATGTTAATCAGGTATTTCACACATAACATGCAATACTATGCTCCAAAGCTACTTCAGAAAAATCCCGGGTGTTATAATCCACCCCCCTTAATAAAAAATTTTGTCCCTAAAGTTTACTTGAGGTGCGGCGGTGAAAAGTTGAGGGTATTTTCCACTTCCTCTCTTCTATGATACGATCGGAGGATTTTAACTTGGAAGAATGGCATGTAAAAATCTTCCATCCTTTATAACTTTTTTAGTCAACATCTATCTAACAATGTGGTTCATAATAAGAATGTTCAAAATACTTTACCATTAGATCTGGCAAGAGAAAGAAAATCATTCTTGCTATTCACAAAGTTTCAAACATGTTGCTTACAATATCATTAATTATCTTTGATCTATTCTGATGTCTGTCATTTATTTTATTTTATTTTATTTTGGGTTCTTATCCTTAACCCCCTTAAAAAAATCGGCCTAAAACATTAGTTCTTAAATTCTAACTTAAAATTATTCCACTACACACTCTGATTCCTCCATTGTTCTACATTTGGCTATGGTTCATCAATGCCTAATCAATCACTTAACTTCTTATCATCAACTAGTCTTCATGTGTGAATTTTATTCTCTTATACAACACTCCTCAAAGAAAGACATTATCCAAAGAAGATAAGTTATAATAACTTAAATATTGGGAGAGCTATAACCATGATCCATGAATACTTCTATCCACCTTACAACCATTTGCACTCATCAATTAATGTTGTCATGATTCCCAATTAAACCTTAGATTCATAAAATGGAAATAGGTCTTGGTGTTAATAAAGGCACTGCTCTCTTAGTCTCTTACTCGGTTTAAGGTAACAACTTATCATAAAAGTTTTCTTCTATAATCATATGCTCAGACTCAGAGATTCTCTTAAAATCGGTGATTTAGAAGGATAATCTGGGAATAGATACTTACCAAGAATGTTGGCTTGATGTAAAGATGATCAATCAAAAGATTTAAAAGGATTGGTTTATATTTCGTTAAATACACGTTCGATTGATCAGATCTATGAGCAAGATGTTGATTCAAGGATGATATGAATGGCAAAGTTAGTGATAAGATATTACTGATGTTTGGATTATAAAATCAATAGACATTGATCTAGACAGGGTATGATCAAATAATCAAGTGAAGAGATGGATATATGAGCAGATAATAAATAGATTAAATGCCTTTAGTGATCCCTTAATGGTTGAAGATACAATGAAAAGTTTATCAGATAGATAATGTTGATAATACCATAATGTAGTTCTTTATCCTCCAACATGCAAAAGATCTAAGTAAGAGGTGGCTGATCATGGGTAGTGACTCGGGTTGAGATCTGGGTGCAGAAGAAGTCGATGCACGAGTTTTCCTCTCTCTTAGAGTCATGAATATCTGAGAAGGAGTAACCTAAAAGGTTAAGAACTAATCCCAATATCATAGTCACATACATATTAGGTCTACTTCAGGGGGTTTAAAGGACTACTGATCTATGAAACTATAAGAATGGGGATTTTGTCACTCAGGAACTGAGGGTTATCTCGGAAGTTTATCTCTCTACTCCGATGCCCAATGCCTCTAAAATTTAAAAAATAAGTCACTTATTAGATGGATAACATTTATGAATTTTTACATACTTAAATTTCATGAATAGATTATGATTTTTCCCTCCTCAAGTTCAAAATTTGTTGAAGGTCAACATGATTTTTCCCAAAATTCAGTCACTATCAGAATTTTACTAATTTTTCTATATGTTTAAAAGATATGAAAATTTATAAGGGTATCATGAATTGGGCTATGGATCTCCAAAAACCCTTTCAAAAAAAATTTCAATTATATTTGGTCACTATCCAATTGATCTCTAGAAATCTTTCTTATAGTAGAAAAATCTAGAAACATTCAAAATATAAGGTTCCCAGCCTAAATAACATATTCTCGAAAATGAGCCTGTTGTCTTACATATGGGGAATAAATAAGAACCCCAAACTAGAAATTTTAATGGGAATTCCTTTGCCAAGCCCTAAAATTCAAGTTTCTAGGTTCATTGGCTAGCCTAAACATTCAAAGGGAAACTAGATGCAAATTTCTAAGTTCAAGCATAACATGGCATGCAAATTAGGGATGTACCTAGGTGTTTTGTCTATAATCCAAGGTCCTAAACCCTATGATGAGTTTATTATGCAAAAGAGTTTGGCTTTACGCCCAAGGTCCTTTTTTATGCTCTAATACCATTTGTAATGCTCCGAGATTTTGACTCTCATGGATAACATGATGGGACAACTTCCCGAGTGTTAACTTGGATATGTCAAGGATATTATCCCACATATCCCTTTCATTCACCTCAATTTACATTCTCATGGCATTTATAATATAATTGAAGGAAATTAAAATCTTATTCCATAAAAGTTTCAAAATAAATAAATAATCAATCAAAATCCAATGTTTTTTGTCTTCCCATTAAGGGCATTATTACATCTTTAACAAACAAATTCATATTGAACCTAGAAAAATATAAAAATAAAGTAATGGTACTTCCTAATCCGCTTCGGCTTCACCATTTACCATCTATTGTCATGAGCCTTCATAAGCCTCATTTAGATATTCACCATCTTTAATGGATCATCACCTGAATTACTTATGGCTGTTTTTCCAACAAGAGGTATGAGTTGTTGTGGTTCAACTCAGTGAGGTTGTCGCTCCAAGATTACCACAATAATAGCATAATCATGATAACAATATTTCATATAAAAAAATATTCATGGGAAATTCTTCTTTAATTCAATGCATGTATGTAGGCTCAGGCACCTTGACTAAAAGAATGCTAGACACCCTAGTTAAACATCCACTAGCCACTAATTACCAGAGTTGTTCATGAAGCTAGACACCCCCATTACAACTTCACAATCAAACACCGCTAGCAGAAGGGAGACCTCTCCATTACTCATTCCAACTAGATAGTGCATGACTAGATGCTGGACACCCTAGTTACACATCCCTTATGACACTCAAGGGTAGTGAACGCATGATTAGTTTCATCTTTAATTAGATAATTTTAGCATCCTCATCAATGTCCACGATCAATGGTCACTCCTTACCCCATACCATGCTCCACCATACCCCAGAATAACTGTTTCTCCTCAATGGTGGCCAACTGAGAAGATGCGTACATATCCTAGTCATGATACTATACATGGCATACATCACATATCCTACTATGATGGGTTTCCTCTAAACGTCTATTTTAGGCATTATTTCTTTAAATCTAACTCATTCATGGTGTTTAGTTCATCGAATAAAGCCGAAATATGTAAATTTCTTGTTGATCCAGAATTTAAATTGACTGATCTTTAAAAATCTCCTAACGAGTGTTAAAACAGACTTGATCTCAATTATCAGTCCACGCTTGATGATCAAGGCACAAGTTTGAGGAAAACGTGTATTCATGATAGGAAAAAATTGGGCAAATTTTGGTTATTGATTGATGGTAGAAAATATCTAAATCTGAAATCTCACCTATTGCATCAAAAGAAATGATATAGCTTTTTTGCAGCCGTCGTTCAATAGTGTAGGATCAAAGCTCAGGGTATAAATTTTATACGATCTCATAGTCATATGATACTAAAGTGTTATACAAATTCGAGTTATGATTAATGGTGGAAAGAGAGTAAATCAGAAGGTCTAGATTTAGAAAGAGTTGATAAACTAAAACAACTAACTTGGGGATTAATGAAAAGCCTACCAAGGTGGAGTTGTCACATTTGATACTTATTTGATATGATGAGAAATCCAAGTCGATCACATGAAGGAAAATATCCAAATATGACTTCCCACGAAATTTTCTCACTCGATGGACACCAAAATCAACGGCTAAAGAGTTAATTTATCAATTGGTCCACTTCTAATATGATTTAAGGGCTGAAATTCAATGTCTATGGTTAATTTATGATAAATAGGCATGGTATATATTTTCCTATTGATTAGACCATATGATCTCAAATTGATGGTATAGGTTAAGGGCGTTTGTGTACAAATTTATGATATATATAAATTTTATTAAATCTAATGCTTCTATGGGCTTTTAGGCATAATTTTAAGAATTTCTTACCGAAAAACTCATATAAAATTCATAATAGATAAAAAATTATTCACGAAATAAGTTAAAATTCATGTTAATTGGAGATTTCACACATAACAAGCAATACTGTGCTCCAAAGCCACTTTAGAAAAATCTGGGGCGATACAAACTTAAACTTGAACCGATACGATTATTCTATAGATTCATCTCTACCGAATATAGGTGTGTGATCCCAATATGTTTCCTTTCTGTTATAATTAAGATAAATTTGATGTGATTGCTATGTCTCCTATATTGGTTGTATCGTTATGCTAAATTGATTTAGTGATTAATAAATGATTGTATTAAAGTGTTATTGCTGAGAATTGCTTTATACTGAGATGTTATATCATTGAAATCATGAAATTTGAGTTTCATCTCATATGGAGAAATGTATATGATAACTTGTGAATGTTGATGCATTAATGATTGAACATTCATCATTTGCATTGCATAACACTCATGTGTTGATTACTATAGGTCCGCTCTAAATGATTTTACATGAACATGTTCTGTCAAGTTCCTAACAGACCATCCCTAAATGCCTACTTTATGTACTGCCTACAGGGTAGATGTGGGCCTTGCCTTTGCCTATCCAATATTGTAGAAGCCTACCAAGTGTATATGTAGGTTGACATGTATCCAACCTAAGCAAGTGGATGGTTTTTCCACTAGATGCACCATTTGCATCATTCATCAATTGCATTGCACACCATCCTTACACTCATATGCATTTCTGCATTTTTGCATTTTTATTAGTTATTTTATATTTTGTGTTATACTATTTTAATTATGATGTGTACGACCCATGATGGATTTACTCACTAAGCCTGATCAACTGACATTTGTTGAATGAAAAAATTATACAGAGGTGATCAAGGTTGGGACCATAACTCAAGGACAAGAGAGTGAGGTCGAGCGGACGAATGATTCACATGGTCAATGGTCTATTTAACTGAAGATGAACTTACCGTGTTGGAATAGTTAGGTTTATCATTTAGAACATGTGCTACCTAGAATCCTCAGTTTCGTTTCTAGATTAATTGTTATTTAAAAATTTAGCATTGTTGATGTCTTTAATTAAAATTATTGAATATTATTTGGTAATTAGTTATCGATAATTATTATTAAATAAGGTCCCAAGTGGGTGGACTGAGTTATTGTAATGGATGATGTTTTGACCACGGAGTTGAGTAGCATATGAATGTAGGAGATATGTGAATATAGACGTTGAATGTTCGCATGTAAATGTTGTATGGGTGGATTCAGACGGAACTTAGAGTATACATAAATCTATACCTCCAAACATCTATATAACTCATTAGTTTAAATACACTTAGTGTACGAGTCCTAGACTGTAACTCAGGTTTGAGATTACACTATATCTGAATTGCAGGACATAACAAATAGCCCTTAATACGGACAATCAAGATCATTTACACAAAAATAAGTCTAATGAGCCATTTAATCCATCTAATTTACACAAGAGTAGGTCTAATGCAGCAATTTAATCCATCTAATTTATTAGGACGAAGGATGGGTTGCTTGTGATTCTAAAGATTCTCTTTTGTTATGCACTTGTGACAATACCATCCATGGCTTGGAAAAAGAATGGTTGTAGAAAATATGGCCAAATACGGATGATTGGATCATCTGAGTAAGTGTAATATTTGCATGCTAAGCCCATGAAATGTGTTCCAACCAAATGGATGGTTCAAATATGATTTTGTATTAGCTGCCACAACTGATGAATGGAGTTGATGTCACAAGGCCAATACAAAGGCCACACAGTTTTTTGTTGCACAATCTCTTTATAATGTGTGGGGATTAAATATATATAAATAGGAGAGAAAAAGTTGCAAGTGGTCAAATTATACTCATGCAATATATAGCATAGATTCAATAATAGGTAAATAGTGACATTGATAGTTGCCAAATACCCCTACAAGGTCCACACCAGAGAGTGGTACGTATTTTCCTATTGGAGAAACCCAGTGTCTGAAAAGTCTCATTTCCACCCAAATGCCCAATAGGTTATGTGGCCATTGAATTGGTGATGGATGCTTTTGGATTAGAAGAGAACCGAGATCCACTGAGCTGGGTGGGACCACTAACTGTGGATCCCACTGTGATGTATGTGATTACATCTACGTCGTCCATCTGTATTGAAAGCTCATTTTAGGGAATGAACCAGAAAATGAAGCACGTCCAAATCTCAGATGGACCATAATGTAGGAAACATTGGTAATCAACCATTAAAAACTTTCCGTGGGCCACGAAAGCTTTGGATCAAGCTGATGTTTGTGTGGTCTCTTCATCCAGATCTTTGTGATCTTACCAACAGGTTGGATGGAAAATAAACATTCCAATGGCCCCTATGAAGTTTTAATGGTGGGGATTCAATCACTATTGTTTCCTGTGGTAAGGTCCACATACGATTTGGATCTGTTTCATTTTTGGGATAATGCTCTAAAATGAGCTTTCAAAACGGTTGGACAGTGTGGATTTAAGGCGCATACATCACAGTGGGGCCGACATTCGGGTTCCCACCCACCTCGCTGGATTCCGGGTCTCACCCAATCCATTCCCTACCAAGGGAAAAGATCAATCCGGGATGGGCCTCCTTCTGGATGGATCCATGGTAAGAGAACTATAGCAGTAAGGAATATGCGCTCTGTTCATCAAAGAAGTGGTCAGCTAATTGGATGGTCCTGATCCACTGCGAGTGGAACAACCAAGGATTTGAACGGCTGGTGGAATTTTTTAACGAGGGCTTCTTCAATAGGTGCCCCGCATCTTTGCATGGTGTACAGAAGAACTGTGCCACAAATATCTACTCTTAACTTGTGGCCGACCTATAGACTGCAAATCCATAAAAGTCCACATTCAACTTGTAAAAAATAAAAATAAAAAACAAAGCCCACTAAGACTGGTTGTTGGCATCTCACAATCTGGAAATTTTAGGGTAAGACCAGTCTACATTCTGACCCAACAGACCAACGGTTTAACCCCACCCATGAGAACAAGTATAGCCTGCGATGTGGTGGGCCGGCTGTATCATACAACTGGATCGTAATGGTTCTCATGTTTGGAGGCAAAACAATCTTGGAAGCGATGGAAGAGAATTTGCTCAATGGATTTGTGAAAAGGCAAAGCATTTGGAAGTCATGATATTAAACCACAAAGTAAAAAATGGGTACGCCCAAATCAAAATAAGGTGCTTGTCAAATGGAAAACTGTGTACGAAAATAAGAAGGGTGGCAATATGTAAAAGAGTAAAATGGGTGTAGGAAAATGGCATAGGGAGGGACGTGATGAGGTCGATCACTGTCTCGCTCAGGGGATGCTACTCCAAATCCATGGAGCTTTCTGGACTCCTCACAAAGTGATGTAGAGCATGTCCTATACACTTTCATGTTTAAGATAGACTAGAGAAGGCCTGATTGGAGGTAGAAATGATTAGGACTGTCAGAACCCTAAAACAGACACATCTCATATCTCGCAAACCAAAATGAGTTATTTGGCGTACCATATATGATTTTAAGTAGGAGGAGCTACTTTAGCCAACCAACCCCGCTATGCTCGGTTGCCCATACCAAATTTGCGAGATTCCATCAGATTGATAGTTGAAAATTCTTTTTAATTTCATTTTTACTATTTATAGTAAGATTTAATTCATTCATAACTCTTGATGCCTCTTGATCCTTTGAGATTTAGGAGTTGTGCCCAACATGAAAAGGAATTATAAAAATTAGGAGAATAACGTGGTTAGGCCAAATTGGACACTTATTATTTTTTGGCCAAAAACCATGAAGTCTAGTAGAAATCATGACCGTCTATAAATAGTAAGTTTACTATTTATAGTAAGTCACATTTTTAAGGTTTGAGTTGGAGTTTGATTCTAAAACTTCTTTCTAGGTGTGAGATTACTATTTAGAGGGTTGTAATTTCGTTTTTATCATCAATCAATCTATTTTCAAATTTATTAGAATTATTCCTATTTTTTCTATTTTTCCTCGTGGATTGTAGGAATCTTTGTGAGGAGTTCAAAGAAGCTCCATGGACTCGAAGTAGTTATCCCTAAGGAAGATGGTGATCGACCGGCCTCATCACGTCAATCCCTGCGCCACAAAGATTCCTCAAATATATGATGGATAAAAGCAAGAATAATTCCTAATAAATTCAGAATAACTAGATTGATAATTCTTAAAAAATTCAAAATAACTTAATTTATGATATTAAAAAAAATGGAATTACAAATCTTTAAATAAGGAACTCAAATCTATGACGGAGTTTTAGACTTAGACTCTAACTCAAACACCCTAAAAATATGACTTACTATAAATAATAAAATTATGATTTAAATACTAACTCTATTCCTACTAGACTACATGGTTTTCGGCCAAAAATTGTAAGTGTCCAATTTGGCCCAACATGTTATTCTCCTAACTTTTCTAAGCCCTTTTAATGTTGGGCACAACATTTACAACTCAAAAGATAAAAAGTTAAACTCAAACTAAAACTTATTATTTATAGTAAAAACAAAATTAAACGAAACTTTTGACAGTCTACCTAATGGAATCTCGCAAATCCGGTGTGAGCAAATCTACATAACGGGTTGGTTGGCTTAAGTAGGTCCTTTTCTCCCAAAATCATATATAATATGTCAAAAAACTCATCCCAATTTGCGAGATACAGCTGATTTATGATTCTGATGGTCTAGTTTGTTTCAATTCGTATGGAATCCAATGCATGTCAAATACAAGCTCCCAAATGACCCTAATAGTATTGCAAATAGTGGTTTGTTACTATACATCCATATGTATTGCTATAGGATGCATACATGTGTTTTATAGGACGAATGGTGAAATTGAGGTTTACACCGCACTAGTAGAAGTATGGAACTATCGTTATAGTCCTAAAGGGGGGTGAATAGGACTTTTCAAGTGATTGTACCAAATAAAAACTTCTATTGCCTAACTTAATTGATTTATAAATAATCTCAGTAAGGCAATGTAACTCTAATGGCTTCCAAGCCAGTTAGAGGGTCCAATCACATAGCCAGCTTAAGATATACCAATAAAGCAAGTAGCCTATATCATAGTGAGCTTGTGTGTGGGAAGTGCTTCCTATCAATCAAATAACATTCATTCAATCGTGTATAACAATTTAAACATTTAAGCACATTTAAACATGATTAAATAGATGTGAAAATGACAATCTCAAATACAAGCATGTATAGTGGTTCAGCTACATGCCTACTTTCACGCCCCAAACTCGGAAACTGGGCTCACAAAATTCTCGATCACCGAATTCGGCGTCGACAACCTCCATAGAACCCCATTCTCGGCTCCCAACGCCCATTTGTCAGGTTCCGATCCTGGGACGCTACGAGGAGGATTTTCAACATCAGTTTGATTCATAATAAGCATAACTAAAGGCATAACCCCATAAACAACAACCAAAAACTCCATCACATTTTCACTATGATCAAAAACTTTACAAGTATAATGAGCATAAAGGGAAATACAATGATGATGAACAAAACTCCAAAATAATCTGCCACGTGCTCAAGCCTCAGCGCTGCTGCGATCCAACGTCACCTGCACGCAACGGTCGTGTATAAGCTTATAGAAAGCTTAGAGGGTGGTGAAAGTGTATGCTCAAGGTAGTAATGCAGTTATGTAGTATTAGAGTAATGCGGAACACGCTGATGAAAGCCAAGAATACCATTAGCCGTACCAAGGTCATGCGGTGCAAAGAATGATGTCGGCCATACTAAGGCCATGCAATGCGAAATGCAACTCAAGCATACAAATCCTCATCTAAGTCCACATATCGATACAACTCAAAATCTAAAATATCACTGGGGTCTAGTACACTCCAAGCCAGATTGCTGCCCCATCGCGCGCAATAAGGTGAGTAGAAAAGACCTCACTATCCTCCTGCCAATATCGGGCTCGGCTTTTCAATAGTGGACCCATTCCTCGAGCTGGTTAGACTTAGCCTAGCATTGCCCCCTACTCTCGGGTGGGTAAGGTCGGACCCCCTTCCAACCGACCACGACACAGTGGAAAGCGCAACCGTCTGGTAATCGGCACTCGGCGCTCATGCACCCACTCGGTCTAGACGTTGGAGCAACCTCTTGGTACCATAAGGGTTTAGGGACTTTCACTCAGGGATATCTATAGCACCCCATGTAGAATAATATTTTCGGTATCCAATCCTGCCAACCACGATACATCCATGGAGGCTATGGCCCTGATGTCGCTAGGGCGTACAGTAACCATATCACACAATGCGAATGCATGAATCACACTATCCAGTCATACAGCAATTCTGCGCATATCGTGCGCTCATGTAGGGCAACACCCCCTATCCGGGAGCCCCTAAACAATCTGCTAGAAGGTATATGCTATGATTAGTCATTTCTCATATTAAGCATATATATGATGCGTATGATCATGAATCATGGAACTATACTAATCATGTTATGAAGTAATACATTATCCTTACAACGTAGATGGCCTAGACGGCCTACACACAACGAGTACAAGCCTATCAATGGGCCCTAGGGAGGGTCGTAATGTGGACATTTAACCAACATTATACTTGCAATGTGGACGTCAAACCAACATTGCTCCCAAGGCACGACTGTCATAAACATCATTACATAAACCATGTTGGGATCACACATTGCAATGGACCTTAGGTACGTCCCATTGGGCCTTAAATACATCAAATGGGCCAAATCACATGGGCCTTATATTCATCAAGTGGGCCACATCAATGGGCCGCACCAATAGGCCTTATGTATATTTCAATAGGCCATAACCCGTGGGCCTTAGAATGCATCAAATAGGCCTAATCTCATGGGTCTTATGTGTATCAAATGGGCCACACCAATTGGGCCTTATATGTACATCAAATGGGCCTCAACCCATAGGCCCCAATACATCTTAATGGGCCTTAACCCATGGGCCATAAATGCATCTAATGGGCCTTACAACATGCCAAGGTGGGGTCCACTTGGACTATGGATCTGGCCCATTCTCTAAGCCCATGCCATAAAAAACCTTTTTAAAATGGATAGACAGATTGGATGCAGCACCTGCCTCATGGTGGGGGGTCCACATGAAGGCCAACCATCACATATTTTATATAATATAATATATATATTTTATATATAGTATATACAATATTATATATATAATATAATATTATATATATACACACACACCCACACACACACGCACATGCACACATACACACCCACTGTCCCTGGACGGTGGGGATAGAACTCAAACATCACAGCGGGCTCCACCGTCCGCCTAGACGGTGGCAATAAAACACATATATCACTGTGGGCTCCATGTGGGGCCCACCATAATGTTGATACGCCATCCAACCCGTTGATAAGGTCACGTAGACCTAGATGAAGGGTAAAAACAAATTTCACCCTGATCCAAAACTTCTGTGGACCCAAAAAGGGTTTCAAGGGCAGACGTTTAATCCCACTTTTTCTTGCAGTGTGGGCCACCTGAGCTGTGGATGGAGTTGATATTTGAAGGGGGCCCACTACTGAGAGTGGCCCACCTCATGAACGGGTTGGATGACAAATAAACATCAAGGTGGGGCCCACGACTAGAGCCATGGGTTGCTGTCCACTGCCAGTCCGCCCGCCGCTGGTGCGCAGGCAGCGCCTGCTGCCTTCTGACATAGCGGCTGACGCTGCTGTGTAATATATTATATATATATATATTTATTTATTTCAATCTTTTTTGTGGTTTTCACAGGTGGGGTCCACATCTTGAGAATCCACTCCGTCCAATAGCCCTCCATGGCTCAAGACAAGCAAAACAAGCCCAATATTGGGCATATTTCGGCGTATAAAAAAATCAGGGAAGGTTTCAATGGTGAAAACCACCATTTGCTACGGTATGGCCCACTAGGACATCGGGTTGACACCATTTTTCGGTTCAACGCCTAAAATGAGGTTGGGAAAGGAATGGACGGCGTGGATTGAAGACATACATCAAGGTGGGGCCAAAATAAGTGGGCCACTCCCATTAGCTTGGAACCAAGCTAATATTTGTGTTTTCCAACAAACGTCCAGCTTCCCTAGACGCTGGACTTAGCAAATACATTAGAGGTGGGCCCTGCTTAGGTGGGCCACCTCATGGAGGATGGTGTGGGTACAGTACATATAAGGTGGGCCCCACTCATAGACGGCTTGGATAAATTACTTACTTCATGGTGGGGTCCATTCAAGTGGGTCACACAACCTCATTATCATCACAAAAAAAAACATAAAAGGGAGAGAGAGAGATAGAGAGTGGGACACGCGTGATGAAGGGACCCCGCCACTTTAGGCCCTCCCTTCAATGATCTACAACATAAATCAAGTGGGCCATTACATGTGGGCCATTAAATCGAAATCCAATGGTGGAGATCCCTTCTCCACTAAAATAGACGGTCTAGATGACCCTAGGTATGCAAGGAAAATAAACATCATGATGGGGTCCATGGAGAATGGCCCCATCATGGAATGATCATAATGATCCAAGTGGGCCATCGGCCACATCTTAGGGTCCAAAGTGAGATCCAAACCATTGATTGGTTGGCCTCACTTGACCCATCTAAAAAAATATTAAAACTACCCTATCAAAGCACCCCACGGCTTGATCTTCTTGCTCCCTTGGCTTCCTTAGCTCCTTGTGCTTCTCTTTGATGGAGGAAGATGAGAAATGGATGGCTAGGATGGGAGATCTAGGGATGGAAAGGTGGGCCTCACACATGCATTTTTCTCACCATGGGAGGGCTTGGACGTGAGGCTCTTAGTTGCTTAGGAATGACTTTGAAAATGAGAGAGAGAGACTTTTAAAGAGATAGGGATGGGTGATAGATGTGTTGATGTGGTGAGTGATGGGTGTAAGAGTCCTTTTTGACTTTTGTGGCAAAAGTTGTAAGAAAAGTATGGGTTTTGTAAGAACTTTTTAACTTTTGGGGCTTACTTGGGAAAGGGTGAAAGGTGATGCATACTTGACATGATGAGATTGATGGGATTGATTAATGTGACAAGTCGTAGAGATTCTCTCAAGTTTTGCAACGCGTAGCGTTTTCCTCGCACTGAACGCTGGCCCACATCTCCCGACCAGGGTATCGCCTCGACGCGTGAGTCACGGCATTGGAACCGCGGTGACGACGCGGTCGCTAAGGTACAAGTCCTAGGTTGAGTCGACTCAGGTTGACGGCATAAGAATCAGGGTCGCACGCAAATATCGGTTAAGGGTCGAAGGTTGCCGAAATTCGACCGGGAAGACCGCGGAAGTCTATGGAATAGTACGGTCTAGGATACGGGGCTTACACCTACTCCACTCCCGACATCCACACTCAATCCCAAAGTGCACCGGATTTCACTATTGATGGTGTTAAAATAGGTTCACCAACAGCCTTTACAGTCGTACACTAAAGACACATGTTTAGGCTCACCGACCAAGGTCTCACACTAGGCACCTACCGTTTAGGCCCACCGGCTAAGGTCCCACACTAGGCACCTACTGTTTAGGCCCACCGGCCAAGGTCCCACACAAGGCATCCACTGTTTAGGCCCACCGGCCAATGCCCCAAACAAGGCATCCACTATTTTAGGCTCACCAGCCAAGGTCCCACACTAGGAACCTAAACGAGTTTGTAGATAGCAAACTCTTAGCCACAATCCTTCACAAGGAAGGAGGCTAACCTTTTGAACTCTTAAAATGACACTTACTTGTCGGATGAGTTCTCTTTTGTAGCTTCTTCTCAGGTTGCTTGATCTTCGTGCTTTTGTGCTTGAATCAGCTCCCCAATGCTCCCCCAATCGCGTAGCTTGGATTTACCTGTTGGGTCAGCTTTCATGATTTAGAACCTTACATTTAATATACTTATAAAGGTGACCAAGGTTATGGGAGTTGGTTAAATCTCTAACAAAAGTTATGAATGGGTTTCCTAAGAGATTCAACTGATGGGTATACTAGAGTGATTGAGGTTAAGGATATACCTATAGCTTTGATCTCAATACTGTAGTGAAGGCTTGAGATCATGTTCTTCATAAGTTCGAGCTTTGAATGCTCTTAAGATGTTGAATCATAATGAAGAGAACATGAATCTCATATGGATAGAGTCTAGGTAGGCTTAAGATAAGCTTGGGTTGCACTAAGGACTCTCAATAACCTTAATTCATGCTTTTTGCAAGTTCTTACAAGCCATTTGAATAGGCAAAAGCTTCCAATGGATAGAAAATGGCTATAAAATAGTTAGTTCTTGGTTCTACTGAAGTGATCTTCGGTACCACCGAACTTGCTTCGATAGTACTGAATTATCTATTGGTAGTACTGAATTAAATTTTCTAAGTTGCTGACTGAAAATAGTCTCTTTCGGTGGCACCGATCTTTGTTCATCGGTGGCAGTCAGTGATACCAAATTAACGTTGTAAGCTTTCCGGAGTGTTTTGAGCCCCTTTGGTAACACTGAAGGTCTCTTTGATGGTACCGAAGGTGCTATTCGGTGACACCTTCGTCCTATCGATAGTGGATAGATTTTTCTGTTTTTCTTGTTTTGTCCAATATATTTTTCATAAACTTAGGACTTCCTTTAGCCAAGACTATAGGATATAAAATATGGACTTAGGTTTAGCTCAGAATAGATGACCTAGATGGGTTTTCCTATTTAGGTTGGATCATTTATTTGCATGGTTTAAGATTGTAGAAGTAATCCTTTGTCTTCAACGTGGCTTTGATGCTTCTGATCCAGTTGTGTCGTTAGTTTTCATTTGTCAAGAACTCGTCTAACATCAAGACACAACTCGTCATGTGATTAACAAACTTGAGTACAAATAAGTGCACTAACAATCTCCCCCTTTTTCAATTATGTGACAAAAATTTAATCTACGACTGTGTCATGGTCTGTTCCAATGACATACCAAAACAATAAGAATTACATATCAAACATATGATTTTGCAACTCAAGACTTGATATGTAATACAAAATCATGCTACTCCCCCTTAATGTTTTCTAATAATAACCTATAACAAGGAAAGAAACAATTTGCTGCAGAAAATAAAAATTATTTTGGTGGATAGGTTTCTTCTCGCCCTTTTTGTCAGTTATTGGCAAAGGATTTGCCAAGAAATAATCCAATAACATAAATATGAGAATCCAGAGGGTAAGAGAATATGACAATTATATAATGATATAACCATAAGGATCATCATCTAAGTAAGGAAGTATATCATCATAAACAATCAAATCATATGTTAGATAAAAAGTAAAATCATAAAAGGAATATCTAACATGATCAGAATAGATATCACGATAAATTCATCAAAATTACTACCCCAAGCTAGGGTAGATTCATCTATCATTCAAAAAAAGTTAAGCCATTAAGGGCATACCAAAAGGAAAATGTATTATGATTTAGCAATAACACAGTAAAGATCATCAGGATGATCCACCTTTATACGGAGGGATATAAAAGCAGTGAGTCAGAAGCAATTCAGTGATGTGCTCCCCAGTATGTTGAAGAGCGTCAAGACGCAATTCAATCCTAGAGAGTCGATTTTCACACTGCCGGAGGCGAGATTCTATATTTCACTACCCTTCAAGGAGTTGACGAAGTGGATTGTTCTGAAGGAGGCGCCCAGTGCTGACAGATAATACACTTGGAGAAGGTACTGGAGTATGACATGAATCCCAGCCAGTGGCCATGGGAGTGTCTTGAACTTCTTTGTTACACTCGCATTCATGATTGACTTTAAGAGCCTTTAGTAGGGTTTTTTTGGTAAGGTATACCGCAAGATATATTGTATCACGAGTAGGTTCCATAACTAGAAACTTGGAAAGTTTGGAGATGACGCTTGGAAAAGGAATACTTGTGTGGTGAATACCTTTGACAACTTGAATTAATTGTTTCAAAATTAGAGTAGGTAGACATATTTCAAATCTCTAATAGATATCACATAGGGTATTTAGAACAACTAGTGAGAGCATATCTCCAGAAACTTCACAAGGATATGCATTGAAACTCAGTATCTCGTGAAGCATTTTTTGTGGTAAAGTGCGAATGCAATGAAGAAAGGTAGTTTCTTCTGTTTTTGGGTATCATTGAGTCACCACACAATGTTCTGGTCACTTCTTTCCAGACACATGGGTCATTTAAGCAATGATCAGTTGGTTAGGTATGTGTGACTGGAAGATTCAGAAGTTGTCCCAACATCAAAGGAGTGATATCCTTGGTTTGATTCATGTAATTGATGTTAATTGATGGAGGATCACTTTGAATATTATGACAAGAATTTAGAAATTGATTAACAATGTCATATTGTGTTTTTCCTCCTAAATAAAGGACGTTGTCCCACCCCATTGATCCCAAATAAATGTCTATCCCACATGGCTCTATGAGACTAGATTTAACAACGATCAAAGGTAAATTCGTTTGCCCTGGCAGTAGGATACGGATAATGAGTATAGGTTTTGATTTTTCTAAATGTGATTTCTCCTTTCGTATCATCCTTTCATTTGTTCTTGATCATGTTGTGCTGAAATCATAAATTAAAACAATAAGTACAAATAGAATAATAACTAATCTGAAAAGATATACTTGTTTCCTTTGACATAATGAGGCTACAATCACGTATTTTTCAATCAAGCACATATAGATCCTATTGTGAGTTCCTTTTTAAAGAAATAACCCTTTTTTTTTATTCTGCATAATGGTAATTCAGTAGGTTGTTTTAGAACACAATGATATCCTTATATGAGTTGATATGTGGTATGGAGTGATTTAACTATTCGACCATTGCAATGAACATCATAACCCCCCGATAGTGTGCAATGGGACAAGGTTAATTAGACCAAGATTTCGTTGACATTGTTGCTCACATTATCTTCTGTAAAAATTTTGCAGTAAGAAGGATTAAGGTTTATGCCTAGTTCTGGTTTGATTCTTTAAAGTCGTGTTTCTTCATGGATCGACTTTTCTCTAGATGGGGATAACACCATTATGTAAAATGAAGTGGAATGAAAAAGGACTTATCAAGAGAAGATTGGCTTAAGGCAAATGATCCTAGTTTTTAAGATGTAAATACTAGGAGATACATTAGATTATGCTGATTTTGGTTGCATAACCCATCGACCAAACATTGGAAGAAACATGAGATAGCAGAACTGAGCAATAAAGGATTTAAATAACTTGACGTGGCTCGATTTAGGTAGTACCAAAGGTAAGTTTCATGTTACCGAAGTGTTCCTGGAACTCAAAGGATTTTTTAAGGATTGATTTTACTACTATGCACAACTCTAAAATAGGATTCCATGATATGATCGAGAGTAAAATCTAGCATGAAATTACCAAAATGTTGAGAGGCCAAGAATCCTCAGATATATCAATTTAGTCCAAATGAACCAATAATCATTTGTTAGAAATGGTTGATCAATAGGTGTGATATGTGTATCGTAATATGTGTATCAACCTTTTCTGATTCAAGTATCATATTATACATGACATTTCAAAAGATATGCATGATACTTGATTTATATGGAGTTGTTTATCAAGAAGGTACTTTTGTTTTTTATCAAACTCCATGGATGATCAAGAATATGTATGTAAATTGATTAAAAAATAATATGCCTTTGAAGAGTCTAGAATTAAATTAAACCTACTATGATTTATTCCTTGACCAATCAATATATATATATATATATATATATATATATATATATATATATGTATTTTATTTATCTTCTTTCCTTTTTTTTAATTAATTTTTTTTTTAAAATTTTCCGGCTCACTTTTACTTGACCCATTATAAAATATATCAAAAGAAGGATAAAGATAACTTGTTAATTTACATGGACCAAACGTTACAAGGGCCCGAGTCATTTCCAGGGCACTTGTGTCTGTTTTGTATTATCCATTTGGTAACCACTTTCTTTGAGCTAGAGGAGTATTTCTTTGAGTGACTTCCAAATGATTTAGATATATACTTTGAGATTTGTCTTAGAAGTAACATCAGATTTCTTGACCATAGGACATTCCCATTTGTAGTGTCCTATCTTTCTACAGTGATGGCATTCAACTAAATCTTTCTAAGTTGGAGTAATTGAATTTGTCATCATTGATGAAGTAGAGGAAGATTCTGATTCATATCCTAGGTTTGTCATATTTTTGAATTTTCTACCCATGGTTAGAAGTTTTTCAAAATTTTCATTGCTTTGAGTAAATTTTCGGGTTAGTTCAACTGTCTGATCAGAATATTTTACATCCATTTTTAGTTTCTTGTTTTTTCTTTTCAATTTTTCAACTTTTAATTCTAGAAGTTTAATTTTCTTGATCAGATTATCAAAAATTATGCTTCTAACTCTAATTCCTCTTCCCTTTTTAATTTCCTCAAGATCAAGTTCATCTTCCTGATCCAAATTTTTTGAAACAGCTGTAGTCGTGGAGGCCATGAGAATCTTCAGTGACTTTGTGTCTCCATCACTACCTGACTCATCTGGAATCTAAATTTGAGTGTCATCCCAAGTGGCTGTCATTGCTTTTCCTTTGGACTTCTTTGTAGGACATTCAGTGGATATGTGTCTAAATTTTTGGCAATTATAGCATTGGAGATCTTTGGACTTTCTAAAAGATTTGCCTATCTAGCATTTGTTGTCCAATTGTTTTCCATTAAAGGACTTGTCGCGGTTCTTGTTAAAGAATCTTTTGGACCTTTTTGCCAGAAGAGAAACTTCCTCATTATCTTATTCATTTTCAGATTCTTCCACTTTCTTTACGGTTTTAGAGGTTTTGAGGACATTGTGTTTTGATTTTGTAGGAGGTTTAAAATGTAGCTCAAAGGTTTGTAATGATCCCACTAGCTCTTCAACTTTCATCTCATCAATGTTCCTACATTCCTCTATTGTGGTGACTTTAGAGTTGAACCTTTCCTGTAGGGATCTTAAGATTTTCTTACAAATTTTGGATACTAGAACTTTTTCACCTAGACTACCCATGGAATTACATATGATATTTAGTTTTGTAAAAAAATCCATGAAGGTTTCATGTTCTTCCATTTTTATGTCTTCGAATTTGGAGGTTAGCAGCTACAGCCTTGATCTTTTTACTATGTTGGTTCCTTCATGGGTGGTTTCCAATAAATCCTATGCTTCTTTCGAAGTTCCACACATACTGATTTGATTGAATACTTCTTATGAAACTCCACAGTAAATAGCGTTCATGGCTTTAGCTTCATGTAATTTCATTTCTTTATCATATGTAGTTCATTTCTCTTTTGGTTTTGGTTTGGACACAATTGTATTGTTGTCTATTACCACTTGTTCAGTTAGAGAGACATATCCATTCTCAACAACTTCCGAAACTTCATTATCCAAAGCTTGTAGAAAATATGACATCATGGACTTCCAATAAGAGTAATCTGATCCATCAAAGATAGGAGGCTGAGAGACACCTGGTCTTTGTTTACTCATTGTTCCAACTTTTGTTTAGGATCTCCCTCTAAGTTGTTAAGCCCTTGAAGAGTAACCCACTCTGATACCAATTGAAATTATGATTTGCATCGCACTAGTAGAACTATGGACCTGTCTTTATATTCCTAGATGGGGGTGAATAGGACTTTTCAAGTGATTGTACCAAATAAAAACTTTTATTGCCTAACTTAAATGATTTACAAATAACCTCAGTAAGGTAATGTAACTCTAATGGCTTCTAAGCCAGTTAGAGGGTCCAATCACATAGGCGGCTTAAGATATATCAATAAAGCAACTAGCCTATATCATAGTAAGCTTGTTTGTGAGAAGTGCTTCCTATCAATCAAATAACATCCATTCAATCATATATAAGAATTTAAACATTTAAGCATATTTAAGCATGATTAAACAGATGCGCAAATGACAATCCCAAACACAAGCATGTATAGTAGTTCGACTACATACCTACTCCACTCCCGGCATCCACACTCAATCCTAGAATGCACCGGATTTCACTATTGATGGTTTTAAAACAGGTTGACAAATAACTTTTACAGTCCCACACTAAGGACATGTGTTTAGCCCCACCTTCCAAGGTCCCACACTAGGCACCTACCATTTAGGCCCACCGGCCAAGGTCCCACACTAGGCACCTACTATTTAGGCACACTGGCCAAGGTCCCATACTAGGCTCATATTGTTTAGGCTCACCGATCAAGGTCCCGATCGCGTAGCTTGAATTTACCTGTTGGGTCGGCTTTCACGATCTAGAACCTTACATTTTATATACCTGTAAAGGTGATCAGGGTTATGGGAGTTGGTTGAGTATCTAATAAAGATTATGAATGAGTTTCCTAAGAGATTCAACTGATTGATATACTAGAGTGATTAAGGTCAAGGATATACCTATAGGTTTGATCTCAATACTCTAGTGAAGGCTTGAGATCATATTCTTCATAAGTTCGAGTTTTGAATGCTTTTAAGATGTTAAATCATAATAATAAGACCATGAATCTCATATGGATAGAATCTAGGTAGGCTTAGGATAAGCTTGGGTTGCACTAGGGACTCTCAATAGCCTTAATCCATGCTTTTTGCAAGTTCTTACAAGCCATTTTTATAAGTAAAAGCTTCCAATCACTACTAGAAAAATAGGAAAAGGCTACGGATTTAATCCGTAGCCATAGGTTATGGATTAAATCCGTAGCACGTCCGTGGCACGACCGTCGTTGTAGGTGCCGAAATAATAGGTCTAAAACCTATGGCTATGGATCTAATTTGTAGCCATAGGTTAAAATAGCTACGGATACTATCTGTAGCAAATAAGTATCCGTAGCAAATATTTCTGTAGTCAAAAGAACCTACAGCTACGGATATTATTGGTAGCTAAACGTAGTGTTGGATCCATAGCATTATGCTGAATTTTATAACAGCTACGGTTAATATCCGTAGCTATAGCCTACATTAAAAAAAATTATAATCATTCATTCATTCATTCATTCAATTACCACCTGCATAATCATTCATTCATTCAATTACAATCATTCATTCATTCCATTATGACCTGCATAATCATTCATTCATTCAATTACAATCATCATTCATTCATTCAATTATAATCACATATGAGCTGCCTCAGATTGAAGCAATTACTAATGGTGAAGAGTTATAAGACCGTTCAGCAAAAGTGAACCAAGAACCATTCTCTGGCCTCATATGAGCTGCTTTAGATTGAAGCAAGGCAAGATAAACACTTTCATTTTAGTTGCGAATGACTTTCATAGCTAGCTGGTGAGCAATCTTGTTCTGCAACTTTGCAAGTTCATCCATGGCTTCATATGTGTCTTTGTCAGCAAAAAGCTTTAGATTAAATCATGTTGGTGCCTTTGCTATGCCCTCCCACTTCTCAACTGTCTCTTTCAGTTTGTCAAAGCCCTGCATAGGATAGGAAGAAACTTAATGTATGCTTACTTTGCTGGTATAGAACCATTCGGATTTTCTATTAGTTGCCCTAGGAATGATATGCAAATGAAAATGGGGCAAAACCAAGCATTAAGACACTACTGATGTAGAAATTTTCGGTGGTAGTGATCTTTTAAAAATGGTTAGACATTTGCTAAATTTCAGATCCTAGAACCCCTGAAATAATTCAAGTTGAAAGTATGGCTGGAAGAAATTCAGATGTTGTAAATAACATGACCCAAATACAAACTTGTGTACTGACCAGGCGGGTTGTGAAATCGTTGAAAGATTCTCCCTGTTGGTTATAGGTTTTGAGATTTGAGAATAGGTTTAGGTTGTAAGTAAAGCTTTAGATTAGGGTGTAGATTAAGGTTTAGGGAATTGAGTTTAGGTTATAGGTTTAGGTTATAGGTTAAGGTTTAGATTATATTGATAGGTTTTGGGATTTGAGAATAGGTTTAGGTAATAAGTATAGGTTTAGGTTAGGTTATAGGATAAGGTTTAGGGAATTGAGTTTAGGTTATAGGTTCAGGTTATAAGTTACAGGTTTAAGTTAAGGTTTCGGTTTAGGTTTTAGGTTTTGGGATTTGAGAATAGCTTTAGGTTAAAAGTATAGGTTTAGGTTAGGGTGTAGGTTAAGGTTTATGGAATTGAGTTTAGGTTATAGGTTTATGTTATAAGTTAAGGTTTAGGTTATAGTTATAGGTTTTAGGATTTGAGAATAGGTTTAGGTTATAAGTATAGGTTTAGGTTAGGTTATAGGATAAGGTTGAGGGAATTGACATTAGGTAATAGTTTCAGGTTATAGGTTATAGGTTTAGGTTAAGGTTTAGGTTTAAGTTATAGGTTTTGGGATTTGAGAATAGGTTTAGGTTATAAGTATCGGTTTAGGTTAGTGTGTAGGTTAAGATTTAGGGAATTGAGTTTAGGTTATAGGTTATAAGTTTTTGGTTAAGGTTTAGGTTATAGTTATAGGTTTTGGGGTTTGAGAATAGGTTTAGGTTACAAGTGTAGCTTTAGGTTAGGTAATTGGTTAAGGTTTAGGTCATTTGTTCAGGTTATAGGTTTAGGTTAAGGTTTAGGTTTAGGTTATAGGTGTTGAGATTTGAGAATAGGTTAAGGTTTAGGTTTAGGAAATCGGGTTCAGGTTCGGGATCGGGTTTAGGTTTGGGTTTTCAAGTTCAAGTTTAGTTTAAGTAGTTGAGATTAGGATTAGGGGTAGGTTTAGGTTTAAGGATTTGAGAATACATTTAGGTTATAAGTTCAGGTTATATGTTATATGTTTAGGTTAAGGTTTAGGTTTAGGTTATAGGTTTTGAGATTTGAGGATAGGTTTGGGTTATAAGTATAGGTTTAGGTTAGGGTGTAGGTTAAGGTTTAAGGACTTGAGTTTAGGTTATAGTTTTAGGTTATAAGTTATAGGTTTTAGGTTAAGGTTTAGGTTATAGTTATAGGTTTTGGGATTTGAGAATAGGTTTAGGTTATCAGTATAGGTTTAGGTTAGGTTATAGGATAAGGTTTAGGGAATTGAGTTTAGGTTATAGGTTCAGGTTCTAAGTTATAGGTTTAGGTTAAGATTTAGTTTTAGGTTACATGTTTTGGGATTTGAGAATAGGTTTAGGTTATAAGTATAGGTTTAGGTTAGGGTGTAGGTTAAGTGTCACGCCCCAGACGCGGTAACCGGACTCACAAGGAACCCGATGGCCGGTTCTGGTCGCAACAGCCTCCGTACTACCTCATTCTCGGCTCCTGAGGTAGGTTCCGATCCTGGGATCCTACAAGGAGGATTTTCATAACAATATAATCACTTCCAATGCGAGCATACCCAAGATCACAACAAGTACATCTGAGAATAACAAAGGCACACATCACAAAATCCACTAAAAATTTGAACTTTTACAATCATCCAAAAGGTCCAAAAGGACATATATGAGAATAAAAGGAAAAGAGAGAGAAATCAGCAACACTGGAGTCCTCACTGCTCAACTCTACTCCACGCTCTGCTGCTACGGTGCCTACCTAGAGTCTCCTGCACGTATCAATCGTGCATAAGCTTATAGAAGCTTAGAGGGTGGTGTAAGTATGTGACAATGGTGCACAGAAGAATATTAGGAGGTATAAGGAGAGAAGCATAATCAATGAACATATCACTAGTCTTACCAAGGCTTATCATGAATGCGATGCAATAAGTAATGGGTGCCATACCAAGGCAATGTATGAAAGGGGGGCTTGTACAGCCAATGCTAATGCGATGTAAGTAATGTCAGTGCTCATATCCAAACCATAAGTCAAGTACATTTTCAATCATAAGGAAATCACCGGGGTCCATTACACTGCTGAATGACTGCCGCTCTGCAGACCCCGCACAGTCAAACGAGCGTAAGAGACCTCACTACCCGCCTGTGGACAACCAATCACCAACAAGGCCTGAAGGTAGCAGACCCATTTACGAGCTGGTCAGACTCAGCCTAGCAATGCCTCCTCACACCAGGCAGGGCCACACCCTATCCAACCGACTACACGACGGGAGAGTCGCTGCCTAACGGTATAAGGCCCTCGTGCGCTCATGTATTCCACCCGGTCACGGCGTTGGAGCAGATCCTTGGTACCATGGAAGTTTTGGGAATCTCACCCATGGGCATCCTACGCACCCAGTATGCTCAAGTAATATTTTCGGTGTCCACACATGCGGCCATCCACAAATGTCCCTTTGGAGGCAAGGCCCTGATGAAGCAAGGGCGGTATCCTCATGAAATGCGATGCCAATGTATGAGTCGCACACACAGATCATGCACAAGTTTCAGGCACTCAATGTGCAAAAGGGGAGAAACTCCATCCCTGAATGACCACTATACAATGCAATCAATTCATACAGATGATGCATATGGGTCGCAACGATGTAAGTGTGGTACCTGAGGAATATGAAATCGTCTGTCCCAAGGAGGGTCAAGATCTAGGCACATCGACATGTATTCTAAGAAGAAGAGAGGTCCTCTAGTGGGAGCCCAGTACTTTGGGATGGCCCACAAACTAAGAGAGTCAAAATCCTAAGGAGGAACAGTCCTAGCAAGGCCTAATGTGGGCCTTTAACCACCTATAAGGGCCTCTATGGGCCTACCTTAGGGCCACCAAGGAGGACATCCAACCTCAACTGGGTCCCAAAAGGTAGCCTACTACATATGCAAAGAAAGGTCCAAGGCACAATCAACCCATAGCCTAGTGGGCCATTCACTAAGCCCAAAAACAAAGGCAACCTGGTGGGCCCTTAAGCAAGGTTAGGGCCCAACCATAAGGGTCATAGGTTCATTCATTGTGGTGGGCCTAATGGGCATCCCATTATCCCAACATATGGGAAATTCTTAAATTTTTAACACATGTAAGTTGGGCCTCACATCTTGGCCCAAGTATGGATTTATTATAGTGGGCAAACAAGGGCCCAACTACTTGAGTATTTGGCCCATAAGGCCCATCACAATGACATGATAAATATAGGACCCAAGGGTTCAATGGGCCTATCAAAAGTTCCAGCCCAACTAAGGCTATAAGGCCCATACTTAATTAAGAGACTAGCCCAAGAAGAATCCTATTTGGGATGGGCCTTTAATCATACACTAATTAAGCCCAAAAGAAATAAAAATTAAGATGATAAGATACTGACATAAATCCTCCTCAAATCTAGTGGGCCATATTGCCCCAAAGAACATCTATAGGCAACAGTTATTGGGCTCAATGCCAAATTCCAGCCCACCCAAATTTCTAGGTTGGTTGGAGTTCAGCATTAGAAGTATTTCTTAGTATAATTAATTCTGGATGGCTCACACACATCACCATGGGCCCCACCAGATGAGAGAGGATATACAATAGATATATGAAATGGGCCAGATTGTTAGAATGCAAGCCCAGCAGTAGCCTAAGGCAGGGATGTCCCATGTGTAGGCAGCCCTATGGGCCTGGGGTATCTGGCCCAAAAATTCACCTAATGTGTTCTAATTAAATAAAAAGGGGGTAATTATGATCGATCCCCTAAGGACCCTACATGGATGGGTGGTGGGACATTCAACACATCAAGGTGGGCCCACGAAGCAGGCTAGATGCCCCAGCCTGGGCGTCCCTGCCTAGCAGACAACTTCCAGCCATACCACGGGCAACTCAAATGTATTTTGAGTATGAAATTTTACAGAGTGATACGTCCATAGGTTACCTACACCCCCACAAAATTTCAAGGTTTTTGGACACTTAGAAATATTTTAATTTATTTAAATAAAATAGACTGTCCAGAAAATCGGACTGACCTAGACATCCCAACGTGGTGGGCCAGTCCGGCCCTTGCCACGGTGTACACAGAGGTCCATTGGCCCTGAAATTTGGTAAGTGGGTCCTATAATGGGTGGAACATATCTCCAAAAAATTTCATAATTTTTAGATATATATAAATATTTTAATTTATTTAAATAAATCAATCTGTCCTAAAAATCGGACTGATCTGGGCACCGTATTGTAATGGGCCAGTCCAGCCACCACCATGGTGTGTACAGGTGTCCATTGGCCCCAAACTTTTGTAGGTGGGTCCTACCATAAGTGAAACACCTCTCTGAAAAATTTCATGATTTTTGGATACCCATAAATATTTTAATTAAATTAGAAATTTCCATCTGTCCAGGAAGAGATGTTGCTGTCCATGCATTGTTTACCCAATATGGTGAGCCCAACCTTCATCCAAGAGGGGGAAAATGGAGGTTTAGTATTTTTTTCATAAAATAAAGTAAGGTGGGGTCCATAAAAGTGGCCCATCCTTCAAAGAAACCAAGCTGAAGTGTATGTTTTCCCTCCATACATGTGGGTTGGACAGCCCAACAAGGTGGACCGCCCACCCCTATGGGCTTCCTTTTTGGGTACCATATCATGGACCATCTGAGGTATGACCCATCACTCCTCATGGTGAGGTCCACACCTTCTCATTACACCCTATACTTATAAAGAAAATAATGACAATCATGATCCAAAAATTCATGCCAAAGATTGAACATGACAATCCATGCAACAGTCCAAGTTTTTGGACAGCAATACATGACTGGACACATAAGCCTATATCTCAATAATCTCAGCCATAAAAAGGGTGTATGGCCTTCCTCAGTGGGCCCCACATAAGTCCAGATCACATACTAGAACTAGGACACTTGCATGCTGTCACGCCCCAGACTCGGTAACCGGATTCACAAGGAACCAGATGGCCGGTTCTGGCCGCAACAGCCTCCGTAGTACCCCATTCTCGGCTCCTGAAGCAGGTTCTGATCCTGGGATCCTACAAGGAGGATTTCCATAACAATATAACCATTTCCAATACGAGCATACCCAAGATCACAACAAGTAAATCTGAGAATAAAAAAGGCACTTATTACAAAATCCACTAAGAATTTGAACTTTTACAAGTTTACATGAGGTCCAAAAGGACATACATAAGATAATAGAAGAAAGAAAGGAAGGATGCAATACTGGGTCCTCAAGCTCAGCTCTAATCCAAACTCTGCCACTGCAACACCTGCCTAAGATCTCCTGCACGCATCAATCGTGCATAAGCTTATAGAAGCTTAGAGGGTGGTGTAAGTGTGTGATAATAGTGCACAGAAGAATAATAGGAGATACAGGAAGGAGACATGCTCAATGAGAATATCACTAGCCTTACCAAGGCTTATCATGAATATGATGCAATGAGTACTGGACGCCATACCAAGGCAATGCATGAAGGGGCTTACATAACCAATACTAATGCGATGCAAGTAATGTCAGTGCTCATAACCAAACCGTATGTCAAGTATATTTCCAATCATAAGGAAATCACCGGGGTCCATTACACTCCAAACCAGATACAGACCCCGCACATCAAACGAGCGTAAGAGACCTCACTACCCGCCTTTGTGGACAACCAATCACCAGCAAGGCCGACGGTAGCGGACCCATTCACGAGCTGGTCGACTCGGCCTAGCAATGCCCTCTTACATCAAGGCTAGTAAGGCCACACCCCTATCCAACCGACTACACGCGTGGGAGTCGCGACCTAATAGTATAAGGCCCTCGTGCGCTCATATATTCCACTCGGTCACGGCGTTGGAGCAGATTCTTGGTACCATGGAAGTTTTGGGAATTTCACCCATGGGCATCCTATGCACCCAGTATGCTCAAGTAACATTTCCGGTGTCGGAACATGGCCATCCATGATGTATCTATGGAGGCTACAACCCTGATGAAGCAAGGGTGATAATGCTCATATTATGCAATGCCAGATGCATGAATCACACAATCAACTATGCATCAATTCCAAGCATCCAACATGCTCAAGAGGGAATATTACGTCCCTCGGGAAGACAGCATGCAATGCCCAATGGCACAATCATAACCACGCACACAGTGTCATCCAAGCATACAATGATGCACATGGGTCATGAAGATGGGTCTAGGCGCATTATGCGGCGATATACAAAGTAAATTACATTCCTCCTATCCAAGAAGGAACCAAGACTAGGTACTTAGACAATATCCATAAGGAATCCCACCTCTAGTGGGGGCCCATTTACCTGGGGTAGCCCACAAGACTAAGCATACAACTACGGGTCTAAGTAATATAGAAATGAGCCTAGCAACTGTCTAAGATAAGTATCCAATCACTTTTAAATACAACCAGACCTAGAGGGGTCCATAATGGGGACATTTAACCACCATTCCCCAAAAAGGCATATCTACCATGAACTATATGGATAAAAGGCCTAAGGCCTACATTTAGGATAAAAATAAAAGTAATCACATACATATATTCCTCATAATAGGCCATAAAAAGATATAATACCACTTTTAACAACATGGCTCTAAGAGGGGAATTAAGGCCCAAGGCCCAATTCCCAATGGCCATAGAATCCATGCATTAAGTTGGACTTGGTGGGCAGCCCGCGTACACAATATACGGCCCAAAAAATAGGTTTAAGTTTGGATGAAATGGGCCCCACTACATCAGCCCAATAACTAGCAATTTAAGTGGGCAACCAAGGGCCCAATACTATCCTTACCTCAGCCCACAAGTCCATCAAAATGGTGGAAGTCGGCCCAATGTATGGTTGGGCCAAGCTGGGATGTCCCTGCCCAATCTGGGCTCACTGGATGTCCCAAAATTCTGATCTTAAGATGGGGTCTTCATAAGATCACTAAAAGTGACCCAAAAGAATGCACTGATTAAGCCCAAGGATTATAAGAAAGCATAAGCATGTAACACGTACACAAGTTCTCAATATGGTGAGCCCCACAGCCAAATAAAGTTGTAACCATAAAATTGTACATTGAAGGCCCTTTGATAAACTTTTGGCCCGTTTGACTTCCTGGGCCTGCTAAGGTCCAGAAATTAGTTGAGTATGTGGAAATAATCTCATGAAGGCCAACTATACTCACTGGGGGACCACACCAGATGGAGAGTGTGTATATATCATGAAAAGATCAAGTAGGCCTACTACTGGATTGTGAGTCCAGCAACAACCCAAGGCAGAGAGTGCTTCCACAATCGGGCGATCCAAGGCTTGGACGGCCTGGACCAAACATGCATTAAGGTAGGTTCTACATACATGCACATTGAGCCTTAAATAAATAGCCTAAGGTCTATGGTGGGCCTTTAACCACCCATAGAGAAACCTATGAGCTTACCTTAGGATCACCCAGGAGGACATCCAACCTCAACTGGTTTCCAAGAGGTAGCTCACCACTACCCATATAATGAAAGATCTAAGGCCTAAGCAATGTGTGGACTAGTAGGCCATACACCAAGCCCAAATCATAAGCCATATAGTGGGCCCTTAAGTAAGGTTTGGGCCCAACCACAAAGGTCATAATTCCACATATTGTGGTGGGCTTCATGGGCAGCCCAGTAATTCATTTACATGGGCAAGTTTCACATTTAACACAAGTGAGTTGGGCCTCACTTTTGGCCTAAGTACAGGGTCAGTTTAATGGGCAGCCAAGGGCCCGACTTCTTGTGTATCATTGCCCCTAAGCCCCTCACAATAGATAGGAGAGTATAGGCTCAAGATCAATGGGCCTATCCAAAAGAACCGAGTCCACAAGGCCTACTTGCTAACACAAACATGCATATACTATATCACATAATGAGCCCTAAAGAAATGGCCCAAAACAAAAGTCATCCAATTCATACATTATGGTGGGCTCGAGGGCAGCCCATAAACCCAAGAATACACATATGCAAGGCATATACTGACAGTGTGGGCCTTACCACATCAGCCCAAAGACTTAGCAAGGCCCTCCACACTATACATTTATGTGGGCCCCGCAAGTCAGCCCATAATTAAGCATTTCATGAGGGCATCACGGCTAATAAATACACACGGTCAGCCTGTAGACGGCTCGTTGGGCCCGTGAAACAATAAGGTCAGGCCCTACACGATCTTGGGCTCAAGAAATAGGTTTCCAGCCCATTGGGCCTATAAACTACCAAAAATCTGGTTAAGGCTAACCCCCAACATCACCCCAAAGGTGAGCCTTAAGAGCCACTAATTATGCCCAAAAAAATGTCTAAGGAAATAAGGCAAGGAGTATGTACAATACTCCCTTAAATCTAGTGGGCCGCAACAGCTCCAAAACAATCAACTATGGAGCAAATTTGGGCCCCTTACTGGAATTTCAGCCCACCCACTTCCTGGGCCTGCTGGAATCCAGAAATTTATGTAATTCAAATGGGTTACCAGCCCATGGTGACCCACACATATCATAGTGGGTCCCACCGGATGAGAGGGGAATGCACAACACATATTAGAAGTGGGCCATGCCGCTGGAATACAGGCCCAGCAACAACCTAAGGTAGGGGCGTCCCGTGATGGGTAGTCCTACGGGCCTGAGTATCTGGCCCAAAACTAACCCAAGTTTGCAGGCCACACCACGGTCAGTACAGGGGCCTGATGGCCATGAAAATTTACAATATGTTCCTCCCATAGGTGGACCACGAATCCTCAAAATTTTATGATTTTTGGACGGTCAGAAGTATTTTAATTAATTTAAATAAGACAGACTACCAAGAAAATCTGGTGAGTCAAGACACCTGAACGTGGTGAGCCATTCCAGCACTTGTCACGGTGTACATAGGGCTCCATTGGCCCCAAAAATTTGTAGATGAGTCCCACCATGGGTGGACCACATCCCTATAAATTTTCATAATTTTAGGATACTCAAAAGTATTTAAATTAATCTAAATAATACAATCTATCCAGGGTGAAATATTGATGGAATATAACTGTCATGAATTTGGGCCATCCAATGGGTGGGTTCTGGGCCTCCAAAATTCCTGAAATTTGGACCCAAGGTCCCTCATCAAGCCTAAAACAAGTTGGCATCCAGAAATATGACCCACCTTCTTAGAAATTATTTTTTTAATATTATTTTTATGGGACTATGCTGCTGGACTGCACAGCAGAAATTTCTGGCAGTCCAGTATGTTGGCCCACCCTTTTGGATGCCCAAATAGGATTCCTTGGCCCTGAAATTTTGTGGATAGGTCCTAATATGGGTGGGACACCTCCCTACAAAAATTTAGGATTTTTGGGATAGTAAAAATATTTTATTTAACTCATGCAATTTATGGACAGCAAGGTCCAGATTTTTATTTTCCTGCTGCAGCAATGCTGCTGTCCCTGACTTTAGCACCCCATTTGCTTGGGCCCAGGTCTATGTAAGTTTGGAAAAATACAAGGCCAACCTTCCTATACAAGTATACATTAAGGTGAGGTCCACAAAGGTGGCCCAGCATTTCAAAATCAGGCTGATATTTATGAGTTTCCAGCAAACAGTGTAGCTGGACAGTCCAGAAAAATCTGGACCGTCCACCCTCCTTGGCCCACCCTTTTGGGTGATCAAATAGGGACATTTGAAGGTGAGGTTTAGCATACTTTTAGGTGGGGTCCATACCTCAAAGAGAAGTCTAAGAAATCAGGAAAAAGGAGACCACAAACAAGGCCTACAACACATACATTACAGCATAAAAAAATTCCAGCAATCTGGACAGCAACATGTTGCTGTCTAGATCAGCCCAAAAAATTAATAAATGGGAAATAAATCATAGATTCCACAAGGTGGGGTCCACCCTGATGTGTCACACAACTCCCAAGCCCAGCACCTCCCCAAGAAAATCTATAAAATCAGGCCCAAAGGCTTTCCAAATCAAGCAGCAAAACTAGGCAGCACAGTTGGGCCTGGGTGTCCAACAACTTGGGCCTGGATGTCCCAAAATTTAAAAATTCTGGTTGCATGGCACATCAGGTGGGCCACATAATCATTACATCCAAACCATAGAAAGGGGAAGAGAAGAAGAAATGAAATCTCATCAAGATGGGGTCCATGGAGAATGGCCCCATCAAGATCACATGCATGCAAGTGATGGCTAAAAAAAAACCTTATCCAAGGAGTGGTGGACCTTCACCATTGATGTGGTGAGTCCTACACTCTCCATATGAAGCAACAAAAGATCTATGACAATAAGAATCATGCAATCTATCCTACATGCTCACCCACTTGTTGGATCTTCAAGATTCTTCAACCACCATGCTCCTTAAGCTTCAAGGAAAGAGGTTCAATGGTGATGATGGATCTTTGATGGTTAGATCTAGGGGAGAAGAAGAGGATAGAGGGCTGGAAAAATTCAGCAATGGAGGACATTTGCAAAGAGGAGAAGAGAGAAATGAAGAAAGAGAGAGGGAGATGAGAGAGTTTTTTTAAGATGAAATGATTACTTTCTTAGAAAAAGATGAGTTTTTGAAAAGAGAAATAATCATTGCTCATGGGATAAGGTGGCTCATCATTGCCTAGAGAAGCTAATCTCATCATGGTTTTCTTGAGAAAAGAAGCCATCATTGCTAGGCTAAAGGTGGCTTTCATGGGGAATAGTGCACATGGGGAAATGTGCAATCAGGTGGGTCCCACCAAAAATGCAATCAACGGTCCAAATAATGCGCGGCCCATAACTTTCGATGGACACGCCGGATTTACGCATGAGACACGACGCTGGAACCGCGGCAATGATGCGGTCGCAATGGCATAGGTCTTGGGTCAATCCGAGTCGGGTCTACGTGACCAAACTCAAGGGTGACCGCAATCACTATCCGAAAGTCGCGGGTCGCCGAAATTTGACCGGTAGGACCGCGAGAACAAAATACATGAGATGCATACTCACACACACACATGCACACATGCGAACTCGGGTCAGGTCTCACACATGCATTGATTAAGGTGTCCGATGATCATGGAGTTAGGTGATAAGAGCATCCCACCTTGCTGGATTTTTATTTTTATTTATTTTGGGACATCCAAGGCCCACTATAAATGGGCCACACACACACTATCATTCATACATCAGAGAAAAGAGAAGAAGGAAAGAGAGTAATCCGGTTATGGGGGTAGGGCCCCGCCACTAGTGGGCCCTCCCAAGAGTGAATCATACCCATACAACTACATTGATTGTACATGCAACATAAAATCACTACATGCATGATATATAATTGCTATGGATGGTTGGGATGCCATCCCAACATGATCCTTAGGGTCTAGATGACCTTAAGATGGAGTTGATCATTAAATATATCATGATGGGGTCCATGGAAAATGGCCCCATCATGGATCATGACATGCATGTAGGATGGGCCAAAGGACCACATCCATGGGATCAAATGGGATCCCCACCATGGATTGGTGGGTCCCATATGATCCATCTAGAAAGAAAAATAAGATCAAAGGGTAGAAAAGAAAATCAACAATTATAATCACCCACCTTTAATCTTCAAGCTACCACCAACACTAGGTACTCCAAGCTCCAAGCTTAAAGGTTCAATGGTCAAGATGAGTTTGTGGTGGCTAGATGGAGGAAGAAAGGAAGGGGAAGTTGCTGGAAATTGGGAGAGGGAGGGCTGGAAATTCTACCATGGAAGAGGAAAATGAGAGAATGAAGGAGGAGAGAGAGGAAGGGAAGGTTGTAGGAGAGTCATCATTGCTCTCCCTCCTTGGTTAGAGAAAGAAATCATGACCTATGGTGATACAAACAATGCTTGCTAGGGTAGGTTAGGTGTGGGTAGTGTTTATTCCATGGGAATTGTAGTGTGTGTGGGTGGTGTGCATGGGAACTTGTGCGTGAGAGTGGTCCATATGCTTTTGTAGAAAAAGTAGGCCACATGATGAAATGCTCACAACTTTTGATCTATAAGTCGGATGAATGCACAAGATGCGTCGTTTGAATCGCAACGACAATACGAACGAGATAGCATAGGTCTCGGGCCGATCCGAGTCGGGTCAAAGTGACCAGACTCAAGGATGACCGCAAACGCTCCCCAAAGGTCGCGGGTTGCCGAAATTTGACCGGTAGGACCGCGAGACCAAAAAGAATAAAATGCATACTCACACACACACATGCACACAAGCGAACTCGGGTCGGGTCTCACAACACTCCCCACCAACAAAGAAATTTCGTCCTCGAATTTGACAAAACCGTAACAACAAAATGCATAACATCATCATACATATATCAATTATCAATCTCAAGAGAAGGCAATACAAGCAATCAGTCATCAAACAAATGGGGATAACGCTCTCTAATCTCGGCCTCACGTTCCCAAGACGCCTCGGCCTCAGAATGATGACCCCATTGCACCTTTACTAAGGGAATGACCTTGGTCCTGAGGACTTGCTCCTTCCGATCAAGAATGCGAATCAGCTGCTCAATATAAGAAGTATCCTCACGGACCTCAAATGGCTGCCAATCAATCACAGGAATAATGTCTGACCCACACTTCCGCAACATAGAAATATGGAACACGTCGTGGATTGCAGACAACTCAGGAGGTAAGGTAAGCCTATAGGCCACAACGCCTATGCGTTCGGTAATCTCAAGAGGTCCAATGAATCTCGGGGCGAGCTTGCCCTTTACACCAAAGCGAACCACCACTTTCATAGGCGAGACCTTGAGATACACCATGTCCCCGACTACGAACTCGAGGGGTCGATGCCGAAGATCAGCAAAACTCTTCTACCGGCTCTGAGCTGTGCGTATCCTCTGCCTGATAACATCAATAACCTCTGACGTCTGCTGCACAAGCTCGAGACCTAAGAGACGATGCTCTCCAACCTTGGTCCAACAACTAGGAGATCTACACGGTCTGCCATAAAGTGCCTCAAAAGGAGCTATGCCGATAGTCGCCTGATAGTTGTTGTTGTACGCGAACTCGGCGAGGCGCATATGCTCATCGCAACTCCCCGCAAAGTCGATCACACAAGCCCTGAGCATATCCTCAAGGATCTGGTTGACCCTTTCGGTCTGCCCATCTGTCTACGGATGATAAGCGGTGCTGAGATGCAAAGTGACCCCCAATGCCTGTTGAAAACTCCTCCAAAACTGAGACATAAATCTGGAGTCTCGGTCTGAAATGATCGAAACTGGGATGCCGTGCAGTCTCACTATCTCCTCAATGAATATCCTCGCTAACCGGTCCATAGACTAGGAAGCACGTACTGGAATGAAATGAGCCGACTTCGTCAGACGATCGACGATAACCTAGATGGTATCGTGACCGCGCTGAGTCCTCGGCAAACCTGCGATGAAGTCCATCGATACATGCTCCCACTTCCACTCTGGAACGCTCAACGGCTGCAAGGGACCAGAGGGTCTCTGATGATCGGCCTTCACACGTTGGCATGTGTCACACTTAGCCACAAAACTCACAATCTGGCGCTTCATCCCCTGCCAGAAGTACTGTCTCCTCATATCACGATACATCTTCATGGAGCCCAGGTGGATAGTAAGTCTCGATCTGTGTGCCTCGGTCATCAAATCATGACGTAACTCTGGCACGTCCGGGACACATAATTAGCCTTTGAAGCGTAATCCACCATTGAAACCAATTTGCCAGTCTGACTACTCCACAGATGCGGCCTCTGCTTGGTACTCCCAAAGTGACTCGTCCGTCAACCGAGCCTCAATCACCCTAGCCATCAAAGAGGGTTGAATTGACAAGCTCAAAAGCTGAACGATAGAAGAATGCAAACCAAATTAAAGTCAAACTCTGATACATCCACAAGCATCTGCCACTCACGCACCATCATCTGTGCCACCAGGCCTCATGGCTGACGGCTGAGCGCGTCCGCCACCACATTTGCCTTGCCCCGGTGGTACTGAAGGTCAAAATCATAATCTTTCAGCAACTCCATCCATCGCCTCTGTCGCAGGTTCAACTCGGATTGCGAAAATAGATACTTCAAGCTCTTATGATCCGTAAAGAGCTTGAACCTGACCCCATATAGATAATGCCTCCACACCTTCAGTGCGAAGATGACTGCTACGAGCTCCAAATCATGAGTGGGGTAGTTCAGCTCATGGACCTTGAGCTGGCGTGAGGCATACGCCACTGGCTTCCCGTGCTGCATCAATACAGCACCCAAACCAACTCTAGAGGCATCAATGAAAACAACGAAACCCTCACTCCCATCAGGAAGAGTGAGAACAGGAGCGGACGTGAGGCGATCCTTCAACTCTATAAATGCCTTCTCACAAGCGTCACTCCAGACGAACTCGACGCCCTTCCGCGTCAACCGGGTTAGCGGTGCTGCAATACGGGAGAAACTCTCGATAAACCGTCGGTAATATCCCGCTAAACCAAGGAAGCTGCGAATCTCGGACGCGTTCGTGGGCTGGCCCCACCGACGCACTGCATCAACCTTCGAGGGGTCCACAGCGACACCCTCCCTCGTCACCACGTGACCGAGGAACTTCATCTCCTCCTGCCAAAACTCACACTTCTCCAGCTTCGCATATAGCTGGTGGGCATGGAGGATCTCAAGCACAATCTGTAGGTGCTCAGCATGGTCCTCTTGGGTCCTCGAATATACAAGAATATCATCAATGAATACCACCACGAACTGATCGAGGAACGGCCGAAAAACCTCATTCATTAGCTGCATGAATATAGCGGGTGCGTTGGTCAATCCAAACGACATGACCAAGAACTCAAAGTGACCATAGCGTGTCCGAAAAGCCGTCTTCGGAATGTCCTCCTCTCGGACCCGAATCTGATGGTAACCAGAACGCAAGTCTATCTTAGAAAAATACTGTGCACCCTGCAACTGATCGAACAAGTCATCAATACAGGGAAGCGGGTATCGGTTCTTGATGGTGACTCTATTGAGCTCACGATAATCTACACAGAGTCGCAACGAACCATCCTTCTTCTTCACAAACAATACCGGGGCTCCCCAAGGTGAACTACTAGGACGAATGAAACCTAACTCCCGGAGCTTATCCAACTGCTCCTGCAGTTCCCTCAACTCCAATGGTGTCAGCCGGTAGGGGGCCTTCGAGATGGGCGCAGTACCGGGCACCAAATCAATCTGGAACTCCACATGCCGACGCGGCGGTAAACCCGGTATCTCTTGAAACACATCCGGGTACTCACAAACAACTGGCAGCTGCTCAATACTCTCTGCCACAGAATCCTCAATGACCGAGGCCAAGAAACTAGATAATGGCTCTTCTTTGGGCTTGGCGACGAACTGGAACACTGGCAAGCCTGGAATGTGAAACGTAACCTTCCTCGCGGCACAGTCTAAGACGACACCATACTCTGCAAGCCAGTCCATACCTAGAATCACATCAAAACCTGACATCGGCATCATGAACAGATCAGCAGGAAGGAATATCTCACCTACTAACACCGGGCAAGAAGGACAGCGACGGGTCAACATAATAGACTTCCCCATGGGAGTCGAAACGGTCAAAGCCTCAGACATGGACTCCGATGGAATACCGGTCAATCGATAAAACTGCTCATCCATAAAAGAATGGGAGGCACCAGAATTAAATAAAACATGAGCAATGCAGGAAGAGACAAGAAGAATACCCTCGGCAACTCCACCGGTCGATGACTGCGGGTCCTGGCTCGGCGCGCCGTGCGAATAAAGCGGCCCCGACCGGTGGGGGAAGCAACCCTAAGACCGAGGGTCCCGAGTCTCGTGCTTGATGGGCCTGCAATACCACCGACTGTGGGATCGAGCATATGGATATCCCCTCTGCCGGTGCCGCTGCAGAGGCCTGCCTGGCTGCCTCTGCTGCCGAGGAGGAGCCCTAGGAGCGGCGGGTGGAAGCTGAGCTCTCTGTTGCTGCCGAGGAGGACGAGGAGGAGGCAATTGCGGTGCCTCTGCTGCCGAATGGGGAGAGGGCACTCACGCCTCCGATGCCCGACCGGTCCACAGCCGAAGCACACCAAAAAAGGGACCGAAAGATGAAGCGGCTGGTGCCGATGATGATGAAGAAGCTACTAATCGAACCGCGGCCGCCGAAATCCTCGATCCGCCTCCTCCTCTCTCCGACGGAGCTGCTAGAGCGCGGCCGGTGCCCTCCTCTTCCGGTCTCCACCGGAACTCTGCTCTCTCGACCTCTGGGTCATAGCCCAGTCCTCCTCATAAACCAGTGCCCGATGAACGACCTAGTCAAACGTCTCTAAACAATGCCCTACCACACGACTGCGAAGGGCAGGACGTAAACCAGTCACAAAACGACGAGCCCTCATCTTCTCATCGCTGGTGAGATGAGGAGCAAATCTAGATAAGGCCAAGAAACGGGCCTCATACTGAGATACGGTCATATCACCCTGTACTAGGGTCTCAAACTCGATCGCCCGTTGGATCTGAACCTGCTCAGGGAAGAACTTCTGGTCGAAACGAACCACGAACTCCTCCCATGTCCAAGCAAACTGAGGTCCGACCATCCTAGATACGGATGACCACCAGTGACGGGCCTCACCCTGAAGAAGATATGTTGCAAGGGATACTCTTTGACCTGCAGGACACTGAATAGTGTCAAAAATCCTCGCAACCTCAGTACGTCAAGCCTCGGCAGCAGAAGGGTCAGGGTCACCATTAAACCTCGGGGGATCATGCTGTCGGAACTCTCGAGCTATCGCACTAGCATGCGGTAAGTCAGACTGCCCAGAAACCTCAGCGGTAGCAGGCTGACGAGTCTGCAATACGGTGGCAACAAGCTGCATCAACTGCTGGAAATGCTCGGCTCCTATAGGTACTGTCGGAAAGGCAGGGGCGGCACTCGCCTCAGGCGGAGGCACGGGGGCGGCCGCGGAGCAGGAGCCTCAGTAACTGGAACAGCAGGCTGAGAAGGGGGAATAGGTGGGGGAACCGGAGCAACTGGAGGTATGGGCGCTCGGGCTCAACTGGAGGAACAGGTCGGTTGGGACCTCAGGAATCGGATCCTCAACAACGGGAGTTGGATGTGCTCGAGTAGAAGGGGTAACTCGGGCACCTCGTCCACGGGCACCACGACCACGGGTGCCACGACCATGGGAGCCACGTCCACGTGGCATCGTCTACAAAATAATGATGACTCAAGGAATCAAGATAATTACAGGCTCAATACGGAGTGAAAGGAAGGATCTCGGGACACTATTTGTCCCATGTTCTTAGCAGACCTGCGATGTCATCCCTAGTCATTCCAGAATTACCTGCTATGCTCTGATACCAACTCCTGTCACGCCCCAGACTCGGTAATCGGACTCACAAGGAACCCGATGGCCGGTTCTGGCCGCAACAGCCTCCGTAGTACCCCATTCTCGGCTCCTGAGGTAGGTTCCGATCCTGGGATCCTACAAGGAGGATTTTCATAACATATAATCACTTCCAATGCAAGCATACCCAAGATCACAACAAGTACATCTGAGAATAACAAAGGCACACATCACAAAATCCACTAAAATTTTGAACTTTTACAATCATCCAAAAGGTCCAAAAGGACATACATGAGAATAAAAGGAAAAGAGAGAGAAATCAGCAATACTGGAGTCCTCACTGCTCAACTCTACTCCACACTCTGCTGCTACAACGCCTACCTAGAGTCTCCTGCATGTATCAATCGTGCATAAGCTTATAAAAGCTTAGAGGGTGGTGTAAGTGTGTGACAATGGTGCACAGAAGAATAGTAGGAGGTATAAGGAGAGAAGCATAATCAATGAACATATCACTAGTCTTACCAAGGCTTATCATGAATGCGATGTAATATGTAATGGGTGCCATACCAAGGCAATGTATGAAAGGGGGGCTTGTACAGTGAATGTTAATGCGATGTAAGTAATGTCAGTGCTCATATCCAAACCATAAGTCAAGTACATTTTCAATCATAAGAAAATCACCGGGGTCCATTACACTACTGAATGACTGCCGCTCTGCAGACCCCGCACAGTCAAACGAGCGTAAGAGACCTTACTACCCGCCTGTGGACAACCAATCACCAACAAGGCCTAAAGGTAGCCGACCCATTTACGAGCTGGTCAGACTCAGCCTAGCAATGCCTCCTTACATCAGGCAGGTAAGGCCACACCCCTATCCAACAGACTACACGACAGTGGGAGTCGCGGCCTAACGGTATAAGGCCCTCGTGCGCTCATGTATTCCACCCGGTCACGACGTTGGAGCAGATCCTTGGTACCATGGAAGTTTTGGAAATCTCACCCATGGGCATCCTACGCACCCAGTATGCTCAAGTAATATTTTCGGTGTCCACACATGCGGCCATCCACAAATGTCCCTGTGGAGGCAAGGCCCTGATGAAGCAAGGGCGGTATCCTCATGAAATGCGATGCCAATGCATGAGTCGCACACACAGATCATGCACAAGTTTCAGGCACTCAATGTGCAAAAGGGGAGAAACTCCATCCCTGAATGACCACTATACAATGCAATCAATTCATACAGATGATGCATATGGGTCGCAACGATGTAAGTGTGCTACCTGAGGAATATGAAATCGTCTGTCCAAAGGAGGGTCAAGATTTAGGCACATCGACAGGTATTCTAAGAAGAAGAGAGGTCCTCTAGTGGTAGCCCAGTACTTTGGGATGACCCACAAACAAAGAGAGTCAAAATCCTAAGGAGGAACAGTCCTAGCCAGGCCTAAGGTGGGCCTTTAACCACCTATAAGGGCCTCTATGGGCCTACCTTAGGGCCACCAAGGAGGACATCCAACCTCAACTGGGTCCCAAAAGGTAGCTTACTACATATGCAAAGAAAGGTCCAAGGCACAATCAACCCATGGCCCAGTGGGCCATTCACTAAGCCCAAAAACAAAGGCAACCTGGTGGGCCCTTAAGCAAGGTTAGGGCCCAACCATAAGGGTCATAGGTTCATTCATTGTGGTGGGCCTAATGGGCAGCCCATTATCCCAACATATGGGAAATTCTTAAATTTTTAACACATGTAAGTTGGGCCTCACATCTTGGCCCAAGTATGGATTTATTATAGTGGGCAAACAAGGGCCCAACTACTTGAGTATTTGGCCCATAAGGCCCATCACAATGACATGATAAATATAGGACCCAAGGGATCAATGGGCCTATCAAAATTTCCAGCCCAACTAAGGCTATAAGGCCCATACTTAATTAAGAGACTAGCCCAAGAAGAATCATATTTGGGATGGGCCTTTAATCATACACTAATTAAGCCCAAAATAAAAATAAAAATTAAGATGATAAGATACTGACATAAATCCTCCTCAAATCTAGTGGGCCATATTGCCCCAAAGAACATCTATAGGCAACAGTTATTGGGCTCAATGCCAAATTCCAGCCCACCCAAATTTCTAGGTTGGTTGGAGTTCAGCATTAGAAGTATTTCTTAGTATAATTAATTCTGGATGGCTCACACACATCACTATGGGACCCACCAGATGAGAGAGGATATACAATACATATATGAAATGGGCCAGACTGTTAGAATGCAAGCCCAGCAGTAGCCTAAGGCAGGGATGTCCCATGTGTAGGCAGCCCTATGGGCCTGGGGTATCTGGCCTAAAAATCCACCTAATATGTTCTAATTAAATAAAAAGAGGGCAATTATGATCGACCCCCTAAGGACCCTACGTGGATGGGTGGTGGGACATTCAACACATCAAGATGGGCCCATGAAGCAGGCTAGATGCCCCAGCCTGGGCGTCCCTGCCTAGCAGACCACTTCCAGCCATACCACGGGTAACTCAAATGTATTTTGGGTCTGAAATTTTACAGAGTGATACTTTCATAGGTTACCTACACCCCCACAAAATTTCAAGGTTTTGGGACACTTATAAATATTTTAATTTATTTAAATAAAATATACTGTCCAGAAAATCGGACTGACCTGGACGTCCCAATGTGGTGGGCCAGTCTGGCCCTTGCCACGGTGTACACAGAGGTCCATTGGCCCTGAAATTTGGTAAGTGGGTCCTATAATAGGTGGAACATATCTCCACAAAATTTCATAATTTTTAGATATATATAAATATTTTAATTTATTTAAATAAATCAATCTGTCCTAAAAATCGGACTGATCTGGGCACCGTATTGTAATGGGCCAGTCCAGCCACCACCATGGTGTGTACAGGTGTCCATTGGCCCAAAAATTTGTAGGTGGGTCCTACCATAAGTGAACCACCTCTCTGAAAAATTTCATGATTTTTGGATACTCATAAATATTTTAATTAAATTAGGAATTTCAATCTGTCTAGGAAGAGATGTTGCTGTCCATGCATTGTTTACCCAATAAGGTGAGCCCAACCTTCATCCAAGAGGGGGAAAATGGAGGTTTAGTATTTTTTTCATAAAATAAAGTAAGGTGGGGTCCATAAAAGTGGCCCATCCTTCAGAGAAACCAAGCTGAAGTGTATGTTTTCCCTCCATACATGTGGGTTGGACAGCCCAACAAGGTGGACCGCCCACCCCTATGGGCTTCCTTTTTGGGTACCATATCATGGACCATCTGAGGTATGACCCATCACACCTCATGGTGAGGTCCACACCTTCTCATTACACCCTATACTTATAAAGAAAATAATGACAATCATGATCCAAAAATTCATGCCAAAGATTGAACATGACAATCCATGCAACAGTCCAAGTTTTTGGACAGCAATACATGACTGGACACATCAGCCTATATCTCAATAATCTCAGCCATAAAAAGGGTGTATGGCCTTCCTCAGTGGGCCCCACATAAGTCCAGATCACATACTAGAACTAGGACATTTGCATGCATTGATTAAGGTGTCCGATGATCATGGAGTTAGGTGATAAGAGCATCCCACCTTGCTGGATTTTTATTTTTATTTATTTTGGGACATCCAAGGCCCACTATAAATGGGCCACACACACACTATCATCCATACATCAGAGAAAAGAGAAGAAGGAAAGAGAGTAATCCGGCCATGGGGGTAGGGCCCCGCCACTAGTGGGCCCTCCCAAGAGTGAATCATACCCATACAACTACATTGATTGTACATGCAACATAAAATCACTACATGCATGATATATAATTGCTATGGATGGTTGGGATGCCATCCCAACATGATCCTTAGGGTCTAGATGACCTTAAGATGGAGTGGATCATTAAATACATCATGATGGGGTCCATGGAGAATGGCCCCATCATGGATCCTGACATGCATGTAGGATGGGCCAAAGGACCACATCCATGGGATCAAATGGGATCCCCACCATGGATTGGTGGGTCCCATATGATCCATCTAGAAAGAAAAATAAGATCAAAGGGTAGTAAAGAAAATCAACAATTATAATCACCCACCTTTAATCTTCAAGCTACCACCAACACTAGGTAATCCAAGCTCCAAGCTTAAAGGTTCAATGGTCAAGATGAGTTTGTGGTGGCTAGATGGAGGAAGAAAGGAAGGGGAAGTTGCTGGAAATTGGGAGAGGGAGGGCTGGAAATTCTACCATGGAAGAGGAAAATGAGAGAATGAAGGAGGAGAGAGAGGAAGGGAAGGTTGTAGGAGAGTCATCATTGCTCTCCCTCCTTGGTTAGAGAAAGAAATCATGACCTATGGTGATACAAACAATGCTTGCTAGGGTAGGTTAGGTGTGGGTAGTGTTTATTCCATGGGAATTGTAGTGTGTGTGAGTGGTGTGCATGGGAACTTGTGCCTGAGAGTGGTCCATATGCTTTTGTAGAAAAAGTGGGCCACATGATGAAATGCTCACAACTTTTGATCTATAAGTCGGATGAATGCACAAGATGCGTCGTTGGAATCGCAACGACGATACGAACAAGATAGCATAGGTCTCGGGCCGATCCGAGTCGGGTCAAAGTGACCAGACTCAAGGATGACCGTAAACGCTACCCAAAGGTCGCGGGTTGCCGAAATTTGACCGGTAGGACTGCGGGACCAAAAAGAACAAAATGCATACTCACACACACACACACATGCACACAAGCGAACTCGGGTCGGGTCTCACATTAAGGTTTAGGGAATTGAGTTTAGGTTATAGGTTATAGGTTTAGGTTATAGTTATAGGTTTTGGGATTTGAGAATAGGTTTATGTTACAAGTATAAGTTTCGGTTAGGTTATAGGTTATGGTTTAGGGATTTGAGTTTAGGTTATTTGTTCAAGTTATAGGTTTAGGTTAAGGTTTAGGTTTAGGCTATAGGTTTTGGGATTTGAGAATAGGCTGACGTTTAGGTTTAGGAAAAATGGTTCGGGTTCGGAATCGGGTTTAGGTTAAGTAGTTAAGATTAGGATTAGGGGTAGGTTTATGTATAAGGATTTGAGAATACATTTAGGTTATAGGTTCTATGTTTATGCAAAAGTTTTGGTTTAGGTTATAGGTTTTGAGATTTGAGAATAGGTATAGGTTAGGGTGTAGGTTAGGGTTTAGGGAATTGAGTTTAGGTTATAGGTTTCGGTTATAGGTTATAGGTTTTTGGTTAAGGTTTAGGTTATAGGTATAGGTTTTGGGATTTGAGAATAGGTTTAGGATATAAGTATAGGTTTAGGTTAGGTTATAGGATAAGGTTTAGGGAATTGAGTTTAGGTTATAAGTTATAGGTTTAGGTTAAGGTTTAGTTTTAGGTTATAGGTTTTGGGATTTGAGAATAGGTTTAGGTTATAAGTATATGTTTCGATTAGGGTGTAGGTTAAGGTTTAGGAAATTGAGTTTAGGTTATAGGTTTAGGTTATAGGATATAGGTTGTTGGTTAAGGTTTAATGTATAGTTATAGGTTTTAGGAATTGAGAATATGTTTAGGTTACAAGTATAGGTTTAGGTTAGGTTATAGGTTAAGGTTTAGGGATTTGAGTTTAGGTTATTTGTTCAGGTTATAGGTTTAGGTTTAGGTTTAGGTTTAAGTTATAGGTTTTGGGATTTAAGAATAGGTTGACGGTTAGGTTTAGGAAATCGGGTTCAGGTTCAGGATCGGGTTTAGGTTTGGGTTTTCATGTTCAGGTTTCGGTTAATTACTTGAGATTAGGATTAGGTGTAGGTTTAGGTATAAGGATTTGAGAATACATTTAGGTTATAGGTTCAGGTTGTAGGTTATATGTTTAGCTTAAGGTTTAGGTTTAGGTTATAGGTTTTGAGATTTGAGAATAGGTTTAGGTTATAAGTATAGGTTTAGGTTAGGGTGTAGGATAAGGTTTAGGGAATTGAGTTTAGGTTATAAGTTTAGGTTATAGGTTATAGGTTTTTGGTTAAGGTTTAGGTTGTAATTATAGGTTTTGGGATTTGAGAATAGGTTTAGTATATATGTATAGGTTTAGGTTAGGTTATCGGATAAGGTTTAGGAAATTAAGTTTTGGTTATAGGTTCAGGTTATAGGTTATAGGTTTTGGTTAAGGTTTAGGTTTAGGTTATAGGTTTTGGGATTTGAGAATAGGTTTAGGTTATAAGTATAGGTTTAGGTTAGGGTGTAGGTTAAGGTTTAGGGAATTGAGTTTAGGTTATAGGTTTAGGTTATAGGTTATAGGTTTTTGGTTAAGGTTTAGGTTATAGTTATAGGTTTTGGGATTTGACAATAGGTTTAGGATATAAGTTTAGGTTTAGGTTAGGTTATAGGATAAGGTTTATGTAACGACCTTGGAAATTTTGTGTTAATCTTTCCTTAAGTAGTTGTTTTTGGGTAATTAGCGCTATACTCGATTGCTTGTGAAATTCGCATCAATCACTTTAAATTGTATTTGCATGGCTCTAAACTTGTAGATTAGTTAGCGCTATGTTACTCTGAAATCTGAGATCCATCACTAAACCAGTTGTTCTGGGGAATTTTTGAAAGTTCTGGATCGGACCTGGACTGCGCGTCGAAAGTCCGATAGCGATGATCTTAGGCTGTTGCGGTCACCGAGTTGGGCTTGACCATCACCTCAAAAATCAAGTCTATGTGATGTTCTGGGTCGATTTGTTTGAGTTCGGAGTGAAGAGTGTGAGAACGGTTGAAATTTTAATAAGTTTTTATGAATCTGAGTCGTGTCGCTTGCGTGATGATTTTAAGCTATCTGACCGTTGGATTCTGACCCAATTTTACCCTCTGATCAGGGAATGTGGCCCAGGCATATCCTTGTGCTTGTGGACCTGATCAAGATTCTGTGACTGTTGAATTGAGTGTGGTCCGCCACGGCTGATCTGAAGAGCCGGTCGGTATGAAAATTCAGCTTGACCTAAATCCATGGTCAGTGAGCTTAAGTCCGACCTTTCGTGGTTATAGGCCCACCAGAAGTGCTTCGTTGGATCGTAAGAGGCAGGTTTTGGTTATACTTTAAGTATACCTTGACCCTGGGGTTATTTTCATCAATTTGAGGCCTATTTATAGTCCTTAAACCCTAGCTCTCTTTTCCATACGAATTTTCTCTAACCCCAGCTTGGAAAGAGAGTGGAAAAGAGAGAGAAAGTGAGAGAGAAGTTGGTGAATCATCTTGGATTCTTTCTTGTTCTTCTTCATCTTCGAACCTTCACTTTAAATTGTTATTCTGACGGTTTTGAGTTCATCTTGGAGTAAGTTAACCTAACCCTAATCTATGTTGAAGCTTAGAATAGTCTTGGTGTTGTTGTATCTCATTTCTATCATTGTTTTAGGGTATTCTATCGCCGTTAACGAAGACAACTCGTCTGAAATCAGTTCGGTGTTCTTTCCTTACTTAAGGTGCAGACTTTAAGTGTATAGGTTATGGTTCTCAAGGCTTTCAATGCCAGTTAATGATTTATTCTTGCTATGGATGAGATTTCACATGCCAAATGTTGTGTTTACGTTGCTTTCCTGATTTGCATGTGTTATATTGAGATCTGTGTATTCTATGTGTATGTATAAAGTACCGTATACGTCTAAAATATGCACTTGTGTTTGTCATGATTATTTGTCATGTATGTATGTTAGATGTATGTGTGACGACTCCTTGGTAAAAGGAATTGTCCAATGCATGTATTTCAACATACGTCATGTATGTTGTGCCATGTATGCTAAGTGTTTGTAGAAATGCATGAATGATTTAAAGTGTAACTTATTACACTAATTGCGGGCATTGAGAAGTGATTCTCAACACTCCTATTGATGCGCATGATTTCCTTTATGCAAGTTACATTCCATGTTATTTAAATTCAAGCATTACTTACGCTTACATTTACGTTAAGTTGATATTCTTCAAATGCTTGAGTACCACATGATTTGAGTTGTTGTTTCCTTTACTGTTTTACATTCAACATGAATATCTGTTGTAGTGTAAGGTGTGTGGGACTATGCATTAGTCCAGGAAATTGGTAATCGACCCTATGTTCGTGGTTGAGGTTGCTTTCGCCACGTAGGACGTATTAGACGAATCCGAGTCGTATTAGAGTTGTCGGCAGTGGTTTGGCCACGCGGAGTGTTTGCGCACTCTATGTCGTTCTACTCAACATGCGCTCGTGCTAGTCGAGATCGTCAAGTAACCCGATTGTCTGATGTATGTTCACCATGTATGGACGCTACTGTTTGAATCTAGGGTACCGAACTTACCAGTGAAATCCTAATAACCATGGTACTTGATCCGCTAAGACTCATGAGCCGGACATGGTGGTATGGGACACCGTGGTCGAGCTGTCGGCCTACGCTGGGGTGACGAGCCTCCCCGTAGTGACTAGTGAGCAACTAAACTCGTGAGCCGATTATGGTGGTATGGGACACTATATTCGTGCTCTCGGCCTACATTGATTGGTGACGAGCCCTTTGTAGTGACCTCGAGCATGCCTGGATACCGCATTGAGGTGATGAGCCTTAGTGTAGTAGCGAAGGTATGAAAGGCGTGTATTGATTGGTGAAGAGCCCTTTGCTACGACCTCAAATATATGATCGTATGAGACGACTAGGATTGACGACCCTATAATGGATCACTGTTTGGATGGTGACATGAGGAAGGTATCTTAGCTTCCCAATCCTGCTGTGTGAAATGGACTAATAACAACTCGGTAATCATATTCATGCACCGCATTTGCATGTGCTTTGTAGATGTGGCGCACTTTGAGGTGGTGTCATGCGTAACGTAAGATAAAGACGCTGAGGGTGTACGCGTGAGGGCACGCATCATTTTGCATACATCCTTGCATTAACAAGAGTACTTAGGATTTATTTAATTATTCTGCTTTATCATTACTGCTTGATTGAACTGATAACATGTTAACCGGTGCTTTATTGTTCCACTGAGTTGATCACTCACTCCCACGTTCTGGGGCGGTGTTAATCACCCACCAGACTCTGTCTTAGGTTCTGATGTTGTAGATGTTGATGTGACTTCTGAGGCAGAGCGGGAGATGGATGATGATGAGGCTGCTTTCTCTTATATGCAATTTTCAGACGGGTTCTAGCGAGCCTTGGTCTGATGCACGGGATGCTAGGATTATTTTTGGGAATTTAAATGATGTAACTTGATACTTATAATTTTGTTAAGTAACACTTTCATGCGACCTGGTTTGTATATGTACTTCAAGGATTTACACTTGTACACATATTTTTTTATAAGTCTTCCGCTTGCTTTATTCACTTATCCCTGAATCATATCTGTGTTTTGGCTTAATCTATTCCATGTGTTATGCACTAATACAGTCAACATACATCCATCATTAAATATGTTGCATAAGTGATGTTTTGGAACTCGGGAGCTGAGTTATGCTCGACCCCCGAATTTCAGGGTGTCACAGTTTAGGGAATTGAGTTTAGGTTATAGGTTTAGGTTATAGGTTATAGGTTTAGGTTTAGGTTATAGGTTTTGGGATTTGAGAATAGGTTTAGGTTTTAAGTATAGGTTCAGGTTAGGGTGTAGGTTAAGGTTTAGGGAATTGAGTTTTGGTTAGTGGTTTAGGTTATAGGTTATAGGTTTTGGGTTAAGCTTTAGGTTATAGTTATAAGTTTTGGGATTTGAGAATAGGTTTAAGTTACATGTATATGTTTAGGTTAGGTTATAGGTTAAGGTTTAGGGAATTGAGTTTAAGTTATTTGTTGAGTTTATAGGTTTAGGTTAGGGTTTAGGTTTAAGTTATAGGTTTTGGGATTTGAGAATAGGTTATGGTTTAGGTTTAGGAAATCGGGTTTGGGTTCGGGTTCGGTTTTATGTTTGGGTTTTCCAGTTCAGGTTTAGGTTAAGTAGTTTAGATTAAGATTAGGTGTGGGTTTAGGTTTAAGGATTGGAGAATACATTTAGGTTATAGGTTCAGGTTATAGGTTATATGTTTAGGTTAAGGTTTTGGTTTAGGTTATTGGTTTTAAGATTTGAGAATAGGTTTAGGTTATAAATATAGGTTTAGGTTAGGTTGTAGGTTATAGGTTATAGGTTTTTGGTTAAGGTTTAGATTATAGGTATAGGTTTTGGAATTTGAGAATAGGTTTAGGTTACAAGTATAGGTTTAGGTAAGGTTATAGGTTAAGGTTTAGGGAATTGAGTTTAGGTTATTTATTCAGGTTATAGGTTTAGGTTAAGGTTTAGGTTTAGGTTATAGGTTTTGGGATTTGAGAATAGGTTAAGGTTTAGGTTTAGGAAATCAGGTTCGTGTTTGGGATCGGGTTTAGGTTTGGATTTTCAAGTTCAAGTTTAGGTTAAGTAGTTGAGATTAGGATTAGGTGTAGGTTTAGTTTTAAGGATTTGAGAATACATTTAGGTTATAGGTTATAGGTTTAAGTTATGGTTTAAGTTTAGGTTACAGGTTTTGAGATTTGAGAATAGGTTTAGGTTATGAGTATATCTTTAGGTTAGGGTGTAGGTTAAGGTTTAGGGAATTGAGTTTAGGTTATAGGTTTAGGTTATAGGTTATAGGTTTTTGGTCAAGGCTTATGTTATAGTTATCGGTTTTGGGATTTGAGAATAGGTTTAGGTTATAAGTATAGGTTTAGGTTAGGTTATAGGATAAGGTTTAGGGAATTGAGTTTAGGTTATAGGTTCAGGTTATAAGTTATAGGTTTAGGTTAATATTCAAGTTTAGGTTATAGGTTTTGGGATTTGAGAATAGGTTTAGGTTATAAGTATAGGTTTAGGTTAGGGTGTAGGTTAAGGTTTAGGGAATTGAGTTTAGGTTATAGGTTTAGGTTATCGGTTATTTGTTTTTGGTTAAGGTTTACGTTATAGTTACATGTTTTGGTATTTGAGAATTGGTTCAGGCTACAAGTATTGGTTTAGGTTAGGTTATAGGTTAAGGTTTAGGGAATTGGGATTAGGTTATTTGTTCAGGTTATAGGTTTAGGTTAGGGTTTAGGTTTAAGTAATAGGTTTTGGAATTTGTGAATAGGTTAAGGTTTAGGTTTAGGAAATCGGGTTCGGAATCGGGTTTATGTTTGGGTTTTCAAGTACAGGTTTGGGTTAGGTAGTTGAGATTAGGATTAGGGGTAGGTTTAGGTTTAAGGATTTGAGAATACATATAGGTTATAGGTTTTGTGTTTAGGTTAAGGTTTAGGTTTAGGTTATGGGTTTTGAGATTTAGGAATAGGTTTAGGTTATAAGCATAGGTTTAGGTTAGGGTGTAGGTTAAGGTTTATCGAATTGAGTTTAGGTTATAGGTTATAGGTTTTTGGTTATGGTTTAGGTTATAGTTATAGGTTTTGGGATTTGAGAATAGGTTTAGGTTACAAGTATAGGTTTAGGTTAGGTTATCGGTTAAGGTATATGGAATTGTGTTTAGGTAATTTGTTCAGGTCATAGGTTTAGGTTAAGGTTTAGGTTTAGGTTATAGGTTTTGGGATTTGAGAATAGGTTAAGGTTTAGGTTAAGGAAATTGGGTTCAGGTTTGAGATCGGGTTTATGTTTGGGTTTTCAAGTTCAGATTTAGGTTAAGTAATTATAAGTGCTATAGGTTTCTATCCCTCTTTGTTGTCAAATTTGTAGTGCCAAAATCACTATTATACTCTGTTATATATAACTTGCACAAGTGAAGCTTTCTCAAGGATCAACATTCATTAACAAGTTAAGCTCACAACAAGCAAAGCTCTCAAGTACAAGACTCAAGATCTTGAATGAAAGAACTGTTCACAAGACTCAAGCTGAAACTCAAGCTGAACTCAAGACTCAAGTTGAAAGTCAAGTTGAACTCAAGACTCAAGCTGAAACTCAAGCCACTTTCAAGATTGAGTTACATGAAGAGTTCAACTACATCAAGACTTCAAGACTGATACTTCAAGGTTACTTGTTCCTAATGCTTCAATGTCCATATGATTGAGGTTTGTTTGACCATAGGTTGACCTTAGAAGTAGGTCATTTCGGGTACATAAGCCGAATGTTATTTTACATGTGATTGGTCTATTCTTCGACTGGTCCTAGGGCTTCTTCGACTAGTCCTAGACTTGCTTCGACCAGTCAAAGATATTCCTCGACCAGTCGTCAGTTTGTTACAAATTCCGGATAAAATCTGTTAGCCTTCGACTAGTCCTGGAATCTGTTCGACCAGTCGTAGGAACAGTGTCGACTGATCTTCGACCAGTCGTACAATCTACGACTCGAAGTCCAAATGAACCTTTAGGACTTACGACTGTCGAAGAAACCTACGACCGTCGTAGGTGACCTACGATCGTAGGAGAGCTTCGACCACTTGGAACAGTCAAAGCAAATCCCGCCGGATTTTACAAACTGATAGAGCTTCGACTAGTCGAAGAGCACTCTAGACATCGAAGACCCGATCTTCTCACCTATAAAGAGAGATCTCAGAAGAAATCATTGATTTAATTAAAGTATTCAAGCCAATCTTCGTCGAACTTCTGAGAGATAATTTTGTGCTCCATCTAAGCTAAGTGTGCTTATTTAATATTCTCTTTCCTTAGCTTTATTTTAATTGATTTTGTTTCTTATATTCCAATCGATTTGATAAAGAGGAATTATTATTCCCTTTCTTTGGAATCAAAATCAATTAAGGCAAGCCCTATTTGGTTTAATTTAAAATCTATTAGAATTAGAACCATTGTAATCGAATCTTGGACATTGAACTTGGACATTCAATCATCTACTTTGATTTGGTTCTACCGTCTACAACGAAGGAGATTTTCGTATTTTACATATTGTAAATTCCTTTCTATTATTTTGGTTTCTTTCAAGATTTGCCGTAAAATCTTGTTATTTTGGTTATCCGAGGAAAGCCAGAAAACTCGAAGTGGGGTTTTTTAATTGTGTAAGCCCACGATAAAGACACAATTGTAAGGGTTTTGGGTGAACCTGGGAAAACCTATTTTTAGTGAACGCTAATATCCCCCTGTGTGAGGATATTAGGAGTGGAGTAGCTTTTGTGTGGCTGTTGTATAACAGATGGAGAAAACACAGGCGAACCACTATAATCCCTTGAGTTGTGGTTGATTGATTTATTCTTTTAATCTTTTAATTAATTTTTGTGGGATGTATGTATGGTGGTGAATGTTGTAATTATTTCAAGCTTTGTGAGAATGTTGTAATAGCTTAGAATTTACTTTCTGCTATTCCTTTATAAGCTTGATTTTCAATTTCATTTGAAAGTTGTTCCAGCAAGGTTGCCCTGCCATTTTTATGGTGTATGGTTGTCCCTAGAACAATACATTTTTAATTACAAGTTATTTCATTTCAGTTTGTATTTAATTATGTATTCCTCTTCGATTTGAGACTTGATACAAAGACCTTTCTAGAAATAAGGTTGTCCTACCATAAACTCTGTTTTTGGTGTAAGGTTGTCCTTAGAATAACGTTTGTATCAACCTCTCAAGATCTGAATTTTGAGGTTGTTTTTCTTTCCTGCATTGTTATTTAATTTGGCTATCATTTTCTTTATTATTCCGCTGTTATAAGTTTTTATTTGGCATTGTCCTATTCACCCCCCCTCTAGGACATATAGCTTGGCCTTTTCAAGTGGTATCAGAGCCTAATAGCTCGTTTTTTTTTTGATTTAATTCCTGAGCTAACGATTTAAACTATTTAAGATGTCAAATTTTGATAGCCTTTCAGTCACTAGGCCTCCACCCTTTGATGGCTCCAACTATGCTTATTTGAAAGCCAGAATGAGGATCTTCCTCAAATCAATGGATGAAAATGTGTGGCAAGCCACAGTGACTGAATGGAATCCACCTATCATGGAAGTTACTGGGGTTGATGGTTCAAAATCTATGAAAACCACACCATATTACCAATGGACCACCCTTCAGAAAAGTGAGAGTAGTGCAAATGCTAAAGCACTAAATGCAATTACTTACGCACTATCACTGGATGAGTTCAAAAGAATCATTTCTTGTGATACTGCAAAGCAAGCTTGGGATATATTAGAAATGACACACGAGGGTACTACAATTGTCAAAAAATCTAAAGTCCAACTCCTCATAACCAGATTTGAAGAAATTCATATGGAGGAAAATGAAATGTTTATGGACTTCTACATTAGATTGAATGACATTGTAAACTCAATTTGGGGTCTTGGCGATAAAATCCGAGAAAGTAAAGTGTGTGCAAAAATGCTACACTCACTTCCTGAACGGTTCAATTCTAAAGTAACCGCAATCCAGGAACTTCGTGATACGAATAATATGAGGGTTGAAGAACTAGTTAGTTCTCTACAAACCTACGAGTTAAACTTTAAAGCTCCTAAAGGTAAATCTATCGCGCTAAAAATCTTCTAAATGTAATTCAGAAGAAAATTCTGATTCAGAAGATGATATGGCTCTTTTAGCTAAAAAATTTTACAAAATTTTCAAAAGCAAGAAAAGGGTTGATTTTCAAAAATCAAATGACAAAAAGAAGTTTAGACCCAAATTTTGAAAATCTTTGAAAGATAGTCAATGTTACAACTATCAAGAATATGGGCACTTAGTAAATAAATGTCCTAAAAGGGACAAACCCAGGAAGAAGGGTATGTTGGCTACATGGGATGAATCATCTGATCCTGAAGGTTCTTCTGAATCAGAAGATTCTGAAACTGAGTCGGGCAATGAGATTAAAGCTCTTATGACTCTAGCCAAATTCACATTTTCAGATAATGACTCTACAAGTGAAGAAAATCTGAATAGTGAATGTGAAAATGAAGATGATCTTCAAGACGCTTACAATGCCCTATATAAGGAAAGTTGTAAAATTGTTAAAACTTAAACTTCAAAAAGAAAAGTTTTCTAAACTCAAAAATTGTTTTGATTCACTTGTCTTAGAAAAATCACAAATTTCAGATAGTTTTGAAAAATCAAAATGTGATTTGGAATTCAAAAACTCACTAATTGTTGATTTAAAATCTGAAATTGAGAATCTTAAAACTGAAGTATCTTCTCTTCTAAGTTTAAAGGACACATGGAAATATGCCCAAGGTGATCCAAAGTTAGAAAAACTTTTATCCGGATCAAGAAAATGTGGCGATCGATCCGGGTTGGGCTATGATAAAAATCTACCTCCTAAACAAAAGTATACTCCTCCTATGTTTGTTAAAGGAGAGTCCTCAAACTCAAAAGGGAAAAGTACTTATCAAGATTTTTCTAAAAATTCAAAAACCTAGAAACAGCCATGTCAACTTTAATCAGAATCGAAATCCACTAGCTGAAAAGATAGTTGATTTACTCAAGGAGCTATTAAAATCTAACTCTATAGGTCATTCCTACAAGTATACACAAAAGAAGACCAACTATGTTCCTAAACCCAAAACAGTATGAAATGGGTTCCTAAAGTCACCGCTTGGTTGCTCACACTGCTTTCAAAGCAACAAGTCATTCAAAGTGGTACCTAGACAATGGATGCTCCAGGCATATGACAGGTGACAAAGCCTTATTCACACGAATCTGAAAGATATGACTGATGGTTCAGTCACATTTGGTGATGGTAGCAACTGCAAGATTATAGGCCAAGGTACGGTTCAACTTTTTAATCTTCCGGTGTTTAAAAATGTTTTATACGTTGAAGGCCTAAAGCACAACTTGCTTAGTATATCACAAATATGTGATAATAATCATAATGTTCGGTTTTCTAATCAAAGTTATGAAATACTAAACAATAAGGGTTCTGTAATATTAACTGGACGTAGAACGTCCGAAAATTGCTATATTATTAGTGAATCCAGCTCATCTAATCAAACATGTTACATGGTCCATACAGACAGACCGACTTATGGCACAAACGTCTTGGACATGTACATTATCGAAATCTATATCGATTGAGCAAATGAGAACTTGTAAGAGGTTTACCCAAACTTCGAAATTAGATAAAATATGTGGTGAGTGCCAGATAGGCAAACAAACAAAGAACTCACACAAAAGGTGAATTCAAATACCACATCAAGACCACTCGAACTTCTCCATATGGATCTGATAGGACTTACCAGAACAGAAAGTCGTGGTGGGAAAAAGTATATCCTAGTAATAGTTGATGACTTTACCAGATTCACTTGGGTAGTCTTCTTAAGGGATAAATCTGAAACCCTTGAAGAAGTAAGAAAAGTTCTCAAAAGGATTCAAACTGAAAAATTCTCTCAAATCAATAAAATTCATAGTGATCATGGATCTGAATTTGAGAATAGCAATTTTGAGAAGTTCTGTACCGACCAAGGAATATTACATGAATTCTCTGCTCCCAAAACTCCACAACAAAATGGAATTGTAGAAAGAAAGAATAGGGTGCTTCAAGAAATGGCTAACGTCATGTTGAATAGCATGAAGCTCTCTAAAAATCTTTGGGCTGAAGCAGTCAACACAGCTTGCTATATTATTAACCGAGTCTACACTAGAAAAGATAATAATAAAACGGCTTACGAATTGTGGTTCAATAAAAAGCCTACTGTTAAATACTTTCGAGTTTTTGGCAGCAAGTGCTATATTTTACGTGATCGTGAAAATTTGGGAAAGTTCGATACGAAGAGTGATGAAGGTATTTTTCTAGGATATTCTTTAAACAGTCGAGCTTATAGAGTTCTGAACAAAAGGACTGGTGTGATTCAAGAATCCATTAATGTTGTCATTAATGATCACTTAAACACACCAATCTCTAATTCAGATAATGATGAAGTACTAATCATTGATAAACCCGATACTTCATCGAATCAGACTGATTCTGAGTTGAGGACTGTTAAAGATCATCCAACCACACAAATTCTTGAAAATCCTCTCACCGGTGTTCGCACCCGTAGACAACTTGAGGATATATGTAATTATGTATGTTTTACATCCCAAATTGAACCATCTAACGTAAAAGAAGCTCTGGCTGATGAAAACTGGATTGTTGCGATGCAAGATGAACTCAACCAATTCGTAAGAAATGATGTTTGGTATCTTGTACCAAGACCTAAAGATAAACATATCATTGGAACAAAATAGATTTTCAAAAATAAGTCTGATGAATGTGGAAATATAATTAGAAACAAGGCTAGACTGGTGGTTCAAGGTTATACTCAAATTGAAGGGATTGATTTCAATGAAACCTTTGCACCAGTAGCACGTCTTGAATCTATCAGACTATTTATATCCATTGCATGTTTTAGAAATATAAAGATCTATCAGATGGATGTGAAAAGTGCTTTTCTAAATGGCGATTTACATGAAGAAGTCTATGTTGAACAGCCAATGGGATTTGAAGATTCCAAAAGTATTGATCATGTATATCGGCTTAAAAAGGCACTTTATGGATTAAAACAAGCACCTAGGGCATGGTATGAGAAACTAACAAAATTTCTTTTAACTCATAATTTTCAAATGAGATCTGTTGATAAAACTCTGTTTGTTAAGAAACATAATGATCATATCCTAATGGTACAGATTTATGTTGATGATATCATTTATGGATCAACTTGTACTGACTTGACTACTGAGTTTGCAGATTTGATGAAATCTCAGTTCGAAATGAGCATGGTTGGGGAATTGACTTATTTCCTTGGATTGCAAGTAAAGCAACAACCTGAAGGAATATTCATTTCTCAATCTAAGTATGCCTTGAATCTAATCAAAAGATTTGGATTTGAGAATGGCAAGAATTTTGATACTCCTATGAGTACTACCCTGAAACTATCAAAAGACTCTAATGGTAAAAATGTTGACTCAAAACTTTATCGGAGTATGATTGGTAGTTTGTTATATTTAACTGCTAGTAGACCTGATATTTCTCTAAGTGTTGGTATTTGCGCAAGATATCAATCTGATCCAAAAGAATCTCACTTGATTGCTGTCAAGCGAATTATTAGATATGTCGCAAGTACTGTAAATCTCGGTCTCTGGTATCCTCATGAAACCAATGTTCAATTAGCTGGGTACTCGGATGCTGACTGGGCTGGTAATCTAGATGATAGAAAATCAACCAGTGGTGGTTGTTTTTTCATTGGAAATTGTCTAGTTTCCTGGTTTAGTAAGAAACAAAATTCTATTTCACTTTCAACAGCTGAAGCTGAGTATATTGCAGCTGGTAATGCATGTACACAGCTTGTCTGGATGCAACGAATGCTAAGTGATTATGGAATTAAACAGGATTCTATGTTATTACATTGTGATAATTCCAGTGCGATAAATATTTCAAAAATCCTATTCAACAGCATTCTCGTACTAAGCATATTGACATTAGATTTCATTATATAAGGGAATTAGTAGAAGAAAAAGTTATATCTCTAGAATATATTCCTACTGAAGATCAACGTGCTGATATTTTCACAAAACCTCTTGATAAAAGCAGGTTCAAAAAGATGAAATTTGATCTTGGCATGTGCATTTTAAATTGATAATTTATGCCTTCTTGTATAATATTGTATATATTTGCTAGATTGTATTTCAATTTTTGTAAAAATTGCAAGTAAATTCAATTTTTGGGGTTTATCGACGATCGTGAGTATACCACGACATCGTACTGACGATAAGTCGTAGATACCCATGACGATCGTGGATGGATTCCAATGGTACTCGATTTGTTTGCCTTCCTTAATCTGTCATTTCATTCTTGATTTCGACTCCATCCTGGTCATAGTGACATTCCATTTGCATACTTTATGTGTATTGGCTACTCATATGTTAGTCGATATGCACTGTTGATGAAGCACCAATCCATCATCGATCTTCAACAATACAAATATTAATAAGATGAAGTTGGATCCGCTTGAACAAGGTGGTGGTGGTGATGGTGGTCTTGAAGTGGTCGGTGTTGATATTAATATGGATGACATTTTTGAGGAACTGGATTCTGACTCAGCTAATGATCCAGATTTTGTACCATCTGATGTTGATGCACATCTGAGTGCATTAGAAGGTAGAGTTGAGGATATAAATGTTAAGTTGGAAAACATGTCTGTTGCTTATGATTTGCAATTCAAGTATATGCGCAAATATCTTAGGCGCTTGAACAAAGGCATGCACCAACTTGATCCTTCTATTCCTGCTCCATCTTCAAGTTCTAGTTTTGACTAGTCTCTATGAGACTTTTTGTATGTAATAACTTTCTTACTTAGCACTTGGCTGATTTTGATTTGGATTGTATCTATGTTTAATGCTGGATATTTATTCTTGATGTAATATTTATGCTGGATATATGTGATGCTATCTTGAGTATCTCTCTGACTCTTTTGCTATATTCTCTTACTTCCTTTCTTTATTTCTCCTTTGTCATATTGTGACAAAAAGGGAGAGAATGGTTTGTTCTTAATGTGATTGTGAGGGGAGTAGCAGTGGTTATGTTACCCAGGGGGAGTTAGGGGGAATATATGTTTGATCATGAATATATGTTTGATCTTGTTGAATGATAATGGTTGAATGTTGGAACTGGTTGAATGTTGAATATTGAATATTGATTTGCAAGTGTTAACCAGTTGTTTTACTTTTGTTTATTATGGTTATGTGTTTTGTCACTAATTTGACAAAGGGGGAGATTGTAAGTGCTATAGTTTCTATCCCTCTTTGTTGTCAAATTTGTAGTGCCAAAATCACTATTATACTCTGTTATATATAACTTGCATAAGTGAAGCTTTCTCAAGGATCAACATTCATTAACAAGCTAAGCTCACAACAAGCAAAGCTCTCAAGTACAAGACTCAAGATCTTGAATGAAAGAACTATTCACAAGACTCAAGCTGAAACTCAAGCTGAACTCAAGACTCAAGTTGAAAGTCAAGTTGAACTCAAGACTCAAGCTGAAACTCAAGCCACTTTCAAGATTGAGCTACTTTAAGGTTTAATCTACATCAAGACTTCAAGGCTCATTCTTCATGGTCTCTTGTTTCAATGTCCATACTTCATGATTGAGGTTTGTTTGACCATAGGTTGACCTTAGAAGTAGGTCATTTCGGATACATAAGTCGAATGTTATTTTAAGTCCTAGGCCTTCTTCGACTAGTCCTAGACTTGCTTCAACCGGTCTAAGAATTCCTCGATCAATCGTGAGTTTGTTACAAATTGCGGATAAAATCTGTTAGCCTTCGACTAGTTCAGGAATCTGTTCGCGTAGGAACAGTGTCGACCGATCTTCGACCGATTACAATCTACGACTCAAGTCCAAAGAGGACTACGACTCCGAAGGAAACCTACGACTGGTCAAGGTGACCTACGACTCCGTAGGAGAGCTTCAACCACTGTCGAGAACGCCAAAGCAAATCCCGCCGGATTTTTCAAATATCTAGAGCTTCGACTAGTCGAAGAGCACTCTAGACCGATCGAAGACCCGATCTTCTCACCTATAAATAGAGCACGAATCTAAGAATAAATCGATTTAATTAAAGTATTCAAGCCAATCTTCGCGAACTTCTGAGAGATAATTTTGTGCTCCATCTAAGCTAAGTGTGCTTATTTAATATTCTCTTTCCTTAGCTTTATTTTAATTGATTTTGTTTCTTATATTCCAATCTGATTTGATAAAGAGGAATTATTATTCCCTTTCTTTGGAATCAAAATCAATTAAGGCAAGCCCTATTTGGTTTAATTTAAAATCTATTAGAATTAGAACCATTGTAATCGAGCACACTTGGACATTGAACTTGGACATTCAATCATCTACTTTGATTTGGTTCTACCGGCCGCTACAACGAAGGAGATTTTCGTATTTTACATATTGTAAATTCCTTTCTATTATTTTGGTTTCTTTCAAGATTTGCCGTAAAAATCTTGTTATTTTGGTTATCCGAGGAAAGCCAAGGAAAACTCAGAAGCGGGGTTTTTTTAATTGTGTAAGCCCACATACAAAGACACAATTGTAAGGGTTTTGGGTGAACCTGGGAAAACCTATTTTTAGTGAACGCTAATATCCCCTGTGTGAGGATATTAGGAGTGGAGTAGCATTTTGTGTGGCTGTTGTTTAACAGTTGGTGAACACACAGGCGAACCACTATAATCCCTTGAGTTGTGGTTGATTGATTTATTCTTTTAATCTTTTAATTAATTTTTGTGGGATGTATGTATGGTGGTGAATGTTGTAATTATTTCAAGCTTTGTGAGAATGTTGTAATAGCTTAGAATTTACTTTCTGCTATTCCTTTATAAGCTTGATTTTCAATTTCATTTGAAAGTTGTTCCAGCAAGGTTGCCCTGCCATTTTTATGGTGTATGGCTATCCCTAGAACAATACATTTTTAATTACAAGTTATTTCATTTCAGATTGTCTTTAATTCTGTATTCCTCTTCGATTTGAGACTTGATACAAAGACCTTTCTAGAAATAAGGTTATCCTACCATAAACTCTGTTTTTTGTGTAAGGTTGTCCTTAGAATAACGTTTGTATCAACCTCTCAAGATCTGAATTTTGAGGTTGTTTTTCTTTCCTGCATTGTTATTTAATTTGGCTATCATTTTCTTTATTATTCCTCTGTTATAAGTTTTTATTTAGCATTGTCCTATTCACCCCCCCTCTAGGACATATAGCTTGGCCTTTTCAGTATTTGAGATTAGGATTAGGTGTAGGTTTAGGTTTAAGGATTTGAGAATAAATTTAGGTTATAGTTTCAGGTAATAGGTTTTATGTTTAGGTTAAGGTTTAGGTTTAGGTTATAGGTTTTGAGATTTGAGAATAGGTTTAGCTTATAAGTATAGGTTTAGGTCAGGGTGCAGGTTACGGTTTAGGGAATTGAGGTTAGGTTATAGGTTTAGGTTATAGGTATTAGGTTTTTGGGTAAGGTTTAGGTTTAGGTTATAGTTATTGGTTTTCGGATTTGAGAATAGGTTTAGGTTACAAGTATATGTTTCAATTAGGTTATAGGTTATAGATTTTGGGAATTGAGTTTAGGTTATTTGTTCAGGTTGTAGGTTTAGGTTAATGTTTAGGTTTAGGTTATAGGTTTTGGGATTTGAGAGTAGGTTAAGGTTTAGGTTTAGGAAATCGGGTTCGGGTTCGGGGTCGGGTTTAGGTTTGGGTTTTCAATTTTGGGTTTAGGTTAGGTAGTTGAGATTAGGATTATGTGTAGGTTTAGGTTTAAGGATTTGCGAATACTTTTAGGTTATAGGTTCAGGTTATAGGTTATCGGTTTAGGTTAAGGTTTAGGTTTAGGTTATAGGTTTTGATATTTGAGAATTGGTTTAGGTTATAAGTATAGGTTTAGGTTAGGGTGTAGGTTAAGGTTTAGGGAATTGAGTTTAGGTTATTGGTTTGGGTTATCGGTTTTTGGTTAAGGTTTTGGTTATAGTTATAGATTTTGGGATTTGAGAATAGGTTTAGGTTACAAGTATAGGTTTCGGTTAGGTTATAGGATAATGTTTATTTGTTCAGGTTATAGGTTTAGGTTAAGGCTTATGTTTAGGTCATAGGTTTTGGGATTTGAGAATAGATTTAGGTTATAAGTATCGGTTTAGGTTAGGGTGTAGGTTAAGGTTTAGGGATTTGAGTTTAGGTTATAGGTTATTGGTTTTTGGTTAAGGTTTAGATTATAGTTATAGGTTTTGGGATTTGAGAGTTGGTTTAGGTTATAAGTGTAGGTTTAGGTTAGGTTATAGGATATGGTTTAGAGAATTGAGTTTAGGGTTATAGGTTATAGGTTTAGGTTATGGTTTAGGTTTAGGTTATAGGTTTTGGGATTTGAGATTTGATTTCCGTTATAAGTATAGGTTTAGGTTAGGGTGTAGGTTAAGGTTTAGGGAATTGGTTTAGGTTATAGGTTTAGGTTATAGGTTATAGGTTTTTGGTTAAGGTTTAGGTTATAGTTATTGGTTTTGGGATTTGAGAATAGGTTTAGGTTACAAGTATAGGTTTAGGTTAGGTTATAGGATAAGGTTTAGGGAATTGAGTTTAGGTTATTTTTTCAGGTTATAGGTTATAGGTTTAGGTTAAGGCTTATATTTAGGTTATAGGCTTTGGGATTTGAGAATAGGTTTAATTTATATGTATATGTTTAGGTTAGGGTGTAGGTTAAGGTTTAGGGAATTGAGTTTAGGTTATAGGTTTAGGTTATAGGTTATAGTTTTAGATTATAGTTATCGGTTTTGAGATTTGAGAATAGGTTTAGGTTATAAGTATAGGTTTAGGTTAGGTTATAGGTTAAGGTTTAGGGAATTGAGTTTTGCTTATTTGTTCAGGTAATAGGGTTAGGTTAGGGTTTAGTTTTAAGTAATAGGTTTTGGGATTTGAGAATAGGTTAAGGTTTAGGTTTAGGAAATCAGGTTCGGGATCGGGTTTTTGTTTTGGTTTTCAAGTACAGGTTTGGGTTAAGTAGTTGAGATTAGGATTAGGTGTAGGTTTAGGTTTCAGAATTTGCGAAAACATTTAGGTTATTGGTTCAAGCTATATGTTATATGTTTAGATCTAGGTTATAGGTTTTGAGATTTGAGAATAGTTTTTGGTTATAAGTATAGGTTTTGGATAGGGTGTAGGTTAAGGTTTAAGGAATTGAGTTCAGGTTACAGGTTTAGGTTATAAGTTATGTGTTTTAAGTTAAGGTTTAGGTTATAGTTATAGGTTTTGGGATTTGAGAATTGGTTTAGGTTGTAATTATAGGTTTAAGTTAGGTTATAGTTTAAGGTTTAAGGAATTGAGTTTAGGTTGTTGGTTCTGGTTATAAGTTATAGGTTTTGGTTAAGGTTTAGTTTTAGGTTATAGGTTTTGGGATTTGAGAATAGGTTTAGGTTATAAGTATAGGTTTAGGTTAGGGTGTAGGTTCAGGTTTAGGGAATTGAGTTTAGGTTATAGGTTATAGGTTTTTAGTTATGGTTTAGGTTATAGTTATAGGTTTTGAGATTTGAGAGTAGGTTTTGGTTACAAGTATAGGTTTAGGTTAGGTTATAGGTTAAGGTTTAGGGAATTGAGTTTAGGTTATTTGTTCAGGTTATAGGTTTAGGTTAAGGTTTTGGTTTAGGTTATAGGTTTTGGGATTTGAGAATAGGTTGACGTTTAGGTTTAGGAAATCGGGTTCGGGTTCGGAATTGGGTTTTGGTTTGGGTTTTCAAGTTCAGGTTTAGGTTAAGTAGTTGAGATTAGGATTCGGTGTAGGTTTAGGTATAAGGATTTGAGAATACATTTTGGTTATAGGTTTTATGTTTCTGTTAAGGTTTAGGTTTAGGTTATATGTTTTGAGATTTAAGAATAGATTTAGGTTATAAGTATAGGTTTAGGTTAGGCTGTAGGTTAAGGTTTAAGGAATTGAGTTTAGGTTATAGGCTTAGGTTATAGGTTACAAGTTTTTGGTTAAGGTTTAGGTTATAGTTATTGGTTTTGGGATTTGAGAATAGGTTTAGGATATAAGTATAGGTTTAGGTTAGGTTATAGGATAAGGTTTAGAGAATTGAGCTTAGGTTATAGGTTCAGGTTATAGGTTATAGGTTTAGGTTAAGGTTTAGGTTTAGGTTATAGGTTATGAGATTTGAGAATATGTTTAGGTTAAGGTGTAGGTTAAGGTTTACGGAATTGTGTTTAGGTTATAGGTTATAGGTTTTTGGTTAAGGTTTAGGTTATAGTTATAGATATTGAGATTTGAGAATAGGTTTAGGATGTAAGTATAGGTTTAGGTTTGGTTATAGGATAAGGTTTTGGGAATTGAGTTTAGGTTATAGGTTCAGGTTATAATTTATAGGTTTAGGTTTAGGTTTAGGTTTATGTTATATGTTTTGGGATTTGAGAATTGGTTTAGGTTAGGGTATAGGGTAAGGTTTAGGGAATTGAGTTTAGGTTATAGGTTATAGGTTTTTGGTTATGGTTTAGGGGATAGTTATAGGTTTTGGGAATTGAGAATAGGTTTAGGTTACAAGTATAGGTTTGGTTAGGTTATAGGGTAAGGTTTAGGGAATTGAGTTTAGGTTATTTGTTCAGGCTATAGGTTTAGGTTAAGGTTTAGGTTTAGGTTATAGGTTTTGGGATTTAAGAATAAGTTGACATTTAGGTTTAGGAAATCAGGTTCAGGTTCGGGATCGGGTTTAGGTTTGGGTTTTCAAGTTCAGGTTTTAGGTTAAGTAGTTGAGATTAGGATTAGGTATATGTTTAGGTATAAGGATTTGAGGATACATTTAGGTTATAGGTTCAGGTTATAGGTTAAATGTTTAGGCTAAGGTTTAGGTTCAGGTTATAGGCTTTGAGATTTGAGAATAAGTTTACATTATAATTATAGGTTTAGGTTAGGGAGTGGGTTAAGGTTTAAGGAATTGAGCTTAGGTTATAAGTTTAGGTTATATGTTATAGGTTTTTGTTAAGGTTTAGGTTATAGTCATAGGTTTTGGGATTTCGGAATAGGTTTAGGATATAAGTATAGGTTTAGGTTAGGTTATAGGATAAGCTTTGGGAAATTGAGTTTAGGTTATAGGTTCAGGTTATAGGTTATAGGTTTAGGTTAAGGTTTAGGTTATAAGTATAGGTTCAAGTTAGGGTGTAGGTTAAGGTTTAGGGGATTGAGTTTAGGTTAGTGGTTTAGGTTATAGGTTATAGGTTTTGGGTTAAGCTTTAGGTTATAGTTATAAGTTTTGGGATTTGAGAATAGGTTTAGGTTACATGTATATGTTTAGGTTAGGTTATAGGTTAAGGTTTAGGGAATTGAGTTTAGGTTATTTATTCAGGTTATAGGTTTAGGTTAAGGTTTAGGTTTAGGTTATAGGTTTTGGCATTTGAGAATAGGTTAAGGTTTAGGTTTAGGAAATCAGGTTCGGGTTCGGGATCTGGTTTAGGTTTGGGTTAAGTAGTTGGGATTAGGTGTAGGTTTAGGTTTAAGGTTTTGAGAATACATTTAGGTTATTGGTTCAAGTTATAGGTTATAGGTTTAGGTTAAGGTTTATGTTTCGGTTATATGTTTTGAGATTTGAGAATAGGTTTAGGTTATAAGTATATGTTTAGGTTAGGGTGTAGGTTAAGGTTTAGGGAATTGAGTTTAGGTTATTGGTTTTGGTTATAGGTTATAAGTTTTTGGTTAAGGTTTAGGTTATAGTTATAAGTTTTGGGATTTGTGAATAAGTTTAGCTTATAAGTATATGTTTAGGTTCAGTTATAGGATAAGGTTTAGGGAATTGAGTTTTGGTTATAGGTTCAAGTTTTAAGTTATAGGTTTAGGTTTGGAATTTGAGAATAGGTTTAGGTTATAAGTATAGGTTTAAGTTAGGGTATAGGTTAAGGTTTAGGGAAGTGAGTTTATGTTATTGGTTCAGGTTATAGGTTATAGGTTTTTGGATAAGGTTTAAGTTATAGTTATAGGTTTTGGGATTTTAGTATAGGTTTAGGTTACAAGTATAGGTTTAGGTTTATAGGTTATAGGGAATTGAGTTTAGGTTATAGGTTCTTAGTTATAGGTTTAGGTTAATATTGAAGGTTATAGGGGATTTGAGAATAGGTTTAGTGTATAGGTTTAGGTTAGGTGAGGTTAAGGTTTAGGAATTGAGTTTAGGTTATAGGTAGGTTATAGGTTTAGGTTGATAGGTTGGGATTTGAGAATAGGTTATGTTACAGGTTAGGTTATAGGTTAAGGTTTAGGGAATTGAGTTTAGGTTATTTGTTCAGGTTATAGGTTTAGGTTTAGGCTATAGGTTTTGGGATTTGAGAATTGGTTGACGTTTAGGTTTAGGAAATCGGGTTCGGGTTCGGAATCGGATTTAGGTTAAGTAGTTGAGATTAGGATTAGGGGTAGGTTTAGGTATAAGGATTTGAGAATACATTTAGGTTATAGGTTAGGTTATATTCGATGTTTATGCTAAGGTTTTAGGTTATAGGTTTGAGATTTGAGAATAGGTTTAGATGATAGGTTTAGGTTTAGGAATTGAGTTTAGGTTATAGTTTTTAGGTTTTGAAGGTTTAGGTTATAGTTTAGGTTGTTGAGAATAGGTTTATGATATAAGTATAGTAAGTTAGGTTATAGGATAAGGTTTAGGGAATTCAGGTTAGTTATGTTTTCGTTATAGGTTATAGGTTTAGGTTATTTTAGGTTATAGGTTATGGATTTGAGAATAGGTTTAGGTTATAATCATAGGGTTAGGTGTAGGTTAAGGTTTAGAATTGAGTTTAGGTTATAGGTTTAGGTTTAGGTTATAGGTTATAGGTTTTGATTAAGGTTTAGGTTATAGTTATAGGTTTTGGGATTTGAGAACAGGTTTAGGAAATCAAGTAGGTTAGGTTATGGATTTGAGAATGAGTTTAGGTTATAAGTTTAGTTATGTTATAGTTAAGGTTTAGTTTTAGGTTATAGGTTTTGGATTTGAGAATAGTTTAGGTTATAAGTAGGTTTTGGGTTTAGGTTAAGGTTTAGGAATTGAGTTTAGGTTTAGAAAGGTTAAGTAGGGAGGTTTAATGTATAGATGTTTTGGGAATTGAGAATAGGTTACAAGTTATAGGTTAATGGTTAGGGATTTGAGTTTAGGTTATTTGTTATAGTTTAAGGTTTAGGTTTTAGTTATTGGTTTTGGGATTTATGAATAGGTTGACATTTAGGTTTAGGTAATCGGGTTCAGGTTCAGGATCAGGTTTAGGTTTGGGTTTTCAAGTTCAGGTTTCGGTTAAGTACTTGAGATTAGGATTAGGTGTATGTTTAGGTATAAGGATTTGAGAATACATTTAGGTTATAGGTTCATGTTGTAAGTTATATGTTTAGCTTAAGGTTTAGGTTCAAGTTATAGGTTTTGAGATTTGAGAATAGGTTTAGGTTATAAGTATAGGTTTAGTTTAGGGTGTAAGATAAGGTTTAGGGAATTGAGTTTAGGTTATAAGTTTAGGTTATAGGTTATAGGTTTTTGGTTAAGGTTTAGGTTATAATTATAGGTTATAGGTTTAGGTTTAGGTTAGGTTATAGGTTAAGGTTTAGGGATTTGAGTTTAGGTTATAGGTTATAGGTTTTAGTTAAGGTTTAGGTTTAGGTTATAGGTTTATTTTATAGTTTTAGGTTAGAAGTATAGGTTTAGGTGTAGGTTAAGGTTTAGGAATGAGTTTAGGTTAGGTTTAGATAGGCTATAGTTTTATATGGTTACAAAGGTTTTGGGGATTTGACAGGTTTAGGATATAAGGTTTTGGGTTAGGTTATAGGATAAGGTTTAGGGAATTGAGTTTAGGTTATAGGTTCAGTTATAGGTTATAGGTTTAGGTTAAGGTTTATTTAGGTTATGGGATTTGAGAATAGGTTTAGCTATAAGTATAGGTTTAGGTTAGTTATAGGTTAAGTTTAGGGAATTGAGCTTAGGTTATAGGTTATAAGTTATAGGTTTAGTTTATTTATAGGTTTGGGATTTGAGAATAGGTTTAGGTTATAAGTATAGGTTCAAGTTATAGGTTAAGGTTTTGGTATTGATAGTAGGTTTAGGTTATAGGTTTTGGCTTTTAGGTTATAGTTATAAGTTTGGGATTTGAGAATAGGTTTAGGTTACATATATAGGTTTAGTTAAGGTTTTAGGAATTGAGTTTAGGTTATTTATTCAGGTTATAAGTTTAGGTTAAGGTTTAGGTTTAGGTTATAGGTTTTGGGATTTGAGAATAGGTTAAGGTTTAGGTTTAGGAAATCAGGTTCGGGTTCGGGATCTGGTTTAGGTTTGGGTTTTCAAGTTCAGGTTTAGGTTAAGTAGTTGAGATTAGGATTAGGTGTAGGTTTAGGTTTAAGGTTTTGAGAATACATTTAGGTTATTGGTTCAAGTTATAGGTTATAGGTTTAGTTTAAGGTTTATGTTTAGGTTATAGGTTTTGAGATTTGAGAATAGGTTTAGGTTATAAGTATATGTTTAGGTTAGGGTGTAGGTTAAGGTTTAGGGAATTGTGTTTAGGTTATTGGTTTAGGTTATAGGTTATAAGTTTTTGGTTAAGGTTTAGGTTATAGTTATAAGTTTTGGGATTTTAGAATATGTTTAGCTTATAAGTATAGGTTTAGGTTCGGTTATAGGATAAGGTTTAGGGAATTGAGTTTGGTCAGTTCAAGTTTAGTTATAGGTTTAGGTTAAGAGGTTGGAATTTGAGAATAGGTTTAGGTTATAAGTATAGGTTTAGTATAGGTTAAGGTTTAGGGAAGTGAGTTTATGTTATTGGTAGGTTATAGGTTATAGGTTTTGGATAAGGTTTAGTTATAGTTATAGGTTTGGGATTTTAGTATAGGTTTAGTAAGGTTTAGGTTTGGTTATAGGTTATGTTTTAGGGAATTGAGTTTATAGGTTCAAGTTATAAGTTATAGGTTTATTATTAAGTTTAGGTTATAGGTTTGGGATTTGAGAATAGGTTTAGGTTGGGTGTACAGGTTTAGGAGGTGTAGGAAGGTAGGAATGAGTTTAGGTTATAGTTAGTTAGTTAAGTTTAGGTTTTATAGAGGTTTGGGATTTGAGAATAGGTTTAGGATATAAGTAGAGTTTTAGGTTGGGTTTAGGTTATAAGTGTATATTATAGGTTTAGGTTAAGGTTTAGGTTTAGGTTATAGGTTATGGGATTTGAGAATAGGTTTAGGTTATAATCATAGGTTTTGGTTAGGGTGTCGGTTAAGGTTTAGGGAATTGAGTTTTGGTTATAGGTTTAGGTTTAGGTTATAGGTTATAGGTTTTTGGTTAAGGTTTAGGTTTTAGTTATAGGTTTTGGGATTTGAGAATAGGTTTAGGATATAAGTATAGGTTTAGGTTAGGTTATAGGATAAGGTTTAGGGAATTGAGTTTAGGTTATAAGTTATAGGTTTAGGTTAAGGTTTAATTTTAGGTTTTAGGTTTTGGGATTTGGGAATAGGTTTAGGTTATAAGTATATGTTTCGGTTTAAGTTTAGGTTAAGGTTTAGGGAATTGAGTTTAGGTTATAGTTTAGGTTATAGGTTATAGTTTGTTGGTTAAGGTTTAATGTATAGTTATAAGTTTTGGGAATTGAGAATAAGTTTAGGTTACAAGTATAGGTTTAGGTTAGGTTATAGGTTAAGGTTTAGGGATTTGAGTTTAGGTTATTTGTTCAGGTTATAGGTTTAGGTTAAGGTTTAGGTTTTAGTTATAGGTTTTGGGATTTATGAATAGGTTGACGTTTAGGTTTAGGAAATCGGGTTCAGGTTCAGGATCGGGTTTAGGTTTGGGTTTTCAAGTTCAGGTTTCGGTTAAGTACTTGAGATTAGGTTTAGGTGTATGTTTAGGTATAAGGATTTGAGAATACATTTAGGCTATAGGTTCATGTTGTAGGTTATATGTTTAGCTTAAGGTTTAGGTTCAGGTTATAGGTTTTGAGATTTGAGAATAGGTTTAGGTTATAAGTATAGGTTTAGGTTAGGGTGTAAGATAAGGTTTAGGGAATTGAGTTTAGGTTATGAGTTTAGGTTATAGGTTATAGGTTTTTGGTTAAGGTTTAGGTTATAATTATAGGTTTTGGGATTTGAGAATAGGTTTAGGATATACGTATTGGTTTAGGTTAGGTTATAGGATAAGGTTTAGGGAATTGAGTTTAGGTTATAGGTTATAGGTTTTGGTTAAGGTTTAGGTTTAGGTTATAGGTTTTGGGATTTGAGAATAGGTTTAGGTTATAAGTATAGATTTAGGTTAGGGTGTAGGTTAAGGTTTAGGGAATTGAGTTTAGGTTAGTGGTTTAGGTTATAGGTTATAGGTTTTAGGTTAAGCTTTAGGTTATAGTTATAAGTTTTGGGATTTGAGAATAGGTTTAGGTTACATGTATATGTTTAGGTTAGGTTGTAGGTTAAGGTTTAGGGAATTGAGTTTAGGTTATTTATTCAGGTTATAGGTTTAGGTTAAGGTTTAGGTTTAGGTTATAGGTTTTGGGATTTGAGAATAGGTTAAGGTTTAGGTTTAGGAAATCAGGTTCGGGTTCGGGATCTGGTTTAGGTTTGGGTTTTCAAGTTCAGGTTTAGGTTAAGTAGTTGAGATTAGGATTAGGTGTAGGTTTAGGTTTAAGGTTTTGAGAATACATTTAGGTTATTGGTTCAAGTTATAAGTTATAGGTTTAGTTTAAAGTTTTTGTTTAGGTTATAGGTTTTGAGATTTGAGAATAGGTTTAGGTTATAAGTATATGTTTAGGTTAAGGTGTAGGTTAAGGTTTAGGGAATTGTGTTTAGGTTATTGGTTTAGGTTATAGGTTATAAGTTTTTGGTTAAGGTTTAGGTTATAGTTATAAGTTTGGGGATTTGAGAATATGTTTAGCTTATAAGTATAGGTTTAGGTTCGGTTATAGGATAAGGTTTAGGGAATTGAGTTTTGGTTATAGGTTCAAGTTTTAAGTTATAGGTTTAGGTTAAGGTTTAGGTTTAGGTTATAGGTTTTGGGATTTGAGAATAGGTTTAGGTTATAAGTATAGGTTTAGGGTAGGGTGTAGGTTGAGGTTTAGGGAAGTGAGTTTATGTTATAGGTTCAGGTTATAGGTTATAGGTTTTTGGATAAGGTTTAGGTTATAGTTATAGGTTTTGGGATTTGAGTATAGGTTTAGGTTACAAGTATAGGTTTAGGTTTGGTTATAAGTTAAGGTTTAGGGAATTGAGTTTAAGTTATAGGTTATGGGATTTGAGAATAGGTTTAGGTTAGGGTGTAGGTTAAGCTTTAGGGAATTGAGTTTAGTTTATAGGTTTAGGTTATAGGTTATAGGTTTAGGTTATAGTTATAGGTTTTGGGATTTGAGAATAGGTTTAGGTTATAAGTATAGGTTTAGGTTAGGGTGTAGGTTAAGGTTTAGGGAAGTGAGTTTATGTTATTGGTTCAGGTTATAGGTTATAGGTTTTTGGATAAGGTTTAGGTTATAGTTATAGGTTTTGGGATTTGAGTATAGGTTTAGGTTACAAGTATAGGTTTAGGTTTGGTTATAGGTTAAGGTTTAGGGAATTGAGTTTAGGTTATAGGTTCAGGTTATAAGTTATAGGTTTAGGTTAATATTCAAGTTTAGGTTATAGGTTATGGGATTTGAGAATAGGTTTACATTATAAGTATAGGTTTTGGTTAGGGTGTAGGTTAAGGTTTAGGGAATTGAGTTTAGGTTATAGGTTATAGGTTTAGGTTATAGTTATACGTTTTGGGATTTGAGAATAGGTTTATGTTACAAGTATAGGTTTAGGTTAGGTTATTGGTTAATGTTTAGGAAATTGAGTTTAGGTTATTTGTTCAGGTTATAGGTTTGGAGTTAGGGTTGGGTTTGAGCTAGGTTTGGGATTTGAGAATTGGTTGGCCCGTTTAGGTTTAGAAATCGCATTCGGAGTTGGAATCGGAGTTTAGGCTTATAGATCAAAAGTTGTGAGCATTTCATCATGTGGCCCACTTTTTGTACAAAAGCATATGGACCACTCTCAGGCACAAGTTCCCATGCACACCACCCACACACACTACAATTCTCATGGAATAAACACTACCCATCCTAAACACTACCCACACCTAACCTACCCTAGCAAGCATTGTTTGTATCACCATAGGTCATGATTTCTTTCTCTAACCAAGGAGGGAGAGTAATGATGACTCCCCTACAACCTTCCCTTCCTCTCTCTCCTCCTTCATTCTCTCATTTTCCTCTTTCATGGAAGAATTTCCAGCCCTCCCTCTCCCAATTTCCAGCAACTTTCCCTTCCTTTCTTCCTCCATCTAGCCACCACAAATTAATCTTGACCATTGAACCTTTAAGCTTGGAGCTTGGAGTACCTAGTGTTGGTGGTAGCTTGAAGATTCAAGGTGGGTGATTATAATTGTTGATCTTATTTTCTACCCTTTGATCTTTTTTTCTTTCTAGATGGATCATATGGGACCCACCAATCCATGGTGGGGATCTCATTTGATCCCATGGATGTGGCCCTTTGGTCCATCCTACATGCATGTCATGATCCATGATGGGGCCATTCTCCATGGACCCCATCATGATGTATTTTATAATCCACTCCATCTTAAGGTCATCTAGACCCTAAGGATCATGTTGGGATGGCATCCCAACCATCCATAACAATTATATATCATGCATGTAGTGATTTTATGTTGCATGTAAAATCAATGTAGTTGTATGGGTATGATTCACTCTTGGGAGGGCCCACTAGTGGCGGGGCCCTACCCCCATGGCCGGATTACTCTCTTTCCTTCTTTTCTTTCTCTGATGTATGGATGATAGTGTGTGTGTGGCCCATTTATAGCGGGCCTTGGATGTCCCAAAATAAATAAAAATAAAAATCCAGCAAGGTGGGATGCTCTTATCACCTAACTCCATGATCATCGGACACCTTAATCAAATGCATGCAAGTGTCCTAGTTCTAGTATGTGATCTGGACTTATGTGGGGCCCACTGAGGAAGGCCACACACCCTTTTTATGGCTGAGATTATTGAGATATAGGCTGATGTGTCCAGCCATGTATTGCTGTCCAAAAACTTGGACTGTTGCATGGATTGTCATGTTCAATCTTTGGCATGGATTTTTGGATCATGATTATCATTATTTTATTTATAAGTATGGAGTGTAATGAGAAGGTGTGGACCCCACCATGAGGTGTGATGGGTCATACCTCAGATGGTCCATGATATGGTACTCAAAAAGGAGGCCCATAGGGGTGGGCGGTCCACCTTGTTGGGCTGTCCAACCCACATGTATGGAGGGAAAACATACACTTCAGCTTGGTTTCTCTGAAGGATGAGCCAATTTTATGGACCCCACCTTACTTTATTTTATGAAGAAAATACTAAACCTCCATTTTTTCCCTCTTGGATGAAGGTTGGGCCCACCTTATTGGGCAAACAATGCATGGACAGCAACATCCCTTCCTAGACAGATTGAAATTCTTAATTTAATTAAAATATTTATGAGTATCCAAAAATCATAAAATTTTACAGAGAGGTGGTTCACTTATGGTAGGACCCACCTACAAAATTTTGGGCCAATGGACACCTGTACACACCATGGTGGTGGCTGGACTGGCCCATTACAATACGGTGTCCAGATCAGTCCGATTTTTAGGATAGATTGATTTCTTTAAATAAATTAAAATATTTATATATGTCTAAAAATTCTGAAATTTTGTGGAGATATGTTCCACCCATTCTAGGACCCACTTACCAAATTTCAGGGCCAATGGACCTCTGTGTACACCGTGGCAAGGGCCGGACTGGCCCACCACGTTGGGACGTCCAGGTCAGTCCGATTTTCTGGACAGTCTATTTTATTTAAATAAATTAAAATATTTCTAAGTGTCCAAAAATCTTGAAATTTTGTGGGGGTGTAGGTCACCTATGGAAGTATCACTCTATAAAATTTCAGATCCAAAATACATTTGAGTTGCCCGTGGTGTGGCTGGAAGTGGTCTGCTAGGCAGGGACGCCCAGGCTGGGGCATCTAGCCTGCTTCGTGGGCCCACCTCGATGTGTTGAATGTCCCACCACCCATCCATGTAGGGTCCTTAGGGGATTGATCATACTTGCCCCCTTTTTATTCAATTAGAACACATTAGGTGGATTTTTGGGCCATATACCCCAGGCCCATAGGACTGCCTACACATGGGACATCCCTGCCTTAGGCTACTGCTGGGCTTGCATTCTAACAGTCTGGCCCATTTCATATATGTATTGTATATCCTCTCTCATCTGGTGGGGCCCACAGTGATGTGTGTGAGCCATCCAGAATTAATTATACTAAAAAATACTTCTAACGCTGAACTCCAACCAACCCAGAAATTTGGGTGGGCTGGAATTTGGCATTGAGCCCAATAACTGTTGCCTATAGATGTTCTTTGGGGCAATATGGCCCACTAGATTTGAGGAGGATTTATGTCAGTATCTTATCATCTTAATTTTTTATTTTTTTGGGCTTAATTAGTGTATGATTAAAGGCCCATCCCAAATAGGATTCTTCTTGGGCTAGTCTCTTAGTCAAGTAAGGGCCTTATAGCCTTGGTTGGGCTGGAACTTTTGATAGGCCCATTGAACCCTTGGGTCCTATATTTACCATGTCATTGTGATGGGCCTTATGGGCCAAATACTCAAGTAGTTGGGCCCTTGTTTGCCCACTATAATAAATCCATACTTGGGCCGAGATGTGAGGCCCAACTTACATGTGTTAAAAATTTAAGAATTTTCCATATGTTGGGATAATGGGCTGCCCATTAGGCCTACCACAATGAATGAACCTATGACCCTTATGGTTGGGCCCTAACCTTTCTTAAGGGCCCACCAGGTTGCCTTTGTTTTTGGGCTTAGTGTATGGCCCACTAGGCCATGGGTTGATTGTGCCTTGGACCTTTCTTTGCATATATAGTAGGCTACCTTTTGGGACCTAGTTGAGGTTGGATGTCCTCCTTGGTGGCCCTAAGGTAGGCCCATAGAGGCCCTTATAGGTGGTTAAAGGCCCACCTTGGGCCCAGCTAGGACTGTTCCTCCTTAGGATTTTGACTCTCTTAGTTTGTGGGTCATCCCAAAGTACTGGGCTCCCACTAAAGGGCTTCTCTTCTTCTTAGAATACCTGTCGATGTGCCTAGATCTTGACCCTCCTTGGGACAGACGATTTCATATTCCTCAGGTAGCACACTTACATCATTGCGACCCATATGCATCATCTGTATGAATTGATTGCATTGTATAGTGGTCATTCAGGGATGGAGTTTCTCCCCTTTTTGCACATTGAGTGCCTGAAACTTGTGCATGATCTGTGTGTGCGACTCATGCATTGGCATCGCATTTCATGAGGATACTGCCCTTGCTTCATCAGGGCCTTGCCTCCACAGGGACATTTGTGGATGGCCGCATGTGTGGACACCGGAAATATTACTTGAGCATACTGGGTGCGTAGGATGCCCATGGGTGAGATTCCCAAAACTTCCATGGTACCAAGGATCTGCTCCAACGCCGTGACCGGGTGGAATACATGAGCGCACGAGGGCCTTATACCGTTAGGCCGCGACTCCCACTGTCGTGTAGTCGGTTGGATAGGGGTGTGGCCTTACCTGCCTGGTGTGAGGAGGCATTGCTAGGCTGAGTCTGACCAGCTCGTAAATGGGTCCGCTACCTTCAGGCCTTGTTGGTGATTGGTTGTCCACAGGCGGGTAGTGAGGTCTCTTACGCTCGTTTGACTGTGCGGGATCTGCAGAGCGGCAGTCATTCAGCAGTGTAATGGACCCCGGTGATTTCCCTATGATTGAAAATGTACTTGACTTATGGTTTGGATATGAGCATTGACATCACTTACATCGCATTAGCATTGGCTGTACAAGCCCCCCTTTCATACATTGCCTTGGTATGGCACTCATTACTTATTGCATCGCATTCATGGTAAGCCTTGGTAAGACTAGTGATATGTTCATTGATTATGCTTCTCTCCTTATACCTCCTATTATTCTTCTGTGCACCATTGTCACACACTTACACCACCCTCTAAGCTTCTATAAGCTTATGCACGATTGATACGTGCAGGAGACTCTAGGTAGGCGCCGTAGCAGCAGAGCATGGAGTAGAGTTGAGCAGTGAGGACTCCAGTGTTGCTGATTTCTCTCTCTTTTCCTTTTATTCTCATGTATGTCCTTTTGGACCTTTTGGATGATTGTAAAAGTTCAAATTTTTAGTGGATTTTGTGATGTGTGCCTTTGTTATTCTCAGATGTACTTGTTGTGATCTTGGGTATGCTCGCATTGGAAGTGATTATATTGTTATGAAAATCCTCCTTGTAGGATCCCAGGATCGGAACCTACCTCAGGAGCCGAGAATGGGGTACTACGGAGGCTGTTGCGGCCAGAACCGGCCATCGGGTTCCTTATGAGTCCGGTTACTGAGTCTGGGGCGTGACAGTAGTTGAGATTAGGATTATGTGTAGGTCTAGGTTTAAGGATTTGCAAATACTTTTAGGTTATAGGTTCAGGTTATAGGTTATCGGTTTAGGTTAAGGTTTAGGTTTAGGTTATATAGGTTTTGATATTTGAGAATTGGTTTAGGTTATAAGTATAGGTTTAGGTTAGGGTGTAGGTTAAGGTTTAGGGAATTGAGTTTAGGTTATTGGTTTGGGTTATCGGTTTTTGGTTAAGGTTTTGGTTATAGTTATAGATTTTGGGATTTGAGAATAGGTTTAGGTTACAAGTATAGGTTTAGGTTAGGTTATAGGATAATGTTTAGGGAATTGAGTTTTGGTTATTTGTTCTGGTTATAGGTTTAGGTTAAGTCTTATGTTTAGGTCATAGGTTTTGGGATTTGAGAATAGATTTAGGTTATAAGTATCGGTTTAGGTTAGGGTGCAGGTTAAGGTTTAGGGATTTGAGTTTAGGTTATAGGTTATTGGTTTTTGGTTAAGGTTTAGATTATAGTTATAGGTTTTGGGATTTGAGAGTTGGTTTAGGTTATAAGTGTAGGTTTAGGTTAGGTTATAGGATATGGTTTAGAGAATTGAGTTTAGGGTTATAGGTTATAGGTTTAGGTTATGGTTTAGGTTTAGGTTAGGGTGTAGGTTAAGGTTTAGGGAATTGAGTTTAGATTATAGGTTTAGGTTATAGGTTATAGGTTTAGATTATAGTTATCGGTTTTGAGATTTGAGAATAGGTTTAGGTTATAAGTATAGGTTTAGGATAGGGTGTAGGTTAAGGTTTAGGGAAGTGAGTTTATGTTATTGGTTCAGGTTATAGGTTATAGGTTTTTGGATAAGGTTTAGGTTATAGTTATAGGTTTTGGGATTTGAGTATAGGTTTAGGTTACAAGTATAGGTTTAGGTTTGGTTATAGGTTAAGGTTTAGGGAATTGAGTTTAGGTTATAGGTTCAGGTTATAAGTTATAGGTTTAGGTTAATATTCAAGTTTAGGTTATAGGTTATGGGATTTGAGAATAGGTTTAGGTTATAAGTATAGGTTTAGGTTAGGGTGTAGGTTAAGGTTTAGGGAATTGAGTTTAGGTTATAGGTTTAGGTTATAGTTATAGGTTTTGGGATTTGAGAATAGGTTTATGTTACAAGTATAGGTTTAGGTTAGGTTATTGGTTAATGTTTAGGAAATTGAGTTTAGGTTATTTGTTCAGGTTATAGGTTTAGGTTAGGGTTTAGGTTTAGGCTATAGGTTTTGGGATTTGAGAATTGGTTGACGTTTAGGTTTAGGAAATCGCATTCGAGTTCGGAATCGGGTTTAGGTTAAGTAGTTGAGATTAGGATTAGGGGTAGTTTTAGGTATAAGGATTTGAGAATACGTTTAGGTTATAGGTTCAGGTTATAGGTTCTATGTTTATGCTAAGGTTTAGGTTTAGGTTATAGGTTTTGAGATTTGAGAATAGGTTTAGATTTGGGTGTAGGTTAGGGTTTAGGGAATTGAGTTTAGGTTATAGGTTTAGGTTATAGTTTATAAGTTTTTGGTTATAGGTATAGGTTTTGGGATTTGAGAATAGGTTTAGGATATAAGTATAGGTTTAGGTTAGGTTATAGGATAAGGTTTAGGGAATTGAGCTTAGGTTATAGGTTCAGGTTATAGGTTATAGGTTTAGGTTAAGGTTTATGTTTAGGTTATAGGTTTTGGGATTTGAGAATATGTTTAGGTTATAAGTATAGGTTTAGGTTAGGGTGTAGGTTAAGGTTTAGGGAATTGAGTTTAGGTTATAGGTTTAGGTTATAGGTTATAGGTTTTTGGTTAAGGTTTAGGTTATAGTTATAGGTTTTGGGATTTGAGAATAGGTTTAGGTTACAAGTATAAGTTTAGGTTAGGTTATAGGATAAGGTTTAGGGAATTGAGTTTAGGTTATAAGTTCAGGTTATAAGTTATAGGTTTAGGTTAAGGTTTAGTTTTAGGTTATAGGTTTTGGGATTTGAGAATAGGTTAAGGTTTATGTTTAGGAAATCAGGTTCGGGTTCGGGATCTGGTTTAGGTTTGGGTTTTCAAGTTCAGGTTTCGGTTAAGTAGTTGGGATTAGGTGTAGGTTTAGGTTTAAGGTTTTGAGAATACATTTAGGTTATTGGTTCAAGTTATAGGTTATAGGTTTAGTTTAAGGTTTATGTTTAGGTTATAGGTTTTGAGATTTGAGAATAGGTTTAGGTTATAAGTATATGTTTAGGTTAGGGTGTAGGTTAAGGTTTAGGGAATTGAGTTTAGGTTATTGGTTTAGGTTATAGGTTATAAGTTTTTGGTTAAGGTTTAGGTTATAGTTATAAGTTTTGGGATTTGAGAATATGTTTAGCTTATAAGTATAGGTTTAGGTTCGGTTATAGGATAAGGTTTAGGGAATTGAGTTTTGGTTATAGGTTCAAGTTTTAAGTTATAGGTTTAGGTTAAGGTTTAGGTTTAGGTTATAGGTTTTGGAATTTGAGAATAGGTTTAGGTTATAAGTATAGGTTTTGGTTAGGGTGTAGGTTGAGGTTTAGGGAAGTGAGTTTATGTTATAGGTTTAGGTTTAGGTTATAGGTTTTTGGTTAAGGTTTAGGTTATAGTTATAGGTTTTGGGATTTGAGTATAGGTTTAGGTTACAAGTACAGGTTTAGGTTTGGTTATAAGTTAAGGTTTAGGGAATTGAATTTTAGTTATAGGTTATGGGATTTGAGAATAGGTTTAGGTTAGGGTGTAGGTTAAGGTTTAGGGAATTGAGTTTAGTTTATAGGTTTAGGTTATAAGTTATAGGTTTAGGTTATAGTTATAGGTTTTGGGATTTGAGAATAGGTTTAGGTTATAAGTATAGGTTTAGGATAGGGTGTAGGTTAAGGTTTAGGGAAGTGAGTTTATGTTATTGGTTCAGGTTATAGGTTATAGGTTTTTGGATAAGGTTTAGGTTATAGTTATAGGTTTTGGGATTTGAGTATAGATTTAGGTTACAAGTATAGGTTTAGGTTTGGTTATAGGTTAAGGTTTAGGGAATTGAGTTTAGGTTATAGGTTCAGGTTATAAGTTATATATTTAGGTTAATATTCAAGTTTAGGTTATAGGTTATGAGATTGGAGAATAGGTTTAGGTTATAAGTATAGGTTTAGGTTAGGGTGTAGGTTAAGGTTTAGGGAATTGAGTTTAGGTTATAGGTTTAGGTTATAGTTATAGGTTTTGGGATTTGAGAATAGGTTTATGTTACAAGTATAGTTTTAGGTTAGGTTATAGGTTAATGTTTAGGAAATTGAGTTTAGGTTATTTGTTCAGGTTATAGGTTTAGGTTAAGGTTTAGGTTTAGGCTATAGGTTTTGGGATTTGAGAATTGGTTGACGTTTAGGTTTAGGAAATCGGGTTCGAGTTCGGAATCGGGTTTAGTTTAAGTAGTTGAGATTAGGATTAGGGGTAGTTTTAGGTATAAGGATTTGTGAATACATTTAGGTTATAGGTTCAGGTTATAGGTTCTATGTTTATGCTAAGGTTTAGGTTTAGGTTATAGGTTTTGAGATTTGAGAATAGATTTAGATTTGGCTGTAGGTTAGGGTTTAGGGAATTGAGTTTAGGTTATAGGTTTAGGTTATAGGTTATAAGTTTTTGGTTAAGGTTTAGGTTATAGGTATAGGTTTTGAGATTTCAGAATAGGTTTAGGATATAAGTATAGGTTTAGGTTAGGTTATAGGATAAGGTTTAGGGAATTGAGCTTAGGTTATAGGTTCAGGTTATAGTTTATAGGTTTAGGTTAAGGTTTATGTTTAGGTTATAGGTTTTGGGATTTGAGAATATGTTTAGGTTATAACCATAGGTTTAGGTTAGGGTGTAGGTTAAGGTTTAGGGAATTGAGTTTAGGTTATAGGTTTAGGTTATAGGTTATAGGTTTTTGGTTAAGGTTTAGGTTATAGTTATAGGTTTTGGGATTTGAGAATAGGTTTAGGTTACAAGTATAAGTTTAGGTTAGGTTATAGGATAAGGTTTAGGGAATTGAGTTTAGGTTATAAGTTCAGGTTATAAGTTATAGGTTTAGGTTAAGGTTTAGTTTTAGGTTATAGGTTTTGGAATTTGAGAATAGGTTTAGGTTATAAGTATATGTTTCGGTTAGGGTTTAGGTTAAGATTTAGGGAATTGAGTTTAGGTTATAGGTTTAGGTTATAGGTTATAGGTTGTTGGTTAAGGTTTAGTGTATAGTGATAGGTTTTGGGAATTGAGAATAGGTTTTGGTTACAAGTATAGGTTTAGGTTAGGTTATAGGTTAAGGTTTAGGGATTTGAGTTTAGGTTATTTGTTCAGGTTATAGGTTTAGGTTAAGGTTTAGGTTAAGGTTTAGGTTTAAGTTATAGGTTTTGGGATTTGAGAATAGGTTGATGTTTAGGTTTAGGAAATCAGGTTCAGGTTCAGTATCGGGTTTAGGTTTGGGTTTTCAAGTTCAGGTTTCGGTTAAGTACTTGAGATTAGGATTAGGTGTAGGTTTAGGTATAAGGATTTGAGAATACATTTAGGTTATTGGTTCAGGTTGTAGGTTATATGTTTAGGTTATAGGTTATAGGTTTAGGTTATAAGTTTTGAGATTTGAGAATAGGTTTTAGTTATATGTATAGGTTTAGGTTAGGGTTTAGGTTAAGGTTTAGGGAATAGAGTTTAGGTTATAGGTTATAGGTTTTTGGTTAAGGTTTAGGTTATATTTATAGGTTTTGGTATTTGAGAATAGGTTCAAGTTATAAGTATAGGTTTAGGTTAGGTTATAGGTTAAGGTTTAGGGAATTGAGTTTAGGTTATAGGTTCAGGCTATAGGTTATAGGTTTAGGTTTTGGTTATAGGTTTTGGGATTTGAGAATAGGTTTAGGTTATAAGTATAGGTTTAGGTTAGGCTGTAGGTTAAGGTTTAGGTTATAAGTGTAGGTTATAGGTTTAGGTTTAGGTTATAGGTTTACGGATTTGAGAATAGGTTTAGGTTATAAGTATAGGTTTAGGTTATGGTGTAGGTTAAGGTTTAGGGATTTGAGAATAGGTTTAGGTTATAAGTATAGGTTTAGGTTTAGGTTAAGGTTTAGGTTTAGGCTATAGGTTTTGGGATTTGAGAATTGGTTGACGTTTAGGTTTAGGAAATCGGGTTCGGGTTCAGAATCAGATTAAGGTTAAGTAGTTGAGATTAGGATTAGGGGTAGGTTTAGGTATAAGGATTTGAGAATACATTTAGGTTATAGGTTCAGGTTATAGGTTCGATGTTTATGCTAAGGTTTGGGTTTAGGTTATAGGTTTTGAGATTTGAGAATAGGTTTAGATTTGGGTGTAGGTTAGGGTTTAGGGAATTGAGTTTAGGTTATAGGTATAGGTTTAGGTTTTGGGATTTGAGAATAGGTTTAGGATATAAGTATAGGTTTAGGTTAGGTTATAGGATAAGGTTTAGGGAGTTGAGCTTAGGTTATAGGTTCAGGTTATAGGTTATAGGTTTAGGTTAAGGTTTAGGTTTAGGTTATAAGTTATGGGATTTGAGAATAGGTTTAGGTTATAATCATAGGTTTAGGTTAGGGTGTAGGTTAAGGTTTAGGGAATTGAGTTTAGGTTATAGGTTTAGGTTTAGGTTATAGGTTATAGGTTTTTGGTTAAGGTTTAGGTTATAGTTATAGGTTTTGGGATTTGAGAATAGGTTTAGGATATAATTATAGGTTTAGGTTAGGTTATAGGATAAGGATTAGGGAATTGAGTTTAGGTTATAAGTTATAGGTTTAGGTTAAGGTTTAGTTTTAGGTTATAGGTTTTTGGATTTGAGAATAGGTTTAGGTTATAAGTATATGTTTCGGTTTGGGTTTAGGTTAAGGTTTAGGGAATTGAGTTTAGGTTATAGGTTTAGGTTATAGGTTATAGGTTGTTGGTTAAGGTTTAATGTATAGTTATAGGTTTTGGGAATTGAGAATAGGTTTAGGTTATAAGTATAGGTTTAGGTTAGGTTATTGGTTAAGGTTTAGGGATTTGAGTTTAGGTTATTTGTTCAGGTTATAGGTTTAGGTTAAGGTTTAGGTATTAGTTATAGGTTTTGGGATTTATGAATAGGTTGACGTTTAGGTTTAGGAAATCGGGTTCAGGTTCAGGATCGGGTTTAGGTTTGGGTTTTCAAGTTCAGGTTTCTGTTAAGTACTTGAGATTAGGATTAGGTGTATGTTTAGGTATAAGGATTTCAGAATACATTTAGGTTATAGGTTCATGTTGTAGGTTGTATGTTTAGCTTAAGGTTTAGGTTCAGGTTATAGGTTTCGAGATTTGAGAATAGGTTTAGGTTATAAGTATAGGTTTAGTTTAGGGTGTAAGATAAGGTTTAGGGAATTGAGTTTCTGTTATAAGTTTAGGTTATAGGTAATAGGTTTTTGGTTAAAGTTTAGGTTATAATTATAGGTTTTGGGATTTGAGAATAGGTTTAGGATATACGTATTGGATTAGGTTAGGTTATAGGATAAGGTTTAGGGAATTAAGTTGAGGTTATAGGTTATAGGTTTTAGTTAAGGTTTAGGTTTAGGTTATAGGTTTTGGGATTTGAGAATAGGTTTAGGTTATAAGTATAGGTTTAGGTTAGGGTGTAGGTTAAGGTTTAGGGAATTGAGTTTAGGTTATAGGTTTAGGTTATAGGCTATAGGTTTTTGGTTAAGGTTTAGATTATAGTTATAGGTTTTGGGATTTGACAATAGGTTTAGGATATAAGTATAGGTTTTGGTTAGGTTATAGGATAAGGTTTAGGGAATTGAGTTTAGGTTATAGGTTCAGGTTATAGGTTATAGGTTTAGGTTAAGGTTTAGGTTTAGGTTATAGGTTTTGGCATTTGAGAATAGGTTAAGGTTTAGGTTTAGGAAATCAGGTTCGGGTTCGGGATCTGGTTTAGGTTTGGGTTATAAGTATATGCTTAGGTTAGGGTGTAGGTTAAGGTTTAGGGAATTGAGTTTAGGTTATTGGTTTTGGTTATAGGTTATAAGTTTTTGGTTAAGGTTTAGGTTATAGTTATAAGTTTTGGGATTTGTGAATAAGTTTAGCTTATAAGTATATGTTTAGGTTCAGTTATAGGATAAGGTTTAGGGAATTGAGTTTTGGTTATAGGTTCAAGTTTTAAGTTATAGGTTTAGGTTTTAGGTTTTGGAATTTGAGAATAGGTTTAGGTTATAAGTATATGTTTAAGTTAGGGTGTAGGTTAAGGTTTAGGGAAGTGAGTTTATGTTATTGGTTCAGGTTATAGGTTATAGATTTTTGGATAAGGTTTAAGTTATAGTTATAGGTTTTGGGATTTGAGTATAGGTTTAGGTTACCAGTATAGGTTTAGGTTTGGTTATAGGTTAAGGTTTAGGGAATTGAGTTTAGGTTATAGGTTCAAGTTATAAGTTATAGGTTTAGGTTAATATTCAAGTTTAGGTTGTAGGTTATGGGATTTGAGAATAGGTTTAGGTTATAAGTATAGGTTTAGGTTAGGATGTAGGTTAAGGTTTAGGGAATTGAGTTTAGGTTATAGGTTTAGGTTATAGGTTATAGGTTTAGGTTATTGTTATAGGTTTTGGGATTTGAGAATAGGTTTATGTTACAAGTATAGGTTTAGGTTAGGTTATAGGTTAAGGTTTAGGGAATTGAGTTTAGGTTATTTGTTCAGGTTATAGGTTTAGGTTAAGGTTTAGGTTTAGGCTATAGGTTTTGGGATTTGAGAATTGGTTGACGTTTAGGTTTAGGAAATCGGGTTCGGGTTCAGAATCAGATTAAGGTTAAGTAGTTGAGATTAGGATTAGGGGTAGGTTTAGGTATAAGGATTTGAGAATACATTTAGGTTATAGGTTCAGGTTATAGGTTCGATGTTTATGCTAAGGTTTGGGTTTAGGTTATAGGTTTTGAGATTTGAGAATAGGTTTAGATTTGGGTGTAGGTTAGGGTTTAGGGAATTGAGTTTAGGTTATAGGTATAGGTTTAGGTTTTGGGATTTGAGAATAGGTTTAGGATATAAGTATAGGTTTAGGTTAGGTTATAGGATAAGGTTTAGGGAATTGAGCTTAGGTTATAGGTTCAGGTTATAGGTTATAGGTTTAGGTTAAGGTTTAGGTTTAGGTTATAAGTTATGGGATTTGAGAATAGGTTTAGGTTATAATCATAGGTTTAGGTTAGGGTGTAGGTTAAGGTTTAGGGAATTGAGTTTAGGTTATAGGTTTAGGTTTAGGTTATAGGTTATAGGTTTTTGGTTAAGGTTTAGGTTATAGTTATAGGTTTTGGGATTTGAGAATAGGTTTAGGATATAATTATAGGTTTAGGTTAGGTTATAGGATAAGGATTAGGGAATTGAGTTTAGGTTATAAGTTATAGGTTTAGGTTAAGGTTTAGTTTTAGGTTATAGGTTTTTGGATTTGAGAATAGGTTTAGGTTATAAGTATATGTTTCGGTTTGGGTTTAGGTTAAGGTTTAGGGAATTGAGTTTAGGTTATAGGTTTAGGTTATAGGTTATAGGTTGTTGGTTAAGGTTTAATGTATAGTTATAGGTTTTGGGAATTGAGAATAGGTTTAGGTTATAAGTATAGGTTTAGGTTAGGTTATTGGTTAAGGTTTAGGGATTTGAGTTTAGGTTATTTGTTCAGGTTATAGGTTTAGGTTAAGGTTTAGGTTAAGGTTTAGGTTTAAGTTATAGGTTTTGGGATTTGAGAATAGGTTGATGTTTAGGTTTAGGAAATCAGGTTCAGGTTCAGTATCGGGTTTAGGTTTGGGTTTTCAAGTTCAGGTTTCGGTTAAGTACTTGAGATAGGATTTGAGAATACATTTAGGTTATAGGTTCAGGTTGTAGGTTATATGTTTAGCTTAAGGTTTAGGTTTAGGTTATAGGTTTTGAGATTTGAGAATAGGTTTAGGTTATAAGTATAGGTTTAGGTTAGGGTATAGGATAAGGTTTAGGTTTAGGGAATTGAGTTTAGGTTATAGGTTATAGGTTTTTGGTTAAGGTTTAGGTTATAATTATAGGTTTCGGGATTTGAGAATAGGTTTAGGATATACGTATTGGATTAGGTTAGGTTATAGGATAAGGTTTAGGGAATTAAGTTGAGGTTATAGGTTATAGGTTTTAGTTAAGGTTTAGGTTTAGGTTATAGGTTTTGGGATTTGAGAATAGGTTTAGGTTATAAGTATAGGTTTAGGTTAGGGTGTAGGTTAAGGTTTAGGGAATTGAGTTTAGGTTATAGGTTTAGGTTATAGGCTATAGGTTTTTGGTTAAGGTTTAGATTATAGTTATAGGTTTTGGGATTTGACAATAGGTTTAGGATATAAGTATAGGTTTTGGTTAGGTTATAGGATAAGGTTTAGGGAATTGAGTTTAGGTTATAGGTTCAGGTTATAGGTTATAGGTTTAGGTTAAGGTTTAGGTTTAGGTTATAGGTTTTGTGATTTGAGCATAGGTTTAGGTTATAAGTATAGGTTTAGGTTAGGTTATAGGATAAGGTTTAGGGAATTGAGCTTAGGTTATAGGTTCAGGTTATAGGTTATAGGTTTAGGTTTTGGTTATAGGTTTTGGGATTTGAGAATAGGTTTAGGTTAAGGTTTAGGGATTTGAGTTTAGGTTAGTGGTTTAGGTTATAGGTTATAGGTTTTGGGTTAAGCTTTAGGTTATAGTTATAAGTTTTGGGATTTGCTAATAGGTTTAGGTTACATGTATATGTTTAGGTTAGGTTGTAGGTTACGATTTAAGGAATTGAGTTTAGGTTATTTATTCAGGTTATAGGTTTAGGTTATAGGTTTTGGGATTTGAGAATAGGTTAAGGTTTAGGTTTAGGAAATCAGGTTCGGGTTCGGGATCTGGTTTAGGTTTAGGTTTTCAAGTTCAGGTTTAAGTTAAGTAGTTGAGATTAGGATTAGGTGTAGGTTTAGGTTTAAGGTTTTGAGAATACATTTAGGTTATTGGTTCAAGTTATAGGTTATAGGTTTAGTTTAAGGTTTATGTTTAGGTTATAGGTTTTGAGATTTGAGAATAGGTTTAGGTTATAAGTATATGTTTAGGTTAGGGTGTAGGTTAAGGTTTAGGGAATTGAGTTTAGGTTATTGGTTTAGGTTATAGGTTATAAGTTTTTGGTTAAGGTTTAGGTTATAGTTATAAGTTTTGGGATTTGAGAATATGTTTAGCTTATAAGTATAGGTTTAGGTTCGGTTATAGGATAAGGTTTAGGGAATTGAGTTTTGGTTATAGGTTCAAGTTTTAAGTTATAGGTTTAGGTTAAGGTTTAGGTTTAGGTTGTAGGTTTTGGAATTTGAGAATAGGTTTAGGTTATAAGTATAGGTTTAAGTTAGGGTGTAGGTTAAGGTTTAGGGAAGTGAGTTTATGTTATTGGTTCAGGTTATAGGTTATAGGTTTTTGGATAAGGTTTAGGTTATAGTTATAGGTTTTGGGATTTGAGTATAGGTTTAGGTTACAAGTATAGGTTTAGGTTTGGTTATAGGTTAAGGTTTAGGGAATTGAGTTTAGGTTATAGGTCCAAGTTATAAGTTATAGGTTTAGGTTAATATTCAAGTTTAGGTTGTAGGTTTTGGGATTTGAGAATAGGTTTAGGTTATAAGTATAGGGAATTGAGTTTAGGTTATAGGTTTAGGTTATAAGTTATAGGTTTAGGTTATTGTTATAGGTTTTGGGATTTGAGAATAGGTTTATGTTACAAGTATAGGTTTAGGTTAGGTTATAGGTTAAGGTTTAGGGAATTGAGTTTAGGTTATTTATTCAGGTTATAGGTTTAGGTTAAGGTTTAGGTTTAGGCTATAGGTTTTGGGATTTGAGAATTGGTTGACGTTTAGGTTTAGAAAATCGGGTTCGGGTTCGGAATCGGATTTAGGTTAAGTAGTTGAGATTAGGATTAAAGGTAGGTTTAGGTATAAGGATTTGAGAATACATTTAGGTTATAGGTTCAAGTTATAGGTTTGATGTTTATGCTAAGGTTTGGGTTTAGGTTATAGGTTTTGAGATTTGAGAATAGGTTTAGATTTGGGTGTAGGTTAGGGTTTAGGGAATTGAGTTTAGGTTATAGTTTTAGGATATAGGTTATAGGTTTTTGGTTAAGGTTTAGGTTATAGGTATAGGTTTAGGTTTTGGGATTTGAGAATAGGTTTAGGATATAAGTATAGGTTTAGGTTAGGTTATAGGATAAGGTTTAGGGAATTGAGGTTAGGTTATAGGTTCAGGTTATAGGTTATAGGTTTAGGTTAAGGTTTAGGTTTAGGTTATAGGTTATGGGATTTGAGAATAGGTTTAGGTTATAATCATAGGTTTAGGTTAGGGTGTAGGTTAAGGTTTAGGGAATTGAGTTTAGGTTATAGGTTTAGGTTTAGGTTATAGGTTATAGGTTTTTGGTTAAGGTTTAGGTCATAGTTATAGGTTTTGGGATTTGTGAATAGGTTTAGGATATAAGTATAGGTTTAGGTTAGGTTATAGGATAAGGTTTAGGGAATTGAGTTTAGGTTATAAGTTCAGGTTATAAGTTATAGGTTTAGGTTAAGGTTTAGATTTAGGTTATAGGTTTTGGGATTTGAGAATAGGTTTAGGTTATAAGTATATGTTTCGGTTTGAGTTTAGGTTAAGGTTTAGGGAATTGAGTTTAGGTTATAGGTTTAGGTTATAGGTTATAGGTTGTTGGTTAAGGTTTAATGTATAGTTATAGGTTTTGGGAATTGAGAATAGGTTTAGGTTACAAGTATAGGTTTAGGTTAGGTTATAGGTTAAGGTTTAGGGATTTGAGTTTAGGTTATTTGTTCAGGTTATAGGTTTAGGTTAAGGTTTAGGTTTTAGTTATAGGTTTTGGGATTTAAGAATAGGTTGACGTTTAGGATTAGGAAATCGGGTTCAGGTTCAGGATCGGTTTTAGGTTTGGGTTTTCAAGTTCAGGTTTCGGTTAAGTACTTGAGATTAGGATTAGGTGTATGTTTAGGTATAAGGATTTGAGAATACGTTTAGGTTATAGGTTCATGTTGTAGGTTATATGTTTAGCTTAAGGTTAAGGTTCAGGCTATAGGTTTTGAGATTTGAGAATAGGTTTAGGTTATAAGTGTAGGTTTAGGTTAGGGTGTAAGATAAGGTTTAGGGAATTGAGTTTAGGTTATAAGTTTAGGTTATAGGTTATAGGTTTTTGGTTAAGGTTTAGGTTATAATTATAGGTTTTGGGATTTGAGAATAGGTTTAGGATATACGTATTGGTTTAGGTTAGGTTATAGGATAAGGTTTAGGGAATTGAGTTTAGGTTATAGGTTATAGGTTTTGGTTAAGGTTTAGGTTTAGGTTATAGGTTTTGGGATTTGAGAATAGGTTTAGGTTATAAGTATAGGTTTAGGTTAGGGTGTAGGTGAAGGTTTAGGGAATTGAGTTTAGGTTATAGGTTTAGGTTATAGGCTATAGGTTTTTGGTTAATGTTTAGATTATAGTTATAGGTTTTGGGATTTGACAATAGGTTTAGGATATAAGTATAGGTTTTGGTTAGGTTATAGGATAAGGTTTAGGGAATTGAGTTTAGGTTATAGGTTCAGGTTATAGGTTATAGGTTTAGGTTAAGGTTTAGGTTTAGGCTATAGGTTTTGGGATTTGAGAATAGGTTTAGGTTATAAGTATAGGTTTAGGTTTAGGTTAAGGTTTAGGTTTTGGTTATAGGTTTTGGGATTTGAGAATAGGTTTAGGTTATAAGTATAGGTTCAGGTTATGGTGCAGGTTAAGGTTTAGGGAATTAAGTTTAGGTTAGTGGTTTAGGTTATAGGTTATAGGTTTTGGGTTAAGCTTTAGGTTATAGTTATAAGTTTTGAGATTTGAGAATAGGTATAGGTTACATGTATATGTTTAGGTTAGGTTGTAGGTTAAGGTTTAGGGAATTGAGTTTAGGTTATTTATTCAGGTTATAGGTTTAGGTTAAGGTTTAGGTTTAGGTTATAGGTTTTAGGATTTGAGAATAGGTTAAGGTTTAGATTTAGGAAATCAGGTTCGGGTTCGGGATCTGGTTTAGGTTTGGGTTTTCAAGTTCAGGTTTAGGTTAAGTAGTTGAGATTAGGATTAGGTGTAGGTTAAGGTTTAAGGTTTTGAGAATACATTTAGGTTATTGGTTCAAGTTATAGGTTATAGGTTTAGTTTAAGGTTTATGTTTAGGTTATAGGTTTTGAGATTTGAGAATAGGTTTAGGTTATAAGTATATGTTTAGGTTAGGGTGTAGGTTAAGGTTTAGGGAATTGAGTTTAGGTTATTGGTTTAGGTTATAGGTTATAAGTTTTTGGTTAAGGATTAGGTTATAGTTATAAGTTTTGGGATTTGAGAATATGTTTAGCTTATAAGTATAGGTTTAGGTTCGGTTATAGGATAAGGTTTAGGGAATTGAGTTTTGGTTATAGGTTCAAGTTTTAAGTTATAGGTTTAGGTTAAGGTTTAGGTTTAGGTTATAGGTTTTGGGATTTGAGAATAGGTTTAGGTTATAAGTATAGGTTTAAGTTAGGGTGTAGGTTGAGGTTTAGGGAAGTGAGTTTATGTTATAGGTTCAGGTTATAGGTTATAGGTTTTTGGATAAGGTTTAGGTTATAGTTATAGGTTTTGGGATTTAAGTATAGGTTTAGGTTACAAGTATAGGTTTAGGTTTGGTTATAAGTTAAGTTTAGGGAATTGAGTTTTAGTTATAGGTTATGGGATTTGAGAATAGGTTTAGGTTAGGGTGTAGGTTAAGGTTTAGGGAATTGAGTTTAGTTTATAGGTTTAGGTTATAGGTTATAGGTTTAGGTTATAGTTATAGGTTTTGGGATTTGAGAATAGGTTTAGGTTATAAGTATAGGTTTAGGATAGGGTGTAGGTTAAGGTTTAGGGAAGTGAGTTTATGTTATTGGTTCAGGTTATAGGTTATAGGTTTTTGGATAAGGTTTAGGTTATAGTTATAGGTTTTGGGATTTGAGTATAGGTTTAGGTTACAAGTATAGGTTTAGGTTTGGTTATAGGTTAAGGTTTAGGGAATTGAGTTTAGGTTATAGGTTTAGGTTATAGGCTATAGGTTTTTGGTTAAGGTTTAGATTATAGTTATAGGTTTTGGGATTTGACAATAGGTTTAGGATATAAGTATAGGTTTTGGTTAGGTTATAGGATAAGGTTTAGGGAATTGAGTTTAGGTTATAGGTTCAGGTTATAGGTTATAGGTTTAGGTTAAGGTTTAGGTTTAGGTTATAGGTTTTGGGATTTGAGAATAGGTTTAGGTTATAAGTATAGGTTTAGGTTAGGTTATAGGATAAGGTTTAGGGAATTGAGCTTAGGTTATAGGTTCAGGTTATAGGTTATAGGTTTAGGTTAAGGTTTAGGTTTTGGTTATAGGTTTTGGGATTTGCGAATAGGTTTAGGTTATAAGTATAGGTTCAAGTTAGGGTGTAGGTTAAGGTTTAGGGGATTGAGTTTAGGTTAGTGGTTTAGGTTATAGGTTATAGGTTTTGGGTTAAGCTTTAGGTTATAGTTATAAGTTTTGGGATTTGAGAATAGGTTTAGGTTACATGTATATCTTTAGGTTAGGTTGTAGGTTACGGTTTAGGGAATTGAGTTTAGGTTATTTATTCAGGTTATAAGTTTAGGTTAAGGTTTAGGTTTAGGTTATAGGTTTTGGGATTTGAGAATAGGTTAAGGTTTAGGTTTAGGAAATCAGGTTCGGGTTCGGGATCTGGTTTAGGTTTGGGTTTTCAAGTTCAGGTTTGGGTTAAGTAGTTGGGATTAGGTGTAGGTTTAGGTTTAAGGTTTTGAGAATACATTTAGGTTATTGGTTCAAGTTATAGGTTATAGGTTTAGTTTAAGGTTTATGTTTAGGTTATAGGTTTTGAGATTTGAGAATAGGTTTAGGTTATAAGTATATGTTTAGGTTAGGGTGTAGGTTAAGGTTTAGGGAATTGAGTTTAGGTTATTGGTTTAGGTTATAGGTTATAAGTTTTTGGTTAAGGTTTAGGTTATAGTTATAAGTTTTGGGATTTGAGAATAAGTTTAGGTTATAAGTATAGGTTTAGGTTCGGTTATAGGATAAGGTTTAGGGAATTGAGTTTAGGTTATAGGTTCAAGTTTTAGGTTATAGGTTTAGGTTAAGGTTTAGGTTTAGGTTATAGGTTTTGGGATTTGAGAATAGGTTTAGGTTATAAGTATAGGTTTAGGTTAGGGTATAGGTTAAGGTTTAGGGAATTGAGTTTAGGTTATAGGTTCAGGTTATAGGTTATAGGTTTTTAGATAAGGTTTAGGTTATAGATATAGGTTTTGGGATTTAAGTATAGGTTTAGGTTACAAGTATAGGTTTAGGTTTGGTTATAGGTTAAGGTTTAGGAAATTGAGTTTAGGTTATAGGTTATGGGATTTGAGAATAGGTTTAGGTTAGGGTGTAGGTTAAGTTGTAGAGAATTGAGTTTAGGTTATAGTTATAGGTTTTAGGATTTCAGAATAGTTTAAGGATATAAGTATAGGTTTAGGTTAGAGTGTAGGTTAAGGTTTAGAGAAATGAGTTTAGGTTATAGGTTTCGGTTATAGGTTATAGGTTTTTGGATAAGGTTTAGGTTATAGTTATAGGTTTTGGGATTTGAGTATAGGTTTAGGTTACAAGTATAGGTTTAGGTTTGGTTATAGGTTAAGGTTTAGGGAATTGAGTTTAGGTTATAGGTTTAGGTTATAGGCTATAGGTTTTTGGTTAAGGTTTAGATTATAGTTATAGGTTTTGGGATTTGACAATAGGTTTAGGATATAAGTATAGGTTTTGGTTAGGTTATAGGATAAGGTTTAGGGAATTGAGTTTAGGTTATAGGTTCAGGTTATAGGTTATAGGTTTAGGTTAAGGTTTAGGTTTAGGTTATAGGTTTTGGGATTTGAGAATAGGTTTAGGTTATAAGTATAGGTTTAGGTTAGGTTATAGGATAAGGTTTAGGGAATGGACCTTAGGTTATAGGTTCAGGTTATAGGTTATAGGTTTAGGTTAAGGTTTAGGTTTTGGTTATAGGTTTTGGGATTTGAGAATAGGTTTAGGTTATAAGTATAGGTTCAGGTTAGGGTGTAGGTTAAGGTTTAGGGAATTGAGTTTAGGTTAGTGGTTTAGGTTATAGGTTATAGGTTTTGGGTTAAGCTTTAGGTTATAGTTATAAGTTTTGAGATTTGAGAATAGGTTTAGGTTACATGTATATGTTTAGGTTAGGTTGTAGGTTAAGGTTTAGGGAATTGAGTTTAGGTTATTTATTCAGGTTATTGGTTTAGGTTTAGGTTTAGGTTTAGGTTATAGGTTTTGGGATTTGAGAATAGGTTAAGGTTTATGTTTAGGAAATCAGGTTCGGGTTCGGGATCTGGTTTAGGTTTGGGTTTTCAAGTTCAGGTTTAGGTTAAGTAGTTGAGATTAAGATGAGGTGTAGGTTAAGGTTTAAGGTTTTGAGAATACATTTAGGATATTGGTTCAAGTTATAGGTTATAGGTTTAGTTTAAGGTTTATGTTTAGGTTATAGGTTTTGAGATTTGAGAATAGGTTTAGGTTATAAGTATATGTTTAGGTTAGGGTGTAGGTTAAGGTTTAGGGAATTGAGTTTAGGTTATTGGTTTAGGTTATAGGTTATAAGTTTTTGGTTAAGGTTTAGGTTATAGTTATAAGTTTTGGGATTTGAGAATATGTTTAGCTTATAAGTATAGGTTTAGGTTCGGTTATAGGATAAGGTTTAGGGAATTGAGTTTTGGTTATAGGTTCAAGTTTTAAGTTATAGGTTTAGGTTAAGGTTTAGGTTTAGGTTATAGGTTTTGGAATTTGAGAATAGGTTTAGGTTATAAGTATAGGTTTTGGTTAGGGTGTAGGTTGAGGTTTAGGGAAGTGAGTTTATGTTATAGGTTCAGGTTATAGGTTATAGGTTTTTGGATAAGGTTTAGGTTATAGTTATAGGTTTTGGGATTTGAGTATAGGTTTAGGTTACAAGTACAGGTTTAGGTTTGGTTATAAGTTAAGGTTTAGGGAATTGAATTTTAGTTATAGGTTATGGGATTTGAGAATAGGTTTAGGTTAGGGTGTAGGTTAAGGTTTAGGGAATTGAGTTTAGTTTATAGGTTTAGGTTATAAGTTATAGGTTTAGGTTATAGTTATAGGTTTTGGGATTTGAGAATAGGTTTAGGTTATAAGTATAGGTTTAGGATAGGGTGTAGGTTAAGGTTTAGGGAAGTGAGTTTATGTTATTGGTTCAGGTTATAGGTTATAGGTTTTTGGATAAGGTTTAGGTTATAGTTATAGGTTTTGGGATTTGAGTATAGATTTAGGTTACAAGTATAGGTTTAGGTTTGGTTATAGGTTAAGGTTTAGGGAATTGAGTTTAGGTTATAGGTTCAGGTTATAAGTTATATGTTTAGGTTAATATTCAAGTTTAGGTTATAGGTTATGGGATTGGAGAATAGGTTTAGGTTATAAGTATAGGTTTAGGTTAGGGTGTAGGTTAAGGTTTAGGGAATTGAGTTTAGGTTATAGGTTTAGGTTATAGTTATAGGTTTTAGGATTTGAGAATAGGTTTATGTTACAAGTATAGGTTTAGGTTAGGTTATAGGTTAATGTTTAGGAAATTGAGTTTAGGTTATTTGTTCAGGTTATAGGTTTAGGTTAAGGTTTAGGTTTAGGCTATAGGTTTTGGGATTTGAGAATTGGTTGACGTTTAGGTTTAGGAAATCGGGTTCGAGTTCGGAATCGGGTTTAGTTTAAGTAGTTGAGATTAGGATTAGGGGTAGTTTTAGGTATAAGGATTTGTGAATACATTTAGGTTATAGGTTCAGGTTATAGGTTCTATGTTTATGCTAAGGTTTAGGTTTAGGTTATAGGTTTTGAGATTTGAGAATAGATTTAGATTTGGCTGTAGGTTAGGGTTTAGGGAATTGAGTTTAGGTTATAGGTTTAGGTTATAGGTTATAGGTTTTTGGTTAAGGTTTAGGTTATAGGTATAGGTTTTGGGATTTGAGAATAGGTTTAGGATATAAGTATAAGTTTAGGTTAGGTTATAGGATAAGGTTTAGGGAATTGAGCTTAGGTTATAGGTTCAGGCTATAGTTTATAGGTTTAGGTTAAGGTTTATGTTTAGGTTATAGGTTTTGGGATTTGAGAATATGTTTAGGTTATAACCATAGGTTTAGGTTAGGGTGTAGGTTAAGGTTTAGGGAATTGAGTTTAGGTTATAGGTTTAGGTTATAGGTTATAGGTTTTTGGTTAAGGTTTAGGTTATAGTTATAGGTTTTGGGATTTGAGAATAGGTTTAGGTTACAAGTATAAGTTTAGGTTAGGTTATAGGATAAGGTTTAGGGAATTGAGTTTAGGTTATAAGTTCAGGTTATAAGTTATAGGTTTAGGTTAAGGTTTAGTTTTAGGTTATAGGTTTTGGGATTTGAGAATAGGTTAAGGTTTATGTTTAGGAAATCAGGTTCGGGTTCGGGATCTGGTTTAGGTTTGGGTTTTCAAGTTCAGGTTTAGGTTAAGTAGTTGAGATTAAGATGAGGTGTAGGTTAAGGTTTAAGGTTTTGAGAATACATTTAGGATATTGGTTCAAGTTATAGGTTATAGGTTTAGTTTAAGGTTTATGTTTAGGTTATAGGTTTTGAGATTTGAGAATAGGTTTAGGTTATAAGTATATGTTTAGGTTAGGGTGTAGGTTAAGGTTTAGGGAATTGAGTTTAGGTTATTGGTTTAGGTTATAGGTTATAAGTTTTTGGTTAAGGTTTAGGTTATAGTTATAAGTTTTGGGATTTGAGAATATGTTTAGCTTATAAGTATAGGTTTAGGTTCGGTTATAGGATAAGGTTTAGGGAATTGAGTTTTGGTTATAGGTTCAAGTTTTAAGTTATAGGTTTAGGTTAAGGTTTAGGTTTAGGTTATAGGTTTTGGAATTTGAGAATAGGTTTAGGTTATAAGTATAGGTTTTGGTTAGGGTGTAGGTTGAGGTTTAGGGAAGTGAGTTTATGTTATAGGTTCAGGTTATAGGTTATAGGTTTTTGGATAAGGTTTAGGTTATAGTTATAGGTTTTGGGATTTGAGTATAGGTTTAGGTTACAAGTACAGGTTTAGGTTTGGTTATAAGTTAAGGTTTAGGGAATTGAGTTTTAGTTATAGGTTATGGGATTTGAGAATAGGTTTAGGTTAGGGTGTAGGTTAAGGTTTAGGGAATTGAGTTTAGTTTATAGGTTTAGGTTATAAGTTATAGGTTTAGGTTATAGTTATAGGTTTTGGGATTTGAGAATAGGTTTAGGTTATAAGTATAGGTTTAGGATAGGGTGTAGGTTAAGGTTTAGGGAAGTGAGTTTATGTTATTGGTTCAGGTTATAGGTTATAGGTTTTTGGATAAGGTTTAGGTTATAGTTATAGGTTTTGGGATTTGAGTATAGATTTAGGTTACAAGTATAGGTTTAGGTTTGGTTATAGGTTAAGGTTTAGGGAATTGAGTTTAGGTTATAGGTTCAGGTTATAAGTTATATATTTAGGTTAATATTCAAGTTTAGGTTATAGGTTTTGGGATTTGAGAATAGGTTTAGGTTATAAGTATAGGCTTAGGTTTGGGTGTAGGTTAAGGTTTAGGGAATTGAGTTTAGGTTATAGTTATAGGTTTTGGGATTTGAGAATAGGTTTATGTTATAAGTATAGGTTTAAGTTAGGTTATAGGTTAAGGTTTAGGGAATTGAGTTTAGGTTATTTGTTCAGGTTATAGGTTTAGGTTAAGGTTTAGGTTTAGGCTATAGGTTTTGGGATTTGAGAATTGGTTGACGTTTAGGTTTAGGAAATCGGGTTCGAGTTCGGAATCGGGTTTAGTTTAAGTAGTTGAGATTAGGATTAGGGGTAGTTTTAGGTATAAGGATTTGTGAATACATTTAGGTTATAGGTTCAGGTTATAGGTTCTATGTTTATGCTAAGGTTTAGGTTTAGGTTATAGGTTTTGAGATTTGAGAATAGATTTAGATTTGGCTGTAGGTTAGGGTTTAGGGAATTGAGTTTAGGTTATAGGTTTAGGTTATAGGTTATAAGTTTTTGGTTAAGGTTTAGGTTATAGGTATAGGTTTTGAGATTTCAGAATAGGTTTAGGATATAAGTATAGGTTTAGGTTAGGTTATAGGATAAGGTTTAGGGAATTGAGCTTAGGTTATAGGTTCAGGTTATAGTTTATAGGTTTAGGTTAAGGTTTATGTTTAGGTTATAGGTTTTGGGATTTGAGAATATGTTTAGGTTATAACCATAGGTTTAGGTTAGGGTGTAGGTTAAGGTTTAGGGAATTGAGTTTAGGTTATAGGTTTAGGTTATAAGTTATAGATTTTTGGTTAAGGTTTAGGTTATAATTATAGGTTTTGGGATTTGAGAATAGGTTTAGGTTTTATGTATAAGTTTAGGTTAGGTTATAGGTTAAGGTTTAGCGAATTGTGTTTAGGTTATTGGTTCAGGTTATAGTTTATAGGTTTAGGTTAAGGTTTAGGTTTAGGTTATGGGTTTTGGAATTTGAGAATAGCTTTAGGTTATAAGTATATGTTTCGGTTAGGGTTTAGGTTAAGATTTCGGGAATTGAGTTTAGGTTATAGGTTTAGGTTATAGGTTATAGGTTGTTGGTTAAGGTTTAGTGTATAGTGATAGGTTTTGGGAATTGAGAATAGGTTTTGGTTACAAGTATAGGTTTAGGTTAGGTTATAGGTTAAGGTTTAGGGATTTGAGTTTAGGTTATTTGTTCAGGTTATAGGTTTAGGTTAAGGTTTAGGTTAAGGTTTAGGTTTAAGTTATAGGTTTTGGGATTTGAGAATAGGTTGATGTTTAGGTTTAGGAAATCAGGTTCAGGTTCAGTATCGGGTTTAGGTTTGGGTTTTCAAGTTCAGGTTTCGGTTAAGTACTTGAGATTAGGATTAGGTGTAGGTTTAGGTATAAGGATTTGAGAATACATTTAGGTTATTGGTTCAGGTTGTAGGTTATATGTTTAGCTTAAGGTTTAGGTTTAACTTATAGGTTTTGAGATTTGAGAATAGGTTTAGGTTATAAGTATAGGTTTAGGTTAGGGTATAGGATAAGGTTTAGGGAATTGAGTTTAGGTTATAGGTTATAGGTTTTTGGTTAAGGTTTAGGTTATAATTATAGGTTTTGGGATTTGAGAATAGGTTTAGGATATACATATAGGTTTAGGTTAGGTTATAGGATAAGGTTTAGGGAATTGAGTTTAGCTTATAGGTTCAGGTTATAGGTTATAGGTTTTGGTTAAGGTTTAGGTTTAGGTTATAGGTTTTGGGATTTGAGAATAGGTTTAAGTTATAAGTATAGGTTTAGGTTAGGGTATAGGTTAAGGTTTAGGGAATCGAGTTTAGGTTATAGGTTTAGGTTATAGTTATAGGTTTTGGGATTTGAGAATAGGTTTATGTTCCAAGTATAGGTTTAGGTTAGGTTATAGGTTAATGTTTAGGAAATTGAGTTTAGGTTATTTGTTCAGGTTATAGGTTTAGGTTAAGGTTTAGGTTTAGGCTATAGGTTTTGGGATTTGAGAATTGGTTGACGTTTAGGTTTAGGAAATCGGGTTCGAGTTCGGAATCGGGTTTAGTTTAAGTAGTTGAGATTAGGATTAGGGGTAGTTTTAGGTATAAGGATTTGTGAATACATTTAGGTTATAGGTTCAGGTTATAGGTTCTATGTTTATGCTAAGGTTTAGGTTTAGGTTATAGGTTTTGAGATTTGAGAATAGATTTAGATTTGGCTGTAGGTTAGGGTTTAGGGAATTGAGTTTAGGTTATAGGTTTAGGTTATAGGTTATAAGTTTTTGGTTAAGGTTTAGGTTATAGGTATAGGTTTTGAGATTTCAGAATAGGTTTAGGATATAAGTATAGGTTTAGGTTAGGTTATAGGATAAGGTTTAGGGAATTGAGCTTAGGTTATAGGTTCAGGTTATAGTTTATAGGTTTAGGTTAAGGTTTATGTTTAGGTTATAGGTTTTGGGATTTGAGAATATGTTTAGGTTATAACCATAGGTTTAGGTTAGGGTGTAGGTTAAGGTTTAGGGAATTGAGTTTAGGTTATAGGTTTAGGTTATAAGTTATAGGTTTTTGGTTAAGGTTTAGGTTATAGTTATAGGTTTTGGGATTTGAGAATTGGTTTAGGTTACAAGTATAAGTTTAGGTTAGGTTATAGGATAAGGTTTAGGGAATTGAGTTTAGGTTTTAAGTTCAGGTTATAAGTTATAGGTTTAGGTTAAGGTTTAGTTTTAGGTTATAGGTTTTGGAATTTGAGAATAGCTTTAGGTTATAAGTATATGTTTCGGTTAGGGTTTAGGTTAAGATTTCGGGAATTGAGTTTAGGTTATAGGTTTAGGTTATAGGTTATAGGTTGTTGGTTAAGGTTTAGTGCATAGTTATAGGTTTTGGGAATTGTGAATAGGTTTTGGTTACAAGTATTGGTTTAGGTTAGGTTATAGGTTAGGGTTTAGGGATTTGAGTTTAGGTTATTTGTTCAGGTTATAGGTTTAGGTTAAGGTTTAGGTTAAGGTTTAGGTTTAAGTTATAGGTTTTGGGATTTGAGAATAGGTTGATGTTTAGGTTTAGGAAATCAGGTTCAGGTTCAGTATCAGGTTTAGGTTTGGGTTTTCAAGTTCAGGTTTCGGTTAAGTACTTGAGATTAGGATTAGGTGTAGGTTTAGGTATAAGGATTTGAGAATACATTTAGGTTATTGGTTCAGGTTGTAGGTTATATGTTTAGCTTAAGGTTTAGGTTTAGCTTATAGGTTTTGAGATTTGAGAATAGGTTTAGGTTATAAGTATAGGTTTAGGTTAGGGTGTAGGATAAGGTTTAGGGAATTGAGTTTAGGTTATAGGTTATAGGTTTTTGGTTAAGGTTTAGGTTATAATTATAGGTTTTGGGATTTGAGAATAGGTTTAAGATATACATATAGGTTTAGGTTAGGTTATAGGATAAGGTTTAGGGAATTGAGTTTAGGTTATAGGTTCAGGTTATAGGTTATAGGTTTTGGTTAAGGTTTAGGTTTAGGTTATAGGTTTTGGGATTTGAGAATAGGTTTAAGTTATAAGTATAGGTTTAGGTTAGGGTGTAGGTTAAGGTTTAGGGAATTGAGTTTAGGTTATAGGTTTAGGTTATAGGCTATAGGTTTTTGGTTAAGGTTTAGGTTATAGTTATAGGTTTTGGGATTTGACACTAGATTTAGGATATAAGTATAGGTTTTGGTTAGGTTATAGGAGAAGGTTTAAGGAATTGAGTTTAGTTTATAGGTTCAGGTTATAGGTTATAGGTTTAGGTTAAGGTTTAGGTTTAGGTTATAGGTTTTGGGGTTTGAGAATAGGTTTAGGTTATAAGTATAGGTTTAGGTTAGGTTATAGGATAAGGTTTAAGGAATTGAGCTTAGGTTATAGGTTCAGGTTATAGGTTATAGGTTTAGGTTAAGGTTTAGGTTTTGGTTATAGGTTTTGGGATTTGAAAATGTGTTTAGGTTTTAAGTATATGTTCAGGTTAGGGTGTAGGTTAATGTTTAGGGAATTGAGTTTAGGTTAGTGGTTTAGGTTAGAGGTTATCGGTTTTGGGTTAAGCTTTAGGTTATAGTTATAAGTTTTGGGATTTGAGAATAGGTTTAGGTTACATGTATATGTTTAGGTTAGGTTATTGGTTAAGGTTTAGAGAATTGAGTTTAGGTTATTGTCACGCCCCAGACTCGGTAACCGGACTCACAAGGAACCCGATGGCCGATTCTGGCTGCAACAGCCTCCGTAGTACCCTATTCTCGGCTCCTGAGGTAGGTTCTGATCGTGGGATCCTACAAGGAGGATTTTAATAACAGTATAATCATTTTCAATACGAGCCTACCCAAGATCACAGCAAGTATATCTGAGATTAACAAAGGCACACATCGCAAAATCCACTAAAAATTTAAACTTTTACAATCATCCAAAAGGTCCAAAAGGACATACATGAGAATAAAAGGAAAAGAGAGAGAAATCAGCAACATTGGAGTCCTCACTGCTCAACTCTACTCCACGCTCTGCTGCTACGACGCCTACCTAGAGTCTCCTGCACGCATCAATCGTGCATAAGCTTATAGAAGCTTAGAGGGTGGTGTAAGTGTGACAATGGTGCACAGAAGAATAGTGGGAGGTATAAGGAGAGAAGCATGATCAATGAACATATCATTAGTCTTACCAAGGCTTCACATGAATGCGATGCAATAAGCAATGGGTGCCATACCAAGGCAATGTATGAAGGGGGGGCTTGTATAGCCAATGCTAATGCGATGCAAGTAATGTCAGTGCTCATATCCAAACCATATGTCAAGTACATTTTCAATCATAAGAAAATCACCGGGGTCCATTACACTGCTGAATGATTGCCGCTCTGCAGACCCCGCACAGTCAAACGAGCGTAAGAGACCTCACTACCTGCCTGTGGACAACCAATCACCAACAAGGCCTGGAGGTAGCGGACCCATTTATGAGCTGGTCAGACTCAGCCTAGCAATGCCTCCTCACACCAGGCAGGTAAGGCCACACCCCTATCCAACCGACTACACGACAGTGGGAGTCACGGCCTAACGGTATAAGGCCCTCGTGCGCTCATGTTTTCCACCCGGTCATGGCGTTGGAGCAGATCCTTGGTACCATGGAAGTTTTGGAAATTTCACCCATGGGCATCCTATGCACCCGGTATGCTCAACTAATATTTTCGGTGTCCACACATACGGCCATCCACGAATACCCCTGTGGAGGTAAGGCCCTGATGAAGTAAGGGCGGATATCCACAAGCTATGCAATGCCAGATGCATGAATCACACAATCACCCATGTATCAATTCCAGGCATCCATCTCTTGAGGAGATAGCAACATGTCCTATACAATGACACAGCTATGGCTAATCATACCTCAACCAAGCATGCATATGATGCGTATGGGAGTGGCCCATGAAGATGAATAGAGGTGCCGATGAGGTGAAGATGAACTCTCTACCTAACTATGAAGGGTCTAAGTACTTAACCAATTCCTCATAAGGAATACAACTTCTAGTGGAGGCCCATACACCTGGGGTAGCCCACGAGACTAAGGACCACGAGACTAATGGTATAGGCCTACATAGATGAAACGGGCCTAGCAAGGGTCTATGGTGGGCCTTTAACCACCTATAGAAGCCCATGGGCCTACCTTAGGGCCACCAATGTGGACATTCAACCACAATTAGTCCCCAAGAGTTACCTCATCTCTAATTGATCATGGATCAAGGCCTAAGGCCCACGCAACATCAGAAATAAGAAACGGGCAGCCATAATCATATCATAAATACTCATGTTGGGCTTCAGAAAGGCGGCCCAAGGCCTATCTACAACATGGGTCCAAGGGAAACACACATAGCCCAACCCATATATATCGCTATGGGCCCATAGGGGAAAGGTTAAGGCCCAACATAAAGGCCACTAATCCCATATATTGTGGTGGCCTAGTGGGCAGCCCATTGCTCAAACCACATGGGCAAATGTCATGCTCTTAGTCAAGTAAGTTGGGCCTACAACCCGGCCCAAGTATTAAAGTTGATTTGGTGGGCAACCAAGGGCCCATCTACTTGTGTAATCCAGCCCACTAACCCAACACAATAGTATGGTAAAAATGGCCCAAGAGTTCAATGGGCCTATCTGGAAAGTTCTAGCCCAATTGGGCCTAAAGAATTCAACAACCAGCTACATCCATGGACCCGATTAAATTCAACTGTGGTGGGCCTCAAAAGTGCATTTATCAAGCCCAACATTTAAGGAACCAAAGGTATAAATTATTCTCTCTAAGATCTTCACAATGTAGTGGGCCCCACTCCTCAAAATTTCAGCCCAAAGGCCAATCATAATTATAACAAGTTGCTGGATTTTTAACCCAACAGGTTTATGGGCTTATTGGAGTCCAGTAATTGTTTCATTTGATTAGGACATCAGCCCAAGTGGTCCAGCTATCAAGTCAGAGGGCCCCACCATATAGGGTTACATCATACTACACAAGGGAGTAGGTGGGCCACACTGCTAGACCAAAGTCCAGCAGGTACCCCACATGGGGCATCCCATATGGGCCTGGGTATTTGGCCCAAACTGACTCGAATTTGCAGGCCCCACCACAGTCAGCTCGATTGTCCGTTGGGCCTAAAATTTTGTAGAGTGACACTTCTATAGGTGAGTCACATCCTCAAAAAGTTTCAGAATTTTTTAACATTTAAAAATATTTTAATTTATTTAAATGAAACAGACTGTCCAGAAAATCGGACTGATCTGGACACCATATTGTAATGGGCCGGTCCAGCCACCACCATGGTGTGTACAGGTGTCCATTGGCCCCCAAATTTTGTAGGTGGGTCCTAACATGAGTGAAACACCCCTCTACAAAATTTTATGATTTTTGGATACTCATAAATATTTTAATTAAATTAGGAATTTCAATCTGTCCAGGAAGAGATGTTGCTGTCCATGCATTGTTTACCCAATAAGGTGGGCCCAACCTTCATCCAAGAGGGGGAAAATGGAGGTTTAGTATTTTCTTCATAAAATAAAGTAAGGTGGGGTCCATAAAAGTGGCCCATCCTTCAGAGAAACCAAGCTGAAGTGTATGTTTTCCCTCCATACATGTGGGTTGGACAGCCCAACAAGGTGGACCGCCCACCCCTATGGGCCTCCTTTTTGGGTACCATATCATGGACCATCTGAGGTATGACCCATCACACCTCATGGTGGGGTCCACACCTTCTCATTACACCCCATACTTATAAAGAAAATAATGACAATCATGATCCAAAAATCCATGTCAAAGATTGAACATGACAATCCATGCAACAGTCCAGGTTTTTGGACAGCAATACATGGCTGGACACATCAGCCTATATTTCAATAATCTCAGCCATAAAAAGGGTGTGTGGCCTTCCTCAGTGGGCCCCACATAAGTCCAGATCACATACTAGGACTAGGACACTTGCATGCATTGATTAAGGTGTCCAATGATCATGGAGTTGGGTGGTAAGGGCATCCCACCTTGCTGGATTTTTATTTTTAATTTATTTTGGGACATCCAAGGCCCACTAAATGGGCCACACATACATTATCATCCATACATCAGAGAAAAGAGAAGAAGAAAAGAGAGTAATCTAGCCATGGGAGTAGGGCCCTGCCATTCGTGGGCCCTCCCAAGAGTGAATCATACCCATACAACTACATTGATTGTACATGCAACATAAAATCACTACATGCATGATCTATAATTGTTATGGATGGTTGGGATGCCATCCCAACATGATCCTTAGGGTCTAGATGACCTTAAGATGGAGTGGATCATTAAATACATCATGATGGGGTCCATGGAGAATGGCCCCATCATGGATCATGACATGCATGTAGGATGGGCCAAAGGGCCACATCCATGGGATCAAATGGGATCCCCACCATGGATTGGTGGGTCCCACATGATCCATCTAGGAAGAAAAATAAGATCAAAGGGTAGAAAATAAGATTAGAAATTATAATCACCCACCTTAATGGATCCCACTCCAAAGTTACATCAATCTTCTCTTTATGCTCCAAGGGACATGTTTCAATGGGTGAGATGGATTATTGAAGGTTAGATGGGAGGGGATTTGAGGGAGAAGGGGCTGGAGAAGAGGGAAAATGGGGCTGGATTTTTTTCTAAGAGAGAAAGAAAGAGAGAAGAGAGTAGAGAGAAAATGAGAGGGAGAGTATGGAAATTGCTAGAAAAGAGAGAGAGGAAAAGTAATCATCACTCTCTCTCCTAGATAAGAGAAAAATCATCATAGCCTATGGTGATATAAACTATGTTGCTAGGCTAGAGTAGGGATGGGTAGTGTGTGGGTGGTGGGTGGTGTAGGATTTGGGGGTTTAGGTAGTGTATGGGTAGTGTGTGTTGGAATTTGCACAAAAGAGGGTGGCCACCTTGAAAAATGTGCCCTCCACACTAGGTGGGCCACATGATCATGCTCAAAGGCTACAAATGAGATGCACATAACTTATGATCCACACATCGGATGGACACACAAGACGCATCGTTGGAACCGCGGCGACGATGCGGTCACAATGGCATAGGTCTCAACTCGATCCGAGTTGGGTCTTCACGACTGGGCTCACGGATGACCGCAAACACTATCCAAGGGTTACAGGTCGCCGGGATTCGACCGGTAGGATCGCGGGATCAAGATGGACGGAATGCATACTCACACACACATATGCACACCTGCGAACTCGGGTCGGGTCTCACAGTTATTTATTCAGGATATAGGTTTAGGTTAAGGTTATAGGTTTTGGGATTTGAGAATAGGTTAAGGTTTAGGTTTAGGAAATCAGGTTCGGGTTCGGGATCTGGTTTAGGTTTAGGATTTCAAGTTCAGGTTTAGGTTAAGTAGTTGAGATTAGGATTAGGTGTAGGTTTAGGTTTAAGGTTTTGAGAATACATTTAGGTTATTGGTTCAAGTTATAGGTTATAGGTTTAGTTTAAGGTTTATGTTTAGGTTATAGGTTTTGAGATTTGAGAATAGGTTTAGGTTATAAGTATATGTTTAGGTTAGGGTGTAGGTTAAGGTTTAGGGAATTGAGTTTAGGTTATTGGTTTAGGTTATAGGTTATAAGTTTTTGGTTAAGGTTTAGGTTATATTTATAAGTTTTGGGATTTGAGAATAAGTTTAGCTTATAAGTATAGGTTTAGGTTCGTTTATAGGATAAGGTTTAGGGAATTGAGTTTTGGTTATAGGTTCAAGTTTTAAGTTATAGGTTTAGGTTAAGGTTTAGGTTTAGGTTATAGGTTTTGGGATTTAAGAATAGCTTTAGGTTATAAGTATTGGTTTAGTTTAGGGTGTAGGTTAAGGTTTAGGGAAGTGAGTTTATGTTATTGGTTCAGGTTATAGGTTATAGGTTTTTGGATAAGGTTTAGGTTATAGTTATAGGTTTTGGGATTTGAGTATAGGTTTAGGTTACAAGTATAGGTTTAGGTTTGGTTATAGGTTAAGGTTTAGGGAATTGAGTTTAGGTTATAGGTTCAGGTTATAAGTTATAGGTTTAGGTTAATATTCAAGTTTAGGTTATAGGTTATGGGATTTGAGAATAGGTTTAGGTTAGGGTGTAAGTTAAGGTTTGGGGAATTGAGTTTAGGTTATAGGTTTAGGTTATAGGTTATAGGTTTAGGTTATAGTTATAGGTTTTGGGATTTGAGAATAGGTTTATGTTACAAGTATAGGTTTAGGTTAGGTTATAGGTTAATGTTTAGGAAATTGAGTTTAGGTTATTTGTTCAGGTTATAGGTTTAGGTTAAGGTTTAGGTTTAGGCTATAGGTTTTGGGATTTGAGAATTAGTTGACGTTTAGGTTTAGGAAATCGGGTTCGGGTTAGGAATCGGGTTTAGGTTAAGTAGTTGAGATTAGGATTACGGGTAGGTTTAGGTATAAGGATTTGAGAATACATTTAGGTTACAGGTTCAGGTTATAGGTTCTATGTTTATGCTAAGGTTTAGGTTTAGGTTATAGGTTTCGAGATTTGAGAATAGGTTTAGATTTGGGTGTAGGTTAGGGTTTAGGGAATTGAGTTTAGGTTATAGGTTTAGGTTATAGGTTATAGGTTTTTGGTTAAGGTTTAGGTTATAGGTATAGGTTTTGGGATTTAAGAAAACGTTTAGAATATAAGTATAGGTTTAGGTTAGGTTATAAGATAAGGTTTAGGGAATTGAGCTTAGGTTATAGGTTCAGGTTATAGGTTATAGGTTTAGGTTAAGGTTTAGGTTTAGGTTATAGGTTTTGGGATTTGAGAATAAGTTTAGGTTATAACCATAGGTTTAGGTTAGGGTGTAGGTTAAGGTTTAGGGAATTGAGTTTAGGTTATAGGTTTAGGTTATAGGTTATAGGTTTTTGGTTAAGGTTTAGGTTATAGTTATAGGTTTTGGGATTTGAGAATATGTTTAGGATATAAGTATAGGTTTAGGTTAGGTTATAGGATAAGGTTTAGGGAATTGAGTTTAGGTTAGGTTATGGTTTAGTTTTAGGTTATAGGTTTTGGGATTTGAGAATAGGTTTAGTTTATAAGTATATGTTTCGGTTAGGGTTTAGGTTAAGGATTAGGGAATTGAGTTTAGGTTATAGGTTTAGGTTATAGGTTATAGTTTGTTAGTTAAGGTTTAGTGTATAGTTATTGGTTTTGAGAATTTAGAATAGGTTTAGGTTACAAGTATAGGTTTAGGTTAGGTTATAGGTTAAGGTTTAGGGATTTGAGTTTAGGTTATTTGTTCAGGTTATAGGTTTAGGTTAAGGTTTAGGTTTAAGTTGTAGGTTTTGGGATTTGAGAATAGGTTGACGTTTAGGTTTAGGAAATCGGGTTCAGGTTCAGGATCGGGTTTAGGTTAGGGTTTTCAAGTTCAGGTTTCGGTTAAGTACTTGAGATTAGGATTAGGTGTAGGTTTAGGTATAAGGATTTGAGAATACATTTAGGTTATAGGTTCAGGTTGTAGGTTATATGTTTAGCTTAAGGTTTAGGTTTAGGTTATAGGTTTTGAGATTTGAGAATAGGTTTAGGATATAAGTATAGGTTTAGGTTAGGGTGTAGGATAAGGTTTAGGGAATTGAGTTTAGGTTATAAATTTAGGTTATAGGTTATAGGTTTTTGGTTAAGGTTTAGGTTTTGGGGTTTGAGAATAGGTTTAGGATATACGTATAGGTTTAGGTTAGGTTATAGGATAAGGTTTAGGGAATTGAGTTTAGGCTATAGGTTCAGATTATAGGTTATAGGTTTTGGTTAAGGTTTAGGTTTTGGTTATAGGTTTTGGGATTTGAGAATAGGTTTAGGTTATAAGTATATGTTTAGGTTAGGGTGTAGGTTAAGGTTTAGGGAATTGAGTTTAGGTTATAGGTTTAGGTTATAGGCTATAGGTTTTTGGTTAAGGTTTAGGTTATAGTTATAGGTTTTGGGATTTGACAATAGGTTTCGGATATAAGTATAGGTTTTGGTTAGGTTATAGGATAAGGTTTAGGGAATTGAGTTTAGGTTATAGGCTATAGGTTTAGGTTATAAGTATATATTTAGGTTAGGGTGTAGGTTAAGGTTTAGGGAATTGAGTTTAGGTTAGTGGTTTAGGTTATAGGTTATAGGTTTTGGGTTAAGCTTTAGGTTATAGTTATAAGTTTTGGGATTTGAGAATAGGTTTAGGTTACATGCATATCTTTAGGTTAGGTTATATGTTAAGGTTTAGGGAATTGAGTTTAGGTTATTTGTTGAGTTTATAGGTTTAGGTTAGGGTTTAGGTTTAAGTTATAGGTTTTGGGATTTGAGAATAGGTTAAGGTTGAAAAGGCCTAGCTATATGTCCTAGAGGGGGGGTGAATAGGACAATGCCAAATAAAACTTATAACAGCGGAATTAAAAAGAATATGATAGCCAAAATAAATCACAATGCAAGAAAGTAAAATAACCTCAAAATTCAGATCTTGAGAGGTTGATACAAATGTTGTTCTAAGGACAACCTTACACCAAAAACCAGAGTTTATGGTAGGACAACCTTATTTCTAGAAAGATCTTTGTATCAAATCTCAAACCAAAGAGGAATACAGAAATAAATACAAACTGAATTGAAATAAATTGTAATCACAAATGTATTGTTCTAGGGACAGCCATACACCATAAAAATAGCAGGGCAACCTTGCTGGAACAACTTTTAAAGGAAATTGAATATCAAGCTGATAAAGGAATAGCAGAAAATAAATTCTAAACTATTACAAAATTCTCACAATGCTTAAATTAAATGATTACAACATTCACCACCATACATACATCCCACAAAAGAATAATTAAAGATCAGAAGTATAAATCATTCAACCACAACACAAGGGATTATAGTGGTTCGCGTGTGTGTTCACCAACAGTTAAACAACAGCCACACAGAATGCTACTCCACTCCTAATATCCTCACAAAGGGGATATTAGCGTTCACTAACAAAATAGGTTTTCCCAGGTTCACCCAAAACCTTTACAATTGTGTTTTTGTCTGTAGGCTTACACAATTAAAAAACCCCACTTCTGAGTTTTCCTGGCTCTCCTCAGATAACCAATACAACAAGATTTTTCTGGCAAATCTTGAAAGAAACCAAAACAGAAAGGAATTTACAATTAAATATAAAATACCTGATTATCTCCTTCGTTGTAGCAGCCCGGTAGAACCAAATCAGAGTAGATGATTGAATGTCCAAGTTCAATGTCCAGTACTCAATTACAATGGTTCTAATTCTAATAGATTTTAAATTAAACCAAATAGGGCTTGCCTTAATTGATTTTGATTCCAAAGAAAGGGAATAACAATTCCTCTTATCAAATTAGATTGGAATAGCAGAAACAAAATCAATTAAATAAAGCTAAGGAAAGAGAATATTAAATAAGCACACTTAGCTTAGATGGAGCACAGAATTATCTCTCAGAAGTTCGACGAAGATTGGCTTGAATGGATTAATTAATTCGATGATTTCTTCTGAGATTCGTGTACTATTTGTAGGTGAGCAGATCGCATCTTCGACTGGTCTAGGGAGCTCTTCGACTAGTCGAAGCAATAACAGATATTTGAAAAATCAGGCGCGATAAGCTTTGACCGTTCTACGACTGGTCGAAGGTCTCCTTCGACTGGTCGAAGAACCTGAAAAACATCGCTGGATTTTGAGTCGAAGATTTTCGACTGGTCGAAGAAGCAGTCGACACTATTCCTTCGACTGGTCAAACAGATTCCTAGACTAGTCGAAGTCTAACAGATTTTATCCGAAATATGTAACAAACTCACGGCTGATCGAGAAATTTCTTAGATTGGTCGAAGCAACTCTAGGACTAGTCGAAGAAGGCCTACTACTAGTCGAAGAACAGACCAAACTCATGTAAAATAAACATTCGACTTATGTATCCAAAGTGACCTACTTCTAAGGTCAACCTAAGGTCAGTCAAACCTCAACCATGAAGTAAGGACATTGAAACATTAGGAACTAGTGACCTTGAAGTATGAGCCTTGAAGTCTTGATGTAGTTCAATCTTGAAATCTTGATGTAGCTCAATCTTGAAAGTGTCTTGAGTTCTTTACAAACTGCCTTGTACTCTTCTTGAAGTCTTGCAGCTTGAGTCTTGTCTTGTGAGCAGTTCTTGCATTCAAGATTGATCCTTGTACTTGTGAGCTTTGCTTGTTGTGAGCTTAGCTTGTTTATGAATGTTGATCCTTGAGAGAGCTTCACTTATGCAAGTTATATATAACAGTGATTTTGGCACCACAAATTTGACAATAGACAGGGATATAAACTATAGCACTTACAATCTCCCCCTTTGTCAAATTAGTGACAAAACACATAACCAAGATAAACATAAAGTAAAACAACTGGTTAAAGAGTTATGAACCAGGTCATATAAACTGGCTTACCTGCAAATCAATATTCAATATTCAACATTCAACCAGTTTCATTCAACTAGTTCAAACATACTCCCCCTGAGTAACATAACCAATGCTAGTCCTCTGACAATCACATCGTTAAGAACAAACCATTCTCCCCCCTTTTGTCACAATATGACAAAGGAAACAACAATAAAGGAGAACTAAATAAAGGGATATATGAGAGTAAACATGAGGAGTTATGAGAGTATAGCAAAACAGTGATAGAGATACTCAGCATAGCTTCACATAGAATAAATATCCAGCATAAAACATAGATAGTATCCAACTCAAAATCAGTCAACCAAGTGCTAAGTTATAAAGTTATTACAGACCAGAAGTCTCATATAAATTAGTAGAACCAGAACCAGATGACGGAGCAGGAATAGAGGGATCAAGTTGGTGCATGCCTTTGTTCAATCGCCTAAGATATTTGCGCATGTACTTGAATTGTAAATCATGAGCAACAGACATGTTTTCCATCTTTACATTTATATTCTCAACTTTATCCTCTAATGCACTCAGACGAGCATCAACATCAGATGGTTTAAAATCTGGATCATTTGTTGAGTCAGAATCCAGTTCCTCAAAAATGTCATCCATATTAATGTCATCACCAGCTTCTTCATGACCACCACCACCACCACCTTGTTCAGGAAGTAGATCCAGCTTCATCTTATTGATATTAGTATTGTTGAAGATCAGATGATGGATTGGTGCCTCATCAACTGGCATATCGACTAACATATGTGTAGCTAATACAGTCATTAAATAGGCAAAAGGAATGTCACTATGACCAGGATGGAGTCTAAACTGAAGAATGAAATGACAGATTAAGGATGGTAAACAAATCTGAGTACCATTGGAAATAGCATGGATAACACGAGCCATAAACGAAGTCAAGTCAGTTTTATTACCCGAACAAGGATACAGATTAGACATAAAGATTTTGTGGAGAATTCTGTACTTGGGTAACAAATACCTTGCGGGAAGCGCATTCCCTTTTTGTGTCCATTGAACATCCATGTTGCACAAATCTCTAGTGAGCATGCGTTTTTCAGACATTGAGGGTTTATCAGTTAAGTTATGGATAGGAATACCCTCATCATTCACAGGAATGTCCATAAGGGCTGAAATTAAATGACGATCAATGTCAAAAGGCCCTTCTCTGGTAGATATTTTAAAAGTTAAATTATCCTGTGAGAAAGCACTAATACATGTAAACATGGATTGGGCAATGGACCGGTATGCAGGCCCACCCCAATGTAATAAGTTAACCCAACCTATAGCTTCAACCATAGGAAGGATGTCAAAAGGTGCAATATGATTAACATCAACAGGATGTTCAACAATAACATTACGTAATCTAATGTCCCTAACATAAGATGGATCATCATTGGGAACAAGAAGATGACGCTTAGAGATAATGGTCGATCTGGAGGAAGAAGAAGGACCACGGGAAGTAGTTTTTCTACCTCTAGAAGCCATTTACAACAAGGATATCAAGGAAATAAGAAGTTGCAAAGGATTAAGAAGTGGGTTTACTCAAAACAGATTTTTCAAAATCCAAACCCCAAATCTCAATGAAATCCAAAATAGAAAGCTTCAAGCTAGAAAAGTAAACAATCTAGACACAAATCTGCAAGAAAAACGTAGTTTGGAACACTAACCTTGAAGAACATGAAAGATGGGTTCGACAAGTCGAAGCTCAGCTCCTTAGAGAGAAAAAAATTGGTATGAGGAAGAAAGCAAAAATCTCTAAATTTTAAGTGATTCCCGAGTTCTACGATTGGTCATGGATATCTACGACCGGTCGAAGGTCAACTGGTCGAGTATACTCACGACTGGTCGAAGAATGTCCAAAAATTTATATTTCTTGCAAATTATACAAAAATTAGAATTCAATCTAGCAAATATATACACTATAATACAAGTAGGCATAAATAATCATTTTAAAATGCACATGCCAAGATCAAATTTCATCTTTTTGAACCTGCTTTTATCGAGAGGTTTTGTGAAAATGTCAACTCGTTGATCTTCGATAGGAATATATTCTAGAGATATAACTTTTTCTTCTACTAATTCCCTTATATAATGAAATCTAATGTCAATGTGCTTAGTACGAGAATGCTGAATAGGATTTTTTGAAATATTTATCGCACTGAAATTATCACAATGTAATAACATAGAATCCTGTTTAATTCCATAATCACTTAGCATTCGTTGCATCCAAATAAGCTGTGTACATGCATTACCAGCTGCGATATACTCAGCTTCAGCTGTTGAAAGTGATATAGAATTTTGTTTCTTACTAAACCAGGAAACTAGACAATTTCCAATGTAAAAACAACCACCACTGGTTGATTTTCTATCATCTAGATTACCAGCCCAGTCAGCATCCGAGTACCCAGCTAATTGGACACTAGTCTCATGAGGATACTAGAGACCGAGATTTACAGTACTTGCGACATATCTAATAATTCGCTTGACAGCAATCAAGTGAGATTCTTTTGGATCAGATTGATATCTTGCGCAAATACCAACACTTAGAGAAATATCAGGTCTACTAACAGTTAAATATAACAAACTACCAATCATACTCCGATAAAGTTTTGAATCAACATTTTTACCATTAGAGTCTTTTGAGAGTTTCTGGGGAATACTCATAGGAGTATCGAAATTCTTGCGATTCTCAAATCCAAATCTCTTGATTAGATTCAAAGCATACTTAGATTGAGAAATGAATATTCCTTCAAGTTGTTGCTTTACTTGCAATCCAAGGAAATAAGTCAATTCCCCAACCATGCTCATTTTGAACTGTGATTTCATCAAATCTGCAAACTCAGTAGTCAAGTCAGTACAAGTTGATCCATAAATGATATCATCAACATAAATCTGCACCATTAAGATATGATCATTATGTTTTTTAACAAACAGAGTTTTATCAACAGATCCCATTTGAAAATTATGACTTAAAAGAAATTTCATTAGTTTCTCATACCATGCCCTAGGTGCTTGTTTTAATCCATAAAGTGCCTTTTTAAGCCGATATACATAATCAGTATTTTTGGAATCTTCAAAACCCATTGGCTATTCAACATAGACTTCTTCATGTAAATCGCCATTTAGAAAAGCACTTTTCACATCCATCTGATAGATCTTTATCTTTCTAAAACATGCAATGGATATAAATAGTCTGATAGATTCAAGATGTGCTACTGGTGCAAAAGTTTCATCGAAATCAATCCCTTCAATTTGAGTATAACCTTGTACCACTAGTCTAGCCTTGTTTCTAATTATATTTCCACACTCGTCAGACTTATTTTTGAAAATCCATTTTGTTCCAATGATGTGTTTATCTTTAGGTCTTGGTACGAGATACCAAACATCATTTCTTACGAATTGGTTGAGTTCTTCTTGCATCGCAACAATCCAATTCTCATTAGCAAGAGCTTCTTTTACGTTAGATGGTTCTATTTGGGATGTAAAACATACATAATTACATATATCCTCAAGTTGTCTATGGGTGCGAACACCGGTGAGAGGGTTTCCAAGAATTTGTGTGGTTGGATGATCTTTAACAGTCCTCAACTCAGAATCAGTCTGATTCGATGAAGTATCGGGTTTATCAATGATTAGTACTTCATCATTATCTGAATTAGAAATTGGCGTGTTTAAGTGATCATCAATGACAACATTAATGGATTCTTGAATCACACTAGTCCTTTTGTTCAGAACCCTATAAGCTCGACTGTTTAAGGAATATCCTAGAAAAATACCTTCATCACTCTTCGTATCGAATTTTCCCAAATTTTCACGATCACGTAAAATATAGCACTTGCTGCCAAAAACTCGAAAGTATTTAACAGTAGGCTTTTTATTGAACCACAATTCGTAAGCCGTTTTATTATTATCTTTGCTAGTGTAGACTCGGTTAATAATATAACAAGCTGTGTTGACTGCTTTAGCCCAAAGATTTTTAGAGAGCTTCATGCTATTCAACATGACATTAGCCATTTCTTGAAGCACCCTATTCTTTCTTTCTACAATTCCATTTTGTTGTGGAGTTTTGGGAGCAAAGAATTCATGTAATATTCCTTGGTCGGTACAGAACTTCTCAAAATTACTATTCTCAAATTCAGATCCATGATCACTATGAATTTTACTGATTTGAGAAGATTTTTCAGTTTGAATCCTTTTAAAAACTTTTCTTACTTCTTCAAGGGTTTCAGATTTATCCCTTAAGAAGACTACCCAAGTGAATCTGGTAAAGTCATCAACTATTACTAGGATATACTTTTTCCCACCACGACTTTTTGTTCTGGTAGGTCCTATCAGATCCATGTGGAGAAGTTCAAGTGGTCTTGATATGGTATTTGAATTCATCTTTTTGTGTAAGTTCTTTGTTTATTTGCCTATCTGGCACTCACCACATATTTTATCTAATTTTTGAAGTTTGGGTAAACCTCTTATAAGTTCTCGTTTGCTCAATCTATATAAATTTCGATAATGTACATGTCCAAGACGTTTGTGTCATAAATCAGTCTCGTCTGTATGGACCATGTAACATGTTTGATTAGATGAGCTGGATTCGCTAATAATATAGCAATTTTCAGATGTTCTACGTCCAGTTAATATTACAGAACCCTTATTGTTTAGTATCTCACAGCTTTGATTAGAAAACCGAACATTATGGTTATTATCACATATTTGAGATATACTAAGCAAGTTATGTTTTAAGCCTTCAACATATAAAACATTTTTAAACATAGGAAGATTAAAAAGTTGAACCGTACCTTGGCCTATAATCTTGCAGTTGCTACCATCACCAAATGTGACTGAACCATCAGTCATATCTTTCAGATCCGTGAATAAAGCTTTGTCACCTGTCATATGCCTGGAGCATCCACTGTCTAGGTACCACTTTGAATGACTTGTTGCTTTGAAAGCAGTGTGAGCAACCAAGCAGGTAACTTTAGGAACCCATTTCATAACTGTTTTGGGTTTAGGAACATAGTTGGTCTTCTTTTGTGTATATTTGTAGGAATGACCTATAGAGTTAGATTTTAAGAGCTCCTTGAGTAAATCAACTATCTTTTCAGCTAGTGGATTTCATTTCTGATTAAAGTTGACATGGTTGCTTCTAGGTTTTTGAAAAGTTTTTGAATTTCTAGAAAAATCTTGATAAGTACTTTTCCCTTTTGAGTTTGAGGACTCTCCTTTAACAAACATAGGAGGAGTATACTTTTGTTTAGGAGGTAGATTTTTATCATAGCCCAACCCGGATAGATCGCCACATTTTCTTAATCCGGATAAAAGTTTCTCTAACTTTGGATCACCTTGGGCATATTTCCATGTGTCCTTTAGACTCAGAAGAGAAGATACTTCAGTTTTAAGTTTCTCAATTTCAGATTTTAAATCAATAATTAGGGAGTTTTTGAATTCCAAATCGCATTTTGATTTTTCAAAACAATCTGAAATTTGTGATTTTTCTAAGACAAGTGATTCAAAACATTTTTTGAGTTTAGAAAACTTTTCTTTTTGAAGTTTAAGTTTGACAGCAATTTTACAACTTTCCTTATATAGGGCATTGTAAGCGTCTTGAAGATCATCTTCATTTTCACATTCACTACTCAGATTTTCTTCACTTGTTGAGTCATTATCTAAAAATGTGAATTTGGCTAGAGTCATAAGAGCTTTAACCTCATTACCCGACTCAATTTCAGAATCTTCTGATTCAGAAGAACCTTCAGAATCAGATGATTCATCCCATGTAGACAACATACCCTTCTTCTTGGGTTTGTCCCTTTTAGGACATCTATTTGCTAAGTGCCCATATTCTTAACAGTTGTAACATTGAGATTTAGGTCTAAACTTCTTTTTATCATTTGATTTTTGAAAATCAACCCTTTTCTTGCTTTTGAAAATCTTGTAAAATTTCTTAGCTAAAAGAGCCATATCATCTTCTGAATCAGAATTTTCTTCTGAATTACATTTAGAAGATTTTAGTGCGATAGATTTACCTTTAGGAGCTTTAAAGTTTAACTCGTAGGTTTGTAGAGAACCAACTAGTTCTTCTACCCTCATATTATCCGTATCACAAAGTTCCTGGATCGCGGTTACTTTAGAATTGAACCGTTCAGGAACTGAGCGTAATATTTTTGCACACACTTTACTTTTTGGGATTTTATCGCCAAGACCCCACATTGAGTTTACAATGTCATTCAATCTAGTGTAAAAGTCCATAAACATTTCATTTTCCTCCATATGAATTTCTTCAAATCTGGTTGTGAGGAGTTGGACTTTAGATTTTTTGACAATTGTAGTACCCTCGTGTGTCATTTCTAATATATCCCAAGCTTGCTTTGCAGTATCACAGGAAATGATTCTTTTGAACTCATCCGGTGATAGTGCGCAAGTAATTGCATTTAGTGCTTTAGCATTTGCACTACTCTCACTTTTTTGAAGAGTGGTCCATTGGTAATATGGTGTGACTTTCATAGATTTTGAACCATCAACCCCAGTAACTTCCATGATAGGAGGTTTCCATTCAGTCACTGTGGCTTGCCACACATTTTCATCCATTGATTTGAGGAAGATCCTCATTCTGGCTTTCCAATAGGCATAGTTGGAGCCATCAAAGGGTGGAGACCTTGTGACTGAAAGGCTATCAAAATTTGACATCTTAAATAGCTTAAATCGTTAGCTCAAGAATTAAATCCAAGAATTAAAAAAGAGCTATTAGGCTCTGATACCACTTGAAAAGGCCTAGCTATATGTCCTAGAGGGGGGGTGAATAGGACAATGCCAAATAAAACTTATAATAGCGGAATTAAAAAGAATATGATAGCCAAAATAAATCACAATGCAAGAAAGTAAAATAACCTCAAAATTCAGATCTTGAGAGGTTGATACAAATGTTGTTCTAAGGACAACCTTACACCGAAAACTAGAGTTTATGGTAGGACAACCTTATTTCTAGAAAGATCTTTGTATCAAATCTCAAACCAAAGAGGAATATAGAAATAAATACAAACTGAATTGAAATAAATTGTAATCACAAATGTATTGTTCTAGGGACAGCCATACACCATAAAAATGGCAGGGCAACCTTGCTGGAACAACTTTTAAAGGAAATTGAATATCAAGCTAATAAAGGAATAGCAGAAAATAAATTCTAAACTATTACAAAATTCTCACAATGCTTGAATTAAATGATTACAACATTCACCACCTGTGAGACCCGACCCGAGTTCGCAGGTGTGCTTATGTGTGTGTGAGTATGCACTCCGTCCATCTTGATCCCACGATCCTACCGGTCGAATCCCGGTGACCCGTAACCCTTGGATAGTGTTTGCGGTCATCCGTGAGCCCAGTCGTGAAGACCTAACTCGAATCGAGTTGAGACCTATGCCATTGTGACCGCATCGTCGTCGCGGTTTCAATGATGCGTCTTGTGTGTCCATCCGATGTGTGGATCATAAGTTATGTGCATCTCATTTGTAGCCTGTGAGCATGATCATGTGGCCCACCTAGTGTGGAGGGCACATTTTTCAAGGTGGCCACCCTCTTTTGTGCAAATTCCAACACACACTACCCATACACTACCTAAACCCCCAAAGCCTACACCCCCCACCACCCACACACTACCCATCCCTACTCTAGCCTAGCAACATAGTTTATATCACCATAGACTATGATGATTTTTCTCTTATCTAGGAGAGAGTGATGATTACTTTTCCTCTCTCTTTTCTAGCAATTTCCATACTCTCCCTCTCATTTTCTCTCTACTCTCTTCTCTCGTTCTTTCTCTCTTAGAAAAAAATCCAGCCCCATTTTCCCTCTTCTCCAGCCCCTTCTCCCTCAAATCCCCTCCCATCTAACCTTCAATAATCCATCTCACCCATTGAAACATGTCCCTTGGAGCATAAAGAGAAGATTGATGTAACTTTGGAGTGAGATCTATTAAGGTGGGTGATTATAATTGCTGATCTTATTTTCTACCCTTTGATCTTATTTTTCTTTCTAGATGGATCATATGAGACCCACCAATCCATGGTGGGGATCCCATTTGATCCCATGGATGTGGCCCTTTGTCCCATCCTAAATGCATGTCATGATCCATGATGGGGCCATTCTCCATGGACCCCATCATGATGTATTTAATGATCCACTCCATCTTAAGGTCATCTAGACCCTAAGGATCATGCTGGGATGGCATTCCAACCATCCATAGCAATTATAGATCATGCATGTGGTGATTTTATGTTGCATGTACAATCAATGTAGTTGTATAGGTATGATTCACTCTTGGAAGGGCCCACTAGTGGCGGGGCCCTACCCCCATGGCCGGATTACTCTCTTTCTTTCTTCTCTTTTCTCTGATGTTTGGATGATAATGTGTGTGTGGCCCATCTATAGTGGGCCTTGGATGTCCCAAAATAAATAAAAATAAAAATTCAGGAAGGTGGGATGCTCTTACCACCTAACTCCATGATCATTGGACACATTAATTAATGCATGCAAGTGTCCTAGTCCTAGTATGTGATCTGGACTTATGTGGGGCCCACTGAGGAAGGCCACACACCCTTTTTTTGGCTGAGATTATTGAGATATAGGCTGATGTGTCTAGCCATGTATTGCTGTCCAAAAACCTAGACTGTTGCATGGACTGTCATGTTCAATCTTTGGCATGAATTTTTGGATCATAATTGCCATTATTTTCTTTATAGTTATAGGGTGTAATGAGAAGGTGTGGACCTCACCATGAGGTATGATGGTTCATACCTCAGATGACCCATGAAATGGTACCCAAAAAGGAGGCCCATAGGAGTGGGCGGTCCACTTTGTTGGGCTGTCCAGCCCACATGTATGGAGGGAAAACATACACTTCAGCTTGGTTTTTCTAAGGGATGGGCCACTTTTATGGACCCCACCTTACTTTATTTTATGAAGAAAATACTAAACCTCCATTTTCCCCCTCTTAGATGAAGGTTGGGCCCACCTTATTGGGTAAACAATGCATGGACAACAACGTCTCTTCCTGGACAGATTGAAATTCCTAATTTAATTAAAATATTTATGAGTATTCAAAAATCATAAAATTTTGCAGAGAGGTGTTTCACTCATGGTACGACCCACCTACAAAATTTTGGGGCCAATGAACACCTAGACATACCATGGTGGTGGCTGGACCGGCCCATTACAATATGGTGTCCAGATCAGTCCGATTTTCTGGACAGTCTGTTTCATTCAAATAAATTAAAATAATTTTAAGTGTCCAAAATTTCTGAAATTTTTTGGAAGTGTGACCCACCTATATAAGTGTCACTCTACAAAATTTTAGGACCAAAGAACATTCGAGCTGACTGTGGTGCGGCCTGCAAATTTGGGTCAGTTTGGGCCAAATACCCAGGCCCATATGGGACGCCCCATGTGGGCTACCTGCTGGACTTTGGTCTAGCAGTGTGGCCCACCTACTCCCTTGTGTCGTATGATGTAACCCTATGTGGTGGGGCCCTCTGACTTGATAGCTAGACCACTTGGGCTGATGTCCTAATCAAATGAAACAATTACTGGACTCCAATAAGCCCATAAACCTGTTGGGTTAAAAATCCAGCAACTTGTTATAATTATGATTGGCCTTTGGGCTGAAATTTTGAGGAGTGGGGCCCACCACATTGTGAAGATCTTAGAGAGAATAATTTATACCTTTGGTTCCTTAAATGTTGGGCTTGATAAATGCACTTTTGAGGCCCACCACAGTTGAATTTAATCGGGTCCATAGATGTAGCTGGTTGTTGAATTCTTTAGGCCCAATTGGGCTAGAACTTTCCAAATAGGCGCATTGAACTCTTGGGCCATTTTTACCATACTATTGTGTTGGGTTATTGGGCTGGATTACACAAGTAGATGGGCCCTTGGTTGCCCACCAAATCAACTTTAATACTTGGGCCGGGTTGTAGGCCTAACTTACTTGACTAAGAGCATGACATTTGCCCATGTGGTTTGAGCAATGGGTTGCCCACTAGGCCACCACAATATATGGGATTAGTGGCCTTTATGTTGGGCCCTAACCTTCCCCTATGGGCCCATAGTGGTATATATTGGTTGGGCTATGTGTGTTTCCCTTGGACCCATGTTTTGGATAGGCTTTGGGCCGCCTTTCTGAAGCCCAACATGAGTATTTGTGATATGATTATGGCTGCCCGTTTCTTATTTCTGATGTTGCGTGGGCCTTGGGCCTTGATCCATGATCAATTAAAGATGGGCTAACTCTTGGGGACCAATTGTGGTTGGATGTCCACATTGGTGGCCCTAAGGTAGGCCCACGGGCTTCTATGGGTGGTTAAAGGTCCACCATAGACCCTTGCTAGGCCCGTTTCATCTATTTAGGTCATATCATTGTTCTCCTTAGTCTCGTGGGCTACCCCAGGTGTATGGGCCCCCACTAGAGGTTGTATTCCTTATGAGGAATTGGTTAAGTACCTAGACCCTTCATGGTTAGGTAGAGAGTTCATCTTCACCTCATTGGCACCCCTATTCATCTTCATGGCCCACTCCCATATGCATCATATGCATGCTTGGTTGAGGTATGATTGGCCATGGCTGTGTCATTGTGTAGGACATGTTACTATCTCCTCGAGAGATGGATGCTTGGAATTGATGCATGGGTGATTGTGTGATTCATGCATTTGGCATTGCATAGCTTGTGGACATCCGCCCTTACTTCATCAGGGCCTTGCCTCCACAGGGGTATTCGTGGATGGCCATATATGTGGACACCGAAAATATTAGTTGAGCATACCGGGTGCATAGGATGCCCATGGGTGAAATTCCTAAAACTTCCATGGTACCAAGGATCTGCTCCAACGTCGTGACCGGGTGGAATACATGAGCGCACGAGGGCCTTAGACCGTTAGGCTGCGACTCCCACTGTCGTGTAGTCGGTTGGATAGGGGTGTGGCCTTACCTGCCTGCTGTGAGGAGGCATTGCTAGGCTGAGTCTGACCAGCTCGTAAATGGGTCCGCTACCTTCAGGCCTTGTTGGTGATTGGTTGTCCACAGGCGGGTAGTGAGGTCTCTTACGCTCGTTTGACTGTGCGGGGTCTGCAGAGCGGCAGTCATTCAGCAGTGTAATGGACCCCGGTGATTTCCTTATGATTGAAAATGTACTTGACTTATGGTTTGGATATGAGCACTGACATTACTTGCATCGCATTAGCATTGGCTGTACAAGCCCCCCTTTCATACATTGCCTTGGTATGGCACCCATTACTTATTGCATCGCATTCATGGTAAGCCTTGGTAAGACTAGTGATATGTTCATTGATTATGCTTCTCTCCCTATACCTCTTACTATTCTTCTATGCACCATTGTCACACACTTACACTACCCTCTAAGCTTCTATAAGCTTATGCACGATTGATGCATGCAGGAGACTCTAGGTAGGCGCCGTAGTAGCAGAGCATGGAGTAGAGTTGAGCAGTGAGGACTCCAGTGTTGCTGATTTCTATCTTTTCCTTTTATTCTCATGTGTGTCCTTTTGGACCTTAAAAGTTCAAATTTTTAGAAGATTTTATGATGTGTGCCTTTGTTATTCTCAGATGTACTTGCTGTGATCTTGGGTATGCTCAGATTGGAAGTGATTATACTGTTATGAAAATCCTCCATGTAGGATCCCAGGATCGGAACCTACCTCAGGAGCCGAGAATGGGGTACTACGGAGGCTGTTGCGGCCAGAACCGGGCATCGGGTTCCTTGTGAGTCCGATTACCGAGTCTAGGGCGTGACACCACCATACATACATCCCACAAAAGAATAATTAAAGATCAGAAGGTTATAGGTTTAGGTTATAGTTATAGGTTTTGGGATTTGAGAATAGGTTTATGTTACAAGTATAGGTTTAGGTTAGGTTATAGGTTAATGTTTAGGAAATTGAGTTTAGGTTATTTGTTCAGGTTATAGGTTTAGGTTAAGGTTTATGTTTAGGCTATAGGTTTTGGGATTTGAGAATTGGTTGACGTTTAGGTTTAGGAAATCGGGTTCGGGTTCGGAATCGGGTTTAGGTTAAGTAGTTGAGATTAGGATTAGGGGTAGGTTTAGGTATAAGGATTTGAGAATACATTTAAGTTATAAGTTCAGGTTATAGGTTCTATGTTTATGCTAAGGTTTAGGTTTAGGTTATAGGTTTTGAGATTTGAGAATAGGTTTAGATTTGGGTGCAGGTTAGGGTTTGGGGAATTGAGTTTAGGTTATAGGTTTAGATTATAGGTTATAGGTTTTTGGTTAAGGTTTAGGTTATAGGTATAGGTTTTGGGATTCGAGAATAGGTTTAGGATATAAGTATAGGTTTAGGTTAGGTTATAGGATAAGGTTTAGGGAATTGAGCTTAGGTTATAGGTTCAGGTTATAGGTTATAGGTTTAGGTTAAGGTTTAGGTTTAGGTTATAGGTTTTGGGATTTGAGAATAAGTTTAGGTTGTAACCATAGGTTTAGGTTAGGGTGTAGGTTAAGGTTTAGGGAATTGAGTTTAGGTTATAGGTTATAGGTTTTTGGTTAAGGTTTAGGTTATAGTTATAGGTTTTGGGATTTGAGAATATGTTTAGGATATAAGTATAGGTTTAGGTTAGGTTATAGGATAAGGTTTAGGGAATTGAGTTTAGGTTAGGTTAAGGTTTAGTTTTAGGTTATAGGTTTTGGGATTTGAGAATAGGTTTAGGTTATAAGTATATGTTTCGGTTAGGGTTTAGGTTAAGGTTTAGGGAATTGAGTTTAGGTTATAGGTTTAGGTTATAGGTTATAGTTTGTTGGTTAAGGTTTAGTGTATAGTTATTGGTTTTGAGAATTGAGAATAGGTTTAGGTTACAAGTATAGGTTTAGGTTAGGTTATAGGTTAAGGTTTAGGGATTTGAGTTTAGGTTATTTGTTCAGGTTATAGGTTTAGGTTAAGGTTTAGGTTTAAGTTGTAGGTTTTGAGATTTGAGAATAGGTTGACGTTTAGGTTTAGGAAATCGGGTTCAAGTTCAGGATCGGGTTTAGGTTGGGGTTTTCAAGTTCAGGTTTCGGTTAAGTACTTGAGATTAGGATTAGGTGTAGGTTTAGGTATAAGGATTTGAGAATACATTTAGGTTATAGGTTCAGGTTGTAGGTTATATGTTTAGCTTAAGGTTTAGGTTTAGGTTATAGGTTTTGAGATTTGAGAATAGGTCTAGGTTATAAGTATAGGTTTAGGTTAGGGTGTAGGATTAGGTTTAGGGAATTGAGTTTAGGTTATAAGTTTAGGTTATATGTTATAGGTTTTTGGTTAAGGTTAGGTTTTGGGGTTTGAGAATAGGTTTAGGATATACGTATAGGTTTAGGTTAGGTTATAGGATAAGTTTTAGGAAGATCGGATCGGACCTGAGTTTAGGTTTGATCGGTCATAACTTCGATGTTCGGTCGATTTGGTTAAGCTTTATTGGAGGTTATAGGTTTTGGTTAAGGTTTAGGTTATAGCTTAGGTGGTTATAGGGTGCTTCGTTTTTGGAATTTGGGAATAGTATTAGGTTATAAGTATATGTTTAGGTTAGGGTGTAGGTTAAGGTTTAGAGAATTTCTGACGATTCCGAGTTCTTTTGGGGTAAGTTAACCTAACCCTAACCTGTGCTTAGATTAGACTTGGTGTTGTTGTGTCTCATTTCTATCCTTATTTTAGTTCGTCTAAATCAGTTCGGCGGTTCCTTCTTCGCTTAAGGTGCGGACTATAGGTTTAAGGTTTCAATGGTTTATTCTTTCTATTCAGGTGCAGTTTCACATGGTAAATGCTATGTTTATTTTACGTTTCTGATATACATTATATAAAGGTTACGTATAAAATACGCACTTGTGTTTGCCATGATTGATGTATGTATGATAGATGCATGTATACAACTCCTTGGTAAAAGGAATTGTCTAAGGGCATGTATTAACATACGCTATATATGTTGTTCCTTGTATGCTAAGTGTTGTAGAAATGCTAGAGTGTAATTTATTACACTAATTGTGGCGTTGAGAAGTGATTCAAGCTCCTATTGGTGTTTTCCTTTAGGTTATTTAAATTCAAGAATTGAGTTTAGGTTATACCATGGAGTTGTTGATCTATTAGCTTTACATTCCATATGTATTAGGTTACTAAGTCCAGAAATATTGACCCTTTAGGCTTAGGGTGACGAACAGCCGTATTAGGTTGGCGCGGTGGTTTGGCCAAGGTTTGCGCAGGGAATTGAAATAACCCGTTTAGTATGTTAACCATGTGGTTTAGGTTATAGGTTATAGGTTTTGGGTTAAGCTTTAGGTTATAGTTATAAGTTTTCGGATTTGAGAATAGGTTTAGGTTACATGCATATGTTTAGGTTAGGTTATATGTTAAGGTTTAGGGAATTGAATTTAGGTTATTTGTTGAGTTTATAGGTTTAGGTTAGGGTTTAGGTTTAAGTTATAGGTTTTGGGATTTGAGAATAGGTTAAGGTTGAAAAGGCCTAGCTATATGTCCTAGAGGGGGGGTGAATAGGACAATGCCAAATAAAACTTATAACACCGGAATTTCAGGGCGTTACAGTTTGAGAATAGGTTTAGGATATACGTATAGGTTTAGGTTAGGTTATAGGATACGGTTTAGGGAATTGAGTTTAGGTTATAGGTTTAGATTATAGGTTATAGGTTTTGGTTAAGGTTTAGGTTTTGGTTATAGGTTTTGGGATTAGAGAATAGGTTTAGGTTATAAGTATATGTTTAGGTTAGGGTGTAGGTTAAGGTTTAGGGAATTGAGTTTAGGTTATAGGTTTTGGGATTTGACAATAGGTTTCGGATATAAGTATAGGTTTTGGTTAGGTTATATGATAAGGTTTAGGGAATTGAGTTTAGGTTATAGGCTATAGGTTTAGGGTTGATACAAATGTTGTTCTAAGGACAACCTTACACTAAAAACCAGAGTTTATGGTAGGACAACCTTATTTCTAGAAAGATCTTTATATCAAATCTCAAACCAAAGAGGAATACAGAAATAAATACAAACTGAATTGAAATAAATTGTAATCACAAATGTATTGTTCTAGGGATAGCCATACACCATAAAAATAGTAGGGCAACCTTGCTGGAACAACTTTTAAAGGAAATTGAATATCAAGCGATAAAGGAATAGTAGAAAATAAATTCTAAACTATTACAAAATTCTCACAATGCTTGAATTAAATGATTACAACATTCACCACCATACATACATCCCACAAAAGAATAATTAAAGATCAGAAGTATAAATCATTCAACCACAACACAAGGGATTATAATGGTTCCCGTGTGTGTTCACCAACAGTTAAACAACAGCCACACAGAATGCTACTCCACTCCTAATATCCTCACAAAGGGGATATTAGCGTTCACTAACAAAATAGGTTTTCCCAGGTTCACCCAAAACCTTTACATTTGTGTTTTTGTCGTGGGCTTACACAATTAAAAACCCCACTTCTGAGAGTTTTCCTGGCTCTCCTCGGATAACCAATACAACAAGATTTTTCCGGCAAATCTTGAAAGAAACCAAAACATAAAGGAATTTACAATTAAATATAAAATACGATTATCTCCTTCGTTGTAGCCCGATAGAACTAAATCAGAGTAGATGATTGAATGTCCAAGTTTAATGTCCAGTACTCAATTACAATGGTTCTAATTCTAATAGATTTTAAATTAAACCAAATAGGGCTTGCCTTAATTGATTTTGATTCCAAAGAAAGGGAATAACAATTCCTCTTATCAAATTAGATTGGAATAGCAGAAACAAAATCAATTAAATAAAGCTAAGGAAAGAGAATATTAAATAAGCACACTTAGCTTAGATGGAGCACAGAATTATCTCTCAGAAGTTCGACGAAGATTGGCTTGAATGGATTAATTAATTCGATGATTTCTTCTGAGATTCGTGCACTATTTATAGGTGAGCAGATCGCGTCTTCGACTGGTCTAGGGAGCTCTTCGACTAGTCGAAGCAATAACAGATATTTGAAAAATCAGGCGCGAAAAGCTTTGACCGTTCTACGACTAGTCGAAGGTCTCCTTCGACTAGTCGTAGGTCACCTTTCGACTGGTCGAAGAACCTGAAAAACATCGCTGGATTTTGAGTCGAAGATTTTCGACTGGTCGAAGATGCAGTCGACACTGTTCCTTCGACTGGTCGAGCAGATTCCTGGACTAATCGAAGTCTAACAGATTTTATCCGAAATATGTAACAAACTCACGACTGATCGAGGAATTTCTTAGACTGGTCGAAGCAACTCTAGGACTAGTCGAAGAAGGCCTAGGACTAGTCGAAGAACAGACCAAACTCATGTAAAATAAACATTCGACTTATGTATCCAAAGTGACCTACTTCTAAGGTCAACCTAAGGTCAGTCAAACCTCAACCATGAAGTAAGGACATTGAAACATTAGGAACTAGTGACCTTGAAGTATGAGCCTTGAAGTCTTGATGTAGTTTAATCTTGAAATCTTGATGTAGTTCAATCTTGAAAGTGTCTTGAGTTCTTTACAAACTGCCTTGTACTCTTCTTGAAGTCTTGCAGCTTGAGTCTTGTCTTGTGAGCAGTTCTTACATTCAAGATTGATCCTTGTACTTGTGAGCTTTGCTTGTTGTGAGCTTAGCTTGTTTATGAATGTTGATACTTGAGAGAGCTTCACTTATGCAAGTTATATATAACAGTGATTTTGGCACCACAAATTTGACAACAGACAGGGATATAAACTATAGCACTTACAAAGGTTTAGGTTTAGGAAATCGGGTTCGGGTTCGGGATTGGTTTTAAGTTTGGGATTTCAAGTTCAGGTTAAGGTTAAGTAGTTTAGATTAGGATTAGGTGTAGGTTTAGGTTTAAGGATTAGAGAATACATTTAGGTTATAGGTTCCGGTTATAGGTTATATGTTTAGGTTAAGGTTTTGGTTTAGGTTATTGGTTTTAAGATTTGAGAATAGGTTTAGGTTATAAGTATAGGTTTAGGTTAGGTTGTAGGTTATAGGTTATAGGTTTTTGGTTAAGGTTTAGATTATAGGTATAGGTTTTGAAATTTGAGAATAGGTTTAGGTTACAAGTATTGGTTTAGGTAAGGTTTTAGGTTAAGGTTTAGGGAATTGAGTTTAGTTTATTTATTCAGGTTATAGGTTTAGGTTAAGGTTTAGGTTTAGGTTATAGGTTTTGGGATTTGATTATAGGTTAAGGTTTAGGTTTAAGAAATCAGGTTCGAGTTTGGGATCGGGTTTAGGTTTGGGTTCTCAAGTTCAGGTTTAGGGTAAGTAGCTGAGATTAGGATTAGATGTAGGTTTAGTTTTGCGAATTTGAGAATACATTTAGGTTATAGGTTCAGGTTATAGGTTATAGGTTTAGGTTATGGTTTAAGTTTAGGTTACAGGTTTTGAGATTTGAGAATAGGTTTAGGTTATGAGTATAGCTTTAGGTTAGGGTGTAGGTTAAGGTTTAGGGAATTGAGTTTAGGTTATAAGTTTAGGTTATAGGTTATAGGTTCAGGTTATAGGTTATAGGTTTTTGGTTAAGGCTTTGGTTATAGTTATCGGTTTTGGGATTTGAGAATAGGTTTAGGTTATAAGTATAGGTTTAGGTTAGGTTATAGGATATGGTTAGGGAATTGAGTTTAGGTTATAGGTTCAAGTTATAAGTTATAGGTTTAGGTTAATATTTAAGTTTAGGTTATAGGTTTTGGGATTTGAGAATAGGTTTAGGTTATAAGTATAGGTTTAGGTTAGGGTGTAGGTTAAGGTTTAGGGAATTGAGTTTAGGTTATAGGTTTAGGTTTTAGGTTATTTGTTTTTAGTTAAGGTTTACGTTATAGTTACTGGTTTTGGGATTTGAGATTAGGTTCAGGTTGCAAGTATTGGTTTAGGTTAGGTTATAAGTTAAGGTTTAAGGAATTGAGATTAGGTATTTTGTTCAGGTTATAGGTTTAGGTTAGGCTTTAGGTTTAAGTAATAGGTTTTGGAATTTGCGAATAGGTTAAGGTTTAGGTTTAGGAAATCAGTTTCGGAATCGGGTTTATGTTTGGGTTTTCAAGTACAGGTTTGGGTTAAGTAGTTGAGATTAGGATTAGGTGTAGGTTTAGGTTTAAGGATTTGAGAATACATTTAGGTTATAGGTTTTGTGTTTAGGTTAAGGTTTAGGTTTAGGTTATAGGTTTTGAGATTTAGGAATAGGTTTAGGTTATAAGTATAGGTTTACGTTTGGGTGTAGGTTAAGGTTTACCGAATTGAGTTTAGGTTATAGGTTATAGGTTTTTGGTTAAGGTTTAGGTTATAATTATAGGTTTTGGGATTTGAGAATAGGTTTAGGTTACAAGTATAGGTTTAGGTTAGGTTATCGGTTAAGGTTTATGGAATTGTGTTTAGGTAATTTGTTCAGGTTATATGTTTAGGTTAAGGTTTAGGTTTAGGTTATAGGTTTTTAGATTTGAGAATAGGTTAAGGTTTAGGTTTAGGAAATCAGGTTCGGGTTTGGGATCGGGTTTAGGTTTGGGTTTTCAAGTTCAGGTTTAGGTTAAGTAGTTGAGATTAGGATTAGGTGTAGGTTTAGGTTTAAGGATTTGAGAATACATTTAGGTTATAGGTTCAAGTTTTAGGTTATAGGTTTAGGTTAAGGTTGAGGTTTAGGTTATAGGTTTTGAGATTTGGGAATAGGTTTAGGTTATAAGTATATGTTTAGGTTAGGGTGTACGTTAAGGTTTAGGGAATTGAGTTTAGGTTATTGGTTTAGGTTATAGGTTATACGTTTTTGGTTAAGGTTTAGGTTATAGTTATAGGTTTTGGGATTTGAGAATAGGTTTAGGTTATAAGTATAGGTTTAGGTTAGCTTATAGGATAAGGTTTAGGGAATTGAGTTTAGGTTATCGGTTCAGGTTTTAAGTTATAGGTTTAGGTTAAGGTTTAGGTTTAGGTTATAGGTTTTGGGATTTGAGAATAGGTTTAGGTTATATGTATAGGTTTAGGTTAGGGTGTAGGTTAAGGTTTAGGGAATTGAGTTTAGGTTATAGGTTCAGGTTATAGCTTATAGGTTTTTGGTTAAGGTTTATGTTATATTTATAGGTTTTGGGATTTGAGAATAGGTTTAGGTTACAAGTATTGGTTTAGGTTAGGTTATAGGTTAAGGTTTAGGGAATTGAGTTTAGGTTATTTGTTCAGGTTATAGGTTTAGGTTAGTGTTTAGGTTTAAGTTATAGGTTTTGGGATTTGAGAATAGGTTAAGGTTTAGGTTTAGGAAATTGGGTTCGGGTTCGAAATCGGGTTTATGTTTGGGTTTTCAAGTTCAGATTTAGGTTAAGTAATTGAGATTAGGATCAGGTGTAGGTTTAGGTTTAAGGATTTGAGAATAAATTTAGGTTATAGTTTCAGGTAATAGGTTTTTTGTTTAGGTTATGGTTTAGGTTATTGGTTTTCGGATTTGAGAATAGGTTTAGGTTACAAGTATAGGTTTCAGTTAGGTTATAGGTTATAGGTTTTGGCAATTAAGTTTAGGTTATTTGTTCAGGTTGTAGGTTTTGGTTAATGTTTAGGTTTAGGTTATAGGTTTTGGGATTTGATAGTAGGTTAAGGTTTAGGTTTAGGAAATCAGGTTCGGGTTCGGGATTGGGTTTAGGTTTGGGTTTTCAATTTTGGGTTTATGTTAGGTAGTTGAGATTAGGATTAGGTGTAGGTTTAGGTTTAAGGATTTGAGAATACTTTTAGGTTATAGGTTCAGGTTATAGGTTATAGGTTTAGGTTACGGTTTTGGTTTAGGTTATAGGTTTTGATATTTGAGAATAGGCTTAGGTTATAAGTATAGGTTTAGGTTAGGGTGTAGGCTAAGCTTTAGGGAATTGAGTTTAGGTTATAGGTTTGGGTTATAGGTTTTTGGTTAAGGTTTAAGTTATAGTTATAGGTTTTGGGATTTGAGAATAGGTTTAAGTAACAAGTATTGGTTTAGGTTAGGTTATAGGATAAGGTTTAGGGAATTAGGTTTTGGTTATTTGTTCAGGTTATAGGTTTAGGTTAAGGCTTATGTTTAGGTCATAGGTTTTGGTATTTGAGAATAGGTTTAGGTTATAAGTATCGGTTTAGGTTAGGGTGTAGGTTAAGGTTTAGGGAATTGAGTTTAGGTTATAGGTTATTGGTGTTTGGTTAAGGTTTAGATTATAGTTATAGGTTTTGGGATTTGAGAATAGGTTTAGGTTATAAGTGTAGGTTTAGGTTAGGTTATAGGATATGGTTTAGAGAATTGAGTTTAGGTTATAGGTTCAGGTTATAGGTTAAAGGTTTAGGTTAAGGTTTAGGTTTAGGTTATAGGTTTTGGGATTTGAGATTTGATTTCGGTTATAAGTATAGGTTTAGGTTAGGGTGTAGGTTAAGGTTTAGGGAATTGAGTTTAGGTTATAGGTTTAGGTTATAGGTTATAGGTTTTTGGTTAAGGTTTGGGTTATTGTTATTGGTTTTGGGATTTGAGAGTAGGTTTAGGTTACAAGTATAGGTTTAGGTTAGGTTATAGGATAAGATTTAGGGAATTGAGTTTAGGCTATTTGTTCAGGTTATATGTTATAGGTTTAGGTTAAGGCTTATGTTTAGGTTATAGGCTTTGGGATTTGAGAATAGGTTTAATTTATATGTATCGGTTTAGGTTAGGGTGTAGGTTAAGGTTTAGGGAATTGAGTTTAGGCTATAGGTTATAGGTTTTTGGTTAAAGTTTTAATTATAGTTATAGGTTTTGGGATTTGAGAATAGGTTTAGGTTGTAAGTATAGGTTTAGGTTAGGTTATAGGTTAAGGTTTAGGGAATTGAGTTTTGGTTATTTGCTCAGGTAATAGGTTTAGGTTAGGGTGTCGGTTTAAGTAATAGGTTTTGGCATTTGAGAATAGGTTAATGTTTAGGTTTAGGAAATCGGGTTCGGGATCGGGTTTTTGTTTGGGTTTTCAAGTAAAGGTTTGGGTTAAGTAGTTGAGATTATCATTAGGTGTAGGTTTAGGTTTAAGGATTTGGGAAAACATTTAGGTTATTGGTTCAGGCTATATGTTATATGTTTAGGTTAAGGTTTAGGTTTAGGTTATAGGTTTTGATTTTTGAGAATAGTTTTTGGTTATAAGTATAGGTTTCGGTTAGGGTGTAGGCTAAGGTTTAAAGAATTGAGTTCAGGTTATAGGTTTAGGTTATAAGTTATAGGTTTTAGGTTAAGGTTTAGGTTATAGTTATAGGTTTTGGGATTTGAGAATTGGTTTAAGTTATAATTATAGGTTTAGGTTAGGTTATAGGATAAGGTTTAGGGAATTGAGTTTAGGTTGTAGGTTCTGGTTATAAGTTATAGGTTTAGGTTAAGGTTTAGTTTTAGGTTATCGGTTTTGGTATTTGTGAATAGGTTTAGGTTATAGGTATAGGTTTAGGTTAGGGTGTAGGTTAAGGTTTAGCGAATTGAGTTTAGGTTATAGGTTAAAGGTTTTTGGTTAAGGTTTAGGTTATAGTTATAAGTTTTGGGATTTGAGAATAGGTTTTGGTTACAAGTATAGGTTTAGGTTAGGTTATAGGTTAAGGTTTAGGGAATTGAGTTTAGGTTATTTGTTCAGGTTAGAGGTTTAGGTTATAGGTTTTGAGATTTGAGAATAGGTTGACGTTTAGGTTTAGGAAATCGGGTTTGGGTTCGGAATTGGGTTTTGGTTTGGGTTTTCAAGTTCATGGTTAGGTTAAGTAGTTGAGATTAGGATTAGGTGTAGGTTTAGGTATAAGGATTTGAGAATACATTTAGGTTATAGGTTATATGTTTCTGTTAAGGTTTAGGTTTAGGTTATAGGTTTTGAGATTTAAGAATAGATTTAGGTTATAAGTATAGGTTTAGGTTAGGGTGTAGGTTAAGGTTTAGGGAATTGAGTTTAGGTTATAGGCTTAGGTTATAGGTTACAGGTTTTTGGTTAAGGTTTCGGTTTGAGTTATTGGTTTTAGGATTTGAGAATAGGTTTAGGATATAAGTATAGGTTTAGGTTAGGTTATAGGATAAGGTTTAGAGAATTGCGCTTAGGTTTTAGGTTCAGGTTATAGGTTATAGGTTTAGGTTAAGGTTTAGGTTTAGGTTATAGGTTATGGGATTTGAGAATAGGTTTAGGTTATAAGTATAGTTTTAGGTTAGGGTGTAGGTTAAGGTTTACAGAATTGAGTTTAGGTTATAGGTTATAGGTTTTTGGTTAAGGTTTTGGTTATAGTTATAGATATTGAGATTTGAGAATAGGTTTAGGATATAAGTATAAGTTTAGGTTTGGTTATAGGATAAGGTTTAGGGAATTGAGTTTAGGTTATAGGTTCAGGTTATAAGTTATAGGTTTAGGTTTAGGTTTAGTTTTATGTTATACGTTTTGGGATTTGAGAATAGGTTTAGGTTATAAGTATAGGTTTAGGTTAGGGTGTAGGGTAAGGTTTAGGGAATTGAGTTTAGGTTATAGGTTATAGGTTTTTGGTTATGGTTTAGGTTATAGTTTGTAACGCCCTAAAATTCGGGGGTCGAGCATAACTCAACTCCCGAGTTCCAAAACATCACTTATGCAACATATTCAATGATGGATGTATATTGTCTGTATTAGTGCATAAAACATGGAATAGATTAAGCCAAATAGCAAATATAATTCAGGGATAAGTGAAGAAAGCAACCGGAAGACTTATAGAAATATATTTATACAAGTGTAAATCCCTGAAGTACTTATACATACCAAGTCGTAATGTAAGTGTTATTATCAAATTTCAAGTATCAAAATTACATCGTTTAATTCTCAAAATAAATCTCATCAACCCGCGCATCAGAACGAGGCTCACTGGAACCCGTCTGAAAACTGCATAAAAGAGAAAGCAGCCTTATCATCATCCATCTCCCGCTCTACCTCAGAAGTCGCATCAACATCTGCAACATCAGAACCTAAGACAGAGTCTCGTGGGTGTTTAACACTACCCCAGAACGTGGGAGTGAGTGATCAACTCAGTGGAATAATAAGGCACAGGTTAACATGTTATCAGTTCAATCAAGTAGTAATGATAAAGCAGAACAATTAAACATGTCCTAAGTACTCTTGTTAATGCAAGGATGCATGCAGAATGGTGCGTGCCCTCACGCATACACCCTCAGCGTCTTCATCTTATGTTAAGCATGACACCACCTCAAAGAGCGCCACATCTACAAAGCACATGCAAATTCGGTGCATGAACATGATTACCAAGTTGTTATTAGTCATTTTCATATAGCAGGATTGGGAAGCTAAAGTACCTTCCTCATATCACCATCCAAACAGTGATCCATTCTAGGGTCGTCAATCCTAGACATCTCATACGATCATATGGTTGAAGGTCATTGCAAAGGGCTCGTCACCAATCAATGCACGCCTATCACACCTTTGTTACTACACTAAGGCTCGTCACCTCAGCGCAGTATGCAGGTATGCTTGAGGTCACTACAAAGGGCTCGTCACCAATCAATGTAGGCCGACAGCACGAATATAGTGTCCCATACCACCATAATCGGCTCACGAGTTTGGTTGCTCACTGGTCACTACGGGGAGGCTCGTCACCCCAGCGTAGGCCGACAGCTCGACCACGGTGTCCCATACCACCATGTTCGGCTCATGAGTCTTAGCGGATCAAGGTACCATGGTTAATAGGATTTCACTGGTAAGTCTGGTACCCTAGATTCAAGCAGTATCGTCCATACATGGTGAACATACATCAGACAATCGGGTTACTTGACGAACTCGACTAGTACGAGCGCATGTTGGGTTGAACGACATAGAGTGCGCCAACACTCCGTGTGGCCAAACCACTGCCGACAACTCTAATACGACTCGGGTTCGTCTAATACATCCTACGTGGCGAAAGCAACCTCAGCCATGATCTTAAGGCCGATTACCGATTTCCTAGACTAATGCATAGTCCCATTGTAACGACCTTGGATTTTCCTGTGCTAATCTTTCCTTAAGTAGTTGTTTTTGGGGTAATTAGCGCTTTACTCGATTGCTTGTGAAATTCGCATCAATCACTTTAAATTGTATCTGCATGGCTCTAAACGTGTAGATTAGTGAGCGCTACGTTACTCTGAAATCTGGGATCCATCGCTAAATCCAGTTGTTCTGGAGAATTTTTAGAAGATCTGGATCGGATCTGGACCACGCGTCGAAAGTCCGATGGCGATGATCTTAGGCTATTGCGGTCACCAAGTTGGGCTTGATCTTCACCTCGAAAATCAAGTCCATGTGATGTTCTGGGTCGATTTGGTTGAGCTCGGAGTGAAGAGTGTGAGAACGGTTGGAATTTATTAAGCTTTTATTGAAATCTGAGTCTCTTGCACGACGATTTTAAGCATTCGGACCGTTGGATTCTGGACCAATTTCACCCTCTGATCAGGATGATTGGCCCAGGCATATCCTAGTGCTTGTGGATTGATCGAGATTCCGTGACCGTTGAATTGAGTGTGGTCCGCCACTACTGATCTGAAGAGCCTGGTACGAAAACTCAGCTTGACCTAGATCCATGGTCAGTGAGCTTAAGTCCGACCTTTCGTGGTTATAGGCCCACCAGAAGTGCTTCGTTGGATCGAGAAAGGCGTGCTTTGGTTATAACCTAAGTATACCTTGACCCTGGGGTTATTTCCATCATTTTAAGGCCTATATATAGTCCTTAAACCCTAGCTCTCATTTCCATACGAATTTTCTCTAACCCTAGCTTGGAAAGAGAGTAGAAAAGAGAGAGTTAGTGAGAGAGATTGGTTGGTGAATTATCTTGATTTCTTCCTTGTTCTTCTTCACCTTTGAACCTTTACTTTGAATCGTTCCTCTGACGATTCTGAGTTCTTTTGGGGTAAGTTAACCTAACCCTAACCTGTGTTAGAGCTTAGATTAGACTTGGTGTTGTTGTATCTCATTTCCATCTTTGTTTTAGGGTTTTCTAGTGCCGTTGACAAAGACTACTCGTCTAAATCAGTTCGGTGGTTCTTTCTTCGCTTAAGGTGCGGACTTTGAGTGTATAGGTTATGGTTTTCAAGGCTTTCAATCCCAGTTAGTGGTTTATTCTTGTTATGGATGAGATTTCACATGCCTAATGTCGTGTTTACATTGCTTTTCGGTTATGCATGTGCTATATTGAGATTTGTGTATTCTATGTGTATTTATAAAGTACCGTATACGTATAAAATATGCACTTATGTTTGCCATAATTAATTATCATGTATGTATGCTAGATGCATGTACGACAACTCCTTGGAAAAAGGAATTGTCTAAGTGCATGTATTTCAACATACGTCATGTATGTTGTCCCATGTATGCTAAGTGTTTGTAGAAATGCATGAATGATCTAAAGTGTAACTGATTACACTAAATGCGGGCGTTGAGAAGTGATTCTCAATACTCCTATGGATGCGCATGTTTTCCTTTATGCGATTACCTTTCAAGTTATTTAAATTCAAGCATTACTCCTATGCTTACACTTATGTTAAGTTGATATTCTTGAAGTTACATGTACCATGATTTGAGTTGTTGATCCATTTGTTTTACATTCCATATGAGCATCTATTGTGTAGTGTATGGTGTTTGGGACTATGCCTTAGTCCAGGAAATCGGTAATTGACCCTATGTGCGTGGTTGAGATTGCTTTCGCCACGTCGGACGTATTAGACGAACCCGAGTCGTATTAGAGTTGTCGGCAGTGGTTTGGCCACGCGGAGTGTTTGCGCACTCTATGTCGCTCAATTCGACGTGCGCTCGTGCTAGTCGAGTTCGTCAAGTAACCCGATTGTCCGATGTATGTTAACCATGTATGGACGCTACTGCTTGAATCTAGGGTACCGAACTTACCAGTGAAATCCTAATAACCATGGTACCTGATCCGCTAAGACTCATGAGCCGGACATGGTGGTATGGGACACCGTGGTTGAGCTGTCGGCCTACGCTGGGGTGACGAGCCTCCCCATAGTGACCAGTGAGTAACTTAACTCGTGAGCCGATTATGGTGATATGGGACACTATATTTGTGTTGTCGGCCTACATTGATTGGTGACGAGCCCTTTGTAGTGACCTCGAGCATACCTGGATACCGCAAGGAGGTGACGAGCCGATCTGTGGTAGTAAGGGCATGAAAGGCGTGCATTGATTGGTGACGAGCCCTTTGCTACGACCTCAACTATATGATCGTATGAGATATCTAGGATTGACGACCCTAGTATGGATCACTGTTTGGATGGTGATATGAGGAAGGTATCTTAGCTTCCCAATCCTGTTGTGTGAAATGGACTAATAACAACTTGGTAATCATATCCATGCACCGCATTTGCATGTGCTTTGTAGATGTGGCGCACTTTGAGGCGATGTCATGCGTAACGTAAGATGAAGACGCTGAGGGTGTACGCGTAAGGGCATGCATCATATTGCATTCATGCTTGCATTAACAAGAGTACTTAGGATTTATTTACTTATGCTGCTTTATCATTACTGTTTGATTGAACTGATAACATGTTAACCAATGCCTTATTGTCCACTGAGTTGATCACTCACTCCCACGTTTCTGGGGCGGTGTTACACACCCACCAGACTCTGTCTTAGGCCCTGATGTTGCAGATGTGGATGCGACGTCTGAGGCAGAGCGGGAGCTGGATGACGACGAGGCTGCCTTCTCCTATATGCAGTTTTCAGACGGGTTCTAGCGAGCCTCGGTCTGTTGCGTGGGATCTCTGGGATTATTTTTGGGAACTAAAATGATGTAATTTGATACTTATAATTTTGTTAAATAACACTTTTACACGATCTAGTTGTATATGTAATTCAGGGATTTACACTTGTACACATTTTACTATAAGTCTTCCGCTTGCTTTATTCACTTGTCTCTGAATCATATCTGTGTTTTGGCTTAATCTATTCCATGTTTTATGCACTAATACAGTCAACATACATTCATCATTAAATATGTTGCATAAGTGATGTTTTGGAACTCGGGAGCTGGGTTATGCTCGACCCTCGAATTTCAGGGCGTTACAAGTTGGTATCAGAGCATGATCTGGATCAAACCGGACCTGGGTTATGGTCACACACCGTACGTTGTCGCCACTATAGTGTATTTGGGTGCGAGTCTATCATCGCTTTGTGTTTGTGCTCCGTAGTTTCCATCGGCGAAAGTTTTCTGAAAACCTTCACCGAGATCGAGTCTGTACTCCTACCTGATCACACACAGCGACCCGAAACCTTTTCTAGACCCTCTATTAATGAGTGTAGACGGTCTATCTTCCCTTTTTTCATCTTTAAACCTTCCAGAAATCGTTATTTGAATCAGATGTCTGTCAGAATGACCCGGTAGGCTTCAATCTACGCAAGGGGCCAATCGGGGCATTTTCTGTGGGACCCAGGGGGGAACCACACTTTTTGGGCCAAAGGGGACCAGGAGGGCCTCGCCAAATCAACGAGGCATCGCCGATATGTCCAGAGACCGGCGATGCCATCGCCGGTCACCGGGCCAGGCGGGCCGGGCCGACGCGGGCCGATCGTTCATGGGGCTTGTGTGGCCCACCCCTCCACGGTTTTCCTTTTACCTATTTCCTTCACAAAACCCACCCCCAAGCTTTCCTTTTCTTCCAAAACCTCTCCAAACTCTCTCAAATCTCTCCCAAATCTTCATCTTCCTCCCATTTTCTTGCAAACCCATCACCCCATTCTCAAATCTTCCATTCCATTGCTGATTTCTTCTTTTTCCCTTCTCATTTGTGCCCTTTCATTCCCTATTTGGCTAATAGTTGTGTGGAAGCTTCACCATCTTCCTATTTCTCTCTTTCTCTCATTTCTCATGGCCCTCTTTGAGATTGTGACGGCCATCTTTTCCATTTCTTCCCTTCTTTCCTTGATGGGGAAGAGAGAGCGCCCGTGGATGAAGCCGGGCCGAGCCGCCCAACCCGTGCACGGAGGCCGAGAGGTGCCGCCGCTAGCACATCCGCCACGCGCGAGTTCCAGAGGAAGCGGGACCTCGATCCTCGAGCTCCTGTCAGTAGGACCTTGTTGGCGGAATTGTCGCATGGAGTCTATGAAGGGCGTAGAGTCCTTTTTGAGGCTCATGTTGATCCGTGGCTCTTTGGTGAGTTCTTCTTGTTGGAGCGCCTTGAAGGGGCTGGTTGGGGTCCCTTGTTTGAAGGTGAGTATCGCGCGAATGCTAGCACTGTTCGGGCCTTCTATGCCAACATTCTGGAGCCTTTGCTAGATCCTCTGCAGTTCAAGATTCCCTGTCAGTGCCTTATTGTTCCACTGAGTTGATCACTCACTCCCACGTTTCTGGGGCGGTGTTACACACCCACCAGACTCTGTCTTAGGCCCTAATGTTGCAGATGTGGATGCGACGTCTGAGGCAGAGTGGGAGCCAGATGACGACGAGGCTGCCTTCTCCTATATGCAGTTTTCAGACGGGTTCTAGCGAGCCTCGGTCTGTTGCGTGGGATCTCTGGGATTATTTTTGGGAACTGAAATGATGTAATTTGATACTTATAATTTTGTTAAATAACACTTTTACACGATCTAGTTGTATATGTAATTCAGGGATTTACACTTGTACACATTTTACTATAAGTCTTCCGCTTGCTTTATTCACTTGTCCCTGAATCATATCTGTGTTTTGGCTTAATCTATTCCATGTTTTATGCACTAATACAGTCAACATACATTCATCATTAAATATGTTGCATAAGTGATGTTTTGGAACTCGGGAGCTGGGTTACGCTCGACCCCCGAATTTCAGGGCGTTACACGCACACACATTACACTACAACAGATATTCATATCTACAATTTAGAATAGAAATGGAACCACAACTCAAATCATATGGTATGCAAGCATTTGAAGAATATCAACTTAACATAAAAGTAAGCATAAGTAAGACTTGAAATTAAATAACAAGGAATGTAACTTACATGAAGGAAATCATACGCATCAATAGGAGTGTTGAGAATCACTTCTCAACGCCCGCAAATAGTGTAATAAGTTACATTTTAAATCATTCAGACATTTCTACAAACACTTAAAATACATAGTTCAACATACATGACATATGTTGAAATACATACATTTAGACAATTCCTTTTGCCAAGGAGTTGTCATACATACCATTAGTATAAGTACACGACAATTAATCATGGCAATCACATGCTCATATTTTATACGCATACGGTACTTTATACATACACATAGAATACACAAATCTCAAAATAACACATGTGTATCGGGAACGCAAAGCAAACATAACATTTGGCATGTGAAATCTCATCCATAACAAGAATAAATCATTCACTGGCATTGAAAGCTTTGAAAACCATAACCTATACACTTAAAGTCCGCACCTTAAGCCAGAAAAGAACACCGAACTGATTTCAGATGATATGTCTTTGTCAATGGCGACAAGATAACCTAAGACAAGAATAGAAATGAGATACACCAACACCAAGACTATTCTAAGCTCCAACACAGATTAGGGTTAGGTTAACTTACCCAAAGATGAACTCAGAACCGTCAGAATAACGATTCAAAGTGAAGGTTAAAGGATGAAGAAGAACAGGAAAGAATCTAAGATGATTCACCAACTTCTCTCTCTTTTCCTTTCTCTTTCTTAGGTAGGGTTAGGAAATTCGTATGGAAAAGAGAGCTAGGGTTTAAGGACTATAAATAGGCCTCAAATTGATGAAAATAATCCCAGGGCCAAGGTATACTTAGGGTATAACCAAAACCAGCCTCTCACGATCCAACGAAGCACTTCTAGTGGGGCTTTAACCACGAAAGGTTGGACTTAAGCTCACTGACTATGGATCTAGGTCAGGCTGAGTTTTCGTAGCGACCGGCTCTTCAGATCAGCCGTGGTGGACCACACGCAATTTAACGGTCACAGAATCTCGATCAGGTCCACAAGCACAAGGACATGCCTGGGCCACCTTCCTTGATCAGAGGGTGAAATTGGGTCAGAATCCAACGATCAGATTGCTTAAAATCGTCGCGCAAGCGACACGACTCAGATTTCATAAAATCACATTTACTTTCCAACCGTTCTCACACTCTTCACTCCGAACTCAATCAAATCGACCCAGAACATCACATGGACTTGATTTTTGAGGTGAAGGTCAAGTCCAACATGGTGACCGCAACAGCCTAAGATCATCGCTATCGGACTTTCGACGCGCGGTCCAGGTCCGATCCAAAACTTCCAAAAATTTCCCAGAACAACTGGATTTAGCGATGGATCCCAGATTTCAGAGTAACATAGCGCTAACTAATCTACACGTTTAGAGTCATGCAGATCGAATTTAAAGTGATTGATGCAAATTTCACAAGCAATCGAGATTAGCAGTAATTACTCCAAAAACAACTACTAGGGAAAGATTAGCACAAAATTTTCAGGGTCATTACATAGTTATAGGTTTTGGAAATTGAGAATAGGTTTAGGTTACAAGTATAGGTTTGGTTAGGTTATATGGTAAGGTTTAGGGAATTGAGTTTAGGTTATTTGTTCAGGCTATAGGTTTAGGTTATAGGTTTTGGGATTTGAGAATAAGTTGACGTTTAGGTTTAGGAAATCAGGTTCGGGTTCGGGATCGGGTTTAGGTTTGGGTTTTCAAGTTCAGGTTTTAGGTTAAGTAGTTGAGATTAGGATTAGGTATAAGGATTTGAGGATACATTTAGGTTATGGGTTCAAGTTATAGGTTAAATGTTTAGGTTAAGGTTTAGGTTTAGGTTATAGGCTTTGAGATTTGATAATAGGTTTACGTTATAAGTATAGGTTTAGGTTAGGGAGTAGGTTAAGGTTTAAGGAATTGAGTTTAGGTTATAAGTTTAGGTTATAGGTTATAGGTTTTTGTTAAGGTTTAGGTTATAGTTATAGGTTTTGGGATTTGGGAATAGGTTTACGATATAAGTATAGGTTTAGGTTAGGTTATAGGATAAGCTTTGGGGAATTGAGTTTAGGTTATAGGTTCAGGTTATAGGTTATAGGTTTAGGTTAAGGTTTAGGTTTTGGTTATAGGTTTTGGGATTTGAGAATAGGTTTAGGTTATAAGTATAGGTTTAGGTTAGGGTGTAGGTTAAAGTTTAAGGAATTGAGTTTAGGTTACAGGTATAGGTTATAGGTTATAGGTTTATGGTTAAGGTTTAGGTTATAGATATAGGTTTTGGGATTTGAGAATAGGTTTAGGTTATAAGTATAGGTTTAGGTTAGGTTATAGGATAAGGTTTAGGGAATTGAGTTTATGTTATAGGTTCGGGTTTTAGGTTATAGGTTTAGGTTAAGGTTTAGGTTTAGGTTATAAGTTTTGGGATTTGAGAATAGGTTTAGGTTAAGGTGTAGGTTAAGGTTTAGGGAATTGAGTTTAGGTTATAGGTTTAGGTTATAGGTTATAGGTTTTGGGTTAAGGTTTAGGTTATAGTTTTAGGTTTTGGGATTTGAGAATAGGTTTAGGTTACATGTATATGTTTAGGTTAGGTTATAGGTTAAGGTTTAGGGATTTGAGTTTAGGTTATTTATTCAGGTTACTGGTTTAAGTTAAGGTTTAGGTTTAGGTTATAGGTTTTGGGATTTGAGAATAGGTTAAGGTTTAGGTTTAGAAAATCAATTTCGGGTTCGGGATCTGGTTTAGGTTTTGATTTTCAAGTTCAGGTTTAGGTTAAGTAGTTGAGATTAGGGTTAGGTGTAGGTTTAGGTTTATGGTTTTGAGAATACATTTAGGTTATTGGTTCAAGTTATAGGTTTTAGGTTCAGGTTAAGGTTTATGTTTAGGTTATAGGTTTTGAGATTTGAGAAAAGGTTTAGGTTATAAGTATATGTTTAGGTTAGGGTGTAGGTTAAGGTTTAGGGAATTGAGTTTAGGTTATTGGTTTAGGTTATAGGTTATAAGTTTTTGGTTAAGATTTAGGTTATAGTTATAAGTTTTGGAATTTGAGAATAAGTTTAGGTTATAAGTATAGGTTTAGGTTCGTTTATAGGATAAGGTTTAGGGAATTGAGTTTAGGTTATAGGTTCAAGTTTTAGGTTATAGGTTTAGGTTAAGGTTTAGGTTTAGGTTATAAGTTTTGGGATTTGAGAATAGGTTTAGGTTATAAGTATAGGTTTAGGTTAGGGTGTTGGTTAAGGTTTAGGGAATTGAGTTTAGGTTATAGGTTATAGGTTTTTAGATAAGGTTTAGGTTATAGATATAGGTTTTGGGATTTAAGTATAGGTTTAGGTTACAAGTATAGGTTTAGGTTTGGTTATAGGTTAAGGTTTAGGAAATTGAGTTTAGGTTATTTGTTCAGGTTATAGGTTTAGGTTAGTGTTTAGGTATAAGTTATAGGTTTTAGGATTTGAGAATAGGTTAAGGTTTAGGTTTCGGAAATCGGGTTCGGGTTCGGGATCGGGTTTATGTTTGGGTTTTCAAGTTCAAGTTTCGGTTAAGTAATTGAGATTAGGATTAGGTGTAGGTTTAGGTTTAAGGATTTGAGAATACATTTAGGTTATAGGTTCAGGTTATAGGTTATATGTTTGGGTTAAGGTTTAGATTTCGGTTATAGGTTTTGAGATTTGAGATTTGGTTTAGGTTATTGTAATGACAAGAAATGTTTTGTGCTAAGACCCGAGTACTACCTCCTTTCTCTTTAGAAGCTATTTGTGAGTTACTTAATGCTAAACTCGATTGCTTGTGAAATTTACAGCAATCACTTTAAATTTGATCTGTATGACTCAAAACCTGTAGAATCATTAGCGCTATGTTACTCTGAAATCTGGGATTCATCGCTAAATCCAGTTGCTCTTGGGAATTTTTGGAAGTTCTAGATCAGACCTGGACCGCGCGTCGAAAGTCCGATAGTGATGATCTTAGGTAGTTATGGTCACCATGTTGGACTTGGCTATCACCTCAAAAATCAAGTCCAGATGATGTTTTGGGTCAATTTGATTAAGTCCGGAGTGAAGGGTGTGAGAACGGTGAGAGATTAAATGTGAATTTATGAAATCTGAGTCGTGTCGCTTGCGCAACAATTTTAAGCAATCTGACCGTTGGATTCTGACCCAATTTCACCCTCGAATCAGGGAAGATGGCCCAGGCAGGTCATAGTGCTTGTGGACCTGATCGAGTTTCGGTGACCGTTGAATTGAGTGTGGTCCGCCACGGCTGATCTGTAGATCCGATCGGTACGAAAGCTCAGTCTGACCTAGATCCATGGTCAGTGAGCTTAAGTCCGACCGCATGTGTATATAGGCCCACCGGAAGTGCTCCGTTGGATCGAGAGATGCCTGTTTTGGTTATAACCTAAGTATACCTTGGCCCTGGGGTTATTTTCATCAATGCTAAGCCAATATATAGACCTTAAAACCCTCACACTCTTTTCCATACGAATTTCCTAGCCCTAGCTAAGAAAGAGAGAGGAAAAGAGAGAGTAAGTGAGAGAGAAGTTGGTGAATCATCTTAGATTCTTTCTTGTTACTCTGCATCCTTAAACCTACACTTTTGAATAGTTATTCCGGCGATTCAAAGTTCATCCTTGGGTAAGTTAACCTAACGCTAATCTGTTTTATAGCTTAGAATGGTTTATGTGTTGTTGTAGCTCATTTCTATTCTTGCCTTAGGTTGTCTTGTCGCCGTTGACGAAGACATATCGTCTGAATCAGTTCGGTGCTCTATTTCTGGTTTAAGGTGCGGACTTTAATCGTATAGGTTATGGTTTTCAAGGCTTTCAATGCCAGTGAATGGTTTATTCTTGTTATGGATGAGTATTCACATGCTAAATGCTATGTTTATTTTGCGTTCCTGATATGCATGTGTTATATTAAGATTTGTGTATTCTATGTATATGTAGGAAGTACTGTATACGTATAAAATATGAGCATGTGTTTGCCATAATTATTTGTCGTGTATTTATGCAAGATGTATGTGCGTCAACTCCTTGGCAAAAGGAATTGTCCAAATGTGTGTATTCCAACATACATCATGTATGTTGCACTATGTATTCTAAGTGTTTGTAGAAATGTATGAATGATCTAAAGTGTAATATATTAACCTAATTGCGGGCGTTGAGAAGCGATTCTCAACACTCCTATTGATGTGTATGATTTACCACATGCAAGTCATATTCCTTGTTGTTTAATTTCAAGTATTACTTATGTGAAAATCCATGTTAAGTTGATATGCTTCAAATGCTTACATACCACATGATTTGAGTTGTTGTTCCATTACTATTCTAAATTGTTGATATGAATATCTGTTGTAGTGGAATGTGTTTGGGACTATGGAATAGTCTAGGAAATCGGTAATCGGCCTTGAGTTCGTGGCTGAGGTTGCTTTTGCCATGTAGGACGTGATTAGATGAACCCGAGTCGTACTATAGTTGTCGGCAGTGGTTTGGCCACACGGTGTGTTTGCGCACTCTATGTCATTCAACCCAACATGCGCTCGTGCTAGTCGAGTTCGTCAAGTAACCCGATTGTCCGATGTATGTTCACCATGTATGGACGCTATTGCTTGAATCTAAGGTACCAAACTTACCGATGAAATCCTATTAACCATGGTACCTTGATCCGCTAAGACTCATGAGCCGGACATGGTGGTATGAGACACTGTGGTCGAGCTGTCGGCCTACGCCGGGGTGACGAGCCTCCCCGTAGTGACCAGTGAGCAACCAAACTCGTGAGCCGATTATGGTGGTATGGGACACTATATTTGTGCTATCGGCCTACATTGATTGGTGACGAGCCCTTTGTAGTGACCTCAAGCATACCTGGATACCGCATTGAGGTGACGAGCCTTATTGTAGTAACGAAGGTATGATAGGTGTGCATTGATTGGTGACGAGCCCTTTACAACGACCTAAAACCATATGATCGTATGAGATTATCTAGGACTGACGACCCTAGAATGGATCACTGTTTGAAAATTGATATGAGGAAGGTACCTTAGCTTCCCAATCCTGCTGTATGAAAAGGACTAATAACAACTTGGTAATCATGTTCATGCACCGCATTGCATGTGCCTGGAAGAGGTGGAGCACTTGAGGTGATGTCATGCGTAACGTAAGATGAAGACACTGAGGGTGTATCGGCGAGGGCACGCATCATTCTACATACATCCTTGCACTAACAAGAGTATGTAGGACATGTTTAATTGTTCTGCTTTATCATTATTGCTTGATTGAATTGATAACATGTTAACCTTTGCTTTATTGTTCCACTGAGTTGATCACTCACTCCCTCGTTCTGGGGCGGTGTTTAAACACCCACCAGACTCTGTCTTAGATGCAGATCTTGATGCGACCCCTGAGGCAGAGCAGGAGTTCGAGGATGATGAGGCTGCATTTTCTTTTATGCAGTTTTCAAGCGGGTTCTAGTGAGCCATGCCCTGATGTGCGTGGGATTCTGGGATTTCTTTTTGGGAATAGATGATGTTATTTGATACTTGTAATTTTGATAGTAACACTTGTAAGTAAAACCTGGTATGTATATGTATTTCTGGGATTTGCACATGTACACATATATTTCTTAAAGTCTTCCGCTTGCGTTCTTCACTTATCCCTGAATTATGTTTACAGTTTGGCTTAATCTATTCCATGTTTTATGCACTCATACAGACAACATACATCCATCATTCAATATGTTGCATAAGTGATGTTTTGAAACTCGGGAGCTGAGTTATGCTTGACCTCCGAATTTTAGGGCATTACAAGTTGGTATCAGAGCATGAATTGGATTAAACCGGACCTGGGTTATGGTCACACACCGCACGCTGTCGCCACCTTAGTGTATTTGGGTGCAAGTTTATTGTAGAATTTGTGTTTGTGTCCTGTTGCTTCTATCGGCGAAAGTTTACTGAAAACGATCGCCGAGATCGAGTCTGTCCGCACTCCTGATCACACACAGCGACCCAAAATCTCTTCTAGACCATCTATTAATGAGTCTAGATGGTTTATCTTCCCATATCAACCCTTCAAGTGTCAGTAAATCTGTGTTTGTATCAGATTTCAACTCGAATGGCCTGATAGGCGTCGAATCGGACAAAGGGGCCAATCGGTTATAGGTTATTTGTTCAGGTTCTAGGTTTAGGTTAAGGTTTAGGTTTAGGTAATAGGTTTTGGGATTTGAGAATGTGTTTCGATTATAAGTATAGGTTTAGGTTAGGGTGTAGCTAAAGGTTTAGGGAATTGAGTTTAGGTTATAGGTTTATGTTATAGGTTATAGGTTTTTGGTTAAGGTTTAGGTTATAGTTATAGGTTTTGGGATTTGAGAATAAGTTTACGTTATAAGTATAGGTTTAGGTTAGGTTATAGGATATGGTTTAGGGAATTGAGTTTAGGTTATAGGTTCAGGTTATAGGTCATAGGTTTTGGTTAAGGTTTAGGTTTAGGTTATATGTTTTATGATTTGAGAATAGGTTTAGGTTATAATTATAGGTTTAGGTTAGGGTGTAGGTTAAGGTTTAGGGAATTGAGTTTAGGTTATAGGTTTAGGTTATAGGTTATAGGTTTTTGGTTAAGGTTTAGGTTATAGTTATAGGTTTTGGGATTTGAGACTAGGTTTAGGGTATAAGTATAGGTTTAGGTTAGGTTTTAGGATAAGGTTTAGGGAATTGAGTTTAGGTTATAGGTTCAGGTTATAAGTTATAGGTTTAGGTTAAGGTTTAGGTTTAGGTTATAGGTTTTGGGATTTGAGAAAAGGTTAAAGTTTAGGTTTAGGAAATCAGGTTCGGGTTCGGGATCTGGTTTAGGTTTGGGTTTTCAAGTTCAGGTATAGGTTAAGTACTTGAGATTAGGATTAGGTGTAGGTTCAGGTTTAAGGTTTTGAGAATACATTTAGGTTATTGGTCCAAGTTATAGGTTATAGGTTTAGGTTAAGGTCTATGTTTAGGTTATAGGTTTTGAGATTTGAGAATAGGTTTAGGTTATAAGTATATGTTTAGGTTAGGGTGTAGGTTATGGTTTAGGGAATTGAGTTTAGGTTATTGGTTTAGGTTATAGGTTATAAGTTTTTGGTTAAGGTTTAGGTTATAATTATAAGTTTTGGGATTTGAGAATAAGTTTAGGTTATAAGTATAGGTTTAGGTTCGGTTATAGGATAAGGTTTAGGGAATTGAGTTTAGGTTATAGGTTCAAGTTTTAAGTTATAGGTTTAGGTTAAGGTTTAGGTTTAGGTTATAGGTTTTGGGATTTGAGAATAGGTTTAGGTTATAAGTATAGGTTTAGGTTAGGGTGTAGGTTAAGGTTTAGGGAATTGAGTTTAGGTTATAGGTTCAGGTTATAGGTTATAGGTTTTTGGATAAGGTTTAGGTTATAGTTATAGGTTTTGGGAATTGAGTATAGGTTTAGGTTACAAGTATAGGTTTAGGTTTGGTTATAGGTTAAGGTTTAGGGAATTGAGTTTAGGTTATTTGTTCAGGTTATAGGTTTAGGTTAGTGTTTAGGTATAAGTTATAGGTTTTAGGATTTGAGAATTGGTTAAGGTTTAGATTTCAGAAATCGGGTTCGGGTTCGGGATCGGGTTTATGTTTGGGTTTTCAAGTTCAAGTTTAGGTTAAGTAATTGAGATAAGGATTAGGTTTAGGTTTAGGTTTAAGGATTTGAGAATATGTTTAGGTTAAAGGTTCAGGTTATAGGTTATATGTTTGGGTTAAGGTTTAGGTTTAGGTTATAGGTTTTGAGATTTGAGAATTGGTTTAGGTTATAAGTATAGGTTTAGGTTAGGATGTAGGTTAAGGTTTAGAGAATTGAGTTTAGGCTATAGGTTTAGGTTATAGGTTATAGGCTTTGGGAATTGAGTTTAGGTTATTTGTTTAGGTTATAGGTTTTGGTTAAGGTTTAGGTTTAGGTAATAGGTTTTGGGATTTGAGAATAGGTTAAGGTTTATGTTTAGGAAATTGGGTTCAGGTTCGGGATCGGGTTTAGGTTTGGGTTTTCAAGTTCAGGTTCAGGTTAAGTAGTTGAGTTTAGGATTACGTGTAGGTTTAGGTTTAACGATTTGAGAATTCTTTTAGGTTTTAGGTTCAGGTTATAGGTTACAGGTTTAGGTTAAGGTTTAGGTTTAGGTAATAGGTTTTGATATTTGAGAATAGGTTTAGGTTACAAGTATGGGTTTAGGTTAGGTTATAGGTTATTGGCTTTGGGAATTGAGTTTAGGTTATTTGTTCAGGTTATAGGTTTAGGTTAAGGTTTAGGTTTAGTAAATAGGTTTTGGGATTTGAGAATTGGTTAAGGTTTTTGTTTAGGAAATCGAGTTCAGGTTCGGGATCGAGTTTAGGTTTGGGTTTTCAAGTTCAGGTTCAGGTTGAGTAGTTGAGATTAGGATTAGGTGTAGGTTTAGGTTTAACGATTTGAGAATACTTTTAGGTTATAGGTTCAGGTTATAGGTTATAGGTTTAGGTTAAGGTTTAGGTTTAAGTAATAGGTTTTGATATTTGAGAATAGGTTTAGGTTATAAGTATAGGTTTAGGTTAGGGTGTCGGTTAAGCTTTAGGGAATTGAGTTTAAGTTATAGGTTATAGGTTTTTGGTTAAGGTTGAGGTTGTAGTTATAGGTTTTGGGATTTGAGAATAGGTTTAGGTTACAAGTATAGGTTTAGGTTATGTTATAGGATAAGAATTAGGGAATTGAGTTTAGGTTATTTGTTCAGGTTATATGTTCTAAGTTTAGGTTAAGGCTTATGTTTAGGTTATAGGCTTTGGGATTTGAGAATAGGTTTAGGTTATAAGTATCGGTTTGGGTTAGGGTGTAGGTTAAGGTTTAGGGAATTGAGTTTAGGTTATAGGTTTTTGGTTAAGGTTTAGATTATAGTTATAGGTTTTGGGACTTGAGAATAGGTTTAGGTTATAAGTATAGGATTAGGTTAGGTTATAGGATAAGGTTTAGAGAATTTAGTTTAGGTTATAGGTTCAGGTTATGGGTAGTAGGTTCAAGTTAAGGTTTAGGTTTAGGTTATAGGTTTTGGGATTTGAAAATAGGTTTCGGTTATAAGTATAGGTTTAGGTTAGGGTGTCGGTTAAGGTTTATGGAATTGAGTTTAGGTTATAGGTTTAGGTTATAGGTTATAGGTTTTTGGTTAAGGTTTAGGTTATAATTATAGGTTTTGGGATTTGAGAATAGGTTTAGGTTATAAGTATAGGTTTGGGTTAGGATACAGGATAAGGTTTAGGGAATTGAGTTTAGGTTATTGGTTCAGGTTATAGGTCATAGGTTTAGGTTAAGGTTTAAGTTTAGGTTATAGGTTTTGGGATTTGAGAATAGGTTAAGGTTTAGGTTTAGGAAATCATGTTCGGGTTCGGGATCTGGTTTAGGTTTGGGTTTTCAAGTTCAGGTTTAGGTTAAGTAGTTGAGATTAGGATTAGGTGTAGGTTTAGGTTTAAGGTTTTGAGAATAAATTTAGGTTATTGGTTCAAGTTACAGGTTATAGGTTTAGGTTAAGGTCTATGTTTAGGTTATAGGTTTTGAGATTTGAGAATAGGTTTAGGTTATAAGTATATGTTTAGGTTAGGGTGCAGGTTAAGGTTTTGGGAATTGAGTTTAGGTTATTGGTTTAGGTTATAGGTTATAAGTTTTTGGTGAAGGTTTAGGTTATAGTTATAAGTTTTGGGATTTGAGAATAAGTTTAGGTTCAGTTATAGGATAAGGTTTAGGGAATTGAGTTTAGGTTGTAGGTTCAAGTTTTAAGTTATAGGTTTAGGTTAAGATTCAGGTTTTGGTTAAAGGTTTTGGGATTTGAGAATAGGTTTAGGTTATAACTATAGGTTTAGATTAGGGTGTAGGTTAAGGTTTAGGGAATTGAGTTTAGGTTATAGGTTATAGGTTTTTAGATAAGGTTTAGGTTATAATTATAGGTTTTGGGATTTGAGTATAGGTTTAGGTTACAAGTATAGGTTTAGGTTTGGTTATAGGTTAAGGTTTAGGGAATTGAGTTTAGGTTATTTGTTCAGGTTATAGGTTTAGATTAGTGTTTAGGTATAAGTTATAGGTTTTAGGATTTGAGAATAGGTTAAGGTTTAGGTTTCGAAAATCAGGTTCAGGTTCAAGATCGGGTTTAGGTTTGGGTTTTCAAGTTCAGGTTTAGGTTAAGTAGTTGTGATTAGGATTAGGTGTAGGTTTAGGTTTAACGACTTTAGAATACTTTTAGGTTATAGGTTTTAGGTTTAGGTTTTGGTTTAGGTTTAAGTATTAGGTTTTGAGATTTGAGAATAGGTTTAGGTTATAAGTATATGTTTAGGTTAGGGTGTCGGTTAAGGTTTAGGGAATTGAGTTTAGGTTATAGGTTATAGGTTTTTGGTTAAGGTTGAGGTTGTAGTTATAGGTTTTGGGTTTTGAGAATAGGTTTAGGTTAGGTTATAGGATAAGATTTAGGGAATTGAGTTTAGGTTATTTGTTCAGGTTATATGTTCTAGGTTTAGGTTAAGGCTTATGTTTAGGTTATAGGTTTTGGGATTTGAGAATATGTTTAGGTTATAAGTATCTGTTTAGGTTTGGGTGTAGGTTAAGGTTTAGGGAATTGAGTTTAGGTTATAGGTTTTTGGTTAAGGTTTAGATTAAAGTTATAGGTTTTGGGATTTGAGAATAGGTTTAGGTTATAAGTATAGGTTTAGGTTAGGTTATAGGATAAGGTTTAGAGAATTTAGTTTAGGTTATAGGTTCAGGTTATAGGTAGTAGGTTTAGGTTCAGGTTTAGGTTTAGGTTATAGGTTTTGGGATTTGAGAATACGTTTCGGTTATAAGTATAGGTTTAGGTTAGGGTGTAGGTTAAGGTTTAGGGAATTGAGTTGAGGTTATAGGTTTAGGTTATAGGTTATATGTTTTTGGTTAAGGTTTAGGTTATAGTTATAGGTGTTGGGATTTGAGAATTGGTTTAGGTTATAAGCATAGGTTTGGGTTAGGTTACAGGATAAGGTTTTGGGAATTGAGTTTAGGTTATAGGTTCAAGTTATAGGTCATAGGTTTAGGTTAAGGTTTAGGTTTAGGTTATAGGTTTTGGGATTTGAGAATAGGTTTAGGTTATAATTATAGGTTTAGGTTAGGGTGTAGGTTAAGGTTTAGGGAATTGAGTTTAGGTTATAGGTTATAGGTTTTTGGTTAAGCTTTAGGTTATAGTTAAAGGTTTTGGGATTTGAGAATAGGTTTAGGTTATACGAATAGGTTTAGGTTAGGTTATAGTATAAGGTTTAGGGAATTGAGTTTAGGTTATAGGTTCAGGTTATAAGTTATAGGTTTAAGTTAAGGTTTAGGTTTAGGTTATCGGTTTTGGGATTTGAGAATAGGTTTATGTTATAAGTATAGGTTTAGGTTAGGGTGTGGGTTAAGGTTTAGGGAATTGAGTTTAGGTTATTGGTTTTGGTTATCGGTTATTGGTTTTTGGTTAAGGTTTAGGTTATAGATATAGGTTTTGGGATTTGAGAATAGGTTTAGGTTATAAGAATAGATTTAGGTTAGGTTATAGGTTGAGGTTTAGGGAATTGAGTTTTGGTTATTTGTTCAGGTTATAGGTTTAAATTAGTGTTTAGGTTTAAGTTATAGGTTTTGGGATTTGAGAATAGGTTATGGTTTAGGTTTAGGAAATCGGGTTCGGGTTCGGGATCGGGTTTATGTTTGGGTTTTCAAGTTCAAGTTTAGGTTAAGTAATTAAGATTAGGATTGGGTGTAGGTTTAGGTTTAAGGATTTGAGAATACATTTAGGTAATAGGTTCAGGTTATAGGTTATATGTTTAGGTTATAGGTTTTGAGATTTTAGAATATGTTTAGGTTATAAGTATAGGTTTAGGTTAGGGTGTAGGTTAAGGTTTCGTGAATTGAGTTTAGGTTATAAGTTTAAGTTATAGGTTATAGGTTTTTGGGTGTGGTTTAGGTTTATGTTATAGTTACAGGTTTTCAAATTTGAGAATAGGTTTAGGTTGCATTTATAGGTTTAGGTTAGGTAATAGGTTATAGGTTTTGGGAATTGAGGTTTGGTTATTTGTTCAGGTTATAGGTATAGGTTAAGGTTTAGGTTTAGGTAATAGGTTTTGGGATTTGAGAATAGGTTTCGGTTAGAAGTATAGGTTTAGGTTAGGGTGTAGCTTAAGGTTTAGGGAATTGAGTTTAGGTTATAGGTTTAGGTTATAGGTTATAGGTTTTTGGTTAAGGTTTAGGTTATAGTTATAGGTTTTGGGATTTGAGAATAGGTTTAAGTTAGGTTATAGGATAAGGTTTAGGGAATTGAGTTTAGGTTATAGGTTCAGGTTATAGGTCATAGGTTTTGGTTAAGGTTTAGGTTTAGGTTATAGGTTTTAGGATTTTAGAATAGGTTTAGGTTATAATTATAGGTTTAGGTTAGGGTGTAGGTTAAGGTTTAGGGAATTGAGTTTAGGTTATAGGTTTATGTTATAGGCTATAGGTTTTTGGTTAAGGTTTAGGATATAGTTATAGGTTTTGGGATTTGAGACTAGGTTTAGGTTATAAGTATAGGTTTAGGTTAGGTTATAGGATAAGGTTTAGGGAATTGAGTTTAGGTTATAAGTTCTGGTTATAAGTTATAGGTTTAGGTTAAGGTTTAGGTTTAGGTTATAGGTTTTGGGATTTGAGAATAAGTTTAGGTTATATGTATTGACTTAGGTTAGGGTGTAGGTTAAGGTTTAGGGAATTGAGTTTAGGTTATAGGTTTTGGTTATAGGTTATTTGTTTTTGGTTAAGGTTTGGGTTATAGTTACAGGTTTGGGTATTTGAGAATAGGTTCAGGTTACAAGTATAGGTTTAGGTTAGGTTATATGTTAAGGTTTAGGGAATTGAGTTTAGGTTATTTGTTCAGGTTATAGGTTTAGGTTAGGGTTTTGGTTTAAGTAATAGGTTTTGGGATTTGAGAATAGGGTAAGGTTTAGGTTTAGGAAATCAGGTTCGGGATCGGGTTTATGTTTGGGTTTTCAAGTACAGGTTTGGGTTAAGTAGTTAAGATTAGGATTAGGTGTAGGTTTAGGTTTATGGATTTAAGAATACATTTCGGTTATGGGTTATATGTTTAGGTTAAGGTTTAGGTTTAGGCTATAGGTTTTGTGATTTGGGAATAGGTTTAGGTTATAAGTATAGGTTTTGGTTAGGGTCTAGGTTAAGGTTTAGGGAATTGAGTTTAGGTTATAGGTTATCAGTTTTTGGTTAAGGTTTAGGTTATAGTTTTAGGTTTTGGGATTTGAGAATCGGTTTAGGTTACAAGTATAGGTTTAGGTTAGGTTATAGGTTAAGGTTTATGGAATTGAGTTTAGGTTAATTGTTCAGGTTATAGGTTGAGGTTAAGGTTTATGTTTAGGCTATAGGTTTTGGGATTTGAGAATAGGGTAAGGTTTAGGTTTAGGAAATCAAGTTCGGTTTCGGGATCGGGTTTTGGTTTGGGTTTTCAAGTTCAAGTTTAGGTTTAGTAGTAGAGATTAGGATTAGGTGTGGGTTTAAGTTTAAGGATTTGAGAATACATTTAGGTTATAGGTTCAAGTTATTGGTTATAGGTTTAGGTTAAGGTTTTGGTTTAGGTTATAGGTTTTGAGATTTGAGAATAGGTTTAGGTTATAAGTATATATTTAGATTAGGGTGTAGGTTAAGGTTTAGGGAATTGAGTTTAGGTTATTGGTTTGGGTTATAGGTTATACGTTTTTGGTTAAGGTTTAGGTTATAGTTATGGGTTTTGGGATTTGAGAATAGGTTTAGGTTGTAAGTATAGGTTTAGGTTAGGTTATAGGATAAGGTTTAGGGAATTGAGTTTAGGTTATAGGTTTAGGTTTTAAGTTATATGTTTAGGTTAAGGTTTAGGTTTAGGTTATAGGTTTTAGGATTTGAGAATAGGTTTAGGTTATAAGTATAGGTTTAGGTGATGGTGTAGGTTAAGGTTTAGGGAATTGAGTTTAGGTTATAGGTTCAGGTTATAGGTTATAGGTTTTTGGTTAAGTTTTAAGTTATAGTTATAGGTTTTGGGATTTGAGAATAGGTTTAGGTTACAAGTATGGGTTTAGGTTAGGTTATAGGTTAAGGTCTAGGGAATTGAGTTTAGGTTATTTGTTCAGGTTATAGGTTTAGGTTAGTGTTTAGGTTTAAGTTATAGGTTTTGGGATTTGAGAATAGGTTTAGGTTATAAGTACAGGTTTAGGTTAGGTTATAGGATTAGGTTTAGGGAATTGAGTTTAGGTTATAGGTTCAGGTTTTAGGTTATATGTTTAGGTTAAGGTTTAGGTTTTGGTTATTGGTTTTGGGATTTGAGAATAGGTTTAGGTTATAAGTATAGGTTCAGGTTAGGGTGTAGGTTAAGGTTTAGGGAATTGAGTTTATGTTATAGGTTCAGGTTATAGGGTATAGGTATTTGGTTAAGTTTTAAGTTATAGTTATAGGTTTTGGGATTTGAGAATAGGTTTAGGTTACAAGTATAGGTTTAGGTTAGGTTATAGGTTAAGGTCTAGGGAATTGAGTTTAGGTTGTTTGTTCAGGTTATCGGTTTAGGTTAGTGTTTAGGTTTAAGTTATAGGTTTTGGGATTTGAGAATAGGTTAAGGTTTAGGTTTTGGAAATCGGGTTCGGGTTCGGGATTGGGTTTATGTTTGGGTTTTCAAGTTCAGGTTTAGGTTAAGTAATTGAGATTAGGATTACGTGTAGGTTTAGGTTTAAGGATTTCAGAACACATTTAGGTTATAGGTTTAGGTTATAGGTTATATGTTTAGGTTTAGGTTATAGGTTTTGAGATTTGAAAATAGGTTTAAGTTATAAGTATTGGTTTAGGTTAGGGTGTAGGTTAAGGTTTAGGGAATTGAGTTTAGGTTATAGGTTTAGGTTATAGGTTATAGGTTTTTTGGTAAAGTTTAGGTTTAAGTTATAGTTATTGGTTTTGGGATTTGAGAATAGGTTTAGGTTACAAGTATAGATTTAGGTTAGGTTATAGGTTATAGGTTTTGGGAATTGAGTTTAAGTTATTTGTTCAGGTTATAGGTTTAGGTTAAGGTTTAGGTTTATTAAATTGGGTTCAGGTTTGGGATCGGGTTTAAATTTGGGTTTTCAAGTTCAGGTTTAGGTTAAGTAGTTGAGATTAGGATTAGGTTTAGGTTTAGGTTTATGGATTTGAGAATACTTTTAGGTTATAGGTTCAGGTTATTGGTTATAGGTTTAGGTTAAGGTGTAGGTTTAGGTTATAGGTTTTGATATTTGAGAATAGGTTTAGGTTATAGGTATAGGTTTAGGTTAGGGTGTAGGTTAAGGTTTAGGGAATTGAGTTTAGGTTATAGGTTTAGGTTATATGTTATAGGTTTTTGGTTAAGGTTTAGGTTATAGTTATAGGTTTTGGGATTTCGTAATAGGTTTAGGTTACAAGTATAGGTTTAGGTTAGGTTATAGGTTAAGGTCTAGGGAATTGAATTTAGGTTGTTTGTTCAGGTTATCGGTTTAGGTTAGTGTTTAGGTTTAAGTTATAAGTTTTGGGATTTGAGAATAGGTTAAGGTTTAGGTTTTGGAAATCGGGTTCGGGTTCGGGATCGGGTTTATGTTTGGGTTTTCAAGTTCAGGTTTAGGTTAAGTAATTGAGATTAAGATTACGTGTAGGTTTAGGTTTAAGGATTTCAGAACACATTTAGGTTATAGGTTTAGGTTATAGGTTATATGTTTAGGTTTAGGTTATAGGTTTTGAGATTTGAAAATAGGTTTAAGTTATAAGTATTGGTTTAGGTTAGGGTGTAGGTTAAGGTTTAGGGAATTGAGTTTAGGTTATAGGTTATAGGTTTTTGGGTAAGGTTTAAGTTTAAGTTATAGTTATTGGTTTTGGGATTTGAGAATAGGTTTAGGTTACAAGTATAGGTTTAGGTTAGGTTATAGGTTATAGGTTTTGGGAATTGAGTTTAAGTTATTTTTTCAGGTTATAGGTTTAGGTTAAGGTTTAGGTTTAGGTTATAGGTTTTGAGATTTGAGAATAGGTTAAGGTTTAAGCTTATTAAATCGGGTTCAGGTTCGGGATCGGGTTTAAGTTCGGGTTTTCAAGTTCAGGTTTAGGTTAAGTAGTTGAGATTAGGATTAAGTTTAGGTTTAGGTTTATGGATTTGAGAATACTTTTAGGTTATAGGTTCAGGTTATTGGTTATAGGTTTAGGTTAAGGTGTAGGTTTAGGTTATAGGTTTTGATATTTGAGAATAGGTTTAGGTTATAGGTATAGGTTTAGGTTAGGGTGTAGGTTAAGGTTTAGGGAATTGAGTTTAGGTTATAGGTTTAGGTTATATGTTATAGGTTTTTGGTTACGGTTTAGGTTATAGTTATAGGTTTTGGGATTTCATAATAGGTTTAGGTTACAAGTATAGGTTTAGGTTAGGTTATAGGATAAGGTTTAGGGAATTGAGTTTAGGTTATTTGTTCAGGTTATATGTTATAGGTTTAGGTTAAGGCTTATGTTTAGGTTATAGGTTTTGGGATTTGAGAATAGGTTTAGGTTATAAGTATCGGTCATGGTTAGGGTGTAGGTTAAGGTTTAGGGAATTGAGTTTAAGGTATAGGTTTAATATTAGGTTATAGGTTTTTGGTTAAGGTTTAGATTATAGTTATAGGTTTTGGGATTTGAGAATAGGTTTAGGTTATAAGTATAGGTTTAGGTTAGGTTATAGGATAAGGTTTAGGGAATTGAGTTTAGGTTATAGGTTCAGGTTGTAAGTTATATGTTTAGGTTAAGGTTTAGGTTTAGGTTATAGGTTTTGGAATTTGAGAATAGGTTTAGGTTATAAGTATATGTTTAGGTTAGGTTATAGGTTAAGGTTTAGGGAATTGTGTTTAGGTTATAAGTTATAGGTTTAGGTTATAGGTTATAGGTTGTAGGATAAATTTTCGGTTATAGGTTTAGGAGTTCGGGTTCGAGCTCGGGTTTGGGTTCGGGTTTATGTTTGGGTATAGGTTATAGGTTAAGGTTTAGGTTATAGGTTATAGGTTTAGGTTAAGGTTTAGGTTTAGGTTATAGGGTTAGGTTTAGGTTTAGGTTAATGTTGTAGGTTATAGGTTATAAGTATAGGTTATAGGTTTAGGTTATAAATGTTGGTTATAAGTGTTTGTTGTAGGTGGTTTAAGTTATAGGTTATAAGTTTCGGTTAGTTTTAGGGTTTAGGTTATAAGTATAGGTTTACGTTAATGTTGTAGGTTATAGTAGGGAATTAAGAATACATTTATGTTTTAGATTTAGGTTTAGGTTTAGGTTTTGGAAATCGGGTTCGGGTTCGGGATTGGGTTTAGGTTTGGGTTTTCAAGTTTAGGTTTAGGTTTAGGTTAGTGAGTTGAGATTAGGATTAGGTGTAGGTTTAGGTTTAGGGATTTGAGAATTGGTTTAGGTTATATGTATAGGTTTAGGTTAAGTTATAAGATAAGGTTTAGGGAATTGAGTTTAGGTTATAAGTTCAGGTTATAAGTTATAAGTTTAGGTTAAGGTTTAGTTTTAGGTTATAGGTTTTGGGATTTGAGAATAGGTTTAGGTTATAAGTATATGTTTAGGTTAGGTTATAGGTTAAGGTTTAGGGAATTGAGTTTAGGTTATAAGTTATAGGTTTAGGTTATAGGCTATAGGTTGTAGGTTAAAGTTTTGGTTATAGGTTTAGGAGTTCGGGTTCGGGTTCGGGTTTGGGTTCGGGTTTATATTCATGTATAGGTTATAGGTTAAAGTTTAGGTTATAAGTTATAGGTTTAGGTTAAGTTTTAGGTTTAGGTTATATGTTTACGTTTAGGTTATAGGTTTAGGGTGTGGTTTAGGTTACGGGTGTAGTCCTTGCAAATACAGATATAAACATAGCCACCAACGCAAATGGCTAGGCCCCTCCAATGTTGTCCATAGGAAATGGACCGTTTCATCATGGTCATAACAGCAGTTCCCACCTTCCAGAGACCCCCACTCATCCGGATAGCTCCGACGTACATCCGAGTCTGTTCCATTAATTTCGAGCAAATACATAAACACGGCCTATCCAAATGGCCAGACCCCTCTAATGTTGTCCATAGGAAATGGACAGCTTCATCATGGTCATAACAGCGGTTCCCACCTTCCATGGATCCCCGCTCATCCGGATAGCTCCGACGTACATCCGGGTCTGCTCCATTAATTTCGAGCAAATACATAAACACGACCCCAAATACTTACTTTAGAAAAGAAAATTTTCCCTGTTTTCTCAAATTTTCCATTTCGATCTTTTTTGGCCCAAATCCATGTCAATGCATGAGAATCATGCATAAACATGGATTTTAAGAAAAATGCATGAGGGGAATTACAACATAGATATCATGCACACGATATCACATAATATATTGTTTGATGAACTATACATGTGCATTCTTGACAAGGGACGTACCGGATGCTTGAATCTGAAATATGCAACTCCAACCCTCCCACACGTAACATCCACCTGAAAAAATGTGCATAACCGTCGTGCTTGAGTAATCAATACAGGAATGTACAAGTAAAGCCATAAAACCAGATATACTCACTGCATTTTCAGAATCTCCTCCATAGTTGACGATCTCATTCTAAAGCCCTTCTCCCTCCTCCTTTACCCGGGCTTGGGACCGGCAATGCAAGGAGTTGCATTGGTGGAGTTAAAAAAGGGCTTAGGCTCCATTTGGTTTTCAAAAAAAATATTTTCATAAATACTAATGTGATGACCAAATGGAGCCTAAGACTATAAATACGTTCAAATATAGAATACAAAATTCATTCAATATTTTTTTAAAAAAAGTGCTAAATTAGTTCAAAATTAGTTCAAAATGCACACTACAAGTTCAAAATTAGTTTTAAATACACACTACACATGTTTAATTATACAGTACCAAATTTGTTCAAATTATTGAATTCTCAAAGCCTCTTTCCCCCATTGCATAAATGATCCTGGATCGGCCTCTCCAAGTGTAGATGCGAACCCATCTTCTTTCCACAAAGGAGTGTGAGGTTGTATAACCTCAGTCAGGACAACAACAAAAGCTCCATCCTCCAAAGGCATGCAATGGACAGTTGCATTTGGATTAACTTCGTGTACTTCACCACGAGCAACTACACCACATTTTTCAAAACCAAGCAAGTCACATCTCTTACCGATATATATAATATCCTACTACATTTACACATAAAATGGCATTGGTATTGTTAGTGTTTATAATATAATTGTAAGCTCAATACAGTAAAAAATTTATACTTGCATACCGACGATACCTGAGTAGATTTAGCGACTGTTGGTGATGAGAGATTTTGAGTATACTGTCTCTCTTTCTGCATATCCACCAATGTTTTCTTCATCTTAACTATATCTTGAGTTATAACATCTAATTTTTTCTTCACCTGAGATAACTCTTGAGTTATGCTCTCTTTTTCTTTTGTCACATTCTCTACCTTTGAATGAGTAGGGGCTGACTTCTTCAATCCTACCTTGCTTATTGAACAACCTAGACCCCGCATTCACCCTCTATTATCAGAACCAACCAACTGTAAAATATTGTAAATCAAGTTATTAGGATATTCATAATTACTATAAAACTTAAGTAATTTTTAAATTTTATTAGTACCTCTATAAGGGCATCATCCATGTTGGTCATCCTAGAAGCAGGATTGGTACAATAGAGCTCATCTAGTTTTTCCTGTGAAAAAATATAAATGAATGTAATATAATTCAAAGGTGTATATAGGCTTTTCATAAGGGTACTAGTTAATGGTACAAGGGATGCACTTACTGCAAGGTCAGGATACTGGACAACTTTGTCCTTTCTTGTATGGGCTCTTAAGAAGACTTCACTTCTACCTATCTTGGCATCAGAGGTAAGATTCTTCTTCATCACCTTTGACACATTACATATCATTCAAATACACATCATTAAGAGATTTAGATGAATGATAATTCAAATTTAAATTTAATTTTAAACTATAATATCTATTTTTAAATGTATACCATCTTATGGCGAGTAATAGCCATGCTGTGCCTCCCAAGACACGCAGGTCCTTTTGGCTTGGCTCGATTGACTTTATTCCTTGCTCTTTCCCTCTTGAAATCCTCGGTGGTACGTTAATCCACGAAGGCCCTCCAATCCTCCATAGGGATACCTGGGGGGGCAAGACCATCTCTCACAGCAATAGGATCCTCGTTTGTAATATATTTTGTAGTCAATCTTCTCTTGTAATTCCTCCATGCTTCATTGATGCGTTTTGTAACGTAATCAAGACTTGCAGTCCAACTTTGACCCTTAAACTCATAGAACTGTGACAATATTTCTGTGACCATATGAATTTGTTCATAAGGTACCTGGTGAAAATCCAAGTATATGATTAGGATATGAGAACGGGTGAGGACACTGACATGCGATGCAAAGTCTCTGTGATCGGAATAGTCCTCATTCGGTTGCCCGAATTCATTCGTCTTTAGGACTTTTTTCTTATCAAGTGGCACAAGTAAAGAGACCCCCCTTGTAATGCCTCTCTTTTTAGATGAAGAAGAAGTTAATACAATTACATAAAAAGAATAACTGTTATATATACACATCATTGATTACTGCCAATATATAAGGAAAAGGAAATTTACATATATAATTAAGGAGAAGTATCTTATTACCTTTGGTATTGCTTAAATCTGTACTCCCAAGCTGCGCACCTAATACCTCTGATTGTGAATCCATGTGCCTATATCTTCCCTAATATGAAAAGAAAAGAAAAGAAAAGAAAAGCTAATGGTTAAGAAATAATTTAGATCACAGATAAAGTACAAAAAATTTACTGTATTATCCAAACCTTGATTAGATTTCCTCCAATAAATATCATTTTGTTACATGCTTAGAAAATACCAACAAATCAGTAGACTCTCTTTGATCGTTTTCTTTTCTTTGTTTTCTCGACCACAACACTGACATCTTCAGATTCATTGAATATCAACTCATCAACCATTGCTAAGGAGGTGAGATCAGGTCCTGCATCGGCATTACTTATAGCCTTTAATCGTTCCAATGGAACGCACATCTCTTCTTCGATAAATAATTTTTTTTGGAACCTCCAAGACCACATGCCAGTCAGGATTTTTTAGATCTCTGGAGTAGAAAACTTGCGTGGCATGCTCTACAAGAATGAAGGGCTCGTCACCGACTTTGTCTGAACTGTAAAGACTAGACAAATTTACTAATCTCAAATTTGCTTCGACATCAAAAGAAACACTATGATGTGTCACTTTCACCCAATCACACTTAAATAGGATGGGCTTGTACCCTGTTCGGTACTCCAATTGGATAATTTTACGAAGGACTCCGTAGTAAGGTTGATTTTCATCCACTGTATTGATATCCTTAGCACTTGATCGAAAGGTTGTCATACCCTCTGTCCTAACCCCACTGTTTGGGTTCGTTTTATTCTCCTCATAGTCCTTAATGACAAAGAGGAAACCATTAATACAATATTTATTGTATTGCATAGAAAAAGCTAGAGGTCCTCTCACTACATCTTTAAATTTATTATCGTCAGATTCAATGAACTCTGGTTGCCTCTTCAACCAAGATATGAATTCGTCCTCGCTAGGCACCCTATTGGTCCTCTTATAGCATCGCTGCAAGAAATCTTTGTGCTTCCTGCACGATATTCGATAACATTGTTATATTAAAATCGTATAAAGTAAGGAAGATATATATACATACATACATACATACATACACACACATATATATATGAGCTTATTGTACATACCCTTCCCACTCGTCGTAGTTGGGATGACTCTTCAGTACCCATGTACGAGCTTGTTCGTATTCGATACCTACTGGGATAACACTTCGACCCGAACCTACTGGACCAACATCGTCATCATTAGGGTCATCATCAACGATATCTTCCAACTTACGTACTCCTTGAATGACTCCGTTAAACCATTTTTCCAGCTTTTCCAGTAGGCTTGTTTTCTGTTTTCCTTTATATTGGTTGCAAAATATAACTGTCTCCTCTTGGATGTACTGCTCTGCAATACAACCCTTAGGTCGTGTCTTGTTACGGACATAGGCCTTAAATGTCTTCATGAACTTGACAAAGTTAATGATATATTATATATACATGCAAATGTAGATGTTAAGCCGATTTATTCTTATTAAGCTCACAGCGTACCTTTCAAATGGATACATCCATCGATAGTATATAGGACCACATATGCGAGCCTCGTAAGCCAAATGGATCGACAAATGCATCATATGACAAATATCGATGGCGGGCATATAGTCTCAAGCTGACATAACGTCCTAGCCATGTCCCTCTCGAGAGTAAGGAGTGTTTGAAGATCTATGGTTGTCGAGCACGAAGCATTAAAGAAGGTGCAAAAGCTTGTAATTATAGGACGAATGAGCTTCCTATCCCTGAATGCATGATGGATGAGAACTGGGAGCAGATGTTGCATCATCACATGGTAAGAATGAGACTTCATTCCCTTTAAATCCAAGAAATCTTCCTTTACGATGGTCCTCCAATTTGCACTAAAACCGATCGGAACACGTAGCTCATGCAAAGTCTGGATGAAAAGTTTTTTCTCTTCTTTTCTTAGACAGAAAGGACCTTATTTCTGAATCACCTTGCCATTATTCTTTTTCAGCCATAGACGCTTCTTAATTCCCAATTGTTTCAAGTCCCTGTGTGTATTAACATCATCCTTTGTTTTGTCAGATGTGTTCAACATCAAGGCAACAAGAATTTCACATATATTTTTCTCAATATGCATGGCATCAAGGTTGTGATGCACGGGAATATCTTTCCAATACTCCAGATCAAATAATATAGACTGTTTGAAGAATCACGGTGATTCAACATCATCCGCTAGCTCTTGTCGGCCTCTATTAATACCCCTTATATTACTCTTCTCAGTCTTCCCCCACTGCATATTCAAGTTCGCAGTTTGTCTTTTGACCTCAATCCCATCTAGACGGATCAGTTGATGTCGTATCTCCACCTTCTTATTGAACGTGCCAGCACTTGTGTCCTTCCTAGCCTGTTCTGACATTGGCAACCATCATCTGTTGCCCATATAAATTATTTCTTTCCATATTGGAGTCGTAAAGAATCTATGTTAGGACCACATACAGGACAACCATACTTACCCTTTGTCCTATAGCCAGAAACGTTACCATATGCTAGAAAGTCATGGATTGTCCAAAGCAAAATGGCACGCATGTTGAATTTATTTTCATGGTATGCATCGAACGTCGTGACTCCTTCTCGCCATAACTTTTACAGTTCATCAATCATTGACTATAAATAAACGTCAATATCCTTTCCCGGTTGTCGCGGTCCCTCAATGAGCAAAGTCAACATAGTAAACTGAGGTTTCATACAAAGCTTTGGTGGAAGGTTGTACGTCACACACATAACGGGCCATGAACTATACGACATACTAAAAGTGCCGAATGGGTTAAACCCATCTGTAGCCAAACCCAATCAAACATTGTGAGGCTCAGCTGAAAAATCTGTATACTTGTCATCAAGATTTTTTCATGCTGTAGAATCAGCCGGATGCTCCATCTTCTGATGTTGAAATTTTCTGGTTAAGTGCTAAGACATTTCTTTCGCCAACCATGGTACACTAAACATTCTTTGTAGCCTTGGTGTTAATGGAAAATACCTTAACACCTTCCAAGGTATTTTAGATTATCTTGTACCTAGAAGTTTTACATTTTGGACAAATGGTTTTCATCTCGTTCTCTCTCCAGTATAAGATGTAGTCATTTGGAGAAGCATAGATTTTCACATAATCAAGACCCAACTTTGTAATGATCTTCTTCGCTTGGTAGGTACTAATTGGGGCCTTGTTACCGGAAGGTAACACCCTCTTTAGTAGTTGAAGGAGCTCTGTAAAGCTTTTTTCATTCCATCCATGATTCACCTTTAATTTGAAAAACTGTACAATGAAAGTCAGCACGGTGAAATCTTGGGCCCCAGTGTATAGCTCAGCCATTGTGTCTTGTAGATTTGCTTCAAACTTATTAGTTTCATTTTCTCCGAAGACGCCTTCAACTATAGGGGTCACATTGGGCTCATCCTGTACAACTTCATCTAGGTTATTACCACCAAGCTCTTGAAAGACCGCATTGTGAACCACATTTAAGTTTGGGACACTATGGTATTGTTCGGAACATGATTCACGTATAGTACACTTAGGTGATACATGCTCCCCATGCATGATCCAAACCCTATAGCTTGGGTTGAATCCATTTTTCATTAGATGTATTTCCATATCATCATAAGAAACCGGAAAACATGCACATCTGCAAGTGGTGCATGGACAAGGAACGAATTCTCTACCAGGAAGGTTTTATTGTGCAAACTTTGAAAAACTTCTAATTCCAGAAAGAAAACGTGGGTCTGAAAAACTTAGTGCCATCCACTCCCTATTCATTACAGTCAAATCTCAATTAACCAACAGGTCCATTTTCAACCTACACCTTACCAAAAATTAAAATTAGAAATTAGCCTAATACACCATCCTCCTCAAAAGTTGGAAATGAAGGAAGTGCTATCAGATGATTGGACCCATACAGATATTATCTACCAAATACAATGTATTAAGGAGTTTGCAATCATTGTATTTTTACAATAAATTAATAATGTAATTTATAAGTAAAATCTTAAACCACTTGCATAGATGAAAAGTCTCGCATGCAATTCTAATATATTAAGCTAAATGATGGATTGTACCAGTTAAAGACTTCACCACACAAGGGACACAGATTGTACCAGCTTCCTTTCACTTTTTCTAATGTGTGTATCCCACACTGACTTTTCCACTTGTCATTGTAGCCCACGCGAAGCATCTAATTAAAGAGACCATGCAAGAAAGGCTCCGTGGGTCCACTGTGATGGATGTGACGTTTACTCCATACATCCATTGTGTGACCTTTTCTTTCTCTATTCCTTCCTTGGTCCATGTGCATTGCACATGCCATACCCTTGGTTTCACATCATGCAACCTTTTAGTAGCAGCTTTCATGGATGAGACTCATGCAATAAACCTTGAACATTTTGAAGTACAATGATGTAATGACCCTGAAAATTTTATGCCAAGACCTGAGTACTACCTCTATTTTCCTTAGTAGCTTTTTGGGGTAATTAGCGCTATACTCGATTGCTTGTGAAATTTACATCAATCACTTTAAATTGGATCTGCATGACTCAACACTTGTAGATTAGTTAGCGCTATGTTACTCTGAAATCTGGGGTTCATCGCTAAAGTCAGTTGTTCTTGGGAATTTTTGGAAGTTCTGAATCGGACCTGGACCGCGCGTCGAAAGTCTGATAGCGATGATCTTAGGCTGTTGCGGTCACCATGTTAGACTTGGCCATCACCTCAAAAATCAAGTCCATGTGATGTTCTGGGTCGATTTGTTTGAGTTCGGAGTGAAGAGTGTGAGAACGGTTGGAAATTAATTAAGATTTTATGAAATCTGAGTCGTGTCGCTTGCACAATGATTTTAAGCAATCTGACCGTTGGATTCTGACCTAATTTCACCCTCTGATCAGGGAAGGTGGCCTAGGCATGTCCTTGTGCTTGTGGACCTGATCGAGATTCGGCGACCGTTGTTTTGAGTGTGGTCCGCCACGGCTGATTTGAAGATCCGATCGGTACGAAAACTCAGCTTGACCTAGATCCATGGTCAGTGAGCTTAAGTCCACCTTTCGTGAAATTAGGCCCACTGGAAGTACTTCGTTGGATCGAGAGAGGCTTGTTTTGGTTATACCCTAAGTATACCTTGGCCCTGGGATTATTTTCATCAATATTATGCCTATTTATAGTCCTTAAAACCTTAGTTCTCTTTTCCATACGAATTTCCTAACCCTAGCTAAGAAAGAGAAAGGAAAAGAGAGAGTAAGTGAGAGAGAAGTTGGTGAATCATCTTAGATTATTTCCTGTTCTTCTTCATCCTTTAACCTTCACTTTTGAATCGTTATTCCGGCGATTCTGAGTACATCTTTGGGTAAGTTAACCTAAGCCTAATCTATGTTAAAGCTTAGAATAGTCTTTATGATGTTGTAGCTCATTTCTATTCTTGCCTCAGGTTATTCTGTCGCCGTTGACGAAGACCTATCGTCTGAAATCAGTTCGGTGTTCTTTTCTGGATTAAGGTGCGGACTTTAATCAAATAGGTTATGGTTTTCAAGGCTTTCAATGCTACTGAATGGTTTATTCTTGCTATGGATGAGATTTCACATGCCAAATGTTATGTTTATTTTGCGTTCCTAATATGCATGTGTTACAATGAGATTTGTGTATTCTATGTGTATGTATAAAGTACCGTATGCGTATGAAATATGAACATGTGATTGTCATGATTATTTGTCGTGTACTTATGCTTATTGTATGTGCGGCAACTCCTTGGTAAAAGGAATTGTCCAAATGTGTGTATTTCAACATACGTCATGTATGTTGTATTGTGTATTCTAAGTGTTTGTAGAAATGCCTGAATGATCTAAAGTGTAATATATCATACTAATTGCGGGCGTTGAGAAGTGATTCTCAACACTCCTATTGATATGCATGATTTTCTTCATGCAAGTTACATTCCTTGTTGTTTAAGTTCAAGCATTACTTATGCTTACATTCATGTTAAGTTGATATTCTTTAAATGCTTACGTACTACATGATTTGAGTGTTGTTCCATTACTTTTCTAAATTGTAGATATGAATATCTGTTGTAGTGGAATATGTGTGGGACTATGCATTAGTCCAGGAAATCGGTAATCGACCTTGAGTTTGTGGCTGAGATTACTATGGCCACGTAGGACGTGGTTACACGAACCCGAGTTGTATTAGAGTTGTCGGCAGTGGTTTGGCCACGTGGAGTGTTTGCGCACTCTATGTCGTTCAACCCAACCTGCGCTCGTGCTAGTCAAGTTCGTCAAGTAACTCGATTGTCCGATGTATGTTCACCATGTATCACGCTACTGTTTGAATCTAGGGTACCGAACTTACCGATGAAACCTTATTAACTATGGTACCTTGATCCGCTAAGACTCATGAGCCGGACATGGTGGTATGAGACACCGTGGTCGAGCTGTTGGCCTACGCTAGGGTGACGAGCCTCCCCATAGTGACCAGTGAGCAACCAAACTCGTGAGCTGATTATGGTGGTATGGGACACTATATTCGTGCTGTCGGCCTACATTGATTGGTGACGAGCCCTTTGTAGTGACCTCGAGCATACCTGGATACCGTATTGAGGTGACGAGCCTTATTGTGGTAACGACGGTATGATAGGCGTGCATTGATTGGTGACAAGCCCTTTGCAACGACCTACAACCATATGATCGTATGAGATGTCTAGGACTGACAACCCTAGAATGGATCACTGTTTGGATGGTGATATGAGGAAGGTACCTTAGCTTTCCAATCCTACTGAATGAAAAGGATTAATAACAACTTGGTAATCATGTTCATGCACTGCATTTGCATGTGCTTTGTAGACGTGGCGCACTTTGAGGCGATGTCATGCGTAACGTAAGATGAAGACGCTGAGGGTGTACGCGTGAGGGCACGCATCATTCTTCATACATCCTTGCATTAACAAGAGTACTTAGGACTTGTTTAATTGTTCTGCTTTATCATTACTGCTTGATTGAACTGATAACATGTTAACCTTTGCTTTATTGTTCCACTGAGTTGATCACTCACTCCCACGTTCTGGGGCGGTGTTAAACACCCACCAGACTCTGTCTTAGTTGCTGATGTTGCAGATGTTGATGCGACTTCTGAGGCAGAGCGGGAGATTGATGATGATGAGGCTGCTTTCTCTTTTATGCAGTTTTCAGATGGGTTCTAGTGAGCCTTGTTCTGATGCGCGGGATGCTGGGATTTCTTTTGGGAATTAAATGATGTAATTTGATACTTATAATTTTGATAGCAACACTTGTATTACGACCTGGTATGTATATGTATTTTAGGGATTTGCACTTGTACACATATGATTCTATAAGTCTTCCGCTTGCTTTCTTCACTTATCCCTGAATTATATTTGCTATGTGGCCTAATCTATTCCATGTTTTATGTACTAATACAAACAACATACATCCATCATTAAATATGTTGCATAAGTGATGTTTTGGAACTCGGGAGCTGAGTTATGCTCGACCCCCGAATTTCAAGGCGTTACAAGTTGGTATCAAAGCATGATTTGGATTAAACCGGACCTGGGTTATGGTCACACACCGCACGCTGTCACCACTTTAGTGTATTTGGGTGTGAGTTTATCGTAGATTGTGTGTTTGTGTTCCGTTGCTTTTATCGGTGAAAGTTTACTGAAAATGATCGTCAAGATCGAGTCTGTGCTCTCTCCTGATCACACACACCGACCCGAAACCTTTCCTAGACCATCTATTAATGAGTCTAGATGGTCTATCTTCCTATTTCAACCCTTCAATCTTCAAGAAATCTTTGTTTGTATCAGATTTCAGCCCGAATGGCTCGATAGGCGTCGAATCCAGCAAATGGGCCGATCGGGGCATTTCCAGTGGGGCTCAGGGGGGGACCCACATCATTTTGAGCATAGGGGACCAGGAGGACCTCGCCCAAACTGCCAGCCATCGCCGGTCAGTCCAGAGATTGCCGGTTTGGCGAGGGCTCGCCGATCAGCGGGCCAGGCCGGCTCGAGCCGACATGATTTTGGCCTAGTGTGGCCCACCCTTCCATGGTTCGGTGATTAAAACCCCTTCTATACCCTACTTCCTTCACAAACTCCCCTCCCTAGCTCTCCTTTTCTTCAAGTTCTTCTCCAAACTCCTCCAAATCCTTTCCAAATCTTCTTCTTCTTCCATTTTCGTGCAAACCCTACCTACCCATCTCTAACCTCACCCTCCCATTGTTGTTTATCCTCTCTTTTCTTCTCATTTGGGCTCTCAAATTCTCTTTTGGGATCTCAAGTGTGTAGGAGCTCCACCATTCTTCTTGTTTCTCTCATTTCTCTCATTTCTCATGGCCCTCTTTGAGTTTATCATGGCCATCTTTTCCATTTCCTCCCTTCTTTCTTTGATGGGGAAGAAGAGAGCGCCCGTGGATGAAGCCAGGCCTAGCCGTCCAACCCGTGCATGGAGGCCGAGAGGTGCCGCCGCGAGCACGTCTGCCACTCGTGAATTTCAGACCAAGTGGGACCTTGATCCTCGAGCTCCCATTGGTAGGACCTTGTTGGCGAAGCTATCGCATGGAGTCTATGAAGGCCGTAGAGTCCTTTTTGAGGCTCATGTTGATTCGCGGCTGTTTGACGAGTTTCTGTTGTTGGAGCGCCTGAAAGGGGCTGGTTGGTGTCCCTTGTTTGAGGGCGAGTATCACGCGAATGCAAGTACTGTTCGAGCTTTTTATGTCAATATTCATGATCCTTCGCTGCAGCCTCTGTAGTTCAAGATTCTTTGTGGTGGCGGTCGGGAGGCCACGGTCAACGTCGCTTTGATATCCCGTCTCCTGAATGTGCCACTTGGTGAAGTGCATGCCAGCGAGAAGAATTTGAACAGTATGCGCGAGAGGGATCGTCGCACCCGATCCTTGTGTGGTCGTCTGGTCGAATGGCAGCCTAATAAGAGTCTTCTGGCTACTAACATGACGGACGACTTTTGCTTGCTTCACCACATGTGTACGTTCAATGTATATCCAAGGTGGAGCAATCGCAGTGAGTGTACGCGCCTGATGGTAGATTTTCTGTATCAAGTGGGACAAGAAGTGAAGCTGTGTGTGCCGACGTACATCTTGGGTCAGATTATTCTCATCGCTCGTTCGACTAGGAGGACCGAATCGCTTCCTTTTGGCCGCCTCATTTGTAAGCTTGCTCATGAGTTTGGCTATAGGCTTGGAGCAGAGAAGCCGGTTCCTGTTCGCCATATTAACCTGATAACCCTTAAGCAGATGGAGATTGGTCCTCATCAGCAGGCCTCAGAGAGTGAGGATGAGTCAGAGAGCGATGATGAAGAGAGTTATGCTGAAGGTGGTGCTGAGATTGAGGAAGAAACAGAGCAGGACGAGAAGAAGGTTGAGGCGTAGGATACAAGTGAGAGCTCTCCTCCTGTGGCACCAGAGCAGAGCGCAGATCAGGCTGCTAGAGATGCCCGTATTGTTCGGCTTGAAGAAGGGCAGGTTGTTCTACGCCAGGATATTATGGATCTTCGAGGCCTTGTGAAGCATAAGTTTAAGAAGGTGACTCGAACTCTGAAGTCTATCCTGTGTTTCTTGCAGGATAAGGGTGCCCCGCCTCCATCTCTTGATTTCGACGAGTAGTTGTCATTATAGTCGTCCTTTGCTTTGTTTGTTGTTTTCTTTCTGTGTGTAGTCGTTGTTGGCTTTGTAGTTGGAGTTGTTTGTTGTTGTTTGAAGTGTTAGATGTTGTGGTTCTCATTTTTTCCTAGTCGTGATTCATGTAATGTTGCACTACTTGTATTGCGACAATTTTGATTAATGGAATGCATGTTGTTATCTTTGGAGTTGTGCTGTGAATGCTATGTGGATAGATTATGTGGACGTAGAATCTGACAGGTTGCATCCTCTTTTGAATGTAGGGTATGCCTCCTAAGGGTTCGAAGTCTTCGGCCCGTCTCTCCTTGGTTGAGTCACTTGTTGGGGTTCCTCCCTTGAGCGATAGCCAGACGGATCCACAGGCGGGCCCGTCTCATGCCGGTGTTGGACCGACACCTATGGCTCCTCCAGTCACGCCTTCGGTTCCTAAGCCGAGCCGTGCATCTTCATCTGCTCCACCATCTGATAGGTTTGAGCAGATGATGCTGTTGTGCAGCAGCAGTAGCAACAATTCCTATCCTCCATGGCTGGCATCTTTGCTCAGTCAGTGGGGGTGACTCCTCCTACTTCGCCTATGCCTCCATCTGGGAGCGCCAGTGCGAGCGGCACTTTTGAGCGATTCCAGCGCTTACGACCTCCTACATTTGTGGGTTCTAATAGACCCGAGGAGGCCGAGTATTGGATCGATCACATCTCTAAGATGCTGAGACTGCTGCATTGTTCAGAGGTTGAGCAGGTTGAGCTTGCCTCCTTCATGTTTGAGAAGGAGGCCAGTTTGTGGTGGGACAGTGTTCTTCGCACTGTCGAGGAAGGATTTGAGTGGTTGTGGCAGGCGTTTGAGGCACACTTCCACGAGAAGTATTTCCCGGTTACGTACCGACATGAGAAGGAGAGTGAGTTCCTTCGCCTCGGCCAGGGAGGGTTGTCGGTGACGGAGTATGAGAACCGGTTCACTGAGCTTGGTCGATATGTGCCTTTGATTCTGGGCGATCAGCCGATGAGGATGCGGCGCTTTTCTGAAGGGTTGAGGCCTGAGATCCGATCGAAGATTTGTTGTGCTAGCATTTCTTCTTATGCGGAGTTGGTGAGCATCTCCTTGCGAGCAGAGCAGGACGGGGACAAGTCGTCCCGTATGCGAGCACCGATGGTTCCTAGGCCACGACCGGACTTTCAGGGTGCACCTTTCCTCGGTAAGAGGCCGCGGGCAGATTCTCCTCCTAGCCGTTCAGCGCCGTCCGCTCAGCAGATGAGAGCAGATCTTCGCTATTCGTATTGTGGGAAGACGGGGCATTTAGACCGTTTTTACTTTTCGCGTATGCGGGTCAGTGGTTTTACTCCACCGCAGAGGATTAGCCGTCCGATGCCTTAGGTTATTTCTTCTCCACCTCTTCGTTCAGCGCCAGCTCATCCATCCTTCAGACCTGCAGTACCTAGCTTCAGGCCACCTCATCGGCCCATGGTTCCTCCGCCGAATCATCAGCAGCAGGCTCGAGTTCATGCGCTCTCAGCTGAAGCGCCTATGTTTGACTTGGTGCTGAGATCCTTCGAGGTGACAGCGCACATTAAAGGTATTCCCGTTTCTATGTTGATGGATACAGGGTCCATTACTTCTCTTATATCATATGCGGCAGTTAGGCGTTTGGGTTTGAGCATTGTTTCTATGCAAGGAGTGACGCTTACTACCGCTACGGGGATTTCCTCTGCTATGAACAAGCGTTGTATGGATTGTTTGGTCGATCTTGGAAGTGGATCGATCCGTGTTGATTTCTTTGTCGCACACCTTTATCATTACGATGTTATTATGGGTATGGATTGGCTCACGAGGATGTGAGCTGAGATTGATTGTGAAGCAAGGTCGGTGACCATCCATGGACTTGAGGGCGAGACAGTTACTTTCCCAGTTCAGGTCAGTTACCCTTTTCGTCATGATTATTATACTTCTCTGTTGGAGAGTATGGCTGAATCGGCATTAGTTAGCACGCCGGTAGTTCGGGAGTTTGATGATGTGTTTGAGTCGATTCCTGGATTACCTCCTCAGCGTGAGATTGATTTTACTATTGATCTCATGCCTGGTGCGGTGCCCATTTCTTTGCCCACCTATCGTATGCCTCTGAGTGAAATGGAGGAGTTGAGGAAGCAGATAGATGGTTTGCTGAATTTGGGTTTTATTCGGCCTAGTGTGTCTCCTTAGGGAGCACCTGTCTTGTTTGTGAAGAAGAAGGATGGTTCCTTGCGATTATGTATTGATTATCGCAGGTTGAATTTGGTAACTGTGAAGAATAAGTACCCTTTGCCCAGGATTGATGATCTGTTTAATCAATTGAAGGGGGTACGGTACTTTTCAAAAGTTGATCTGTAGTCAGGGTATCATCAGTTGGGCGTCAAGGTTGAGGACGTGCAGAAGACCGCTTTCAGGACTAGCTTCGGTTACTATGAGTTCCTTGTGATGTCGTTCGGTCTTACGAACGCACCGGCCGTGTTCATGGATCTGATAAACAGGGTGTTTCGGCCATTCCTGTTCCGATTCGTCATTGTCTTTATCGATGACATCTTGATATATTCTGCGAGTCGGGAAGAACACGAGGAGCACTTAAGAGCGGTTTTGGATACTCTTAGGAAGAGTCAGCTCTTTGCGCAGTTCAAGAAGTATGATTTTTGGAAAGAGGAAGTCAAGTTCCTGGGACATGTGGTGTCCAAGGAAGGGATAGTTGTCGATCTTGCCAGGGTAGCTGCAGTGCAGGACTGGAAACAGCCTGGTTCAGTTACTGAGGTAAGGAGCTTTCTGGGTCTTGCAGGCTATTATCGACGTTTCATTCAAGACTTCTCGAAGATTACCAGACCGTTGTCGCAGTTGACACGGAAGGATTTGAAGTTTGCTTGGAATGAGATGGCGGAGTTAGCTTTTCAGGAGCTGAAGGACAAGTTGACGTCCGCCCCTGTGCTAGTATTGTCAGAGCAAGGGGTTAAGTATATTATATATACTGATGCCTCTCGCGTTGGTCTGGGTTGTGTCCTTATGCAGAAGGACAGGGTGATTACTTATGCTTCGCGTCAGTTGAGGAAACACGAAGAGAATTACCCTACGCACGACCTGGAGTTAACAGCTGTCATTTTCGCATTAAAGCTCTGGAGACATTACCTCTATGGTGAGGAGTTCGAGCTCTTTTGCGACCACAAGAGCCTTAAGTATATTTTCACGCGGCGTGATTTAAATATGAGGCAGCGCCGATGGATGGAAACATTGAAGGACTTTAAGTTCGATGTTTCTTACCATCCGGGCAAGGCGAACCTTATGGCTAATGCGTTGAGTCGCAAGAAGGCTATTGAGTTTGTGGCTCCGCTGATGATAACAGAGTGGGATATGTTGGAGTTCGTGCGAGATTTTGAGCAGAAGCTTACGGTGGTTAAGTCGTATGAGGTAATCGCACACATTCGTGTACAGCCCCTTATCGACGAGAAGATCGTTGTAGCTCAGGTAGATGATGAGCTTTTGGTGAAGTGAGGAAGCGGGTTGGTACAGATGAGAACCCCGAATGGAGTGTTAGTTTTGATGGGGGCCTACGATTTCGTGGCCGGTTATGTGTTCCTGACATCCCTGACTTGAGACAGGAGGTTCTCAAGTTAGCCCATAGTTCCAAGCTTGCGATGCATCTAGGTAGCACGAAGATGTATCAGGATATGAGGATATCTTATTGGTAGGACAATATGAAGGTCCATATTGCTGAGTTTGTCTCTTGTTGTCTCACGTGCCAGCAGGTCAAGGCAGAGCATTGCTGACCTCCTAGGTTACTGCAGCCCATGCCCATAACAGAATGAAAGTGGGACTTCATTTCTAAGGATTTTATTTCTGGGTTGCCTAGAACGAGGAAGGGATATGATTCTATTTAGGTGATTGTCGACCGATTGACGAAGTTGGTGCATTTCTTACCGATCAGAGTCACAAACTCTGCAGACGAGTTGGCTAGGTTGTATATCAAGGAGATTGTACGTCTGCATGGAGTTCCCTTTGAGTTTGTGTCTGATAGAGACACGCGTTTCACATCTATCTTCTGGACTCGTATTCAGGAAGCGATGGGTGTGAAACTGAAGTTCAGCACCGCGTTTCATCCGCAAATAGATGGGCAAACGGAGCGCGTGAATCAGGTCCTGGAAGACATGTTGCGAGCTTGTGTTTTGGATTTCAAGGACAGTTGGGATGATTGTCTTCAGTATGCAGAGTTCGCGTATAATAACAGTTTCCAGGCGGGTATTGGCATGGCTCCCTATGAGGCGTTGTATGGTCACCCGTGCAGAGCACCGCATTGCTGGGCAGAAGTTGGCGAGCAGTTTCCAGGCGACTGCTTGGTACGAAAACTTAGCTTGACCTAGATCCATGGTCAGTGAGCTTAAGTGCAACCTTTCGTGGTATTAGGCCCATCGGAAGTGCTTCGTTGGATCGAGAGAGGCTTGTTTTGGTTATACCCTAAGTATACCTTGGCCCTGGGGTTATTTTCATCAATATTAGGCCTATTTATAGTCCTTAAAACCCTAGTTCTCTTTTCCATACGAATTTCCTAACCCTAGCTAAGAAAGAGAAAGGAAAAGAGAGAGTAAGTGAGAGAGAAGTTGGTGAATCATCTTAGATTATTTCCTGTTCTTCTTCATCCTTTAACCTTCACTTTTGAATCGTTATTCCGGCGATTCTGAGTTCATCTTTGGGTAAGTTAACCTAACCCAAATCTGTGTTAGAGCTTCGAATAGTCTTTGTGATGTTGTAGCTCATTTCTATTCTTGCCTTAGGTTATTCTATCGCCGTTAACGAAGACCTATCGTCTGAAATCAGTTCGGTGTTCTTTTCTGGATTAAGGTGCGGACTTTAATCATATAGGTTATGGTTTTCAAGGCTTTCAATGCTACTGAATGGTTTATTCTTGCTATGGATGAGATTTCACATGCCAAATGTTATGTTTATTTTGCGTTCCTGATATGCATGTGTTACATTGAGATTTGTGTATTCTATGTGCATGTATAAAGTACCGTATGCGTATGAAATATGAACATGTGATTGCCATGATTATTTGTTGTGTACTTATGCTTATTGTATGTGCGGCAACTCCTTGGTAAAAGGAATTGTCCAAATGTGTGTATTTCAACATACGTCATGTATGTTGTATTGTGTATTCTAAGTGTTTGTAGAAATGCCTGAATGATCTAAAGTGTAATATATTATACTAATTGCGGGCGTTGAGAAGTGATTCTCAACACTCCTATTGATATGTATGATTTCCTTCATGCAAGTTACATTCCTTGTTGTTTAAGTTCAAGCATTACTTATGCTTACATTCATGTTAAGTTGATATTCTTTAAATGCTTACGTACTACATGATTTGAGTCTTGTTCCATTACTATTCTAAATTGTAGATATGAATATCTGTTGTAGTGGAATGTGTGTGGGACTATGCATTAGTCTAGAAAATCGGTAATCGACCTTGAGTTCATGGCTGAGATTACTTTCACCACATAGGACGTGATTAGACGAACCCGAGTCGTATTAGAGTTGTCGGCAGTGGTTTGGCCACGCGGAGTGTTTGCACACTCTATGTCGCTCAACCCAACGTGCGCTCATGCTAGTCGAGTTCGTCAAGTAACCCAATTGTCCGATGTATGTTCACTATGTATGGACGCTACTGTTTGAATCTAAGGTACCGAACTTACCGATGAAATCCTATTAACCATGGTACCTTGATCCGCTAAGACTCATGAGCCAGACATGGTGGTATGGGACACCGTGGTCGAGCTGTCTGCCTACACTGGGGTGACGAACCTCCCCGTAGTTGTAACGCCCTAAAATTCGGGGGTCGAGCATAACTCAGCTCCCGAGTTCCAAAACATCACTTATGCAACATATTTAATGATGGATGTATGTTGTTTGTATTAGTGCATAAAACATGGAATACATTAAGCCAAGGCACATATATAATTCAGGGATAAGTGAATAAAGCAAGCAAAAGACTTAGAGAAATATATGTGTACAAGTGCAAATCCCTGAAGTACATACATAAACCAGGTCGTAATGTAAGTGTTGCTATCAAAATTACAAGTAATAAATTACATCATTTAATTTCCCAAAAATAATCCCAAAATCCCGCGCATCAGAACAAGCTCACTAGAACCCGTCTGAAAACTGCATATACGAGAAAGCAGCCTCATCATCATCCATCTCCTGCTCTGCCTCACAAGTCGCATCCACATCTACAACATCAGAACCTAAGACAGAGTCTGGTGGGTGTTTAACACCGCCCAAGAACGTGGGAGTGAGTGATCAACTCAGTGGAACAATAAGGCATTGGTTAACATGTTATCAGTTCCATCAAGCAGTAATGATAAAGCAGAACAATTAAACAAGTCCTAAGTACTCTTGTTAATGCAAGGATGAATGCGGAATGATGCGTGCCCTCACGCGTACACCCTCAGCGTCTTCATCTTACGTTACGCATGACACCACCTCAAAGTGCGCCACATCTACAAAGCACATGCAAATGCGGTGCATGAATATAATACCAAGTTGTTATTAGTCCTTTTCATACAGCAGGATTGGGAAGCTAAAGTACCTTCCTCATATCACCATCCAAACAGTGATCCATTCTAAGGTCGTCAGTCCTAGATATCTCATACGATCATATGGTTGTAGGTCGTTGTAAAGGGCTCGTCACCAATCAATGCACGCCTATCACACCTTTATTACCACAGTTCGGCTCGTCACCTCAATGCGGTATCGAGGTATGCTCGAGGTCACTACAAAGGGCTCGTCACCAATCAATGTAGGCTGACAGCACGAATATAGTGTCCCATACCTCCATAATCGGCTCATGAGTTTAGTTGCTCACTGGTCACTACGGGGAGGCTCGTCACCCCAGTGTAGGCCGACAGCTCGACCATGGTGTCCCATACCACCATGTCCGGCTCATGAGTCTTAGCGGATCAAGGTACCAAGGTTAATAGGATTTCATTGGTAAGTTCGGTACCCTAGATTCAAGCAGTAGCGTCCATACATGGTGAACATACATCGGACAATCGGGTTACTTGACGAACTCGACTAGCACGAGCGCACGTTGAATTGAACGACATAGAGTGCGCAAGCACTCCGCGTGGCCAAACCACCGCCGACAACTCTAATACGACTCGGGTTCGTCTAATCACGTCCTTTGTGGCGAAAGCGATCTCAGCCACAACCTTAAGGTCGATTACCGATTTCCTGGACTAATGCATAGTCCCACACACATTACACTACAACAGATATTCATATTGAATGCAGAACAGCAATGGAACAACAACTTAAATCATGTGGTACTCAAGCATTTGAAGAATATCAACTTAACATAAATGTAAACATAAGAAATGCTTGAAATTAAATAACAAGGAATGTAACTGACATGGAGGAAATCATACACATCAATAGGAGTGTTGAGAATCACTTCTCAACGCCTACAAATAGTGTAATAAGTTACACTTTAGATCATTCAGACATTTCTACAAACACTTAGAATACATAACACAACATACATGACGTATGTTGAAAAACAAGCATTTAGACAATTCCTTTTACCAAGGAGTTGTCATACACGCATCTAGCATACATACATAACAAATAATCTTGGCAAACACAAGTGCATATTTTATACGTATACGGTACTTTATACATACACGTAGAATACACCAATCTCAATATAACACATGCATATCAGGAACGCAACATAAACATGACATTTGGCATGTGAAATCTCATCCATAACAAGAATAAATCATTAACTGGCATTGAAAGCCTTGAAAACCATAACCTATACGCTTAAAGTCCGCACCTTAAGCCAGAAAGAACACCGACGAGTTGTCTTCGTCAACGGCGATAGAATACCCTAAAGCAAGAATAGAAATGAGATACAACAACACCAAGACTATTCTAAGCTCTAACACAGATTAGGATTAGGTTAACTTACCCAAAGATGAACTCAGAATCGTCAGAATAACGATTCAAAGTGAAGGTTAAGGATGTAGAAGAACAGGAAAGAATCCAAGATGATTCACCAACTTCTCTCTCACTATCTCTCTCTTTTCCACTCTCTCTCCAAGCTAGGGTTAGAGAAAATTCGTATGGAAAAGAGAGCTAGGGTTTAAGGACTATAAATAGGCCTAAAATTGATGAAAATAACCCCAGGGCCAAGGTATACTTAGGGTATAACCAAATCCTGACTCTCGCGATCCAACGAAGCACTTCTGGTGGGCCAAATACCACGAAAGGTCAGACTTAAGCTCACTTACCATGGATCTAGGTCAGGCTGAGTTTTCGTACCGACCGGCTCTTCAGATCAGCCGTGGCGGACCATACTCAATTCAACGGTCACAGAATCTCGATCAGGTCCACAAGCACAAGGACATGCCTGGGCCACCTTCCCTGATCAGAGGGTGAAATTAGGTCAGAATCCAACGGTCAGATTGCTTAAAATCGTCGCGCAAGCGACACGACTCAGATTTCATAAAAGCTTAATAAATTCCAACCGTTCTCACACTCTTCACTTCGTACTCAATCAATCGACCCAGAACATCACATGGACTTGATTTTCGAGGTAATGGTCAAGCCCAACATGGTGACCGCAACAGCCTAAGATCATCATAATCGGACTTTCGACGCACGGCCCAGGTCCGATCCAGAACTTCCAAAAATTCCCCAGAACAACTGGATTTAGCGATGGATCGCAGATTTCAGAGTAACATAGCGCTAACTAATCTACAAGTTTTGAGTCATGCAGATCGAATTTAAAGTGATTGATGCAAATTTCACAAGCAATCGAGTATAGTGCTAATTACTCCAAAAACAACTACTTAGGGAAAGATAAGCACAAAATTTTTTGGGTCATTACAATCTGCCCCCCTTAAAGAAAATTTCATCCTCGAAATTCATACCTTCTCATAATCTTCAAGGATCTGAGGGTAGCTCTTTCTGACCTCAGCTTCAGATTCCCAAGTAGCCTCTTCCTCACCATGATGCGTCCATAGCACCTTCACAAGAGGGATAACCTTGCTACGCAATACCTGCTCCTTCCTGTCGAGAATACGCGTCGGTCGTAGTACATAAGTGGCATCCTCACTCAACTGCACTTGCTCCCAACTGATAATATGCGAAGGATCAGGAACGTACTTCTTCAGCATAGAAACATGAAATACGTTATGCACGCCCGCAAGAGGTGCGGGCAAAGCAAGGCGGTATGCTACCGCTCCCACTCGATCCAGAACTTGAAATAGACCAATAAATCTCGGCGTCAGCTTCCCCTTCTTACCGAACCGCAGAACTCCCTTCATAGGAGAGACCTTCAGAAATACATGGTCTCCAACCTCAAACTCAAGCGGTCGACGCCTCGTATCAGCATAACTCTTTTGCCTGCTCTACGTTGTCAGAAGTCGACATCGAATGATGTCAACCTTCTCTGAAGTCACCTGCACCAACTCTGGGCTAAGCAAACTACGCTCACCAATTTCTACCCAGCAATGTGGCGCTCTGCACGGGCGACCATACAACGCCTCATAGGGAGTCATGTCGATACTCGCCTGGAAACTGTTATTATACGCGAACTCTGCATACTGAAGACAATCATCCCAACTGTCCTTGAAATCCAAAACATAAACTCGCAACATATCTTCCAGGACCTGATTCACGCACTCCGTCTGCCCATCTGTTTGCGGATGAAACGCGGTGCTGAACTTCAGTTTCACACCCATCGCTTCCTGAATACGAGTCCAGAAGATAGATATAAAACAAGTGTCTCTATCATACACAATCTCCAGGGGAACTCCATACAGACGTACAATCTCCTTGATATACAACCTAGCCAACTCGTCTGCAGAGTTAGTGACTCTGATCGGTAAGAAATGCGCCGACTTCGTTAATCGGTCGACGATCACCCAAATAGAGTCATATCCCTTCCTTGTTCTCGGCAACCCAAAGATAAAATCCATAGAGATGAAGTCCCACTTCCATTCTGCTATGGGCATGGGCTGCAGCAACCCAGACCTGCTGGCACGTGAGACAACGAGAAACAAATTCAGTAATCTGGACCTTTATATTGTCCCACCAATAAGATCTCCTCATATCCTGATACATCTTCGTGCTACCTAGATGCATCGCAAGTTTAGAACTATGGGCTAACTCGAGAACCTCCCGTCTCAAGTCAGGGATGTCAGGAACACATAACCAGCCACGAAAATGTAGGCCCCCATCAGAACTAACACTCTAGTCGGAGTTCTCATCAGTACCAACCCGCTTTCTCATCTTCACCAAAAGCTCATCATCTGCCTGAGCTGCAATGATCCTCTCGTCGATAAGGGGCTGTACACGAATGTGCGCGATAACCTCATACGGATCAACCACCGTAAGCTTCTGCTCAAAATCTCGCATGAACTCTAACATATCCCACTCTGCTATCATCAGCAGAGCCGCAAACTCAATATCCTACTTGCGACTCAACGCATCTGCCACAAGGTTCGCCTTGCCCGGGTGGTAAGAAATATCGAACTTAAAGTCCTTCAATGTTTCCATACATCGGCGCTGCCTCATATTCAAATCACGCTGCGTGAAAATATACTTAAGGCTCTTGTGGTCGCAAAAGAGCTCGAACTCCTCACCATAGAGGTAATGTCTCCAAAGCTTTAATGCGAATATGACAGCTGCTAATTCCAGGTCATGTGTAGGGTAATTCTCTTCATGTTTCCTCAACTGACGCGAAGCATAAGCAATCACCCTGTCCTTCTGCATAAGGACACAACCCAGGCCAACGCGAGAGGCGTCAGTATATATAATATACTTAACCCCTTGCTCTGGCAATACTAGCACAGGGGCGGACGTCAACTTGTCCTTCAGCTCCTGAAAAGCTAACTCCGCCTGCTCATTCCAAGCAAACTTCAAATTCTTCCGTGTCAACTGCGACAACGGTCTGGCAATCTTCGAGAAGTCTTGAATGAAGCATGGATAATAGCCTGCAAGACCCAGAAAACTCCTTACCTCAGTAACTGAACCAGGCTGCTTCCAGTCCTGCACTTTAGCTACCTTGGTAAGATAGACGGCTATCCCTTCCTTGGACACCACATGTCCCAGGAACTTGACTTCCTCTTTCTAGAAATCACACTTCTTGAACTGTGCGAAAAGCTGATTCTTCCTAAGAGTATCCAAAACCGCTCTTAAGTGCTCCTCGTGTTCTTCCCGGCTTGCCGAATATATTAAGAAGCCATCGATAAAGACAATGACGAATCGGAACAAGAATGGTCAAAACACCCTGTTCATCAGATCCATGAACACGGCCGGTGCGTTCGTAAGACCGAACGACATCACAAGGAACTCATAATGACCGAAGCTAGTCCTAAAAGCGGTCTTCTGCACGTCCCCATCCTTGATGCGCAACTGATGATACCCTGACTGCAGATCAACCTTCGAAAAGTACCGTGCCCCCTTCAATTGATCAAACAGATCATCAATCCTGGACAAAGGGTACTTATTCTTCATAGTTACCAAATTCAGCCTGCAATAATCAATACACAATCGCAAGGAACCATCCTTCTTCTTCACAAATAGAACAGGTGCTCCCCAAGGAGACACACTAGGCCGAATAAAACCCAAATCCAGCAAACCATCTATCTGCTTCCTCAACTCCTCCATTTCACTCGGAGGCATACAATAGGTAGGTAAAGAAATGGACGTCGCACCAGGCATGAGATCAATAGCAAAATCAATCTCACGCTGAGGAGGTAATCTAGGAATCGACTCAAACACATCTTCAAACTCCCGAACTACCGGCATGCTAACTAACGTCGATTCAGCCATACTCTCCAATAGAGAAGAATAATAATCAATACGAAGAGGGTAACTGACCTGAACTGGGAAAGTAATAGTCTCGCCCTCAGGTCCATGGATCGTCACTGATCTAGCTTCACAATCAATCTCAGCTCCCATCCTCGTGAGCCAATCCATACCCATAATAACATCGTAATGATAAAGCAGTGCGACAAAGAAATCAACACGCATTCCATTAATCAAAATCGTCGCAATACATGTAGTGCAGCATTACATGAATCATGACTAGGAAAGCATGTGAACAATAACATCTAACACTTCAAGCTACAACAAACAACTACAAACAACTCCAACTACAAAGCCAACAACGGCTACACACAGAAAGAAAACAATAAACAAAGCAAAGGACAGCCACGACGACAGCTACTCGTCGGAATTAGGAGATGGAGGTGGGGCACCCTTATCTTGCAAGCAACATAAGATGGACTTTAGAGTTCCAGTCACCTTCTTAAACTTATGTTTAACAAGGCCTCAAAGATCAATAATATCCTGGCGTAAAACAGTCTGCCCTTCTTCAAGCCATGCGAGACGGGCATCTCTAACAGTCTGCTCTGCGCTCTGCTCTGGCACCACAGGAGGAGAGCTATCACTCGTATCCTGTGCCTCATCCTCTTCCTCGTCCTGCTCTGTTTCTTCCTCAATCTCAGCACCACCTTCAGCATAACTCTCCTCATCATCTCTCTCTGACTCATCCTCACTCTCTGAGGCATGTCGACCAGAACCGATCTTCATCTGCTTAAGAGTCCTCAGATTGATATGACGAATAGGAACCGGCTTCTCAGCTCCAAGCCTATAGCCAAACTCATGTGCAAGCTTGTAAATGAGGTGGCCAAATGGAAGCGACTCGGTCCTCCTACTCGAACGAGCGATGAGAATAATCTGGCGCAGGACGTACGTCGGCACACACAACTTCGCTTCTTGCCCCACCTGATACAGGAAATCCACCATCAGGCGCGTACACTCACTGCGATTGCTCCACCTTGGGTATACATTGAACGTACACATGTGATGAAGCAAACAGAAGTCGTCCGTCATGTAGGTAGCCAAAAGACTCCTATTCGGCTTCCATTCGACCAAACGACCACATAGGGATCGGGTGCGACGATCCCTCTCGCATACACTGTTCACATTCTTCTCACTGGCATGCACTTCACCAAGTGGCACATTCAGGAGTCGGGATATCAAAGCAACATTGACAATACCCACTCGACCGCTACCACAAGGAATCTTGAACTGCAGAGGCTCCAGCGAAGGATCAAGAATATTGACATAAAAAGCTCGAACAGTACTAGCATTCGCACGATACTCGCCTTCAAACAAGGGACACCAACCAGCCCCTTCCAGGCGCTCCAACAAGAAAAACTCGTCATACAGCCGCGGATCAACATGAGCCTCAAAAAGGACTCTACGGCGTTCATAGACTCCATGCGACAACTCCGCCAATAAGGTCCTACCAATAGGAGCTCGAGGATCGAGGTCCCGCTTGGTCTGAAATTCACGAGTGGCGGACGTGCTAGCGGCGGCACCTCTCGGCCTCCGTGCACGGGTTGGGCGGCTAGGCCCGGCTTCATCCACGGGCGCTCTATTCTTCTCCATCAAAGAAAGAAGAGTAGAAATGGAAAAGATGGCCATAATGAACTCAAAGAGGGCTATGAGAAATGAGAGAAAGAGAGAAATATGAAGATGGTGAAGCTTCCACACACTTGAGAGCCCAAAGATGGAATTGAGAGCCCAAATGAGAAGGAAAGAAAGGGTAAACAGCAATGGGGGTGAGGGTTTGCACGAAAATGAAGGAAGAAGAAGATTTGGAGGAGATTTGGAAGAGTTTAGAGAGGGTTTTCAAGAAAGGGAGAGCTTGGGAGGGAAGATTATGAAGGAAGTAGGGTAAAGGAAAGGTATTAAACAGAGAACCGTGGAGGGGTGGGCCACACTAGACCTAAAATGGATCGGCCCGCGCCGGCCCGACCCGCCTGGCCCGCTGATCGGCGAGCCCTTGCCGAACCAGCGATGGCATCGCCGATCTCTGGATTGGCCGGCGATGCCTCGCCGTTTGGGCGAGGTCCTCCTGGTCCCCTATGGTCAGAAAGATGTGGGTCCCCCCCTGGGCCCCATAGAAAATGCCCCGATCGGCCCCTTGCATGATTTGACGCCTATCGGGCCATTTGGGCAGAAATCTGATTCAAATAAAGATTTCTTGACAATTGAAGGATTTAAAAGGGAAGGTAGACCATTTAAACTCATTAATAGATGGTCTAGGAAAGGTTTTGGGTCGCTGTGTGTGATCAGGAGAGAGCACAGACTCGATATCGGTGAATGTTTTCAGGAAACTTTCGCCGATAGAAGCTACGGAGCACAAACACAAAATCTATAATAGACCCGCACCCAAATACACTAAAATGGCGACAACATGCGGTGTGTGACCATAACCCAGGTCCGGTTTAATCCAGATCATGCTCTGATACCAACTTGTAACGCCCTGAAATTCGGGGGTCGAGCATAACTCAGCTCCCGAGTTCCAAAACATCACTTATGCAACATATTTAATGATGGATGTATGTTGTCTGTATTAGTGCATAAAACATGGAATAGATTAAGCCAAGGCACAGATATAATTCAGGGATAAGTGAATAAAGCAAGCGGAAGACTTATAAAAATATATGTGTACAAGTGCAAATCCCTGAAGTACATACATAAACCAGGTCGTAATGTAAGTGTTGCTATCAAAATTACAAGTAATAAATTACATCATTTAATTTCCCAAAAATAATCCCAAAATCCCGCGCATCAGAACAAGCTCGCTAGAACCCGTCTGAAAACTGCATATAAGAGAAAGCAACCTCATCATCATCCATCTCCCGCTCTGCCTCACAAGTCGCATCCACAAATACAACATCAGAACCTAAGACAGAGTCTGGTGGGTGTTTAACACCGCCCCAGACCGTGGGAGTGAGTGATCAACTCAGTGGAATAATAAGGCACTGGTTAACATGTTATCAGTTCCATCAAGCAGTAATGATAAAGCAGAACAATTAAACAAGTCCTAAGTACTCTTGTTAATGCAAGGATGAATGCGGAATGATGCGTGCCCTCACGCGTACACCCTCAGCGTCTTCATCTTACGTTACGCATGACACCACCTCAAAGTGCGCCACATCTACAAAGCACATGCAAATGTGGTGCATGAATATGATTACCAAGTTGTTATTAGTCCTTTTCATACAGCAGGATTGGGAAGCTAAAGTACCTTCCTCATATCACCATCCAAACAGTGATCCATTCTAGGGTCGTCAGTCCTAGATATCTCATACGATCATATGGTTGTAGGTCGTTGCAAAGCGCTCGTCACCAATCAATGCACGCCTATCACACCTTTATTACCACAGTTCAGCTCGTCACGTCAATGCGGTATCGAGGTATGCTCGAGGTCACTACAAAGGGCTCTTCACCAATCAATGTAGGCCGACAGCACGAATATAGTGTCCCATACCACCATAATCGGGTCACGAGTTTAGTTGCTCACTGGTCACTACGGGGAGGCTCGTAACCCCAGCGTAGGCCGACAGCTCGACCACGGTGTCCCATACCACCATGTCCGGCTCATGAGTCTTAGCGGATCAAGGTACCAAGGTTAATGGGATTTCATTGGTAAGTTCGATACCCTAGATTCAAGCAGTAGTGTCCATACATGGTGAACATACATCGGACAATCGGGTTACTTGACGAACTCGACTAGTACGAGCGCACGTTGAATTGAACGACTAGAGTGCGTAAGCACTCCGTGTGGCCAAACCACTGCCGACAACTCTAATACAACTCGGGTTCGTCTAATCACGTCCTTTGTGGCGAAAGCGATCTCAGCCACAACCTTAAGGTCGATTACCGATTTCCTGGACTAATGCATAGTCCCACACACATTACACTACAACAGATATTCGTATTGAATGTAGAACAGCAATGGAACAACAACTTAAATCATGTGGTACTCAAGCATTTGAAGAATAACAACTTAACAAAAATGTAAGCATAAGAAATGCTTGAAATTAAATAACAAGGAATGTAACTGACATGGAGGAAATCATACACATCAATAGGAGTGTTAAGAATCACTTCTCAACGCCCGCAAATAGTGTAATAAGTTACACTTTAGATCATTCAGACATTTCTACAAACACTTAGAATACATAACACAACATACATGACGTATGTTGAAAAACAAGCATTTAGACAATTCCTTTTACCAAGGAGTTTTCATACACGCATCTAGCATACATACATAACAAATAATCATGGCAAACACAAGTGCATATTTTATACGTATACAGTACTTTATACATACACGTAGAATACACCAATCTCAATATAACACATGCATATCAGGAACGCAACATAAACATGACATTTGGCATGTGAAATCTCATCCATAACAAGAATAAATCATTAAATGGCATTGAAAGCCTTGAAAACCATAACCTATACGCTTAAAGTCCGCACCTTAAGCCAAAAAAGAACACCGAACTGATTTCAGACGAGTTGTCTTCGTCAACGGCGATAGAATACCCTAAAGCAAGAATAGAAATGAGATACAACAACACCAAGACTATTCTAAGCTCTAACACAGATTAGGGTTAGGTTAACTTACCCAAAGATGAACTCAGAATCGTCAGAATAACGATTCAAAGTGAAGGTTCAAGATGTAGAAGAACAGGAAAGAATCCAAGAAGATTCACCAACTTCTCTCTCACTATCTCTCTTTTCCACTCTCTCTCCAAGCTAAGGTTAGAGAAAATTCGTATGGAAAAGAGAGCTAGGGTTTAAGGACTATAAATAGGCCTAAAATTGATAAAAATAACCCCAGGGCCAAGGTATACTTAAGGTATAACCAAAACCTGACTCTCGCGATCCAACGAAGCACTTCTGGTGGGCCAAATACCACGAAAGGTCGGACTTAAGCTCACCGACCATGGATCTAGGTCAGGCTGAGTTTTCGTACCGACCGGCTCTTCAGATCAGCCGTGGCGGACCACACTCAATTCAACGGTCACAGAATCTAGATCAGGTCCACAAGCACAAGGATATGCCTGGGCCACCTTCCCTGATCAGAGGGTAAAATTGGGTCAGAATCCGACGGTCAGATTGCTTACAATCGTCGCACAAGCGACACGACTCAGATTTCATAAAAGTTTAATAAATTCCAACCATTCTCACACTCTTCACTCCGAACTCAATCAAATCGACCCAGAACATCACATGGACTTGATTTTCGAGGTGATGGTCAAGCCTAACATGGTGACCGCAACAGCCTAAGATCATCGCAATCGGACTTTCGACGCGCGGTCCAGGTCTGATCCAGAACTTTCAAAAATTCTCCAGAACAACTGGATTTAGCGATGAATCCCAGATTTCAGAGTAACATAGCGCTAACTAATCTACAAGTTTTGAGTCATGCAGATCGAATTTAAAGTGATTGATGCGAATTTCACAAGCAATCGAGTATAGTGCTAATTACCCCAAAAACAACTACTTAGGGAAAGATAAGCACAAAATTTTCTGGGTCATTACAATCTACCCCCCTTAAAGAAAATTTCATCCTTGAAATTCATACCTTCTCATAATCTTCAAGGATCTGAGGGTAGCTCTTTCTGACCTCAGCATAACGTATTTCATGTCTCTATGCTGAAGAAGTACGTTCCTGATCCTTCGCATATTATCAGTTGGGAGCAGGTGCAGTTGAGTGAGGATGCCACTTATGTACTACGACCGACGCGTATTCTCGACACGAAGGAGCAGGTATTGCGTAGCAAGGTTGTCCCTCTTGTGAAGGTGTTATGGACGCATCATAGTGAGGAAGAGGCTACTTGGGAATCTGAAGCTAAGGTCAGGAAGAGCTACACTCAGATCCTTGAGGAATATGAGAAGGTATGAATTTCGAGGACAAAATTTCCTTTAAGGGGGGTAGATTGTAATGACCCTAAAAATTTTGTGCCAAGACCCGAGTACTACCTCTATTTTCCTTAGTAGCTTTTTGGGGTAATTAGCGCTATACTCGATTGCTTGTGAAATTTGCATCAATCACTTTAAATTGGATCTGCATGACTCAATACTTGTAGATTAGTTAGCGATATGTTACTCTGAAATCTAGGGTTCATCGCTAAAGTCAGTTGTTCTTGAGAATTTTTGGAAGTTCTGAATCAGACCTGGACCGCGCGTCGAAAGTCTGATAGCGATGATCTTAGGCTGTTGCGGTCACCATGTTGGACTTGGCCATCACCTCAAAAATCAAGTCCATGTGATGTTCTAGGTCGATTTGTTTGAGTTCGGAGTGAAGAGTGTGAGAGCGGTTGAAAATTAATTAAGATTTTATGAAATCTGAGTCGTGTCGCTTGCACAATGATTTTAAGCAATCTAACCGTTGGATTCTGACCTAATTTCACCCTCTGATCAGGGAAGGTGGCCCAGGCATGTCCTTGTGCTTGTGGACCTAATCGAGATTCGGTGACCGTTGTTTTGAGTGTGGTCCGCCACGGCTGATCTGAAGATTCGATCGGTACGAAAACTCAGCTTGACCTAGATCCATGGTCAGTGAGCTTAAGTCCACCTTTCGTGGTATTAGGCCCACCGGAATTACTTCGTTGGATCGAGAGAGGCTTGTTTTGGTTATACCCTAAGTATACCTTAGCCCTGGGGTTATTTTCATCAATATTATGCCTATTTATAGTCCTTAAAACCCTAGTTTTCTTTTCCATACGAATTTCCTAACCCTAGCTAAGAAAGAGAAAGGAAAAGAGAGAGTAAGTGAGAGAGAAGTTGGTGAATCATCTTAGATTATTTTCTGTTCTTCTTCATCCTTTAACCTTCACTTTTGAATTGTTATTCCGGCGATTCTGAGTTCATCTTTGGGTAAGTTAACCTAACCCTAATCTATGTTAAAGCTTAGAATAGTCTTTATGATATTGTAGCTCATTTCTATTCTTGCCTCAGGTTATTCTGTCGCCGTTTACGAAGACCTATCGTCTGAAATCAGTTCGGTGTTCTTTTCTGGATTAAGGTGCGGACTTTAATCATATAGGTTATGGTTTTCAAGGCTTTCAATGCTACTGAATGGTTTATTCTTGCTATGGATGAGATTTCACATGCCAAATGTTATGTTTATTTTGCGTTCCTGATATGCATGTGTTACAATGAGATTTGTATATTCTATGTGTATGTATAAAGTACCGTATGCGTATGAAATATGAATATGTGATTGCCATGATTATTTGTCGTGTACTTATGCTTATTGTATGTGCGGCAACTCCTAGGTAAAAGGAATTGTCCAAATGTGTGTATTTCAACATACGTCATGTATGTGTTATTGTGTATTCTAAGTGTTTGTAGAAATGCCTGAATGATCTAAAGTGTAATATATTATACTAATTGCGGGCGTTGAGAAGTGATTCTCAACACTCCTATTGATATGCATGATTTCCTTCATGCAAGTTACATTCCTTGTTGTTTAAGTTCAAGCATTACTTATGCTTACATTCATGTTAAGTTGATATTCTTTAAATGCTTACGTACTACATGATTTGAGTCTTGTTCCATTACTATTCTAAATTGTAGATATGAATATCTGTTGTAGTGGAATGTGTGTGGGATTATGCATTAGTCCAGGAAATCGGTAATCGACCTTGAGTTCGTGGCTGAGATTACTTTCGCCACGTAGGACGTGGTTACACGAACCCGAGTTGTATTAGAGTTGTCGGCAGTGGTTTGGCCACGCAAAGTGTTTGCGCACTCTATGTCATTCAACCCAACCTGCGCTCGTGCTATTCGAGTTCGTCAAGTAACCCGATTATCCGATGTATGTTCACCATGTATGGACGCTACTGTTTGAATCTAGGGTACCGAACTTACCGATGAAATCGTATTAACTATGGTACCTTGATCCGCTAAGACTCATGAGCCGGACATGGTGGTATGAGACACCGTGGTCGAGCTGTTGGCCTACGCTGGGGTGACGAGCCTCCCCATAGTGACCAGTGAGCAACCAAACTCGTGAGCCGATTATGGTGGTATGGGACACTATATTCGTGCTGTCGGCCTACATTGATTGGTGACGAGCCCTTTGTAGTGACCTCGAGCATACCTGGATACCGCATTGAGGTGACGAGCCTTATTGTGGTAACGACGGTATAATAGGCGTGCATTGATTGGTGACGAGCCCTTTGCAACGACCCACAACCATATGATCGTATGAGATGTCTAGGACTGACAACTCTAGAATGGATCACTGTTTGGATGGTGATATGAGGAAGGTACCTTAGCTTTCCAATCCTACTGAATGAAAAGGATTAATAACAACTTGGTAATCATGTTCATGCACCGCATTTGCATGTGCTTTGTAGACGTGGCGCACTTTGAGGCGATGTCATGCATAACGTAAGATGAAGACGCTGAGGGTGTACGCGTGAGGGCATGCATCATTCTTCATACATCCTTGCATTAACAAGAGTACTTAGGACTTGTTTAATTGTTCTGCTTTATCATTACTGCTTGATTGAACTGATAACATGTTAACCTTTGCTTTATTGTTCCACTGAGTTGATCACTCACTCCCACATTCTGGGGCGGTGTTAAACACCCACCAGACTCTGTCTTAGTTGCTGATGTTGCAGATGTTGATTCGACTTCTGAGGCAGAGCGGGAGATTGATGATGATGAGGCTGCTTTCTCTTTTATACAGTTTTCAGACGGGTTCTAGTGAGCCTTGTTCTGATGCGAGGGATGCTGGGATTTCTTTTGGGAATAAAATGATGTAATTTGATACTTATAATTTTGATAGCAACACTTGTATTACGACCTGGCATGTATATGTATTTCAGGGATTTGCACTTGTACACATATGATTCTATAAGTCTTTCGCTTGCTTTCTTCACTTATCCCTGAATTATATTTGCTCTGTGGCTTAATCTATTCCATGTTTTATGCACTAATACAGACAACATACATCCATCATTAAATATGTTGCATAAGTGATGTTTTGGAACTCGGGAGCTGAGTTATGCTCGACCCCCGAATTTCAGGGCGTTATAAATGACTAAGTGCTTGTTTGTCTCCCTTACTTGCACAGAAAATGCATGTGCCTAGCAGAGGTCCACTAGTCCACTCGTTCTCATCCCCATGCGGCACAAGTGCCAACCTAGCTATTTCATGGGTCCCACCATGAAGATGAAAGTGCACCCATCAAGATTAGTGTATGCAGCTGTATGCATGCTTAGACTAGATATGTAGATATCTGTCAGGGAACACCCATATGCATATTCTACTATGTGTATCATAGTTATTTACATATGTAATACCTATATATAGATACAATTGCATACATGATGCACCTAACAACATGAAAATCCGGCTGATCCATTCATCAAGTTGGCCACCCGAAGAATAGAATGGACAATTTTGGAGAAAAAAAATGCCAAAATTCTGCAATCGGCATACCCATGTGGCCACTCATGATGGATAAACTAGCCTGATTTTTGCTTTTGGTCTTCTTCATGGTGCACGCCACCGTTATGCACTGCTTAGATGTTCCACACACATCTCTTGTTGGCATGTGTTCTAGAAAAATAAAAATAAAAAACCCTCGAGGATCCAGGAAGATTGGTTGTAGAGGTTGAAATTTCTCACCAACGTCCCCTTGAAAGTGAATCCTCCCTGACTTTTCAAGTCTCGAAAGTACTCCATATTGAAAGATAATCCCCCACTAATCAGTTTTTTACCACCTCTCGTCCACCAATAGTATTTGGATTGCCTTCAAGTTCAAAGATTAGTGTCCTTTCTCTACCTCTCGTCGGGTGCATTTGGATGCACTATCAAACTGATTTGCAATATTAATCTGGTAAAGTGGGAATGACCAAAATGTAATATATTCTCCCTTCATACTAAGGACCCTCGCCCCAAATTCAATCATATTACTTCCAAGTTGAAAGAAATTGAACTGCGAAGCTACTTCCTCATTATGAATATTAGGATGCATCATTCAATTTTACCATTTCATTTAATCAGATTGGTCACAAGTTAATACACTTGTGCATCCAATGCAGCCTTAGCCTCAGCAATAACCATCAACCCATCAGACGGGCCATACCCAAAAATCCCCTCAATACAAGCCCTCCCATTGCAGTAGTGGTCTGTATTCAGCTTTAATGGTGGACATTCAATCACCACAGTTTCCTATGGTGTGGTCCACTGGAGATTTGGCCCTAAAATGAGCTGGAAAAAATGAATGGCCCGTATACACATATTATGGTGGAGACCACAAGGCATTTTTAGATTTTAGAAATAGAGAGAGGGGAATGCGGATTGAAGGATTGAAAGAATGCATAGGGATTAAAGGATTCAAGGCAACATGATCAGTTTCCATTCATAGGGAATCATAAGGATTGAAGGATTGAGCATCCAAACGCAATAGATTTTAGAAACAGAGAGAGAGAGAGAGAGAGAGAGAGAGAGAGACTTATCGTCCTTCTTTTTCTTCTCCTTCTCGTTCTTCTTCTCCTTCTTGCGGTGAAAGGGGGTTTTGACAACAGAGATACGGGAATGCGGCCAATAGATAGGGAGAGAGGGTGAGGGAGAGCGAGAGATCGAGAGAGGGCAAGGGAAAGAGAGAGGCTGAGTGCGAGAGAGATATGGAGAGATGGGTTTTCGTCTGCCTGCGCACGGGAGAAAATGGCGGACAGAAAGGTTTTGGTTTGGGGAGGGCGTTCTAGAAGCGGATTGTGTACTGAGTAACTCTGTACTCTTAGCGTACTGAGTAAACTCTATGGGTCCCTCAGTCATTCATGAAGTTTATCCACTCCGTCCATACATTTTAGAAGATTATTTTAGATCTTTAGCCTAAAAATGAAGCATATCCAAAGCGCAAATGGACCACACCACCGGAAACAGTGTGAATTCAACATCTACCATTGAAAATTTCGTGGGGGCCATAGAAGTTTTAGATCAATATGATATTTGTGCTTTCACTTCATCCATGTCTTTGTGATATTATGAACACGTTGGATGATAAATGAACATCACTGTGGGCCATAGAAATGTTTCAACGATGGAAATCATTATTCCCACGGTTTCCTATGGTATGTATCCACTTGAGTTTTAGATATACCTCAATTTTGGTATCAACCACTAAAATGATCTGAAAAAACGGATGGACGGAGTGGATAAGACAATTACATTCACTGTGGGCCCAATTGAGATTACTCAGTACGATAAGAGTGTACTGCTCAGTACGCAATCCGATTTCGAGGGTTTCTGAAGGGGCACGTGACGGACGGCCCCTTTGGGATGTTGAATTTTAGGACCGTGGGGCCCACTGTGATGTATTTTACATATCCACTTCGTCCATTAATTTTAAATTATTATTTTAAATGTTGATACAAAAAATGAGTCAGATCGAATCTGTAAGGAAACCACACAACATATTAACAGTAGATATTTAATTTTTATTATTTCTTATGGTGTGGTCCACTTAGACATTTAATCTATATAATTTTTGAGCTCATCCACTAAAATTATATATCGAAATTAATGGGCGGCTTAGATGACCCCATGGAGCCCCTTAAGCACCATCTATGTTTAATAACGATTAGGTGTGGAGTTACGCTTTAGCTACAGATCAGCTAGGATTTAGCTACAGTTAAATCTGTAGCTGAATTTGCTACGCACTTAATCCGTAGTTAAATGCTTTCAACTTCCATAGCCTTTGCTCGATTTTTTGGTAGTGAATGGATAGAAAATGGCTAGTTCTCGGTGCTACTGAAGTGACCTTTGGTACCACCGAACTTGCTTCGGTAGTACCGAATTAAATTCCCCAAGTTGCTCACTAAAAATAATCTCTTTTGGTGGAACTGATCTTTGTTCGTCGGTGGCAGTCGGTGTCACCGAAATACCCAGTCGGTGATACCGAATTAACATTATAAGCTTACTGGACTGTTTTGAGCCTATTCAATAACACCGACGGTCTCTTAGGTGGTACCAAATGTGCTATTCAGTGGCACATTCGTTCTACTGATAGTGGACAAATTTTCCTTCTTTTTTTTTTTTTGTCCAATACATCTTTCATCAACTTGGGACTTGCTTAATCCAAGACTATAAGATATAAAATATGGACTTAGGTTTGGCTTTAAATAGATGACTTAAATGGGTTTTCCTATTTAGGTTGGGATCATCTATTTGCAAGGTTTAAGATCGTAGAAACAATCATTTGTCTTCAATATGACTTCGATGCTTCTAATCAAGTTGTATCGCCAGTCTTCATTTGTCAAGAACTCATCCGACATCAAGACACAACTCGTCACGTGATTGACAAACATGAGTGCAAATAAGTGCAATAACAAATGGGAGCTTTAATTGAGTTGTTGGATATGATTTTCTTTTCTTTGTTTGATAGACCTCACATTAGTGGGTATAAGGAACATTCGAGTTTTGATATCTCGAACCTTTGATTTCAACGAAAGTTTAAAAGTTATATTCAAAAGGAAAAGAGTAAAATGATTAGAGCGCTGAAACATTCAAATCTAAGAGCATTAATCTTTGAATTTGGATCCTTGTTTGCCAGGAATAGGATTTTCTTGTTTCCTACATTGCGATTGGCCACATCATCACAGATGACATCAGCTGACATAATCGTTGATAATGTGGCCCAATCACATTGCGATGAACAGAAAAATTCTGTTCCTTGCAAACAGTCGATCCAGACTCTTTAAATCTTTTGGTTTGCACTCATCCAAGGTGAGGCATATGATGTAAGCAATTTGGATAATTGACAAATGACTCCAAATCCAATGGCAAAAGTCCTGATGTATCTTGTAGCAATACGGGGGATGGAGATGTATTCTAGCAAACCTTTGAAAATGAATCAAGCGGGTAGCATCTCCTTGAAGCCAATCATTTGGATTTCGATGCCAATCTCCTTCCAAGCATCATGTTTAGCTTAATGATATTTAAAATTTAAAAATAAAATAAATAAATAAATAAACAAATAACTAAATTTAATCCTCACATTCCCATTTATAAAAACATGTGGATTTTTAGTATTTATACACAATCTTTCTATTTGTATATTCCTATTTTCAATTCCAAAATGAAAAATGGCGTATTCAAACCAATCCAGGGTTAATATCCATTTCCTTAATAGAGGTGTTTGAGAATACAATTTTTGAAATGAAAATAATTTCCTCTTTTTCTTCTGTCCATGAATTTTTATTTATTTATTTATTTATTTATTTATTTATTTATTATTATTATTATTATTATTTGTGGAATCCGGAAATCTTTAAATCTTCAACCAAATTTTTTATATTAGGAAAATTGTAATCTGAGAAAAAATCTTCGTTCTGTAAATTCATCTTTTGTTATTTAGATTAGGGATTTGATTTCCTCTCTATTCTGTAAATTCGTTACATTTCAGATGTTATGACCTATGAACATGTATTGCCATGCAAAAGTAGCGAGAGTTAAGACAGTGCATGTCATGCGTGGCACACCTTCTGGTGCCACTTACATTTGGTATCTATTATCGAGTCCCACGACAAATCATATCATGAAGTTTAGAACAAGACCCATGAAAAAGCACTGCCGGAGTGACGTATTTCACCACTTCAGATGTGAAATGCGCTGGTCTTTAATTCCTTTAAGATAAGGGTTGAATTTATTTATTTATTTTGTTATGTAAAGGAGAAGATAATGTGAAATGTGATTTGCCATCGCAACCAATGGCACCTGCATAAAAGGCATGGGCCAGAATTGTACATTTCCTACTTATTTATGATTTGTAATGATAATCAACTCCTAATTACAATTTTGTGCGCATTCTAAGTTGGGGTTGAATTGGTAATGATTGTTGCCAACTAGAGAAAATCCACCTTACAAATGGAGTGAGGCTAGCCCCACTTTGGTCATCTTTGTATTTCATTTATTGCAATTCAATTCAATTGGACATCCAAACACAACTTGGTGGACGATCTTGGAATGTCTCATCCGTGCATAGACTAAAATAATAAATTTATAGAATCCTAGTCCATGATATCAGCTCATCCAATGCGCATTATGTGAGGCTGTCAATGAGCCAAGCTAGGCCATCAGGCTTTTAAGCCTTGTAGTACAATAGCAATCAGTCGTACCATTGCATTACCAAAAGCTTCATAAATATAGGATGCCTGGTGGTGCAAGAGTAAAAAGTCCCACCATTGCATCACCAAAAGCCAGATAGTGATTCAACTCCCTACCAATCTAGTAGAACTATCTTCAATGGTTAAAAGACTGACTTGGATGGAGTCGTACGTCAGGCCATAGTTGGAGGTCATGAGCATCTGCCTAACTGGATAAAACTCCAGGTGATTGCTTTTGTTGAATTGGATTAGGTTGATTCAGTCCAAATATGCTTGATCACAATAATCCAATAACAGAATCTAAACCAATGATCATGTGGGACTCATTAAATAGAGTTCTTACATCAAAACCATGCTATCTTTCAGTCTTTCATGAGAACAAATCACCTACAGTTAGGGCTGGCGATGGGCTAGTCTGAGCCAGCTAAAATCAATATTTTGAATGGCCCGGTCAGACCAGTTCAGGACCAACTGATGGCCCTGTGACAGGTGCGTGCAGCAGCACCTGTCATGCCTTCCATGTTTCCTACTAAAGCTGCTCCACTACTAGTTTTGGACCGTGGGAAAGATCGGTGGTGATTCTTCCTCCTTACATCCAGCACAGTTGATGCCATCCAAACTATGGGTGCTGTCGTAGTTCAATTTACAATTTTTGTCATGTGACAAGTGCAAGCATGCCAAAATTAAATATGCGGATCAATTCAAACTGAACAATTATAACCCCAAGCGTCAAAATAGATAAATATCAAGCATGTGACCAAGATCAGATAACAATTATAACCCCAAGCGTCAAGATAGACAAATATCAAGCATGTGACCAAGATCAAATAATATGTATCGCTTATTTAGCCACTTGGACAATATGTTAAAAAGACCAGGTGATAGTCAGAAAGTAGGGTTCATACTCTGATGATGGGTTACACATTTACCTTTTTTATAAAAGGACTTTTGAATACAGATAAAAGAATAAGAAAAGAATTCTTATAGTTAGTAGCGATGAGCAATTGTAAAACATCTTCCTAGACAAAAAACTCTAATTGATGCTCGAACTGAATCCAATGTATGAGCTTATATTTAAATTAAAACTAAAGTTAACAACTACTTTATTAAAATTACATATAACACAAAGGAATGTAAATAGTGAACAAAAGTAAAGGATCCCACTCCCAAAAGTGATTAATCTCCGGAAAAGTAAAGGGATTATACTAAGGAATGTAAATGACATATAATTAAAAGATAGATTTGATTTGATTAAATTGATATGAGATAATTTTCTTTACTGAAATCCATTTCTATTTATAAACTTAACTAAGTTATCTAGATGTTTCTCACATCCGGACGGTTACTATAATTGTTTAGCACATTTTAACCATCTTTATTTCTAAACCTTCCATTTGTCCTATGACAATTTCTGCACGATCACTCTTCACGCAACCGCCTAAGGAATGACATGGCGTCGCTCAATGCACTCTAGTCATATTACTATAGAATCATCTTCGTATATCCACAAATATCTCAAAATACACCATGCAAATCCATACAAATCTCACGCAACTCGCTCTGATTAGCTTTTGTGAGAATTGACAACAATGGAATGAACAAGTCCCATTATAGATGTAGCATATATTTATAATCATGTTAATTCAGCAATCATAACCATCCAATTGATGGCTATTAAATGGATGCTTAAAAAAATATAATAATGAGTGTTCCAAATTCAAAGGGTTAATATTATCTTCATGTGTAACCTTTCGGTCATGCGCCATCCATAGGTCAAAGTTGGAAAGTCTGAATTGCGGTACAACAAAGTGGCAGATACTGGAAGCGTATCTCCTGATGACCTGGTAGCCTTTGATTTCCTCGGTGACCACACTGAGTGGGGTCCACCATGATGTATATGTTTCATCCTCATCGTCCATCTTTTTTGCCAGATCATTCTAAGGGCGCGTGAGCCCAAAATCAAAGCAGATCTAAAGCTCAAGTGGATCACACCAAAGGCAACAATGGAGATAATGAAATCCACTGTTGAAACCTTCCCACGCCCCACCTTGATGTTTATTTGTCATCTAACCTCTGATGATAAGGTCCAATAGACCTGAATGAAGGAAAAACATACAATTAGCTTGATTCAAAACTTTTGTGCCCCGGTAATTTTTTAACGGTGGGTGTATCAATCCCCATTGTTTGCTGTGATGTAGTCTACTTGAGCTTTTGAGCTGCTTCAGTTTTGGATGAAAGGCATACATCATGGGGGTCTCCATGGATTTTGGTCACTAGGGATATGGCTGGTGAACAGGTCCACCAGTCAATCCGTTTTCCTATTTATTTATTTTCTTTTTGTTTTTTGAGTCAGCCGCTATATTTAGCAAATGAGTCTAGTCCTTCCGGCCTACATGCAACTTGCGTAACAGTTGCCAACCATGCAAATGGTGGGCCCCACCTGAAACAAAAATAGGTGGGTCCACTAGTCTCATCAGGGTGGGTCACACCGTTGAAATTACAGAGATTCGATTGTCTGATTCACTAGACCTAGGAATAGCCTCACGTTTGAGAAAGATGATCCTCATTACCATTTGTGTGGTGCAGATGTCCTCCTACACAAGTGGCTCGTCAGTTGAAAAGATGGTACAGCACCACAAGTTGTGGTGCAGGCATCCATAAGTGATTAAGTGATAACCTTTCATTTTGGAGACATCTATAAAAACTAATATGACGTTATCTTCCAAGTTTGAAGCAGTGTTTTGTGACCATGTGATCTTATCATGATTTTATTTTATTTTTTTTTATTTTTTTCCTTTTCATTTTGGACCATTGGTTTCTTAAACTATTTGGGAAATGTGCCACAAAAAAAAAATACAAATATTTTGTTCATGAAAACTACACCCTAACAACCATACAAAATGAACCAATATTCTACTGTGCCGGCCTCAATCAAATGCAATTTTATATATTACATTGATGTGAGCACCATCAGATCCTATTCATAATAACCCATTACACAACTTGGCCTAAAATGAAGTTACAGGTGGGACCCACAAATTTTATTTTTTATTTTTTATTTTTTATTTTTTTATTTTTTTAAAAAAAAAAAAGAAGAGAAATTTTTAGGATAAGCTTAACTTGCACATAAATACGTGCGAATGACTGTGATGTTTCAATGGCATCCAAATACGTCCGTCATGTATGCCGCCTTACATTCTCCTTGCATCTGAAAAATCAGTTCAATTCAAATTTTAGGTGGACCACAGTAGAGGGAATATTTGGTATGGCTATGCCCACCATTTAATAGCTTCTAGATTGTATGTGGGCACACTGCGTTTTGTACATGCCATTCAATCCATCAAAGGGATGCATCTGACCAGGATGAATGGATCCAAAGAGATCATTAGGGGGCACACATGATGGACGGATGGGATGTTATTAAAAATCTTAATAGGTCCACCCGCCAATTTGTACTTTGAGCAATTGGCCTCAAAGAGGCGTCCACCATCCAACTCATGGTTCTAAATCGCCTGAGGATATTATGAGGGAATGGGTTGCTCGTGGGGTACTTGAACGAGAAGGAAAAATCGTTTTTTTTTTTTTTTTTTTGCCAAAAGAAAAACTGAAGCTGAAATTTTGTATATTAAAAGAAATGAAAATGAAACTAACGAAAGAAAAATTTTATGCATGCCATGGGTTTGTCTGTATACTTGTGTTTGGATTTTTGTCCCAGAATGTAGGAATTAAAACACTGGACTCGGCTTATGTCGGACATGGTTTCTAGATTAATTTATTGGAAATCCTGTTTCCCTAAGAGTAGTAGGCAACGGTATCCTACCACTTTGGATTTTGAGCCGAACTTAAAAGAATTCTGATCCATGACAATTCCTTTTTGTACTCATTGGCATTGTTGAACTTTCATTATATCCTCTCTCTCTCTCTCTCTCTCTCTCTCTCTCTCTCTCTCTCTCTCTCTCTATCTTTAAGGTCATTATATAGTGTTGGCACCACTCTTTTGGGTTTTCACTACGATTGGATTTCTCATCATTTTGACCCATGACATCTTTTCAAGTTTTTGCCACTTGGGTTTTGAATCTTACCACCCCTTGGCAGCTGTTTCTTTTTTCCCTTAGTGGCCTTTTGGGTTTTCACCAAGCCCACTGCATACTTACTATTTTTACTTGATGCGACCTTTTGGGTTTCACCTCACTCGTTTTTCTTAGACATTGTTTTCTTTTAGATTTCTATCTTCTTACATTGCTAAGAATGCTGTCTTATCTTGCTTCTAGATTTGTCATATTTTGTAGTGTTAAAACCTCTTGAAATATGTATCTTGTGTAGTTCAACTTTATATCATTCTTACCTACATTCAAGTATAAGAACAAGGGACTCTACGTCAAGAACTTCATGTACAAGAATAAGAGATTCAAGTACAACATCAAGTGATAAATCAAGTTTTCAAGTTTCAACTATATCAAGACAGTGTGCTTTACTTAAAGAATTCAAGCTCAAGTAATCTTCTTAAGTTGAAACTCAAAGTTACAAAGTCACTACTTCAAGCACATCTTCAATGACAAGCTTCAAGTACTTCAAGATAAACTATCAACCAAAGATAACGATGTTTCAATGTTCAAGTCTCACCTATAAGGTATGAATGACCCTAGATTGACACTAGGTTAGGTCACATTGTTTACATTCTTATTTTGGGTCATGATAGACTTTATCTTGACAAGTCCTAGCTTGTGTTCAACTAGTCCAAGTACTGGCTCGACCAGTCTAAGGTTTGTTATGAATTTTTCAAATTTTATGTTGACTCCTTGACCAATCCTGGAGACTGCTCAACCAGTCGAGTGAACAATGTTCGACCAGTCGAGCAGGCTCAACTCAAAGTTCAGTAACCTTTCAGGGTCTCACTCGACCGGTCGAGTGCATGGCTCAACCGGTCATGCAGGCCACTTGACCAATCGTGCCATCCACTCGACCAGTCGTGGACCTATCCTATCTTATCGCGCGTGAAATTTTAAAAGTTTATTGGTCCTTTGACTAGTCGAGTTGACCTCTGGGCCAGTCGAGTGAACAATTTTTTCACTTACAAATAGAGCACGATTTTCAGAGTTTGAGAAGTCATTTAAGCAAAATCAAGACACCAATCTTAGAGATAAGTTTGTGATATTCTTAAGCTATTTAGTGCTCATTTAATATTCTCTTTAATTTAGCTTTTTGCATTTGATTTTGAGTTCCATATTCCAATCTTATTTGAAGAAGGGATTTAAGTTTTCCCCTTTCTTAGAATCAAAATCAAATCAAGCTATCTTAAAGTGACTTAATATAAAAATCATTTAGAACCCTTTCATAATTGAGTGTGGACATTGAATATCTACTTCAAATTGGTTCTACTAGGCTTCACCAAAAGAGAATATCTAGATAAGTATATTTACATTTTTGTAAACCTCTTTTTGGTTTTTGAAGTTGTGCTAGGAAAAATATCTGTTTTGATTTGTCTAAGGTGATCCAGAAAATCTCAGAGTGTGGGGTTTTTTGAATTGTGTAAGCTCACTTAAAAGACACAATTGTGAAGGTTTTAGGTGAACCTTGAAAAACCTATTTCATAGTGAACAAAATCCCGAGGGAGAGGATATTGGGAGTGGAGTAGTTGTGTGGTTGTTTTCCTAAACAGTTGGTGTACACACAAGTGAACCACTATAATTTTCGATGTTGTGGTGGATAGTTGATTGTGGCTTTGTGTGAATATTGTATTCTCTTTTTAAGCCTTTGTGGAGAATGTTGTAATCTCTTTTTTGCAAGTGTGGGAATGTTGTAATAACTTAGTTTATTTTCTTTGCTATTTTTATTCTCCTCTGTATTGGCTTGGGATTTTTATACACAGACCGTTCTAGAAATCAGGTTGTCTTACCATAAGCCATTGGTTTTTGGTGTAAGGTTGTCCTTAGAACAACATCTGTATTAGCCTCTCAATACTTGTACATTTGAGGTTGCTATTCATTTCTACTTTGTGGGATTGTTAAGTGCTATCTTTATTTATATCTGTCTAATTCCGTATTTAATTTTTTAATTAGGCATAGTCCAATTCACCCCTCCTCTAGGACTCTTAGCTTGGCCTTTTCAATTACAATGGCTAAAGGTGGAGATTCCATCATTACTGCCAACTAGCAACTTGTCTGACTTTGTCTTGAATCACGATCGCAAAGTTGTGAGTTTATATCGAAGCCTTCTTGAAAGAGAAATGGCATGGTGGTTAGGGACTTGTGCTCTTCATTCTTTTCGGCTCAATTTATTTTTCTTCTCTTTTTTATTTTCTTTGGATGATACGCCTTTATTCAACCTTTTTCCTTTTTCTTTTCTCTCTCTCAATTTTTTTTTCATTGAACCGTCTATGTGAACACTTATTTGGGAAGGAGTTAGTGAGATGAATCTTGGATGGCTAGCTTTCATTCTCTAGCTTCAGCTTCGATATCATAGTTCTGGACACCACCAAAAGATCATTGCACCTTAAATTAGTGAACTGAAGGGCACCTTTGAGAAGAACTTCATGAACAATCAATGATCCATCCGATGAGGACTTGCTTCTAGGATTAGGTGGATATGATCATAGGATATTCTTTATAACCATATTGCCTCCCTTGAAACTTCTCTTTCGAACTCTCTTACTAGAAGCTAGAGTGATCCTTTTCTAATGACATTGTTAATGGCTTAACGTATGCCTGCATTTTTAGTCCGCATAATACAGTTAACCGTATGTAGTTTGTATTGCGCAGCACGCCAACAACGTAAGTGAACCGAGATCCAATCTTCGATCTCACCCACAAGCGATAAACAATAAGAAACATAATTTAGAAGTAGAATTAAAGCATACCAACAAACCACAAGACAGAATATACGTAGAAAAACCCCAACAAGGGTAAAAAACTACGGGTACAAACTTCCACTATGAAGAAAAAGGAGATTACAAGCAATGTACTCACCTTAGATGTATAGAAAAACTCTTAGCCTTACTTTAGAAAACCCTTTTTCATACCCTAGAATAACGTTAGGACCCCTATTTATAGTTTAAGCAACTCCCTTCCGCACCTTGGCGAAAACTATCTCAAATTTACGCAGTTCACACCAAATCTGAACTAGGATGTGTGTAGCCTCAACCAGTCGAGCAAGGGCCTCGATTGGTCGAGCGGCCCACTCGACCGATCGAGCACCCCACTCAAGATTATTGTAAACTGATTTCCTTAATCTTTATTTTTTAGGCTGCTTGACCGGTCAAGGGCCTGGCTCAACCAATCGAGGGTCCACTCGATTGGTCGAGGCTAGCTTGACTCGAAGTCCAGTGAGCTCAGTCTTTTAAAATCCATGGTACTTGACTAGTCGAGGGTGAGGCTCGACCGGTCGAGGGTGCCCTTTGACTAGTCAAAGCCTTGGCTTGACCAGTCAAGGGTTACACAGATTCGTCGCGGATTTTGCGCAGACTGCGTAAATTTGAGGTGGTTTCACAGAGGTGCGGAAGGGGAGTTTCCTAAACTATAAATAGAGGTCCCTAGGGCTATTTTAAGGTATGCTAAGGCTTTCTAAAGGTATTTTAATGGTTCCTAAAAGGGTTTTAAGGTTTCTAAAGGGTGTAGTAAGGGTGAGATTCCAGGTTGTTCGAATCGGGTAAGTTCTCTCTCTTTGTAATTTATGCTTTCATAGTAGAATTTTATCACTTTGTGCCGTGGTTTTTTTTTCCGCAAGGGTTTTCCATATTAAATTTGTGTGTTCTCTTGTGTATGCTTGGTGTCATTGGATTGTTATCCTAGATCTAGATTTGTGTGATTCCACAGCACAAATCCCCAACAAGTGGTATCAGAGCAATCGTTGGGACATAAATCTGAATCTGAGGGATTAGTAATAATGGCAAGTACTAGGTATGATATTGAGAAGTACTCAGGGAAAAATAATTTTGAGTTATGGAAGATGAAGATGATCAGTTCCTTAATTAAGCAAGGTGAAAATGGTGCTCTTGAGGAGCGAAAGTCTACTATGACTGATGATGATTGAAATACTTTTAATAAGAAAGCTTTATCATCGATCCGTTTATGTCTTATGGATGAGGTTCTCTACAATGTCAAGAGGGAGAAAACTGCGGCTAAGTTATGGGCGAAGTTAGAGGATGTCTATGTGAAAAAATCCTCTGAAAATCACCTATACTTGAAGCGGCAGTGGTATAACTTCAAGATGGCAGAGGGTGGAGATCTGAAGGCTCACATTAGCAACTTTAATAAATTGATTTTCAAATTGCTGGATATGGATGAAGTGATGAAAGATGAGGAACAAGCATGTATGTTGCTGAATTCTCTTCCGACATCTTATGAGTCATTCAAGGATACAATGTGCTTCACGAATAAAACCCCGAGTATCGACACTGTTATCTCAGCCCTTCAAGGGCAGGCTATGAGAAAGCTTAACATCGACATGGAGATATCTTCTGATGCACTGCTTACTAGGGGTAGAAATTCTGAATAAGGTAGAGGTTCTTCATGTTCTAGGTCCAAATCCAAGGGTAAGGGCAAAGGAAAGGTAAAGTGCTAGAATTGTGTGATGGAAGGACATGTGAAGAAGGTTTGTATAAATCATAAATATAAGAGAAGATTCTGAGGCTTTGTACAGGGAGGCCAATGCTGCCACATCAGATGGATCGAGTGGATGTGATGGTGATATTTTGTTTGTGTCTACGATCAGATGGCCATACGATGATCGTAAGTTCGAGTGGATGTTAAACACAAGGGCATCTTTTCACATAACTTCTCATCGGAGTTGGTTCACCAGCTATAGGGAGTGTGATGGTAAACATGTATTTATGGGCAATGACATTGCCTGTATTATTATGGCTATTGGTTCGGTGCGCATCAAGATGTTTGATGGGGTGGAGCGTACCTTAACTGATGTCTGGCACGTTCCTGATTTGAAGAAGAATCTGATTTCTCTTAATGTACTTGAGGCAATGGGCTGCAAGTTTAGAGGTATTAATGGTACTCTTAAGGTATCTAAGGGGGCACGGCTAATCATGAAAGTGCAACGAATAGGTAACATGTACAGGTTGATTAGAGCACTTCAAAAGTGGAGTTGCAATGGCTGTAGTGGATTCCACCTCTGCACGTGTGTGGGATGTTGGGCATGGCCACATGAGTAGGCAAGGCAGGAAGGCTGAGATGTACAAATAGAGATACAGAGGAGGTGGAGTAGCCACTTGTGAGAAGAATCATACAGTATAATCATAGAATATCGGCGAGGTACATGGACGACTCTGATATCGCTGGGGATCCATCCTCTATTCAGATGGCTCTAGGTGAGCCTGGTGCTAAGAAGTGGAAGGTGACTATGAGCGATGTGATGGACTCGTTGTACCAGATCGACACATGGGAGCTAGTGGAACTTTCAGTAGGCCGGGAAGTGATTGGATGCATGTGGATCTGATGTAGAGCGGGTCGCAGACAATTACATGGCCAAGATGGATCAGAAAAGGCCCGGTCGACGACAGAAGTGATCCAGACCATCGAACCTTAAATCGGGCGTATCTTGCAATCCGGAATGAGTTATCTGACGTAAAATATATGATTTTGGGGTAGAACGAGCTACTGAAGCCAACCAACCCTGCTATGCCGGGTTACGCAGCCCGGAATTGCGAAAAACCCCTGGATCGATGGTCGTTTCCCCGTTTTAATTTCGTTTTTACTATAAATAGTAAGTTTTAGTTTGATTATAACTCTTCATCCGTCGGGCTTTAGGAGTTGCGCCCAACGTGAAAAGAGCTTAGAATAATTAGGAGAACGGTTTGGTGAAGCCAAATAGGACACTTACTATTTTTGGCCGAAAACCTTGCGCACTAGTAGACATCACGACCGTCTATAAATAGTAAGTTTACTATTTATAGTAAGTCGCGGATTCTAAGAGTTTGAGTTGTAGTTTGCTTCTAATTTCTTTCCCATTGCTTGGTAGCCCTATTTAAAGGGTTGTGAACTCGTTTTTATTCATCAATTAATCAATTTTGAATTTATTAGAATTTATTTCTATTTTCTGCTTTCTTTTCCTCGTGGATTCGAGAAGTCTCTGTGAGGAGTCCAGAGAAGCTCCGTGGATTCGGGGTAGTTATCCTCATCACGTTCATCCCTGCGTCAATTGGTATCAAAGCGAGGATTTCCCTCGGGCCGATGGCAAACAACGAAGGTATGAATCAAAATCCTGTGGACGGTGATCCAGGGATTCGTTATCTTTCGGAAAGAATGGAAGCTTTCCACCGGGAGAGTCAGTTGACCATGCAAGGGCTGCAGGCAACTCTCGACCGTCTTGCGGATGCACTACTTCCGCCCCGAGCCCTAGGCGGTGCTCCACCACCCATGGTTGCTGTATGACAACCTCGATTTTCGTAGAGGACTACTAGTGACAAACCGTACAGCTACACCAGATGATTCAAGTTCTAGCGACGAGGACCTTAATGAGGGTTTTGCTCGACGACCAATCCATGGAGGTGATCATCTAGATCGTGCTGAAAGAGACTATCGAGGTAAGGCTGAACTTCCTAGTTTTAATGGTTTATTACGTATAGAAGATTTTCTCGATTGGCTAGCTGAAGTAGAGAGATATTTTGATTACATGGATGTGCCAGATCATAAAAGGGTAAAATTAGTAGCGTTTAAATTAAAATCTGGTGCTTCTGCATGGTGGGAACAATTACAACTCTCACGAGCCCGCCAGAACAAGGCGCCCATCTCATCATGGCCACGGATGAGACGTCTTCTTCGATCTCGATTTCTCCCCAGTGATTATGAGCAGATATTATTCCAGCAATATCAAAATTGCAGACAAGGAAATCGAACTGTCACAGATTACACTGAAGAATTTCAACGGTTGGCTACACGAAACGATCTGTCAGAATCTGAGTCACAGAAGGTGGCACGATTTATAGGTGGGTTGCGACCGACAATTCAGGACCGAGTTCAGATGTACCCAGTCGGGACTGTGGATGAAGCAGTTCAATTGGCGGGTAGGGCAGAAACACAACTTGCAAGAGCTCCTGCTCGTCCATATCCTTCAAATCGACCCCCCATGACGGGTCCCACGCAGGATCCAGTGCTGCCACGAGGAAAAGATCCAGTACCTCAACTTCCTACAACCGCAAACCGTGATACGGGGAGCGGCTCATCCAGACCTCAACGTGCAGCACCCACAACAGCAGGTCCGAGTAGGATTCCAAATCCTTATACTCGGCCAAGGTCGAACAATTATTACCGCTGTGGCCAACCAGGCCACTTATCAAACACTTGTCCTCAACGTCCCGCAGCGCACTTGACTATAAACGAAGGGGGCACTGAAGATGAGGCCGCAGAAGAAGACCATCGCTTTGATGAACATGAACAAACTACTGAAGAAATAGCAGGTGGCGATGAAGTGACGGGCGAGGATCGTGGTGAATTTCTAGTTGTGAGGCGATTACTGTATGCCCCACGAAAGGAATTACATCCACAACGACACAATATATTTCGTACTCGGTGCACCGTCAACGGAAAGGTCTGTGATGTGATCATAGACAGTGGTAGTAGCGAAAATATCGTCTCGAGAGTAATGGTGGACAAGTTGCGGCTACCAACGATGAAGCATCCTTTCCCATACTCTATTGGCTGGATAAAAAAGGTTAATGAGACCAAGGTAACTGAACAATGCACTATCTCGTTTTCAATTGGTAAAAATTATAAGGATCAAATACTTTGTGACGTGGTCGACATGGAAGCTTGTCATATGCTACTCGATCGACCCTGACAGTTGGACCGTGATGCGACCCATCGGGGACGAGATAATGTCTACATATTCATCAAGGATAGTCAAAAAATAATCCTTGCCCCTATGGCCCCAGAGAACCACCATGAAGCCTCTAAAGTGGAAGGGAGTTCCATCTTGACCATTCGAAATTTCATGGAGGAATCCAAGGAAATCGGCGAGGTATACGCCGTACTGGTGAAAGGTGAGGAAGAGGAACTCTCAAACATCCCTTCAAGTTTAAGACTATTGCTAAACGAATTTCAAGAAGTCTGGCATGAGGATTTACTTGATGGATTGTCCCCCATGAGGGACATCCAACATCATATAGACCTCGTCCCTGGGGCTAGCCTGCCTAACCGCCCTCATAAGGAATGTGAGATACTTTAGGGGCAAGTGGAGGAATTGATCCGTAAGGGTCTCTTGAGAGAGAGCATGAGCCCATGTGCCGTACCAACATTTTTAACGCAAAAAAAATAGAAGCTGGTGCATGTGTGTCGAGAGCCGGACAATCAACAAAATTACCATCAAATATCGATTTTCAATACCACGGTTGGACGACATGCTCGATATGTTAGAAGGGGCCAAGGTGTTCTCTAAACTAGATCTAAGGAGCGGGTACCATCAGATTCGTATTCGACCCGGTGATGAGTGGAAAACGGCATTCAAGACCAAGGAAGGGTTGTATGAGTGGCTGGTCATGCCCTTCGGCCTATCGAACGCACCAAGTACTTTTATGCGTTTAATGAATCAAGTTCTAAAACCATTCACTGGCCGATTTGTGGTAGTATATTTTGATGACATATTGATATATAGCCAGGATGAGGCGGAGCACAGAAAACATCTCAGGCAGGTGCTACAGGTCCTACAAATTAACAAGTTGTACCTCAACTTGAAGAAGTGTAGTTTTTTAACTGACAGCCTGTTGTTTTTAGGATTTGTTGTAACATCCACAGGCATTCGTGTGGACGATGAAAAGGTGCGAGCTATTAGGGAATGGCCGATCCCGACAAACATTCATGAGGTGAGGAGTTTTCATGGGTTGGCGACTTTCTATCGTCGATTTGTGCGAGATTTTAGCACCATAGTCGCGCCTATAATAGATTGCATGAAAAAGGCCCGTTCCAGTGGACCAATAAAGCTGACAAGAGCTTTCACGAGATCAAGCATCGTTTGTCTACAACACCGGTCTTAGTGCTTCCTAATTTCGACAAATTGTTTGAGGTTGAGTGTGACGCTTCATACGTCTAATTGGAGGAGTATTATCACAGAAAGGCGCAGCCTTCTATAGCGAGAAGCTCGAAGCCCGAAAGAAGTGGTCGACTTACGAGCTTGAGTTGTACGCAGTTGTTCAGGTGCTGCGACATTAGCGGCATTATCTGATTCAAAGGGAGTTTGTTCTATACACTGACCATCAAACATTAAAGTTTATTAATAGTCAGACTGACGAAATTGTATGCATGCTAGGTGGGTTGCGTTTTTATAGGAATTTACATTCATTCTGAAGCACAAGTCAGGACAGCAAAACAAGGTAGCTGATGCACTTAGCTGTCATGCATCACTACTTATGACGATGAGCAACTAGGTGGTTGGCTCTGACTGTCTCAATGAGCTGTATGCCGAAGATGATGACTTCAAAGATTCTTAGATGAAGTACCAAGAAGGTCACTGGGACCTTCATATACAAGACGATTTTCTCTTCAAATGGAATTGTTTGTGCATCCCCCAAAGTTTTCTAAGGGAGCAGATTATTCAGGAGCTACATGGAGGTGGCCTTGGTGGACACCTGGGGCGAGACAAGACGTGAGATCTCGTGGAAGAGCGGTATTACTGGCCGCAGTTAATACGTGATGTGGGAAAAGCCGTACAACGTTGTCATGTTTGTCAGACCTCCAAGGGGCAGTCTCAGAATACGGGCCTCTACACCCCGTTACCTGTGCCTGACGGTCCTTGGGAGGATTTATCAATGGACTTCGTGCTTGGTCTCCCACGAACACAACGTGGCATGGATTCGGTGTTCGTGGTGGTAGATCGTTTCTCTAAGATGGCGTACTTTATCCCATGCAAGAAGACCCTCGATGCAACACACGTGGCGAATTTATTTTTTAGGGAGGTCGTACGGCTACACGGGGTCCCCAAGACCATTACTTCCGATCGTGATACGAAGTTCATTAGCCATTTTTGGCGGACTTTATGGAATCGATTCGATACACGACTTCAATTCAGCAGTGCTTACCACCCACAGACTGATGGGCAGTTTCAAGTTGTGAATCGCACGTTGGGAAACCTCCTTCGCTGTATTTCAGGAGAAAAACCGAAGCAGTGGGACTTGGCCTTGTCTCAAGCAGAGTTTGCATTCAACAACATGGTGAACCGCTCAACAGGGAGATCACCATTCCAGATTATATACGGACGAGTGCCTCGCCACACACTTGACTTGGTCCCTCTGCCCAAGCACCCAGGCACGAGCATTGCAGCAGAACATATGGCGGACAAGATCATGGGCATCCATTCAGAAGTGCAGACCAAGCTACATGCCTCGAACGAGAAGTACAAGGAACAAGCGGACAAGCATCGGCGACAAAAAGTGTTCGAGGTGGGCGACCGCGTTATGGTCCATCTGCGCAAAGAGAGATTTCCGACCGGGACGTACAACAAGTTGAAAAATAAGAAGATCGGACCCGTCCCAATCATCCGAAAGATTAATGATAACGCTTATATTATTGATCTTCCAGATGACATGGCAATCTCACAGACTTTCAATGTCGCGGACCTGACCGAGTATCATGAACCAGAGCATGACAAGAACTCGAGGATGAGTTCTTTTGAAGTGGAGGAGACTGATGTAGAGCGGGTCGCAGACAATTACATGGCCAAGATGGATCAGAAAAGGCCCGGTCGACGACAGAAGTGATCCAGACCATCAAACCTTAAATCGGGCGTATCTTGCAATCCGGAATGAGTTATCTGACGTAAAATATATGATTTTGGGGTAGAACGAGCTACTAAAGCCAACCAACCCCGCTATGCCGGGTTGCGCAGCCCGGAATTGCGAAAAACCCCTGGATCGATGGTCGTTTCCCCGTTTTAATTTCGTTTTTACTATAAATAGTAAGTTTTAGTTTGATTATAACTCTTCATCCGTCGGGCTTTAGGAGTTGCGCCCAACATGAAAAGAGCTTAGAATAATTAGGAGAACGGTTTGGTGAAGCCAAATAGGACACTTACTATTTTTGGCCAAAAACCTTGCGCACTAGTAGACATCACGACCGTCTATAAATAGTAAGTTTACTATTTATAGTAAGTCGCGGATTCTAAGAGTTTGAGTTGTAGTTTGCTTCTAATTTCTTTCCCATTGCTTGGTAGCCCTATTTAAAGGGTTGTGAACTCGTTTTTATTCATCAATTAATCAATTTCGAATTTATTAAAATTTATTTCTATTTTCTGCTTTCTTTTCCTCGTGGATTCGAGAAGTCTCTGTGAGGAGTCCAGAGAAGCTCCGTGGATTCGGGGTAGTTATCCTCATCACGTTCATCCCTGCGTCAATCTTTAAGAGGATACAACATAGATATAGAGCGAGGTTGGTGGTGATAGGTTATACTCAAAGAGAATGGATCGGCTTCTCAGAGATATTCACGTCGATGGTATAATAGGTGTTTATTAGATCCATGATTGGCACTGGTTAGCCAATATGATCTTGATTTGGAAGGATGGATGTGGAGTCTGCACTTCTGTATGAAAAATTGGAAGAGAAGATCTACATGAAGCAACCAGAGCGGTTCGAAGTTAAAGGGGCTGAGAAAAGACTTTGCAGGAGGTCGTGGTACGACCTATCGCCTAGGTAAGTGGTTTGATTCCTTCATGGTGGGTCAGGTATTGTATGTTGATGACATGTAGATCACCAATTGTGACATGTCTGATATTAATATACTAAAGACTCGGTTAAGTGAGACATTAAGGATGAAGGATCGAGGGGGCTGCAACGATGGTTCTCGACATTGAGACTAAAGGAGTAGGCTTTGGTAATCACAAGAGGAATACCTTGTATGTAGGTATTGATCCAGGATGTGATGGAGTAGGTAAATCTGGAGAGTTCCTGACGTGTCTCTCCTTCAATTTTTCTCAAGATATGTCCTAAAATAGATGAGGAAAAGCAGTATATCTCATGAGCCTTATTCAAATGCAGTTGACAGCGTATGTCATGGTCTAGATTAGACTGGTTATTTCATAGGCTATCAGTGTTGTGAGCAAGTACCCCGGCAAGCAATATTGGGTAGCGGTGAGATAGTAAGAAGAGTATGTCTTTCCTTTTGAGAAGACGGGAGCAAAGGTGGTTAAGCACGTGGATTTTGATCTAGTAAACATGCTCACCTAGATCATTCTTGCAGAGAAGTTCAAGTTTTGTGCAACTTCTCTAGGCTTGGCGATGGCGGAAAAGAAGGACGGAATGTGCACGAGAAGCTATGATGTGATGCAAAGATAAGAGAAGAGGACAAGAAGCTATATGGTTGAAGATTGAAGACATGGTGGAGATTGTTGTAAACTGATGTCTTTAATCTTTGTTTTTTTGGGCTGCTCGACTAGTCGACGGCCTAGCTCAACCAGTCGAGGCCGATTCGACTCGAAGTCCAGCGAGATCAGTCTTTTGAAATTTATAGTGCTTGACCAGTTGAGGGTGAGGCTCAACCGATCAAGGGTACCCTTCGACCAGTTGAAGCTTTGGCTTGACTAGTCGAGGGTTACACAGATTCATCGTGGATTTTGCACGGACTGCATAAATTTGAGGGGGTTTCAAAGAGGTGTAGAAGGGGAGTTTCCTAAATTATAAATAGAGGTCCCTAGGACTATTCTAGGGTATGTTAAGGCTTTCTAAAGGTATTCTAAGGGTTTTACAGTTTCTAAAGGGTGTAGCAAGGGTGATATTCGAGGTTGTTCAAATCGGGTAAGTCCTCTCTCTTTGTAATTTATGCTTTCATAGTGGAATTCTATCGCTTTATGCCGTGTTTTTTTTCCCGTAAGGGTTTTCCATATTAAATCCGTGTGTTCTCTTATGTATGCTTGGTGTCATTGGATTGCTATCCTAGATCTAGATCTGTGTGATTTCACAGCACAAATCCCCAACAAGTTTGGAACCATTTGCCTTCCTCAGCTTCACTTTCCAGCACCACTCATAAGGATGAGATTTTAATTATAACTAATAGCACTATCTACATTCCATTTGTAAGCTTAAAAGGAGTTGTGCCCATAATAGTTGTATAAGAATTTAATAAGTCCAAAGTACATATGGGAGCATTTCGAACTAGTCACAATATGTCTTGATTATCTTTTCAAGTATCCTAATGAGCGTTTTAGTTGCAGCTTCAACCTCATAATTCATCTAAGGGTGGTAGGATTTTGAACAATGGCGTTGAATCTTGAACTTTTCAAAGAAGTCGTTCATATTCTTATTGACAAAAGGTGACCCATTGTCTATGATGATGGCGTGCAGGACCCATACTGGCTAATAATATTATTTTTAATGAATTTTACCACGTGAGATGTTGTAATGGTGGTGTAGGATGCTTCTTTTACCCACTTTGTGAAGTAATCAACAACCACGAGTATGTACTTATGACCATTTAAAGCTTTTGGATTCACATTCCTAATAATGTTGAGACCCTAAATAGAGAATGACTAGGGTATAGTTAAGTTATAGTAATGGAAATATCTATGTGAAGTTGATTCACATGCTCTTGGCACTTGAAGTACTTTCTGACATGCTGGAAGCATTTTGTTTTCATTGTTAAGTAGAAATAGTTAAGTCGTAAAATCTTCATTCGCACAATGAGGAACTTGATTAAATGATCACTTGTAGGGATACCTCTATTTATGATTAACTGAGTTGCCAACCACTGAATGGTGCAGCAATCAATAGGAGTAGCTTCTTCTGGATACTCCTAAATTTCAAGATACTATTTAATGTCGAGATATTAGGGACAACCTCTTAGGGATGTTTTGTGCTCTTCAATTCGTGGATAGAAAGTAGGCTTTTCTTGAACTTCAAGTGCAAGTTCCCTATTAGAAGCTCCTTTTAGAATGTCTAGCATTAATGCTAAGGTGACAAGTGCATTTGCGAACTGATTTTTGGCATGTGACATGTATGAGAAGTTGACTTCTCAACTCCTAACTAGATTTCCAAGGCAGATGTGATATGAAATTATCTCCTCATCTTTAGTCTTTCATTCGCCATTGGTTTGTTTGATGATAAGGTGTGAGTCTTCAAAAACCTACAACTGCTTTACGCCTAAGATAATGGCATATGTTAGACCGGCAATGCATACTTCATATTCTTCTACATTGCTTGTTCAATTGGACACTAGATGTCTTGAGATGTGAATTGAGATGTCATTGGGAAAGTAGAGAATAACTTGTATATCTCACTCCCCTTTAAATTAATTGTGCCATCGAAAAAGCGTGTCCACTCTCATACATTCTTTTCTTTTCCTCTCTCAATAAGGAGGATAGCCTCATCAAGTAAGAATGTTTTTAAAGGTTGATAATCAGGCAATGAAAGTGTTGTTAAATGGTTAGCCAATGCTTGCCCCTTGAACGCCTTTTAAGTATCTAGGTGATGTCAAAGTCATAAAGTAGTTGTAATATACTTGTATTTTGGAGTACAATTTTTTTAATCACAAGATAACTTAGGCCAATCATCAGATGAGCCATCAGGACCATCCATCTCAATTTTAAAATGATTTGTCTGTTAGATCATCGATCCACACCTTCAATCATTGATTCAAACAATCTAAACTTGAGATTAACTATTGGATCTTAAAATGAACCGTTGAAATCGTTATCTAATAAAAAAATCTCTTAAATCGGGAGGAAATGAGCGTTAGGTCACTTGATCTCCCCGTCGATTGACTTTTAACTTGTTGAGATTATTCTTGATTGACGTGAAATCTTAAAATTTAAGGGTTTATATTAGAGATTGTTTAATTTTGTTCATAATATATTTGATCAGGTGAGATTTAAAAGTTTTATTACTTGCTAGACATTAGTAGAAATCACTTATATGGAGAAGATGAGAGTAACGCCACTCAGATGGTCAAAATTGGAAGTGATTGTGTATAGATAAGTGTACACCCTTAGGAAGCATTCTTATTTTACAACTATTCATGTGATTTCATGTCAATTTGCCTTGTCATCTCATGTGATATTAGACCTTATGATATAGAATTATATTTCTGACAATTAGGTAATTATACATGAAGTGGGTCACAATTAGATGGCCAATGTACACATGGCATGTGTACACCATGTTGATACACCATATACTTACAAAATTAAATCCTTAAATTTAAAATTTGAATTTAAATGAGATTTTATCTACATATTGAGGGGGTGATTACACCCTCACGTCTATAAAAGGAAGTAACTCCTATGCATTTCCATACGTGAGTAGGAAAAGAATCGTTGATCTAGCGGGCCGTATAGTTTTCTAGTGAGTAGCATCATCTTCATTTCATATTTCATTTGTGATAGTTTATTTTTATACATGTGCATTAACGAGGGTCACATGATAAATCTAAAATGAAGTAGAAGTAGACTCCACATATCAAGGAGATGGTGGGCCACACCGAGCTGCCCCATTGGCAGAAGTGTGGCCCCTCACATGCTACCCACATGGACAGTTGTGTGGGCAACCTTATGAGCCGCACACTCTAGCCAAGTGTGACAGCATGATGGGCCTCACATATTGCCCACGTGGACATTTAGGTGGGCCCCACTATGGGCAAACATAGTCGGTCCCGTGCAAAATAAGAAGAAAAATGGAGAAAGTGGACCCCACCTTAATGCACTTGTTGAAATTTCTGGTTATATATATATATATAGAGAGAGAGAGAGAGTAATGGTCTCCTACGAACCATACCGCAAGCAATTTATGTGCTAGCCTTCATGTAAGCCGTAAGATGAGGAGACCGGCTGGGATTCAGCTGCACTACACTCATGAAGAGACTCTTGGAATTGCAAGCAGATTTCACGCAAAAGCCTTTGGTTGGAAGATCTTGTGCAAGGATTCTATGTGGGGCCCACTATGATGTTTGTGATAAATTCAACCCGTCCATCCGTTTTTCGAAATCATTTTAGGACATCTGACCAAAAATGAGGAGGATCGAAAAATTAAATGGGCCGCATGAGAGGAAACAGTGGGGATTTAGTGACCACCGTTAAAACATTCATATGGCTACAAAAGTTTTGTATCGGTTTATGTTCATAGTGTTTTCATTTCATCTTAGGGAAAATGACATTATAAACGGTTTGGATGGAATATAAACATTAAGGTGGAGCCTAAGAAGGTTTCAATAGTAAGCATTCCTTTCCCCATTGTTTTTATCACGCCCTAAACTCGAAAACCGGGCTCGTAAAATTTTTTATCATCGAATCCTGCGTTAAGAACCTCCGTAATACCCCATTCTTGGCTCCTAGCACCCATATACCAAGTTCTAATCCTAGGATCCTACAAGGAAGATTTTTAAGATAAATTTGTTTCATAATAAGCATAACCAAATGTATAACCTACGAACAATAACAAGAACGCCATCACAAAATCCACTATGATAAAAAAACTTTAGATACAATGCGCATGAAAGGAAATCTGTAAGTGCTATGGTTGATTGCTCCTTTGTTTGTCAATTTTGTGGTGCCAAAAACACTTTCTGTGTCTTGTTCATCCTGTGGATATTTATATGTTCAAGGCACTGCATCACAATGCTTCAAGTTGAGAATGAAGCTCTACTTCAAGACATGCAAGGTCAAGTACATTGTCCACTCCTGTAAGCTTCAAAGTCCAGAGTATTTCAAGAGCTACAAGAGCTACATCAAAAGACAAGTTCTTGTTCATGACTCAAGTACAACTCAAGATCAAGTACAACTCAAGACTAAAGTACAAATAACGTACAAGATGAAGTATAATTCAAATCCAAGCTTTAAAAGATCTTATATTTAAGCTACATCAAGTATAGAGATCTCAAGTTTCATAATCTTCAAAGGTCAATCATCATCTGAAGAAATGAAGACTCAATGTCCATACTTCACATTTAAGGTATGAATGACCTTAGATTAACCTTAGGGTAGGTCATTTTGTATACATAAGTCAATTGAATATTTTTATAAGTGTTCGGTCTGTTCTAAGACTAGTCCTAAACTTTTTTTGACTAATCCTAGAACTGGCTCGACCAGTCCAAGAAATTTCAACGCCAGTCTTAAGTTGTTGTAAATTTTCAGAATTTTTTAGTTGAGCTACAACTAGTCCTAGAGTCTGCTCGACCTATCATGTGAACACTGCCGACTCATTCACGACTAGTCCAGTAGCTACGACTCAAACTATAGCAACAAATTCTGGTTCCTCAGGACCAGTCGTGGGTAGGTCACGACCAGTCGTGGAGGTTCATGACCGGTCGTGGACAGCGTACGACCAGTCATGGAACGGTTTTATCCGATCGCACTCAAAATTTTAAAATGTTATTGGTCCTACGACCAGTCGTAGTGTCCACAGGACCAGTCGTAGATGCGATTTCTACAACTATAAATAGAGCACGAATTTTAGAGTTTTATATCCAATTCAAGTAAAACCAAGGCATCACTCTGAGAGATAAATTTGTGTCCTTTTTAAGCTACATTGTGCATATTTAAAATTCTCTTTTTTGTTAGCTTTTTATATTTGATTTTGTTTCTACATTCCAATCTGATTTGAAAGAGGAATTATAATATTCCACTTCTTGGAATCAAAATCAAATAGAGCTAGCCCAACTTGATTTAATTTAAAATCAATTACAACTTAGAACCATTTCAAAGTGAGTATTGGACATTGAATCTCTCTATTCGAACTTCTACTTCGATTTGGTTCTTTTGGGCTGTTACAAAAGGAGAAATCCATGTATTTCACATTTGTGTAAATCTTCTATGTTTTTGGTTTCTTTGAGATTAAGCCAGAAAAATCTTTAAGTGTTGGTTATCTGAGGAGAGCCAAAAAACTCAGAGTGTGGGGTTTTTGAATTGTGTAAGCCCATTTGAAAGACACAATTGTGAGGGTTTTAGGTGAACATGAGAAGAACGCTAATATCCCCAGTGTGAGGATATTAGGAGTGGAGTAGCAAGCTATGTGGCTGTTGTTTAACAGTTGGTGAACACACATGCGAACCACTATAATTCTTAGTGTCTTGTGATTTGAATGTTTGTTTATTTGCTATATCTTTTATCATTCAAAGTTGTGGGTGTATGTGTGGATGTGAATATTGTAATATTTTCATTTCAAGCATTGTGGGGAATGATTAATAGTTTAGACTTTCATTCTTGCTATTTACTTTTATTCCACTTCAGTTTGAGATATTGATACTTAAACCGTTCTAGTAAGGTTGTCTTGCCATAAACCCTTGGTTTTTATGGTGTAAGGTTGTCCTTAGAATAACATTTATATCAACCTCTCAAGACTAGAATTTTGAGGTTGCTTTACATTTCTGTATTGTGATTTGTTTATAGTGTTATCTTTCCTTTATTCATTTAAATTCCGCTGTTAAAGTTTTAATTTAGCGTAGTCCTATTCCCCCCCCCCCCCCCCCTAAGGACATATAGCTTCACCTTTTCAAGTGGTATCAGAGTTATATAGCTTGTTTTAATTGTTATATTTTTGGATTAATTTCCTGAGCTAATCGATCTAAGCTATTTATAAGATGTCAAATTTTGATAGCCTTTCCGTCACTAGGCCTCCACCATTTGATGGCTCCAATTATGCCTATTGGAAAGCCAGGATGAGGATTTTCCTTAAATCCATGGATGAGAGCGTGTGGCAAGCCACTGTGACTAAATGGACCCCTCCTACAATTAAAGTAACTGGTATCGATGGATCTAAATCTATGAAAATCTCACCTTATTTTTCTTGGACCACTCTTCAGAAAAGTGAGAGTAGTGCCAATGCAAAGGCACTAAATGTAATCACTTGCACATTATCACAGGATGAATTCAAAAGAATTATATCCTATGATACTACAAAGCAAGCTTGAGATAATTTAGAAATGACACACGAAGGAACATCAATTGTCAAGAAATCTAAAGTCCAAATCCTCACAACCAAATTTAAGGAAATACATATGGAAGAAAATGAAATGTTTATGGACTTCTACACAAGATTGAATGACATTGTGAACTATATGTGGGGTCTTGGCAATAAAATCTGAGAAAGCAAAGTGTGTGCAAAGATACTACGCTCACTACCTGAACGGTTCAACTGAAAAATGACCGCGATCCAGGAACTTCGTGATACAGACAATATGAGGGTAGAAGAACTAGTTGGCTCTTTACAAACCTATGAGTTAAATTTTAAAGCTCCTAAAGGTAAGTCTATTGCCGTTAAATCTTCTAAAATTATTTTTTAAGAAAATAATAACAATTCTGATTTAGAAAACTTAGAAGATGATATGGCCCTTCTAGTGAAAAAGTTTTACAAAATTTTTAAAAGTAAAAAGAGGGTTGATTTTCAAAAAGCAAATGATAAGAAAAAATCTAAATCTAAAACTTGGAAATCGTTAAAAGACATTCAATGTTATAATTGCCAAGAATATGGGCATTTGGCAAACAAGTGTCCTAAAAAGGACAAACCCAAAAAGAAGAGTATGTTGGCTACTTGGGATGATTCTTCCGGTTCTGAAGCCTCTTCTGAATCAGAAGATTCTGAAACCGAGTCGGGCAATGAAGTCAAAGCCCTTATGGCTCTAGCCAAGTTCACTTTTTCAGATAATGATGATCTAACTAGTGAAGAAAATCTAAACAGTGATCATGAAAATGAAGAAGATCTTCAAGATGCGTATAATGCCCTTTACAAGGAAAGTTATAAAATTGTTGTTAAATTAAAACTTCAAAAAGAAAAGTTTTCAAAGCTTAATGAAAAATTTAATTCTCTCATTTTAGAAAAATCCCACATTTCAGATTGTTTTGAAAAATGGAAATGCGATTTAGAATTCAAAACCTCCCATATTGAAAATCTAAAATCTAAAAATGATTAACTTAAACTTGAAGTCTCTTCACTTTTGAATTTAAAGATACATGGAGGTATGCCCAAGGTGATCCAAAGTTAGAAAAACTTTTATCTGGATCAAGAAAATGTGGCGACTGATCCGGTTTGGGCTACGATAGATATATTCCTCCTAAACTGAAGAATACTCCTCTTAAGTTTGTAAAAGGAGAGTCCTCAAACTCAAAAGAGAAAAGTTCTAATCAAATGTTTTCTAAAAATACCAAAACATTTCAATCATTTAAACCTAAAAGTAATCGTATCAACTATTGTAAGACCCCATCTATTCCTTATGACTTTCTATGCTTATGTACACGATGATCGATGCCCTTGGCTAGATATGGATTGACCGTTCATAGTACACACCCAACTGACCAAGTCCTCAAGACCTCAAAAACTATTTCATATTGACAGCCCCGTCACCGCCATTGTGGAGGTATAACCTATGCGTCTGTACGATACTCCGTTAGTGAGATACGCCGTGAAGAATCATTAGTGTATCATGTGCGCAAGGCACCATGTACTCCATTCCACACATGTGCACAACAAATGTCATACACACATGCACATGCCACACATGGGTGAGAGAATCTTTACCCATGTGTGTGATGTCACACACCCATACCTCCTATCTCTCATGTGCTCCCTAAAGTCATCACCTCTCCATTCCATACCCTATGTATGACATCATCACACCATGCCATCCCATGCTCCTTTAATCCACCATTAATTACAAATCATGAATTAATTGTCATAATCTTAGTCTAAGCTAACTAAGATCACATTAATTGAATTTAACAATATTTTAAAATTTTCTCTACATATATCCCTTCATTCCTTAACATTTCACCATTTTTCTACACAAAGAGAGTGAGAGAGAGGACCGATCTTGGTGGGCCATCAACTCCATCAATCCCATCCCTTCCATCCATCTCAACCATCAATTCCATCTCTTCCATCTATCTAATTCATCAAGGTAAGTACACCCCCTCATCCCTCCTCTTTGTTTCCTTGTTCTCTTTCTTATAGTGTAGCTATGATATCTACTAATGTGGTCCCCACATTGAGGATTACATGTTATCTGGACCGTTCATACTGTCTAATGGATTGGATGGGACGAAAACCCTAAAATAAGTTTGATTTGGAGATTGTGTGGGTCCCACTAACCGTGGGCCCCACCATGATGTTTATTGCCATCTAACATGTTAATGGTCTCACAAGGATTTGGATGAATGGAATACATAAATATCAGCTTGTTCACAAATGAGGGTTGCCACTGTCAGCAGCACTGGACCAGCAACATCCCTGTTGCATTTTTTTTTTGTTTAAAGGGTACGGTTTATAGCAGGACACTCCAAGATGCATATGAAAGATCCACACCATTCATTCGCTCTAACAGCTCATTCTATGGTATGAGTCCGAAAATAAAAAAATAATAATAAATAAATAAAATCAGATTAATATAAGACTTAAGTGGGCCATAATAGGTGGAATGAAAGTGTCTACCATTGAAACTCTTTTTGGACATAATTTGATGTTTGTTTCCCATCATAACTCACTTTTTTTAAGGATTTACTAAGTACAATGATCAAGCCAACACAATGGATAGACTGGATCTCTTAAGTCGCCCACCTTGACAGGAAAAAAAAAAGAAAAAAGAAAAAAAGAGAGGGCTGGACGCTGCAGCAAGCAACGTTCCTACTGCTTTTGAAGAGGGTAGGGGCTGTGGGCCCACAACCCCTCCCCCATGATGTATATATTTAATCCACACTATCCATTCAATTTCTTAGATTATTTTAGGCCTTGAACTAAAAAATGAAGCCAATTCAAACTTCTGGTAAGCCACACCATTGGAAATAGTAGTGATAAGTGACAGTTATCATTGAAATCTGTTAAGGCCCGCTGTAATGTTTCTATCCATCTAAACATATTGAATATCGGACTTGTTAGACCCTCTATGAGCTGGAGAACTCAATAGACGAGGTGGATCGTCCTGATGTGGGCCCCACCTATGAAAAACTACACTAAAAAAAACAAAAAATATATATATAGCCAGGGGGCTGACGCCACTGGCTAGTGATGTCCAGCGTCCAAAGGACATTGCAGGCGGCTTGGAACGGGCAGGGAAGGTGGGCCCCACCACTGGTCCCACTGTGATGTATGTTGGACATCTACACCGTGCATTTGATGGGTACCCTTTTGAAAATGGGATACCCCAAAAATCAGCCGTACACGGAACCCAGGTAGCCCACACCATCTAAAATCATGTGAAGACATGTTAAAACATATAAAAGCACTCATTGGGGCCCACCTGAAATTTGGATGCATCTGAAACTTGGACTGACCCCTCAACTAAGTGGGACACACATAATGGATGGGCTGGATTTGTGAACCATGTCTCGGTGGCCCAACAAATGATCATGAATGTTGTAATGGAGGGTAACCCTCTCAACTTGTGTGTGATGTGTGGCCCACATGTGTCATAGATGCACTTGATTTTAAGCCCTAGGCCCACCATGGATTGGTGCATCTGACTGGTGGTGTTGAGGGTCGGGGGGCAACTCGACCTCATGGGAGGTCCCTAAGGGCTCCACCATTATATATATGTTCTATCCTAACCATTAATCATCCATCATGACAGCTCATTTCATGTCAAGGAACTAAAAATCAAATGAAGAGAAACCTTAGGTGGGCCAAAATCCATAGGAACCATCGGATTAACCTCTCACAATTAAGAGATCTCTTGTGAGCCAAGTTGTCACGCCCCAGACTCGGTAACCGGACTCACAAGGAACCCGATGGCCGGTTCTGGCCGCAACAGCCTCCGTAGTACCCCATTCTCGGCTCCTGAGGTAGGTTCCGATTATGGGATCCTACAAGGAGGATTTTTATAACAATATAATCACTTCCAATGCGAGCATACCCAAGATCACAGCAAGTACATCTGAGAATAACAAAGGCACACATCACAAAATCCATTAAAAATTTGAACTTTTACAATCATCCAAAAGGTCCAAAAGGACATACATGAGAATAAAAAGGAAAAGAGAGAGAAATCAGCAACACTGGAGTCCTCACTGCTCAACTCTACTCCATGCTCTGCTGCTACGACGCCTACCTAGAGTCTCCTACACGTATCAATCATGCATAAGCTTATAGAAGCTTAGAGGGTGGTGTAAGTGTGTGACAATGGTGCACAGAAGAATAGTAGGAGGTATAAGGAGAGAAGCATAATCAATGAACATATCACTAGTCTTACCAAGGCTTACCATGAATGCGATGCAATAAGTAATGAGTGTCATACCAAGGCAATGTATGAAAGGGGGGCTTGTACAGCCAATGCTAATGCGATGTAAGTAATGTCAGTGCTCATATCCAAACCATAAGTCAAGTACATTTTCAATCATAAGGAAATCACCGGGGTCCATTACACTGCTGAATGACTGCCGCTCTGCAGACCCCGCACAGTCAAACAAGCGTAAGAGACCTCACTACCCGCCTGTGGACAACTAATCACCAACAAGGCCTGAAGGTAGCGGACCCATTTACGAGCTGGTCAGACTCAGCCTAGCAATGCCTCCTCACACCAGGCAGGTAAGGCCACACCCCTATCCAACCGACTACACGACAGTGGGAGTCGCGGCCTAACGGTATAAGGCCCTCGTGCGCTCATGTATTCCACCCGGTCACGGCGTTGGAGCAGATCCTTGGTACCATGGAAGTTTTGGGAATCTCACCATGGGCATCCTACGCACCCAGTATGCTCAAGTAATATTTCCGGTGTCCACACATGCAGCCATCCACAAATGTCCCTGTGGAGGCAAGGCCCTGATGAAGCAAGGGCGGTATCCTCATGAAATGCGATGCCAATGCATGAGTCGCACACACAAATCATGCACAAGTTTCAGGCACTCAATGTGCAAAAGGGAAGAAACTCCATCCCTGAATGACCACTATACAATGCAATCAATTCATACAGATGATGCATATGGGTTGCAACGATGTAAGTGTGCTACCTGAGGAATATGAAATCGTCTGTCCCAAAGAGGGTCAAGATCTAGGCACATCGACAGGTATTCTAAGAAGAAGAGAAGTCCTCTAGTGGGAGCCCAGTACTTTGGGATGACCCACAAACTAAGAGAGTCAAAATCCTAAGGAGGAACAGTCCTAGCCAGGCCCAAGGTGGGCCTTTAACCACCTATAAGGGCCTCTATGGGCCTACCTTAGGGCCACCAAGGAGGACATCCAACCTCAACTGGGTCCCAAAAGGTAGCCTACTATATAAGCAAAGAAAGGTCCAAGGCACAATCAACCCATGGCCTAGTGGGCCATACACTAAGCCCAAAAACAAAGGCAACCTGGTGGGCCCTTAAGCAAGATTAGGGCCCAACCATAAGGGTCATAGGTTCATTCATTGTGGTAGGCCTAATGGGCCGCCCATTATCCCAACATATGGGAAATTCTTAAATTTTTAACACATGTAAGTTGGGCCTCACATCTCGGCCCAAGTATGGATTTATTATAGTGGGCAAACAAGGGCCCAACTACTTGAGTATTTGGCCCATAAGGCCCATCACAATGACATGGTAAATATAGGACCCAAGGGTTCAATGGGCCTATCAAAAGTTCCAGCCCAACCAAGGCTATAAGGCCCTTACTTAACTAAGAGACTAGCCCAAGAAGAATCCTATTTGGGATGGGCCTTTAATCATACACTAATTAAGCCCAAAAAAAATAAAAATTAAGATGATAAGATACTAACATAAATCCTCCTCAAATCTAGTGGGCCATATTGCCCCAAAGAACATCTATAGGCAACAGTTATTGGGCTCAATGCCAAATTCCAGCCCACCCAAATTTCTGGGTTGGTTGGAGTTCAGCATTAGAAGTATTTTTTAGTATAATTAATTCTGGATGGCTCACACACATCACTGTGGGCCCCACCAGATGAGAGAGGATATACAATACATATATGAAATGGGCCAGACTGTTAGAATGCAAGCCCAACAGTAGCCTAAGGCAGGGATGTCCCATGTGTAGGCAGTCCTATGGGCCTAGGGTATATGGCCCAAAAATCCACCTAATGTGTTCTAATTGAATAAAAAGGGGGCAAGTATGATCAATCCCCTAAGGACCCTACATGGATGGGTGGTGGGACATTCAACACATCGAGGTGGGCCCACGAAGCAGGCTAGATGCCCCAGCCTGGGCGTCCCTGCCTAGCAGACCACTTCCAGCCATACCACGGGCAACTCAAATGTATTTTAGATCTGAAATTTTACAGAGTGATACTTCCATAGGTGACCTACACCCCCACAAAATTTCAAGATTTTTGGACACTTAGAAATATTTTAATTTATTTAAATAAAATAGACTGTCCAGAAAATCGGACTGACCTGGATGTCCCAACGTGGTGAGCCAGTCCGGCCCTTGCCACGGTGTACACAGAGGTCCATTGGCCCTGAAATTTGGTAAGTGGGTCCTAGAATGGGTGGAACATATCTCCACAAAATTTCCGAATTTTTAGACATATATAAATATTTTAATTTATTTAAAGAAATCAATCTGTCCTAAAAATCGGACTGATTTGGACACCGTATTGTAATGGGCCAGTCCAGCCACCACCATGGTGTGTACAGGTGTCCATTGGCCACAAAATTTTGTAGATGGGTCCTACCATAAGTGAACCACCTCTATGTAAAATTTTATGATTTTTGGATACTCATAAATATTTTAATTAAATTAGGAATTTCAATCTGTCCAGGAAGGGATGTTGTTGTCCATGCATTGTTTACCCAATAAGGTGGGCCCAACCTTCATCCAAGAAGGGAAAAATGGAGGTTTAGTATTTTTTTCATAAAATAAAGTAAGGTGGGGTCCATAAAAGTGGCCCATCCTTCAGAGAAACCAAGCTGAAGTGTATGTTTTCCCTCCATACATGTGGGTTGGACAGCCCAACAAGGTGGACTGCCCACCCCTATGGGCCTCCTTTTTGGGTACCATATCATGGACCATCTGAGGTATGACCCATCACACCTCATGGTGGGGTCCACACCTTCTCATTACACTCTATACTTATAAAGAAAATAATGACAATCATGATCCAAAAATCCATGCCAAAGATTGAACATGACAATCCATGCAACATTCCAAGTTTTTGGACAGCAATACATGGCTGGACACATCAGCCTATATCTCAATAATCACAGCCATAAAAAGGGTGTGTAGCCTTCCTCAGTGGGCCCCACATAAGTCTAGATCACATACTAGAACTAGGACACTTGCATGCATTTAATTAAGGTGTCCGATGATCATGGAGTTAGGTGATAAGAGCATCCCACCTTGCTGGATTTTTATTTTTATTTATTTTGGGACATCCAAGGCCCACTATAAATGGGCCACACACACACTATTATCCATATATCAGAGAAAGAAAAGAAGGAAAGAGAGTAATCCGGCCATGGGGGTAGGGCCCCGCCACTAGTGGGCCCTCCCAAGAGTGAATCATACCCATACAACTACATTGATTTTACATGCAACATAAAATCACTACATGCATGATATATAATTGTTATGGATGGTTGGGATGCCATCCCAATATGATCCTTAGGGTCTAGATGACCTTAAGATGGAGTGGATTATAAAATACATCATGATGGGGTCCATGGAGAATGGCCCCATCATGGATCATGACATGCATGTAGGATGGGCCAAAGGGCCACATCCATGGGATCAAATGGGATCCCCACCATGGATTGGTGGGTCCCATATGATCCATCTGGAAAGAAAAAAAGATCAAAGGGTAGAAAGTAAGATCCACAATTATAATCACCCATCTTGAATCTTCAAGCTACCACCAACACTAGGTACTCCAAGCTCCAAGCTTAAAGGTTCAATGGTCAAGATGAATTTGTGGTGGCTAGATGGAGGAAGAAAGGAAGGGGAAGTTGCTGGAAATTGGGAGAGGGAGGGCTGGAAATTCTTCCATGGAAGAGGAAAATGAGAGAATGAAGGAGGAGAGAGAGGAAGGGAAGGTTGTAGGGGAGTCATCATTACTCTCCCTCCTTGGTTAGAGAAAGAAATCATGACCTATGGTGATACAAACAATGCTTGCTAGGGTAGGTTAGGTGTGGGTAGTGTTTAGGATGGGTAGTGTTTATTCCATGGGAATTGTAGTGTGTGTGGGTGGTGTGCATGGGAACTTGTGCCTGAGAGTGGTCCATATGCTTTTGTACAAAAAGTGGGCCACATGATGAAATGCTCACAACTTTTGATCTATAAGTCGAATGAATGCACAAGACGCGTCGTTGGAATCGCAACGACGATGCGGTCACAATGGTATAGGTCTCAACTCGATCCGAGTCAGGTCTTCATGACTGGGCTCACGGATGACCGTAAACACTATCCAAGGGTCACGGGTCACCGGGATTCGACCGGTAGGACCGCGGGATCAAGATGGACGGAATGCATACTCACACACACACATGCACACATGCGAACTCGGGTCATGTCTCACACAAGTAATGTGCCGAAGCACGTTGTCTAGAGACCGTTGATCCCCACACTGCTGGGCCTAACTTGACATATGCACTTTGTATTTTTCCCATTTAGACGGATCAGGTGGGTCACAATCTCGAGTGGGCCACAATCTCTGATAGGTCTCACAACAATGAGACAGATTCTAATCTTGACTCGCCCACGCCACATAAAGTAGCCTTGTTTGAATGACCACTGTTGAAAATCCTTCTCGGTTGTGATGTTTGATTTCCATCCAAGACTGTCTATTCGTCGGGCCCATTGTGGACCCCACCTAAAGGTATAGTAGAGTCCAAAATGCGGTAGGCCATAACATAGGAAAATTCTCCCACCATCGAACTCTCTAGGGCCGCTGAACTATTTTCGTAATTGACATCCAATTGGATGCGTGGACCCCACCTCAATGTATATATTGTTCATCCATTGGAGGACCTCGCCAAGATATAAGTATTTTGTCCACGCCAACCATTGATGAACTTCCATCTACATTTTTACCATCATTCCATTGTATCAACCATGTTAGGACCACACCCAATTGCATTAAGGTTTGGCTCATTTTGAGTTGAGGGCTAGGCCAAATGTTAGGCCCACCTTATGGACCATATTGAGCCTACTTGTAAACCCCACTAGTATGTTCACAAGGGCATTGGGATTATAGGCCCACAAGCTATAAGGCTCACTATGAGTGCATCTCTTTTTAAGCCATTAGTGGTAGTCTTACATAGGCCAACGAATGAACTCTTTTAGTAAATGTTTATGTGTATGATGGTATGAACTACGATTATGTGTTTTACGACCCCTAATCTTGTAAAGTGTGACGCCCACTTATCATGTGTTATTGTGAATCATGCGGCCTCTTACCTATGCTGTCTTAGATCATGAATGGCCACTTAATTATGTGTTGAATTGTTGTCATTTGACCATAAGTACTCATGAGGTCACCAATTGTATAAAATCATGTGGGAATGAAGGTCATCCAATAGTGTGACCTTGTGCTTAAGGGCAAAGGTGTGGCCACATGAATTATGATCGAATTCTCTAGTCTTAAGGGTTGTTATGTCGGGTTGGATTTTATAACTTGATAATGGAGTGGCCTTCAATTTGGTGTCATGCGACATAAATACAACCATTACATTATGCTCATGAGTGAGGTAGATGCGAGGACCACAAAACTGTATCTGATGTGATGGAGGCTAGTTCTTGGCCTCTTGATCATGTGACACCGAATCCAAGTCATTCTCCGTATGAAGTATAGGGCGGTCATAGCTTAAGAGTTAGTGTAACTGGGTATGGTGTGTATGCTTGTGATTGTGCCTTGGATGCTTTGAGATGTGGTCATTAGACCATGATACTAATTATATGTCCACTCAACCAAGTGAAATTATGGCATCGACAACCTAACCATGTGAGAGCATAATAAAGTGGTTGTCCATAGATGTATGAGTTATGGTGTAGTAAAAATAAGTAACCATGTTACCTTAAATCCTTTATTATGGCAAGTTGAGTGACATTTGTGTGGCCACTCAACCATATGGACTTCTGATAATGGAGTGACCATAAGACTATATGGGCATATGAGAATTGTGTGATTACTTAAACTCATGGACTATGCTAATGGTGTAACCTCTTCAGTATGTAAACTTAAGACGTGGGTCAAATTGATTATGGACTCTACCTTGATGTAAGTATTGCATATTTCACCATTTATCCATTAGGCTAGCAAATTTTAAAACAAAATGACCTACATCTAATTCCTAAATAAGTCAGACGATATGAAATAGTGTTAATTGAATGTATAACTTCGAAACACTTGTGAACCCACTCTATATACGTATTTTATCCACACTTTCCAATTGTTTTGCCAACCAAACAGTTTGATGATGGAGCCCGCTGACGTGTGGCTTGTGCATCTGAACTATTCTTCCTTGTACTACCTTAATTTATGTGAGTTACATATACTATCTACTTGTTGGGACCAACCGTAATGTTTATGTGTAGACCCATCTACTTGCAGTACCACTTGAAAGTAGGACCCACTGCGTTGTATGAGACAAACCCGCATTATCCAGCCGTGACTAACTATTATGTGTATATTATATACCAAGTCGTTTAACTTAGGGCGCACTATATCTTATGATGTTTACTTGTGCCTGCCAAACCATTGTAGAACTACTACAATAATTATTTGCAAATCCAATCTACTAACAACCCACGTGAAGGTGAAGTCCACTATATTATATGAGTTTCACCAACACCATCCATCCTGTGGCTCATTTACTATATGTTATAATTATGCTTTTTATCTCATAATTACTTGGTGCATATATTCTGCGCCACCACCACTCATTAACCATAAGGCCCAGTTAGCGTATCACAAAAACCACTAATGGAATATCTATCTTGCGAAGGATATGGTATAACTCTGAATACAATTAATGCCCGTGATTATGATAGCTATATATGATATCAGTGATGTTATTTATTATGGTTAATAATAGTATGTGATTTAATATCTTGATTTATGTTGTTCCATTTCCTAGCATACTAAATTCATTTACTTGTCCATTGATAATACTCGTGCACCGTGGAATGATAGTATGTGCAAGTGTACTTTAATACATTTGTTCATGTGTAAGATATGTCCTCTTCAGTTTAATCACATGACTATAGATTGATATAGTTGATAGTGGCACATAATGATTGTATGTCATTTTTAACTTAAAGGTTAAGCAGGCCCTAAACTCATGGCATTACATGCATACCACATGCACTTGAACGTATGCCTTATTATAATTGCTTGAATTCATGTATGATCATGACATACATGATGATCGAAATACCACAGTTATGCTGTATAACATGAGTTAGATCTTGATGATGAAATGTATATCTATGATGATGACTTGGGTTATCCCTGAAAATGAACGGGACACCGGAAGTGTGGAAATAGTAGGAGATGATGTGCCCCTTAGGTTGAAAGCCCCTAAACCCCTATGCTAGATAGGGTTGCCTCACCGTCGGGCCCAGTAGATATATGGGTCATGGATTTGACTCCCACTGATGAGGTCGAGTTGAGAAGAGGTGGGTCCAACCTGCTTAAGGGCTGAGGTGTAAACAGGGACCGGTCTAACTCGCCAGCGAGGAGAAGCACGAATGAAGTCCGCTACTGGCATGCCAGGTGGAAGTCCATCGTAGGGCGGGTATGTGAGGTCGATTACTGGTGTCTAGTGCATAGGTGTCGACCACGGTGTTTCCCATGATATACATTTGGTGGAAGTCCACCACAGGGCGGGTATGCGAGGTCGATTACTAGTGTCTGGTGCATGGGTGTCGACCATAGTGCTTCCCGAGATATATAATTATGATATGGTATGACAATATGATGATGATAATGTGATTACGGATGCGTGTAATATGGTTATGGCTATTGTAAAGAAGAAATGAAAACATGATTTGGTGATGCTGGTAGCATTGATTCAGAGCATTACTATGATGCATATGCATTGCATTGGCATTGGCATCATATCTTACGTACTACACGTCTTTCACCATACATGATTTTTGGTGGCATATTTATCTTGCTTGCATGTAGGACACACTGCACACACACGTGTGAACTCACTAGGCTTTTTACCTAAGCTTACTATTTCCCTTTTTTTTCAGGGCAGGAGTAGCTTGGAAGACTTAGCTTTGCCAATGCATTGCATCTATTTTTCAATTTGGCAATGTTAGCGTTATGTACCTTTTGAAGAGCATTGTACTTGTAACCATCAGGATATATAATGAAGAGTGTTGCTTGGTATTTTGATCATGGATCTTCATGCTCAGGTATTATTATATGTATATAAAAAAATTACTCAAAAATCTTCCTTGTGGTGCGCCGAACTCAGGACTTGCTGTATGGAAGTCGAGTGTCGAATTCGGGGCATCACGGAAGCTGTCCATCCTCAGATTTGAGGCGTGACAGAAGATGGTATCAGAGCATAAGATTTGAGATCACTTACGAGCAAAGTCAGTAACTGAAAAACATAGAAGAACTTGAACTAGGTCTCCCATCATCATTGATCGAGAACCTAGGTGCTATTAGTACCCATGATTTGTATGAATCTAGAGGCATAAATCTAAGATTTCCAGTTTGAGAACCTAGTCAAAGCAGATTCCCTAGTTGAGAACGTAGAGATTATGCTTAGCACCCAGGCATGAGGGCGATAGCCGCGAGCAATACCCTCATTGGTGTGATTGATGATTGTACTGTATGTGGTGATGTGTATGTTTGGGTTCCATGTTATGAGTTTGATAGTGTGCTTGAAACTAGAAATTTCAAGGACGAAATTTTTATTAGGAGGGTAGATTGTAAGAACCCGTCTATTCCGTATGACTTTCTATGCTTATGTACACAATGATCGACGCCCTTAGCTAGATCTGGATTGGCCGTTCATAGTACACACCCAACTGACCAAGACCTCAAGGCCTTCGAAAACTATTTCATATCGACCATCCCATCGCCGCGATTGTGGAGGTACAACCTGTGTGTTTTACGATACTCCATTAGTGAGATACACCATGAAGAATCATTAGTGTATCATGTGTGCAAGGTGCCATGTACTCCATTCCACACATGTGCACAATACATGTCATACACACATGCACATGTCACACATGGGCGAGAGAATCTCTACCCATGTGTGTGATGTCACACACCCATACCTCCTATCTCTCATGTGCTCCCCAAAGTCAATACCTCTCCATTCCATGCCCTATGTATGACATCATCACACCATGCCATCCCATGCTCCTTTAATCCACCATCAATTACAAATCATGAATTAATTGTTATAATCTTAGTTTAAGCTAACTAAGATCACATTAATTGAATTTAACAACATTTTAAAAATTTCTCTACATATATCCCTTCATTCCTTAACATTTCACCATTTTTCTACTTAAAGAGAGAGAGAGAGAGGAGTGATGTTGGTGGGCCATCAACTCCATCAATCTCATCCCTTCCATCCATCTCAACCATCAATTCAATCTCTTCCATCCATCTCAACCATCCATCTAATTCATCAAGATGAGTACACCCCCTCATCCCGCCTTCTCTTTGCTTCCTTGTTCTCTTTCTTAAAATGTAGCTATGATATCTACTAATGTGGTCCCTACATTGAGGATTACATGTTATCTGGACCGTTCATACTGTCCAATGGATTGGATGGGACGAAAACACTAAAATAAGTTTGATTTGGAGATTGTGTGGGTCCCACTAACCATGGGCCCCACCATGATGTTTATTAGCCATCTAACATGTTAACACTCTCCCAAGGATCTGGATGAATGGAATACATAAATATCAGCTTGTTCACAAGTGAGGGTTGCCACTATCAGCAGTGCTGGACCAGCAACATCCCTGTTGCTTTTTTTTTTTTTTTAAGGAAATGCTTTATAGCAAGACACTCCAAGATGCATATGAAAGATCCACACCATTCATTCGCTCTAACAGCTCATTCTATGGTATGAGTCCAAAAAAAAAAAATAATAATAATAAATAAAATCAAAATTAATATAAGACTTAAGTGGGCCATAACAGGTGGAATAAGGGTGTCTACAATTGAAACTCTTTTTAGACATAATTTGATGTTTGTTTCCCATCATAACTCACTTTTTTTTAAAAGGATTTATTGAGTACAATGATCCAGCCAACACAATGGATGGACTAGATCTCTTAAGTGGCTCACCTTAACGAGAAAAAAAGAAAAAAGAAAAAAGAGAAGAGGGCTAGACATTGTTGCTGCCTGTTGCTTTTAAAGAGGGCAGGGGCCGTGGGCCCACAACGCCTCCCCCATGATGTATATATTTAATCCACACCGTCCATTCAATTTCTCAGATTATTTTAGGCCTTGAACCAAAAAATGAAGCCAATCCAAACTTCCGGTACGCCACACCATTGAAAATAGTAGTGATAAGTGATAATTATCATTGAAATCTGTTAGGGCCCGCTGTTATGTTTCTATCCATCTAAACATATTGAATATCAGACTTGCTAGACCCTCCATGAGTTGGAGAACTCAATAGACAAGGTGGATCGTCCTGATGTGGGCCCCACCTATGAAAAACTACACTAAAATAAAAAAACAAAAAAATATATATAGCCAGGGGGCTGACGGCCATGGCTAGGGACGTCTAGCGTCCAGAGGACACTGCAAATAACTTGGAAAGGGCAGGGAAGGTGGGCCCCACCACTGGTCCCACCGTGATGTATGTTAGACATCTACACCGTGCATTTGATGGGTCCTCTTTTGAAAATGAGATACCCCAAAAATTAGCCGCACACAGAACTCAGGTGGCCCACACCACCTAAAATTATGTGAAGACATGTTAAAACATATAAAAACACTCATTGGGGCCCACCTGAAATTTAGATGTGTCTGAAACTTGGACTGACCCCTCAACTAAGTGGGACACACATAATGGATGGCCTGGATTTGTGAACCACGTCTCGGTGGCCCAACAAGTGATTATGAATGTTGTAATGGAGGGTAACCCACTCAACTTGTATGTGAGGTGTAGGCCACATGTGCCATAGATGCACTTGATTTTAAGCCCTAGGCCCACCACGGATTGGTGCATCTGACTGGTGGTATTGAGGGTCAGTGGCCCCACACAACTCGACCTCATGGGAGGTCCCCATGGGCTCCACCATTATATATGTGTGTGTGTGTGTGTGTGTGTGTGTGTGTTCTATCCTAACCATTAATCATCCATCATGACCGCTCATTTCATGTCAAGGCACTAAAAATCAAATGAAGAAAAACCTTAGGTGGACCAAAATCCGTAGGAACCATCGGATTAATCTCCCACAGTTAAGAGATCTCTTGTGAGCCAAGTAGTGTGCCAAAGCACGCTGTCTGGAGACCTTTGATCCCCACACTGTTGGGCCTAACTTGATGTATGCACTTGGTATTTTTCCCATTTAGACGAATCAGGTGGGTCACAATCTCGAGTGGGCCACAATCTCTGATAGGTCTCACAACAATGAGACAGATTCTAATCTTGACTCGCCCATGCCACATAAAGTAGCCTTGTTTGAATGACCACTGTTGAAAATCCTTCTCGGTTGCGATGTTTGATTTCCATCCAAGATTGTCTATTCGTCGAGCCCATTCTGGACCCCACCTAAAGGTACACTAGAGTCCAAAATGCGGTAGGCCACAACATAGGAAAATGCACCCGCCATCGAACTCTCTAGGGCCACTGAACTATTTTTGTAATTGACATCCAATTGGATGGGTGGACCCCACCTCGATGTATGTATTGTTCATCCATTGGAGGACCTCGCCAAGATATAAGTATTTTGTCCACGCCAACCATTGATGAACTTCCATCTACATTTTTACCATCATTCCATTGTATCAACCATGTTAGGACCACACCCAATTGCATTAAGGTTTGGCTCATTTTGAGTTGAGGGCTAGGCCAAATGTTAGGCCCACCTTAGGGACCATATTGAGACTACTTGTAGACCCCATTAGCGTGTTCACAAGGGCATTGGGATTATAGGCCCACAAGCTATAAGGCTCACTATGAGTGCATCAATTTTTAAGCCATTAGTGGTAGTCTTACATAGGCCAACGAATGAACTCTTTTAGTAAATGTTTATGTGTATGATGGTATGAACTACGATTATGTGTTTTACGACCCCTAATCTTGTGTAGTTTGAAGCCCACTTATCTTGTGTTATTGTGAATCGTGCGGCCCCTTACCTATGCTGTCTTAGATCATGAATGGCCACTTAATTATGTGGCATAATTGTAATCATTGGACCATAAGTACTTATGAGGTCACCAACTATACAAAATCATGTGGTAATGATGGTCATCCAATAGTGTGACCATGTGCTTAAGGGCAAAGGTGCGACCACATGAATTATGATCGAATTCTCTAGTCTTAAGGGTTGTTATGTCGAGTTAGATTTTACAACTTAATAATGGAGTGGCCTTCAATTTGGTGTCATGCGACATAAATACAACCCTTACATTATGCTCATGGGTGAGGTAGATGCGAGGACCACAAAACTATATCCGATGTGATGGAGGCTAATTCTTTGCCTCTTGATCATGTGACACCGAATCCGAGTCATTCTCCGTATGAAGTATAGGGTGGTCAATGTTTAAGAGTTAGTGTAACCGGGTATGGTGGGTATGCTTATGATTATGCCTTGGATGCTTTGAGATGCGGACACTAGACCATGATATTAATTATATGCCCACTCAACCAAGTGAAATTATGGCATCGACAACCTGACCATGTGAGAGCTTAATAAAGTGGTTGTCCATAGATTATGAGTTATGGTGTAGTAAAAATAAGTAACCATGTTACCTTAAATCCTTTATTATGGCAAGTTGAGTGACATTTGTGTGGCCACTCAACCCTATGGACTTCTGATAATGGAGTGACCATAAGACTATGTGGGCATATGAGAATTGTGTGATTACTTAAACTCGTGGACTATACTAATGGTGTAACCTCTTCGGTATGTGAACTTAAGACGTGTGTCAAATTGATTATGGACTCTACCTTGATGTAAGTATTGCATATTTCACCATTTATCCATTAGGCTAGCAAATTTTAAAACAAAATGACATACATCTAATTCCTAAATAAGTTAGACGATATGAAATAGTGTTAATTGAATGTATAACTTCTAAACACTTGTGAACCCACTCTATGTACGTATTTTATCCACACTTTCCAATTGTTTTGTCAACCAAACAGTTTGATGATGGAGCCCGCTAACGTGTGCCTTGTGCATCTGAACTGTTCTTCCTTGTACTACCTTAATTTATGTGAGTTACCTATACTCTCTACTTGTTGGGACCCACCGTAATGTTTATGTATGGACCCATCTGCTTGTAGTACCACTTAGAAGTAGGACCCACTACGTTGTATGAGACAAACCTGCATTATCCAACTGTGACTAATTCTTATGTGTATATTATATACCAAGTCGTTTAACTTAGGGCTCACTATATCTTATGATGTTTACCTGTGCCTTCCAAACCATTGTAGAACTACTACAATAATTTTTTACAAATTCAATATACTAATAACCCACGTGAAGGTGAAGCCCACTATATTATATGAGTTTCACTAGCACTATCCATCCTGTGGCTCATTTACTATATGTTATAATTATGCCTTTCATCTCATAATCACTTGGTGCATATATTTTGCGTCACCACCACACATTAACTATAAGGCCCAGTTAGGGTATCACCAAAGCCACTAATGGAATATCTATCTTGCGAACGATATGGTATAACTCTAAATACAATTAATGCTCGTGATTATGATAGCTGTATATGATATCAGTGATGTTATTTATTATGGTTAATAGAAGTATGTGATTTAATATCTTGATTTATGTTGTTTCGTTTCCTAGCATACTAAATTCATTTACTTGTCCATTGATAATACTCTTGCACCATGGAATGATGGTATGTGCAAGTGTACTTCAATACATTTGTTCATGTGTAAGATATGTCCTCTTCAGTTTAGTCACATGACTATGGATTGATATAGTTGATAGTGGCACATGATGATTGTATGTCATTTTTGGCTTAAAGGTTAAGCAGACCCTAAACTCATGGCATTATATGCATACCACATGCACTTGAACGTATGCCTTATTATAATTGCTTAAATTCATGTATAATCATGACATACATGATGATCGAAATACCACAGTCGTGCTATATAATATGAGTTGGATCTTGATGATGAAATGTACATATATGATGATGACTTGGATTATCCCTGAAGATGAACGGGACACCGGAAGTGTGGAAATAGTAGGAGATGATGTGCCCCATGGGTTGAAAGCCCCTAAACCCCTATGTTTGATAGGGTTGCCTCACCCTCGGGCCGAGTGGATACATGGGTCATGGATTTGACTCTCACTGACGAGGTCAGGTTAAGAAGAGGTGGGTCTAACCTGCTTATGGGCTGAGGTGCCAATAGGGATCGGTCTGACTCGCCGGCGAGGAGAAGCGCGAATGAAGTCCGCCACTGGCATGCCGGGTGAAAGTCCACCGTACAGCGGGTATGTGAGGTCGATTACTGGTGTCTGGTGCATAGGTGTCGACCACGGTGTTTTCCATGATATACAGTTGGTGGAAGTCCACCACAGGGCGGGTATGCGAAGTCGATTACTAGTGTCTAGTGCATGGGTGTCGATCATAGTGCTTCCCGAGATATACAATTATGATATGGTATGACAATATGATGATGATAATGTGATTACGAATACGTGTAATACGGTTATGGCTGTGGTAAAGAAGAAATAAAAACATGACTTGGTGATGCTGGTAACATTGATTCGGTGTATTACTATGATGCATATGCATTACATTGGCATTGGCATCATACCTTACATACTACACGCCTTCACCATACATGATTTTTGGTGGCATATTTATCTTGCTTGCATGTAGGACACACTGCACACACGTGTGTACTCACTAGGATTTTTACCTAAGCTTCCTATTTTCCATTTTTTTTCAGGGCAGGAGTAGCTTGGAAGACTTAGCTTTGCCAATGCATTGCATTTATTTTTCGATTTGGCAATGTTGACGTTATGTACCTTTTGAAGAGTATTGTACTTGTAACCATTAGGATTTATAATGAAGAGTGTTGCTTGGTATTTTGATTATGGATCTTCATTCTCAGGTATTATTATATGTATAAAAAAAATCAATTAAAAATCTTCCTTATGGTGCGCCGAACTCAGGACTTAGTGTATGGAAGTCGAGTGGCGAATTCGAGGCATCACAGAAGCTGTCCGTCCTCAGATTTGGGGCGTGACAACTATAAGAATCAGAACCGAAACCCTTTAGCTGAAAAAATAGTTGATTTGCTTAAGGAGCTCTTAAAATCTAATTCAATGGGTCATTCTTACAAAAACTACAAACATAAGAAGACCAACTATACTCCTAAACCCAAAACAGTTTTGAAATGGGTTCCTAAGGTTACTTGCTTGGTTGCTCACATGGCTTTCAAAGCTACAAGTCATTCAAAGTGGTACTTAGACAGTGGATGCTCAAGGCATATGACTAGTGATAAAGGTCTATTCACTGATCTTAAAGATATGGCTGATGGTTTAGTCACATTTGGTGATGGTAGCAACTGCAGGATTATTGGCCAAGTTACGGTTCTACTTTCCAACCTCCCTTTATTTGAGAATGTTTTATATGTAGATGATTTAAAACATAACTTATTAAGCATTTCTCAAATATGAGATAAAAATCATAGTGTTAAATTTTCTAACCTAGGGTGTGAAATTTTAAACAAAAATGGTTCAGTAATATTATTGGTCATAGAACTTCTGAAAACTGCTACATCCTAAGTAATACTAGCTCATCTAATCAATCATATTACATGGTCCATAGCAATGAAACTGAGTTATGGCATAAACGCCTTGGACATGTACACTACCGTAATTTATATAGATTGAGCTAAAGAGAACTAATAAGAGGTCTACCTAAATTACAGAAAGTAGACAAAATATGTGGCGAATGCCAAATTGATAAACAAATTAGGAGTACTCACAAAAAGGTGAACTCCAATGCCACATCAAAATCGCTTGAGCTTCTCCATATGGATCTTATAAGACCAACTGGGACGGAGAGTCGAGGTGGTAAAAAATATATACTACTAATTGTGGATGACTATACCAGATTCACTTGGGTGGCCTTCTTAAGGGATAAATCAGAAACCCTTGATGAAGTGAAAAGAGTTCTCAAACGACTCCAAACGGAAAAAAGGTTCTCAAGTCTGTAAGATTCGTAGTGATCATGGATCAGAATTCGAGAATAGCAGTTTTGAGAAACTCTGTTTCGATCAAGGAATATCACATGAATTCTCTACACCCAAAACACCACAACAAAATGGAATTGTTGAAAGAAAAAATAGGGTGCTTCAAGAAATGGCTAATATAATGTGAATAGTATGAAGCTATTTAAAAATCTTTGAGCTAAAGCCGTAAATACTGCCTGTTATATAATCAATCAGGTTTATACAAGTAAATCTAATAATAAAATGGCTTATGAAATGTGGTTCGATAAGAAGCCTACTGTCAAATACTTTCGAGTTTTTGGCAGCAAGTGCTATATTTTACGTGACCGTGAAAATCTGGGTAAGTTCGACACTAAAAGTGATGAAGGTATCTTTTTAGGATATTCTTTAAACAGTCAAGCATATCGAGTACTGAACAAAAGGACCAGTGTGATTCAAGAGTCCATCAATGTGGTCATTGATGATCACTTGAATACACCTGCCCCAAGTTCAGATAATGATGAAGTTCTTTTATTTGACAAACCAAATACTTCATCAAGTCAAAACGATTCAGAACTGAGGACTATTAAAGATCATCCAACCACTCAAATTCATGAAAACCCTCTCACTGATGTGCGCACTCGTATATAACTAGAAGACATATTTAATTACGTGTGTTTTACATCCCAGATAGAACCAGTATCGTAAAAGAAACTCTTCTTGACGAAAACTGGATAGTAGTGATGCAAGAAGAGCTTAACCAATTTGTGAGAAATGATGTTTGGTATATTATTCCTAGACCTAATGATAAACATATTATCAGAACTAAGTGGATTTTCAAAAATAAGTCTGATGAACTTGGTAATGTAATTCGAAACAAGGCTAGACTGGTTGTTCAAGGGTACACTCAAATTGAAGGCATTGATTATGATGAAACCTTTGCCCCAGTAGCTCGTCTTGAATCAATCAGATTATTCATTTCCATGCTTGCTTTAAAAAATTCAAAATTTATCAAATGGATGTAAAGAGTGCCTTCTTAAATGGCGACCTGCATGAAGAAGTTTATGTTGAACAACCAACGGGTTTTGAAGACCCTAAAATGCTAATCATGTCTATCGCCTAAAAAAGGCTTTCTATGGTTTGAAATAAGCTCCCAGGGCATGGTATGAAAAATTGACTAAGTTTTTACTAAGTCATAATTTTCAAATGGGTAGTGTTGACAAGACTCTTTCTGTTAAGAAACATAATGATCATATCTTAATAGTGCAGATCTATGTTGATGATATTATTTATGGATCTACCTGTACTAACATGACTGTTGAGTTTGCAGATTTAATGAAATCTAAGTTTGAAATGAGTATGGTTGGGAAATTAAATTATTTCCTAGAGTTGCAAGTAAAGCAACAACCTGATGGTAGTTTTATTTCTTAAACCAAATATGCTCTGAACTTAATTAAAAAGTTCAGATTTGAGAATGGGAAAAATTTTGATACTCCTATGAATACAACTTTAAGACTCTCAAAGGACTCTACAGGTAAAAATGTGGATCCTAAATTATATCGTTGTATGATTGGTAGTTTACTTTATCTAACTGGAAGTAGGCCCGATATTGCTTTTAGTGTTAGTATTTGCGATAGATATCAATCTAACCCTAAAGAGTCCTATCTAACTGTTGTTAAGTAAATTATGCGATATGTCACAAGTTCAGCTAATTTGAGTCTCTGGTATCCATATGATACTAGTGTTCAGTTGGCAGGGTACACTAATGCTGATTGGGCTGGAAATATCGATGATAGGAAATCAACCAGTGGTGGTTGTTTCTATATCAGAAATTGCTTAGTTTCTTGGTTTAGCAAGAAACAAAGCTCTGTATCGCTCTCAACTGCTGAGGCTGAATACATCGCAGCTAGAAATGCATGTACTCAACTTGTATGGATGAATAGAATGTTAAGCGATTACAGAATTGCACAGGATTCAATGGTTTTATATTATGATAATTCCAGTGCGATAAATATATCTAAAAATCCAATCCAGCATTCATGAACCAAGCACATTGACATTAGATATCACTATATTCGTGAAATAGTGGAAGAAAAGACAATCTCTTTGGATTACATTCCAACCGAGACTCAACTTGCTGACATTTTCACTAAACTGCTCAACAAAAGCAGGTTTAATAAATTAAAATTTGATCTTGGTATGTGTAATTTAAATTAATTATTCATGTATTTCTGTATTATAGTTTATATATTTATTCAATTATAATTTTAAATTTCAGAATTATGTGAAAAATGTATATTTTTGTCTTTGCACAACCAGTCGAGGACGTACTCGACCAGTCGTAGCACAACCGGTCGAGGATGACCCACGACCAATCGTGTAGCGCGCTGGACCTTTTTAATTTTGGAAAAAACCTTTTCTTCCTCATTTCCTCTTTCTTCTCCAATGGGTCGCAGCACGACTAGTCGTACCCAACTGTTTAATTCATCAAGGTTAGTGCATTATTTCAGCTATTCTTGTAGATTCAAGCTCTAACCTCTTCATTTTCTTCCTTGGAGTGCTTGATTTCAGGTTTTCTTGAAGATTTTGGGGTTTTCTTCACCCAAGTCTATTTTTGGGAAAACCCATTCCACATCTTTTGTATCTCCTTGCTTATTTGATTTTTCTTGTTGCAAATGGATGCTAGAGGGAAAAAGAAAACTTCCCATGGTGCTTCCTCATCTAGATTGTCTCCTTTAACAAGGCGTCATCTTCAGTCACCTGAAGATGATCCCGCACATGTGCGAGATTTAAGAATGTGTAATGTTATTGTTGAGCGACCTGTTGATCTTGAACACATTGCTCCTTTTGGTCTCCTTCCACTCCTCCAATCTGTAGGTTGGGCTAACATCCTAAATTGGGGTGGGCCAGCATACCAATCTATTATACAGGCTATGTTTGCTTGCATTTCTGATTTTTTGACTGAGAATTTAACGTTTAAAAAAGCTACTAGAGAAGGTTCATTTGATATATAAACCGTCATCTGATTTCGGCTCTAATGGACATACCTGTTAATGACGAGGGTATTCTTATTCATACTCTAGTTGAGAAACCCTTAGAATTAGAAAAACGCATGCTCACTAGAGCACTATGCAATATGGATGTGCAATGGACTCGTAAGGGGAATGTGCTCCCCTCAAAGTACTTATTACCCAGATACAGGGTTCTCCACAGAATCTTTATTTCAAATCTGTATCCACGTTCTGGTAATAAAATAGAACTGACTTCCTTTATGGTTCGTGTTTTGCATTCCGTCATCTCTGGTACTAAAGTTTGTCTACCTTCTTTAATATGTCATTCCATCATTCAGTTTCATCTCCACCCAGGACACAGTGATATTCCATTTGTATATCTTATGACTGTGTTAGCTACTCACATGCTAGTTGCTATGCCTATTGGAGAGGCTCCTATTCATCACCTGATTTTCAACAATTCAAATATTAACAAGATGAAATTGGAATTGGCTCCTGGCCAAGTGGATGTAGGTGGTGGTGGAGCTGAAGTAGGGAATGTAGAAAAAGGTGGCGATCTTCCTCCTGATGACATCAATATGGATGACATTTTTGATGAACTTGAATCAGACTCTACAAATGATCTTGACTATGAGTCATCTGATTTTGATGCTCGTCTACATGCACTTGAGGAGAAGGTAGAGAACATGAATGTTGAGCATGATTTACAATTTAAATATATACGCAAATATCTTAGGTGCTTAAATAAGGGCCTTCATCAACTTGATCTTACCATACCCGCTTCTTCTTTAGGATCTGATTAGGTGTTTTTATCCAATGGTCTGTAATAACTCTTATACAGCTTTGTTTTCTTTCAGTTTGTGAGACTGACTTTGGTTGACTTTGATTTTTGCTTGTTAATGACATGTGAACTTTGAATTTGCTTATTTATCTCTCATATCTTGCCTAGTTAATTCCTTTATTACTCTCTTATTTATTATCATTTTTCATTTCTTATTTTCTTCCTTTGTCATATTGTGACAAAAAGGGGGAGAAATATTTCAAGTTTTGGATTGATTGCTTATGGATATGGATAGTAGCATTATTTTTATGATTATATATGTGCTACTCAGGGGGAGTAAGTAAGAAGATGATTTTGCCTAGTCTATGATGATATGTGCTAGTTGATGATATTTCCTAGTCCATAATGATATGTGCTAGTTGATGATAACTGGTGCATGATTCTTTAACCAGGCTGTAACTGGTTTTCTTTTATAACTGGTGCATGATTCTTGTGTGCATATTGGTCATATTACTGTTAAGTGTGTTTTGTCACAAATTTGACAAAGGGGGAGATTTTAAGTGCTATGGTTGATTGCTCCTTTGTTTGACAAATTTTGTGGGGCCAAAAACCCTTTCTGTGTCTTATGCATCATGTGGATATTTATATGTTCAAGGCACTGCATCACAATGCTTCAAATTGAGAATGAAGCTCTACTTCAAGACATGCAAGGTCAAGTACATTGTCCACACCTGTAAGCTTTAAAGTTCAGAGTATTTCAAGAGCTACAAGAGCTACATCAAAAGACAAGTTCTTGTTCAAGACTCAAGTACAACTCAAGACTAAAGTACAAATAAAGTACAAGATGAAGTATAATTCAAATCCAAGCTTTAGAAAATCTTATATTCAAGCTATATCAAGTATAGAGATCTCAAGTTTAATAATCTTCAAAGGTCAATCATCATCTGAAGAAATGAAGACTCAATGTTTATACTTCACATTTAAGGTATGAATGACCTTAGATTGACCTTATGGTAGGTCATTTTATATACATAAGTCAATTGAATCTTTTTATAAGTGTTTGGTCTGTTCTAAGACAAGTCCTAGACTTTGTTTGACTAGTCCTAAAACTGGCTCGACCAGTCCAAGAAATTCCAAGACCAGTCCTAAGTTGTTGAAAATTTTCAGAATTTTTTAGTTGAGCTACGACTAGTCCTGAAGTCTGCTCGACCGGTCGTGTGAACAGTGCCGACTCATTCACGACCAATCCAGCAGCTACAACTCAAACTACAGCAATGAATTCTGGTTCCTCACAACCTGTCATGGGCAGGTCATGACCAGTCGTGGAGGGTTCACCACCGGTCGTGGACAGCGTACGACCAGTCGTGGAACGGTTTTATCCGATCGCGATCAAAATTTCAAAATGTTGTTGGTCCTACGACCAGTTGTAGTGTCCACAGGACTAGTCGTAGATGCGATTTCTATAATTATAAATAGAGCACGAATTTCAGAGTTTTATATCCAATTCAAGTAAAATCAAGGCATCACTCTGAGAGATAAGTTTGTGTTTTTTTTAAGCTACATCGTGCATATTTAAATTTCTCTTTTGTTAGCTTTTTATATTTGATTTTGTTTCTGCATTCCAATCCGATTTGAAAGAGGAAATGTAATATTCCACTTCTTGGAATCAAAATCAAATAGGGCTAGCTCAACTTGATTTAATTTAAAATCAATTAGAACTTAGAACCATTTCAAAGTGAGTATTGGATATTGAACTTCTCTATTCAAACTTCTACTCCAATTTGGTTCTTCCAAGCTGCTACAAAAGGAGAAATCCATGTATTTTACATTTGTGTAAATCTTTTATGTTTTTGATTTCTTTGAGATTAAACCAAAAAAATCTCTAAGTGTTGGTTATCTGAGGAGAGCAAGAAAACTCAGAGTGTGGGGTTTTTGAATTGTGTAAGCCCATTTGAAAGACACAATTGTGAGGATTTTAGGTGAACCTGAGAAACCTATTTTCATAATGAACGCTAATATCCCCTGTGTGAGGATATTAGGAGTGGAGTAGCAAGCTGTGTGGCTATTGATTAATAGTTGATGAACACACAGGCGAACCATTATAATTCTTGGTGTCTTGTGATTTGAATGTTTGTTTATTTGCTATATCTTTTATCATTCAAAGTTGTGGGATGTATGTGTGGATGTGAATGTTATAATATTTTCATTTCAAGCATTGTAGGGAATGTTATAAAAGTTTAGACTTCCATTCTTGCTATTTACTTTTATTCCTCTTTAATTTGAGATATTGATACTTTACCCGTTCTAGCAAGGTTGTCCTTAGAACAACATTTGTATCAACCTCTCAAGATTAGAATTTTGAGGTTGCTTTACATTTCCGTATTGTGATTTGTTTAAAGTGCTATCTTTCCTTTATTCATTTAAATTCTGCTGTTATTGTTTTAACTTGGCATAGTCCTATTCACCCCCACCCCCCCTCTAGGACATATAGCTTGGCCTTTTCAAGTACAATGATAGTAATAACAAAACTCTAGAAGCTCTGCAGCACACTCCTACTCCTGTTCAGTTATGGCCTAGCATCACCTGCATGCATCAATTGTGCATAAGCTTATAGAAAGCTTAAAGAGTGGTGAAAGTGTGTGCGCAAGGTAGCAATGCAAGTATATAATATCAAAGTAATGCGAAAACATGCAAGTAAGTCCATGAATGCTAACAGCCGTACCAAGGCCATATGATGCGACGCAATGCATGAATGCTATCAGTCATACTAAGGCCATATGATGCGATGAAAGACATTAATGCTATCGGCCATACCAAGGCCATACGATGCAAGGCCTACATAGTCAATGTCATGTATAAGATGCAGCTCAAGCGTACCAATCCACATATTAATCCAGCTAATCTCTTAAGCATCATATATCAATACAGTTCTCTCTGGATAATCACTGGGGTCTAGTACACTATACACCAGATTGCCACCCCACACTGGACACATAACCATGCAAGAGGAAGAGACCTCACTACCCGCCTGACCAACAGTCTGCTAATATCTACCCTGCACATCGGTAGTGGACCCATTTATGAGCTGGTCAGACTCAGCCTAGCAATTGCCCCTACCCTCGGGCGGATAAGGCCACACCCCCTTCCAACTGACCATGACACAGTGGGAGATACAGCCTCTTGGTATTCGGCCCTCATGCGCTCATACATCCACTCGGTCTAAGCATTGGAGCATCATCTATGGTACTATAAGGGTTTAGGGACTTTCACCTTGGGACATCTATAATGCCCTCGTGCTTAATAAGTATTTTAGATATCCAATCCTGCCATCCATGCTATATCTGTGGAGGCTACAGCCCTGATGTCACTAAGGTACACAACAATCATAACACATAATGTAAGATGCATGTGTCACACAATCTAGTCATGCATCAATCCTGCGCATATCATGCGCTCATGTGGCACAACTCCACCTATCAGGGAGTCCAATCAACAACCTGCCCAATGACATATGCAATGATCAACCACATCTCACAACAAGCATGCAGATGATGCGTATGGGCATGTATCATGTTGTTATGTTATCACATACTCATAATCGGTATCGATAATTGGCCTATATATAAGGTGGGGTACAAAAAGGACAGTTGATCTAAACCATAACATAAAGATTGGTCCTCAACTGTGGATATACCAAATCCAATAGCACAAATCCTTCCGTCTACGGTGATAATGAACTCTCCTCATATTAAGGTTGGGCCTAGGTGGCCTACCTATAATCCTAAGGATCCGGAACAGGTTTCTTTTACCATACTATCATATGACCCGCTAGATGCCCTAGGGGGCCCAAATAAGTCTTAAATGGACTCCAAGATTAAAACAATCCTATTAGTAACTAATGAGGGCCCAACACAATTAGGTTAGCCCAATGCGAATAGATGGATCATGCAAATATTAATTTGACCCAATGGTTTGACTCAACCCACTTAGAGAAGGATGATAATGGGCCTAACAACAGGCCTAAGGGAAAGTCACAATGTGGACATTTAAACCATGTAGAGCTCGCAGTAATCCACGTAGAGCCTCAACGAGCCATCCTTCTTCCTGACGAATAGTACTGACACTCCCCACGTCGAACTGCTTGGACGGATGAAACACAAGTCACGCAACTCGTCCAACTGCTACTATAGTTCTCACAACTCCATCGATGCTATACGATATGGGGCCTTCGAGATAGGCACGGTACCAAGCACAAGATCAATCTGGAACTTAATATGCCAGCATGGCGGCAATCCCGGAATCTCCTGAAATATGTCAAGAAAATCACAAACCACTAGTAACTGATCAACGCTCACCGCTACGGGCTCATCAACTGCACACGACATCAAACAAGACAACGGCTCTCCTCTGGGCTCGGCAATGAACTGGAACTACAGTAAGCCAGGTATATAGAACATGACTGTCCTTGCGAAGCAGTCTAAGATGTCGTGGTACTCAGTAAGCCAATCCATACCCAGGATGACATCGAACTCAAACATTGGTAACATGAACAGATCAATGGGCAAGAAGATCTCCTCAACCAAGAGAGGGCAAGGCAAACAACATCGGCCTAGCACTGAAGTCTTCCCAAAGGGTGTCGATACTGTCAACCCCTCGCGAGCAGACTCTGTTAGCAATCCAATCGAAAGGTAAAATCTCTCTGACATAAAAGAATGAGATGTACCAGAATCAATCAATACTAGAGTAATACATGCAGAAACAAGAAGAATACCCCCAACGACTCTTCCGAAAAATTGCAGGTTCTGCTGAGTTGCATAGAATCTAACCTGAGCTGGTTGGGGAGGTGTCTGTCCCCTCTGAGGTCCCTACAGCTGCCGCTGCCGCTGTGGCGGCTTACACTGCTGTCTTGGCTGTGGTTGGGGCCTCTACGGCGGAGATGGCTACGGTCACTATTATTGCTGTGGAGGCTACTGAGGTGCTCTCGACTACTGCTGCTGTTGAAGGTGGGGGCACTCCTACATATGGTGTCTTACTCCACCGTACTCAAAACAAGTCCCTGCAAACGGCCTCTGGGGTGGCGCTAGGGCTCGGCGAGTCACGCTCCTCTACTGCTGTCAACTAAGCTACTGTTAGGAGCCACCGGAGGGGGGCATGCCTCTTTCAATCTCTCCTCCGATCACGATCGCTCTACAAACTAGCCCAGTCTACCTCATAGATCTAAGCCATCCATACTACCTCCTCAAACGTCAGGAGCTCATGCCCAACAACAAGCATCGGAGGCTGTAACGCAAGTTATTCTCGAAACGGCCGGCCTTCCGCCCCTCATCATCAACTAAATACGGTGGGAACCTCGATACTGCCATGAAACGAGCCGCGTACTACACCACAGACATATCTCCTTGCACTAGGGTCTCGAACTCTAATATTCGCTGCCATTGAATGTGGTCGGGGAAGTACGGTCAGTCAAATCGATCAATGAAATCTTCTCATGTCCATACAAAGTCAGCTCCTATAGCACGGGTGATGGAGGTCCACTAGTGCTCGACCTTGCCCTCGAGCAAATACACTATCAAAGGGACCCACTGCTGGCTCGCACATCTCATGGTCTTAAACATCTTCTTCACTCGGAAGCGCCACCTCTCTACCACGGTCCGATCAGGCTCTCCCTTGAATCGTGGGGGATCGAGCCGAAGGAAGCCTCGTAGTAGGGCACTCATGTGCTCCTGCACTGCCTGCTACGAGGTCTCAGTGGGGTGTCTGCCCTGCCCTTAGAGTGCGGCAGTCACAGCCTGAAGCATCTGATGCAACTAATCAGCACCAACTGGCATGGTAGGGGTTGCACTGGTCTCCAACGAAGGTGTTGTATCTACAGGGGTCTCGGGTGTTGGAGTAGGAGGCTTGGGTGAGGGAACAAGAATTGCGAGAGGCGAAATAAGAATCTCGGGTGGAGGAATGAGATCCTCAAGTGGTGGAGCGGAGGCCGCTCGAGTCGATCGGGTGCCTCGAGTACCTCGCGTGCCTCGTCTAGGCGGCATAATCTATAGAAAGAGCAAAGATGTCCATCAGCCTTGAGAACCCTCGAAGGCTCAGATGTTAGTGAACCAAGCCAAAAGATTACACACTCGGGACCTAATCGTCCTAAGCTCGTAGCAGATATGGGATGTCGTCTTGAGTCATTCCCAAGTTATGCTCTAATACTTATCACGGGCAAAACTCAAAAACCAGGCTCACAAAAGTCCCGATCACCGAACCGGTGCCGATAGCCTCCATAGCACCCATATACCAGGTTCTGATCCTAAGATCCTACAAGGAGGATTTTCAAGATAAATTTGTTTCATAATAAGTGTAACCAAATGCATAACCCACGAACAATAACAAGAACGCCATCACAAAATCCATTATGATAAAAAAACTTTAGATACAATGTGCACAAAACGAAATATAATAATAGTAATAACGAAACTCCAAAAGCTCCGCGGCATGCTCCTGCTCCTATTTAGTTATAGCCTAGAGTCACCTGCATGCATCAATCGTATATAAGCTTATAGAAAGTTTAGAGGGTGGTGAAAGTGTGCGCACAAGGTAGCAATGCAAGTATGCAATATCAGAGTAATGCGGAAACATACAAGTAAGTCCACGAATGCTAACAGTCATACCAATGCCATACGATGTGATGCAACACATGAACACTATCTGCCATACTAAGGCCAAACGATGCGATGAAAGGCATGAATGCTATCGGCCATACGAAGGCCATATGATGCAAGGCCTACATAGTCAATGTCATGTAAAAGATGCAATTCAAGCATACCAATCCACATATCAATCCAGCTCATCTCTTGAGCATCATATATCAGTACAGTTCTCTCTGGATAATCACCGGGGTCTAGTACACCATACACCAGATTGCCGCCCCACACTGGACGTACAACCATGCATGCAGAAGAAACCTCACCACCCGCCCAACTATAGTCTGCCAATATTTACCCTGCACATTGGTAACAGACCCATTTATGGGCTGGTCAGACTCAGCCTAGCAATCGCCCCCTACCCTCAGGTGGGTAAGGCCACACCCTCTTCCAACCGACCATGATACAGTGGGAGATGCGGCCTCCTGCTATTCGGCCCTCATACGCTCATACATCCACTCTGTCTAGGCATTTGAGCATCCTCTATGGTACTATAAGGGTTTGGGGACTTTTACCTTGGGATATATATAGCACCCCCATACTTAACAAGTATTTTTGGTATCTAATCCTACATCCACGCTATATCTGCGGATGTTTCAGCCCTAATGTCGATAAGACGCACAATAATTATAACACACAATACAAGATACATGTGTCACACAATCCAGTCATGCATCAATCCTACGCATACCATGAGCTCATGTGGGACAACTCCGCCTATCAGGGAGTCCCATAAACAACCTACCCAATGATATATGCAATGGTAACCACATCCCACAACAAGCATGTAGATGATGCGTATGGGCATGTATCATGATGTTATGTTATCACATACTCATAATCGATATCGATAATCGACCTATATACAAGGAGGGGTCCATATAAGGACAGCCGATCTAAACCATAACATAAAGATCGGTTCTCAACTATGGATATACCAAATTCGATAGCACGGATCCCTCCCTCTATGACGATGATGAACTCTCCTCATATCAAGGTTGGGCCTAGGGGGTCTACATATAATCCTAAAGATGTAGAACCGGTTTCCTTCACCATACTATCATATGGCCCGTTAGATACCTTAGGGGGCCCAAATAGGTCGTAGATGGACTCCAAGAATAAAACAATCCTACTAGCAACCAATGGGGGCCCAACACATTTGGGTTAGCCCAATGTGAATAGATGGATCATGCAAATATCAACGAGGCCCAATGGTTTGGATCAACCCACTTAGAAAAGGACGAGAATAGGCCTAACAACGTGCCTAAGGGAAGGTCACAATGTGGACATTTAACCATCATTGCCCATTCAATGTGGACATTTAACCAACATTGCTCCCAAGGAATGGCCTACATAGAGCCAAACATATAATTGGGCCCATGGCCTCACACAAGGGCCTCATATACAACATAATGAGCCTCACATAAGGGCCTATTATACTTCACAATGGTTCTCACATAAGCACCTAACAAAACAGCCCATAGCCCTCATAATGGCTAGAAAATAAATGGGCTTCCCTTATTAATCTCATACATTAATATTGGGCCTTTTGGGTCAAGCTATAGCCCACATACATCAAGGTGGGCCAGATGGGGTAGCCCAAAGCCCAAAAAAATGCTAAGGTAGGCTTAGTCTAGCACTTCCAACATGGTGGCCCTCTTTGGGCAGCCCATAGGATCCAAAAATATAGCTGGGCCGAGTGTACAACATAACCCACATAGTGGTTTACAATTCAGCCCATGAAGTCCACTATAATTGATGGATTGTACCTTATCAATAGGAATTTCTAAGTTGGATATTTAACCCATTTGGCCCATTAAACATCCAGAAAATCTGGGCAATCTGGCCCTTATATAATCAGATGAAAGATGGGCATAACAAGGCATCAAAGGGGCCCAAATTCTACTCAACAGGATTGTGTATATTATACAATGAGATGGGCCTACTGCTGGACTTTTGTGCTAGTAGCAGTCCAGTCAATTTGGAGGTCCAAGGGCTGGACGACTGAGATTAAATCATGCATCAAACGGGTCCAACATCCAGGGGAAATGGATGATGCAAATACAACACATCAAAGTGGACCTCACGTCCAAGATACAGACATCATGGATATCCCACGTATCATCAAGGTAGGCCCCACATATCACCATCCAAAGATGGACGATGTGGATATAGAATACATATATCAAGGTGGACCCCACCCCCACACGTGCAGCACGTGTGAGGTGGGTCCCACATCTAAAATGGACGGACAACATGGGCATAAAATACATATATCATGGTGGGTTTCCACCGGCTGGACGGTGGGGATGAAACCCATACAACATGGTAGGCCCCACATGTGTGGTCCCACACAAATGGACGGACGGATATAACACATATCTCATGATCAGACCACAAAACTTGCTAACATTAATGTAGCAGCTAGGCTGTGTGGGACCCACCGTCCCTGCTAGACGGACGGTGTGGATATAAGGCACGTACATCACATGTGGTTCCCACATGCACATGGCCCACCTAGTTGGATCAAACTGATAATTATGATTTCCTACATACAGTGCAGCAGTTGTTACTGTTGGACGCCCCATGGCTGGATGGTCTGGATGTAATTCATCCATCACGTGGGGCCTACGTACACATGGCCCACCAGCCACATACATAATCATCATCACCATAAAAAGAAGAAGAAGAAGAAGAAGAAGAAGAAGAGAGAGAGAGAGAGAGCGATGAGATGGAGGGGCCCCGCCACTATGGGCCCCCCTAATACATGCATCAATACATGGGTCCCATGCATGCATGGGCCTAACATTACAAAATAAAAATCTAAGGTGGGGATACCATCCCCACCATGCAAATTAGGGGTCTAGATGACCCTTAAAGGCATGGATTGAAATGAAATCATCATGGTGGGGTCCACGGAGAATGGACTGACCATGGCATGCATCATGATGGGCCAAAGGCCACATCTAGGGGATCATGGAGGATCTACACCATGGATTGGTGGGCCCGTCAAGTCCCCATTCAAATAAAAGAAAGGGATCTAAGGTAGAGAGGAAGATCTAACCCTAAAGTGTACCCACATTTAAATCTCAAGCTTATTCTTCCACTAATGGACTCCTAGGGGCCAAGGAAGATGATTCAAGGGTGGGGATTGATTTTGGATGGTTAGATGAGAGCTTATAGATGCATGCAATGGCTGGAATTTTGGAGAGCTTGGGACGTCCAAGCATTCTCTGGCAATGGAGAATGGGAATGAAAGAGGGAAGGGAAAGAGAGAGATGAAGGAGAGAGAGAGAGAGGAAATGATTGTTATAAGGCAATCATGACTTGTGTAAGTCATGGGGAAGAGAAAGGAATCATTACTTGTAAGTAATCATGGGCTAAGGTGACATCATCCTACCCTAGGTATGCTAGGGTCTTGTCACCATCATAATTACTTGCTAGGGAGGCGTGACATTTGGGATAGGTGGGTCTTGCAACGTGCGGTCAACGACCATTATAATGCATAGTCCACATCTTATGATCTAAGAGTTGGATTGGCACACGAGACGCGGCATCGAAACCGCAGCGATGGCGCGGTCGCAATGGCACAGGTCTCTGGTTAAGTCGACTTGGGTTTACAGGATGTGACTTAGGATCACACGCAAATACTTTCTATGGGTCGTGGGTTGTTGGAATTTGACAGGGTGGATCGCAGGATCCTAAGAAATGAAATGGTCACTAAGACATGGGCTTGACAGTTTCATCTTGTATGACCCACTTGAATTTTGATTCCTCCTCATTTTTGGTGTAATGTCCTAAAATGATATCTAAAAATGAATGGACGGGTTGGATTTCACACAAAGATCATAGTGGGCCCCACACAGAATCCTTCTACGGATCTTCATGGGAAAGGCTTTAGTAGGAAATCCATGTCCCTAGGTCTGGGAAATGAATGGATACTCCCCCAACACCAGCCAATGGAGGGTGGTCGGTGCTATGTGGGCCCCACCATAGTGTATGTGTTTCATCTATGTCGTCCATCCATTTTTCCATCTAATTTAAGGGGTTAAGCCCAAAATTAAAGCATATCCAAAGATAAAGTGGATCATGCTGGGGAAAAAAGTGAGGATAATGATTTCCAATGTTAAAACCTTATTAGGCCCCATAGTGATGTTTATTTTTCATCCAACCTGTTCATAAGATCATACAGACATGGATGAACGGAAAACAAAAATATAAGCTTAATCCAAAACTTATGTGGCACGAAGAAATTTTCAACTGTAGAAGTTCAATTCAACTTTTTCATGTGGTGTAGTCTTTGAACATTGTTTATACCTCATTTTCTAGATCAAGCAATAAAATTATATGGGAAAATGGATGGACGGAGAAGATAAAATACATAAATCATGCTGGAGCTCACACAGTTTACTTAGTAAGCTAAGCAATCCCCTTCCGTCTAGGAGGGAAGCGGATTGGCTGGTGTACCACACACTAGCTATATACCTGGTGTAGATACGTGTTGCACGAAGACAAGCGCCAATGCTCCTCGAGCTCTGAGTTATACTAACGGTTCAAAGGAGATCAAAGTTACATGGTCCCAAGATGATTTATTTATTATATCCACACCGTTCATCCATTTTTCAAGATCGATTTTGACCATTAAACAAAAAATGAATCGTATCCAAAGCTCAAATGGATCACACCAAAAATAGCAGCACGAACAATGATTTTCACCGTTAAAAAATTCATAGGGCTTACCATAATGTTTATTTTCCATCTAATCTGTTAATAAGATCAAAAATACATAGATGAAGAGTAAAAAAAATTCATATTGATTAGAAACTTCTGTGACCCCCGAAAGGGTTTCAATGGTAGACGTTCAATCCCCGACTATTTTTTACAGTGTGGTCCACTTGATCTTTATATCTGTCTTATCTTTCGGCTCAAGCCTTAAGACAAGCTTCCCAAATGGATGGACATTTTGGATGTAACACATACCTCATGATGGGACCCACAGAACATGTTGACGTTAATACACCAACTATATAGCTGGTGTGTGGTACACCAGCCAATCCGCTTCCGTCTCAGAGTGGGACGCGGATTACCTAATGAGAGGTTGAGTCGCTGAAGTGACATCACCAAGTTCTGTGGGTCCCACCATGATGTATGTATTATATCCACATCGTCCATCCATTTTGAGAGATCATATTATAGCATTATACAAAGAACCAGGCAGATCAAAAGCTCTAGTGGACCTCACCACCGAAAAAAAGTGGGGAGAGTGATGCCCACGGTTAAAATCATCCTAAGGCCCACTGTATTGTTTATTTGACATCCAATCTGTTGATTAGCTCATACAGACCCAAATGAAGGTAAAAAGCAAAGATCAACTTAATCCAAAACTTTTATGGCCCCAAAAAAAAAATTAATGGTTGACGTTCATTCAACACTGTTTCCTGTAATGTGGTCCACTTGAGATTGGGATATACCCCATTTTTGGTCTCATACCATAAAATGATCTAGAAAAATAGATAGACGACATAGATGAAACACAAACATCATGGTGGGGCCCACATAGCACCGACCACCCCCCATTGGTCGGTGGCAGGGGAGTAGCCAGTCCGTTTCCCAAACCCATGGGACACGGATTTCTTGCTAAAGCCTTTCCCATGAAAATCCCACTGAAGGATTCTGTGTGGGGCCCACTGTGATCTTTGTGTGAAATCTAACCCGTCCATTCATTTTTAGATATCATTTTAAGACATTATACCAAAAATTAGGAGGATCCAAAATTCAAGTGGGCCATACGAGATGAAACGGTGGGGAAAGGAATGCTTACCGTTGAAACCTTCGGAGGCTCCACCTTGGTGTTTATATTCCATTCAAACCGTTTATAAGGTCATTTTCATTGAGATGAAATGAAAACATCAGGAACATAAACTGATACAAAACTTTTGTAGCCATATGAATGTTTCAATGATGGTCACTAAATCTCCACTGTTTCTTCTCATGTGGCCCACTTAATTTTTAGATCCTCCTCATTTTTAGTCGCATGTCGTAAAATGATTTCAAAAAACCGATGGACAGGTTGGATTTATCACGAACATCATAGTGGGCCCCACACAGAATCCTTACACAGGATCTTCCGACTAATGGCTTTTACCTAAAATTCGCTTGCAATTCCAAGAGTGTCTCTGTGAGTGTAGGAGAAAGTCTTTTTTTTTTTTAAGACTCTCTCTCTCTCAATGCAGCTGAATCCCAGCCGCTCTCCTCATCTCACGACTTACATGAAGGCTCGCACATAAATTCCTTGCAGTATGGCTCGCAGGAGACCATTGCTATATATATATATATATATATTAGATGATTTCTTTTAACAAATAAGTTTGGCCCATAGCCTCCTATTGATAAGTACAATTTCTAACATATATATGTAAGTGGCAAGCCACCCTTTCATATCTTATGATGAGCTGGACGATATGTATAAAAAGTGTATATCATTTGGGGCTTAAATGCTCTACTTAAATAAGTTCTTGGAAAACTCCTTTATGAGTATCTAAGTAGAAAATATAAGGTACCCTTAAGATGGTGGGCCATAAGAAATAATACTTTTTATGTGAGTCCCATTTGGAGCCAAGTGGAAAAAAAATTTAATGTCTAATAATGAGCTTAATTCACAAGGGTAGGCTCCACATTACTCGATACATTATTATGAATCCCATTATCTATGAGATGATATAAATTAAAGATTTCTGAGTCTAAACAATTAAATTCATAGATCATACATTTAATCTCATTAATGAAATGTTTTTCCTCAATTTTGAGCCATTAGATTTAAATTCGATGAATAGAAAAATAGAAAGTTGGATCTGGAAAAGTTCATCACCCGGTGAGCCTATCCATTAAATATAAATGTCCCTTGATTTGTGGACCTACAACAAAAGTTAAGTGTCATATCAATGGTTATATTGCTTAATAGCCCAGATTTAATGAACAAAATTAATGTTAGTTTATTTCTTTTTATTTACTTGTGGAATATGTGAATTTAGTATATGGCTAAAAGAAGAGAACAATGGACGATACGACCTACTAAAGAGGAAAAACTAAGATGGTACCAGTTAAATTTAAAAAAGAAATAGTATACACAAGCAAACTTTTCTATTTTGGTAAGTAATTGTTTTCATCACTTATATATTATATCTTATATATTGATATTAAATGTATTTCTTGCATTATATGCAAAACATTGTTGGAAGATGGGTATGTGGTGCAGTGAATTGTTCAAGGTACATGTATACCAATAAATGGTTGGGAGGAGGGATCCTAGGGGTATGTGTCTCCAGTTTTGATGGTGCTTCCATCACAATCAGGGGGTCAGGCAGAGAAAGATTTTAATTGTCTTGTAATGGCTACTTTTGAGGCCAGATGTTTGCACAGATGGAAGGGTATCCTATACTGCTAGAAGTAGACTTGTGTGGGCCAGATAGAATTGTTAGGCCAAAATGTAATGAACGATGTGGGATCCTTGGTAAGATTGTACGGAAGATGATTAAAAGATTTCATGCATTTTGCATATTCATACTTTATTGTATACGTTTCGAAAATTATGAATCTGAATTATGCCTTTTTATAATAACCATGTGTAAGTAATTGCTTGTTGAGCTTCATAGATCACTTTGTTGAGACTTAAAATTCCAACATAAGGAATATGTTAAACATCTTTAGAAGCTATCGTGCAATTGAAAAAATATTCCTCTTGAAAAGAAAGCGAGATCAGAGGAAATCATACACGCTTATTAGGAGAAAAAGCTCTGGGAGCAAAATACGCTCGAAAATAAAGAATGTGATTGTGTTACTTATTTTTCATAGAAAATGAACAACGATTTGGATTTGTTGGCTTATTTTGTTGAATAATTCCTTGTGAATGAATTTCATACCTAATTATTAAATAATTTTGTAGCAATTTTTATTTTCTCATACATTAAATGTTTAAGTTGATTGCTTTTCTAAAAGTGAGTCACCTCGTGACTAGGCAATTGAGTTGAAAATACTTAAGTCCAGAATTTTAGGATATGACAAGATGGTATCAAAGCTAAGGTTTTTTAATTACTTAGAGACCTAAGGTTACACTGTTAATACTTAAGACATGTAGAATTTATGATTAAATTTTCCATTAGTTTTAAATCCAATTATTTATCCTAAACTTTTTCTTATATTTATCATAGAAAATTAGTTGTGAAAAAGAATAAGAGACACAATGTGACAGGCAAGTCTGCCTAGCGAAGGACCAAGGAGAAGTGGTAGTAGAAAACTCGATGAGCACGAGTAACCTCATTGATGTATTAGTGGAAAATACCACGACGGGCAATGTTGTAAGAACCATTGGTACTATGACAAATTTAATCCATCAGTAGCTTCGGTGTAACCGTGAAGCTAGTTAGAAAGAAGAAATAGAACCAGTTGAGGAACTAGACCGAGTGGGAAGTTTGGTGAAATAATTTAAAATAATAAACCCACCAGCATTTAAGAGAGAGGTAGACCCAGACAAGGCCATAGAATTGAAGACTAATATGGAAAAGATTTTCGATGTAATGGAATATAATAACGAACATAAGGTTACACTTAGTATATTTTTTATTAAAAGATGAAGCATATTACTAGTGGAAAATGGTGGCGAGGGATGCTGATACAAGAACAATTTAGACATGGGAGCTCTTCTATGAACACTTTGATGAAATGTATTTTTCAAGAATGTCTAAGAGAAAAAGGAACTTGAGTTCAAGTATCTGAAGCAAGGAAGTATATCAGTGAGTATGAGGCTAAACTCATATAATTATTTCATTTCACGACTTATCTGTTAATGACAAAAAACACAAGGTAGGGGAATTTGAGAGGGGATTAAAGATGGCCATAAGAAGGTAAATTGTTGGGATGAGGCTGGACTCATATAATGAAATGTTTGTCAAAGTGCAAGTGATAGAAAATGATCACTTAGAATTTTATAAAGGGAATGAACAAAAGAAGGATATGAAGGGAAAAGGAAAAATTGATCCTAATACATCCCAAATACCTAAAAATACATCAAAGAACTTGTCACTAAATAGGCCAACATCGCAAAGATTCCGAAGAACTTGATTTCATTTGTTGTGGGGGGGGGGGGGGGGGGTGGGGAATGGAGCTCAGGTTTGCCTGAGTCCCAAGTAGCAACAACCGGAAAAGATAACAAAAATAACAATGAGGATTGGGAGGCTATCAGCCTTATTAAAGAGTAGATAGAGTACAACAACAACAACTGCAATAGTACCGGTAAGGAAGTTAGTAGCGACAAGGTAGGCCTCTAGCTCAGCCTCAACAATAATAGGGTCAATAGCAACCTAGAACATCTCAAGGAAGAGTTTATGCAAATCCTCCAACGAATGAGTATACCCTTTGATCAACCAGTGAAGGTAACTTAATTTCTTACTCTTGGCTCATTAGAAAACTTTTCGATACTAAAGAAACACATTCTTTCATCTCTAAAGATTGTATGTAAGATCTATGTCTTATCCTTCGAAACTTAGATAAGGAAACAACAATTATTAGCCCAATAGAATTCTTCATTAAGACAGATAGGAAAATCATACCCCATAAAAATCACAGCAACTATAATCCCTATTAACCTAATTGTAATGGAGACTTTGGATTTTGAGGTCATCTTAGGGATGATTCTTATCATGTAAATATAAAATTGTTTCAATAAGAAAGTTAGTTTTCAAATACCAAGACAACCTCTATTTAAATATCTAAAAGGGCAGAAGGAAAGAGTTGCAGTAGGGTTTTTGGCCTCGACAAAAGATGAGGATGATCAAGCTAAGATAGAAATTGATTGAATTATGTGGTTTGTGAGTTTCGGGTCTATTCCAAGAAATATCAGGATTACCTCCACGTCAGATAGTTGATTTTGGGATTAAACCGGTACCTAAGATTACACTAGTATTGATTACCCCATATCAAATGCCACTTCTAGAGTTGAAGGAGTTGAAGGAACAGTCATAAACATTATTGAACAGGGATTCGTCAAGCCAAGTACATCACTGTGGTGCACCAGTACTATTTGTGAAAAAGAAGGATAGGTCTATAAGGTTATACATAAATTATCAACAACTCAATAAGGCCACCATTAAGAACAAATATCTTTTGGGTAGGATAGGTGACCTTTTTGTTTATCAGCGGAGGAAAGCCCAATATTTTTTCAAAACAAATCTCCAATCAAGTTATCATTAATTAAGGATTAAAGAAGAAGATATTTCGAAGACAACTTTTCAGATAAAGTGTGGACGCTATGAATTTTTAGTAATGTCCTTTGGAGTGACAAGTGCATGTGTAGTGCTCATGGATCTAATGAATTAGGTGTTTAACCCATTCTTCGATTAATTTGTGGTGGTGTTCATCGATGATATTCTTATTTCTTTAAAAATGGAAGAGGATCAAGTGCTACATATCTGAATAACACTTCAGATGTTGAGGAAGCATCATAGTTCTGGAAGTGAGAGTTCTAAAAAAAGTAAAATTCTTAGGACACGTGGTCTTGAAATATGGGGTATTTTTCGATCTATGAAAAGTAGATGTGGTGTGAAATTGAGAACAACCCATAAATTGTCAAAGATTCATAGTTTTCTAAGTTTATTAGGATATTATAGGCGATGTATAGAGGGATTCTCCTAAATAGCCACCACATTGTTAAACTCAATGAAAAAATATATAAAATTCATCTGAGATGAGGAATGTGAATAGACATCTATTGAATTGAAGTAGAGATTGACGATAATGCCGATTTTGAACATACTATCCAGTGGTGGAAGATTTATGGTTTATAGTGATGCCTCTCATCATGTTTAAGTTGTGTTCTTATGTAATAGGATAGGATGAAAGCTTATGCATCCAAGCAACTCAAGGTGCACTCACCCAACTCATGACCTAAAACTAGTCACCATTGTTTTTGCGCTTAAGATTTGCAAGAGTAAAGTCCGTATCCTAAACTGTACCGTTCCGTAGGCTTCAGTGGTCCTCCCGGTCAAATTCTGGCGACCCATGACCTGTAATCGACGTTTGCGTATGACCCTAAGTCACATCCTGAAGATCTATATCGGCTTGACTCGAAACTTGTATCCTAGCGACCGCACAGTTGCCGCGGTTCTAATGCAGTGTCTCGCACGCCGATGCGATACCCAGGCCAGAGGATGTGGGCCCACGTTCATTTTGAGAAAAATGCTATGTGTGCGAATTTCGAGAGAATCTTTACAACATATCCCATTAATCAATCAAGTACACACCCTATCACAAGTATAAGTAACCCATCCCCTCTTTCCCTAAGTTAACTCTTATGTCACTCACACCCATCCCTCTCTCCTTACATCACCCATCACTTCTCTCTCTCTCTCTCTCTCTCTCTCTCTCTCATTTCTCTCTTCACTCTCAAGCTCCCAAGGAGAGCATCCAGCATCTAAGCTTCCAAAGCCAAACCCAAGTGTGGCCCACTTCCCTACCCCAATCTCCCATCTTAGTTGTCCAATCTTCATCATCCTCCATCAAGATCGAGGCCAAGGAGCCTAGGAATTCAAGGAGCTAAAGAAGAAGGTCGATCGGTAGGTGATCCACCATAGATTTTTGTTTTATGGGCCCACTTGTTGTGGGACCCATTTGATGTATGCATTGTATAAGGGAGGGCCCAATGTGGCGGGGTCCCTCCCCTTCTCTCTCTCTCTCTCTCTCTCTCTCTCTCTCTCTCTGATGTGTGGCCCACCTTAATGAATTGAGTAGATCCAAAACCATCCATTAGAGGCAGCCACCTTGTTGTCCACCTGCTGGATGATTTTGGGTAGGCCCAAATGTAGGGATAAATGTAAATATCAGCTGATCCAAACTTTAGTGGGCCACATGTGCATGGGACCCACCAGATGTGTGCTTTAATCCACGCCATCCTCACCGTCCAAGGATGTGGACCCTCACCGGATGCATGTGTTTTAACCAGGTCGTCCGTCCAATGTCCAGGGAGTGGACGCTGGAGCTAGAAGAATATATATATATATGGTGGGCCCTACGTGGGACCCACCTGATGAGGAAGCTAATTGGCTAACGTACCTCACATCAGCCATATAGCTGATGTATTGACGTTAACATGGTATGTGGGGCCACACATGATATATGTGTCTTACCCATGTTGTTCATCAGCACCGTCCATTGCTAGACGGTGTTATGTAGGGCCACCTGATGTATGGGTCTCAGCCACGCCGTCCGTTCATCTAGACGTGGTCGTGGACCCCACTATGATGTAATATCCAGGTTGTTCAGGGCTTGGACATTGCTATCCCTTTTTTTAAAAAATAGCAAATAAAATATAATAGTAATAATACATATATATATATATATATAATGTGGTGGGCCCCACGTGGGACCCTCCCGCACTGTTTGAAGCAGCAACAGCTGCATCATACAGTAGCTATATAGCTGCTATATTGACATCAGCAGCAAGTGGGACCCAGCTGATGTGTGGACCCTATCCATACCGCCCGTCTGATGGATGGTGGGCCAGTAGCTGCTGCACGTGTAACAGCAGCTTGGGGTCACCGTGATGTATGTGCAATCCACTCCATCTGTCCATTCGTGTACCCCCCCCCCCCTACATGATGTATGTAGGGGTCAAATCCACACCATCCAGACCTTGGACAATGGGACCCACCATGGTGCATGTGTTGTATCCATATTGCCCAACCATTTTGAAAGATCATTTTAGAGCATTTCCAAAAAAATGAATTATGTCGAAAGATCATTTGGACCATACCACAAATAGCAGTGGATATAACGATTTCTACCGTTAAAATCTTATAGGGCCCACCAGAGAAAACCGTGAGAGCACCCACACCCCCCGTTAAAACATTTATAGGACCCACCATTATGTATTTTTGAGATCTGACCTATTCATAAGTTAACATGGAGATAGATGAAGTGAAAACAAAAACATGAGCTTGATTAGAACTACTGTGGCCCTTAAGAAGTTTTGAACGGTGGATGCCACTGTCCCCACTACTTTCAATGGTGGGGTCCGCTTGAACTATAGATCTGTCTCATTCTTTTCTCATGCCATAAAACAATCTCTCAAAATGGTTACGCAGTATGGATACAGCACATGCATCATGGTGGGTCCCACCGTCTAAAGTCTGGACAGTGTAGATTTGACCCACATATACATCATGTAAGGAGGGGGGAGGGGGGGCACACGGATGGACAAATGGAGTGGATTGCAGATACATCACGGTGACCCCGAGTTGCTGCTGCACGTGCAGCAGCTACCAGCCCACCGTCCATCAGACGGATGATATGGATAGGGTCCACACAGCAGCTGGGTCCCACATGCTTCTGACGTCAATATAGCAGCTATATAGCTACTGTATGACGCAGCTGCTGCTGCTTCAAATAGCGTGGGTGGGTCCCACGTGGGGCCCACCACATTATATATATGTATTATTACTATTATTATTTTATTTGCTATTTTTTAAAAAAAAGGGACAGCAACATCCAGCCCCTGGACAACCTAGATATTACATCATGGTGGGGTCCATGACGACATCCAGATGGACAAACTACATGGATGAGACCCATACATCAGGTGGCCCTACATGACACCATCCAGCAATGGACAATGTTGATGAATAGCATAGGTAAAACACATATATCACATGTGGGCCCCACAGACCATGCTGACATCAATACATCAGCTATATGGTTGATGTGAGGTAAGTAAGCCAATCAACTTCCTCATCAGGTGGGTCCCACGTAGGGCTATATATATATATATATATGGGAAAAGGTACTATACGCTCGACCTTACCATAGCACTCCATAAGGTCGAGCGCTGTCAACTTGCTAGCCGTCGGATGGAGAAGTTTGAAATCAACGGTGGGCGTCAAGGCGAAATTTCCCTGTGACAGACCGGTCGTTCCGGTTACATTGAATCCCAAACCCTGCAACCTTCTCTCCGTCGCCCTCAGTACCAGCCCCATCTCTCCCTCAATCCCTGCCATGAGCGATGACCGCGTGCAGCCCTCTCTCTCCACCACCAGCAACGTTCGCCTCCACCTCTGATTCGTGGCCACTTGTTAGTTTAAACATCAATCTCTCTCTCTCTCTCTCTCTCTCTCTCTCTCTCTCTCTCTCTCTCCCCCTCAATCGGTACCACAAGCCGCGTCCGCCTCCACCTCTCTCTCCCTCCTCTCCCTCAATCGGTACCGCCAGCCGCGACCGCCTCCACCTCTCTCTCCCTCATTCCCTACCACCACACCGTGCAGCCTCAGATTACAGGTAAGACCCCTACCACCACGCTGTGCAGCCTCGGATTGAGCCTTACAGGTAAGGCCCCTGTATTTTGGTTTTTTTTTTTTCCAGATTGAGATGCTCTGGATCATGTGTTTGATATATTTCTAGTGTTTGGACAATGAAAATACACATGTTTTGGTGATTCCGCAATAATGCGGTCAAGCTTTTGTGACAAACGGAACTCTCCACAGTCATGGGCCGGGGTTCCAAGTTCCATTAACATCAACAAGAATAATTTGTATGTGGGTTTTTATTAATTTCTGAATGTGGAGTGGCTGCATGTTTTCTCATAACCATAAATTTGCAATCATGAAGAATTTGCAATCCTGAAGAATGTATATATATAAATTTTTTCCTGAAATTTCACAAAAACATCATAAATCAATAGATCAGGCCTCATCCATGTTTCAATTCATGTTTGGAGAGTAAGATTGCAAGTAATTAGGTAGAAATTTTGGAAAATTTCAAATTTCCCAAAATTTTCCTAAATCAGGCCACTTGCCCTCAAATCTCGAAATTGAAGGCTCAAAATCTTATTCTGGTTATTTGATGATCACACAATTATTGGATGTTTAAACTAACAAGTGGCCACGAATCAGAGGTTAGGTTATTCAACCAACCTGAATTACAAACACAATCAATAAACAATAGAATTGTAACTAAATTTCTGAGTTTAGTTCACTATCAATTTAGTTTAGAATACTGATTCTACTGAGACTGCATTTAGATACACAACTGATAAACACTCATCCAATCAATAAACGACCTTTTTCTAAGTATTTGGCTTAGTTCAGATTTCTATCAATTCGATTAAGCACACTGATTTCATAAGGATTCATTTGGAACTTCCTTTATGAAACCAAGTGGAATTGCAAACGCTCACCCAATTGAATTAGTTTGGTTGTTTCCACTTCCCTGAGTAATTAATGCAATTGAATTAGTTGGCACTACCAGATGCAGCCTACTTTTGTAGAGCACTACATTTACAAGTTGAGATTTCTTTTTTACAGCAGCAAATTCATGAGTTCACTTTATTAAATCGGAGAAAATGGTCAATTGTACTTTTATTTTTTATTTTTTTACACACGCACTCACACCACACAGTGGAATTTCACCATAATGGGTGCTCAAACCCATGACAACAACCTGCTTAGCAGGTTCTAAGTATGCTGATTATCACCAAGTTTTCTTTAATTTTTGTTTTTTTGTTTTTTTTCAGATTTCTTTTTGATGGCCTTGTTTTTCTAGTTACTGAAAAAAAGTATTCATACTTCAAATTATGACCAAAAATTTGCTTGTAGTGTATCCAGTATCAATAGGAAATTTATTCCACTGGTTCCTTGTTTTCTTGCATTTTTTTATCCTGTCATTGGGTTCAGTTAGAAAAGTAGAATTAAAAGAGTGGGGTATGGCAAGAAAAATGGTGCAGTGTGGAAAGGTTGGAATACTGTGGTTGCATGTCACTGAAACATGACCATCCAACAGTTTTTCCCAAAAGATTGCATGTGCAGGACGTCCGAACCCGTGCAAAAGGTGGCTGTCGCACTGAAGATTACTTGGTGAGAAAGGCAGGCAGATTCACTGGACACTGGGTGGCAAGATCTGTACGTTGGCATAGATCCCTGGTCATGCATTGATTTTATTGGTATGGCCCACCTATCAAATAAATCAGCTTGATTCTCGTACAAGGTAACCTTTATGTTGAGGTATAAGAATTACAGCCGCTGCTTTTATCCATGTCTGTCCAGCCACAACGTGGCGGCATTTGATTACACCACTGACCTTAATAAAAATGGGCCTAGTCGATAGGGTGAAACGGAAGGAGATTGGGGGGAGTGACCCCAACATCACCCAGCTAGATAGTGATGGGTGTTGTGGGCCCACCATGATGTGTTTGTTTTATATGCATGACATTTGTCTATTTGCTAACTTATTTTAAAGCATGTGTCTAAAAATAAAGTAAATCCAAAGCTAAAGTGGACCATACTAAAAAAATAACAGAATAATGACACTCACCATTGAAATCGTAGGAGGACCATTGTAATGTTTATTTGTCATCAAACCTGTTGATAAGGTCACCGTGGGAGGAAAAACACAGATACTACCTTGATCCAAAACTTTTGGGGCTCTTAAGAAGTTTTTAATAGTGGGTATTCAACCACCATATTTTCTTGTGGCATAGTTCACTTAACCTCTTCATCTGCTTTATTTTTTTAGCATCCCCTAAAATGAGCCGGATGAATGAATGCGTGTACGCAGAAAACACATACATCACAATAGCCCCGACACCATCTAGCCAGTCCATTTAATATACTTTCCTTATGAACATGCTTTAGATGAGTTCTATTTTTAATAGTGGCATGTCATCCAATCAAATGTTGTTATGTTCACCTCCACCATTTTTCTTGCCAACCACAGCTGTAGAAATAGCTGTCATTCACCCCCATCTGTTCACCTCCACCATATTGTAGACCATTCTCCTTGCTGTAGCTGATCTGGCTGCAGCTCCTATCAAAAGAGCTACAGCTAGTCTTCCCTCCAAGCATGTAAGCTCCATCTTTCATTTGATATGAATGGTGTGGATGATGGTGGTGGTGGTAGTGATGTATGGGAAACCTCTCATGGGTTTGTAAGATGCAGCTGGTAGCAATGAAAAGGTCTGGTGAGGCAGGGATCCCTGCAAGGCTTGTGGAGAGCTTCTCATTGTGCAGGTTGGCCAGTTTGCAAATTGCCTAATTGAGGCTAGAAATGAATTGTAGCATAAGTACGTGCCTATCATGTCGTTCAATGTGCTGACTTGCTCATGGGTTGCATTTTTGTTCTCTTCTATTTTTTACCAATTTCAAGTACTTTTTGTTTTTGTGCAGATCTGAGATCATTCAATGCAAGTTTACAATAACAAAGGCACTGCTATTCAAGGCTGACAGGTCATCATTCAACCGCCTTTGTCAACAGGTTTGGGACATGTCTATTTTGCCTGACAACATGAGGCAATTGCTACTTCTAATACACACATTTCTTGATAGCCTCTGATATTGGTGTTTTGATATCTGCAGACCATGTACATGGATGGTATCCTCCAGTTTGCAGTTTGTGTCAACAGAACTGTGCTTCAGCGATCCAGACCATTGATACTATGGGCCCCCACTTTTGAAGGGCATATCTCGAAAACCATTCAGATGAGAAGACCCTTCCCAACCCAGTTGGATGATGAGGTTGTATGATGAACATATGGTGATGTTTGGCTTATCTCGAAATGAAAGTCCTTTAACAAGGCTATTGCTTTAGATAATTTTTATTTTATTTACATAACAAAAAAAAAAAAAGCTGATTGGAAATTCACACAAATGATGATTGCTTAGGTGATGTTCTTATCATGTATTACAACAAATTGGCCAAAACTGGGAGGGAAATACATCATATACAAATGCTTTCTTTACATTACAGCACACTTGTCTTTAGTTTTGGATTCCGGATTTGATGAAGAGCTATTGCTGCTCCTTGGCCCCTGCAAGAAACAAGCATCTCTTATAAAAACAACACATTTGTGGTTACATTGCAGTGAAGTTACGTTCAATATGGGTGAGCGAAAGGATTCTTGCAGAATAATTCTACAACAGGCCTGAGATGGCTCTATGCTAGTAAGCGAAAAGAATAACACAGCCTGTAGCCCAAAGTAAAGCATGCATGTTACAACTCATGGTCATGCTAACATAACAAAGGATTTCTTGCATAGCAGCTTTGTATTGCAGCAGTAAGCATAGCAAATTAAGATGGCAATGTTCATTCCAGGCATCTTTCTTTGCAGATGAAACAACCAAGTAATGGTACATCTTTTAACATGGAAGCTTTAAAAAAAAATTTAATGAAAGGAAAAACAAAAGCAAAAGAGAGAGAGAGAGAGAGAGAGAGAGAGAGAGAACTTGACAGGCATCTCTACAAACCACTAAATGAATAAGCATATCCAATCACCACTTGCAACCTTGACTTAAGAAACACCTTCTGGAAAACTGCTTATTTACAAAATGTTAGTGGCTCACTATGTTCAACTTGTCCCGTTTTGGGATTTGATTCCCGATCACATGGATCTCATTTTGGCCAAAGTAAAATATCATTTTTCTAGAAATATGTATAGTTTAGAAATTTAAAGTGGTGACCCCCAACATATCATGTACATGGGGTCCACCACGGACGCCCAAAGGTGCCCTAAAAGTATGAAATCAAAAATACAATTTATGCAACAGATTGTATTAACTTATACTAACAGAGAAAGTGGAAAAAGCTACGGATAAAGGCCGCAGTACATTTGTAGCAATCCGTATCTACCCATAGGTCTTAAAGATATGGCTATGAATAAATGATACGGCTTAAATCCGTAGCTAGATTCTCCATAACTCAAAAGACATATAGCTACGGATTATATTTGTATTTAATCGTACGAATAGGCGGAGGTTAATAACAGCTACGGTTTCCAGATTAAAAGTGACGGTTAATAGCTGTAGCTATAGTCTAAATTTTTTTTTTAGAAAGAAAAGAAAAGAAATTACAATAATGGCATTTCTTACCATTGTAGTACATGCCCTGATAGAAATTATAATAATGTCTCTCATATACTAACAATAACCAATTTCACTAAGAGATGAATGATATAGTTTTAGAAAAAGACAAGTTACCTAAAACCAAGGCTTTGACATAAGAGAAGCTGCCAGAAGTAGATTCTGGTGGTGTTACCAATAGAGATTGAAAATTCAGTCTATTGCAATTGTGAATTCTGTTATGGTTTTGCATCATAGAGATAACTTTTTCTTTCTCATGGTTCCTATGTAACTTGCTTCTGTTACATTTCTGACATCAACAAGTAGATCCAATTTCAAGAAGTATGCTTAGCATGATTAGGATATTTGCTAGAATCTCAGGTTAGGGAACAAGTGTTAGCACTAGATACAATAATACAAGGCCACTAGCAATCTTCTGCCACTGTCCAAGTCAACAAGGTTACTGGCTTCACCAATTAAAAATACAAAAGTAAATTTTACAAAAAAAAAAAAAACAGATAAAACAAACCTTTTTTTCTTTTAAATGCAAAAACTGATATTGATTTGGGTCTCAAGCACAAGAAAATAAATGAACTAGCCTTCATCTAGAACTACAGAAAATGTTATCACAGTACGTTTTGATAGTATATAGATTATAGTAGAGATACTACCAAGATGCCAAGCTTAGCAACATCACCCACTCACCACCAAAACTGAAACATGATATAAAAATCAGACCGATCCTTTTCGAGGATGGACTCAGGCTGGTCAAGGTCAGAGGAGAAGCTATGTAGGTGGGCATCTAAACTGGCTCAATGGGTAGTTTCTCTTTCCATAGGTAGATGATCAATAGTTTCACTTTGCAAAACCTGGTATTGATAGATTCAAGACATTTTGCTAGTCAATGATACTTCTTCAATTTCTTCAGGAAGTTGCAGATGCTGCTAACAGTACTTGGTTGGTGTCATAGAACTAGATTCAGAAAAGGTCCAGCTGCTATGCGATGCAGCTAATGAAGAAGTAGATGAGAAAAATAAAGATCAAATTGCAAACTTCCTCTGTCCAGTGAGATTGTCATTGAGTATTTTCTTTTATCCAATTTAGCAAGCCTTTCTTTATTTCTCAATATTTGACATTAAATTCATTCCATAATGGTAGCGTAACTATGTTGTTTCTGGAGGTGTGAAAGCAGTGGAAGCTAAGGCAAAGTCAAATAGCTTGAATGATGGTTAATTACTCCTAGATTATTAATTACCATTTTTCCATAATTTGATAAAAGCTTCATGCATTATGCTTTACCATATTTTTGCAAACTTAGCTTGTATTTCTTTTAAAAGACTAATGTTTGTGGTACAGAAATTGAAATTATGGAAAAGCTTGTATTTCCTGTGATTTTAATAAATTCAAAAAGATATGTGGAGAAAGAACAAGGGATGCATCCAAAGTTCCAAACTTATGTAAAGAACAAGGGATGCATCCAAAGTTCCAAACTTATGTAAAGAATAAGGGACGCATCCAAAGTTCCAAACTTATGTAAAGAACAAGGGATGCATCCAAACCTATGTAACAAAGAGATGGCACTTCTTTTGAAATTAAGCTATGTCAAGTGTTGACATATGTCTGTCTCTCTGTCCAGCACTCTTGGATACAACTAAGAGATTTATTTTTAAGTTTAGTAATGTTATGTTTAATTTTTTAGTCTAATTAAAACAGGCTGCAAATCATTTGCAGGTTTAGCATACAAAAAAGTTAATGTTGAAAGTCTCAAAAACTGGTGAACTGCTAATGAGGATTTTGAGATGTTCGAAAGAAGAGATACGTTGTTAGTGCAATTTGGAAAGAACATATATGAGGAAGAGACCAGGAATGATAACAAGATGTGAATGCCTGACAAAGATTGTTGTCAATAAAAGAAGAGTGTAGATACATAGGCTCTAATCAAGTTTGTAGAAAAACACAGTGACAAGTTAATAACTCCAACAAATCTCATTGTCTAAGATTGCATAGAATGCATCAAATTCTCAATTGAATGTGATTGAAAAAATGAATGTTTAATCCAAATGGCATTACTACCCATTATTGACAAAATGGGCTTGAACTACACCCATTGGGCTTTTTGAATGACTAGTAATACCATCTGGACTGAAAAAGAGTTTCCTGTCCCAATTCCAAAGGCAAATGGATGAAAATTTCAAACCATTTCATCACCAATTATATTGATGACTTCATGATATTTTCAGAATCTGTGCAAGAGCATCTCCAGCATTTAAATGAAATTTGGCAACTGGTCCAGAATCATCAGCACATAGGGCCAGTTCCAACTCTTCTATGAAATTTATCATATTTTCTTTCTTTCTTTCTTTCTTTCTTTTTTCAAGTTGCCACCAGTGGGATCTGGCAAGCTCAACATTATGGGCTGTGAGAATTTTGAAATAAAAAAAGGCAAGTGCGGAAAATGTAACTCCATCCCTACGAGCTACTGGAAAGTAATGCCATTCCAACAATACCTAAACGCTCAAAACAATTTGCTTAAATTTGAGAGTAACAGCCAAACCAACATGTCAAATTGGATAAATATTTGCTTCTCAATCTGATCATAGAGCCAAGACAGTAGGTTTGGGTAACCTCTATTAAAGACACCTCGCATCATTATTGATTTTCTTGTCCCTTATCACATAAGTATGAAATATTCAGTCTATTGCAATTGTTCACTAAGAGATGAATGATAGAGTTTTAGAAAAAGACACTAAATTACCTGAAACCAAGGCTTTGACGTAAGAGAAGCTGCCAGAAGTAGATTCTGGTGGTGTTATCAATAGAGATAGAAAATTCAGTCTATTGCAATTGTGAATTCTGTTATGGTTTTGCATCATAGAGATAACTTTTTCTTTCTCATGGTTCCTATGTAACTTGCTTCTGTTACATTTCTGACATCAACAAGTAGATCCAATTTCAAGAAGTATGCTTAACATGATTAGGATATTTTCTAGAATCTCAGGTTAGGGAACAAGTGTTAGCACTAGATACAATAATACAGGGCCACTAGCAATCTTCTGCCACTGTCCAAGTCAACAAGGTTAACATGCACCCGGATCCGATCGGGTTCAGGTGCCCATAGTTTCTTTGGATCTAGGTTATGAGTTGAATTTGAGACAAACAAGAGCATTTACACGGTTGGGCCCACCTGATGGATGGATCGGATTGCACAACACATGCACTATCAAGCATCTTATTGCATAAGCCCTTCATCACAAAGGACTGTAGATGTTCACTTTGTTCATGAGTACTAGTGATAGGCTAAATTGAATATTCCTATTGGAGGATTGGATCAAGTCTCCTAACCATGAGGTTCATTATCCTTGGATGGAATTAACTTGATCACACACTGGTTTTAACTAATTCTTAAGTCACTTAGCAGCTGACACATGGATGGGAATGTCTACCACCTACATTAGGATTCCATGAAAGCCTCATATACACTAACATGAGATCCATTAGTTTTCCCAGGACTTTCTAGATACATCTTATAAATTAAAACCTCCATCGAGCCTTTTAAAGTTTCTGGCACCTCAAATTGTTTTCACAAGGTTTCTCCATCATTTTTTTTTTAATTGTTAGATATTTTTATTTCACCATTTAAGTATTTTTATCTTTATGGAAATTCAATGGTAAGCTTTTAGCTGTCCACCTATTGTTCTCACATGGGATTTTGAGCCAAGAGTAGACACTACTCATAGTGGGAATGTTGGGTGCATGTAAGAGATAGGTTAACAGACATTTGCTAATGTATGGCATATGCTGCAAATACATTTGTAGGAATGAGAACTGAAAGTGGTTCTCCAAGAGATACCCTAGGAGCCTCCTATTTATGATCCTGTCCCCAACAGAGGTGGGTCATAAGGGTCACACGTCCAACCCTACTTGGACATCTAAAGCCAAGAGAGGAAAAGACAGCAGAAAAGAAAAAAATATGAGAAATTCATCTCCTCTCCTTCTATTTGTGTGGTCTGCCTAATTGAGCAACTCTCTTTACTCTAATCACAGCCGTTAAGAGTGTGATTAGAAGAAGACTCAGTGGCCTCCCCTTTATTGGAGATGGGATAGAGGAGATACCATCTTCATCGAATTTACACTACTGAAGGAACATGATTGTAGGTCTAACCGCAACCATCCATTTTGATTCTTAGAAATCAGATTTCATCCAGACGAGAATAAGATCTTATAAAATCAAAATTTGGAATTTTCAATGTTTGAATGGACGAGAAATATATCAAACACATGATCCAGAGCATCTCAATCTGGAAAAAAAAAAAATTCGATATAGAGGGGCCTTACCTGTAAGGCTCAATCCGAGGCTGCACAGCGTGGTGGTAGGGGTCTTACCTGTAATCTGAGGCTGCACGGTGTGGTGGTAGGGAATGAGGGAGAGAGAGGTGGAGGCGGTCGCGGCTGGCGGTACCGATTGAGGGAGAGGAGGGAGAGAGAGGTGGAGGCGGACGCGGCTTGTGGTACCGATTGAGAGAGAGAGAGAGAGAGAGAGAGAGAGAGAGAGAGAGAGAGAGAGAGAGAGATTGATGTTTAAACTAACAAGTGGCCACGAATCAGAGGTGGAGGCGAACGTTGCTGGTGGTGGAGAGAGAGGGCTGCACGCGGTCGTCGCTCATGGCAGGGATTGAGGGAGAGATGGGGCTGGTACTGAGGGCGACGGAGAGAAGGTTGCAGGGTTTGGGATTCAATGTAACCGGAACGACCGGTCTGTCACAGGGAAATTCCGCCTTGACGCCCACCGTTGATTTCAAACTTCTCCATCCGACGGCTAGCAAGTTGACAGCGCTCGACCTTACGGAGTGCTATGGTAAGGTCGAGCGTATAGTACCTTTTCCCTATATATATATATATATATATATATATATATATATATATATATATATATGATTCTTGTAGCTCCAACGTCCAGTCTCTGGACGCTGGACCGACAACCTAGTTAAAACACATGCATCCGGTGAGGGTCCACGTCCCTGGATAGTGCGGACGGCATGGATTAAAGCACACATCTGGTGGCTCTCACACACATGGCCCACTAAAGTTTGGATCAGTTGATATTTGCATTTTTCCATACATTCAGGCTTGTCCAAAATCATCCAGCAGGTGGACAGCAAGGTGGCTGCCACTAATGGATGGTTTTGGATCTACTCAATTCATTAAGGTGGGCCACACATCAGAGAGAGAGAGAGAGAAACATGAAGAGGAGGGACCCACCACTATTGGGCCCTCCCTTATACAATGCATACATCAAGTGGGTCCCACAACAAGTGGACCCTTATAACAAAAATCAACGGTGGGTCACCCACCGATCGGCCTTCTTCTTTAGCTCCTTGAACTCCTAGGCTCCTTGGCTTCGATCTTAATGGAGGATGATGAAGATTGGACAACTAAGATGGGAGATTGGGGTAGGAAAGTGGGCCACACTTGGGTTTGGCTTGGGAAGCTTGGACGTTGGATGCTCTCCTTGGGAGCTTGAGAGTGAAGAGAGAAATGAGAGAGGGAGAGAGAGAGAGAGAGAGAGAGAGAGAGAGAGAGAGAAGTGATGGGATGAAAAGAGATGGAGTGATGGGTGATGGGTGATGTAAGGAGAGAGGGATGGGTGTGAGTGACATGAGAGTTGACTTCGAGAAAGAAGGGATGGGTTGCTTGTACTTGTGATAGGGTGTGTACTTGATTGATTGATTGATTGATGGGATAGGTTGTAGAGATCCTCTCGAAATTTGCTCGCACAACTTTTCCTTGAAATAAACATGGGTCCACATCTTTTGGCCTGGGCATCGCATCGGCACGCGAGATGCAGCGTTGGAACCATGACAATGACGCGGTCACTAGGATATAAGTTTTGAGTCGAACCGATATAGATCTTCAGGATGTGACTTAGGGTCGGGCATAAACGTCGATTACAGGTCACAGGTCACATGAATTCAACTAGGAGGACTGTGAAAGCCTACAGAATGGTACTGTCTAAGATACGGGCCTTATAGCTCTCCCCTCCTAATAAAAATTTTATCCTCAAAATTTACACAATCATGACAACTAGACATAACTCATAAAGAAGAGGAAACGTAACATCATCATATAAAATCGGAGACAGCATACAAGATACAACATATAATCAATCATAAAAAAGATGGGGATAACACTGTCAAATTTCGCCCTCGCGCACTCAATATGCCTCATCAACAGAATGGTGACCCCACTGCCCCAGTACCAAGGGAATGACCTTGGTCTGGAGGACCTGCTCCTTCCGATTATGGATACGAACTGGCTGCTTAATGTAAGAAGCATCCTTGCGAACCTCCAATGGCTGCCAATCAATAACTAGAATATTTTTTAACCCACACTTCCTCAATATAGAGACATGAAAAATGTTGTGGACGTCAGACAACTGAGATGGTAAGGCAAGCCGATAGGCCACGACACCAAAGCGCCCAGTGATTTCGAAAGGTCCTATGAATCTTAGGGCAAGCTTGCCCTTCACTCCAAATCGAACCACGCCCTTCATGGGTAAAACCTTGAGATACACTGTTCCCAACAGTGAACTCCAAGGGACGACGCCAGCGATCAGCAAAAATCTTCTGCTGGCTCTAAGTTGTGCGCATACTCTGCCTGATGATATCGATAGCCTCTAACGTCTACTACATAAGCTCGGGACCGAGGAGATGCCGCTCTCTGACCTCGGTCTAATAACTTGAAAATCTGCATGGTCTGCCATATAGTGCCTCAAAAGGAGCCATGTCAATGGTCACTTGATAGCTGTTGTTATATGTGAATTCAGCCAATCGCAGATGCTTATTCCAATTACCCCCGAAGTCAATCATGCAGGCCCAAAGCATATCCTCAAGGATCTGGTTGACTCTCTCAGTCTGGCCATCGGTCTATAGATGGTACATGGTGCTAAGCTGTAAAACAGACCACATCGCTCTCTGAAAGTACCCCCAAAACTGAGACGTGAACCTGGGGTCTCGGTCAGAAACAATCGAAACTAGAATATCATGCAGTCTCACAATCTTCTCGATGAATAACCTCGGAAGCCGATCCAAAGATCAAATTGCATGAATCACAAGAAAATATGTTGACTTCGTCAAACAATTCACGACAATCCAGATGGTGTCATGACCGCGCTAAATCCTCGGTAAGCCCATAATAAAATATGTCGACACGTGCTCGCATTTCCACGTCGGGACACTCAACGGCTGCAATGGACCAGGGGGTCTTTGATGATCGGCCTTGACATGCTGGCATGTGTCACACTTGGCCACAATAGTGGCTATCTAGCACTTCATCCCCACCTAAAAATACTGTCACCTCATATCTCAATACATCTTCGTCGATCCAGGGTGCATAGAAAACCGTGATCGATGTGTCTCAGCAATAAGATCTCTCCGCAACTCAGGAATATCCGGGACACATAATCGGCCTCTGAACCGAAGTCCACTATCTGAACTAATCTGTTAATCTACATGTTCTTCAGATGCGGACTCTACTCGGTAACCCTGTAACGACTCATCTATCTGCTGAGCCTCGATCACCCTTGCAACAAGAGAGGGTTGAATAGACAAGCTCGATAGCTGAACGATAGAAGACTATAAACCAAACTTAAAGTCATACTCTGTTATATCCTCAAGCATCATCCACTCTTGAATCATCATGTGTGCCACCAGGCCTCATGGCTAATGGCTGAGGGCATCCGCCACCATGTTTGCCTCGCCTGAGTGGTACTGGAGATCAAAATCACAATCCTTTAGGAGCTCCATCCAATGCCTATACCTCATGTTTAGTTCGAACTGAGAGAATAAGTACTTCAAGCTCTTATAGTCGGAGAAGAGCTCGAACTTAACTCCATAGAGATAGTGCCTCCACACCTTCAGTGCAAAGATGACTCCTACCAACTCCAAATCATGCGTAGGGTAGTTCATCTCATGGACCTTAACCTGGTGAGACGCATAAGCCACAGGTGTCCTGTGCTGCATCAGGACAACACCCAAGTCAATATGCAAAGCATTGGTAAATACAATAAATCCATCACTCCTAGAGGGAACAGTGAGGATAGGAGCGGACGTGAGGCGGTCCTTCAGCTCTATAAATGCTCACTCATAGGCGTCGCTCTAAACAAACTCTGTGCCCTTCCGAGTTAACCTAGTCAACGGGGCTACGATACGGGAAAAGCCCCTAATGAAACACCGATAATAGCCTACCAAACCAAGGAAACTGCAGATCTCAGACACACTCGTGGGCTGGTCCCACTGACGCACTGCCTCAACCTTCAAGGGGTCCATTACGATACCCTCCCTCGACACCACGTGACAGAGGAACTTCACCTCCTCTTGCCAAAACTTGTACTTCTCCAGCTTCACATACAACTGGTGGGCACGAAGGGTCTGCAATGCAATCTTTAGATGTGCTCCTCACGGGTCCTCGAATAGATTAGAATGTCGTCGATGAAGACCACAACAAACTGATCGAGATATAGATGAAAGACCTCGTTCATCAACTGCATAAATACTTTAAGAGCATTGGTTGGTCCGAAGGACTTGACTTGAAACTCAAAATGACCATAACACGTCCTGAAAGCTGTCTTTGGGATGTCCCCCTCTTGGACCTGAATCTAATGATAACCGGAACACAGGTCAATCTTCGAAAAGAATTATGCACCCTACAGCTGATCAAATAAGTCATCTATCCTCGGGAGCAGGTACTTGTTCTTGATCGTGACCCATTGAGCTCGCGATAATCCACATAGAGCCTTAATGAGCCATCCTTCTTCTTAACGAAGAGTATCGGCGCTCTCCAAGGCGAACTGTTCAGACGAATGAATCCCAACTCACGCAACTCGTCTAACTGTCACTACAGCTCCCTCAACTCTATCGGTGTCATATGATACGGGGCCTTTGAGATAGGCGTGGTACTAAGCATAAGATCAATCTGAAACTCAATATGCCGCCACAAGGGCAATCCCGAAATCTCCTAGAATACATCAGGAAAATCACGAACCATTTACAGTTGATCGATACATAAGGCAATGGCTCCTCAACTGTGTAGGATATCGAACACGATAACGGCTCTCCTCTGGACTTAGCAACGAACTAGAACTGTGGCAATCCTGGTATACAGAATGTGACTGTTCACGCGGAGCAATCCAAAATAACTTGGTACTCAGTAAGTCAATCCATGCTCAAGATGACGTCAAAATCTGACATCGGCAGCACAAATAAGTCGGTGGGCAAAAAGATATTACCGACCAGAATAAGGCAAGACGAACAGAAATGGACTAACACTGTAGTCTTCCCCAAGGGCATCAATATGGTCAACCCTTCATTAGAAGACTCTGTCGGTAATCCAAACGATTGGTAAAAATCCTTAAACATGAATGAGTGTAAAGCACCAAAATCAAATTAAACTCGAGTGATGCTTGCAGAGACTGGAAGAATACCCTCAACGACTCCTCTAGAGGACTGCCAGTCCTTCTGAGCAACATAAAACCTAACCTGAGCTGGTTGGGGAGGTGCCTATCCCCTCGGAGGGTGCTGTTGCTAGTGCTACCGCCTGAGCGGCCTATACTGTTGTCTCTGCTGCTATTGAGGCCTCGATGGCTAAGGTGGCTGCGGTCGCTGCTGATGGGGTTGATGCTGTGGTAGAGGCTGATGTGGTCCTCTCGGCTGCTGTTGTTGCTGAGGGCGAGAGAACTCATGTATGCGGTGTCCTGTCCCATCACATTCAAAATAAGTCTCTATAAATGGCCTCCGGGGTGGCGCTAGAGGTGTCGCTGGCGCTGTTGGTGCTCTGGTGGATTGGTGGCTCCTGTGCCTCTACGACCATTGATGCTGTTGGGAGCTACTGGAGGGGGCCTGCCTCTTTCGGTCTCTCCTCTGATCTTGATCGCTCTGTGTGCCGGTACACTCAGTCTCATAAATCTAAGCCCTCCATACTACTGCCTGAAAGTTAGGAGCTCATGCCCAATAACACAGCCTCCAAGACCGTAACGTAAGCCATTCTCGAAACGGCGGGCCTTCCTGTCCTCATCATTGACTAAATACGGCCCGAACCTTGATAGCGTTAGGAAACAAGCCACATAATGTGCCATAGATATGCCTCCTTGCACCAAGGTCTCGAACTCTACTGCTCACTGCCGACGAATGTGGTCAGGGAAGTACTGCTGGTCGAATCGGTCTACGAAATCCTCCCATGTCCAGACGAAATCAGGCCTACAATACAGGTAACGGAGGTCCACCAGTGCTCGGCCTCACCCTAGAGAAGAAACACGGTTAACCGGACTCGTTGCTGGGTCATACATGCCATCATATCAAAAATATTCTCCACATCGGAGCGCCACCTCTCGGTTACTGTGATATCTGGCTCGCCTTGAAAACACGAGAGATCGAGCTATCGGAACTCTTAAAGAAGGGCGTTCGCGCACTCCTGCTTTGCTTGGGCTGGTGAAACAGCAAGGTGCCTGCCCTTCCCCTGAAGGGTGGCCGTTACAGCCTGCAAAATCTGCTGTAACTAAGAGACATTCACGGGTACGATTAGATCCACATCGATCTCAGGTGGAGGAATGACATCCTCAGGCTGGGGAGCAAGGATCTCCAGTGGTGGAGTGGGAGTCGTAAGTGGTAAAGCGGGAGCCTCATGTGGTGGAGCGGGAGTCGCTCGGGTCACTCTCCTAGGCAACATGTCCTATAGGAAAGAATAATGATACCTATCAACCATGAGAATCTCTCGAATGCACACACATTAGGGAACTAAATTGGGATGTTACACACTCAGGACCTAATTGTCCTAAGCTCATAGTAAACATGTGATGTTGTTCTTGGTTATTCCAAAGTTATACTCCGATACCAACTTCCGCCACGCCCCAAACTCAAAAACCGGGCTCACAAAATTCTCGATCGCCGAATCCGCAGCCGACAGCCTCTGTAGTACCCCATTCTCGGCTCCCAACACCCATACACCAGGTTCTGATCCTAGAATCCTACAAGAAGGATTTTCAACATGAATTTGATTCGTAGTAAGCATAACTATAAGCATAACCCACAAACAACAACCAACAACATCATCACAAATCCACTATGATTAAAAAAAACTTTGAGTACAATGCACATAAAAGGAAATACAATAATAGAATCGGAAGCTCCAGAAGTCTGTTGCACGCCCCAATCTCAATGCTGCTACGGCGTCCTAGCGTCACCTGCATACATCAATCATGCATAAGCTTATAGAAAGCTTAGAGGGTGGTGTATGTGTGTGCACGATATGAACGTGCTCAAAATGCAATATCAGAGTAATCCGGAATCATGCTGATGAGTACATGAATGCAATCAGCTGTACCAAGGTGATGGGGTGCAAGATGTGAATATTATCGGCCATATCAAGACCATGCGATGCGAGATGTAAATCAAGCATGTCAATCCTCATCTAAATCCACATATCAATGTAGCTCATCACTAGAGCATCAACTATCAGTACAGTTCTCACTCTAGATAATCACTGGGGTTTAGTACACTCTAAATGACACTACCCCTTTCTCAGGCGCATAGTCCAAGTGAGCGTAAGAAACCTCACTATCTGCCTGGCCAATAGCTTGTCAATACCTATCCGGTAGGTCGATAGTGGACCCATTTACAAGCTGGTCATACTCAGCCTAGCAATGCCCCCTACCCTTAGGTAGGTAAGGCCTCACCCCCTTCCAACCGACCACGACACAGTAGGAGACACGGCCTCCTGGTATTTGGCCCTTATGTACTTATGTATCCACTCGGTCTCGATGTTGGAGTCATCCTTTGGTACCATTGGGTTTAAGAATTTTCACCCATGGACATCTATGGTGCCCCGATGTTAATAACAGTATTTCCAGTGTCCGATCCTACCATCCATGATATGCGGAATGGTGTAGATGGTGCGGCCCATTGATGCAACCCATGTGATATATATATATATATATGAGGCCCATATATCGAGGCCCGATGTGTTGTATATGAGGCCCATTATGATGTATATTTGGCCCAAGTAATGAGGCCCATTATGATGTATATTTAGCCCAAGTAATGAGGCCCATTATAATGTATATTGGCCCACATGATGAGGCCTAATGTGATGTATATGAGGCTGATATGATGAGGCCATTGAAAGTATATAAGACCCTTGTGTATGACCCATTGTGATGTATTTGGGGCCCATGGGTTGAGGCCTAATGTGATGTATATAAGGACCATGAGTAAGGCTCAATGAGACATATGTGAGATCCTTGTATGGAGCCGAATGTGATGTATATGAAGTCCATTGCGATGTGTGATTCCACCATGTGTATGTAATGATGTTTAAGGCAAGCCATGCCTTGGGAGCAATGATCGTTTGACATTTTAAGAGCAATGATGGTTAAATGTCCGCATTATAACTCTCTCTTGGGCCTATTGTTAGGCCCACACTTATTGTGTGTAGACCGTTTGGGCCCATCTTCGTTATGAATAGAGTTCATCACCATATAACATGCTTAGTATAGCTGCATGATTCATGCTCATACACATCATATGTATGCTTGATATGAGGAGTGACTGATCATAGCATATGCCTTGAGGCAGATTGTTTACGGGGCTTCCTGATAGGTGGAGTTGCCCCACATGAGCACGCGGTATGCACAGGATTACTACATGACTGATAGTGTGATTCATGCACCTCGCATTTGTATGTGTTCATTCCCCAAGTATAGGGTTGTGATGTAGTAATAAACTCGGTAAGACCGAGGTCGAATCCACAGGGACTGAAACTTGTACGTAATCTGAAACTAACTAGATATAGAACTAGCAAAAAGATGTAATCTAAATCCAATAGAATTTAAGGAATAATTGTGGAATAATTATCTAAAACTTAAGGAATTCAGAGGAAGGAAACTAGGAATTCAGAGGATCCACTTGTAGAGATCAAGGAGATCTTATGCCTGCTTCGAAAATCATGGAAATCAACTAGACTTCCTTTGATATAGTTTTCAAGAGATGAAAGGTATATGAATTAGAATGGATTCCATCACCAAACCATGCCCAGGAGACAAAGTAAATAACAGAATTAAACTAATTACCAACCAACCAATAATGTATGAAGATCAGGAAGGGTACTGTTATCCTACCATGCCCATGGGACAATGATGAACAACAGGGCTTCCTGACTTCATAAACATAAAAAGGGGTGATGGGTGGGGCCCACTAGCCAAAAATGGCCAGCCTGCGACCGTCCGCTAGCCGTTTGTGCGGAAAGAAGACAGGTCAACCGTCTGTGGACTGCTTTGGTCGTATGGTGCGGCGCGCGCGCATGTACCCTATGTACACGCGCTGTACATGCGGGGTCATCTGTGATGTACATGTGGAATCCGTTCCGTCCATTCCCTTCCTCATCCTATTTAACGCGTTGAGAACAAAATTGAAGCATATCCAGATATCAGGCGGGCCCCACATAATGATTAAAGGGGCTGATCTGTCCGTTGGGCCGCTTCCAGAGGGATCCAATGGCTGAATTTTGACGTGTACGGTTGGTTTTTGGTCCTCGCACCATGTATAAAGTTTTGAGCCGAACAGATGATGGAAACCCAGTGATCTTGCATTCTAGCTGACTTTCAGGCCGCTTGAGCTTCAGTTTCTCGATTTTCACAGATCCCTGGCGTATAATTCCGTAGATCTTGGTCCCCTAGAGTCCGTTGCTTGCCTTAGTGACTTCTGAACGTTAAATTCGTACTTTTAGCATCCCGATCCAGTCTCAGCTCGTAATTCCACCTTGTAACACAAACATGATTAAAATGGGTTATTAAACGGTACCGTGTTCATAAATCCAGGTAATAACTGGGTCTGATATGCAATATTTGACCCTCAACACAACCCCCAACCAGCATTTTGCTAGTCCCGAGCAAAATATGCGAAAAGTAAGTTGAGAATTACAGAACAATCTTTATAAACTCGAGTGATTTTTGCAGAATAATCCAGATGTGAGAATTCTCAGATTCATGAATGCTGGGTACTACTTTCTCCTAGACTCAAGCACAGGGTAACTTCATAATTAAGTTCAAAATATTAGTCCGTCAATTAGAACAATTCTAAACATTGAATTTCATGGGTGTATTGTGTAATCTCGGCTTATCATTAAGGTTCACTTCTTAATTTCAGGATATCATTGTTAACTGATAAGGGAATTCACGATAACCCAAACTTGTCTCACACATTATCTTTTTCTTCTTTAAATTTTTTATTTTTTCATAAAAAGTAACGCCAAGACGGGAAATCGAATCCTCACCGATAGGGAGCAAACCTATGGTAAAGACTGTACTCCCAACTCTTTTTCAAACATCATTCGTGGGAAATCGAATCCTCAGCTATAGGGAGTAAACCTATGGTAAAGACTGTTCACCCAATCCATTCAATTTTCTCAGGCCGGTTCTTTTCATGCTTAGTGAGTACCAAGTAAATCTTTCAATATCAAACTGAAGCCTTAATGTGAAAGCGAGATGTGACATGTGAGATCATAACTCAATCAATGTGTACAACTTCTAATTCTGGATTAACAATTCAAACTTAACTATGAAATCCAACAGATACTGACTCCAAGCGTCTTAAATTACCAACATCACGTATCTTGAAATTCCAAGTGCCCTAGATGGCCGTCAAAATCCCTTCGAATTCACAAGAAAGTCCAAAAAAATTTAAAAATTTTCACAATTTATTTTCACAATTTTTTGCTCAAGACCAAGAAAACGCTGATTAGTGGAAACCTAATCTCCCAACCCCAACCTAAAATCTACATTGTCCTCAATGTAAAAGGAATAAGCATGCAATGCACATGGGACAACGAAAATATAAGAGGAGTGATGGAAAGATATTACTTGGATGAAAGAATCAAGAGGCTTTCCAAAGATATCTACGTAAGAGCGGGTCAGCACAAAAGAGAAACCAACAGAAGTAAAATAAAATAACAAAAATAAAATCCTACCTATACCACTTTCGTAGGTGCTCTCGATTGCATTTAGCGTATAACCCCTAGGTTGCCCCTAGTGGACGAGTTGTAGTCTCGTGAGGGTTTGCAGTAATGTTACCCACAAACATTGAACTAACTAATGATAAAAATGAAATGAAATGAAGAGCTGGGTTGCCTCCCAGGAGCGCTAAGTTTACCGTCTTCAGCCAGACAAATAAAGCAACTACCCTAGTCCTATGAAAGCGATAAACCTACCTATACCTCCATCAGACTAAGAGATCAATCCTGGTAAACAGGAGTAGTTAGGGGCATGGACATGTCCTCTGAATCAAATTTCTCGACAAATGGTTTCAATCGATGTCCATTGACTTTAAACTCCTTGCCATTGTCGGGATCTCTTATCTCAACGGCCCCATGAGGAAAAACAGTAACAATAATGTAAGGGCCGGTCCAACGAGATCGAAGCTTACCCGAAAAGAGATGTAATAGAGAATTGTACAAAAGGACCTTCTGACCAGGCGTGAATGATTTTCGCAAAATGTGTTGGTCATGAAATGCTTTCATCTTGTCCTTGTAAATTCTTGAATTATCGTATGCATCATTCCGGATTTCCTCAAGTTCATTCAATTGAAGTTTGCGTAGCGAACCAGCGTTGTCCAGATTGAAATTAAGATTTTTGATCGCCCAGTACGCTTTATGTTCCAGCTCCATAGGTAAGTGACAAGCTTTCCCATAGACAAGTCTAAAGGGAGACATTCCAATAGGGGTTTTAAAGGCAGTACGGTATGCCCATAAGGCATCGGTCAATCGGATTGACCAATCCTTACGATCAGGGTTAACTGTTTTCTCCAAAATGTGTTTAATTTTCCTATTAGAAATCTCAGCTTGCCCACTTGTTTGTGGGTGGTATGGGGTGCTCACCCTATAAGAGATACCGTATTTCTTCATTAAGCTCTCAAATGGTTTGTTACAAAAGTATGAGCCCCCATCACTAATCATGGCTCGAGGCGTTCCGAATCGAGAAAGGATGTTTTCTTTTAGGAATTTAATGACCGTGCGATGGTCATTAGTTCGACATGGAATTGCTTCGACCCACTTAGTGACATAATCCACGGCAAGCAAAATATACAGATTTCCAAACGATTGGGGGAATGGTCCCATGAAATCGATGCCCTAGCAATCAAATGCTTCAATGATAAGGATGGGATTCAAAGGCATCATATTTCGACGGGACAATGCTCCCAATTTCTGACAACGCTCACAAGCTTTGCAAAACTCATGAGTGTCCCTAAACATAGTGGGCCAATAAAAGCCACACTGCAGAATCTTGGCCGTGGTCTTTTTAGCAGAAAAGTGACCACCACAGGCCTGTGAGTGACAGAAGAAGATGACGCTCTGATGCTCATTGTCTGGTACACATCTCCTTAGAATTTGGTCTGGGCAATATTTAAATAAATAAGGATCATCCCAGAAAAAGTTGCGCACCTCGGTGAAAAATTTCTTCTTATCTTGCGCAGTCCACTGTGTCGGTATGGCACCTGTAGCAAGATAATTAGCAATATCAGCAAACCAAGGTGAATGGGAGACTCTAAACAGTTGTTCATCAGGGAACATGTCGTTGATATGGGTCGTCTCAAGGGGATCAGAGGTATTAAGGCGAGAAAGGTGATCGGCCACAACATTTTCTACTCCCTTTTTATCTTTAATTTCCAAATCAAATTGTTGGAGTAGAAGAATCCATCGTATCAAGCGAGGCTTAGAATCATTCTTAAAAAGAAGATACTTCAGTGCCGCATGATCTGTATAGATAATGATCTTGGATCCGATTAGGTAGGACCTAAATTTGTCCAAGGCGAACACTACGGCTAAGAGTTCCTTTTCCATAGTCGAGTAGTTCACTTGGGCAGGATTTAGAGTCCTACTCGCGTAATGAATGATGTAGGGCCTCTTATCTTTTCTCTGGCCTAGGATCACCCCAAGAGCATAATCAGAAGCGTCGCACATAAGCTCAAAAGGAAGGCTCCAGTCGGGTGGCTGCATGATAGGTGCAGTGGTTAACGTGCCCTTAAGCTTGGTGAAAGCTTCCTAGCATTGCTCAGTCCACTCGTACAGAGCATCCTTTTGAAGAAGAGTACATAAAGGATGAGAGAGGAGACTAAAGTCCTTTATGAATCGCCTGTAAAATCCTGCGTGTCCTAAGAAGGATCGCACGTCTCTGATGTTCTTGGGTGGAGGTAGGTTAGAGATAAGATCGATTTTTGCCTTATCTACCTCGATTCCCTTGGACGAGATGATATGCCCAAGGACAATTCCCTTCTGAACCATGAAATGGCACTTCTCCCAATTAAGTACCAAGTTCTTTTCTTCACATCTTTTCAGCACACATTTAAGACTTTTCAAGCATTTGCTAAAAGATGGACCATAAACAGAGAAGTCGTCCATGAAGACCTCTAGATATTGCCCCACCATGTCAGAAAAAATACTAAGCATACATCGCTGAAAAGTGGCAGGGGCATTACATAGTCCGAATGGCATCCTTCGATAGGCAAAGGTGCCGTAGGGACATGTAAATGTGGTCTTTTCCTGGTCTTCAGGGGCTATCTCTATCTGGTTGTAGCCCGAATACCCGTCAAGGAAACTGTAATAGGAATGACCAGCTAACCTTTCCAGGATCTGATCAATGAATGGTAAAGGAAAGTGGTCTTTCCTCGTGACGGTATTCAACTTCCTGTAGTCAATGCACATTCTCCAACCAGTAGTGACTCTAGTTGGCACGAGTTCATTATTAGCATTGGCTACGATGGTGATTCCGGACTTCTTAGGGACCACTTGAGTTGGGCTCACCCATTGACCATCAGATATAGGGTATATGATACCCACGTCCAATAGTTTAAGAACATCGGCCTTAACCACTTCCTTCATGTTTGGATTTAGTCTACGTTGTGGTTGCCGAGCGGTTTTTACATTATCCTCAAGATATATGCGGTGAGTACAAATCGAGGGATCGATTCCCTTGAGGTCCGCTATCGTCCATCCCAGGGCTCCTTTATGCTCAATGAGAGTAGATATGAGCATACTCTCCTGTTCTTTCTCCAGGTGGGCAAAGATCACCACCGGGTATGTCTCATCTTGACCTAAATAGGCATATTTCAAATCAGAGGGCAAAGGTTTTAGGTCAAGCTTCGGCGGCTTGAGGTTAGACGGTAGAGGCACTACATCAATTTATGGTAATTCTTCAAATTGTGGCCTCCACCGGTTAACTTCAAGTACCAGTGCAGTATCAAGTAAGGCACACGTCTCTCTAATCATGTCATCATCAAAATCATGGGAGTGGGCCAGGCACGTCTCTAGATGGTCGGAGGATAAGGTCAGAGGTGTCGTATCTTCCACTAAAGAGTCAATCATGTTAATGTCGTGGAAATCGTCATCCTCCTCTAAGTTTCTGCCGTTATTGAAAAAAATATTTGACTCCAATGTCATATTCCCAAAAAACATAGTCATAACACCATTCCTGCAATTGATAATTGCATTTGAAGTGGCAAGGAATGGGCGGCCAAGAATGACGGGGATCTGAGTGCTTATGTTATTGATGGGTTCGGTGTCCAGGATGATAAAATCTATAGGGTAGTAAAATCTATCAACTTGGACCAACACATCCTCAATTATTCCTCTTGGTACACGAACAGAGCGATCAGCAAGTTGTAGTGTGGTTAGGGTGGGTTTTAATTCACCCAAACCTAACTGTTTGTATACCGCGTAGGGAATCAGATTGACGCTCGCTCCTAAGTCAAGAAGTGCATGATCAATTCGATGGTCCCCGATTACACATGATATGGTTGGGCTACCGGGATCCTTGAATTTCTGTGGCACGTCTTGCTTTAGGATGGCACTCACTTTCTCAGTCAAGAAAATTTTCTTTTGAATACTTTGCCGTCTTTTGGTCGTGCATAAGTCTTTCAGAAATTTGGCATATGAAGGAATCTGTTTCACGACATCAAGTAGAGGAATGTTGACTTTCACTTGTTTCAACACCTCTAGGATATCCTGAGAGTTAGAGAGAGGTTTTGGTGAAACCAACCGTTGGGGGAACGAAGCAACTGGCTTCTCTAGAAGTTCCGGTTCTAATTTTTGTGGGACATTACTGGATCCATCATTGTTGTCCTCTTTTGATTCTTGAGGCTTTTCGGGCCTAATCGGAAGAGTTTTATCAATGATCTTTCTACTCCTAAGAGTGGTGATGGATTTAGCGTGCCCCATCTGATTTGAAGAGCTGGGATCATTAATCTCGTACTGCGGTTTAGGATTGGTGAGAGGCTGTGCAGGAAGCATCCCCTTTTCTATAACCGTCATACGAGAATCTATCTTTTGCATAAAATCTGTAATTCTCCGCATTGCCTGAGCCAGTTCTTATATGGAATTTTGAACCGGTTCCTCTTGAGGTTTCACTTGATTTGGATTTTGATTGAAGAAACCTTGAGGAGTAGCCGTTTGTCCATTCCTCCAACTAAATTTTGGATGATTTTTCCAACCAAGATTGTACGTATTGGAGTTGGGTCCAGTAAAAGGTCTTTGATAGTTGTTTACGGCATTAGCTTGTTCATTCAACACTCCTCGAAAGGCAGGTATTGTAGGACAATTTTCAGTTGTATGAATGTTGCAATCACAGATGCCGCAAACAATTTCATTGACCTTATCCTTCTTTCCTTCCATAGCCTCAACTTTCCTTATGAGCGTAGTCACTTTACACTTGAGATCATCCTCTTCTTTCAAGAGATATAATCCACCTTTCTCCTTTAATTGAGTCGGCCTAGACGTGGTGTTCGCCATTGGGTAATAGTCCCATGATTGTGTTTTTTCAGCAAGACTATCGAGGTAATCCCATACCTCATCAACATCTTTATTAATGAACTCTCCATTACACATTGTCTCGACCATTTGGCGCATGGAAGATGTCGGTCCATCATAGAAAAAATTTGTAATGCGCCACGTTTCAAATCCGTGTTGTGTGCATGAACTGACCAAATCTTTGAATCTTTCCCAACATTGGAAGAATGTTTCATCTTCCTTTTGGGCAAAGTTCATGATTGCTTTTCTAAGGGTAATCGTTTTATGATGTGGGAAGAATTTTTTTATGAATTCCCTCTGCATGTCGTTCCATGTGCCAATGGATCTAGGACGCAGTGAATGTAACCACGTCTTAGCTTTCTCTTTTAAGGAAAAAGGAAAGAGTTTCAACATTAATGTATCCTCAGATACATTAGGAAAACATAATGTAGCTATAATCTCATCGAACTCTTTCAAATGTAAATATGGACTTTCTGATTCAAGTCCATGGAATTTGGGAAGGAGTTGGATAACTCCTGGCTTGATGTCCATTTGTCCTGTGTTTTCAGGGAAAATCATGCATGAGGGCATACTCACTCCCGCCGGTTGTAGATAATCTCATAAAGTACGAGGCGGGGGTGCCTGATGCACCTCATTCTCATCTTGGGTATCCTCCACCCTGGGTGGGAGTAGAGGAGGTTGGTCTTCAGCCATAACTTCAGTTAACTCAGGAGATTTCGAGCGGTGTCTAGTCCTGCGATGGATAGTCAACCCCTCAACCAATCCTCCTTCAGTCAAGAGACGTCGAGTGTTGTCACGGGCCCACTTGGGCATGAAACACTCGCAGCCCTCAATTAAATTCAACGAAAAGAAAATCTAGAAAGAGAGAGAGAGTTGGAAAGAAATTACCAACTTGAAGATCCTAAGTTAAAGACCTGCAAAAGAAAACAAACAAGTCAGTTTCTAAAAGAAGAAGAGTCTAAACTAGAAGGTAAATTACTAAAAGAGAACTGAAAAATAGGAAGTAGAGAGAACGCTTAATGAATTAGAAATTTCTATCTTAAAGGCCTACAAAATAGGAAGGTTAGTTTTTAAAAAATTCTAAAAATAAATTAGGAAACAAAATTAGATTCTAAAAGAGCTAAAATTAGAAAGTAACAAAAGAGGAAAGTTTCTAAAAATAAACTACTTCCTAAAAATAGAAAAATACTAGAATTAAAAATTTTCAAAAATTAAACCCTAATTCTAAAAAGTAGAAAAAGTAGAGAGATTAGGAAGGAATTACCAATTTAGAAACTTATGTCAGGATCCTATAAAACAGGAAAACAAGTTAGTTCTAGAAATCAAATAAAAGTTTACACTAAAGTTAGTCAAATTCTAATCTTAAATTAATTCTAAACCTAATTAATTTTAGAAAATCGCAACCGTCAGTCCCCGGCAACGGCGCCAAAAACTTGTTCACTCCCCAAGTATAGGGTTGTGATGTAGTAATAAACTCGGTAAGACCGAGGTCGAATCCACAGGGACTGAAACTTGTACGTGATCTGAAACTAACTAGATATAGAACTAGCAAAAAGATGTAATCTAAATCCAATAGAATTTAAGGAATAATTGTGGAATAATTATCTAAAACTTAAGGAATTCAGAGGAAGGAAACTAGGAATTCAGAGGATCCACTTGTAGAGATCAGGGAGATCTTATGCCTGCTTCGAAAATCATGGAAATCAACTAGACTTCCTTTGATATAGTTTTCAAGAGATGAAAGGTATATGAATTAGAATGGATTCCATCACCAAACCATGCCCAGGAGACAAAGTAAACAACAGAATTAAACTAATTACCAACCAACTAATAATGTATGAAGATCAGGAAGGGTACTGTCATCCTACCATGCCCATGGGACAATGATGAACAACAGGGCTACCTGACTTCATAAACATAAAAAGGGGTGATGGTGGGGCCCACTAGCCAAAAATGGCCAGCCTGCATCCGTCCGCTGGCCGTTTGTGCGGAAAGAAGACGGGTCAACCGTCTGTGGACTGCTTTGGTCGTATGGTGTGGCGCGCGCGCATATACCCTATGTACACGCGCTGTACATGCAGTGTCATCTGTGATGTACATGTGGAATCCGTTCCGTCCATTCCCTTCCTCATCCTATTTAACGCGTTGAAAATAAAATTGAAGCATATCCAGATATCAAGCGGGCCCCACATAATGATTAAAGGGGCTGATCTGTCCGTTGGGCCACTTTCAGAGGGATCCAATGTCTGAATTTTGACGTGTACGGTTGGTTTTTGGTCCTCACACCATGTATAAAGTTTTGAGCCGAACAGATGATGGAAACCTAGTGATCTTGCATTCTGGCTGACTTTCAGGCCGCTTGAGCTTCAGTTTCTCGATTTTCGTGGATCCCTGGCGTATAATTCCGTAGATCTTGGTCCCCTAGAGTCCGTTGCTTGCCTTGGTGACTTCTGAACGTTAAATCCGTGCTTTTAGCATCCCGATCCAGTCTCAGCTCGCAATTCCACCTTGCAACACAAACATGATTAAAATGGGTTATTAAACGGTACCGTGTTCATAAATCTAGGTAATAACTGGGTCTGATATGCAATATTTGACCCTCAACAGTATGACATGATTACTATATGCCCTAGCGACATCATGGTTGTGGCCTCCACTGGCATATTGTTGATGGCAGGATCAGACACCAGAAATACTGTTACTAGCATCGGGGCGCCATAGATGTCCCTGGGTGAAAATCTCTAAACCCGATGGTACCAAAGGGTGACTCCAACATCGAGATTAAGTGGATACATGAGCACACGAGGGCCGAATACCAGGAGGCCGCGTCTCCCATTGTGTCATGGTCGGTTGGATGGGGTGAGGTCTTACCCGCCTGAGGGTAGGGGGCATTGCTAGGCTAAGTATGACTAGCTCGTAAATGGGTCCGCTATCGACGTGCTGGATAGGTATTGGCAGGCTCTTAGTCAGGTAGATAATGAGGTTTCTTACTCCCACTTTGACTGCGCGCTTGAGAAAGGGGCAGTGTCATTTGGAGTGTACTAAACCCCGGTGATTATCCAGAGTGAGAATTGTACTGATATTTGATGCTCCAGTGCTGAGCTGCATTGATATGTGGATTTGGATGAGGATTGGCATGCTTGAGTTGCATCTCGCATCACATGGTCTTGATATGGACGAAGCATTCACGTCTTGCACTGCATAGCCTTGGTACGGCTAATTGCATTCATGTACTCATCAGTATGATTCATCATTACTCTGATATTACATTTTGAGCATGCTCATATTACGCGCACACATACACCACCCTATAAGCTTTATATATGCTTATACACGATTGATGCGTGCAGGTGATGCTAGGATGCCACAGCCGTAATGAGATTAGGGCGTGCAACAAACTTCTGGAGCTTCCGATTCTGTTATTGTATTTCCCTTTATGCGCATTGTACTCAAAGTTTTTTTTATCATAGTGGATTTGTGATGATATTGTTGGTTCTTGTTTGTTGGTTATGCTTATAGTTATGCCTACTACGAATCAATTTCATGTTGAAAATCCTTCTTATAGGATCCCAAGATCAGAACCTGTTGTATGGCTGCCGGGAGCCGAGAATGGAGTACTACAGAGGATGTCGGTGCCGGATTCGACGATCGGGAATTTTGTGAGCCCGGTTTTCGAGTTTGGGGCTTGACAACAAGAGTTTAAAGTACCTTTTCACACAGAAAGAGTTAAGTATGCGGTAGAGATGTTAGATGAAATTTTTTAAAGATTATGATTTTGATCTTTAATATCATCTAGGAAGGCCAATGTGGTTACAGATGCACTTAGCTGTAAACCATAGGGTTCTACCGCTCGAATGATGGTTTAGGAGTAAAAGGCACTAGATACACTAAAGAATTTTGATATCCAAATGCAAAATATTATTATGAGAATGTTTAGTTATTGAAACTCAAGTATTGCATATTTATCCTCTCAATTACATTAGATTTCCTTGTAATTAAGTGTTAAATCAATATAATTATATATTCTTTTGTCATGCAATGTGATTTTGGACCTAAAGATGAATACATGCTTAAAAGATGGATTTAAAACTTAAAAAAATAATTAATGAAGAATTAGATATTTGGAAGATTTCATATGCCAAATATCTAAGAAAACCAAGGATAAATGATGGAGAAAGGAAAAAAATTCACAAAGTACATTAATAGAAATAACATACTATTCAGTCCCACCTAAGGTTAGTTTGGTCTGACTGAAAGTACGCAGAATAGTTCAACAAGAAACTATGATTTTCAGAGTTAATTTGGCTCGACACTTAAGTCTGATTGAAGAGAAGTTTAGTGCCAATGAAGGAGAATTCGATGCAACCTAAGGAAAACAGAGACTTCAGATGATTATTGAAGAAAGTAGGCTACAACTGAGAGACTAAGTCGGTGTGACCAAAGAGTATAGTCGGTGTGACCGAATCGTAATAAATTGCATAAATTTGAAGTCAATTCCAAATCGGTGTGGATTTTTCCTATTTAAATGGGTGTTCTAAGCTTCCCTAGTTAGGAATTAGGGTTTGGGAGAAAGACTTAAGGGTGGTGGAGCTTTCACAAAGCCGTCCCTCTTCTTATTCTCCTCAATTCTAGTTTTTCTTTAGTTTTTTTTTATAAGATGTTAGCCATGTTAGGCTAATCTCTTAGCTAAGGCTAAGGGATGAAGCTAGTAGCTTAATTACAATATTTAGTTTATTTAATTTAAAAATATTGGTTTGAATGATGATAGTATATTGGCTTAGTTTAGATTTACTTTAAAGTCATTAAGTTGTTTATTTTTGCATTTGATGTGCACTCCGAGTTGATATAACAATTCTTTAGCCTGAATTAGAGAATGATTCAATCTGTGTAATTGGTTGATCTATTAATGCCTAAGTGTGCTTTAGACTCTTTTGATTCTCTACGATTGATATCTGAGTGCTTCATGAGAGAATTGTTCAATTAAAATCATATTCTTATTACTGTTCATGACTAGTTTAACCGAATTATTTTTTGATTGGCTTGGATAGGATAAGACTTTGATTTCAATTGAGATATGCATTGAATCAGTAAATTCGATATTATGATTACTATGAGTGGATTCCCAGATCCTTAGTCTTTTATCTTTATTATTTGAAAACTCTTTTCCTTAACCAATGGATTAAAAACCCAGACAAAGCATTATACTTATATTATTTTATGATGTGTTCCCATTCTTTGTGGATTCGACCTCGGTCTCACCGGGTTATTACTACATCACTGCCCTACACTTGGGATTGTCAACCCTTGGGTTTGATCACCAATCTAACGAATTTGCCAACTCTTATCAACAAAATACTAGAGGCATAACAAAAGGATCATTGGTTGTAAGTTCTCTTAGTCAAGGCAGTGGATGGAAAGTAGCTGGAATGACAAGTTGGAGAAGATAAATCTTCTTAGCTTCAATATAAATTTTATAGGTATAATTGGCCACACTTTAGTCACTCGTTTATAGAAAATTGGTGAATTTTTTAGCGTAAAGTTTAAAAATAATCAAGAAGAAATTTATCATCTAATTTGACCTTTGTTTCGGCCCAGGTGTAATTCACCAATTCCAACTTTACTCATAACTTAGTTGGTATTATTACCACCAAACTAAGGCATGATGGTTGAGTTTTGTTGCAACAAATTTAACTTTCCTGTCTTCCAATAATTCTTTGCACTTAAAGAAAAAAATTTCAATAACTCATTAATAATAAAATTCAGGGTCGAGTTTACCATAAAAGTTAGGAACATTAACCGAAATGCTCTTGTTGACATTTTCTATAACATGTGTAGGTCACTCCATTTCCTAAGTTAGTTGTAGTGGAGCTTATCGTCGTGGAAATATAATACAACTTTAAAAAAATTGAGTATATTTATTCGTCTGACACATTGGAAATATTAAATGGTTAACTCATAGATGAAGGAGGTTCTATTAGTTCCATTAGAGGAAGGCAGAGAGTGAAAAGTAAGAGAGATAACCATTAAAGGGAGGGAGGGAGGGAGAGAATAGAGTGCAAGGTGATCATTAGGTTCCGCTCCCTAAGTTGCATTATCTGCATTCATGATAGATGATTGCTTATGAATTAAAATTGTATATTTGTAGGATATAACACATGTACATATAAAGTTTGGTCATGTGGGGGTGGGCGGTCAAATCAAGTCGGGCTAAAATGACATGAACCTAGTCCCAACCCAAAAATTGATCATGCCATGCAAGTGAGGCCCAATCCCAGTCCACGGGCCAATCTAGAAGGTTCAAGCTCGACCCAAAACCAATTTAAGATCATCAAGTCAAGCAAGCTACCTGGTCCATTACCACCTTTAATTGTCATCCCTAGATATACTAAGGCCCACCTAGTGGATGTATGAGATCTTGTTCACATGACTTAATGACACATATATCAACATGTAAATAGGCAATTATATACACAAGAAAATCACTAGTAATATCTTTAAACTCCACATAAGATATAGAGAATTAAATATTCTTGGGAATATCATAAGTATATTACAATCTAATGTAGAAGAAAAGTGGTTTTAAATCATCTTACGAAGTCACTTTCTTTAATAAAATATTTTCCCCCATTAGAAATTAAATCCGAATCTAGTTATCTAGGTTATGAGCAATGTCCCTAAAATATAATGAAGCCCAACTTCCATGATCGATCTATAAGGAGTAATGTTGGTAATTGATGCCAAACACCTTTGCAATGAATTTGACAAAATGAGAAGATTTATTTCATTTCTTTAAGCAAAGGTCCAGTCAGGAAAATAAGGAAAGTTATGGCAGGAATGAACAAAAAATTGAATTTTAGAAACCAATTATTAATAGTTTTATGTGTTACTGTTGATAATAAAATATCCTACTAGACCTAACTTATCTAGGCATCCAAGAGGCTCATAGGTTGGAGGTTTTATCTCTTTTGAGTAGACACATAAGCAAACATAAGCCTCTTCATGACACCCCTTAACCAATCATTATACCTCTTGGCCAATTTCAATTTTTTCAGCACAACTGATAAGTAAATGTAACTTCACTTAATGGTATCACTAAACCCACCACATAAGCACAATCAATCACCACCTAGACATCACATTAGTAGACTTGTCCATTAGTCAACCTAGACACCATCCACACCACTTAGCCCCTATTTAGTGTCATGGTTCATACCATGGATCCATCCAGTTCTAGGTCTTATTGGTAAAATTTAAGGTTTCTCATGCTCCGTGACAACGGGCACGTATAAAGTATAAAAAAAAAAAAAATGTTATTAAGGGCCTGTTTATTTTCTTATATCCACTGTAAATACCATTTATTAGTTACATAATGTAAATGGAGTGAAATGTCATATTTCATTGTTTCTAATTTTAGGTGTTTGAATTTTTATTTATTTTTTAAATAGAAATTATATCATTATTATCTATTCTCACCATTTGATTTTTCTAGACATTTCCAACGAAGGAAAGTTGGAATCCATTTAGTGGTTCAACGGACCCACCATGGTATGCAGATTGTCTATTGACAAGGTCAATTGTGAGGTCTCTATTGAAGGGGCTATGGACCCTACCATGATGTATGCAACTTATCCATGCCATTTAGCCACTTTTCCATATTATTTAATTGTAATAACCTAAAAATATGGTATATCTAAATTGATTGGTGTACCACTTCACTAGAAATCAGTTCGACTTGAACGTCTACCATTGAAAATTTCTTATGGGGCCAGAGAAGTTTTTGATGAAGGTGATAGTCAGTTTTTTCCATCGACCATGTCTGTGTGAACTAAGGAATAGGTTGGATCTCAAACAAATATCATGGGGAGTCCTAAGAAGGAATCAACAATGGGTGTCACTGTCCACGTTGTTATCTTTGGTGGGGTCCACTTGAGCTTTAGATTTGCCTCATTCTTTGACTCATGTAATAAAAAAAATATCTCTAAATAGGGATGTACATCGAGCCGAGTCGAGTCGAGGTGGGTCAAGCTTGGCTTAGCTCGTCCATGCTCTCCTTGAGTTCAAGCTTAAGCTTGGCCTTAAGCTTACAATTGGAGCTTAGCTTATTTGCCAAACCTTTCGAGCAAGCTCGAGGCGAGCTAGTGGATCGAGTTGAGGCGAGCTGACCTCGAGTCAAGTCGAGTCTTCTCCCAACCCACCACCTAACCCGCAACTAACTCAACCTAGCAACACAACCTAACTGACCCAACCCCCAAATCAAATATTCAATTAATAATGTATATATATAATATTAGATAGAGCCAAAGAGGAGAGCTCGAACTTAAGGAGAGAGAGAGAGAGAGAGAGAGAGAGAGAGAGCTTGAGCAAGTGTAGGCTGTATGGCTGAGATAAGTCGGGCAAACTCTAAGTCGAGCTCAGGCGAGTGGCTGAGAGAGACTGTAAATGCTATCTTGTAAATATAGCACCCGAAGTTGTCAAATTTTGTTGTGTCAAACTACTTAGAATCTATATTTTGTTTTGATGAGATGGATAGATCGACTTCATGCATTGTGAGTCATATTCGTCATCGCTAAACTTTTCTACGTATTCAAGTTGAAGAACATTGTCGAAGTTTAGGGATTACAAGTTCAAGTGCAAGAACAAAAGTTCAAGGCTCAAGTTCAAGTTGAAAGCTCATTGTTGCTACTTTAAAGAATTAAGAACTTTAGCCCTAGCTCAAGCTCAAGTTTAAGATTTGGAACACAAGCTTCATGTATTTCAAGTGAATGAGTCACCGAAGTGATCGATGTTTCGATGGTTCAAACTCACAAACAAGGTATGAATGACCCTAGATTGATCATAGGCTAGGTCATATTCATTGCATATTTTATTTGGGTCATTACATAAGTTTATAAGTCATTTCCTCGACTAGTCCTAGTCTTTGTTCGACTAATCCAAGCACTAGCTCGACCAGTCTAAGATTTGTTGTGAATTTTTAGAAATTTCTGTTGGACCCTCGACTAGTCGTGGAGACTGCTCAACCAGTCAAGTGAATAGTGCTCGACTCAAAGTCCTGCAAGATTTTTTGGTCCCACTCGACCAGTCGAATGCATTATTGCTCGACCAGTCAAACAAGCCACTCAAGCAATCGAGTAACGATCTTATCTTATCGTGCTAGAAATTTTAAAATTTGGTTGGCCCTTCGACCAGTCGAACCGACCCTTAGACCAGTCGAGTGAACAGTATTTTCACCTATAAATAGAGGACGAATCTAAGAGTTTTTTATTCATTCCAAGAATAATCAAGCCATCACTCTGAAAGATAAGTTCCTACATTTTTTAAGCTATATTGTGTTCATTTTAAATTTTCTTAAATAGCTTTTTGTATTTGATTTTGTGATCTTCATTCAACTCTATTTCATTAAAGAAGGGAATTTTGATTTTATCCTCTTTGATATTAAAATCAAATCAAGCTAGCCCAGGTTGATTTAATCTAAAAATCATTTAGACTAGAACATTTTCATTTGTGAGACTAGACATTAAACATCTTCATCTACATCAGATTGGTTCATCGGGTTTCATCACAAGGAGAATCTTCAGATAAGTACAATTAAATTTTGTATATCTTTTGTGGTTTGTGAGATTTAGCCAAGAAAATCTCATTTTTGGTTTTGTCTGAGATAAGTTAAAAAATATCAAAGTGTAGGGTTTTTGTAATTGTGTAACCCTTTCTAAAAACACAATTGTGAAGGTTTTAAGGTGAACCTTGGAAAACCTTATTTGATAATGAAAGTCAATATCACGTGGGCAAGGATATTGGGAGTGGAGTAGTTGTGTGGCTATTTTTCAAATAGTTGGTGTACACACATGAACCACTATAATTCTCGGTGTTTGGTGGATACGTGTGGTGATGTATGTGTGGTGCTGAATGTTGTAATTTTCTCTTATGCACTTGTGGTGAATGTTGTAATAATTTAGATTATTTCCTTTGCCTCCTTCTAAGTTTGATTTTTTGATACTTACAAACGCTTTAGAAATTAGGTTGTCCTACCATAAACCTTAGTTTTTGGTGTAAGGTTATCCTTAGAACTCGGTTTGTATCAACCTCCCAATACTTGTGCATTTAAGGTTGCTTATAATGGTGCTATCTATCTTTGTCATTAAGAAACTACGTGATACAGATAATATGAGGGTTAAAGAGCTTGTTGGTTCTTTACAAACCTATGAGTTAAATTTTAAGGCTCTTAAAGATAAGTCCATACCCCTTAATTCTTCTAAAAATATTTCTCAAGATAATGCTGGAAATTCTAATTGTGAAAATTTTGAAGATGATATGACACTATTTAGCCAAGAAGTTTTACAAAATTTTCAAAAGCAAAAGAGAGTATATTTTTAAAAACCTTCTGAAAAGAAAAAGAGTAGATCTAAAAATTGGAAATCTATTAAAGACAGTCAATGCTTTAACTGCCATGAATACGGGCATCTGACATACAAATGTCCAAAGAGGGATAAACCTAAAAAGAAAGGTATGTTGGCTACATGGGATGAATCGTCTTGCTTTGAAGGTTCTTTTGAGTTAGATGATTCTGAACCTGAGTCTACTAATGAGGTTAAGGCAACTCTAGCCAGAGTCACTTTCTCAGACAATTGTAATTCAACTTATGATGAAAATCTAAGAAGCGACCCTGAAAATGATGATAATTTACAAGTTGCCTATAATTCCCTATACAGGGAGAGTTGTAAGAGAGTAGTAAAACTAAAACTTAAAAAAGAAAAATTTTAAAACTAAAAGAAGACTTTGATAATCTAGTTTTAGAAAAATCGCATCTTTCTGATTGTTTTGAAAAAACTAAGTGTGAGTTAGATTTCAAAACATCCCAAATTGAAAATCTAAAATATGAAAATGAAAAACTAAAACTAGAAGTCTCTTCTCTGTTAAGTTTGAAGGATACTTGGAGGTATGCCCAGGGTGATCCTAAACTAGAAAAATTGCTAATTGGATCAAGAAAATGTAGCGATAAATTTGGTATGGGGTATAATAAGAATACAGCTCTTAAATGTAAGTCTACTCCTCATAAGTTTGTTAAAGGGGAGTCCTCTAACTCAAAAGGTAAAAGTCTGAATCAAAATAGTTTTAATTCTAAAACTTTTCTGGCTATGAAACCTAAAAACAACCATATCAATTATAGAAATTAGAATCACAACCACTTAGCTGAGAAATTTGTAGATTTACTCAAGGAGCTTCTAAAATCTAACTCGAATGGTAGAATATATAACAACTACAAGCATAGAAAAACCAACAATGCTCCAAAACCCAAAAAGGTAATGAAATGGGTCCCTGAGGTTGCTTGTCTTGTTACCCACACCGTTTTTAAGGCTTCAAGTCAATTAAAGTGGCACCTAGACAGTGGTTGCTCTAGACACATGACAGTTGAGAAAGATTTGTTCACCAATCTCAAAGATATGACTGATGGTTTAGTCACTTTCGATGATGGTAGCAATTGCAGAATTGTTAGCCAACGTACGGTTCAACTATTTAATCTTCCTCCATTTGAGAATGTTTTGTTTGTAGAGGGCCTTAAACATAATCTCTTAAGCATTTCTCAAATTTGTGATAATAAACATAGCGTCAAATTCACCAATCAAGGGTGTGAGATTTCTAATGAGAATGGTTTTGTGATATTGACTAGTCGCAGAACATCTGAGAACTGTTATATATTTAGTAATTCAAGCTCATCTAAGTTATCGTGTTACATGGTCCAAACCAATGAGACCGATCTATGGCATAAACGACTAGGACATGTACACTACCATAATCTTTATAGACTGAGTAAAGGTGAAGTAATAAGAGGTCTAGGCAAGTTGAAGAAAATGGATAAAATTTATGGCGAATGTTAGATTGGAAAACAAACTAGTGGTGCTCACAAGAAAGTGAACTTCAGTGCCACATCCAAATCCCTTGAATTCCTCCACATGGATCTCATTGGAACTACTAGAACAGAGAGTCGAGATGGTAAGAAATATATACTGGTAATAGTGGATGACTTGACCAGGTTTACATGAGTAGTTTTCATGAGAGAGAAATTTAAAACTCTTGATGAAGTGAAAAAGATACTTAAGCGTATCTAAACTGAGAAGGAATCACATGTTACTAAAATATAAAGTGATCATGGATCCAAATTTGATAATAGCAGTTTCGAGGAGTTTTGTAGCAATCATGGGATATCGCATGAATTTTCTACTCTTAAGACACCTTAACAGAATGGGGTTGTTGAAAGAAAAAATCGTGTGCTTCAAGAGATGACTAATGTTATGTTAAATAGCATAAAACTTCCTAAAAATCTTTGGGTTGAAGCTGTGAACACTGCTTGTTATATTATTAACCGTGTATATACTAGAAATTCAAATAATAAGACTGCATACGAACTGTGGTTCAATAAGAAGCCAACAGTCAAATACTTTTAAGTTTTTGGCAGCAAATGCTATATTTTGCATGACTGAAAAATTTAAAAAAATTCGACACTAAAAGTAACAAGGGTATTTTCCTAGGATATGCACTAAATAGTAGAGCATATCGTGTTCTCAATAAGAAGACCGGTGTAATTCAGGAATCCATTAATGTGGTTATAGATGATCACCTGAATACACCTGTCTCTAGTTCAGAAGATAATGAAGTCTCTTTATTTGATAAACCAGACTCTTCATCTAGTCAAAATGACACTGAACTATGGTTAGTTAAAGACCATCCAACTGATCAAATACTTGGGAACCCTCTCACTAGTGTGCGCACTCATGGGCAACTAGAAAACGTATGTAACTATGTGTGCTTCACTTCCTAGATTAAGCCTGCCAATGTAAAAGAAACACTTACTGATGGAAACTGGATTATAGCTATGTAAGATGAACTTAATCAATATGTAAGAAACAATGTATGGCATTTGGTTCCTAGACCTGATGATAAGCATATAATTGGAACTAAGTGAATCTTTAAAAATAAATCTGATAAATTAGGTAACATTATAAGAAACAAGGCTAGACTGGTTGTACAAGGTTATACTTAGATAGAAGGCATCGATTATGATTAAACCTTTGCCCCAGTGGCTTGTCTTAAATCTATCAGATTGTTCATATCCATTGCTTATTACAAAAATTTCAAAATCTATCAAATGAATGTCAATAGTGCTTTCTTAAACGGGGATGTGCATGAGAAAGTATATGTAGAATAACCTAAGGGTTTTGAAGACCCTAAACATACTGATCATGTTTATCACCTGAAAAAGGCACTCTACGGATTAAAACAAGCTCCCAGGGCATTGTACGAAAAGTTGACTAAGTTTCTACTGAGTCATAATTTTGTAATGGGGAGTGTTGATAAGACACTGTTTGGAAAAAAAACACCATGATCACATTCTAATAGTACAGATATATGTTGATGACATTATTTATGGATCTACTAGTTCTAACATGTTTGTTGAGTTTGCAGAATTGATAAAGTCCAAGTTTGAAATGAGCATGGTAAGAGAATTGAACTACTTTCTAGGTCTGTAAGTGAAACAACTTGCTAATGGGACTTTTATTTCTCAAACCAAGTATGCTCTAAACTTGGTGAAAAAGTTTAAATTTTAGAGCAATAAAACCTTCGATACCCTTATGAGTACGACACTTAAGCTCTTTAAGGATTCAACAGGTAAAAGTGTAGATCCTTAGTTATATCGCAGTATGATAGGTAGTTTATTATATTTAACTATAAGTCGACCTAATATAGCATTCAGCATAGGTGTCACGTCCCAAACTCGGACATCGTGCTCATAAAATTCTCAATCACCGAATCCGGCACCGACAGCCTCCGCAGTACCCCCTTCTCGGCTCTTGACACCCATACATCAGGTTCCGATCCTGGGATCCTAGAAGGAGGATTTCTATAACATAAATCTGTTTCATAATCAGCATAACCAAGATCATAACCCACAAATAATAACCACAGGAACATTATCACAAAAATTCACTAAGAATAAAAACTTTTACAATACAAGGCACACAAAGGGAAAGATACAAGGGCTATAATAAAACTCCAAAAGAAAGCTCTGCGGCATGGTCCTGCTCCTGCTCAGCTACTGCCTAGCGTCACCTGCACGCATCAATTGTGTATAAGCTTATACAAAGCTGAGAGGGTGGTGTAAGTGTGTGTAGGACAGGTGCCAAGTATGCAATATCAGAGTATGTGGAATATGCGAGCAAGACCACGAATACCACCAGCTGTAACAAGGCTATGCAATACAAGGCAAGAATGCCATCAACCATCCTAAGGCTATGCTACACCAAGCATGAATGCTATTAACCATACCAGGGCTATGCGATGTGGGGCCGATATAGCCAAATGCCATATGTAATATGTAATGCAATCATGCCAGTCCTCATATCAAGTTCACATATCAGTACAGTTTCTCTCTGGAAAATCACTGGGGTCAAAGATACTCCACATTGACTATTGCCTCTCTAGTCACTCAGCCCAGCGAGCAGAAGAGACCTCACTACCCGCCTATAGTCTGCTAATAACTACTTGACTCATCGATAGTGGACCCATTTGTGAGCTAGTCAAACTCAGCCTAGCTTACAGCCCCCTCATTCGGGCGAGTAAGGCCACACCCACTTCCAACCGACCATGACACAGTGGGAGACATGGCCTAATGGTATTCAGCACCAATGCTCATATTTTCACTCAGTCTAGACGTTGGAGCATCTTTTGGTATCAAAAAAGTTCTAGGACTTTTACCCAAGGACATCCTACGTGCCCATAGTGCTAAAACCAAGCATTTTTGGTGTCTAAATCTGGTCGTCCACAATGTGCCTGTGGAGGCTACAGCCCTAATGTCGCTAGGGCAAATGATAACCATGTCATGTAAATGTGAGATGCATGAATCATACCAATCAACCATGCATCAGTCTTGCGCATACAGCGCACTCATGTGGGGTAACTCCATCACTCAGGGAGTCCCATAAACAACCTGCCCAATGTCTCATGCCATAATCAATCACTCCTCAACCAAGCATACATATGATGCACATGGGAATAAATCATGAGGATAAACTAATCATAACATGCATTGATGTTATACTCTCCTCTTAACAAGGTCAGGTCTAGGTACTTAAACGATTCTACATGGTATGGAAGAAGCATAACTAATAGTGGGGGCCCAACGGTTTGGGGTAGCCCACAAAGTCTAGATAAGCAATACTACCGGCTTAATAGATGAGAATGGGCCCATCAAAGGGCCTAAATTGTTTCACAATGTGGACATTTAACTACCATTTGTTCCCTAGAAGGTAGCCCAACAAGGAATCTAGCTAAAACAAGGCCCATGGCCCTGATACAACTATGATAAGAAAATGGGCAGTAACCCATGACATCTCATACCACATGATGGGCCTCAAGAAATGGCCCATAGCCTACATATATCCACGTGAGCTCAATGGGGCAAACCATGGCCCAAGTATCATGGCCAACGAATACATGCATTATGATGGGCCTCATGGGTAGCCCACATGCCCAAATACATAGGTAATATCCAAGACTCGCTAAGATAGACCTTATAATTCAGCCCAAGACTGGCAAGATAGATGGACAACAAGGATCCAATTACATACAACATATCAGCCCACGAGGTCTAACACAATGGGTAAGCTGCCCATACACAACATCGGGCTCAAGGCTAGATGTCCAATCCACCTGGGCCTGCTGGACATCCAAAGATCTGAACTGTCTTGGTCCTCAAAAAAACAGCCCAAAGGCGAGCCTCACAAGGCACTAATGGGGCCAAATATCCTCATAAAATACAAGCATGGTGAGTGTGTACAACACTCTCAATCTTGTGGGCCTCACATCTTCACAACATCTAGCTACATGCAGAAATTTCTTTAAGGCCTTGCTGGACATTCAGCTCACCCAACTTCCTGGGCCTGCTGGGATCTAGCAGATGGTAATTCTGAATAAATTAGATACTCCATGATGACCTATACATGTCACATTGGGCCCCACTAGATGGAAGGTGAGAATACAACACATAAATCAAAGTGGGACTGCTGCTGGAATGCAAGTCCAGCAGCACCCCAAACAGTCTGGGCATTCCAATGGGGTTGGACAGCTAGCCCTGCAAACACCCAAGGTAGGCCCCACTTGTGGGCATCCCACCAGCGGGTGGAGCACATCCGAGTGGGTCACACAAAGGGGAGGACGGCGTGGACAATACACATAATCAAGGTGGGCCACATCGGAGGGACGGCTAGCCCCTACTGGACGTCAACCTAGCTGGAACGTCCAGCAGGTGGGCTACTAGCCCAGCCACAGTAACCCCCAAAAATGGGTGGTCCGAAAGGTCCATATACACATGAGGTGGGTCCCGGCAAGGTGGACCACAAGGAAGGTAAAGGGAGAAGCATAAATACATACATATAGGAAATAAAAATTTGGACAACAAGGTTTATAAAATAAAATGTTGCTGGAATTGTTGCTGCCCCTGATTTGTACACCCAATGGAGTGGGCCCAGGCCTGCCCAATCAAGGGGAAAATGGGTGGATTGCATGCACCCATGAATGAACAATAAGTGTGGTCCACATGAGTGGCTCAGCATCCCCAAAATCAAGTTAATATATATGTTTTTCCTTAATGCAGAACTGCTAAACAGTCCAGAAACTTGGACCATCCAGCCCTCTTGGGCCTGCTCCATAAGGCTCTAATCAAGGGTGGATGTAAGGGGTTTCATCACACATCAGGGTAGGGTCCACATCTCAAAGGAATACCCAAAAATCAAGGAGAAAAAAGAGCTATAAACAGGGCTTAAACTTCATACAAAATCATACAACAATGGGCCAGAAATCTTATTGTCCATTCCAGCCCATAATGTAGTTGATTGGGAAATTTATCTCAGATTCAAAAAGGTGGGGTCCACCTAGATGGGTCACACATACTCCAGACCCAAGCCCCATTCAAAACAACCATACAATCAAGCCTAATGGCCATCCAAACCATGCAAACAATGATGGCCCTGGACGTCCAGCAGCTTGGCCCTGGACATCCCTACAGCTGGACGGTCTGGATGCATGGATACATCAGGTGGGCCACACACATCAGAAAACCATAGAAAGGAAAGAGAGAAAAGGAGAGAGAAAGGAGATCTTAGCTATAGAGAGGACTCTGCCACTATAAGTCCTCCTCAAGCAAACATAACCATATGATCAAATGCACATGGGTCTTATGCATGCATGGGCCCTACAATAAAAAATCTGAGGTGGAGATACCATCCCCACCATGGATCTAAGGTCTAGATGACCTAACAAACTATAGATCAAAGGAAAAACATCATGATGTGGTCCATAGAGAATGGCCCCATCATGGCAACATGCATGCACAAAGTGGGCCATTGGCCACAGTCATGGAGTCATGTAGGATCTCCACCATTGATTGGTGGGTCCTACACACTCCCATGAAGGAAAACAAGTTGTAATGAAAGAAAAATAAGAAATCTAGTCCTAGGAGTGCACCCACCTCAAAGCTCTTCCTTCTTCTTCTATCCTTGGGTTCTGTAGCTCCAATGGGGTAGTTTCAATGATGGAGATCGGTGTAGGAGGGTTAGATTGATGGGAATTAAGGGAGAAAGGGGCTGGAGAAATGGGGGAGGGTTGGATGTCCCAACCTCTCAAGCAATGGAGAGAGAGAAGGAAATGAGGGAGAAAGAGAGGGAGATGGAGTATTGTAGAAGTGTCATCATAGCAATGTAAGGTGATCATTCTTTTTGGGAAGAAAACTCATTATGTCTTGTAAGAGAGGGTAGGCTAGGCTATAGGTAATAGGCTAGGTAGATACATGTAATGATGGAACTAGGGTGATGTCACCCATATAGGAAAATGTACACAAGCACCAGGTGGGTCCCACATCATGATCAATGGTCCAAATATTGCCCAGGGTACATCTTTTGATCTACACCTCGGATTGGCACACGAGACGCAATGTTGAAACCGCGGCGACGATGAAGTTGTAAAGGCACAGGTTTCGAGTCTAATCAGTTTGGATTTATAGGGCAGAACTTAGGGATGATCGCAAATGCTACCTATAGGTCGCGAGTTGCTGAAATTCTACTGGAAGGACCACGGGACCTAACGGAATGGAATGGATACTAGGTTATGGGTCTAACAGTAGATATTTGTGCTAGGTATCAATCTGATCCTAAAGAATCTCACCTGATTACTGTCAAGCGTATTTTGAGATATGTCGCAAGTTTGGCCAATCTTGGCCTTTGGTATCCACATGATACTAATGTTTAATTAGTCGGTTATACGGATGCTGATTGGGCTAGTAATATGGATGATCGCAAGTCTACCAGCGGTGGATCTTTTTATGTTGGAAACTGCTTAGTTTCCTGGCATAGTAAGAAACGGAGTTTCGTATCGCTATCCACAGCTGAGGCTAAATATATTACAGCTAGCAATGCGTGCACTCAGCTTGTGTAGATAAAGAGGATGTTAAATGATTACGGATTTATGCAAGATTCTATGGTTCTGTATTGCGATAACTCTAAAGCAATTAACATCTCTAAAAATCCAATCCAGCATTCACGAACTAAGCATATTAACATTAGATATCATTATATTCATGAATTAGTGGAAGATAAGATTATTCCATTGGATTATATTCAAATTGAAAATTAGCTTGCAGACATTTTCATAAAACCACTTGACAGAAACAAGTTGGCTAGATTGAAATTGGATATTGGTATGTGTTATATAATCTGAGTTAATTGTGTTTGCTTGTACGATATTACATGTTATTATTTTTTTCAATTTTTTTTTTAAATCAAAAAACAAAAGTTGTTGAAAATTAGAAATTTTTGAGGTTGCATGACCAATAGATTTCTTTCAGTACATTTCCAGTAGATCGTCACTTGATTTCTAACTTAATGAATATTCCTGTTAATGATGAAAAGATTCCAATTACCACATTGTCTGAGAGATTAAATGAATTTGAAAAACTAATGTTAACCAAAGTTTTATGCAACATGAACTCGGATTGGAATTTCGGTTTTGCGCTCAGTTCCAAAAATATGTTACCCAGATACAGAAATCCTCATCGAATCTTTATTTCAAATGTATATACAAGATCTGGTAACAAGACTGAATTAACTTCTTTCATAGTGCACATTCTTCACTCTATTGTTTCTGGTATTCAAGTGTGTCTTCCATCTCTAATTTATTATATGATAATTCAATTTCGTCTCCATCTAGGCCATAGCGATATACCTTTTGCTTATTTGATGACCGCCCTTGCTATTCATTGTCTTGTGGTCATACCTACTAGAGAAGCTCATATTACCCATCTTCCTTTCAACAATTCCAACATTAACAAGATGAATCTGAAGTTGGCTCCTGGCCAAGTTGATAGGGATGTTGGAGAAGCTGCTAAAGAAGCTAGAGGAAGATGCTTTGCCTCCTGATGATGTGATTATGGATAATATTTTTTATGAATTAGAATCTAGCTCTGAAGCTGATTCTGATTTTTTGTCATCTGATTTTGATGAGCGGTTAAGAACCTTGGAGGAAAAGGTGGAAGGTTTTCATGTGTCCTAAGAGATTCACTTCAAATATATGTGCAAATACCTTTGGCGCATTAACAAGGGACTACATCAAATTAATTCATCTATTCCTGCTCCATCTTTTGGTTCTGACTAGATTTTATTGTCAATACTGAGTTTGTAATAACTCTTATCTTTTCTTATGCTTAGATAGTTCTTGAACATGTGTGTTTTTATGAACATGTTAGTATGCTTAATGATGATATTTGGCTACTAATTTATAAACATGTTTATGCTATTCACTCTCCTATCTCATATTCTTCTCATATCTTCTTACTTAAATCATTTATTTTTTTTTCTTTCCTTTGTCATATTGTGACAAAAAGGGGAGAATGTGGTATGGATATATTTAATGCTATATGATGATTGTTGAGGAGATGTGTGATTGTAGAATATATGGAATTGTAAATATATTTTTTTGGGATATGTATTTGATTAATATAGGTTCTACAAATAACCTCGCCTGGATTGAGGGGAAGTTGTAGTAGCATGACTGGTTCATGATTCTTTAGTCAGTTTTGTCACAAATTTGACAAAGGGGGAGATTGTAAATGTTATCTTGTAAATCTAGCACCCGGAGTTTTCAAATTTTGTTGTGCCAAACTACTTAGAATCTGCATCTTGTTTTGATGAGATGGATAGATCAACTTCATTCATTATGAGTCATATTCATCATCGCCAAACTTTTCTACGTATTTAAGTTAAAGATCGTTGTCGAAGTTCAAGGATTTCAAGTTCAAGTGCAAGAACAAAAGTGCAAGGCTTAAGTTCAAGTTGAAAGCTCATTGTTACTACTTTAAAGAATCAAGAACTCAAGCCCTAGCTTAAGCTCAAGTTCAAGATTTAGAACACAAGCTTCACGTATTTCAAGTGAATGAGTTACCGAAGCGATCAATGTTTCGATAGTTCAAACTCACAAACAAGGTATGGATAACTCTAGATTGATCATAGGCTAGGTCATATTCATTGCATATTTTATTTGGGTCATTACATAAGTTTATAGGTCATTTCCTCAACTAGTCCTAGTCTTTGTTCGACTAGTCCAAGCACTGGCTCGACCAGTCCAAGAAGTTTCTCGACTAGTTCAAGATTTGTTATGAACTTTCAGAATTTTCTATTGGACCCTCGACCAGTCGTGAAGACTACTCGACCAGTCGAGTAAACAATACTCTACCAGTCTAGAAATTTTGAATTTTGATTGGTCCTTTGACAAGTCAAACCGACCCTTAGACCAGTCGCGTGAACAGTATTTTCACCTATAAATAGAGGACGAATCTTAGAGTTTTTCATTCATTCCAAGCATAATCAAGCCATCACTCTGAGAGATAAGTTCCTACATTTTTAAGCTATATTGTGTTCATTTTAAATTTTCTTAAATAGCTTTTTATATTTGATTTTTTTATCTCCATTCAACTTTATTTCATTAAAGAAGGGAATTGTGATTTTATCCTCTTTGAAGATCAAAATCAAATCAATCTAGCCTAGGTTGATTTAATCTAAAAATCATTTAGACCTACAACCCTTTCATTTGTGAGACTGGACATTGAACATCTTCGTCTATATCGGATTAATTCTACCGAGCTCCATCACAAGGAGAATCTTTAGATAAGTACAATTTAATTTTGTGTATCTTTTGTGGTTTGTGAGATTCAGCCAGGAAAATATCATTTTTGGTTTTGTCTGAGATAAGCTAGAAAATCTCAGAGTATGGGGTTTTTGTAATTGTGTAAGCCAATCTAAAAACACAATTGTGAAGGTTTTAAGGTGAACCTTGGAAAACCTTATTTGATAGTGAAAGCCAATATCTCGTGGGAGAGGATGTTGGGAGTGGAGTAGTCGTGTGGCTGTTTTTCAAACAATTGGTGTACACACACGAACTACTATAATTCTTGGTGTTTGGTGGATGCCTATGGTGATTATGTGTGGTGTTGAATGTTGTAATTTCCTTTTATGCACTTATGGTGAATGTTGTAATAATTTAGATTATTTCCTTTGACTCCTTCTAAGTTGAAGTTTTTTATACCTACAAACGTTCTAGAAATCAGTTTGTCTTACCATAAACCTTGGTTTTTTAGTGTAAGGTTGTCCTTAGAACTCAGTTTGTATCAATCTCTCAATACTTGTGTATTTGAGGTTGCTTATAATTGTGGTATCTATCTTTGTTTATCTTTGTAATTTCGTATTTATTTTTTAATTTGGCATATAGTCCTATTCACCCCCCCCCCCCCCCCACCCCCCCCCTCTCTAGGACTTTAAGCTCGGCCTTTTCAGAGAGAGAGAGAGAGAGAGAGAGAGGAGCTCAAGTGCTAAGAGTTAGGTAAGGAAGGAAAAGGGTAAGAAAGGTATGGACGGATAGGGTATGGTTTAAGTTTTATTTTTTAAATTTCTAAATATAATAATATATATAATACATATTCAAGTCGAGCCTAGCTCGAGCTTCGAGCCGAGCCGCGTTCAAGTCAAGTCGAGTCAAGCTCTACTATGTTTAAACTTGGCTTGTTTTCAAAAGAGCTGTCATATGAACCTTGGTTCACCTCGATTTATCATTCGAGTTGAGTCATGTTAAGGTAGATCGAACCAAGCCAAGCGAGCTTTTCGAGCTAGCTTGGCTCGTGTACAGCCCTATCTCTAAATGGATGGACAATGTGGATATAACATATACATCATGGTAGGACACATAGAACTTGGACAACGCGCATCACTATGGGCCCCACTACCAATTTTGATACTACTTCAGTCAACCACGTTCCCACTTTAGATGTGGATTTACCTTTTACGGCTATCTTTCTAGTCAAAAGATTGTTTAGTTTTAAATGGACCACTTTTTGTTATAGTGTGGATTAGATGACATTTCTTTTGCTTTTAGTCGTTATATACTACCTAGTCTATGCCTAATCTTCTTATAAACATACCATATAACAAGCTACAACGCTTGATTCGTTCGAAAATATATACATGAAAGTTACACCATATAACTTCGGTACCTAAAAAATAGAATGGTAGTTAATTCAAGTTATACAAACCCTCAGAAACCCAAAATAGTGAAAAACCCAAAACATAACCAACCACCACCTCTAAGCATAAGTTACCAACACCCATCACCCACTCACATCCGGCCCTACATGGGATGATGGCCCCCTACTGCCAGCTTAATGATAAAACATGAGTCGGGCGATCATACTAACACCAACACACCAATGATCAGTGATCGAACCCAAGCGCTGACAACCCAAAGTTCAAGGCTGCAATGTAGTAACAACTCGGTAAGACCGAGTTCGTACCCATACGGACTTGCAATTTTGTGACTTCTGGATTACTTTAGAACTAGAACTAGGACTAAACTAACTACTGGAATGTACTTTAAGGAATAATTGTGAAAGAAATTATTAATGATAAAATACTAGAGTATCAAAGATCAACTTATGGCTATATCTTAATGTTAATTTACTTGATTCAATTATATAACTCAACTATAATTGAAGTCTCATCCTATCTAGCTGGATAATATAGCAGTTAAATTATCATTCATAAACTTAAAACATATTTGAACTTCGATTGAATTGGTTCCCACATCATGCACCAAAGTATTGATCGATGGAAATTCAAAGCATCTATCATGCCTGTAGTTACAATAGATCAATGGATTTTACATATCAATCCCATGCAAAATATATAAGAAACTATTAATAAATTTTCTAAGCATCCAATGTGCCCGAAGTCGACAATGAATCAAAGTAGAATAGAATATATCTTGATTCAAACTGAAAATTAATGAATTGTTCAACATTCAAATCAAATAACTTGAATCAAGGTAAACTAAGTGTTAAGAATAACTTCAAGCTTCACCTCTTAGCTCTAGCTAAGAGATTAGTCAATTAAAGACATGATTGAACTAACACTCAAAAAGAAAAATAAAAAAACCAATTAGAACCAAAGGATTTAAGAAATTTTTTAATTTTTTTAAAAAGATGATTGCACATAGGCTCCATAAATCCTTGCTCTACACCCTCTATCCCCATTTGTATCTAAGAAAGCCTAAAATATCCATTTAAATAAAAAAAAATGCAACCTACTTGAAATCAACTTCAATTTACGCACTTTGGTTATGCTTCAACTACAACCAAAATTGATTAGGCATTCGGCTACATCGAACATAGCCTTCAATTGGACAGAATTAACTCTCGATTGCAGCTAAAATTTCTTAATTTGAGTCTTAAGTTGTTGTCTTCCTTAGGTCACATCGATTATTACTTTGGTGGCATCAAACTTGGCTTTGGTCAGACTGAATATCGAGCCAAAATCTTTAAAAATCACTGTTTATTATTGTATTGTTCTTTGCACATTCGGTCGGACCGAACCAACCTTAGGTGAGACTGAATAGTCTGTTTATTATATTATTGGGCTTCATGATTTTGCAAGTATTTTTCCTCTCCTTTAACACTTGGTTTTCTTAGATCTTTAGTACTTCAATTCTTCATTAAACACCTCTAAATCCCCAAATATTCACTTGGTCATTCCTTGAACATTAAATCTTCACTTTAATCATCATTTTCATCTTAGCTCTCCAAATCACCTCACAATGGAAAATATACATAATTAGATTGATTAAGCTCATCTATACTTATAAAACTAGTGCATAATCAGGGGAAAATATACAATATTTCATACTCAACAATCAGATTAAGGATGTATTGTACCACTGATTGATCATATTTATCCTCGACCTCTATGTCACTTGTATGATGAGTGCATAGGATTCATGTTTCCTCATTAAGAGGAAGTTTCCGGTTGGAAAATAACTGAGATGATGACGCCTCCCCTTGATCCTATGTTGGAAAAGAATCACCACCATCATCATGTGAAGCGTCATTCCTGTCGTAAGGTGGTAAATCTTTCATTGGTATGTTGGGGTATTGAAACTTCCCTGAGAACGCAACCCATGCTATAAATGTTTCTTTAATATTGTTTTAGCCTCTAAACTTCGTATAATTGTATGCAACAACTTGAGCATAACATTCTTTCCATATATAATCAATGCCCAGGGATCGGCCATTGAAAATAATATATACCTTGCCCATCTACGTCACAATAAAGATTTGAATGATCAAATATAATATGATCATATACAACAAGTTAATCAATGGTAGAGGAAATAGATTGGTAACTTTTCAAATTATTTTCATTGAATTAGTCTACATAAATGGAGAAAATATATGAAAACGAGTTAATAAATATGTGGGGGTTAGTGAACTCACCATTGTGTAGAAGTTTCTTGTCAACAGATATGGAATGCAACACTGCATACTAACAGTAGAATGATGAACAAGTACTACAAATTAAATATAAAAAAACATATATAAATATGTACATTCAGATAGGTGGATACTAAACTCTCCTTTAAGACATACATATCCATGATATGGTCTATATAACTTATGTCTTATACTTCACCCTCTAATGAGTGAATACCAACCTGTCGTTGATGAAAGTTTTATGAAAGCAACATCAACATACATCACCCTTACACATGAATATTTTGCAAAATAAAGTTCAATCAGTTATATGATCAGAGCTTAATATAAAACTGAGTAAGCAAGGATATTATCAACTTGGACAAATATAACAATGATGTAGCAACAGTATAAAAAAAAAAAAAAAAAGAAATCATAATTAATCCTATGTGCATTTCTAAAATATAATAAAATGTAAATTGTGTCAAGAAAGACTATCACCATTGGTTTAATAGTAATGAAAAAATAATTTCTCCATGTACCATACTAGCAATTCATTCAGGCAAACCATTTTCGTGCATCATCAACACCATTATTTTGAACCGCCTCTCCTGTGGGAGATTCAAGAATGCCGCTACGTATGATTCTCTCTCAAAGAATAACCTTGTCACACAGAGCAACATCTGTGGCGATAATTTGTCTATCTCATATAGCGCTAGGATGATCTGTGACATTCGTCCGTAATCTTTACCTTTTTTCATGATAATTGTAGTTTTTTTATTATGTCAACCATGTTGGACATACCATATCGAACAGTATCACTTGGCCTTAAAACCTTTACCTTCTTTTGAGAGTTCACAATATTTTTCATGTTCATTGAGTCATTCATCTTGTTTGTAGGACTATGAGTGGAGAAGTTAACACCATCATGACTTCCGTATGACCAACGAATGTTAGGTGCACTATTGTTGTAGTCATCCAATTATAATTCAATAGTGTATTCGTTCAAGTGAACTATTTGTGAGGCCCAATCATCAGTATCCTTCGACTGGCATGGCATGTTCCCGTAGTACAGTGATGTCCACTAGTGCGATCATTCCCAAATACATAGTCAAGATCATCATATCTCATACAAGGCTTCTCCCATACTTTTACATACAGATGTGATTATAACAATAGAGTGAGATTAAATGTTAGTATTCATTATGACATCTGATTATACAAATAATAGTTTTGAGAATCAAATATTAAATAATAAATCCATACTCATCCGAATGTAATCCTCCCATAATGAGTCTGGAGCAACAACAATCTTTAAATTGTCATCCTACCCAAATTCACTTGTGGCCCGTAGATCTCGTGTCTTAAAGTAATATCTTTTAACTATTATGAGTCAATTTATCACCTTTTCTACAATAAGATAAATTCCAGTCTTCTATAAAATATTATCAACAACGGGTATAAATAACTCCTTAAATACATTGTCACTCTTCCGGCCTGATGCATCGATGTCCAATAACGTGTCTAATAGTCAGTCCATGTCATTTATCCAATGGATTATCCCACTAAATGATCAATTTTCCTCAAATGATTTACTTATGTATTTTTTAGTGTTCTTTTAGGCGTAGATGTAGGTGTCGTTCTAGTTGTTACTTTTTGTGGTAATTTTTTTCAGACTCTTTGTTGGTATGCAAGGTCGGGTTCTCTTCTTCGGTGACATGTCCACCATGGTAACTTCAGATATCTACAAGACGATGATGTAATTGGTTACTACACATCTTCATATGGTAAGATATATGTACGGCCCGTATCCTAGTCCATACCATTCTATAGACCTCCTGGATCCTCCCCATCAAATTCCGACGACCCGAGACCTATAACCGGCGTTTGCACATGACCCTAAGTCGCATCCTGTATATCTGAGTCGACTCGACCCGAGACTTGCACCTTAGCGACCGCACCGTCGTCGTGGTTCCAACGCCGCGTCTCGCGCACCAATGAAATAACTAGACCAGGAGTTGTAGGCCCGCATTTATAGCGAGAAAAACACCGCGTGTTGTAAATCCCAAGAGAATCTCTACAAACCATCACATCAATCAATCAACTACACATCCTATCACAAGTACCAACCCATACCCTACCCATCTCTTTCCCATTCCCAAAGTCAACTCTCTATCTCCACCCATCCCTTTCTTACATCACCCATCCCATCCCTTTTCATCCCATCACCTCTCTCTCCTCTCTCATTTCTCTCTTCACTCTCAAGCAACTAAGAGAGCAACCATCCAAGTAATTCCTAAGGAGACAAGAACCTAAGTGTGGCCCACTCCCTAACACGCAATCTCTCATCCTAACCATCCATACTTCATCATCCTCCATCAAAATCAAAGCCAAGGAGCTAAGGAAGCCAAGGGATTAAGGAGTACAATCGGTAGGTGATTTTAGGATATCCACTGTTGATTTTCATTTAAGGGCCCACTTGTGATGGGACCCATTTTGATGTATGTGTTATAAACAAAGAGGGGCCCATAGTAGCGAGGTCCCTCCACTATGTCGTCTCTCTCTCTCTCTCTCTCTCTCTCTCTCTCTCTCTCTCTCTCTCTTCCATATTCTGTGGCCCACCATGATGAATGTATTTTATCCATGTCGTTCACCGAGTGGGCCCACCTGGCAGTCCGTTTAGACGGGCTTGATTAGAGGAAAACATAAATATCAGCTGATCCAAAACCGTGTGGGCCACTTACATGGGACCCACTAATGTACGTGTGATATCCACCGTCCATTGCTTGGATGGTGGGATCCATCGTGATGTATCTGTTTCATATCCACACCGTCTAGCGTTTCTGGACGGTGGGGACCCACCTCTTGTATGTGATATATACATGTCGCCCGTCCGTTTTTGGGTGTGGGACCCACCCCACATGTGCTGCACTTGTGGGGGTGGGGCCTACCTTGAAATATGTATTGTATTTTCAGTCATCCATTTATGTGGGAGATGGAAATGGATTGGCTGGAACACCTCACACCATCTAGCTAAATAGCTACTGTATTGACATCAGCAATGGGTCTGATCATGAGGTATGTGTTATACCAACCATCCATCCTCATGCACATGGGACCCACACGTGATACAGGTGCCTTAAATCCACATCGTCTAACCATTGCAGGGACGATGGCTCCCACGGTGCTATCAGCTGCTAGATCGACATTAGCAAGTTCTATAACCCACCATAAGGTATGTTTTTATCTAAGCCATCCACTATGGGACCCACTCCACACGTGTTACACGTGTGGAGGTGGGGCCCATAAATGTATGCATTGTATATCACACCGTCCATTCCTAGATGGTGATTGGTGGGAGCGCACCATAATGTATCTGTTCTATCCCTACGGTCCGTCCATGTGGAGCCAAACATGATGTATTTATTCCATCTTGCCATCCATCTAGACGTTCTGCTGGGTGGGGGCCCTCCTTGATATATGTGTTGTACATGCACATTGTCCATCTAGACAGTGCTACGTGGGCCACCCCATGATGTATGTATTGTATATCCAACCATCCATCCATCCCTTGGACGATGAGACACACCATGATGTATGCGTTGTATATCTAGCTAGTGGGGCCTATTTTGTAGTGCATAGGGCCCACCATGATGTGCTTATTGTAAGCACACTACCATTTATTTTCTAGGCTATATGGGCTGCCTCATCAAGCCCACTATGATAAATGCATTACACACACTATCCATCCCTTGTGCCTAGCTCATGGGCCCATGTGTGAGGCCCAAAATGATATATATGATGCCATAAGATGAGGCCCAATGTAATGTAGGAGAGGCCCATGAGTGAGGCCCGATGCGATGAATATGTGGCCCATGAGTGAGGCCCAATGTGATGTATTTGAGGGCCATGAGTGAGGCCCAATGTGGTGTATTTGAGGCCCATGAGTAAGGCCCAATGTGATGTATTTGAGGCCCATGAGTGAGGCCCAGTGTGATGTATGTGAGGCCCAAATAGTGAGGCCCAATGTGATGTATATAAGGCTCATGAGTGAGGCCCAATGTGATGCACGTGAGGCCCTTGTATGTGACCCAATGTGATGTATGTGAGGCCTTTGTGTGAGGCCTGATATGATATATACGAGGCCCATTGTGAAGTTTGATTCCAACATGATGTATGTAATGATGTTTTTGATGCCCATTCATCTTACTAGTTGATTTTAAATGGGTCATGCCTTAGGAGCAATGATGGTTTAATTCCCACATTGTAAGGGCAATGATGGTTAAATGTCCACATCGTAACTCTCCCTAGGGCCCGTTGTTAGGCCCATTCTTACCTCCCCTTAGTGGGCTAACCCAAATCGTTGGGCCCCCATGATCATTAGGCCTATTCTCGATATGAATAGGCCATCTAGGCCCATCCTTGATAAGAGGAGAGTTCATCATCATTAAATAACATGCTTAGTATAGCTTCACGATCCATGCCCATGTGCATCATATGTATGCTTGATATGAGGAGTGGTTGATCATAGCACACGCCATTGGGCAGATTATTATGAGACTCCTTTATAGGCGAAGTTACCCTACATGAGCATGCAGTACGCGTAAGATTGCTGCATGACTGGATAGTATGATTTATGCATCTCGTATTTGTGTGATATGATTTCTGTACGCCCTAACGACATCAAAGTCATAGCCTCCACAAGCATATCGTAGATAACAAGATTGGACACCGAAAATACCGTTACTAGCATCGAGGCACCATAGATGTCCCTGGGTGAAAATCTCTAAATCCGATGGTACTAGAGGATTGACTCCAACGCCAAGATCGAGTGGATACACGAGCGCATGAGGGCTATATACCAGTAAACCGCATCTCCCACTGTGTCGTGGTCAGTTGAAAAGGGGTGTGACCTTACCCACCTGAGTGAGGGGGCAATATCTAGGTTGAGTTTGACCAGCTTAAGGAATGGGTCTGCTATTGATAAGCTACGCCCAATATTGGCAGGTGGATAATGAGGTCTCTTCCACTTACCCAGTTGTGCACTCGGATAAGGGCGGTAAGCTGGCGTAGAGCGTATTGGACCCCGGTGATTGTCCAGAGTGAGATTTGTACTGATATTTGATGCTCTAGCGATAAGCTATATGGTTATGTGGATTCAGATGAGGACTAGCATGCGTGCGTTGCATCTCACATATAACATTCGACTTCATAGGCCTCGCATCGCATGGCCTTGGTATGGCCGACATCATTCATGCCTTATATCGTATGGCCTTAATATGGTCGTAACATTCATGTCTAGCATGGCATAGCCTTAGTACGGCTGATATTATTCATGGACTTACCAGCATATTTCCACATTACTCTGATATCGCATACCTAACAGTTACCTTGTACACACACTTACACCACCCTTTAAGCTTTTTGTAAGATTATGCACAACTGTTGCGTGCAGGTGACGGTAGGACGCCACAGTAACATTGAGATTGGAGCATGCATCGAACTTCTGAAGCTTCCGATTTTGTTATTATATTTCCTTTTATACATTATACCTTAAAGTTTTTTATCATAGTGGATTTTGTAGTGGTGTCTTGGTTATTGTTCGTGGGTTATGCTTATGGTTATGCTTATTATGAATCAAATTCACATTAAAAATCCTCTTTATAGAATCTCAGGATCGAAATCTAGTATATGGGTGCCAAGAGCCGAGAATGAGGTATTACGGAGAATGTCGGTGCCAGATTTGGCGATCGGGAATTTTGTGAGCCAGGTTTCCGAGTTTGGAGCGTGACATATATACAATTTATGAAAATGATCATTACAAGTGAACTGTATGATAAGTTTGATGAAGATTGTACATAGTCTGTAAACAACAATATTTTGGATTAAAAAAAAGTGCTATGAAAGCTAAAAGATACGATAAGATAACCGAGTAACCACATGTAATACAGTTTAACATTTATTCAAATTTAAATTTTGATGACTCACTAAATGTGTATCATTCCACATCCTAGTGGTGATATCGTATTGAAAATTCACCCATGTTTCTCTCTCACATTGTGTTTCATTTATGATGATGCAACTTTCATCGATAGTGTTTATCTCTACCGATGATGGCATCACTACCTCTATGCCATCTTTTGAAGTGACATCCTCATCTATTAGGTCTTCGTCTCCACATACACAGATGAAGTTGTGCAACACACAACAAGAAAGAACAAGTTTTACTTAAGTGTAAATGGGATACTATGGAGTGGTATTTAATATTGAAAACCAAATTAATTTCATAACTCTGAAGCAATGCCCTATAATATTTCGTAATTGAGCATTCCATTAGTTGAATAATTCTTTTTTTGTTCGAAGTATTGTGACCTATTCGATATTCATTTATATGGTAACAGACACCATGATACGATGCTAAAAATCCTGGTGAGTTACCATATCCTACATCTACTACGTAGAATTTACCGATATTATACACAAGTATTTGACAAACATTAATTTTCCATAAATTGAAACATTCTCGTTATCTTATGAATGTATGTGATTGTTACCATTTGGATTTATTAAACGATTGTGTGGTAGGGTCAACGCACTGTGCAAGACATGTGCATCTGAAGCGGATTATTCTCATCTTGCAGAATATATGTGAACTTCATATCAACATCACATACAACCATTACATTATGTGTAATGACTCCTTTTTTATTATGATAAACAACACTCTCTATGGATGGAACATGTGCCAGTATATGTGTTCCATCTATTATGACAACATAGTCCTATGTGGTTATATTTTAAGTAAAATATGGGTATGAATTACAATAATAATAAAACAATCTTATATATAATTTAGGTTATAAGTTGTCTCACCTGCAAATAATTACTCCAATAAGGGTTCGAGCTAATCTCTACTAGAGTTTCAGGTCCTGACTGTTTGACGTAGTTTGGGTAGAGAATTAATGTTACATACAGTATTCTATTTAAATATCAACTTACAATCTAACCCAACCTCACGAAGCGATGGCCTATCACTCAATTACGGGCATTTTATATCTGATGGTATGGAGGAACATTACCATTTACTTTTCCATACTAACATGTTTAGAATCAAATATTGCGTTTCTGTTATGGAGAGTAAAGCACAATTTAAAATAAGTAGCTTTAATTATTCTCAACTAAGATGTGAAATATGAGTCATTGGCACTAACTATACCATCAATGATCCATGCTCGTTCGTACTCTACATGTCATGAAGGACTATGAAATAAATATTTCTTACAATACTCCCTGATAACCATAGTCATCATTATTGCAGCGAGCATAACTGCATATTACCAACTCCTCCTTTGTCCACCATCCCCTCCCTGCCAAATTCATTTCAGGTTGATACGAGTTTATGGTATGAAGTGCGATATTAGATAGGCCTAAGGGTAAGAAGCAAATGATTCAGTTGATTAAACCGAACATTTAAAAATCCTGAAAATATGTTTGGTAGTCAAAGTTAACTATCAGATTGTAATTAAAAGTTCAATGTAAAGTACGATTAATTTGAAAATCTAACATGGCCCCACAAAAATGTAGTTCTTCAAGCTAAATTGTCCTTACATTCGACATGTTCAGATCATTCTAGGATATTATTGTTTCTGTTGTGGTCCAATTAATATATTACATATACTATATTTTTTTTATTATGCATTGTAATAATCTTAATAATTGGCTGGATGAAGTGGATGTATGAAACGACCTAGCTATACGTCCTAGAAGGGGGGGGGGGGGGGGGGGATAAATAGGACTATGCTAAATTATAATTATAACAGCGGAATAAAATAAAGAGATAGCCAAATAAAATAAATCAATTCACAATGCTGAAATAAAATTAACCTCAATAAATAGGTATTGAGAAGTTGATACAAATTCAGTTCTAAGGACAACCTTACACCATAAAAACCAAGGGTTTATGGCAGGACAACCTTATTTTTAGAACATTCCTTTGTATCAAAAAACTCAATCTGAAGAGAAATAAATAAATAGTAAGGAATTGAAATAAATTACAAGATTTAAATCTAAATTATTACAATATTCCACACACTTTCTTGAAATGTAAATTTTATAACATTCACATCCACACATACATCCCACAAACTTGAATGATAAAATATATAAAACTTAAGCAAGCATTCAAACCACAAGATAAAGAATTATAATGGTTTGCCTGTGTGTACATCAACTATTTCACAACAGTCACACAGAATGCTACTCCACTCCTAATATCCTCACACAGGGGATATTAGCGTTCACTAACAAAATAGGTTTCATAGGTTCACCTAAAACCTTCACAATTGTGTCTTTTTAACTTGGCTTACACAATCCAAAAACCCACACTTTCTGAGTTTTCTGGCTCTTCTCAGATAACCACATAATGAGATTTTTCTAGCGAATCTCAAACAAAAACCAAAAGAATATAAATTTTACATAAACGTAAAATACCTGGATTTCTCCTTTCGTAGCAGCCCGGAAGAACCAATCAGAGTAGAAGTTCGAATCAACGTTCAATGTCCAATACTCACTTAAAATGGTTCTAAGTTCTAATTGATTTTAAATTAAATTAAATGGGCTAGCTCTATTTGATTTTGATTCCAATAAGAAGGAATTACAAAATTTCTCTTTTTCAAATTAGATTAGAATGTAGATCAAAATCAAATAAAAATAAGCTAACAAAAGGAAATATTAATTATGCACAAAGTAGCTTAAAATGAACACTAACTTATCTCAGAGTGGAGCCTTGAATTTCTTTGAATTGAGTTATGAAATTTTGAAATTCGTGCTCAATTTATAGAAGTAGAAATCACATCTACGACTGGTCTTAGGGAAACTTTGACTCGTAGCATCAATGACATTTTGAATTTTTAAGCGCGATTTTTGAAAACCGTTCTACAATTGATCGTGAGGTGTCTACGACTGGTCATGGACCACCTACAACCGGTCATGGATGACCCAAGACTAGTCATAGACCGCATGAGTAGGTCGTTGTAGTTTGAGTCGAGGACCCACGACTGGTCAAAGTTCGAGTCATGAACACACCTACGACCGGTCAAAGGACCTATAGGACTAGTCGTGGGCTAACCAAAAAATTCCTAAAATCTTCAACAGCTTAGGACTGGTAGTGGAATTTCTTAGACTGGTCGAACCAGTGCTAGGACTAGTCGAACAAGGTCCAGGACTAGTCTTAGAACAGACCAAATTCATATATAAACATACAATTTGAATTATGTATCCGAAATGACCTACCCTAAGGTCAATCTAAGGTCAATCATACTTAGGACATGAAGTATGGACATTGAAACTCAATTCTATCAAATGATTGTTTACCTTTGAACTTTATAAAGCTTGAGATCTCTACTTGATGTAGCTTGATCTTGAGATCTTCGAAAGCTTGACATCAAACTTCAACTTGAGTTGCTCTTGAGTCTTAAAATGTACTTGAGTCTTGTACTCTTTATTGATGTAGCTCTGAACATTGATGTTTACAGTACATGGCTTGACTTGGCTTGAAGTCGATCATTGTACTTAACTTGAAACACTTGTGAAGCAGTGTCTGGAACATATATAACAACATACAAACACAAGACACAAATAGAGTTTTGGCACAACAAAATTTGACAATCAAAGGAACATGAGACCATAACACTTACAATGTAGCACGTTATTTTAAGTCGGACCCTACAATCACTGTCAGTACCCTCGTGAAGAATGGACATAACTCTATGTACCCCATCTTTATTTTGTAATGTGATCGACATTATGATTTATGTGTTCGGCCCCACCATGATGCAGGTGTTCCAATCACACTGGCTAACCAATTATACAGATCAAATCACGGCTATAGCCTCATAAAATAATGTATATCTAAATACGAAGTGGGCCACATTTTAGGGAGAAAGTGTCGAGTATCCATCTAACCACGTTGGTAGTTGGGTTCTCACTTCACAAAGGTTTATTTATGACTTATTCAACAGGTTAGCTGTGAAATCAACATTACAGTCACCTGGAGGTTTGTAATGGGTGTTAGTGCATTGATTTGTGCATCTTATTTTTCAATCATGTGATTCCATATGTCAAGTAGTCGGTTGACACCTTGGAAGCTGAAGACCAAAAACATAAGAGGACATGAGCATCAATGAGCAAAGAACATGTAAATAAGGTGCCTAAGTGACCCTGACCATTTACTCAAAACAACCCTTGAACTTTTAGATGATCCTAACCTTATTAATTATCTATTAGCCTTAGAAGCTTAATTGGAACATGATAAGTAAGGTTATAAGAGCTACAAATCTGATGTGAAATCAAATGCCCAAAATAGTAGATTTTTGAGTGGTGCTCTATCTCATCGAGTAGTCCTCAAGGGATTTTCGATGGCATTGAAGATCCCCTCGATAGAATCAAGTGAGTGAATCAGATATATCTAATGAGTTTTGATAATTTGATATGAGTTTCTCAATAGAATCGATGAACCTTCGATGATATTGAAGGGTCCACTCGATGTCATCGAAGATCACGCAATAACATCATGTAGCAGTGTGAAAACTGTTCAACAACAATGTAGTTGAAAATTTGATTTTATCGATGCCATCGAAGCCCTTCTTGATGCCATCGATAGATCCGTTATCTTCCCATTTTTCTACCATTAGAGATCAAACTCCTTACAGAGGGCATTAGGTTATTGGGCATTTTAATGGGTTTTTAGTACAACAGAAGCCTAGGTGATTCTATAATCATATCTCTCATCCTAAGCCTCTAAGTCCATGAGATATAAGTTATATTTCTTGTGATTTATCACTTGAAAGAGAATTCCAACTTCAACTTTTAGATGAACTTGATTTTCACCTTGTTCCAAACATTAGACTTAAACTTGTAGTCAAATCATTGTTTAAATCCTCTAGAACACCCATTTAGGTAAATCTTCTAGGATTACAACCTTAGATTAGTTGTAGGAGATTCATCCAACCTCTCATCACCTTATCACCTCAAAGGAACACTACATACAAGTTATGTGATCCTACAGTTGAAGCTTTGGCAAAGCATCAACATCATGATTGGTGGAGCAAATGGGAGCTGATTGAAGCATAGAAGAGCACCAATCAAATTACTTAAGATGACACATCAACGAGGCTCAATTCGATAAGTGTTATTGAGTAAGTCCATGTACACTCCTTATAAAGGATTGAGTGTAAGAGTTTGATTGTCAAACTTGACTAGGTTCTTATGTAGGACCTTAGTTCTTATGTAAGAATTAAATCAAATCCTTATAGGAAACCGAACACGGGCGTGTACGTGTTAGTCTCCGAGAGAACCTCCCATAGGAGTAAACGTGGGTCATTGAATTAAGACCGAGATTGTTGGTTAGCTAATAGAAAACCAACTCAACTCTCTTATCGGGAGTGTACGCTAGTTTCGTATGTAGGACTGTAAATATTAGACATGAACCTGATTTAAAAACTCTGATAGTGAAATCTAGTATACTAATGGGTTGAGTGCGTCCGTCAGGAGTGGAGTAGGGAAACTGAACCACTATACATGCTTGTATTTAAAATCGTCTTTGAGCACTTGTTTAATTATGCTTATGTGATAAATGTTTAATTATATGTATGCATGATTAGATGAATGCTACGAGTTGATACGTAGTACATCTTACACACACATGTATACTATCATTTATAGACTAGTTGCGTGAATGACATATCATTTGTAGTCTATATGATTAGACCCATTATTGGCTTAGAAGCCTTAGTGTTGCATTGTCCTACTTAATTTAATTCTATATTAATTTAAGTAATTATGTGTTTAAAAAAATTTACTTGGTCATCACCACCCCCTTCTAGGACATAGCCTTTTTTCCACAACTCCCCCGAGCTTCCACGGACAGCCCATGGGCTCATCCCGTGCAATTTCAATGAGGGGAACCTTCAATCACTACTACTATAACTATGTTGATGCCTGAGATTTTGATTTGCCTCAAAATTTTGGGATGAAGCTATATTATATTAAAAGGAATAAATGGACAACATTGGAAGAACATCATGGTGGGGCCCATAGAGCACCAATTAGTACCCACCAACCTATGAAATGTGATTACGTACTAAGCCACTTGGTACGTTGTTAACGAACTAAGTAAACACCATTGGCCCCACTATGAATGCATGTGCTTTATCCACACCATCCATCAGTTTTTTTAGATCATTTTAGGGGTTGAGCCCAAAATTAAATTACATCCAAAGATCAAGTGGACTATACCACAAGAAATAATAGGAATAACGATTTCCAACTGTTGAAACCTTCGTAGGGTCCATAATGATGTTTATTTGTCCTCCAATCTATTCATAAGATCACACTAACATAAATAAAGGTAAAACACAAATATCAAATTGATCCAAACTTTTGTGACTGTAAAGAATTTTTCAAGAGTAGATATTCATGTCACACTGTTTCATGTGGTGTGGTCCCCTGAGCTTTGTATATGCTTAATTTTTGGGCTCAAGCCCAAAAATTATTTGGTGAAATAGATGGACGAGGTAAATAAAATACATAATTATCAATGGGCCCCACAGTTTATTCAGTACGCATAACGTACAAAGCTACTCAATACGCAATCTCTCCATCCTACAATGGTAGTGTCACTTGCCAACTCACATTGGATGAAATGAGAGTAGATTGTATGTGTCCCCAAGTAGAGATACCGGTGACAAATCCAATCTATTGATCTGTTGTTAAAGACCACAATATGATGGGATTCCATGCAAGTAGTGTGAAGCCATATGAACGATTTGGAAGGCATATCAAAAACATGGTTGGATCCACAAATGATTAAACTAACCACATTTTCATTTACACCTCATTTATGGTGGCCCACCTAAGCATCGAATCAACCAGTTTTTTTTTTTTTTTTTAAATTATATCCTGTCAACAAATACAGATGGACGAAGTGGATTTTTCATGGATATCTTTGTAGTCCCTAAACAGTATCAAAGAGGGCGATTCTTTGTGTTGGGGACCACATGCAGATTGGAAGAAGTACATCACCATGGGCCCCTCAGAGGTCATAATAGAGACGTAATCCACATAAAAATCCCCCTCTAAGAATGTTTCATGGAAAATCTAAATCATGGATAGATCCAGTAGCATCGACATTTATGAATATATATTTAAAAAACTAACCTTCGAATGCTCGTAACTGTAGCAGCTTCTGACGACGAAATCGTTGGTTTTCCGCTACCAGCTGTCATTGTCGCACTGCTCAAAGGAGAGCTTGCGAACATAATATAACGGAGGTCAATTTGCCTACATGACATTTGCATGCATTGAAAAGTCAGATCGGAAGAGAAGAAAGGCAGTAACAAATCCAAAGGGTACTTGCATCTCAATGCTAAGATATAGAGAAGATACGAGTTGAAATGCTTTGTTAGAGAGATTTTATAATATGCTGGAGGTGCACATTTGAAATTACGGTCCTTATTACCACCATTAACTTTTCAGTTGTCTTTCAACGGTTGCAGAGTCAGTGCTCAAATATTCAATGAATCGTGTATTTTTGGTCAATAGACACTACGCCAAAATAGCGGATTTACGACGGATTAACTAAATAAATGACGGATTTCTTCCCTCCCTCGGTTCGTTGCTGTTTACTAGGTCGTTTTTTTTTTTCGACGAATAAAATCCGTCATTTAATCTGTGACAAATAAGGTCCGTCGCATCATAGCGACAAATAAGATCCGTCGTAAAAAATAAAAAATCTGTCGGTAAATTTCAAAAAATCAGTCGTTGCTAAAAACATTAGCAACGGATAAGGTTCGTCGCTAATATGAATAGGCGACGGACTTCAAATTCGTCGTTATTTTCAACGGTCAGAAATTAGCGACGGATAAGGTCTGTCGCTAATATGAGTAAGCGACGGACCTCAAATCCGTCGTTGATTTTCAAATCCCGTCGCAAAAATATCTGTAAATATAAGAAATTATTGATACATTATTATTATTATTATTTTAATCTTGCACCTGATAGTCATTCAAAAAATAATTCACACTATTATTTGATAAGAATCCTATTCACAAAATTTTTGATAAGAATCCTATTCACAAAATTGGTAACAACTCAATTCAATAAAAGAGGAAATGACCCAAGTGGCCCACACCAACAAAAATTGACTTTAGCCCTCCTAACTAAACACTTCCCCCTCCTAAACTAGGACTCATACAAAAGAAATTACCTGAAACTTCCAACTGTTGGCTATGCCTTGCCTTAAATTGGCTAGTTAGTATCTGCTCTTGTTTAACCTTCTTTTGAGCCCTTCCTACATAATGACCAAATGAAAGTGTAGGAACTGGAAATTCCTATTTCCCAACAATCCGAACTCTTTTACGAGCAGGGATAATGCATCAAGTTCAGCTAAGTTGGACCGTAGGTTATTGTCAAGCCAGTGGACAACTTCTAACCTGTCATGCATGCAACATCCAACTTGTCCAAAAGGTGGGCCTACCATGAGGAGCACCTTGTGCAAAAATCAGCACAATCCATGCATTAGATGAACCCTATATGTATAGATGCCCTGGCCCATAATTCAGGCTGGTCCCACATGCATGTTGATTGTTTGGGACCGCATGAAGAAACTTGATTTATATACGAAAACATCATGTGTTTAGTCAAGCACAAATTGTCTATTTGAAAGAAAAAAAGAGAGAAAATGTACTCATTTAAATAGATGTCCATGGTTTAGATTCCATGTATATGAGAGATTCACGCCAAAGATCCCAACAACCAATGAATAAATAAAGAGGCAAACAGTTCCAAAGCTAAGGAAGAGCTCTAGGTGCAATGAAATAGAAGAAAAGATAAATAGATCTCCAAACATGCATTGCAACTAAAACAAATACTATCAGTAGTAAAATACAAGAATTTGGAGATCAAACTGAAGAAAAGAATCCAATGCATGTGCAGTTCATTACCAATGTCCTTGTAAAATCTCACCTGAATCAGTTGATTTCAATGACTGTCAAGTTGTGGCAGAGGGGAAAAAAAAAAACCACGATTGTCAGTTGCATTAACATCTTCAGTTTTGCTATAACCATTACCATTGGAGTTAGCCATGTATGTTGTAAAAGATACAAAACTTGAAAATGCCCACAGAAGTGCTTAATGCAAGTGCAAGGGATGGTATTAGACTAAAAAAAACCCCAGATAACTTTGGAACTAAAAAATAAGAAAAAAAATAGCAAATTCAATCACATAAACCGAACACTTAACAACCATCCATCACACAAATTGCATTAAAAGAAAAAAAAAAAAAAACATTAAACTATCTATTCATTTCCTACCAAAACATGCCAGGTTGGTATGTGTGCAACAAATTCTCTTTGGTTTATTATCACCACAATCACATCAGAACTTCATGCGTGGGTAGTTACATTTGGCTGGAATTCCCCTAATTGCTGGAATTCTCATCCAGCAAAACTAACATGACCCTATTTGGACAAAAGTTTGCCTAAACTGTATTCTGTTAGTAGTAACCATCTTAATTATTTCACTATTTTACTTTTTACCATGCATTTCATACCTCTCTGCCATGCCAAGCTAGCACATCTTAATTATTTCACTATTTTACTTTTTACAATGCATTTCATAGCCCATTTCTAGTAACCATCTTAATTATTTCACCATTTCACTATTATACCTCTTTGCCATGCCATGCTGGCACATGGATGTATTCTAGTTCACATGTGCTGACCAGTTGGATTAATGGAAGCATTGAATTATAATGTAAGAGAGGAAATATATCTAGAACCTGAGAAAAAAATGGCACCAGCATACCTTGTGCTTGTTTACGAAGAGTTCAAAACGCTCTGTTAAGCAGGGTTTCGATCTGTGCCACTTAGCCAATGGGCTCATTATCTCTAGATGATTTATGATAAAAGTAGGATTTATGCATGTCTCCTCCAAGAAATGCCCCACCAGTTGCCATCCAATCACAGAAGAAAACACAGTTTTATACTGCAACTAATAGCAAGACTAGAAAAGAAAAACCACACAAACACAACACTATATGCTGATTATGCACCAACTAAGGTTCTGCAAAGATTTGGAGCCTGTCCTAATGAAATCTTGTAGCCCCTACCCAATTTATTGAATCAATGGAACTAATGTAGAAATAAATAAAATATTTTTAAAATACTGAAAAAGCTCCTGGATAATATGATCGGCATACATGTAACTTAGTAGAAGTCGGATTCGTCAGTGTCCAACACAGATAACTGGTGTCAGATGCAGTGGCTTTTAGAAGTCAGATTCCTAAGCATGTCCATAGAAAGGTATGCATTTTTAAATGGTATGTATTATATTTTTATAGTATATCATAATTATTTGTGTAAAAATTACAAAAATAAATAATACTAGTAACAACAAAACCAAGAGAAGACCAATTATTTATATATACGAAAGTATCCAAAATTAAAAGATAGGAATAATTAAACATCGAAGAACCTTTTTTTAAATGAACCATGTCCAAAAGTGCTGGACAAGCACAAAAATGCTAACACGGTATAATTTCAAAGAAGTGGTTGTGTCCTGATTGCATATATTTGCTGGTGATCAACCATAGATGGCAGTCCCCTTATACCGGCATTCGCCAGCATCAAGTGGCCAAGTATTGTTCTTGTTTATTTATATTAAATAATATTTTTCTTTACCAAACAATTTTTCAATCATAAACAATTTTCTTCTCTATCAGCACACATTTTCCAATCGTAACACCAGCAAAAAAGGAAAGGGAAAGAAAAGGCACACCACCCATATATCATAAATGAGAAAAGACACAATAAATTTTTTAGAATACCTTGTCTAACAGCCGCGTTGTAGTTTGAGGGGGACACTTGACATCAAATCTTGCGCATGCATCTTGCAGATACGCATTTACTTCTTGACTTGAAAGATCCTTAGGTATATTGAGGTTAGCCACAGTTTCCAACCCTTCTATCATGTCGATCCTTCTGCAGTAATCAAGGGTCAAGACATAATATAATCAGTTTTTCAACTGTTTATGTTATTTTTAAACTTGTAAAGAATGTCAGGTTCCGCCAAATTGTCAGATTTGTTTATATATATATTTTTTGAATCTTACACTTGATGGTTATTCAAACAAGAGATAATTCCTATACAAATGATAAATGTAAATGAAGGCAAGGATGCCCATCGCCAAGAGATGAAAAAGTTTGTCATGTTAGTAGGCCTATAATACCTTGATTTTACAACCTTTGAAATGTCTCCAAAAGAGAGCATGTTTTTTAGGATTTTCGAAAGGGTTTCCATCCCCGGCCGCAGATGAGCATCTTTAATAGGTAAAAAGCTTTTCACCAAGGTTTTAATACCAAATACCTGTGATGCAAAACTAGAGAGAAAAACAATGAAAAGGAACAAAGTGGGGATATTAACAGTGAAAGCAAATCATATGGTAACTGGATTGCAAAAAATCATAAAAATTTTAAAGAAATTGTTGTTGCATGTATTAAGATTCATAACATGAAATAACTAGAGGATAATAAACTAGTCATACCCTAACTGACCTTCAATAAACAAAGTTCACTTTGTTTTTCCTAAGAGATTTTAGTTCCTGGAACAGAGAAATATATCCAAATGAGAAGATCTTGTCAAAATGGGAGAAACATACAATAGCATGCATAAGACGGTTCAGTTTTGTAAAGGCCAAGGAAAGCATATGCTGCCGCACTCTAATATTTTGCTCGTTATAAAACCCACAATTCACCCTCTTTGGTTTCATAAACAGGCATTGCAGTTTGTGCTATGCATCCAAGAGATTGCAGTATAGTAGGCCGATGTGTCTGTCTCCAGTACAGTGATCCAGGACCTATGCTACAGAACAGGGAGGTATATGTAACTACAGCCGAAGGAACCTGAGTAATGTAAAAGAATAACACAATAACAATGAGATGCTCAAGGTTACAACATTTAAAGGACACGTGTCTTGTTAAGATGTGGGCTTTTCAGCCATTGTAAAAGAAAACCAAATAGATCAAATGAATCCAACCAACTACTGCTGATATGAATAGGATGAAACCTGAAATTTGCTTCCAACGTTTCCAAGAAGGGCGGTTGGCACAACTAGAAGCAACAGTATATGAACCACAACATGCTAGACCAAAGATCTGGGAAGTTTGCAGGTACCTGTTCTGAGAATTGGTGCCAGCACACAACGAGCCCAGAAATGGTTTCCAGTGAAGCTGGAGCAACAACAGAACTCGTCATGCAAGTGGGATTCCAAGAATAGGCTTCCTATCACATCAAAGGGGCTAAAAGATCCAGTGGACGATGCTGGATTTGCAGAAGATGGATGGCAGCAATGATAGAGGTGTTAAAAAAGGTTTTGGTGGGAAGGAAGACACTAGAAAAAGATTCTGACACAGAATAAATATCAAGACACAATTGCAGCTTTCATGGCCATCCATATTAAGCACACAGTGACCTTTTCTTTGATTTTACAGTCCTACACATGAATGGTGATCATTGCATATATAGATCCATTTTTTCTACAACCATTATCACTATACAGGAAGAAAAAGGAATAATATCACCACTATATCTGTAAAATATTTTCCATTTTCAGTGTGCTTCTGTCTTCAAAGATGGTTTCTGTTGTGTGCAACTTGATTAGATACAATCTATGTTTTTCACTCTACTGGCTTGTCAGGAGAGAAGATATCTTGCCTTAGGTGTGAGTAGAGTAAAAGAGAGTGGTACCTTGATTAGCTTGTTTCTTGCAACTCGACTGCCTTATGTTTCTTTTCACCTTTGCAACTCTCATATTTGTTGCAACTGCTAGTTCACCATCAGTAGTCTCCCTAACCAAATCTTTCTGCAGTCCTTCCATTTGAAGCAGTGGCTGAAGTTACAAGAAGTAGGACTGATTAGTCTTTCCATGTTTTGAAAAAAAAATTCTTTATTTTTGGAGGCAAAACATGAACTCTGCGCAATATGTTTAGAATGCATCCAAAGTCACACAAGAAAAAGATGTTGAAAACAATACAAATTTGTGACATGTTATCATCATCATCATCATCATCATCATCATCATCTAAGCCTTACCGCAAGTACTTGGGGTCAGCGACACAAATCTTGTTCTGCCATTCCACTTTGTCAGGGACCATAACCTCAGTTAAGTTTGTGACATCTTATGACGTTAAAATTTTAGAATCACACATTGGCTATTATGTTAAGATAGGTTGCACGAATCTATCCAAGAAAACATATGGAAGAAAAGAAAATTAATAGTACACACTTTGTAATCCTCTGTTTACAGAAAACCAAGCATTATTAAGGAAAACCAACTTGCATTTACAAGTAGTGGAATCATATCATTTAGTACTCCAATCCACAACTGTATGGAAGATGGACAGTTAAAAAGAATTGACAAATGGTCCATATTCAAAGTAGACATATCACCCATCTCATGAACACCTACAATCTGATTTTCAGGTTACGATACACACATGGGGGTACCCACCTGATGAATGATCTAGATCCTACAAGCGCCACATGGCACATACAGGGAGGGTAGGATTGAAGATCCTGACGCAAGTTCCCTTCTGATGGTTGAATTAAATATGTGGGTCTTTAACCGAGCGACTAATAATTATTCAACCCTTACACATAAATATTTCATATAATGGAATCAACTAGGCTTGATGACCTATGGTCTAACTGAAGTTGACACTCTTAGAGTGGAATGGCAGAAAATGATTCATGCAGCAGACCCATTAGTTGGAATAAGGCTTAGATGATTATGTAATGAAATCAACAATGCATTTAAGAATACCTCAAAAATGTAGTGAGAAACCTACAACTCATCGCCTACGGAGATACTCATAGTAGGGCCGACTTGATACTCCCACTGCATAAGAAATGAGATTCAAACACCATGATGCATCGAATAAGAAAATAATAATGATAATAATAAAAGCAGAATGAAACATAAGGACGAAACAATATTTACCTGTCCAGGCATGACTTCGCCATTGATTCCACTGATGCTGTTGCAAATAATTTCAACCGAGCATCCAAACACAACTCCAAAGTTAAGACAAGACTTGGACAACAAAGACATCTTACGGAGCATCTTCCATTTTCATATGCTAACCCAACTAGGACGATCGACTATTCCACCCATGTCATATTAGTATTACAGCAGCGCAAACAATTGATTGCATCAAAATTTAAGTAGAAACTTCAGATGATGCAAGCATAAACACCTACGAGCATATTGAGGGAGCAAATGCAGAGCATTTTTTTGCATATACTTTGTTGTCTCTTGGGTACTTTAACCAAACAAACATGGAACCTTACCGCTGTGAAGATGCAACCAAAAAAAAAAAAAAAAAATCAAACAAACAAGGAACCTTACCCATGTGAAGGAACAACAAAAAACCAAGCGTCTACATATGCATGCACCAATGATATACATTGCATCTCTGAAGTATCATTAAAATTTTATGACTTCTATCAGATTTAGGCAGGCTCAGTAACACACTTATTCATATGCATCTAATGATGTACATTGCATCTCTGAAGCTTTTAAACCATCACAAATACCTTTAATCTTTTCTCCATACCCCATTGATAATATTCGTCATCCGTAGAGTTTCGTTAATCACCTGGAAAGACGCTGAATAATGGTAGATGGCCTATAAACCTGATATTTTCTCTTAATAAGAAACAAGTGTCCATAATTAAATCTATGAGAAAATATTCCAAATGAATGCTTGCCTCTAGATAGTGAAACTTACATTTTTGGTAAATGGCAAAGACATGTAATCAGTCAAACATTTGGTATGCACGTCTCCTTTACCATTTCGTTAAACACTTGGTATGCATCACAATTCAAAAGCCTCAAATCCCATTTTTAAAAACAAAAAACCTGAAAGCCATTCTTTACCTTGAATTCCTCAAATTTGGAAATTGACATTAATACATAGAAAGTAAAGGAAAATTTACATTAATAAAAAATAAAAATACATAGAAAATCCTCACAAAGGTTTCTCACCTGCGACTTCAGATTTTTAACAACTTGTTTTGATGCATTTGTAGATGATTTTGGCTGATTTATGGTTGAAATCAAGCAAGATTTCGCAAGTATCTGTGAGGATTAGCATTAATCTCCAACACCTACATGAAACAAATGAAAAAAAAAAAAAAAACCCAGATACTTGGATTCGATGATTGTTGGCTGGATTTCTCGTCTCTGGATAGAATCTGGCGACTAGATTTCATTGGGGCGTGTGGTTGTGATAGGGTTAGGGTTTTGTCTCCCTCCTTTAGATCAAACAAAGAGATAGAGAGAGGTGACCGAAGAGGGAGAGGGAGAGGCGTAGAGGGAGAGGGAGAGGGAGAGGGAGAGGCCTAGAGAGAGGGAGAGGCGCAAAGAGAGAGAGAGAGAGAGGGAAGGAGAGATGGAGGGAGAGGGAGGGAGAGGCACAGAGAGAGAGAGGGAGAGACGCGGTTGAGAGACAGGTTGGTCAGGGCCGGCGCCCTAACCAGTTCTCATTAGAATTTTTTAACGGTGGTGTCACTCTTGCCACAGTTTTCTCTGGTGGGGTCCACTGGAGCTTTGGATGTGACTCATTCTTTGGATCTTACCCTAAAATGATCTCTCCAGATGGATGGACGGCGTGGATACAAACATACATCATGGTGGGGCCCACAGAACTTGGTGACGTCACTTCGTAGCAATCTCCCTACTCAACTTGACAGCAGCCAATACGCAGATAGGGAGAAGAATAGGCTACCCCCCTGACACCAGCCAATGGCTGGTGGTCGATGCTTTGTGGGCCCCACCATGATGTATGTGTTTCATCCATGCCGTCCATCTATTTTTATAGATCATTTTATGTTATGAGAGAAAAAATGAGGTATATTGAAATCTCAAGTGGACCACATTACAGGAAACAAACAGTGTTGAATAGACGGTGACCATTAAAAACGTTTTGGGGGCCATAAAGGTTTTGGATCAAGCTGATATTTATTTTTTCTCTTCGTCTGGGTCTTTATGACCCAATCAACAGATTGGATGCCAAATAAACAGTACAGTGGGCCTTAGGAGGATTTTAATGGTGGATATCCAATCATTATTGTTTTCCTATAGTGTGGTCCACCTGAGATTTATATCCCTATCATTTTTTTCATTTATCCATAAAATGATCTATAAAATTTGATGAATGGAATGGATGAAACAACTACATCATAATGGGGCCCACAGAGCACCGACCACCAGCCACGGGCTGGTGTCGGGGGAGTAGCCAATCCGTCTAAGAGAGAGGGGGCTGGGAGACATCAGCAAGTTCTGTGGGTCCTATCATGAGCTATGTGTTATATCCAAACCGTCCATTCATGTGGCGAGCTCGTCATAAGGCTTGAGACAAAAAATAAGACAGATCTAACTATCAATTGGACCACATGATCGAAAACATGTAGGAGATTGAACATCTACCATTTAAACCCTTTTGGGGGTCATGGAAGTTTTGGATCAATATGAAATTTGTTTTTCCTCTTCATCCAGGTCTTTGTGACCTTATGAATAGATTGGATGGAAAATAAACATTATGGTGGGCCCTACAAAATTTTTTAACGGTGAAAATCATCACCACTGCTGGTATTTGTGGTGTGGTTCATTTAATCTTTGGATATGATTCATTTTTTGGATAATTCTCTAAAATGATTTCAAAAAATGGATGAACGATGTGGGTTGATCCTAAATTTTCGGTAAATCCAAAGCTCAAGTGGACCATGCCACACCAAACAATGTGGAATAATGATTTCTAGGTTGATACCTTCCTTGGGCCCACAGTAATGTTTATTTGCCATCCAACCTGTTCATAATATCAAAAAGATGTGAATGAAGAGAAAACAAAAATATTTGCTCGACCCAAAACTTCTATGGCCTTCAAGAAATTTTCGAAATTTTCAATGGTAGAGGTTCAATCACACTATTTCCAGTGGTGTGGTCCACTTGAGCTTTGGATATGCTTTCTTTTTGTTCTTTAGACCTCAAGTTATTTGTTAACATGGATGAACGGAGTGGATAAATTAAATAAATAATGGTGGACCCCACAGAGTTTACTCAGTATGCTAATGGTACTGAGTAACTCACCTAAATGTAGTGGAAAGGGGTTTCCTTAAAATATTCATAATCATATATTGGGTCTGCCTAAATGTGATTCACATATCTAACCCACTTATTATGTGTCCCACTTGGATGAGGGGTCAGACCAAGTTTCAGCATCCAAAACTAATGTGGCCCCACCAAATGCTTTTATATTTCTTAGGATGTCTTCACATGGTTTTAGATGGTATGGCCCACCTAAGTTTCGTATACGGATGATTTTTGAGATATCTCATAACTTAAAGGGGACACATCAAATGCACAGTGTTGATGTTCAACACACATCATGATGGGGCCCACAAAACTTACAAACATCAATTCTTAGTTTCTCGCAAGGTTAATAAGTTGGGTCACAATTTTGACCAGAATATTTGGCCCATTTTATATGTCTGGTCCATTCACTCTATTTTACTGATCAATACCTTCAATTTGACTAGTTACTCGTCCCGATCAAGCCACATATGAGAAAGATATCGGGCATACAAGATTGATCAACAATTTGAGTGAAATTTGATTTAAACAGCTGAAGTTATTTACTCTTCGGTCTGAACTAATTAAATTGTCCAAAAACGATTAAAGGTTCAATTAGTGGATGTGCCTAATAATTTATTAAAAAATATTTTTTTTTCACAGATAAATTTCAATTTCCATTTAAAAATAACATTTTTTTTTCAAAATGTATATTTTTTTACTCTTAATTTTTTGTTGAAAACTTTTATCAAAATATCATTTTTATTATAAAATATTTCAAAAAAATTAAAATACAAATTCAAAATTTTATTTTTAAAATCTCAAAAACTTTCTCAAATTTTAATTATTTTTTTCTCAAAAATTCCAAAATGCCGATTTTTTTTTCTTCAAAAGCATCATTTTGTTTTCAACATTTCAATTTTCTTTTTTAAAATGATATATATTTTTTCAAAATCTCAGTGTCTTTATAAATAACTTTTTCTTTTAATTTCAAATTTTGAACATTTTCAATTATTTTGCAAAATCACAAATTTTTTCAAGTTCTTTATTTTTCATTTCAAAATGTTTGTTTTTTATTGAAGTATCGATTTTTTTAATATCATTTTATTTTAAAATTTTCAATTCTTTCTAACTTCTCCAATTTTTTTTAAAGCATTTTTTTCAAACTTGTCAATTTATATTAAATTTGTCAATTTTATTTTATTTTTCAAAATACAATTTCTCATTTTCTTTTTCAAAATATTTTCATTTTTCAACATTGTGAAAATTTTCACATTTTAAAAAATCTTTTTAATTTTCTTTTTCAGGATATTATTTTTTTCTCGAAATCAAATTCCTTTTTTTCAAAATTATCAACTTTATTCAATATTCTTTTTTGTTCCCACAAAATTGATTTTTATTAAATCACGATTTTTATTTTTTCAAAATCCAATTTTTCTCAAACATTGTTAAATTTTTTAAACTTCTCAATATTCTTTCTCATGTGATATTACAAATCAATTAAATATTAGTTTTAAATTAAAAAATAAAAATAAAAATTCCACTCATTTGATATAAAAACAAAATAAATTTTCCTTTTGCATTCAATCAATTGTTAAAAAATAATCTTAGATACAAATATGTACAATTAAACCTCTGAATTCTATTAAAAACAATTATTAGACTACAAAAAAAACTTAATTTTCCATCATATTCTTAAAAAAATGAAAAAAAAAATGTCTGAAGGCAAAAGTCAAAAGGTACTAAAAAGCGTCGCCATTTGGTATTTTGGGCGGGAAATTGCAAGTGGACATATTCTGATTTTGCGACGGATTTAGTCCGTCAGTAATTTACGATGGACCAAAATCCCTCATAAATACGTCGTAAATTAGATTTTAGCAACGGATTTTGGTCCGTCGCGAAATTCCATGACGTTTGGACTGGATTTTCGAGAAAGACAGGCTTAGCGATGGACTTTTTCCATTAGCGACAGATTAAATCTGTCAATAAACCAAGAGATTTTTGCGTCCGTCGCAAAAATACGTCACAAATTCACAATTTTGGCTTAGTGAGATACCTTAGCTTTCAAAGGAGTTCCTCCATATTTCACCTTGTGATGATGGAAAATAAAAGTATTCATAGTTGAGAGATACATTGGGTTCCTGTCCTGACCTTAGTGGACTGGAGGAGTTTCAACACATGTTCTTGGGTTTGATATGCATAGGTGGTGAAATCCCACTACGGTATGCTCCTCCGCATTTCATGCATTTCACCGGCAGTGAAAAATGAAAGGCTGAAACTGGTTGAAAATTAAACATATGTAAATACTAATTATGACCCATTTATAGCTTATTTGTAAAAAAATAAGAAAATCAAACAGTTCTATTTTGGGTGTATGCTTTCTACAAATAGTACGTCTCATTTTCGTTGTAGGGTGAAAGCACAACAATACTTCTTACTATCCTCGTAGGGTTTTGAGCCTTGGATTTGGGTGGCAAAATGACCTTAACTAACCAACGTTCCACGTGCATCTTTTGGTAGGAATTTTATTTTCAAAAGATAAAGAGGATTTTGGAGGAAAATGAAAAAAATAAAAAAAATAAAAGAATAGCCCTTTCTCATTTTGAAAGATACGTAGTCATTTTTTATAAACCACTCTAAAACATTTCTCAATTTTAAAAATATTCAATCAATATACTTGGAATTGGTCTTGACACCCGTTTTAGGGATGCATTTAAAAATTGATTTCAAGGCAATTGCCATTGGGTTGATTTTTTAGGCCTTTGTTTTCTATTTCATAATGTGTTGAGCTTCTGAATGCAAACCCACTCCACTACCTCCATATGAAGATCTAGGCCCATTTATTTTTGACTCAGGTTGAATAGTCACATGGAATCAACTAGACTTTTTACTGCCAACCAGTTTGGTAAACTGACATAATGGGAGTTTTGAGAAAAGTGGAGGAAAAGACCAGTCTGAGGATGTGGATGCGACCCTACCTATAGGGCCCACCTCAATGCATGAATTGTTTCCAGCTGATTTAAGGGCATCATCCCAAAAATGATTTAAGGGCATCCATATGTTTTTTCCAACTGATTTAAGGGCATCATCCCAAAAATGAAGAAGATACAAATTTTAGGTGGACCACACCACAGGAAACAATGGTAGTTGAGCGCCCACTATTAAAAACTTCCTAGGGTCCACCGTAATGTTTGTTGACCATTCAACCATTTCATAAGTTCAAGAAGATCTAAATGTAAGGAAAAATAATAATAAAACAAATATCAGCTTGATCTATAACATTTGTAGCCTACAAAAGGTTTTTAATGGTCAATAACAATTGTTTCATTCTTCTTCTTTTTTCTTTTTTTTTTCCTTTTTTTTTTATTTTTTTTTATTTTTATACACACCCCACACACTCACACGAGGAATTTCACCACATATGGATACTCGAACCCTTGACCGGGTATTGAAACTCCTGAGAGTCTACCACCTAAGCAAGAGTAAGGATCTAACAATTGTTTCCTTCTTATGGTGTAGTCTACCTCGAATTTGTATCTGCTTCAATTTTGGATCATACCCTAAAATAAGCTGGCAAAATAGATGAATTGTGCAGATGTACAATGCATGCATCGAGGTGGGCCCTATAGTCAAAGTCACACTGGCATTGCTAGTTCCAGGGTCATCCAAATCATGCTTCACAAGTGATGCCAGGAAGGGCATGATGAGGTTAATCACCGTCTTCCTCAGGGACAACTACTCCGAATCCACGGAGCTCTCTAGATTCCTCACAGAGTTTCTTCAAATCCACAAGGGATAAAATAGAAATAATTTCTAATAAATTCAAAAACAAATTGATTGATGATGTAATACTCGATCCAGCCTATAAGTACGACCGATTAGTTAGTATATGAGACTCACCTTATGAAATAAAACCCGCTAATGTCTGCATGTATAATTCAAATACTTGAAAGAACCCCTTATAGTACACCCCTCATAATGTGACTGTAAATAACCAAAACCGATACCATGATGACCACCCCGTCCATTCCGTACCATTTTCTATGCCTATGTGCACGATAATCGACGCCCTTGGCCAGACCTGGACAAGTCATGCATAGTGCACACCCAATTGACCGAAACCCCAAGACTTCGAAACCTATTTCATATCAACCGCCTCATTGCCACGATCGCGGAGGTACCACCCGTGCATCTGTATGACGCTCCGTTAGTGAGATACGCCACGAAAAATTGTTAGTGTATCATGTGTGCAAGGCACCATATATTGCATTCCACACATGTGCATGTAACGCCTTGAAATTCAGGGGTCGAGCATAACTCAGCTCCCGAGTTTCAAAACATCACTTATACAACATATGCAATGATGGATGTATGTTGTCTGTATGAGTGCATAAAACATGGAGTAGATTAAGTCAAACTGCAAACATAATCCAGGGATAGGTGAAATAAAAAAAAGAGAGAAGAATATATATATATATATATATATATATATATATATATATATATATATATATATATATATATAAGTCCCTGAGATATGTATGCTCTGTCAGGCCATAATTACAAATGTTTTTCAAAATATAAGTATCAAAATGAAATCACCCATTACAAAATAAACCCTGAATCCCCGTAGCTCAGGACACGGCTCACATGAACCCTCCTAAGAACTGCATAAAAGAAAATGCCTCATCGTCATCCTCATACTCCTGCTCTGCCTCAAGGGTCTTATCATCATCTGCATCTAAGACAGAGTCTGGTTGGTATTGAAACACCGTTCCAGAACGTGGGAGTGAGTGATCAACTCAGTGGAACAATAAAGCAAAGGTTAACATGTTATCAATTCAGTCAAGCAGTAATGATAAGGCAATAATGCATGCCCTCGCCTGCACTCCCTCAGCATCTTCATCTTACGGTACGCATGACAACCTCCCGCAGTGCTCCACAACGCCAAGGCACATGCAATGCGGTGCATGAACATGATTACCAAGTTCTTATTAGTCCTTTTCATACAGCAGGATTGGGAAGCTAAGGTACCTTCCTTATATCAATTCCTAAACGGTGATCCATTCTAGGGTCGTCAATCCTAGACAATCTCATACGATATTGTGGTTCTAGGTCGCTACAAAGGGCTCGTCACCAATCAATGCATGCCTATTATACCTTAGTTACTATCCTAAGCCTCGTCGCCTCAATGCAGTATCAAGGTATGCTTGACGTCACTACAAAGGGCTCGTCACCAATCAATGTAGGCCGACAGCACGAATATAGTGTCCCATACCACCATAATCGGCTCACGCGTCAGAATTGCTCACTGGTCACTACGGGGAGGCTCGTCACCCCAGCGTAGGCCGACTTCTTGACCACGGTGTCCCATACCACCATGCTCGGCTCATGAGTCTTAGCGAATCAAGGTACCATAGTTAACGGGATTGCACTGGTAAGTTCGGTACCTTAGATTCAAAAAATAGTGTCCATATATGGTGCACATCCACTAGGACAATCGGGTTACTTGACAAGCTCAACTAGCACAAGCGCATGTTTAGTTGAACGACATGGAGTGTGCAAACACTCCGTGTGGCCAAACCACTACCGACAACCCTAATACGACTCGGGTTCGTCAAACATGTCCTACGTGGTGAAAACAACCTCGGCCACGAACTCAAGGTTTGTTACTGATTCCCTAGACTATTTCATAGTCCCAAACACATTCAAGTATAACAGATATTCATACCAGCAATTGAAAACAGTAATGGATCAACAATTCCAATCATACAAGCATGTGAGCAATTGATGGATTTCAACTTAACATGAATTTACACATAAGTAGCGTCTAAGTTAAGCAGACAAAGAATGTAAATTGCATGGAGGAAATCATACACATCATTAAGATAGTTGAAAATCTCTTCTCAACGCCCATAAAAAGTACAATATATTACACACTTGATCATTCAGACATTTCTACAAACACTTAGACTACATATTCCAACATACATGACGTATGTTGGTGATAGCTCACATTAGGACAATTCCTCTTACCAAGGAGTTGTTACACATACAACTATCACAAACATGCGACAATTAATCATGGCAACCACATGCTCATATTGCATACGTATACGATACTTTCTACATATACATGGAATACACAAATCTCAATATAGTTCATATATATCAGAAACGCAATACAAACATCGCATTTGGCATGTGAAATTTTACCTACAACAATAATAAACCATTAACCGACATTGAAAGCCTTGAAAACCATAACTTTTACGAATATAGTCCGCACCTTAAACCAAAAAGTGCACAACAGATATGATTCAGATGATAAGTCTTCGTCAACGGCGACTAGATAACCTAAGGCATGAATGAAATTAGCTACATCAATACTTAGACTATTCTAAGCTCCAAAACAGGTTAGGGTTTGATTGACTTATCCCAGAATGAACTTAGAATCGCCGGAATAACAATTCAGATGTGATGGTTTAGGTACGCAGAGTAACTGGGAAGAATATCAAGATGATTCACCAACTTCTCTCTCACTCTCTCTTTTCCTCTCTTTCTCTTAGCTAGGGTTTAAAAAATTCGTATGGAGTTTGAGAGTGAGGGTATAAGGTCTCATATAGGCCTAATATTGATGGAAATAGCCCTAGGGCCAAGGTATACTTAGGTTATAACCAAATCGGGTCTATTTCAGTCCAACGAAGCACTTCTAGTAGTCCCTTTTCCATGTGCGGTCGGACTTAAGCTTACTAATATTGGATCTTAAGCAAGTTAAGTTTTCAGTCCGATCGGGTCTCTAGATCGCTCATGGTAGACCAATTTCAATTCAACGGTCACCGAAACTCGATCAGGTCCACTGACACTTTGACATGTATGAGCCATCTTCCCTGATTCGAGGGTAAATTTGGGTTAGATTCTAACAGTCAGAATGCTTAAATTTGGCGTGCAAGTGATACGACTCAGATTTTTTAAATTCATATTTAATTTCTTAATAATTTCACCTTTCTCACACTCCTTACTCCGGACTCAAGCAAATCGTCTCAGGACATCATCTAGACTTAATTTTTGAGGTGATTGTCAAGCCCAACTAGATGATCGTAATTGTCTAAGATCATCACTATCGGACTTTCGACGCGCGGTCCAGGTCCGATGCAAAGTTTCCAAGTACTCCCGAAAGCAACTGGATTTAGCGTTGAATCCTAGATTTCAGGGTAACATAACGCTAACGATTCTATAGGTTTTGGGTCTTATAGATCGAATTTAAAGTGATTGGTGCTAATTTCACAGGCAATCGAGCTAGCGTTAGTTAATTCACATTTAATTTCTAAAGGATTGAGTCCCAAGAGAATCCCGGTTGAGGTGGTGCTCGGGTCTTTGCATGAAATTTTCTGGGATGTTACAATCTACCCCCCTTAAAGAAAAATTTCATCCTCGAAATTAGTACCTTCTCATACTCCTCGAGGATCTGAGGGTAGTTCTTTCTGACCTCAGCTTCAGTCTCCCAAGTAGCCTCTTCTTCATTGTGATGCATCCACAGTACTTTCACAAATGGAATGACCTTGCTATGCAATACCTGCTCCTTCCTGTCTAGGATACGAGTCGGTCGCAGTACATATGTGGCATCCTTGCTCAACTGCACCTGCTCCCAACTGATAATATGCGAAGGATCAGGAACGTATTTCTTCAGTATAGAAATATGAAATACGTTATGCACGCCCGCAAGTGGTGTGGGCAAAGCAAGACGGTACGCTACCGCTCCCACTCGATCTAGTATTTGAAATGGACCAATAAATCTTGGTGTGAGCTTCCCCTTCTTACCAAACCGCAGGACTCCCTTCATAGGGGAGACCTTAAGAAATACATGGTCTCCAATCTCAAACTCAAGCAGTCGCCGCCTCGTATCAGCGTAACTCTTCTGCCTGCTTTGGGCTGTCAGAAGTCGACGCCTAATAATGTCGACTTTCTCTGAAGTCGCCTGAACCAACTCTGGGCCAATCAAACTACGCTCGCCAACTTCTGCCCAGCAATGCGGTGCTGAACTTCAATTTTACACCCATCGCTTCCTGGATACAAGTCCAGAAGATAGATGTGAATCGCGTGTCTCAATCCGACACGATCTCCAAGGGAACTCCATGCAGACGTACAATCTCCTTGATATACAACCTAGCCAACTCGTCTGGAGAGTTTGTGACTCTGATCTGTAAGAAATGAGCCGATTTCATCAATCGGTCGATGATCACCCAAATAGAGTCATGTCCCTTCCTCCTTCTTGGTAGCCCTAAAATAAAATCCATAGAGATGAAGTCTCACTTCCATTCTGCTATGGGCATGGGCTGAAGCAGTCCAGGAGGCCGGCGATGCTCTGCCTTAACCTGCTGGCATGTGAGACAATGAGATACAAACTCAGCAATGTGAACCTTCATGTCTTGATACATCTTCGTGCTACCTGGATGCATTGCAAGCTTTGAATTATGGGCTGACTCGAGAACCTCCCGTCTCAAGTCAGGAACGTCTGGGACACATAGGCGGCCACGATATCCTAGGCCTCCATCGGAACTAACACTCCACTCGAAGTCCTCATCTCTATGAACCCGCTCTCCCATCTTCGCCAATAGCTCATCATCTGCCCGAGTTGCAATGATCCTTTCGTCAATGAGGGGTTGTACTCGAATGTGTACTATAACCTCATATGGCTCTTCCACCATGAGTTTCTGCTCAAAGTCTCGCACAAACTCCATCATGTCCCATTCTGCTATCATTAGCGGAGCCGCAAACTCTATAGTCTTCTTGCGACTTAATGCGTCTGCCACAAGGTTTGCCTTGCCCGGATGGTAAGAAACATCGAACTTAAAGTCCTTCAAAGTTTCCATCCATCAGCGTTGCCTCATATTCAAGTCACGCTGAGTGAAGATATACTTAAGGCTCTTGTGGTCGCAAAAGAGCTCGAACTTCTCTCCGTAGAGGTAATGTCTTCAAAACTTTAGTGCGAAAATGACAGCTGCCAACTTCAGGTCGTGTGTAGGGTAATTTTCTTCGTGTTTCCTCAACTGTCTCGAGGCATATGCAATCACCCTGTCCTCCTGCATAAGGACACAACCCAGACCAATGCGAGAGGTGTCGGTATATATCATATACTTAGCCCCTTGCTCTGGCAATACTAGCACAGGGGCGGACGTTAACTTGTCCTTCAGCTCCTGAAAAGCTATTTCGGCCTTCTCCTTCCATGCAAACTTCAAGTCTTTCCATGTCAACTGAGACAACGGTCTAGCTATCTTTGAGAAGTCTCATATGAAGCGTCGATAATAGCCTGCTAGACCCAAAAAGCTCCTCACCTCAGTAACCGAACTAGGCTGTTTCTAGTTCTGAACTGCAGCTACCTTAGCGAGGTCGACTGCTATCCCTTCATTAGACAACACATGTCATAGGAACTTAACTTCCTCTTTCTAGAAGTCATATTTCTTGAACTGCGCAAAAAGCTGATTCTTCCTGAGAGCATCCATGACCGCTTTTAGGTGTTCCTCGTGCTCTCCCCGACTCGTAGAGTATATCAAAATGTCATCGATAAAGACAATGACGAATCGTAACAAAAACGGCCGAAACACCCTGTTCATCAGATCCATGAACACGACCGGTGCGTTCGTAAGACCGAACGACATCACAAGGAACTCATAATGGCCGAAACTAGTTCTGAATGCAGTCTTCTGCACGTCCTCATCCTTGACGCGCAACTGATGATACCCTGACTGCAGATCAATCTTCGAAAAGTACCGTGCCCCCTTCAACTGATCAAACAGATCATCGATCCTGGGCAAGGGATATTTGTTCTTCACTGTCACCTGATTTAACCTGCGATAATCTATACATAATCGCAAGGAACCATCCTTCTTCTTGGCAAACAGAACAGGTGCTCCCCAAGGGGACACACTAGGTTGAATAAAGCCCAAATTCAACAAACCATCTATCTACTTCCTCAATTCCTCCATTTCACTCGGAGGCATGCGATAGGTGGGCAATGAAATAGGTGTCACACCAGGCATGAGATCGATAGTAAAATCAATCTCGTGCCAAGGGAGTAATTAAGGAATCGTCTCGAATACATCCTCAAAATCCTGAACTACTCGCGTGCTTTCAAGCGCCGAACCAGCAATACTCTCCAACAGAGAAGTATAACAACCAAATCGGAAAGGGTAACTGACCTGAACAGGGAAAGTAAATGTCTCACCCTCAGGTCCATGGACTGTCACCAGTCTAGCTTCACAATCAATCTCTGCTCGCATCTTCGTGAGCCAATCCATGCCCAAAATGACGTCGTAATGATATAGAGGTGCGACAAACAGGTCAACTAGAATCGATCTGCTCCCTAGATTAATCAAACAATCCATACAAACCTTGGTACTATCAGAGGAGGTCCCTGTAGCGGTAGTGAGTGTCACTCCCTTCATAGTAACAGTGCCCAAACTCAGGCGCTTAACTGCCGCATACGATATAATAGAGGTAGTGGACCCAGTATCCACCAACAAGAAGACGGGAATACCTTGGATATGAGTTGTAACCTCAAAGGATCTCGGTGCCAAGTCAGCTCCAGGCGCTTCAGCTATAAGAGCGTGAACTCGAGCCTGCTGTGGGCGATTCGACGGTGGTACCATGGGCCGTTGAGGTGGCTTGAAGCGTGGTACAGAAGGTCTGAAAGATGGGTGAGCTGGCGCTGAACGAAGGGGTGGAGTTGATATGACCTGAGGCATCGGACGACTGATCCTCTGTGGTGGCGTAAATCCACTGTCCCGCATTCGCGTGAAGCAATTACCATCCAAGTGCCCGATTTTTCCATAGTATGTACAGTGCAAATCTGAACGCATCAGCTGAGCCGGAGACGCTGCACGTCTCAGAGGAGAATCTGCCCATGGCCTCTTGCCGAGAAATAGTGTACTCGAAAAGTCAGGTCGTGGTCTGGGAACCATAAGTGCTCGCATACGGGGCAACCTGTCCCCATCCTGCTCAGCTCGCAGGGACATGCTCACCAACTCAGCATAAGAAGAGATGCTAGCACAGCACATCTTCGATCGAATCTCAGGCCTCAGCCCCTTAGAAAAATGCCGCATCTGCATCGGCTAATCACCCAGAAGTAATGAAGCATACCGACTCAGCTTAGTAAACCGATTCTCATACTCTGTCACCGACATCCCACCCTGACGGAGGTGCAGGAACTCACTCTCCTTCTTATGTCGGTAAGTGACCGAGAAATACTTCTCGTGGAAATGAGCCTCAAATGCCTCCCACGTCCACCTAAAACCCTCCGCAACTATGCGGAGAACACTGTCACACCATAAACTGGCCTCCTTCTCAAATATGAAGGAGGCAAGCTCAACCTGCTCAGCCTCATAACAGTGAAGCGGTCTCATCATCTTAGAGATGCGGTCAATCCAATACTCGGCCTCCTCGAATTTATGAGAACCCACGAATGTGGGAGGTCGTAAGAGTTGGAATCGCTCAAATGTGCCGCTAGCATTAGTGTTCCTAGATGGGTGCATAGGTGAAGCAGGTGGAGTCGCCCCCATCGACTGAGCAAAGATACCAGCCATGAAAGACATAAACTGTTGGTGCTGCTGCTGCTGGATCTGCTGCTGCTGCACCAACAACATCATCTGCTTTGGCCTATCAGGAGGCGGAGCGGACGAAGATGATGAGGTGTCGACGCAGATGCACGGTTCTGCTCAGGAACTGAAGGCGTAACTGGAGGAGCCATAGGTGGTATCATAGGAGTCGGCCCAGCAGCGGGGCCAGTAGCTGGCTGAGAGTCCGGCCCAACACCAAAATAAGACAGGCCCGACTGTGGATCCGTCTGGCTATCGCCTAAGGGGGAAACCCCGGCAAGTGACTCGCCCAAAGAAAGACGGGCTGAAGTCTTCGAGCCCTTAGGAGGTATACCCTACATTCAACAGAGGATGCAACCTATGAGATTCAACATCTACATAATCCACTCGCACAACATTTACATCACAACTTAAGGAAAAACAACATGCATTTCATTTAACAAAATTTATCGCAATACAAGAAGTGCAACATTACATGGATCATTTCAAAGAAAGCATGCGAGCTAATACATCTTAAGCTTCAAACAACAAAATAACTTCCAAACTACTACGCCTATAATGGCTACACACAATAACAAGCAACAAAATAGAGCAAGGGATGACTACATCTGCAACTACTCATCAAAATCTAGAGATGGAGGAGGGGCACTCTTATCCTGTAGGCAACACAGGATAGACTTCAGAGTGCGAGACACCTTCTTGAACTTATGTTTCACGAGGCCTCGAAGATCCATAATGTCTTATAGTAGGACAGTCTGTCCCTCCTCAAGTCGAGCTATACGGGCATCCCTGACGACCTGATATGTGCCCTGCTCCGGTGCCGCAAGAGGAGAACTCTCACTCATGTCCTGGGCCTCCACTTCTTCCTCATCCTGCTCTTCTTCTTCTTCTATTTCAGCTCCACCTTCTTCATTACTCTCTTCCTCTTCGCTCTCAGTCTCATCCTCACTTTCTTCAAGTAAGGCTTGTCGTCGACGAGGCCCAATGTCCATCTGATTAAGAGTCGTCTCAGTGATGTAACGGACAGGTACCAGCTTTTTCGCCCCAAGTCTGTAGCCAAACTCATGTGCAAGCTTATAGATGAGTCGGCTAAATGAGAGCGATTCAGTCATTCTATTCGAACGTGCGATAAGGACTATCTGTCGCAAGATGTACGTAGGCACACACAGCTTCTCTCCTTGCCCCACTTGATACAAGAAATCCACCATCAGGCGCATGCACTCACTGCGGTTACTCCACCTAGGATAGATGTTGAATGTGTAGATGTGGTGAAGCAAGCAGAAGTCGTCTGTCATGTTGGTCACTAAGAGACTTCTGTTAGGCTGCCATTCAACCAAACGACCACACAGGAACCGCGTATGGCGATCCCTTTCTTGCGCACTATTCAGATTCTTCTCACTTGCAGGAACCTCGCCGAGCGGCACGTTCAAAAGTCAGGATATCAAAGCAATGTCGACTGTAGCCTCCCGATCTATTCCACAAGGGATCTTGAACTGCAATGGTTCCAGCGACGGTTCTCGAATGTGGGCATAGAAAGCTCGGACAGTACCCACATTCGCGCGGTATTCGCCTTCAAATAGTGGACCCCACATGGCCTCCTCTAAGCGCTCAAATAAGAGATATTCTCCAAATAGTCACGCATTTACATGAGCTTCAAAAAGGACCCTATGGCCCTCATAGACTCCATGAGATAGCTCTGCCAACAAAGTCCTTTCAATAGGAGCATGGGGATCGAGGTCCCGCTTTGTCTGATACTCCCGAGTGGCGGTCGTGCTCGCAGCGGCACCTCTCGGCCTCTGTGAACGACTTGGGCTGTCACGCCCCAAACTCGGAAACCGGGCTCACAAAATTCCCGATCGCCGAATCCGGCGCCGACAGCCTCCGTAGAACCCCATTCTCGGACCCCTGCACCCATTCACCAGGTTCCGATCCTGGGATACTACAATGAGGGTTTCAAATCATTAGTCTGATTCATAATGAGCATAACAAAAGCATAACCCACAAACAATAACCACAAGAACACCACCACAAAATCCACTGTGATCAAAAACTTTTGAGTACAATACGGCAGAAAGGGAAAATACAATGTAATAAAAGAAACAAAACTCCAGAAGCTCGGCTGCACGCTCCAACTACAGCGAGACTATGGCTGCGACTGCGTCCTGGCGTCACCTGCACGCATCAATCGTGCATAAGCTTATGGAAAGCTTAGAGGGTGGTGTAAGTGTGTGCGCAATATAAACGTGCTCAAAATGTAAGGTCAGAGTGATGCGGAATCATGGTGATGAGCACATGAATGCAATCAGCCGTACCAAGGCTATGCGGTGCAAAATATGAATGCTATCGGCCATAACACGACCATGCGATGCAAGATGCAACTCAAGCATGCCAATCCTCAACATGTATCAGTACAGTTCTCATTCTGGATAATCACCGGGGTTCAATACACTCCAAATGGCACTGTCGCTCTCCTAGCCGCACAGTCCAAGTGAGCGTAAGAAACCTCACTATCCGCCTGGTCAATAGTCTGCCAATACCTATCCGGCACGTCGATAGCGGACCCATTCGCGAGTTGGTCAAACTCAGCCTAGTATTGCCCCCTACCCTCGGACGAGTAAGGCCACACCCCTTTCCAACCGACCACGACATAGTGGGAGACGCGGCCTCCTGGTATTCGGCCCTCGTGCGCTCATATATCCACTCGGTCTCGACATTGGAGTCATCCTCTGGTACCATCGGGTTTAGGAATTTTCACCCAGGGACGTCTATGGCGCCCGTATGCTAGAACCAAATATTTCCGGTATCCGACTCAGCCATCCACGATGTGTCTATGGAGGCTATGGCCCTGATGTCGCTAGGGCATACAGTAACTACAATCACACAAATGCAAGTGCATGAGTCACACTATCAGTCATGCAACAGTCCTGTATATACCATGCACTTATATGAGGCAATTCCGCCTATCAGGGAGCCCATAAAAGTCTATCCAAAGGTATATGCTATGATCGGTCACTCCTCACATCAGGCATACATATGGTGCGAATGATCATGAATCATGGATCTATACTAAACATGAATAAAGAGATGGGCTCTAGATATAATGGAGATGGCCCTAGGCGGCCTTCTTACCATAATTTTGGGCCTATCAGTGGGCCTTAGGGAGAGCTATAATGCGGACATTTAACCAACATTATCAATGTGGACGTCAAACCAACACCGCTCCCAAGGAATAGCCTTCCATGAATCACATAAATCTTATTGGGCCTCGTCCCAACGGCCTTAGGTTCATTAAGTGGGCTGCCTCATATGGGCCTTATATAAGTCAAGTGGGCCGCATCAATGGCCTCATGTACATTGCAATGGGTCATACTCCATGGGCCTTTGAAAACATCACAATGGGTCTCGTAACATGGGCCTTATACATATTAGAGTGGGCCTCGACAACGGGCCACCAATACGTCGAATGGGCCTAATCTCATGGGCCTTATATATATATATATATCAAGGTGGGCCTCCCCAACGGCCAGAAATACATCAATATGGCTCCATCACATGGGCCTAGGGCCCACCATAATATTTATTTGAAATCCAACCTATTCATAAGGTCACTTGGACCTTGGGTAAGGCCCACTGAAATGGTCATTTGAAATCCAACTTATTCATAAGGTCACGGGACCAGGGCCCACATTGATGTCTGCTGCCATCCAACCTGCCACAGGGTCACGGAACCCCTTTTTTTTATTATTATTATTATGATTATTTTATTTATTTTATTTTATTTATATTTAAAAAAAAAAAAAAAAAACCGTTCATAGGGTCATGATTTGGGGCCCACTGTGATGTGGTCCACAAATCCAGCCCGTTCATTATGTGTGCCCCACTTGACTGAGGGTACAGACCAAGTTTCAGCCGCATCCGAATTTCAGGTAGGCCCCACCAAGTGCTTTTATATGTTTAGACATGTCTTCATATGATTTTAGATGGTGTGGCCCCCCTGAGTTCCGTATAAGGCTGATTTTCGGGGTGGACGTGTAGACTGAGGGGACCCGTCAAATGCACGGTGCTGATGGTCGAAAGGAACCAATGTGGGGTCCACAACTGGGGTCGTGAGCCCAGCCCGACCGTCCGTCCGTCAGCCGCGGCCAGCGCTGACAGTAGCAGCAGCAGCAGCGCTGCTGCTTCGTTGTTTTTTTTTTTTGAAAAAAGGGTTTTTTTGCGGTTTTTCCTAGGTGGGGCCTGCTTTAGTAAGATCCACACCAACCATTGGATTCCTTGGTCCAAGACCGACCCAAGGAGTCCAATATTCGCCCTATTTTTGGCAAATAGAAGGGTCACGGTGGATTTTAAGGGTAATACCACTAGTTCCCATGGTATGGCCCGCCAGAAAATGGGATCAACTTCATTTTTCGGCTCAACGCCTAAAATGAGTTGAGGAACAACATGGACGGCTTGGATCTTACATATACATCAAGGTGGGGCCTACATGAGTGGCCCACCTCTCCCTTTTATTTATTTATTTATTTATTTTTTAAAACTGTTTGCAACGTCCAGCGTCCAGGGACGCTGGACGATTTACAAATTCTCATCATTGTGGTGGGTCCCACGTAGATATGGCCCACCACTACTTATAATATATCTTATAGTATATATATAAAATACATATTATATTATATATGTTATATGTATATTATATAAAATATACACATATAAATATATACATATATATATAGATGTATTGGACCCATCCAAACAGTGGATGGTGTGGATCATCACTTGTAATAGAGTGGGCCACACCGTCTGATGTAGATGGACGGAGTAGATGTAACACATATTGGTGGGATCCACACCATTACAAAGAAAGAAAGAGAGAGAGATAGAGAGAGAGGTACACGGTGAGATAGAGGAACCCCGCCACTATGGGCCCTCTTGATAAAACCACATACATCCAAATGGGTCCCACCAACAAGTGGACCCTAAAGATCAAGATTTAATGGTGGATCACCCACCTTATCTTCCTTCTCCTTGCTCCCTTGGACTCCTTAGCTCCTTACCTTCACTTTTAACGGAAGTTGATGAAAGGTGAATGGTTGAGATTGGAGATGAGAGGGTGGGCCACACTTGAAGTTGAGGGAGAGTGTTGGATGTGAGAAGTTTCTCATGGGATTTGGAAAAATTGCTAGAGAATGAGAGGGAGAGATAGAAATAATGGATGGAGGGATGGGTGGAGTGATGGTTGTAAGAAAGGAGTGATGAGAGGTATGGTTTAGTTTGAAATTGGTGGAGAAGAGAGATGGTTGTGGTTGAAAATGAGAAAAAGAGGAATGGTGAGGTGAAAAGATGGTGGACTTTTGGAAAAAGAGGGAATGGGTGAAGTACTTTGAGGTATGGTTGCATTTATGGTTAATTAGTGGGACTAATTGTGTAGAGATTCCCTCGAAATCCGCAACGCGCGGTGTTTCTTCGGAATAAATGCAGATTGGCATCTTCTTGCCTGGGTATCGGTTCGGTGCGCAAGTCACGGCGTTGGAACCGCGGCGACGGCGCGATCGCCAAGACATAAGTTTCAGCTCGAGCCGAAGTCGGTGTGCAGAACCTGGCTTCGGATCGCGTGCAAATGTCGGATATGGTGCGAAAGTTACCGGAATTTGACCGGAAGGACCGCGGAAGCCAACGGAATGGTACGGATTAGGACACGGGTCTTACATGGGCGGCTAGGCCCAACTTCATCAACAAGAGCTCTTTTCTTCCCCATGAAAGAGAGAATGGTGAAAATGAAAAATATGGTCGTAATAAGCTCAAATAGGGCCATGGGAAATGAGAGAAAAGAGGAAAATAGAAGGAATGATGGGGCTTCCATGAATTTGAGACTCAAAGTAGGGATTTGATTGCTCAAATGGAAAGAGAAGAAAAGAAAATCAGCAATGGGGGTGGGTTTTGAGATGGGTAGAGTGAGGATGCACGAAAATGGAAGAAGGGGTTTGGAGATGGGTTTTTATGGGGTTTTAAGAGAAACTTCAAGAAAAGGAAAGCATGGGAGGTAGTTAATGAAGGAAAGAGGGTTTGGGAGGAGTTTTATTTAACCAACCATGGAGGAGTGGGCCACACTAGGCCCCAATGGCATCGGCCCGACCGGCCCAGCCCGTTCGGGCCCACTAGGCAGCGAGGGCCTCGCCGGTCTCTGGACTAACCGGTGGGGCGAGGTCCTCTCCCTCCCCAAGCTTAAAAATGATGTGGGTCCCACCCTGGGTCCCCCTGGAATTGCCCAGATTGGGCCCCTAGTCCAATTCGACTCAATTCGGGTTACTTTGAATAGAATCTGATACAGGTTTAAGTTTACCAGGTTTTTAATGGCTGGGATGGGATGATACACGGTTTAAACTCGTCGATGGATGGTCTAAAAGATATTTGGGGTCGTTGTGTGTGATCAAGAGTGTGTACAGACTCGATCTCGGCGCTCGTTTTTAGTAAACTTTCGCCGATAGGTGCAACTAGAAAACCTACACTAATTCTAGATTTATCTCGCACCCTCGTACACTAAGGTGGCGTCAGCATGCGTTGTGTGACCATAACCCAGGTCATGTTTAATCCAAATTATGCTCTAATACCAACTTGTAACGCCCTAAAATTTGGGAGACGAGCATAACTCAGCTCCCGAGTTTCAAAACATCACTTATGCAACATATGCAATGATGGATGTATGTTGTCTGTATGAGTGCATAAAACATGGAGTAGATTAAGCCAAACTTCAAACATAATCCAGGGATAGGTGAAATCTGCAAGCAGAAGACTGAAGAAACATATATATATATATATATATAAGTCCCTGAGATATGTATGATCTATCAGGCCATAATTACAAGTGTTTTCCAAAATATAAGTATCAAAATGAAATCCCCCATTACAAAATAAACCCTAAATCCCCGTAGCTCAGGACATGGCTCACATGAACCCGCCTGAGAACTGCATAAAAGAAAACGCCTCCTCGTCATCCTCATACTCCTGCTCTGCCTCAAGGGTCTCATCATCATCTGCATCTAAGACAGAATCTGATTGGTGTTGAAACACCATCCCAGAATGTGGGAGTGAGTGATCAACTCAGTGGAACAATAAAGTAAAGGTTAACATGTTATTAATTCAGTCAAGCAGTAATGATAAGGCAATACAATCAAACATGTCCTGGTTACTCTTGTTAATGCAAGGATGTATGTAGAAATGATGCATGCCCTCGCTTGCACTCCCTCAGCGTCTTCATCTTATGGTATGCATGACAACCTCCCGCAGTGCTCCATGACGCCAAGGCACATGTAATGCGGTGCATGAATATGATTACCAAGTTCTTATTAGTCCTTTTCATACAGAAGGATTGGGAAGCTAAGGTACCTTCCTTATATCAATTCCCAAACGGTGATCCATTCTAGGGTCGTCAGTCTTAGACAATCTCATACATTATTGTGGTTCTAGGTCGTTGCAAAGGGATCGTCACCAATCAATGCATGCCTATCATATCTTAGTTACTATCCTAAGGCTCGTCGCCTCAATGTAGTATCAAGGTATGCTCGAGGTCACTAGGTCACTACAAAGGGCTCGTCACCCATCAATGTAGGCCGACAACACGAATATAGTGTCCCATACCACCATAATCGGCTCACGAGTCAGAATTGCTCACTGGTCACTACGGGGAGGCTCGTCACCCCAGCGTAGGCCGATTGCAGTATCAAGCAGTTGTTACACATACAACTAGCACAAACATGCGACAATTAATCATGGCAACCACATGCTCATATTGCATACGTATACGATACTTTCTACATATACATGGAATACACAAATCTCAATATAGTTCATATATATCAGAAACGCAATACAAACATCGCATTTGGCATGTGAAATTCCACCCACAACAATAATAAACCATTAACCGACATTGAAAGCCTTGAAAACCATAACCTATATGAATATAGTCTGTACCTTAAACCAGAAAGTGTGCAACAGATCTGATTCAGACGATAAGTCTTCGTCAACGACGACTAGATAACTTAAGGCATGAATGAAATTAGCTATATCAACACTTAGACTATTCTAAGCTCCAAAACAGGTTAGGGTTTGATTGACTTACCCAAGAATGAACTTAGAATTGCTGGAATAACGATTCAGATGAGATGGTTTAGGTACGCAGAGTAACTGGGAAGAATATCAAGATGATTCACCAACTTCTCTCTTTAACTCTCTTTCTCTTAGCTAGGGTTTAGAAAATTCGTATGGAGTTTGAGAGTGAGGGTTTAAGGTCTTATATAGGCCTAATATTAATGGAAATAGCCCCAGGGCCAAGGTATACTTAGGTTATAACCAAATCGGGTCTATTTCGGTCCAACGGAGCACTTCTGGTGGTCTCTTTTTCACGTGCGGTCGGACTTAAGCTCACTAATATTGAATCTTAAGCAAGTTAAGTTTTTAGTCTGATCGGGTCTCCAGATCGCTCATGGCGGACCAATTTCAATTCAATGGTCACCGAAACTCGATCAGGTCCACCGGCACTTTGACATGTATGGGCCATCTTCCCTAATTCGAGGGTAAATTTGGGTCAGATTCTGATGGTCAAAATGCTTTAAATTGGCGCGCAAGTGACACGACTCAGATTTCTTAAATTCATATTTAATTTCTAAATAATTTTGCCTTTCTCACACTCCTTACTCCGGACTCAAGCAAATCATCTCAGGACATCATCTGGACTTGATTTTTGAGGTGATTGTCAAGCCCAACGAGATGATCATAATTGTCTAAGATCATCACTATCAGACTTTCGATGCGCGGTGCAAGTTCGATACAAAGTTTCCAAGTACTCCCGAGAGCAACTGGATTTAGCGTTGAATCCTAGATTTCAGGGTAACATAGCGCTAACGATTCTATAGGTTTTGGGTCTTATAGATCGAATTTAAAGTGATTGGTGCTAATTTCACATGCAATCGAGCTAGCGCTAGTTAATTCACATTTAACTTATAAAGGATTGAGTCCCAAGAGAATCCCGGTTGAGGTGGTGCTCGGGTCTTTGCATGAAATTTTCTGGGATGTTACAGTGCACAACACTTTCCATGCACACATGCACCATGCCACACATGGGTGAGAGAATCTCTACCCATGTGTGTGATGTCACACACCCATACCATCCCTCTCTCATGTGTGTGTCCAAAGTCAACCCTCTCTATACAACACCATATGCATGATGTCATCATGCCATGCCGCCCCATGTCCCTTTAGTACACCATTAAGTCCAAATCATACACAAATTTCCATAATCCTAGCTTAAGCTAACCATAATCACATTAATCTAACCTAATCACATTTTTATCCATTTCTCTACAAATACCCTTCCATCCCTCAACATTTTCACCATTTCCTACCATGAGAGAGAGAGAGAAGGAGGTGTGAACTTGGTGGGCCATCAATTCCATCCCTTCCATCCATCTCAACCATCCATCCCATCAATTCCATCCATCTAGTTCATCAAGGTGAGTACACACACCCCACTCATTCTTATTTTGTTTTCATTGTGTTTATGTATGGTGGAGATGATGTTGATGATAATGATGTGATTAATGGTGTGGATGCATAAGAGAAGACAAATAAGTAAATAAATAAATAATAATTTATTATAGATTTCATGTGGGACCCATTGATAGTGGGCCCCACCAGAATGTTTGCATCCCATCCAAACCCTCCAAGTAAGGCCCATTGGGCTAGCCACACACACAACCTTGCACACACCTTCACATCACACTATAAATAAATAAATAAATAATAGAGAGGGAGAGACGCTGCATCAGATAGCGTCCCACCGGTTTTAAGAAGGGAGGGGTTGTGGGACCACAACAGGCCCCACCCCTGATCCATGTATTTGATCCACACCGTCCATTCAATTTCCCAACTCATTTTAGGCATTGAACCGAAAAATGAAGCTAATTTGAATCTCTGGCAGGCCACATCATAGAAAATAATGATATTTACTGTTAAAATCTGTTAGGGCCCACTGTAATGTTTATGCATGTCAAACCATATTGAATATTGGACTTTTTGGACCCATCACGAACCAAGAGAACCCGACGAACAAAGTAGATCATCTTGATGTGGGCCCCACCTATGAAAAACCGCGAATAAAACAAAAAAAAAAACAACATTGGACACTGTTGCTGTCAATGTCCAGATGACGCTGTACAAACCAGCATCCTACTTCTGGATGCTGGAGGGACGGTGGGTTCCACCACTGGTCCCACCTTAATGTATGTTGAACATCTACACCGTACATTTGATGGTCCCTTTTAAAAATGGGTCACCCCCAAAAATCGGCCGTACATGGAACTCAGGTGGCCCACACCATCTAAAAACATATGAAGCCGGATAAATTAACAAGAATTGTAGCTCTGATCATGAGGTATGTCTTATATCCAAACCATCCATCCATTTGGCAAACTCATCTTAAGGCTTGAGAAGAAAAATAAGACAAATCTAACTATTAAGTGGTCCATACTACAAAAAGCAGCAGGGGATTGAACATCTACCATTGAAACCCTTTTTAGATCATAGAAATATGAAATTTGTTTTTCCTCTTAATTCAGGTCTTTGTGACCTTATGAACAGATTGGATGGAAAATAAATGTTATGGTGGGCCCTGCAAATTATTTAACGGTGAAATCATTATCTCCACCATTATTTGTGGTGCAGTCCAGATAATCATTGGACATGTTTCATTTTTTTTTTGGATAATGCTCTAAAATGATCTCTAAATATAGATGAACAATGTAGATATAATAAATACATTACTTTGGGACCCATGCAACTTTGATCTCCTTGAACCGTTAGTACAACTCGAAGCTTGAGGATATAAAAGCACTTGCTGGGGTCCACTCGAAACTTGGATTCATCTGAAACTTGGAATGACCTCTTAACCAAGTGGGACATACATAATGGATGGGCTGGATTTGTGAACCACGGCTCGGTGGCCCAACAAATGATTATTATGAATGTTTTAATGGAGGGTAAACCTCTCAACTGTTGTAGTGAGGCCCACACAAGTCACTGATTGACTTGATTTTAAGCCTTAGGCCCACCATGAAATGGTGGATCTAACTGATGGGGTAGATGTTCAACACGCACCATGGTGGGCCCACACAACTCGACCTCACGGGGAGTTCCCATGAGCAGGACCACATAGAACCTTTTCCCATATATATATATATATATATATATATATATTGTTGGAAATAAATTTTGGGCCTCTCAATAATTATATGTTCTCCTCATTAAAGCCCAAATCAAAACCCATATAAGCCACCTATGAATACTTCGGTGTGTATTGGATTTCGAGCCACCCTTTATGACAAGAATTTGTGGCCCAATTTCATGGATATCTTAAATAGTCATACTAGGCATCTAAATCGCCCAATACAATGCAATGATAAAATCATGCAGTATGCAATTAGATTGTTGGTAGGGCATTCATACATAAGAAGGGATGTTAATTTATAAAAAGGAGTAAGAACTAAAATTACAATCAAGTACCCTAGTTTAGAAATTACAAGGACTAGAATTCGATTAGTCATGATTAAGCAAGAAGAGAAAAGTATTTTGTAGTCGAAAGTACCAAGATACAAGGCCACAAATTGACAACATCACGCAGGGATTGGTTATCCAGGTATGCGGCTCTTTAATTATCTTGCGCCCTGCATATTGGCATACCTTAAGTTTTAGTTATCCTTGAGTCGCTTATCATTAGCATCACCATGCATTCCATAGCATGATATATGATGAGAAATAGTATCCAAATTCTTTACAAACATCGCGGATTGACCGTACTATGATAAGGATGATGATATTGAATCATGGACACTGGAAGTATGAAAATTGTAGGGGATGATGCGCCCCTTGGGTTGAGAGACCCTAAACCCCAATGGTGCTTAGGGATGCCCACTGTTGGGCCAGGTGGATACATGGGCCATGGATTTGACTCCCACTAACGAGGATAGGTTGAGAAGGGGTATGTTCGACCCGCCTTAGGGCTGAGGTGGCAAACGGGGACCAGTTTGACCCGCCGGCGAGGAGAAGTGCAAACGAGGTCCGCTACTAGTATACGAAATGGAGGTTGTAATCCCATTAGTGGGTAGCGAGGTCGATTGCTAGTGTCTGGTGCATGGGCATCGACCCATGTGGATCCTAAGTTCCAATAGTATATTGATCATAATCGAGACAATGATGTTCAAGAGTAGTGCGGTCAAGTCCGTGGTGAGAGGACTAATGGCAGGTGTTTTTATAGTTAGCATACAATTATTTTATGCATCTCACACATGATCTCCCTCCATCATTCATCAAGACATCGCTCTACATAGATTATCACTTTTGGCGGTTCTTTCATTATATCTTTTATGTTAATTTATCTTGCATACTTATCATGAGGACTTTGCACTTGTTAAGTTATAAGACTTAATTGTCTTTTAACCACTCAGGTAAAGGATCTAAAGAAGAAAAACAAGTAGCGGCCATGAGTTAGTTGCCACATCGAGGGGACTGATTTGACTTTTAAAATTTTGAATTGTATATGAAGTATACATGTATTGCGCAGACAAATGATGTACTTTTGAAATTTTGTAGTACCCAGTTTACTTGTATGTAAATGTTACCTATCTTGTCTCTGATGTTCCTTTTTTGTGAAGAATGAATGGTGAGATTTATCCTTTACATTACCTTACCGGACGCCAAGCTTGGGGCTTAATGTATGGGCATTGGGTACCAATCCTGGAGTTTGGCTTGTCGTGTTCCAGATTCGGTAAATATAGCTGTAGTATAAGACTATTGGTCTAGGGTGTGACAAAGTTGGTATTAGAGCATGTGATAAGGGATTCCTGTGGACAAGTAACCATTTAGGAGAAAGCTAGAATTCTAAAACTTGAAAACTGACTTAACAACTTAGAAACACTAGTTTTCCCCTTAAGGAACTTGGAAAAAAAAGTTACGATCAGGTCTCAAAGATAAGAAGTTAGGAAGATGTGCTTCTTGACCTTAAGAGGCTATTTTAGGTTGAAGCTAACCCAGGCGTCCATTTTCTATTGTAGATCATGGCGCCTAAGAAGCCGCTAAAACTAAAACAATAGTAGAGCACGAGCCATCTAAGAATCACTAGCCAAGGAACCAAATACTCCTTAGGACACCACTTCAATTCAGGAAATCCTTCGTTCCATGGCATCTCTGATGGAATGTTAGGAGAGGAGGTCTGCAGAGGCATCTTCCATATCAGAGCAGTCATCTTTGATTCAGGAATTCTAGGCTTTGTGACCTCGATTTAAAGGGTGGCCGAATCCGCATGAGGCTGACAGATGGAGGACCCAGGTTATTAAGATTTTAGATGTAATGGGGTGTCCTGATTCCCAGAGAGTGTCACTTACTACCTTCACACTCAAGGGAGAAGCAGAGTTATGGTGGCAGTCAGTTAAGAAGGAAGCAAGGTCAAGTATAGTTTAGAGTTGGAGTACGTTCAGTGACAAGTTCGACCAAAAGTATGTTCCTGATAGTATTCGAGAAAATATGGTGTTTGAATTTATATCTCTGGAGCTGTAAGGTCCGTATCCTAGTCCGTACCGTTCCTTAGACTTCTGCAATTCTCCCTGTCGAATTCCGACAACCTGCGATCTGTAATCAGTATTTGCACGCGACCTTGATTCGCATCCCGTATATCTGAGTCAGTTCAACATGAGACTTATACCCTAGTGACCGCACCGTCACCACGGTTCCAACGCCGCGTCTTGCGCGCTGATGCGATACCTAGGCCAGGAGTTGTGGGCCCACGTATATTTTAAGGAAACGTCATGCATTGCGAAACCCAAGAGAATCTCTACCCAAACATCACATCAATCAATCAAAGTACAACCCATCACTCACCCATACCCTCTCCCACCAACTAATAAAGCAACCCATGCTTAGCTCATTTCTCTCATCCTAAAAGTCAATGAGACCCATGCTTTCCATGTCATATCTCTTACACACCACTCCTCTCTCTCTCTCATTTTCTTACTCCATTCCAAGCAATTGCCAAGGAGAGGACGTCCATGCTCTTCTAAGAAAGCTAAGTGTGGCCCACTTCCTACCCCAAGATCTCACCATCCAACCCTTCAATTCTCATCATCCTCCATCAAAGAGGAAGCGTAGGAGCTCAGGAGATCAAGGAGCTAAGAAGAAGTGGAAATTGGTGGGTGATATTAGCATTTCCACCATTAATTTCTATTGGTGAGCCCGCATGTATTGGGAGCCACTTGATGTACGTGTTGTAATGCATGGAAGGGAGGGCTCATAGTGGCAAAGCCCTCCATCGCAAGCCGTCTCTCTCTCTCTCTCTATGTGTGGCTCACCTGATGATACATGTATTTTATCCTGTCGTCCACTAAGTGGGCCCACCTGGCAGTCCATTTGGATGGACCTGATTAAAGGAAAACATAAATATTAGCTTAAATCTCAAGATGGTGGGGCCACACACGTGGACCCCATCCTGATGTATATGGCTACCCACCGTCCAGCAAGTCTGAACAGTGGGAAAATATAAATATCAGCTTGGTGCTTGTGGGCCACACACGTGTGGACCCACTGATGTAAGTGTTTTATCCATATCATCCACCGTCTAGTAATGGACGGTGGGGCCCTGCACATGTGGCATCCACCATCCAACTGCAAGGACGGTGGGACCCACTTTATGTATTTGTTTCATCCAAACCGTCCAATCCTTGGATGGTGGGGATAATCGGATTGGTTGGGGTACCTCACACCAGCTATAAGGCTGTTGTATGATGTCTACAAGTTCTGTGGGCCCCACCGTGAGGCACGTGATTGGCTGGAATACCTCACACCAGCTATCCATCTAGCTGTTGTGTTGACGTCAGCTAAGTTCTGTGGGTCCGACCTTGATGTATGGGTCTTATCCACACTGTCCAGATGGCTGGACGGTGGGACCCACCATTGATGTATATGTTTTATATCCACACCGTCTAGTGGTCTAGACGGTGGGGACCACCTCTGATGTATGTATTATATAATACATACACACTGTCCATCCATTTTTAGGATGGTGGGACCCACCTTATGAATGTGTTGTATATCTAAGCCAACAAGGTCATGGGGCCCGTTGTGATTTATTTATTGTATCCACACCGTCCAGGTCCCTAGATGGTGGGGCCAGCTTTGATGTATGTGTTGTATGCCTACACCATCTGGCCATGAGCGGTGGGCCCACCTGCTACATAAACGTAGGGCCCATCTGCTATGTAATCGCAGGACTCACCATGTTGTACATGTTTCATCCTCGTCATTCGGGTCGGACGGCCCACCATTAATTTATGTGTTGCATATCTATGTTGTCCATCTGATTGAACCCATCTGACATGCGTAGGGCCACCTTGATGTATTTATTTCCCATCTATTTTTGTTGGGCCCACTTGTTGCGCGTATATGAGGCCCATGTAATGCGGCCCGCGTATGAGGCCCATTGTGATGGGTTTGTGGCCTTGGATGAGACCTAATGTGATGACTGAGAGGCCCATATGATGAGGCCTGATGTGATGTATAAGGCCTATGTGATGCGGCCTACTTGATGTATGAAACCCTTGTGTAAGGCCCATTGAGATTGTGTATGAGGCCCATGTGATGCGGCCCATTTATGTATATGAGGCCCATGCGATGCGGCCCACTTGATGTATGTGAGGCTCATGTGATGTAGCCCACTTGATGTATGAGACCCTTATGTAAGGCCCGTTGTGATTGTATGAGGCCCGTTGTGATGTGTATTAGCCCTTGAGATGTGGCCCATTGTGATGTGTATTAGGCCCATGAGATGCGGCCCATTGCGAAGTGTAAGGCCCATGCGATGTGATCCACTTAATGTATATGAGGCCCATGTGATGCGGCCCACTTGATGTATATGAGGCCCATGTGATGCAGCCCACTTGATGTATATGAGGCCCATGTGATGCAGCCCATTGTCATATGTGAGGCCCATATGATGAGGCCCAGTGTGTTGTATGTGAGGCTTATGTGATGAGGCCCATTGTGATATATATGAAGCCTATGTGGTGAGACCCATTGTGATGTATACGAGGCCCGTATGATGAAGCCGTTGAGAAGTATATTAGGCCCTTGCGTGAAGCCCATTGTGATGAATATTGGGTTCTTGCATAAGGCCCATTATGTTGTAGTGAGGCCCTTATGTGAGGCCATGGGCCCCACTATATGTTTGGCCCTATGAAGGCCACTCCTTGGGAGCAATGTTGGTTGAATGTCCACATTGATGGGCAATGATAGTTAAATGTCCACATTGTGACCTTCCCTTATACCTTGTTAGGCCCATTCTTGATATGAGTAGGCCATCTAGGCCCATCCTTGATATGAGGAGAATACATCACCATTATATAACATGCTTAGTATAGCTCCACGATCCATACCCATACGCATCATATGTATGCTTAATATGAGGCGTGATTGATCATAGCATATGCCATTGGGCAGATTATTATGGGACTCCCTAAGAGACGGAGTTGCCCCACATGATTGCGGGGTACCCGTAGGATTGTTGCATGACTGATAGCATGATTCATGCATCTTGCATTTATGTGATATGACTACTGTATGCCCTAGCGATATCAGGGTCGTAGCCTTCACAGGCATATCATGGATGGCCAGATGAGACATGAAAAATCTTTTTCTACATGGGGTGTTATAGATGTCCCTTGGTAAACCGTCTTGGTACCAGAGGACGCTCCAACATCGAGACAGGATGGAAAACAAGAACACCTGGATGCCGAATACCAGTAGGCGGCGCTCCCATCGATCGTAGTCAGTTGGAAGGGGGTGTGGCCATACCCGCCCGAGGGTAGGAGGCATAGCTAGGCTGAGTTTGACCATCTCATAAATGGGTCCGCTATCGACGTGCCGGGTAGATATTGGCTGACTACTGGCCAGGTGGATAGTGAGGTCTCTTCCACTTGCATGGTTGAGTGTCCAATGGGCGTGATCTAGTGTAGAGTGTACTAGACCCTGGTAATGATCATAAAGATGTACAGTATTGATATGTAGACTTACTGAGTAGGAGTTAAATACTCAGCATTTGACTCACTCATTCATTCATTCACTATCCACTCGAGCTAGTGGTGCGTAACCAAATCATTATGTGTACCTTCGCAACGACTAGGATTTTGGTTGGGGCACACGACTAACCTGAGACCAGGATTTACCACATTGAGACTAGCTATCCAAATTTAGGTATTGGGACTGGTTTGGATAGAAGTCTCCTGTGATGAACCCTACAGCTTGCAATACCACGTTCTATCATCCCGACTACACACTCCAGGTTCGTCATTCCTTTGCATTACATGTTACATTACACCCTCAGTATATGACATTTTGGTTACTATGATTCTGCATTTTATGGCCTAGATATGTCATTGGCCTATTATATTTTTACATCGCATAGCCTAGATAAGGCTGATGGTATTTATGGACTTGAAAGCATATTTCTGCATTACTCTGATATTGCATACTTGGCACTTACCTTGCGCACACAGTTACACTACCCTCTAAGCTTTTTATAAACTTATACACAATAGATGCATGTAGGTGGTGTTAGGTCACAACAACGTTGAGCTTGAAGCGTGCAGTTGTCTTCTGAAACTTGATTTTTGATATTTGTATTTCCCTTTCACCTTTGTATTCAACTGTTTATATTAGTGGATATGTGATGGTGATGTTGTCTTTGTGATTTGGGTAAACTTGTGGTTATGCTCCTTTATTAATAAAAGAAATTCATGTTGAAAATCGTCCTTATAGAATCCTAAGATCGGAATCTAGCGTATGGGCACTGAAAGCCGAGAATGGGGAACTACGGAGGCTATCGGCACCGGATTCGGTGATCGGGAATTCTGTGAGCCCGATTTTTGAGTTTGGGGCATGACAAGAGTAAGGAGCTTTATCTGTGGCCCAGTAGAAGGCTAGATTTGTTAAGTTATCTCATTTCGCATTGAATTTAATTTTGACCTCCAGTATAAAAGCTCGTAAATTTGAGAAGGGACTTCGTCCTAGCTTGAGGAGTAGGGTAGTACCTTTGCAACTCCCTATGTTTAAGGAGGTGATGGACCGAGCTAAGATCATAGAAGCGGATTTCAAAGAGATGAACAAGACTTGTGATCAACCACTTCGTAGACAAGATAATAGGAACAAGAGGAAGGGAGGCCTAACCTAGCAGGTCCGTCCATCAAAAAGGCTTGCTAGGCAAGTATCAACCATTTAGGAAGCCCAATGAGATTCGCATCGATTAGCATTCCGAGGCAGCCTCAACAACGCTAGCAGCAGCAGCCACCGCAAGGTCGAGATCGCTCTCAGTAGTACCAGAGACCGCCCTAGAGATAACAGGGAGGATTTGCAGTGACTGCCAACCTCACGTATATGTTATTCAGTAGACTAATCCTCAATCATCAGCAACGATACTTGAGGGTACGACTACTCTCTTCTCATCATTTGCACACACCTTATTTGGCTCAGACACCTCCCATTCATTCATATCATAATCACTCGTAAACACGTTAGGGTTAGAGTCAGAAAGGGTAATAGAAGAGTTATCAGTAGCCACACCATTAGGTGAGCATTCTAACCTAAGCTTTATCTGCAAGAATTACCCAGTGATGATTGGAGATCACATCCTACCCACCGATTTATTTGTTATGAAGATGTCGAAGCTGCATGTTATTTTGAGTATGGATTGGATGGCCGCATATCATGCCTCATTAGATTGTTTCGAAAGGACCATCACCTTCTCTATAATCAGCCAACCATAGTTCCAGTTCAGGATTCTGCCAGCAGAGCATACATGGACATCCTTGGCTTGCCTAGTAGAAGAAGAAAGGACCCTAAGGATTGAGGAGATCCCAATCGTATGCCAGTATCTCGATGTCTTTCGAGACATCACGGGCCTACCTCCTCGAAGGGCAGTGGAATTCTGTATTGACATGATGTCATGTACCTCACCCATCTCAAAGGCGCCGTATTGCATGGCCCCCATGAAGTTGGAAGAATTGAAAAGGCAGTTGGAGGAACTTTAGGCTTTGGGCTTTATTCGCCCAAGTAGTTCTCCTTGAGGAGCATCGGTCCTATCTGTTAAGAAGAAGGATGGGTCATTAAGACTTTGTGTGGATTACAGGGAGCTAAATAAAGTGACCATTAAGAATAAGGATCCATTACCATGGATTGATGATCTGTTCAATCAGCTTAGGGAGGCGCAGTTCTTCTCGAAGATCGACCTACGTTCTGGATACCATCAAGTTCAAGTTCAAGAGGAGGACATCCCTAAGACGGCTTTTTGCACCAGATATGACCACTTCAAGTTCCAGGTCATGTCCTTCAGACTGACGAATGCCCCAACCGTATTTATGCAATTGATGAATGAGGTATTTCGCCCTTATCTCGACCAGTTTGTAGTAGTATTCATAGACGATATTCTAATATATTCATGTACCCGGGAGGAGCATGAGTGTCATTTACCTACTGCTCTACAGACACTTTGCAATCATCAGTTATATGCCAAATTGGAGAAATGTGAATTTTGGCAAGAAAAAGTGAAGTTTCTTGGCCACGTCATTACTAAAGGAGTGGTTATAGATCCGGCTAAGGTCGAGGTTGTGCTTAAGTGGCAACAACCCACTAATGTCATGAAAATTCGGAGCTTTCTGGGTCTAGCGGGATACAACATATGGTTTATTTGAGGGTTTTCTTGTATAGCGACACCACTGATACGACTGACCCATAAAGGAGCACCTTTTGTTTGGAGTGAGGCCTGTGAAAAGGCATTTGCAGAGTTGAAAGATAAGTTGACAACAACACCAGTTCTCACCCTGTCATCTGGAAATGAAGGGTTCGTAGTATACACAGATGCCTCACAGGTTGGATTGGGTTGTGTGCTGATGTAGCATGACAAAGTTATAGCGTATGCTTCTTGACAGTTGAAGGCCTATGAGAAGAATTACCCCACGCATGACTTAGAGTTGGCCACAGTATTGTTTGTAGTAAAGATATGGTGGCATTATCTATACGGGGTCAGATTTCAGTTGTTCACGGACCACAAGAGCCTTAAATATTTATTCTCTTAAAAGGAACTTAATTTACGGTAGAGAAGGCGGTTAGAGTTATTAAAGGATTATGATTTTTCTCTTCAATACCACCCAGGTAAGGCCAATGTTGTAGCTAATGCCCTCAGTCGTCAAGCACGAGGAATTATTGCTCACCTTATGGTTCGACAGTGGCAAATGTTGGAAGAAATAAGGGACCTTGATTTCAAGTAGAGCTTACAGTCAGCTACTATGCATCTTGCAAGCTTATCCATCCAACCATCACTTATATCTCGAGTCATTAAGGCGCAACAGGTTGACCTAGTGATCATCAATCGCCATAAGGAAATGACTGATGATGGTTCGACCGAGTGGCAGGTCGGTGTGGATGGTGGAATTCACTATAAAGGGCGACCGTATGTGCTGGAAGATGCGGAGCTAAGGCAAGAAATATTGACCGAAGCACACCAGTCCAAATTCACGATCCACCCAAGCAGTACAAAGATGTACTGTGATGCTAAGAGACAATATTGGTGGCCAGGGATGAAGCGTCGCATTGCTGAATTTGTAGCCCAATGCGATACATGTAAAAGGGTCAAGGTAAAGCATCAACGACCCTCAAGTACCCTACAACAACTAGAGATTCCTCAGTGGAAGTGGGAGCACATTGCATTTCCTACCTATATGTGCTACTTACTCCATGGACCGACTTGTTCAATTATTTGTCAATGAGATCATCAAGTTGCATGGCGTGTCGGTATCAATAGTATCCGATCGTGACCCGAGGTTCATGTCACAATTCTAGAAGAGCTTTCAGCGAGCCTTGGGTGTGACTCTAAAGTATAGCATCGCCACCACCCCCAGACAGATGGGTAGACTAAGAGAGTCAATGAGATTCTGGAGGATATGCTTAGAGTGTATGTGCGGGATTTCCAAGATAGCTGGGATAATCATTTGTCATTGGCCGAATTTACATATAATAATAGTTATCAAGCAACCATCGGCATGGCTCCGTATGAGGCCTTATACGGCCGACCTTGCAGGTCACCTAGTTGTTGGACAGAAGTCAGAGAGCAGAGTTTGCTCAGGCATGAAATTGTTCAGTAAACTTGGGAAAAGATAGAGCTTATCAGAAAAGGTATGCGCACCGCTCAAAGCCGATAAATGAGTTATGCTGATCGTTAGCATAGGGAATTAGAATTTACTATCGGAGATTTTGTCTACCTCAAGGTCTCGCCCATGAAAGGCATATTTCGATTTGGCAAGCAAGGGAATCTTGCCCCGCGTTGTATAGGTCCCTTCAAGATAGTAGAGCGGATTGGCCAAGTGGCATATCGACTAGCCTTGCCTCCCCAGCTGTCAGGTGTTCACAAAGTATTTCATGTATCCATGTTGAGGAGGTGTGAGCTGGGGATAGAGAACATTATCGACTGGTAACTGATCGAAATCTGTGAGAACGTGTCATACATAGAACATCCAATTCATATCTTGGATCAAAAGGAGCAGGTCCTTCGGTCAAAGGCGATTCCATGGGTGAAAGTTTAGTGGGGACACCAAAACGAAGCAGAGGCCTCGTGGGAACATAAGGAGGACATTCGAAAGAAATATCCCCACTGGTTTTAATGAACTTTATAAACACTATAAAAACATCACCGATGTACGATATCCTTTTTGCAGTAAAAAAGGGTTTTCAGTCATTTCACTTTTTCGATCATAAAGACCACGTTTTATCCAATATAGTAGAAATTTCAAGGATGAAATTTTTATAAGGAGATCCAACCTATAAGTACGACTAATTGGTTAATAGATGAAACTCACCTGCCGAAATAAAACCCGGCAATGCCTGCATGTACAATTCAAATACTCGAAAGAACCCTTTATAGTACACCCCTCATAACGTGACCGTAAATAAGCAAAACCGATACCATGATGACCACCTCGTCTATTCCGTACCATTTTCTATGCTTATATGCACGATGATCGATGCCCTTAGCCAGACTTAGACTAGCCATGCATAGTGCACACCCAACTAACCGAAACCCCAAGACTTTGAAACATATTTCATATCGACCTCACCTTTGCCACGATCGCTGAGGTACCACCCGTGCATCTGTACAATGCTCCGTTAGTGAGATACATCGCGAAGAATCGTTAGTGTATCATGTGCACGGGGTGCCATATATTGCATTCCACACATGTGTACAACGCATGTCATGCACACATGCACCATGCCACACGTGGGTGGGAGAATCTCTACCCATGTGTGTGATGTCACACACCCGTACCATCCCTCTCATGTGTGTGTCCAAAGTCAACCCTCTCCATATAACACCATATGCATGATGTCAACATGCCATGCCACCTCATGTCCCTTTAATACACCATTAAGTCCTAATCATATACAAATTTTCATAATCCTAGCTTAAGCTAACCATAATCACATTAATCTAACCTAATCACATTTTTATCCATTTCTCTACAAATACCCCTCCATCCCTCAACATTTTCACCATTTCTTACCATGAGAGAGAGAGAGAGGAGTGATCTTGGTGGGCCATCAATTCCGTCCCTTCCATCCATCTCAACCATCCATCTCATCAATTCCATCCCTTCCATCTAGCTTAACCATCCATCTAGTTCGTCAAGGTGAGTATACCCACCCCACTCATTCTTATTTTGTTTTCATTGTGTTTATGTATGGTGGAGATGATGTTGATGATAATGATGTGATTAATGGTGTGGATGCATAAGAGAAGACAAAAATAAATAAATAAATAAATAATCATTTATTATAGATTTTATGTGGGACCCATTGATAGTGGGCCCCACCAGAATGTTTGCATCTCATCCAAACCCTCCAATTAAAGCCCATTGGGCTAGCCAAACACACACCCTTGCACACATGTTCACATCACACTATAAATAAATAAATAAATAATAGAGAGGGAGAGACGTTGCTGCCAGCGTCCAGAGGACGCTACAGCAGGCAGTGTCCCACCTGTTTCAAGAAGGAAGGGGTCATGGAACCACAATAGGCCCCACCTCTGATCCATGTATTTGATCCACAACGTCCATTCAATTTCCCAGCTCATTTTAGGCATTGAGCCGAAAAATGAAGCCAATCCGAATCTCTGGCAGGCCACATCATAGAAAACAGTGATATTTACTGTTAAAATTTGTTAGGGCCCACTGTAATGTTTCCGTATGTCAAACCATATTGAATATTGGACTCATTGGATCCGTCACAAGCCAAAGAACTCGACAAATGAAGTGGATCGTCCTTATGTGGGCCCCACCTATGAAAAACCGCAAATAAATAAATAAATAAATAAACAGCATTGGACGCCGTTGCTGTCAGCATCCAGATGACGCTGCTGCAACTAGTGTCCTACTGCTAAACACTAGAGGGACTGTGGGTCCCACCACTGGTCCCACCTTGATGTATGTTGAACATTTACACCATACATTTGATGGGTTCCCTTTAAAAATGGGTCACCCCCAAAAATCAGCCATACATGGAACTCAGGTGGCCCACACCATCTAAAAACATATGATGTTGGATAAATTAGCAAGAATTGTGGGTCTGATCATGAGGTATGTCTTATATCCAAACCTTCCATCCATTTGGCGAACTCGTCTTAAGGCTTGAGAAGAAAATTATGACAGATCTAACTATCAAGTGGTCCATACTACAAAAAGCAGTAGGCAATTGAACGTCTACCATTGAAACCCTTTTTGGGTCACAAAAGTTTTGGACCAATATGAAATTTGTTTTTCCTCTTCATTCAGGTCTTTGTGACCCTATGAACAGATTGGATGGAAAATAAACGTTATGGTGGGCCTTATAAATTGTTTAACGGTGAAATCATTATCTGCACCACTATTTGTGGTGCGGTCTAGATAATCTTTGGATATGATTCATTTTTATTTTTTTTGAAAGGGGGGGGGGGGGGGGGAGAGAGAGAGAGAGAGAGAGAGAGAGAGAGAGAGAGATAATGCTCTAAAATGATCTCTAAATATAGATGAATAATGTAGATATAATAAATACATCACTTTGGGACCCATGTAACTTTAATATCCTTGAACCGTTCATGCAACTCGGAACTCGAGGATATAAAAGCACTTGTTGGGGTCCACCTGAAATTCAAATTCATCTGAAACTTGGAATGGCCCCTTAACCAAGTGGGACATACATAATGGATGGGCTGGATTTGTGAACCACTCCTCGGTGGCCCAGCAAATGATTATGAATGTTCTAATGGAGGGTAAACGCTCAGCTGTTGTAATGAGGCCCACACAAGTCACTGATTGACTTGATTTTAAGCCTGAGGCCCACCATGAAATGGTGCATCTAACTGATGGGGTAGATGTTCAATACGCACCACGATGTGCGACACAACTTGACTTCATGGGGAGTTCCCATGAGCAGGACCGCATAAAACCTTTTCCCGTATATATATATTAGTGGAAATAAATTTTGGACTTCTCAATAATTATATGTTCTCCTCATCAAAGCCCAAATCAAAACTCATATAAGCCTACGATGAATACTTCGATGTGTATTCGATTTCAGGCTACCCTATGTGACAGGAATTTGTGGCCCAATTTCATGGATATATTAAATATTCATACTAGGCATCTAAATCGCCCAATACAATACAATGATCAAATCATGCAGTATGCAATTAGATTGTTAGTAGGGCATTTATACATAAGAATGGATATTAATTTATAAAAAGGAGTAAGAACTAAAATTACAATTAAGTACCCTAGTTTAGAAATTACAATGACTACAATTCGATTAGTCATGATTAAGCAAGAAGAGAAAAGTATTTTGTAGTCAAAAGTACCATGCTACGAGGCCACAAGTTGACAGCATCACGTAGGGATTGGTTATGCAGGTACGCGTCTCTTTAATTATCTTGCATCCTGCATATTGACATACCTTGAGTTCTAGTTATCCTTGAGTCGCTTGTTATTAGCATCGTCATGCATTCCATGACATGATATATGATGAGAAATAGTATTCAAATTCTTTACAAACATCACGGATTGACCGTATTACGATAAGGATGATGATATTGAATCATAGACACCAAAAGTATTAAAATAGCAATCGATGATGTGCCCCTTGGGTTGAGAGACCCTAAACCCCAATGGTACCTAGGGATGCCTCACTGTTGGGCAGGGTGAACACATGTACCATGGATTTGACTCCCACTAACAAGGCCAGGTTGAGAAGGGGTATGTCCGACCCGCCTTAGGGTTGAGGTGGCAAATGGGGACCGATTTGACCCGCCGGAGAGGAGAAACGCAAACGAGGTCCGTTACTAGTATACAAAATGGAGGTTGTAACCCCATTAGTGGGTAGCGAGGTCAATTGCTGGTGTCTAGTACATGGGCATCGACACCGGTGGATCCTAAGTTCCAATAGTATATTGATCATAATCGAGACGATGATGTTCAGTAGTAGTGCGGTCAAGTCCGTGGTCAGAGGACTATTAGCGGGTGTTTCTATAATTAGCATACAGTTATTTTATGCATCTCACACTTGATCACCCTCCATCATTCATTAAGACATCGCTTTGCATAGATCATCACTTTTAGCGGTTCTTTCATTATATCTTTTATGTTAATTTATCTTGCGTACTTATCATAAGGACTTTGCACTTGTTAAGTTATAAGACTTACTTGTCTTTTAACCACTTAGGTAACAGATTTAAAGAAGAAAAACAAGTAGCGACCATGAGTTAGGTGCCACATCAAGGGGACTGATTTGACTTTTGGAATTTTAAATTGTGTATGATGTATATATGTATCGCGCAGACAGATGATGTACTTTTGGAGTTTTGTAGTACTCAGTTTACTTGTATGCAGATGTTACCTATCTTGTCTCTAATGTTCCTTTTTTGTGAAGAGTGAATGGTAAGATTTATCCTTTATATTACCTTTGCAAACGCCGAGCTTGGGGCTTAGTGTGTGGGCATTGGGTACCAATCCTGAAGTTCGGCTTGTCGCGCGCCAGATCCGTTTGGTATAACGATAGTATAAGACTATTGGGTCTAGGGTGTGCCAGATGATAATAAAAAAATTGAAATTATAATCCTTAAAATGGTGAATTCAAACCTAGGACGAAGTTTTAGACTCAGATTATAACTCAAACTTCTTTAAAATGTGACTTACTATAAATAGTAAATTTTTTATTTACAGACTGTCATCATTCCTACTAGACTTCAAGGTTTTCGGCCAAAAATAGTAAGTGTCCAATTTGGCCTAACCACGTTATTCTCCTAATTTTTTAAAGCCCTTTTCACATTGATCACAACTCCTAGTGGTAGACTAAGTGAAAGATACCTCGTTTTGACACCGAGGTCTTGGTATCGATTCCCTAGTGGGGGTGGCTAATAGTGAAGTGTGAATTGATGGTGGGTGTACTAACAAGCTAACAAAAAATAAAAACCCCTAAAATGATCAAAAGTTATGATTGAATAAAAACTGACTATTTATAGTAAAAAAAAATGAAAATAAAAGTCTTTTGACCGTCAATCTGATGGAATCTCACAAATCCAACGTGGCCGACCCGATATAGACGAGTTGGTTGGCTAAAGTAGCTTCTCTTACTCCAAAATCATTCCAATTTGCAAGATACGACCGTTTTAAGGTTCTAACGGTCCTAATCACTTTCACATCCGATCAAGCCCTCTCTGCTCCATCTTTGTCATGAAAGTGTCCGCAACCTGCTCTACATCAACAAGTATCTCCTTTCTCTATTATAAGCCTTAAAAATTAAATTAAAAAAATCTAAAAACAATAATAAAATTAATAATAAATTAATTATTCCTTTAAGATACTACTGGTATAGTTTAATACTCCTAAAATTTTTAACTTACTCAAAGTAATAAACTTATCAAAATAATAAAAGCATTTAAATTGAATCAAACTCTCTTAGATACTTTATAAAGAGTTATAGCTCAACTTTTCAAATCTTTGAAAAGTTAGAAAAAATCTCAAACTTGTAACTTATTAAGAATAATAAATTGTGATTTTGAGCTGAAATCTAACTCACAAGTAACAAGAGTTTGTGGATGTCTAGTGTCAATTGGCATTACTTATTAGTTGGGTCATAAATTTCATTAATATTTATGTGTGGTAATATGCATATTGCAGTAACTAGTTGTAAAGTTATGATCATGAAGAGTGGCAGTGTACCTATCTATGTCAAGTAATCTCATTTCTCTACGAAGAGTGGTAGTGTACCTATCTATGTCAAGCAATCTCATTTCTCTTCATCTCACCCACCAGTGACTTGTCCTGCATCATAAAGTATGATGGCATTAAATAATGTTCATTGCATGCTAGGTTACAGCCCTTAAAACTGTTACACATGTGATCATGATGTGAAAAAGTGCTTGTGATCCCATGAGCACAACTTGAAAGATGTGGTCTCCCAGCTTATCCTCAACATTCTTTCTACTTTTAGCGATACAGCTGGTGTCCTCCACACATGCTCTCTCATTATTGAGACATTCGGGTCCTTACTCGGTACAATTGACCAACGACGCCTGCATCCACCAAAGCTGTCTTATCTTCATCATGGGCTAGCTTTCTGGGTTTTATGTTCATCACCACCACTTCACAAGTCATTCATCCAACCCACAAGTGAAATAACTGCAGGGAAATCTTGACCGTCCGGATCAATTATCCCATGCTGGCTGGAATATAGCCAGAAATCTTTTTGTCCAGACAATGTTAACCTTCTGATTTTGCGTATTGCATTTGGACCACTGACTGAAATGTTTACAATTTCCCATTTCATGGCCCACAAATTGGATGGTTAGGATTGTTTCATTTGTGTCATTTTCAAGCAATGTTCTATCTACAATGTGCTTCACAATCAGGATGGTCTGGATCGATTTACATTATGCATGTGTATAGTAAATGAGCCACGAATGCTGTTAAAAGGGTGGTGAACTCTCTGCATACACGTCTTTCAACATTTAAATCACATCCCCAAAAAAAAAAAAAAAAAAACCAAATGGCTGCAATGCTCTTAAAAGGGTAGTAAAATATCTCGAAACTCTACCCTTTCATCTCATATATATATATATATATATATATATATATATATATATATATATATATATTTTGATGGTATTTACTTAGTAAGCAATCTGATTTCCTCTTTGCGGTAGGAATCGGATGGACGGCGCGGATATACCACATCCATTTACAGTGAGCCCAACTGAGTTTACTCAGTATGCAATCTCATTTCCTCTTTGTGCGGGGAATTGGACCGTACCAAGTAGCGTGCAAGATGGATAGCAGGAGGCCATCTCTCTCTCTCTCTCTCTCTATATTGATGGTATTTACTTAGTAAGCAATCTGATTTCCTCTTTGCGGTAGGAATCGGATGGACGGCGCGGATATACCACATCCATTTACAGTGGGCCCAACTGAGTTTACTCAGTATGCAATCCCATTTCCTCTTTGTGCGGGGAATTGGACCGTACCAAGTAGCGTGCAAGATGGATCGCAGGAGGCCATATATCTCTCTCTCTCTCTCTCTCTCTCTATATATATATATATATCAAAAAGCCAAACTGTACAACCAGCGAGAGTGATTAGGTGTGGCCTTGCCTCACTCAACACGGTGCTGCCCACATTGATATATGTATCCATGGCATCCATCCGTTTTCCAAATCATTTAAAACCATGATCCCAAAAAACGAAGCAGATTCAAATCTCCAGTGGACCACACCCCATGAAACAGGTAATTGACCATTAAAAACTTCTTGTGCATCTTAGAAGTTTTGGATCGAGCTGATATCTGCATTTTCCCTTCATCCAGGTTTATGGGACCTTATCAACATGTTGGATGGAAAATAAACAATACATTCGGCATTAAGGTGGGCCTCAGGAAGTTTTTTATTGTGGGCATTCAATCACCACCATTTCTTATGGTGTGGTCTACCTGAGATTTGAATTTACATAATTTTTGGGCTCATTCTATAAAATGATCTGGAAAAATGGATGGACGGCATGGATGTAGAATAAATACATCATGGTGGACCCCGCGTCAAAGCCGCAACGTGTTGGGTGAGACCGGGGCGATACTGACAAGGTCGGTATCCAAATCGCCGCTGAAGTGACGTCACCAAGCTCCGTGGGCCGCACCATGATGCATGTGTTATGTCAATACCGTCCATCCCTTTGGAGAGATCGTTTTATTGCAGTAGAAAAAGAATGAGATAGATCTAAAGTTCAAGTGGACCCCACCATAGAAAACAGTGGGGACAGTGACATCCACCGTTCAAAACTTCTTAGGGGCCACAGAAATTTTCGATCAAGCTTATATTTTTGTTTTCACTTCATCTATCTCTATGTTAATTTATCTATCTCTATGTTAATTTATGAATAGATTGGATGTAAAAAATATATCATGGTGGGCCCTATAAATGTTTCAACGGTGGGTGTGACTGATCCCACAGCTTTCTACGGTAGGTCCACTTGAACTTTATATCTATATCATTCTTTTTCTAATGCCATAAAACGATCTCTACAGGTGGATGGACGGTATGGATACAACACATGCATCATAGTGGGTCGACATAGCCTGGTGACGTTAGCTATTTGGCTACTGACATTGTCAGTATCTAATCTGCGCCCACCAGCTGGCAGCTGTGTGTGAATGAATGCTACTGCACGAAGATTTTCAAGGACGCAGATTTCCTGGGAAAGCCTTCGCAGGAATTTCCTTACCAAGGATGCTGGGTGGGGCTCACCTAGATGTTTTTGTGAAATCCACCCCGTCCATCCGTTTTGAGAGCTCATTTTAGACATGTGACTAAAAAGGAGATGTATCCAACATTCAAGTGGGCCACATAAGAGGAAATAGGAGAATGTTCATCCCATAGGCTCCCATCTTCAAGCGCAGAAAACAGACTCACCGTACGAACTGGCACATGTGTCCTAGCCAAGAGACGTTCATCCATGCATCTTAGCCCCAAGAATATGGCTTGTACACTTATCAGGTGGGCCACACATGTGTCAAGAAGTAGACGGTTAAAAAACAAGCAACGAACAGTTTATATTTATGGTGCACGCGTGACAACCTGATCCACCACAGAACTTCTTTATATTTAGAACTCTAGGGTTTTGGAGTATGTTAGATGCATCAAAGGCACCCGATGAGTCTGTGATCACAGACACATATGCTACGTGTGTATGATGAGTTTTTGGTTGGTGTTTGAAGATGGGGCAACAACCTTTCAGAATTCAAATGGACATACACTAAAATAGGATAAGGGAGATGATATTCTTACTCGATCGAGTATGAAGAGCCCCACTTGCCTTTGGAATGGTGGACATAACACACATGATCCTCCAACCATGAATAGCCACCATGTCACCTTGTCCCTGACCCTTTTAGATGAGACCATGGTTTTAAAACTTGCTGACTCAGCTTGAAATTCAGGCCAAATCGGCTCAAGTTAGCCAAATTTGGACCAGAGTCACTTCAAAAGTCTCTATTTCTACTTCTTTGTTTTTCACACAAACCACCGCCACAAACGCTCACCAACTCGCACCACATGGGCACTTGATAACATTACCTAAGTGTTAGAACAGCCAGTTTACTACTAAGTCATGGAGCCATACCCAAAATAATATATTTAACTTATTAAGTGTTTAAATTAATTTTAACTAAATATAGTTTTTTTTTCTTGTTTTTTTTTTTAAAAAAAAAAAAAAAAAAAAAACCCAAAATGGTGTATCTAACTTATTAAATGCTTAATTTATTTTTAACTAAAATATAGTCTTTGTTTAAAAAAAAAAAAAAAAAAAACCCAAAATGGTGTATCTAACTTATTAAATGCTTAATTTATTTTTAACTAAAATATAGTCTTTGTTTGTTCTTTCTATTTTTCTTTTTCACTTTTTTTGGGGCTCCCACGTAATGCTAAAGGTTGAATACTGAAAGTGTTGTATTAAAATTTCTTTTCACTTTTAATTAAAATATCTCTAAACTTATTTTAAAATTACAATTCAACATTATAAATTCTTAGCACTTAAATTAATTTTCCAGGCCTATCTTTTAGATTATCAACCGGTGCCCAACTAGTGCTCATATAAATAAGCCTGCTTGAGTAAGTATGTTGACTGGATTGATCAACTTGTGGTAACATGGCTGAGCCACTCTCCTGGTAAACTTGTTTCTTTAGTAAGAGGCCTTATTGAATGCATAAGATTAGATGTCAATTCATGAACTGAAAAAATAGAAGTTAGTTAATTTACATCTTAATCAAAATCAGAAGTTTATAATTTAGCTACTTTGTTATTTGGGTTTTATTGCCAAAATCATATGTTTCCAATTTTCTTATTTGATCGAGTTTGATAAATTTATACTTTAGGAAAGAGGTCTACATTGTTTATTTAATCCTTAGAACTATTGGGCATACAATGATGCTAACCATCAAATCAATGGTTGCCAAAATTGATGATCTCAATCAAATATGACATTAACAAAAAAAAAAAAAAGAAAGAAAAAAAAGAGTCCAACTTGGATATATGAGAGTTCCATCATGTGTGCCTCCTTTGATTGCAAGTCGCTTTGGAAAATCACTTTGATTAGATGATCCTAAGCATATGATGAATGACAGGAAAAAAAAACACTTTGATTAGATGATACTAACCATATGATGAATGATAGGAAAACAAACCGTCTATATGGACACAGATGGCCTGAGATAGTCTATCATATGAACTTTGTACGACAAGAAGCTTAGTGGGGCCAATTGTTATGTTTGTCAGAAATCCACCCTATCCATCCATTATTATTATTATTATTATTATTATTATTATTTTATCATGTTTGGACATGGGGCTAATAATGAGGCAAATCTAAAACTCAATTGGTATGCAAAATAAGGAAAAGTGGGTTGGGAAATGTCTATCATTGGAACTTTCCAGACATAAACCGTCATGTTTATGTGCCGCCCATGTAACAATCTGAAAATTTTCATGCATTTGTACCAACCATTCGACCATATATTCATTTGATTCCCCACCCGATCGTCCGTCATACACGAGATCAAGGTATATGATCACACGTTTATCCATCCATTCTCACCATCATAAACTCATTTTTCTAAACATTAATGTAAGTTATTTATTTATTTTACACACGCACACACACCCCCACACACTCACGCTGGTGGAATTTCACCACCTATGGGTACTCGGACCCTTGACCGGGAGTTGAAACTCCTGGGAGTCCACCACCCGACCAAGAGTAAGGACCCCCACGCATTAATGTAAGTTGTTCATTCGAAGAATCATCAGATTGATTTATTTAGAAACTTACTACCCGCTTACCTACCCATGAAAGTGACCGTACATTAGTCCATATACGGGATTAGGGCCCTAACATTGCGTTTATATTACTCTTATCTTATCTTCTAACTGTGCATCATGTTCATATCTATTAATTGGGCTACCCTATTACCAATGTAAACCATTCGTTGTAGAATCCCCAAGATATAATTGAAATCTACCGTGTAGTTTGTGCATAGGATCCACACACACACACACGCACACGGAGTTTACGGTCCTGGACATGTAAAGCCATTGGAACTCCATTTAGTCCACCGTGGAAGATTATAGGTCATAATTGAGCTCATTGCATAGAATACATCGAATCATGGCCGGGTGCTAGAAAATTCGGATTTATCCACGTACGATTTAAGCTCTCTATGGAGCCATGAATGTTTCAATTGTGGATGTTCAATACTCACCGTTTCCAGTTGTGCAGAGCACTTGAGTTTTGGATTTGTCTCATTTTAAGGCGCATGTCCTAATATGATCTAGAAAAATGGATGGACCGGGTGGATTTCTCACAAAGATCATGGTGGGCCCACCTAGCTTCCATGTCGTAGACTTCCTATGACAACTTGGCGTAGGAAATTCATTTCCCATTTATATTCATTATTATAAAAAAATAATAATAAATAAATTTATCATTGATATGGACCATTCATCATATGGAGCCCACTTTTGACTGCTTAACCTTCTTAAATATCACCTAACAACTAATCAATAGTTATGAAAATGGATGGACCATACCGATTATTCCTTACAAGGCCCAATTGGTAGCTTGAGTCGTCCATGAATTAGGTCAACCTTCAGTTACCCATTCCTTCAAAATTTAACTTTATATAATTATCTAAACCATTTGATCAATGGTTAGAAAATTGACGAACCATATTTATTGTATTAGAAAAAGTCCCACCAGTGATATGAACCATCCATTTGCCGGCTAGCCTTTTATTATGACCTAGAGAAAGAACAATTTAATTAAATAATGATAACCATTCCATCAGAAGGTATGAAAATGGAGGATCATATTTGTCCATCAAGTGGAGCCCACTTTTGACTTCTCACAAGCCTAAAAAATTTTCTTTAATGGGATAATTTTAGCTATCCAAGCAATGGCTTGGATCCTTGGAAAATCCATATTTGTCATCCAAAAAATGGTCATTGATTTGGGCCTTTCATCATGTAGGTACAATTTCAATTGTCCATGCACTTGATGTTAGGATTTGGGCCGCGGAATCATACAAATATGGATCTAAGATAGTGATCCAATGGCACCAAGCAATCACAAGAGAATACAAAGATTTAACGTGAAAAACCCTTTCAGGAAAAAACCACGGCACAAAGCGACAGAAATTCACTATGAAAATAGAAATTACAAAGAGAAATGACTTACCCGATTCGAACAATCTGAAATCTCACCTTTGCTACACCCTTTGAAACCCTAGAACCCATTATAGAAACCCTTAAAATAACTTTAGAAAGCCTTAGCACACCTTAGAATGGCCCTAGGGACTCCTATTTATAGTTTAGGAAACTCTACTTACGCACCTCTCTGAGACTGCTTCAAATTTAAGCAGTCCATACAGAATCCGTTCATAATCTGCGTAACCTTCGACTAGTTGAGCCTGGGCTTCGACTTGTCAAAGGACCCCTTCGACTGGTCAAGTCTATCCCTCGACTGGTCGAAGACCCCTTCAACTCGTCGAAGACCTCAGGAATTTCAAATACATTGTTGCTGGACTTCGAGTTGAACTTGCTTCGACTAGTCGAACTTTTTCCACAACTTTTCATATTTAAGACATCTTTTTTAACAACAATTTCTACCATGTCTTCAATCTTCAAACATGTAGCTTCTTAACCTTTCTTCTTATCTCTACATCACATCATATCTTATCGTGCACACTCCATCCTTCTTTTTCGTCATCGCCAAGCCATGAGAAGTTGCACAGAACTTGAATTTCTCTGTAGAAATGACCTTGGTGAGCATGTCTGGAGAATCAGAATCCACGTGCCCAACCACCTTTGCTGTTGTCTTCTCAAAAGGAAAGACATAGTCTTCTTACCTTGAATGTATCGAAGTAATCATCTCACCGCCATCCAATGTTGCTTACCGGGGTATTTGCTCACAGCACCGATTGCCTGTGAAATAATCGGTTTAATACAGACCATGGTATACACTACCAACCGCATTCGAATAAGGCTCATGAGACATATCCTACTTTTCCTCATCTGTTTTGGGACATGTCCTAAGGAAACTTAAGGAGAGACGCGTAGGGAATGCTCTCCGACTTTGCCTAGTCCATCACATACTTGATCAATACCTACCCAAGGTATTCTGCCTGAGATAACCAAAGCCTACTCCTTTTTCAGTCTCAATGTCAAAAACCATCTTTGTAGCTCCCTGATCCTTCATCTTAAATGTCTCACTTAACTAAGTCTTCAGTACTTGATTTCATACATGTCATGATTGGCGATTTACATGTCATCAGCATACAATACCTGACTCACCATGAAGGAATCAAATTTTATACCAGTCATACCACGACCTCCTGCAAACTTTTTTCTCAGCCCCTTTAAACTTCGAACCGCTCCGGTTGCTTTATGTAGATCTGCTCTTCCAATTTCCTATACAGAAGTGCAGAATCCACATCCATCCTTCCAGCTCAAGATCGCATTGGCCAACCAGCGTCAATCACGGATCTAATAGACACCTGCTATACCATTGGCACGAATATCTCTGAGAAGTCGATCCCTTCTGTAATGCCCCGAAAATCGGGGGTCGAGCAGAAGCTCAACTCCCGAGTTCCAACGCAACACTTATGTAACATAGATAATGATGTTTAAATATTGTCCATATTAGTGCATTAAACATGAGTGAGATTATACTAAAACAACATATCATACTCCAGAGATAATTAAGTTAAGCAAGTGAAAGACTAAGATGGGTATATAATGTATAGAAATGTTTCTCAATCCCCAGAGTATGAGTATGTTACCAGGCTGAATATATACATGTGTTGATCCAAAATTTACAGAATATGAAAAATGTAAATGTCCAACTAATCCTTATAGTCCTTGTAATCTCATCGATCAGTACATGGTTTACATAAACCCGCCTGATAGCTGAACGTAGGAGAATTCTTCCTTCTCGTCTATGAAATCTCAATCAACAGCGTAGACATTGTTGCCACCTGCATCTACAATAGGGTTTGGTTGGTGTTTTAAAACACTGTCCCAAAGTGGGAGTGAGTGATCAACTCAGTGGTACTATAAGGCAAAGGTTAACATGTTATTAATTCAGTCAAGCAGTAATGATAAAGCAATACAGCAAACATTCTCTAACTACTCTGGTTAATGCAATGATGATATCTGGTAATGATGCATGCCCTCGCCTGCACTCCCTCAGTGACACCATCTTACAGTCACACATGCTACTCCCACTGTGCCTTCATCGCCAAAGCACATGCAGTGCGGTGCATGCACGTGTTAGCCGAGTTCTTAATTAGGCTTATTCATATAGCAGATTCGGGAAGCTAAGGTACCTCCCTTTAAATCATTACCCAAACAATGATCCATCTAGGGTCATCGTTCCTAGTTAATCACATACGATATGTAAGTTATAGGGCAACATCATCCCTAATTTAAAAGTAGTGGATAGGCAAGTTCACGAGTTTACACTCGAGGTCACTACAGGAGGCTCGTCACCATCCCCGTAGGCCTATTTTATACTCGAGGTCACTACGAGAGGCTCGTCACCTGATCGTAGGCCGGCAACTCGAATACAGTGTCCTATACCACTGTATTCAGCTCACGAGTTTGGGTTACTCACTGGTCACTACGGGGAGGCTCGTCACCCTAGCATAGGCCGACAGCTCGACCACGGTATCCTATACCACCATGCCCGGCTCAGAGTCTTAGCAGATCGTGGTACCAAGGTTAAACGGGCTTTACATTGGTAAGTGGTACCTTAAATTAAAGCAGTGGCGTTTATACATGGTAAGCATAAATTAGGCCAATCGGGTTACTTGACAAGTTCGATTGGTACGAGCGCATGCTAAATTAATCGACATAGAGCACATACGCACTCCTCGTGGCCTAACCACTACCGATAATCACCGTACAACTCGGATTCATCGAACGTATCCGTTGTGGCGAAACTAGTTCGGCCACTTGATCAGAAACTGTTACTTATTGCCTGGACTACGTATTAGTTTCAGTCATACTCAAATAAAATAGGCATTCATATGTGATAGTCAAAACAACATTTAACAACCAATTCAAATACAATTCTCATTCGGGCATTTTAATAACCATATTGCAAATGTTAACATACATAGGCATTTCATCCATAAATCACGTAGTAGCAAGATAGGTTACATGAAGGAAACTGTAACTATAGATAAGATGATTAAGAATCCTGTCTCAACACCCCATTAAATACATTTCAACAAGCAATTTCTCATTTAGACATTTTATCAAACACTTAGACTACACATTTCAACATACATGTAATAAATTAGTTATAACATATATTATGGCAAATCCTTTCACAAAGGAGTTGTCATACATACAACAAACATGAATTCTAAATTAATAGCATACAAGCATAAATCATAATTTCATATTCATTCAAACATTTCAACAAACACATGGAATGCATTTAGTATACAACCTCGTTTACATATACATGATATATCGAAAAAGTCGTGACTAAGATTATATGGCAGCAATCAAGTCAGACATAAATCATTGCCGATATTGAAAGCCTTGAAAACTATAACCTAAACGTTTATAATCCGCACATTTCGTCGGTATACTCGTTACAAACTCGGTTCGTACACCACGTCTTTGTCTACGGCACAACGGCTAGGTTAGATATTTCACCAATTTCTCTATTTAGATTCCTAAAACAGATTAGGGTTAGGATTTCTTACCCAGAAATGGAGTTGAAAAGAGTTGAGTAGCTAGACATAAAGGCGATTCGATGAGTGGAGTAGCAGAACAAGAGTACTACAGCAAACCCCAAAGGTTTCCCTTCGATCTCCACTCTTTTCTCCTCTTTTATCTCTTTTCTCTCCTAGGGTTAGAGAAAATTCGTATGGAATGAGAGAGGGTGGGTTAAGGGCATTATATAGGCTCAGAAGTGATGTAAATGGCCCTAGGGCCACGGTATACTTAGGTTATAGCCAAAGGATGTCCGTTTCAGGCAAACAGGACTTATCTGAAGGTCCATCACTCGCATACGGCATGGAGTAAGTTCCCTGACCATGGATCTAAGCTAGGTTAAGGTTTCAGTCCAATCAGATTTGTAGATCGACCGTGGAGGACCTGTTTCAGTTCAACAGTCATCGTCACTCGATCAGGGCCACAAGTATATTGACATGTGTAGGAAATTTCCCTGATCCAAGGGTATAATTTGGTCAGAATTTGATGGTCTGAAGTTTTCAATTTCGCCTGCAAGTGAATGGTCCAATTTACTTAGGTTTGAGTTCCTTTTTTAAAGATATTTGCGTTTCTCACACATTTTACTCAGGGCTCTAGTTGTGCGTTTCTGGGTACTATTCGGGCTCGATTCCCGCGATAGTTGTCAATCCCAGTAAGGTGGTCATAACCTTATAGTTTTGCGATAATCGGACTTTCGACGCGCGGTCCAAGTCCGATACGGAGTTTCAATGTGCTCCTGAGAGCAACTAGGTTTTGAGATTGCTCCTAGGTTCTTGGGTAATGTTGAGTTAGCAATTTTAGTAGTTTTGGGTCTTGCAGTTCATATAGATAGTGGTTCGAGCTAATTCCACTGATTTTTTAGTTTAATACTTAATTAATTTTTGTCTAATTTTTAAAGGATTCGATCCTTAGTGATTTCTGCCTGAGGTGGTACTCGGGTCTTTGTACGAATTTTTTTCGAGACGTTATACCTTCTCTTTGAGCATAACCCTTTGCTACCAACCTCACTTTGTATCCATGTTGTATCCTCCTTAAGATCCACCTGCATCCAACCACTCTCTAGCCTACTGGAAGCTCAATCAGCTCATATATGTTGATCTAGTACAGCGAGTCCATCACATTGTCCATAGTCACCTTCCACTTCTCAGCACTAGGCTACCTAGAGCCACCTGAATAGTAGACGGAACCCCCTCACCTGTAACGAGAGCATATGCGATATTGGAGTTGTCCATGTATCTTGCCGATATCCTGTGATTATACTATGTGATTCTTCTCATAGGTAACTGCTCCACCTGCTCTGTATCTCTGTTCGCGCGTCTCAGCCTTCTTGCCCTGCCTGCTCATGTGGCCATACCCAGCATCTGTAACGCCCCGAATTTCGAGGGTCGAATAAAGCTCTACTCCTGAGATCCAGCACATCACTTATGCAACATGGATAATGATGTTCAGATTTCGTCTATATCAATGAGTTAAACATGAGTGAGATTATACCAAAACAACATATTATACTCCAAATATAATTAAATTAAGCAAGCGGAAGACTGAAATATATATATTTGAACAGATAAGTGTTTCACAACCTCCGAAGTATGATTATGTAACCGAGCTAAATATATACATGTATTGTTTCAAAATAGATAAAATATCAAAATGTAAAGTATCCAACTAATTCATATGTCCCTGTAATCCCGTCGAATCAGCACGAGGTCTACATAGACCCGCCTAAGAGCTGAATGTAGGAGAATTATTCCTCCTCATCTATGAAGTCCAACTCCACTGCATAGACTTCCCCGTCACCTGCATCTACAATAGAGTCTGGTTGGTGTTTTAAAACACCGTCCTAGGGTGGGAGTGAGTGATCAACTCAGTGGTACTATAAAGAAAAGGTTAACATGTTACCAAGTTAATCAAGCAGTAACGATAAAGCAATACAACAATCACTTCCTAGCAACTCTTATTAATGTAGGAATGGCGTGCAGGTAATAATGTATGCCCTCACACAAAGCTCCTTCATAAGCGACTTCGACAACCAAGTGCGCATATGTCACGCCCCAAACCCAAAAATCGGATTCACGGGACTCCCGATCGCCGAATCCGGTGCCGACAGCCTCTGTAGTACCCCGTTCTCAGCTCTTAGCATTTAAATGTTAGATTCCGATCCTGGGATCCTACAAGGAGGATTTATATATATATATATATATATATATATATATATATATATATATACATTTAACTCGTAATAAGCATAACCACAAGATTACCCAATTCACAAAGGCAACATCATCAGCACATATCCACTAATATAATCATTTGAGTACAATGCTGAAGGGAAATACATAAATTGAAAATTAAGCTCCGGAAGGCCGCTGCATGCTCCAAGCTCAACACTGCTGCAACCTAAACATCACCTGCACGCGTCTATCGTGCATAAGCTTATAAAAAGCTTAGAGGGTGGTGTAAGTGTGTGCACAAGGTAAGCGCCAAGTATTCAATACAATGCCATCATCATACAATACCGGAAATACTGTTAATCCATAAATCGTACATTATCGGAATAAGCAGAAAGACTGACAAGATCATGAATCATAAGATAACAGAGTAAGCAATATAGGACAACTATGCAAATAAGGAGCCAAATATCAGATGCTGAGGATGCAATGCAATATACATTCCTAATGAGTAACACAAGTAGCGTCAGTCGTACCATACACTGCGGATGTAATGCAACGTGCAGTGCGAATGGAATGACCATGCTGGAGTGTGAAGTCGGGATATTAGTACATAGTATCGCAGGCTATGGGGTCTATCACAATGGACTTCTATCCAAACTAGTCCCATACCTAATTTGGATAGTCAGACTCAATGTGGTAAACTCCTGATCTCAGGTTAGTCGCCCCCCCCAACCGAAATCCTAGCCATTGCGAAGGCACACGTAACAAATAGTTACACACCACCAACCCGAGTGGATAGTGAATGAATGCATGAATGAGTATGCAACTCCTGCTCACTAAATCCACATATCAGTACAGTTCATCTCTGGGATCATCACCGGGGTCTATTACACTCTACACTAGCTTGCCGCCCCTATCCGAGCGCACAACTGGGTAAGTGAAAGAGACTTTACTATCCACCTGCCAATATCGGGCCCGGCTTGTCAATAGCGGACCCATTCCTCAAGCTGGTCAAACTCAACCTAGACATTGCTCCCTCACTCAGGCGGGTAAGGTCACACCCCTTCCCAACCGACCACGACACAGTGGGAGACGCGGCCTACTGATATACGGCCCTCATACGCTCATATATCCACTCGGTCTCAACGTTGGGGCATCTTCTGGCCACGGAGGTTTAGGGATTTTCACCGAGGGACATCTATGGCGCCCATATGTTAGAACCAAACATTTCTGGTGTCCCATTTGACCATCCACAATATGCATGTGGAGGCTACGGCCCTGATGTTGCTAGGGCGTATAGTGATCATAATGTGAGATGCATGAGTCATACAATGCAGTCATGCATCAATCCTGCGCATACCTCGTGCTCAAGTGAGATAACCTCCGCCTATCAGGGAGTCTCATAACAACATGCTCGACGACATATGCAATGATCAATCACATCTCATAACCAACATGCAGATGATTCGTATGGGCATGTATCATGATGTTATGCTGTCACATACTCATAATCGGTATCAATAACCGGCATCGACCATCAATCACAACAATGTGGGCATTTAACCAACATTGTCCCCCAAGGAATGGTGGACCCATGGCCTTACACTAGGGCCAAACATACAACACCATGGGTCCCTCTCAATAGCGTAATACACACCATGATGGACCTTTCACAGGGGCCTAACATATATCACAATGGACTCCATCGCCTGACCCTCTAATGCATCACAAAGGGCCTTAACTATGGATCGCATATCATCATATAGGCTTCGACAATTGGCCTCGACCTCGATTGATAATCAGCCTCGATCGATATTCAGCAATCAGCCAAGATAGGTCAGAATAGGTAATCGGCCTCGATCGATAATTAGTCTCGATCGATATTCAGCAATTGGCTAAGACAAATCAGAATCGGTAATTGGCCTCGATCGATAATCAGCCTCGTTCGATAATCAACAATTGGCCAAGACAAATCAAAATCGGTAATCGACCTCGATCGATATTCGGCAATCGACCACGACAGTTGGGATCGGTCAATAATCGGAATCAACAAATCGGTCACGACAATGGCACCGAAAACTAACAGATAAACAAAGCGGTGTCCATAAATGATCAGCCGATCAACCATAGTATAAGGATCGGTACTCGGCCGTGGTTATGTCAACTCCGATAACATGGAGCCATCCGTCTACGGCGAATGGGCCCCACTTATTTGGGTTAACCCACGAAGAGAATGGGCCTAACAAGGCCTAAGGGAAGGTCACAATGTGGACATCTAACCAACATTGCTCCCAACGAGTGACCCACATATGGCCAAACATATAATGGGCCCATGGCCTCACACAATGATCTCATAAATCAAGCGGGTCGCATCACATGGGCCTAATGCACATCGCTATGGGCCGCCTCATATGGGCTGGAAATACATCTCAATGGTCCTCATCATATGAGCAGGAATATATTACAATGGCCTCACTAAATGGGTCGAAAACACATCACAATGGGCCACAACGTATGGACCGAGTATACATCTCAATGGGCCATGACTCATGGGCCCCATTACATCATAATGGGCCGCAACCCGTTGGCCTCAAATACAATAAGTGGACCACATCAATGGGCCTCATACACCTCAAGTGGGTTGCATCATATGTGTTGCATTAATGGGCCTTGCCTATTGGCCTCGGATATATCACAGTGGGCCACGTCTCATGGGCCTAACAAGACAAACAGATGGCCTGCACATGGGCCAAACACATCATAATGGGCTACATACGTCACAATGGGCCGCACTAATACATCAAGGTGGGCCTCATTTTATGGGCTGCACCAAAAATCATTTCAATAGTTGTAGGTATAACATGTGTATTATTACACCCATGGCCCACGATGATGATCAGCACTGTCCAAACATATCCATGTAAATCGGCGCCAACCAAACATTGTCCAGCACTATCCCAACATTATGGATGGTGTGAATACAAAATATGTACATTTAGGTGGGCCGCACAAGTGGTCGGTATGGGTGAAGTACACACAGCATGGTGGGCCTGTACCGTGTAGGCAGGCCCAACACATGCAGCAAGCGGGCCCTGCGCCATGAAGACGGGTAGACGGTGCGGATATAAAATACATACATCGGAGGGGGGCGAGTCCCACCATCCATCGGGCTAAATGGTGCGGATATACAATACATTTATCATGGCGGAATCACACATTGAAATGAGCCATATATACATTATATTGGGCCTCGACCCATGGGCCCCAAATACATCTAATGGGCCTCAAACCATGGGCTCATATATCTCAAGTGGGCCTTAGTGGGCATGACACAAATACATCAAGCTGGGCCTAATCACACGAGCCTTACATACTTCATAATGGGCCTCATAATATAGGCCTTATACAAATCAAGGTAGGCCTCAACAAGGATCACCAATACATCAAGATGGGCCTCAACAATGGGCCTTAAATTATCTCTAAAATGATTGGACAGTTGGATGAAACACATGCATCATGATGGAGCCCACTCTAATGGAGGGTGTGGTTTACAATACATACATAAGTGGGTCCCATGTGGGGCCTACCATAATGTTTATTTCCACCCAACTGTTCATAAGGCCACGTGGACCAAGGTAGGGCCCACTGTAATATTTATTTTCCACCCACCTGGGCCCACTTATAATATTTATTTACATCCAACCTGTACATAAGGTCATGTGGACCAGGCCCACCATAACATTTATTTACATCCAACCTGTTCACAAGGCCACGTGGACCAGCGGGGTAGGGCCCACTGAAATATTTATTTGCCACCAATCTATTGACTGGTCACGTGGGCAGGAGCCCACCGTGATATTTATATGCCGTCCAACCTGTTTATAAGGTCACTTGGACCTGGGGGTGGGCGTGGGGCCCACCGAAACGTGGTTCACAAATCCAGCCCACCCATTATGTGAGTCCCACCTGGCTGACGGTCCAGACCAAGTTTCCGCAACATCCAAAACTCAGGTAGGCCCCACCAAGTGATTTTATATGTTTTGGCATGTCTTCGCATGATTTTAAATGATGTGGCCCACCTGAGTTCCGTATAAGGCTTTTTTTTGGGGTGGACACCTGGTCTGAGAGGACCCAACAAGTGCATGGTGTGGATGCTCGAAATGCATCACAGTGGGGCCCACAGCTGGGGCCGTGAGGCCCAGCTCGTCCGTCCGCCCGCCCACTGACAGCTGCTGCCTTCTATTCCTTTTTTTTTTGAAAAACCAAAGATCTGATGGTTTTTGATAGATGGGGCCCACCATAGACGAATCCATCCCAGCCATTGGTCCTTATGGCTTGATACAATCCCATCGAGTCCAATATTGGGTGGTTTTTGCTATACAGGAGCATCAGGGAGGTATTTTAATGGTAGGAAACTTGTTTGCTATGCTACGTCCCATCATAAATTCGGATTGAGATCATTTTTCGGCTCAATGCCTAAAATGATCTGGGAAATAGGATGGTCGGCTTGGATTATATAAAAACATCAAGGTGGGGCCTACATGAGTGGCCCACCACTCCCTTCTCTTTTGGCTAGCTCGTTAGTACACTCCCATGTCAGTTTACACTTCACTATTCGCCAACGTCCAGCTTCCAGGGATGCTGGATGACATACATAAACACATGATTGTGGTAGGTCCCATGTGGATGTGGCCCACCAACATATATACATATAATATATATCTTATATTATATATATACAATACATTTTATATTATATATATTATATAAAATATAACATATAGAAAGAAGCATGTATTGGGCCCATCCAAACAGTGGATGGTGTGGATCATCACCTGCAATAGGGTGGGCCACACCATCTGATGTAGATGGACGGGGTAGATATAACACATATTGGTGGGATCCACACCATCACAAAGAGAGAGAGAGAGAGAGAGAGAGAGAGAGAGAGAGAGAGAGAGAGAAGTGATGGGTGATAAGAGGTGATGGAGTGATGGGTGATGTAAGGAGAGATGATGGGAGGTATGGTTTGGTTTGAAAATTGGTAAAAGAGGGATGGGTAGGGAGAGAGAGTTGACTTATGGAAAAGAGAGAGATGGTTTGCATGTACTTGACTTGTACATGAGGTATGGAGTGTACTTGATTGATTGATTGATTGATTGATGGGACATGAGGTAGAGATTCTCTCGAAATTACAACACGCGGTATTTTCCTCGAACTGCATGCGGGCCCACGTCTCCTGGCCCGGGATTCGCCTCGGCGTGTGAGACACGGCATCGGAATCGCGGTGACGGCACGGTCGCACTGCTACAGGCCTTGGGTCGAGCCGACTCAGGAATACGGGATACGACCCAGAGTCGCGTGCAAATACCGATTATAAGTTGCAAGCTGCCGGAATTCGACCGAGAGGACTGTGGAGGCCTACAGAACGGTACGAGCTATGATATGGGTCTTACAGCTCTCCCTTCCTAATAAAAATTTCATCCTCGAAATTTAAACTACAACCAATCTAATGCAGAGATCACCAAGGAAGAGAAATCCTATCCGAACACAATCATGCCAACATAATCAAACACGTAAGAGACGGGGACAACACCTGCGAAGCTCAGCCTCCTGCTCCTAAAACAATGTACTGGCAGCCTGTTCATTCAATATGAAATTTACATATGTACTGGCCGGTTGGGAGGGTTCTGCTTCGGATGTGAGGGTATTACACAACGCATTGACCCTATCAGATGATCCCTTGCTTGTCCCAAACGGTAGGAAATCTGTTAAAACATTATCGATCCAATTCCCTACTCGAAGCAACTAAACCTCCAGCTGAAGCCCTGTCAATTTGGCTGTCTGCCTTCTGATATGTGATGTTATAGAACATCACCTCTTAATAAGCATAACCACAAGATTACCCAATTCACGAAGGCAACATCACGACATATCCACTAATATAATCATTTGAGGACAATGGAGAAATACATAAATTGAAAATTAAGCTCAGCCGCATCGCTCCAAGCTCAACATGTGCCGCAACCTAAACCATCACGACCCGTTCATCGCTGCATAAGCATTATCAAAAGCTTAGAGGGTGGTGATCGTGTATACATAAAGATAAGTGCCAAGTATTTTATACAATGCCATCATCATACAATACCGAATAATCATTAATCCACAAGATCGTACCCAATTCATCGAAATAAGCGCAACATCATCAAGATCATGAATCCACTAAGATAATCATTTGAGTAAGCAATCATAGAGACAACTATGCATAATAAGGAGCCAAATATCGAAGCTCGAGGCGATGCATCCAAGCTCATACATTGCGCTAATGAGTAAGACATCACGCACGTCGTCTATCGTGCATACACGCATGATATAATGACAAGCATAGCGGTGCGAAGTGTGAATGACCATCGAGTGTGAAGTCGCCAAGTATTAGATACGTAGTATGCACAGTCATCACACGAACTTCTATCCGAAAACTTAATCCCATACCTAATCGTGGATTAGTCGAAATAATGTGGTAAACTCCTGATCTCAGGTTAGTCCGCGCCCCAATCGAAATCCTAGCCACTGCGAAGGCACACGTAACAAATAGTTACACACCACCAACCCGAGTGGATAGTGAATGAATGAATGCATGAATGAGTATGCAACTCCTGCTCACTAAATCCACATACCAGTAAAGTTCATCTCTAGGATTATCTCTGGGATCATCACCGGGGTCTATTACACTCTACACCAGCTTACCGCCCCTATCCGAGCACATAACTGGGTAAGTGAAAGAGACCTCACCATCCGCTGCAATATCGGGCCAGCTCGTAAATTAGACCCAGTTCATCAAGTATGGGTCAAACTCAACTTAGACATTGCCTCCTCACTCACTATCCACACTAGTCCCATACCTAATTTGGACAGTCGACTCAATGTGGGAGACCGCCGACTCTCGGTTAGTACCGCGCCCTCAATGCGCTAATATATCCACTCGGTCTCGACGTTGGGGCGTAACGGCACGATTTTCGTAACAGTATAGTGACACACGTGTCACCAACCCGAGTGTATTAAAGGATGGTCAATTCGAATGTACATTTTTCCATTCATCGAGTAAGCAAATGAGCGTAGTATGGACTAATCAGACATAAAGAAAAGTTTCATTATCATTCAAATTTACAAGAAGTCCCAAGTCTATACAACTCTCCAATTTAACCGCCCCTATCCGAGCACATAACTGGGTAAGTGAAAGAGACCTCACTATCCGCCTGCCAATATCGGGCCCGGCTCGTCAACAGCGGACCCATTCATCAAGCTGGTCAAACTCAACTTAGACATTGCCCCCTCACTCAGGTGGGTAAGGTCACACCCCTTCCCAACAGACCACGACACAGTGGGAGACGCGGCCTACTGGTATACGGCCCTCATGCGCTAATATATCCACTCGGTCTCGACGTTGGGGCGTGTAACGCCCCGATTTTCAGGACCCGAGTATATGACCCGTGTCCCAAAAACCCGAGTGTTAACTTTAAAGGATGGTCGAATTCGAGTGTACATTTTTTTTCCCTTCATCAGAGTAAGCAAATGAGCGTAGTATGGACAAATCGACATAAAGGAAAATTTCATTATCATTCAAATTTACAAGAAGCTGCCCATAATGACTTATACAAACTAATGTCTCTAAATTTAACAAGTACAAGATTTACAAGAATTTAATACATGAAGAATGACGGAAAGCATATAAATGTCAACAGCAAGATTACGCAGCTCCTCCAGGTAAATACAGCTATGCATCCCTGGCGATCGTACCCTGCTCCTCATCAAGTCTGAACATACATATCACTAAAGCCACCTGTATTACCTGTACGGTTGTATATTTGATGGATGAGTGGCCAACTCAGTGTGAATTCCCCTCAAGATTACACACCGCCGCATTAGGTAAGAGATAGTATAAAACATCCAGACAACCAAAACAGAGTAAATGCAGTCTTATTAGGTGCATGGATGCATGAATGCAATCATCAACCCGGGTAAATCATCCGGACGGTCGGTGCCCCAGGAAAAACATCCAGACAGGCAATGGGGTCGTCACCCAAAGATGTGAGTGGTCATCAGCGCAACACGCAGCGTAATCGTATGGGCATGAGTGATCCAAGTCATTATCATACATCGATCGGCTGGTCATTAGCGCAACTCGCAGCGTAATCGCATGGGCATAATGATCCAAGCCGTCGTAGTATGCCATGCATGCATGATTAGCCAAGTCATTATTAGTCCATTTACAACCAGCCAATTTAGATAAGCTCAAAGGTCACTACGGGGAGCACATGGCCCAGCGTAGGCCGACAGCTCGGGCATAGTGTCCCATTACCACCATCCCCGGCTCATGAGGCTACCATCTTAGGATGTTTAATGGAAACCCGTCGACTAGTGGCCAATCATGTTACAATATATGGGGCTTACCATCGTATGGTTACACAGTATAAAACATCGAACTCATATAGGGAAAATATCAAAAAAAATCCACATAGGGCGATATCAAACAAGCCACATAGGGCAATTATCAAAATAGGCCTCATAGGGCGAGTGTCAAAGCCATTCGATAAAAGACCATCCTTAAAAACCATTTGGACACAATAACCCTGGATGGTAGGCCCACATCAATGATCCATTTAGACCACTACTCAATAACCACTAAGTCGAAGGTCCATTTTAATCACAACCAGTCGGGTTACATCCCAAGTATGGGTGTACATTTATAGGTGGGGGTTTCCCACTAATGTACCAGTTTAAAGTCCATAAGCAATACACAAATAATTCACAAGCATGAACAAATATACATGATGAACATTAAGCAGGCAATATAGCAATTCAATTTGCACCAGCTAATACATGTGATTATAAGAGAGAGATATCAATTATAATTTTTAATAAAAACTATAACTTAAGCTAATGAGAAGATGGAAAGCTCAAGGGGAAGAATCATCACCTCATGCATCGAATCGCCAATTGGCGTTGCTACGAAGCGCGTGCACCCTCAGGATTGAATCCTACCATGGATTGTGAAGTTGTACGTGAGATCAGGTTTCTACAAAGTACTTAAGGTCAAGGTTAATATGACCTAGGGTTTAGGTTACTTATGTTTAGAGTTTTATTCTAGAGTCTAGTCCCATACTTAGATTTTAGGATTTTAATGTAAAGTTTAGGGCTTCATCTTAGGATTTAGTTCTAAGTTTAGATTATGGAATTTAAACTCTATTTCGTGTGGCCATTAATGGTATTGTTAATGGGAGTAATGAATGGGTAAAATTAATAAATAAATTGTTGTAAATTTTAAGAATATTACAACGGCTAATATTATATTAAATTACCTAACAACACACGAGTGGTGATACTAATAGTGACTCATGACAGTAATAACAACGGTAAAAGGGACATATAATGATATCTTAGAGAACAACTTATTAATTTGTACGATTAGGATCATAACTTATGGTTTAGGTTACTTAGACTCAGGATTTCATCCACTAACCTAACTTTAGGCTTTGGCTTAGAGTTTAGAAATCAAATTCATATAATTAATTCATATTAATTTTAGAATGAAGTAAAAGTAGATAATAATTTCCTATTAATGCTATCAATGTTAATCTTATTGTTAATAACCTACACTGATAAAAGGTAGAGCATGATAAATGTTGTAACTAACACTAGCAGAATTAACAAATAGTTAGCCATATTTAATAATCGCAATAATTATAGCCACATTAATGATGGTAATAAATACTAAGATTTGATAATTACAGCCTTTGATTATAATAGCTAGTTATAGCATAAATAACTTACCAATGTTCTAATTAAAATTTCAATACGAGGTTTTTAGGGAAAACGCACCTGTAATTCATTTGACTTGAATCAACACAACTTGGCATTTGAGTTGACTCAGCTCAACTCTCTCAATCTCACCTTCTCCTTCTTCTTTCTTTTCTTTCTTTTCTCTTTCATTCCTCCATTCCTCTATCCCTTGCTAGGATGTCCAGCAATGGGTCTGGACAGACCAACCCAGCTCGACTCGCTCAGACTCGATGAGTTGACTCAGTTTGGGCCGGACAGCCCATCTTCTTCTCATTCATTTTCTCTCTTCTCTCTCTCTCTAGAATCTCTCTTTTCTATTTCTTTCTTCTTCTTTTCCTCTCTTGCTTTAGCTGGAAAACTCCAGCAAGGAGGCTGGCGAGACCCAACACAGGTGAGTCAAGTCAACTCGCTTGCCATGCAACCCACCAACCGATCTTGCTTTCTCTCTTTCTATTACATGCCCCTATACTCTCCCTAGTTTTTCACAGGGTCTGGGACAGACCAAACTCGCAGCTAGCTCGAGCTAACCCCAACTCCAATCGCCTAGCTCAACCCAGCGAGTTGAGCAGTCACACCAGCGACTCGGTTGGGTTGAGCCAATGCCGCACACAAGCACACACACTCCACATTTCAATTGATGGAAGGGATGCTTGGCAGGCCTGAATCCTACCAGACATGCAACTCAGCTGGGTCAGCTCGACTCAATGAAGGCAGAAGATGCCGGCGAGTAGGGCCCCCTTGACTCGGTAGTGAGTGCAACAGTTGCACTTGCCCTCTCCCTCGCTCTCTCCCACTGTTTCTCTCTTTTTCTTCTCCCTGCTGGGACGTCCAGCAGTGAGACTAGATGAACCAAACCCAGCCCAACTCAGTCCAACCTCGGCTCGGTTTGAGTCAGCAACGTGGTGCAGCTGCACCACGTCAACCCTCTCTCTACTCTCTTTCCTTCTATTTCTTCCTCCATTTCTTTTCTTTCCATTTCTTTCTTCTCTTTCCTCCTTATCCTATTCATTCCCTTCACCCCAGCTGCATCAGAACATGGCCCGCAGCAAAACAGGAACCGTGGCTCGCCGAGGAAGAAGACCGGCCATTAATGGCAGATCTCGATGCGGGGCAATTTTCTCAGATCCGAATGCATTGGATGGTCTGATTTGGTGGGATAAAGCTAGGGGATGCTTCAAGTTGAAGCTCCAATGGAGTTTCATAGATGGGTTGGAAGGAAGAAGCTTTCGGATGGGTTTTCTCTCAGGCGGCTGCAAGAATGGGGAATGAGCTCCTGTTGCTCGATCCACGCCCTTTTATTCCTTTACCCTAACGTGTTAGAACCGTAGGATTGACAACAAACGGTCCAGATCGTCCTGGCTGAAACCGTCTCCAAATACGGTGGGCGAATCCGAAACTGCTTGTGGTTTTGTTTGCTAAGGGAGCCCTAAACCGCTCAGCTAAAATGGACGGCTGAGATTGCTTTGGATGGATGTCCGAGATCGTGCTAGACGCCCCTCACGCGGATCGCTGATGTGGAGTGGAAACAGTTTCCACTTTTGGAAACGTTGTGTTTCCGGGTCCTTGTTGCGCCAGCTCACGAGTGCATGTGGGTGCACCTAGCAGGTGGAGGTTTCAGGGTTTTGGTCAGGGCTGAGGTTCGCACACGATGGACGGTTTGGATCTTTCGTCTGGGTAGTGTGGGTGGACCACGAATCAACCAAAACGGATGCTCGTCCGTCGGCTGCGCAACGAGAGGGAGAGAGAAAAACTCTCCATTTTTGGAGAAGCACGGGTCAGCCCGTGCTGACCGGTCTAACCAGCCTGGTGCACAGCGGGTGCATCCCCTGTGGTGCACATGCGACGCAGGTGTGGGGTCCACCGTGATGTTTTTGAGAAATCCACACCGTCTAAATGATTCTAGAGGTCATATTAGGTCACCTAACTAAAGATGAGGTGGATCTAAAGCCTAGGTGGGGCCCACAACTTGATTTGGGTCGTATTGGTGGATTCCTGCAATTCCAACGGTCGGATCATATCAAATTTGAACGACAACGGTTAAAAGGGCTAAGGGATCTATTCAGGCGACCGGGACCACCTACGCTATGGATTTAGAATATTAAATGCTATTATTAGAATAAGTTTTAATGTTTATTATTATTATTATTATTATTATTTTCCTTTATATATTTTGTCATATATAATTTATATTAATACAAATTGTTAATATATAAATTATATGAATATCAGTATGCAGAGATTAATAAATATGTATTATTATTTGTATGGTCATATATGTGTTAGGTTTTTAAATTTTATATAAGTCATTAGATTTTCTAGTATATTTTATTTTTATGTATTACAGATTCTATAGTTCGTAATTTATATTAATGAGGTTGTAAGTATATGCACATAACATGGATTATAGTTACATATCATTTTAACATGAAATTTTCCATCTTTACAAAGTACACACACTTCATAGTTTATATATTTATGTTGCATTATTTATACATTTATATTAAATTAATTTATATGGTAACACTCGAGTATTGCAAAGTACGGGGTGTTACAGGGCGTCTCCTGGCCACGAAGGTTTAGGGATTTTCACCGAGGGACATCTATGGCGCCCGTATGCTAGAACCAAACATTTTCGGTGTCCCATTTGGCCATCCACGATATGCATGTGGAGGCTACGGCCCTGATGTTGCTAAGGCGTATAGTAATCATAATGTGAGATGCATGAGTCATACAATCCAGTCATGCATCAATCCTGCACATACCGCGTGCTCAAGTGAGATAACCTCCGCCTATCAGGGAGTCTAATAACAATATGCTCGATGACATATGCAATGATCAATCACATCTCATAACCAACATGCAGATGATGTGTATGGGCATGTATCATGATGTTATGCTGTCACATACTCATAATCGGTATCAATAATCGGCATCGACCATCAATCACAAAAATGTGGGCATTTAACCAACATTGTCCCCCAAGGAATGGTGGACCCATGGCCTTACACTTGGGCCAAACATACAACACCATGGGTCCCTCTCAATAGCGTAATACACACCACGATGGACCTTTCACATGGGCCTAACATACATCACAATGAACTCCATTGCCTGACCCTCCAATGCATTACAAAGGGCCTTAACTATAGATCGCATATCATCATATAGGTCTTGACAATCGGCCTCAGCCTCGATTGATAATCCGCCTCGATCGATATTCGGTAATCGACCAAGATAGGTCAGAATCGGTAATCGTCCTCGATCGATAATCAGTCTCGATCGATATTCAGCAATCGACTAAGACAAATCAGAATCGATAATTGGCCTCGATCGATAATCAGCCTTGATCGATAATCAACAACTGGCCAAGACAAATCAAAATCGGTAATCGACCTCGATCGATAATCACCCTCGATCGATATTCGGCAATCGACCACGATAGTTGGGATTGGTCAATAATCAGAATTGGCAAATCGGTCACGACAATGGCACCGATAACCAACAGATAAACAAAGCGGGGTCCATAAATGATTAGCCGATCAACCATAGTATAAGGATTGGTACTCGGCTGTGGTTATGTCAACTCCGAGAGCACGGAGCCATCCGTCTACGGTGAATGGGCCCCACTTATTTGGGTTAACCCACGAAGAGAATGGGCCTAACAAGGCCTAAGGGGAGGTCACAATGTGTACATCTAACCAACATTGCTCCCAACAAGTGACCCACATATGGCCAAACATATAATGGGCCCATGGCCTCACACAAGGATCTCATAAATCAAGCGGGTCGCATCACATGGGCCTAATGCACATCGTTATGGGCCGCCTCACATGGGCCGAAAATACATCTCAATGGTCTTCTTCATATGAGTAGGAATATATCACAATGGCCTCACTAAATGGGTCGAAAACACATTACAATGGGCCACAACGTATGGACCGAGTATACGTCTCAATGGGCCATGACTCATGGGCCCCATTACATCATAATGGGCCATAACCCGTTGGCCACAAATACAATAAGTGGACCACATCAATGGGCCTCATACACATCAAGTGGGTTGCAACATATGTGTTACACTAATGGGCCTCGTCCATTGGCCTCAGATATATTAGTGGGCCACATCTCATGGGGCTAACAAGACAAACAGATGGCCCGCACATGGGCCAAACACAACATAATGGGCTACATACGTCACAATGGGCCGCACTAATACATCAAGGTGGGCCTCATTTTATGGGCTGCACCAAAAATCATTTCAATAGTTATAGGTACAACATGTGTATTATTACACCCATGGCCCACGTATGATGATCAGCACTGTCCAAACATATCCATGTAAATTGGCGCCAACCAAATATTGTCTAGCACTATCCCAACATTATGGACAGTGTGGATACAAAATACGTTCATCTAGGCGGGCCGCACAAGTGGTCGGTATGGGTGAAGTACACACAGCATGGTGGGCCTGTACAGTGTAGGCAGGCCCAGCACATGCCGCAAGCAGGCCCTGCGCCATGAAGACGGGTAGACAATGCGGATATAAAATACATACATCGGAGGGGGGGAGTCCCGCCATCCATCGGGCTAAATGGTGCGGATATACAATACATTTATCATGACGGAATCACACATTGAAATGGGCCTTATATACATTATATTGGGCCTCGACCCATGGGCCCCAAATACATCTAATGGGCCTCAAACCATGGGCTCATATATCTCAAGTGGGCCTTAGTGGGCAGGACACAAATACATGAAGTTGGGCCTAATCACACGAGCCTTACATACTTCACAATGGGCCTCATAATATGGGCCTTATACAAGTCAAGGTAGGCCTCAACAAGGATCACCAATACATCAAGATGGGCCTCAACAATGGGCCTTAAATTATCTCCAAAAATGATTGGACAGTTGGATGAAACACATGCATCATGATGAAGCCCACTCTAATGGAGGGTGTGGTTTACAATACATACATAAGTGGGTCCCATGTGGGGCCTACCATAATGTTTATTTCCACCCAACTGTTCATAAGGCCACGTGGACCAAGGTAGGGCCCACTATAATATTTATTTTCCACCCACCTGGGCCCACTTATAATATTTATTTACATCCAACCTGTACATAAGGTCATGTGGACCAGGGCCCACCATAACGTTTATTTACATCCAACCTGTTCACAAGGCCACGTGGACCAGGGGGGTAGGGCCCACTGAAATATTTATTTGCCACCAATCTGTTGACTGGTCACGTGGGTAGGAGACAATCATGATATTTATATGCCGTCCAACCTGTTTATAAGGTCACTTGGACCTGGGGGTGGGCGTGGGGCCCACTGAAATGTGGTTCACAAATCTAGCCCACCCATTATGTGAGTCCCACCTGGCTGACGGTCCAGACCAAGTTTCAGCAACATCCAAAACTCAGGTAGGCCCCACCAAGTGATTTTATATGTTTTTGCAAGTCTTCGGATGATTTTAAATGATGTGACCCACCTGAGTTCCGTATAAGCCTTTTTTTTAGGGTGGACACCTGGTCTGAGGGGACCCAACAAGTGCATGGTGTGGATGTTCGAAATGCATCACAGTGGGGCCCACAGCTGGGGTCGTGAGGCCCAGCTCGTCCGTCCGCCCGCCCACTGACAGCTACTGCCTTCTATTCCATTTTTTTTTTAAAAACCAAAGATCTGATGGTTTTTGATAGATGGGGCCCACCAAAGACGAATCCATCCCAGCCATTGGTCCCTGTGGCTCGATACAATCCCATCGAGTCCAATATTGGGTGGTTTTTACTATACAGGAGCATCAGGGATGTATTTTAATGGTAGGAAACTTGTTTGCTATGTTACGACCCATCATAAATTCGGATTGAGATCATTTTTCGACTCAACGCCTAAAATGATCTGGGAAATAGGATGGTCGGCTTGGATTATATAAAAACATCAAGGTGGGGCCTACATGAGTGGCGCACCAACATATATACATATAATATATATCTTATATTATATATATACAATACATTTTATATTATATATATTATATATATTATATAAAATATAACATATAAAAAGAAGGATGTATTGGGCCCATCCAAACAGTGGATGGTGTGGATCATCACCTGCAATAGGGTGGGCCACACCATTTGATGTAGATGGACGGGGTAGATATAACACATATTGGTGGGATCCACACCATCACAAAGAAAGAGAGAGAGAGAGAGAGAGAGAGAGAGAGAGAGAGAGAGAGAGAGAGAGAGAGAGAGAAATATATGGTGAGATAGAGGGACCCCGCCACTATGGGCCCCTCTTGCTTAAATCACATACATCAAAATGGGACCCACCAATAAGTGGGCCCTAAAATCGAAAATAATGGTAAATCACCCACCTTGTCTTCCTTCTTCTTGCTCCCTTAGACTCCAATGCTCCTTAGCTTGCCTTTTGATGGAGGTTGATGGGAGATTGATGGTGTGGATGAAAGATGAGAGGGTGTAGATGGAAGATGAGAAGGTGGACCACACTTGTGGTTTGGGAGAGAGGGGTTGGACGTGTGAAATTTTTTTGTTGATTGGGAGATTTGAGAAATGAGAGAGAGAGAGAGAGAGAGAGAGAGAAGTGATGGGTGATAAGAGGTGATGGAGTGATGGGTGATGTAAGGAGAGATGATGGGAGGTATGGTTTGGTTTGAAAATTGGTAAAAGAGGGATGGGTAGGGAGAGAGAGAGTTGACTTATGGAAAAGAGATAGATGGGTTGCATGTACTTTACTTGTACTTGAGGTATGGAGTGTACTTGGTTGATTGATTGATTGATTGATGGGACATGAGGTAGAGATTCCCTCGAAATTGCAACGCGCGGTATTTTCCTCGAACTGCATGCGGGCCCACGTCTCCTGGCCCGAGATTCACCTCGGCGGGCGAGACACGGCATCGGAATCGCGGCGACGGTGCGGTCGTACTGCTACAGGCCTTGGGTCAAACCGACTCAGGAATACGGGATACGATTCAGAGTCACGCGCAACTGCCGATTATAGGTCGCGAGCTGCCAGAATTCGACCGAGAGGACTGCGGAAGCCTATAGAATGGTACGAGATAGGATATGGGTCTTACAGCATATGACGACACTCCCTAAAGTGCACCTTCCTCACCAAAAGCAAATCCTAACTAATGCAATCTGATGAATGGCCATGTTAGCCGAGTACTTAATTAAGCTTATTCATACAGCATGTTTGGGAAGCTAATGTACCTCCCTTTATATCATTAACCCAAACCGAAGGATCCATATAGGGTTATCAATCCTAGTTAATCACATACGATAGGCAAGTTGTAGGGCATCACCCCTAATGAAAAGCATTCGATATAAAGGGGTCCCATACCCCTAATGAAAAGCAGTCGATAGGCAAATTAGAATTAGAAGTTTATACTCGCAGTTACTACGGGGAAGTTTGGGTTGCTCACTGGTCACTATGGGGAGGCTCATCACTCCAGCGTAGGCCGACAACTCGACTATGGTGTTCGATATCACCATGTCTAGCTCATGAGTCTTAGCGGATCGTGGTACCATGGTTGAAACAGGCTTTTACATTGGTAAGTGGTACTTTATATTCAAGCAGTGATGTCCATACATGGTAAACACACAATAGGCCAATCGATTTTTTTGGTAAGTTCGATTGGTACGAGCACACGTTGACTTAATTGACATAGAGCGCATAAGTACCCCTGTGGCCTAACCACTGTCGACAATCGTCATGCGACATGGATTCGTCGAGTTACCCAATGTGGCGAGACTAATTTAGCCACCTGTACATAAATTGTTACCGATTGCCTGAGCTACAACGTAACCCCAATCTTACTTAGATGCAATAGGTAGACACATGTGATAATCATACCAGCATTTAACAAATAATCCAAATAAATTCCTCATTTGAGCATTTCATTAAACACATTGAACATGTCACCAAACACTTACATTTTATCCATAAATTACGTAGCGACAAATATGATTACAAGAAAGAAATTATACATATGATTAAGGTAATTAAGAATCCTATCTTAATACTCTTAATAAATACAAATCATCAACATTTTTCTCATTCAGACAATTTATCAAACACTTAAGCTACGCTTCACCAAATATATAGACTAGGTTAGTTGCAACATATATTTTTGCAAATCCTTATATAGAGAGGTCAGCATGCATATAATAATGATGAATCCTAGATTAGTAGACATGGCAAATACAAATCATAGTTTCATGTTCATTCAAACATTTCAACAAACACATGAGATGCATATTTTGTTCAACATAGTTCACACATGTATATTGTATCGAAAGCAGCGTATCTAAGACAATATGGCAGCAATCAAGTCGGACATAAATCATTAGCTGACATTGAAAGTATTGAAAACTATAACTTAAACGTTTATAGTCCGTACCTTTTGTCGAAATACTCGATTTAGACTCAGTTCGAATTCTACGTTCCCGAAAACGGAACGACAGGTACCTAAATCATGAAATAGGTTAGCTAGTTTATTGATTATTAAATCTGGATCCTTACAAGGATACTAGGGTTAGGTTTTCTTAGCCAAATCATAACCGAAAATGATTGTATAGCAAAGTGGGGAGGTGAATCAGCACGTGGAGTAGTGGGAGAGAACCACTGCAGCAATCTCCAAAGATTTCTCCTCTCCTTCCTCTTTTCCATTATTTTCTCTCTTCTCTCTCCTAGGGTTTGGAAAAATTCGTATGGGAGAGAGACAGGGTGGTTTAAGGGCTATATATAGGCCCAGAAGTGATGCAAACGGCCCCAGGGCCCTGCTATACTTAGGTTATATCCAACGGGCGACTGTTTTTGAAAACTGGGGCACATAGGGAGGCCCACAACTCACATACGTCGTAAGGTAAGTCCCCTGACAATGGATCTTTACCAGGATGTGATTTCGGTGTGATCAGACAAGCCGATCGACCTTGGAGGACCTGTGTCAGATCAACAGTCGTACTTACTCGATCGGGGCCACAAGTATACAGATAAGTGCAAGGAAATTTCCTTTTCCCATGGGTGAAGTTTGGTAAGAAACTATGTCACGCCCCGAACTCGGAAACCGGGCTCACAAAAGATCATGCAGGAGATGTTAGGTTGTAGCATTGTTGAGCTTGGAGCGTGCAGTGGTCTTCTGGAGCTTGATTTTCGATTTATGTATTTTCCTTTCAGCATTATACTCAAAAGTTTTTTATCATAGTGGATTTTGTGGTGGTGTTCTTGTGATTATTGTTTGTGGGTTATGCTTTTGGTTATGCTCATTCTGAATCAGACTGATGATTATAAATCCTCCTTGTAGTATCCCAGGATCGGAACCTACTGAATGGGTGCCGGGAGCCGAGAATAGGGTTCTACGAAGGCTGTCGGCGCTGGATTCAGCGATCGGGAATTTTGTGAGCCCGGTTTCCGAGTTCGGGGTGTAACAAACTGACAGTCCAAAATCCTCAATTTTGTGCGTGAGGGAATAGCCTAATTCACTTAAGTTTCAATACATTTTTTAAAGATATTCGCATTTCGCACACATTTTACTCAAGGCTCAAGTTGTGCGTTTTTAGATACTATCTGGGCTCAATTCCTGTGATAGTTGTCAAGCCCAATAGGACAGACATAACCCTATAGTTTCGCGGTCATTGGACTTTTGACGTGCAGTCCAGGTCCGATACGGGGTTTTAATGTACTCCTGAGAGCGACAGGCTCTTAGGATTTCTCCTAGGTTTTTATATAGTGTTGAGTCAGTTGTCATGCCCAAACTCGGAAACCGGGCTTACAAAATTCCCGATCACCGAATCCGGCACCGACAACATTCGTAGTACCCCATTTTCGGCTCCCGGCACCCATACACCAAGTTCTGATCGCAATGAGCATAACCATAAGCATTACCCACAAACAATAATCATAAGAACACCAACACAAAATCCACTATGATAAAAAACTTTTAGTACAATGAGTATGAAGGGAAATACAAGATAGTGATAATAATGTAAACTCCTGAAGCTCGACTGCACGCTCCCACTATAGTGAAGTTACGGCTACAACCTGGCATCACTTGTACGCATCAATCATGCATAAGCTTATAGAAAGCTTAGAGGGCGGTGTAAGTGTGTGGCAATATGTGCATGCTCAGAATGCAATGTTAGAGTAATGTGGAATCATGCTGATGAGTACGTAAATGTAATCAGCCGTACCAAGGCTATGTGGTGCAAAACATGAATGTTATCGGCCATATCCAGGCCATGCGATGCGAAATGCAAATCAAGCATGTCAATCTTCATCCACATATCAATGCAGCTCCTCACTAGAGCATCAAATATCAATATGGTTCTCACTCGGAAAAATCATCGGGGTTTAGTACCCTCCAAATGGCACTGCCCCTTTCCCAGGCACGTAGTCCAAGTGAGCGTAAGAAACCTCACTATCCGCCTAGCCAATAGTCTGCCAATACCTATCCGGCACGTTAATAGCGGACCCATTCATGAGCTGGTCAAACTCAGCCTAGTAATGCCCCTACCCCCGGGCAAGTAAGGCTACACCCCTTTCCAACGGACCACGACACAATGAGAGATGCGGCCTCCTGGTATTCGGCCCTCATGCGCTCATGTATCTACTCAGTCTCGACGTTGGAGTCATCCCCTAGTACCATCGGTTTAGGAATTTTCACCCATGAACATCTATGGTGCCCCGATGCTTAGTAACAATATTTCTGATGTCCAATCCTGCCATCCATGATGTACCTATGGAGGTCATAGCCCGATGTCACTAGGGCATATAGTAATCATGTCACACAAATGCGAAGTGTATGAATCACACTATCAGTCATGCAACAATCCTGCACGTACCGCGCACTTATGAAGGACAACTCCGCCTATCAGGGAGCCCATAAACAATCTGCCCGAACGCATATGATATGATCAGTCACTCCACATATCAAGCATACATATGATGCGTATGAGCATGGATCATGGGACTATACTAAACATGTTATGTGGTGATGGATCCTGTTCATAACGAAGAGGGGCCTAGATGGCCTACTTAAAGCAAGTGTGGGTCTATCAACGGGCCCTAGGGAGAGTTACAATGCGGACATTTAACCATCATTGCTCTTTCAATGTGGATGTCAAACCATCATTGCTCCTAAGGTACGCCTGCCAAAACATCATTACATGCATCATGGTGGAATCTCACATCGCAATGAGTTTCATATACATCACATTCGGCCTACACAAAGGCCTCACATACATCTCATTGGGCCTTATATAAATCTAGTGGGTCGATCAAATGGGTCGAATCAATGGACTGAATCAAATGGGCCGATTCAAATGAGTCAAACAAATGGGCTGATTCAAAAGGGCGAAATCGATGGGCCAAGTCGAATGGGCCGAGTCAAATAGGCCGAGTCAAATAGGTCGAGTCAAATAGGCCGAGTCAATTGGGCCGATTCAAATAGGCTGATTCAAATGGGTCGAATCAATAGGCTAAATTAATGGGCTAAGTCGAATGGGCCCAAACCAACCACACCATCCATCTATAGATAGAGATCATTTTAGAGTATTATCACAAAATGAATCATATCCAAGGATCATCTAGACCATACCACAAGCGACGGTGGTGATAATGATTCACTCTGTTAAAATTTTAGAGGGCCTACCATAACATTTATTTCCAATCCATACTTTTCATAAGGTCACAAAGACCTAAACAGGGAGGAAAAATAAATATCATATTGATTCAAGGCTGCTGTAACCCAAAGGGTTTCAATGGTAGACGTTCAACTCCACTACCTTCTATGGTGTGGTCCACTTGATACTAGATCTATCTCATTTTTGGTCTCAAACTTGAGACAAGACAGCATAATGGATGGACGGCTGGATGTAGCACATCCATCATTTGGTGGGTCCCACATAATGGATGGATGGTAGGGATACAACTCATGCATCAGGGTGGGAATCCACGTACGTGGCCCACCACTGACGTGAATCAGCTTCATTTATTATTATTATTATTATTATTATTATTTTAAAGTGTTGTTGCTCCACGTGCAGCAGTAGTTGGCGTCAGCTGTTGGCCCACCATAAAAAATCAGATGGACGGTGGGGATATAACCTAGATGGACGACTTAATATAACATACACGCGTCTGGTGGTCAGCCCACCATCTAGAACTCTGGACGGTGCAGATCGCTTGCAATAAGGTGGGTCCCATGTACGTGGCCCACCCCCAGCAGGTATGCATACCTACACATACTATAATATAATATAATATAATATATTATATTATATTATATTATAATATCATATATATATAAGATATAAGGAGCCCACCGTCCAGACCCTAGGAGGTTCTGGATGGTGTAGATCTAATGCGCCTGCCGTGGTGGGTCCACACATGTGGCCCACCTCATCATACACACACACACATGCACATATATTATATTATATATACACATTTTTTTAAAAAAACAAGATAGTCCAGTGTGCTGGACAATTTTTATGGTGAAATCCCACCATCCTCGATGGACGGTGGGGATAAATCTCATACCTCAAATGAGGTGGGGCCCACATGGGAACGACCACTAGCCAATCCATTATCAAATGGGTCCCACGTGTGGAACCCACTAGCTCAAGAAGAGCCGATATTTGTGTTTTTCCCATCCAATGGATCCTTTAGGTGGGTCCCACAAGGTGGATGGCATAGATAAAATATATACTTCGTGGTGGGCCACACACACACACCATCCATACAAGAGAGAGGAAGAGAGGAGAGAAAGAGAAAGAGAGAGAAACGGTGAGATAGAGGGACCCTGCTACTATGGGCCCCTCTCTACATTGCAGACATCAATGTGGGTCCCACAACAAGTGGGCCCTAAAATTGAAATCAATGGTGGATCACCCACGTATTGGCCTTCTTCCTTAGCTCCTTGGACTCATATGCTCCTTGCCTTCAATTTTGATGGAGGTTGATGAAAGATGAATGGTTGAGATGAGAGATGAGAGGGTGGGAAAGTGGGCCACACTTGTTGTTTTGGAAAGGCTTAAAAATCATGAACGTTTGGGTGTTTCTCTTGGAGTTGGAGAGTGAAGATATCAATGAGAGAGGGAGAAAAATGATGGATGAAAAGGGATGGTTGGAATTGTTGTTGTAAGAAATGGGGATGGGGAGGTACGGGTTAGTTTGAAAATTGTGTAAAAGAGGGATAGATGGGGAGAGAGAGAGTTGACTTAGGAAAAAAGGAGGGATGGGTGTAGGTACTTGTGATATGGAGTGTACTTGATTTGATTGATTGATTAATTGATGGGATATGTTGTAGAGATTCCCTCAAAATTTGCAAAGCACGGCGTTTCTTTGGAATGAATGGAGGTCCATATCTCCTAGCCCTAGTATCGGATCAGTGCGCGAGTCGCGGCGATGGCGCGGTCGCTAAGGTACAAGTTTCGGGTTGAGGTGACTTTGGTATGCAGGACTCAGCTTAGGATCACGCGCAAGCATCAGATACGGGTCGAGGGTTACCGGAATTCGACCAAAAGGACCACGGAAACCTACAGAACGGTACAGTCTATGATACGGGCCTTATAAGTCTCCCCTCCAAATAAAAATTTTATCCTCGAAATTTACACAATCTCGCAAATAGACATAACTCAAAAGAAAGAGGAAACATAACATCATTATATAAATTCAAAGACAACATATAAGATATAACATATAGTCAATCATCAAAGAGATGGGGATAGCGCTCTCGAATCTCGGCCTTGCACTCTCAATACGCCTCATCAACAGAATGGTGACCCCATTGAACCTTCACGAAAGGAATGACCTTGGTCCAGAGGACCTGCTCCTCCGATCAAGGATACGAACTGGTTGCTCAATGTAAGAAGCGTCCTCACGAACATCTAATGGCTACCAATCAATACCAGGAACGATGTCTGACTCACACTTCCTCAGCATAGAGACATAGAAAACATTGTTGACATCAGACAACTGAGACGGTAAGGCAAGCCGATAGGCCACGGCGCCAATGCACTTAGTGATCTCGTAAGGTCCAATAAATCTCGAGGCAAGCTTGCCTTCGCTCCAAATCGAACTACGCCCTTCATGGGCGAGACCTTGAGATACACATTGTCCCCTACATCAAACTCCAAGGGGCGACGCCGGCGATCAACAAAACTCTTCTGCTGGCTCTGAGCGGTGTGCATCCTCTGCCTGATGATATCGATAGCCTCTAATGTCTACTACACAAGCCCGGGACCTAGGAAATGCCGCTTTCTAACCTCGGTCCAACAACTCGGAGATCTACATGGTCTGCCATATAATACTTCAAAAGGAGCCATGCCAATGGTCACCTGATAGCTGTTGTTGTATGCGAACTCAGCCAATCGCAAATGCTCATCCCAGCTACCCCCGAAATCAATCGCGCAGGCCCGAAACATATCTTCAAGGATCTGACTGACCCTTTCGGTCTGGCCATCGGTCTGCGGATGGTACGTGGTGCTGAGCTACAAATCAGTGCCCATCTCTCTCTGAAAGCTCCTCCAGAACTGAGATGTGAACCTCAGGTCTCGATCAGAAACGATCGAGACTGGAATGTCATGCAGTCTCTGTAAGTTCTATAGTCTCATGCTCCTTTGATTGTTAAATTTTGTTGTGCCAAAACCTCTATCTGTATCTTGTGTTTGTATGTTGATATATATATGATCAAGACACTGCATCACAATGGTTCAAGACATGTATGGTGCTCTGCTTCAAGAAATGTAAAGTTATGTACTTTAAGCATCAATGTTCAGAGCTACATCGATAAGAAAAGTACATTTCAAGACTCAAGTACAACTCAAGATGAAGTTTAAGTTCAAGCTTTCAAAGATCTTAAGATCAAGCTACATCAAGATAGAGATCTCAAGCTTCATAAGGTTCAAAGGTCAACCTACATCTGAAAGGATGAAGTTCAATGTTCATATTTCATGTCCCAGGTATGATAGACCTTAGATTGACCTTAGGGTAGGTCATTTTGTATACATAATTCAAAATGAATTTATTTATATGAATTGGTCTATTCTAAGACTAGTTCTAGACCTTGTTCAACTAGTCCTAGCACTGGTTCGACTAGTCTAAGAAATTTCATGACCAGTCCTAAGTTGTTGAAGATTTTCAGAATATTTTTGGTTACTCTACAACCAGTCCTGGAGACTGTTCGACTGGTCGTAGGGAGGTCATGACTCGACCTTCGACCAGTCCTAAAACTACGACTCAAACTCCAGCAACCAAACCAGGTTGTCTATGACTAGTCCTGGGTCAGTTACGACCAATCGTAGACTCCCTAAGACCAGTCGTAGAACGGTTTTTAAGATCGCGCTCAAAAATTTCAAAATGCCATTGGTTCTACGACCAGTTGAAGGGTTCCTAAGACCAGTCATAGACGTGATCTTTTCATCTATAAATTAAACATAAATTTTAAAGTTTTTCATCGATTAATTTCAAGAAAATTCAAGCCTCCACTCTGAGATAAGTTTGTTTATTTTAAGCTATGTTATGCATATTTAATATTCTTTTTATTAGCTTTTCTTATTTGATTTTATTCCTATATTCCAATCTTATTTGAAAAGAGGAATTGTTGTATTCCTTCTTCTTGGAATCAAAATCAAATAGAGCTACGCCCATTTGATTTAATTTAAAATCAATTAGAACTTAGAACCATTGTAAAGTGAGTATTGGACATTGAACGTTAATTCGAACATCTACTCCGATTGGTTCTACCGGGCTACTACAAAAAGGAGAAATCCAGGTATTTTACTTTTATGTAATTTACATTCTTTTGGTTTCTTTTGAGATTAAGTCAGAAAAATCTCATTATGTTGGTTATCTAAGGAGAGCCAGAAAACTTAGAAAGTGTGGGTTTTTGGATTATGTAAGCCCAAGTTAAAAAGACTCAATTGTAAAGGTTTTAGGTGAACCTGTGAAGCCTATTTTGATAGTGAATGCTAATATCCCCTGTGTGAGGATACTAGGAGTGGAGTAGTTGTGTGGCTGTTGTTTAACAGTTGGTGAACACACAGGCGAACCACTATAATTCCTTGTGTTTTGTGGTTTGAATGTTTGCTTAAATTTCTATCTTTTATCATTCAAGTTTGTGGAATGTATGTGTGGATGTGAATGTTGTAATATTTGCATTTCAAGAAAAGTGGGGAATGTTGTAATAATTTAGATTTAAATTCTTGCAATTTATCTCAATTCCTTGCTATTTATTTATTCCTTTTCGGTTTGAGTTTTTGAGTCAAAGAACGTTCTAGAAATAAGGTTGTCATGCCACAAACCCTTGGTTTTTATGGTGTAAGGTTGTCCTTAGAACTACATTTGTTTCAATCTCTCAATACTTGATTATTGAGGCTGCTTTCCATTTAAGCATTGTGAATTGATTTCTTTTATTTGGCTATCACATTATTTAATTCCACTATCATTATTTTAAATTTGGCATAGTCCTATTCACACCCCCCCCCTCTAGGACATATTGCTTGGCCTTTTCAAGTGGTATCAAAGCTTAATAGGTCATTTTTAAATTCTTTATTTTTGGATTCATTTCCAGAGCTAACGATCTAAGCTATATTTAAGATGTCAAATTTTGATAGCCTTTCAGTCACTAGGCCTCCACCATTTGATGGCTCCAACTATGCCTATTGGAAAGCCAGGATGAGGATTTTTCTCAAATCAATGGATGAGAGTGTGTGGTAAGCCACAGTGACTGAATGGACCCCTCCTACCATGGAAGTAACTGGTGTCGATGGTTCAAAATTAATAAAAATTTCACCTTATTTCTCTTGGACCACACTTCAGAAAAGTGAGAGTAGTGCCAATGCAAAAGCACTAAACGCAATCACTTGCGCACTATCATCGGATGAATTCAAAAGAATTATATCCTGCGATACTGCAAAGAAAGCTTGGGATATATTAGAAATGACACACGAGGGTACATCAATTGTAAAAAAATCTAAGGTTCAACTCCTCACAACCAAATTTGAGAAAATTCATATGGAGGAAAATGAAATGTTTATGGACTTTTATACAAGATTAAATGACATTGTAAACTCTATGTGGGGTCTTGGCGACAAAATCCCAGAAAGTAAAGTATGTGCAAAGATACTACGCTCACTTCCTGAACGGTTCAACTCTAAGGTAACCGCAATCCAAGAACTTTATGATACGGACAATATGAGGGTAGAAGAACTAGTTGGTTCTTTACAAACATATGAGTTAAACTTTAAAGCTCCTAAAGGTAAAACTATCGCTCTTGAATCTTCTAAATGTATTTCTCAAGAAAACTCTGATTTAGAAAATTCTGAAGATGATATGGCTCTTTTAGCAAAAAAGTTTAACAAGATTTTCAAAAGTAAAAAGAGGGTAGACTTTTGAAAATCAAATGATAAGAGAAGATCTAAATCTAAAACTAAAACTTGGAAATATTTGAAAGATAGTCAATGTTACAACTGCCAAGAATATGGGCATTTAGCAAACAAATGTCCTAAAAAGGACAAATCTAAAAAGAAATGAATGCTGGCTACTTGGGATGAATCTTCTGGCACTGAAGCCTCTTCTGAATCAGAAGATTCTGAAATTGAGTCAGGCAATGAAGTTAAAGCCCTTATGACTCTAGCCAAGTTCACTTTTTCAGATCATGATGATTCAACTAGTGAAGAAAATTTGAATAGTGATCATGAAAATGAAGAAGATCTTCAAGATGCTTACAATGCCCTATACAAGGAAAGTTGTAAAATTGCCGTAAAACTGAAACTTCAAAAAGAAAAGTTTTTAAAACTCAAAGAAAATTTTGATTCACTTATTTTAGAAAAATCCCTTATTTCAGATTGTTTTAAAAAGACAAAAAGTGATTTAGAATTCAAAACCTCCCAGATTGAAAATCTTAAATCTGAAAATGATAAACTTAAGCTTGAAAACTCTTCACTTTTGAGTTTAAAGGATACATGGAGGTATGCCCAAGGAGATCCAAAGTTTGAAAAACTTTTATCTGGATCTAGAAAATGTGGCGATAGATCCGGGTTGGGCTATGATAAGAATAGACCTTCTAAACAAAAGAATACACCTCCTAAGTTTGTAAGAGGAGAAACCTCAAACTCAAAAGGGAAAAGTATTAATCAAAGTTTTTCTAAAAATGTTAAATCTTTTCAAAAACCTAAAAGCAACTATTTCAACTATAAAAATCAGAACCAAAACCCTTTAGCGGAAAAAATAGTTGATTTACTTAAGGAGCTCTTAAAATCTAACTCAGTGGGTCATTCTTACAATTACAAAAATAAAAAGACCAACTATACTCCTAAACCCAAAACAGTTATGAAATGGGTTCCTAAGGTTACTTGCTTGGTTGCCCACACCGCTTTCAAAGCAACAAGTCATTCGAAGTGGTACCTTCATAGCGGGTGCTCTAGGCATATGATAGGCGACAAGGCTTTATTCACTGACCTTAAAGATATGACTGATTGATCAGTCACATTTGGTGATGGTAGCAACTGCAAAATTATTAGCCAAGGTACGGGTCAACTCTATAACCTCTCCTTATTTAAGAATGTTTTATATGTTGAGGGATTAAAACAATACCTGTTAAGCATATCTCAAATATGCAATAACAATCATAGTGTGAAATTTTCTAATCAAGCTTGTGAAATCATAAACAAAAAGGGTTCAGTAATATTAACTGGTCACAGAACTTTCGAAAACTGCTACATTGTATGTGATGACAGCTCATTTAATCAATCGTGCTACATAGTCCATACCGATGAGACAGAATTATGGCATAAACACCTTGGACATGTACACTACTGTAATTTATACAGATTGAGAAAAGGAGAACTAATAAGAGGTCTACTTAAATTACAAAAAAGTAGACAAAATATGTGGTGAATGCCAGTATGACAAGCAAACAAGGAGCTCTCACAAAAAGGTGAACTCCAATGCCACATTAAGACCACTCGAGCTACTCCACATGGATCTTATAGGACCTACAAGGATGGAGAGTCGAGGTGGCAAAAAATACATCCTGGTAATTGTGGATGATTTTACCAGATTCACTTGGGTAGCTTTCTTAAGAGATAAATCAAAAACCCTTAATGAAGTGAAAAGGATTATCAAACGGATCTAGACTGAAAAAAGTTCTCAAGTCTGTAAGATCCATAGTGATCATGGATCTGAGTTTAAGAATAGCAGTTTTGAGAAATTCTGTAGCGATCAGGGAATATCGTATGAATTCTCTATGCCCAAAACACCACAACAAAATGAAATTGTAGAAAGGAAAAATAGAGTGCTTCAAGAAATGGGAAACATAATGTTGAATAGTATGAAGCTCCCTAGAAATCTTTTGGCTGAAGCAGTGAATACCACCTGCTATATTATTAATCGGGTTTATACATGTAAATCTAATAATAAAATGGCTTATGAACTTTAGTTTAATAAGAAGCCTACTATCAAATATTTTTGAGTTTTTAGCAGTTAAGTGTTATATTTTACGTGACCGTGAAAATTTGGAAAAGTTTGACACTAAAAGTGACGAAGCGATCTTTTTAGGATACTCTTTAAATAGTCGGGCATATCGTGTACTGAACAACAGGATTGGTGTGATTCAAGAGTCCATTAATGTGGTCATTGATGATCACTTGAATACACCTGCCCCAAGTTTAGATAATGATGAAGTTCTTTTAATTGACAAACCAGATACTTCATCAAATCAAGAAAAATCTGAACTGAGGACTGTTAAAGATCATCCAACCACTCAAATTCTTGGAAACCCTTTCATGGGTGTGCGCAGTCGTAGACAATTAGAAGACATATGTAATTACGTGTGCTTTACTTCCAGATAGAACCAGTGAACGTAAAAGAAGCACTTTCTGACGAAAACTGGATAGTAGCTATGCAGGAAGAACTTAATCAATTTGTTCGTAATGATGTCTGGTATCTCATTCCTAGACCTAAAGATAAACACATTATCGGAACAAAATGGATTTTTAAAAATAAGTCTGATGAACTTGGTAACATTATTCGAAACAAGGCAAGACTGGTTGTATAAGGGTACACTCAAATAGAAAGCATTGATTACGATGAAACTTTTGCGCCAGTTGCTCGCCTTAAATCAATCAGACTTTTTATATCCATTGCATGCTTTAGAAAGTTTAAAACTTATCAAATGGATGTAAATAGTGCTTTTTTGAATGATAATTTACATGAAGAAGTATATGTTGAACAACCTACAGGGTTTGAAGATCCTAAGTTTACTGATCATGTATACCATCTTAAAAAAACTCTATATGGTTTAAAATAAGCTCCTAAAGCATGGTACAAAAAATTGACTAAGTTTTTACTAAGTCATAATTTTCAAATGGGTAGTGTCGATAAGACGCTCTTTGTTAAGAAACATAACGATGATATCTTATTGGTTCAGATCTATATAGATGATATTATTTATAAATCAACATGTACCGACATGACTATTAAGTTTGCAGATTTAATGAAATCTAATTTCGAAATGAGCATGGTTGGGGAGTTAAATTATTTCCTAGGGTTGTAAATAAAACAACAACCTGATGGAATTTTTATTTCTCAAACTAAGTATGCCTTGAACTTGATTAAAAGATTCAGATTTGAGAATGGTAAGAGTTTTGAGATTCCTATGAGTAAAACTCTAAGACTCTCAAAGGACTATATAGGTAAAGATGTGAATCCTAAATTGTATCGTAGCAGGATTGGTAGTTTGCTTTATTTAACTGCTAGTAGACCTGTTATTGCTTTCAGTGTTAGTATTTGCGCTAGATATCAAACTAATCCTAAAGAATCACATCTAACTATTGTTAGGCAGATTATTCGATACGTCGCAAGTTCTTCTAATTTAGGTGTTTGGTATCCATATGATACTAGTGTTCAGTTGGCTGGGTACACTGATGCTGATTGGGCTGGAAATATCGATGATAGGAAATCAACTAGTGGTGGTTGTTTTTATATTGGAAATTATTTAGTTTCTTGGTTTAGTAAGAAATCAACTAGAGGATGTACTCGACCAGTCGTGGTATGACCGGTCGAGGACATCTCAAGACCAGTCGTGGAGCGCATTAGGTCTTTTAAAATTTGGGAAAAATCTCATCTTCCTCATTTCCTTTTTCCTCTCCAACGAGCCAAGGCCCGACCAATCGAACCCACCTTCATTGTTCATTACATTCGTGAATTAGTGAAAGAAAAGTAATTCTTTGGTAATTTATCCTGTAGATCTCTTGTTACATTATTACTCCTTGCAAAAATTGGTTTAGTAATTAAATTTGATCTTTATCTCTAGTATTAGTTATGTTTTTCATTGAATTTATCATAAAATTATGCAAATTTTGAATCTTCTATGATAATTCCATATTTTATCTTGGTCACGAAGTGGATGCTCGAGATGTGGAAAGAAATCTTGCGTCGTGGTCATTCCTTAAGAAAAATCTCAACTCCTCACTTGGTCCATCTTTCCGTCTTCCGAAGATGAGCCCGATGCGAGATCATTGTTCTTGAGGTAGTGGTCATTTTGACATTTTCATTGTCAGATTCCTTTGTTTAGTACTTTCCATTGTCACTATTGGAGGATTTGGGATGATCTTTCATTACATTTTGGGGTTCCTTTTGATAAAATCTATTATAAAGAGCCATTTCATATATTGAAATCTGATTCGTCTGTGTGTTTATTCTTGGAAATGGATACTAGAGGAAGGTCACTTCTGTGGTCCATCGATTCGGGATTAACTGATATCACTCGGTATTAATGTTCAGAAGATAATCCCTGATGTCGAGATTTGCATAACGTCTTGTCAAAATGACAAGCATCCATTGAACGACAGTCCTTATTGCTATCTTCACTCCATCCAAGTGTGCATGGATCATATATTGGGGTGGGCCTCATCTCAACTATTGTACTAACCATGCAGTGTATCTCATAGATTCTCTTTTGTATTTAACATTTTTAAAAGATAAAGAGAAGCGTCCATTTGATGGGTCCGTGGGGGTTAATGGACTATCTGTTCATGATGTGATGGTACTATTCATAATTTAGATTCCTAAAATCGACTTGATATGCTCATCCGAGATTTATGTCAGATCTCATGCTCATAAGGAGAATGCATACTGAAATTACCTTTTAGCCTAAATATACTCAAATGTATTCGTTTTAGGCTAATCAAATGCTAATCGCTATGTCCTATTTGCACTCTTCATCCATGGTCATTTATTCCTTTTAACAATTCAATTATTCGATTGAAATTGTGATTACTTGTTCTCTGATTTTTGTTAAGCCAATGTGTGACTTGTTTGGCTCGATGAATTGGATTGGATCATGCTGATAGGCTGCGAATGAAGAAGCTGGTGATCTTCCTTCTGATGATGTGAACATGGATGATATTTTCGATGAACTTGATTCAAATTCTGGAAATGATCCTGATTATGAGCCATCTGAGTTTGATGCTCGTCTTCGTGCTCTAGAGGAGAAGGTAGAGAATATGAAAGTTACCCATGATTTTCAGTTTAAATATATGCAAAAGTATCTTAGGCGCTTGAACAAGGGGATGCATAAACTTGATCCTACCATTCCTGCTCCATCTTCAAGATCTGATTGAGTGATTTTAATTCGTGGTCTGTATTAACTTTCATACTTATGTTGGATTGTGCACTTCAATTGGTTTGCTGACTTTTTAGTTAAACTGGTAAATGGATTGTGAACTTTTGCTTGCTTATACATTGTCGATTAAATCAATCTATTACTCCATCTTTTAATCCTTTACATTGTTTCTTCCTTTGTCATTTTGTGACAAAAAGGTGGAGCAAGGCTTTTGGAAGCTCTTTTGGAAGCTGTTGGTTTGATTGCTTATGGATATGAGTAGTACTATAATATGTGTAGTAATCATTATATTTTTCATATGTGTGCTACTACTCAGGGGGAGTAAGTATAGATGAATGTTGTGTGCTTGCTAGTTTATGACAACTGGTGCATGATTCTTTATTATGCATGTGGTGTTTCTCTTATTTTTATATGAGTGTGTTTTGTCACAAATTTGACAAAGGGGGAGATTGTAAATGCTATGGTCTCATGCTCCTTTGATTGTCAAATTTTGTTGTGCTAAAACCTTTATCCGTGTCTTGTGTTTGTATGTTGATATATATATGATCAAGACACTGCATCACAATGGTTCAAGACATGTACGGTGCTCTGCTTCAAGAAATGTAAAGTTATGTACTTTAAGCATCAATGTTCAAAGTTACATCGATAAGAAAAGTACATTTCAAGACTCAAGTACATTTCAAGACTCAAGTACAACTCAAGATGAAGTTTAAGTTCAAGCTTTCGAAGATCTCAAGATCAAGCTACATCAAGATAGAGATCTCAAGCTTCATAAGGTTCAAAGGTCAACCTACATCTGAAAGGATGAAGTTCAATGTTCATACTTCATGTCCCAGGTATGATAGACCTTAGATTGACCTTAGGGTAGGTCATTTTGTATACATAATTCAAAATGAATCTATTTATATGAATTGGTCTGTTCTAAGACTAGTCCTGGACCTTGTTCAACTAGTCCTAGCACTGGTTTGAACAGTCCAAGAAATTCCACGACCAGTCCTAAGTTGTTGAAGATTTTCAGAATTTTTTTGGTTACTTTACAACCAGTCCTGGAGACTGTTCGACCGGTCGTAGGGAGGTCACGACTCGACCTTCGACCAGTCCTAGATCTATGACTCAAACTCCAGCAACCAAACCTGGTTGACTACGACCAGTCGTAGGTGTTCCACGACCAGTCGTAGACTCCCTAAGACCAGTCGTAAAATGGTTTTGAAGATCGCGCTCAAAAATTTTAAAATACCGTTGGTTCTACGACCAGTCGAAGGGTTCCTAAGACTAGTCGTAGACATGATCTTTTCATCTATAAATTGAACACAAATTTTAGAGTTTTTCATCGATTAATTTCAAGAAAATTCAAGCCTCCACTCTGAGATAAGTTTGTTCATTTTAAGCTACGCTGTGCATATTTAATATTCCTTTTGTTAGCTTTTCTTATTTGATTGTATTCCTATATTCCAATCTTATTTGAAAAGAGGAATTGTTGTATTCCTTCTTCTTGGAATCAAAATCAAATAGAGCTACGCCCATTTGATTTAATTTAAAATCAATTAGAACTTAGAACCATTGTAAAGTGAGTATTGGACATTGAACGTTAATTCTAACATTTACTCCGATTGGTTCTACCGGGCTACTACAAAAAGGAGAAATCCAGGTATTTTACTTTTACGTAATTTCCATTCTTTTGGTTTCTTTTGAGATTGAGCCTTAAAAATCTCATTGTGTTGATTATCTGAGGAGAGCCAGAAAACTCAAAAAGTGTAGGTTTTTGGATTGTGTAAGCCCAAGTTAAAATAACACAATTGTAAAGTTTTTAGGTGAACCTGTGAAACCTATTTTGATAGTGAACGCTAATATCCCTTGTGTGAGGATATTAGGAGTGGAGTAGCTGTGTGGCTGTTGTTTAACAGTTGGTGAACACACAGGCGAACCACTATAATTCCTTGTGTTTTGTGGTTTGAATGTTTGCTTAAATTCCTATCTTTATCATTCAAGTTTGTGGAATGTATGTGTGGATGTGAATGTTGTAATATTTGCATTTCAAGTAAAGTGGGGAATGTTGTAATAATTTAGATTTAAATTCTTGCAATTTATCTCAATTCCTTGCTATTTATTTATTCCTTTTCGGTTTGAGTGTTTGATTCAAAGAACGTTTTAGAAATAAGGTTGTCCTGCCATAAACCCTTGGTTTTTATGGTGTAAGGTTGTCCTTAGAACTGCATTTGTTTCAATCGCTCAATACTTGATTATTGAGGCTGATTTCCATTTAAGCATTGTGAATTGATTTCTTTTATTTGGTTATCACATTATTTAATTCCGCTATCATTATTTTAAATTTGGCATAGTCCTATTCACCCCCCCTTTAGGACAATAGCTTGGCCTTTTCAGTCTCACAACCTCGTCGATAAATAACCTTGCAAGCTGGTCCAAAGGCCAAGTTGCACAAATCACTAGAAAATGAGCCGACTTCGTTAGACGATCAACGATGACCCAGATGGTGTCGTGACAATACTGAGTCCTCAACAAGCCCATGATACAATTTGTCGACACATGCTCTCACTTCCATGTGGGGACGCTCAACGGCTGCAATGGACCAGGGGGTCTCTGATGGTTGACCTTAACACGCTGGCATGTGTCACACTCGGCCATAAAATTGGCGATCTAGCATTTCATCCCCGCCCAAAAATACTGTCTCCTTATATCACGATACATCTTTGTCGAGCCAGGGTGGATAGAAAACCGCGATCGTTGTGCCTTGGTCATAAGATCTCTACGCAACTCAGGAATATCCGGGACACACAATCGGCCTCTGAAGCGAAGTCCACCATCAGAACCAATCTACCAATCCGTCTGACTCTCAAAGCTACCTCTGCTCGGTAATCCTACAACGACTCATCTGCCTGCTGAGCCTCGATCACCCTAGCGATAAGAGAGGGTTGAATCGACAGGCTCGATAGCTGAACGATGGAAGACTGCAAACCAAAATCGAAGTCATACTCTACAATATCCTCGAGCATCCTCTACTCTTGAATCATCAGGTGTGCCACCAGGCCTCGTGGCTGATGGGTGAGGGCATCTGCCACCATATTCACCTTGCTTGGGTGGTACTAGAGATCAAAATCATAGTCCTTCAGGAGCTCCATCCAGCGTCTCTACCTCATATTCAACTCGGAGTAAGAGAATAAGTACTTCAAGCTCTTGTGGTCAGAGAAAAGCTCGAACTTGACCCCATAGAGATAGTGCCTCCACTCCTTCAGTGCGAAGACGACTGCTGCCAAATCCAAATTGTGCGTAAGGTAGTTCAACTTATGGACCTTGAGCTGGCGAGACGCATAAGCCACTAGTCTCCCGTGCTGCATAAGGACAGCACCCAAGCCAATACATGAAACATCAGTAAATACAACAAATCCATCACTCTCAGAGGGAAGAGTGAGGATAGAAGCGAACGTCAGACGGTCCTTCAGCTCCACGAATGCCTGATCACATGTGTCAGTCCAAACAAACTTTGTGCCCTTCCGAGTCAACCTAGTCAATGGGGCTGTGATATGGGGAGAAGCCCTCAATGAAACGCCGATAATAGCCCACTAAACATAGAAAACTACGGATCTCGGACGTAGTCATGGGCTGGCCCCACTGATGCACTGCCTCAACCTTTGAGGGGTCCACTGTGACACCCTCCTTCATCACCACATGACCAAGGAACTTCACCTCCTCCTACCAAAACTCGCACTTCTCCAGCTTCACATACAGCTGATGGGCACGAAGGGTTTGCAATGCGATCTCCAGATGCTGTATATGGTCCTCATGGGTCCTCGAATATATCAGGATATCATCGATAAATACCACAACAAACTGATTGAGATATGGATGGAAGACCTCGTTCATCAACTGCATGAAGAATGCGGGTGCATTGGTCAGTCCGAAGGACATGACCTGAAACTCAAAATGACTATAATGTGTCCTAAAAGCTGTCTTCGGGATGTCCTCCTCTCGGACTCGAATCTAATGATAACCGGAATGCGGGTCAATCTTTGAAAAGAACTATGCACCCTTCAGCTGATCAAACAAATCATCTAAACTTGGGAGAGGGTACTTGTTCTTAATCTGACCCAGTTGAGCTCACGGTAATCCACGCAGAGCCTCGATGAGTCATCCTTCTTCTTGATGAAGAGTACCGGCGCTCCCCACAGAGAATTGCTCGGATGAATGAATCCCAACTCACACAACTCGTCCAACTGACACTGCAGCTCCCTCAACTCCATCGGTGTCATACGATATGGGGCCTTCCAAATTATTATGGTACCGGGCACAAGATCGATCTGGAACTCAATATGCTGACGAGGCGGTAACCCTGGAATCTCTTGGAACACGTCGGGGAAGTCATAAACAATCGGCAACTGATCAATACAAGTGGTAACAGGCTCCTTAATGACACAGGACATCAAGTAAGATAATGGCTCTCCTCTAAGCTTGGTAACGAACTGAAACTACGTCAAGCCTGGTATGGAGAATGTGACTGTCCTCGCAGAATAGTCAAAGATAGCATGGTACTTAGCAAGTCAATTCATGCCTAAGATAACGTCAAAATTTGACATCGACAGTACATACAAGTCAGTGGGTAAGAAAATCTCTCCCACTAACATGGGGCAAGACGATTAAAAGTGTCCTATTAAAAGTGTCCTAATATTGTAGTCTTCCCCAATGGCGTCGATACGGTCAATCTCCCTCGAGCAGACTCTTTCGGCAAGCAAAAATCCTCAGACATGAATGAGTGCGAAGCACCGGAATTAAATAATACTCGGGCGATGCATGTAGAGATTGGGAGTATACCATCAATGACTCCTTCAGAGGACTGCGGGTCCTGCTGGGTCGAGTATAACCTAGCCTGAGCTGGCTAGGGAGGTGTTTGTCCCCTCTGAGGTCCCTGATGCTTCTGCTGCCTCTGCGGCAGCCTGTACTGCTGTCTCTACTGCTGGTGGGGCCTTGGCAGCTAAGGTGGCTATGGTCGCTGCTGCTCCAGAGGTTGCTATGGTCGCTGCTACGCTGGAGGCTGGTGTGGTCCTCCCAACTGTTGCAGATGAGGGCGGGGGCACTCATACACATAGTGCCCTATCTCACCACATCCAAAACAAGTCCCTATAAACGGTTGCTGGGGTGGCGCTGGAAGTGCTACTGGTGCTCTGGCAGGTGGGTAACTCCTATACCTTTATGGTTATCGATGCTGTTGGGTGCTATTGGAGGGGGCTTGCCTCTTTTGACCTCTCCTCTGATCTCGATCACTGTACCCGATGGCCCACTCAGTCTCATAAATCTGAGCACTGTGCACTACCGCCTAAAAAGTTGGGAGCTCATGCCCAATAACACGGCCTCTAAGACCGTAACGCAAGCCGTTCTAGAAACGATGAGCCTTCCACCCCTCATAATCAACTAAATATGGTGCAAACCGTTATAGCGCCACGAAACGAGCCACGTACTATGCCACAGATATGTCTCCTTGTACCAAGGTCTCGAACTCTAATGCTCGTTGCCGATGAATGTAGTCAGGGAAGTACTACTGGTCGAATCGGTCCACAAAATCCTTCCATGTCCAGACAAAATCAGGCCCTACAACACGAAGTAACGAAGGTCCACCAGTGCTCGGCCTCATCCTAGAGAAGAAATACTGTCAACCGGACTCGTTACTGGGTCGTATATGTCATAGTATCAAAAATCTTCTCCACATCGGAGCGCCATCTCTCGGTTGCAATCGGATCTGACTTGCCCTAGAAACGTGGAAGATCGAGCTGTCGGAACTCTCGAAGTAGGGCGCTCACACACTCCTGCTCTATCTATGCTGGCGAAATAATTGGGCACCTGCCCTGTCCCTGAAGCACAACCGTCACAGCTTGCAACATTTGTTGTAACTGGGAGGCACTCACAGGTATGGTCAAATCTGTACCGGTCTCAAGTGAAGGAACGACATCCTCAAGATGGGGAGCAGGGATCTCTTGGGGTGGAACGGGAGTCGTAGGTGGTAAACTGGGAGCCTCAAGTGGTGGAGCAGGAGTCGATCAGGTCGCTCTCCTGGGCGGCATTTCATATAGAAAAGAACAAAGGCGCCTATCAATCCTTAAAAACTCCCGAATGCACATTAGGGGATTAAATCGGAAGGTTATGCACTCGAAACCTAATTGATTTAAAATTATACTAGATATGTGATGTTGTTTTGAGTTGTTCTCAAGTTATACTCTTATACCAACTTCTGTCACACCCCGAACTTAGAAATCGGGCTCACAAAATTTTCGATCGCCGAATCCGGCGCCGATAGCCTCTGTAGTACCCCATTCTTGGCTCCCGGCACCTATACACTAGGTTCCGATCCTGAGATTTTATAAGGATGATTTCTAGCATGATTTTGATTCGTAATGAGCATAACCATAAGCCTAACCCATGAATAATAATCAAAAGAACACTATCACAAAATCCACTATGATAAAAAATTTTGAGTATAATGCATATGAAGGAAAATACAAGATAGTGATAATAACGGAAACTCTTGAAGCTCGACTGCACGCTCCCACTACGACGAAGCTACGGCTGCGACCTGGCGTCACCTGCATGCATCAATCATGCATAAGCTTATAGAAAGTGTAGATGGCGCTGTAAGTGTGTGCACAATATGAGTGTGCTTAGAATGCAATATCAGAGTAATGCGAAATAATAGTGATGAGTACGTAAATGTAATCAGCCGTACCAAGGCTATATGGTGCAAAACATGAATGCTATCGGCCATATCCAGGCCATGCAATGCGAAATGCAAATCAAGCATGCCAATCATCATCCACATATCAATGCAGCTCCTCAATAGGGCATCAAATATCAGTATCGTTCTCATTCAAAAAACTCATCAGGGTTTAGTACCCTCTAAATGGCACTGCCCCTTTCCCAAGCGCGCAGTCCAAGTGAGCATAAGAAACCTCACTATTTGCCTGGCCAATAGTCTGCCAATACCTATCCGGCACATCGATAGCGGACTTATTCACGAGCTGGTCAAACTCACCCTAGTAATGCCCCTACCCTCTGGCGAGTAAGGCCACACTACTTTCCAACCAACCACGACACAGTAGGAGACGCGGCCTCCTGATATTTGGCCCTCGTGTGCTCATGTATCCACTCGGTCTCGACGTTGGAGTCATCCTCTGGTACCATCGGGTTTAGGAATTTTCATTCAAGGACATCTATGGTGCCCAATGCTCAGTAACAATATTTCTGATGTCCAATCCTGCTATCCACAATGTGCCTGTGAAGGTCATGGCCCTGATGTCGCTAGGGTGTATAGTAATCATGTCATACAAATGCGAAGTGCATGAATCACACTATCAGTCATACAATAATCCTACGCGTACTGCGCGCTCATGAAGAGCAACTCCGCCTATCAGGGAGCCCATAAACAATCTGCCCGAAGGTATATGATATGATCAGTCACTCCTCATATCAAGCATACACATGATGCGTATAAGCATGGATCATGGGACTATGCTAAACATGTTATGTGGTGATGGATCTTGTTCATAATGAAGAGGGGCCTAGATGGCCTACATACTACAAGTGTGGGCCTATTAATGGGCCCTAGGGAGAGTTACAATACGGACATTTAACCATCTTTGCTCTTACAATGTGGACGTCAAACCATCATTACTACCAAGGCACAGCCGCCAAAACATCATTACATGCATCATGGTGGAATCTCACATCGCAATGGGTTTCATACACATGACATTCAGCCCACATAAAGGCCTCTCATACATCTCATTGGGCCTCATATAAATCTAGTGGGCCAATCAAATGGGCTGATTCAAATGGTCTGAATCAAATGAGTTAATCAAATGGGCTGATTCAAAGGGGCCAAATCGATGGGCCAAGTCGAATGAGCCGAGTCGAATAGGCCGAGTCAAATAGGCCGAATTAAATAGGTCGAGTCAAATAGGTCGAGTCAAATAGGCCAAGTCAATTAGGCCGATTCAAATGGGCCGAATCAATGGGCTAAGTTGAATGGTCCCAAACCAACCACACCATTCATCTATAGATAGAGATCATTTTAGAGTATTATCACAAAATGAATCATATCTAAGGATCATCTGGACCATACCACAAGCGAGAGTAATGATAATGATTCACACTGTTAAGATTTTGGAGGGCCCACCATAACATTTATTTCCCATCCATACTATTTATAAGGTCACAAAGACCTAAACAGGGAGGAAAAATAAATATCATATTGATTCAAGGCTGCTGTAACCCAAAGGGTTTTAATGGTAGACGTTCAACACCACTGCCGTCTATAGTGTGGTCCACTTGATACTAGATCTATCTCATTTTTGGTCTCAAACTTGAGACGAGCTAGCATAATGGATGGACGGCTGGATGTAGCACATCCATCATTTGGTGGGCCCCACATAATGGATGGACGGTAGGGATATAACTCATGCATCAGGGTGGGAATCCATGTACGTGGCCCACCACTGATGTGAATCAGCTTCATTTATTATTATTATTATTATTTTAAAGTGATGCTGCTGCACGTGTAGCAGCAGCTGGCGTCAGCTGTTGGCCCATCATAAAAAATCAGATGGATGGTGGGGATACAAGCTGGATGGACAGCTTAATATAACATACGCGCGCCTGGTGGTCAGCCCACCGTCCAGAACTCTGGATGGTGCAGATTTCTTGCATTAAAGTGGGTCCCACATACGTGGCCCACCCCCAGCAGGTATGCATACCTATACATACTTTAATATAATATAATATAATATATTATAATGTCATATATATATATATATATATATATATATATATATATATATATATATATAAAAGATATAAGGAGCCCACCGCCCAAACCCTAGGAGGTTCTGGACGGTGCAGATCAAATGCGCCTACTGTGGTGGGTCCACACGTGTGGCCCACCTCATCATATATATATATATATATATTACATATATACATACACACACATATATATATATATATATACATATACTATATTACATATATATATACACATGCATATATATATATTATATTATATATACACTTTTTTTTAAACAAGATAGTCCAGTGTGCTAGACAATTTTTATGGTGAAATCCCACCATCCTCGATGGACAGTGGGGATAAATCTCATCCCTCAAATGAGGTGGGGCCCATATGGGAACGACCACTAGCTAATCTGTTATCAAGAGAGAGAGAGAGAGGGGAAAACGGTGAGATAGAGAGACCCCGCCACTATGGGCCCCTCTCTACATTGCATACATCAATGTGGGTCCCACAACAAGTGGGCCCTAAAATTGAAATCAACGGTGGATCACCCACCTATCGACCTTCTTCCTTAGCTCATTGGACTCCTATACTCCTTGCCTTCAATTTTGATGGAGGTTGATGAAAGATGAATGGTTGAGATAGGTGATGAGGGGCGAGAAAGTAGGCCACACTTGTTGTTTTGGAAAGGCTTGGAAATCATGGACGTTTGGGTGTTTCTCTTGGAGTTGGAGAGTGAAGATAGCAATAAGAGAGGGAGAGAAATGATGGATGAAAAGGGATGGTTGGAATGGTTGTTGTAAGAAATGGGATGGGGAGGTATGGGTTAGTTTGAGAATTGTGTAAAAGAGGGATGGATGGGGAGAGAGAGAGTTGACTTAGGGAAAAAGTTGGGATGGGTGTAGGTACTTGTGGTATAGAGTGTACTTGATTTGATTGATTGATTAATTAATGCGACATGTTGCAGAGATTCCCTTGAAATTCGCAAAGCGTGGCGTTTCTTTGGATTAAACTTGGGCCCATATCTCCTAGCCCTGATATCGGATCGGTACGTGAGTCGCGGCATTGGAAACGCGGCGACGACATGGTCTCTAAGGTACAAGTTTCAGGTTGAACCGACTTTGATATATAGGACTCAGCTTAAGATCACACGCAAATGTCGGATATGGGTCGAAGGTTGTCGGAATTCGACCGAAAGGACCATGGAAACCTACGGAACGATACGGTCTATGGTACGGGCCTTATATCAGTGGTATTAATGGTTTTAGGTCTTGTTATTTGTGGAAATGGTGGTTCGAGCTAAAACCATCGATTATTTAGTTTAGCACTTAACTAAATTTTGTCCTAATCACGACCAAATACGGTCTTTAGGCATTTCTGGCTTAGGTAGTACTCAGGTCTTTATACAACAATCTACCCCCCTTAAAGAAAAATTTCATCCCTGAAATTAGTTCCTTTTCGTATTCCTCGAGGATCTGAGGAAAGTTTTTATGGAATTCGGCTTCTGTTTCCCAAGTAGCCTCTTCCTCAATGTGATGCGTCCATAGTGCTTTCATGAGAGGGATAACCTTGCTACATAACACTTGTTCCTTCTTATCTAGAATACGTGTTAGTCGCAGTACATAGGTAACATCTTCACTTAGCTACACTTACTCTCATTTGATAATATGGGTAGAGTCAGGAACATATTTCTTCAGCATCGATACATGAAATACGTTGTGCACGCTTGTGAGTGGTATGGGCAAGGCAAGACAGTATACCACCACACCCACTTGGTCTAGAATCTAGAATGGGCCAATGAATCGCGGCGTAAGTTTCCCCTTCTTGCCAAAATGAATGACTCCTTTCATGGGGGAAACTTTAAGGAATACATGGTCCCCAATATCAAATTCTAGTTGTCTTCGTCTCGTATCGACGTAACTCTTCTATCTACTCTAGGCTGCAAGAAGTCGATGCCTGATAATATCAATCTTCTCTGAGGTCGCCGGTACCAAATCTTGGCCAACCAAACTCTTCTTCTGCCCAACAATGTGGAGCTTGACATAGGCACCCATACAAAGCTTCATAGGGAGTCATACCAATGCTTGCTTGGAAGCTGTTGTTATAAGAAAACTCGGCACAAGGGAGATAGTCATCCCAACTATCCTTGAAATTAAGCATGCACGCATGCAACATGTCTTTGAGTATCTGATTTACCCGTTCCGTTTGTCCATCGGTCTGTGGGTGGAACATGGTACTGAATTTCAGTTTCACTCCCATTGCCTCTTGGATTGGAGTCCAGAAAATGGATGTAAATTGTGTGTCTTGGTCTGACATAATCTCCATAGAAATTTCATGCAAACGTACTACCTCTTTAATGTACAGCTTAGCCAGGTCATCTGCCGAATTAGAAACTTCAATCGGGAGAAAATGGGTCGATTTTGTCAACCGGTCCACAATCACCCAAATGGAGTCATGCCTCTTTCTCGTCTTTGGTTACCCGGAAATGAAATCCATAGATATGAAATCCACTTCCACTCAACTATGGGCATGGGCTGAAGTAAAGTAGGGGGTCAGCGATGCTCGGCCTTGATTGTTGGCATGTGAGACATTGGGATACATAATCTCCTATTTGGGCTTTCATGTTGTCCCTTTAGTATGAATGCTTCATGTCTCGATACATCTTCATACTGCCCGGATGCATCGCCATCTTCAAATTGTGAGCGACTTCTATGACCCTACGTGAACACATCCCAAGGCTAAGCTCGATGTTTAAGTGATCGGGCGGATTCGTTGATCTTCCTTGGTCGATCAATCCTATTTATATTGTTCGTTATCAGTCCCAGCCATGTATAAACCCATCTCGAGTGTTGAGGTTTAGTAAGTGATGACGTGGCTAGTTGTAAAAAAGAAAATTTAAAGATTTTTGAAAATTTTAAAATAGCGAAAATTCGGGGTGTTACAATCTAGCCCCATAAAAACAATTTCATCCCTGAAATTGCCTAAGGGTAATAAGTAAAGATATTATCATTTTATTTGCTTAATTTTGTTGGTTTCAGGTTTATATACGTGTTAAGGTATATAATAACTATACTAGCCTAGCTCATTGTAGTCCACCCCCCTTAAAAATCTCCACCTTTGAGGTTTGAAAACAAATGTCAAAATCATCATTATCGTGCTAAGTGTTTGATGATAAAGTTTAACTAAAGGTGATATATTTTACTCTTTATGATTGAGTAATACGGAAAGACAGTTGTGGTAGGCTTTGACCCGATACGTCAAATGTCCGCCTGATCAGGGCAGACAACTCGTTGTATCCCTTTCTAATCCTGATAGATTCTGGTCTTTTGCTCCGCCAAAGCAGTGAGTCCGTTGGTAGTCGCCCAAGATTGAGAATTGAGTTAAGTCGCGAATTCCTCGTAGGGATATGGTTCTGTAATTCTGAAATCTGATCATCCTAAGTATTTAAGGAGTATTATAATTTATTAGGAGGTCCAAGCCTCATGTTTATAAGGTTGTCCTTCGGGTCTTGTTCAACAAGTGTTCTAGTTTAACCTATGTTTTACTTGGTGGATAATAAGTTCTTCCATGGTGCTCATAGTCAAAAGACTATCCTAGAAGGGTTTTCAATATCCTACAATTATATTTGTACATCACCCTTTCAATCATATGGCTAGTGGGTTATGGGCAGACTGCACTTCGGTTTCATTAACTTCGAGAGGGAAGGAAGAGTCGAGAGTTCTAAAATATTTCAGAAGTTTGGAATGTTAGCAACATAAGGCCATGGAAAAGGAAAAAGTAGGGATATCTCCTTAATGCGGTATGAACCTTGACTTCACAAGAGAATAAAAAAAACTTATAATATTTTACTGTAGTCTGCCTCTAACACGAGCTTACAGAGTATTAAACTATGAAACTGAATCCTACTCAAGGGTCCTAATTTAATTGTACAAAAATAACTTAAACAAAAAATGTATATATATATATATAATCAAATTTAATCACGGGATGATTCATAGTACGATTATAAATAATTTCCAAATAGATACCAAATACTAAACTTTAATTTGAAAAGATATGACTAGTTAATTGGCAACTCGAAGTTGTAGAAATTTTTGGTTTCAACCCTTCTATTATTTATAACACATTTGTCACCTCTAGTTACCATATTATTTTTATAATTTTTACAGTAATCCATTGTTAAGCTTACTTTTATTTCACAAAATTTCGTTTCATTTGAAGTTCCATAAAAATTATAAAAATTCGGGAAGTACTAGATATCCAAGGCCAACGATTTTCTATATGATTCCATAATGTCTTTATTCTTTATAATATTTTTAGTTAGTAAAATATTTTTAAAATTTTTATGGTGGTTTATCATTAAGTTTAAAGTCATCCCACAAAATTTCAGTTCATTTGGAGTTGTAGAAAAATTATTAAAATTTTAGAAGTTGGAAAATTGTCAAAGCATCCTAGATTTAGATATATTAAAATTTTTATTTTATTTTTTAATTATTTTTATATGAAACTAGACTTATCAAGCTTCTATTTGGCTTTTGAATCACCTAAATCGGAGTTATATTGAGGGAGATATGACTTTTTGAAGTTGATCAAAAAATGCAGAAATTTGCAGAAAACCGGTGGTGCGCCGCTAATCCTGCGGCGCCGCCAATCCTGCGGCGCCGCCGCGCTCCGTTGGATGGCCAGCGGTGCGCTGCTGACCTGGCAGTGCCGCTATGGCTCTTTGGTGGTCCTGGTGGTAGTTCTGCCACTCGATCTTTAAAACAAGTGTATCTTGCAAACCAGAATGAGTTATTCGACGTGCAATATATGATTTTAGGGTAGGAGAAGCTAGGCTATCCAAATAACCTGGTTATTTCCTAATATTCCATAATTTTAATGGTTTAAAGTCTATTTTATTTATATATTTACTATTTATAATAAATTTTATTTTAATTATTGTCCTTCATCATTTAAACTCTAGGATTTGTGTCTAATATGAAAGTACCTAGAAAGACTTGAAGAATAAAGTGGTGGAAGGTGAAATTTTCAAAGGAGATGGGTTGGGTTCGCTTTTTGTGGTGCAAAGGGTGTTTATTCGGGCCACCTGGATCCATCTCAGGTCTAAAATTTGTCAAATGACGACTCAAACCTGTCGACTGACGGCCCAAAGGTGACTTAGGTCACTACACGTGATCTAAGTCCCTCAGTTGTAGGTTGTTGACTAAATTACATTGTTTGATCTCGCCTGTCGGTGAAACTTTGGGATCTTAAGATCGTCTCTAAATTCCATCGTCCCCTTTCTAAGTCAGAGTGCGTTACAATGTGTTGTGTTACGTATAACCTAGGTCCAGTTTAATCCAAATCATGCTCTAATACCAACTTGTAACGCCCCAGATTTCGAATGTCGAGCAAAGCTCTACTCCCGAGATCCAGCACATCACTTATGCAATATGGATAATGATGTTCAGATTTCATCCATATTAATGAGTTAAACATGAGTGAGATTATACCAAAACAGCATATCATACTCAAGATATAATTAAATTAAGCAAGCGGAAGACTGAAACATATATATTTGAACAGGTAAGTGTTTCACAACCTCCGGAGTATGATTATGTAACCGGGCTGAATATATACATGTATTATTTCAAAATAGACAAAATATCAAAATGTAAAGTGTCCAACTAATCCATATGTCCCTGTAATCCCGTCGAATCAGCACGAGGTCTACATAAATCCGCCTAAGAGCTGAACGTAGGAGAATTCTTCCTCCTCATCTATGAAGTCCAACTCCGCTGCATAGACTTCCCCATCACCTGCATCTACAACAGAGTCTGGTTGGTATTTTAAAACACCATCCTAAGGTGGGAGTGAGTGATCAACTCAGTGATACTATAAGGCAAAGGTTAACATGTTATCAAGGCAATCAAGCAGTACTGATAAAGTAATACAACAATCACTTCCTAGCTACTCTTGTTAATGCAGGAATGGCGTGCAGGTAATGATGTATGCCCTCGCACACAGCACCCTCACAAGCGACTCCGACAACCAAGTTCGCATATGACGACACTTCCTAAAGTACACTTTCCTTGCCAAAAGCACATCCTAACTAATGCAATGTGATGAATGACCGTGTAAGCCGAGTACTTAATTAAGCTTATTCATACAGTAGGTTCGGGAAGCTAAGATACCTCCCTTTATATCATTAACCCAAACTGAAGGATCCATTTAGGGTCGTCAATCTTAGTTAATCACATACGATAGGCAAGTTGTAGGGCATCACCCCTAATGAAGAGCAGTCGATATGCAAATTCTAAGTTTATAATCACGGTCACTACGGGGAGGCTTATCACCTCACGTAGGACGACAGCTCGAACACGGTGTCTCATACTACCATGCCCAGCTCATGAGTCTGGGTTGCTCACTGGTCACTATGGGGAGGCTCGTTACCCCAACGTAGGCCAACAGCTTGATCATGGTGTCCCATACCACCATGCCCGACTCATGAGTCTTATCGGATCGTGGTATCATAGTTGAAACGGGCTTTTACATTGGTAAGTGATACTTTAGATTTAAGCAGTGATATCCATATATGGTAAACACATAATAGGCCAATTGGTTTATTTGGTAAGTTCGACTAGTACGAGCACACGTTGACTTAATCGACATGGAGCGCATAAGCACCACTTGTGGCCTAACCACTGTCGACAATCGTCGTTCGACACGGATTCGTTGAGTTACCCAATGTGGCGAGACTAATTTAGCCACCTGTACATGGATTGTTACCAATTGTCTAGGCTACAACGTAGCCCCAACCTTACTTAGATGCAATAGGTAGACACATGTGATAATCATATCAGCATTTAACAAACAATCCAAATAAATCCCTCATTTGAGCATTTCATCAAACACATTGAACATGTCACCAAACACTTGCAATTTATCCATAAATTGTGCAGCAATAAATATTATTACATAAAAGAAACTATACATATGATTAAGGTAATTAAGAATCCTATCTTAATACTCTTAATAAATACAAATCATTAACATTTTTCTCATTCAGACAATATATCAAACACTTAAGCTACGCTTCACCAAATATATAGACTAGGTTAGTTACAACATATATTTTTGCAACTCCTTATACAGAGAGGTTAGCATGCATATAATAACGATGAATCCTAGATTAGTAGACATGGCAAACACAAATCATATTTTCATGTTCATTCAAACATTTCAACAAACACATGAGATGCATATTTTGTTCAAACATAGTTCACACATGTATATTGTATGGAAAATGGCGTATCTAAGATAATATGGCAGCAATCAAGTCAAACATAAATCATTAGCTAACATTGAAAGCATTGAAAACTATAACCTAAACGTTTATAGTCAGCACCTTTTGTTGGAATACTCGATTCGGACTCGGTTCGAATTCTACGTTCCCGAAAATGGAACGACGGGTACCTAAATCATGAAATAGGTTAGCTAGTTTGCCGATTACTCCATTTGGATCTTTACAATGATACTAAGGTTAGGTTTTCTTACCCAAATTATAGCCAAAAATGATTGTGTAGTGAAGTGGGGAGGTGAATCAGCACGTGGAGTTGGGGGAGAGAACCACTGCAGAAATCTCCAAAGATTTCTCTTCTCTCCTTCCTCTTTTCCCTTCTTTTCTCTCTTCTCTCTCCTAAGGTTTAGAGAAATTCGTATGGGAGAGAGATGGGGGGTTTAAGGGCTATATATAGGCCCATAAGTGATGCAAATGGCCTTAGGGCCCTGGTATACTTAGGTTATATCCAACGGGAGACTGTTTTTGAAAAATGGGGCACATAGGGAGGCCCACAACTCACATACATCATAGGGTAAGTCCCCTGACAATGGATCTATGCTAGGATGTGATTTCAGTGCGATCAGACAAGCCGATTGACCGTGGAGGACCTGTGTCAGATCAACGGTTGTACTTACTTGATCGGGGCCACAAGTATATGGATATGTGTAAGGAAATTTTCTTTTCCCATGGATGAAGTTTGGTCAGAAACTGAAGGTCCGAAATCCTTAATTTGGTGCGTGAGTGAACGACCCAATTCACTTAAGTTTCAATACATTTTCTAAAGATATTTGCATTTCGCACACACTTTACTCAAGGCTCAAGTTGTGCATTTCTGTATATTATCTGGGCTCGATTCTTGCGGTGGTTGTTTAGCCCAGTAGACGAAGATAACCCTATAGTTTCACGGTCATCGAACTTTTGACGTGCGGTTCAGGTCCGATACGGGGTTTCAATGTACTCCCGAGAGTGACAGGCTCTTGTGATTTCTCCTAGGTTTTTATATAATGTTGAGTCAGTGGTATTAATGGTTTTAGATCTTGTCATTTGTGGAAATGGTGGTTTGAGCTAAAACCATTGATTATTTAGTTTAGCACTTAACTAAATTCCGTCTTAATCACGACATGATACGATCCTTAGCCATTTCTGGCTAAGGTGGTACTCAGGTCTTTGTATGAATTTTTTCGAGACGTTACAATCTACTCCCCTCAAAGAAAAATTTCGTCCCTGAAATTAGTACCATTTCGTATTCCTCGAGGATCTGAGGGTAGTACTTATGGACTTTGGCTTCTGTTTCCTAAGTAGCCTCTTCCTTAGTGTAATGCATTCATAGTACTTTCACGAGAGGGAAAACCTTACTACGTAGCACTTGTTCCTTCTTATCTAGAATACGTATTGGTCGCAATACACAAGTAACATCTTCACTTAGTTGCACTTACTCCCATTTGATAATATGGGTAGGGTCAGGAACATATTTCTTCAGCATCGATACGTGAAACACGTTGTGCACGCCTGCGAGAGGTATGTGCAAGGCAAGTCGGTGTGCCACCATACCCACTCGGTCTAGAATCTAGAATGGGCCAATGAATCACAGCGTAAGTTTCCCCTTCTTGCCAAAACAAAGGACTCCCTTCATGGGGGAAACCTTAAGGAATACATAGTCCCCAACATCAAATTTTAGCTGTCTCCATCTCGTATCAGCGTAACTCTTTTGTCTACTTTGGGCTATAAGAAGTCAACGCCTAATAATATCAATATTCTCTGAGGTCGCCTGTACCAAATCTAGGCTAACCAAACTCTTCTCGCCAACTTTTGCCCAAAAATGTGGAGCTCGACATGGGCGCCCATACAAAGCTTCATAGGGAGCCATGCCAATGCTTGCTTGGAAGCTGTTGTTATAAGCAAACTCGGCATAAGGGAGAGTGTCATCCCAACTGTCCTTGAAATCAAGCACGCATGCTCGCAACATGTCTTCGAGTATCTGATTTACCCATTCTGTCTGCCCATCAGTCTATGGGTGGAACCCGGTACTGAATTTCAGTTTCACTCCCATTAGTTCTTGGATTCGAGTCCAGAAAATGGATGTGAATCATGTATCTGGGTCTGACACAATCTCCATAGGAATTCCATACAATCGTACTATCTCTTTAATGTACAGCTTAGCCAGGTCATCTGCTGAATTAGATACTTTAATCGGGAGAAAATGGGTCAATTTCATCAACCGGTCCACAATCACCCTAATGGAGTCATGCCCCTTTCTCATCTTTGGTAACCCAAAAATGAAATGCATAGATATGAAATCCCACTTCCACTCAGTTATGGGCATGGGCAGAAGTAAACCAGGGGGCCGGTGATGCTCGGACTTGACTTGCTGGCACGTGAGACAACGGGATACATAATCTACTATCTGGGATTTCATGTTATTCCACCAGTATGAACGCTTCACGTCTCGATACATCTTTGTACTGCTCAGATGCATTGCCATCTTTAAATAGTGAGCGGCTTCTATGACCCTACGTGAACACATCCCGAGGCTAAGCTCGATGTTTAAGTGATCGGGTGGATTCGTTAGTCTTCTACGGTCGATCAATCCTATTTGTACGGTTCTTTATCGGTACCAGCCGCGTATAAGCCCATCTCGAGTGTCGAGGGTCAGTAAGTGATGACGTGGCTAGTTATAAAAAAGAAAATTTAAGAATTTTTAGAAATTTCAAAATAGCAAAAAATTTGGGGTGTTACAACATGCCACACGCTTGTAGAGATGGAATTCGCTACATCCATTGCAGCTCTATATGTTGAAGTGTTCTCAATCATCTTGTAAAGATTACTGAGTCGTTGTGCTTACATGATTACTCGTGCCCCTTAGATACTTTAAGAATATCATTAATACCTATGAACTTGCAGCCCATTGCCTCAAGTACACCAAGAGAAATCAAATTCTTCTTTAAATCAGGAATGTGCCTCACATCAGTCAGGGTATGCTCCGTCCCATCAAACATCTTGATGTGCACCGTACCAACAGCCACAACATTACAGGTAATGTCATTACCCATAAACACCTATCCACCATTACACTCCCTGTAGCTAACGAACCAACTTCGATGAGGAGTCATATGAAAAGATGCCCCTGTGTTTAGAATCTACTCGCCCCTACGATCATTGTATGGCCGTTTGATCATAGACACAAACAAAACATCATCATCACATCCACTCGATCCATCTGATGTGGCAGCATTGGCCTCCCTGTATGAAGCCTTAGATTCTTCTCTCTTAAATTTGGGATTTGTACAATTCTTCTTCATCTGTCCTTCCATCCCACAATTTTAGTCGTTTCCTTTGCCCTTAGCCTTGGATTTGGATCTTGACATTAAAGACTCCGTATCTTGCTCAGAATTTCTACTCCTCGTAAACAGTGCATTAGAAGATGTCCCCATGTCATTGTTAAGCTTTCTCATGGCCTTCCCTTAAAGGGTTGAGATAACGGTGTCAACACTCATGGTTTTATTCATGTTACACATTGTGTCCTTGAATGATTCATACAGCGCCGGAAGAGAATTTAGCAACATACATACTTGTTCTTCATCTTTCATACTTCCTTTATATTCAGCAATTTACAAACCAATTTATTAAAGTTTCTGACGTGAGCCTCCAGATATCCACCCTCTATCATATTGAAGTTATACCACTGATGCCTCAAGTGTAAAGGATTTTCAAAGGATTTTTTTACATAGACATCATCTAACTTTGCCCACAACTTAGCCGCAATTTTCTCCCTCATGACATTATAGAGAAGCTCATCCATGAGACATAAATAAATCGAGGATAATGCCTTCTTATCAAGAGTATTCCAATCATCATCAGTCATAATAGACTTTCACTCCTCAAGAGCACCATCTTCCCCTTACTTAATTAAGGAACTGATCATCTTGATCTTTCATAACTCCAAGTTATTTTTACTTGAGTATTTCTCAATATCATACCTAGTGCTTCGCATTATTGTTTATTCCTCAGATTCAGATTTGTGCCCTAACGATTGCTCTGATACCACTTGTTGGGATTTGGGTCGCGAAATCACACAGATATGGATCTAGGATAGCAATCCAATGACACCAAACAATCATAAGAGAATACAAAGATTTAACATGGAAAACCTTTTCGGGAAAAACCACGGCACAAAGCGACAAAAATCCACTATGAAAATAGAAATTACAAAGAGAGAGGACTTACCCGATACGAACAACCTTGAATCTCACCCTTGTTACACCCTTTGAAACCCTAAAACCCTTTCTAGAAACTCTTAGAATACCTTTAGAAAGCCTTATCATACCTTAGAATGGACCCAGGGACTCCTATTTATAGTTTAAGAAACTCCACTTACGCACCTCTCTGAAACCACCTCAAATTTACGCAGTCCGTGAAACATCCGCGCATAATCTGCATAACCTTCAACTGGTCAAGCTTGGGCTTCAACTAGTCGAAGGATCCCTTCGACTGGTTGAGCCTGTCCCTCGATTGGTCGAAGACCCCTTCAACTGGTCGAGCTTGTCCCTCGACTGGTTGAAGACCTCAGGAATTTCAGATACATTGTTGCTGAACTTCGAGTCGAACTTACTTCAACTAGTCGAACTTTTTCCAAAACTTTTTAGATTTAAGACATCCTTTTTAACAACACCTGAAAATCACTCTAATATGATTACCTAGACTATTTAACCAATTATGGGAAATGGACATTTCATATTTCTTATATGAGAAAAGGTTTGATAATTAGGGACCTAGTCTTGCTAAGAACTACACCGGTTAAAAAGAGTGATGTCGTTCATATTTAGATTCTCTATAAGATAAGGGGAAGGCCCAATGATGTGGTAATGATAGTAAGAAAAGATTTGGTAACCTATAGTTTAAATAAAGAGATGGTCCATGATAGAGTGGAATGGAATAAAATGATGTGTAATTAACCTAGTTAGTCAGAAAAGGCTTTGACGATAATGAGGAAAAAGTTTGATCAGGAACTTAAACCGTCTATCATGTGAGAGTCACCTTTCAATGCAACCCTCCTAAACAATTGCCATGGTTGCCACCTTGATCAACCCACCACTGGTAGTCTTCAACTATGCATCCACGGGATATGTGAGTAATTTATTTATTTTATTTTATTTAAATTAACTATGTTATATATTTTTATTATTTAAAATATATTTAATTTTTGTATTAAGTATTGAGTTAAATAAATACTCAATTAATCCATTTGGTAACCTTAGTAGGTCGTTAAGGGCATATTTGGATCAAAATTTAATTTATATAATCTACTTAGCCCTCAAGTAACTTATCTTGTCTTCTACTTATTCTTCAGATAAGTATGCTCCGTAAACAACATACTTATCAGCCAAAAAGTGAAAAGGGATATTTAGTGATATCACATAATCACTTATCTCTCAATTTTGTTTGATCCAACCTTAATTCCCATTGTTAATCATGTGGGCCAACTTTGATGTGGATTGTTCATTATGTTAGGCCTATCTTGGCCTTCTCTTCAATGTGAACTATCCATCATGTGGGGCCAACCTTCAAATTGGACCATCCACCTTGCAAGGCCCACCTTCTATGTGGGATATCCATAATGTGGGGCCACTTGGATGCGGGTTGTTCATCATGTCGGACACTCTGGATATGGGTCGTCAATCATGCAAGGCCCACCTTTAAGATGGACCATCCATCCTTCGGAGCCCAACTTTGAAGTGGGCTATCCATTATACAAGACCTGCCTTAGATGTGGATCATTCATTATTAACAGGTTAACCTTTGATGTAGACCATCCATTATATGGGCCCCACCTTGATGTAGGTCATCCACCATGTGGGGTCTACCTTAAATATCTGCAACACATCACGTGGAGCCCACCTTTGATATGGACGAACCTCACCTTCAATGTGGGTCGTCCATCAGTCGGGGCCTACCTTGGATGTTGGCTACTCATCATTAAGGGACAACCTTTGATGTGGATCATCCATTATAGGGGGCCCACCTTCAGCTTCCACTACCCATCTAGTGGAGTCTACCTTTAACGTGGACCATCCATCATGTGGCCCTGCCTTTAATGTGGGTTGTCCATCATGCAAGGTCACCTTAGATGTGGGCCATTTGTCATTAGGGACCGACCTTTGATGTGGATCATTCATAAAGTGGGCTCCACCTTCAATGTGGATTGCCCATGATTTGGGCCTCCTTTGATATGGACCATCCATCACATGAAGAGATGAGAGGGAGAGAGAAAAGTTTAAAAGTTTAAAAGTTAAGAAGCAAATAAATAAATACCTTACGAGGATAAGGAACTCTAATAACATGGGTTACTTCTATAATGGTGTTTACTGAACTAACTTAAGTTTAAAAGAGTAATTGATTAACTTACCTAAGTTTTAAAAAAGTTACTAATTGGTTAGTGTCCAAATAGGTCCTAAGCAAGTCGAGTTGTTGCGTTTTTTCAACATGAATTATGGCTATTATTGATGCAGGAATCTGGAACACCTTCCGCCACGCCCTGGTACTGCACAAAGCAGTTAACAAAGGAGACCCCAGCTCGATCAGGGGACCCTCCAATGCCAAAGTCAGGCTAGGGAAACTGGGTCTAAGTTGTGTAAAGTAGATGGGAGGTGCAAGATATCGCGTACCTGTTCCAATGGGTTTCCCTGGTATTTATACTTGTGAGACGAAGGGATCATAGCTGTCAATCTCGGCACGATTTACTCAATCAAGTAGATGTCACACGCGTGGAGATATTGGTCGTTATCCTTTAGATTGTGTTCCAGATTATTCTCTCATATGCCTTATTGGGCTAAGCTTTGAACGTGATCTCTGGCCATGTTCTCATCCAAATTGGTCTTGCAACTCAAACCCGAGCTTGTGGTGGGACTAACCTTGCTCGGATCTCTGACTCACCACATCCGAACGTATGGTCGGATCTCATGGATCCGGTGGTCAGAGTTTGTGATTAGGGCTAGTGGTCGAAGTGTCCATCTTGGACTCGACCTCCGGCTTAAAGGTCGAAGATAGGGGTCAGGCTGGCCAATCCAGGGCCGTAGTTCCTTAGATGAGGGTTCTAATCGGCCGATCTAGGGCCATAGTTCTTTGGACGAGAGTTCCGATCCAGAGTCGTGACTCCTCGGAGAAATGCTCAGCTCGGTCGACCCAAGGTCATAGTTCCCTGGAGAAGAGCTCGGCGCGACCGACCCAGAACCATAGTTTGGAAGCTTGATCGGACCCGATATAATATTTCCCTTCCAAGGCCCTATGAATTTGTTCGGTTTGCCCAGGTCTGCCCTTAATGGTCCTGCTTGGATTTCCCCATAACAGAAGCTCCCTACTCTCTTAGTCCGAGCTCGGACTTAGAGAGTAAATACCTGGGGAAATGATGCGCCGCTTCTACTCATGATGATGGTTTTTGTTAAGTTCTTATGGTTGATTTATTTTTGTGAATTTTGTAAAATGACAGGCTGACCTCTTCTTTAAAGGGTTGGCTCATCGAAGGATATCATTTCTGCACATGAGAAATGGTTCCTCGTATCGTACTCAGATGTTGTGGTGATTGTTTGGTAGATAGTCTGAAGTGGAAAATAGACAATCCTTTAATAACGAAGAAAGTAGGTAATATGAAGTCGACACAGTGAGTCGTTCTGACCAGTACATTGCTTTGCTCTTAGGGGTAGTAGACTTTTAGGTGCTTTGCATTCCAGAGGTGGGGTAGTGATCGTCCCTCCAAATCCTCCAGACGGTAAGATCCTGGCTTTGCCGAGCCGACTACCCGGTAGGGTCCCTCCCAGTTTGGGCCTAGGGACCTTATTCCGCGTTTCGTAGTGTTCTGGAAGATGCGACGAAGGACTAAGTCCCCTTGTTGGAACCGCCTTGTTCAGACTCTGGAGTTGTAAAAACGAGCAACTTGGTGACGTCGATCTGCCACTTTGAGTTTGGTGACATCCAGTGCTTCTTCGATCAAGTCGAGGCTTGCTGCGACTTGCTCAGCATTATCGTCTTCCTAATAGTTCCTTACTTGCGTAGTGGGGAGTCTTATCTCAATAGGGATGACCGCCTCCAAGCTATAAAATAGAGAGAACGGGGTTTCTTCCTTGGATGATTAGGCCGTAGTCCTGTAGGCCCAAAGGACGAATGATAGCTCGTCGGCCCAGTTATCTTTGGCCTTCTCGAGTTTCATCTTGAGATGATGTTTAATGATTTTATTCACTACTTCCACATGTCCATTGGACTGAGGATGACATGGTGAAGAGTAAGCATTTGTGATGCTGAGCCCCCGGCACATGCCTTGGAACTTGTCATTGTTGAACTGCCTCCCGTTGTCGGACACGATAGTGCGGGGGATCCCGAATTGGCAGATGATGTTTTTTCACACGAAATTTGTTATCTTCTGCTCGGTAATTTTTGTTACCGGCTCAGCCTTGACCCACATGGTGAAGTAATCGACCGCCACAATCGCGAATTTGGTCTCTCCCTTCTCAGGAGGTAGTGGTCTGATGATGTTAATCCCCCACGAGCGAATGGCTAAGGCTTGCTCATAGAGGTCAGCTCTTCAGCAAGCTGCCTTAGCACAGCAGCAAACCTCTGACATTTATTACACCTTTGCACAAAGTTCTTTAAATCTTCTCGGATCGTTGGTTAAACGTACCCCTGACGTAGTATCTTTTGAGCCAAGGCCCGATTTCTGGAGTGGTTTTCGCAAATCCCTTCATGGACTTCTCGAATCACATAATTGGCCTCGTCAAGTCGGAGACACTTGAGGTATGGCTGAGAGTACCCTTTCTTGTATAATGTGTCACCCATCATGACGTATCGTGCTGCTTTGACTTTCATACGCCCAGCCTCCAACTTATCCTGAGGGACTTCGCTAGTAGTGAGGTACTTCGCAATTAGATCCATCCAACTCAAGGTCATCTGTACTAGATTGATCATCTCTTGGTTAGCCCGATCAGCTCAGTCAATGCTCGGGTTATCTAGGAACTCCACAGGAACAACCCTAGGGATCTTCCCTTCCGTAGCTAAGCCCATCTTTGCAAGTGCGTCGGCCCAAGAGTTCTCGACCCTCGGGATTTGATTGATGACCCAGTTCTTGAATTTTCCCATCAGTTTCCAAGTTTCAGCTAAGTAAGCAACCATCCTTGCCTCCTTGGTCTCATACTCTGCCGAAATCTAGTTGACGACAAGCTAAGAGTCGCATCGCACATCGAGGAGCTGGACTCCTAGATTAGCAGTTAATTTGAGTCCAGCCAGTAAGGCTTCGTACTCTGCTTTGTTATTAGAGCCCTTGAAACTGAGTTTGATAGCGTATTGAATGGTGGTCGAGTCAGGTGCTACTAAGATGACTCCTACCTCGGCTCACTTCGAGTTAGATGACCCATCCACAAATAGGGTCCATCTATCACATTCTGCTCTCATTTCAACCTCCTCAGGAGGAGGTAGAGCTAGAGGGATAGTCGACATTTCTTCTAGATTATCCGATGTCTCCAAATTTGTGTCTCCGATTTCGCTTCTCAGAGCTGTAAACTTGGCTATGAAATCAACCACGGCTTGACCTTTGATTGCCGTCCTTGGCCGATACTGGATGTCGAACTCTTCAAGTTGTATTGCCCACTTGGTAAGCCGTCCGGACACCTCGGGCTTCTGGAGGACCTGTCGGAGAGGAGAATCTATGAGGACAATGATGGAATGTGCCTGAAAGTATGGACCCAACCTCCAAGCAGAGACGACTAGGCTGAAGGCTAGCTTCTCCATGCTCGGGTATCTAGTCTCGGCTGGGACCAAAGCCTTACTAGTGTAATAGACTAGACATTGCTTGCCCTCCACCTCTCGGATGAGCACCAAGCTAACAGCTGAGGAGGAAACTGCCTAATATATAAATAGGGGCTCACCCTTTTCAGGCTTAGACAGTAAGGGAGGTGACCCCAAGTAATGTTTCAACTGCTGAAAAGCCTGCCGCAATCCGGGGTCCATTCTACTTTCTTGTGGCCCCTCAGCTGCTAGAAGAATGGTAGGCACCTTTCTGTGGCTCTCAATATGAATCGTCCGAGCGTTGCGACTTGTCCGGTGAGGCATTGAATCTCCTTCATCGTAAGAGGCGGGCTCATGTCAATTAGAACCTTGATTTTGTCGGGGTTCACTTCGATGCCCTTCTGGCTGACTTGGAACCCAAGGAACTTGCCTGAACCTATGCCAAAGGCACACTTGGTGGGATTCAACTTCATCCAATATTCTTGGAGGATCGAGAAGGTCTCTCCGAGGTCTGCAACATGGTTGGACACTTTGATGCTTTTGACGAATATGTCATCGACGTAGACCTCTATTGTCTGACCAATCAACCGGGCAAACATCTAATTTACCAGTCTCTGGTATATTGCCCCAGCGTTCTTCAAGCCAAAGGGCATGACCCGGTAACAGTACAGTCCTTTGTCCATGATAAAGGTCGTCTTCTGCCTGTCTAGGGGGTGCATGGTTATCTGGTTGTATCCAGAGTACGCGTTAAGGAAAGTGAGAAGCTCATGTCCAACTGTGCTGTCAACCAATTGGTCATTCCGAGGCAAGGGAAAGTTATCCTTGGGACATGTTTTGTTCAGGTCCGAGTAGTCCACGCAGACCTGCCACTTCCCACCAGCATTCTTCATGAGGACCACATTTGCGATCAAGTCTAGGTAGCGGACTTCTTCAATGAAGCCAGCGCTGAGGAGCTTCAACACCTCTTCAGCACTGGCTATATACCTTTCGGGCTCAAATGCCCTCCTCTTCTACTTTACTGGATTGTGTTCAGGGTCCACATTTAACCTGTGAACCATGATCTTAGGAGGGATTCTCACCATGTTTTCGTGCGACCATGCGAAGACGTCCTTGTACTCTTTAAGAAATTTTAGCATCTATGCTTGTTACTCGAAATTCAGCAACGATCTGAGCTGAACTGTTTTGCTTGGATCGGCCTCCTCGAGTGGGACGGTTACCAAGTCTTCTGTGAGTGAATCCTCCACAGGATCCCTAGGGTCGAGCATGTTAATCGCCACGGCTTGCTTTGCTGAGCCCTTCCTTACTGCCACCGAGTAGCATCTGCACGCTTCGTGCTGATCTCCTTGGACATACCCGACTCCTCCTTCAGCAGGGAATTTCATCATTAGGTGCTAGGTGGATACGACTACCCTTATTGCATTAAGGGACGGTCGTCCTAGGATGATGTTGTGCACCGACGATACATTTACCACTAGAAAGTCTACTAGTAGAGTCACCTGACTCCACCCTTCTCCCATTGTATTTGGGAGGGAGATGATGCCCTCGGAGATCACCTTATCCCCGGCAAACCCATGCAATGGAGTCTTCATAGGTCAGAGGCGCGACCTGTCTATGCCCATCTTGTCGAACGCCTCGGAGTAGAGTATGACAGTTGAGCTCCTAGTGTCGATTAAGATATGGTAGATTTTGTGATTAGCGATCTGCATTTCCACCACTAAGGCATCGTCATGTGGGTGATGGATGCCTTGCACGTCGTCCTCTGTGAACGTGAGGCTGCAAGGACTAACTTTAATCTCCTTTCTCGGTCTCTCTGCTGAGCCGATGTAGTGCTCAGGATCGATGCTCCTTGAATGGGCCTTGCGGGCCCTGTTCGAGTCTCCGCTGCCAGACGGACCACCAAAGATTGTTCGGATCTCTAAGGCCTCGTCCTCGACCTTCCGCAGTTGTTCATCCTTCCGAGTCTGCTTCTCTTCCTTGACACACTGACGCAGATGGCCCTTGGGGATGAGCATCTCGATTTCATTTATCAGGTCGATGCAGTTGTTGGTATTATCGCCATGGTCACGGTGGAAGTGGCAATACTTGAGTTTATCCCACTTGTAAGACCCGTGTCCTAGTCTATACCGTTCCGTTGGCTTCCGCGGTCCTTCCAGTCAAATTTTGGGAACCTTCGCACCGTATCCGACGTTTGCGCGCGATCCTAAGCCAGGTCCCACGCACCGACGTCGGCTCGACTCGAAACTTGTATCATAGCGACCGTGTCGTCGCCGCGGTTTGAACGCCGTGACTCACGCACCGAACCGATATCCTGGCTAGAAGATGTCGATCTGGGTTTATTCCGAAGAAACACCGCGCGTTAAAGATTTCGAGGGAATCTCTACAATTAGTCCCATCAATCAACCATAAATGCATCCCTTACTCCACGTACATCAACCCATTCCCTCTTTTTCAAAAGTCCACTCTCTTTCTACCTCACCATTCCTCTTTTTCCCATTTTCAACAACAACCATACTTCTTTTTCAAAATTTTCAACCCAACCCATCACCCATCACACCTCACCCATCCATATCATCTCTCTCTCTCTCTCTCTTTTCTCAAATCTCCCAAGCAACTCAAGCCTCACACGTCCAAGCTTCCCTCTCCCTCCCAAGTGTGGTCCACCTTCTCATCTTCCATCTATACCCTCTCATCTCTCATCCACACCATTAATCTCCCATCATCCACCGTCCAAGGCTAAGACAAGGAGCATTTGAGGCCAAGGGAGCAAGGAGGAGGCTTAAAGGTGGGTGATCCACCATTAAAATGTTGATCTTTAGGGCCCACTTGTTGTGGGACCCATTTTGATGTATGTATCAATGGAGGGCCCATAGTGGCGGGGTCCCTCCTCTCTATCTCATCGTATATTTCTCTCTCTCTCTCTCTTTCGTTGTGATGGTGTGGATCCCACCAATATGTGTTATATCTACCCCGTCCATCCACATCAGACAGTGTGGCCCACCCTATTGCAGGTGATGATCCACACCATCCACTATTTGGATGGGCCCAATGCATCTTTTATATATATATGTTATATTTTATATAATATATATATATATAATATAATATGTATTATATATATAATATAATATATATATTATATGTATATATTTGGTGGGCCACGTCTATGTGGGACCCACCACAATGCATGTGTTTATCCACACCGTCCAGCGTCACTGGACGCTGGACGGGCGAGCCTGTCATGGAGTGTGTATACTGGCATGGATGTGTACTCTAAAAAAAAAAGAAACAAGTGGTGGGCCTCTCATGCAAGCCCCACCTTGATGTATAAGTCAAATCCAAGCCATCCATCCTCTTCCTCAGATCATTTTAGGCGTTGAGCCGGAAGTTAAGATCAATCTAATAATCATACGGGCCATACCATGGGAAACAGTAATGTGTACCGTTAAAACCCTCTTTGATGTTTTTATTTGCCAAAAATATGCTACATATCGGGCTTGTTTGGATGGTCTTGAGATATGGAAGCCAATGAACGGGGTGGATTTTTCTGATGAGGGCCCCACCTGTGAAAAACCGTAAGAAAACGGTATTTTAAAAAAAAAAAACAGCAAGCAGCAGCAGCAGCACTGCCACTGTCAGTATGCGCAGGGCGGGCGGACGGCTTGGCAGGGCCCTCGCGGCCCAATTGTGTGCCCCACCTTAATGCGTTTCGCCCATCAGCACCGTGCATTTGATGGGTCCCCACGGACCAGCCGTCCATCCCAAAAATCAGCCTTATACGGAACTCATGTGGGCCACACCATTTAAAATCATGTGAAGACATGCCGAAACATATAAAATCACTTGGTGGGGCCTACCTGAAATTTGGTCTGGACTGTCAGTCAGGTGGGACACATATAATGGGTGGGCTGGATTTGTGAACCACATTTCAGTGGGCCCCCCATCCACCCCCAGGTCCAGGTGACCTTATAAACAGGTTGGACGTCAAATAAACGTCACAGTGGGCTCCCTGCCCACGTGACCTCATCAACAGGTTAGATGAAAAATAAACATTACGGTGGGCCCCTCCCTGACCGCGTGGCCCTGTGAACGGGTTGGGTGCAAATAAACATTCCAGTGGGCCCTTGGTCCACACGACCCTATCAACAGGTTGTATGGAAAATAAACATTTCAGTGGGCCCATTTTGGACAGAAAATAAATATTACAGTGAGCCCTATCCAGGCCCACGTGACCTTATGAATAGATTAGAGGATAAATAAATATTACAGTGGGCCCTACCCTGGTCCACATGACCTTTTGAATAGTTGGTTGGAAAATAAACATTATGTTGGGCCCTAGGTTGCTTGGAAAATAAGCACTACTGTGGGCCCCGGTCTGAATGACCTTATCAATGGGTTGGATGGGAAATAAACATTATGGTAGGCCCCACACGAGACCCACTTATGTATGTATTATAAACCATACCCTCCATTAGAGTGGGCTCCATCATGATGCATGTGTTTCATCCAACTGTCCAACTATTTTGGAGATAATTTAAGGCCCATTGTTGAGGCCCACCTTGATTTGTATAGGGCCCATATTATGAGGCCATTGTGAAGTATGAAAGAATCGTTTGTTAAGGCCCAGCTTGATATATTTGTGGCCTGCCCCCCCTAAGGCCTACTTGAGATAAATGAGCCCATGGTTTGAGGCCCATTTGGTATATTTGGGCCCTTGGGTCGAGGCCCAACAAGATCTATATAAGGCCCATTACAACTTGATTTTACCATGGTTCATGTGTTGACTATTGTAGCGGGCCATGCCTTGGGAGTAATGTTGGTTTGACGTCCACATTGAATGGATAATGTTGGTTAAATGTCCGCATTATAACTCTCCCTAAGGCCCATTGATAGGCCCATACTTATAGAAGTAGGCCGTCTAGGCCCATCCCCGTAATATACAGAGCCCATCTCTTTATATATGTTTAGCATAGATCCATGATTCATGATCATATGCATCATATGTATGCCTGATATGAGAAGTGACTGATCATAGCATATGCCTTCGGGCAGATCGTTATAGGTTCCCTGATAGGCGGAGTCGCCCCACATGAGCGCTCGGTACGTGCAGGATTGTTGCATGTTTGGTAGGGTGGTTCGTGCACTTGCTTTTGTGTGATCATGATTATTATATGTCCTAGCAACATCAGGACCATAACCTCCACAGATTCATCGTGGGTGGCTAGGTTGGATACTGAAAATGTTTGGTTCTAGCATACGGGCGCCATAAATGTCCCTGGGTGAAAATCCCTAAACCCGATCGTACCAGAGGATGACTCCAACGTCGAGACCGAGTGGATATATGAGCGCACGGGGGCCGAATACAAGGAGGCCGCGTCTCCCACTGTGTCGTGGTCGGTTAGAAAGGGGTGTCGCCTTACTTGCCCTAGGGTAGGGGGCAATACTAAGCTGAGTTTGACCAGCTCATGAATGGGTCCGCTATCGACGTGCCGGATAGGTATTGGCAGACTATTGGCCAGGATGATAGTGAGGTTTCTTACGCTCATTTGGACTGTGCGGCCTGTAGAGCGGCAGTGCCTCTTGGAGTGTACTAAACCCTGGTGATTATCCAGAATAAGAACTGTACTGATACATGTTGAGGATTGGCATGCTTGAGTTGCATCTCGCATCGCATGGCCGTGTTATGGCCGATGACATTCATATCTTGCACCGCATAGCCTTGGTACGGCTGATTGTATTGATGTACTCATCACCATGATTCCGCATTACTCTGACCTGCACACACTTACACCACCCTCTAAGCTTTCTATAAGCTTATGCATGATTGATGCGTGCAGGTTACGCCAGGACGCAGCCATAGCATAGTAGCAGCAGGAGCGTGCAAACGAGCCTTGGAGTTTCTATCTTTTGCATTATCTTGTATTTTTCCCTTTCAAGCGCATTGTACTCAAAAGGATTTGATCATAGTGGATTTTGTGATGGTATTCTTGTGGTTATTGTTCGTGGGTTATGCTTTTGGTTATGCTCATTATGAATCAGACTGATGATTATAAATCCTCCTTTTAGTATCCCAGGATTGGAACCTGGTGAATGGGTGCCGGGAGCCGAGAATGGTGTTCTGCGAAGGCTGTCGGCGCTGGATTCGGCGATCGGGAATTTTGTGAGCCCGGTTTCTGAGTTCGGGGCGTGACAGAAGTTGGTATCAGAGCATAACTTGGGAATAACCGAGAACAACATCACATGTTTGCTATGAGCTTAGGGCGATTAGGTTCCGAGTGCAATTCTCTAGGGTGATTAGCGTCTTTATTCTTTCCTATAAGACATGCCACCCAGGAGAGTGACCCGATCGACTCCCGTACCACCACCTGAGACTCTGGCTTCACCACTTGCGGCTCCCGCACTACCACCTACGATTCCTGTTTCACCACCAGAGATTCCTACTGCCCAGCCTGAGGATGTCACTCCTCTACCAGAGATTCATACCACCCATCCTGAGGATGCTACTCCTCCACCAGAGACCGGTGCGGATTCGACCGTATCCGTGAGTGCTTCCCAGTTACAGCAGATGCTGCAGGCTGTGACGGCTGCACTTCAGGGGCAGGGCAGGCGCCTGGTTGTTTCACCGGCCCAGGCAGAGCAGGAGCGCGCGAGTGCCCTACTTCGAGAGTTCCGACAGTTTGATCCTCTGCGTTTCCAAGGCGAGCCAGATCCGACTGTAGCTGAGAGGTGGCACTCCAATGTGAAGAAGATATTCGATACCATGTCATGTACGACCGAGCAGTGAGTCCGGTTGGCAGTGTTTCTTTTTCAGGGTGAGGCCGAGCACTAGTGGACCTCTGTTACTCGCGTCGCAGGACCTGACTATGTCTGGACATGGGAGGACTTTATAGACCGATTCGAGGAGCAGTACTTCCCTGACCATATTTGACGTCAGAGAGCACTAGAGTTCGAGACTCTAGTGCAGGGGGACATGACCGTCGCACAGTACGCGGCCCGTTTCGTGGCGCTATCGAGGTCCGTGCCGTATATGGTTGATGATGAGGGGCTGAAGGCCCGCCGTTTCGAGAACGGCTTACGTTACGGCCTTCGAGGCCGTGTGATTGGGCACAAGCTCCCGACTTTCCAAGCAGTAGTGCGGAGGGCTCAGATTTATGAGACTGAGTGGGCCGGCACGCAGGCCGACAGAGATCAAAGGAGGGGTCAGAAGAGGTAGGCCCCCTCCAGTAGCTCCCAACAGCAGCGACGACCACAGAGGTATAGGAACCACCCACCTGCTAGAGCACCAGCAGCCCCAGCAGCACCTCCAGCGCCACCCCGGCAGCCGTTTACAGGGACTTATTTTGGATGTGGTGGGATAGGGCACCGCTTGTCTAAGTGCCCTCGCCCTCATCTACAGTAGTCTAGAGGGTCACAACAGCCTTATCTACAGTCGCCGAGAGCACCACAGCAGCCTCCAGCACAGCAGCGACCTCAGCAGCAGCCTCCAGCACAGCAGCGACCCCATCAGCAGCGACCACAGCCACCTCAGCCGCTGAGACCCCAGCAACAGTAAAGACAACAGTATAGGCCGCCACAGAGGCAGTAGCAGCACCAGGGACCTCAAAGGAGACAGGCACCTCCCCAGCCAGCTCAGGCTAGATTTTACGCCGCTCAGCAAGACCCGTAGTCATCCGGAGGAGTCGTCGAGGGTATACTTCCTGTCTCTTCATGCATCGCTCGAGTATTATTGATTCCGGTGCTTCTCACTCATTCATGTCCGAGAATTTCTAGCGATCGACTAGATTGCCAACAGAGTCTGCTAGTGAGGGGTTGACCGTATCGACACCCTTGGGGAGGACCACAGTATTGGGCCGTTTTTGTTCATCTTGCCCTGTTCTGGTCGGTGATATCTTTTTACCCGCTGACTTATTTGTGCTGCCGATAACAGACTTTGACGTTATATTGGGCATGGATTGGCTTGCCGAGTACCACGCCGTGATGGACTGTTCCGCGAGGACGGTCACGTTCTACATACCAGGCTTGCCGCAGTTTCAGTTCGTTGCAGAGCCCCGAGGAGAGCCGTTATCTTACTTGATGTCCTGCGCCGTTGAGGAGCCTGTTGCCATTTGTATTGATCAGTGGCCGGTGGTCTGCGACTTCCCAACGTGTTCCAGGAGATTCCAAGATTGCCTCCGCGCCGTCATATTGAGTTCCAGATAGACATTGTGCCTGGTACCGCGCTTATCTCGAAGGCCCCGTACCGTATGGCACCGATGGAGTTGTGTGAGCTGCAGCGTCAGTTGGACGAGTTACTTGAGTTGGGATTTATTCGTCCGAGCAGTTCTCCGTGGGGAGCACCGGTACTCTTCGTTAGGAAGAAGGATGGCTCGTTGAGGCTCTGCGTAGATTATCGTGAGCTCAACCGGGTCACAATTAAGAACAAGTACCCGTTCCCAGGGATAGACGATTTATTTGATCAGCTGCAGGGTGCACAGTTCTTTTCGAAGATTGACCTGCGTTCCAGCTATCATCAGATTCATGTCCGAGAGGAGGACATCCCGAAGATAGCCTTCAGGACGTGCTATGGTCATTTTGAGTTTCAGGTCATGTCCTTTGGACTGACCAATGCACCCGCGGTCTTCATATAACTGATGAACGAGGTCTTTCGTCCATATCTCGATCAGTTTGTTGTAGTCTTCATCGACGACATTCTGATATATTCGAGGACCCGTGAGGACCATATGCAGCATCTGAAGATCGCCTTGCAGACCCTCCGTGCCCACCAGCTATATGCGAAGCTGAAGAAGTGTGAGTTCTGGCAGGAGGAGGTGAGATTTCTCGGTCACGTGGTGACGAGGGAGGGTGTCGCAGTGGACCCCTCGAAGGTTAAGGCAGTGCGTTAGTGGGGCCAGCCCACGACTGCGTCCGAGATCCGCAGTTTTCTTGGTTTAGCGGGATATTATCGGCGTTTTATTGAGGGCTTCTCCCGTATTGTAGCCCAGTTGACCAAGTTGACTCGGAAGGGGGCAAAGTTTATTTGGAGTGACGCCTGTGAGCGAGCATTTATGGAGCTGAAGGACCGTCTGACGTCCGCTCCTGTCATCACTCTTCCCTCTAGGAGTGATGGATTCGTGGTATTTACTGATGCTTCACGTATTGGATTGGGTGCTGTCCTGATGCAGCACAGCAGACCTGTAGCATTTGCGTCTCGTCAGCTGAAGGTTCATGAGCTGAACTACCCCATGCATGATTTGGAGCTGGCAGCAGTCGTCTTCGCACTAAAGGTGTGGAGACACTATCTTTATGGGGTTAGGTTCGAGTTCTTCTCCGACCACAAGAGCTTGAAGTATCTATTCTCTCAGTCCGAGCTGAACATGAGACAGAGACGCTGGATGGAGCTTTTAAAGTACTATGATTTTGACCTCCAATACCACTCAGGCAAGGCAAATGTGGTGGCGAATGCCCTCAGCCATCAGCCACGAGGCCTGGTGGTACATATGATGATTCAGGAGTGGAAGATGCTCGAGGATATAGAAGAGTATGACTTCGATTTTGGTCTGCAGTTTTCTATCGTTCAGCTTTCGAGCCTGTCGATTCAACCCTCTCTTGTCGCAAGGGTGATCGAGGCTCAGCAGACAGATGAGTCGTTACAGGATTACTGAGTAGAGGCGGCATCTGAGAGTCAGACAGAGTGGCAGATTGGTTCTGATGGTGGACTTCGCTTTAGAGGCTAATTATGTGTCCTGGATATTCCCGAGTTACGCAGAGATCTTATGACTGAGGCACATCGATCGCGATTTTCTATCTACCCTGGTTCAACGAAGATGTACCGTGATATGAGGAGACAGTATTATTGGACGGGGATGAAGCGCCAGATAGCCAGTTTTGTAGCCGAGTGTGACACATGCCAGCGTGTCAAGGCCGATCATCAGAGACCCCCAGCCGTTGAGTGTCCCGACGTGAAAGTGGGAGCACATATCTACAGATTTTATTATGGGTTTGCCGAGGACTCAGCGCGGTCGTGACGTCATCTGGGTTGTCGTGGACCGTCTGATGAAGTCGGCACATTTTCTTGCGATTCGTGCGACTTGGCCTTTGGACCAGCTTGCGAGGTTATTCATTGAGGAGATTGTGAGGCTGCACGGCGTATCAGTCTCGATCGTTTCTGACCGAGACCCGAGGTTCACGTCTCAGTTCTGGAGGAGCTTTCAAAGATCTATAGGCACTGATTTACAGTTCAGTACCGCGTATCATCTGCAGACCGATGACCAGACCGAAAGGGTCAACCAGATCCTTGAAGATATGCTTCGGGCCTGCGTGATTGACTTCGGTAGTTGCTGGGATGAGCATCTGCGATTGGCTGAGTTCGCATACAACAACAGCTATCAGGCGACCATTAGCATGGCTCCTTTTGAGGCATTATATGACAGACCGTGCAGATCTCCGAGTTGTTGGACCGAGGTTGGAGAGCGGCGTCTCCTAGGTCCCGAGCTTGTGAAGGAGACATCAGAGGTTATTGATATCATCAGGCAAAGGATACGCATAGCTCAGAGCGGGCAGAAGAGTTTTACTGATTGCCGGCGTTGTCCCTTGGAGTTTAATATAGGGGACCACATGTATCTCAAGGTCTCGCCCATGAAGGGCGTAGTTCGATTTGGAGCGAAGGGCAAGCTTGCCCCAAGATTCATAGGACCTTTCGAGATCACTGAGCGCATTGGCGCTGTGGCCTATCGGCTTGCCTTACCATCTCAGTTGTCTGGCATCTACAATATTTTTCATGTCTCTATGTTGAGGAAGTGTGGGTCAGACATCGTTCCTGTTATTGATTGGCAGCCGTTGGAGGTTCGTGAGGACGCTTCTTACATCGAGCAGCCAGTTCGTATCCTTGATCGGAAGGAGCAGGTCCTCCGGACCAAGGTCATCCCCTTGGTGAAGGTTCAGTGGGGTCACTATTCTGCTAATGAGGCATCATGGGAGAGCGAGGCTGAGATTCGAGAGCATTATCCCCATTTCTTTGATGATTGATTGTGTATTGTATCCTATATGCTGTCTTCGACTTGATATGACGATGTCTTGCTTCCTTTTCTATTATGATTTATGTTTTCTTGTAATGATTATGTAAATTTCGAGGACAAAATTTTTATTTGGAGGGGAGAGCTGTAAGACCCGTGTCCTAGTCCGTACCATTCTGTTGGCTTCCGCGGTCCTTCCGGTCAAATTTCGGCAACCTTCACACCGTATTCGACATTTACGCGCGATCCTAAGCCAGGTCCCGTGCACCGACGTCGGCTCAACCCGAAACTTGTATCATAGCTACCGCGTCGTCGCCGCGGTTCCAACGCCGCGACTCGCGCACCGAACCGATACCCAGGCTAGAAGATGTCGATCTGCGTTTATTCCGAAGAAACACCGCGCGTTGCGAATTTCGAGAAAATCTCTACAATTAGTCCCATCAATCAACCATAAATGCATCCCTTACCCCAAGTACATCAACCCATTCCCTCTTTTTCAAAAGTCCACTCTCTTTCCACCTCACCATTCCTCTTTTTCCCATTTTCAACAACCATACTTCTTTTTCAAAATTTTCAACCCAACCCATCACCCATCACACCTCACCCATCCATATCATCTCTCTCTCTCTCTCTCTCTCTCTCTCTCTCTCTCTTTTCTCAAATCTCCCAAGCAACTCAAGCCTCACACGTCCAAGCTTCCCTCTCCCTCCCAAGTGTGGTCCACCTTCTCATCTTCCATCTACACCCTCTCATCTCTCATCCACACCATTAATCTCCCATCATCCACCGTCCAAGGCTAAGGCAAGGAGCATTTGAGGCCAAGGGAGCAATGAGGAGGCTTAAAGGTGGGTGATCCACCGTTGAAATCTTGATCTTTAGGGCCCACTTGTTGTGGGACCCATTTTGATGTATGTATCAATGGAGGGCCCATAGTGGCGGGGTCCCTCCTCTCTATCTCACTGTATATTTCTCTCTCTCTCTCTCTTTCGTTGTGATGGTGTGGATCCCACTAATATGTGTTATATCTACCCTGTCCATCTACATCGGATGGTGTGGCCCACCTTATTGTAGGTGATGATCCACACCATCCACTGTTTGGATGGGCCCAATGCATCTTTTTTTTATATATGTTATATTTTATATAATATATATATATATAATATAATATAATATGTATTATATATATAATATAATATATATATATATATATATATATATTATATGTATATATTTGGTGGGCCACGTCCATGTGGGACCCAGCACAATGCATGTGTTTATCCACACCGTCCAGCGTCACTGGACGTTGTAAACAGTGAAGTGTTAACTGGCATGGATGTGTACTTTAAAAAAAAAAGGAAGAAGTGGGCCTCTCATGCAAGCCCCACCTTGATGTATAAGTCAAATCCAAGCCGTCCATCCTCTTCCTCAGATCATTTTAGGTGTTGAGCTGGAAGTTGAGATCAATCTGATAATCATACGGACCATACCATGGGAAACAGTAATGTGTACCGTTAAAACCCGCTTTGATGTTTTTATTTGCCAAAAATATGCTACATATCGGGCTTGTTTGGATGGTCTTGAGATATGGAAGCCAATGAACGGGGTGGATTTTTCTGATGAGGGCCCCACCAGTGAAAAACCATAAGAAAATGGTATTTAAAATATATATATATATATATATACATATATTTGCAGCAGCAGCGCTGCTGCTGTCAGAAGACGCAGGCAGCGCGCCTGCGGCTGCTTAGGAGGGCCCCACCTTGATGTGTTTCGCCCATCAGCACCGTGCATTTGATGGGTCCCCACGGACCAGCCGTCCATCCCAAAAATCAGCCTTATATGGAACTCATGTGGGCCACACCATTTAAAATCATGTGAAGACATGCCGAAACATATAAAATCACTTGGTGGGGCCTACCTGAGTTTTGGATGTTACTGAAATTTGGTCTGGACTGTCAGTCAGGTGGGACACATATAATGGGTGGGCTGGATTTGTGAACCACATTTCGGTGGGCCCCACATCCACCCCCAGGTCCAGGTGACCTTATAAACAGGTTGGACGTCAAATAAACGTCACGGTGGGCTCCCTGCCCACGTGACCTCATCAACAGGTTAGATGAAAAATAAACATTACGGTGGGCCCCTCCCTGACCGCGTGGCCCTGTGAACGGGTTGGGTGCAAATAAACATTCCAGTGGGCCCTTGGTCCACACGACCCTATCAACAGGTTGTATGGAAAATAAACATTTCAGTGGGCCCATTTTGGACGGAAAATAAATATTACAGTGGGCCCTATCCAGGCCCATGTGACCTTATGAATAGATTAGAGGATAAATAAATATTACAGTGGGCCCTACCCTGGTCCACCTGACCTTTTGAACAGTTGGTTGGAAAATAAACATTATGTTGGGCCCTAGGTTGCTTGGAAAATAAACACTACTATGGGCCCCGGTCTGAATGACCTTATCAATGGGTTGGATGGGAAATAAACATTATGGTAGGCCCCACATGGGACCCACTTATGTATGTATTGTAAACCATACCCTCCATTAGAGTGGGCTCCATCATGATGCATGTGTTTCATCCAACTGTCCAACTATTTTGGAGATAATTTAAGGCCCATTGTTGAGGCCCACCTTGATTTGTATAGGGCCCATATTATGAGGCCCATTGTGAAGTATGTAAGAATCGTGTGTTAAGGCCCAGCTTGATGTATTTGTGGCCTGCCCCCCCTAAGGCCTACTTGAGATAAATGAGCCCATGGTTTGAGGCCCATTTGGTATATTTGGGCCCTTGGGTCGAGGCCCAACAAGATCTATATAAGGCCCATTACAACTTGATTCTACCATGGTTCATGTGTTGACTATTGTAGCGGGCTATGCCTTGAGAACAATGCTGGTTTGACGTCCACATTGAATGGATAATGTTGGTTAAATGTCCGCATTATAACTCTCCCTAAGGCTCATTGATAGGCCCATACTTGTAGAAGTAGGTCGTCCAGGCCCATCCCCGTAATATACAGAGCCCATCTCTTTATATATGTTTATCATAGATCCATGATTCATGATCATACGCATCATATGTATGCCTGATATGAGAAGTGACTGATCATAACATATGCCTTCGGGCAGATCGTTATAGGCTCCCTGATAGGAGGAGTCGCCCCACATGAGCGCTCGGTACGCGCAAGATTGTTGCATGTTTGGTAGGGTGATTCATGCATGTGCATTTGTGTGATCATGATTATTATATTCCTAGCAACATTAGGACCATAGCCTCCACAGATTCATCGTGGCTGGCTAGGTTGGATACCGAAAATGTTTGGTTCTAGCATACGGGCGTCATAGATGTCCCTGGGTGAAAATTCCTAAACCCGATGGTACCAGAGGATGACTCCAAAGTCGAGACCGAGTGGATATATGAGCGCACGAGGGCCGAATACTAGGAGGTCGCGTCTCCCACTGTGTCGTGGTTGGTTGGAAAGGGGTGTGGCCTTACTCACCCGAGGGTAAGGGGCAATACTAGGCTGAGTTTAACCAGCTCGTGAATGAGTTTGCTCTCGACGTGCCGAATAGGTATTGGCAGACTATTGGCCAGGCGGATAGTGAGGTTTCTAACGCTCATTTGGACTGTGCGGCCTGGAGAGCGGCAGTGCCTCTTGGAGTATACTAAACCCCGGTGATTATCCAGAATGAGAACTGTACTGATACATATTGAGGATTGACATGCTTGAGTTACATCTTGCATCGTATGGCCGTGTTATGACCGATGACATTCATATCTTGCACCGCATAGCCTTGGTACGGCTGATTGCAATCATGTACTCATCACCATGATTCCGCATTACTCTGACCTGCACACACTTACACCACCCTCTAAGCTTTCTATAAGCTTATGCACGATTGATGCGTGCAGGTGACGCCAGAACGCAGACATAGCATAGTAGCAGCAAGAGCGTGCAGACGAGCCTTGGAGTTTCTATCTTTTGCATTATCTTGTATTTTTCCCTTTCAAGCGCATTGTACTCAAAAGTTTTTGATCATAGTGGATTTTGTGATGGTGTTCTTGTGGTTATTGTTCGTGCGTTATGTTTTTGGTTATGCTCATTATGAATCAGACTGATGATTATAAATTCTCCTTGTAGTATCTCAGGATCAGAACCTGGTAAATGGGTGCCAGGAGCCGAGAATGGGGTTCTACGGAGGCTGTCGGCGCCGGATTCGGCAATCGAGAATTTTGTGAGCCCGGTTTCTGAGTTTGGGGCGTGACACCACTGGCCAACTTCTGTCATCATGTAACTTGGTCAATATAACAACTTCTGGTCTCGGATGTCGAGCAAGATCTACTCGGGGGACATGTTGAGAGGAGTATACGAGTGCAACTTCCTCTTTGGCTTCCTGCTCGGCCTTCGATCTTAGGAAGCGTTGTCATCCAATCTCCACTTGTCCGAGTGTGGCGCCTCGTCCCTCTGCCTCTTCCCTTAGATGATTGTTCAACAGCTTGATTGTTCTTACGAGAACTGAAGAACTCTTCAGCGTTCGTGTATTTCTGGGCTCGACTCATGAGTTCGCCCAAGGTATTGGTGGGATTTTTCCCTATGGAGAATAAGAATTTCTCTTCCTTGAGCCCATTAATCATGGCGGACAATGCCATCTTGTCTTCATAGCTGTCTACCTGTAGGGCTTCCTCATTGAAGCAGGAGATGTAATCCTTCAGTGACTCCCCGCTCTTCTGTTTGAGAGTAAGGAGATGAGTAGACGGTTTGTGGCTCTTCTTGCTAACGATAAACTAAGTCAGGAATAACTTGCTGAGCTCGGCAAAACTGTTGATGGAGTTTGGCTTGAGCCGTTGATACTAGTTCCTTGCCGACCCATTCATAGTTATCGAGAAGGCTCTGCACATCATCGCCTCTGAAGCTGACTGGATTTGTATCCAAGATCTGTAGGATTCGACATGTTCGGTTGACTCCCCTGACCCCGAGTACTGGATGACAGGAGGCATCATGAACCTCGGAGGCAATGCCTCGGCCATAATGCTAGCTGTGAAAGGAGGTTCAATCTCTTCCATCATCGCCTGTACAATAATTAGGACAACAGTCGGCTGTTGGTTCTGTTGTAATGTTTTGATCTGGTCGCGGAGCTCCTTAAGCCGAGCTTCCCATGGGTTTTAGTTCTCCACCACCGCTTCTTGGGGAGCCTCTGCCTCAGGCATTATGTCCTGTCTTTTCCTCCTCAGCCGATGGTGGAGGACAGTTGGGACCAGAGCCGAGGTCGCGGACACGTACGGCGGTTCCGCATTCCGAGTAGGGTCCGGGACTCGGGCAGATTGATTTTGTGACACGGCATTTTGCGTAGGATTGGGAGCTTGGGTGGACTGATCTTGGGACACCCAGACCCAAGAATTTACTTGTTGTGGTGGTTCCTCAGGCGTCGGGGCCATTTCCATTAGGTTAAGAGGCTGCTGCCGACTTTGCTGCATCTTCATCTGATTGATCTCATCCTTCAGCATATGAACTTCATTTTGCAGCACTTTATATTTCCCTCCTCGGTTCCGAGTTCTCTGGGATAGCCCTAGTGGAGCCGATTCAGTATGCAACAGTAAAGACAATTGATGTTGTCCGCTCAGCTTGGGTTCTACTATTGTCACCTTCTTCTTTCCTCTCGCCATTTCTGGTAAAACTTTCTAGCTTTTTGTTTCTCTTCCTACAGATGGCGCCAAAATGTTGATGCAGGAATCTGGAACACCTTTCACCGCTCCTTGGTCCTACACAAAGCAGTTAACAAAGGAGACCCCAACTCAAACAGGGGACCCTCCGATGCCAAAGTCAGGCTAGGGAAACTAGGTCTAAGTTGTGTAGAGTAGATAGGAGGTGTGTGAGATGAAGGGATCATGGTTATCAATCTCGGCATGATTTACTCAATCAAGCAGATGTCACACGCATGGAGATATCGGCCATTATCCTTTAGATCGTGTTCCGGATTATTCTCTCATATGCCTTATTGGGCTGAGCTCTGAACGTAATCTCCGGCCACGTTCTCATCTGAACTGGTCTTGCAACTCGGACCCAAGCTTGTGGTGGGACTAACCTTGCTCGGACCTCCAACTCACCACATCCAAACCTATGGTTGGATCTCAAGAATCCTGTGGTCGGAGTTTGTGATCTGGGCCTGTGGTCAGAGTGTTCGTCTTGGACTCGATCTTCGGCTTAAAGGTCGAAGATAGGGTTTGGGCCAGCCGATCTAGGATCGTAGTTCTTCGGATGAGAGTTCCGATCGAGAGTCGTGACTCCTCGGAGGAATGCTCGGCTCGGTCGACCCAAGGTCGTAGTTCAATGGAGAAGAGCTCGGCGCGACCGACCCAGAATCATAGTTCGGAAGCTTGATTGGACCAGATGTAATATTTCCCTTCCGAGGCCCTATGAATCAATTCGGTTTGTCCAGGTGTGCCCTTATTGGTCCTACTCGGATTTCCCTGTAACAGCTATCAACAGTACCTGATACTTGAAGTATCTAGCCTGACTTATTCGAATTGGATTCAGATTTTTGGTTCGATTAATAATCATGTCAGACTTGGGCTCATGGATATGGATATGAGTACAATTTAGATAACACGGTACCGGTTACTGTATTTAAAAGCGACACGAAAGGGTGTTTTCTTTTTTGTGTGTGTGATTCTAAATCAGGATCTAGGCCCTGTTAAAGACCCAATTCCATATCCAACGCACTTCTAATTTCAGATTAATGCGTAAAATAGACCCATAGGAAAAAATGGGGTATCCAAATCCAATCGTATTGAGATCCGGTATGAATGAACTCAATGGGACCAACATCTGGATCCTCCATTGAGCATGATAACGGTAGCCAAAAATACGACCGAACCTGACACATTGCCACTCCCAGTTACTCTACACGACTCCGGTCATAAATTAAGTTGGACCACTCATTAGGTGAGAAACACATTTACATTGAATGTTGACCCTTGGCTATCATTTTCTAACAGTTCAGTCTTATAAGTACATACGACCAACCTTATAAATGACCAGCCACTTCTTAATTTGACCCATGGATTGAAGGATTGAAGACTTGGTGGCTTGGACCAACGTCTAGTCTCCAGCCAAGTTGGGAATGACATGTCCGAGTAGGGCTGAGTTAGGCCATCACGGTGCCAAGTCACTAAACTAAGGACAGATAGAAGCCCGAGTGAAGACTTCCTTTACTACAAAGAGTGGAGCAATCCATGGCCTTAGGAATGTGCCTAATCGTGGATGGAGTGTAGCAGGCAGAAATCAGGAGCTAACCATCGTCAATTTAGAAAATGAACCAAGCTCTCACTTGCACAAGAACTTTGATTGTGTGTTTAAGCGATCATCCGAAAACAATGTGAAATAACCATCAACATAAATTTACAAATATATGAAAATGAACGAAGAATGAGAAACAAAATACATGCAATTCTTCATATTATGACCATATTCATAGGAAGCATTGATAAATCATTCAACTAATAAATAAAAGGAATACAAGATACAATAAATACAATGTTCAAATATAATAAACATCAAGAAAAATATTTCATCTCTCCTCATCATGTTTTAAGAGAACATTAGGAAAACCACTGACGTTTTTTATTCACCACCAACACATGAGAAGAAAACCTTAGAGAAAACCTACAAAAACTTTGTGTGCACAACCAACGACCAATAACAATCAAGTACAACAAATTAAGGGAAACTAAAATAGAAACTCATGTACACACAAATCCACAATACACATAAGACACAAGAGTTACATGGTTTACTAAAACAAGCTACATCCATGAGCAAAACAGCAATTAAATAAATTCACTACTTTTTGTAAGAAGTTGCAACTTAGATATAGAGATAACACTCACTAATCTATCGAAATACACACTAAATCACCTCCACTTCACCTAAAAAATAACCATTAGTATAACTACAAGACCCCTTTCACGCTATCGAAAAGCACCCTATCTACTGTCCCTAAATATACATGTGGCTCTATGATTTGAAGGAATAAAAAGAAAAAAAAACAATTTGTGAAATCTCACACTAAGGATAAAAACACATGTGGTTCTATGATTTGAAGTAATAAATGAAAATTTCAATTTGTGAAATCTCACCCCAAGGAAGAAATCACTTTTTTTGTTCTTTCCCAGCCCCTCTCTCTTTACATTTTCTCTACCTTCTAATAAAAATCCTTTAGCAAAAAACCCTACAAGCCAACGACATCTGAGTTAATTTTTTGAAATACTCATCAAAAGTTTATAAATTCATAGCCTTTTTCTCCTTGATTATATTACAAGTTACGACTTACAGATATGCGAAATTGATTTTGATATCACACGCAAACACGAGAATGGTGAGAAAATCTTAGGCATGGCAATTCTTAAATCTGATGTACATCGTTGATCCGATGAGCAAATGCGACGTTGGCATGAGTGGACACTACGCATTCCTAGTAGAGAGGTTTATGTAGGCTATCGACCCAGGCCATGAATGGTGGGTTGGTGAAACAGGCATGTAGGCCACTCATTGACTCCAGAGATCGCCCCCCAGGCCCCCACCACTTTGTCTGCCCCTTTCTTTAAGATAAAGCCTCTTTCAAACCTCTACTTCGAAGTGGGTCCATGACCAATGGTCGGCGCTGAAAGTTAAGGTAGAGAAGAGGTTAACTGCTATAGCCTCACACGTATATAACTTCACATGTGCCTATTGGGACCGTTGGAGGAGGCCATGTCTAGGGAATCAGGCCAATCTAATCATTTGGAGGGCCAGACATGTTATTCGTGTTCTCTGTGTTAATATATATTGCGGAATCGACGACTGTCTATACATTTTAGATCTTCAATGTTGCACACCCAGATCGATAGCTCAACTAGCAGACTGAGTGGAGATACCTTGTTTCAACACTTGAGGTCTTGGAATCGATTCCTAGCATGGGTGGCTAACTGAAGATGCTTCAATCTTGCCAACAGAAGCTTAGCCTTCCACACTTCATACCTGAAGAAGAATCTTCCACTGAGACTAGGGTTTCTATTCATGGAATAGAGAATTAGAGAAACTTACACATCACACTTTTTTTCTCTACAATTTTTATATTGTAAGTTTTTATATCTAGCTTAATAATCATGTATAATAACCACGTTTCAAGCATCTCGCCCTAAACTTATTTACAATGATCACAACTTTAATGAGACTTATTGAATCACTTGATTTGAATAATCTACTGATCAGATCTAAATAATAATCTAATGATCAGATCTAAATTAATGATCATGTGTGGCCCATCGAATAAAAGTGTAACATCATCTACACATGTCGCCTATTTTATCATCTGATTGACCTGATTTCTAGGATCTTACCTGCACTGCCATGGATGTCATACATATGTGCTCATTTTCCACGTGTGAAGTGAATGCAGTTACAAATTCCGTGACTTATGGCACCGTATGATATTTTTTCCAGCCATCAAAAAGTAAGCCCCACCTTGATGATCATCTAAGATAATAATAAGCATGTTCCCGCTCATCAGGTGGGCCGCTCTGTAGCAATCAACATGGTCCGACTCTACATACACAGGTGTGACCCACCTAGTGAGTTGATCCGCCTAATCTTCTAGAAGGGCGATTTTCATGTTGGGGCATACTATTTTTTATGATGCTGATGTCCCGCATGTTAGTGGGAAAGAAGATATGGTACCACGCATTTTGGTACCCTTGTCTGGGAGAGGATTAGGTACGTACGGCTCTCACCTTACCCAACATGGTGCGGCCACGACCTTGGAGACCAGCTGGATGTGTGTGTAGTATATCCACGCCCTTCATCTCAAATGGAGCAAAAATGAAGCAGATACGAAAGTGTATGTGTATGTGTATGTGGAGTATACCCCATCTGTTCTCTCAGATCATCTTAGAGAACAAAAACGAAGTGGGATCGACCATTGAGAACGCGGATTTCCTGCTAAAGCCTCTGGCAGGAAGTTTGTGGTAAATCTAACCTGTTCATCCATTTGGCGAGCTCATTTCAGGACAAGTGTATTTTTTTATTAAAAAAAAAAAAAAAAAGAAGGGAAAAGAGAAGAAAAAACCAAACGAGTTCGATCCAAAACTCAAATGGGCCACACGAGTGGAAAAAATGGAGAAAGAAATATATACGGTTGTAACTTTCTTGGGTTCCACCTTAATGTTTATATGCCATCCAAATAGTTTATAAGGTCATTACCATGGGAATGAAGTGAAAATATAAAAATTTTAACCTAACTAAAAGCTTTTATGGGCACAAGAATGTTTTAACTGTTCCCACTGAATCCTATCGTTTCCTATAGTGTAGCTCACTTGAGTTCTGAATCCTCACTATTGGTCAAATATTCTAAAATGGGCTTGCAATACGGATAAACCAAGTAGATTTCTCACAAACACGGAGGTAGGCCCCCACCAATTGCCCTTGCGAAGGAACTTAATGCGAAAGGCTTTTGCAACGAAATCTCCACCTACCTACCATCTTATCAACAAGTTCTAGGCAAATAAACATTTCAGTGGGGCATAGGAAGTTTTTAACGGTGGGAATTCAATCGCCACTGTTTCCTGTAGTGTAATCCACTTGGGATTTGTATATAACTCATTTTAGGGTAACACCCTAAAATGAGCTCGCAAAACAAATGGTCGATATAGATATAACGCACAAACATCAAGGTGGGCCCCACGGTCAGGGCTGCACCTACTCCGCAACTAAAGCGCGTGATAAAACACATACATCGTGGTGGGGCCACGTAGCACCGTCCAGTGGCGACTCTACTACTAGTGTCAGCAGGCAATCCGCGTCCCCTTTCCTGTATATGATGGGCGTGCATTAGGTGATGCAGGGTAACAGCTCAGTTGGTGAGCCCTAACCGTGGGGCCCACCTTTATGAATTTCTTGTATATCCACACCGTCCATTCGTTTTTTCAGAATATTTTATAATATTTCCCAAGTAGGAGGCAGATCCAAATCTTAGGTGGACCACAAAGTAAGTATTTACTTCCTATCATTAAAAACTTCTTAGTTTTCGATCAAGCTTCTATTTTTTTTTCCTTAATCCAGGCCTACGTGACCTTATTAACAGGTCAGATGGAAAATAACATTATAGTGGGCCCTAGAAAGTTTTTAACGGTGAGCGTTCAATGTAGTTCACCTGAGATTAGGATCTGCCTCCCTTATGGGATGATACCCTCAAATGAGCTGGCAGAAAGGATGGACAGCGTGGATGTACAAGAAATACATTGAGGTGGACCCCACTGTCAGGGCTTCACCCTTTAAGCTGTCACCCCTGCCTCACCTAATCCGCGCCGGTATGTGTTCAGTTCTCATCCAATAGTAGCCCTTGAGCGAGTGCAGCCAACCATATTTCGTATTGAGTGATTTTCAAACGCCTGACGTGGCAAGTAGTGCACATATCACTGCGATCCAAACCGTTAACATTGATTAGGACTCACTTTAGATAACCCATGCAACAAAACTCTCCCATATTTTCAAATCTCAGTAATCGAACTTTTGGCCCATATTTCAGCTGACTGTGGACCATTGTTCTGTTTGCTGCTACCAATCAAGGGTTACGATTTCCTCGTCAGTGGCATTTCAAAGCACTGCCTCTTAGCTCCATCATATGTACAATCAGGATCACTGAAACTGGGCCCCACTTGTTAAAATTAAGGACCCAAAGAAGGGGTGCGATACTACAATAGTATACAGTTGGTAAAATAGTAAATGATGGGCTGTGTTTGTGTGGTCCTAAATTCGACTGTTTCTCTCCTGGGCAATAATAAGTTCTCTACTCGAGTACAGGCACACCGTCCTCGGACTTCCTCTTTGTGCAAGTGGGGCCCATATTTCAGTAATCACCTAGTCGTGAATAAAAGGCTACTCCTCTACTCTTATTATTTCAACCGTCCATTTTCTGGTCATAAATTGAATAGTTAGGATCTTCCTAACAAAAAGATTTTTGGTTCATGGTCCATCCACATTGGGACCCAGAGAAACAATGGTCTGGATTCTCGATCCATTGGTTCACTTGTACAAATTAAAACCCGAGTGTTTAATCATGAAAGATGCTACATACACCACCTCTTCTCTCTTCTTTATCTCCAACCACTGTCATAATCCAAAGTCATGAAATGAGAGGAGAGCTGATGATGGGACTTTTGAGTGCTTTTGTTCCAGGTGAAGGTGATATCTATTTGACACTCTGGCGGATTATGGTAGTTCAATACGCATGCATCTTTACCTCAAAGTAACCCGTTAACAGATTGGGACCCAAGAGTTTAAAACCTTCAACACTGATTGATTGAATCATCCAAAACTCTAGATTAGTAGAAAAATTCCTTTTGCTGAATTTTCACCGTTGGCTTTTCTCCATTTAAATAGTCCATAGTCCATTGGATTGCACATCCGTTTCGTGTAGTTTTACGTTTCTGACGCATTTTAAGTGGGGACCCACATTTTAGGTTTCCACATGGATGGACGCCGTTTGGCTAGTGACGCTGCCATCAGCCAGGTGGCTAGTGGTCGGTGCTATGTGGACCCCACCATGATTTATTTGTTTTATCCACGCCGTCCATCCATTTTGAAAGATAATTTTACAAATTAATCCAAAAAATGAGGTAGATCTAAATCTCAGGTGGACCACACCATGCGAAAACAGTAGTGATTGAACGTCAACCATTAAAAACCTCATGGGGCCCACTGTAATGGTTATTTGACATCTAACCTGTTGATTAGGTTGTGGAGGCTTGGATAAAGGGAAAAAATATATATCAACTTCATCCAAAACTTTTGTAGCCCCGAAGAAGTTTTTAATGGTGGGTGTTCAATAAACACCATGCGGTCCACTTGAGATTTGGATCAACCTCATTTATGGGCTCATATCATAAAATGATCTGAAAGAATGGGTGGACGGCATGGATGAAACACATACATGATGGTATGGATCCCACATAGCACCGACCACTGGCCATTGGCTAGTTGCAGGGTCACTAGCCAATCCGTTTCCTTCGTAACGAGGGATACGTGTGTGAGTTGCTCAGTTTAATAGTACACGTGTGGACTCGAATTGTACAGTGTGGCATACACCACCGACCTCAATTATACGTTGACGTGGCAAAGTTCTTTGGCCCCACCGTGATCTATGTGTTATATTCGCACACCATCCATCTATTTTGCCAAATTACATACACTAAAAAATGAGACAGATTCTGTGGTGTGGTCCACTTGAGCTTTAGCCCTGACTCATTTTTTGGTTCGTCCCTTAAGATGATCTGGAAAAATGGTTGGACGGTGTGAATATAACACATACATTATGGTGGGGCCCACAAAACTTTGACACGTCACGTGCATGGACCAATAGCACAGCTCACACTCGCTGTTCTTCTCGACGTAATTGTCTTATGACAACCCAGAGGCTCTGGACTACCTTAAGTGGGGCCCACTTTTGATGGAACCTTTCATAAAATTGGTCAATATAGATGGTCCAGTATGCAAAAATCCAGCCATGTGGACATATCGGTGTAACCCATCTAGAAGGCAAGTGGACGGCTAACAGATCACATCCAATGAGAAAAAAATCAACCAAGTGGGCTGCCTGTGGGATATTCTGTTAGACACAAAGTCCAGTCAGTGGACCATCTGTTGTGGGCCCAAACCGATAAAATGTTCTAACTAGATATTTTGCTCCATGTGAGGTCCCACAGTCCCGTGGACCACACTTTAAGATGGTTCCTCAAGCTTGTTAACAAATCTTCATTTATTCTACTTTTTGTAGATTCCTGTACATTGGTTTTGCAACATTCAAACGAGAAAAGGAAAATGTACTAAAATAAAGTTATTTTAATTTGTTATTCATAAATTACTCTTTAACTATTAAAGAGTCCTATGACATGCTAAAACACATTTCTTTACACTTCCTCCTCAAGCATTGTGTATATAATGAAATTGCCCCTTATTGGGCTTTGACAATACCATAAGATTGTACTGTAGATGATGATTAAAATCGTTCATATTTTAATTTCTATGCTACATGGACTGTTCAAAAAAGATTTCGTAAGTTGAATGATTGAATATGAAGATAAATTTATAATATTGAAAAGTATATTTTTAATAGCTCATATTTCAATTCAAGAATCAAAGGTTAGGATCACCAATGAAGTGTGATTATAAACTTCTATCAGGCAATAGTGGGGAACATCAATGGTTTAGATCATCATCTAAGATGCAATTTAGGTTGATAACCCACCTTTGGCTGGGGGCACTATATCCTATTAAAACCAACTGTTGTTTTCCTTCCTTGTATAAGGATAGGAGGAATGAGACTAGATATGATCATGTGCCCTCAAAGCATGGTAAGTTGTAGTGCTCCTAGTTGCATTAGGAGACTTAGACAATTTAATTGTTTGAAATAGAGCACCCATTGGGTCTAATATAGATTTTTGAAAATTTTTTTTTTTATATATATATAGCTATCATGTGAACATGACACTAATCTATCAATGGTAACTCCATGATCACTCACCTTTAGTATGATTGTTAAGATCATTTACACAAAAAAATATGTCCAATTAGCATTGATGTCATCATCTAAACCTTATCTTAATTAATTGGGTTAGCTACTTGAATCCTATTTGATCATTCCACTCTTTCTCTTCTTCTTTTTTTTCCACCATTCCACTCTTCTTTTTCCCACCATTCCTCTCTACCAAGGGTCACACCCTCATGTAGACCATAAGTCATCAAGTCTTTTCTTACTTACTTTCATATATCTCCTTTTGAGTTTTCCCCTTACCCTTTCACATCCTCTAACTTGTAGTAACTCACTCCTAATGGATGTGGTTCTTTGTCTTAACCATTTAATTAATTTTTGAATTGTTTATGAATCCAAAGAATGACTTTTGTTCGGTGCCCTTCTTAGCCAATACATCCATGGCTCAAAAAAGGATGCTTGCAAAAGTAAAGGCAAACCATGGATGGTACATCCTAGTTGCATTCAGTTAGTTATATGAAACAATTAATCAATCTATTAAGTTAGGAACACATTTTATTGTTTACCATGCAAAAATAATATTAGTTGGGTGAACCAATCATAACTTATAATGCTTTAAGAACACTGTGTGTTTGGGCATGACTTAACAAAGCTCTTAAAAAGGATGTAGGAAGTCTTTATACATTTCTAGAGAGATACTCCAATGTTCTTAAAGGATTATAAGTTATGAATGGTTCACCCAACTAATATTATTTAATATTATTTTTGCATGGTAACCAATAAAGGCGTCGGCTTTGTGTAGAAGGGATGACCTCATGGGAGCTTCCCATGGGGTTGGTCTTTGTGGGTCAAATGTGACGTGTGACACACAGCCATCCCAATAATCAAATGTGCCCTTCCATGATGAGCCATGGGCCTAAAATTAGTCCAATTCATGACTAGGTGGGCTGCCTCATAGATAATAGCTGAGAGTGGATGCCCGCCCATTGAAATCTTCCTAATTGGACGCACTACAATAATTCAGACTTTTTGCGACAAGTCAACTCATTACTAAAAACTCCAAACTCGTCGCTAAAACATTTTTGTAATGAGTGTTGCTCATTGTCAATTTTGTTATAAATACAGCGTCGTTAATGACTCAATTATTTGCAACGACTTAATAACTTGTCCCAAAATATAGCTAATTAGCGACGAGTTGACACGTCACTATTGCATATTGTAAAACATTGCTAAATATGAAACTCGTCACGAATAAAGATGTTTGTGATGAGTCCTTGTCGTCGCTAACAACCTCAAACTTGTCATGAAACCTTTTTTGCGAAGAGTGTTGCTTGTCGCAAATACTAATTATTTACGATGACTTAATAAATTGTCGCTAAATATAGCTTATTTGTAATGAGTTTACACATCGCCATTGCATATCATAAAATGTCGCTAAATATGAAACTCGTTGTGAATAAAAATGTTTTGCAATGAGTCCCCATTGTTGCTAACAACCACAAACTTGTCACAAAAGTTTTTTTGCGATAAGTGTTGCTTGTCGTCAATTTTGTCGTGAATAATAATTATTTGTGATAACTTAATAAATTGTCATTAAATATAGCTTATTCGCGATGAGTTTACACGTCGCCATTATATATCGTAAAATGTTGCTAAATATAAAACTTATTGCGAATAAAGACGTTTTGTGACGAGTCCACTTATTACTAAAAGAAAACCATAAAGTCGTTATCAAAGCCTTTGTGGCGACGAGTGTTGATCGCCACCAATTTCGTCTCAAATATGATGTCACAAATTCTATTTAGTGACAAAAACAACAAGTCATCGCTAATGAGTTAATTTCGTCTCAAATACGATCGTCACCAACTTGTCGCAAAATATTAGGGATGAGTTGTTGCCAAATTATGTTGATTTATTTATTAGCAACAAGTAAAAGTCATCCCTAATACATATTTTTTAAATAATTTTTTGTTTGAACCAACTTAATCAAACAAAATAAGCTGTATTAATCAGTATTCATCATCATCCATTGAAATATAAAAATAATTTAATTAGATTAAAATTAAATTTATAATTATCCACAATACCAAAAAAGTACACATGTCCAAATTGTCTAATAATAATGAATAATAAAAAAAGAAATGTGAATCATCGATAATGCAGTGGGGCTTGGGAAGATAGCACCAATATGTAGAAAAATCAGTAAAATAATTAAAGTAAAATATTATTAGTGATTATTCTCCACTACTTACATAATTTAAATATGACATTCAACTTACTACTGAGGATGTGATTGGGGTTGCTGTGATATGAGAGTACGCAACGTCTCCTCCAACTGAGCCTGTCGTGTCTTCATATCATTTATCGTCCCTTGCATGACCTGCACCTTAGTCCTATGCTCAGTCGATGTTGCTTCTGCCTACTCGGGCCTCCTCGTAGCATTATCCACATCAGCACCAATACGATGGGTCGATGCAGGTACCTCCCCATGCCTAAGACCACAGACATAGCCAGATCTAGTGTCAAGGGCCCTAAAACATGTTTTGTGTGCTGTCAACGGTACAGTGTCCTCTGACTGAGATTGAGTATGGATTTATAGCATTTCATTATATAGTTTTAACAAAGCATTATCAGTGTGAAATGAATAAGTAGTAAAACAATTTTAAAATAAGTTAAAATGATTCTTACATATAACTCCCCGCGGGGTCACCTAAGTGCTTGTCATCTTCCTAATGTGTGTGTTCTGATAAAAAGTAATGAGTGTTAGTGCACTTATTTGTACTTATGTTTGTCAATCATGTGACTAGTTGTGTCAAGTAGTCGGATGAGTCCTTTGCAGATAAAGACCGACGGCGCAACTAGAGCAGAAGTCTAAGCTACAAAGTCAAAATACAAATAAGCTTCTATGATCAGGATCCTTCCTATAGATGACTCTAACCCTAATAGGAAAACCCACTTAGGTCATCCATTCAAGCTAAATTCTAAGTTCATATTTTCTATCATTCTAGTCCTGGCTTTAGGAAGTTTCAAGTTGTTGAATAATTTAATGGACAAGAAGTTAAAACAGGAAAATCTGTCCACAATCTGTCAGAAAAGGTGCCACCAAACGGCACCTTCGGTAGCACCGAAGATGCATTCGGTATTACCGAAAGTTCTTAAAACAGTCCAGTTGCATTCAAAGAATATTCGGTACCACCGACTCAAAATTCAGTACCACCGACTCCTACCGATGAAACAACTTTGGTACTACCAAAAGTGTCAAAAATCATCCAGCAACTTCAGGATCTAATTCGGTACCATCGAGTGATATTTCGGTACCACCGACTATATTTTGGTACTATCGAAGGTTCACTCGGTGGCACCAATAATTAGCCGTTATAGATTCGTTGGGCCTTTTTCTCTATAAATATAGGACTCAGAACTTTGTGGAAAATATGAATTTAGGCATTTCAGAGTCCCTAGGTTGTCCCAAGCTCAAATCACTCATCCTAGACTCTATCTACATGAGATTCATGTTCTTTTCATTATGATTCATCATCTCAATGAGCACTCAAAGCTCACTTTAATGAAGAACATGATCTTAAGCCTTCACTAGAGTATTGAGACCAAACATATATGTATATCATTAGTCTCAACCATACTCTAGTGCATCCATCAGTTGAATCTCTTAGAAAATCCATTCATAACCATTATGAGAGATTTAACCAACTCCCATTACCTTAGTTACCTTAATAGGAACATCATATGCAAGGTTCTTGATCGTGAAGCTGACATAACAGGTAAAATACATTATAGTGATCGAGGGAGCATCGGGGAGCTGATTCAAGCACGCAAGAGCGAAGATTAGGCAATCCAAGAAAAGCTACAGGAGAGGATTCATTCCGACAAGTAAGTGTCATTGTTAAGAGTCCACAAGTTAGTCTTTATCATCATGTAGGATTGAGGCTAGGAGTTTGCTATCCATAAACTCGATTAGGTTCTAGTGTGGGACCTTAGCCTGTGTGCTTAAACAGAGGTGTCTTGTATGGGACCTTGGCCGGTGGGCTTAAACATGTGTGCCTTGTATGGGACCTTGGCCGGTGGGCCTAAACGTAGGTGTTTTGTGTGGGACCTTGGCCGGTGGGCCTAAACGTAAGTATCAAATGTGGGACTTTGGCCGTGGGGCCTAAATTGTCACGCCCCAAACCCAAAAATCGGACTCAAAAGAATCCCGATCGTCGAATCCGGTGCCGACAACCTCTGTAGTACCCCAATCTCGGCTCGTAGCGACCATATGCCAGATTCCGATCCTGAGATCCTACAAGGAGGATTTTTTTTCAATATACATTTAACTCATAATAAGCATAACCAAAAGATTACCCAATTCACAAAGGCAACACCATAATCACATATCCACTAATATAATCATTTGAGTACAATGCTAAAAAGGAAATATATAAATCGAAAATCAAGTTATGAAAGTCCACTGTACGCTCCAAGCTCCACACTGCTGCAACCTAACATCACCTGCACGCATCTATCATGTATAAGCTTATAAAAAGCTTAGAGGGTGGTGAAGTGTGTGTACAAGGTAAGTGCCAAGTATTCAATACAATGTCATAGTCATACAATACCGGAAATACTGGTAATCCATAAATCGTATAATGTCGGTGTAAGCAGAAATACTGATAAGATAATGAATCATCAGAGTAAACAGAAATACTGACAAGATCAGGAATTATCAGAGTAAACAGAAATACTGACAAGATTATAAACCATACGATAACAGAGTAAGTGGAAATACCGAGTCATACAATAATAGAATGCATGATACAAATTAACTATGCAGATGAGGAGTCATAGAGGGCCAAATATCAGATGCAGAGGATGCAATGCAATACACATTCCTAATGAGTAACACAAATTGCCATACCTAGATCATATAAATGCAGAAACACAATAATCCAAATTGCCATATGCCGCGGATGTAATGCAAAATGCGGTGCGAATGGAATGACCATGCTGGAGTGTGAAGTCGGGATGGTAGTACGTAGTATCGCAGGCTACGAGGTCTATTACAAAGGACTTCTATCCAAACCAGTCCCATACCTAAATTTAGATAGTCAAACCCAATGTGGTAGACTCCTGATCTCAGGTTAGTCGCGCGCCCAACGGAAATCCTGGCCATGCGAAGGTACATAACAATTAGTTTCGCACCACTAGCCTGAGTGGATAGTGAATGAAATCAATGAATGAGTATGCAACTCCTACTCAATAAGTCTACAAATCAGTATGGTTCCTCTCTGGGATCATCACCGCGGTTTAGTAAACTCCAAATGACATTGTCCCTCTCCCAGCGGCACAGCCCAAGTGAGCGTAAGAAACCTCACTATCCGCCTGGCTAATAGTCTGTCAATACCTATCCGGCACGTCGATAGCGAACCCATTCATGAGCTGGTCAAACTCACCCTAGCATTGCCCCCTACGCTCGGGTGTGTAATGCCACACCCCCTCCCAACCGACCACGACACAGTGGGAGACACGGCCTCCTGGTATTCGGCACTCGAGCGCTCATGTATCCACTCGGTCTCGACATTGGGGCGTCCTCTGGTACCAAGAGGGTTTAGGAATTTTCATCCAGGGCCATCTATGGCAGCTCGATGCTAGAAAAAAATTTTGGTGTCTCGTCTGGCCATCTACGATATGCCTGTGGAGGCTATGGCCCTGATGTCGCTAGGGCACACAACGCAAGATGCATGAGTCATACAATCCAGTCATGCATCAATCCTACACATACCATGCACTCATATGAGATAACCTTCGCCTATCAAGGAGTCTCATGACAACATACTCAATGACATATGCAATGATCAACCACATCTCATAACAAATATGCAGATGATGCGTGTGGTATGTATCACGATGCTATGCTGTCACATACTCATAATCGGTATCAATAATCAGCATCGATAATCGACCTCGACAATGTAGACATTTAACTAACATTGCCCCCGAGGAATGACCCTCATAGATCTTAACATATAGTGGGCCCATGACCTCACACAAGGGCTAAATATACAACACCATGGGCCTCACTCAAGAGCTTAATACACATCACGATGGGTCTAACATACATCACAATGGGCCTCAACTACGAGTTGCATATACACCATATAGTTCCCGACAATCGGCCTCGACAATCGGAGTCGGTCTCGATACTTGGCCTCGACAATCGGGATCGATCAATAATCAGAATTGACAAATAGGTCACGACAATTAGATCGATCGATAATCAGAATCAGTAAATTGGTCGCGACAATCGGATCGATCGATAATCAAAATCGGCAAATCTGGATTGATCGATAATTAGAGTCGACAAATCGGTCACGACAATCGGGATTGATCGATAATCAGAATCGACAAATCGGGATCGATCGATAATCAGAGTCAGTAAATCGGTTACGACAATCGGGATCGGTCGATAATCAGAGTCGATAAATCGGTCACGACAATCGGGGTTGATCGATAATCAGAGTGGCAAATTGGTCACGACAATCGGATCGATCGATAATCAGAATCGGCAAATCGGTCACGACAATCGGATCGATCAATAATCAGAATCGGCAAATCGGTCGTGATAATCGGGATCGATCGATAATCAGAGTCGGCATATCGGTCACGACAATTGAGATCGATCGATAATTAGAGTCGACAAATCGGTTACGATAATCAGGATCGATCAATAATCAGAGTCAATAAATCGGTCACAACAATCGGGATCGATCGATAATCAGAGTGGAAAAATCAGTCACGATAATCGGGATCGAGCGATAATCAGAGTCGAAAAATCAGTCACGACAATCGGGATCGATTGATAATCAGAGTCGGCAAATTGGTCACAACAATCGGATCAATCGATAATCAGAATTGGCAAATCAGTCACGACATTCGGATCGATCGATAATTAGAATTGACAAATCGGTCACCACAATCGGGATCAATCGATAATCAGAGTCAGCAAATCGGTCATGACAATCAGGATCGATCGATAATCAGAGTCAACAAATCGGTTACATAAATCAGAATCGATCGATAATCAGAGTCAACAAATTGGTCACAACAATCGGGATCGATCGATAATCATAGTCGACAAATCGAGATCGATCGATAATCAGAGTCGACAAATTGGTCACGACAACCGGATCGATCGCTAATCGGCAAACGGCCCCAAGGCAGGTTCCATAGATGGATGGCCGATGATGGATCAAACAATATCAAAGGGGCCCAAGCATTTGGGTTAACCCATTGGAGAACGATGAGAATGGGCCTATCTAGGCCTAAGGAAAGGTCACAATGTGGACATTAAACCATCATTGCTCATCAATGTGGCCTTTTAACTAACATTGCTCCCAAGGAGTGGTCCACATAGAACCAAACGTATAGTGGGCCAATGTCTTCACACAAGGCCCTAATATACATCACATGGGCCTCATACAAGGGCTACATATACATCAAGTGGATAGCATCCACGGGCCACACCAAGGGGCCTCATATATTAACTGGGCTGCATCAATGGGTGGTACTAATGGGCCTAATACATATCACAATGGGCCTTTTCCATAGGCTATGAATACATCATAATGGGCCTTGCCCATGGGCCTCAGATTCAAGCACGTGGGCCTCATCATATAAGCCTTATATACATCACATCAGGCCTCACTCATGGGCCCAATATACATCACAATGGGCCTCTCTACCTGGGCCTCACATACATCAAGCTGAGCCACACAGCAGGTGGGCCTGTACCTCCTAAATGGGCCCACCAGATGAACAAAATGGATGTATAACACATACATCAAGGTGGAATCCCACCGTCCAGCAGGTTGGACGGTGGGGATGTATGATACATGCATCTATGTGGGGTCCACATAGATGGATGTTGCGGGTGTAAATCATATACATCATGGTGGGCCCACACAACAGGTGGACGGCTGAGATGAAACCTGATGGATGGTGTGAATGAAGCACATATCATGGTGGACCCCTCCTACCAAAATAGATGGACAGCTTGGATCCAAAACTCACGGCTCACACGGGACCCACAAAATTTGCTGTGTTAACACAGCAGCTATTCTGCTACTCACCTACAAACAGACGGCTGGGTGAAAAAAATACACGAAATCAAGGTGGGGCCCATGGATTTTGCTGACGTCAACCTGAGGCAAGGCTGTAGGGATCCATCATCCTTGTTTCAAATGGACGGACGGCTGGGAGTATAAAACACATATATCAAAGGTGGGTCCCACTACACGTGGCCCACAGCTTAGGACCAAGCTGATATTTATGATTTCCCCACCGTCCAGACAGTTGGACGATGTGGACAGATGCATCATAGTGTGGTCCGTGGAACTTACTGCTGTAAATATAGTAGATGTATAGCTAGTGTGTAGGTCCACCGTCCCTCAGACGGATGGCTTGGATATGAAGTAGATGGACGGTATGCAGGTATAACACATACATCTGATGAGGTCCACACAGATGGACGGTCTGGATACAACATTCATCATGGAGGGCCCCACAGTACTTGCTGACGTCTGTCAGTGGTAGGACCCACCATAAAAAAAATAGTTGTACGACAGGGAGGGATGAAACCATACATCAAGGTGGGTCCACATGGACCGGATGTAGAGGAAAAACAAATTTTATATTTGATCCAAAACTTCTCTGATAACCCAAAAGGGGTTTCAATGGCATACGTTAAATTCACTAGTGTTTCCTTTGACGTGGGCCACCTGAGTGTGGTATACGACTGATTTTAGGGTGGCCCACAGCCGAAAAGGGGGGCCACCAAATGCATGGCATTGATGTACTACACACATCATGTTGGGGCTCATGGCTGGGGCCCACGTCCCTGGCTCATTCACTGTCGGCGTTGGACGCTGCCGTCCTCTGATGGTCAGCAGCAGCAGCGCTGCTACTCTCCCTCTTTCTTTTTTTTTGAAAAGATATTTTCTTGGGGTTTTTCCGTGATAGGGCCCACATCGTGAGGATCGACCCCGCCCAATGACCCCTATGGCTTAAGACAAGCCAAACAAGGCCAATATTCAATATATTTTGACGTATCGAAACATCGGGGTTGATTTAAATGGTAGACACACTGTTTGCTATGCTATGACCCACCAAAAAATCGGATTGGCCTCAGTTTTCGGCTCAACGCCTAAAATATTTGGAGAATGGAATAGACGTTGTGGATTGGATTGATACAACAAGGTGGGCTTGTATGAGTGGCCCACCCAAAAACCATTTTTTCTTTTGTGTTATAGCCGGTAGTACACCCCACTATCTACCCACACTCCACAACGTGGTCGTGTTCAGCGTCCCTAGACGCTGGACGATTTGGTTACACACATTTTCAATGTGGGTCCCACATGGATGTGGCCCACCTAATTGGATCAATCAGATATTTGTGTTTTCCCATGCCCGGCTGTGGGTTATGGGATATCGAGTGGGCCCACTTGATGGACAACATAGATAAGATGTATACTTCATTGTGGGGTCCATTCGGGTGGGCCACACGGCCAAATCATCACATGGAAAAAATGAAAGAGAGGGAGAGAAAGAGAGAGAGAGAAAAAGAAGCACCCACTTATGATCTTCTCCTTCTTTCGCCAAAGTATCCTAGAGCATCAATGGACGAACTTCAATGGTCGAGATTGGATCATGGACGGTGGAGACGGGAGTAAGGAAGGTGGGCCACACTAGCTTCTCCTCTTAGAAGCCATGGACATGGGTTGCTTGGAGAGAGGAGCTTGAAAAATGAGAGAGAGATGAGAGAGAGAAGTGTAAGAGAAGTGATGGGAGAGAGGATGGTGAGGTGATGGAAAAGTTGACTTTTGGGATTGCCTTTTGTACTTGGGAATGGGGAGAGTAATGGGTGTACTTTTGACAAATGATGTGATTGATGTAATGGATTCTCTCAAGATTTGCAACGTGCGGTGTTTTTCTCGAACTGAATGTGGGCCCACATCTCCTAGCCAGGGTACCGCATCAGCGTAAAAGACGCGGCATCGGAACCGTGGCGACGGTGTGGTCGCATTAGTATAAGTCTCGGGTCAAGCCAACTCAGTTAGACGGGACACATCTCAGGGTCATGCGCAAACGCCGATAACTGACCGTGAGTCACCGAAATTTAACCGGGATGACCGGTGAAGCCACGGAACAGTACGGGCTAGGATATGGGTCTTACAGCTCTCCCCACCAAATAAAAATTTCATCCTCGAAATTTACAGAACAGCGGAGGGAAAAGGAAACACCATCAAGTATATATGTGAAGGCATAATCAATTTGTAAAGGGATGAAGATAGCGGTCTCTAATCTCAACCACGCACCCCTAAGATGCATCATCGTCCTTATGATGACCCTACTAATCTTTAGATTATGCAGTCTCGCAATCTCAATGGTAGGGGGGCTATGTCAGAAAATCTCTAAGTTATTCAAACTTGGGGATCTAACCATTCTAGGTTCTCAACAATCATAAGGTAAAGGGTAGCTATTAGCAAATATGTGATGTTATTTTTAGGTATTCCCAAGTTATGTTCTGATACCAACTACTGTCACGCCCCAAGCCGGGAAATCGGACTCAAAAGAATCCCAATCGCCGAATCCGGTGCCGACAGCCTCCATAGTACCCCAGTCTCGGCTCATAGCGTCCATATGCCAGATTCCGATCCTGAGATCCTACAAGGAGGATTTTTTTCAATGTACATTTAACTCATAATAAGCATAACCAAAAGATTACCCAATTCACAAAGGCAACACCATCATCACATATCCACTAATATAATCATTTGAGTACAATGCTGAAAAGGAAATATATAAATCGAAAATCAAGCTCCGGAAGTCTCCTATATGCTCCAAGCTCCACACTGCTGCAATCTAACATCACCTGCACACATCTATCATGCATAAGCTTATAGAAAGCTTAGAGGGTGGTGTAAGTGTGTACACAAGGTAAGTGTCAAGTATTCAATACAATGTCATAGTCATACAATACCGAAAATACTGGTAATCCATAAATCGTATAATGTCGGTATAAGTAGAAATACTGACAAGATAATGAATTATCAGAGTAAACAGAAATACTAACAAGATCAGGAATTATCAGAGTAAACAGAAATACTGACAAGATCATAAATCATACGATAACAGAGTAAGCGGAAATACCGAGTCATACAATATTAGAATACGGGATACAAATCAACTATGCAGATGAGGAGTCATAGAGGGCCAAATATCAGATGCAGAGGATGTAATGCAATACACATTCCTAATGAGTAACACAAATAGCGTCTGTCATACCTAGACCATATAAATGCAAAAACATAATAATCCAAATTGCCATATGCCGCGGATGTAATGCAACATGCGGTGCGAATGGAATGACCATGCTGGAGTGTAAAGTCGGGATGGTAGTACGTAGTATCGTAGGTTATTGGGTCTATCACAAAGGACTTCTATCGAAACCAGTCCCATACCTAAATTTAGATAGTCAGACCCAATGTGGTAGACTCCTGATCTCAGGTTAGTCGCGTGTCCAACCGAAATCCTGGCCATGCGAAGGTACACAACAATTAGTTTCGCACCACTAGCCCAAGTGGATAGTGAATGAAATGAATGTATGAGTATGCAACTCCTACTCAATAAGTCCACAAATCAGTACGGTTCCTCTCTAGGATCATCACTGTGGTTTAGTACACTCCAAATGACACTGTCTCTCTCCCAGTGGCATAGTCCAAGTGAGCGTAAGAAACCTCACTATCCGCCTAGCCAATAGTCTGCCAATACCTATCTGGCATGTCGATAATGGACCCTTTCACGAGCTGGTCAAACTCAGCCTAGCATTGCACCTTACGCTCGGGCGGGTAAGGCCACATCCCCTCCCAACCGACCACGACACAGTGGGAGACGTGACCTCCTAGTATTCGGCACTTGGGCGCTCATGTATCCACTTGGTCTTGATATTGGGGCGTCCTCTGGTACCAAGAGGATTTAGGGATTTTCATCCAGGGCCATCTATGGCAGCTCGATGCTAGAACAAATTTCTGGTGTCCTGTCTGTCCATCCACGATATGCCTGTGGAGGCTACGGCCCTGATGTCACTAGGGCACACAATGTAAGATGCATGAGTCATACAATCCAGTCCTGCATCAATCATGCGCATACCGTGCACTCATGTGAGATAGCCTTCGCCTATCAAGGAGTCTCATAACAACATACTCAATGACATATGCAATGATCAACCACATCTCATAACAAATATGCAGATGATGCGTGTGGTATGTATCATGATGTTATGCTGTCACATACTCATAATCGGTATCAATAATCAGCATCGATAATCGACCTCGACAATGTAGACATTTAACTAACATTGCCCCCGAGGAATGGCCCTCATAGATCCTAACATATAGTGGGCCCATGACCTCACACAAGGGCTAAATATACAACACCATGGGCCTCACTCAAGAGCTTAATACACATCACGATGGGTCTAACATACATCACAATGGGCCTCAACTACGAGTCGCATATACACCATATAGGTCTCGACAATCGGAGTCGATCTCGATACTTGGCCTCGACAATCGGGATTGATTGATAAACAGAATCGACAAATCGGTCCCAACAATCGGATCGATCGATAATCAGAATCGACAAATTGGTCGCGACAATTGGATCGATCGATAATCAGAATCGGCAAATCGGGATCGATCGATAATCAGAGTCGGCAAATCTGTCACGACAATCAGGATCGATCGATAATTAGAATCGACAAATCGGGATCGATCGATAATCAGAGTCGGCAAATTAGTCACGACAAATCAGGATCGATTGATAATCAGAGTCGACAAATCGGTCACGACAATCGGGATCGATCGATAATCAGAGTCGGCAAATTGGTCACGACAATCGGATCAATCGATAATAAAATTGGCAAATCGGTCATGAGAATCGGATCGATCGATAATCAGAATCGGTAAATCAGTTGCGACAATTGGGATCGATCAATAATCAGAGTCGGCAAATCGGTCATGACAATTGGGATTGATCGATAATTAGAGTCGACAAATCGGTTACGATAATCGGGATCGATCGATAATCAGAGTCGACAAATCGGTCATGACGATCGGGATCGATCAATAATCAGAGTTGGCAAATCGGTCACGACAATCGGGATCGATCGATAATTAGAGTTGGCAAATTGGTCACGACAATCGGATCGATCGATAATCAGAATCCGCAAATTGGTCACGATAATTGGATCGATCGATAATCAAAATCGGCAAATCGGTCACAATAATCGGGATCGATCAATAATCAGAGTCGACAAATCGATTATGATAATTGGGATTCTTTTGAGTCCGATTTCTGGGTTTGGGGGGTGACATAAATGTAGGTTCTTATGGTAGGACCTTTGCTCGCGTGAAGAGCATAATTTGTTGAGTCTTTAGTGTTGGGCTGTAAAGGTTAATGGTGAACCTGATTTAAAACCATTCATTGTGAAATCAGACACACTCTAGGAGAGAGTGCGATTGTCGGGAGTGGAGTAGGCAAGTAGCCGAACCACTATACATGCCTGTGTTTAGAATTGATATTTGCGCATCTATTTTATTATGCTTATATGTTTGAATGCTTAAGTATATATGCATGATTAGATGAATGCCTAGGATTGATAGGTACAATATTTCTTACACACATGTTCACTAAGCTATAGGCTAGTCATTTAATTTGCTTATCTTGAATAACCTATGTGATTGGATCCTCTATTGGGTTGGAAGCCTTTAGAGTTATATCAACTTACTTACTTTAAATTGAATGATTATTTAAGTTAGGAAATTAGGAGTTTTTTAAATAGGTAAAATATTTAAAAAGTCCTATTAACCCCTCTTTGGGACATTATCTCATACTCACTCTTTAGTATTGGCAGTATAAAATGTAATTTCAGTTGGTATCAAATCGAGGTTCCTCGGAAAAAGGTCTAACAACCTAAAGGAAGATCTTGACTGAAGATAGAATTATGGGCAAAGGAGAGGGACCATCTGTCTCACAACCACCCATCTTTAATGGTATAAACTACGCATACTGGAAGGCCAGAATGATCTATTTTATCAATGCCTTAGATGATGATGTATAGGAGATTGTTGAAAATGGATATGTTGCACCAACAGAAAAAATTGTTCTCGTGGATGGCACAACAATCACCAAACAAAAACCAAACGCCAAATGGACCCAGTATGACAAAGAGGTGAGGATGTGTGAAGCCAAAGCCATGAATGCAATTTTTTGTGGAGTTTCACAAGAAGTATTTCATCAGATAAGTATATGTCCAAACTCTAAGGCAGCATGGGAGTTATTAGAAACTACCCATAAAGGATCTAATACAGTAAAAATGTTAAGGCTTCAACTCCTAACATCTCAGTTTGAACACATAAAGATGGATGAAGATGAGACGTTCATGGAGTTTTTCACAAGATTAAATGGTATATGCAACTCCATGGGAGGACTACGAGAAAGAATTTCGATATCCAAAATCTGTAGGAAAATTCTGAGATCCTTGCCGGAACATTTTAACTCCAAGGTCACTACCTTTGAAGAATGTAGAAATATAGAAGAAATGAAAGTAGAAGAACTAGTAGGTTCCCTACAGACTTTTGAAGTACACTTCAAACCACCCACAAAATCTAAAAATATTGTTCTCAAATCCTCTAAAAACATGAATACAATAGAGGAAGAAGATAGTGAGAACAAATAAAGAGATGAAGTTGCCCTCCTAGCTAAAAAAATTTAAAAGATTCTTTCATAAGAACCGTGGAAGATCATACAACAACAAAGGAGCTCAATTGGACTACAAGCGCCAAACAGGAAAATTCAACAAGTCCAAAGAGCTTCAATGCTACAACTGTAAAAAGTTTGATCACATCTCCACGGAATGTCTTACAAAGAAGTCCAAAGGGAAAGCTATGGCAACTACTTGGGATGATACTGACGACTCAAATTTAGATTTAAATGAGTCAGAAAGTGATGGAGACACAAAATCATTAAAGATCCTCATGGCCTCCACCACTACTGTCATTCCTAAGAATCTGGATAAGGAAGATAAACATAATCTTAAGAGAATTAAAAGGGAAGAGGAACTACTATTAGAAGAATAACTTTTGATAATCCAATCAAGAAAATTGAACTTCTAGAAATGAAAGTTGAAGAATTAAGAAGAGAAAACAAGAAACTAAAACTAGAAGTAAAACACTCTGATCAAACATCAGAACTAACCCGAAAATTCACTCAAAGCAATGGAAAATTTGAAAAACTTCTAGGCATGGGTAGAAAATTCAAAAATATGACAGATCTAGTATATGAATCAGAATCCTTCTCTATTTCATCAATGATGACCATTTCAGCTACTCCAAATCAGAAAAATTCAATTGAATGCCATCACTATGGAAAGATAGGACACTACAAATGGGAATGTCCTATGTGCAAAAAACCCGATGTCACTTCCAAGGCAAATCTCAAAGTCATATCTAAATCATTTGAAAGTCACTCAGAGAAATACTCCTCTGGCTCAAAGAAAATGGTTACAAAATGGGTAACACAAAACATATACAAGTGCCTTAAAAATAACTCGGGCCCTTGTAACATTTGGTCCACGTAAATCAACAAGTTTCTCGACCTATCTTTTTATATATGGTAATAGGTCGGGAACTTTAAAAAAGGAGATGTTGATAAGTAAAAGTAAGCCATAAAAAATTGATTGGTCAAGATGTAGGTCACAATTACTTAAAATTGTTTCTAGAACATTAAAAAGCATATTATTTTTTAATCAATTTACAAACAAATTCTTGACTAATAATTTCTTTATCCATGGAGTTTGATTAAAGTATCTTCATGATAAACAACTCCATATAAAACAAGTATCATGCATAACTTTTGAAATGCTCATGAATAATATGATACTTGCCTTAAACCAAAAAAGGTTGATATACATGTTACAATCAAATGCTTATAACCTATTGATTAACCATCTCTAGCAAATGATTATTGGTTCATTTGAACTAAATTGGTATATCTGAGGATCATGCCTCCTATATAAGCATTAAAGTCAAACCAAAGGATTAAGCCTGATGATTGGTCTAACTGTTAAATCTGAGGATTCTTGGCCTCTAAACATTTTGGTAATTCCATGCTGAATCTTTACTCTCAATCATATCATGGAATCCTATCTTATAACACAGTATGTATATTAGGAAATTTCATTATATCAATTTTTGAGTTCCAGGGATATTTTGGTGACACCGAACTTACCTTCGTGCTACCGAAATCGAGCAGCATCCTGTTATTTAAATCCCTCACTACTCAGTTCTGTTTAGACTGTCACTTTCTTTTGTTTCTTCCCAAGTTCGGTTGAAGGGCTGTGCAACCAAAATCAGCAAAATCTAATGTATCTCCTAGTGCTCTCTCTTTACATCTCAAAAAAACTAGGATGATTTGCCTTAGGTTTATCTTCACTTGATAGGTCTTTATCATTCCACTTCATTTCCCAAAATGGAGTCATCATCACCTAGAGAAAAACCGATCCAAGAAGAAACATGACATTGAAGAATTAACCGAAATTAAGCATAAACTCTGCATTCCAAAACAAGGGTGATCATCTAGCCAAACCTATAGACCCTCATCTTCTTAAAATCCTGATTCTTTCAGGCCCATTACTGCCAGATGTTTGAAGCAAAAGATTGTGTGTGCAAAAATGTGGATGTAAGTTGTCTTGAAAATTTAAGGTCCAAGAGATTCCTTGTCACCAAGGATGATTACCACTCCTATCCTTTAGGGGACCAGTCAATGTAAACTTGGCCCAATTAATTTTGTCCCATTACACACTATATGGGGGTTTTGAAGTTGATTGTAATAGTTGAATAGTTAAATCACTCCATACCACATATAAACTCTTATAAGGATGTCAAACAACCTATTGAATTGCAATTACACAAAATAAAAAAGGGTTGTTTTGAAAAGAACTCATTATATGATCTTTATGTGCTTGATTGGAAAATATGTGATTGAAACCTCATTCTGTCAGAGAATACAACTTTTTTTTTTTCAGAATAATTATTACCTTATCTGTACTTATTGTTTTAACATATGATTTCAACACAATATGTTCAAAAACAAAGGAAAAGGAAATGAAGATGTAAAAGGAGAAACCTCATCTAGAAAAATTAGAAACTATACTCCTTACCCGCATTCTACTGCCAGTGCAAATGAATTTACCTTTGATTGATTTATCAAATCTTGTCTCATATAGCCATACGGGATGGACATCTATCGGGGATCAATAGGGTGGGATAACGTTCTTTACTTAGGAGGAGAAATACAATATGACCTCGTTCATCAATTCTTGAATTCATGTCATAATACTCAAGATGATAGTCCGTTAATCAGCATCAATTACATGAACCATACCAAGGAGATCACTCTTTTGATGCTGTGACAACTTCTAAATCTTCTAGTCACACATATTTCACCAACTGATCATTGCTTAAATGATCTAAGTGTTTGGAAAGAAGTGACCGGAACACTATGTGTTAACTCAATGATTCCCAAAAATAGAAGAAAATACTTGTCTTCATTGCATCTGGACTCTACCACAAAAGTGCTTCACGATATACTGAGTACCAATGCATATGCATGTGAAGTTTCTAGAGATATTCTCTCATCAGTTGTTCTAAATACCCTATGTGACATCTATAGGAAAACTGAAATATGTCTATCCACTCTAATTTTGAAACAATTAATTCTAGTTGTCAAAGGTATTCACAACACAAGCCTTCCTTTTCCAAGCGTCATCTGTAAACTCTTTAAGGTTTTTGCACTGCCACCTACTCGTGATACAATATATCCCACAGTGTACTTTATTACCAAGAAAAACTACTCTAGTTAAAAGTAGTTAAAGCCAATCATGAATGCAAGGGTGAAGAAGATGTTCAAGAAAATCCCATGGCTTTTGCTCAGAGTTTGTGTCCCACCCCCAATTCCAACTCCAAGTCAAAATGATCTTGTTCGTCAACTCCTTGAAGGGAAGTCAAGTATATAAGCTCGCCTCCTACAGTGTGAAAATTGCCTCTCTAGGATTGAACTGCATCTTGACTCTCTTCAACATGCTGGGGAGCATGTTACAAAATTACTTCTGACTCGTCGCCCTTATATCCCTCCGTATGAGGGTGGATCTTCTAGATAATCTTTTTCTAGTATTGTTGATGAATCATAATATTTTTTGGATGATTATGCCCTTAAGGATCAGTTCTTTTTGGATTATGAATGGTACTACCCAAGCTTGGGGTAGTAATTTTGATAAATTCATGATGATATCTTTATGTTCATGTCAGTGGCTCTATTTCATGGTCATATCTTTCTTTTAACATGAAATTTTCACATAATGTTTACAGCTCTTTCTTCTTTTATTCTGCCATTATGTGATCTATATGTTCTCTCTCTCTAAACTGCGTTTTTATCATATATATGGTTATTAGCTTACTTCTTGGTAAATCCTTTCACTACCAAAAAAATGAGCAAAGGATATAGATTATGGGAGGCTTTAGCTACAGATATAAACCATAGCTACATTACTATGGATTTAATCCGTAGCTAAATAACCATACCATGATGACAAAGGCACATCCATTAAAAGTTCTATGGGCCCACCACAATTTTTGTATTTAATCTAAGCCGTCCATCCATTTTGACATTCATTTTAATGCATTAGTCCCAAAAAGTAGATAAATTGAAAGCTTAAGTGGACCACACCATGGGAAACAACAGAGATTAGGTGCTTTTCGTTGATTTCTGGTGTGGTCCATGTGAGCCTTCTATTTGCCAAATTTTTTGGGATAAAGCCCTAAAAAATTATTTTAATTTAATGAATGGCACAGATAAATGACATATATTATGGTGGGCTACACGTAGCCCTAACACATCACCGTCTGTCTCAAGTGGGCATCCGCGCGCACAAAAAAAAAAACCTAATTTCGTTCTCACCCCCACCTTTCATTCTAGCACCCACAAACATAGCCCTCTCGCTCCTTTCTCTCCATCTTCTCCCCACTTCTCTCTCTCTCTCTCTCATTCTCTCTCCATCTCGACTCCCCATCTCTCTCCATCTCAACTCCCCATCTCTCTCCATCTCGACTCTTGACAAAAACAGCCCCATCCTTGACTCCCCATCTCTCTCCCTGCCCATCCTCGTTTGGCCGAGCAGTGGTCCAAGGCCTCCTTATCCACGGACCACCTTCATTCCTCTCTCAATCATGACCTACTCTTCTCTCTCTCTCTCTCTCTCTCTCTCTCTCTCTCTCTCTCTCTTTGAAGCTCGATTTAATTAGATTCATGAACGCGAGGTATTTCTCTCTCTCTCTCTCTCTCAATGTTGATTTATGAATTTGGGGATTTAGTAATTTGTTGATTCCAATTCGAATGTGGACCCTCATTTAGGGATTTGGGGATTTTAGGGCTTAGAGATTTGAATGTGGACCCTGAATTTGAGTTTTTTTTTTTATTTTACAAATTGAGGATTTGGGGATTTTGGGAATTTGAGAATTTTTATAATTAGGGATTTCACCTTCCAGATTTGAAAGAGCGTTATAAACTTGCTACTAGTTACAGGTCAGGAAGCATCTATGGAAGCCCAGGATTTCTTATTTGAGGGAAAATGGTAATCCTATTTTAGTGTCAATGTTCCTCAAAAACTGGAAAGTTTACTAGATCTATTTTTGTCACTTATCTCAAAGGCAGAAAGGATGTGTTCATCTATTGGAATCTAGAAAGAATTCGTTGGGAAGGACACTCCATTTCAAGCCTTTGAGATTAGCCACCATACACATTTCACAAACCATGTTATTATTTACAATACTCCAATAATTCGTCATTGCATGCCTAATTTTAACGTGTTGTCCTTATCATGGATCTCTTTTGTGCTTCTTTTCTGATTAAATAAATTAATCTTCACAAAAAAAAAGAACTACTCGGATGCATGTGGCACACAGGGTGGTAACCTTTCAATGGTATTTTTCTTACATGCCATGGATTTTTTATTCTTTTTGCAGGAAGTTTGTTGCTTAAACTAATTGTTATCATTTTTATTTTATTTTATTTTTTCTTTTCTTTTCCCTGTGGTGCAGATCTATCAGCATCAACACAACAAGCAGATGAGCTGCCCTGCTATGGCCCAACTTCTCATCCATTGTCATGTACATTTGAGCAAACCAGTTTTCATCTAATATCAGGGGATTCATTTTTTTTTTCATTGAATTTTACAGTTATTCTAAGGATAAATTAGTACATCTATTTTATTATTTTTTGCTCCTCAATTATGTATATCTGAGGTTGGAGTACTTTTTTTTTTCTATTAGCTTGTTAGCACACCCAACTGTCAGTTCACACTTCACTGTTAGCCACCCCCACTAGGGATTGATACCAAGACCTCAGTGTTGAAACGAGGTATCTTTCACTCAGTCTACCACTTAAAAATTTGTTATTCTTAAAAACAGTATAATGGGATAGTCACACGCTAAAATCCAAAAGCATTGTAATTTGCAAGTCATAATTCTTTGGTAGAGTGAAATTTTGTGTAAGAAACACCCTCTAAAGCAAGTGCAGAATTTTGTAGACATTATGCTGATAATTAATATGCTAGCGAGGTTAATGTCTATGGATCTGAGTGATCTCAACTTGGAGATATTGTTTTCTTTAACTGTCAGTCATAATCACCAAATGAAATACAAGAAAAGGAAAAAGGAAATTGCAAATGTGTTCACTTCTCATATTTTGTCTGAATGATCTTTTAGTTTCCTAAGCTAATGCAGGAATCTCTTGTTGAAGTTATGCTTGGTGTACTACTTGTCTACCCACGTGCTTAGAGCTTGCAACTCATACACCTTGTCAATGTCCGTAAAGGAACATGTACCTGAATTGGTCATGTTGAGGTGGTGAGAAGGGGTATGAAGGCTTGTTTGCTTTTCAAGGATTGGGCCTTAGGCAGGATCAGTAGGTGAAAAAGGGTTTGTTAGTGCAACCGACCCCAAATAGCTGGGAGAAGGCTATGATGATGAGGAGGATATTAGATGTTTGAGTCTGATTCAGAATGTTATGTTTATTTCTATATGTTAAGGTATCTCACAATATCAGATCATATTACATAAGTTTTCAAACAAGAGAAAACTAATGTAGTGCAAATTTCACAAAACATGAAGTAAACCTAGAATGAATCATCTAAATGAACAAGTGAAAGTTCTCCACTAGCCTTGAATTTGATGAATACATGTTTGATAGCTTCTCCTTGCTCATGGGTAGTTCCATGGCTTTTGATGCCTATTGACTTGTAACTTCAACATCTCTGTTATGTCAAAGGCAAGACACTTTTGGGTTGAGTGTCCATAGACATCCATGTAAAATGGACCCTCACAGTTTAAATGAATAATTTTCTGGTGCTGTTGGATGCATGTTATGGACACATGGCCATAAGTTTTTTAGTAATAAGTCCTTGGTCTTTTTTTTTTCATTGTTGCTATTATTCATATACTTTTTCTAACCTTGTGGATCTAATGTATGGACCTGTCAGTTGATCGAGTTCTGAGTTTGACAAATTATTTCTGCATTTGGCATTGAGACATGAGTTCTGAGCCTAAGTTACATATCATTATGGTTTGTTTTCGCATTAAACAGTGTGAGAACCCTAATTTTTCTTGTAGGCTAATTCTTTGAAAAAGGAAGAGGTTCAATTTCTTCGTGTGGCGATGGGGCATGAGGAGGAATCTCTTGATGAATTTATTAAAGCACACGATGCATGCCAAGAAGATCTAATGTACTTCCCAGCTCGTAATGCTTATGGTATTGCCAGCATTGCCAGCAATAGTGACAAACTTGTGGCCTTGCAAAACGAATTTGAGAATGTGAAGAAGAGAATGGATGATGAGGCAAAGAAAGCCCTGCGGCTTGAGCACAAGATAAAAGTTCTTACTCAAGGATAAGAGGTATAGTGAGAAGTGCTTGTCAAATGTCATGGTATGAAATCCAAGTTGCTGGTGACTTCACATCATCATTGTATAAAACATATTTGTACAATACTATTTTATAGCTGGCATCACACTAGTCTTATGCACTTTCCTCATGGTAAACGATGAAAGCATTGTAATGATTGTGGCTGTTGATCTGAAGAGGAGAGCAACAAATAGCTGCATTCCCCTGGTGATACTTAAACTGGATGGTCAGAATTTTCTAACATGATCTTGACCTTTAGCTTGACTCCACCATATCAACAGTTCCTATTACTGGTTGGCCTCTTGTACCACGAAAGGTCACTAAATCACTGGTTGGTTGTAAGGCACATGCAAAGGTTACTCCCGAAATTTGATTTTTGCAGTGTGATTACAGTTTGTGGTGCATGCTTCTTTAGGATATGTTGACCCACTTAGCCAATTAGGGATTCCATTATAGCTTTGTGAAGCTTTTATTTTTTGCTGAATGCAGCATTCCAGAATTGCTAGTTAGATTGCACGAGGATTTGCAGGTGAGAATCATGAACATGAGCTACAGATGGCCCTTTCATGTGGCTATTCTTAAGAATGATCTGGCTAGGGGAAAACCATGAAAACATTTGGCATACAAATCTGCAGCCCCATCTGATTAAAAAATAAATAACAACAGGATATGGGGCCATGAAAGAAACTAGAACACTAGCTGCAAAATAGTATGGCTGAGAGTCCCAGCGTCATATACAATCCAGGTTGCTGGTATATAGCTCAAAGAGGACTGCTTAAAATCTAACTTCATAAACAAAACATGCAAATTATAACCTGTGATTTTAGCATTGCAGGCTGCTGGTAATGAGAATGGCATCACTACATTTCAGATGGACATAAAGGTCAAGACAAATCAAATCAACAGAACTCAGCTTCTTCAGGAGATACTTTGTTTCTTATGCATTGGAAAGACGAGTTTTTGAATGTTAAGTTTTTTGTCATCATGTTGATTCAAGTTTTTATTTTTATTTTTATTTTTATTTTGTTGTTGAAGCATGTATGTTAGTCCAAGATCAGGAAGGAGTACCCAGATTGCATGATCTTGCATAGCTCCTGTAAGATGTATTGACATCAATCTTGTGAATTATTGTATTAGATTTGCAGACAAGTTGTTTCTTTATGTACTTGGCTGGTGGTTGAGACACTAGAAATGTGTTCAGGAGGTGTAAATTTGTGTTTCGAAATAGATACATAGGACCTACCCAAGCTGTAACTCTGACTTGCTTATAACCATTTTTCATCTTGGGAATTGAAATAGTGCAGTTTTCTAACTTTGCAGTTCCACTAAATGATGCTTGATCTGACTAGGATCTATTTGGTTGACTTTTTATAAGTGAAGCTGATAGATGACATTCTTATTGAACAATAGTCTGATACACTATTGAATACATGTTTAAAAAATATATATAAAAAAAATACTTGCTGTTAGTTTCTTGCTGAGCTGCATTTGTTACACAAATATACTTGTAGAGATGGTTATTAATTTTGGACCTATTAGCTTTGTGTGGAACTAAGATATGTATCCCTGCACCTGTGACACATTGGCAGGAAAGATGGGGTTGAACGGTAAGTATGTGTATAAATAGAGACTACTTTGCTGGTGGCAGAACAGGATATTCATGTTGCCAAACCCGATTAAGTGGGATAAGGCATAGATGATGATAACCATGATGAGAGATTTTTCTGGGCAGCTTGATTTCACAATTAACCCTTTTGTTATCAGTGTCTTCATGCAACTCCATCCACTATGCCACTCCCAAGGTGAACTTCTAAGTTACCCAGCTTTTCCTTTACCATTCTCCGGCTTATTTATGGCTCATGCTGCTAGAAACAGATTCACATCCATATTCATAACTTAGTTAAAGGGCATGATGGAGTAGAATTCTAGCAGGTTCGTTGCTAGGATTGTCCATTTTAGCTTTAGATGATTTGAGCTGGAGGCACACTCTTGCTTTTTTATCTCTTAGCTAGGCTTACACAGGTACATGGAAAGTTATGAGATTATGTTGACCGTATTATTCTGTCTTTAGATACATAATGATATATGTTTGACTCTTTTTTCTTCTTCTTGGGCTTCTGTTCTAACTCTTAATGCAATGTGCTTATAATTCTGCAAAGTCAAAGAATAAGTTTCACCTTTGGGGATGCCATTGGAGACATGGAGATTCTTTACTATTTGCTCTGGTTGGAATTGCTCAGGTCAAGTACAGTTACCTCATTTGGCAATTCTGCTTTTATCCTTGTGCTTCTCTGTTGGAATGTAACTCTTTAGAGATGGTAAGCTTGCTTTTCTCTTTCTCATTTTTTTTTCTATTTTTTGTTTCTATAACTTTTTGGTCCATGCAAACTTCATTTTTTGGTGATCTTGTATGGTTTGGTTTGAACAAACCAATGAACTTGTTGATCCGTTGACTGGTCCAGCTTGAGGAGAGTGACGTCCACCGTTGAAGCCTTCCTAATGTCTACCGTGATTTTTATTTGAGATCCAACCTATTCATAAGTTAACACAAATATTAAAGAAGGGAAAAGAAAAATATCAGCTTGATTGAAAACTTTTGTGGCCCATAGAAGTTTTTAATGGTAGAGTGACTTGCTCCTCTGTTTTCTGTGGTGAGGTCCACTTGAGTTTTGGATCTGATTCATTCTTTGGCTCATGCCTTAAAATGATCTCTCTAAATGGATGGATGGTGTGGATACAAAACATACATCATATGTGACAAGCTCTTGCTCTCACCATAGTCGGTCCCACCTTGTATGTATGTTGTCTATCCAAGCCGTCCATCCGTTTTAATATCTGATTTAAGGGGTTGAGCCCAAAATTAAAGTATATCCAAATATCAAGTGGATCATACAGCTATAAATAGTGGGGATAATGATTTCCACTGTTGAAACCTTGCTAGGCCCCACAGTGGTTTGAGTTCGACTTGAAATAATCTGAATTGCTATTTGGGGCTGGATCTTCATTATGGATGGAAAGGGGTTATTCCAATGACGGTCATTTCAATTTCATTGAATTGAATGATTTCAATTCAATTGAGCATCCAAATGCAGCCTAGTGTGTGCAATTTATGTTATTTCAGTCTTTCTTAAACATGGTCTCTCCATACTCAACTGGCTTACCAATCTTGGAAAGAAAAAAAATCAACTAGCTTACCCCATTTGCAACAAACGAGCAAATTGAGCAAACTGAAATGAATTCCAGACTCTTATATTCATTAGAATTTGCTTTTTGGTTTGGAGCTGCTAAGTCCTAACTAATAAGAAATTATGACTGTTTCCAATTCATGCACATAAGCACATTTGGTGGGATGTAGTTAGGCTTGGAAGAATCAAACAAGAAACATGTAACTGTGGACTAGATGAGTTGGATTCATGAATTGAACAAAATTGAAGTTGTAGAAAAAAAAAAAGAAGTAATAATGCCTTGAATTGAATGGACTTATTTTGCAAAGTGATATCAACAAATTAAATTCTATAGGCATCCCATGAATAAATGCTGACTAATCCCATTTCAAATCAATCATGAAACTGAAAACTATTATCAATATTTCTATGAATCTGATGTGTACGTGCTTTTTTTATTTGTGTTGTTAGAAATTTTGACTGTTGAGTTTTGAGCAGTGGAGTGTGTTTCAATCTAAATAGAACTGATCACCAACAAATGGTCCTAGGGAATCTAAATAGAATTGATCACCGGCAAGTCATGGTGTACCATGGACATTATAAAGGTGTCAGATTGGCATCAGTCAAGATCTATTTGGCCCATCAGCTAATTGCGGATCCGTCTTTTCAGGTGAGATGAACGAGTTTCAAAACAAAACAGTCTGCGGTTTTGAGAAGCGATTCCCAGGATGTATAGGTGTTTCAGGGACCATCTGCACCTTGGAAGCATACAATGGAAGGTAAGGAAAACCCTCGACTTCTTTGAATCATGAAAAGGTACTTGTGTTGAATCCCATGCATTGGCAATATTAGGCATGCTCATGAGTAGGACATGCATAATTTTGTAAAAATTGATGGAGCAGACCCGGATGTGCGTCGGAGCTATCCCGATGTTGAGCGGTGGTCCCTGGAAGGTGGGAACCACTGTTATGACCATGATGAAGTTGTCCATTTCCTATGGATAGCATTAGAGTGGCTTGGTCATTTGGACAAGCCGTGTTTATATCTGTATTTGTTCAAAATTGGAGCAGACCCAGATGTGGGTCGGAGCTATCCGGATGAGCGGGGGTCCCTCGAAGGTGGGAACTGCTATTATGACCATGATGAAGTTGTCAATTTCCTATGGACAGCATTGGAGGGGCCTGGCCAATTGGAGCAGGCCGTGTTTATATCTGTATTTGCAGGGACCACACCCTTAACCTAAACCACACCCTAAACCTATAACCTAAGCCTATTCTCAATTCCCTAAACCTATAACCTATAACTTATAACCTAAACCTAAACCTAACCTGAACCTATAACCTTAACCTAAACCTAAACCTAAACCTAACCTAAACCTATAACCTTAACCTAAACCACACCCTAAACCTACATTAAACCTATAACCTTAACCTAAAACCTAAATGTATTCTCAAATCCTTAAACCTAAACCTACACCTAATCCTAATCTCAACTCCTTAACCTTAACCTAAACCTAAACTTGAAAACCCAAACCTAAACCCGATCCCGAACCCGAACATGATTTCGTAAACCTAAACCTTAACCTATTCTCAATTCCCTAAAGCTATAACCTATAACCTAAACCTAAACCTATAACCTTAACCTAAACCTAAACCTAAACCTAAACCTATAACCTTAACCTAAACTAAAACCTATAATCTAAACCTTAACCTATAACCTATAACTTAAACTTATAACCTATAACCTAACATTAACCTAAACCTAAACCTAAACCTAAAACCTAAACCTAAACCTAAACCTAAAACCTAAATGTATTCTCAAATCCCTAAACCTAAACCTACACTTAATCCTTACCTCAACTCCCTAACCTAAACCTAAACTTAAACTTGAAAACCCAAACCTAAACCCGATCCCGAACCCGAACCTGATTTCCTAAACCTAAACCTTAACCTATTCTCAATTCCCTAAAGCTATAACCTATAACCTAAACCTAAACCTATAACCTTAATATAAACGTAAAACCTAAATCTAAATGTATTCTTAAATCCCTAAACCTAAACCTACACCTAATCCTAATCTTAACTCCTTAACCTAAACCCAAACCTAAACCCGATCCTGAACCCGAACCCGAACCTGATTTCCTAAACCTAAACCTTAACCAATTCTCAATTCCCAAAAACTATAACCCATAACATATAACCTATAACCTAAACCTAAACCTATAACCTAAACCTATAACCTAAACCTAAACCTAAACCTATAACCTTAACCTAAACCAAAACCTATAACCTAAACCTAAACTAAAACCTAAACCTATAACCCTAACCTAAACCTTAACAAATAACCTATAACTTAGTCTTATAACCTATAACTAACATTAACCTAAACCTAAACCTAAACCTATAACCTAAACCTAAAACATAAGCCTAAACCTAAAACCTAAATGTATTCTCAAATCACTAAACCTAAACCTATACAAAATCATAATCTTAACTCCCTAACCTAAACCTAAACCTAAACTTGAAAACCCAAACCTAAACACGATCCCAAACCCGAACCCGATTTCCTAAACCCGAACCTTAACCTATTCTCAATTCCTTAAAGATATAAGTTATAACCTAAACCTTAACCTAGCCTAATCCTATAACCTAAACCTAAACCTTAACCTAAACCAAAACCTATAACCTAAACCTTAACATATAACCTATAACCTATAACCTAAACTTATTACCTACAACTAAACCTTAATCTAAACTCAAACCTATAACCTAAACCTAAAACATAAATGTATTCTCAAATCCCTAAACCTAAACCTACACCTAACCCTAATCTCAACTCCCTAACATAAACCTAAACCTAAACTTGAAAACCCAAACTTAAACCCAATCCCGAACCCGAACCCGATTTCCTAAACCTAAACCTTAACCTATTCTCAATTCCCAAAAGCTATAACCTATAACATATAACCTATAACCTAAACCTAAACCTTAACCTAAACCTATAACCTAGACCTAAACATTAACCTAAAACCTTAACTTAAACCAAAACCTATAACCTAAACCTTAACCTATAACCTAACATTAACCTAACCTAAACCTAAACCTATAACCTAAACCTAAACCTAAAACCTAAATGTATTCTCAAATCCCTAATCTTAAACCTACACCTAATCCTAATCTCAACTCCCTAACCTAAACCTAAACCTAACCTTGAAAACCCAAACCTAAACCTGATCCCAAACCTGAACCCGATTTCCTAAAACTAAATCTTAACCTATTCTTAATTCCCTAAAGTTATAACCTAAACCTAAACCTATAACCCAAACCTAAAACCTAAACCTAAACCTAAAACCTAAATGTATTCACAAATCCCTGAACCTAAACCGATAACTTACAACATTAGCATAAACTTATAACCTAAACCTATACTTATAACCTAAACCTATTCTCAAATCCTAAAACTATAACCTATACCTAAACCTAAACCTTAACCTATAACCTATAATCTATAACCTAAACTCAATTCCCTAAACCTTAACATATAACCTAACTTAAACCTAAACCTATAACCTACACTTATAACCTAAACCTAAACCTAAACCTCTAACCTTAACCTAAACGTAAAACCTAAACCTAAAATGTAAATGTATTCTCAAATCCCTAAACCTAAACCTAAACCTATAACCTAAACCTAAACCTATAACCTACAACATTAACATAAACTTATAACCTAAACCATATGGTGAGACCATTCCTTGGGAAGTGGGTACTTATGGCTACCGATGGTCCTCCTTGTGGAAATCGTCTAGATATTTATTTTGGCCCTACAAACCATATGATGAGACTATTCCTTTTGTGTCAATTTCATTTCTCTTTGAGTTTTTATTAATTTATTAAGAAAAAAAATGGTTATACATGATGCACTTCTTTCACTTTGTTTTTCTTTCCCCAAATGGTCATTTTGATTTATGAATGCCATGACTATTTGTAGAATGATGGAATATACGAAGCTATTGCAGGAAGTGACTTTATCATTACTAGAGTTGCATTTCGAGACAACTCTTCAAAGTACTACATAAATGACCGTGGAAGTAATTTTTCAAAGGTCACTAAGAAATTGAAAGGAAAAGGAGTGGACTTGGACAATAATCGGTTTTTGATTCTTCAAGTGGGTGATGGCTGAAAATTGCCTATTTACTTATGAAAAAAATATCATACCATCAAAATATATCTTCTCTTTCAATTCTTTATCATTGAAATTTTAAGGTGAAGTTGAGCAAATTTCTCTAATGAAGCCAAAGATTTGTATTTTCAGCATTATTGTAATTGTAATTGATTGAATGAAGGATTGTAATTGATTGTAATTGTAATTGTAATTAATTGAAAGAAGGATTGTAATTGATTGTAATTGTAATTGATTAAATAAAGGATTGTAATTGATTATAATTGAATGAATGAATGATTGTAATTGATTGTAATGGAATGAATGAATGATTATGCAGGTAGTAATTGAATGAACAAATGATTATATATATATTTTTTAATGTACGAAATAGCTACGGATATTGGCCGTAGCCGGTAATCCGACAACTGTAACCATTATTAAATTTGGCATATTGCTATAGACTTTTAGCTACAAATAATATCCGAAGCTGTTTATACTTATCGCTACAGATATAATTGCTATGGATTATATCCATAGCTATTGTAACCTATAACTATGGATTAAATCCGTAGCTATAGGTTCCAGACCTATTGTTATGGCACCTACGACTACGGTCGTGCTACAGACTAGATCCGTAGCCATTGATCTAAGGCTACAGATTTATCTGTAGCCTTTGCCCCTTTTTCTAGTAGCGTTTGCCAATGACTAACTAAAAGGGGGAGAAGAAACCTATCCACCCATCAAAACACTCCATTGTTTTCTGCAAATTACAGGTTAATCATGGAAGAAACTATGGGGGAGCAACATTAGTGCATTACATGTCTGAATCGGTGCTTGAGTTGTAAATTGACACATTGATATATAATCTTCTATTGTTTTGGTAGGTCATTGGTATGGACCATGACAGTGTCCTAGGATAGGTTGTTTTTGTCACGTAATTGACAAATGGGAAGATTGTTAGTGCACTTATTTACACATATGTTTGTCAATCACGTGACTAGTTGTGTCAAGTAGTCGGATGAGTCCATTGCAAATAAAGACCAATGATGCAACTAGAGCAGAAGCCTAAGCTACAAAGTTAGAATACAAAGAAGCTTATACGATTAGGATCCTACCTATAGATGACTCTAACCCTAATAGGAAAACCCACTAAGGTCATCTATTCAAGCCAAATTCTACATTCGTATTTTCTATCATTTTAATCTTGGCTTTAAGAAGTTCAAAGTTGTTGAATGATTTAACGGACAAGAGGTTAAAATAGGAAAATTTGTCCACATTCGGTAGGAAAAGGTGCCACCGAACGGCACCTTTGGTAGCACCGAAGATGCCTTTGGTATTACCGAAAGTGCCCAAAACAGTCCAGCAGCTTTCGAAGAATTATTGGTGCCACGAACTCCTACCAATGAAACAACTTTCGGTACTAGTGAAAGTGTCAAAAATCATCCAGCAACTTTAGGATCTAATTAGGTACCACCGAGTGATATTTCGGTACTACCGAAGGTTTACTCAGTAGCACCGATAACTAGCCGTTATAGATCCATTAGGCCTTTTTCTCTATAAATATAGGACTCAGAACTTTGTGGAAAATGTGAATTTAGGTATTTTAGAGTCCCTAGGTTGTCCCAAGCTCAAGTCACTCATCTTAGACTTTATCCACATGATATTCATGTTCTTTTCATTATGATTCATCATCTCCATGAGCATTCAAAGCTCACTTTAATGAAGAACATGATCTCAAGCCTTCATTAGAGTATTGTGACCAAACCTATAGGTACATCCTTAGTCTCAACCATACTCTAGTGTATCGATTAGTTGAATCTCTTAGGAAATCCATTCATAACCCTTGTTAGAGATTCAACTAACTCACATTACCTTAGTTACCTTAATAGGAACATCATATGCAAGGTTCTTGATCATGAAGCTGACACAACAGGTAAACTACAGCATAGCGATCAAAGGAGCATTGGGGAGCTAATTCAAGCATGCAAGAGCGAAGATCAAGCAACCCAAGACAAGCTACAAGAGATGACTCATTTCAACAAGTAAGTGTCATTGTTAAGAGTCCACAAGTTAGTCTTTATCCTCGTGTATGATTAAGGCTAAGAGTTTGCTATCCACAAACTCGATTAGGTTCCTAGTGTGGGACCTTGGTCTGTGTGCCTAAACAAAGGTGCCTTGTGTGGGACCTTGAGCGGTGGACCTATACCTTGTGTGGCACGTTGGCCGGTGGGCCTAAACGTAGGTGTTTTGGGTGGGACCTTAGCCGGTGGGCCTAAACGTAGGTGCCTAGTGTGGGACCATAGCCATGAGGCCTAAACGTATGTTCTTAGTGTAGGACCTTTACTCGTGTGAAGAGCATAAATTGTTGAGTCCTTTTTGTATGGCTGTAAAGGTTAATGGTGAACCTGATTTAAAACCATTCATAGTAAAATCCGACACACTCTAGGAGAGTGTGGTTGTCGGGAGTGGTGTAGGCAAGTAGCTGACCACTATACATGCTTGTGTTTAGAATTGATATTTTCATATCTATTTTACTATGCTTATGTGTTTGAATGCTTAAGTATATATGCATGATTAGATGAATGCTTAGGATTGATAGGTACAATATTTCATACACACATGTTCACTAAGCTATAGGCTAGTCATTTAATTTGCTTATCTTGAATAGTCTATGTGTTTGGATCCTCTATTAGGTTGGAAGCCTTTAGAGTTATATTGCTTTATTTGCTTTAAACTGAATAATTATTTAAGTTAGGCAATTAGGAGGTTTTTAAAATAGGCAAAATAGTTGAAAAGTCCTATTCACTCCCCTTCATGACATTGTCTTATACTCACTCTTCAGTATCAACGGTATAAACCGTAATTTCAATGAGATCAGGCTCTTGTTGGGTCTCATGGTCACACTATTCCATTTAAACAAAAAATATCATATTTATAATGTTTTAATAAGTAATGTGATAAATAAAATAAATAAATAAATGTAAGACAAATAAAGTAAATTATACCATCTCTTATGGTGAACCAGCAGTGTGATTCACCATAAGCTTGGAGCGATTCTCTGTGTTTGTCTTACTCATTTCTTTCATTAAAAGTATAAACAAGTTATTGTAATACTTATAAAAAAGTTATTAAAAACTAAACATAAATGAAAATTAGATCTCACCAAGAATGCATCAGACTCAAAAATACTGCAAAATTTATCCAAATTCTCGAGGGAGATGCCATCGTAAGGGTCTTGTCGTGTTTCCTCACGACCCCCAATTTTCTTATAGTAGGAATGGCACCGGCTCTTATATTGCTTGAACTGGCTACCCAAATACATCTTGAGCCCCTCTTTAACATTACTAAGTTTCATGTCAGTGTCAAATTTATCCTGATAAATAATATATTACATGAATTAATAAATTGTAAATAAATTTAATGACACAATTATTTAAAAGAAAAAAAAACTAAAATGGAACTTAATATTCAGTTACTAATATTTGATTGCGTATAACTGCCTTGTCAATATTAGGCACGGACTCCTAAGACCCACAGGTAAGGGGTACTTGTCACACCCCAAACTCAGAAACTGGGCTCATAAAATTTTCGATCGCCGAATCCGGCACCGACAGCCTCCATAGTGCCCCATTCTTGGATTCCGATACTCACATGCCAGATTCCGATCCTGGGATCCTACAAGGAGGATTTTCAGTAAAAAAAATTTAATGGAGCATAACCACAAGTATAACCAAGTCACAAAACAACATCACCACATATCCACCATATCAAAAACTTTAAGTACAATGCGGAAAGGGAAATACAAGGTGATCAAAAAGCTCCAAAATAGTCAGATACACACTCCTGCCTCAGCGCTGCTGCTGTTCAACGCTACCTGCACGCAACGGTCGTGCATAAGCTTATAAAAGCTTAGAGGATGGTGTAAGTGTGTGCGCAAGGTAAGTGCCAAGTATATATAATATCAGAGTAATGCGAAAATATGCGGATAAGTCCATGAATGCTATTAGCTGTACCAAAGTTATGTAATGCAAGACATGAATGCTATCGGCCATACCAGGGTCATGTGATGCGAGACCTATGTAGCCAAATGTCATATGCGAGATGCAGAGTAAGCATGCTAGTCCTCGTCAAGTATACATATTAGTACAGTTCTATCTGGGATATCACCGGGGTCTAGTACAATCCACACTGACTGCCGCCTCCCTAGTCACACAGCCCAACGAGCGGAATGGACCTCACTATCCACTTGACTAGTAGTCTGCCAATACCTACCCAGCTTGTCGATAGCAGACTCATTTGCGAGCTGGTCAAACTCAGCCTAGCTTATAACCCCCTCACTCGGGCGGATAAGGCCACACAGTGGGAGACATGGCCCACTGGTATTCGGCACTCGGGCACTCGTGTATCCACTCGGTCTAGACGTTGGAGTAATTCCTGGTACCAAAAAGGTTCTGGGACTTTCACCCAAGGACATCCTAAGTGCCCACAATACTAGAACAAAGTATTTCCGGTATCCGGTACGGTCATCCATGATGTGCCTATGGAGCCATGACCCTGATGTCACTAGAGCGTACAACGATCATGACAAAAATGCGAGATGCATGAATCACACTGTCCAGTCATGCAGCAATCTTGCGCGTACCACGTGATCATGTGAGTTGCTCCGTCTCATAAGGAGTCCCTTAGATGTCTCAGCTTAACCGGCTTATGCTATGATCAAACATTCCTCATATCAAGCATACATATGATGCATATGGGCATGAGTCATGGAATTACTCTAAGTATGTTATATGGTGATGAACTATCCTTCCAACGAGGATGGGCCTAAATCGCCAACACATAACAAGTATGGGCCTATGAATGGGCCCTAGGGAGAGTTATAATGCAGACATCTAACCAACATTAATCTTACAATGTGGACGTTAAACCAACATTTCTCTCAAGGCACGACCCGCCCTAAACATCAACACATAAACCACGGTGGAATCACATTATAATGGGCCTTATGTACATCCCATTGGGCCTCGACCCATGGGCCTCTGGTACATCAAATGGGCCTCATAACATGAGCCTCATAACAATATATCAAAGTGGGCCTCAACAATCGGCCATAAATGCATTAAGATGGGCCTCCTCAAATGGGCCTTATAATATCAAGGTGGGCCTTAACAATGGATCTTGTATATGTCAAAGTGGACCTCAACAATGGGCCAAAAATGCATCAAAATATATAATTTTTATATAAATGAATCACCTCAAAAGATCAACTGGATCGCACTCCAAGTACCAGTGGTAACGATGATCTCCACTGTTAAAATCCTATAGGGCCCACCGTTATGTATTTTTGGGATCCGACTTATTTATAGGTTAACATGGAGATAGATGGAGTGAGAGCAAAAACATTAGCTCGATTGGAACTATCGTGGCCCTTAAGAAGTTTTGAACGGTGAATGTTACTGTCCCCACTATTTTTCAGCGGTGGGGATCCACTTGAACCATGGATCTGACTTATTCTTTAACTCATACCATGAAATGAGCTTTCAAAATAGTTGGACGGTTTGGATGCAACACATGCACCATGGTGGGTCCCATATAAATGGATGACATGGAGAGAACACGTGCATCATTGGGGTCCCACCGTCCAGCACTGGACGGTGTGGTGAAAACACATACACCGTGGTGGTTTCCACCGTCCACAGCCGTGGACGGTGTGAGTAAAACACATACATCAATGGTGGGTTCCACATGAGGCCCACCATAACGTTTGTTTGCAATCTAACCCATTGATCAGGTCACACGACCCCTGAATGCAGAGGGAAAATAAATTTTATAATGATCCAAAGTTTCTGTGACCCAGAAAAGGGTTTCAATGACAGACATTCATCATCACTGTTTCCTGTGATGTGGGCCACCTGAGTAACGTATATGGCTGATTTTTGGAAGGAGGGCTCACTGCCCTAAGGGGCATCAAATGCACTGTGTGGATTGCCCGGCACACATCACCGTGGGGCTTATGGTCCAGGCCACACCTAATACACTGCACTAAACATATAGGTTCCTGGTGGCAGGCAGTGTGGGGTGTACGTGTTTTTAATTTTTTTTTTGAAAACAGAGTTTTCTCGCGATTTTTCACAGGTGGGGCCCACATCAAGTGGATCCGACCCAACCATTGGTCGCTATGGCTCAAGACAAGCCAAACAAGCCCAATATTCAAAGGGTTTTGGCGTATAGAATCATCAGGTGATTTTTCAACGGTAAAAATCACAGTTTGTTATGCTATGGCCCACTAGAAATTCAGATCAGCATCATTTTCGGTTCAACGCCTAAAATGATCTAAAGAATGGAATGGAGGGCGTGGATTGAATTTATACATCAAGGTGAGGCCTACACACGTGGTCCACTCAAAAGCTTGTTGAATCAAGCTTATATTTGGTTTCACTTCACATCCAGCGTCTCTGTTGCTGGACGACTTAGCCATAACACATGCATTTAAGGTGGGCCTTGCTCAGGTGGGCCACCAAATGCACAGATGGTGTGGATACAACACATATAAGTGGGCCCCCACCTATGGATCACTTGGATAAAATGCATGCCTTATGGTGAGGTCCATCCGAGTGGGTCACACGGCCACATCATCACATGAAAAGAAATGAAAAAGAGAGGAAGAGAAAGAGAGAGAAAGAGAGTGGGACACGTGTGATGGAGGGCTCCGCCACTATGAGCCCTCCCTTGCATTCAATCATACATCAAATGGGTCCCAATACATGTGGGCTTACCAAATCAAAGATCAACGGTGGAGGTTCCTTCTCCACCCAAATGGACGGTCTAGATGACCTCTTTTATGTAAGGAAAATAAACATCATGATGGGTCCATGGAGAATAGCCCCATCATGGAATGATCATGAGGATCAAGGTGGTCCATCGGCCACATCAAGGGTCCAAAGTGAGATCCATACCATCAATCGGTAGGCCTCACTTGGCCCATCATCAAAACATAAAAAATCTAGACTAATAAACACCCACCGTTCGATCTTCTTGGTTCGTTGGAAAGCCGATCTCCTTGTGTCTCACTTTGATGGTGGAAGATGAGAAGTGGATGGCTTGGATGAAGGATTTTGGGAGAGGAAAGTGGGCCACACAACCTACTCTTCTCTCACATGGAAGAGCTTGGACGTGGGATTTTTCCTTGCTTGGGAATGTGGGTTTGAGAGCGGCACGAACCATGAATACCATCAATGGCAACAGCCATACCAAGGCTATGATATCCCAAGCATGAATACAGTAAGTCGTACCAACACTATGCAATGCAACATATGAGTACTGGGCACCATACCAAGGTGATGCACAAGGGGCCTACATAGCCAATGTCATATGCAAGTGCAAATGCGATCATGCTAGTCCTCATATCCAGTCCACATATCCATACAGTTTCACTCTAGGGAAACCACCGAGGTCAAATACACTGTCAGCCAACTGCCACTCTCTTAGCCGCATAGTCTAAAGAGCGTAAGAGACCTCACTACCCGCCTATGGATAGTCAATCACCAGTAAGGCTCGATGGTAGCGGACCCATTCATGAGCTGGTCAAACTCAGCCTAGCTATTGCCCCCTCACTCAGGTGGGTAAGACCACACCCTATCTCAACCGAACATGTTATAATGGGAGTCGCAGCCTAATGGTATAAGGCACTCGGACACTAATGTTTTCTACTTGGTCTCGGCGTTGAGGCGTCTCCCGGTACCATGAAGGTTTAAGAGCTTTCACCCAAGGACATCCTACATGCCCTAAATGCTCAAGTAACATTTTCAGTGTCCAAATCCAGCCATTCACACTATACCTGTGGAGGCTACGACCCTGATGAAGCAAGGGCGAATGTCAATCATGCTATGCAATGCCAAATGCATGAATCACACATATCAACTATGCATCAGTCCCAAGCATCTAATATGCTCAAGAGGGGTAACTCCATCCCTCATAATATCCTACCCAATGGCATAACCATGACCAATCGCATCTCAACCATGCATGCATATGATGCGTATGGGAGTGGGTCATGAAGATGAACAAAGATGCCAATGCGATGAAGATGCACTCTTCTCCTAACCAAGTAAGGTCTAGGTACTTATACAAAATACAACTTCTAGTGGGGGCCCAATAGCCTGGGGTAGCCCACAAGTCTAAGATGGACAATGAAATGGGCCTAAATGATGAGAACGGGCCTAATAAGAGTCTATGGTGGACCTTTAACCACTCATAGATGTAAGTGGGCCTACCATGGGGCCACAAATGTGAACATTCAACCACCATTTAACCTAAGAAGGTAGCCCAATAATATTCTACCAAGAACCAAGGCCCGTGGCCCAAGTACAATCATACAAAGGAAATGGGCAACAATATACATACCACATACATCACATGTTGGCCTCAATTAAATGGTCCAAGGCCTACTCAACACATAGGTCCAAAAGGCAACATAATATTTATGGCCCAATCCACATGTAATAATATGAGCCCATAAGGAAGGTTAGGGCCCAAACATAAGGGCCACCAAGACCATACATTGTGGTGGGCCTAATGGGTAGCCCATTACTCCAACACATGGGCAAGAATTCTCATTCAAGATAAGCAAGTTGGGCATACAACCTAGCCCAAGGATATAGTTGATTTGGTGGGCAACTAAGGGCCCAACCATTCACATATTCTAGCCCACTAGCCCAACACAATACTATGGTGAATTCAGCCCAAGAATATACTAGGCCTATCTAAAAAGTTCCAACCCATTTGGGCCTATAAGGAGTTCAAAAATCTGGTTACATATATGCCCATATAACCCAACTATGGTGGGCCTCAAAGTGCATTAATTAAGCACAAATTAAGGAAGTAAGGGCATGAAACTATCACTACGAAATCCTCATAATATGGTGGGCCCACACCCTTAAGACCCCAGCCCAAAAACAATGCACATTTATAAGAAACCTTGCTAGATTTTTAGTCTACCAGCTATCTGGGCTGTAGGAGCCTAATAAAATAATCTTCTGATTGGAATAAGGGTACAGGGAGGTCCAGCATCATGATCAGAGGGTCCCACCACATAGGGAGTACTCCAACAACACAAGGAATAGGTGTGCCACGTTGCTGGACTAAACGTCCAACCACAGCCCACAATGGTCCTGGGTGGTCCAATGGGCTGGACACCTAGCCCTCTCCAAAGGCTAAAGTGCGCCCCATCTTGGACGTTCCACACCAGGGTGGACCACGTCTAAGTGGGCCACATAATGGATGGACACATGGATGAAAACACTACATCATGGTGGGCCTCACAAGGGTGGGACCGCCAGCCTTACTGGACGTCAACACTTGGGATGTCCAGCAAGGTGGCTAGTCCAGCCACTTGCACCAAGAATTTGGATGGCCCAGATGGCCTAATTTCATGATAAGTGGGTCCCAGTAAGGGTGGACCACCATAGGAATTAGTTTCAGAATTTATTATACATGATAAGTATTTTTTTAAAAAAATGGACAGCAATACATCCAGAAAATCTGGTGGTGCAAAAATTACTATTGTCCCCATGTTTAGCACCACATGGGGTGGGCCTAAGCTTATCCAAACCCCTGGAAAATAGGTGGGAATGATGGTCCCACATATAGACAGCAAGTGGGGTCCACTGGAGTGGTCCACTTATTCCAAGAATTAAGGTAAGAGTGCTCATTTCTAACATACAATGTTGCTGAACTATCAAGAAATTTCTGGATAGTTGGCCCACTTTAGCCCATCCCATGGGCTTCAATCATGGGGGAAATGATGTGAGCCCCATTCCTCATCAAAGTGGGGTCCACACACTACAAAATCCCTAAGGAAATTTGGGAGAAAAAGGCATGCAAACAGTCCCAAACATTAGCTCAAAAGTCATGTTCCAGATGGGCCTGAAATCTGGACAGCAACATATGCTGTCCATATTTTGGTCCATATAAATTATTCAAAGGGTTTTATACCTTGATCCATCAAGTGGGGTCCACCTAGATAGGTTAGAAAAATTTCAGATCCATTAGTACACTAAAACTTCCATGAAAAATCATGTTTGGAGGCCACCCAACCCATGCATGTCATGGTGGGCCTGGACGTCCCATCTTCCTGATGGATCTGAGATGTTGTTGACGACCTTAGTGGGCCACACATCTCCAGAAATAAGTAAAAGAAAATAGAGAGAAAGGGAGAGAGAAGGAGAGAGATCCGGCCATTGGTGGAAGGTTCCGCCACTCATGAACCTTCCACCTATAATCTACACCATCTACTACCTTTGCAAGAAAATTTACTGGGGGTAGGGACACCATCCCCACCATGCATGCAAGGTCTAGATGACCTATGTGATGCTAAAATAAAGAGAAAATGCATTATGGTGGGTCCATGGAGAAGGACACACCATGGAAGGAAATGTGCAAGATCTAGGCCCATGGCCTTCATTCTAGGAGCCATGTAGGACCTCCACCATGGATTGGTGGGTCCTACATGCTTCCATGCATGTAAGAAAATGAAGGGAAGAAGGAAAGAAGAAACATCTACATGGAGCACCCACCTCCAAGGAAGCCTTCAAAACTCCAAGAGCTAGATCTTAGGCTTCAATGGAGAAGTTTAGATGGTTGAGATGGGGGTTAGAATGTTAGATTGAGGGGGAAATAGGGAGGAGAGTTACTGGAATAGGGGAGAGGGTGGGACCTTTCTAGCAATGGAAGAGGAAGATGAGAGGATGAGAAGGAGAGAGAGAGAGAGAGAGAGAGAGAGAGAGAGAGAGAGGAGAGGGAGGGGTATATCTAAGTAATGATTGTTCTCCAGGCTAGAGAAGAGCAAAGTCATCATGGCACATGGGGGGTAGAACCCAAGGCCAATGATGATTTTCTAGATAAGGTGGCCTATAGCTAAGCTATGATAAGTAGGGTAGGTAGGGTGTTAGGGTAGGCATGATAGGCTTTCTAGAAAAAAGAGCTAGGTGTGCCCATTCTAGAAAAATGTTCAAGGCTAGCTAAGTGGGTCCCACCACATGATGAAAGACCAAAAATGCTCAAATGATAGGTCAAGATGCACACATCGGATCCGCGGCGCCGATGTGGTCACAATAGCATAGGTTTCGAGTCGATCCGGGTCGGGTCTACTTGACCGGACTTAAAGATGACTGCAAACACTATCCACATGTCGCAGGTTACTGGGATTTGACCGGTAGGACCATGGGACCTAAAGGAACGAAATGGATACTCGAGTAGGGTCTTACATTAAGAGCATCCTGAATAGTAGACGGGTCCCCCTCATCTGTAATAAGGGCATATGCAATATTAGAGTCGTCCCTATATCTTGCCAGTAACCTGCGATCACACGGTGGGTTTATTCTCCCAGGTGGCTGTTCCACCTTCTCATGTGCCTCTGTTTGCACATGTCTCTACCTGAGTATCATCTGTGTCAATTTGGACGTCTACAATCAACCTTTCTGGTTCCTCTTTCTCATCTTGATCATTCTTGTGGAATAGGGAGCTTTCATCAAATCTGATATCACAGCTAGTAATAACCTTGCATGTGACCTTGTCAAATAACCTGTAACCTTTCACACCAACACCATATCTAAAATAGATGTACTTTTTGGCTCTATGGTCTAGGTTATCTCTCTTAGCTAATGATACATGAGAGTAAGCTTCATAACCAAATATGCGCAAATCTGAGTAGTCCATCTTATGACTACTCCATACTTTCTCTGGGATTTTACATTCAATTGCAGTAGAAAGAAGACCCGTTCACCAAATAGCAACTTATGTTAACGGCTTCAGTCTATAAGTCCTTGCCCAATGCAGCATTACTTAACATGCATCAGGCCCTCTCCAAGAGAGTCCGATTCATCCGCTCAGCCACACCATTTTTTTCGGGGGTGTGGCGCATTATGTTATACCTAATAATCCCTTTATCTTTACAATATTCATTAAAATCAATGGAAGTAAATTCTCCACCATTGTCAGTCCTTAAAACCTATATTTTTTGCCCTGACTGTTTTTCCACTATTGCCTTCCATTGTTTGAATATGGTGAAAACTTCGAGTTTACATTTCATGAAGTAAACCCAAACTTTCCGAAAGTAGTCGTCAATGAATGAAACAAACCATGATGACCCCACAAACAGAAACTTCTAGCGATGGCCCCCATACGTTAAAGTGCACATAATCAAGCACTCCTTTACATACATGTTTTTTAGATTTAAAAGATAATCTAGTTTGTTTATCATATATACAATGCTCGCATATATCTAGATCAAAATTCTTAAAAGCTGGAATCTAACAACGATCAAATATTACCTTCATGCCCTGCTCGCTCATGTGGCCTAGACGAGCATGACACATATGTACAGACGTGGAATTTGTAACAGTTGCTGCCGCTCTACCTGCTGAAGTGTTCTCGATTAATCTATAATGATTTCGTGCCTTTGATCTCTCATAACCATGAGTGCCCCTTTTGAAACTTTAATGAACCATCAATACCAGTGAACTTTCACCCTATAGTCTCGAGTGCATCGAGAAAAATCATACTTTTCTTCATATCAGGAATGTGTCTGCCATCAGTCAAGGTATCTTCATCCCATCAAACATCTCGATGCTCACCATACCAATAGCCACAACATTACAGGCATTATCATTGCCCATAAAGACCTGCCCACCATCGCATTCCTTATAACTGGTGAACCAACTTCGTTGAGGAGTCATGTGATATGATGCTCTTGTGCCTAGGATCTATTCATCTTTATGATTGTCGTGCAAGTGACCAATCATGGACACATACAGAACATCACCACCACTTGTCTCTTCATCAGATGTAACAACATTGGCCTCCTTAGAAGAAGCCTCTGAGTTTTCTTTCTTCGCTTTAGGATTGATACAATCCTTTTTATGTGTCCAGTCATCCCACAGTTCTAGCACTTTAATTTTCCTTTACCCTTGCCCTTGGATTTGAATATAGGTCTTAAGGATCCTATATCTCGATCAGTATTCCTGCCCCTTGTTATCAGTGCATCAGAAGATGTCCTCATGCTGTCGTTTAGCTCTCTCATGGTCTTCCCTTGAAGGGCTGAGATAACGATGTCGAAACTCAGGGTTTTATTTATGGTGCACATTGTGTCCCTGAATGACTCATACAATGTCGGAAGAGAATTCAACAACATACACTCTTATTCCTTATCTTTGATCACTTCCTCCATATCCAGTAGTTTGCAAACTAATTTATTAAAGTTGTTGATCTGGGCCTCCAGATCTCCACCCTCTGTCATATTGAAGGTGTACCACTGTAGCTTCAAGTGTAGGTTATTTTTAGAGAATTCTTTGCATAGATATCCTCTAACTTCGTCCATAAACTAGCTGTAATTTTTTCCCTCAAAACATTGTAGAGAACCTCATCTGTGAGCCATAAACGGATGGAAGCTAAAGCATTCATGTCAAGAGCATTCCAGTCTTAGTCCTTTATAGTAGATTTTCGCTCCTCAGGAGCCTTAACTTCGCCTTACTTGGTTAATAGACTAATCATCTTGATCTTCCATGACTCAAAATTATTTTTACGTGAGTACTTCTCAATATCAAACTTGGCGTTTCCCATTGATGATAATCCCACAAATCTAGATCTGTACCCCAATGATTGCTCTGATACCACTTGTTGGGTTTTAGACTGCGGAATCACACAGAGATGGATCTAAGATAACAATCAAAGAGCACCAAGCAAACACAAGAGAACACAGATTTAAAGTGGAAAACCCTTTTGAGAAAAAACCACGGCACAAAGCGACGGATCTTCACTATAAAAGTAGAAATTACAAAGAGGAAGGACTTACCAAACTTGAGCAATCCACAAATATCTCCCTTGCTCCACCCTTTTAGAAACCTTAGAACCCTTTTAGAAAGCCTTACAATCCCTTAGAATACCTCCCAATCCCGTTTACACCCATATATATAGTTTTAGAAAGAATCTCAAACAAAATCGGAAAGAATCATAAACGAAATTGGAAATAAATCCAGCGCTTTCGCAGTTGTGCGAAAAATTTGTGCAGAATCTTATTAGATTTAAGACATCAAATACAACAGCAAAATCTTCCTTCACCAATGATACATTCATTTTTAGTTTCCATAACCAATGATACATTCATTTTTAGTTTCCACAATGCGTAATTACATTCATCAAACTTCATACCTCAAATACAATAGAACTCGTTCCAATAATCAGAAACACAATTGCAACATGAACGCTGACACTGATCTTGTACTAAAAGACTTAAATTTGGCACTAGTACCGATTGTTATAGAAAAATACATACATGCAACCAATGCAAATAAAGCAGAACCACAAAAGAAAATGGTCAATTCAAAATCTAAAATACAAAGAGAAAAGCAAGAGACAAGAAGCACAAAGATGTATGTAGTTCAGCAATATACATATGTTAGTGGATGGAAATATAGGGCTTTTTTCTTCATTAAAACAAGATAGATGAATAGCATAAGATTTATCTCTTTTTCTTTATCTTCCATTATACAACCCTTATTAAGAAAACCCATAAGGAAGACACATCTCTCTCTGCATGCATTTTCCTTTTTTTATAGACAATGCCAAAAGTGAAAGCATTGTTTAAAGCTTACTGAGCTAAGCTTTATATGTATACTATTTAAGAGAAAAGGGAGAGGAGAGGGTTGTGTTGCTTGCCTCGGTATGATGAACGGCCACCGCCTTAAAAGTTCTATCTTCAACCGTTATAATTTTGGTGGATAATTTCAACCATGGAAGTTGGTGGATGAAGTAGATATCACATACAAATCAAGGTGGGCTATATAGATTTTTGTTTTAGGGTGCTCCTTTTAAGAGTATTATAGGAAGTACGACAGGATGAAGGGGTATTTTGCCCCCATTAATTGGAGGTATTTGTCAAATCTTTATGACCATAATATAAAAAAAAAAATGAAAGTGTAAAGAAATGAATTTACGTATAAAAAAAAAAGTGTGAGGGTAGTTATATTTTGAAAAATCTTGAATATTTGAGTAGTTTTTTAATAATAAAAAATAAAAATATATATACTTAGTTTGTTAATTTTTCCTATAAACGGAATGTGGATGCGTCCTACCCTACCCGTCTCTAGTCATGACCGGGCAGTTCTATGGGTGAGCCCACCATGATGTATCTGTTTATCCATGCCATCCATCCCTTCTCCAATATCATTTTAAGGTATCAACACAAAAATGAGGCACATCCAAGGCTCAAGTGGACCACACCAAATAATAAGCTTGGGTTGCATTAAATGCAAGAGTCATCTGTGGTGTGGTCCACTTAAGTGTTGGATCTACCTCATTCTTGTGCTCATACCTTAAAATGATCCGAGAGAAGGGATGGATGGCATGGATAACCATATACATCACGGTGGGCCAGCCAATAAAACTGCCCATTTGTCGCTAGAGACGGGCTGGAGTAGGATGTAATCTGCATCTCTATAAAAAAAAATTGTGGCCACACTTCAAATCTACGCATGGCTTAGTCGTAGGTTAATTTTGTCACGCCCCAGACTCGGTAACCGGACTCACAAGGAACCCGATGGCCGGTTCTGGCTGCAATAGCCTCCGTAGTACCGCATTCTCGGCTCCTGAGGTAGGTTCTGATCCTGGGATCCTACAAGGAGGATTTTCATAACAATATAATCATTTCCAATACGAGCATACCCAAGATCACAGCAAGTATATCTGAGAATAAGAAGGCACACATTACAAAATCCAATAAGAATTTGAACTTTTATAAGCTTTCATAAGATCTAAAAGGACATAATAAGATAATAGAAAAAGGAGAGAAAGGTCAGCAACACTGGAGTCCTCAAGCTCAACTCTACTCCAAGCTCTACCACTATGATGCCTGCCTAGGATCTCCTGCACACATCAATCGTGCATAAGCTTATAGAAGCTTAGAGGGTGGTGAATGTGTATAACAATGGTGCACAGAAGAATAGTAGGAGGTACAGGAAGAGAAACATGCTTAATGACAATATCACTAGCCTTACCAAGGCTTATCATGAATACGATGCAATATGTACTGGGTGCCATACCAAGGCAAGGCATGAAGGGGCTCATGCAGCTGATGCAAATGCAATACAAAGTAATGCAAGTACTCATAACCAATCAACATATCAAGTACGTTTCCAATTATAAGGAAATCACCAGGGTCCATTAAACTTCGGAATGACTGCCGCTCTACAGACCCGCATAGTCAAACAAGAGTAAGAGACCTCACTATCTACCTATGGATAGCTAATCACCAACAAGGCTTGACGACGGCAAACTCATTTCACGAGTTGGTCAAACTCAGCCTAGTAATACCTAACCGACTACACGATAGTGAGAGTCACGGCCTAACGGTATAAGGCCCTCGTACGCTCATAGTTTCTACTCGGTCACGGCGTTGGGGCAGATCCTTAGTACCATAGAAGTTTTGAAAATTTTCACTCATGGGCATTCTATGCACCCGGTATGCTCAAGTATCATTTCCAGTGTCCATACATCCAGTCATCCACGAATATCCCTGTGGAGGCGAGGCCCTGATAAAGCAAGGGTGGTATCATCATGAAATGAGATGCTAATGCATGAGTCATACATACGGTCATGCACTAGCTTCAGGCACTCAATATGCATGAGGGGAGAAACTTCATACCTCAATGACCACCATATAATGCAATAAATTCACGTAGATGATGCATATGAGTCACAATGAAGTAAGTGTGCTACCTGTAGAATATATTCCTCCTTCCTAATGAGGGAAAAGGTCTAGATACACAGATAGGTACTCTAAGGAGAAGTGAAGTCCTCTAGTGGGAGCCCAATACTTTGGGGTGACCCACAAGCTAAGAGAGTCATAAGGTCTTAATGGAGGAAACGGTCCTAACAAGGTCTAAGGTGGGCTTTCAACCACCTATAAAGACCCTATGGGCCTACCTTAGGGCCACCAAGGAGGACATCCAACCTCAATTGGGTCCCAAAAGGCAGCCCGCTACACATATAAAGTAAGGTCCAAGGCCCAAGCACTCCATAGCCTACTAGGCTATACACAAAGCCCAACTCATAGGCAATATGGTGGGCCCTCAAGCAAGGTTTGGGCCTAACCATAAAGATCATAAACCCACATATTATGGTGGACCTTATGGGTAGCCCAATAGTTCAACTATGTGGACAATTTCACACTTAATACAAGTGAGTTGGGCCACACATCTTAGCCCAAGTACAGGGTTAATTTGGTGGGCAGCCCAGGGCCCAACTACTTGCATATTATGGCCCAAAAGCCCATCACAATAGGTAGAAGAGTATAGGCCCAAAGGTCAATGGGCCTATCTAGAAGGTTCTAGTCCAAAAGGCCTAAGGAACTATCAATTAATCACATACAATGATCCAATAAAAACCCAACTTGGGTGGGCCTTAGATGAGCACTAATTACACCCAAAAATACTAAAGGAAAAGGCAAGATAACTTATTAAATCATCCTCAAATCTAGTGAGGCATGTTGCCCCAAACAAACATTTATGGGCAGCAACATTAGGCCCATTGCCGAATTTTCAGCCCACTCGCTTTCTGAGCTTGCTGGAGTCCGGCAAATAAATTAATTCATAATATATTTATTTCTTGATGACCCACACACATCACCGTGGGTCCCACTAGATGAGAGGGGAATGAACAACACACATTTCAAGTCAGTCATGCCACCGGAATGCAGGCCCAACGGCAGCCCAAGGCTGGGACGTCCCAAGGGTGGGATGGCCCAAGGCCATGGACAACCCAACCTCTTACACCAAGGTGGGCCCCTCACATCCCAAGTGGAGCCCACATGGGATGTCCACCTAGGATGGACCATATACACACATGGGCCCCATAAAAAAGGAGGATGGCATGGAGGAAAAACATACATCATGGTGGGCCTAACTAAGGGTGGTCAGCCGATGGTGGGCATCCACTAACTGGACGTCCATCGTGGACAACTGGTCCAGCCACATGTGCCCAAAATCATGGCCCCAAGGGCTTCTGTAACATCATAAGATGGGCCCCATAAACATACACAAGGCTCTAATGGGCCGGGCCCAATAAATTTCAGAGTTGCAAAGAAGACAGTAAGGTTAGAATAAAAATCTGCTACACACATGTTGCTGTCTTGATTTTAGGCCATCCAATGGGGTGGGTTTGGGGCCTCCAAAATTCCTAAAACTTGGACCCAAGGTCCCTCATCAAGCCTAAAACAAGGTGGGACTCAAAAAGATCGCCCACCATCAAAGAAAGTATTTTTAAATTTTAGTTTTTATAAGACTATGCTGCTGGACTACACAGCAGAAATTTTTAGCAGCCTACTATGTTGGCCCACCCTTTTGGATGTCCAAACAGGGTTAGTTGGGGCTGAAATTTGGTATGGTTGTAGGTAGGACATACCCCTACAAGAATCATATATTAGATAGTATCAGTCTTCATAACAAATAACTAAAAATCAGGCCCTAAAGTGGCCCAAAAATCTGTCCAGTCTGGACAGCAACAATATATTGGAATAAAATAATTATAAACACTAATTAAAATAGGATTAAATCATAGGAAATTATGGGATGGACCACCCAAGTGGGCCCTATAAATATCCACACCATCCCACCATCCAAAACACTTTTGCATGTGCCCCAATTAGTTAGATTTTGGGGCCACATGTCATAGGGTGGAATGCCATGGGCGTCCTCCCTTTTTTTGGGTGGTTGGATTTTTGTTGGTCCACAAGGTGGGCCACACACCATGATTAGGAAATGAAAATAAGGGAAAGGAAAGAAAGAAGGATAATCCAACCATAGGGAAAGGGCTCTGCCACTATTGACCCCTCCCAAGAATAATCTAACCACACATTATACATTGATATACATGTATATTATGAATCTCATACATGCATGGCCAAAAGTTAAAATGGATGGTGGGGATACCATTCCCACCATGATCATAACATCTAGATGACCTCATCATGCAATGAAATCAAAGGATCCATCATGATGGGGTCCATATAGGAAAACCCCATGTATGGGACATGCATGCATAAGGTGGGCCATTTAGCCACACCTATCAGAATGTGTGGGATCCCCACCATTGATTGGTGGTTCCTACACTTCCTTGATAAAGAAAAGAAGGGATCTACACTATAGAAATTAGATTTACACCATAAAGAAGCACCTCTTGGATCTTCAAGCTTCTACCATCACTAAGAACCTCAAGCTCTAAGGGTTATGATTCTATGGCCAAGATGGGATTATGATGGTGAAATGGAGGGGAAATGGGGAAGAAAATGGGCTGGAAAAGAGGGAAGAAGGGGATGAACATCCCAAGCTAGGAAGGAGGAAAGAAGAGAAAATGAGAAAGAAGGGAGAGAGAGGAGGAATTGTAGGAAGGTAACGATGGGTTTGTAAGATGTTGGGAAGAAAAACCATAATGAGTTTTCTTGTTTAGAGGATGTAATGATGAGTTTTTGAAAGAAATCTCATCATTAGTTGCTAGGTTCTAGGTAGGCTAGTGGTTAGGTAGGGTAGCTTTATGAGAGAAAGTGCACTAGGGTGGGCCCCATGGAAAAACATGCACACCCTACAAGTGGGGTCCACAATCATGATCAAAGGCTCAAATGATATAATGCCTACAACTTATGATCTACACATCGGATGGACGCACAAGACGCGACATCGGAGCCGCGGTGACGATGCGGACAATATGGCATAGGTCTTGGGTCGATCCAAGTCGGGTCTATATGACCGGACTCAAGGATAACTGCAAACACTACCCAAAGTCGTGGGTCCCCGAAATTTGATCGGTAGGACCGTGAGACCAATATGAACTAGATGCATACTCACACGCACACATGCACACATGCGAACTCGGGTCGAGTCTCACAAATTCAGATAATTTAAATTGTTGATCTAGCTATAGATGGAGCATTACGGAAAATTTACACTGACAGAGAATGTGAGTCATTCGATTCTTTTGAATCTAAACTCTCCATGTTAGTTTTAATAAACCATTTAATAGCCCTTAATTGAATGGTTAAAATTTCTTGTTCATTCGAACCTTGATAATGGGATAACTATATTAGTGCCACATGTTGGATTGTATCCTTGACTGTTCTTAGAAAACCCAATTGGAAGGGACATATGTTATAGCAAAAGAAAGATATTGCATGCTTAAGATCTTCAAGGATGCTTAAAGTTTTTTTTTTTTTACGGAATCACCGCTGACAGGATGACAAGATATAAAGCAATTGGGAGAAATTTAAAGGCAAACCAAGCATTTAACCAAGTGGCCGATGGCCATCTAAGAGGTCGACTAAGCGACCAATATTCATTAAGGACCTTGATCAAGTGGCGGATGGTTATCCGGGAGCTCGATCAATCGGCTGATAGTCATATAGGAGTTTGATCGAGTGACCGAGTGAAATGCGATCGAGTCAGTAAGTAGGCCTGGAGTGATTACTAGGACAGGTGGCAAGGAAGTCTCCAGAAGGTTGTGTAGTGTGAACAATTATAACAACTGTTAGAACATGGGAAGTACCCAGAAGGCCAAGTAGTGCTAAACAGTTATAACAACCGTCAGAACGTGGGAATGATCCAGATGATCAGATTAAGGCTATAAATAGTAGAGGAATTTAACAATAGTAGAGGAATTCAACAGGAAGATTTCATCTCATACCAACCTAATTAAACCAAATCTATCTTTCAATTATCGTTTTAATTACTAGTCAATTACATTTCTTAGTGTAATCACTTTACTTTTCTTATTAAGTAAATTACATTTCTTAATGTAATATTTTACTTTTAGCTTGTTGTTTGCATTTTATAAGTGTTTATATTTAAAGCACACTTACTGTTGTCAAATCTCGTAGTTCCGAATGGATCACAAGCACACTCCGGTATTCTTTGGCAACTCATGATCACTTAAAGAAAGGCTCAACATCTCAAGGTCAACTCAACATGTCAAGCCTTCAATACATTGCATGGTTTAAGACTGAAGCACTCTGTATATGTCAACCATTCGGTGATATAGACCTTAGAATGACCCTACGTTAGGTGTTTTTAAATTATGGCCATTAATATAATTTATACAATGTAAAAGCACTGAAGTTCAGCTAGCCCGACTTCAGATTCGGTCAGCCTAACCACATACGGCTAACCCAACAAAATTCGGGCAAGTTTATAGCAATGATCGAATTTTCCATGGCAAGTTTAGCGAGCCCAACTCTTGCTTCGACCAACCCAAGTTTTATTCAGTCAACTTTCCAGCTACACAACTTCTTGAATTTCAGAAAAATTCGGCCAGCCGAACCTTGTATTTGGCTAGCCGAATTAGAGATTCTGCCAACCGAATTTTAGCTCGGGCCAGCCGAAAATTTGATTTCTCTTATCCCGCGAAATTCAAGAGTCGTTGGATCACAATCTTTGAAATCCATCTAGCTAAACCAAAAATCGAGCTGACCGAATTTTCAAATATTTTGAATATAAATAAAGTCATTCTATCATTCATTCAAAGCAAGAAAATTAGTGAATAATCTACTCAAGCAAAGAGAGAAAGTCAGGCCTTTCTTAAGCTATTTGTGCAGCAATTCTAATCTTTATTTTAACTTATTCTATCCTTTTTCTCAAGTAAGTTTTAGTCATTTTTAAAAGAGTAATTCATATTCTACTTGAGATTTAGAGAATTGAATTTGCAGCATTAGGGTTTTCTTTTATTACATTGAAAATACATTAGATCCATTTATTCCTTCGAGTTAAACATATATTGTTACATCTATTCCCAAAAAAGAAGATCGCCATAATCAAGCTTCGGTTACATCTTCGGCTTTAGAAGATAAGTACCTTGTAATCCTTTTATTTATTTCATTTGGATTTTTCTGAGATTGTCCAGAAATCTCAGCGAGTTGTTTTGTGGTGAGCCCATGAATATCACAAAGTGGGTTTTATTGTGATAGCACGTGAAAATCACAAGAACAATATCAGGTTGTTAAGGTAACCTTGTGAAAACCTTGAAATAGTGAAAGCTAAAATTATGAGGGTAGCAATTTTGGGAGTGGAGTAGGTGTGAGTTTAAGCACCAAACTACTATAACTCCTTGGGCATTGGTTGTGATTGATTATCTCTTTTATTGTGAATGGTCTATTTATTTGATTGTCTCTTACAAGTTTAAAAGATTGATTTCAAAGACGTCGTGAAATAAGGTTGTCATGCCTAAATACTTTAAGTGAAGGTCATCTCATAGTGTAATTTGGAGTGTTAATCAAGTACTTGATAATCTTAACTGTAATTTGAGTCTACACTCGCACACTGGATTCAGTTCTGCATTAGAAAATGTGTTTTTCACCTGTCCTTCACGACTGACATTAAGAATCCCTTTCTCATTTCACTTTATTTATAACGAAAAGTCCTTTCATACGGAAGCCAAATGGATAACCCATCATTAGAGGATGAACCCAACCCTCTGAATATTGCATAATACTATTTACACATTTAGCGGGTGGCTAAATAGGTAGCCAATCTCATCAGATCTCTCGGCGCTTTGGGTCAAAGTTATTCGGTTTGAATTGAGCCGCAAATTCAATTTTGGCATGCCCACATTCCAACTGCTGAATTTCAAACAACAACAGTTGTCCGATGGGACCCTAAAGAAAAACTACTTAACTACCAGAAGTATACATCCGGGCTAGAAGCCTGAATCAACATATAAAAGAGTAGTTACGAAAGCTGAGACCTTCAACAAATGGATCGTCAACCAGGCTGGACGCTTGAATATGATATTTTCTAAAAGAGCGCCTACCATGCTATAGAAAAACGTGCCTCAGCCAATTGTTAATATTAATTCTATTAAAAATCTGGTGTCAGTACCGCCAACACCTTAGCTACCTCTTCTCTCACAACAGAATATTCATCCAGCTCCAATACAGGAGATACAGAATGCTCTGTTGTTCGCTGAGTTTAGGCGACCAGAGCAAGAGGTAAGGAATTTTATTCCTGAAGAAGTAAACTATGATATGCCTGGGGAGGAAGCCATTCCTTAGGATTCCACTGTATCATGAAGGACAAAATCAGGTAGTCCCTAAACCACCTCTAATGGCCTAATCACACCGTTTGAATTGTGACCAAATTATTCAAATGTATCAGGAAGTAACAGGCCAAGCTCACGGTCGTATTACTACCTTGGTAAACCATAAGCCTTTTTCGGAATGGGTAGATCGACAGATTTCATTGTCATGACCAATTTTTCCATTTTCTTATCATGATGGCCAAGTTTAACCAAGACAATTGAAATTACCATTTTTCAATCATAATGGTCGAGTTTAACCACAATGACTAAATTTACCATTTTTTTTATTAAGATGGGCGAGTTCGACTATAGTGGTTGAATTTACTTATTTTCGATCATGATGTCCAAGTTCGACTAAGATGGACAAATTTGTTGTCCCTCGATCAAGATGGTCGAGTTCAACTACGATCGCCGATTTTGTTTTTTTTTTTTTTTATCGAGATGGGCGAGTTTGGCCAAGTTAGCTGACTTTGATATTTTCAATCAACATGGTCTTGTTTGACCAAGATGGCTGAAATTGATGTTTTTACATGGCCAAACAATCACATTTTTTATACCAAATAATGAAATAACATCGCATTCACCTTTTACCAAAGGCAAAGCGACATGGGGGGCAATGTTGTATCATATTCCTAACTATTCTTGGGAAATCCAATTAGAAAGGATACATATTATTGCAAAGGAAAGATATTGCAGGCTAAAGATCTCCAAGGATGCTTGGAGTACTTTTTACGGAATCACAAATGACAGGATGACAAAACATGGAGCATTTGAGAGAAATTAAAAGCAAACCAAGCAGTCGACCAAGTGGTCGATAGCCTTCTAAGAGGTCGATTAAGCAGCTAATAGTCATCCAAGAGGTCAATCAAATGGCCAATAGCCATCCAGGAGGTTGATCAAATGGCCGATAGTTATCTAGAAGGCAAACTAAGGGGTTGATGGTCATTCAGGAGCTCGATCGAGCAGCAGATGGTTATTCAGGAGCTCGATCGAGTGGCTAAGCGGAATGCGGTCAAGTTAGTAAGGAGGCCTGGAGTGGTTACTAGGACAAATGGTAAGTAAGTCTCTAGAAGGTTGTGTAGTGATGAATGGTTATAACAACTATTAAAATGTGGGAAGCATCCATAAAGCCAAGCAGTGGTAAAACGGTTATTAACAACTATTAAAATGTAGGAAGAATCTAGATGGTCAGAGTAAAACTATAAATAGAAGAGGAATGTAAGAGGAAAATTTCGTCTCATACCAACCCAATCGAACCCAAACATTATCCTTTCAATTATCAAGTCTTTTTTACATTCCATAGTGTAATCCTTTACTTATTGCCAAGTAAATTGCATTTCTTAGTGCAATCCTTTACTTTCAGCTTACCATTTACATTCCGTAGCGTAATCCATAACATTAATCAATTAGCTGATAATCTTAGCTGTAATTTCAGTCTACGCTCACACGCTAGATTCAGTTATGCTTTAAGAGAGGTGTTATGCAGTTGTTCTTCACGATCAACTATAAGAATCCCTTTCTCATTTTTCTTTATCTGTATTGAAAATTCATTTTGTACGGAAAGAAAAGGTGTAACCGATTATAAGAGGACGAACCCTACCATCAAAATATCGCCTGATCCTATTTACACATTGAGCAAGTGGTTAAATAGGCAGCCGATCTCATCTGATCTCGGTCATATACTACATGTCTGCCTATCTCAGCGCTTGGGGTCATAGTTGTTTTGTTTGAATTGAGCCACAAATTCAATTCTGGCATGCCCGCATTCCAAGTGTTGAAAACCAAGTTGCAACAGTTTTTGGCACGCCCTATGGGACTCATAACATAAGCCAGTATGAAAGTATTGAGAAAGCAAGATGACTGATACATCTATCTTAGATAATGATGGCTTGGCTACACGATACGGTAATGGAAAATTAAAATATAGAAGAGTATTTATGAGCTCGGGACAAGCAGTTACGCATTCAGGCCAAGACCTTCAATAGATGGATGGCTAGCTAGGGCGAAAGCCTGAATATGATATTTTTTGAAAGAACAGCTACCATGCCGAAGCAAAATATGCCTCAACCAATTATTGATAGTAGTTTTGTCAGAAAGCTGGAGTCAGTACTACCAGCACTACAATTATCTCTTCCACAACAGAATATTCATCTAGCTCTAATATTTTAGGAGATATGGAACACTCCTTTGTCCACTGAGTTTGGGCAACCAAAGCAGGAGGTCAGGAGTTTAATCCTTAAAGAGGGAAACCAAGATATACATGGGGGAAGCCATTCAATGCAATCCACCGTATCATTGAAGACAAAACCAGTTAGGCCCTGAATTACCTCCAATGGTCGAATCACGTCGTTTAAATCGTGATCAAATTATTCAAATAGTTTAGGAAGTAGCAAGACAAGTTCGTAGCCATATTACTAGATCAATCAACCAAAAGTTCAATTTAAAATGGATAGACCAACAGTCTCCATTGTCATGGTCAATTTTTTCATTTTCAGATCAAGACGACCGAATTTGACTAGGACGGTCGAGTTCAACCAAGACAACTGAATTTACTATTTTTCGATCATGATGACTGAGCTCAACCAAGAAGGTTGAATTTACCATTTTTCAATCATGATGGCCGATTTCGACCACGATGGCCAAATTTATCATTTTTCGATCAAGGTGGGTGAGTTTAATCACGATGGTCGAATTTACCATTTTTCGATCATGATGGCTGAGTTTGACTAGGATAGCCGATTTTGCCATTTTTCAATCAAGAGGGTGAAGTTCGACCAAAATATCCAAAATTGATAGTTTTACACGGTCGAGAATCACATTTATTACACTAAACAATGAATTAACATCCCAATCACCTTTTACCAAAGGTGAAGTGATGTGAGAGGCAATGTTGTACCATATTCCTGACTGTTCTTAAAAAACTCAGTTGGAAAGGACACATGTTATAGAAAGGGAAAGATATTATGGGCTAAAGATCTTAAAGGATGCTTAAAGTGCTTTTTATAGAATCACAACTAACAGGATGACAAGACATGGAGTAGTTAAGAGGAATTTAAAGGCAAACCAAGCAGTCGACCAAGCAGTTGATACCTATCTAGGAGGTCGAGCAAGCGGCCGATATTCATCCAAGAGGTTGATCAAGCTGCTGATAGTCATCAAGGAGATCAATCGAGCGTTCGAGTGGAACGCGATCGAGTCAGTAAGGAGGCCTAGAGTGATTACTAGGACAGGTTGCAAGAAAGTTTCCAGAAGGTCGTGTAGTGTTGAATAGTTATAGGAACTGTCAAAATGTGGAAAGTATCTAGAAGGCCAAGTAATGATGAACAATTATAGCAACCGTCAAAACGTGGAAAGGATCTAGATGGTCGAATTAAGATGATAAATAGTTGAGGAATTTAATAGGAGATTTTGTCTCATACCAACCCAATTAGACCAAAACTATCTTTCAATTACCAGTACTGCTGTTTTTTTCGCTAGTTGGAATACGAGCGTGTCAGAATTGAATTTTCGGCTCAATTCAAACTAAACAACTATGACCCCAAGCGCTAAGATAGGAAGACAGTAGTGTATGACTGAGATCTGATGAGATTGGTCGCCTATTCAGCCACTTACACAATGTGTAAACAGGATCAGGCGATATTTATAGGTTAGGGTTTGTCCTCTGATAATGGATTACATCTTTGCCTTCCATATGAAATGAATTGTTAATACAAATCAAGAGAAATGAGATAATGATTCTTACAGTCGATCATGAAGAACAACTGTAAAACACCTCTCTTGAAGCATAACTAAATCTAGTATGCAAGCGTAGACTCAAATTACAGATAAGATTATCAGCTAATTGATTAATGTTACGGATTACACTACGAAATGTAAATGGCAAGTTGAAAGTAAAGGATTACATTAAGAAATGTAATTTACTTGACAAGAAGTAAAGGATTACACTATGGAATGTAAAAAAGACTTAATAATTGAAAGGATAATTCAAAGATAATGTTTGGGTTTGATTGGGACAAAATCTTCCTCTTGCATTCCTCGTCTATTTATAGCTTTACCCTAGCCATCTAGATTCTTCCCACTTTTTTATAGTTGTTATAACCGTTCATCACTACTCAGCCTTCTGGATGCTTTCCACGTTATAACTGCTGCTATAACTGTTCGTCACTACATGATCTTCTGGAGAGTTCCTTGCCACTTGTCCTGATAACCACTCCAGGCCTCCTTACTTACTCGACTGCGTTCCACTCAGCTGCTCGATCGAGCTCCTAGATGACTATTGGCTGCTTGATCGAGCTTCAAGATGACCATCGCCTACTTGATCGAGCTCTTGGAAGGCTCTTGGCCGCTTGCTCGACCTCTTAGATGGTTATTGACTGCTTGGTTTGATTAGCTGTGATTTCTTAAAAAGCACTCCAAACATCCTTAAAGACCTTTAGCCTGCAATAACTTTCCCCTGATATAATATGTGTCCTTTCCAATTGAATTTTTCAAGAATGGTTAGGGATACAGTACAAAATTACCCCCCCCCCCCTCCCCCCCCCGGTCGCTTCTCCTTTAGTAAAAGGTGAATACGATGTTAATTCATTTTTTTAGCACTATAAATGTGATTGCTCAGTTGTCTAAAATCATCAATTTTAATCATCTTATTTGAACTCAACCATCTTGATCGGAAAACATCAAAGTCGGCCGACTTGGCCAAACTTGACCATTTTGATTGAAAAATGAGAAAAATCATCCATCCTAATCAAACTCGGCCATCTTGATCGAGAGACAACAAATTTGTCAATCTTAGTAGAACTCAGCCATCGGGATCGAAAAATGGTAAATTCAGCCGTCGTGGTCGAAGTCGGCCATCATGATTGAAAAATGGTAAATTTGGTCATCCTGGTCGAACTCATCCTTGGTCAAACTCGGCCATCATGATTGAAAAATAAAAAATTCGGTCATGTTGGTCGAACTCGGCTAGCGTGATCGAAAAATGATAAATTTGACTGTCTTGGTTAAACTCGGCCATCCTAATCAGAAAATGGGAAAATCGACCATGACAATGGAGACTATCAGTCAATCCATTTCGAATAAGGCTTATGGTTGACTAAGGTAGTAATATGGCCGCGAACATGGCCTATTACTTCCTAAACCATTTGAATAATTTATTCATGATTCAAACAGCATAATTCGGCCATTGGAGGTGGTTCAGGGCTTACCTTGTTTTGTCTTCCATGATACAATGGATTCTCAAGGAATGGCTTCCCCTCAGGTATATTCTGGTTTCCTTCTTCGGGAATAAAATTTTTAACCTCCCGCTCTGGTCGCCTGAACTCGGCAGATAACAAAGCATTTTGCATCTCCTGGATTAGAGCCGGATAAATATTTTATTATAACAGAAGAGGTAGTTGCGATGCTCGTGGTACTAACACTAGATTTTTAACAAAACTAATATTAACAATTAGCTGATGCACATTTTGTTATGGCGCGGTAGGTGTTCTTTTAGAAAACATCATATTCAAGCTTCCGGCTTGGTTGACCATCTATCTGTTGAAAGTCTCGGCCTGAATTCAACTGTTTGACCTGAGCTCGTAACTGCTCTTCTATATATTAATTCTCCATTTGCATATTACATAGCCAAGTCATCGTTATCTCAGAAAGATTGGTCAGCCATCTCACTTTCTGATTACTTTCATACTGGTTCATGTTATATCATCCTACTGGGCGTGCCCAGAACTGTTGGCAATCAATTTTCGACAGTTGGAATGCGAGCATGCCATAATTGGATTTGCGGCTCAATTCAAACTGAACAACTATGACCCCAAGCACTGAGATAAGCAGATACATAGTATATGACCGAGATCTATTGAGATTAGCCGCCTATTCATCCACTAGTTCAGTGTGTAAATAGGATCCAGCGTTATTTAGAGGGTAGGGTTCATCCTCTAATGATAGGTTACACCTTTACCTTCCATATGAAATGACTTTTCAATATACATAAAATAGAAGTGAGAAAGGGATTCTTATAGTCGGTCACAGAGAGCAGTTGAACAATGCCTTTTTGAGTGAAGAACTGAATCCAGCGTATGAGTGTAGACTCAAATTATAGCTAAGGTTACTAACTACTCGGATTACACTATGGAATGTAAACAACAAGCGGAAAGTAAAGGATTATACTAGGAAATGTAATTTACTTGTAATTGAAAGGATAATTAAAAGATAATGTTTTGGTTTGATTGGGTTGGGTTGGTATGAGATGAAATCTTCCTATTATATTTATAGCTTTCCATAGCCATTTAGATTCTTCATGTGCTCTGACGGTTGCTATAGTTATTCAACACTACTTGGCCTTCTAGATGCATCCCACATTCTAACGGTTGTTATAATTGTTCAACATTACACGATCTTCCAGAGACTTCCTTGCCACCAACCCTAGTAGCAGCTCTAGGCCTCACTTACTCGACCACATTCCACCCAGCCACTCAATCGAGCTCTTGGATGACTATCGGCCACTTTATCGAGCTTCTGGATGGCTATTGGCAGCTTGCTTGACTTCCTGGATGGTTCTCGAGCACTTGGTTTACTTTTGAATTCCTCCCAACTGCTCCCTGTCTTATCATCCTATCAACTATGATTTCATAAAAAACAATTTAAGCATCCTTGAAGAGGAAGCAGATTGGCTGGTGTACCCCACACCAGCGATATGGATGAGATGTATTGACGTCATCAAGTTCTATGGGTCCCATCATGAGATATGTTTACATCACAATCATCCTTTCATTTTCCAAGCTCGTCCTAAGGCTTGAACAAAAAAATAAGACAGATCCAAAGATCAAGTGGACCACACCGTAAAAAGTTATAAGGGATTGAATGTCTGCCATTAAAACCCTTTTAGGGATCTGTAACGCCCTGAAATTTGAGGGTCGAGCATAACTCAGCTCCCGAGTTTCAAAACATCACTTATGCAACATATTTAATGATGGATATATGTTGTCTGTAAGATTACATAAAACATGGAATAGATTAAGCCAAACTGCAAACATAGTTCAGGGATAAGTGAAAGATGCAAGCGGAAGACTTAAAGAAGCATATGCGTACATGTGCAAGTCCCTGAAATACGTATACATGCCAGGTCATACTTACAAGTGTTGCTATAAAAAATACAAGCATCAAATGACATCATCTAGTACAATTACAAAGAAAACGCAGAACTCCCGCATATCAGGACATGGCTCACATGAACTCGCCTGAGAACTGCATAAAAGAAAATGCGGCCTCATCATCCTCGAACTCCTGCTCTGCCTCAGGGGTCGCGTCAACATCTGCATCTAAGACAGAGTCTGGTTGGTGTTGAAACACCGCCCCAGAACGTGGGAGTGAGTGATCAACTCAGTGGAAAAATACCGTAAAAGTTAACATGATATCAAATCAATCAAGCAGTAATGATAAGGCAATACAATTAAACAAGTCCAAAGTACTCTTGTTAATGCAAGGATGAATGTGCATATGATGCATGCCCTCGCCTGCACTCCCTCGGCGTCTTCATCTTACGTTACGCATGACAACTTCCCGCAGTGCCAATGACTTCCACTCACATGCAATGCGGTGCATGAACATGATTACCAAGTTGTTATTAGTCCTTTTCATACAGCAGGATTGGGAAGCTAAGGTACCTTCCTCATATCAATTTCCACACAGTGATCCATTTTAGGGTCGTCAGTCCTAGGCAATCTCATACGATCATATGATTTTAGGTCGCTGCAAAGGGCTCGTCATTAATCAATGCACGCCTATCATACCTTAGTTACTACTCTAAGGCTCTTCGCCTTAATGCAGTATCAAGGTAAGCTCGAGGTCACTACAAAGGGCTCATCACCAGTCAATGTAGGCCGACAGCGTGAATATAGCGTCCCATACAACCATAATCAGCTCACGAGTCTGGTATGCTCACTGGTCACTACGGGGAGGCTCGTCACCCCAGCGTAGGCCGACAGCTCGACCACGGTGTCCCATACCACCATGTTCGGCTCATGAGTCTTAGCGGATTAAGGTACAACGGTTAACAGGATTTCATCGGTAAGTTTGGTACCCTAGATTCAAACAATAGCATCCATACATGGTGAACATATATCGGACAATCGGGTTACTTGATGAACTCGACTAGCATGAGCGCACGTTGGGTTGAACGACATAGAGTGCGCAAACACTCCTGTGGCCAAACCACTGCCGACAACTCTAATACGACTCGGCTTCGTCAAATCACGTCCTTCGTGGCGAAAGCAACCTCAGCCACAAACTCAAGGCCGATTACCGATTTCCTGGACTATTTCATAGTCCCATACACATTCCATTATAATAGCTATGTATATACAATTTAGAACAGTAATGGAACAACAATTCAAATCATGTAGTATGTGAGCATTTGAAGAATATCAACTTAACATGGATTTACACATAAGCAATACTGGAAGTTAAACAACAAAGAATGTGACTTGCATATAAGAAATCATACACACCAATAGGAGAGTTGAGAATCGCTTCTCAACGCCCACAAATAGGATAATATATTACACTTTAGATCATTCAGACATTTCTATAAACACTTAGACTACATAGTTCAACATATATGACGTATTTTGGGATACACGCATTTGAACAATTCCTTTTGCCAAGGAGTTGACACACATACAACTAGCACAAATACACGACAAATAATCATGGCAAACACATGTTCATATTTTATACGTATACGGTACTTTCTACATAAACAAGGAATACACAAATCTCAACACAAGGCATATATATCAGGAATGCAATATAAACATAGCATTTGGCATGTGAAATTGCACCCACAACAAGAATAAACCATTATCTGACATTGAAAGCCTTGAAAACTATAACTTATACGAATATAGTCCGCACCTTAAACCAGAAAAAGCACACCGAACTGATTCAGACGATATGTCTTCGTCAACGGCGACTAGATAACCTAAGGTAAGAATAGAAATGAGCTACATCAGCACATAAACTATTCTATGCTCTAAACAGATTAGGGTTAGATTAACTTACCCAAGGATGAACTTAGAATCGCCGGAACAACGATTTAGAATTAATAATTTAAGGATGTAGGGAAACAAGAAAGAATCTCCAATGATTCACCAACTTCTCTCTTACTTTCTCTCTTTTCCTCTCTCTTTCTTAGCTAGGGTTAGGAAATTCGTATGGGAAAGAGAGTGAGGGTTTTAAGGTCTTTATATAGGCCTAAAATAGATGAAAATAGCCCTAAGGCCAAGGTATACTTAGGTTATAACCAAATCAGGCCTCTCTCGATCCAACGAGCACTTCCGGTGATCCTTTCTCCATGTGCGGTCAGACTTAAGCTCACTGACCATGGATCTAGGTTAGGCTGAGTTTTCGTACCGATCGGATTTACAGATCAGCCGTGGCGGACCACTCTCAATTCAACGGTCATCGAAACTCGATCAGGTCCACAAGCACTATGACATGCTTAGGCCATCTTCCCTGATCCGAGGGTGAAATTGGGTCAGAATCCAATGGTCAGATTGCTTAAAATCGTCGCGCAAGCGACACGACTCAGATTTCATAAAATCATATTTAATTTCTCACCGTTCTCACACTCTTCACTCCGGACTCAATCAAATCGACCCAGGACATCATCTGGACTTGATTTTTGAGGTGATGGTCAAGTCCAACATGGTGACCATAACGGTCTAAGATCATCGCTATCGGACTTTCGATGCGCGGTCCAGGTCCGATCCAAAGCTTCTAAAAATTCCCGAGAGTAACTGAATTTAACGTTGAATCCCAGATTTTAGAGTAATATAGTGCTAATGATTCTACAGGTTTTGAGTCCTGCAGATCAAATTTAAAGTGATTGATGCAAATTTCACAAGCAATTGAGTTTAACGCTAATTAACCCACAAATAACTTCTAAGAAAAATAAAGGCAATTCTCGAGTCTTAGCACGAAATTTTTGGGGTCATTATAATCTACCCCTCTTAAAGAAAAATTTCATCCTCGAAATTCGTACCTCCTTATATTCCTCAAGGATTTGAGGGTAACTCTTTCTGACCTCAGCTTCAGTCTCCCAAGTAGCCTCTTCTTCACTATGATGCATCCATAGTACTTTCACAAGAGGGATGACCTTGCTACGCAATACTTGCTCCTTCCTGTCTAGGATACGTGTCGGTCGCAGTACATATGTGGCATCTTCGCTCAACTGCACTTGCTCCTAACTGATAATATGTAAAGGATCAGGAATGTACTTCTTCAGTGTAGAAACATGGAATACGTTATACACGACCGCAAGTTGTGTGGGCAAAGCAAGGCGGTATGTTACCGCTCCCACTCGATTCAGAATTTGAAATGGACTAATAAATCTCGGTGTGAGCTTTCCCTTCTTATCGAACGGCAGAACTCCCTTCATAGGGGAAACCTTAAGAAATACATGGTCTCCAACCTCAAACTCGAGCGGTCGCTGCCTCGTATCAGCGTAACTCTTCTGCCTGCTCTGGGCTGTCAGAAGTCGACGTCGAATAATGTCAACTTTCTCAGAAGTCGCCTGCACCAACTCTGGGCCAATCAAACTACGCTCGCCATCTTCTGTCCAGCAATGCGGTGCTCTGCACGGGTGACCATACAATGCCTCGTAGGGAACCATGCCGATACTCGCCTGGAAGCTATTATTATACACGAACTCTGCATAAGGGAGACAATCATCCCAACTGTCCTTGAAATCCAAAATACAAGCTCGCAACATGTCTTCCAGAACCTGATTCACACGTTCCATCTGCCCATTTGTCTACGGATGAAACGCGGTGCTAAACTTCAATTTCACACCCATCGCTTCTTGGATACGAGTCCAGAAGATAGATGTGAATCACGTGTCTCTATCAAACACAATCTCCAAAGGAACTCCATGCAGACGTACAATCTCCTTGATGTACAACCTAGCCAACTCGTCTACAGAGTTTGTGACTTTGATCGGTAAGAAATGAGCCAACTTCGTCAATCGGTCGACGATCACCCAAATAGAGTCATGTCCCTTCCTCGTTCTCGGTAGGCCTGAAATAAAACCATAGAGATGCAGTCTCACTTCCATTCTGTTATGGGCATGGGCTGAAGCAGCCTAGGAGGTCGGCGATGCTCTGCCTTGACATGCTGACATGTGAGACAACGAGATACGAATTCAGCAATGTGAACCTTCATGTTGTGCCACCAATAAGATCTTCTCATATCTTAATACATCTTCATGCTACATGGATGCATCGCAAGCTTAGAATTATGGGCTGACTCGAGAACCTCCCGTCTCAAGTCAGGAATGTCTGGGACACATAACTGGCCACGATATCGTAAGCCCCTATCTAAACTAACACTCCATTCAGAGTCCTCATCTGTACCAACCCGCTCTTTCATCTTCACCAAAAGCTCATCATCTACCTGAGCTGCAACGATCCTCTCGTCAATGAGGGACTGTACACGAATGTGTGCAATAACCTCATACGGCTCTTCCACCGTAAGTTTCTGCACAAAGTCTCGCACAAACTCCAACATGTCCCACTCTGCTATCATTAGCGGAGCTGCAAACTCTATAGCCTTCTTGCGACTCAACGAGTCTGCCACAAGGTTCGCCTTGTCCGGATGGTAAGAAACATCGAACTTAAAGTCTTTCAATGTTTCCATCCATCGGCGCTGCCTCATATTCAAGTCACGCTGCGTGAAAATATACTTAAGGCTCTTGTGGTCACAAAAGAGCTCGAACTCCTCTCCGTAGAGGTAATGTCTCCAGAGCTTTAATGCAAAAATAACAGCTGCCAACTCCAGGTCATGTGTAGGGTAATTTTCTTCGTGTTCCCTCAACTGTCTCGAAGCATATGCAATCACCCTGTCCTTCTGCATAAGGATACAACCCAAACCAATGTGAGAGGCGTCAGTATATATTGTATACTTAACCCCTTACTCTGGCAATATTAGCACAGGGGCGGACGTCAACTTGTCCTTCATCTCTTAAAAAGCTATCTCCGCCCTCTCATTCCAAGCAAACTTCAAATCTTTCCGTGTCAACTGAGACAACGGTCTGGCTATCTTCGAGAAGTCCCGTATGAAGCATCGATAATAGCCTGCTAGACCCAGAAAGCTTCTCACCTCAGTAACTGAACCAGGCTGCTTCCAGTCCTAAACTGCAGTTACCTTAGCAAGATCGACAACTATCCCTTCCTTGGACACCACATGTCCTAGGAACTTGACTTCCTCTTTCCAGAAATCGCATTTCTTGAACTGCGCAAAAATCTGATTCTTCCTGAGAGTATCCAAGACTGCTCTTAAGTGCTCCTCGTGCTCTTCCCGACTCACAGAATATATCAAAATGTCATCGATAAAGACAATGACGAATCGGAATAAGAATGGCCGAAATACCCTGTTCATCAGATCCATGAACATGGCCGGTGCGTTCGTAAGACCGAACGACATCACAAGGAACTCATAATGGCCAAAGATAGTCCTGAAGGCGGTCTTCTGCATGTCCTCATTCTTGACGCGCAACTGGTGATACCCTGACTGCAAATCAACCTTCGAAAAGTACCGTGCCCCCTTCAACTGATCAAATAAATCATCGATCCTAGGCAAGGGATACTTGTTCTTCACAGTCACCTGATTCAACCTGCGATAATCAATACATAATCGCAAGGAACCATCCTTCTTCTTAACAAACAGGACAGGTACTCCCCAAAGAGACACATTAGGCCAAATAAACCCAAATTCAACAAGCCATCTATCTGCTTCCTCAATTCCTCCATTTCACTCGGAGGCATACGATAGGTGAGCAAAGAAATGGGTGTCGCACCAGGCATGAGATCGATAAAAAATCAATCTTGCGCTGAGGGGGTAATCTAGGAATCGACTCGAACACATCTTCAAACTCCCGAACTACAGGCGTGCTTTTTAACGCCGATCCAGCAATACTCTCCAACAGAGAAGTATAATAACCAAGACGAAAAGGGTAACTGACCTGAACTGGAAAAGTAACTGTCTTGCCCTTAGGTCCATGGATTGTCACCGACCTAGCTTCATAATCAATCTCTGCCCGCATCCTCATGAGCTAATCCATACCCATAATGACATCGTAATGGTAAAGAGGTGCGACAAAAAGGTCAACAAGAATCGATCCACTCTCTAGATCAATCAAACAATCCATACAACGCTTGTTCATAGCAGATGAAATCCCTGTAGTGGTAGTGAGTGTCACTCCCTTCATAGTAACGGTGCCCAAACTCAAGCGCCTAACTGCCGCATACGATATAAGAGAGGTAGTGGACCCTGTATCCACCAACATAGAAACGGGAATACCTTGGATGTGAGCAGTAACCTCAAAGGATCTCGGCACCAAGTCAGCCACAGGCGCTTTAGCTGAGAGCGCGTGAACTCGAGCCTGCTGCTGGCGATTCGGTGGAGGAACCATGCGCCGCTGAGGTGGCCTGAAGCGAGGTACAGGCGGTCTGAAGGATGGATGAGCTGGCGCTGAGTGAAGAGGTGAAGGTGATATAACCTAAGGCATCGGATGACTGATCCTCTACGGTGGAGTAAATCCACTATCCCGCATACGCGAAAAGCAAGTGTGATCCGAATGCCCCATCTTCCCACAGTACGAACAGCGAAAATCAGATCGCACCTGCTGAGCGGGTGGTGCTGAACGCCTTGGAGGAGAATCTGCCCGTGGCCTCTTGCCGAGAAATGGTGCACTCTGAAAGTCAGGTCATGGTCTGGGAACCATAGGTGCTCGCATACGAGATGACTTGTCCCCGTCCTGCTCAGCTCGTGGGGACATGCTCACCAACTCAGCATAGGAAGATATGCTAGCACAGCACATCTTCGATCAGATCTCAGGCCTCAACCCCTCAGAAAAATGCTGCATCCGCATCGGCTGATCACCCAGAAGCAAAGGAGCATAGCAACCCAGCTCAGTAAACCGGTTCTCATACTCCGTCACCGACATCCCTCCCTGACGGAGGCGAAGGAACTCACTCTCCTTCTCATGTCGGTACGTAACCGGAAAATACTTCTCGTGGAAGCGTGCCTTAAATGCCTGCCACGTCCATTCAAACCCTTCCGCAATAGTGCAAAGAACACTTTCCCACCATAAACTGGCCTTCTTCTCAAACATGAAGGAGGCAAGCTCGACCTGCTTAACCTTAGAATAGTGCAATGGCCTCAACATCTTAGAGATGCGATCAATCCAGTACTCGGCCTCCTCGGGTCTATGAGAACCCGCAAATGTGGGAGGTCGTAAGCGTTGGAATCGCTCAAATGTGCCGCTCACACTAGCGCTCCCAGATGGGTGCATAGGTGAAGCAGGTGGAGTCGCCCCCATCGACTGAGCAAAGATGCCAGCCATGGAAGACAAACTGCTGCTGCTGCTGCTGCTACTGCATAAACAACATCATCTGCTCAAACCTATCAGGAGGCGGAGCAGACGAAGATGCATACGGCATCGACGCATATGCACAGTTCGGCTTAGGAACCGAAGGCGTGACTGGAGGAGCCATAGGTGGAATCATAGGTGGCGGCCCAGCAGCGGGGCCAGTAGCTGGCTGAGAGTCCAGCCCAGCACTAGTATGAGACGGGCCCTACTGTGGATCCGTTTGGCTATCGCCTAGGGGAGAAACCCCGACAATCGACTCGACCAAAGAGAGACAGGCCGAAGTCTTCGATCCCTTAGGAGGCATACCCTACATTCAACAGAGGATGCAACCTGTAAGATTCAACATCCACATAATCCACCCACACAGCATTTATGTCACAACTCAAAGATGACAATATGCATTCCATTTAACAAAATTGTCACAATACAAGAAGTGCAGCATTACATGAATCGCGACAGAGAAAGCATGTGAACTAAAACATCTAAGGCTAAAAACAACAAACAACTTCCAACTACTATGCCAACAACGGCTACACATAACAGCAAACAACAAAATAAAGTAAAGGACGACTACAACTGCAACTACTCGTCAGAATTAAGAGATGGAGGCGGGGCACCCTTATCCTGTAGACAACATAGGATAGACTTCAGAGTTTGAGTCACCTTTTTAAACTTATGCTTCACAAGGCCTCGAAGATCCATGATATTCTGGTGTAGAACAGCCTGACCCTCCTCAAGCCGAGAGATACGGCATCCCTAGCAGCCTGATCTGCGCTCTGCTCTGGTGCCACAGGAGGAGAACTCTCACTCGTATCCTGGACCTCTACCTCTTCCTCGTCCTATTCTTCTTCTTCTTCTATCTCAACTCCACCTTCGCCATAACTCTCTTCCTCATCGCTCTCTGTCTCATCCTCACTTTCTGAGGCTTATCGTCGACGAGGCCCAATGTCCATCTGATTTAGGGTCGTCTCATTAATGTAGCGAACAGGTACCGGCTTTTCTGCCCCAAGCCTATAGCCAAACTCATGTGCAAGCTTACAAATGAGTCGGCCAAATGGGAGTGATTCGGTCCTCCTATTCGAACGTGCGATAAGGATAATCTGACGTAAGATCTACGTTGGCACACATAGCTTCTCTCCTTGCCCTACCTGATACAGGAATCTACCATCAGGCGCGTACACTCACTGTGGTTGCTCCACCTTGGATAAACATTGAATGTACACATGTGGTGAAGCAAGTGGAAGTCGTCCGTCATGTTGGTAGCTAGAAGGCTTCTATTAGGTTGCCATTCGACCAGACAACCATATAGGAACCGCGTGCGGTGATCCCTCTCGCGCGCACTACTCAAATTCTTCTCACTAGCATGCACCTCACCAAGCGGCACATTCAGGAGTCGGGATATTAAAGCGACGTTGATCGTGGCCACCCGATCTCTTCCACAAGGGATCTTGAACTGCAGAGGCTCCAACGAAGGTTCACGAATGAGGGCATAAAATGCTCGAACAGTGCTCGCATTGGCGCGATATTCGTCCTCAAACAAGGGACACCAACCAGCCCCTTCCAGGCGCTCCAATAAGAGAAACTTGCCAAATAGCTGCGGATCTATATGAGCCTCAAAAAGGACCCTACGGCCTTCCTAAACTCCATGAGATAGCTCCGCCAACAAGGTTCTTCCAATGGGAGCTTGAGAATTAAGGTCTCACTTGGTCTGAAACTCACGGGTGGCGGTCGTGCTCACGGCGGTACCTCTCGGCCTCCGTGCACGGGTTGGGCGGCTAGGCCCAGCTTCATCTACGGGGGCTCTCTTCTTCCCCATCAAAGAGAGAAAGGTGGAGATGGAAAATATGGCCGTAACAAACTCAAATAAGGCCATGAAAAATGAGAGAAAAGGAAGAAATGGGAAGAATGGTGAGGCTTCCACGCACTTGAGATCCCAAAGAAGGATTTGAGAGCTCAAATGAGAGGAAAAAGGAGCGAAGACAACAATAAAGATGAGGTTTTGAAATGGTAGGATGGGGATGCACGAAATGAAGAAAGGAAAGGGTTTGGAAGGAGGTTTTTGTGGGGTTTTGAGAGAGACTTGAAGAAAAGGAAAGCTTGGAGGGTGAGTTTGTGAAGGAAATAGGGTTTAGAAGGGTTTAAAATCGAGCAACCCTGATTAAGTGGGCCACACAAGACCCAATGAGCGTCGGCCCTAGCCAGCCCGCCAGGCCTAGCCCGCTGGGCGGTGAGGGCTCGACGAACCGGCAAGGTCATAGCCGATCTCTGGACAGTTCGGGGATGAATCGCCGTTTGGGCGAGGTCCTCCCGGCCCCCTAAGTCTAAAATAATGTGGGTCCCCCCTGGGTCCCCCTGGAATTGCCCCGATCGGGCCCTTAGTCCGATTCGACGCATATCGGGCCACTCGGATTAGAATCTGATACAAACACAGGTTTACAGACATTTTAAGTGCTGAGATGGGAAGATAAACCATCTAAACTCGTCAATGGACGGTCTAGAAGAGATTTTGGGTCGCTGTGTGTGATCAGGAGTGCGCACAGAATCGATCTCGGCGATCGTTTTCAATAAACTTTCGTCGATAGAAGCAACGGAAACACATGCACAAATTCTACAATAAACTCGCACCCTCCTATACTAAGGTGGCGACAACGTGGGGTGTGTGATCATAACCGAGGTCCGGTTTAATCCAATTCATGCTCTGATACCAACTTGTAACGTCCTGAAATTCGAGGGTCGAGCATAACTCAGCTCCCGAGTTTCAAAACATCACTTATGCAACATATTTAATGATGGATGTATGTTGTCTGTAAGAGTACATAAAACATGGATAGATAAAGCCAAACTGCAAACATAGTTCAGGGATAAGTGAAAGACGCAAGCGGAAGACTTAAAGAAGCATATGTGTACATGTGCAAGTCCCTGAAATACGTATACATGCCAGGTCATACTTACAAGTGTTGCTATAAAAAATACAAGCATCAAATGACATCATCTAGTATAATTACAAAGAAAACTCAGAACCCCCGCATATCAGGATATAGCTCACATGAACCCGCCACAGAACTGCATAAAAGAAAATGCAGCCTCATCATCCTCGAACTCCTGCTCTGCCTTAGGGGTCGCGTCAACATCTGCATCTAAGACAGAATCTGGTTGGTGTTGAAACACCACCCCAGAACGTGGGAGTGAGTGATCAACTCAGTGGAACAATACCGTAAAAGTTAACATGATATCAAATCAATCAAGCAGTAATGATAAGGCAATACAATTGAACAAGTCTAAAGTATTCTTGTTAATGCAAGGATGTATGTGTAAATGATGTATGCCCTCGCCTGCACTCCCTCAGCTTCTTTATCTTATGTTACGCATGACAACTTCCCATAGTGCCAATGACTTCCACTCACATGCAATTCGGTGCATGAACATGATTACCAAGTTGTTATTAGTCCTTTTCATACAGCAGGATTGGGAAACTAAGGTACCTTCCTCATATCAATTTCCACACAGTGATTCATTCTAGGGTCGTCAGTCCTAGGCAATCTCATACGATCATATGGTTTTAGGTCGCTGCAAAGGGCTCGTCACTAATCAATGCACGCCTATCATACCTTAGTTACTACTCTAAGGCTCGTCGTCTTAATGCAGTATCAAGGTAAGCTCGAGGTCACTACAAAGGGCTCGTCACCAATTAATGTAGGCCGACAACGCGAATATAGTGTCCCATACCACCATAATCGGCTCATGAGTCTGGTGTGCTCACTGGTCACTACGGCGAGGCTCGTCACCTCAGCATAGGCCGACAGCTTGACCACAGTGTCCCATACTACCATGTCCGGCTCATGAGTCTTAGCGGATCATGGTACAATGGTTAACGGGATTTCATCGGTAAGTTTAGTACCCTAGATTCAAACAATAGCGTCCATACATAGTGAACATACATTGGACAATCAGGTTACTTAATGAACTCGACTAGCACAAGCGCACGTTGGGTTGAACGACATAGAGTGCGCAAACACTTTGTGTGGCCAAACCACTGCCGACAACTCTAATATGACTCGGGTTTGTCAAATCACGTCCTTTGTGGCGAAAGCAACCTCAGCCACAAACTCAAGGCCGATTACCGATTTCCTGGACTATTTCATAGTCCCATACACATTCCATTATAACAGCTATGCATATACAATTTAGAACAGTAATGGAACAACAATTCAAATCATGTAGTATGTAAGCATTTGAAGAATATCAACTTAACATGGATTTACACATAGGTAATACTGGAAGTTAAACAACAAAGAATGTGACTTGCATATAGGAAATCATACACACTAATAGGAGAGTTGAGAATCGCTTCTCAACGCCGCAAATAGGATAATATATTACACTTTAGACCATTCAGACATTTCTACAAACACTTAGACTACATAGTTCAACATATATGACGTATGTTGGGATACACGCATTTGGACAATTCCTTTTGCCAAGGAGTTGACACACATACAACTAGCACAAATACACGACAAATAATCATGGCAAACACATGTTCATATTTTATATGTATACGGTACTTTCTACATAAACAAGGAATACACAAATCTCAACACAAGGCATATATATCAGGAATGCAATATAAACATAGCATTTGGCATGTGAAATTGCACCCACAACAAGAATAAATTATTATCTGACATTGAAAGCCTTGAAAACCATAACCTATACGAATATAGTCCGCACCTTAAACCAGAAGCACACCGAACTGATTCAGACAATATGTCTTCGTCAACGGCGACTAGATAACCTAAGGCAAGAATAGAAATGAGCTACATCAATACATAGACTATTCTATGCTTTAAACAGATTAGGTTTAGATTAACTTACCCAAGGATGAACTTAGAATCGCCGAAACAACGATTTAGAATTGATAATTTAAGGATGCAGGGAAACAAGAAAGAATCTCCAATGATTCACCAACTTCTCTCTTACTTTCTCTCTTTTCCTCTATCTTTCTTAGCTAGCGTTAGGAAATTCGTATGGGAAAGAGAGTGAGGGTTTTAAGGTCTTTATATAGGCCTAAAATAGATGAAAATAGCCCCAAGGCCAAGGTATACTTAGGTTATAACCAAATCAGGCCTCTCTCGATCCAATGGAGCACTTCCGGTGATCCTTTCTCCACGTGCGGTCGGACTTAAGCTCACTGACCATGGATCTAGGTTAGGCTGAGTTTTCGTACCAATCGGATTTACAGATCAGCCGTGGCGGCCACTCTCAATTCAACGGTCACCGAAACTCGATTAGGTCCACAAGCACTATGACATGCTTGGGCCATCTTCCTTGATCCGAGGGTGAAATTGGGTCAGAATTTAACGGTCAGATTGCTTAAAATCATCGCGCAAGCGACACGACTCAGATTTCATAAAATCATATTTAATTTCTCACCGTTCTCACACTCTTCACTCCGAACTCAATCAAATCGACCTAGGACATCATCTGGACTTGATTTTTGAGGTGATGGTCAAGTCTAACATGGTGACCATAACTGTCTAAGATCATCGCTATCGGACTTTCGACGCGTGGTCCAAGTCCAATCCAAAGCTTCTAAAAATTTTCGAGAGCAACTGGATTTAGCGTTGAATTCCAGATTTTAAAGTAACATAGCGCTAACGATTCTACAGGTTTTGAGTCCTGCAGATCAAATTTAAAGTGATTGATGCAAATTTCACAAGCAATTGAGTTTAACGCTAATTAACCCACAAATAACTTCTAAGGAAAATAGAGGCAATTCTCGGGTCTTAGCACGAAATTTTTCAGGTCATTACAGGGTCACGGATGTTTTGGATCGATATGATATTTGTTTTTCCATTTCATCCAGTTTTATGTGACCTTATGAACAGATTGGATGCAAAATAAACGGTATGGTGGGCCCTACGAATATTTTAACAGTGAGAATCATTATCCCCACTACTATTTCTGGTGTGGTCCACTTAAGCTTTGGATATGAAACATTTTTGGTATCATGCTCTAAAATGATCTCACAAAATGGATGAACGGTGTGGATATAATAAATACATCATTTTGGGACCCATGTAACTTTGATCTCCTTTGAACCGTTCATACAACTCGGAGCTTGAGGAGTTGTAACGCTCTTCTTTGCACGGCACGTACCCACACCAACCATATCGTTGGTTTGTCGTACACCAGCCAATCCGCTTTTCCTTGAAGATATTTGGCTTGTAATTTTTTTTTCTTTGCTATAACATGTGTTCTTTTCAAGAACAGTCGAGGATATGGTACAACAACTAGCCAATTATATTTCTTAGTGTAATATATCACTTTACTTTTCTTGTAAGTAAATTATATTTCTTAGTGTAATTCGTTACTTTTAGCTTGTTGTTTACATTTCGTAGTGTAATTGTAGTATTAATCAAGTAGAAAATAATTTTAATTATAACTTAAGTCTATGCTCGCATGTTAGATGCTGTTCGAGGTTAGAAAAAATATTTTGCATTGTCCTTTATGATTGATGGAAAGAATTCTTATCTTTTTTACTTTTCCTGTTATGAAAAATCATTCTGTACTTAAAGGCAAATGTGTAACCCGTCATTAGATGCTGAACCCAACCACCACCTGGCCGTCATAGTTGTTCAGTGTGAATTTAGCTGCAAATTCAATTTTGTCACGGCCGCAGTCCAACCACCGAAAAGTAGCAAGTACCACATGATCCATGTATAACGGGACCCACAGTTCGGACGGTCTGGATACCTGAATATCAGTGTCATGAACGATGATAAGTAGCTACCGCTTTCAAATGCTAAAACCAACGGCAGCGGATAAGCTGCGACCCCTGATCCAGCCAGGTGGGTGCGACCCTGGATGTGGGGCCCCCCTCGACTTTTGTCCTATATATCCAGGCCGCCCATCTGTTTTTCCGGACTGTTTTACGTCATGATCCAAAAAATGTGGCACATCCAAATCTTAGGTGGATAACACAGTAGGGATTGGATTACCACGATTAAAAAAAATTTGGGACTTAAAAAGTTTTGGATCAAGCCACTATTTGTGTTTATCCTTCACTTCTGTTGAACTTATCAAAAGGTTGGATGGAAAATACACGTTACAGTGGCCCTAGGAAGTTTTTAATCGTGGGCGTTCATTCACTACTGCTTTCTTGGGGTGGTCCACTTGAGAACTTTTTCTGCTTATTTTTCAGGACTAACCCGTAAAATGATCCGTAGAAACGGATGGACGGCGTGGATATACAATGCATACATCGAGGAGGGCCTAATGTCAGTGTCACACCCACTTGGCTGGATCCGGGGTCGCAGCTAATCCGCTTCCGCAACTATCACAGGAGCCTTGACAATTAGCGGAAGGAGAGTTTGAAAAGGTGAATTTTCTCACGTGTTGCAGCGTGTCACATGCGTGAACCACCAGCACTTATCTCAGCACCCTCCATCATAAATCAGGCCAATCAACAGTCACAAGGTGGGCCACCGTGAGTATACGTCAGTCGCCAGTTGGGCCATTATTTGACGCAGGGAAGCACGTGAGGTCGAGCATCGTCTTCCTCAAGGGATAAGCGTTCCGAATCTTTAGAACTCATCTGGACTCCTCGCCAAGAAAACCCCAATTCACACATAAAAGAAAATAGAAGTAATTTAAAAATATTTGAAAGAAATTTATACATAATGACAAATGAGATTACAACTCTTCAAAAAAGGCTACCAAGAGAAAGGTTTTGGAATTAAACTACAAGTCTACAACTAAAACTCCTACAAATTACAACTTTTTAACTCGCAGAGGGTCGTGATTCCTACTAGTTCGCATGGTTTTAAGCCAAAAATAATAAGTGTCCAATCTGATCCATCTTAGCTGTGAAATTGTCAGTAACCCGCTCTACATCATTATTTGTCATCTTTCTTGTGAGCCATCCATTTTCATCGTTCATTCTAATAGTACCAATGAGTCGAATGGCCTGACTTTTATCATAGACTGTCTGAATCCCTTAATGGATGACCCAGATCTCGTACAAGAACACAACCTCGCAATCTGGGCTGCTAATCGCCCTTCAAAACTCCAACGCCAATCGCTTCAGCAATTCTCATATCAGTTTCATCATGCGGGTGAAACTAGATTTGACAAAGAATTCATGGGACTTTGCGGTGATAGGAAATTTACTGTGGACCCGAAATCTACCGTTTCTAACCTTTTTTTTAATTTTTAATTTTATTTTTTATTTTAAAAAACGACGTGTGGGTGAGGATCGAGCATGGCAGGCCCCACATGGACTAAGGCTCCTCCACGCCACTCCTTTGCTCCCTTTCGATATTCCCATTGACAGGGACCGAGGATAATTCGAAAAAAACATGGATGCTCCAGTAGAGTTTCAAGCTTCATGCGCGTTCACACGGTAATTGTACACGTGGCATGCATAAACCTCAGTTTCAAAATGCAAAGGTGACAACCGTTCAAATTCAAACGATAAAGCCCCATTAATCTGAGGTCACGATTGTTCACCCATTTTTGGGCTATACTTGTCCCATGGTGATCCACCGAGGTCAGTAGATCCCTGACTGTGGGGCCCACCTTTATGTATTTACTTTACATCCACGCCGTCCATCAGTTTTGGAAGGTCATTTTATGACATGATCCTAAAAATGAAGCAGATCCAAGTCTCATGTGGATCACACCACAGGAAGCAGTAGTAATTGAATGCCCACCATTAAAAACTTCTCGGGTGCCACCGTAATGTTTATCTACCGTCCAACCTGTTGACAACGTTACAAAGACCTTGATGAAGGACCACGCGAATATCAGATTGCTCCGAAACTTTTGTTGCCCACAAGGACATTTTAACAATAATTCACCACTGTTTTCTGTGGCATAGTCCACCTGAGAGTTCGATCTGCTTTATTTTTGGAATCATATCGTAAAATGAGCTGTCAAAGCCGATGGACGGTATGGATGTAAGGTACACACATCAAGGTGGGCCCCACAGGGATCAACAGAAGGAAATGCATTTGCCACGTCTACTTTCTCTTTGTGCATGTGCATGGAGGTCGAGAGTCCGGCGGAGTAAAAAATAACTCTGAAAGGGATAAAAGGTAAAATCGCGGCATCAATGGTAGGTGGAGTTATGGGTGGGACCCACAATCAAAATTCTAATCCTCATCACATGCTCTCTCCATGATGGTGTCCTGTCGTACGTACTGATATGGACGCATGGCCTCCGTCTGTTTCAACTCCTCAATAATAATTAATAATTCATGAATTTTTAAGACAGTTGATTTGACACCATTCTCATCTCTCCCACTCTAAAAATGCTCATCCGTACTCATGTCCACTGGTCTGTACACGTGTCACTCTTTTACATCAATCCCAACTGTCCATGTTCTTTCAACCACCGTTACAGGTACACTCTGGTGGATTGTGAATGATCAAACAAAATCGCCTTCCCAGCTATACGTGGTTCAATTTCAGCCGTTCTTTTTGTTTCCATCTCCCTCGGTTAGAGTCAGTCTTTCGCCGTGGACCACGCCACGGGAAGTTCAAGCTACGTGGGGCCCACAGAGATGCAGGTGACAAATCTACTCTGTTCATTTGTTTTGCAAGACTATAATTGGACGGGAACCTAGAAATCATGCAGATCCAAAACTCAGGTGGGCGGTAACACGAAACAGACGGAATTGAACGCCCACCGTTGGAAACTTTGTGGGGCCATGGAAGTTTTGTATAAGGATGATATTTGTGTCTACAGTGGTAATAACCTAATGAATGGTTTAGATGGCATATAAACATTATGGTCAGCTCTAGGGAGGTGGTGGATGTTTTCATTCTTACTGTTTCATGTAGTATCGCCATTCTGAAATTTTGATGTGCCTGATTTCTTGAATCTTAGCCTGACTATGGTCTTGCAAAGCTGATGGACGGAGTGGATTTATACATATCTGTGTGCCCCACAGCTTCTGACCACAAACTTCCTTCTGTGCAAGTTATATGATACTATCAGGCAGTGCATCACACTCAAAGACTCATGGACTCAGAAATCGTACACGTCGAATACATGAGACTCAAATCAAAAGTCAGATTGGTTGACAATCCTAACCTCTGATTTGGAGACGCTTGTTTGTCAAAACAGGAAATTTTTTTCTGTAAACGCATAATAAATTATAAATGTTTACCATTCAAATGATCCTACAATCAAGGAAGATTAAACTTTTATTCATAGTACATACAGCTTGCTAACCTAATCTGGACAATTTAATTTACTAACTCTAAATGCCATGTATGCAATCTTTAAATATTTTGTATGTGGCCTCACCATGGATGTGCATGTCTTATTTTCTTTGTAAACTTCACTTTTAACCCAATAATCTGAGGGCATGTTTGGGAGCGTGGATTTGGAACCCCCTGGATTAGGAACCCCTTGGATTTGCAATCCTCTCCGTATGTTTGGCACCGTGGAGCATGAATAAACTTTAATCTAAAAGTTTCTATTCATGGTATATTTACAGGGGTTTGAATTTAATTACTAAATCAACTTTAATATCTCTAATCAATGAATGATATAATTTTTGACACAATGGTTGTGATAAGCCCATTGAAATATATGCTTTGCCCAAAAATGATGAAATTTCAAGTCTCAGATGGACCACAAGAACAAGATCATGTCTGAGTGACTAACCAACAATTTTTTGTAATCGTTGATTTACATGGACAACGTTTGGATGGTGTTGGACAATGTTTAAATGGTGCTGATTAATATGGACAATGTTTGGACGGTGCTGATCATCATTAGTGGGCCATGTGCCAAATAAAATGATAGTGTATAGTGACACACATGTTACACCTCCAACTATTGAAATGATTTTAGGTGTAATCCAAGCTCTCACCGTGGATTACAAACGGAAACCCGCTGGATTTGAAACCCCCAATTACTTTATGCTGCCAAACAATAGGGGATTTGAAACCCCCTCAAATCCCCTCCAATCCACGGTGCCAAACGACCCTTAACTACATCTTTAAAACTTTAATTTCCATTTCTAAACATATAGGTTATTTTTTTTTAAGGTAAGAGTACCAATGTTTTTTTGGGTTCTATTCCTTTCATTCGGCTATACTAAAAAACCCATTTTTTTCTCTTCATTTTTCTTCCTGAAATCTCCAGTCTAACCTGAAATCTCTGGTTATTGTCATTTTTCATTTGCAATCTTTCTTAAGGTTTTATTCATTGCTTTAAACCGGTTGCGTTGATGAACTTGGAATCCTTCGGGTTTTGTGTACAAGGGTTTTCTTATTTGAAATCGTGTTTCACTTCACCACATTCTTATTCTTCTTCTTGAATTTGCATTTCACTGGAACAATGATTGTGGGCAGGTAAGAATGAAGAATGAATGTGTTTTTTCACAAGTTAGATTTGAGGGAATGAAGGATGCAATCAATGAGAACTAATTTCATTGAGTACACTAAAATTGATCGAGTTCTCTTTGAATTGCAATGTATTAGGTAAATTTACTAAGTACAGTAAAATTCAAAGAAAACTCGGTCAATTTCACTGTACTCTTTGATTTTTTTTTTGAAAAAAGAAGAAACTTTAATTTGTGTAATGATTTGTTAAGAATAATAAAAGTGTGTTTTCACTAGCAGGAATTTCTTCTGATAAAAAAAACTTTAATTTGTGTAACGATTCACAAAGAATATTTTATCGTATTTGTTTGAAGTCAATGGCCGAAAGAATCATCATATGCTCTTATGATGGGGAGTTAATATATGAAAACAATGGATACACATATAAGGGTGGAAAGTCAAAAAGTTTGCTTTAAGTGCTAGTACTACATACGATGTAAGATCCGTACCTCAATTTATCGACGGTATGATTCAATTTCAGCACAGGCATGCCATGGACTATAACACCCCGAAAATCAATCCCCGTATACTTTGCACGAGATTCGAGTTTCATGGTGTTAATCAATATACTCAAGGATCAACTCTTTGTACTTTTCATTCATGATGTATATTTTCACTTACATAAGTAACCATTTCATGAGAATAAAACCAATCATATTTTAAATCTTATTCCATTCAACTGGAAAAAAATTCAACTAGTCATTTAATGATCACTCAGGTGGGGTCTAATTACAAAAGTTTATTTTTGTTACATGAAACATAAATAAATAAATAAGAATTTAAACATCACTATCATTCTTCATCACTCGGAATAATCTTCCATAGGGAGATCATCTTCCGTATCTTCAATCTTTACATCACCTACATCATCCATATGCTTAAAGAGGGTCAATGCCCCGCTCATATTAATGGTTGTCCTTTAGTATTAAAAATTATTTAAGTGATTCATCATCATAACAATATAAGGGTTCCGATACACCTTGAATTCCACCATTACGAGTAATATCGATATACACACCTAATCTACATGAATGCATGCCTAGCATATGGTGTGTCTCATCATATATAGTGACCACTACATTGTGGAATATAATTCATAAAAATCTGGCTCACTCCACATCCCATAACTACGAAGATTCGTTGGCATGTCCAATACTACCATGGATTTACGTAACACCTCGAGATGGTACAACACATGGATTTGAATAATTACATAACATGATTTGATCATGGAGTGACTAATTGTGACATCCAATCCCAAGAAAATGATGTAACACACGCCACAGATTACTTACATCAATGGGTGCACAACTAACCAAATCCAAGGGTTTATATATCGACCAAGAGGTTCACTACCTGGAGTGCATTATGTCCACAATAAATATATTTAATAAAATGATAAATAGATTGGTGTGATTAAACTCATACCTTAATCATAATTAGCACATGGAATAACAATTCAAAATAATCTATATATGGTTTTATAGATATCACCACAAAATCCTATTGGAAAAAAAAAAGAAGAGAAAACAACATATAATTCAACTTAAATTAAGTAAGCTTTGAAGGAATTCCTCACCTCTTAAGTCTGACCCTCTTGTGTCATTAGGATTTTGTGTATGCACTTTTGGGTTGAATTCTAACATAATTACATGGATTGTATGGTAAGATCATAACATTACATAGGTTGCATGACTAGGATCAAAACGTAAGCTAAAGCTAATTTGATATATTAATTTAATTTTTAAACCACTATTATGGTTTTATAAAAAGATTTAAATTTAGATGGAGTATGGACAACAACTTACCTTGTTTAGCGTTTAATATTAGCCCAAACAACGTAGAATCTAGCGAATGCACTTACTAAGTCGACTAAGTTCGACTCATCTTTTGGACTCATTTTCTCTCTCTATCCCTCATTCTCTCTCTCTCTCTCTCTCTCTCTCTCTCTCTCTTGTAGATCTTTTGTGGACATTTCATAGTGGAAGAGAAGGAATTTATAACTATAGAGTGTCCATATTCTTCTTTGCGTAACCTTGAAACGTTAGGTTATATCGTGCAGAAACGAGTTGTGCAGGCAGATTTAGACACTGTTTGATCTTGCTACTACAGTCCCGATTGACGGTTCATCTCTTCCAGTATCACGTTTTAGGTGGGCCATTAGGTGAATGTCTTTGATCATAAATCAGAGATAACTCGGCTCTTAGCCCTGTTCACAAACCCAAGTGTAGGGTCACGATGTAGTAATAATCTCGGTAAGACCGAGGTCGAATCCACAGGGACTGAACCTTGTACGTAACCTGAAAGTAAATAGAACTCGAACTAGAAGAAGATGTAATTTAAATCAAGAGAATGTAAGAGAATAATGGTGAATTATTAAACTAAAACTTGTAAAATTCAAAGGTGGAAAACTGGGGTTTCTAAGGGTCCACTTGTAGAGATCAAGGAGATCTATGATTGATTCATAAATACAACTGGAATTAGAATCCCATCTTCATCCAATTGGAAGATATTTCATTAAAAACCAATTCTGAACTTCCTTTGGTCTAGTCCTCAATAGATGAGAGGTATGAGAGCTAACATTGATTCTATCACAAAACCATGTCCATGAGACAAGGCAAACAACCAAATTTACCAATCCACAAATACTTTGAGATAATTATGAAGATTAGAAGGATTTCATCATCTAATCATGTCCAAGGGGCAATGGTGAACAACAAGGTTCCTAATTTCATAATTACAATAATGAAAAGAACATGCTCAAAGCTATCCCAGATCCATTGTAATTTAAGTCACAACAAACCATTAAAAACTTAAAGCATTCCTTATAATCAAACTAGAAGCAAAGATGGTTCAACTTAAACATGAATCAAAACCATAAAAGGCATCCCATCATGCTACAAGCTTCACCTTTTAGCCCTAGCTAAGAGGTTTAGTCGATCATAGACATGATTAAACTAAAATCTCTTAAGGAAATTAAAGGAGAAACGAAAAACTAAAGAAGAAGAAGAAGGAGAACACTTAGCCGGCCGTCCATGCTTCTTCCTCTCTCTCTCTCTCTCTCTCTCTCTCTCTCTCTCTCTCGCTTCTTGCTTCTACATGTCTCAGGATGGCTCTCTCTCTCTCTCTCTCTCTCTCTCTCTCTCTCTTTCTCTCTCCTTTTATAAAGGCTAGAAGTCGGCTAGGGTGGTGTGAAGCTGGTGGGAACGTGCGTAAGCTCTTTATGCAGTAACAGCCGCGAGAAACGTACCGAGTTACGTTTGGATTAAGTTTGGGATGGCTGACCGTCCCAAAACCTGATTCTAGCTCCATGGTTAGGGTCATGGCCACCCTCTGGGCACATTGGACGGTCCAAATCACAGATCCGACTGTATCCATGTTCATACAGTAGCCCATGGAGGGCCGGAAGTGCGTTGCGCACGTACTTGCACTGGAATGATCGGTGGGCCCCACAGTGATGTTTTCGGAGAAATCTACCCCATCAATTAGATTCATGGTGAATTTTCAGTCAGGAATGGATGATTTTGCTCGAGTCTGGTGTAGCCCTAAGGGATCAAATCTTCCTGCCGTTCATCCTGCGTTTAATGGTGATCTTCGTGTGATCACTTGCATGGATGCAGAAGAACTCCATGGTTATGGTTGGCCCCACCTCCTAGTTCGAATGGACTATTCAGATTGTCCATCGGGACAATGGTGGTGGCCCACTACATCTTACAGTGGACTGACGTCTGTTTCTGCATAAAAGGAACACTAGGAGTTAGGTTAGCACACGTTGACTGACTCCCATGATCCGATGCACCTCCAGTATACGTGTGTTGTGCACACGCATACCATGTAAAGTGGGTCCCACCTTGATGTTTCGAGAAATCCATTCCATCCATCTATTTTCTCATCTGATTTAAGGGGTTGAGACCAAAATTGAAGCATATCTAGATATTAGGTGAGCCCCAAATCAGTGATTTAGTGGCTGATCTGTCCGTTGGGCCACTTCCACGAAGATCCAATGGATGAAATTTTACGTGGACGGTTACTTTATGATCCTCAGGCCCAGTATAAAGTTTCATGCCAAACGAATGATGGGAACCCTATGATCTTGCATTTAGGATGATTTTCAGGCCTCTTTAACTTTAATCACTTGGTTTTCTCGAATCTTTGGCATGTAAATTCTTCAATCTTGGTCTCCTAAGATCTGTTCCTTGCCTTGGTGATTCTTGAGCATCAAATCCACGCTTTTAGTACCCTTTTCAGTCAAAGCTCTTAAATTCACCTTGCAACACAAACATGATTAAAAAAGGGCATTAAGCATTATCATGTACATAAAACCATGTGATAACTAGGGTCTAATATGCAATATTTGACCCTCAACATTCCCTAAGTGATCAATCAGAGGAGATGATTTTCGCTTTAGTGGTAGATTTTGTTCTGATCCATTTTTCTTTGAGCCGACTTTGATGGACATGTTAGATTAATTAGATAGAGCTTGTGGACACTAAGAATCAAAGGTCTAACAAGCTTTGATTGACGGGTTTCATGAAATAGATTTCTACACAACGCAACTTGGGTTTTGGGGAAATGGTATGAAACTTGACATTGTGATGCATATGCTCCTATTTTAGCTCTTTTAGTATTCTAAGATTGAGGGAATGGTGAATATTTTACATCTTGGATTGTAAAACTCTCCCAACTTTGGTTGGAGTTAGAAGTGGAAGTGTGTCTAGAGTGATCTTCATGCGCACCATGCAATTTTCCATGTCCATTTTAGACGCTAATCTACAGCCAAATGACATGGTTTTCATTGCCCATGATAGGCTTTGAACATCCCTCCATTTGAATGGTTCAGATCATACAAAGGTGGGGCCCATTGATAAGGAGTGACGTGCTTTTTAAGCCATTGTCAAAGTTCCGTCGGACGAGGAAGATAACGGGTTTGGCTTAAACCCAATTCTCATAGGAAATCAGTTCTCCTAGTGGAGGGTGAGTGAAATTCCTAGTTCCCTGAATGACTGGGGCAAAGGCGGGGTCCAACATGATGTTTGGTGAGCAATCCAATCCGTTCATCATCTTTGCAAGATCATGTTCGACTATGGTCTCAAATATGGAACATATCTAAGTCCTAGGTGGGCCACACATTATAACAATGTGTTGGTGATACTTACCATAAAAACCTTACATAAAAGAATTGCAAGATTGCTATGAGTATAGGGTCTAAAATCACAATTCTACCCTTTTCTTATGTTCGAACTTTCTTCGTTCATAACTTACAACTTCACCATCCTAACACGATGAAATTTGACAGGTGATCGTTATTTTACATGCCCTTTCAACTGGCTAAATTTAGTCTCTAATCCATTAAGGATGACCAAGATACTCTTTTAATGGTTAACACACTCTATGCTTCGAAACAACGGTTATACGCATCTAATTAAAACGTTACCCAGTAGTTTGGACATGTACCCTAAGATCTTTATAATGTTCGGTTTATCCCAATATTCGGATGGGCCGGTTGGCATATCCAAATATGATGGATGGTTAGATGTCATGTTAAAAAGAGGAAACCGGATAGTTAGCATCCTGATCATATATCTAGGTGAGCGTGTGGTCAGTTTTGTAAATGGGTCAACCAAAAGGTTTTTTTTTTTTTTGTCATGTAACATCTCGTAGTGTGTTAAATGAGAAACAAAGAATTCCATGTAATAATCCAGACTTTTCCAAAGCCGAGTACGAAAAATCTGCATTATTACAGTCTCCCACCCTTAAAATAATTTTATCCTCGAAATTTTCTTACCTTATACGTTAGCTTCTTCGAAGAGATGGGGGTATTTTTCTTTCATCTGCTCCTCATGCATGTTCCTATGTTGCTTCATCTTTACCGTGGTGTGACCAGAGGACCTTAACCAAAGGATGACTTTTGTGTAGAGGGTTTATTCTTTACGATCTAGAATTTGTATGGGCTCTTCTATATAAGTAGCATTATCCCTTAGTTCTATCTGTTCCCAGTTGATAACATGTGATACATCATGTTCGTACTTCTTCAACATGGAAATATGCAAGACATTGAAAATATTAAACAATTGAGGAGGTAACACAAGACAATAAGCGACTTCTCCTACCCACTTTTCCCTTCTTTCTAAAACGCATCATGCCTTTCATGGGGGACACATTTAGGAATACATTGTCTCCTTTGATGAATTCGAGATCTCGTTAATGAGTATCAGTGTAGCTTTTTCACCTACACTCTTAGGCTTGGAGATGCTTTCTTATTATGTCAATCTTTTTAGAGGTAATTTGAACGATCTCTGGTCTTAGGACATTTTTCTCCCCACACTTCTGTCCAACAGTGTAGTGCATGGAAGGGGCGTCCATATAGAGCCTCAAATAGAGTCATGCCAATGCTAGCTTGGAAATTGTTGTTATAAGTAAATTCAGCAAGATGAAGGTAATCAGCCCAACTGCCTTTAAAATCCAAGATGAAGGCCCATAACATGTCTTCTAGTATTTGGTTGACTCTTTCTGTTTGTCCATCTGACTAGGGATAAAACACAATGCTATGACTTAGGGAGGTTCCCAACTTATTTACAATTTTGTCCAAAGATTCGAAGTGAACCGAGAGTCTTTGTCCGATATGATCATGGTTGGAATTCCATGGAGTCGCATGACACTCTTCAAGTAAATTTTTGCGAGCTCGTTCATTGAGGTGGTGATGTGCATAGGAATGAAGTGTGCCGACTTAGTTAGATGGTCTACTACGACCAATATATTATCGTGATTTCTTCATGTCCTAGGGAGTCCCATTATAAAGTCCATAGATATAGAGTCCCATTTCCACAGGGGTATCTCCAGTAACTATAATAAACTTGCTGGTCTTCGATGTTCTACTTTAACCTATTGACAAGTGAGGCACTTAGCTACATACATAGCTATCTCTTGTTTCATGTTGCTCCACCAATAGTGACGTTTTACATCCTGGTACATTTTGGTACTCCCGGGGTGAATAATTAATTTAGATATGCGTGCCTCGTCCAATACTACTTTTTTTAGTTCAGAGACATAGGGTACACATAATCTGTTGTGGTGCCTGATTTCGCCATTTGGGCCAACACACCAATTTGATAGCGCTCCTGTAGTTCCTCATCTTGACCTTGTGCCTCGATGATTCGGTGTATCAGTGACAGTTCTACTGATAGATTTCCAAGGAGCACATTCCCCTCGCCCAAGCTTAGTTGGATATTAAAGTCCTTTATAAAGTCCAACATTTCCCATTCCTTGAATGTGAGTGCGGATGCTATGATGTGAGATTTCTTGCAACTGAGCGCATCGGCCACCACATTCACCTTTCTTGGGTGGTATTGGATCTCGAACCTATAATCTTTTAGAGTTTCCATTCATCTACGCTGACACATATTGTTGAGTGTGAAATATTACATATTTCCCCCAATTTATTCTTTGGTTTATGAACATGATAGTGCTTAATTAATCTATTTTCACTTGTTTTCTCTTACGAGGTGCTTTCAAGAGTTTTGGAGAAAAGGATACTAAAAGCGGTGAATTAATGCTCAAAAGATTACCAAAGCAAGGCTTGGAGATTTGGAGGTCAATAATGAAAAATTTACATGCCAAATATCCAACAAAACTAAGTGCAAAGGAGGAAGAAAAGATTGGAAAAATCATAGAAGCAACAATAGAAAACAGGCTATTTGGCACAACCTTTGGCTAGACATTCGGTTTGATCGAAGTTGCATGAAACAATCAGGTAAGGAATGAAGATTTTCAGAGCTAATTCGGTTCGACCGAATCCTAATTCGGTGTGATCGAATCCTAATTCAGTGCGACCAAAGTGATGTGCGGTGGGGCTGAAGGAAGGTTCATGCGACCGAAGGTGAACTGAGAGTTCAAGCATGAAAATGAGTTAATTTGGTTCGAATGAAAGTTAATTTGGTCTGACCGATGTTCAAATGTTGATGCGATTGAAATCGATCAACTGCAGAAGAAGTGGAAGCCGACTACGTAAATTGAAGCAGTTTTAGAGTCAGTCTGATTAAAGCTTATAAATAGGGGGTCTTTTAGGAGCTTCGAAGCATGAATTAGGGTAGAAGGAAGAGGGCAAGGTGCTGGAGAACTTCAAGGAGTCTTCCATCTTCTCTGAATCCTCCATTCTGGTTAGTTTTTGTCCCATTGAAGTATAACTTTAACTTTTATAGGATCGACTATTATGCCTTGCCAATTTATGACATGCCCCAAGAATTTGACTTCTTCCTTTTAAAAGTCATACTTAGAAATCTTGGTATACAACTGATTTCCTTTTAACATACTCAAGACTATTCGTAGATGCTCTTCATGTTCTTCCTCACTTTGAGAATATATTAAGATGTCATCGATAAAGACTATAATGAAATGGTCTATGTAAGGCCTAAAGAGACGATTCATTAAGTCCATGAAAATAGCTGGAGCATTAGTGAGGCCAAAGGGCATTACTAAGAACTCATAGTATCCATATCTCGTCCTGAAGGCGGTCTTAGGTATATCGTCATTCTTGATCCTTAACTGATGATAACCAGACCTCGGATTAATCTTTAAGAAAAATTAGGCTCCCTTAAGTTGATAAAAAAAAGTCATCTATGCGAGGAAATGGGATATTTGTTCTTTATTGTCGCTTGGTTCAAGTGACGGTAGTCAATGCAGAACTATAAGGATCCATCATTCTTCTTGACTAATAAAACTGACGCACCTCAGGGAGACACGCTTGATTGGATGAATTCTTGACCCAAGAGTTCTTCTATTTATTTCTCGAGTTTAGAAAATTTGACTGGTGCCATACAAAAATCAGGCAGGGCTATTAAGGCAGTTCCTAGTACTAAATCAATGCTAAAGTCTACCTCTCTCTTGGGTGGTAAGCTGGGTATTTCTAGAAATTCTTCAGGAAATTCTCTGACCACTGGAATTTGATCCACCGAGACTTTTTCTAAGCTCATTACTTGCTCTATGAATCTTCTTTTCTTTCTTACTTTTTATTGTAACAATGGGATGTCCAGGTTGGGTAAAAGTGACCCTTTTGGTGCTACTTTCCAAGATCGCATTGGATTTATGAAGCCAGTCCATTCTAAGGATTCCATCAAATCCTTTCATGTTCATCATTACTAGGTTGGCAGCAATCTCAACATCTGTCACAGTGATGGGGCATTTTTCACAGTATTTGGTTAGTTCTACTATCCTTCCAAAGGGCGAAGCTACTGTGATAGGTTCCTTTAGATATGTTAATCCTAGGTCTAATGTTCCATTGTGGAAGTTGAGATAAAAGATAAGGTAGCTCCGTAATCAAATAAAAGAATAATTGGAACATCTTTGATAGGAATCGTACCTTCCACCAAGCTAGGTGCAATCTCAGGGTCTTCGGGTGATGTCATTGCATAGAGATGAACCAATGGTTTTTGGGTTGCAAGTGGGGAAGTTTGCTTCCTCTGGGCCAAAATGGGGCATCTTTCATCTTTCATCTTCTTATAATAGTTCTTCAACTCATGGCCAGGCTTCTTGCAGTAGTTTCAGCTAACAGAGTTGTCCCACTGCTTTTTTTGTTATGGAGCGGTGTTCTGTTATAGGGCAATCATTGGCTTTTCATCCTGAATCTGAGGCTTGCTAAAGTTGATCTTAGACTTCTTCCCTAGTTCGTGATATTGCAGTTGGGCTATGTTGACCTATCATCATCTTTCTCGGCTCTGATGGCTTTATCTACTATATCGGTGTTACTTAGCAGACCCAACCACCATATCTTGGAGTGAATTGAGGGTCTTAAGCCGTGTTTGAATCGTTTAATCTTGAAGTCTTCATCCTCAGTTAGTTTAGGCATGTACTGTGATAATTCAAAGAACCTAGCCTCATACTAAGCCATAGTCATCTCGCCTTGGGTAAGTGTTAAGAATTCAGACATCTTCTCATCTCGATATGACTTTGGGGAATACTTCTAAAAAAACTTCTTTTGAAACTCCACACAAGTCCATACGTGGTCCACAAGAACCGTCCTTTCTGTCACCACCCACCAAATAATGTCCTCTCCCTTGAACTTAAAAGTGGCTAGGGGGACCTTAAGGTGGTCTGGGCATCCCATTGGTTTCAGCGTCCTCTCAATCTGTTTTATCCAATGTTCTTTTACCACTGGGTTGGCGGTGCCCAATACATCTGAAGGCCGCACCTTTAGGAACTTTTCTAGTATAATGGACTCTTCATGGTATTCAGGCCGAGGTGGTACTAATGGGAACACGCGAGTAGGTGGTGCATGAGGTGTTGTAGTCCTTGGGGCAGAGTTGTGGACTTGTTCTTATACATCATCCAGGGTTTGCTGAGTCCTCTGCATAAACATCTCCATCCGCCCAAGGATGGCATAAAGTGGCACCCATATTTGCGTGCCAAGGTGTGCTAGTCCTAGTGGTAGCCCTAGGAGTGAGGTTTCTTGATTGGTTGCAGTTGGGGATGGTGTAGACTCCCTAGTATGCGTTTCTTGAGGGCCGCCATTCTCGGGGGTGTGCTTGGTGTGGGTCGAGGCTACAGAGTTGGCTCGAGCAATATTTTTCTTTGATTTGGGGGTCATATCCTCTATTTAAAAGAAAAAATTGCTTAGGTGGTGACTAACATATAAGGGAGAATTTCAAAGCTAGTGCTACACTCCTTTCATGTTTATTGGTTCATTTTCTTATTTATTCGGTTTCCTAGAATTTCATATGATGCCTCCCCACTATTCGAGATCTTTTTTTCCTTTTTTATTTTATTTTATTTATTTATCCCTTTTTTTGTGTGTAGGGCAACTCGAGGGATGGTTATAGGGAGTTCAATTCCTTATCGAACCTAATCTTCTTGTGTTGTTATTTACATGAAAGCTGTAAAAAAAAAAAACGGTTTATCTAGAAGGCCTTCCACTCACAAAATTTAATTCTTAAACCATTTATCTAAATGATTTGAAATTAAAAACTTAGGTCACAGGCTTATCCCTGAGACTCCAAATTTTTTTCAAAGTGAGTTTCCATTGTTTGGTTAGTGCTTTATCCCTTAAAGGTGTAAAAAGGCTTACTGTCCAACAGCATTTTTTTGTAAAATTTTGTAACTGTTTGATTTTTATAGATTTCTTTATAGATTTAATCAAGTTGAAATTTTAGTGGGAGGTTTCCAGGGAGCTAAGTGAGCTACCAGAAAAGTTTTAAAATTTTTCAACAACTCCACCTATTGAAACTAGCAGATATTTCCTAATATATTAGTTTTCGATGAAACGACCAAAAAATTTGGAAAAATTGGAAAATCTCCAATTCCGATTTGGGAAACTTGTTTTTATTACTTAGAGCTTCATTTAAGGATAAATTTCAATCCAAAATAATTTTATTTGAATTTTTTCTGAAAGTACCGACATTCAGTCTCTAAATTTTAACAATTTCAATGGGGAATCTAAATATGAGTTTCTAATTCCTCAACTTCCTAGTTCCTTTGGGTATTCACCTAAGTATATGTATCTAATTCTTGATCCTATCCTAGTTATGTAAACCATACGATGGTCCCTACCCTCAAGCTCAGTTAATCTCATTCTCATGCTCTAATACCAACTTGTAATGCCCCAAAAATTGATCCCTATGTACTTTGCACTGGATTTGAGTTCCATGGTGTTAATCAATATACTCAAGGCTTGACTCCTTGTATGTTTCATTCATCATGTATATTTCCATTTACGTAAGTAATCATTTCACGAGAATAAAACCAACCATGCTTTAAATCTCATTCCATTTTGAATGAAAAAGTTCAACAATCGTTTAATGCTCCTTCAGGTGGGTGCTTATTACAAAAGTCTATTTTCATAGCATGAAATGTAAATAACTAAACTAGAATTTAATCATTAGTGCTATCATTCTTCATCACTCAGAATAATCTTCCATAAGGAGATCATCATCCATATCTTCGATCTGTACATCACATGAATTATCTGCATGCTTGGAGAGGGTTAATGCCCCACTCATAATAATGGTTTTCCTATAAGATTAACAATAATTTAAGTGATTCATCATAATAACAATATAAGGTTTTCGATACACCTTAAATTCCACTATTACAAGTAGTATAAATATGCGCACCTAATCTAAATGAATTCATGCCTAGCATAGGGTGTGTGTCTCATCATACATAATGACTCAAATAGTGTTGAAGACCTTAGTCACTTACGTGTCTTATCGATCTACAACACAACATCTCTCCTTAAAGATTTGTGAACCATAATACCTCAAGTAGAAGACCTAAGAAAGCCCATTTGGGCTAAATTGTTAAATCATATGATTAAACTTCATTTATGAGCCTAATTAAAAGTAAGAGGATTCCAGCCTCATTTAAGTGTTATATAGTTAAATCAGAGGATTTAACATCATATTGAGCATAATTGGTAAATCATGATTATAGCCTCACTTGTCTTGATAGTTTAAGCTTTAGAATTGATGGATTTTAAACATCACATATTTTAGCTTAGACTATCATTGGTCATTCTTATTCTAATTGTTATATATTTTGAATGACCACAATTATCATACTCCATGTTTTTAATGATAATAAGCACCATTTAACCCTTATTAGTATGTGCCTCATAACTGGTAAATCTATGATTTATAGAGTTGTTTCATATAGTTTTTTATTGGTATATTTATTAAAACTAACTCTTTCTCAAATACTAACAAAATGGGGGAGAAAGATCACGTCCCACCGAAATAATAAATTCCATCTTCTAGGGTTTCTTTGTTGTTACATGGATTGATAAGATAGATGGATCAATTATGAGAGAGGAATGCAAGTGTTACATGTCTTAGTGTATCAACTTGTAAATTATTTATATTTGGCATATAATATTTAGTGTTATTTTGGTATTTCATTAGTATGGACTATGACATGGTCTAGGTTAGGTTTTTATATGAAATTGACAAAGAGGGAGATTATTAGTGCACTGATTTGTGCATCTTATTTGTCAATCACGTGAGTCCATGTGTTATGTAGTCAGTTGAGCCTTTGAAAGTTGAAGACCTAAGAAACAAGAGGACGAGAACATTAAGGAACAAAGACAGGTAAATGAGATGCCTTGGTGCCCTTAACCTTTATTCAAAAATAATCCTTAAACCTCTAAATAATTTTGGCTTAATAAGTAAACCTTATTAATCATCCCTTAGCGTTAAGAACCTAATGGGAACATGATAAGTAAGGCTAGAAGAGGTACGGAACTGCTGTGAAAACACACGCCCAAAATAGAAGTTTTCGAGTGGTGCTCGATCCCATCGAGTAGACCTCGAGGGTTCTTCAATGGTATCAAAGATCCTCTCAATGGCATCGAATAGAGAGTTCAATATATCTAGCAAGAATTGTCATTTTATCTTATTTTCTCGTTGGCATCGAGGTCTCCTTCGATAACATTGAAGACCACTCGATGACATCAAATAGGTAACTTGGATATGTCCAGCAAGAAATATATCATATTATTTGATTTTCTCGATGGTATTGAGGTACCATTCGATGACATCAACAAAGTTATTATTTGCCCATTTTCTGACCGTTGGAACTCGAATCTTTTTTAAAGGGCATTTGGTTCTTGGGCATCGGATGAGTTTTTGGTGCGATATAAACTTAGATAATTCCATGATCATATCCCTCATCCCAAGCCTTTAGGCCAAAGATTTCTAAGTTATCTTCCTTAAGATTAACACTCTAATGAGGATTCTAACTTTCACCTTAAAGATGTGCTTGAACTCCATTTATAAAGATTAGACTCAACTTCTATATGCATACCATTATGTAAATCCTCTGGAAAACCCATCTAGATGAATCTCCTATGAATTACAACTTCCCATTAGGTTTAGAAGATTCTACCAACCTCCAATCACCTTAGTCACCTCAAAAGAGCATTACATGCAAGGTGCTTAATCTTAGAGCCGAAGCCTTAAGAAAGCATTGACATCATTATTCAAGGAGCAAAAGGGAGCTGATTGAAGCATGTGAGATCATCGATCAAGCTACCTAAGAAGGTGATACAAAAGGGATTCAATCCGATAAGTAAATTGTCAAGTGTAAGAGTCTGTATACTCCATTTCCTTGTGTAGGATTGAGAATAAGAGTTTGTGACCCAAACTCGACTATGTTGTTCTGTAGGACCTAAATCTTGCATTCTTATATAGGACCTTGGCCCTTGTGTAAGGCCTAAATCTTATTTGGGATCGTCATTTGACCTCTTGTTTAATTATGCTTATATGATTGAATGTCTAAATATATGCATGATTAGATAAATGCTAGGTGTTGATAGTTAACACATCTCATACATTCATGTACACTATTGTGTTTATAGACTAGTTGCTTATTGACATATTATTTGTAGTCTATATGATTGGACTATGTATTGGCGTAGAAGCCTTAAAGTTAATTATCTTGCTTAGCTTAATTTTCATATTAGCTTGAGTAGGCAATTGGGGTTTTAAAAAGTAAAAATTTTATTTGTTCCCAATCACCCCCTAGGACAAGCCTTCATTTCTTAGCTCCGTCAAGCTTTTGTACATGCAGCCATGGTAATTCCATTACACGACAGGCAAATTTTCACTTGTCACCACCTAGACTTAATCACCTTGGCTACTACCAAATCCGATGAGTGAGTCATTGCAATTGACTAAAATTGCCACCATTTGCATTATCGAGGATGGATTTGGATAGCACAACGCTTCCACATTAGATTTGATTGGTGGGTTTCACCATTAATGGCGGTCAGCGAGCAGTTCCAGGGATAACGATGGAGTTTTTTTTTCCTTTTTAATATGAAATGAGGCTCGCAGTAATCCATGACATCTCTGTTCGAAATTCCCACCGTTGCCACGATCGGCTTCACCATATAACAACTTGGTGGGTGAGCCCCTGACTGTAACACCCCGAACTTTTTAATACCCGAGTATTGAAAGTTCTCGAGTGTTACCATGAAATTTAACTTATTATATACATGTGTATGATACCAATCTAATTATCCTAACCTTACATCTATTCTCCAACACGAATCTGACCGTTGGGAATAATCTCAATTTATAGATCAAGCCATCTGGCCATTGATTTTAAGATAGGATCATCATATACCCAAGTATTCTCACTTGTCCATCATAACTAACCCTTCAGTTAACTATTCACTGCTAGGTAAAGATATCTAACTGTCCACTCTGAGTTTGGACTACCTGAATATAGTAAACTACCTACTTGATCTATACATTCGCTCGTACACATATCGAATTGAGATTATGATCTGTTCATCTTGTTCACGACCTATGAATACGCTTAACCCACCATCAAAACTACAAAATGAAAAGCTTACACATGTGAACAAGTAACTTAAATCTAACAGTATACATGTTCTGCCTCTTGATCACTCCAAAAATCTACTTGTAATCATCCAGTTACAAAACTGACCGTACACATATTTACATATATGATCAGATTACTAACCATTAAGCTTTTCTATTCTTAACATGTCATTCATCTGGTCATCTATTATATTAGTTGATATATGTACATTCCCTTAATTAATTTGGTGAATAATTCTTTATTCATAATGATTTAAATATAAGTTCTTTTTGTAAAAATTACTTAGAAATGTACCTATAACCATGTAGAACCATTAGATTTCCTAAAATTCTCATATCAGCAATAATTACGAAAATGCCATTAACCTAGACCCTTGAATTATAGATCACATGGTTCTCACAATCCGTTTGATGTGAAATTTTATACCATGCCTATGTATCATAAATTAACCATGCATGTCAAATTTCAGCCTCTAGATCATTGTAAAAGTAACCCAATTGACAAATCAGCCCCTTAGCCGTTGATTTTGGTGTCCATCGAGTGAAGAAACCTCACGGGTAGTCATAGTAGGAATATTTCTCTTCATATGAACAACTTGGATTGCCCATTATATAGACCAAGTTTGAAATATGAAAACCTTACTTTAGTAGGCTTTTCCTTAGCGCGAAGTTATCCTGTTAAGGCCTACTAACTCTTTATAAATCTGGATCTTTCGATTTAACTACTTCTTTTCATCCATCACAACTCAAATTTGGATTACACTTTGATCTCATATGACTACAAGGTTATACAAAATTTAAGCCCTGATCTATGATCCTACACTGTTGAAGGTTGAAGCCAGTTCTTTCCTTTTGGTATAAAAGATGAAATGTTAGATTTAGGCTTTTTCCACCATTGATCAACCACTAAATTTTATCTAGCTGTTTGTTTACCCTAACTACACATTTATCTGAAAATTAGACCTTGATCATTAAGTGTGGACTGTTAATTGATATCAAGTTCGTTTTGGCACCCGTTAGGAGAAATTTCAAGATAGGTTAATCTAAATTTTGGATCACCAAGAAAATCATATATCCCAGTTTTATTCGATGACCCTGACAAAATGGACAAATTAGATTTAAAGAAATATCATCAAAAAAGAAAAAATTGGAAAAACCCAATCCAAGTGGAATGTGAAACACACCCCTCTTACATGCCCACTCCTTTAAAAAGGGGTGTGCGTCCCTTCTCCACTCACATGCCCAATCTTCCCAATGCCTAAGGAAGAGAGAGAGAGAGAGGGATAGAAAGTGAAAGAAAAAGAGAAAGAGAGAGAGAGAGAGAGAGAGAGAGAGAGAGAGGAAAAGCCTAAACACCATCATCACATTCCTTCTCCATATGTATGATGTCTCCCTCTTGCTTAAGCGATGTCGTGATTCATGTGAAAGCTTTTCATGTAAAAGCTTTCCTACATAGATATCTACCTAGGGTTTAGATTTAAGGTTAAGGTGAGTGATTCCTTTAAGCTTACATTAATTTGAATCGGTATGATTTATCTTATTCTTTTACATGCTTCCATGTTACTGTGAATCCTCTCTGCAATTATTTAATTTACTAACATCAATTATTTCTCCTTTGGGATTATAGTTAAGATACGATCTTAATTATGCGTGATCTTTATAAATTTATGTGAGGCTATGGATATAAGCCTTGTCCTTCCCCTTCACCAATTTTGTTGAGTTAGTTATTATTACTCTTATATTTTGTCAAGTAGCAGCTAACTCTTCTCTTTTGTTGAGTTAGTCATTGCTACTCTCATCTTTTATTGAGTTATCCTATCACTACTCTTTTCTTTTATTGAGTTAGCTTATTGCTACTCTTCTCGTTTATTATGTTAGCCTTGTGCTACCTCCCTTTAGGGCTTGGGCTTGTGCCTTGGAATTCCAAAACTCTCATGATTTAATTTATTTTCCTTTGGTGTAAGTGATGCATTAGAGGTTTCACAACTAGTGATTCAAATATTTTATCGTGGACGTAATGCGCTCTGGGTAGTGACCCTCTTGGTTGATGCATAATTCTATGGATTTAGGTGGTGGTGCACAAATCGACGTAAGTAATTTGTAATGCGTGTTACATCACTTTCGAGATTGGATGTTGCAAATAGTTGCTCTATAAACAAATCATGTCACTTAATTCATTTGATTCATGCGTTCTGTTGCCTTGAGGTGTTCACGTAAATACACTGTAACGTTGGACATGCTAGCGAATCTCCTTAGTTATGGGATGCGGGGCGAGTCGGATTTTCTATGAATTATATTCAACTCGTGATGATCACTGCGTATGATGAGCCGCAAAAACTTTGTTAGGCATGCAGTTATATCTATTGATTTCGCATACTGATACCACTCGTAGTGGAGGAGTACGAGACGTATCAGAACCCTCACGTTGTTCTTATGAATCTCTTGAATTATTGTTAATCTTAAAGGATAACCATTACTATGAGTAGGGCATTGAACCTCTTCAACCATACAAATGATGCAAGTGATGTACAGACTGAAGACCCAGAGGACCATCTCCTATGGAAGATAAGATTGAGTGAATAAGAAAATAGCGTTATGCTTATTTTTATTTATTTTCCTCTGTAAACTGGATAATATGATACGCTCCTATTGAGAGGGCATTTGATAATTTGTTGAATTCTTTTAATATGATAGAATGATAAATACAGTTGATTTTACTCTTGTGAATGATTACCTTCGTGAATGTAACTGGATATGATCTAAATGAAAAGAAAATAGGGTGCGATTTTAAGCATCCAATTCATTCAATTACTAACACCCGGTTTTCTTGGGCACAATTATAAACTCTGTCCGTGAAAATTCAAAATGTTATAGTCTACACTGATCGTAGGTCCCACCTCGATGTATCTATTGTATTTCCACATTTGTCAATCAATTTTACCATAACATTTTAGGGCATGGCCCAAAATGAGGTAGATCCAAATCTCAAGTGGACCACACTACAGGAAAATAGTGGTGATTGAATGCCCACCATTAAAAACTTCTCTTCACGCCAACTGTAATGTTTATTTGTCATTTAACTTCTTGACAATGTCACACAAACCTAAATGATATTGATTATTTGTCTTTTAACTTCTTGACAATGTCACACACACCTAGATGAAGGGAAAGCACAACTGCTAAGGGCATTTTGGACACCAAGGATCCCATGCCAAATAATGAAAAGGGTAAAGAGTTTTATTTTTGGGCATGTCTGAAAGTTGGAAATGGAAAAGAAAGGAAAGAAAACTATAATAATTTTTTAATAATAATTTTTTAAGATTTGACATGAGCATGAATTCCCATGAATTTCATTTTGGGAGGTCTTAGGGGATTTTGTTTAGATAGAAGTGAAAATTCAAATAAATCACTCATAAAAATTACCTAATATTTCATGAGTAAGAATTAGACTATGATATTTAGGTCATGATTGCCATTGAAATTCAATGTTACTATTGCTATCCAAATATGATTAAATGTCCCATCATAGAAAAATTCAACCATTTTCTTTCTTTTCTTCACCATACATACAAGCCCTTGATGAGACAATATTTCTCTGATTTGGATAGAAAATAAAAAGATGGATGGCATAAAGCAGATAAGCACCACATGGCTTTGATACCATGCTACGATAGAGACTACATCACGAAAACTATATTATGTTTATTTCATTGAGAATTAGGAGAATGCGTAGAATATGTGAGAGATTTATAAAGAAATGTAGAGACATTAATATATACACATAAATCCATTAAAATAGTTATTTATAATAAATAATTTTATACTCTAATATCTTCCCTCAAATCTAATGTGGTCCAAAAGGAGTAACTTGAGTTTGAAAGATACAGTGAACATTTATTCCAAAGTAAAAGAAAAAAATTCAATGGTAATGTGGTCATAAAACAAATTTATAGCACGAAGTGAGTAGAAATTATTGATGATTTATGGAATGGAAGAGTGACACATTAATGATTCAAAATAGTATAGTGACACTTTTGATGGCTGGAATTTCAACTATAACTTTTTAAGTAACTATACACTTTTAATAGCTGGGAGTTCAATTGTTACTCTTTTAATAATTCTATGCGTTCCGACAACAGGAAAAAAAAAAGATTCGAGAAAGTTGCAACGACAATGAGATCGGTCTAAAAGCATGACACTAATTAAATACACATCTTATTAAAAAAAAAACTTGATACGAGGAAGATACATTGTCAAAGGTGTATGAAGGAGATGACAACAAAAATGATGTTTAACAGTGGATGGTATAGAGTAGATGTGCATAGAAATTGATGCAATCTAGAGCATCAAAACACAAACTAAAATTCTCTCAGTTAGAGTAGCTAGTGTGGGGGTAGGGATGACAACATGGGTATGAAGTTGCATGTAATACAATGCACTCTCAAAGCACCAGAGACAAAAATAAATAAATAAATAAATAAATAAAACAAGGGACACCAGCTGCACAATAATGAATCTCCACCTTTATTTTTCCTTTCTCTAAAGGGGCCGGTTTCAAGCAATGATAAGTTCAAAGTTGTAGTGGGATCTTTGCAGGCAGCAATGGAAATGGGTTTGAGAAGCAGGCAGGGGTCATTGATGTGAGAAACAATCACGGGGTTTTGTTGGAGATGTGATGACAATACTGAAAGTCTATGCGGAAGATGATCCCTCAAGATCTGACAGTCTACACGATATGGAACCTCCACGAAGCTAAAGATGAACGGTCCAGATCTAGCGGTCCACCTAACCACTACTGGAGTAGATGTGTCTAATCACCCCTCTGATTCTACGATATAGATGGCCTCGGATTATGATCTATGACTTAGATCATCCCAAGGACAAGCTAAATGGACAATTTTCAAATACCACTTTCCTCTTTTTACTCTCATTATTTCTTAATGTATTATTCACGAGGGAGCTCTTTCCATTTATAGGATAGGATTGGGAGTTTAGATGAGACCAGAAATTATTCGGTCTTATCCCTATCTACTCATCCAAATCCTCATTCAAAATTGAATTTGAAATTTAACTACAAACGGAAGAAAGAAAAATGATTAATGAAAAGGAGGCCATACCTCATGGGACCCACCCACTAGTGATTGCCCACCAGTGGGCCCCACTGGCCTATGTCCAACAAATACCGATGGCGGCTAACAACATTGTTGTTGGTGGTGATGGTATAGATCGACTACCCCACCATGGTGCATTGAGGCACTGGGTTTTGTCAATGAATAATGTAGGGGCTGGTAGATTGTTAGAGATGAAGATGACTAACCTTTATATGGTTGACGGAGGGGAACACTGCAATCGGTGGCATGTGGTGGATGCGGCGGTGACTAGCTTGCAGAAATGTGATGATTGGTGTGGGGTTGTTGATGGTGAAGTGACCTTATCGTCAAAGATGATGGGGTTGTGGAATGGATTTCTAACATGGGTTTCTACAAAGCTGTTAGCAATGAAAATTGCAGAGATGGCAACAAATGTGGCACTAGTCACGAGAAAATAGTGTTGATGGGTTGCAATGGGTAGTAGTAAGGTGGGTGGTTGTAGAATGAGGTTTTAGAGGCTAATGCAGAAAAGTTCAAGACTATCTGAGTGGGTGAAAAGTAGAAAGAGAGCATTCACCAGCAACGATTGCATTATGTCAATTTATCTTGAAGACCTCTACCTTGAGCATAGAATGCTTCTTGCATCCATCCACTTGGAACGCAGCTACATCTGCATTCCTGTGTAAGAATGTCCAATCTCCTCAATGGCTAGTGAGATTGATCAAGCCCAAGCATTACTTGAACTTCTCTGTAGTCATCGGCTTTCTCAATATATCCACAACATTATCATTCATATGAAAATTCAAAAATAGAATATTCCCTGAAGCAATGAGCTCATGTATCTTGTAGAACCTCACGTCTATGTGCTTGGTTTGTGTGTGATACACCAAATTCATTGACAGATGGATAGCACGGTGACTATCACAATACAATCGAATCCCCTCCTGCTTTAACTAGAGTTCACCTATTAAACCTTCCAACCATAATGCCTCCTTTGTCGACACTACCATAGGCTTGTATTCCGCTTCAGTTGTATACAATGCTACCATAGACTATGTCATACATCTCCAACATACTGGTCCACTTGTTGATGTGAAAATATATCCCGTAGTGGACCTCCAGTTGTCAAGATCACCTACATAATCTAAATCTAGATAACCTACAACTCCACCTAAAACTTCGTGTCCACTAAACATGATTCTAGTATTGATTATACCCCTTAGATATTTGAAAATCCACTTAACAATATTCCGATGCTCTTTCCTTGGATTCACCGTGTACCTATTGACTACACTAACTACCTGTAAGATGCCTGGCCTCATGTAAACCATTGCATACATCAGACTCCCCGCTACATTAGCGTACCACACTCATGACATTTATGAAATCTCTACTTCTGTACTTGAACATAACTTGACTAACAAATAAAAGTAACCTTCTAGAGGTGTGCTATCTGGCTTAGACTTTTCATGTGAAAGCTCTCTAGCACCTTTTACACATAACCCTTCCGAGAAAGCTAAAAATTTCCAGATTCTCTGTCTCTATTAATTTTCATGCCTAGAATTTTCTTCAGAACACCCAGATCCTTTAAGTCAAACTCCTTGCTTAATAGAGATTTAAGCAAGCGTATCTCCATCTTATCTTTTGCAACAATCAACATATTATCTACATAAATCATCAATAGAATATATGACCTGTCCTCAAGTACTCTTTAGTATACATGACAATCATACTCACACCTCTCATGCCCAATCTCAACCATGTAGGAATCGAACTGACTGTACCACTGCCTCAGAGACTGCTTAAGCCCATACAGGGATTTCTTCAGCCTACACATGTGGCTTTCCTTACCAAGCTCTTCAAAACCTTCAGGCTATCTGATGTAAATAACTTCCTCTAAGTTCCCATTAAGGAATGTCGTCTTCACATCGAGTTGCTCCAATTCCAAATTGGATTCTGCTACCATCGCCAATATTACCCTGATTGAGGTAAGTTTCATAATTGAAGAGAAAAGTTCATTATAATCCACTCATTCCCTCTATGAGTACCCCTTTGTTACAAGCCTTAACTTGTACTTTTCACTCTCCTTTTCTATTAATGCTTCTTTCTTCCTGTAGACCCATTTGCACCCAACAACCCGTTGACCTTTAGGAAGTTCCACCAACTCGCATGTCTGATTCCTGTGGATTGATTCCATCTCCTCTATCATGGCCGACAACCATTTATCACAATCCTTTCCAGATTTTGCTTCTTGAAAGGTGGAGGGCTCTCAACTCCTTGTGAACAATGTAAAAGAGACCATGTCCATGAAATCATATCGAACGGGAGATCTAATGTTTCTTTTCTCTTTGATCCCAACTAAACTTTCTTATATATCTTGATGATTATTTTTATCAGTATCTTGCTCCTACTAATTTTGACATTTAGTAACCTGCTCAACTAGCTCCAACTGCACCGACAATATCTCATTCTCATCTGACTTCTCAGATGCAACTTCCTCGTTGGTTCTCAACATTAACGCCCATTAAAAGATGACATCTCTGCTAATAACCACCTTTTAAGCAATTAGATCCCAAAGTTTATATCCCTTCACACCTTTCTCATACCTGACAAATATGCACTTCTTAGACTTTAGATCCAATTTTATCTTATGTACACTTTACATGTGGACATATGCTGGACACACAAAGATTCTCAGTCCTGAGTAATCGAAGTCCTTGCCTATCTAGACTTCTATACAACCTTAAAGTATAGCATTGTAGATGGTGACCAATTTACTATGAAGCGTGCCATATTCACCACTTCAACCCATAAGCTTTTAGGCAGCCTTGCATGCAACTGCATACTTCTTGCCCTCTCCAACAAAGTTCCATTCATCCTCTTTACCACCCCATTCTACTGTGGGGTCTGTGGATTTGAGAAGTGCCTTGTGATTCTTTGATTCTTACAAAATTTCATGAATTTTGCTTCTCTTTACTCTGTATTATTGTCTGATATAAGACACTTGATATGTCTTCAGGTTTTCTTCTCTATTTTTACATTTTATTGCTTGAACTTGGCGAACACTTCAGTCTTGTACTTAATGAAGTAGACCCAAATCTTCCTTGAGTAATCATCTATGAAGGTCACCAAGTATTGTGCCCCTCCCTTAGATAGTATTGTCACTAGCTCTCAGACATCAGAAAGATTATAGTTGAACACCCCATTGCTAGTGTGTGTGTAGCAGTTTTGAACCTTATCAAGCATGCTTGCCTAGGATGCAATGCTCACAGAAATCTACCTTACATACCTTAACTCTCTTCAACAGTTTCCATTTATGGAGTTCCATCATGCCCCTCTCATTCATATGCCCCAATAGCATATGCTACAGATATTCGTCATTTGTGCCAGATTCTGCATGTGAAGTCGTAACGGCCTCACCCATAACTGTGCTCCTAAGCAACTTGTATAGATTTCCAACCTTATTTCCCTTCATCAATACCATTGAACCTTTGATGACCTTTAATATACCGCCAGATGTGGTGAATGTGCAATCGTTCGTATCTAAAACCCTTAAGAATACTAAAAATTTCTTCATATATAGGACATGCCTGACATCACCAAGAGTCAGAATGATTTTATCAAACATCCTTACCTTGATGTTCCCTATTCCAATGGCCTTACATGATGTGTCATTTTCTATCAGAACACTTCCACCATCATACGACTCGTAGGAAATGAACCAAGTCTTATCCAGGCACATGTGATATGAACATTAAGAGTCAGAATCCAAGTGTCTAAGAGACAACTCATACCTGAAGAGACCGAGAGGAGGTCTCCTTTTGAGTTCTCTTCTCCTAGACTCATTGATTCACTTGTGTTTCCTTTTCCTTTGCTTTTGCTTTCTATGTCATCCTTTCATTTCTACAAGTCTCTCTGGAAGTGCCCCTTAATGCCGTAATAGAAGCATCTGTCCTTTACATTTGACTTTGATCTAGACTCTTTTTTTTGTCAGACCGAGATCGCTTTACCGGTCGGCCACGTCCCTAACCCCCTTTCGCGACTAGCCCTTCCATTTGAGAATCCTCATCACTTGACTTCTTCCTCATATCATTGGAAACGAGCGCTGTAGTGATTTCTTCAAGCTTCATTATACTTCTCATACAACAAAGTAGTAATGAGATGATCGTATGATGAAGGAAGTGAAGGTAGAAGTTGCACCACTTTATCTTCTTCCTTGACCGTCTCTATGAGCATTACCAACTCACTACATAACTTGATAAACAAGTTCATGTGCTCCAGGAGATCCGATCATTCTTTCAATTTCAGCCTAAAAAGATATTTATTCACAAACAACTTATTTGTGAGGGACTTCAACATGTATAGGTCTTCTAGCATCTTCCACATCATAAGGGGAGATTCCTCATCCTAGATGTTATACATAACCTCATCCAACGGACACAAATAGATGGTGCTCATAGCTTTCTCCCCGAGATCACTCCAGTTATCATTCAACATCTTCTCTGGTTTTGTTTTTAACAACACCTTTCTCAACCCTTATGAAACTCGAATGTCATTGACCTTATGCTGCCATAATTCTTGCCATCAAACTTTTGTATATCGAATTTTGATCTTGACATCGTCGCTCAAAACTAAACGTCCAACCTGACTCTCTGATACCACTTTGTTGTGAGTGAACCCACTCTATATCACACCACAATGATGTAAACCCAAGCCATCAATAAACCCGAATCAAACCCTGGGTGTTAGAAATTTGGATCTAACACCACTGTCAATTCATGCGCTTTGCAGAAGCATGATAAATGAAGATAGAAAAATATAATGAATCAGGATAACCAAACAAAAAATAAACAATCGCAAACACAATGATAATTTACATGGAAAACCCTTTTAGGAAAAAACCACGGCACAAAGCGACAAAGATTTACTATAATCAAAATCTTAGAGTTTGTACAGACTCACCTTCTTCGATTACAGATGTATCCAATCTTCCCTTACGATGCACACCTCTAGAAAACCTCAAGATGAAAGTGCCTTGGTTTGTCAATTAGCGTGAGGGTTGAGTCGATGAGTCAAGTGAGCCCCATATGAAGATCGTTCAAGTCATTGCCTCAACTGGATGTGTGTTCTAAGCTCGTCATGGGTAAATTAAGCCTCACATCCCATGTCCCAAAACACCCAGGTAAATAAATCCTTTAAAAGCCTTAGAACAACGTAGGAGTTAGTCTGAAAAATTAATTCTCAAACAGGAAAATGTTTCAAGTTTTCTACTTTGTTTGATGACATCAAGATTCAGTCGATGAAATCGAACACTCATTTTTGATGACATCGAATAGGCTTCGATGACATCGAACATCGATGACATCAAGGGAGAGTCAATGAAATCGAAGGAGAGCATTGTCCAGCAAATCTTCTTGAAAAATATTCTGACATTTGCTTGAGGAATCGAACACGACTCAATGACATCGAAATTCAAACTTCAATATCATCAAGAAAGGTTCGATGACATCGAATTCGGACAAGTGTATGTCCAGCAAGCTTCAAAGGAAAAATAATGGAAATTTTGAGGAATCGAGATAGCCTCGATGACATCGACTTGATGACATCGATATTTAAAGTTTGATGACATCAAGGAAGTCTCGATGACATCAAAAAAGGACAAAAAAGTGTCAAGCGAGCTTTCGAGGAATATCTTCTGAAAAGATCGATGAATTGAACTGGGATTCGTTGACATCAAAATTTGAATTTCGATGACATCGAATCAGAATCAATGACATCGTAGTTAGCCTTTTATTTGTCAAGGAAACTCTTGTGTAAAGTCACATATAATATCGAGGAATCGAACTACGATTCGATGACATCCAAGTTCAAATCTTGATGACATTGAATCAAGTTCGATGATATCGATCATCTATCAAAAATTTTCAGGAATGTTTTACAATTGAGTTCGTATCATCGAACCGATATTCGATGGCATCGAAAGTATACGTTCGAACTCAGAAATTGACACGTTCGAAGTTAGAAATTGACAATTTTATTTTCATTGGAGGTTTTTTCCTTTGTAAGGAGAGCTTGTTCTTGGTTGCTGTATTAAGAAAAAGAGAGAGAGCTTTGAGAGAGTAATTGCATATCACTTACCCTAAGCCTTTTTTCTCATGGGAGTTCATCCTTCAATCCACCCTCATCATCAACATTCAATAGAGTCGATTAGTGAATGAACTTCCTCATTTAAGGATCATTCAGCTACCATCTTATTAATGACAAAGCATTGAGCTGGGATCCCTTAAATGCTTAAGAACTTGGAGTTACTCCGTCTCTCAAATGAGTAATATTCATTAGAGTAGATTCCAACGTAACCTTGACCCAACCCGTCGCCTTCTATTGAAGTATCATCAATGTTGCGGATCAAGGAAGCTGAAGAATCTCCGTGATCAAGGGAGATCGTCTTCATCAACATGCAGAACATGGCTCATCTACTTATCTGCAAGTCATTAGAGTCCAGAGACCCTGTTAATAATTCCTTATGTAGGATTGGGTCATAGGTACATCTCACCCCTTACAAGCCCTCATAGGAGGCCTCCGACAAGAGAGTACATTTAGGTTCTTAGTGTAGGACCTTTGCTCTTGTGTAGGGCATAAACTCAAGTCCTTTATGTAGGTCCTTGGCCTGTGTGGCCTAAACTGGGGTCCTTGTGTGGATCCTTGGCCTGTGTGGCCTAAACTAGGGTCCTTATGTGGATCCTTGACCTATGTGGTCTAAACTAGGGTCCGTGTGTGGATCCTTTATCTATGTGGTCTAAACCTAGGTTCCTTATGTGGATCCTTTACTCTTGTGTAGGGCATAAAACCTAAGTTCCTTGTGTGGACCCTTTGCTCTTGTGTAGGGCATAAAACCTAGGTGCTTTGTGTAGGACCTTTGCTATTGGGTAGGGCATAAACGTTTGCCTTGTGTAGGCATGTTTAGGTACCTTATGCAGGTCCTAGAGTCAACCTTATGTAGGTTGTAAAGGTTTGAGTGAACCTGCTTTGAAACCTCCATTAGTGAAATCCGGTACACTCAAGGGATTAGTGCGTCCGCTGGGAGTTGAGTAGGCACATAGCCGAATCACTATAAACGACTGTGCTTGGGATTACTATTTGCATATTCTTTTACTGTGCTTACTTTGAATGTTCACATGAAGCATGATAACATGATTATCTAGAACTGATAAGAATCACATCCCATACACTTTCACATAGTTCATCCATCATCATAGACTAATTGTTATATCTTGTTTAAATATTGAGCAGTCTTATGATTAGATCCTCTACTTAGCTTGGAAGCCATTAGAGTTGAAATGAGTATATCTTGATGGTTGCATATTAGATCAAGATTAGATTAATAGGATTTCAAATTGGTATAAAATTTTATAAAAGTCCTATTTGCCCCCCTCTAGGACACTTTGACCTATTCCTACTTCTATTATAGCGGTCCTTACTGTAATTTCACAAGATCCCTTGAGAAATCCTTCCCAAGTCTCTCTACAAGTGTAAAAAACCCTCTCCCATGGGCCCTAGTCCCTTGAGAAAACAATTGTATTAGAATTAAGCCCTGATGACAAAATTGGGGTTAAATACCCTGTTTCGCACAAAATCGCGAAACCTGATGGTTACATCGACGGTCAACCATGAACATCACAAAGAGTTATGGTTCCATGGTCGACCTTGGATCCTCACGGTCAACTGTGCCCTGCAAAATGCAAGGCATCTACACAACAAGGTTGTTATGTGTCTTCCCCTACTTCTAAAGGTGGTTTTGTTTGGAGTGGGGAATGACAACACAAAGATAACACTGGTTGGAGATGGTGGTGAGTAGATAGAATGGGGCTTAGAGATGTCAGATCCAGGAGATGAGTTTAAATATGGTCGGGATCCCCTATATGCAGAAGATGACTATGCAGTGTTGATGATGGATTTTGTATTGATTTTTTCAATGGATGATGGTATAGTGCATAGTGTTAGTGGTAGTGTAGCGGGTTGGCATGGAGATGGAAGCAACGAAATTGATGAATCGACATAGGGAACGATACCGCTTTCATATCATGTTAAACCATAAGATACTACGTTGTGGAAACTATAGCCTATAACCTGTTTGTTTGATTAAGAATTAGGAGAATATATCAAAGAGGTGTGAGTTTTGTAGGGAGATCTATAAAGATTTATAGAGATGTAGACTTTTTAATAGATACACATAAATTCATTTAAATAGCTATTTATAGTATCTTATGGGGTTTCATAACAAAGTAAACCCAATGTCTACCTTAATTAAGTAATTGAGCAATCTTTAAAATAAAATTCAAAAAAAAACAAAAAAACTTCTGATAACTTTTGAACACATGGGTATTCGAATGAAAATGCCCTTGCTGCTTCTTCTCGTTCTTCTTTCTCTTTTTTCTGAAAAAAGACATAAATTGAAAAAATATACCTTTAATATCTTCTTTTCATTTAGAAAATAACAAAGAGAATGAAAATAAAAGCATTAAATAAATAAAACAACTTACCTTCTTCTTTCATTCTTTTTCTTCCTCTTTCTAGAAAAAAATGACAAATAGATCAAAAAATTAACTAATAAACAGAAAAACATTCTCAATCTTCTTAACTAAAAAAAGGAAAAAAGAGAATAAAAGTAAAAATACCAATTAAATAAAAAAAAGTACCTTCAACTTTTGATTTTTCTTTTTCTTCTTCCTATTTTTTTTAAAGGAAAAAAAGGAAAAATAAATTTGAAAATTAATTGATACATAGAAAAACATTCTTAATATTTTAAAACTAAAATGAGGAAAAAAAATGTATCAACAGCGACCCATGCATTGCAATGTACCAACAAAGAACCACGACCCATATAATGCAGTCTACCAACAAAGAACTAAGAACCGTGACCTATAAAACATAGTGTACCAATAAAGAACCACAACCCATGCAATGCAGTGTGCCAACAGAGAAATAAGAACCATGACCTATAAAGCGTAGTGTACCAGTAAAGAACCATGACCCATGCAACATAGTGTACCAACATAACTAAGAATGGTGACCCATAAAGTGCAGTGTGCCAACAAAGATTGAGAACCATGACTTAAGTAACGTAGAGTACCAACAGAAAATTGAGAACGACAACCCATGTAGTGCAGTGCATGTTGTATTTTGTTTCAAAATATATTAAAAATTTGGTTTTCAAATTTTCGATTTCCCTCCACATTTGGAATTTTTGGTGTTTTTGAAGTGTGGGTTTTGTCCCACATCGGATTTGATAAAGAAAAATATCATGTATATAAGATAGACTTTTTGCCTTGGGGCTTCAGCCCCATTCAGGGAGCTATGCTAATAGCTCTAATTTATGCCATTGACCACACATGCCGAGCCGAGCAAAGTCGAGTCCAAGTCTGAGTTTGTGTGCGTGTGTGTGTGGGGGTGCAGGTGCGGTGTGAGTGTACTCGCATGGGTGTGTGTGTATGGGTACTCGTAGGACTTTATTTGAGAGAGTGTACTCGTACTTATGCATTTTCGTTTTAAATTAGAGAGATGTATCCGTTCCGGTTGGTCGCATCTGTTGTGTTAAAACCCATCAGACCTGGGTGCTTATGCACCATTTCGGAGTCTATATAAGGACTTCCATTCCTGTTTCTAAAAGTATGAAAAACCTTTCTCCTCTCCTCTTATAAAACTCTCTTTGTTTCTAAGAATTTTATTGAGTTCATCGCTGAGTCAGCTTAGCACTTTCGGATTAAACTGCAAGTGGTTCGAGCCCACGTACAATGAGTGCACTACTAAGACCAGGTCATATTCGTGATATCCTAGAGGTCGATTGCTTTGAAAACCTGTTGCACTTGGGATGCAGTCCAGGGGGGAGCAAATTCGATATCAAGCCGAGTGTTGTCTCACGTCACGCCTCGACTCAAATATATAAGTTTTCTATCTCTAAAATTTAATTTCCTTTTTTTATTCTCAATTTTAATAATTTATTTAATTCAACCAAATATTTCAACAATCTTGAAATTGAATTATTGAATTACATAGACTATGGCTACCGTAATAGTAAATGCTTCTACTGAGTTAGCTAAAATCGAACCGTTCGCTGGATAATATTTTGAACAGTGGAAACAGAAATTGATGTTTGCATTGACCACCCTTAAAGTTTCATACATACTATTTGAATCATTTACTATAGATCCAGCAAATCAAACTGAAGTAGTAGATGAAAATAATTGTAAAAACTAAATTTTAAACTCTTTGTTCAACGAACTATATGACGTTTATGCTTCTTTTGAATCTGTTAAAGACATATGAACTGCTTTAGAAAAGAAGTGCATATTGAAACATGCAGGTGCTAAGAAATATGCAATTGCCAATTTCCTTCATTATGAAATGACAGACGATAAACCTGTCACAAATCAGATTCATGATTTTCAAAATCTAGTTCATGAATTGTCAACAGAAGGAATTAAGTTGGATGAAGTGTTTCTGTCAGGACCACTTATAAAATAGTTACTGTTCTCTTGGAAAGAATATAAGAATAGAATGAAACATAAAAAAAGAATGGTGTTTATTTGGAAACCACTATCATACACATACGAACAGAGGAGGCCAATAGAATCAGGGACCAAAAAAATGGAAATGAGATAGATTCAAAGGCGAATTTTGTGGAATTAAGTCAGGAAAATAACAAGAAAAAGGGCAAATGTCATAACTGTGACAAACCTGGACATTATGCAAATGAATGCATGCTATAAAAAATAATGCAAACAATCAATTCAAGGAAAAAAGAAATTGCTACAACTGTGGAAAGCCTAAGCATCACATTAAAATCTGTGGACTTAAGAAAAACAAAGATAAGCCGCAAGCTAATCTTAAAGAAACTGGCAATGAATCTAACATGGTAGTAGCTGTGGTGTCAGAAGTCTTCCTTGTAAATAACTTAGAGTGGGTATTAGACACTGGTGCAACTAGGCACTTGTGCAAGGATCGTAGCACATTTACCTCTTACTAAGTATCAGGAGATGATGAACATGTGTTCATAGGCAATGCTAGAACGTCTCCAGTTGTAGGGAAAGGAAAAGTACTTCTGAAACTCACTTCTAGAAAGACTCTAATGTTGAATGATGTCCTATATGTGCCTGATATTAGAAGAAACTTAGTCTCTGGTTCGCTCCTCAATAAGGCTGATGTCAAGTTAGTATTTGATTCAGATAAGCTTGTAATGACTAAGAATGTAACTTTTGTTGGTAAGAGATACTGTAATGATGGTTTTTCACCTTCTTAGTAAAAGACGATCCTACAACTTATACAAAAGTGATTAACTCTCCAGATGCAACCTTTTGGAAAAAAGTAATAAATGATGAGTTTGAATCTATTATATCTAATAACACTTAGGAACTTGTAGACCTACTACTTGAAAATAAACCAATAGGCTGTAAATGAGTGTTTAGAAAGAAATTAAAATCAGATGAGACTATTAATAAGTTTAAGGATAGGCTGGTAGCGAAAGGCTTTAAACTAACGAAACGAATAAATTATTTTGATACATATTCCCCTGTAACTAGGATTACAATTATTAGGGTCTTAATAGTGATAACTTCCATATATAAATTGGTGGTACACCAGATGGACGTTAAGACAACTTTCCTAAATGGAGAATTAGAAGAAGAAATATATATAGAGCAACCTGAGGGTTATAAGATATCAGGTAAAGAAAATAAAGTATGTAGACTAATTAAATTACTATACTCCTAAATAATAGCATAAAAAATTTAATGGTGCTTTAAAATCAAATGGTTATCATATAAATGATGTAGATAGATGTGTATATAGTAAAATTTTTGAAAATGATTATGTTATTATATGCCTTTATGTTGATGACATGCTTATTTTTGGAACTAATATTAAATTAGTTATTACGACTAAGAAATTATTATCATCTAAATTTGACAAGAAAGACTTAGGAGAGGCTAGTGTAATCTTAAGTATTGAAGTAACTAGGAAAAATAGTATTATTATATTATCACAATCTCATTGCATTGAGAAGTTATTGAGTAAGTTTAACCATTTTGACTGTTTACCTGTCGGTACTCCTTATGATTACAATATGACTCTCATGAAGAATACAGGAAGTATTGTGTCTTAATTAGAGTATTCCAGAATAATTGGTAGCTTAATGTATCTAACAAACATCACTAAACCAGACATAGCCTTTACAATAAGAAGGCTAAGTAAATATACACATAACCTTGGAAAGGAGCATTAGAATGCTTTGTCTAAGATTTTGAGATACCTAAAAGGTAGTATGGCTTATAGTTTACATTATAATGGTTTTCCTGCTATATTAGAAGGATATAGTGATGCTAATTGAATTAGTGATTCAGATGAGGCAAAATCCACTAGTGGATGTCTTCACTTTGGGTGGGGGAGCAATCTCTTGGAAGTCTACCAAGCAGACATGTATCACTCGACCAACTATGGAATTCGAGTTTGTTGTCTTAGAAAAGGGTGGATCAGAAGCCGAGTGACTTAGAAATCTCTTAACTGATATACCATTGTGGCCAAAGCCTGTATCGGCCATGTCTATTCATTGTGACTGTCGAGCAACTATAGCAAAAGCAAAGAGTAAAATATATAATGGAAAGAACAGACATATTAGACACAAACATAACATAGTGTAACACATGTTGCGTGATAGAGTCATATCTATTGACTTTGTGAGGCTAGAAAAGAATCTGGTAGATCCTCTGACCAAAGGACTAGTTAAAAGGTTAGTCAATGATACATCGAAGGGAATGAGGCTGAGCCTAATATATGAGCTGTCAGTGTCAGCAACCCAACCTATATAAGTGAAGATCCCATGAGATAGGTTCAATAGGTAAACAACAAGATACGAGGTGGACAATTGCACTGAGTTTTATGAGCCCTTTTATAGTGTACAGTACGAGCAGTAACGCAGAAGGATGGGTTTTTTAGAACTCTTAATGGATCCATAACCATATATTTGGTGGTATATACAATTGTTACATACACTTGATGAAATTTACTCATATGGGTATGGAGGTAGAGGCCACTTCTTATTAGAATCTAGGCGAATTTTCTATATCACTTATGAAATTCAGGTAATGGAGTTGGCCAAAACGCATCGAAATATAGAATCACTTGCAGAGGAAGAGTTGTGTGAGTGGCATGTACTTGTGATTTGTATTAAAACGATTCAAGTTCAAGACTATGGTGTCACTTGATTCCTATATACCAGTCTTGCTTACTCTAATGTCGGTTCAAGTTTATGGTGACACCGATACCATTGCACAACTATTTCGCTTTAACCCAAAAGAGTTTTATTTTAAAACATGTGGGGGATTGTTGTATTTTGTTTCAAAATATATTAAAATTTTGGTTTTCAAATTTTTGATTTCCCTCCACATTTAAAATTTTTGGTGTTTTTGAATTGTAGGTTTTGTCCTACATCGGATTTGATAAAGAAAAATATCATGTATATAAGATAGGCTTTTTGCCTTGAGGTGTGTATGCGTGTGCACGTGCGCGTGTGCAACGCGAAGGGACGGGTTGGGCGTGGGCGCAGGTGCGGATGCGGGTGCGGTGCGAGTGTACTCGCGTGGGTGTGTGTGTGTGTATGGGTACTCACGAGACTTTATTTGCGAGAGTGTACTCGCACTTGCGCCTTTTCATTTTAAACAAGAGAGATGTGTCCATTCTGGTTGGTCGCATCTGTTAGGTTTAAACCCAACGGACCTAACCCTTTCTAAAGGGTACTTATGCATCATTTCGGAGTCTATATAAGGACTTCCGTTCCTGTTTCTAGAAGTATGAAAAACCTTTATCCTCCCTTCTTATAAAACTCTTTCTGTTTTTAAGAATTTTACTGAGTTCATCGCCGAAAACTGCAAGTGGTTCGAGCCCGCGTATAGTGAGTGTATCGTTGGGACCGGGTCATAGTCATTGTATCCTGGAGGTTGATTGCTCTGAAAACCTGTTGCACTTGAGACGCTGTCTAAGGGGAGCAAATTCGATTTCAAGTAGAGTGAATCACATCACGCCTCGACTCAAATATATAAGTTTTCTATCTCTAAAATTTAATTTATTTTTTTGGTTCTCGATTTTAATAGTCTATTTAATTCAACCAAATATTCCAATAGTGTATTGATAGATAATTAAGAGACATGACTCATGCAACCAAGTGTACCAATAGAGAATTGCACCTATGCAACGCAGTGTACTAATAGAAAGTTGAGAACCGCAACCCATATGGTACAGTGTACCAACATGGAACTAAGAACAGCTACTCATGCAACATAGTGTTCCAACAGAGAACTGAGAACCATGACTGTAGTGTACCAACTAAGATCCATAATCCATACAACATAGTGTACCAAACCAACATAGAAGTGAGAACCGCGACAGATGCAACTAGTGTACCAACAAAGAATTGAGAACCGTAACCCATTAAGTGCAATGTACCAACAGAGAACTATGACCCATGCAATGTAGTGTACCAATAGCAAATCGCGACACGTGAAGCACATTGTATCAATGTAGAATTGCAAACCTTGTAGTGCAATTAAATTTTTTATTTGTCCTTTTTAATGAAAAAAGAAAAAGAAAAAAAGAAGGTAAGTTGTTTTGTTTATTTGATATTTCTATTTTTATTCTCTTTTTTAATTTTTTTATTTATGATGATTAAGAATTTTTTTTATGTTTATTAGTTAATTTTCTGATTTATTTGCCTCTTTTTTTAATTTTAAAAAAGGAGGAAGAAGAAAAAGAAGAATGAAAAGAAGAAGGTAAGTTATTTTATTTATTTGATATATATCTATATATATATATATTTTAAATTTATTACTTAATGTTCTAATTCGTTTGTCTTTTAGGAACAAGCAAAGTTAGAAGAAGGAAAGAAGAAAATTATTTTTATTTTCATTCTATTTTCGTTTTCTAAAGAATAAGTAGAAGAAGAAGAAAAAAGAAATTACGGATAACTACTACTACTACTACTATTATTATTATTATTTTGAATCATTTGCTCTCTTCTTTTAGAAAAATAGAAAGAAGAAAAAGTAGAAGAACAGGAAGAAGAAGCAGGGGCATTTTAGTTCGAATTCTACAACAAAATTTTTGGAACTGCTGCTAAATTACCTAATTAAGGTAGACCTTGAGTCTACCTTGATAATAAACTTCGCCTTATACTAAAACTTGACACAAGAAACTAGGTGACTGGTGTGAGAGGAATCTAATATTTCAACTTGTTATTCAAACAAAAACTTTAAAAGGGAAATCCCTACTTCAATAGTGCTCACAAAAATAGTCGTTAGAAAATTATAACTTTTTCCTTTCTATGTCTGCAATTTCAAGAATCCCAAAATGCCCTAAGGGAAAATCAGCTATTTTCATCCAAAAGTTTGATGTATTTAATCCCAATGCATTGAAATAAGATACGTCGAGACTTTAGTAGCCAGATTTTGTGCTTTTTCAATACCCAAAACGGTTTTGTGATTGGGCTCTCGTTCACCAAGGTTTCTAAAAAAGATTAAGATCGAATATTTCAACGCTTTTGATTATACAAGGGGTATGGTGACCATCCACATTCACAACAGGAGCAAATTATGGAAGGGCTGAAATAATCAAACTAGAGCTTTTATCTATTGTCTATACGCTACAAGAAGTGAGACACATCAAATAAATAAGCAGTTTGCATCATTGGAGGAATACCGAGGTTCAAAGGCTAGATTCCTGATGCATCTTATCCCAATATGCCAAGTTGTATACAAACCACTTTCATTCGTTAAAAATGAGTACTGCTCGCCTTCCTTTATAAGTCTCTACCGCCATTCGTTAGCTCATGTACCTCTTGAATGCATCCAATCCATGCATTCCATGTGCCTTATGGGAATGAAATACTTAGCTAAAAATAACACTGTACCAAAACTCAAGTGGGCCAAACCACTTGAATTTAGAGATTTTATGTATAATTTTATACCGGGTGGTCCACCTGAGATTTGAATCAACCTATTTTTAGGATTAAGACCAAACAAGGATTAGTGTACCTGATGGACGGTGTGGATTTCATGCAAGTTAACTCATTCGCCCCCCCTCCTCCCCCCCCCAAAAAAAAAAACAAAAAAACAGGCAAGGTGCAACCAAACGCACTGAAGATTTATTATAGTTTCTTTGACATTAAAACTATACCTGAATGTTTCCCGCATATGTTTGAAAAATTTTATGCGGACTGTTTCGATTGGGACGAGATGATCCTTCACATGACGTACATGGTTCTTAGTGAGACCCACTCCCACTCTCTATCTCTGTAAATACAGTAACAGTTTAAATTATCACCGACAATACTAGTATTTGTCGTGGACGACATTTACCATATCGGTTGAGATCCCGGACGCGGTTTGGCTAGTGATGCTGCTATGTGGGCCCTACCATGATGTATGTGTTTTATCCATGCTGTCCATACATTTTGAAAGAAAATTTTAGGGCTTTGTCCAAAAAATGAGGCAGATCTAAATCTCAGGTGGACCACACCATTAGAAAACAGTAGTGATTGAATGTCTACCATTAAAAATCTCCTAGGGCCCACTGTAATAGTTATTTGACATCTAACCTGTTGATTAGGTCATGCAGACTTAGATGAAGGGAGAAGGGAATATATATATATATATATATATATATATATATATATATATATATATATATATATATATATATATATATATATATCAGCTTAATCTAAAACTTTTGTGGCCCCAAGAAGTTTTTAATGGTGAGCGTCCAATCAACACTGTGCGGTCCACTTGAGATTTCGATCTATCTCATTTCTGAGATTATACTATAAAATGATATAGAGGAATGGGTGGACGGAATGGATGAAACACATACATCATGGTGGGCCCACGTAGTACCGACCACTAGCCATTGGCTAGTGGCAGGGTGCTTAGCCGATCCGTTTCCGTCGATGCCACTGACTTACCACGTGTGAAGATGTGGAACATTTTAAAGGGTTAAATTATATTGAAAAACTATGTAAAAATAATAATAATAATAAATAAATAAATAAATAAAGAGTAAGAAGAATAGGATTTCGAAAATGCATATCTCATGTATTTAATTGTCTGTTTAGTAATGTATGGTTCCACTTTATAATTAAGTACCTTTCATTTGTTACTTGTTGTGGATAAAAATGGACTGATCAGGATTACTCAAGACAGGAGTACGTCTCTCAGCAAAAGGCTTGCTAAGTCATGGCTAACTTGATCTCAAGGTTGAGCTGGATCCAACCAGCATCAACTATAGGCTCGATTCAAGACTGACTCCGACCTCATTTTGACCGTTCTCAAGCTCAGTTTGTCTGACCTCGCCTAAGTCTGAGGTCAAGCTTAGCCCAAGTCTAATGTAAAGCTCGGCCTTAAACCTTAGCCTAGTTGGCCACCCACCGCCTGGAACCTACCAGAAAAATCCTCCTATAGATTCTCTCCAAGGATTTTGGAGGAATAACCATGCTTCCTCAAAATTCCGGAATATATCAATTCCATGGATCTTAAGACAATCCACTGACAACACCATCATTACCTTGAAATCCATGCCATCCACCCTAATACCATTCAATCCCTTCCAATCCACCCTACCAAACGGGCCCTTAATTACATACCTTATGTGACGCCCCGTTGTCGTGGTCAATGTGGGCGGACACACATGTGGGCGGGCTCCAAGGTGGCTGGCAGGCTACTGTGCTGGTAGGTTACTGTACACACAGTGAAGGTGAAACTTTGTCCCACATTGGAAGTGTCATCTGAAGTTGTGGTGGTTATATGTGGAGTTGCCACCCTATACTATATGAGGCCTTTTGGGGTAACCCCGAGAATAAAACCGTGCGGGCTGTGCCCAAAGTGGACAATATCATACAATGTGGGCGTGGGCTGTTACACCTTAGGCCTACACTTTTATAATGAAGAAGGAGATAAACTTTATCAGTTGGTTGGTTCAATGACGGTCTCCGTCGGACGGATCAACAGTTGATCATCAATCCAACCGACAGTTGTTGTCGGTCTGACCGATGGCACGATTTCAAACATAAAAGCCCTAGCTGATTTTATTTTTCCAAATTTCCTCTTCTTATTTCTTCCCTAGCTTTGATTCCACCTCTCTTTTCAACCCTTTGCTTCCAAATATTTCGATTTCTCTCTAAACTCCATCTGATTTCCTTCCCCATTTCATGGCTCCTCCCTCCCTATCACTCATTTCCGCATTTTTTCCATTTTTTCCTTAACCCAAATGATGTAAAGCGGGTTGCAGACAATTTCATGGCCTAGATGGATCAGAAAAGGCCCGGTTGACGACAGAAGTAATCCAGACAGTCAGACCTTGAATCGGGCATATCTCACAATCTGGGATGAGTTATCCAGTATAAAATATGATTTTGGGGTAGAACGAGCTACTTTAGTCACCCAACCCAACTACGCTGGGTTACACAAGTCGGATTTGCGAAATACCCCTGGATCGATGGGCGTTTCCCTATTTTAATTCTGTTTTTTATTACAAATAGTACGTTTTAATTTGATTATAACTCTTCATCTGTTGGGCTTTAGGAGTTGCAGCCAACGTGAAAAGAGCTTAGAATAATTAGGAGAACATCTTAGTGAAGCCAAATAGGACACTTACTATTTTTGGCTGAAAACCTTGCGCACTAGTAGATATTAGGACTGTCTATAAATAGTAAGTTTACTATTTATAGTAGGTTACAAATTTTTGGAGTTTTAGTTATTGTTTGCTTCTGATTTCTCTCCCATTGCTTGGTATCCCTATTTAAAGGGTTGTGAACTCATTTATTTCATTCATCAATCAATTTTGAATTTTATAGAATTTATTTTCTATTTTGCTTGCCTTCTTTCTCGTGGATTCGTGAAGTCTTTATGAGGAGTCCGGAGAAGTTCCTTAGATTCAGAATAGTTATCCCCCTGAGGAAGATGGTGCTCAACCTCACGTCCTCCCCTGTGTCAGTTTGGTATCAAAGCGAAGATTTTCCTTAGATCTATGGCTTCTAACGACGGGTTGGGTAACAATCCTATGGACGGTGCTCCATGGGGTCGTCTTTTAATAGCTTTCGAAGCAGCACAATGAGAGAATCAACATGCCATGCAAGGGTTGCAGGCTTCCATCGGTCTCATGATAGAGGCCGTAAGGCAACTCCATTTTCCTGGTAGTAATCCTCCACTACCAATTGTTGAAACTTGTAATCGTCCTGATTGCGGGATAGTGCTAATAGCGCATCAAAGGACCATTCTTGAGGAAGGGGGATCCAGCGAAGAAGAGATCAATGACATAACCCTCCAATATCCCAGATAAGGTGGCGATCAAGTAGATCAAATAGATCGGGAGTTCAAGATGAGGGTCGATATTCCTATCTTCAATGGCCAACTACACATTAAGGATTTTCTCGATTGGCTTTCTTAAGTTGAGCGATTCTTCAACTATATGGACATCCTTGAAGCAAAAAATGTCAAGCTTATGACCTACAAGTTGAAAGGCAGAGCTTCAGCTTGGTGGGAACAACTACAACTCGCACGGATAAGACAGACGAAAGCACCAATTCGCACTGCCAGCAGATGAAGCAATTACTACGCGCCTGATTCCTCCCTATCGACTATGTTAAAGTATTATTCCAAAAATACCAGAATTTTCGACAGGGTAGTCGGCTGGTGAGAGAATATGTAGAAGAATTCTACCGCCTGGCTGCACGTAACGATTTGGTCAAGATTGGATCGTAACAAGTCACATGATTCAACAGTGGATTGTGTATGGCGATCTAGGATTAGGTACAGATGTAGTCTGTTTGGTCGATGAATGATGAAATCTATTTGGCTACATGGGCGGAAGTAAAGGTTGAATGTTCTAACACATGGACCTATCCTACCACAAGGGTCGCCATGGCAAGTCAGTCCCAGGAACCCCCACAGCCCAAGGGGAAGGAGCTTGTAAGAGCACACGCTCAACCTCCTACACCCGTGAACCAAGATTAAGGAAGCAGACAAAATAGGCTCCAAAGGGGCGTATCAACTACTATTGGCCCAAGCAGGATCCCAAACCCTTATGCTCGGCTAACGCCGGACCATTGCCTTCATTATGGTCAGCCGGGTCACTTATCAAATACTCGTTCCTAGTAATAAGTGGTGAACCTCGCCATCATTGATGGTACTGCTGAAAATGCTGACAAGGATATAGGTATTAAGGAAGCAAAGCATGCTATAGAAGACGAAACGGACAAGTCAGGTTGGGTTCCACAAGATCATGGCGAGTCACTCGTCGTGAGGTGACTATTGTATGCGCTAAGGAAAGAAGTATGCCCACAACAACATAACATCTTCTAGATTACGTGTACGGTGAATCGAAAAGTCTGCGATGTGATTATCGACAGTGGAAACAACAAGAACATCATCTTCAAGGTAATGGTAGAAAAATTACAATTGAAAATGGAGCATCATCCCTCCCCATAAACGATCAATTGGATCAAGAAGGTCAGTGACACAAAGGTAACTGAACATTGCATCATATTCTTTTCACTGGGCAAACAATATAAAGATGAATTAGTATGCGATGTGGTTGATATGGAATCATGTCACATACTACTCGGTCGACCCTGACAATTTGACCATGATGTCACTCATAAAGGGCGAGATAATGTGTATATCTTCGTCAAGGATGGTCGAAAAACCATATTGGCCCCTATAGATCTAAAGGGACCACCCAAAACTTCTAAAGTGGAGTGTTGCTTTCTCTTAACTATACGGGACTTCATGGAAGAGTCCAAAGAAATAGGACAGGCCTATGCACTAATTGTAAAAGGGAAAGAACTCGATCCCACCAATATCTCATGAGAGATATCCAACACTATATCGACCTTGTCCCTGGGTCCAGCTTACCAAATCGTCCTTACTATCAGATGAGTCTGAAGGAGTGCGAAATTCTGCAAGAAAAAGTGGAGGAACTGATCCGTAAGGGTCTCATTTGAGAAAGCATGAGCCCATGCGCCATACCTATTCTATTATCCTAAGAAAGATGTGAGTTAGCGCATGTGTGTTAACAGCCGGGCCATCAACAAAATCACCATAAAATACAAGTTTCCTATACCACCGCTGGACGATATGTTGAACATGCTTGAGGGCACGAAATTATTCTTTAAATTGGATCTGAGGAGCTACTACCATTAGATTCGAATACGGCTGGGTGATAAGTGGAAGACGGCCTTTAAGACCAAGGAAGGATTATATGCATGGATGGTCATGCCCTTCGGTCTTTCAAACGCGCCTAACACATTCATGAGGTTAATAAACCAAGTTCTGAAACCTTTCATTGGGCAATTCATTGTGCTTTATTTCGATGATATTTTGATATATAGTTAAGACAAAACCACCCATATGGAACACCTCAAGAAGGTCCTTCAAGTGCTCACTAAAAATAAATTATATCTCAATTTAAAAAAGTGCAGCTTTATGACCGATAGCCTATTGTTTTTGGGCTTTGTCGTGACATCGATGGGCATTCGGGTGGATGAGGAAAAGGTGAAGACAATCAAGGAATTGCCTGTTCCCACAAATATTCACAAAGTATAAAGCTTTCATGGACTGACAACATTCTATCGTTAGTTCGTGAAGAATTTTAGTACCATTGTATCACCAATCATAGATTGCATGAAGTAGGGACAGTTTCAGTGGACTAATAAAGCTAACAGGAGCTTTGCTGAAATTAAGCATAGGTTATCCACAACCCCAGTTCTTGTACTTCCTAACTTCGACAAACTGTTTGAAGCCAAATGTGATGCATCATATATCGAAATTGGGGGAGTTTTGTCTCAAGAAGGTAAGCCGATATCCTTCTATAGTGAGAAACTTAGCGATGCACGCAAGAAGTTGTGTACATATGAAATCAAATAGTACACAGTGGTCCACGCACAACGACAATGGCAACATTATTTGATTCAAATGCAATTCATACTTTACGTAGACCATCAAGCTCTCAAATTCATCAATAGCTAAGCTAACGTTAACCGTGTGCATGCTACGTGGATTTCATTTTTGCAAGAATTCACGTTCATGCTGAAACATAAGTCTGGGCAACAAAATAAAGTAGCCGATGCATTGAGTCACCGTGTAACTTTGTTAGTCATTATGAGCAATGAGGTTGTCGGGTTCGAGAGCCTTAAGGACATATATGCCAATGACGATGACTTCTAGGACACGTGAGTTAGATGCCAAGAAGGTCACACCAATGACCTACATATACAAGACGGGTTCCTTTTCAAGGGGAATCGATTGTGCATCCCCAGAGGTTCGTTAAGGGAATAAATCATCCAAGAGATACATGAAGGTGACCTTAGTGGACACCTTGGGCGAGACAAGATGCGAGCTCTTATGGAAGAGTGGTATTATTGGCCACAATTGGTATGTGATGTGGAAAAAGAAGTTCAATGTTGTTATATTTGTCAGACCTCAAAAGGGCAATCTTAGAATACGAGCCTCTACACCTTGTTACCCGTATCTAACATCCCTTGGGAAGATTTATCTATAGTCTTCGTGCTTGGTCTCTCACGAACACAACGCAGCATGGATTTAGTCTTCGTGGTGGTAGATTGTTTCTCTAAGACGGCGCACTTTCTCCCATGCAAGAAGACCCTTGATGCAATGCACATGGCGAATCTATTCTTCAGGAAGGTCGTACGGCTAGACAAGGTCCCCAAGACCATTACTTTTGAATGTGACATGAAGTTCATTAGCCACTTTTGGCAGACTTTGTGGACTCGATTCAATACATAACTTCAACTCAACAATGCCTACCACCCATAGAATGATGGGCTGTAATAACCCAAATAAATCTGGACTGTCTAATTTTAATCATTTATCGACATACCCAATTGGTCTGATATGACCGTCAATCAACAAGATCAATTAGTTCAATCTCAACCATTGATTTGAACATATCTGATTTAATTATTCATTTACTAATAAATCCAACCATACATTTAACCATCCATCCAACGATACAACCATCAAACCATCCATATGCTGAAATCATCAGAATACTTGTCCATCCATCTAAACTAATAGTCCATCTCACCACTAATCCACCGGTACATCACGAAGTCCCTTCCCCGATCACACATAAACTCATCCAACTGTACATTTATCCATCCATCTATTCGTACATCCATCCATCTACCTATTATACATTGATCCATCCATCCATCTACATCATCCATTTATGAACCATTGAATACATTACACAACCATAGGTTAATTCATGCATCAAATATTAGACACCGTATACAACCATTTCATTCATGCAGACTTATCACACATACATCATGCACACAAACCTTTCACACATGTGTCATGCATGCATCAAATACATCACAACCACACACATGCACCAAACACATCATGTATGCATACCTTTCACACGTGGCATGCATGCATCAAATACATCACATATACACATGTGGCACACATATGGCACACGTGTAGTGCATAACATGTGAATTGAATAAAAGCAATGTGGAACACACACTTTGAATGGCCAAATAAAAGCAAAACTTAAAAAATGTTAAGAGATTAAAGGCTCTCTTTCACACATGCCACATATGTGAAAGGAGCTTATAAAAAGGGAGGCATGAGAGAGATCATGCATTGTAAAATTGTGAAACATGGAAGTGGAATGTGTTGTGAGGTGAGGTGAGGAAGTGAGGAGAGAGAGAGAGAAGAGAGAAAGAGAGATTTAAAAAAAAACAAAAAAGAGAGGTTGCTTGTTGGTCATTCACGTTAGAAAGTGAGTAGAGAGAGAGAGAGAGAGAGAGAGAGAGAGAGAAAGAGAGAGAAAAGGAGGAGAGAGAAAAAGAAAAAAAGAGGAAAGAGAAAAAGGAAAAAAAGGGGGAGTTTTTATTTTTGGTGAGTTTCTCTCACTTGATATTATAAAAATGTTATTTATTTATTTCTTTATTCATTTGCACTTATAATAATTATTATTTTTTTGCCATCGTAAATGTTCTTTTAATTTGATGTAATTGCTTAGTATGCTTCTTAAAATGTGTTTAAATTTTATTTTATTTTATTTACTTCGGTTGTCATTAATTTAATATGCTTCAATTCGGCTTTTATATTGTCTTATTGTTAATCATAACTTGAAAATTCATTATATATATATATATATTTGTAGGAATCTCGAGTTTATAATATATATATATATATATATATATATATATATATATATTTACAGATTCTAAGATCTAATTAATTTCATTGCATGTTTATTTATTTTTATTTTTGTAGAAATTCAATCATGTATGGACAATTTACACTAATAAGAAAGTTTGCTTTTAGTTTGATGAATTATGTACATCACGCATTAAGGGTTGATCAAAGAATAGTAAACCATTGAAGATTTTTAGAAATATTTGATTCATGCAATATTAAAATCATGCATCATTGAAATAATTATGAAACGCCAGCAAATAGGTGAGGCGATCAAGTCCTCTAGATATAAACTCCCTAAAGCGTAATAGGTGGGGCGATCAAGACCCTTGGGTTGAAAGCCCCATAATCCCAATTGGTATCTTTTGGAACCTCTACCATATCCTTTGAGTGGGTGAGCACGTCAGGATTGTAAAAGGTTCTCATTCTCAAGTTTGGTAGGGTAGTAGTCTGACCAGCTAATGTACAAATAGGTCTCTCACCAAGTGCCCTTTAGATGGGTAAGCATGTCATGCAAGAGGTTCCCATTGCCAGGCTAGGTGTTGTATTGGCATGTGTGTTGGCTAACCGGTGTAAACTGGCCCTAGTGTTAAAAAAAAAGAATAAACAACACTTGTTACTATGGATTATAGCATATGTTGATTTCATTTATTTATTTTCTCTGAATTTACATTGAAAAATCTTATTTATTAATCTCCTCTTCTGTTGCCTTACCTAAATAGGTATTATATCTTTTAGTATATGAGATTCTCACTTGGCTTCACAGCTTACCCTATTAGGATTTTAAAATTTCAGGATCAGGATCTCGTGGAGGCGCTTAAAGAGATTTTCTTTTATTTATTTTGTTTCTTTATCATTTTATAAATAAGTGTAATGAACTGTAAGGCCCGTATCCTAGACTATGTAGTTCCTTAGACTCCCACGGTCCTCCCAGTCTAATTTCGGTGACCCTGAGTTGCATCCTGTCGATCTAAGTCGGCTTCACCCGAGACTTGTAACCTTGCGACCGCATCGTCGACACGGTTCCAACGACGTATCGTGCGCACCGATGGGATACCTAGGCCAGGAGTTATGGGCCCGCATATATTTTGAAGAAATGCCGCACATTACGAATATCGAGAGAATCTCTACCACCTTTCACATCAATCAATCAAAGTACAACCCATCATTTCACCCATCACACCCATCCATCTCTTACCCAAAACTTAACCCTCATGTCATCTCTCCATACACCACCATACCTCTCATCCCATCCCTCTTACACACCCATCCCTCTCTCCTTACATCTCCCATCTTTCACTCATTCTCTACCATTTTTCCTAACAACTAAGAGAGAACAAGACTAAGGAGAGAAGAGCCAAGTGTGGCGCACTTCCTACCCCAAGATCCTTACCATCCAACCCTTCAATCTTCATCTCCCCTCATCAAAGAGGAAGCTTAGGAGCTTAGCATTCCAAGGAGCCAAGAAGGAGCAAAATTGGTGGGTGATCTAGGATTCCTACCATTAATCTTGAAGATTTGAGGGCCCACATGTGGTGGGATCCATTTGATGTATGCATTGTAAGAAATGGAGGGCCCATAGTAGCGGGGTCCCTCCCCTCCATCATGATCTCTCTCTCTCTCTCTCTCTCTCTCTCTCTCTCTCCCCCTCCCTCTCTCTCTCTCTTTCATATTTTTTTAATGGTGATGATGAGGCAGTATGGCCCACCTAGCAAGACCCCACCTGGATATATGTATCACATTTGCGCCGTCCGCCAAGCAGGGCCACCTTGCTGGCCATCCAACATCAACACCTTGCTGCCCATCCTTAAGTGGACTCTGGACAAAGGGAAAACACAAATATTTGCTAGATATTCCATCTGGTGGACCACACATGTGGGACCCACCTGATGTATGTGGAAATCCTCACCGTCACGACAGATGGGAGAGTGGGACCATGTAATGTATGCATCTCATCTATACCGTCCATCTTTGTTTTATCCATCGTCTATCTATGGATGGTGGAATCCATTGCTGTATTGACAACAGCAAGTTCTGTGGGTCTGATCCTGAGGTGTGGATCTCCTCTACACCATCCGTGCATAGCATATGGGGCCCACCTCGATGAGGTGCTGCATCCAGCACGTGAAACTCCACCATGATGCATGTGTTTCATCATCGCCATCCATCTGATGGGGTCAACCTGACATATGGGCTTCATCCACATAGTCCAGACCTTGGACGGTGGGAACCCACCTCTCTACATGTTGCCTATAGCTACACCGTCCATCTGTTGTGAGCCCAAGCAGAATCTAATGTTGCCCACTGACGTCAGCAAGTTCTGTGGGGCCCACCATGATGTAATGTTGTATCCAGACCGTCCATGGGAAGGAGGGCCCCAGCAGCTTGAGCCGCTCTTGACGTGTCCCCATCACGAGGCATGTATCATATCCTACCGTCCGTCCATTGGGTAGACCGTGGGGCCCACCTACATGTTTTGTACGTGTGGGGTGGGGCCCACCTTGATGTGTATATTCTGCATCTACACCATCCATGGATTGGGACGATGCTGTAGGGCCAGCATGATGTATGTGTTTTATGCACCTTGTCCATATGTCTAGGGCAGGTGGGACCCACCATGATTTATGTATTTTATCAATACCGTCCATCTGGATGGGTGGTGTGGGGGCCACATGATGTTTGTATTTCTCCTAGCCGTCCATCTGGACGCATGGACCTCTCCTTTGATGTATGTGGTTTATGTCCACGCTGTCCGTTTTGCTGGACAGGTAGGACCCCCACCTCGAATGTATGTGTTTCATCCCTGTGTGAGACACCGTGATGTATGTATTATATATTTATGACCATCCCCTTGTGTGGCCCACCGTGATGTATGATGTACCCCCCATGCTATATGCATTGTATATCCTAGTTGTCCATATGTGCGGCTCAATATGACATTTGTGTGACCCACATAGTGTGGCCCAATATGATGTTAGTGGCCTACATAGTGTGGCCCAATATGATGTTTGTGTGGCCCATATGTGTAGCCCATTTGATGAGGCCCGATGTGATGTAATTGGGGCCCAGGGATGTGCCCAATTGTAATGTATATGAGGCCCTTATGTTAAGGCCTATGTGATGTATTTGTGGCCTATTTGGCGAGGTCTAATGTGATGTATATGTGGCCCATGTGTGAGGCCCGATGTAATGTATATGTGGCCCATATGGTGAGGCTCGATGTGCTGTATATGTGGCGCTTGAGTTAGGCCCATTGTGATGTATATTGGGCCCTTGTGTGAGGCCATGGGCCCACTATACGCTTGGCTCTATGTGGGTCACTCCTTGGGAGCAATGTTGGTTAAATGTCCACATTGATGGGTAATGATGGTTGAATGTCCACATTGATAGCCCATTCTCAACAATGTCGATTATCGAGGTTGATTATCGAGGCTGATTATCGATATTGATTATCAGTATAAGACCCGTATCCTAGATCCTACTGTTCCATAGACTTCTGCGATCCTCCTTATCGAATTTCGACAAACAGCGACTTGTAACCGGTGTTTATGTGTGACCCTGAGTCACATCCTATATATCAAAGTCGACTCGACCCGAGACTTATACTCTTGCAATTGCGCCATCACCATGGTTCCTGTAAGTGCTATGATTTCATGCTCCTTTGATTGTCAAATTTTGTTGTGCCAAAACCTCTATCTATGTCTTGTGCTTGTATGTTGATATGTATATAATCAAGACATTGCATCACAATGGTTCAAGACATGTATGGTGCTTTGCTTCAAGAAATGTAAAGTCATGTACTTTAAGCATTTATGTTCAGAGCTATATCGATAAGAAGAGTACATTTCAAGACTCAAGTACAACTCAAGATGAAGTTTAAGTTCAAGCTTTCGAAGATCTCAAGATCAAGCTACATCAAGATAGAGATCTCAAGCTTCATAAGGTTCAAAGGTCATCCTACATCTGAAAGGATGAAGTTCAATGTTCATACTTAATGTTCCAGGTATGATTGACCTTAGATTGACCTCAGGGTAGGTCATTTTGTATACATAATTCAAAATGAATCTATTTATATGAATTGGTCTATTCTAAGACTAGTCCTGGATCTTGTTCGACTAGTCCTAGCACTGGTTCGACTAGTCCAAGAAATTCCATGACCAGTCCTAAGTTGTTGAAGATTTTTGAAAATTTTTTGGTTACTCTACGACCAGTCATGGAGACTGTTCGACCGGTCATAGGGAGGTCACGACTCGACCTTCGACCAGTCCTAAAACTACGACTCAAACTCCAGCAATTAAACCTAGTTGTCTACGACCAGTCCTCGGTCATCTACGACCGGTCGTATGTGGTCCACGGCCAGTCGTAGACTCCCTAAGACCATTCGTAGAACGGTTTTTAAGACCGTGCTCAAAAATTTCAAAATGTCGTTGGTTCTACGACTAGTTGAAGGGTTCCTAAGACCAGTCATAGACATGATCTTTTTATTTATAAATTGAACACGAATTTCAGAGTTTTTCATCGATTAATTTCAAGAAAATTCAAGCTTCCACTCTGAGATAAGTTTGTTCATTTTAAGCTACGCTGTGCATATTTAATATTCTTTTTGTTAGCTTTTCTTATTTGATTTTATTCCTATATTCCATCTTATTTGAAAAGAGGAATTGCTATATTCCTTCTTCTTGGAATCAAAATCAAATAGAGTTATGCCCATTTAATTTAAATTAAAATCAATTAGAACTTAGAAATATTGTAAAGTGAGTATTGGACATTGAACGTTGATTTGAACATCTACTCTGATTGGTTCTATCAGGCTACTACAAAAAGGAGAAATCCAGGTATTTTATGTTTATGTAAAATTTTTATTCTTTTGGTTTTTGTTTGAGATTCGCTAGAAAAATCTCATTGTGTGGTTATCTGAGGAGAGACGGAAAACTCAGACAGTGTGGGTTTTTAGATTGTGTAAGCCCAAGTTAAAAAGACACAATTGTGAAGGTTTTAGGTGAACCTGTGAAACCTATTTTGTTAGTGAACGTTAATATCCCCTTTGTGAGGATATTAGGAGTGGAGTAGCATTCTGTGTGGCTGTTGTTGAATAGTTGGTGTACACACAGGCGAACCACTATAATTCTTTATCTTGTGGTTTGAATGCTTGCTTAAGTTTTATATCTTTTATCATTCAGATTTGTGGAATGTATATGTGGATGTGAATGTTGTAATATTTACATTTCAAAGCAGAGTGGGAAAGTTGTAATAATTTAGATTTAAATTCCTACAATTTATTTCAATTCCTTGCTATTTATTTATTCCTCTCCGGTTTGAGTTTTTGATACAAAGGACGTTTTAGAAATAAGGTTGTCCTTTCATAAACCCTTGGTTTTTATGGTATAAGGTTGTCCTTAGAACTGAATTCGTATCAACCTCTCAATTCTTTTTTATCGAGGTTGCTTTTATTTCAGCATTGTGAATTAATTTATTTTATTTAGCTATCATATTCTTTTATTCCGCTGTTAAAGTTTTATTTTGGCATCGTCCTATTCACCCCTCTCTAGGACGTATAGCTAGGCCATTTCAAGTGGTATCAGAGCCTAATAGCTTGCTCTTATTGATTTTTATTTGGATTTATTTCCTGAGCTAACGATCTAAGCTATTTAAAAGATGTCAAATTTTGATAGCCTATAAGTCACTAGGCCTCCACCCTTTGATGGCTCCAACCATGCCTATTGGAAAGCCAAGATGAGGATTTTCCTCAAATTAATGGATGAGAGTGTGTGGCAAGCCACAGTGACTGAATGGAACCCACCTACTACTGAAGTGACTGGTATTGATGGTTCAAAATTAATGAGAGTAACATCGTATTTCTCATGGACCACTCTTCAGAAAAATGAGAGTAGTGCCAATGCAAAAGTACTAAATGCAATCACTTGCACATTATCACTGGATGAGTTCAATAGAATTATATCCTGTGATACTGTAAAGCAAGCTTGGGACATTTTAGAAATGACAGACGAGGGTACATCAATTGTCAAGAAATCTAAGGTCCAACTCCTTACAACCAAATTTGAGAAAATTCATATGGAGGAAAATGAAATGTTTATGGACTTTTACATAAGATTAAATGACATTGTAAACTCAATGTGGGGTCTTGGCGATAAAATCCCAGAAAGTTAAATGTGTACAAAGATACTACGCTCACTTCCTGAATGGTTCAACTCTAAGCTAATTGCGATCTAGGAACTTCGTGATACAGACAATATGAGGGTAGAAGAACTAGTTGGTTCTTTACAAACCTATGAGTTAAACTTTAAAGCTCCTAAAGGTAAATCTATCGCTCTTAAATCTTCTAAAGAAAACTTTGATTTAGAAAATTCTGAAGATGATATGGCTCTTTTAGCGAAAAAGTTTTACAAGATTTTCAAGAGTAAAAAGAGGGTTGGTTTTCAAAAATCAAATGATAAGAAAAGATTAAAACCTAAATCTAAAACTTGGAAGTCTTTGAAAGATAGTCAATATTACAACTGCCAAGAATATGGGCATTTAGCAAACAAATGTCCTAAAAAGGACAAACCTAAAAAGAAGGGTATGTTGGCTACTTGGGATGAATCATCTAATTCTAAAACTTCTTCTAAATCAGAAGATTCTGAAACCGAGTTGAGCAGTGAAGTTAAAGCCCTTATGACTCTAGCCAAATTCACTTTTTTAGATCATGATGATTCAACTAACGAAGAAAATCTGAATAGTGATTATGAAAATGAAGATGATCTTCAAGATGCTTACAATGCCTTATACAAGGAAAGTTGTAAAATTGTTGTCAAACTTAAACTTTAAAAAGAAAAGTTTTTTAAACTCAAAGAATGTTTTGAATCTCTTATTTTAGAAAAATCCCAAATTTCAGATTGTTTTGAAAAATTAAAATGCGATTTAGAATTCAAAACCTCCCTAATTGAAAATCTGAAATCTGAAAATGAGAAACTTAAAAATGAAGTATCTTTTCTTCTGAGTTTAAAGGATACATAGAGGTATGCCCAAGGAGATCCAAAGTTAGAAAAACTTTTATCTGGATCTAGAAAATGTGGCGACAGATCCGGGTTGGGCTATGATAAAAATGTTCCTCCTAAACAAAAATATACTCCTCCTAAGTTTGTGAAAGGAGAGTCCTCTAACTCAAAAGGAAAAAATACTAGTCAAGGTTTTTCTAAAAATACAAAAGCTTTTCAAAAACCTAAAAGCAGCTATGTCAACTTCAAAAATCAGAAAAGAAACCTACTAGCTGAAAAGATAGTTGATTTACTTAAGGAGCTCTTAAAATCTAACTCAGTAGGTCATTCTTATAACAACAGATAGAAGAAGACCAACTATACTCCTAAACCCAAAACTGTTCTAAAATGGGTTCCTAAGGTTGCCTGCTTGGTTGCCCACATCGCTTTCAAAGCTACAAGTCATTCAAAGTGGTACGTAGATAGTAGATGCTCCAGGCATATGATAGGCGACAAGGCTTTATTCACCGATCTTAAAGATATGACTGACAGGTCAGTTACTTTTGCTGATGGAAGCAATTGCAAGATAATTGGCCAAGGTACGGTTCAACTCTATAATCTTCCCTTATTTAAGAACATTTTATATGTTGAGGGGCTAAAACACAACCTGTTAAGCATATCCCAAATACACGATAACAACCATAGTGTGAAATTTTCCAATCAAGGTTGTGAAATCATAAACAAAAAAGGTTCTATAATATTAATTGGTCGCAGAACTTCTGAAAACTGCTATATTATAAGCGATGGTTGCTCATCTAATCAACACTGCTACATGGTTCATACCGATGAGACAGAATTATGGCATAAACGCCTTGGACATGTACACTACCGTAATTTTTATAGATTGAGCAAAGGAGAACTAATTAGAGGTCTACCAAAGTTGCAAAGAGTAGACAAAATATGTGGTGAGTGCCAGTATGGTAAACAAACAAGGAGCTCTCACAAAAAGGTGAACTCCAATGCCACATTAAGACCACTCAAGCTACTCCACATGGATCTTATAGGACCTACAAGGACGGAGAGTCAAGGTGGCAAAAAATACATCCTGCTAATTATGGATGATTTTACCAGATTCTCTTGGGTAGCTTTCTTGAGAGATAAATCAGAAACCATTGATGAAGTGAAAAGGATTATTAAACGGATCTAGAATGAAAAAAGTTCTCAAGTCTGTAAGATCCGTAGTGATCATGGATCTGAATTTGAGAATAACAGTTTTGAGAAATTCTGTAGTGATCAGGGAATATCGCATGAATTCTCTGCACCCAAAACACCACAACAAAATGGAATTGTGGAGAGAAAAAATAGAGTGCTTCAAGAAATGCGAAACATAATATTAAATAGTATGAAACTCCCTAGAAATCTTTAGGCTGAAGTAGTGAATACCGCCTGCTATATTATTAACTGGGTTTATACTTGTAAATCTAATAATAAAACAGCTTATGAACTTTGGTTTGATAAGAAGCCTACTGTCAAATACTTTCAAGTTTTTGGCAGCAAGTGCTATATTTTACGTGACCATGAAAATTTGGGAAAGTTTGACACTAAGAGTGATGAAGGGATCTTTTTAGGATACTCTTTAAACAATCATGCATATCGTGTATTGAACAATAGGACCGGTGTGATTCAAGAGTCCATTAATGTGGTCATTGATGATCAATTGAATACACCTACCCCAAGTTCAGATAATGATGAAGTTCTTTTAATTAACAAACCAGATACTTCATCAAATTAAGAAAACTCTGAATTGAGGACTGTCAAAGATCATCCATCCACTCAAATTCTTGGAAACCCTCTCACTGGTGTGCGCACTCATAGATAATTAGAAGACATATGTAATTACGTGTGCTTTACTTCCCAGATAGAATCGGTGAACGTAAAAGAAGCTCTTTCTGACGAAAACTGGATAGTTGCCATGCAGGAAGAACTGAATCAATTTGTTTGTAATGATGTCTGGAATCTCATTCCTAGATCTAAAGATAAACACATTATCGGAACAAAATAGATTTTCAAAAATAAGTCTGATGAACTTGGAAATATAACTCGAAACAAGGCAATACTGGTTGTACAAGGGTACACTCAAATTGAAGGCATCAATTACGATGAAACCTTTTCCCCAGTTGCTCGCCTTAAATTAATCAGACTTTTTATATCCATTGCATGCTATAGAAAATTTAAGATTTATCAAATGGATGTAAAGAGTGCTTTTTTGAATGGCGATTTATATGAAGAGGTATATGTTGAATAACCTACAGGGTTTGAAGACCCTAAGGTTACTGATCATGTATACCATCTTTAAAAGGCCATCTACGGTTTAAACAAGCTCCTAGAGCATGGTATGAGAAATTGACTAAGTTTTTACTTAGTTATAATTTTTAAATGGGCAGTGTAGATAAGACGCTTTTTGTTAAGAAAAATAATAATGATGTTTTAATGGTTCAGATCTATGTTGATGATATTATTTATGGATCAACTTGTACTAACATGACTATTGATTTTGCATATTTAATGAAATCTAAGTTCGAGATGAGCATGGTTGGGGAATTACATTATTTCCTAGGGTTGCAAGTAAAACAACAACCTGATGGAACTTTTATTTCTCAAACCAAGTATGCTTTGAACTTGATTAAAATGTTCGGATTTGAGAATGGTAAGAATTTTGATACTCCCATGAGTACATCTTTAAGACTCTCAAAAGACTCTACAGGTAAAGATGTAGATCCTAAATTGTATTGTAGCATGATTGGCAGTTTGCTTTATTTAACTGCTAATAGACCTGATATAGCTTTCAGTGTTGGTATTTATGCTAGATATCAGTCTAATCCTAAAGAATCTCATTTAACTGCTGTTAAGAGGATTATTAGATATGTTGCAAGTTCTGTGCATTTGGGTCTTTGCTATCCATATGATACTAGTGTCCAGTTGGCTGGGTATTCAGATGCTGATTGGGCTGGTAAGATTGATGATAGAAAATCAACCAGTGGTGGTTGTTTTTATATTGGAAATTGCTTGGTTTATTGGTTTAGTAAGAAGCAAAGTTCTATATCGCTCTCAACTGCTGAGGCTGAATACATTGCACCTAGCAATGCATATACTCAGCTTGTTTGGATGAAATGTATGTTAAGTGATTATGGAATTACACAGGACTCAATGGTTTTATAATGCGATAATTCTAGTACAATAAATATTTCTAAAAACCCAGTCCAGCATTCACGTACCAAGCACATTGACATTAGGTATCATTACATTCATGAATTAGTGGAAGAAAAAATAATATCTTTGGAATATATTCCTACCAAGACTCAACTTGCGGATATTTTCACTAAACCGCTTGACAAAAGTAGGTTTAATAAATTAAATTTTGATCTTGGTATGTGCAATTTAAATTGAATATTCTTGCATTATTGTATCATATTATATATATGTTTATTTATCTTTTTAGTTGAATTTTAAAATTAGTTGTAAAATGCAATTTTTGGCCGGTACTCGACCAGTTGTGAGTATACACGACCAGTCTTGGTACGACCGGTCGTGGAACTCATGAAATCTCTTTAAATTAGGGAAAAGCTTCTTCTTCTTCATTTCCATTTCACTCTCCAACAAGCCTAAGCTCGACCGGTCGAACCCACCATCATTTTCTTTCAAGGTTAGTGGTTTTGGATTTTTCTTGTAGAATCTTGCTTATTGTATCTCATTTTTCATTCTTGTGCACTTTATTTGGTCTTTCAGTGCAAGATTGGGGTTCTTCTTTTCAAAAATCTGATCTATCAAAACTCATTCCATATTTTTTAAATCTAGTTGTTTTCTTGTATCTAGTATTGCAAATGGATCCCAAAGGGAAAAAGAAATCTTCCTGTAGTCCATCTTCTTCTAGATCAACTCCTATCACACAACGCCATCTTTGGTCTCATATTCTTTTATTCCGCTGTTAAAGTTTTATTTTGGCATTGTCCTATTCACTCCCCCCTCTAGGACGTATAGCTAGGCCATTTCAGTTCCAACACCTCGTCTTGCGCACCAATGTAGTACCCAGGTCAGGAGTTTATTTCTAGGAAAATGCCGCACGTTTTAAATTTCAAGAGAATCTCTACAACCCATCACATCAATCAATTAAAGTACAACCCATCACTCCATCCATCCCTAAGTACACAAGCCATTCCCTAAGTCAACTCTCTCTTACATAACCCATACCACCCATTACCCATCATCCATCACTCTTACATCACCTCTCTCTCTCTCTCTCTCTCAAGTCCATCTCCCAAGCAACTCCCAAGGAGAGGACGTCCAAGCTTCTCATGGAGAAGCTATGGTGTGGCCCATTTCCTACCCCACTAATCTCCCATCTCCACCCTTCAATCCTCATCTTCCACTATCAAAGGGAAGGCCTAGGAGCTAAGGAGTCCAAGGAGCCTAGAAGAAGTAGAATCGGTGGGTGATCTTGGGATTTCCACCATTGATTTGTACTTGTGGGCCCACTTGTGGTGGGACCCACTTGATGTATGCATTGTATAGAGAGGGCCCATAGTGGCGAGGTCCCTCCCCTTCACACGTCTCTCTATCTCTCTCTCTCTCTCTTTTGGGTTTGCTAGCCCATGTATGGGCGATCCTGACTGTCCAGCAGGTGGGACGACTTTGCTGTCCACCCTGCTGGACTGTATATCTTGTTGGACGGTTTGGATGACAAGAGAACACAATTATCAGCTTGATTCAACAAATCTGATGGGCCAAACTGACATGGACCCCACTCTGATATGATGTACGCATGTGGTACATTCACACCGTCCAGATTTAAATCCCGGATGGGCCAGGACCTGCTGGACGGACTAATGTCCAGACCGTCCAGCAAGCCTGGATGCTGGTGCAAAAATAAATACCAGCTTGATTTAAAACTTTGGTGGGCCACGTTAATGTGGGCCCACCCTGATTTATTTATTTTTATCCTCATTGTCCATCTGTGGACGGTGAGATGGAAGTTGATTGGCTGGTGTCCCTCACTCCACACTGTCTAGTCTCTTGGATGGTGTGACCCACCTAGTATATTTATATATTATAATATATATTATGTGGTGGACCCCACGTGGGACCCACCTACCTGGATGCAGATTGGTTGGTCTACTGCACACCATCTATATTAGCTAGTGTATTGACGTCAGCATTGGGGTCTGATCACCCAGACCGTCTGTTTGGGGGATGTGGGCCCCATCACTATGATGTAGTATTACATCCACACCGTCCAGTCTTTTAGGACGTGTGGACCACCTTGATATCTATTTATCCACACCGTCCAGCCTTTGAGGACTGTGGACCACCTTGATATTTGTTCATCCTTGGACGGTGGAAGAGGATTGGCTAGAGTACCTCCACTAGGTACATAACTATTGTATATGTGATGTCACCAAGATCTGAGGGTCCCACCATGGTATGTGTTTCATCCCATTATTCATCTAGATGGTGGGGACTACTGGGATGTGTGTTTCATCTACACCGTCCATCTGTTTGGCTGACGGACGTCAGCAAATTCCATGGGGCCCACTTGATTTATGTGGTGTATTCCACGCCGCTCATCTATTTTACATCCATGCTGTCCATCTTATGATGAGGCCTAAAGTGATGTATTTATGGCCCATTTGATGAGGCCCGATGCGATGTTTGTATGGCCCATGTGGTGAGGCCCAACGTGATGTTTGTGTGGCCATGAATGAGGCCCGTTGTGATGTATATTGGGCCCAAGTGATGAGGCCCATTGTGATGCATTTGAGGGCCATGCCATGGGGCCTATTGTGATGTACATTAGCTCGTGTGAGTGACTATTGTGTGTATATTAGGCCCGTGTGAGCGGCCATTGTGTCTATATTAGGCCCGTGTGAGCGGCCATTGTGATGTATATTTGGCTCGTGTGAGAGGCCCACTATGTATGTGTGAGGCCCACTATTGTGTATGAGGCCCACCTGTTGTATATGAGGCCCAAGTTTGAGGTCTGATGAGATGTACACATAGTTCAAGTGATGAGGCTCATTTTGATGTATATGAGGCCTATGAGTATGGCCTAATATGATGCATATATGGCTCATGAGTGAGACCCATCGTGATGTGTAGTAGGCCCTTGAGTGAGGCCCATGGTGATGTATATTAGGCCCTTGTGTGAGGCCATGGGCCCAGTATATGTTAGGTTCTATGTGGGTCACTCCTTGGGAGTAATGTTGGTTAAATGTCCACATTGATGGGAAATGATGGTTAAATGTTCACATTGTGACATTCCCTTAGGCCTTGTTAGGCCCATTCTCATCAATGTCGATTATCGAGGCTAATTATCAATGCTGATTATCGGTACCGATTATTAAGGCCAATTATCAATGTTGATTATTAGTGTCGATTATCAAGGTTGATTATCGATGCTGATTATTGGTGCCAATTATCGATGTTGTATCGGTGCCGATTATCGAGACTAATGCTGATCATCGATGCCGATTATCGAGGCCGATTATCGAGACTAATGCTGATCATCGATGCCGATTATCGAGGCCGATTATTGGTACCAGTTATTAATACTAATTATGAGTATGTGACAACATAGTATCATCACACATGCCCATATGCATCATCTACATGTTTGTTATGAGATGTGGTTGACCATTACGTTTGACATAGGGCATGTTATTTATGGGACTCCCTAATAAGCGGAGTCATCCCACATGAGTGTATGGTATGCGGAGGATTGATGTATGACTAAATTGTATGACTCATGCATCACACATTTTGTGATAAGACTACTGTATGCCCTAGCGATATTGGTCGTTGCCTCCACAGGCATATCATGGATGGCCAGATGGGACAGTGAAAATGTTTGCTGCTAGCATACGGGCGCCATACATGTCCCTGGGTGAAAATTCCTAAACCTCCATGGCTAGGAGACGCCCCAACGTCGAGACCGAATGGATATATATGAGCATATGAGGACCGTATACTAGTAGACTATGTCTCCCACTATGTCATGGCCGATTGGGAGGGGGTGTGACCTTACTCACCTGAGTAAGGGGGCAATATATACGTTGAGTTTGACCAGCTTGAGGAATGGGTCTGCTATCGATGAGCTGGGCCCGATATTAGCAAGTGGATAGTGAGGTCTCTTCCACTCACCCAGTTGTGTGCTTGGATAGGGGTGACAAGCTGGCGAAGAGTGTAGTAGACCCTTATGATGATCCCAAAGATCTACAGTACTGATATGTGGACTTATTGAGCAGGAGTTGCATACTTAGTATTTTTACTCATTCATTCACTAACCACTCGGGTTGGTGGTACGCAACTCATTATTATGTGTACCTTCGCAATGGCTAGGATTTCAGTTGGGGCACGCAACCAACCTAGGATTAGGAGTCTACCACATTGAGTCTGGCTATCCAAATTTAGGTATTAGACTGGTTTGGATAGAAGTCCCTTGTGATGAACCCCATAGCCTACAATAGTACGTACTATTATCCTGGCTTCACACTCCAGCTTGGTCTTTTCAATCGCATTGCATATTACATTACATCCGCAGCATATAGTATTTTGGGTTGCTATATTCCGACATTTATATGGCCTAGATGAGGTTGACGGTATTCGTGGACTCGTCAGGATTTGCATATTGCATTGCATCCTTAGTATACGATATTTGGCTTACTATGTCTCCGCATTGCATAGTTGATATTCATTGCTTCTTTAGTATATGATATTGTCTTATTATACTTTTGCATTGCATAGCCTGGATAGTGTAACATCCTAGAAAATTTCATGCAAAGACCCGAGCACCACCTCAATCGGGATTCTCTTGGGACTCAATCCTTTAGAAGTTAAATGTGAATTAACTAGCGCTAAACTCGATTGCCTGTGAAATTAGCACCAATCACTTTAAATTCGATCTATAAGACCCAAAACCTGTAGAATCGTTAGCGCTACGTTACCCTGAAACCTAGGATTCAACGCTAAATCCAGTTGCTCTCGGGAGTACTTGAAAACTTTGTATCGGACGTGGACCATGAGTCGAAAGTCCGATAGCGATGAACTTAGACAATTATGATCACCTTGTTGGGCTTGACAATCACCTCAAAAATCAAGTCCAGATGATGTCTTGAGACGATTTGCTTGAGTCCGGAGTAAAGAGTGTGAGAAAGGTGAAATTATTTGAAAATTAAATATGAATTTAAGAAATTTGAGTCGTGTCGCTTGCGCACCGATTTTAAGCATTCTGACCGTTGGATTCTGACCTAAATTTATCCTCGGATCAGGGAAGATGGCCCATACACTTTAAAGTGCATGTGGCCCTGATCGAGTTTCGGTGACCGTTGAATTGAAATTGGTCTGCCATGAGCGATCTGGAGACCCGATCGGACTGAAAACTTAACTTGCTTAAGATCCAATATTAGTGAGCTCAAGTCTGACCACACTCAGAAAAAGGACCTCCAGAAACGCTCCATTGGATCGAAATGGACCCGATTTAGTTATAACCTAAGTATACCTTGACCCTGGGGCTATTTCCATCAATATTAGGCCTATATAAAGACCTTAAACCCTCACTCTCAAATTCCATACGAATTTTCCAAACCCTAGCTAAGAGAGAGAGAGAGGAAAAGAGAGAGAAAGAGAGGGAGAAGTTGGTGAATCATCTTGGAATTCTTTCCAATTACCTGGCGCACCCAATCCATCGCATCTAAATCATTATTCCGGCGATCCTAATCTCATTTTTGGGTAAGTTAATTAAACCCTAACCTATTTTGGAACTTAGAATAGCTTAAGTGTTGATGTAGCTAATCTAATTCATGCCTTAGGTTATCTAGTCGCCGTTGACGAAGACTTATCGTCTAAATCAGATCTGTTGCGCAATTTCTGGTTTAAGGTGCGGACTATATTCATATAGGTTATGGTTTTCAAGGCTTTCAATGTCAGTTAATGGTTTATTATTGTTGTGGGTAAAATTTCACATGCCAAATGCGATGTTTGTATTGCGTTTCTGATATATATGAACTATATGGAGATTTGTGTATTCCATGTATATGTAGGAAGTATCATATACGTATGAAATACGAGCATGTGTTTGCCATGATTAATCGTCGTGTGTTTGTGCTAGTTGTATGTGTATCAACTCCTTGGCGAAAGGATTTGTCCTAATGTGAGCTATCACCAACATACGTCATGTACGTTGGAATATGTAGCCTAAGTGTTTGTAGAAATGTCTGAATTAATAAGTGTGTCGTATATTGTACTTTTAATGGGCGTTGAGAAGAGATTCTCAACTATCTTAATAATGTGTATGATTTCCTCCATGAGATTTCCATTGTTTTGTCTGTTTAACTTAGATGCTACTTATGTGTAAATTCATGTTAAGTTGAAATCCATCAAATGCTCACATGCTAGTATGATTGCAATTGTTGACCCATTACTGTTCTGAATTGCTGGTATGAATCTCTGCTATAATTGCATGTGTTTAGGACTATGAAATAGTCTAGGGAATCGGTAACAAGCTTTGAGTTCATGGCTAAGGTCGCTTTCGTCACATATGAAGAACCCGAGTCGTATTAGGGTTGTTGGCAGTGGTTCGGCCACACGGAGTGTTTGCGCACTTCATGTCGTTCAACTCAACGTGCGCTCGTGCTAGTTGAACTCGTCAAGTAACCCAATTGTCTCGGTGGATATTCACTATGTATGGATGCTACTGTTTGAATCTAGGGTACCAAACTTACCAGTGCAATCCCGTTAAGTATGGTACCTCGATCCGCTAAGACTCTTGAGCAGGGCATAGTGGTATGGGACACCGTGGTCGAGCTGTCGGCCTACGCTGGGGTGACGAGCCTCCCCGTAGTGACCAGTGAGCAATCCAGACTCGAGAGTTGATTATAGTGGTATGAGACACTATATTCGTGCTGTCGGCTTACATTGATTGGTGACGAGCCCTTTGTAGTGACCTCGAGCATACCTTGATACTGCATTGAGGCAACGAGCCTTAGGGTAGTAACAAAGGTATGATAGGCATGCATTGATTGGTGACAAGCCCTTTGCAGTGACCTAGAACCACAACATCGTATGAGATTGTCTAGGACTGACGACCCTAGAATGGATCACCGTTTGGGAATTGATATGAGGAAGGTACCTTAGCTTCTTAATCCTGCTGTATGAAAAGGATTAATAACAACTTGAAAATCATGTTCATGCACCGCATTGCATGTGCCTTAGCGTTGTGGAGCACTGCGGGAGGTTGTCATGCGTACCGTAAGATAAAGATGCTGAGGGAGTGCAGGCGAGGGCATGCATCATTTCTACATACATCCTTGCATTAACAAGAGTAATTAGGACATGTTTGATTGTATTGCCTTATCATTACTACTTGATTGAATTAATAATATGTTAACTTTTACTGTATAGTTCCACTGAGTTGATCACTCACTCCCACATTCTGGGACGGTGTTTCAACACCAACCAGACTCTGTCTTAGATGCAGATGATGATGCGACCCACGAGGTAGAGCAGGAGTATGAGGATGATGAGGAGGTGTTTTCCTTTATGCAGTTCTCAGGCGGGTTCATGTGAGTCGTGTCCTGAGCTATGGGGATTTAGGGTTTATTTTGTAATGGGTGATTTTATTCTGATACTTATACTTTAAAACAAACACTTGTAATTATGACCTGGCAGAGCAAACATATCTCAGGGACTTATATATATATATATATATATATATATTTCTTTAGTCTTCCGCTTGCATGTTTCACCTGTCCCTGGATTATGTTTGTAGTTTGGCTCAATCTACTTCATATTTTATGCACTAATACAGACAACATACATTCATCATTTCATATGTTGCATAAGTGATGTTTCTGAAACTTGAGAACTGAGTTATGCTCGACCCCCCGAATTTCAGGGCATTACAGATAGGCTGATAGTATTCATGGATTTACCAGCATGTTTCCGTATTACTCTGATATTGCATTCTGAGCATGCTTATATTGCGCACACACTTATACCACCCTCTAAGCTTTCTATAAGCTTATGCACGAAAGATGCGTGCAGGTGGCCTTAAGTCGCAGTAGTGTTGAGCTTGGAGCGTGTAGCTGTCTTTTGGAGTATTGATTTTTGATATATGTATTTTTCTTTTTGCACTGTATTCAACTGTTTATATTAGTGTATATGTGATGATGATGTTGCCTTTGTTATTTGGGTATACCTATGGTTATGCTTCTTACGAGATAAATGTACGTTGAAAAATCCTCCTTGTATGATCCCAGGATCAAAATCTAGTATATAGGTACTGGGAGCCAAGAATGGGTTACGACGGAGGCTGTTGGCACCGGATTCGGCGATCAGGAATTCCGTGAGCCCATTTTCTAAGTTTAGGGCAAGACAATCGGTGCCAATTATCGATGATGTATCGGTGCCGATTATTGATGCTGATTATTGGTGTCGATTATTGATGCTGATTATCGTTGTCAATTATCAAGGCCGATTATCGATGTTGATTATCTATGTTGATAATCGATGTCGATTATTGGGGCCGATTATTGATGTTGATTATCGGTGCCGGTTATCGATACTAATTATAAGTATAAGACGGCATAGTATTATAATACATGCGCATAAGCATCATCCACATGTTTGTTATGAGATGTAGTTGACCATTGCATATGTCATAGGGCAGGTTGTTCATGGGACTCCCTAATAGGTGGAGTTGTCTCACATGAGGGCACGGTATGTGCAGGATTGATACATGATTGGACTGTGTGACTCATGCATCTTGCATTTTGTGATATGACTACTGTACGCCCTAGCGATATCAGGACCGTAGCCTCCTCAGTCATATCGTGGATGGCCAGATGAGACATAAGAAATCTTTTTCTACATGAGGTGCCATATATGTCCCTCGGTGAAAGTCCTTAAACCTCTATGGCCAGGAGACGCTCCAACGTCTAGACCGAGTGGATACATGAGCGCTTGAGTGACGAATACCTGTTAGCCGCGTCTCCCACTGTGTCGTGGTCGGTTGAAAGGGGGTGTGACCTTATCCACCCGAGGGTAGGGGCATAGCTAGGCTGAGTTTGACCAAATTGTAAATGGGTCCACTATTGACGTGCCGGGTAGATGTTGGTTGACTATTGGCCAGACAGATAGTGAGGTCTCTTCCACTTGCATGGTTGTGCGTCCAGTGGGCGGCGATCACTTGCAAAGTGTACTACACCCCAATGATGATCCCAGAGATGTACAGTACTGATATGTGAACTTATTGAGCACGAGTTACATACTCAACATTTTACTCATTCATTCATTCATTCACTATCCATTCGGACTAGTGGTGTGGAACTAATTATTATGTGTACCCCCTCCGCAATGGCTAGGATTTCGGTTAGGGCGCGCGACTAACCTGAGATCAGGAGTCTACCACATTAAGTCTGGCTATCCAAATTTAGGTATGAGACTGGTTTGGATAGAAGTACCTTGTGATGGACCCCATAACTTGCGATACTATGAACTATCATCCCGATTTCACACTCTAACGTGATCATTTCATTCGCACCGCATATTGTATTACATTTTCCGCATATAGCATTCTGGGTTGCTATGTTTTTGCATTTATATGGCCTAAATGAGGTTGACGGTATTCATGGATTTGTTAGGAATTACATATTGCATTGCATCCTCAGTATATGATATTTAGTTTACTATGTCTCCGCATTGCATAGTTGATCTACATTGCTTCATCAATTTATGGTATTGGTTTATTATGTTTTTGCATCGCATAGCCTGGATAAGACTGATGGTATTTATGGACTTACCGACATGTTTATGCATTGTTCTGATATTGTATACTTGGCACTTACCTCACGCACACACTTACACTGCCCTCTAAGCTTTTTATAAGCTTATGCATGATAGATACGTGCATGTGGCATTAGGTCACAACAGCGTTGAGTTTGGAGTGTGCAATTATCTTTTGGAGCTTTAATTTTTTAGATACATATTTCCCTTTTAGCACTGTATTCAAATGTTTATATTAGTGGATATGTGATGATGATGTTGCCTTTGTGATTTGGGCATACTTATAGTTATGCTTCTTACGAGATAAATGTATGTTGAAAAATCCTCCTTGTATGATCCCACGATCGAAATATGGTGTATGGGCGCTGGGAGCTGAGAATGGGGTACTACAGAGGTTGTTGGCACCGAATTCGGTGATCGGGAATTCCGTGAGCACGTTTTCCAAGTTTAGGGCGTGATAATCGGCGCCGATTATCGATGTTGTATCGGTGCCGATTATTGATACTGATTATTGGTGCCGATTATCGATGCTGATTATCGATGTAGATTATCAAGGCCGATTATCGGTGCTGATTATCGATGTTGATTATCGAGGCTGATGCTGATCATCGATGTTTATTATCGAGGCCGATTATGGATATTAATTATCGGTGCCGGTTAATGATACTGAATATGAGTATATGACAACATAACATCATGATACATGCCCATAAGCATCATTTGCATGTTTGTTATGAGATGTGTTGAGCATTGCATATGTCATAGGATAGGTTGTTCATAGGACTCCCTGATAGGTGGAGTCGTCTCACATGAGCGCATGGTATGTGTAGGATTGACACTACGTGAAAAATGGAAAAAAAAGACGGATTTCGAGACGGTTTTGGACCGTCTCTAAAATTTCTTGGTTTAAAGACGCTTTAGAGACGACCACAAACCGTCTCTAAAATTTTAGACGGCTCCTGACTGTCCTTAATATTGTCTTAAAAACTTGAACGTCCAAAAATCGTTAAGGACGGTCGTTGACCGTCTTATATACGGTCATTTGAGACGGTCATTGGCCGTCCGTATTAGAGACGGTCTTTGACCGTCTTATATGCAATCATTTGAGACGGTCATTGGCCGTCTGAATTAGAGACGGTCATTGGCCGTCCTGTACTTGTAATATGAGACGGTCCTTAGCTGTCTCATAGCCCTGCCAAAGACTGTCTTTATTAGAGACCGTCAATGACTGTCTCTAATAGAGACGGTTTAGGACCATCTCTATTACAGACTATCAATGACTATCTCTATTCGTGATTGTCGAAGACCGTCTCTATTAGAGACCGCCTTAAACCGTCTTATATCCTTGCCACGGACAATGCTAATGTCAAAAATTAAGAAACTCTAAAAATTTATGAATTACGAAAAAAAAATAGTTGAGAAGCTTAGAAAAATATTTAACAATGTTTATGAAAAATTTAAATTTGGAAAAAAAAAACTGTAATTTTATAAAAATCTAGATTTTGAAAAAAAAATTAAGAACTTTGAATAATGTTGATAATTTTGAAAAAAAAAAATCGATAAAAAATGATATTTTGAAAAAGAAAATTTAAAAAATTAAACAAAATTGTGAAAAAATTGACAAATTGTAAAAAATATATTTTTAAAAAAAGAAAACTAGATTTTGTTTTTTGACAAGAAAAATTAAAAAGTTCTATAACAAAAGTGAGATTTTAAAAAATGATATTTTGAAAAAGAAAATTTTAAAAATTAAACGAAATTGCGAAAAAAATTGACAAATTGTAAAAAAAATATATTTAAAAAAAAAGAAAACTAGATTTTGTATTTTGACAAGAAAAATTAAAAAGTTATATAACAAAAGTGAGATTAAAAAATGATATTTTGAAAAAAAAAATTAAAATTTAAACAAAATTGTGAAAAAATTGACAAATTGTAAAAAATATATATTTTTTTAAAAAGAGAACTAAATTTTGTAAAAAAAATATTAAATTTATTTATAATAAAAATAATATTTAGTTAAAAGAGTAAAAAAAGTATACATTTTGAAAAAAAAAATGTTAAATTTATTTGTGAAAAATAAAATTACTAAATTATTAGGCACATCCACTAATTGAACATTTAATTGTTTTTGGACAATTTAATCAGTTCAAATTGAAGAGTAAATAACTTCAGATGTTTAAATCAAATTTCACTGAAATTGTTTAACAATCTTGTATGCTCAATATCTTTCTCATATGTAGCCTGATTGAGGCGAGTAACTAGTCAAAATGAGAGTATTGATCAGTAAAATAGAGTGAATGGACCAGACATGTAAAATGGGTCAAATATTCTGGTCAAAATTGTGATCCAACTTACTGACCTCGTGAGAACCTAAGAATTGATGTTAGTAAGTTTTGTGGGCCCCATCATGATGTGTGTCGAACATCAACACTATGGATTTGATGTGTCCCCTTTAGGTTATGAAATATCTCAAAAATCATTTGTATGCGAAACTCAAGTGGGCCAACCATCTAAAACTATGTGAAGACATCCTAAAAATATAAAAGCACTTGGTGGGGCCCACATGAGTTTTGGATGCGGTTGAAACTTGGTCTGACCCCTCATCCAAGTGGGACACACATAATGAGTGGGTTGGATATGTGAATCACATTTAGGTAGGCCCAATATATGATTATAAATGTTTTAAGGAAACCCTTGTCTACTACATTTAGGTGAGTTACTTGTTACCCTTACCAGAGTAAACTCTGTGGGGTCCACTGTTATTTATTTATTTTATCCACTCTATTCATCTATGTTAACAGATAATTTGAGGTCTAAAGAACAAAAAGGAAGCATATATATATCCAAAGCTCAAGTGGACCACACCACAAGAAATAGTGTGATTGAACCTCTACCATTTAAAATTTCTTGGAGACCATAGAAGTTTTGGATTAAGCTGATGTTTGTGTTTTCTATTTATTCATATATTTTTGATACTATGAACAACATTTAACTATTTTTGGACAATATAATCAGTTCAAATTGAAGAGTAAATAACTTCAGATGTTTAAATCAAATTTCACTGAAATTGTTGATCAATCTTAGTATACCCAAAATCTTTTCTCATATGTAGTCTGATTGAGGCGAGTAACTAGTCAAATTCAAGGTATTGACTAGTAAAATAGAGTGAATGGACCAGATATATAAAATGGACCAAATATTTTGGTCAAAATTGTGACCCAACTTACTGACCTCGTGAGAACCTAAGAATTGATGTTAGTAAGTTTTGTGGGCCCCATCATGATGTGTGTCGAACATCAACACAGTGGATTTGATGTGTCCCCTGAGATATGTCAAAAATCATTTGTACACAAAACTTAAGTGGGCCATACCATCAAAAACTACGTGAAGACATCCAACCTATTTATAAGTTAATACAGACATGGATGCAGTTGAAAATTGGTCTGACCCCTCATCCAAGTGGGACACATAATGAGTGGGTTGGATATGTGAATCACATTTAGGCAGACCCAATATATGATTATGAATGTTTTAAGGAAACCCCTCTCCATTATATTATGTGGTGTGGCCCACCCAAGTCATGGTTGACTTTATTTTTAAGCACTTGGCCCACCTAAGTCATGAATTGACTTTCTCCATACTGTTCAACGCTTTTCTCGGATCATTTTAAGATATTAACCAAAAAATAGGGCAGGTCCAAAGCTTAAGTAGACTACAAAGTAGGGACTAAACATCCACCATTAAAAATAACATTCATAGAAATTTTGGATCAAGTTGATGTTTATGTTTTCTCTTCATTTATATCCTTTTGTTTTGGGATTTGATGGTTTTTTGTCCATCTGGATTTGGGTGTTTCAGTATCACATTCTTTTCTTTTTTTTTCTCAGCTTTGATGTTAAAATCTCTTTTATAATTCGAATTTCTCCCTTTGTTTGTGAAATTTTAAGGAATCCTATTCCTATAAAAAAAAAAAAAAAAAAGAAATATTTACTCATTCTTCATGGTTATGAAGTATTTGCCCTTATTGTAGCAGTAGTTGAACTTGTTAAACATTGTCTTTTGAAGAAGAATTATAGTCTCAATGTAAAAAAAAAAAAGTACAGTTGGCCTTACGATGATTTTAATGACGGATAACCAATCACTATTGTTTTCATGTGATGTGGTCCACCTAATATTTGAATATGATTCATTTTTGGGCTCATATCCTATAATGAGTTGGCAAAACAAATGGATCATATGGATATATAATATATAAATCAAAGTGGGCCCACATCTACGCCATCAGTCAGATGCACCATTCCATGGTGGGCCTAGGGTTTAAAAATCAAGTCAATCCGTGAGTTTTTTGGGCCACACCACATACAAAAGTTGAGAGGGGTTACCCTCCATTAAAATATTCATAATCATTTGTTAGGCCCACCGAGATGTGGTTCACAAATCTAGCCTATCCATTATGTGTGTCCCACTTGGATGAGGAGTCAGACCAAGTTTCAAATGCATAAAAATTTCAGGTGGGGCCCACCAAGTGCTTTTATATGTTTTAGGCATTTCTTCACATGATTTTAGATGGTATGGCCCACCTAATTTCTTTATACGGCTGATTTTTGGGATATCCCATAATTTAAAGGGGACCCATCAAATGCACAGTCTTGATGTTTGACACATGTCATGGTGGGGCCCACACAGCTTGACCTTTGTGTTTAATCCATGTCGTCCCCATGAGGTCAATCTGTGTGGGCCCCACCATGATATGTGTCAAACATCAAAGCCGTGCATTTGATGGGTCCCCTTTAAATTATGGGATATCCCAAAAATCAGCTATATACGGAACTCCGATGGGCCATACCATCTAAAATCATGTGAAGACATGCCTAAAACATATAAAAGCACTTGGTGGGCCCCACATGAAATTTCGATGCGTCTGAAACTTGGTATGACCCCTCATCCAAGTGGCGCACACATAATGGATGGGCTGGATTTGTGAACCACATCTCGGTGGGCCCAAAAAATAATTATGAATGTTTTAATGGAGGGTAACCCCTCTCAACATTTGTATGTGGTGTGGCTCACAAAAGTCATAAATTGATTTTATTTTTAATCCCTGGGCCCACTATGGGATGGTGCATCTGACTGATGGGTTAGATGTTTGACACGCATCATGGTGAGGCCCACAGAGCCGTACCAGACCCAGCCTAAATTTGGGCGCGCGCTAAAAAACGGAGCGGCGCCCAAAAATCCCCAATTCCCAAATCTTCCCTAAATCTCTCGCTCTCGCTCTCCCTCCATTCCCTAATCTCTCGCTCTCTCCCTCCGTTCTCTCCCTCCGTTTCCCTAACCCAGATCTGGTCCGTCTTCTCCTCCTCTTAGCAGCTGTTAGAATCCATGGCAGCTTCAGTAGTTGGGTCTTCGTGCAACGATGAAGGCACTCATTCTCTCTCTCGCGGGGCTTTCAAGGGAGAAGCTCAGATCCGAAAAACCGTAAGAAATTCTTCCTCCTTTCAATTTCTCAACGCAAAAGAGCTTCGAGATCGAATCATTTTGCGGTATTTTCACACAAATCCGTTGAAAATCACGTTAATCCATGTTCTTTCTTTGACTGAGTTGATTTCAGATTGAGAGGTTGATGTTAGGGTTTTGTTTTGTAGTGAAATTGATTGCTTGTTTGTATTGGAGACTGTAAATCTTTGATTTAATCTCTTGCGTTTTGGTTTTATTAAGAGAAAACGAAAATGTTTTTGTTTTTGTTTTTTATTTTTTAATTTTAAAGAAATTGAGGATATTTTTTGGCATATTAGTGAAATTTTCGACGTTCGAAACTGTAGATCCTTGAATAATCCATCTTTCTTTCTCTTTTTATTCTTTTTTTTTTTTTGAAAAAGATGCTTTGTGAAGGTAATTTTAAAAAACTAGAGGATATTAGTGAATTTCAGTGGGTTTTATGTTTGGAACTGTAAATCTATAGGATTCCAGTGGATTTTGATGCTTGAAACTGTAACCCTTTTTTAAAGTGGATGGTGAAAGAGGACGTTGGAAGATTATTATTATTATTTTTTTTAAAATTTTTTTACTGGCATTTTATCACACACACACACACACACATATTTATTTCAAATTAGAGGAATTAAGTGAATTGTAATTTTTGGGATGTTTAATTTACAACAAATTCCTCTTCCTTCTTTTTTTGGTTGTCACTGATCAAATAGAAAGATATGGAATTTGTTTTTCCTGTTTTTTTTCCCATGTCTTCTTGTCTGTCTGTCTCTGTTTTTTTTCTTTTTTGTGTGTGCGCGCGCGTGTAACTGAGCAAGTAAGAGGCGCTAATGCAATTTCTACATGGGCAAATTGAAGAAGCAAGCAATTCCTGGCACATGCCAACCTGGCACTGTTGGAGATCACTGCCATTCACCAGATGGGGCCTAGCATTGTAATGTTCTGGCCTGAAAATCAGGCCAGTATTGCCCACCTACCTGACCACATATGGTTGAGTAAAAAGGGTGCTTAGAAAAAAAAGATCGACATTTAATGTAATATGTGCATGTGTTGCCTTCCTGATTAGTGGATCAACCTGATTTTAATGCTAGGGCATGTTCACAGTGGGACCCACCTGGTAAAAGATCAGGGAATGTTCACGTATTTGCCAGTAGACACGTGGACTGCAAATTGTTTCGACGGTCTTGCCTTGTGTGCATTGCCGTAGCATTCCTCTCAGCATATTATAGGGCTTCAATGAATTTAGCAGATTATCTGAAGTAGCAGTGCCGATACATTGTTGATGCAATTTTTTTTCTTCTTCATGTTTTGTTTTGAAGAAGCTTACTCTTTTTTTTTTTTTTTGGTCTCCGATATGTTTCTACACTTGTTTGTTGGATGGATGGTCAACTGAAGTGGAATATCCAAATTTGGGTTGGTCACATGTGTTATTGGTTAAGTCACTAATGAATAAAATCTTTGGATCTAGGAGATATGGAGAAAACAATGGGTCTAGAGTGGAGTTAGACTTGAATTTTAGTTGAACCTTCAATGCTTTGGAAAGATAAAAACACCGACAAGCCCAAAAATTGAATTTTAGGTTCTGCTCAAGTTTCAAAGGAAGTTGCTCATACCCAGGCAAGTGAAAACTTGATTAGATATGGGAAAACGTGCTGAGCTTCTCTAGTAATCAATCAATTTGTTTTTCGAAGCTTTTAAACAGGTGAGTTACACCCGTACTCAACCCAAACCTCGAACAGACCTATTTAATGCAATATCTAAATTATTTCAGATCTCTATTACCTGGTTAATTAAGAACGAGGGTACTGGTATCTTATCATTGCAGAAAGACTAAAAGCAGAGCATCAGAATTGAAATGCTTCCTTTTTTACTAAATTGCTAAAAATTGAAGTACATCATCTTCCTTTTTTTTTTTTAATAGATAACACAATAAACAGAAAACACAACTTGATTTTATTTATTTATTTATTTTATTTTAAATTTTTAAATCAACCCTTTTGAGTCAACTACAATGTCATGGAGTGTGTCATATATTCAGTTGTACATGACAGACACATTATTATAATATTTATCAATTGTATCTGTTAGTGTAGACTCTTTCTTAACAAAATTTCTGAGCTAGTTATGATGATGAGGCAATATGGATGAGAAATTAATCAATTGCCCTCAAAGTTGTTAACAAGTACTTTATATGGTATGTATTTTAGAACCAACATTCTTGCAATTGAAGTCATAGGGATGGGAATTGCACATGCTTCAAGGTGTCTAGATAGGGGTGCGGTTAGGAATTCATGATATTTTATAGGGCTATGTATGATTTAGTGGTGTGACTGAGGATGAGATAACACATGATTCAGTTAATATTAGTATTTTTAATTAAATGCCATGATATAGATGAGTTTAAAAAAGTCAGGGTCTGTTTGGTTTCTAGTAATGAATGAGTTGATTTCACTTCAAATCTTTCATATATTTCCAATTTTTTTTCTCATTTTGGCTATTATTTTCTTCAAATTGTCATAAGCGAGTTAAGTCTTCTTGTTGGTTCATCCACACTTATATGTTTTCCCTAGTATTTCATATTATTTTCTAATATTAAGTTTCGTTCATGTTGTATAATGTTAGGTAAGGGAGGGAATGCCAATAGATTGCCTAGAAGCATGGTGGCTTTTTGTGTTGGTAGGCTCAGTAGAACTACAGCAATGATACAACACAGAATCTTGATTAAGGTAATATATGAGAATCTTGAGAATGTCTTATGTATTTGCTCGAAATTAATGGAGCATTCCCGGATGTGCGTCGGAGCTATCCGGATGAGCGGGGGTCCCTAGAAGGTGGGAACTGCTGTTATGACCATGATGAAGCTGTCGATTTCCTATGGACAGCATTGGAGGGGCCTGACCATTTGGACAGGCCATGTTTATGTATTTGCTCAAAATTAATGGAGCAGACCCGGATGTGCGTCGGAGCTATTCGGAAGAGCGGGGTTCCCTGGAAAGAGGGAACCGCTATTATGACCATGATGAAGCTGTCCATTTTTTATGGACAGCATTGGAAGGGCCTGGCCATTTGTGCCGGATGGCCGTGTTTATATCTGTATTTGCAGGGACCATACCTTTAACCTAAACCAAAACCTATGATCTAAAACCTTAACCTATAACCTAAACCTCAACCTTAACCTAAACCTAAACGTTAACCTAAAACCTAAAACCTAAACTTAAACCTAAAACCTAAATGTATTCTCAAATCCCTAAACCTAAACCTATACTTAATCCTAATCTTAACTCCCTAACCTAAACCTATACCTAAACTTGAAAACCCAAACATAAACCCAATTCCGAACCCAAACTTAAACCTTAACCTTAACCTATTCTCAATTCCCTAAACCTATATCTTATAACCTAAACCTAAACCTAAACCTAAACCTTAACCTATACCTATAACCTAAACCTAAACCTTAACCTAAACCTATAACCTTAACCTATAACCTAAACCTAAATCAAAACATATAACCAAAACCAAAAGCAAAACCAAAACCTATATCCTAAACCCGAACGCATTCTCAAATCCTATGACCCATAATCTAAACTTAAACCTATAACCTATAACCTAAACCAAAGCCTATAACCTAAACCAAAGCCAAAACCTATAGCCTAAATCCGAACCCATTCTCAAATCCAAAAACCTATAACCTAAACCGTTAACTTATAACCTAAATCAAAACCTATAACCTAAACTAAACCTAAATCTAAAACCAAAATCTAAAACCTAAACCTATAATCTATAACCTAAATCAAAACATATAATCAAAACCAAATCCCAAAACCCAAACCTAAACCTAAACCTATAACCTAAACCTATAACCTAAATCAAAACCAAAACCAAACCTAAACCTAAACCTAAACCTATAACCTAAATCTAAACCTAAAACCTAATGTATTCTCAAATCCCTAACCTAAACCTACACCTAATCATAATCTCTACTCCCTAACCTAAACTTAAACCTAAACTTGAAAACCCAAACCTAAACCCGATCCTGATCCCGAACTCGATTTCCTAAACCTAAACCTTAACCTATAACCTAACCTAAACTTATACTTATAACCTAAACCTATTCTCAAATCCCAAAACCTATAACTGTAACCTAAACCTTAACCAAAAACCTATAATTTAACCTAAACCTAAACATATAACCTTAACCTAAACCTAAACCTATAACCTTAACCTTAACATATAATTTTAACCAAAACATATAACCTAAACCTATTCTCAAATTCCGAACCCGATTTTCTAAACCTAAACCTTAACCTATTCTCAATTCGCTAAACCTATAGCTTATAACCTAAACCGAAACCTAAACCTATACCTTAACCTAAACCTACAACCTATAACCTAAACATAAACCTAAAACCTAAATGTATTCTCAAATCTCTAAACCTAAACCTACACCTAATCCTAATCTCAACTCCCTAACCTAAACCTAAACCTAAACTTGAAAACCAAAACCTAAACATGATCCTGAACCCGAACCCGATTTCCTAAACTTAAACCTCAACCTATTCTCAATTCCCCAAACCTTAACCTATAACCTAACCTAAACCTAAATCTATAACCTAAACCTAAACCTAAACCTATAACCTAAGTGTATTCTCAAATCCTTAAACCTAAAGCTACACCTAATCCTAATCTCAACTCCTTAACCTAAACCTAAACCCGATCCCGAACCCGATCCCAATTTCCTAAACCTAAACATTAACCTATTCTTAATTCCCTAAACCTATATCTTATAACCTAAACCTAAACCTAAACCTAAACCTAAACCTATAACCTATAACCTTAACCTAAACCTAAACTTAAACCTGTAACCTATAACCTAACCTAAACCTAAAACCTAAAAGTATTCTCAAATCCCTAAACCTAAACCGACACTTAATCTTAATCTCAACTCCCTAACCTAAACCTAAACCTAAACTTGAAAACCCAAACCTAAACCCGATCCCGAACCCGAACCCGATTTCATAAACCTAAACCATAACCTATTCTCAATTCCCTAAACCTATAGCTTATAACCTAAACCAAAACCTATACCTAAACTTAAACCTAAACCTATAACCTATAACCTAAATATAAACCTAAAACCTAAATGTATTCTCAAATCCCTAAACCTAAACCTACACCTAATCCTAATCTCAACTCCCTAACCTAAACCTAAACCTAAACTTTAAAACCCAAACCTAAACCTGATCCTGAACCCGAACCCGATTTCCTAAACCTAAACCTCAACCTATTCTCAATTCCCTAAACCTTAACCTATAACCTAACCTAAACCTAAATCTATAACTTAAACGTATAACCTAAGTGTATTCTCAAATCCTTAAACCTAAACCTACACCTAATCCTAATCTCAACTCCTTAACCGAAATCTAAACCCGATCCCGAACCTGATCCCGATTTCCTAAACCTAAACATTAACCTATTCTCAATTCCCTAAACCTATATCTTATAACCTAAACCTAAACCTAAACCATAACCTAAACCTAAACCTATAACCTATAACCTTAACCTAAACTTAAACTTAAACCTGTAACCTATAACCTAAACCTAAACCTAAAACCTAAATATATTCTCAAATCCCTAAACCTAAACCTACACCTAATCCTAATCTCAACTTCCTAACCTAAACCTAAACCTAAACTTTAAAATCCAAACCTAAACCTGATCCTGAACCCGAACTCGATTTCCTAAACCTAAACCTCAACTTATTCTCAATTCTCTAAACCTTAACCTATAACCTAACCTAAACCTAAATCTATAACCTAAACCTAAACCTATAACATAAGTGTATTCTCAAATCCTTAAACCTAAACCTACACCTAATCCTAATCTCAACTCCTTAACGTAAACCTAAACCCGATCCGAACCCGATCCCGATTTCCTAAATCTAAACATTAACCTATTCTCAATTCCCTAAACCATAATCTAAACCTAAACCTAAACCTAAACCTATAACCTATAACCTTAACCTAAACCTAAACCTAAACCTGTAACCTATAACCTAAACCTAAACCTAAAACCTAAATGTATTCTCAAATCCCTAAACCTAAACCTACACCTAATCCTAATCTCAACTCCCTAACCTAAACCTTAACCTAAACTTGAAAACCCAAACCTAAACCCGATCCCGAACCCGAACCCGATTTTCTAAACCTAAACCTTAACCTATTCTCAATTCCCTAAACCTATAGCTTATAACCTAAACCGAAACCTAAACCTAAACCTATAACCTATAACCTAAACATAAACCTAAAACCTAAATGTATTCTCAAATCCCTAAACCTAAACCTACACCTAATCCTAATCTCAACTCCCTAACTTAAACCTAAACCTAAACTTGAAAACCCAAACCTAAACCTGATCCAGAACCCGAACCCGATTTCCTAAACCTAAACCTCAACCTATTCTCAATTCCCTAAACCTTAACCTATAACCTAACCTAAACGTAAATCTATAACCTAAACCTAAACCTATAACCTAAGTGTATTCTCAAATCCTTAAACCTAAACCTACACCTAATCCTAATCTCAACTCCTTAACGTAAACCTAAACCCGATTCCGATTTCCTAAATCTAAACATTAACCTATTCTCAATTCCCTAAATCATAACCTAAACCTAAACCTAAACCATAACATAAACCTAAACCTAAACCTAAACCTATAACCTATAACCTTAACCTAAACCTAAACCTAAACCTGTAACCTATAACCTAAACCTAAACCTAAAACCTAAATGTATTCTCAAATCCTTAAACCTAAACCTACACCTAATCCTAATCTCAACTCCCTAACCTAAACCTTAACCTAAACTTGAAAACCCAAACCTAAACCCGATCCCGAACCCGAACCCGATTTTCTAAACCTAAACCTTAACCTATTCTCAATTCCCTAAACCTATAGCTTATAACCTAAACCGAAACCTAAACCTAAACCTAAACCTATAACCTATAACCTAAACATAAACCTAAATGTATTCTCAAATCCCTAAACCTAAACCTACACCTAATCCTAATCTCAACTCCCTAACTTAAACCTAAACCTAAACTTGAAAACCCAAAACTAAACCTGATCCTGAACCCGAACTCGATTTCCTAAACCTAAACCTCAACCTATTCTCAATTCCCTAAACCTTAACCTATAACCTAACCTAAACCTAAATCTATAACCTAAACCTAAACCTATAACCTAAGTGTATTCTCAAATCCTTAAACCTAAACCTACACCTAATCCTAATCTCAACTCCTTAACCTAAACCTAAATCCGATCCCGAACTCGATCCCGATTTCCTAAACCTAAACATTAACCTATTCTCAATTCCCTAAACCTATATCTTATAACCTAAACCTAAACCTAAACCATAACCTAAACCTAAACCTTAACCTATAACCTAACCTAAACCTAAATCTATAACCCAAACCTAAACCTATAACCTAAGTGTATTCTCAAATCCTTAAACCTTAACCTACACCTAATCCTAATCTCAACTCCTTAACGTAAACCTAAACCTAATCCTGAACCCGAACCCGATTTCCTAAACCTAAACGTCAACCTATTCTCAATTCCCTAAACCTTAACCTATAACCTAACCTAAACCTAAATCTATAACCTAAACCTATACCTAATCCTAATCTCAACTCCCTAACCTAAACCTAAACCTAAACTTGAAAACGAAAACCTAAACACGATCCCGAACCCGAACCCGATTTCCTAAACCTAAACCTTAACCTATTCTTAATTTCCTAAACCTATAGCTTATAACCTAAACCAAAACCTAAACCTATACCTAAACCTAAACCTATAACTTATAACCTAAACATAAACCTAAAACCTAAATGTATTCTCAAATCCCTAAACCTAAACCTACACCTAATCCTAATCTCAACTCCCTAACTTAAACCTAAACCTAAACTTGATAACCCAAACCTAAACCCGATCCTGAACCCGAAGCCGATTTCCTAAACCTAAACCTTAACCTATAACCTAACCTATACCTAAATCTATAACCTAAACCTAAACCTAAATCCTAAGTGTATTTTCAAATCCTTAAACCTAAACCCACACTTAATCCTAATCTCAACTACCTAACCTAAACCTAAACCTAAACTTGAAAACCCAAACCTAAACCCACTCCCCAACCCGAACCCGATTTTCTAAACCTAAACATTAACCTATTCTCAATTCTCTAAACCTAAACCTAAACCTAAACCTATAACTTTAACCTAAACCTAAACCTAAACCTGTAACCTATAACCTAAACCTAAACCTAAAACCCAAATGTATTCTCAAATCTTTAAACCTAAACCTACACCTAATCCTAATCTCAACTCCCTAACCTAAACCTAAACTTAAACTTGAAAACCCAAACCTAAACCCGATCCCGAACCCGAACCCGATTTCCTAAACTTAAACCTTAAACCTTTTCTCAATTCCCTAACCTATTATCTTATAACCTAAACCTAAGCCTAAACCTAAACCTAAACCTAAACCTAAACCTGTAACATATAACCTAAAGCTAAACCTAAAACCTAAATGTATTCTGAAATCCCTAAACCTAAACCTACACCTAATCCTAATCTTAACTCCCTAACCTAAACCTAAACCTAAACTTGAAAACCAAAACCTAAACCCGATCCCGAACGCCAACCCGATTTCCTAAACCTAAACCTTAACCTATTCTCAATTCCCTAAACTTATAGCTTATAACCTAAACCTAAACCTGTAACCTTCACCTAAAACTTAAATGTATTCTTAAATCCCTAAACCCAAACCTACACCTAATCCTAATCTCAACTCCCTAACATAAACCTAAACTCAATCCCGAACCCGAACCCGATTTCCTAAACCTAAACCTTAACCTATTCTCAATTCCCTAAACCTATTGCTTATTACCTAAACCGAAACCTAAACCTATACCTTAACCTAAACCTAAACCTAAACCTATAACATATAACTTAAACCTAAAACTTAAATGTATTCTCAAATCCCTAAACCTAAACCTACACATTATCCTAATCTCAACTCCCTAACCTAAACCTAAACCTAAACTTGAAAAACCAACCCTAAACCCGATCCCAAACCCGAACCTGATTTCTTAAGCCTAAACCTAAATGTATTCTCAAATCCCTAAACCTAAACCAACACCTAATCCTAATCTCAACTCCCTAACCTAAACCTAAACCTAAACTTAAACTTGAAAACCCAAACCAAAACCCGATCCCGAACCCGAACCCGATTTCCTAATCCGAAACCTTAACCTATTCTCAATTCCTTAAACCTATAGCTTATAACCTAAACCTAAACCTAAACCTATAACCTTAACCTAAACCTAAACCTAAGCCTGTAACCTATAACCTAAACCTAAACCTAACACCTAAATGTATTCTCAAATCCCTAAACCTAAACCTACACCTAATCCTAATCTCAACTCCCTAGCCTAAACCTAAACTTGAAAACCCAAACCTAAACCCGATCTCGAACCCGAACCCGATTTCCTAAACCTAAACCTTAACCTATTCTCAATTCCCTAAACCTATAGCTTATAACCTATACCTAAACCTAAACCTAAACCTAAAACCTAATATATTCTCAACTCCCTAAACCTAAACCCACACCTAATCCTAATCTCAACTTTCTAACCTAAACCTAAACCTAAACTTGAAAATCCAAACCTTAACCCGATCCCGAACCCGAACCCGATTTCCTAAACCTAAACCTTAACCTATTCTCAATTCCCTAAACCTATAACTTATAATCTAAACCTAAACCTAAACTTAAACTTTAACCTAAACCAATAACCTATAACCTAAACCTAAACCTAAAACCTAAATGTATTATCAAATCCCTAAACCTAATCCTACACTTAATCCTAATCTCAACTCCTTAACCTAAACCTAAACCTAAACTTGAAAACCCAAACCTAAACCCAATCCCAAACCTGTACCCAATTTCCTAAACCTAAACATTAACATTTTCTCAATTCCCTAAACCTATGGCTTATGACCTAAACCTAAACCTAAAACCTAAATGTATTCTCAAATCCCTAAACCTAAACTTGAAAACCCAAACCTAAACCCGATCCTGAAGCCGAACCCGATTTCCTAAACCTAAACCTTAACCTATAACCTAACCTAAACCTAAACCTATAACCTAAACAAAAGCGTAAAACTTAGACCTAAACCTAAAAACGAAATGTACTCTCAAATCCCTAAACCTAAACCTACACCTAATCCTAATCTCAACTCCCTAACCTAAACCTAAACCTAAACTTGAAAACCCAAACCTAAACCTGATCCCGAACTCGAACCTGATTTCTTAAACCTAAACCTTAACCTATAACCTAACATAAACCTAAACCTTAACCTATAACCTAACATAAACCTAAACTATTACCTAAACATAAGCCTAAAACCTAAACTTAAAATCGAAATGTATTCTCAAATCCTTGAACCTAAACCTACACCTAATCCTAATCTCAACTCCCTAACCTAAACTTAAACCTAAACTTGATAACCCAAACCTAAACCTGATCCCGAACTCGGACCCGATTTCCTAAACCTAAACCTTAACCTTAACCTATTCTCAATTCCCTAAAGCTGTAACCTATATACTATAACCTATAACTAAAACCTAAACCTTAACTTAAACCTATAACCTAAGCCTAAACCTTAACCTTAACCTAAACCAAAACCTATAACCTAAACCGTAACCTATAACCTATAACCTAAATTTATAACCTAATCCTAAACCTAAACCTAAAACCTAAAACCTAAACCTAAACCTATTTTAATGATCAGTTTTATTTTTAAAAAGTGCCCACTTTTTTGGAAGAAGTTTATGCAATTCTTCATGATTCTGAATTATAATGTTTTGTTGGTTTAATATTTTTTTTTTTAGGTGGAAGACACAAAAAGAAAATTGTTGCTGATTTTTTTCTTTTTTTATTTATGATGTTAAACTTATATGTATTTATGTGTGGATGAATGTAATGTGGATAAGATTGCTTGTGTTTGGATGGATGTAGTCAATGTTTGGATGAATGTAGTTTATGTTGGATGAATGTAGTTTATGTTTGGATGAATGTAGTTTATGTTGGATTTACGTAGTTTGGGTTGTTTAGATGGATGTGAATGTGAATATGATGGAATATATTATATAACAGGTGTATATTAGGAAGAATACAATGAAATATATTGTAACAGGTTTACATTGGCCCTGATAAAAAGGACGGTCCATGACAGTCCTTTTTAAGGACGGTCCATGACCGTCCTTTGAAAGCTTATCAGAGACGGTCCACAACAGTCCTTTTTAAGGACGGTCCATGACTGTCCTTTTAAACGATGGTCCATGGCCGTCCTTTAAAGGCTTATTAGAGACGGTCTACGACAGTCTTTTTTATGGACGGTCCATGACCGTCCTTTTAAAGGACGGTCCATGGCCGTCCTTTGAAGGCTTATCAGAGACGGTCTACGACAGTCTTTTTTAAGGACGGTCTATGACCGTCCTTTTAAAGGACAGTCAATGGCCGTCCTTTAAAGGCTTATAAGAGACGGTCCAAGACCGTTCTTTTTAAGGACGGTTCACGACCGTCCTTTTTCAGGACGGTTCATGACCGTCTTTTTTTTGTCAATAAAAATGACGGTTTTCGACCGTCCTTTAAGTAATACGACACGTCAAAATTTGACGGCCCTTGCGACGGTCCGTGACCGTCCTTTTTGGTCATTTGAGACGGTTTTGGACCATCCTTTTTTCACAGTTTTGGCATAGTGTGATACATGAATGGTGTACTACAGAGGCTATCGGTACCGGATTCGACAAATGACAATTTTGTGAGCTCGGTTTCCGAGTTTAGGGTGTGACAGAAGTTGGTATCAGAGCATAACTTGGGAATACCTGAGGATAACATCACATATCTGCTGATAGCTACCCTACACTCTATGAGTGTTGAGAACTTAGAATGGTTAGATCCCCAAGTTCGAATAACCTATAAAGTTTCTGATATAGCTCCCCGCCATTGAGATTGGGAAGCTGCATAGTATTCCCCTTTCGATTGTTTCTGATTCAGGATCCAAGGTTCAGTAAGGGTCACCATTTTGTTGAGGAGACATCTTGGGAGCGCGAGGCTAAGATTAGAGAGCGCTATCCCCATTTTTTATAAATCGATTATGCTTTATATGGTGTTGATTATTATATGTATATGACAATACTTCCTCTACCCTTGCATTGTCCTGCGTGATAGTGTAAATTTCGAGGATGAAATTTTTATTAGGAAGGTAGAGCTGTAAGGCCCGTATCCTAGACCGTACCGTTCCTTAGACTCCCGCGGTCCTCCCGGTCGAATTTCTGTGACCGACGATGCGTAGATAGCATTTGCGCGTGACCCTGAGTTGCATCCTGTCGATTTGAATTAGCTCAACCTGAGACTTACACCCTTACGACGGCGCCGTCGCAGCGGTTCCAACACCGTGTCTCATATACCGATGTGATACGCAGGCTAGGAGTTGTGGGCCCGCGTATATTTTGAAGAAATGTCACATATTACGAATTCTGAGAGAATCTCTACCACCTTTCACATCAATCAATCAAAGTACAACCCATCACTCCACCCATCACACCCATCCCTCTCTCACCCAAAAGTCAACTCTCATGTTTTCTCTCCTTACACCACCATCCCTCTCATCCCATCCCTCTTACACACCCATCCCTCTCTCCTTACATCTCCCATCTTTCACTCATTCTCTACCATTTTTCCTAGCAACTAAGAGAGAAAAAGACAAAGGAGAGAAGAGCCAAGAGTGGCCCACTTCCAACCCCAAGATCCTCACCATCCAACCCTTCAATCTTCATCTCCCCCCATCAAAGTAGAAGCTTAGGAGCTTAGCATTCCAAGGAACCAAGAAGGAGTGAAATCGGTGGGTGATCTCGGATTCTTGTCGTTAATCTTAAAGATTTTAGGGCCCACATGTGGTGGGACCCACTTGATGTATGCGTTGTAAGAAATGGAGGGCCCATAGTAGCGGGGTCCGTCCCCTCCATCATGATCTCTCTCTCTCTCTTTCATATTTTTTTATGGTGATAATGAGGCCGTGTGGCCCACCCGGTTGGACCCCACTTGGATATATGTATCGCATCCGCGCTGTCCGCCAAGCAGGGCCACCTTGCTGGCCATCCACCAGTAACACCTTGCTGCCGATCCTTGAGCGGACCCTAAACGAAGGGAAAACACAAATATTTGTTGGATATTCTAGCTAGTGTAACAGACACGTGGGACCCACCTAATGTATGTGGAAATCCTCACTGTTTAGAAAATGGGACGGTGGGACCATGTAATGTATGTGTCTCACCTATACTATCCATCTATGTTTTATCCACCGTCCATCTGTGGACAGTGGAATCCGTTGCTGTATTGACAACAACAAGTTCTGTGGGTCTGATCTTGAGGTATGGATCTCATCCACACCATCTGTGCATAACACCTGCGCCCACCTCGATGAGGTGCTGCCATCCAACACGTGAAACTCCCCCATGATACATGTGTTTCATCATCGTCGTTCATCTGATGGGGTCAACATGACGTATGGGTTTCATCCACACTATCTAGACCTTGGGCGATGGGAACCCACCTCTTTGCATGTGGCCTACAGCCACACCGTCCATCTATTGTGAACTCACGCAACATCTGATGCTGCCCACTGATGTCAGCAAGTTCTGTGGGGCCCACCATGATGTAATGTTGTATCCAGACCGTCCATGGGACAGAGGGCGCCAGTAGCTTGAGATGTAATTGACATGGCCCCATCACGAGGCATGTATTATATCTTACCATCCGTCCATTGGGCAGATCGTGGGGCCCACCCACACATGTTGCACGTGTGGGGTGGGACCCACCTTGATGTGTATATTCTACATCTGCACCGTCCATGGATTGGGATGGTGTGTGGGGCTAGCATGATGTATGTGTTTTATGCACTTCGTCCATATGTCCAGGGCAGGTGGGATCCACCATGATTTATGTATTTTATTAGTACCGTCCATCTGGACGAGTGGTGTGGGGGCCACATAATGTTTGTGTTTCTCCTAGCTGTCCATCTAGATGTGTTGACCTCACCTTTAATGTATGTGGTTTACGTCCACGCTGTCCATTTTGCTGGACAGGTGGGACCCCCACCTTGTATGTATGTGTTTCTTCCCTGTATGAGACACCGTGATGTAGGTATTGTATATCTATGATCGTCCCCTTGTGCGGCCCACCATGATGTATGATGTACTCCCCATGCTATTTACATTTTATATCCTAGCTGTCGATATGTGTAGCCCAATTTGACATTTGTGTGGACCACATAATGCAGCCCAATATGATGTTAGTGTGGCCTACATAGTACGGCCCAATATGATGTTTGTGTGGCCCATATGTGCGGCGCATTTGATGAGGCCCAATGTGATGTAATTGGGGCTAGATGTGGCCCATTGTAATGTATATGAGGCCCTTATGTTAAGGCCCATGTGATGTATTTGTAGCCTATTTGGTGAGGCCTAATATGATGTATATGTGGCCCATGTGTGAGGCTCGATGTAATGTATATGTGGCCCATATGGTAAGGCCCGATGTGATGTATATGTGGCCCTTGAGTGAGGCCAATTGTGATGTATATTAGGCCCTTGTGTGAGGCCATGGGCCCACTGTACACTTGACTCTATGTGAACCACCCCTTGGGAGCAATGTTAGTTAAATGTCCACATTAATGGGCAATGATGGTTGAATGTCCACATTGTGACATTCCCTTTGGCCTTGTTAAGCTCATTCTCATCAATGTGATTATCAAGCCTGATTATTGATGCTGATTATCTGTGTCGATTATCGAGGCTGATTATCGGTGTCAATTATCGATGCTGATTATCGGTGCCGATTATCGAGGCCGATGCTTATCATCGATGCTGATTATTGATGTTGATTATCAGTGCCGGTTATCGATACTGATTACAAGTACGTGACAACATAGCATCATGATACATGCCCATAAGTATCATTTGCATATTTTTTATGAGATGTAGTTGTCCATTGCATATGTCATAGGGCAGGTTGTTCATGGGACTCCCTAATAGGTGGAGTCATCCCACATGAGCACACAATATGTACAGGATTGATACATGATTAGACTGTATGACTCATATATCTTGTATTTTTTATATGACTACTGTACGCCCTAGTGATATCAGGGTAGTAGCCTCCATAGGCATATCGTGGATGGCCAGATGAGACATCAGAAATCTTTTTCTACATGGGGTGCCATAGATGTCCCTAGGTGAAAGTCCCTAAACCTCCGTGGCCAGGAGACTCTCCAACGTGTAGATCGAGTGGATACATGAGCTCTCGAGTGCCGAATACTAGTAGGCTGCGTCTCCCAATGTGTCGTGGTCAGTTGGAAGGGGGTGTGGCCTTACCCGCTCAAGGGTAGGGAGCATAACTAGGCTGAGTTTGACCAGCTCATAAATGGGTCTGCTATTAACGTGCCGAGTAGGTATTAGCTAACTACTGGCCAGGTGGATAGTGAGGTCTCTTCCACTTGCATGGTTGTGTGACCAGTGGGCGGCGATTGCGTGTAGATTATACTAGACCCCGGTGATGATTCTAGAGATATACAGTACTGATATGTGGACTTACTGACCAGGAGTTGCATACTCAACATTTTACTCATTCATTCATTTATTCACTATCCATTCAGGCTGGTGGTGTGCACCTAATTATTATGTGTACCCTCCGCAATGGACAAGATTTCGGTTGGGGCACGTGACCAACCTGAGATTAGGAGTCTACCACATTGAGTCTGGCTATCCAAATTTTAGTATGGGACTGGTTTGGATAGAAGTCCTTTGTGATGGACTCCATAGCCTGCGATACTATAAACTATCATTCTGATTTCACACTCCAGCATGGTCATTTCATTCGCACCATATATTGCATTACATCCGCGACATATAGCATTTTGGGTTGCTATGTTTCTGCATTTATATGGCCTAAATGAGGTTGACGGCATTTGTGGACTCGTCAGGATTTGCATATTGCATTTCATCCTCATTATATGATATTTGGATTACTATATCTCCACATTACATAGTTAATCTACATTGCTTCATTAGTATATGGTATTGGTTTATTATATTTTTGCATTGCATAGCCTGGATATGACTGATAGTATTTATGGACTTACTGGCATGTTTCCGCATTGCTTTGATATTATATGCTTGACACTTACATCGCACACATACTTACACCACTCTCTAAGCTTTCTATGAGCTTATGCATGATAAATGAGTGCAGGTGGTGTTAAGTTGCAGCAGTGTTGAGCTTGGAGCATGCAACTGCCTTCTGGAGCTTTGATTTTCGATATATGTATTTCCCTTTCATGACTGTATTCAAATGTTTATATTAGTAGATATGTGATGATGATGATGTTGCCTTTGTGATTTGGGTAAACTTGTGGTTATGCTTCTTACGAGAGATATGTACATAGGAAAATCCTCCCTCTATGATCCCAAGATCGCAATCTATCGTATGGGCACTAGGAGCCAATAATGGGGTACTATGGAGGCTGTCGGCACCGGATTCGACAAGCGGCAATTTTATGAGCCCAGTTTTTGAGTTTGGGGTGTGACATGAACATTAAATATAGTATGAGATAACCTTGAATAATTAGAACGTGGATATTTTATTCATCTTTAAATAAATGTTTGATTAGTTAATTTTTGGATTGTTATATTTTATGAATGAGATTATGTTATCAATATATGTGTGGATTATGAAATATAAACATACAAAACATAGGTCATGCCTTCGGGTACGAAATCGGGGTCAGATATACCTAGGTGCCAGATTTCGGTGCATGAAAGATTGGTATCAAAGCTTAGGTTTAGAATCATTGAGCATGTAGGGTTTTACTTGAAAACTTAGTCACTTTGAAAATTAGGATATATCTCATGCGAGTGTTTTTGTGATCGAAACTTAACTTGTATTATTGTCATTTATTGATCCACCCTTATATGATATCTAAAGCTTATTATTTGATTTAGAACATGTTTGAGAGCCGACGTGGAAATTATAGTGGTTCGCTTGTGTGTACACCATCTGTTTAGAAAAACAGCCACACAACTACTCCACTCCTAATATTCTCACACAGTGGATATTAGCATTCAATATGAAAATAGGTTTTTCCAGGTTCACTTAAAACCCTCACAATTGTGTCTTTCAAGTGGGCTTACACAATTCAAAAACCTCACACTCTGAGTTTTCTAGATCACCTAAGACAAACTAAAACAGAGTGATTTTTCTGCAATAATCTCAATGAAACCAAAATACAGAAATTTACAATAATGTAAAATACTTGGATATTCTCTTTTTGATGAAGCCTGGAAGAACCAAATTAGAGTAGAAGTTCAACGTAGAAGTTTAATGTCTAAACTCACTTATGAAATGTTTTTATGTTCTAAATTGATTTTAAATTTAAAGCACCTTGGGCTAGCTTGATTTGATTATGATTCTAAGAAATGGGAATACTTTAATCCCTCTTTCATTTAAAATTGGAATGCGAAAATTCAAAATCAAATGCAAAGAAAGTTAATAAAAGAGAAAATTAAATAAGCACAATGTAGCTTAAAAAGATCACTAACTTATCTCTCAGAGTGGCGTATTGATTTAACTTGAATTGAATGAAAAACTCTGAAATTCATGCTCTATTTATAAGTGAAGAAATCGCGTTCACGACTGGTCCTGAGGACACCACGACTGGTCGAAGGACCAACAGATTTTTATGATTTTGAGCGCGATAAGAGAAAGTTGTTCCATGATTGGTTGTAGGCCCTGCACGACCGGTCGAGGGACCTCCATGACTGGTCGTGTGGATCCAAATTTATTTGCTGGACTTTTAGTCGAGGTTGTAGGATTAGTCGAGAACTAGTCGAGCACTGTTCACATGACCGGTCGAGCAGTCTGCAAGACTGGTCGAGACTTAACAAAAAATTTTAAAAATTTATAACAAACTTAGGAGTGGTCGAGGAATTTCTTAGACTGGTTGAGCCAGTGCTAGGACTAGTCGAACAGAGTCCAAGACTAGTCAAGAAACAGTCTATTCACTTATAAAATGATCTAATTGAATTATGTATTCAAAATGACCTACCATATGGTCAATCTAGGGTCATTCATACCTTGTACATGATATATGAACTTTGAAACTTCTTTTTCTTCAGTTGATAGTTGTTCTTTGAAGTTCACGAAGCTTGAGATCTTGTCAAAGTATGAAGCTTGAACTTGAGTCTCTTGAAGCTTGAATATGACTAACGTTGAAGCTTGAACTTGAGTATCAAAATCTAGGAACGTTGTCTTGACTTGTACGAAGCTTTGAAAATCTTGAACTCTTGAAGCTTGAAAGCTTGAATTCATAATTGATGTTGTACATGAACATGAACAAGTAATCTTGCCTTTGAAGTTTTTGAACTAAAGACCCTTGTCCCTGAAAGATGCATAGGCTTCATTATGTAGATGAGCTACACAAGACACAGATTCCAAGAGAGGTTTTGGCACTACAAAATTTGACAATTATAGGAGCTAGAAACCATACACTTATAATCTCCCCCTTTGTCAAATTTGTGACAAAACACACTCCATACAAACATAAGCATTATACGCACAAAGAATCATGCACCAGTTATCAAATACAAACAAAACCATTATACGCACAAAGAATCATGCACCAGTTATCAATTACCATTAATTCCACCAACAATACTCCCCCTTACTAACTCCCCTTCACCAAATAATTCACAATTAATTCATCCATAATCCACATCCATATACAATGTACATGCCATATACCAATATACCACAATCACCATATATTAAGCATGCCAAAATTCTCCCCCCTTTTGTCACAAGATGACAATGGAAGGAATTAAGAACTAGACGTGGAATTAGATAAAGAAGGAAAAATAAGAAGAGTATTGAGGAATAAATGATCAAGATAGTCAACATATTAAATCCATAAGTAAGTCATATTCAAACCAAGTTTAACCAAGTACTACCAAGTTAAGTCAAGTATAACCTCACAAGACAAAAGAAATCCAAGTATCATTAAAGTTATTTCAAATCAAGATTAGAAAATACTAATCAGATCCTGAAGAGGGAGCAAGAATAGATGGATCAATCTGATGTAAACCCTTATTAATGCGCCTCATATATTTACACATATAAGTAAATTACGAATCGTGGGTTACACGAATTTGAGCCACTTGTTCCTCAAGCGTATTCAACCTCTCGGCGAAAATAGAAGGCTGATAATCAGGGTCAGCCTCAAAATCTGATTCGATCTCATCAAAGATATCATCCATGTTAATGTCATTTGGAGGTAAATCACCTTTTTCTTCATTTGCGGCATCATTTCCACCAGCACCTACATTGATTTGGCCTGCGACCAACCTCAAATTCATCTTGTTTATATTTGAGTTGTTGAAGATTAGGTGTTGAATAGGAGCCTCTCCAACAAGCATAGCCACTAATATATGGGTAGCCAACATAGTCATAAGATATGTAAAAGGGATATCACTGTGTCCAGGATGGAGACAGAATTGTATGACGGAATGATAGATTATAGAAGGAAGACATACAGATGTACCAAAGATGATGGAATGAAGAATCTGAACCATGAAAGAGGTGAGTTCGGTTTTGTTACCAGAATGTGGATAAAGATTTGAAATAAATATCCTGTGAAGGACCCTATATCTGGGTAACAAATACTTTGAAGCAAGCGCATTCCCATTTTGACTCCATTGCACATCTATATTACACAATGCTCTAGCATATATTTTTCTAATTTAAATGGTTTAGCTACTAGAGTGCTAATTGGAATACCTTCATCATTGATAGGTATGTCCATTAGGCTAGAAATCAGATGTCGGTCTACTTCAAATGGACCTTCTCTAGTTGCTATAATAAAAGTTAAATTTTTAGTTGAAAAATCAGAAATACAGGCATACATAGCTTGTGCAATAGACCAGTATGCCGGCCTACCCCAATGTAGAATGTTATCCCATCCTACAGATTAGAGAAGAGGAAGGATTTCAAATGGAGCAAGATGTTCAACATGACCAGGTCGTTCAACTATAATATTGCACAACCTTAAATCCCGCACATAGGAGGGATCATCTTCGGGTGACCGAATATGGCGCCTTGTAATAGGTGTCAATCTAAATGTTGAAGGACCACGAGAACTTTTCTTTTTGCCTCTACCTTCCATTTGCAACCATGAAATCAAAGAATCAAAAAGTTTCAAAAGAAGTGGTGGGTTTTCTCAAAATCAGATTTTGGAGAAGAAAACCCCAAAAAGCTTTAATGAAATAAGAAATAAATCACTACAAAGATGAAAAGAAGTGATATGAACTTGAATCTATAAGGAAAATGGAAATAAAGTACTAACCTTGAAGAACAATAGAGATGGGTTCGACTAGTCGAGCTAGGACCCGTTGGAGAAGAAACTCAAATGAAGAAAGAAAGGATTTTTTCCCCTAAATAAACATCAAACCCGCGCTACATGACTAGTCGAGCATGTACTCAACTGGTCGTGCACAGCCAAAAATGTGTATTTTTCATTAAAATTTGAAATTTAAACATTCAAACTAACAAGTATATACATTATAATACAGAAATACATGAATAATCAATTCAAATTGCACATACTAAGATCAAATTTCAATTTAGAAAACCTACTTTTATCAAAAGGTTTCATGAAAATGTCAGCAAGTTGAGTCTCGGTCGGAATGTATTCCAAAGTAATTATTTTTTCTTCCACTAACTCACGAATGTAGTGATATCTAATGTCAATGTGCTTGGTTCGTGAATGTTGAATTGGATTTTTAGATATATTAATTACACTGGAATTATCATAATATAAAACTATAGAGTCCTGTACAATTCTGTAATCGCTTAACATTCTTTTCATCCATACAAGCCGAGTGCATGAATTATCTGCTGTAATGTATTCACCCTCAGCAATAGAGAGCAATACAAACTTTGTTTCTTACTCTGCCAAGAAACTAAATAGTTCCCAACATAGAAACAACCACCACTGGTTGATTTCCTATCATCAACATTACCAACCCAATCAGCATTAGTGTAACCAGCTAATTGAACACTAGTATCATATGGATACCAAAGACCCAGATTATCTGAACTTGTGACATATTGCATAATCCGCTTAACAACGATTAAATGTGACTCTTTAGGGTCAGATTGATATCTAGCGCAAATCCCTATGCTAAATGTAATATCAGGTCGACTCGTAGTTAAATACAACAAGCTACCTATCATACCGCGATACAATTTAAGATCCACTTTCTTACCTGTAGAGTCCTTTGAGAGTTTTAGAGTTGTACTCATGGGAGTATCAAAATTTTTTCCATTCTTAAATCCAAACTTTTTAATTAAGTTCAGAGCATATTTGATTTGAGAAATAAAGAAACCATCAGGTTGCTGTCTAACTTGCAACCCTAGAAAATAATTCAATTCCCCAACCATGCTCATTTCGAACTTAGATTTCATAAGATCTGCAAACTCAACAGTCATGTTAGCACAGGTAGATCCATAAATAATATCATCAACATAAATTTGTACTATTAAAATGTGATCATTATGTTTCTTTATAAATAAAGTCTTATCAACACTTCCCATTATAAAGTTATGACTTAGTAAAAACTTATTCAATTTTTCATACCATGCGATGGGAGCTTGTTTTAAACCGCAGAGAGCCTTTTTTAGGTGATAGACATGATCAATATTCTTAGGGTCTTCAAAACCCATTGGTTGTTCAACATACACTTCATGCAAATTGCCATTTAGAAAAGCACTCTTTACATCCATTTAATAAATTTTAAACTTTCTAAAGCAAGCAATGGATATAAATAATCTAATTGATTCAAGATGAGCTACTGGGGCAAAGGTTTCATTATAATCGATGCCTTCAATTTGAGTATACTCTTGTACAACCAGTTTAGCCTTGTTTCTAATTATATTACTAAGTTCATTAGACTTATTTTTGAAAATCCACTTAGTTCGATAATATGTTTATCTTTTGGCCTAGGAACTAAGTACCAAACATCATTTCTAACAAATTGATTAAGCTCTTCTTGCATCGCAACTATCCAGTTTTCGTCAGTAAGAGCTTCTTTTGCATTAGCTGGTTCTATCTGGGATGTAAAGCACACATAGTTACACACATCTTCTAGTTGTCTACGGGTGCATACAACAGTGAGAGGGTTTCCAAGAATTTGATTAGTTGGATGGTCTTTAACAGTTCTCAGTTCAAAGTTATTTTGACTTGATGAAGAATCTGGTTTATCAATTAGAAGTACTTCATCATTATTTGAACTTGAGATAGGTGTACTCAAGTGATCATCAATAACCACATTAATGAATTCTTGAATTACACCAATTCTCTTATTAAGAACCCAATATGCTCGACTATTCAGAGCATACCCTAAAAATACCCCTTTATCACTTTTGGTGTCAAACTTACCCAGATTTCTTGCTTACGTAAAACGTAGCACTTGTTGCCAAAAACTCGAAAGTATTTGACAGTAGACTTCTTATCAAACCACATTTCATAAGCAGTTATATCATTTGATTTTCTAGTATAAATACAGTTAATTATATAACATGCAGTATTTATGGCTTCGGCCCAAAGATTTTTAGGAAGCTTCATACTGTTTAACATTACATTTGCCATTTCTTGAAGCAATCTATTTTGTCTTTCTATAATACCATTTTGTTGTGGTGTTTTGGGCACAGAGAATTCATGTGATATTCCCGGATCATTGCAAAACTTCTCAAAACCGCTATTCTCAAATTCCGATCCATGATCGCTACGGGTCTTACAGACTTAGTCTCTTTTTCAATTTGGATACGTCTAAGTACCTTTTTAACTTCATCGAGAGTTTCTGATTTGTCTCTTAAGAAGACTACCCAAATATATCTGGTAAAGTCATCAACGATTACCAGAATATACTTTTTACCACCTCGACTCTCCATTCTAGTTGGTTCAGTAAGATCCATATGGAGGAGTTCGAGCGGTTTAGATGTGGCATTGGAGTTCACTTTTTTGTGAGAACTCTTAGTTTGCTTGCCAATCTGGCATTTATCACATAGTTTATCTATTTTTTATACTTTGGGTAGGCCTCTTACTAACTCTCTTTTGCTCAATCTATACAAGTTATGGTAGTGTACATGTCCAAGGCGTTTGTGCCATAATTCCGTCTCATCGGTATGGACCATGTAACATGATAAATTAGATGAGCTAAAGTCACTTACAATATAGCAATTTTCAGAAATTCTGTGACTAGTTAATATTACAAAACCATTTTTATTTAAACTTTCACACCCTCGGTTAGAAAATTTTACGTTATGATTTTTATCGCATATTTGAGAAATGCTTAATAAGTTGTGTTTTAAACCTTCTACATATAAAACATTCTCAAATAAAGAGAGGTTAGAAAGTTGAACCGTATCTTGGCCAATAATCCTGCAGTTGCTACCATCACCAAATGTGACTGAACCATCAGTCATGTCTTTAAGATTGGTGAAGAGACCTTTGTCACCAATCATGTGTATGGAGCATCCACTGTCTAGGTACCACTTTGAATGGCTTGAAGCTTTGAAAGTCGTGTGGGCAACTAAGTAAGTAACCTTAGGAACCCATTTCATTACAGTTTTGGGTTTAGGAGTATAGTTGTTCTTCTTATGTTTGTAGTTGATATAAGACCGACCCTTTGAGTTAGATTTTAAGAGCTCCTTAAGTAAATCAACAATTTTCTCAGCTAAAGGATTATGATTCTGATTTTTAAAGTTGATATGGTTACTTTTAGGTTTTAAGGATTGAAAAGTTTTAACATTTTTAGAATAATTTTGATTTGAACTTTTTCCTTTTGAGTTTGAAGACTCTCCTTTCACAAACTTAGGAGAAGTATTCTTATGTTTGGGAGGAATATTTTTATCATAGCCCAAACCGGATCGGTCGCCACATTTTCTGAATTTGGATAATAGTTTTTCTAACTTAGGATCACCTTAGGCATACCTCCATGCATACTTTAAACTCAAAAGTGAAGAGACTTCAAGTTTTAGTTTTTCATTTTCAGATTTTAGATTTTCAATAAGGGAGGTTTTGAAATCTAAATCGCATTTAGTTTTTTTTAAAATAATCTGAAATGTGGGATTTTTCTAAAACAAGAGTATCAAATTTTTTTTTTAAGTTTTGAAAACTTTTCTTTATGAAGTTTTAGTTTTACCACAATTTTACAACTTTCTTTTTATAGGGCATTGTAAGCATCTTGAAGATCTTCATTTTTATGATCACTATTCAGATTTTCTTCACTAGTTGAATCATCATTATCTGAAAATGTGAACTTGGCTAAAGTCATATGGGCTTTAACTTCATTACCCGACTCGGTTTCAGAATCTTCTGATTGAGAAGAGGCTTTAGTGCCAGAAGATTCATCCCATGTAGCCAACATACCTTTCTTTTTAGGTTTGTCCTTTTTAGGACACTTGTTCGTTAAATGCCCATATTCATGGTAGTTCTAACATTGACTATCATTGGATTTTTGAAAATCAACTCTCTTTTTACTTTTGAAAATCTTATAAAACTTTTTAACTAAAAGGCCCATATCATCTTCATAATTTTCTAAATCAGAATTACTATTTTCTTGAGAAATACATTTGGAAGATTTCAGGGCAATGGATTTAGCTTTAGGAGCTTTAATGTAACGACCTTGGAATTTTTGTGCTAATCTTTCCTTAAGTAGTTGTTTTTGGGGTAATTAGCGCTCTACTTGATTGCTTGTGAAATTCGCATCAATCACTTTAAATTGTATCTGCATGGCTCTAAACGTGTAGATTAGTGAGCGCTACGTTACTCTGAAATCTGGGATCCATCGCTAAATCCAGTTGTTCTGGGGAATTTTTGGAAGATCTGGATTGGGCCTAGACCGCGCGTCGAAAGTCCGATGGCGATGATCTTAGGCTGTTGCGGTCACTGAGTTGGGCTTGGTCTTCACCTCGAAAATCACGTCGATCTGATGTTCTGGGTCGATTTGGTTGAGTTCGGAGTGAAGAGTGTGAGAACGGTTGGAATTTAATAAGCTTTTTATGAAATCTGAGTCGTGTCGCTTGCGCGACGATTTTAAGCATTCTGACCGTTGGATTCTGACCCAATTTCACCCTCGATCGGGATGGTTGGCCCAGGCATATCCTAGTGCTTGTGGACTTGATCATTCTGTGGCCGTTGAATTGAGTGTGGTCGCCACGGGCGATCTGAAGAGCCGGTCGATGCGAAACTCAGGCTGACCTAGATCCATGGTCGTGAGCTTAAGTCCGACCTTTCGTGGTTATAGGCCCACCGAAGTGCTTCGTTGGATCGAGAAAGGCGTACTTTGGTTATAACCTAAGTATACCTTGACCCTGGGGTTATTTCCATCATTTTAAGGCCTATATATAGTCCTTAAACCCTAGCTCTCATTTCCATACGAATTTTCTCTAACCCTAGCTTGGAAAGAGAGTGGAAAAGAGAGTTAGTGAGAGAGATTGGTTGGTGAATCACCTTGATTCTTCCTTGTTCTTCTTCACCTTTGAACCTTCACTTTGAATCGTTCCTCTGACGATTCTGAGATCTTTTGGGGTAAGTTAACCTAACCCTAACCTGTGTTAGAGCTTAGATTAGACTTGGTGTTGTTGTATCTCATTTCTATCCTTATTTTAGGGTATTCTTGCGCCGTTGACGAAGACAACTCGTCTAAATCAGTTCGGCTGTTCTTTCTTCGCTTAAGGTGCGGACTTTAAGTGTATAGGTTATGGTTTTCAAGGCTTTCAATCCCAGTTAGTGATTTATTCTTGTTATGGATGAGATTTCACATGTCAAATGTTGTGTTTACATTGCTTTCCTGATATGCATGTGCTATATTGAGATTTGTGTATTCTAAGTGTATTTATAAAGTACCGTATACGTATAAAATACGCACTTATGTTTGCCATGATTTTTGGTCATGTATGTATGCTAGATGCATGTATGACAACTCCTTGGAAGAAGGAATTGTCTAAGTGCACGTATTTCAACATGCGTCATGTATGTTGTTCCATGAATGCTAAGTGTTTGTAGAAATGCATGAATGATCTACGTGTAACTGATTACACTAAATGCAGGCGTTGAGAAGTGATTCTCAATACTTCTATGGATGCGCATGATTTCCTTATGCATTTACATTCCAAGTTATTTAAATTCAAGCATTCCTATGCTTACATTTATGTTAAATTGATATTCTTCAGATGTGTATGCACCATGATTTGAGTGGTTGTTCCATTCCTGTTTTACATTCCATATGAATATCGTGTAGTGTAGGATGTTTGGGACTATGCCTTAGTCCGGGAAATCGGTAATTGACCCTTTGGTCGTGGTTGAGATTGCTTTCGCCACGTGAGACGCATTAGGCGAACCCGAGTCGTATTAGAGTTGGCGGCGGTGGTTTGGCCACGCGGAGTGTTTGCGCACTCTATGTCGTTCAATTCAACGTGCGCTCGTGCTAGTCGAGTTCGTCAACTAACCCGATTGTCCGTGTATGTTAACCATGTATGGACGCCATTCTTGAATCTAGGGTACCGAACTTACCAAAGTGAAATCCTAATAACCATGGTACGATCCGCTAAGACTCATGGCCGGACATGGTGGTATGGGACACCGTGGTCAGGCTGTCGTTCTGGGGTGACGAGCCTCCCGTAGTGACCAGTGAGCAACTAAACTCGTGAGCCGATTATGGTGGTATGGGACACTATATTCGTGCTGTCGGCCTACATTGATTGGTGACGAACCCTTTGTAGTGACCTCGAGCATACCTGGATACCGCAAGGAGGTGACGAGCCGATCTGTGGTAGTAAGGGCATGAAAGGCGTGCATTGATTGGTGGCGAGCCCTTTGCTTACGACCTCAACTATATGATCGTATGCAATGTCTAGGATTGACGACCCTAGTATGGATCACTATTTGGATGGTGATATGAGGAAGGTATCTTAGCTTCCCAATCCTTCTGTATGAATTGGACTAATAACACCTTGGTAATCATATCCATGCACCGCATTTGCATGTGCATTGTAGATGTGGCGCACTTTGAGGCGATGTCATGCGTAACGTAAGATGAAGGCCGAGGGTGTACGTGTGAGGGCACGCATCATGCATTCATACTTGCATTAATAAGAGTACTTAGGATTTATTTAATTGTCTGCTTTATCATTCTTGTTTGATTTGAGGATAGCATGTTAACCGGTTGCCTTATTGTTCCCCGAGTTGATCACTCACTCCCACGTTTAAGGGGCGGTGTTTCACACCCACCGGACTCTGTCTTAGGCCCGATGTTGCGGATGTGGATCGGCGTCGAGCGAGGAGGCTGGATGACGATGAGGTGCCTTCTCTATATGCGGTTTTGAGACGGGTTCAGCGAGCCTCGGTTCTATTGCGCGGGATCTATGGGATTACTATTTTGGGAAGTGACCGAAATGATGTAACTTGTACTTATAATTTTGATAAATAACACTTTTACCGATGGGTTGTATATGTAATTCAGGGACTTACACTTGTACACATATTTTACTATAAGTCTTCCGCTTGCTTTATTCACTTACCCCTGAATCATATCTGCGTTTTGGCTTAATCTATCCCATGTTTATGTGCTAATACAGTCAACATACATCATTCATTAATTATGTTGCATAAGTGATGTTTTGGAACTCGGGAGCTGAGTTATGCTCGACCCCCGAATTTCAGGGCGTTACAAGTTGGTATCAGAGCATGATCTGGATTAAACCGGACCTGGGTTATGGTCACACACCGCACGTTGTCGCCACTATAGTGTAATTGGGTGCGGGTCTATCATCGCTTTGTGTTTGTGCTCCGTAGTTTCTATCGGCGAAAGTTTCCTGAAAACCTTTGCCGAGATCGAGTCTGTACCCTTACCTGATCACACACAGCGACCCGAAACCTATTCTAGACCCTCTATTAATGAGTGTAGATGGTCTACCTTCCCATTATTCATTTTTAAACCTTCCAAAAATCGCTGTTTGCATCAGATTTCTGTCAAAATGACCCGATAGGCTTCAAACTACACAAGGGGCCAATCGGGGCATTTTCTGTGGGACCCAGGGGGGGAACCACATCATTTGGACCAAGGAGGACCAGGAGGACCTCGCCAAATCGGCGAGGCATTGCCGATATGTCCAGAGACCGGCGATGCCATCGCCGGTTCGGCGAGGGATCACCGGTCGGCGGGCCAGGCGGGCCGGGCCGACGCGGGCTGATCGTCCATGAGGCTTGTGTGGCCCACCCCTCCACGGTTTTCACTTTAAAACCACTCCTTTTACCTATTTCCTTTACAAAACCCTCTTCCAAGCTCTCCTTTTCTTCAACAACCTCTCCAAACTCTCTCAAATCTCTCCCAAATCTTCATCTTCCTTCCATTTTCGTGCAAACCCATCACCCCATTCTCAAATCTTCCATTCCATCGCTGATTTCTCCATCTTTCCCTCTCATTTGAGCCATTTCATTCCCTTTTTGGCTCATAGTTGTGTGGAAGCTTCACCATCTTCCTATTTCTCTCTTTCTCTCATTTCTCATGGCCCTCTTTGAGATTGTGACGGCCATCTTTTCCATTTCTTCCCTTCTTTCCTTGATGGGGAAGAAGAGAGCGCCCGTGGATGAAGCCGGGCCGAGCCGCCCAACCCGTGCACGGAGGCCGAGAGGTGCCGCCGCTAGCACGTCCGCCACGCGCGAGTTCCAGACGAAGCGGGACCTCGATCCTCGAGCTCCTGTCAGTAGGACCTTGTTGGCGGAATTGTCGCATGGAGTCTATGAGGGGCGTAGAGTCCTTTTTGAGGCTCATGTTGATCCGCGGCTCTTTGGTGAGTTCTTTTTGTTGGAGCGCCTAGAAGGGGCTGGTTGGGGTCCCTTGTTCGAAGGCGAGTATCGCGCGAATGCTAGCCCTGTTCGGGCCTTCTATGCCAACATTCTGGAGCCTTCGCTGGATCCTCTGCAATTCAAGATTCCCTGTGGTAGCGGTCGAGTTGGAATTGTCAATGTTGCTTTGATATCCCACTCTTGAAGGTGCCACTTGGGGAAGTGCATGCCGGCGAGAAGAATGTGGACAGTGTGCGAGAAGGATCGTCGCACCCGATCCTTGTGTGGTCGTCGCAGCCGAATAGGAGTCTCTTGGCTTCTTTCATGACGGACGACTTTTTGCTTCACCACATCTTTACGTTAAATGTGTATCCCAGGTGGAGAAATCGCAGTGTACGCGCTGATGGTAGATTTTCTATATCGGGTGGGGCAGGATGCGAAGTTGTGTGCGACGTACGTCCTGCGTCAAATTATTCTCATCGCTCGTTCGAGTAGACGGACCGAGTCTCTTCCCTTTTCCGCCTCATTTGCAAGATCGCACATGAGTTTGGCTATAGGCTTGGAGGAGAGAAGGTCCCTGTTTGCTATATCAACTTGAGGACCCTTGGCCGATGGAGGTTGGTTCCGTCGGCTTGCCTCGAGGGGGTGAGGCCGGGTGCGAGAGTGGTGATGATGAGAGTTATCCTGAAGGCGGTGCGGAGTCTGAGGAAGAAGCAGAGCAAGACAAGGAAGAGATTGGGGCACAGGGATTTGAGTGATCGCTCTCCTCCTGTGGTGCCGGAGCGGGGTGCAGAGCAGATTGGAGATGCCCGTCTTATACGGCTTGAAGAAGGGCAAGCCGCTTTACGCCAAGATATGGTGGATCTTTGAGGCTTGGTTAAGCACAAGTTAAAGAAGATGTCCCGGACTTTGAAGTCTATCCTGTGTTGCTTGCAGGATAGGGGTGCTCCGCCTCCATCTCCTGACTCCGACGAGTAGCATCGTCGTGGCCGTCTTTGCTTTGTTTGGTGTTTCTTTCTGTGTGTAGCCGTTGTTGGCTTGTAGTTGGAGTTGTTGTAGTGTGGTAGCTGTTAGTGGTTGTAGTAGTTGTGGTTGTTTGAAGTGTTAGATGTTGTTGTTTTCATGCTTTCCTAGTCGTGATTCATGTATTGCTGCACTACTTGTATTGCGGCGATTTTGGTTAATGGAATGCATGTTGTTTGTTTTTGGAGTTGTGTTGTGTTGTTGTTGTGTGGATGGATTATGTGACTTAGAATCTGACAGGTTGCATCCTTTGATTTAATGTAGGGATGCCTCATAAGGGTTCGAAGACTTCGGCCCATCTTTCTTTGAGTCGCTTGTTGGGGTTCCTCCCTTGAGCGATAGCCGCTCGGATCCACAGGCGGGTCCATCTCGTCCCGGTGTTAGCCGACACTTATGGCTCCTCCATCACACCCTCGGTTCCGGCCGAGCCATGCACCTTCTTCCGCTCCACTGTTGATAGGTTTGAGCAGATGATTTTGTTGATCGGCGGCGTTTCGGCGGGAACAGCGGGCAGCGGCAGCGGGGAGTTCCTCTCCTCCATGGGGCATCTTTGCTCGGTCGGTAGGGACTCCACCTGTTTCACCTATGCCTACATCTGGGAGCGCCAGTGCCGCTTCCGCCCTCCTACTTTTGCGGGTTCTCATGGACGAGGAGGCCGAGTATTGGATTGACCGCATCTCAAGATGGAGGGTTATGCTTGCTCGAGGTCCGAGGTTGAGCTTGCCACCTTCATGTTTGAGAAGGAGGCCGGTTTGTGGTGGGACAGTGTGCTTCGCACTGTCGAGGAGGACTTCGTGTGGTCGTGGCAGGCGTTTGAGGCGCGCTTCCACGACACGAGAAGGAGAGTGAGTTCCTTCGCCTCTGCTAGGGAGGGTTGTTTATGGAGTATGAGAACCGGTTTACTGAGTTGGGGCGGTATATTCCTTTGATCCTGGGTGATCAGCCGATGAGGATGCGGCGTTTTTCCGAGGGGCTGCGACCTGAGATCCGATCGAAGATTTGCTGTGCTGGCATTTCTTCATATGCGGAGCTAGTGAGCATGTCCTTGCGAGCAGAGTAGGACGGAGATATAGCGTCCCGCATGCGAGCACCGATGCCTCCTAGGCCGCGACCGGATTTCCAGGGTGCACCTTTCCTTGGCAAGAGGCCGGGTGTTGATTCTCCTCCTAGGCGTTCGGCGCCCGCTCGGCCAGATGAGAGCTGATCTGAGATGTTCTTATTGTGGGAAGGTTGGGCACTTGGACCGTTTCTGCTTTTCCGTATGCGAGCCGGTGGTTTTACTCCACCGCAGAGAGGGTTAGCCGTCCGATGCCTCGGTTATTTCTCCTCCTCCTCTTCGATCGGGCCCGGCTCATCCATCCTTGAACCTATAGTCAAGCCACCTCACCGGCCCATGGTTCCTCCGCCAATCGTCGGCCGAGCTCGTGTTCATGCGCTTTGTGAAGCGCTTTATGTCGACTTGGTGCGAGGTCCTTTGAGGTGACGGCGCATATTGAAGGTATTTCTGTTTCTGTTAGTGGATACAGGGTCCACTACTTCTCTTATTTCTTATGCGGCTTAGGCGTTTGGGTTTGAGATCCGTTCCTATGCACGGAGTGACGCTTACTACCGCTACGGGGATGTCCTCTGCCTTGGGCAAGCGTTGTTTGGATTGTTTGGTCGATCGGGGAAGTGGATCGATCCGTGTTGATTTGTTCGTCGCACCGCTTTATTTCTCCGAGGTTATTATGGGTGTGGATTTGCTCACGAGGATGCGGGCTGAGATTGATTGTGAAGGTAGATCAGTGACGATCCATGGACCTGAGGGTGAGACTGTTACTTTCCCGGTTCAGGTCAGTTACCCTATTCGTATTGATTTTTATTCTTCTCTGTTGGAGAGTTCGGCCGAGTCGGCGTTGGTTAGTACACCGGTAGTTCAGGAGTTTGAAGATGTGTTTGAGTCGATTCCTGGATTACCTCCTCAGCGTGAGATTGATTTTGCTATCGATCTTATGCCTGGTGCGGCGCCCATTTCTTTACCCACCTATCGGATGCCTCCGAGTGAAATGGAGGAGTTGAGGAAGCAGATAGATGGTTTGCTAGAATTGGGTTTTATTCGGCCCAGTGTGTCTCCTTGGGGAGCGCTGTTTTGTTTGTGAAGAAGAAGGATGGTTCCTTGCGATTGTGTATTGATTATCGCAGTTGAACTAAGTAGCTGTGAAGAATAAGTACCCCTTGCCCGGGATTGATGATCTGTTTGATCGGTTGAAGGGGGCACGGTACTTTTCGAAGGTTGATCTGTAGTCGGGGTATGATCATTAGTTGCGCGTCAAGGATGGGGGCGTGCAGAAGACGACTAGCTCCGGTCATTATGAGTTCCTTGTGATGTCGTTCGGTCGACGAACGCACCGGCCGTGTTCATGGATCGAATGAACAGGATTTCGGCCATTTCTATTCCGATTCGTCATTGTATTTATTGATGACATCTTGATTTATTCGGCGAGCGGCGAGCACGAGGAGCACTTAAGAGCGGTTTTGGGTACTCTTAGGGAGCATCGGCTTTTCGCACAGTTCAAGAAGTGTGATTTCCGGAAAGAGGAAGTCAAGTTCTGGGACATGTGGTGTCCAAGGAAGGTATAGCCGTCGACCTTGCCAAGGTAGGTGCAGTGCAGGACCTCGACAAACATTCTTGAGGTGAGGAGTTTTCTTGGCCTTGAGTTGTCGCGCTTTATTCAGGACTTCTCGAAGATTGCCGGACCGTTGTCGCGGTGACACGGAAGGATTTGAAGTTTGCTTGGAGTGAGCGGGCGGAGTTAGGAAGTGAAGGACAAGTTGACGTCCGCCCCTGTGCTAGTATTGCGAGCAAGGGGTTAAGTATATTATATATACCGACGCCTCTCGCGTTAGCCCTGGGTTGTGTCCTTATGCGGAAGGACGGGGTGATTGCTTATGCTTCGCGTCGATTAAGGAAACACGAAGAGAATTACCCTACGCACGACCTGGAATTGGCGTTCATCTTCGCATTAAAGCTTTGGAGACATTACCTCTATGGTGAGGAGTTCGAGCTCTTTTGAGACCACAAGAGCCTTAAGTATATTTTCACGCAGCGCGATTTGAATATGAGGCAGCGCAGATGGATGGAAACATTGAAGGACTTCAAGTTCGATGTTTCTTACCATCCTGGTAAGGCGAACCTTGTGGCAGATGCGTTGAGTCGCAAGAAGGCTTTGGAGTTTGCGGCTCCGCTGATGATAGCAGAGTGGGATATGTTGGAGTTCGTGCGCGATTTTGAGCAGAAGCTTACGGTGGTTGAGCCGTATGAGGTTATCGCACACATTCGTGTACAACCCGTTATCGACGAGAGGATCGTTGCAGCTCAGGCAGATGATGAGCTTTTGGTGAAGATGAGGGCGGGTTGGTACGGATGAGAACTCCGAGTGTTAGTTCCGATGGGGGCCTACGTTTTCGTGGCCGGTTATGTGTTCTTGACATCCCTGACTTGAGGCGTGAGGTTCTCGAGTTAGCCCATAGTTCTAAAGCTTGCGATGCATCCAGTAGCACGAAGATGTATCGAGGATATGAAGAGGTCTTATTGGTGGGACAATATGAAGGTCAAGATTGTTGAATTTGTTTCTCGTTGTCTCACGTGCCGGTAGGTCAGGCAGAGCATCGCCGACCTCTGGGTTGCTGCAACCCTGCCCATAGCGGAATGGAAGTGGGATTTCATCTCTATGGATTTTATTTCTAGGTTGCCGAGGACGAGAAAGGGATTTGACTCTATTTGGGTGATCGTCGATCGATTAACGAAGTCGGCGCATTTCTTACCGATCGAGTCACTTACTCTGCAGAGAGTTTGCTAGGTTGTATATCAAGGAGATAGTGCGTCGACATGGAGTTCCCCTGGAGATTGTGTCGATAGAGACACGCGTTTTACATCTATCTTCGGGACTCGTATCCAGGACGATGGGTGTGAAACTGAAGTTCGGCACCGCGTTTCATCCGCAAAGCAGATGGGCGGACGGAGCGCGTGAATCAAGTCTGGAAGATATGTTGCGAGCTTGTGTTTTGGATTTCAAAGACGGTTGGGATGATTGTCTTCAGTATGCAGAGTTCGCGTATAATAATAGTTTCCAGGCGAGTATCGGTATGGCTCCCTATGAGGCGTTGTATGGTCGCCCGTGCAGAGCACCACATTGTTGGGCTGAAATTGGTGAGCGTAGTTTGCTTGGCCCGGAGTTGGTGCGGGTGACTTGAGAGAAGGTTGACATCATTCGGCGTCGACTTCTGACGGAAGCAGGGAGAAGAGTTATGCTGATACGAGGCGTCGGCCGCTTGAGTTTGTAGTGGGAGATCATGTTTTTACGAAGGTCTCTCCTATGAAGGGAGTTTTGCGGTTCGGTAAGAAGGGAAGGCGCCGAGATTTATTGGTCCATTTCAAGTTCGGATCGAGTGGGAGCGGTAGCTTACCGCCTTGCTTTGCCCACACCTCTTGCGGGCGTGCATAACGTATTTCATATCTCTATGCTGAAGAAGTACGTTCCTGATCCTTCGCATATTATCAGTTGGGAGCAAGTGCAGTTAAGTGAGGATGCCACTTATGTACTGCAACCGACACGTATTCTGGATAAAAAGGAGCAGGTACTGCGTAGCAAGGTTATCCCTCTCGTGAAGGTGCTATGGACGCATCATGGCGTAGAAGAGGCTACTTGGGAATCTGAAGCTGAGGTCAGGAAGACCTACCCTCCGATCCTCGAGGATTATATGAAGGTATGAATTTCGAGGACGAAATTTTCTTTAAGGGGGTAGATTGTAACGACCTTGGAATTTTTGTCTAATCTTTCCTTAAGTAGTTGTTTTTGGGGTAATTAGCGCTATACTCGATTGCTTGTGAAATTCGCATCAATCACTTTAAATTGTATCTGCATGGCTCTAAAGCGTGTAGATTAGTTAGCGCTACGTTACTCCGAAATGTAGGATCCATCGCTAAATCCGGTTGTTCGGAATTTTTGGAAGATCTGGATCGGACTGGACCCGCGTCGAAAGTCCGATGGCGATGATCTTAGGCATTTGTGGGTCACCGAGTTGGGCTTGGTCTTCACCTCGAAAATCAAGTCGATCGGATGTTCGTCGATTGGATTGAGTTCGGAGTGAAGAGTGTGAGAAGCGGTTGGAATTTAATAAGCTTTTATGAAATGCGAGTCGTGTGCTTGCGCGATGTTTTAAGCTATCTGACCATTGGATTTCGACCCAATTTCACCCTCGAATAGGATGGTTGGCCCGGGCATATCCTAGTGCTTGTGGACTTGATCGAGTTTCCGGGACCGTTGAATTGAGTGTGGTCGCCACGGTGATCTGAAGAGCCGGTCGGTGCGAAAACTCGGCTGACCTAGATCCATGGTCGATGAGCTTAAGTCCGACCTTTCGTGGTTATAGGCCCACCAGAAGTGCTTCGTTGGATCGAGGAAGGCGTACTTTGGTTATAACCTAAGTATACCTTGACCCTGGGGTTATTTCCATCATTTTAAGGCCTATATATAGACCTTAAACCCTAGCTCTCATTTCCATACGAATTTTCTCTAACCCTAGCTTGGAAAGAGAGTGGAAAAGAGAGAGTTAGTGAGAGAGATTGGTTGGTGATTCATCTTGATTCTTCCTTGTTCTTCTTCACCTTTGAACCTTCACTTTGAATCGTTCTTCTGACGATTCTGAGTTCCTTTGGGGTAAGTTAACCTAATCCTAAGTTGTTTTTGAGCTTAGATTAGACTTGGTGTTGTTGTTTCTCATTTCTATACTTCTTTTAGGGTATTCTTGCGCAGTTGTCGAAGCCAACTCGTCTTAATCAGTTCGGTGGTTCTTTCTTCGCTTAAGGTGCGGACTTTAAGTGTATAGGTTATGGTTTTCAAGGCTTTCAATCCCAGTTAGTGATTTATTCTTGTTATGGATGAGATTTCACATGTCAAATGTTGTGTTTACATTGCTTTCCTGATATGCATGTGCTATATTGAGATTTGTGTATTCTAAGTGTATTTATAAAGTACCGTATACGTATAAAATACGCACTTATGTTTGCCATGATTTTTGGTCATGTATGTATGCTAGATGCATGTATGACAACTCCTTGGAAGAAGGAATTGTCTAAGTGCACGTATTTCAACATGCGTCATGTATGTTGTTCCATGAATGCTAAGAGTTTGTAGAAATGCATGAAAGAACTAAGTGTAAATTAAAACACGAAATGCAGGCGTTGAGAAGTGATTCTCAATACTTCTATGGATGCGCATGATTTCCCTTATGCATTTACATTCCAAGTTATTTAAATTCAAGCATTCCTATGCTTACATTTATGTTAAATTGATATTCTTCAGATGTGTATGCACCATGATTTGAGTGGTTGTTCCATTCCTTGTTTTACATTCCATATGAATATATGTAGTAGTGTAGGATGTTTGGGACTATGCCTTAGTCCAGGAAATCGGTAATTGACCCTTTGGTCGTGGTTGAGATTGCTTTCGCCACGTGAGACGCATTAGACGAACCCGAGTCGTATTAGAGTTGGCGGCAGTGGTTTGGCCACGCCGAGTGTTTGCGCACTCTATGTCGTTCAATTCAACGTGCGCTCGTGCTAGTCGAGTTCGTCAAGTAACCCGATTGTCCAGTGTATGTTAACCATGTATGGGACGCTCTTGCTTGAATCTAGGGCGAACTTACCAGTGAAATCCTAATAACCATGGTACTTGATCCGCTAAGACTCATGAGCGGACATGGTGGTATGGGACACCGTGGTCGGTCCGGCCTCGCTGGGGTGACGAGCCTCCCCGTAGTGACCGGTGAGCAACTAAACTCGTGAGCCGATTATGGTGGTATGGGACACTATATTCGTGCTTTGTCGGCCTACATTGATTGGTGACGAGCCCTTTGTAGTGACCTCGAGCATACCTGGATACCGCAAGGAGGTGCGAGCCGATCTGTGGTAGTAAGGGCATGAAAGGCGTGCATTGATTGGTGGCGAGCCCTTTGCTACGACCTCAACTATATGATCGTATGAGATATCTAGGATTGACGACCCTAGTATGGATCACTGTTGGAAGGTATCTTAGCTTCCCAATCCTGCTGTATGAATTGGACTTGTATGAATTGGACTAATAACAACTTGGTAATCATATCCATGCACCGCATTTGCATGTGCTTTGTAGATGTGGCGCACTTTGAGGCGATGTCATGCGTAACGTAAGATGAAGACGCTGAGGGTGTACGTGTGAGGGCACGCATCATACCGCATTCATACTTGCATTAATAAGAGTACTTAGGATTTATTTAATTGTCTTGCTTTATCATTACTGTTTGATTGAACTGATAACATGTTAACCGATGCCTTATTGTTCCACCGAGTTGATCACTCACTCCCACGTTTATGGGCGGTGTTTCACACCCACCGGACTCTGTCTTAGGCCCCGATGTTGCAGATGTGGATGCGGCGTCTGAGGCAGAGCGGGCTGGATGACGAGGCTGCCTTCTCCTATATGCGGTTTTCGACGGGTTCTAGCGAGCCTCGATCTTGTGCGGGATCTATGGGATTACTATTTTGGGAACTGAAATGATGTAACTTGTACTTATAATTTTGATAAATAACACTTTTACACGATCTGGTTGTATATGTAATTCAGGGACTTACACTTGTACACATATTTTACTATAAGTCTTCCGCTTGCTTTATTCACTTATCCCTGAATCATATCTGCGTTTTGGCTTAATCTATCCCATGTTTATGTGCTAATACAGTCAACATACATCATTCATTAATTATGTTGCATAAGTGATGTTTTGGAACTCGGGAGCTGAGTTATGCTCGACCCCCGAATTTCAGGGCGTTACATTTAAAGTTTAATTCATAGGTCTGTAATGACCCAACTAATTCTTCTACCCACATATTGTCTGTATCACGAAGTTCCTAGATCGCAATCACCTTTGAATTAAACCGTTCAGGTAGTGAGCGTAGTATCTTTGCACATACGTTACTTTCTGGGATTTTATCACCGAGACCCCACATAGAGTTAATAATGACATTTATTATAGTATTAAAGTCCATGAAAGTTTCACTTTCCTCCATACGTATTTCCTCAAATTTAGTTATAAGGATTTGGACTTCAGATTTCTTGACAATTGATGTTCCCTCATGTGTTATTTCTAAAATATCCCAGGCTTGCTTTACAGTATCGTAGGATATAATTCTTTTGAATTCATCCGGTGATAGTGCGCAAGTGATTGCATTTAGTGCTTTTGTATTGGCACTACTCTCACTTTTCTAAAGTGTGGTCCAAGAGAAGTAAGGTGTAACTCTTATAGTTTGGATCCATTGATGCCAGTTACTTCAGTGGTAGGAGGGGTCCAATCGATCACTGCGGCTTGCCACACGCTCTTATCCATGGATTTTAAGAAAATTCTCATCCTGGCTTTCCATTAGGCATAATTGGAGCCATCAAATGGTGGAGGCCTAGTGACTGATAGGCTATCAAAATTTGACATCTTACAAAGCTTAGATCGATTAGCTCAGGAAATTAATCCAAAAAGTAACAACAACAAAAATGATCTATTAGGCTCTGATACTACTTAAAAAGGCCGAGCTATATGTTCTAGAGGGGGGGGAGGGTGAATAAGACTATGCCAAATTTAAAAAATAAATACATATAACAATAGATAATCCCACAATGTTGAATTTAAAGACAACCTCAAATGAACGGGTATTGAGAGGTTGATACAGATGTTGTTCTAAGGACAACCTTACACCATAAAAACCAAGGGTTTATGACAAGATAACCTTACTAAAACGGTTTGTGTATCAAAAGCTCAAATTGATACAAAGGAATAAAGAAATAAATACCAAGGAAAGAAATCTATGCTATTATAACATTCTCCACACTTGTATAAAAGAAATTACAACATTCTCCACAATGCAAAAAGAAAAATTACAATCATCCACAAAAAGAAATAAACAATCAATCCACAAGACCAAAAATTATAGTGGTTTGCTTGTGTGTACACCAACTGTTTAGAAAAACAGCCACATAACTACTCCACTCCTAATATCCTCACACAGTGGATATTAGTGTTCACTATGAAAATAGGTTTTTCCAGGTTCACCTAAAACCCTCACAATTGTGTCTTTCAAGTGGGCTTACACAATTCAAAAACCTCACACTCTGAGTTTTCTGGATCACCTTGGACAAACTTAAACAGAGAGATTTTTCTGGCACAATCTCAATGAAACCAAAATACAGAAATTTACAATAATGTAAAATACCTGGATATTCTCTTTTTGATGAAGCTCGGAAGAACCAAATTGGAGTAGACGTTCAATGTCCAAACTCACTTATGAAATAGTTCTGGGTTCTAAATTGATTTTAAATTTAAATCACCTTGGGCTAGCTTGATTTGATTTTGATTCCAAGAAATGGGAATACTTCAATTCCTCTTTCAAATAAAATTGGAATGCGAAAATTCAAAATCAAATGCAAAGAAAGCTAATAAAAGAGAAATATTAAATAAGCACAATATAGCTTAAAAAGATCACTAACTTATCTCTCAGAGTGGGGTATTGATTTAGCTTGAATTGAATGAAAAACTTTGAAATTTTTGCTCTATTTATAAGTGAATAAATCGTGTTCACGACTAATCCTGAGGACACCATGGCTAGTCGTAGGACCAACAGATTTTTAAAATTTTGAGCGTGGTAAGAGAAAGTCGTTCCATGACTGGTCATAGGCCCTGTACGACCGGTTGAGGGACCTCCACGACTGGTCGTGACCTGTCCACGATTAGTCGTGTGGAACCAAATTTAGTTGCTGGACTTTGAATCAAGGCTGTAGGACTGGTCGAGAATGATTCGAGCACCATTCACACGACCAGTCGAGCAGTCTCCATAACTGGTCGAGGCTTAACAAAAAATTCTGAAATTTTGTAACAAACTTAGGACTGGTCGAGGAATTTCTTGGACCGGTCGAGCCAGTGCTAGGACTAGTCGAACAGAGTCCATGACTAGTTGAGAAACAGTCTATTCACTTATAAAAGAATCTAATTGAATTATATATTCAAAATGACCTACCCTATGGTCAATCAAGGGTCATTCATACCTTATACATGATGTATAAACATTAAAACTTCTTTTTCTTCAGTTGAGAGTTGTTCTTTGAAGTTCATGAAGCTTGAGATCTTGTCAAAGGATGAAGCTTGAACTTGAGTCTCTTGAAGCTTGAAATTGACTAACGTTGAAGCTTGAACTTGAGTATCAAAATCTAGGAACGTTGTCTTAACTTGTACGAAGCTTTGAAAATCTTGAACTCTTGAAGCTTGAAAGCTTAAATTCACAATTGATGTTGTACATGAATATGAACAAGTAATCTTGCCTTTTAAGTTTTTGAACTAAAGACCCTTGTCCTTAAGAGATGCACAAACTTCATTATGTAGATGAGCTACACAAGACAGATTCTAATAGAGGTTTTGACACTAAAAAATTTGACAATTATAGGAGCTATAAACCATAGCACTTACAAAGTTCAATGAGAAATACTTTCCTAAGTGTGTAAGAGAGGAGAAAGCAGAAGAATTCATAACTTTAGAACAGGGGGAGGTGATCGTAAGTCAATATGAGTCTAAATTTGTTGAACTATCTCGTTTTTACACCATATATGATTCAGGATGAAGCTCGCAAAGCTAAGAAGTTTAAGCGGGGTCTGAGAGGGTCAATTTGTAACAATTTAACTCTACTTAAGCCTAGATCATACGCCAATATAGTAGAGCGGGCTCTAATGATAGAGTGAGACAATGAAGAATTCTAGAAATGTCGTAACCAGAAGAGAGAAGCAAAGAGCAATGTTAGGGCTACACCGAATACATCTCAAGCACAGGGCGATGCTTCCAAGAAGCTGGAGATGATGGTAACAAACACCTCAGCTCCTTCTCAGCCAACAAGTAGATTTATAGGTAAATGTTATAACTACAAAATGCAGGGTCACTCCGCTCATTTTTGTAGAAGACTGCCTTAGCAGCCACATTATCAGGCACCCCAGCAAATGCCTTAAGTCGTAAGCCACACGAAGTAATCCCTCACCTCATAATCCAATGGGGGAAGATTTTAGATGCGGCGAAGGATTTTGATGTCCAATTAAACCCACGAACATCTGTAGCTCGTCTCTTTAATCTAGCAGTTCAAACCTCCTTAATTAGTAAGGTTATAAAAACTCAACAACAAGATTCGTGGTTAAAAACCAAGGTAATAAAGCTAAAAAAGGTGGTAAGTCGAAATGGAAAGTTGGTAGCGATAGTGGATCAAGGTTTCAAGGAAGATTATGTATACCAAACGTGGTTGAATTAAAGAAGGAAATTATGGACAAGGCATTCCGCACTAAGTTCACAATCCACCCTGGAGGTACGAAGATGTATCGCGATATGTGTAGGCAATATTGGTGGAAAATATGAAGAGGGAGATTGATGATTTTGTGGCTAAATGTCTCACGTGTCAACAAGTAAAAGCGGAGCATCAGAAGCCGTTAGGGATGTTACAGCCGCTGACGATTGTCGAGTGGAAGTGGGAGCACATATCCATAGATTTCATTATGAGATTTCCACGGACACGTAATAAACATGATGTAGTTTGGGTCATCGTCGACCGGTTAACTAAGTCCACACATTTTCTTCCTATACGTACTATCCATCCCCTAGAGGAATTATGTAAGCACTATATTAAAGAAATAATTAGATTATATGGAGTGCTTGTATCTATCATCTCTGATCAGGATTTCAGGTTCACATCTCATTTTTTGAGAAGTTTACAGAAGGCATTGGGAACCAATCTTGATTTCAGCACTACTTTTCACCCTCAGACTGACGAGAAGACTGAACAAGTGAATCAAATCCTTGAGGACATGCTCTGAGCTTGTGCACTTAATTTCAGAGGGAGTTGGGATGACCATTTACCATTGATCGAGTTCGCTTATAAAAATAGCTACCAGACGAGTATCGACATGGCACCATATGAGGCTTTGTACGGGAGGCCTTATAGATCTCTAAATTGTTGGGCAGAAGTTGGAGAAGGTAGCTTGCTTGGACCAAAGATTGTGCAAGAGACAACAAAAAGATTTTTATCATTAGAAATCGTTTGTGCACAACCCAAAGTCATCAGAAGAGTTATGCAGACAATCTCAGAAGAGATTTAGAGTTTGCAGTTGGAGACATGTCTTCTTAAAGATTTCTCCTATGAAGGGCGTCATGTGATTTGGTAAAAAGGGAAAGTTGGCTCCAAGGTATATAGGTTCGTTCGAGCTTCTAGAAAGGGGTGGTGTTGTTGCATATCGGCTAGCATTACTGTAAGTGCTATGGTTTTATGCTCCTTTTGTTGTCAAATTTTGTGGTGCCAAAACATCAATCTATGTCTTGTGTAGCTCATTGGTATATATGATTAAGACATTGCATCACCTATCTAAACACTTTGCTTCAAGTCAAGAACGAAGAACTACTTTAAAACATTTCAAGAAATACAAGTACAAGCTACAACGAAAGAAGTGATCTTGTTCAAAGACTCAAGTTAGTGTACAATGCAAGATGAAGTGTACAAGTTACAACGAAAGAAGTGATCTTGTTAAAAGACTCAAGTTAGTGTACAACGCAAGATGAAGTGTAATTCAAGCTCTAGAAGATCTCAAGCGCAATGTTACATCAAGTAGAGAGATCTCAAGCTTCACAATCTTCAAAGGTCAACTATCATCTGAAGAAATGAAGTCTCAATGTTCATACCTCACTTTCAAGGTATGATTAACCTTAGATTGACCTTAGGGTAAGTCATTTTATATACATAATTCAAATTGAATTACTTTACATGTATTTGGACTGTCTAAGACTAGTCCTGAACTCTGTTCGACTAGTCCAAGAAATTCCTAGACCAGTCCTAAGTTGTTGCAATTTTTTAAAATTTTTTTGTTGAGCTACGACCAGTCCGGGAGACTGCTTGACCAGTCGTAAGAACAGTGACGAATCGTTCCAGGACCAGTCGTAAGATGCTCACGACTAGTCGTGGAGGACTAACGACCGATCGTGGACACCCTACGACCAGTCGTGAAATGGTTTTATCTGATCGCGCTTAAAATTTCAAAAATCTGTTCGGTCTACGACTAGTCGTAGTGTCCTCAGGACCAGTCGTAGATGCGATTTCTGCAACTATAAATAGAACACGAATTTTAGAGTTTTATATCGAATTTCAAGTAAAATCAAGGCATCACTTTGAGATAAGTTTGTGTTCATTTTAAGTTAATTTGTGTATATTTAATATTCTCTTTTGTTAGCTTTATTGATTTGATTTTGTTTCTATATTCCAATCTGAATTGAAAAGAGGAATTGTTATATTCCTTCTTCTTGGAATCAAAATCAAAAATAGCTAGCCCAACTGGTTTAATTTAAAATTAATTAGAACCTATAACCATTTCAAAGTGAGTATTGGACATTGAACTTCCACATTCGAACTTCTACTCCGATTGGTTCTTCCGGGCTGCTACAAAAGGAGAAATCCAGGAATTTTACTGTATTGTAAATTTCCTTCATTTCAGTTTTTGCTTGAGATTAAGCCAGAAAAATCCTAATCTATTGGTTATCTGAGGAGAGCCAGGAAAACTCAGAAGTGGTGTTTTTGAATTGTGTAAGCCCATTGAAAGACACAATTGTGAAGGTTTTAGGTGAACCTGTGAAACCTTTTTTCATAGTGAACGCTGAAATCCCCTGTATGAGGATATTAGGAGTGGAGTAACAATCTGTGTGGCTGTTGTTTAACAGTTGGTGAGCACACAGGGGAACCACTATAATTCTTTGTGTATTGTGGTTTGAATGTTTACTTAATTTCTATATCATTTATCATTCAAAATTGTGGGATGTATGTGTAGATGTGAATGTTATAATATTTACATTTCAAGCACTGTGGGGAATGTTGTAATAGTTTAGATTTCAATTCTTCTATTTCCTTTCTATTCCTTTGCAGTTTTAGCTTTTAATTCTCTAATTGTTCTAGTAAGGTTGTCCTGCCATAAACCCTTGGTTTTTATGGTGAAAGGTTGTCCTTAAAACAACTAGATTTTGTGACTGCTTTACATTATTGTGTATTGTGGACTATTATCTTTCCTTTTCTTGGCTATCTTATTATTTTATTCCGCTGTTATTATTTTAAATTTGACATAGTCCTATTCACCCCCCCTCTAGGACATATAGCTAGGCCTTTTCAAGTGGTATCAAAGCCTAATATGTCATTCTAACTCTTTATATCTGGATTTATTTCCTGAGTTAATCGATCTAAGCTATTGATAAGATGTCAAATTTTGATAGCCTCTCAGTCACTAGGCCTCCACCATTTGATGGCTCCAATTATGTTTATTGGAAAGGCAGGATGAGGATTTTCCTTAAATCCATGGATGAGAGTGTGTGGCAAGCCACAGTAACTGAATGGAACCCCCCTACCACTGAAGTAACTAGTATCGATGGTTCAAAATCAATAAAAGTTTCACCATATTTCACTTGGACCACAGTTTAGAAAAGTGAGAGTAGTGCCAATGCAAAAGCACTAAATGTAATCACTTGCGCACTATCACCGGATGAATTTAAAAGAATTATATCCTGTGATACTGCAAAGCAAGCTTGGGATATTTTAGAAATGACACACGAGGGTACTTCAATTGTTAAGAAATCTAAAGTCCAACTCCTCACAACCAAATTTGAGTAAATTCATATGGAAGAAAATGAAATGTTTATGGACTTTTATACAAGATTAAATGACATTGTAAACTCTATGTGGGGTCTTGGCGATAAAATCCTAGAAAGTAAAGTGTGTGCAAAAATACTATGCTCACTTCTTGAACGGTTCAATTCTAAGGTAACTGTGATCCAGGAACTTCGTGATATAGACAATATGAGGGTAGAAGAACTAGTTGGTTCTTTACAAACCTATGAGTTAAACTTTAAATCTCCTAAAGGTAAATCTATCGCTCTTAAATCTTCTAAATGCATTTCTCAAGAAAATTCTGATTTAGAAAATTCTTAAGGCGATATGGCTCTTTTAGTGAAAAAGTTTTACAAGATTTTCAAAAGTAAAAAGAGGGTTGACTTTCAAAAATCAAATGATAAGAAAACATCTAAAACCAGAACTTGGAAATCTTTAAAAGAGAGTCAATGTTACAACTGCCAAGAATATGGGCATTTAGCAAACAAGTGTCCTCAAAAGGACAAACCCAAAAAGAAGAGTATGTTGGCTACTTGGGATGAATCCTCTGATTCTGAAGCCTCTTCTGAATCAGAAGATTCTGAAACTGAGTCAGGCAGTGAAGTTAAAGCCCTTATGACTCTAGCCAAATTCACTTTTTTAGATAACGATGATTCAACAAGTGAAGAAAATCTGAACAGTGATTGTGAAAATGAAGAAGATCTTCAAGATGCTTATAATGCCATATACAAGGAAAGTTGTAAAATTGCCGTAAAACTAAAACTTCAAAAAGAAAAGTTTTTAAAACTTAAAGAAAATTTTGAATCACTTGTTTTAAAAAAAATCCTACATTTCAGAGTGTTTTGAAAAATCAAAATGTGATTTAGAGTTCAAAACTTTCCTGATTGAAAAAATTAAATCTAAAAATGAAAAACTTAAACTTGAAGTCTCTTCACTCTTGAGTTTAAAGGATACATGGAGATATGCCCAAGGTGATCTAAAGTTAGAAAAACTTTTGTCTGGATTAAGAAAATGTGGTGACCGATCTGGTTTGGGCTACGATAAAAGTGTTCCTTCTAAACAGAAGAATACTTTTCGTAAGTTTATGAAAGGAGAATCTTCAAACTCAAAAGGAAATAGTTCAAATCAAAAGTTTTCTAAAAATGTTAAAACTTTTCAATCTTTCAAACATAAAAGTAATTATATTAACTATGAAAATCAGAATCAAAATCCTTTGGCTGAAAAGATGGTTGATTTGCTTAAGGAGCTCTTAAAATCTAACTCAGTGGGTCATTCCTACAACAATTACAAATACAGACCAACTATACTTCTAAACCCAAAACAATTATCAAATGGGTTCTTAAGGTTACTTGCTTGGTTGCTCACATGGCTTTCAAAGCTTCAAGCCATTTAAAGTGGTACTTAGACAGTGGATGTTCAAGGCATATGACTGGTGATAAAGGTCTATTCACCGATCTTAAAGACATGGCTGATGGTTCAGTCACACTTGGTGATGGCAGGAACTGCCGGATTATTGGCCAAGGTACAGTTCAACTTTCTAACCTCCCCTTATTTGAGAATGTTTTGTACGTTGAAGGGTTAAAACATAACTTGTTAAGCATTTCTCAAATATGTGATAAAAATCATAGTGTTAAATTTTTTAACATAGGGTGTGAAATTTTAAACAAAAATGGTTCAGTAATATTAACTGGTCATAGAACGTCTGAAAACTACTACATCATAAGTGATTCTAGCCCATCTAATCAATTGTGTTACATGGTCCATACCGATGAGACTGAATTATGGCATAAACGCCTTGGACATGTACATTACCGTAATCTATATAAATTGAGCAAAAGAGAACTAATAAGAGGTCTACCTAAACAGAATATGTGGCAAATGCCAGATTGGCAAACAAACTAGGAGTGCTCACAAAAAGGTGAACTCCAATGTCACATCAAAACCACTCAAGCTTCTCCATGTGGATCTAATAGGAACAACCAGGACGGAGAGTCGAGGTGGTAAAAAATACATACTGGTGATCGTAGATGATTATACCAGATTCACTTGGGGTAGCTTTCTTAAGGGATAAATTAGAAATCCTTAATGAAGTAAAAAGGATTCTCAAATGGATTCAAACTGAAAAAGGTTCTCATTCTAATAAGATCCGTCGTGATCATGGGTCAGAATTCGAAAATAGCAGTTTTGAGAAGTTCTGTAGGGATCAGGGGATGTTACATGAATTCTCTGCACCTAAAACTCCACAACAAAATGGAATTATAGAAAGAAAAAATAAAGTGCTTCAAGAAATGGCTAATGTAATATTGAATAGTATGGAGCTATCTAAAAATCTTTGGGCTGAAGCCATAAATACTGCCTACTATATAATCAACCAGGTTTATACTAGTAAATCTAATAATAAAATGGCATATGAAGTGTGGTTCGATAAGAAGCTTACTATCAAATACTTTTGAATTTTTTTCATTAAGTGTTATATGTGACTGTGAAAATCTAAGAAAGTTTGACACTAAAAGTGATGAAGGAATCTTTTTAGGATATTCTTTAAACAGTCGCACATATCATGTACTGAATAAAAGGACCGGTGTTATTCAAGAATCTATTAATGTGGTCATAGACGATCACTTGAATACACCTGCCCCAAGTTCAGATAATGATGAAGTTCTTTTAATTGACAAACCAGATAATTCATCAAATCAAACTAACTCTGAACTGAGGACTGTTAAAGATCATCCAACCACTCAGATTCCTGAAAACCCTCTCACTGGTGTACTCACTCGTAGACAACTAGAAAATATATGTAATTACGTATGTTTAACATCCCAGATTGAACCGACAAACGTAAAAGAAGCTCTTATTGACAAAAACTGGATTGTTATGATGCAAGAAGAGCTTAACCAATTTGTAAGAAATGATGTTTAGTATCTTGTTCCTAGACCTAAAGGTAAACATATTATCAAAACAAAGTGGATTTTCAAAAATAAGTCTGATGGACTTGGTAATATAATTCGCAATAAGGCTAGACTGGTTGTACAAGGGTACACTCAAATTGAGGGTATTGATTATGATGAAACCTTTGCCCTAGTAGCTCGTCTTGAGTCAATCAGACTATTTATATCCATTGCTTGCTTTAGAAAATTCAAAATTTATCAAATGGATGTGAAGAGTGCCTTCTTAAATAGTGATCTGCATGAAGAAGTATATGTTGAACAACTAATGGGTTTTGAAGACCCTAAGAACACTGATCATGTCTAGCACCTTAAAAAGGCTTTCTATGGCTTAAAATAAGCTCCAAGAGTATGGTATGAGAAATTGACTAAGTTTTTACTAAGTCATGATTCAAATGGGAAGTGTAGATAAGACTCTCTTTATTAAGAAACTTAATGATCACATCTTAATAGTGCAAATCTATGTTGATGATATTATTTATGGATCTACTTGTTCTAACATGACTGTTGAGTTTGCAGATTTAATGAAATCTAAGTTTGAAATGAGCATGGTTGGGGAATTGAATTATTTCCTAGGATTGCAAGTGAAACAACAATCGGATGGCATTTTTATTTCTCAAACCATATGCTCTGAACTTAATCAAAAAGTTCAGATTTGAGAACGGTAAGAATTTTGATACTCCTATGAGTACATCTTTAAGACTCTTAAAGGACTCTACAGGTAAAAAATGTGGATCCTATATTATATCGTAGTATGATTGGCGGTTTACTTTATTTAACTGCAAGTAGACCTGATATTACTTTAAGTGTTAGTATTTGCGCTAGATATCAATCTAACCCTAAAGAGTCACATCTAACTGCTGTTAAGCAAAAAATGCGATATGTCGCAAGTACTACTAAATTAGGTCTCTGGTATCCATATGATACTAGTGTTCAATTGACTGGGTACTCAAATGCTGATTGGGCTGGTAATATTGATGACAGGAAATCAACCAGTGGTGGCTGTTTCTATATTGAAAATTGTTTGGTTTCTTGGTTTAGCAAAAAATAAAGTTCTATATCGTTATCAACTGCTGAAGTTGAATACATCGCAGCAGGAAATGCATGTACTCAACTCGTTTGGATGAATCGTATGTTAAGCGATTATGGAATTATACATGAATCAATGATATTATATTGTGATAATTCCAGTGCTATAAATATTTCAAAAAACCTAATCCAGCATTCATGTACCAAGCACATTGACATTAGGTATCATTACATTCATGAATTAGTAGAAGAAAAGCTGATATCTTTGGAATACATTCCTACAGAGACTCAACTTGATGACATTTTCACTAAACCGCTCGACAAAAGTAGGTTTAATAAATTAAAATTTGATCTTGGTATATGCAATCTAAATTGAATATTCATGCTTATTTGTATCATAATGTATATAAATTTGATAATTTATTAATTTAAATTTCAATTTTTTATGAAATTTGCATGTTTATGTTGATACACGACCAGTCGTGATACGACCAGTCGTGGATGGTCCAAGACTAGTCATGGAGCGTGCTAATCTCTTTAATTTGGAGAAAACCATCATCTTCCTCATTTCTTCTTTTTTCTCCAACAAGTCATGGCACGACTAGTCAAACCCTACTGTTTGATTTGTCAAGGTTAGTGCATTTTTTCTAGTCAATCTTGTATATTAATGTTCTATTCTCTTCATTTTTGTCATTGGAGTACTTAATTTCAAGCTTTGTTGAGATTTTACAATTTTTCTTCTCCATTTACTGATGTAGAAAAACCCATCTTTACTTCCTTTGTAATTTCTTGTTGCTTTGAGTAAATGGATGCTAGAGGGAAAAAGAAACATCCCGTGGTCCATCTTCTTCTCGATCAACTCCTATTACTCAGCGCCATCTTCGGTCACCCGAAGATGATCCCTCATAAGTGCAGGATTTGCGATTGCGTAATGTCATTGTTGAACGACCTGTTGATCTTGACCACATTGCTCCTTTTGGTGTTCTTCCTCTTCTCTAAGCTGTAGGATGGGCTAACATCTTACATTGGGGTGGGCCTGCATACCAATCTATTGCACATGCTATGTTTGCAAGTATCTCTGAATTTTCATCTGAGAATTTAACTTTTAAAATTGATGTTAGAGAAGGTCCATTTGATGTAGACCGCCATCTGATTTCAGGTCTTATGGACATACCTGTGAACAACGAGGTTATTCCTATTCATACTTTAGCTGAAAAATCTTTAGAATCAGAAAAGCGCATACTCACTAGAGATCTATGTAATATAAATGTGCAATGGACTCATAAAGGGAATGCGCTCCCCTCAAAGTATTTGTTACCCAAATACAGAGTTCTCCATAGAATCTTTATTTCAAATCTGTATCCTCATTCCGGTAACAAAACTGAACTGACTTCGTTTATGGTTCGGGTTTTGCATTCTGTTATCTCTGGTACTAAAGTTTATCTTCCTTCATTGATATGTCATTCTGTCATTCAGTTTCGTCTCCATCCAAGTCATAGTGATATTCCATTTGCCTATCTTATGACTGTGTTAGCTAATCACATGTTAGTTGTTATGCCGGTTGGAGAGGCTCCTATCCATCATCTTATTTTTAACAATTCGAATATTAACAAGATAAAGTTGGAATTAGCTCCTGGCCAAGTGCATGTTGATGTTGGAGGAGCTGAAGCAAGGAATGAAGATGAAGCTAGCACTCTTCTTGATGATATTAATATGGATGATATCTTTCATGAACTTGAATTTGGTTCTACTAATGATCTTGACTATGAGCCATCTGATTTTGATGCTCGTCTTCGTACTCTTGAGGAAAAGGTTGAGAATATGAATGTGGCCCATGATCTTCGGCTTAAATATATGCGCAAGTATCTTAGGTGCTTAAACAAGAGCCTTCATCAACTTGATCTTACCATACCTGCTCCTTCATCTGGATCTGATTAAGTGTTTTATCCTTTGATCTGTATTAACTCTAATTCTATTTTACCTTTGTTGGTGTGTGAACTTTATTTTTACTTCAGTTTGGTTGACTGCCCTATGTTTGTGGAATTTGAACTAGTTAATGGTTTGTGGACTTTAATTTGCTTAAATCTTGACTAGTTAATCCTTTTCTTACTCCTGTTTATTATCCTTTTCCATTTCTTTTTTACTTCCTTTGTCATATTGTGACAAAAAGGGGGAGAAGATTTGAAGGGTAGTTTGGATTAATTAGAATGGATTTGGATTGAAGGGTAGTAACATTAATTTTTACGATATATATGTGTGTGCTACTCAGGGGGAGTAAATAAGTAAGGAAGAGTTTATGCAAGTTAATGACAACTGGTGCATGATTCTTTAACCAGGCTATAACTGGATCTCTTTTATATGCCTGGTGCATGATTGACTGGTGCATGATTCTTTATTGAGCATGTTGTGCTTCTCTTATTTTTTTGGAGTGTGTTTTGTCATAAATTTGACAAAGGGGGAGATTGTAAGTGCTATGGTTTTATGCTCCTTTGGTTGTCAAATTTTGTGGTGCCAAAACATCAATCTATGTCTTGTGTAGCTCATTGGTATATATGATCAAGACATTGCATCACCTTTCTAAACACTTTGCTTCAAATTAAGAACAAAGAACTACTTCAAACCATTTCAAAAAATGCAAGTACAAGCTACAACGAAAGAAGTGATCTTGTTCAAAGACTCAAGTTAGTGTAGAATGTAAGATGAAGTGTACAAGCTACAACGAAAGAAGAGATCTTGGTCAAAGACTCAAGTTAGTGTACAATGCAAGATGAAGTATAATTCAAGCTCTAGAAGATCTCAAGCTCAATGTTACATCAAGTAGAGAGATCTCAAGCTTCACAATCTTCAAAGATCAACTATCATCTGAAGAAATGAAGTCTCAATGTTCATACCTCACTTTCAAGGTATGATTGACCTTAGATTGACCTTAGGATAGGTCATTTTGTATACATAATTCAAATTGAATTACTTTACATGTATTTAGACTATTCTAAGACTAGTCTTGAACTCTATTCGACTAGTCCTAGCACTGGCTCGACCAGTCCAAGAAATTCCTAGACCAGTCTTAAGTTGTTGCAAATTTTTAGAATTTTTGGTTGAGCTAACAGTGACGATTCATTCAAGGACCAGTCGTGCACCTTCGACTCAAACTCTAACAACTAAATCCGGTGCCTCACGACCAGTTGTAGGATGCTCACGACCAGTTGTGGAGGGCTCACAACTGGTTGTGGACACCTTACGACCAGTCGTGAAATGGTTTTATCCGATCGCGCTTAAAATTTCAAAAATCTGTTCGGTCTACGACTAGTCGTAGTGTCCTCAGGACCACTCGTAGATGCAATTTTTGTAACTATAAGTAGAACACGAATTTTAGAGTTTTATGTCAAATTTCAAGTAAAATCAAGGCATTACTCTGAGATAAGTTTGTGTTCATTTTAAGCTAATTTGTGCATATTTGATATTCTCTTTTGTTAGCTTTATTGATTTGATTTTGTTTTTATATTCCAATTTGAATTGAAAAGAGGAATTGTTATATTCCTTCTTCTTGGAATCAAAATCAAAATAGCTAGCCCAACTGGTTTAATTTAAAATCAATTAGAACCTATAACCATTTCAAAGTGAGTATTGGACATTGAACTTCCACATTCAAACTTCTACTCCGATTGGTTCTTCTGGGCTGCTACAAAAGGAGAAATCCATGTATTTTACTGTATTGTAAATTTCCTTCATTTTGATTTTTGTTTGAGATTAAGCCAGAAAAATCTCAATCTATTGGTTATCTAGGGAGAGCCAGGAAAACTCAGAAGTGGGGTTTTTAAATTGTGTAAGCCCATTGAAAGACACAATTGTGAAGGTTTTAGGTGAACCTGTGAAACCTATTTTTATAGTGAACACTGATATCCCCTGTGTGAGGATATTAAGAGTGGAGTAGCAATCTGTGTGGCTGTTGTTTAATAGTTGGTGAACACACAGGCGAACCACTATAATTCTCTGTGTACTGTGGTTTGAATGTTTGCTTAATTTCTATATCATTTATCATTCAAAATTGTGGTATGTATGTGTAGATGTGAATATTGTAATATTTACATTTCAAGCACTGTGGGGAATGTTGTAATAGTTTAGATTTCAATTCTTGCTATTTCCTTTCTATTCCTTTATAGTTTTAGCTTTTAATTCTCTAATCGTTCTAGTAAGGTTGTCCTGCCATAAACCCTTGGTTTTTATGGTGAAAGGTTGTCCTGAAAACAACTAGATTTTGTAATTGCTTTACATTATTGTGTATTATGAATTATTATCCTTCCTTTTCTTGGCTATCTTATTATTTTATTCCGCTGTTATTATTTTAAATTTGGCATAGTCCTATTCACCCCCCCTCTAAGACATATAGCTAGGCTTTTACAATTACCACCTCAATTGCCCTGTATTCATGATGCTTTCCCTGAATCAATGCGAAGGTATATATGAGCGGGATGTTTCTCATGTTATAGACTGACAACCATTGGAGATCAGAAAGATGTTTCGTACATCTAACAACTAATGCATATTCTTGAAAGGAAAGACCAAGTGCTTTGATCCAAAGTTATACTGTTAGTAAAGGTTCAGTAGAGTCACCATACTGAGGAAGATTCTTCTTGGGAACGAGAGGCCGAGATTAAAGAGAAATACCCTCACTTGTTCGCATTATAGGTATGTAAATTTCGAGGACGAAATTACTCTTTTGGAGGGTAAAATGTAATAACCCAAATAAATCTTGAGCGTCTAATTTTAACCATTGATCGATGTACCCAATTAGTCTAATATGACTGTCAATCTACAAGATCAACTAGTTCTGTAGCACCCCGTACCTTTCAGTACTCAGTTTTTACCATGTAACCTAACTTAGTATAAGTACTGACCTAGCTTATGTTAACATTTACCTCTAATCTAACCTAAGTGTGACCATTGTGAGAAATCTTTACTCAAAGATCAAGTTTCTATCAAACCGTTAATTTTAATAAATAGATAACTAAAGGTTAAGACCCATGTATCGTGGCCCACTTACAAAAATAAAATGATCCAACCCTTTTAATTAAAGCCCGATAGGGGCCAAGTGAATGAATAAATGGCATTGATCAGGGTGTGACCCACGAAAATAATCTAGAGAAACATAATAACATAATAATTTAGTTTTAAAAAACCTATAAGACATCCCTGAAGGAGAGAACCAACATATTAAATATAAGTAACTAATGATTAAAAATATAATAACAAATTTAATAATAAGGATATTAAAAGCAACATCAAAATTATATTAAATATTTTGAATATGCATTAGGCCATCTAATCTATATCCTAGCCATTAAATTTTAGATAGGTGGTCCCTTGGACCATTTTTACCATTAATGTTCAATTATGAAATAATCAAACCATCAACCAATAGAAATCTACAACTAGAACAAAACAAATTAGAAATATCACCCACCTAGGTTTGGATATGCCTGACCATTGGTTAGAGAACCTTATTTGGGGCCTCTAAAGGGAATGGACGGTGTAGATCTCTCAAATACATCAATGTGGACCCCACACCTATGGTGCGTGTGGACCAAGGGCATGCCCACTTGCAGTGCATAGGTTCAACAAGCCCAATTAAAGTTGTGTTGACCTGAGAAATTTTAAATTCTCTGCTTCCAAATACCGCCCGACAATAATTTAAGCAGACAAAGTTCGTCTGTGATGAAGTTGGCCCACCGTGATCATCCCTTCAGATGATCCAAACCATCCATCACAAGGAGGGAATTTCAACCGGTCCCTAGTGTTTTCAATGGTTTCCATGCACGTGCAGGTTCACAACCTCAACCAAAGATCGTGGTGTGTGCAATGGTTTTTTAAAACGGAAACTCTCTATTGTTGACATGATCTGTGGCCCACCTCCATGATCGGCCCGCCCGATCTAAACCGTCCATCTTCTAGATAGGGTGGCACCGACCCTAGCCATGGCGAGATGCATGGTCGAAAGTCAACTGCATAAGCTCGGTCAGTGACCGATTAGACGTTGTAAAGAGAGAACGCTGACGAGGAGAGAAGATCCATGTCCGCGGATGCGGTGGGAAATCCAGCTATTGAAAAGCGTCGGACGGCAGCCACACATGCAACAACAGCCCCACACCCCTACCATTTTCTATTATGGCTCTCTATTCAGCAAAAAGAGGAAAGAATCCTTTCCATTCTTAGCAACTGCCAATCTCAACCATCACTCACCTTTCGGAAGCTTCATCCGAGTAATCTGGAGCGTCCGGTCTAGGGCTGCCCGAAAATCTTGTAAGGAAAGATGAGATTTTGGCGAGTCACAACCACATCTCATACCGGCTCCACTTCAAGACAGATGTCATCACCGCCACCCATACTCATCGTCGAATGGACCCCACAAGCCTGATGGACACCATCTGGACCATCTAAACATCCTAGATCGTTTAATCATCCATCTAATGCAAAATCACCATTAATTGTGGGTTCTCTTCTCCAATCTGGCCAAAAGATCTACCTTCTATAGAGCTAACCCTTTCTCACATCCAAGCCGCTCATCGTGTGGCCCACTCTCTCTAATGTCCATCATAGTTTAGATTGAGGCCCATGCACAAGATCAACACTATGGAGAGATCTTGATGGCAAGCATCCTCAGCTACTTTGTGTTAACAAACACACTAATCTCTGAGTCACTAAAACAGCAAGGCTATAAATAACCATTTTGTCTAGGGAGAATCTAAAGGGAAGAAAGGGAAAGAATAGTAAAGCAAGAGAAGGAAAAGGAACGTTATTCTTCCCTGTCGTAGCGAGTTAAGTTGTCTCGGTTCGAGTCACTGGAATTTTGGGTCGAGTCTGGATCAAGCCATACGTATCCAAGTTGAGCATTGAGAGAGAGAGAGAGAAGCAGAAGGAAATGGGGAAGAAGAGCAGAAAGTTGAAACGGAGAGAGGAAGAGGGTGCGCTGCCATCCTAACTCAAATTAAGCCGAGGCTGGACCGAATCAGCTGACCATTGCTGGACATTTTCTAGCTGGGAGTGAGAAAGAAAGGAAAAGAAAGGAAGATGTAAGAAAGAAGAGGAAGAAGTAAATGGAAGAAGAAGAAGAAGAAGAAGAAGAAGAAGAAGAAGAGAGAGAGAGAGAGAGAGAGAGAGAGAGAGAGAGAGAGAGTTTGCGAGAGGAATGAGCGGCTGCCATTGTGCCACACTAGCCTGGCTCGGTCGGAATAGAGCCCGAACCAATTGGGTTTAGGAGGAAAAGGAAGAGAAATGAAGGGAATGGAAAGAAGAGGTGTAGAATGATGAGAGCTGAGTTGAACTGTTGAGTCAACTCAGTGATTTGCCAGGTTTTGTTGAGTTCAGGGCCGAGTCAAAATCACATTGAATCCCAACTCACTAAGTCAAGCAGTATTGAGATCTAACTCGGGTCCAGATCTGATTCGCCCCTCAATTAAAAGGAGAAGGAATAAAGGACGAAGGATAAAGAGATCAATAGAGAAGGAGGAGGAGAAGAGTAGTAGGGACCCGAGTTGTTGAGTCGACTCAGTCCAAAACCGAGTAAGACGGCTCGAGTTGATCCCTAGGTGTAGTTACTTGAGAGAAGTAAGGGAAAAAATAAAATGATGAAAAGAATGGAAAATGAAGAAAGAGATGAAAGTGCCCTGATTTGTCAATTAGCGTGAGCGTTGAGTCAGTTAGACAAAGGAACCCCATAAGAAGATTGATTAAGCGTCTGCCTCAATAGGATGTGTGCCCGAACTTGCCAAAGGTAAACCTTAGCATCACATCCCATGTTCTAAAACACTAGGTATATAAAACCCTTAAAATTAAATAGAACATCCTCGGGTTTTTGTTAAGAAAACTATACATGGCTTGATGAAATCTTGAAGTTTTCTACCTTTGTCAATTTATCGATACATGACTCGATGAAATCGAACCCTGTTATCGATGTCCTGGAAGCTCACTCGATATTATCGAATTGAGGACTTCAGATGTCCAGCAACCATGAAGAATTCTGGACTAAATTATTGATGAATCGATGGATTATACAATATCATCGAATTTTAAATCTCGAGTCCATTGAGTCGACTCGATAAAATTGACATCTGGTCTGTTGTGTCCAAAATACTACTAAGGTAAAACATGTGATTCTCGATATATCAAAGGGATCCTCGATATCCTTGAAATTTAAATATCGATGATATTGGTAGACCTTCGATGATATCGGATTGGGACACAAATCTACCTAGCAAGGTTATAGGTTAAAACTTTCATTCATCGGGGATCACTCGATAAAATTGATATTCAAATATCGATCATATCGAGGCTAGGTCAATGTCATTGAAATAGAACATAAAGTATTCAATAAGTTTATAAGAAAATTCCTTGAAATTATCAATGAATCGACACTGTCATCGATATCATCGACATTCAAATTTCGATGATATCGAGTGATGCCCAATCATATTCTATACCTGTTTGTTTCAAAGGCATCTACTCTCTCATTTTCAACTGTCGAGGAATCGAATCTCGTGTCGATGAAATCGAAGTTCGAAATCCGATGACATTGAAGCATGTTCGATCTCCCTGACCAGCTGGTAAAAACTTTCAAAAGCGTTTGAAAGTTGAGTTCGTATCATCGAGCGGCCAGTCGATGCTATCGAGAGTATACGCTCGATGATATCAAACTTTGTCAAAAATATGACCGTTTTATATTCGTAGGAACCTTTTGCCTATTTAATGAGAGCTTGCCCTTGGTTGTTTGTAGAGAAAACAGAGAGTGCTTTTGAGTGTTTAACCCCAGATCATATACCCTAAGCCTTTTCTCTCATGGGAGTTTATCCTCTAATCCACCATCATCATTGATATTCAATAAAGTGGATTGGGGAATGAACTTCCACATTCAAGGATCCTTCAACTAGCATCTTAATGGCAAATGATTAAGCTGGGATGCCTTGAATGCATAAATGATTAGAGTCGCTTTGTCTCCTTTATAGGAAAACATTTAATTGAGTAGGATTTCATCATAACCTTGACCCAACCCGTTGCCTTACATTAGTAAATCATCTGAGTTGCGGTTCAAGGGAGCTGAAGATTCTTTGTCGTCAAAGGAGGAGATCTTCATCAATGTGCTTAATGGGCCTCATCTACTTATCTATAAGTCATTAGAGTCCAGAGGACCCTTGTGATCATTCCTTCTGTAGGATTGGGTTTAATGTGTTTCTCACCCCTTTCAAGTCCTTATAGGAGGCCTCCGATGGGAGTGTACGTGGGGAGTGCTTTATGTTGACCCTTGCTTTGTGGAGAGCATAAAATTAGGTCTTTATGTATGTTCTTGACTTGTGTGGTCTAAAACCTGGGTGTTGTGTGTTGACCCTTGCTTATGGGAGCATAAAGTGGTAGGTTCCTTATGAGGATCGTTGGCCAATGTGGCCTAAAAGTTGGGTGCTGTGTGTTGACCCTTGCTCCTGTGTGGGGCATAAACTTGTGTCGTGTAGATATGTTAGAGTCGGCCTAGTGTAGGTTGTACTGGTTTGAGGTGAACCTGATGTGAAACCTCCGTTAGTGAGATCTGGTACACTCAAGGGTTGAGTGCGTCTGCCGAAAGTGGAGTAGACAAGTAGTTGAATCACTATAAAAAGAACTGTGTTTAAGATTGTTATTTTCTTCTATTGCTTATGTGATTTCCCTAAATCTTTTCATATTTGATTATCTGAGTTCACACCTCACACACAGTCACGTCCATCATAAACTATGATTTGCATCTTATTTAACTTTCAAATAGTTTTATGACTAGATCCTCTATTTGGCTTGAAAACTATTAGAGTTACTTTGAAGAAATCCTGATACACGCATATTTACTCAGGATAAGATTGATAGGAATTTAAATTACCATAAAATATTAAAAAGTCCTATTCACCCCCCTCTAGGACATATTGGCATATTCTCACTTCAACTAAAGCGGTCATTACCGAAATTTCAATTGGTATCAAAGCGGGTCTCTCTTAAGGGCTTCACCACCTATAGAGTGATCTTGACTGAAGTTGGAATCATGTCCAAAAGTGTAGTAGAGGGTGAGAAATATATGAACAATTGCCTAGTAATCCATACTGCTCTGAAAGTTGGCAATAGTTCATAATGGTATCTTGACAGTGGGTGCTCCAGACACATGGCTGGTGATCACACTCACTTTTGTGAGTATTCAGACTTTGATGGTGGATAAGTCACTTTTGGGGATGGTAGCTCCGCCAAAATTATTAGACGAGAAATTATAGTTGTACCAGGTCTTCCAAAAATAAAAAAAATGTTCTCTATGTAGAAGGCCTAAAACATAATCTCCTTAGTATCTTCTAAATCTATGACAAAGAACATTTGGTCACCTTCTCAAAAGATGTGTATATAATCTTAGATCATACAGGAAAATCTATCATAAAAGGTTTACCTATAAGTGATAACTGCTACATTATCGAAAGTACGTATGAGAGTGTATTATCTACAAAATGTAATATGGCTATAAAGAGTGAATTAAAATTGTGGCACCAAAGGTTGGGACATGTTCACTACCAAAATTTAGCCAAGTTAAGTTCAAAAAAATTGGTTAGAGGACTTCCCAAGATTAGAAAAGATGAAAAAGTTGTATGTGGTGATTGTCTAAAAGGTAAACAGATAAAAGTCAGTTACAAAAAGAAAACCACCATAACAACAACAAAACCTTTGGATCTATTACATATGGACCTAGTTGGTCCCATTAAAGTGGAAAGTCATGGCAGGAAAAGATACTCCTTAGTAGTAGTAGATGATTACACCAGATTTACTTGGGTCGCATTTCTTCAGGAAAAATCTGATGCCTTTGATGAATTTGTAACTTTGGCAAAGTGACTTCAAAATGAAAAAGGATATTGCATAAATCGCATCAGGAGTGAAAATGGTGGCGAATTTGAAAATGAGCAATTTGAAAGGTACTGTGACGAGAAAGGAATCCGTCATGAACTCTCTGCGCCAAAAACCCCACAACAAAATGGAGTTGTTGAAAGGAAAGATCGAGTACTGTAGGAAATGGGGTCAGTTATGTTAAATAGAAAAGATATGGCAGAGAGTTTCTGGGCTGAAGTTGTCAACACTACTTGTTACATCATAAATAGAGTTTATCTTAGAGCAGGTTTGAACAAAACTCCATACGAACTATGGTATGGAAAACAACCTAGTGTGAAATACTTTCATGTTTTTGGAAGTAAATGTTATATCTTGAGAGATAGAGATCACTTATGGAAATTTAAGTCTAAAAGTGATGATGGCATCTTCCTGGGGTATGCCTCGAATAGTCGTGCTTTTAGAGTGTACAATCTAAGGACCCTCACTATTCAAGAATCAGTCAATGTGGTGATAGATGACTAGTCCCATGAAGAAGACAACCCCTTAAATGAATTAGAAGATGATGTAGATTCATGCATTCAAGATAAATCAGATAACAAATCTCCATCATCTAATGAACCACAACCGTCATCCAACATACCCATCATTAAGGATCACCCTCGAGAGCAAATCATTGGAGATCCTAATGATGGTGTAAGAACTCGACGGTAGATAGAAAATATCTATAGTCATTTCTGCTTTACCTCAAAGATTGAACCCAAGAATATTGTGGAAGCTCTTCAAGATGAACATTGGAAAAAGGCTATGTAAGAAGAACTTCAACAATTCAAGAGAAATGAGGTATGACAATTAGTTTCCAGGCCACTCAATACAAATGGCATTGAAACCAAATGGGTCTTCAAGAACAAATCCGATGAATCTGACAATGTGATCAGGAATAAAGCAAGGCTAGTAGCTCAAGGGTATTCACAGATAGAAGGCATTGATTTTGATGAAACATTTGCTCCTATAGCTCGTCTTGAGTCTATCAGAATACTCATGTCTGTTGCATGTGCGTTGAAATTTAAACTATTTCAAATGGATGTAAAAAGTGCATTTCTTAATGGGGATCTTAATGAAGAAGTTTATGTAGAATAACCTAAGGGATTTTCAGATCCTAAGTATCCTCATCATGTTTATCGTCTGAACAAAGCACTTTATGGTCTCAAACAAGCACCACGTGCTTGGTATGAACGATTGACAAAATTTCTTTTGGATCATAAATTTTATAGGGGAAGTGTAGATAAAACACTATTCACTCATAAGACAAAGGATTCATTGCTCATTGCACAGATCTATATGGATGATATATTCTTTAGTTCAACATGTGAAGATACTGCATACAAATTTTCCGATCTTATGAAATCAGAATTTGAAATGAGTATGGTTTGTGAATTGAACTTCCTTTTAGGCTTACAAGTGAAGCCGTTAAATGATGGAATCTTCATATGTCAGACCAAATATGCAAACGACTTGGTGAAAAGATTTGGGCTCGAATCTGGGCGTACTTATCATACTCCTATGAGCACCACACTCAAACTCTCCAAAGATGTTAATGGCAAAAGTGTGGATCAACATCTCTATCGAAGTATGATAGGAAGCCTATTGTATCTCACAGCCAGTCGTCCAAATATATCTTTTAGTGTGGGAGTGTGTGCTTGGTATCAGGCAGATCCTAAGGAATCCCACCTAGCGGCTATTAAGAGAATCATCAAATACACAGTAGGAACTACCTCTTTCGGCCTATGGTATCTATTTGAAACATCCACCACCATTGCTGGATACTCTGACGCCGATTGGGCTGAAAATTCGGATGATTGAAAATCAACAAGTAGATGATATTTTTATATTAGATATTGTTTGGTCTCTTGGTAGAGCAAGAAGCAAAATTCAATATCCCTGTCCACTGTTGAGGCTGAATATATTGCTGTAGGTAGTTGCTATGCACAACTCCTTTGGATGAAAAAAATGTTGTTGGATTATGGGATTGAGCAACCTAGAATGAGTCTTTTCTGTGACAACACAAGTGCTATCAACATCTCAAAAAATCCTGTTCGACATTCTTGGACCAAACATATTGACATTCGTCATCATTTTATCCGAGAACTTGTTGAAGATAAGATTATTGTGTTGGATTATGTGTTTACAGAAAAGCAACTTGCCGATATCTTAACAAAACCTCTTGATGCAAATAGGTTTAGTGATCTTCAAAAATCAATCGGAATATATGCTCTTTGATGATGTCTCAGTAAAAATGGTTCAAATAGGTAAATCTTCAAACTGAGATATTCATGGTTAATTACCAGCAACAAGTCTAAACTTCATGAATTAACCATGTTAGCTATGGGAACAAAAATGCTACATCTTCACATACTCGATGATATTTAGTTGCATTTGATATCATCGATATTCAAATGTCGATGCTATCGACATTCACTATCGATGAAATTGACGGCTCTCGGGAATGCAATGTTATAACCGTCAATCCTTCCCAACGGTCAGACTGCCTCAATATCTGCTGAATATTTGTGTTTTCCCAACGGTTATCGACATAGTCGCCATTGATGAGGTATCGATATCATCGAAAAGCTCGTTATAAAAGAGGAGCGAGCATTTGATTTGAATCAACTCATTCCTTCTCTTCTCTGGTTGTTTCTCCCTACCTTTACCTGTCTTTTTGGGCTCTTCTCACAAACAAACCATGTTAAAAAGCAAAGGTAAGAATCTTCCTCAATCGTCAAAATAAAAAATAAGCAACTAGAATCCAGTCAGTGTCATCCTAATCTGGTGGAAGGAGGTCTAGCTACAGTAGTTGAACGCCTTGTCCTTAACAGTGCCATTGAACCATTTGGAGTGGATCTTCTCTTGGAGGTGATAAGGTGGAAAAATATCCTAAATCTTGGTGGACCCTATCAACTTGGATTGATTCATGAATTTTTTAATAGCCATCATATCATTCATGATAATCCTCCTTGTATTCGAATAGAGCTTGTGCATCACTCAAAACTCATCACTCCCATCACTCTTACACGTCTTCTAAACCTCGAAGTCACTCCAATCCTTGTAACAAATCGGAATCTAAATGGGTTGGGTGTTTTGGGGTGGGGGGGTGGGGGGGGGGGGAGATAACAATGCATTATGTCATGGCTTCACTGTTCCCTCGAATGATGAAAATTCTCTTCACATCAATCACCTTGGACCATCTTTTAAAGTTCTCCATAGCATCCTAGGGACTAATGTGTATCCATGTGATGTAAAGGGTAGTCACCTTACTCCCTTTATGTTAAATGTCCTTTATGATGTGTATTAAGAGATCCAAGTGTGCCTTCCAACTCTTCTTTTAGGGCAACTCATTCATATAATCCGAGGCGATCATCGGGATACACAACCCTTTCCTGCACGCATCTGCAAACTTGCTCATTATGTGGGCCTCCCAGCCACATCAGATGTTGTTCATTCAGAAGCATGGTTTGATGACGATGCAGTCCAGGAGGCACAGCAGTTACTCTTCACTTCCTCTCTTCCAGTGAATAGTCCTCCCGTATAGCCGGCTGGAAACAATGGTCAACCCTCGTATCCACCTATGCCATAGGGATCCAATCGTATGCCGTTGCTCAGTCCGAAGTCCATCACCAATCGCCGGGATCATCACCTTGAATGTCATTTGCTTACCAGGTTGGCTGGTATTGAGGAACTTCTTTACAACTGTGAAAGGTGTCTCACAGTGATTAAGGATAAAGTTGGCACCCTCTAGCGTACCAGTATACAAGTAGTGGACTTGATTACCAATGGCGACACTCGTGGACGTTATGTGCCAACTAGGAGGTGTGATGTCACTGCGGTCATATCTAGGCATTTCGGCTAACTTCTTTTTGGTGTCCATATATAGTTCTTCTTTTTGTTGTGCTCATGTTTAGGCTAGATTGGTTGGTTTTGTTTTTTTGGGATGGATGTTGCAAGACTGCCAAGCTTGGGCAGTTCTTCTGTTTAGATATTTTAAATGGTTGTATGATGATTCATATATATATATATATATATATATATATATATATATATATATATATATATATATATATATATATATTTGCTGCCATATTACACTCTGATGCTCTGCGAAATACTAGCATGAATTGTGATTTTTTTCTCCTGAATATTCCCTGCTTCGTTTTTGTTGTCTAATCTTTCTCTCCATCCTATTATTTTTTGTTCAACATCACAACTCTCCTTTGACCTAGTATGCATACCTATCCTTATCTGTCTTGCATCTTATGCATTTTATTTGGGTCTTGGTTCTCCCATATGCTTCAACTTCAGTCAACCTCTATTTATATTTAGCCCTTTGCCAATGACTGACAAAAAGGTGGAGAATAAATTCCACCCTAGAGAATTTTGTGTGTATCTATTTATGAATGGTGGTATAGGTGACAGATGATAGGGGGGCAGCTGCAAGAAGACAAGGGGAGGTTGGTGTTAGGGGGAACAGCTACTGAATGACATAGTCATCTGTGTGTGTGAACTAGATAGCTTTGTAAAATTGTGTAAAGCTCATGTACACACAATTTAGGGTGTTGTCTAGAAGTTGTTATAGGGTAGTTTGTCACGTAATTGACAAAGGGGGAGATTGAAAGTGCCCTAGTTTGTCAATTAGCGTGAGCATTAAGTCAGCTAGACAAAGGAGACCCATAGGAATATTGATCAAGCGTCTGCCTCAACAGGATATGTGCCCGAACTCGCCAAAGGTAAACCTTAGCCTCACATCCCATGTCCCAAACCACCAGGTATATAAAACCCTTAAAATTAAATAGAACATCCTAGGATTTTTGGTAAGAAAACTATGCATGGCTCGATGAAATCGAACCCTGTTATCGATGACCTCGAAGCGCACTTGATATTATCGAATTGAGGACTTCAGATGTCCAACAACGACAATGAACTCTGGACTGAATTATCAATGAATCGATGGACTGTTCAATATCATCGAAGTTTAAATCTCGAGTCCATCGAGTCGACTCGATAAAATCGACATCTGGTCTGTTGTGTCCAAAATACTACTAAAGCAAATCATGTGATTCTCGATATATCGAAGGGATCCTTGATATCCTCAAAATTTAATTATCGAGGATATCGGTAGACCTTCGATGATATCAAATTGGGACACAAATCTATCCAGTAAAGTTATAGGTTAAAACTTTCATGCATCGGGGATCACTTGATAAAATTGATATTCAAATATTGATCATATCGATGCTAGGTCGATGTCATCGAAATAGGACATAAACTGTCCAATAAGCTTATAGGAAAATTCCTTGGAATTATCGATGAATTGACAATGCTATCGATATCATCGACATTCAAATTTTGATGATATCAAGTGATGCCCGATCATATTCTATACCTGTTTGTTTCAAAGGCATCTGCTCTCTCATTTTCAAATGTTGAGGAATCGAACTTCCCGTCGATGAAATCGGAGTTCGAAATCTGATTACATCGAAGCATGTTCAATCTCCTTGACCAGTTGGAAAAAAGTTTCAAAACCGTTTGACAGTTGAATTCGTATCATTAAGCGGCCAGTCGATGCTATCGAAAGTATATGCTTGATGATATCGAACTCTATAAAAAATATGACCATTTTATATCCGTTGGAACCTTTTGCCTATTTAATGAGAGCTTACCTTTGGTTGTTTGTTGAGAAAACAGAGAGTGCTTTTGAGTTTTTAACCCCAGATCATATACCCTGAGCCTTTTCTCTCATGGGAGTTCATCCTCCAATCCACCCTCATCATTGATATTCAATAGAGTGGATTGCGGAATGAACTTCTGCATTCAAGGATCATGTAGCTACCATCTTAATGGTAAATTATTAAGCTAGGATGCCTATAATGCTTATATGATTGGAATCATTCAATCTCCTTTATAGGAAAATATTTAATAGAGTAGGATTCCATCATAACCTTGACCCAACCCGTCGCCTTACATTGGTAAATCATCTGAGTTGCGATTCAAGGGAGATGAAGATTCTTCGTTGTCAAAGGAGGAGATCTTCATCAACGTGCTTAATAGGGCTCATCTACTTATCTGTAAGTCATTAGAGTTCAGAGGACCCTTGTGATCATTCCTTTTGTAGGATTGGGTCTAAGGTGTTTCTCACCCCTTTCAAGTCCTTATAGGAGGCCTCCGATGGGAGTGTACGTGGTGGGTACTTTGTGTTGACCCTTGCTCTGTGGAGAGCATAACCTTAGGTCCTTGTGTAGGTCCTTGACATATGTGGTGTAAAACCTGGGTGCTGTGTGTTGACCCTTGCTCATGGGAGCATAAACTAGTAAGTTCCGTGTGAGGATCCTTGACCTGTGTGGACTAAAAGTTGGGTGCTGTGTGTTGACCCTTGCTCCTATGTGGGACATAAACTTGTGTCGTGTAAACACATTAGAGTCAGCCTAGTGTAGGTTGTACTAGTTTGATGTGAACCTAATTTGAAACCTCCGGTTTCAGGTGAACCTGATGTGAAACCTCCGTTAGTGAGATCCGGTACACTTAAGGGTTGAGTGCATCCGCCAGAAGTGGAGTAGACAAGTAGTCAAACCACTGTAAAAACAATTGTGTTTGAGATTATTATTTTCTTCTATTGCTTGTGTGATTTCCCTAAATCTTTTCATATTTGATTATCTGAGATCACACCTCACGCACAGTCACGTCCATCCACTGCTAGAAAAATGGGTAAAGGCTACAGATAAAATCCTTAGCCATAGGCCTATGGCTACGGTTCTATTCCGTTGCACGACCATAGTCGTAGGTGTCGTAACAATAGTTCTGGAACCTATAGCTACAGGTTTAATCCGTAGCTATAGGTGACAACAGCTACGAATATAATCCGTAGCAATTATATCTGTAGTGATAAGTATAAACAACTACAGATATTATTTGTAGCTAAAAGTCCGTAGCAATGTGCCAAATTCAATAATGGCTACAGCTGTTAGATTACCAGCTACGGTCAATATCCGTAGCTATTTCGTACATTAAAAAACTATATATAATCATTTGTTCATTCAATTACCACCTACATAATCATTCATTCGTTCCATTACAATCAATTGCAATCATTCATTCATTCAATTACAATCCTTCATTCAATCATTTACAATTACAATAATGCTGAAAATACAAATCTTTGGCTTCATTAGAGAAATTTGCTCGACTTCACCCTGAAATTTCAATGATAAAGAATTGAAAGAGAAGTTATATTTTGACGATATGATATTTTTTCACAAGTACGTAGTCCTTTTTTAGCCATCAGCCCATCACCCACCTGAAGAATAAAAAATCGATTGTTGTCTAAGTCCACTCCTTTTCCTTTTAATTTCTTAGTGACCTCTGTAAAATTACTTCCACAGTTATTTATGTAGTACTTGAAGAGTTGTCTCGAATTGCAACTCTAGTAATGACAAAGTCACTTCCTGCAACAACTTCGTATATTCCATCATCCTACAAATAGTCATGGCATTCATAAATCGGAGTGACCATTGGGGGAAAGAAAGACAAAGTGAAAGAAGTGCATCATGTGTAACCATTTTCTTTTTTATTCTTAATGAATTAATAAAAACTCAAAGATGAATGAAATTGACACAAAAGGAATGGTCTCACCATATGGTTTGTAGGGCCAAAATAAACTTCTGGACGATTTCTGTAAGGAGGACCATCGATAGCCACAAGTACCCACTTCCCAAGTGGAACAGATACTAACTATGAGTATCTATGACCTGAAAAATGTGCAAGCAGAGCTGACCATCATGAAAAGAAAATCTCCATTTACTTGTCAATTACAAGTAGGACATGCCAGTGATTAGTGGTAATGCCTCGAGTTCTAGATAGTTTCTAGGGTATACAGTGCATCATGTTGTATAGAGAAAAGAACACCATTAGAAAATAATCTAATGATGTTCAGAAGCAGGTTCACCGCCTGCTAGAAATGTGCACCTTCTTGGTAGAGCCCACCCGAGGAAGAGAAAGAGGTTTGCTAAGCTCACCTGCATGTGTAAGTGAGCTAATGCACACACTACCACATGCCAGCATGGGAGACAGGTGTGATATCCAAGCCATCCATCAGATGGGTAAACTATAGCTTCTGTATCCCAAGAATCAGGTCAGTCCTCTAGTTGGGCCACAATCAAATGAATGAATCTATAGCTATGAAAGACCTGTCTAAAGTTTTCTAACACATCCAAATATTTCTAATATCATATATGAAAGACCTGTTTGAAGTTTTCAACTGAAGGTTTAGGTTATAGGTTTTGGAATTTGAGAATAGGTTTAGGTTATAAGTATAACTTTAGGTTAATGTTGTAGGTTATAGGTTTATGTTATAAGTTTATGTTAATGTTGTAGGTTATAGGTTTATGTTATAGGTTTTGAGATTTGAGAATAGGTTTTAGGTTTGGGTTTTCAAGTTTAGGTTTAGGTTAAAGAGTTGAGATTAGGATTAGGTGTAGGTTTAGGTTTAAGGATTTGAGAATACATTCAGGTTTTAGGTTTAGGTTTAGGTTTTAGGATTAGGTGTAGGTTTAGGTTTAAGGATTTGAGAATACATTCAGGTTTTAGGTTTAGGTTTAGGTTTTAGGATTAGGTGTAGGTTTAGGTTTAAGGATTTGAGAATACATTTAGGTTTTAGGTTTAGGTTTAGGTTTAGGCTATAAGTTATAGCTTTAGGGAATTAAGAATAGGTTAAGGTTTAGGTTTAGGAAATCGGGTTCAGGTTCGGGATTGGTTTAAGTTTGGGTTTTTAAGTTTAGGTTTAGGTTTAGGTTAGGGAGTTGAGATTAGGATTAGGTGTAGGTTTAGGTTTGGGGATTTGAGAATACATTTAGGTTTTAGGTTTAGGTTATATGTTTAGGTTAAGGTTTTAGGTTTAGGTTAAGGTTAGGTTATACGTTATAAGTTTAGGTTATAGGTTATAGGTTATAGGTTAAGGTTTAGGTTATAGGTTTTGGTTTAGGTTAAGATTATAGGTTTAGGTTTAGGTTAAGGTTAAGGTTTAGGTTTAGGTTATAGCTTTAGGTTTAGGTTTAGATTTAGGTTTAGGGATTTGAGAATACATTTAGGTTATAGGTTTAGGTTTAGGTTGTAAGTTAGAGCTTTAGGGAATTGAGAATAGGTTAAGGTTTAGGTTTAGAAAATCGGGTTCGGGTTTGGGATCGGGTTTAGGTTTGGGTTTTCACGTTTAGGTTTAGGTTAAGGTGTTGAGATTAGGATTAGGTGTAGGTTTAGGTTTAAAGATTTGAGAATACATTTAGGTTTTAGGTTTAGGTTTAGGTTAAGGTGTTGAGATTAGGATTAGGTGTATGTTTAGGTTTAAAGATTTGAGAATACATTTAGGTTTTAGGTTTAGGTTTAGGTTAAGGTTATATGTTTAGGTTAGAGGTTTAGGTTAGGTTTAGGTTTAGGTTATAGGTTATAGGTTATAGCTTTAAGGAATTGAGAATAGGTTAAGGGTTAGGTTTAGGAAATCGGGTTCAGGTTCAGAGTTTTTTAGTAAATCTTTGATGAGAAGAAAAATCATTCCCACCAACTTTGTGAGCTTTCTGAAAAATGCTTCTCTGCCCAGTGGAAATAGGATTCCCATAGCCAAAGGGACTCATAAAACATGTGTGGGTGCCCCCAAACCAAAACTGGGTTCAGTCCCACACCCTCATCTTTGGACTAGATTGGTGGAGATTTAGGTGAATGGGAAAAATCATGGTGGAAATCAATAATGGATCATGCAGTTTCCTATTATCTTAGGTTTACCCTAGGAGTCATTTAACTGTATATGATCCACGCACAACATGAAAGACTTTGGCTTTGAAAAATCTGAAATTCAGCATGAAGCTTTGGGTCACCTAGCTACATGATAGAGCAAATAGTAAAGAATCTCCATGTCTCCAATGACTTCCCCAAAGGTGAAACTTATTCTTTGATTATGCATAATTATAAGCACATTGCATCAAGTGTTAGAGCAGAAGCCCAAGAAGAAGAAAAAAAAAAGAGTCAAAGATATATCATTATGTATCTAAAGATGGAATAACACACTCAACAAAATCTCATAAATTTGCATGTACCTATGCAAGCCTAGCTAAGAGATAAAAAGTAAGAGTGCGCCTCCAGCTCAAATCATCTAAAGTTAAAATGGACAATCCTACAAGAAAACCTACTGGAATTTTTCTCCATCATGCACTTTAACTAAGTTATGATTATGGATGTGAATCTGTTTCCAGTAGCATGAGCCATAAATAGGGTTACACACAACTTGATTCCTACCTCAAACCCTCCTCTGTTTCCATTTTAAGTAAAGGATTTGAAAGGAAATGGAGAAAGATCCGAGAAGAAAGAAATACCTCTTACCCACATTATGCAAGACAACGGGATGTACTTAGACAGGCAGATTATAAATGAAATGAAAGAAAAAATGCAGACGACAACTGCAATACCTTGTCATGAAATCCTCATAGAGATTGTATGAGTTTCTCTACTAGTACCTGCCTCTTGCTCTCTTCCACATTCATCTATTCCACAACCAAGCAAACAAACAATAAAAATGTATCCTCAACACATCTTTAATAAATGAAAATCAGCTGTAATTTGTTTCCTGTTGGAGGATAACCTTCTCGGTTTCTCAGCGGGTTGATCCTCTTTTTTTTTGTAATCCTCTTTTTTTAATCAATCATCATTACCTGTATATAAATAAATAAATAAAACATTTATCATGCTACTGGAAATAAACCAAAACATGATGTGCAATTGAGCATGTTTCTAGACTTCTTCTGCAGTACCTTTGTCCTTTTTCCCCATCTTCTGAACAAATGATTGAGACATGGAGCAAAACTCATGAGGTAGGCCTGCTTTCAATAGCAACTAGTTGTTAAACTTTTGCCAAGTAATAAAGAGAAGGTCAGGAATGGTAAAGCCAGCCCCAAATAGCTGGGATAAGGCTATGATGACAAAGCATTTTCTGTCACACACTAAGAAATGGTTGTTCCATTACTTCTAGGTGGGGTAAGATACCAAGATGACAGAGCTAAAGAAAAAATAATAAAAAGAGAAAAACTCATTGAACCTTATTTCCTCTGTGCACAACCATTGAAGCAGCCTCTAGTTATTAGTATCAGCTAGGTGTAAGAAGCTATAAAAACACACGTAGAAGAAATTAGTGAGCAAAAAAAACATTGAGAAACATGAAAAGCTAAGAAAATGGAAAACTTACTCATTAAACTCGGTAAGATTTAGAAGACCATCCCCATCCACATCCAAAGCCTTAAAGTGATCCTCTTTCCACCAACCGATATCGTAAGTGTTATTGTGTGCCATAAAAAGTACAAACTACAATCAAATCTTCTAGAACTCGGGTTAGTTATGGAAATTTAAAGGGCATTGCTTTATGCAAACATCAAGGTCACTAACATTCTGGTTCCTAGAATAATTGGATGCACCATTTTTAGTTCATAATTTCATAATGACAGCTAGCTGTGAGTCCACGTATTTGAAGCTGAATAGGAAATTATTATAATGTCAATTTGGGCCCAGACAGAGATTGATAATGGAATGGGACTAACCTCACTTTGGTCCAAATCCATAAAGTGGACCACATTTGTGAGTTCTAAAAAGCAGCTGGGCAGAACTACTTGCTACAGAAAGACCACGTAAAACTGAATGGTAGTGTTTTCTCTTGGGCGTGAGGAGATAGACTTCCTTTCCCTCCTATTGTTAGTCAGGAAGAGCTTGGCTGGTTATCACTGAGGCTACAGGGTTGCTGCTATCTATTCTCTATTCTCCAAAAAATAATTAAAAAATGAGGCTTTGTACCAAAACAAAAAATCTTTAAGCCCTCCTAGAGTGCTCTCAGCCCTGCCCTGAAGAGAAAGGACGCTTTCCTCCAGGTAATGTATACATGTAACCTTAGTAATCTTGAGCAGTAGAGCCTATCACAATAAACCATCCATTGCTTCTTCACATGCATCCATGAGAATGTCTCATAGAGATAAATATTTATAAACCCTCAAATGTTGGTGCTAAATCATAGATTGTGCTCGAAAGTTAGCAACCAAAACTAAACCATGACAATGCATGTTTATACACTTAGAAATTAACAGCTGCAACCAAACGTGCAAAGGAGCAATCACTGTATGCAAGTAGCTTTGTACAATTTCACGCAATTACACTTGGGAAGTAGTGAACTTTGTGTTTTAAAAGGACATTGGAGGGATTTCAAACATAGGGGAGGGTATCTAAGTAATCTCTCTCCCTCCATGTGTGTTGCGCATGCCATGCCCACTAGTGCCCTTAATGGGCAGGGTTGCACCTGAATTTGAATACATGATTATTTAACAGGCCCTAAATTTTAGGTCTAATTAAAACTGAGTAACTCAAAACCTGCCCCATACCATTGCCATCTCTATGGAACACATGTAACATTCTCCACATGCCTCCTGCATGTAGGCTTCCCGAAAGACTCAAACTTCAGTTTCAATAGTGACTAAACATGTTTCAATTTTAAAATCAGGATGATTAATCTTCCCGATGTCATAAATCAATCCAAAAAAGAGAACTGATCATACCATTCTAAAAGGAAATCTCCCTGCTCATGCAACTTAATAGAAATTGTTAGAGAAGTGTAGCTATTCCACAACAAAGAGACATATATATGTTGAAAAGACATGATCCTTTATTTGCTCAATTAAAACCTAGTTTTGATTGTTGATAAAAAGATTTTTTTTTGACAGATAGATTGCTGATAAAAAGAATATGGCAGAAAACAAAAGGACAGCAAAAGCAGGGAAAAAAAGAGAGGAAAAGATGAAGCAAGAGCATGCAGCGAAATGAAGAAAGTAATAAACATTTAATCAACGGAATTGAAATACTGAAACCACACTCCATAACAAATAACAACAAACCACTTTTTTTTCCTTAAAGGTATGATGACATACACTTTTGGAGTGCACTAAGAAAATATTAATCAACGGTCTGTCGCTGAAACTCAAATGGCACAAGTATTTTTTTACTACAATAAGTTATTCCTCTTTTTTGTCATTCACACAATATCAGCAAAAACAAGTTTTTAACTCTAACAATCAACAACAAAAAGAACATCTCTATGGCAGTGCCCACTTTTATATATCACCACCACCTTGTCCCAAGCAAGCTTATTTTGGGTGGGCTTTACAGATCCCTTTCTTAAGCCCCAGTCCTTGTTGAAGTGAACAAGTCTTCATATAATCATTCTCCTCAGCACTTAGATCCAAGTTCATTTGAATCTTTCAGGCCATTCAACCATAGTCTAAGTTCCCTAACCAAACTATCTCTAGTTTTTTTAGCACAAGGTAAAAACATTAAACTAGGCTTATCTTTCATTGGGCTTACTTTTAGATATGCTTCAACAATTATAATTACTGATTCTATCTTTTATTGGGCTTACTCTTAGATATGCTTCAACCATTATAATTACTGATTCTATCTTTCCTATCCCAGTCTTCCCACCACCCATCTCAACACCCTCATCTCTAAGTTCATCTCCTGCTCATGTTGCCATCTATTTTGCCCAACCTAATATGGCACATCCAGTCAAATAGTTGTCCCCATTCAGCTCTACATGTTGATGCTCAAATCCATATGTTCAGCACAAGTTTTGTCCCTTAGCCGATCTAAAATAGATCCAAGAAGTTGGATGGCTTACCTCCCCACACATGATCATCAAATACACACATCAAAGGCAATGTGCATAGCTTACCTCCACGTAATGACCTTTACAGCACACCATGCTTGAGGGACATTCTCATTAAAAGAAACATTCACAGCGGTTTGGGAAGATGTAACGACCTTGGAAATTTTGTGCTAATCTTTCCTTAGTAGTGTTTTTGGGGTAATTAGCGCTATACTCGATTGCTTGTGAAATTCGCATCAATCACTTTAAATTCGATCTGCATGACTCAAAACTTGTAGATTAGTTAGTGCTATGTTACTCTGAAATCTGGGATCCATCGCTAAATCCAGTTGTTTTGGGGAATTTTTGGAAGTTCTGGATCGGACCTGGACCGCGCGTCGAAAGTCCGATGGCGATGATCTTAGGCTGTTGCGGTCATCGAGTTGGGCTTGACCATCACCTCGAAAATCAAGTCCATGTGATGTTCTGGGTCGATTTGTTTGAGTTCGGAGTGAAGAGTGTGAGAATGGTTGGAAATTTAATGAGCTTTTATGAAATTTGAGTCGTGTCGCTTGCGCGATGATTTTAAGCTATCTGACCATTGGATTCTAACCCAATTTTACCCTCTGATCAGGGAAGGTGGCCCAGGCATATCCTTGTGCTTGTGGACCTGATCGAGATTCTGTGACCGTTGAATTGAGTGTGGTCCGCCACGGCTGATCTGAAGAGCCGGTCGGTACGAAAACTCAGCCTGACCTAGATCCATGGTCAATGAGCTTAAGTTCGACCTTTCGTGGTTATAGTTCCACCAGAAGTGCTTCGTTGGATCGTAAGAGGTTGGTTTTGGTTATACCCTAAGTGTACCTTGACCCTGGGGTTATTTTTATCAATTTGAGGCCTATTTATAGTCCTTAAACCCTAGCCCTCTTTTCCATACGAATTTTCTCTAACCCTAGCTTGGAAAGAGAGAGATAGTGAGAGAGAAGTTGGTGAATCATCTTGGATTCTTTCCTATTCTTCTACATCTTTGAACCTTCACTTTGAATCATTATTCTGACGGTTTTGAGTTCATCTTGGGGTTAGTTAACCTAACCATAATCTGTGTTAGAGCTTAGATTAGTCTTAGTGTTGTTGTATCTCATTTCTATCCTTGTTTTAGGGTATTCTATCGCCGTTGACGAAGACAACTCGTCTAAATCAGTTCGGTGTTTCTTTCCTTGCTTAAGGTGCGGACTTTAAGTGTATAGGTTATGGTTTTCAAGGCTTTCAATGCCAATTAATGATTTATTCTTGTTATGGATGAGATTTCGCATGCCAAATGTTGTGTTTACTTTGCGTTCCTGATATGCATGTGTTATATTGAGATTTGTGTATTCAATGTGTATGTATAAAGTACCGTATACGTATAAAACATGCACTTATGTTTGCCATGATTATTTGTCGTGTATGTATGCTAGATGTATGTATGACAACTCCTTGGTAAAAGGAATTGTCCAAATGCTTGTTTTTCAACATACGTCATGTATGTTGTATCATGTATTCTAAGTGTTTGTAGAAATGCCTGAATGATCTAAAGTGTAACTTATTACACTAATTGCGGGCGTTGAGAAGTGATTCTCAACACTCCTATTTATGTGCATGATTTCCTTTACACAAGTTACATTCCATGTTATTTAAATTCAAGCATTACTTATGCTTACATTTATGTTAAGTTGATATTCCTTAAGTGCTTGTGTACCATGATTTGAGTTGTTGTTTCCTTTATTGTTCTACATTCAATCCATATATCTGTTGTAGTGTAATGTATTTGGGACTATGCATTAGTCCAGGAAATCGGTAATCTGCTTCATGATCGTGGTTGAGGTTGCTTTCGCCACGTAGGACGTATTAGACGAACCCGAGTCGTATTAGAGTTGTCGGCAGTGATTTGGCCACGCGGAGTGTTTGCACACTCTATGTCGTTCAACCCAACATGCGCTCGTGCTAGTCGAGTTCGTCAAGTAACCCGATTATCCGATGTATGTTCACCATGTATGGACGCTACAGCTTGAATCTAGGGTACCGAACTTACCAGTGAAATCCTAATAACCATGGTACCTTAATCCGCTAAGACTCATGAGCCATACATGGTGGTATGGGACACCGTGGTCGAGTTGTTGGCCTACGCTGGGGTGACGAGCCTCCCCGTAGTGACCAGTGAGCAACTAAACTCATGAGCCAATTATGGTGGTATGGGACACTATATTCATGCTGTCGGCCTACATTGATTGGTGACGAGCCCTTTGTAGTGACCTCGAGCATGCCTGGATACCGCATTGAGGTGACGAGCCTTGGTGTAGTAACGACAGTGTGATAGGCGTGCATTGATTGGTGACGAGCCCTTTGCTATGACCTGAAATCATATGATCGTATGAGATGTCTAGGACTGACGACCCTAGAATGGATCACTGTTTGGATGGTGATATGAGGAAGGTATCTTAGCTTCCTAATCCTGCTGTATGAAATGGACTAATAACAACTTGGTAATCATATTCATGCACCGCATTTGCATGTGCTTTGTAGATGTGGCGCACTTTGAGGTGGTGTCATGCGTAACGTAAGATGAAGACGCTGAGGGTGTACGCGTGAGGGCATGCATCATTTTTCATACAGCCTTGCATTAACAAGAGTACTTAGGATTTATTTAATTGTTCTGCTTTATCATTACTGCTTGATTGAACTGATAACATGTTAACCAGTGCCTTATTATTCCACGGAGTTGATCACTCACTCCCACGTTCTGGGGCGGTGTTAAACACCCACCAGACTATGTCTTAAGTTCTGATGTTGCAGATGTTGATGCGACTTCTGAGGCAGAGCAGGAGATGGATGATGATGAGGCTGCTTTCTCTTATATGCAGTTTTCAGATGGGTTCTAGCGAGCCTCGGTCTGATGCGTGGGACTCTGGGATTATTTTTGGGAATTTAAATGATGTAACTTGATACTTATAATTTTGATAAGTAACACTTTCATACGACCTGGTTTGTATATGTACTTCAAGGATTTACACTTGTACACATATATTTCTATAAGTCTTCCGCTTGCTTTCTTCACTTATCCCTGGATTATATCTGTGTTTTGGCTTAATCTATTCCATGTTTTATGCACTAATACAGACAACATGCATCCATCATTAAATATGTTGCATAAGTGATGTTTTGGAACTTGGGAGCTGAGTTATGCTCGACCCCCGAATTTCAGGGCGTTACAGAAGATTAAAAACATGTGAAATTCTCTCTTTTAGGAGAAACAAAATGCGACTAAATGCATCCATCCATTCTAAAACTAAACGCCCAGAAAGGCCAAAATGTTGAAGCATTTCATTTCAATAGGAAGGCATAATCCACGATGAAACAGTAGTGACAAACTAAGATTATTATGTCAGAAAAAATAAGGTACTGAAATTTTCACCATAATCAGAGATCATATCTGAAAAACCCTTTTTTTGAAAAACCATTGCTGGATATAGAGCATTTTATCAGTGATCTACAGGAAGATATCGACCATTCTTTTCAAGATATCTCCACCATATATCACACACGAACCCTAGATCTGTCGAGAATAGAGCATTTTATTAGTGGTCCATAAAGAGATCGATCATTTTTTTCAAGAGATCTACACCATATATCACATACGAAACCTAAATCTAGCGAGAAATCTAGGAAAATTAAAATAAAAAGGAAAGAAAATGTAGAGATCTAATGAAAAAGATATCAGATCTGAGGTAAACTCACTGACCTGGATGCCATGCTTGAGGCAGTACAGCTCCCAACACGCATTGCCGACCTAAATACTGGCCTGATCGATGTGGATCGAGATGCACTCTCTCATTTTCTGAGGTGGAATAAACTGAGAGAGAGAGAGAGGATTAGGGAGATGGAGCAGAGATCGGGAGAGAAATAGGGTTAGGGAATAGAGAGAGAGAGAGAGAGAGAGAGAGAGAGAGAGAGAGAGAGAGAGGATTACGGAGATGGAGTAGAGATCGGGAGAGAAAGAGGGTTAGGGAACGGGAAGAGAGAGAGAGAGAGAGAGAGAGAGAGAGAGAGAGAGAGAGAGAAATTTTTGGGGTGCGGCTCTGTTTTGAGCTCGCGCCTATTTTGGGCGTCGATTGGGTAAGACGGACCCATGGACGGTCCTGTTAAGGGGTCCGTGGGGCCCACCATGATGTATTTGGTTTATCCATTCCGTCCATTAATTTTTATAAATATTTTTAGTTCATTATTCCAAAATTAAAGTAGATTGAAGGCCCACCTGGACCACACCATAGGAAGCACATGTGATTTAATGTCCATGTTTCCTACCGTGTGGTCCACTTGAGCCTTAGATCTACCTAATTTTTGGTTTCATGGCCTAAAATAATATTTAAAAATAGATGAACCGCTTAGATAAAATACATATATTTTTTTGGGCCCTATAGAGCCCTTTACACCATTGTTAATTATTAATGGTGTGGCAACAATTTAGCTACGGATTAAATCCGTAGTAAATATAGCTACAGTTTATATCCGTAGTAAAATATTAACATGGTCCATAGCCTTTGCTCAATTTTTTGGTAGTGATCATAAACTACGATTTGCATCTTGTTTATTATTTATCTTTCAAATAGTTTTATGACTGGATCCTCTATTTGGATTGGAAGCCAGTAGAAGTACTTTGAAGAAATCCTGATGCACGCATATTTACTCAGGATAAGATTGATAGGATTTTAAATTACAATAAAATATTAAAAAGTCCTATTCACCCCCCTCTAGGACATATTGGCATATTCCCACTTCAACTAAAGCGGTCATTACTGTAATTTCAAGAGAAAGGAAGAATGAGAGGTATTCTCTTGTTATTTCATTTAATTTAGGATAATATTTGTTCTTTTTGTTGTTGTTATCATCATTATAATTGTTGGTATTATAAGCTCTTACTGAAATATTTTTATCTTTAATATTAATTAGATTACTATTTTTATAATAATATTAAAAATTATTAGCATTTTAATTTTAAATTCTTAAATCATTATTACCATTAACTTGTATTTCCTTGTTGTGCAAACTATATTTCAAATCCCTAAATTCTAGATAGTATATTAAAACCCCAAATATATCTATTGAAATACCTGGCTTTAACCACGACCATGTAAATTAGGTATATTGTGAATCTAACTGCACTAATTATGTTAATCATGTTAGATGTTAATCTTAAAGCGTGAACATCCAATCCTACCAACACTGAGGGACAATCCAACCTCATGGTGAGGATCACCCTTCAAGCTTTTCTACATCTTGATAGCTAACTTAGTTTGTTTATTTCATTAATTGCTTAATATAATGCTAATAAATGTTAATTTCTAATTGAATAATTCTTCATAACTGATTGATCGTTGGAATTACATTCAAATATCTGAACATGTGATAGATCTCAAATATCTCACTTTATATGTGTATATGCTTTAATATTGTGCGTGGCTTGTTTGACCACTTGCGATAACTTTATGGTGCATTTGGAGGTCCTTGAACTAGTGGTCATTCTATCTAATAAATTAAATTAGAGTTTGTCGTGGACTTACTATCTGAGGAATTGTTGTGCCTTTATGGCTTTTGGGGTAAATCCCTCTCACTGTATCCTGGAATGGACTATTTGCCCTATGTGACTTTGTTTATTGGTCCCTTGTGGCTTGATGAAATAATTGCCCTAAGTGGCTTTTATGAATGATTTTTGTACAACCTCACGATGGTAAGTTCCACTTGTTTAATTAATACTGACCACTAGTTGAGTTGGTTACCTTAGAACAACATATTTGTTAGTCTCATGAGCCATGGATGGTGGAGTGGGACATTATGCCTGAGCTGTCGGCCTATGCTAAGTGACAAACCCCCCATATTGACCTTTAAGCTTCCATAAAATGGTTGTTTGAAATTGGAATAATAATGGTTGGGCTAATCATGCATTTTCATTGCATATGGTCTTTTTCGGGTGGTTAGTTCTCCAAGGCGTACCTTTGAGTACTTTTTCAGGTGGGTAGTTCTCCTTAGGTGACTTAGTTGCATGGTATTTTTCAGGCGGCTGGTTCTCCTTGGGCATACCTTTGAGTACTTTTCAGGTGGCTAGTTCTCCTTTAGCATACCTTGAGTATTTTCCAGGTGGCTAGTTGTCCTTGGACGACTTTTTACCAGTTAGATGTGCATCCCCAGCTTTGTGAGCATGTGCATGCATCCATGTGTTTAAACAAGATTATCTTTTCTAATTTATTTAATGAATATGTATCTAATGAACCTTATCTGATTTCCATGATAATCATTATGTAATATTTGTCATACACTGTCTCTAATAACTATGTTTAATTATCTTAATGATATGATAAATCTTAGGGGTTATACCTCACTGGATAGCCATTGACGCTATCAAACTGTAATCAGTGTGCAGGAGACGCAGATGATGCGCATGTTGGTGTTCAAGTGGAATAGGAGGATCCAGACTACCTTACGACTCTCTATCCTCGATTACATTTGTATTTAATTTGTACTGTCATGTTCTATAAAAGTTAAGACACTGATTTGTATAAGTTTTTGGGTAACCACTTGAAATCTTGGTTATGTATATTTGGACTCCCTCTTATACTTGATTTGCTTTTATCTTGCTAGATTACTAACTTTAATAAAAAGGAAAAAATATGTATGTGAAATTTGGGTGTTTTCAAAGGTTAACGCTCGGGTTTTTGGAACATGAGTAGTGCACATGGGTTTCGGGAATCGGGGTGTTACAAGATGGTATCAGAGAGAGTCTAGACAAACCTTGCCATTGGGAAACAAACAGCTTATACCATCCTTTAACGTCTTAACTTAGGATGTTAGAATTGGATGTTGAAACTTAGGTGAATTTTCTATCGACTAGGAGAAGTTTTGAGAACATAAAAACCCACACTTAGGTTCACATTATGAACTATTAGTTGTCTAGACTCAAAAACTAAACCTATTTCCCCTTAGAAAACTTTTAGGGAAACCTTTTGAAATTAATGAAGAATTCCCTTAAAGTTAGGGAAAATTATGAATATAGAGACCCAAAACTTTTAGGTTCCCTAGGAAATCTTTTGGATAACTATGGAACTTAAGAACAAAATCTAGGTTCCCATTATAAACTATCAGGGTAGCCATTAAAACTCAGAAACTAAACTTAGGTAACATGAGAAAAAAAAATCCATCATAATGTAATTAAGGTCACATGTGAATTTTCCTTAGACCTAACTTCCAACAAACAAATTTTAGAAACTTACAATTTGAAATTTTCAAAATTTCTTAGTTAGAAACAACATTGTCATAACATTTGACAAATGAGATGGACTTAGGCATATTAGGGAATCTTTTACCCATCATGTTGTACATTAGCGCGAATACAATCACTCCCTAAACATGAATAATCATACTAGGAATTGTAATTTGAATAATTTCTTAATACACCTCGATAGTTAAGGACGATAATCATCACAAATTTCAGCATTTAGGGTTAACTGAGGTTGAAGTTATCAAAATTTTGGTAAATTTCAACCTTGGATTGAGCATAATCATGACTAGTTCGAGAATCTTAATAAATGTAACAAATTTCATACTCAAATCTCATGTAGAAATCCTGGTCCTGAAATGTTTGCATAGTGCCAAGATAATCAGAATACATGGTGGAAGAGTGATATTCATTTAGGTCTGCTTCCCATGAATTTTATATACTGAAAATAGAGAAGTCACATGATATTGCCAAGTATCTAGAAAGATCGAGATCATGAATTGATGAAATCGTACTTATGCGAGGTATTTGTGGTTTGATCCAAATTTTAATCCTAGTAATTCCCAATGATCTCAATGCCCTGATCAAGTAGAAGATCGAGGTTCACCAGGAGTAGAAAATGATACCAGTAGGTCCTCTATACTGCACAGGCAAATGATTAAGGTATCAAGCTCAAACTTGCTACAACCATTTGTTCATATTAGTCCGAACACTGAAGATAGAAAATTGTAATGTACTTTTGATGGCAGGAAACTATTGTTAAAAGTAAAAGAAAATAAAAAGGATGATATATTATTATTATTAGTTGTCACCTAAATGAACTTGTAATATTAATAATTGGAATAAACATTATCTAATCTCGAGGGTGAGATTTCTCTTTATTGGGGGGGGGGGGGGGGGGGGTAGATTGTAACACCTCGTACCTTTCAGTACTCAGGTGTTACCATGTAACCTAACATAGTATAAGTACCAACTTAGCTTATGTTAACATTTACCTCTAATCTAGCCTAAGTGTGACCATTGTGAGAAATCTCTACTCATAGATCAAGTTTCTATCCAACCACTAATTTTAATAAATCGATAACCGAAGGTTAAGACCCATGTATCGTGGCTCACTTACAAAAATAAAATGATCCAATCCTTCCAATTAAAATGAATAAATGGCATTGATCGGAGTGTGACCCATGAAAATAATTTAGAGAAATATAATAACAATGATAATGATTTTATATATATATATATATATATAAGTAATCTAGTTTTGAAAAACCTAGAAGACATCCCCGAAGGAGAGAACCATCAGATTAAATATAAGTAGCAAATGATTAAAAATATAATAACAAATTTATTAATAATAAGGATATTAAAACAAGGTAAAAATGATATTAAATATTATGAATATGCATTGGGCCATCTAATCTATATCCTAGCCATTGAATTTTAGATAGGTGGTCCCTCAGACAATTTTTACCACTGATGTTCAATTATGAAATAATCAAACCATCAAACCAATAGAAATCTACAACTAGAACAAAACAAATTAGATATATGGCCCACCTAGGTTTGGATATACCTGACCATTGGTTAGAGAACCTTATTTGGGGCCTCCAAAGGGAATGGACAGTGTAGATCTCTTAGATACATCAATGTGGACCCCACACCTGTGGTGCGTGTGCACCAAGGGCATGCCCACTCGCAGTGCATGGGTTTAACAAGCCTGGTCAAAGTTGTGTTCAACAAAGAATTTTCAAATTCTCATCTTTCAAATCTCGCCCCCCCCCCCCAACAACAACAATTTAAGTAGACGGAGTCCATCTATGATGAAGTTGGCCCACCGTGACATCCATTCGAATGATCTAAACCATCCACCACATGAAGGAGGGAATGTCGACCGGTCCCTAGTGTTTTCAATGGTTTCCATGCACGTGCAGGTTCACAACCTTAACCGAAGATCATGGTGCATGCAATGGTTTCCAAAAATGGAAACTCTCTATTGCTGACATGATCTATGGCCAACCTCAGTGATGAGCCCACCCAATCCAGACCGTTCATCTTCTAGATAGGGTCTCACTGACCCTAACCATGGCGAGATCCACGGTCAGAAGTCAAACGCACAAGCTTTGTCAATGACCGATCAGACGCAGCAAAGAGAGAACGGTGATGAGGAAAGAAGATCCACGTCCACAGATACACTGGCAAATCTAGCCATTGGAAAGTATCAGACAGCAGCCACGTATGCATTAACAGCACCGTCACCCCTACCATTTCCTGTTATGGCTCTCTACTCAGTAAAAAGCGGAAAGAATCCTTTCCATTCTTAGCCACTTCCATTCCAAGCCATCACTCACCTTCTGGAAACTTCATCCGAGTAATCTGGAGCATCCGGTCTAGGGCTGCCTGAAAATCTCGTAAAGAGAGATGAGATTTTGGCGAGTCACAGCCACATCTCGTACCAGCTCCACTTCAAGACAGATGTCATCACCACCGGCCATACTCACCGTCGAATGGACCCCACAAGCCTGATGGACACCATCTGGACCATATGAATGTCCCAGATCATCTAATCACTCATCCAATGCAAAATCAACATTAACTATGGGTCATTTTCTTCAATCTAGCCGAAAGATCCACCTTCTATAGAGCTGACCCTTTCTCATATCCAAGCCACTCATCATGTGGCCCACTCTCTCTAATGTCCATTAGAGTTTAGATCTAAGGCCTATGCACATGATCAACAGTATGGAGAGACCCTGATGGCAAGCGTCCTCTACTACTTTGCGTTAACAAACACACTAATCGTCGAGATTAGTTGTAGAAAGACCTAGAAATTGTAAGGCTATAAATAGTCATCTTGTTTGGGGTGAATCCGAAGGGAAGAAAGGGAAAGAATATTAAAGAGAGAGAAGGAAAAGGAATGTTGTTCTTCCCAGTCGCAGTGAGTTGAGTCGGCCTGGTTCGAGTTGCTGTAATTTTGGGCCGAGTCTGGATCGAGCTAGACGTATCTAAGTTGAGCATTGAGAGAGAGAGAGAGAGAAGTAGAAGGAAATGGGGAAGAAGAGCAGAAAGATGGAATGGAGAGAGGAAGAGGGTGCGCTACCATCCCAGCTCGAATCGAGCTGAGGCCAGACTGAGTTAGGTGACTGTTCCTGGACATTCTCCAGCTGGAAGTGAGAAAGAAAGGAAAAGAAAGGACGATGCAAGAATGAAGAGGAAGAAGTAGATGGAAGAAGAGAGAGAGAGAGAGAGTTTGAGAGAGGAATGAACGGCTGCCATTGTGCCACACTAGCTTAACTTGATCGGAATAGAGCACGAACCGCTGGGTTTGGTAGGAGGAAAAGGAAGTGAAAGGAAGAGAATGGAAAGAAGAGGTGTAGAAGGATGAGAGCTGAGTTGAACTATTGAGTCAACTCAATGATTTACCAGGTTTTGTCGAGTTTGGGGCTGAGTCAAATTCGCATTGAATCCCAATTCACTGAGTCAAGCAGTGTTAAGATCTGACTCGGGTCCAGATCTGATCCGTCCCTCAATTGAAAGGAGAATGAAGAAAGGAAGAAGGAGAAAGAGATCAATGGAGAAGGAGGAGGAGAAGAGTAGTAGGGAGCCGAGTTGTTGAGTCGACTCAGTCCAAAACCGAGTCAGACTGCTCGAGTTGATCCCTAGGTGTGGCTACTTGAGAGAAGTAAGGGAAGAAAGAAAATGAAGAGAGAGAAATGAAGAATGAGTGGTATTCTCTTGTTATTTCATTTAATTTCGGACAATATTTGATGTTATTGTTGTTATTATTATTATTATTATTACTATTATCAACTTTAGTTGTTATCATTATCATTATAATTGTTGGTAGTATAAACTCTTACTAAAATATTATTATCTTTAATATTAATTAGATTACTATTTTTATAATAATATTAAAAATTATTAGCATTTTAAATTTAAATTCTTAAATCATTATTACCATTAACTTGTATTTCATTGTTGCGCAAACTAGATTTCAAATCCCTAAATTCTAGATAGTATATCAAAACCCCAAATATATTTATTGAAATACCTAGCTTTAACCACGACCATATAAATTAGGTATAATGTGAATCTAACTGCACTAATTATGTTAATCATGTTAGATGTCGATCTTAAAGCATGAACATCCAATCCTACCAACACTGAGGGATAATCCAACCTCATGGTGAGGATCACTCTTCAAGCTTTTCTACATCTTGATAGCTAACTTAGTTTGTTTATTTCATTAATTTCTTAGTATAATGCTAATAAATGTTAATTTCTAATTGAATGATTCTTCATAAATGATTGATCATTGGAATTACATTCAAATATCTCACTTTATATGTGTATATGCTTTAATATTGTGAATGGCTTATTTGACCACTTGCGATAACTTTATGGTGCATTTAGAGGTCCTTGAACTAGTGGTCATTCTATCTAATAAATTAAATCAGAGTTTGTCGTGGACTTACTATCTGAGGAATTGTTATGCCTTTGTGGCTTTTGGGGTCAATCCCTCTCACTGTATCCCAGAATGGACTATTTGCCCTATGTGACTTTGATTGTTTATTGGTCCCTTGTGGCTTGATGGAATAATATTCCTAAGTGGCTTTTATGAATGATTTTCGCACAACCTCACGATGGTAAGTTCCACTTGTTTAATTAGTACTGACCACTACTTGAGTTAGTTACCTTAGAACAACATATTTGTTAGTCTCATGAGCCATGAATGGTGGAGTGAGACACTATGCCTGATCTGTCAGCCTATGTTGGGTGACAAACCCCTCATAGTGACCATTGAGCTTCCATAAAATGGTTGTTTGAAATTGGAATAATAATTTTTGGGCTAATCATGCATTTTCATTGCATATGGTCTTTTCCGGGTGGCCAGTTCTCCTTGGGCGTACCTTTGAGTACTTTTTCGAGTGGCTTGTTCTCCTTTGGTGACTTCGTTGCATGGTCTTTTTCAGGTGGCTAGTTCTCCTTGGGTGACTTCGTCACATGGACTTTTCCGGGTGGCTAGTTATCCTTGGGCATACCTTTGAGCACTTTCTAGGTGGCTAGTTCTCCTTAGGCAACTTCATTGCATAGTCTTTTACGGGTAGCTAGTTCTCCTTGGGCGTACCTTGAGAACTTTTCTGGGTGGATAGTTTTCCTTGGGCAACTTTTTACCAGATGGATGTGCATCCCTAGGTCTGTGAGCATGTGTATGCATGCATGCATTTAAACAAGATTATCTTGTGTGATTTATTTAATGAATGTGTATCTAATGAACCTTATCTGATTTCCATGATAATCATTGTGTAATATTTGTTATATCCTGTTCTGATAACTATGTTTAATTATCTTGATGATATGATAAATCTTAGGGGTTATACCTCACTGGATAGCCTTTGACGCTATCAAACCGTAATCCGTGTGCAGGAGACGCAGATGATGCACATGTTGGTGTTCAAGTGGAATGGGAGGAGCAAAACTTCCTTGCAACTCTTTATCCTCGATTACATTTGTATTTAATTTGTACTATCCTGTTCTGTAAAAGTTAAGACATTGGTTTGTATAAGTTTTTGGGTAACCACTTGAAATCTTGGTTATGTATATTTGGACTCCCTCTTATACTTGATTTACTTCTGTCCTGCTAGATTACTAACTCTGATAAAAAGAAAAAAAATATACGTGTAATTTGGGTGTTTTCAAAGGTTAACGCTCGGGTTTTTGGAACATGAGTAATGTACTTGGGTTTCAGGAATCAGGGTGTTACAGGTTCGATCTCAACCATTGATTTGAACATATCCAATCCAATTGTTCATTTACTAATAAATCTAACCATACATTTAACCATCCATCCAACGATACAACCATCAAACCATCCATATGCTAAAATCATCAGAATACTTGTCCATCCATCTAAATTGACCGTCCATCTCACCACCAATCCACAGGTACATCACGAAGTCCCTTCCCTAATCACACATGAACTCATCTAACCGTACATTTATCCATCCATCTATCCATACATCCATCCGTCCATTTATTATACATTAATCCATCCATCCATCTATATCATCCATTTATGTACCATTAAATACATCACAACCATAGGTTAATTCATGTATCAAATACTAGACACCGTGTACAACCATTTCATTCATGCACACTTATCACACATACATCATGCACACATACCTTTCACACATGTGGCATGTATGCATCAAATACATCATAACCACACACATGCACCAAACACATCATGCACACATACCTTTCACACATGGCATACATGCATCAAATACATCACATGCTTCACATGCATCACATGCACACATGTGGCACACATATGGAACATGTGTAGTGCATAACATGTGCATTGAATAAAAGCAATATGGAACAAATGCTTCTTCTTTTTAACCCATGCACCCACCACACACCCACGCACGCCGTGGTGGGATTTCACCACCTATGGGTTTCGAACCCAAGACCTTGTGTTGAAACTCCTTGGAGTCTACCACTCGGGCAAGGACCGGAACCCATGTGGAACACATGCTTTGAATGACAGAACAAAAGAAAAACTTAAAAAATGTTAATAGATTAAACGCTTTCTTTCACACATACCACATGTGTGAAAGGAGCTTATAAAAAGGGGGGCATGAGAGAGATCATGCATTGTGAAATTGTGAAACGTGGAAGTGGAATGCGCTGTGAGGTGAGGAAGTGAGGAGAGAGAGAGAGAGAGAGAGAGAGGAGAGAGAAGAGAGAAGAGAGAGATTTAAAAAATAAAAACAAATAAAAACAAAAAAAGAAAATGGAGAGGTTGCTTGCTGGTCATTCACGTTAGAAAGTTTGGAGAGAGAGAGAGAGAGAGAGAAGAGAGAGAAAAAGGAAGAAAGAAAAGGAGGAGAGAGAAAAAGAAAAAAATGGAGTGTTTTTATTTTTGGTGAGTTTTTGTCACTTGATATTATAAAAATGTTATTTATTTATTTCTTTATTCATTTGCACTTATAATAATAACTATTTTTTGTCATCGTAAATGTTCTTTTAATTTGATGTAATTACTTAGTACGCTTCCTAAAATGTGTTTAAATTTTATTTTATTTACTTCGGTTGTCGTTATTTTAATATGCTTCAATTCGACTTTTATATTTTCTTATTGTTAATCATAACTTGAAAATTCATTTTTTATTTAGAATCTCGAGTTTATATATATATATATATATTACATATTCTAAGATCTAATTGATTTCATTGCATGTTTATTTATTTTTATTTTTGTAGAAATTCAATCATGTACGAACAATTTACACTAATCAAAGAGTTTGCTTTTAGTTTAATGAATTATGTACATCACGCATTAAGGGTTGATCAGAGAATAGCAAGCCATTGAAAATTTCCAGAAATATTTAACTCATGCAATATTAAAATCATGCATCATTGAAATAATTATGAAACGCCGACAAATACGTGGGGCAATCAAGTCCTTTGGGTTGAAAATCCCTAAAGTGTAAATAGGTGGGGCGATCAAGACCCTTGGGTTGAAAGTCCCAGAATCCCAACTGATATCTTTTGGAACCTCGACCGTACCCTTTAAGTGGGTGAGCATGTCAAGATTGTAAAAGGTTCCTACTGTCAGGTTCGATAGGGTAGTAGTCTGACCAGCTAACGTAAAAATGGGTCCCTCACCAAGTGCCCTTTGGATGGGTGAGCATGTCACACAAGAGGTTCCCAATTGCTAAGCTAGGTGTTGTATTGGCACGGGTGTTGGCCAACCGGTGTAAACTGGCCCTAGTGTTTAAAAAAAAAGAAGAAGAATAAACCACACTTGTTATTGTGGATTATAACATATGTTGATTTCATTTATTCATTTTCTCTGAATTTACATTGAAAATTCTTGTTTATTAATCTCCTCATCTGTTACTTTACCTAAATAGGTACTGTATCTTTTAGTATATTTTATTCAGATTATATGATGTTATTTTTGAAACTTGTGTTGAGATTTCTCATTGCGCTTCTCAGCTTACCCAGTTGGGATTTTAAAATTTTAGGATCAGGATCTTGTGGAGGCACGTAAAGAGATTTTCTTTTATTTATTTTGTTTCTTTAGCATTTTCTAAATAAGTGTAATGAACATTAAATATAGTATGATAGTATGGAGATAACATGAGTTTAGAGATAACCTTGAATAATTGGAACATGGATATTTTATTCTTCTTTAAATAAATGTTTGATTATTTAATTTTTGGATTGTTATATTTTATAAATGAGATTATTTTGTCAATATATGGGTGGATTATGAAATGTAAACATACAAAACATAAGTCATGCCTTTGGGTACGAAATCAGGGTCGGATATACGCAGGTGCCGGATTTCGGGGCGTGACATGGGCCAACCGAGGTTGTGGATCGGAAAAGGCCCAGTCGACGACAGAAGTGATTCAGACCATCATACCTAGAATCAGGCATATCTCACCATCCAGAATGGGTTATTGGGTGTAAAATATATGATTTTGGGGTTGAATGAGCTACTTTAGCCACCCAACCCAACTACGCCAAGTTGTACCAGCCGGATTTGCGAAATACCCCCTGACCAACGGTCGTTTCCCTATTTTAATTCCATTTTAACTATAAATAGTAAGTTTTAGTTTGATTATAACTCTTCATCTATTGGGCTTTAGGAGTTGCACCCAACGTGAAAAGAGCTTAGAATAATTAGGAGAATAGCTTGGTGAAGCTAAATAGGACACTTAACCTTACGCATCACGACCGTCTAAATAATAAGTAGTAAGTTACGAATTCTAGGAGTTTTAGTTCTAGTTTGCTTCTCATTTCTCTCCCATTGCTTGGTATTCCTGTTTAAAGCATTGTGAACTCATTTATTTCATTAATCAATCCATTTCGAATTTTATAGAATTTATTTTCTATTTTGCTTGCTTTCTTTTTCGTGGATTCGAGAAGTCTTTATGAGGGTCAAGGTTATCAAGGTCAAGGATGCCATGTGTTAAGGGTCGAGGTTGCCATGTGTTAAGGGAGGTCGAGGTTATTATGGGTTAAGGGTCGAGGTTTTCAAGGGTTAAGGGTCGAGGTTGTCATGTGTTCACTACCTTCACTACCAAAAATGGATCAAAGGCTGCGGACTAAATTCGTAACAAAAGAATGTTTTAGTCAGTAGCCATTGGTACCGTATCCTAAGGCCGACAATAGGGTGATCCATTCCTTGTCGGCCAGCTAGCCGTTGAAAGTGCCCTAGTTTGTCAAATTACGTGAACGTTGAGTCGGTCTTTAAGTGAGCCCTAAAATGAAGATTACAAGATAAAGACCTTAACCAAGAAGAAGCTCGAGTGCTCCCACAGGTAAATGAAGCCTCACTTCCCTAACCAAACTCTTGAGATATATAACCCCATTTAACTTAGTCTTACCTCCTATACATTATAAATCATCTTTGGTAAGTTTAAGTGTTGAACACTTAAAATGTTAGAGGAGTTAAACATGAACTATACAAGTAAAATCGATTACATCGATTTGCGATCGAAGACATTTTCAATTTTATTGAACATGGTTCGATTGCATCGAGAAAAAGGCCCATTCTATCCAACAACAAAATAACCATATGCTAAGAAATATCGATTATATCGAATAGAGTTTGATTATATCAAAATTTAAATTTCAATAGAATCGAACCATCTTTGATGGCATCGACTTAAGGCACTCCCTCTATAAAGAAAACATTCTCTAAATGTTCATCGATATAATCGAGTCATCTTTGATCACATCAAGTGTAAGTTCTCGATACAATCGAAGGCTACTTGATTACATCAAATATGAGGAACATTTTGTCCTGCAAACCATCTAAGAAAATACATCTCTTCGATTACATCGAACTTCAAAATTCAATAGCATCAAGTTATGATCGATAACATTGAACATCAGGACAAAATCTTCAAGCAACGATATGTAATTTTCTAAAGAAAATCCAATGGGATCAAATTACCTCTTGATTACATCGAAGTGCACATCAATATAATTGAAGGGTAATCGATAAAAATCGAGTAAAATCTATTTTACACAAAAATGAATATATGTGTGTAGGAAATCGATGCAATCGAAGTAGGCTCGATAACATCGAATTTCAAATTTTGATGGAATCGAAGACTACTTAATAGCATCGACAATAACAGATTTCTGCCCTTTTTTTTCTATTAGGATTTTTCTTTTATAAATACCATAGGTGCTTCTTAGAAAAAGGAGCTAGAATTTAAGCGAGTTTAAGGGAGTTGCTTCAAAGAGTTTATACCCTCTTCCTCATTCCCTCTTTCCCATTAGAGTTCATCGTTCAATCTTTAGCATAAGAATTTACTTGACATCTTCATTGCTTAGATTGAATTATGAACTCTAGCATTCAATGAGTTTCCAACTACCCTCATTATAGGCAAATCCTTGTGTTGGAACTTTAAATGCATAGCTCACGGTAATCTTCTCTATGCACTTAAATCATATCATCTAAATAGAGAAGAATGTAAAAACCCTAAACCTCACAACCTCGAAGCATTAGAAGTGGTTGCGATTCAAGGGAGCTGAATACTCTTCGTTAATATTGAAGATCTTCAGATTGTGTAAGAAAGGGCCCACTCACTTATCAGTAAGTATAAAGAGTCCATTAAGTCTGAGCTCTTTCCTTGTGTAGGATTGGGATTTAGAGTTTGAGTGACAAACTCGCCAAGATCTAGTTGTAGGCCTCCAACGGGAGAATACGTTGTCCTTTTGTAGGACATGTTCCCTTGTGTAGATATAAGTTGCCTTGTGTAGGCTTCTAGTTTGTATCCTTGTGTAGGAATCATTGCCTTGTGTTGGCATAGGTTACCTTGTGGAGGCTCCTATTTGTATCCTTGTATAGGCATAGGTTACCTTGTGTAGGCTCCAAGTTGTGTCATTTTGTAGGACCCGTCGCTTTGTGTAGGCCCCTAGTTCGTGTCCTTATGTAGGACTCATTGTCTTGTGTAGGCATAGGTTGCCTTGTGTAGGCGCTAGTTGTGTCCTTGTGTAGGACTCGTCGCCTTGTGTAGGCACCTAAAACAACCTTGTGTAGGTCCCTTAGTTAACCTTGTGTAGGTTATGAAGGTTCATGGTTAACCTGATTTAAAACCATTGGATAGTGAAATCTGGTACACTCTAGGAGAGAGTGCGTCCACCAAGAGTGGAGTAGGTAAGTAGCCGAACCACTATATATGATTGTGTTTGGGATTACTTTTTGTACATTGATCTAATTATCCTTATGATTATCAAATTATTACTATGATGCATGATTTAGTAAACATATAAGTATTGATAGAAATCACTTCCCACACACTATCTCATACACTATACTTATAGGCTTGTTCTTTACATGTAAATGTTGTGGAAGCCTATGTGTTTTGAACCCTTTATTAGCTTGGAAGCCGTAGAGTTACTTTGCCTTACTCTCTTGTTTAAAGTTAGGCATTGTTTGTTGTTATAGGAAAATAAATTTTGAAAAGTCTTATTCATCCCCCTCTAGGACATACTTCCATAGTTCAGTAATAGCGGTTCTACCGCAATTTTAGCTATGGACCCAAGAAGTCCGGACTTGGCAGGGTCCACTTCCAACAAACATCATAGTGAGCCTGGAAAGTTTCAAAAGTGGGTGCCACTATCACTATTGTTTTCTATTATGTGGCCTACATGAGTTCTAGATTAGGCTAATATTTGGGCCCTAGCCCTAAAATGACAGGGCAAAAAGGATGGGCAGCTTGGATTATACACATACATCAATTTTGGCACCACAAGTTGGGTCTTTCCCATGCCCAAAAATGACTTTTGCCCTCTGACAGTTACTACGCATGCACCTAAACTTTTTTTTTTACAAATATTATTTTTATAATTTTCCATTTATGCAAGGTCCATTTGCAATATCCAAATCATCCATCAAGTTGGCCAACTCACTGTGGGCCCGAAGAACCCTACCTTTGGCATGTTCCAATACACTGATGTACCACAATGGGCCTTAGAAAGTTTCAATAGTGGGTGTCATCACCATCATTGTTTTCTATGGTATGGCTTGGGCCCTAACCTTAAAATTTTCTAACCTAGTAGGTGGATGGTGTGGATTATACACATACAAAAGGGTAGGTCCCATGAGTGGAGGCCCCACCTATTCTCTTAGGCATCACTGACCAAATTACCCTTGCACACCAAAAAAAAAGAGTTAATGATGAATGAAGAGAGGATGGCGGTATGAGTTGCACGCAACCGTTGAAAACTACCAAGTGAGCCACAGACTTTTTCAATAAATATGATATTTGTGCTTTCCATTCATACATGTATCTGTGATATTATGAATAGGTTAGATGGCATATAAACATCACTATGGGCCCCACAAAGTTGAGTTTGTATCATTCTGGTTAATCGCATGTAGGTACAACAAAAAATAGCATGAGTGAAAGGCTTCAACCATTACAATTCATGATGCCCATAAAAAAAGGTTGATCCAATCTGTTTGATCATATGGCCCATAAAAAATAGATTTAATCTGTTAATAATATTCATGACTTATGATTTTCATAAAACTGTGTGAACTTCATACAATTTCGAGCTATCTGTAGCCCATAGATAGAAAAAAAGATCAGCTGTTTGCTAGAACAATACTTATTATCTCGTTATGTTGTGGGCCATCATATCTGAAGATTTTGGTCATTCTCTGGACATTTACCTTTTCAAAATTATGAAGAGAATGGATGAGCGGATTTGACCAAAAGCTGAAGATGGGACCTAGAGACGTCGTATGGAAAGGAGTTCATAATGCCAAAAATCACCGCAGGGCCCCATATCTAACAAAGACCTCGACCCTACCACTCCCTTTTAAAGTTTCTTCTATGGGACCCTCCTCTACCCCTTTTGTCTCTATTATTTCATCGTGATTGTCTCCATCATCATCTTTCTAGCTCTGGATTCTCGTACTTTCCGTAAAACACCTTCTTTCGCGATCAATAACTATATAAATGACAAAAGAAGGTATGTGGACAATATTTGATATATATATATATAGGTTATTATGGTTTGTGAATAGCTGGCATAGTTGAGATTGTCAATAGTTGACATGATCGAGGTTGACATATAATAATGGTCAAGGTTGTGTTACTATAATGGTCGAGGTTATCAATATTTGGCATGATCGAGGTTGGCATACAATAATGGTTGAGGTTGTCTTACTATAATGGTCGAGGTTGTTAATATTTGGCACGATCGAGGTTGACATACAATAATGGTCGAGGTTGTCTTAAATTAATGGCTAATGTTGTCAATATTTTGCATGGTCAAGGTTGGCATCCAATAATAGTCGAGGTTGTCTTACAATAATGGTCGAGGTTGTTAATATTTGGCACGGTCGAGGTTGACATCCAATAATGGTCGATATTGTCTTACAATAATGATCAAGGTTGTTAATATATGGCACAATCAAGGTTGGCATCCAATCATGGTCGATTATCAGTGTGACAAGCTCAACCTAAATGGAAGATTGTCAATCTTGATCCTTATTAGATGATAACTGGTGATGTAGGAATCTGGACCGCCCTCTTCAAACCTCCGAGCACCTGCAGAGGAGAAGAACAAAGCAGACCCTGGCTAGAGCAAAGGACCCTCCGATGCCAAAGTCAGGCTAGGAATTTAGGTGTGGTCGTGTTCAAGGGTTTAGAGTGAGAGATTCTGTGTACCTTTTCAGTGTGGGGGGATCCTTTATTTATAGTGTTCGTAGGGCAGGGTAGTTCATAATCTTAGGCATGATCTTAGTTGTTAGGTGAGATGTGCATGAGTGGTGAATGTGGGCAGTTACCCTGGAATCACGTGGTGGACGGTTACGCACAAGTGATGGCGTCAATGGTTAACCTGGAGTCGTGTATACCCGGAGTAAGTTGGCATTGCTCTGAACCCATATATGAGTGATTCGAAGAGGCCATCAGGACTCATAAGAAGTTAAAGGTTATAGAAATTGGACATCATAAAGATCTGAACCGAACCTTCACTTATTTGTGTCGGAGCCGAACTGAACCAATCGATTAACTGGATGAAGACGACCTAAACTGAACTGAGCTGAAAAAATCGGTTAATCAAGGATGCGTTGAGCTTCACTAAGCTGAGTAGAACCTATCAGTTAATCGGACAGGGATTGCTCTTAGGAGCTTCGAAAGTTCTACATTGTTCGTCTGGGATATTGATTTATTGGAGATGAGGGTTGGACCTATCTTCTTGTCGGTCCCATCTATCCTCAATGAGCTCTTCCTCAACTTCACCGAGTCGATCAACCCCTTGGGCCTGTCCTGAGACGAGCTAGACTGACCAGGGCACTTCAAGATAGTCCTTGTGAGATACATAGGTGGAAGCTCAGGGACGTGCGCTGCCGAAGGCTGCACTTGGGGAAGTGAACTCTATCTTTTCTAAGTGAGATGGCACAGGAGTGTATGCTCATCAGCCTGAGCCGAGCTTGAGGATGGTCAGACTATATTTCTCAATAACAGAAGCCCCTTACTTCTTAAGGTTACAATGTGAGCTTGGGAAGTAAGTCGATGGGACGTGGTCGGGCAGATGAGCTGTTACACATTAACTACCCGCTAGTGGGAGCAATAAGATAAAGGAAATTCTGCAATGATGGCCTGTTATAGTTGAGGCATCATATTCTGTTGTGGCACCTTTTTGACTATGAACCCATGAGGTATCGATGCATGGCACGGGCTGAGAACGTGGACCGGCATAGCGAATAAGAGATCACCACATGTAAAGTGATGGACGAGGAGACAGCTCGTCGTTAGCGACATTTAATGCTACTCATTAAAGACATGGCGCAACTTGAGAATCTGGATCGGCAAAGCTAATGGGGTGCAGACGCATGTAAGGCAGTGGTCGAGGAGACATCTCTTCATCTGTGGCATTTAATGATGGTCATTAATGCACGTAGTTGAGAGAGTCTATAAAAGCGGATGACCTTCTTATCAGTTCGGCTATTTTCTTTCCAAGTGTCCTCACTGCTACTGGACTCCCTGAGTAGGAAATTTTTGGTGAGTTCACCATCTTTTCTGGTCATCCCACTTTGCATTTGTTCCCCACTCTCTTTTCATTTTTCTGTTAATTACTCGATATGTTGGACAGTTCGGATGAACGGCACAAGGTCTATGCCTTTGAGGTCGCTTCTGACTGGGGAAGTGTGGATTCCCGGTCTAAGGTCCCATCGAAACAACCTTCTCCGGTTCCATTGGGGTCCAACAGGGTGGCCACTCAGCCATCAGCTAAGCAGCCTTTTAAGGTTGGTCCTGAGGGGTCGATTCTAAAGGAGGCTGTTATGGCTGAGATCTGTTCAGAATACCAGATTTCGGACTCTGTACACATTCGGGGACCGGTCCCTTATGACGTTCTCGGGGATCCAGCTGAAGGGGAGGTAGCCACATTCATCTTCACCCTCTAGTGCAAACTTTGGCTTCCACTACACCTGTTTGTGGGGACCATGATAGCGCAGCTGAGATTGGCTCTGGTTAAGCTCATCCCAAACGCTTGGAGGGCACTATTGGGGACGTACATCATCTGGTTTCAACTCAAGAATAAAGAGTTGATGCTGGATAAATTCATTTATCTATATTAGACCAAGCACAACCTTGTGCAGCCAGGCTAGTACTACTTCTCATCACGAGCGAACCGAGACCGAAGCCTTGTCGCTAAACTCCCGACCTCCAATAAGGATTGAAAGAATAAATGGTTCTAGGCGTAAAGAGAATGGGAGGCACCTACTGCCAAACTAACTCATCTTTGGGTCGGAGTACCTACCAAATTTGCCACCCTAGGTACGACATCACAACGACATTTAGGTCTCATTTTCCTAGTTTTGAACTTTAGGCTAACCTAATTTTTCTTTTGTACATCTGCAACTTTCCCCAAGGGTCCACCCGAGTTGTCTACCTTCCAACGCGGCCAAGTGAACAAGGCAAAGGTGTTGAAGGAGGAGTTCTACCTTTGAAACAAAGTCATCACTCTTAAGCTTCTACACCGATCCAGGTTCTACAAATCGATTCTTTCTCTTTCTTCTCTTGGTGAGTAGTTGTTCATCAATTAAGATTCTTTTGCGCCGGTGCATAGCTGATTTGAGTTATGCCATGCAGGTATTGCTGAGTCTCACAAGTCTGGGGAGAGGAAGAACCTCTCTGTTGAGGAGATGATCCAGACAAAGACAGTCATCTAGAAGAAGGCGTCTCCCTTTATCGCCCAAATACTCTCCTCCACCATGGAGGTGAGGTCGGAGGCCAGGGCTGAGCAGACCAATCAGCCCCAACCGAGGAGAGAGGAGGAGGGGCTCCCGTGTTAGTCGCCCCTTCATAGCTGAGAGCAGGGGTGGTGGTCGACCTAGACGTGGAGGAGATATCTCCATTCCCTGAGGCTCCCCTAGCCAAAGGGGACGAGGCTGATCTAACAGCCGAGGAGGTTGAGTATCTCATCTCAGACAAGGTAGTCCAAACAACTGAGGGGGTCGGCCCTTCTATGGTTGAGTTTGATCCACTGGCCTGTAGTGACGTTGAGGGGGCCGCTGCCCCGAGCCCCCAGGCTCCTAGAGAGGCAAGAGCATACTCGCCGAGTCACCATATGTGTTATATGTCCAGTTCGGTGGCGAAACATGTTCCCAAGGAGGATATTGCTAACCTGATGGGTTCCCGCACAGAGTCCTTTCTTATTGATGTAGCCGCACTTTTCTATAAGGTATAGTCTTTTCTTCTGCTGTTAAGCTTCCTTTGCATCTTTTAACTTGTTCGCCTGTCTTTTGTTCTCAGATCGTCCCTACACGGCAACCTACTCGGGATAGGATAATGCAGGTAGTTGATGAGTAAGAAGTGGCCAAGGCGGCCCTTAAAGAGAAGATTGTCGAGGTCGAGGCCTTTAACAAGGTCCTTGAGGAAAGGGCGGCCAAAGTTGGGGCCCTTTGTGAGGGCCTTTAGGAGAAGGTGACCAAGGTTGAGGCCTTAAAGGAGGTGCTAAAGTCCGCTAGGGAGGAGCGAGATGCTATGAAGATCCTGTTGGCAGAAGCCCGGGAGAAGGAGAGCTTGGTGATGGTCAAGCTCAATGGAACTAAGTCCCATCTCATCTCCGTCAAGGCCGAGCTGGGGAGACTGAGGGCACATCTCTCATCTGTGGAGGCCTGAGGGCTGAGCTAGAGAGGGTGATGACCAGCTCGGCAGCCAAATTGGCAGAGGTTGAAAAGACCTTAACTGCCCGACCGAGTCTGAGGCATCGACTAAGGCCGCGGCTGTAAAAGAATACAAGGCCTTAAAAGAAAGATCTGATGAGGTTGATGTCATCTACAACTATGGTTATGATACCTGCATTGAGGATGTGAAGCGGCTGCATCCCAATCTAAACGTGGACGCCCTCAGCGATGAAGCCTCAGAGGGACCCTTGCCAGGCTGAAGCCGAGCAGCCTCCTCCATCAGAACAACCCCCTCCTCAGATTAGATTATTTTTTCACTTTTTTTGTGAGAATTTGGTAATATGTTTTTCTTTAATGAATAGAAAATTTTTTGCCCTATCTTGTCGTTTTTACATTTCTGTGTATTTGCCTGGTAAATATGTAGGGTCGTGCACTTGTATGTAGTAGTAGTGTGGTAAGCCGCACTGATTTATAAGTGTTGGCTTCGCTTATTTGTCGACATGTGTGTATTTATAGTTAATGGGTTGACCACTTCTTTAAGGGTCAGGCCATCAGAGGAGAGTTTCTCCTTGCATTGAAAGAGGTCCTCGATATCATGAATAAGGAAACGTAAAGTTTAAATGAAAATCTTTCATGCTGAGGAGTTTTTATTGCGAAAACCCATAGGAATTTACATGCAATACAAGTAATTTCTGACCTCAGTCGCTTTGTCTTTATGATTTAGCTCACGAGTGGTAGATCTTCAGATGCTTGGTATTCCATGGATGAAGTAAAGGTTGGTTCTCTAGATCTTCAAGTTAGTAGGAGTCGGGTTGAGCTGCACTTATTATCCAATATGGTCCCTCCTAGGTCGGTCCTAGGGTTCCTGTTCCATGCTCTAAAGTGTTCTGGAACGTCTTATGGAGAACAACGTCCCCTAGTCGAAACCTCCAGATTTTGACCCTAGAATTGTAAAATTGGGCGACATGTTGTTGTTGAGCCGCGATTCTAAGCCTAACCAGTTCCCTTGTTTCTTCGAGGAGATTGAAGCACATAATTATCCACTCAACATTTTGGTCCTCGTCGTAAGACCGCACGAGTCGTAGGGAGTCCTACTTCGACCGGGACAATGACCTTGACTCCAAATGAGAGAGATAATGGAGTCTCTCTGGTTGAAGACCGAGTTATAGTCTTATAAGCCTAGAGCACAAAAGGGAGTTCCTCGGCCCAGACACCTTTCGCCTTCTCGAGCTTGGTCTTGAGATGATTTTTTATTATCTTATTGATCGATTCTACCTATCCATTCAATTGAGGGTGCCGAGGTGACAAATAGGCATTTTGAATGCTGAGCTTTTGACACATGCTGCGAAATTTGTCATTGTCGAACTGTCTCTCATTGTCCGAGACAATAGTGTGCGGGATACCGAACCGACCGATGATATTCTTCCACATGAAATTGATGACTTTCTGCTCAATGATTCTGGCCATGGGCTTGGCTTCCGCTCACTTTATGAAATAATCGACTGCTACAATGTCATATCGAGTATGCCTATGCCTAGGGGTAATAGCCCTATGATGTCAATACCCCATGAACGAATAGCTAGGGTTTGGTTATGGAAGTCAGCTCTTCAACGGGTCATCTGGGAATAGTTAAGAATCTTTGGCACTTATCACATTTTTTAGCAAAGCGCCTGGTGTCATCTTAGAGCGTTGGCTAAAAATAGCCCTACCAGATGACCTTATGGATTAAGGCTCGGGCACTAGAGTGATTGCCCCTTATTCCTTCGTGAATTTCCTTAATGACATAGTCAGACTCTTCTGGTCAGAGGCACTTGGGATAGGGCAAGGAAAACCCTTTTTTTATACAGGACGTCCCCAATCATCGCGTACTAAGCAGATCTAAGTCTAAGTCGTCGTGCCTCCAATTTATCATCGGGGAGCTTTCCTTCTCCGTGGTACCCTATGATCGGGTCTATCCAGCTTGGGGTTATATGCATGGGTAGAATAACATTCGATCTGAGCTTCTTGATGCTCGGCTCAGTTAAAAACTCTATTGGGACAATCCTTGGAATGTCCCCTTCAGTTGTGAACACTAGCTTTGCTAGTGTATCCGCCCATTAGTTTTTCTCCCTTGGGGTTAAATTGATGTTACACCTTTGAAATATGCCCATCAATTCCCGAGCCTCACGGAGATATGCAATCATTCATGTCTCCTTTGCCTGGTATTCGTCGGAGATCTGGTTGATGATAATTTGAGAGTCATAATGGACTTCAAGGACCTGAGCTCCCATAGTCGCTGCTAACCTGAGTCCCACTAGCAGCACTTCATGTTTGGTCACGTTGTTTATTGCATGGAAACCAAACCTCAGAGCGTACTGGATTGATGTCAGGTCGGGGGCTAGGAGGATGATCCCGGTTTGACCACGTTTGGAGTTGGACGATCCATCCACAGACAGCGTTTAGATGATCTGATCAGTTTCTATCATCTAACGTTTTCAATTAGCTGGCCAAACCCTGAATCATTTGGCATAACGGTTGACCGGCATGCTACACTTTCTTGACCAGACCTGTAAGCTAGGTCAAGAGATTCTTCCAAGCTATCCAGGGCAGCCTTGTTCTCTTGACAAGTAAGCTCGATGATGAAGTCAGTCACTGCCTTAAAATTGTGGTAATGACGGCTCTTGTAGAAGTAGGAATAGGTCAAAGTGTCCTAGAGAGGGGTGAACAGGACTTTATAAAGTTTTATTATAATTTAAAATCCTATTACCATTATCTTGATCTAACATAACAATTTATCAAGATATCTTCAACTTAACTCTAGTGGCTTCCACGCCAAATAGAGGATCCAATCACAAGACTATTTAATATCTAAACAGTATATAAATTCAGTCTATGATGGATGCATTGAGTGACTATGTGTGAGATGTGATACTTATCAGTTCTAAATAATCATGCATCATGTGATCATTCAAAGGAAACATAATAAAAGAATATGCAAATACCAATCTCAAACACAGTCATTTTATAGTGGTTCGGTTATATGCCTACTACACTCCTAGTGGACGCACTCAACCCTTGAGTGTAACGGATTTCTCTAACAGAGGTTTCAAATCAGGTTTACCTCAAACCAGTACAACCTACACAAGGATGACTCTATGACCTACACAAGGTACCTAACATGCCTACTTAGATACATAAGTTTATACCCTACACAAGAGCAAAGGTCAACATAAAGTACCTAGGTTATATGCCCTACACAAGAGCAAAGGATCCACACAAGGAACCTACCTTTTAGACCACATAGGTCAAGGATCCACACAAGGACCTAAGTTTATGCCCTACACAAGAGCAAGGGTCAACACAAAGCACCCACATGTACTCTCCCGTTGGAAGCCTCCTATGAGGACTTGAAAGGGGTGAGAAGCACCTATGACCCAAACCTACACAAGGAATGATCAACTGGGTCTCTGGACTCTAATGACTTGCAGATAAGTAGGTGAGCCCCATTAAGCATGTTGATAAAGATCTCCTCCTTGATGATGAAGATTCTTTAGATCCCTTGATCCGCAATACTTGATGATGTTCCAATAAAGGCGATGGGTTGGGTTAAGGTTATGTTAGAATCCTACTCTATTAAATATTTTTCTATTTTAGAGGAGTGATTCCAAGCATTCAAGCATTCATGGTATCCTAGCTCAATGATTTGCCATTAAGGTAGTAGCTGGATGATCCTTAAATGGGGAAGTTCGTTCCTTAATCCACTCTATTTAATATCAATGATGAGGGTGGATTAAAGGATGAACTTCCATGAGAAAAAGGGCTTAGGATAGATGATAGGCGATAACACTCTCAAAGCACTCTCTCTTTTTCTCACTTTAGCAACCAAGAACAAGCTCTCCTTAAATAGACAAAAATCTTCAATGGTAATAAAGATGTCAGATTCTGACTGAGTTCAATATCATCGGGCCTGCTTCGATGTCATCGAACATATACTTTCGATGCCATCGAAGCAAGGTTTGTTGATACGAACTCCACTAAAGAATATACCTGGAACTTTTTCTACTAAGGATCGATGCTATTGTGCAGGCGTCGATGTCATTAGAGTTTGAATTCCTATTTCAGAGACAATCTGTTCGATACATCGATCATTTTTATATGATTGTCAAAAGAGATTACTGGACAATCTTTGATCCATTTCAATAACATCGATCATATATCGATTTCATCGATATTCGAATTACGATCATATCGAGATAATATCGATTCCTCGATCGTTCCCATATGATTTACCTTATAAGATTGCTAGAATAGTTTTATCAAGATTCGATCTCATCGATATACCTTCGATATTATTGATATTTAAATTCTGATGACATTGAGTATGGTTTCGAGTCCTCGATCTTTCTAGATGATTTTCCTACAAAGCTCACTGGGCAAAGACTTGACTGAATTCGATGATATCGAACACATATAGATATCATCGAAGTTTGAATTCCAATGATATCGAAGATGATTCGATTACTCGAGCAATGTCAGGATATTTTCCAAAAGTTGCTAGATAAGGCTCAAAGTAAATCGATTCTCCTTCGATGTGATCGATATTTGAATTTCGATATCATCAAAATGTTGTTTGATTTATCAAACATATTGTCCAAAATACTTTGTGGTTGCTCGATATAGAATGGCTTAATTCGATGATATCGAGTGGTTTTTGATATCATCGAACATGAGTGTTCGATGCCATTGATGTGTACTCAATACCATCGAATATAGTCTGAAAAACTTGAAGATTTTCCTGTTCTAAAACTTAAGTTTACAAACATACTTTCCTATGTTGTTCTGAGACTTTTAAGGCTTTTGTTTACCTGGGTGTTTTAGGACATGGGATGGGAGGCTAAGTTACCTTTGATGTGGAGCACACATCCAGTTGAGGCAGATGCTTGATGATCTTCATATGGGGCCCACTCCTCTTACCGACTCAAATCTCATGCTAATTGACAAACCAAGGCACTTTCAATCTCTCCCTTTGTCAATTACGTGACAAAACACCTAAAACACACCTAGAACAACATCCTAAATTGTGTGTACATGAACTTTACATAATTTACAAATATATTATGGAGTTCAAACACAATCTTGATTCAGGTAGTTGTTTCCCCTATCTTCTTGCAGTTGCTCCCCTTATCACCTGCATCACCATGCTCAAAACCATATACCAAGTAGTGTTCTCATGGTGGGATTTTTCTCCCCCTTTTTATCAGTCATTGACAAAGGTTAATATACTAATAACGGATCGAATGACTGAAGTTGACATTAAAGAAACTGGGAGAATCAAGGCAATTGGAGGACTGATAATTCCCATGTGAGTGTATAATCAGTGAAACACTTCAAGATAGATATGCATTATAAACCATGGAATCACCAAACCACACACAATAAACCACTTCTATGGGCATTTAATAATCAGAAGAGAATCAATTATCATTTGTCACATAACAAGCATCCCATAGACAGTTCCTATAAAGCTCAAACAGATCATTAGTAAATAATATGAGCAACTAGACGGGCTGCATTTAAAATCAACAGAAATATATCATCATTCATGCAAGGAATATTCAAAAGAACTACCCAAGCTTGGTAGAATTTAGAGCATTTAAAAACAAACATCCATCAAAGTTTGCAGCAGCCCATCCATGGGCATATCAAAACACAAGTATTCTCCTCATCCAAAGGACGAACAATCCAGAAAAAACTGACTAATAACCACTAGAAAATGTTAATCTGTCTAATGTTAGCTTACCACCACATACACTCATACGTATGTATGACATTCAAAAAGATACTCATGCCCCAAGTATAAATGAGTAATCGGTGTATGTGATGGCATAAGAGCAATTGTCACTATGGTGCTGGGTCCAAGTGAGATGGCGTCATGTCATCTCGATGGCACGTCATTAGATCAACGAGTTGCTGTGTCATGTGTTGTAATCTAGCCACCATTTTCTCCAAGGCTGAAAAACACTCATCATGGTTCTCTAGTTTCTCTTCTATCTGTGCCACTACACATAATGTTGCTTGGACTTGATCTTGATGAAGTTTGAACCGTTGAGTCTGTGCAGAGTCCGTCGGAGTGGGAACTGGTTGAGGCTCCTGTGGATCTCCTTCTATTCACGCTGCTCCTTCCCCCATTTCTCCTTCTCTTTAGATTTCTTCCTCAGACTGACCTTCGTATATGGATGGAACTTAAGGTCCATCTTCTAAATGTTGACATTGTTGACATGTTGTAGCGGACACTCAAGATCGTCCGTCAAAGGAAGTCTAATTTTTTCGCATAGCACATTGATGATATGAGGGAAAGGTAGATGGGTTACTCTGGATGTATGAATGACACTGGCTAATTGGTGGAGAATTACAGTGGGCAGACATATCATGACACCAGATGCGATACTGTATACAGTCATGACAATGAACCTAATAAGATCTGCTCGATTCCATCCTCTAGGGTAAGCGTTGGTGCAGAAGATCCCGTGCAAGGCTCTGTATTTAGGACTCATGTATTTTTCTTTTAAAGCATTCCCTTGATACCACGAGATATCTCTTCCCTAACATAAGAATTTTGTGATCGTAAAGCGAGTTGTGGGGTCCTCAAGATCAAGATCAAATAGATTGACAGGAGACAAGGTAAGGCCAAATATGTTGGCGATGGATTCAGTAGTGATTTCAACACTATCTTCCCCAATAGTGACAGTAATGGATGGAGGATCAAGAACCGAGGAATGACTATAGGCGAGAAATCGGTAAGTCCTCTCATCATGACACAGACCTCCAAAGCTCAAAATAGGCAACCAATCGACTGCATCTAATAGAGATTCTAGATTAAATTTTCTAATACATTCTCTATCAACCCATTGCTCGTGCACAAGTCACCTCCCCATATATTTTTCAAGGACATTTGCATGTGGAGGAGGAGGTGCAGGAGCTGCAGCCAGAGCCTCACTGCACGATGTTTGTCGAGTAGTGGTGCTCCGTTGGTGGGCCGGGGATCTTTAATCCTGTGCCCTTGCCCTTTCTTTTAGGGCTAGGGTCTTCTTCCTGGTAGGCTTGGAGGATTCCCCTATGATAGGTGCTTTTCCCTTGTCTTTACTTATTTAGACAACTAACAATTCAAAAAGAACTGACAGATGAAAGGAATTTGATAGACGACTGAAGGCTATGAAGACCAACCAGAGAGAATATGCCAAGAAATGAACTTTCAGTCAATCTAGGAAGACCCAAAAATGTAGAATACCTTGAGGAATCAAAAGGATATGCCAAGAAATTACCGAATTTAAGCCACGCTAGACTGGTTGTGATCGTCAAAAGAGGGGAGAAACGGTCAAAGAAGATGAACAGTCAAGGAGAGAAGACAAAATAGAATTTTTTCGCTCATCCGCTTTTTATCGGGAAAAATTGATCGATGACATTGAGTCTAGGTCGATCTCATCGATCGACTTAAGTCGATGTTATCGAAGAGGTCTTCGATAACACTTTATAACGTGTGATGCTTCGGATTCTGAAAGGTCGTCGATGATATCGATATCGATTTAATATAATCGACGATTAGTCTGATTTATCGACTGACTTATCGAAGAGAAAATGTATGACATTGATTTGAGCACTTCGATGATCTTTCATATATGCATATCATAGTATATTTTCATATCAGCTTGTATACACATCAAAATTTGTACAAAAAGTTGTTGCCTTCAAAATTATAATCACTTGCAGTGTTTATATTAAAAAAGAATTTTTTAGGAGTATTATCCTAAGATATATCATGATAATACAAAAAAAAAAAAAAAAACTTTTCACATATGTATGTCCAAAGCTTTAGATGTTGTAGCTTGGACATATTCTCTGTGCTCCCATACTAGTAGGCAAAAGGATCATCCTTCCTGTTGCCTCTAATAACATAACATTGATCACTATTGTGAAGACTGTGCATAATTAGTTTACCTGATAGGTCCAGGATCTTGCACTCTTGTGTGGAGAATGTTACCACATGCTTGTTGTCACATATTTGAGAAATGCTGAGAAGGTTATGTGTAAGCCCTTCTACACAAAAAGCATTCTCAGTTTTTAGCATTTCTAATCTAATAATAGTTCCATGCCCTAGTACCTTAGCATGCTTCCATCACAAAAAGTGACCTTCCCATTATAAAGAGGTGAGTAGTTGGAGAGAAGTGTCTTGTCACCTGTGACATGTCTTGAGCACCCACAATCTAAGTACCACTTAGTATTATTGCTTGTTTTTGGACTTGAATGAGTTACTAGGCAATTTTTCTTTCCTTTAACCCCCCATTTTGTGGCAAGTTTTCGTGAGGATGGTTCTTTCATTTTGCTAGGAACTTATCTGGGTACATTAGATAAATGAATAACTTTTATTTGTTTCATCAATTCATTTGTTTTTTGATTCAGTTGAGCCACCTGACTTAGTAGTTCCTCCATTTTCTTAGTCATTTTAGGTGGAGACGGATATGTCTTACCTTTGGGTATGAACCTTAGTGGACTCTTAACATTTTGCACTGTTCTTTCGATTGGTTTATATTTACCAGTAAAGTTCAAACCGGAATCAGGATAAGTCCAATCAAAGGTATGACATTCAAATTTGTAATGTCCTGAATCTCTACATAAGTAACAAATTGGGGTAACCCTTGTTTTACTTCCTGAAGCATCTGTTTTCTTAGTTGTTGTTGCTGCAGGGGTAGGAATTGGTTTGAAGTTTTCATATCCTAATCCCCTTTTGTCCTTTTGTGGTCTCCCCATTCCTAAAAGTTTTTCTAATGTTTCACTACTTTAGGAGAATTTGTAACTCAACTCAACAGATTTTTTGAATTTTTCTGCATCAAACATGAGTGTGTGATTTTCATTCTTGAGACACGTGTTTTCATCTTTCAATGACTCAATCTGTTTGGTTCAATTTCACTAACTCGGATTTCAAAAATGAGTTGATTCTTTCAAGCCTATCATTATCTAAGTGGTATTGCTGAAGATCATTAATTATGTGTGTATTGGTCTCTAAAGTTTTATCTAGATCTATTTGTAGCAATTTATTCTTCTTTTCACTAATGCCAAGTCTATTAAGGATATTGATGCTATGTATATAAAGTTAATTATAGGCATCCTATAAATTATCCTTTTCTTCTTCTTTCTCCTCATTTGATGGAAAGGTCCCTTTGACTTGCAATTCATCAATTTCCTCGCTAACCAATAGAATGTTTGTGGGTGTGGAGGCCATGAGTATTTTCAGAGATTTCTGGCCTCCATCACTTTCTAAACCACTGAAGTCTAAGTTTGATTCTTCAGTATCATCCTAAGTGGCTGCCTTAGCCTTTCCTTTGGTTTTTCTGTTAGGGCATTCAGTGGACAGGGGTCCAAACTTTCGGCACATGTAACACTCTGGCTCTTTGGACCTTTTAACAGGTTTACCTATATAATGCTTGTTGACCGAATGTTTCTCTTTAAATGGTCAGCCATGGTTTTTATGGAAGAATTTTCTGAACCGGTGAGCCAAAGGGCCACTTCTTCATCATCATTTTCCCTTTCACTTTCCTCCTCCTCATTTGTGGTGATATGTTTTAAAGTTTTGAGGGCATTATTTTTGAATTTGGGAGCAGGTTTAAAGTGTAGTTCAAATGTTTGTAGGGAACCTATGAGTTCTTCTACTTTCATTTCATCCACATTTCTACACTCTTCGATACTTGTTACTTTTGAATTAAATCATTCCAGTAGGGATCTTAGTATTTTCCTACAAATTTTTGACACTGGAACCTTCTCTCTCAGTCCACCCATAGAATTATAGATGATATTCAGTTTTATAAAGAATTCCATGAAGGTCTCATGTTCCTCCATTCTGAGATGTTTAAATTGTGAAGTTAGGAATTGCATCTCAGATCTTTTCACTATGCTTGTCTCCTCATGGGTTGTTTCTAATAGATCCCATGTTTCTTTAGATGTGCCATACATACTAATTTCGTTGAAGACATCTTACGACATAGCACAGTAAATAGATTTCATTGCTTTTTCTTCTGACGTTTGTTTTTCTTTGTCATATGTTGTCCACATTTCTTTAGATTTAGGTTTGGAGATAGTTCTACCATTTTCCAGTACTACATTGTCAATTAGTGGTACATATCCATTTTCAACTATTTCCCAGACCTCATGATCCAGAGAAGCAGTACATCTTAGCTTTCCAATAAGCATAATTTGAACTATCAAAAATACGAGGTCTAGTTACAGATGAGCCCTCTCCTTTGGCCAAGATTCCAACTTTAGTCAAGATCACACTCTAGGGGGATAAGACTTTAAGAGAGACCTACTTTGATACCAATTGAAATTGTAGTAATGACCGCACTAATAGAAGTAAGAATAGGTCAAAGTGTCCAAGAGGGGAGTGAATAGGACTTTATTAAGTTTTATGATAATTTAAAATCCTATTACCATTATCTTGATCTAATATAACAATTTTTCAAGATATCTTCAACTTAACTCTAATGGCTTCCAAGTCAAATAGAGGATCCAATCACAATACTATTCAATATCAAAATAGTATATAAATTTAGTCTATAATGGATGCACTGAGTGACTATGTGTGAGATGTGATACTTATCAATTCTAAATAATCATGCATCATGTGATCATTCAAAGGAAATATAATAAGAGAATATGCAAATACCAATCTCAAACACAGTCGTTTTATAGTGGTTCGACTATATACCTACTCCACTCTCGGTGGATGCACTCAACCCTTAAGTGTATGAGATTTCTCTAATAGAGGTTTCAAATCAGGTTCACCTCAAACCAGTACAACCTACACAAGGCTGAATCTAGGACCTACATAAGGTACCTAACATGCCTACATAGAGGCACAAGTTTATACCCTACACAAGAGCAACGGTCAACATAAAACACCTAAGTTTTATGCCCTACACAAGAGCAAAGGATCCACACAAGGAACCAAACTTTTAGACCACACAAGACAATGACCTACACAAGGACCTAAGTTTATACCCTACATAAGAGTAAGGGTCAACACAAAGCACCCACACATACTCTCCCATCGGAGGCCTCTTATGAGGACTTGAAAGGAGTAAGAAGCACCTGTGACCCAAACCTACACAAGGAATGATCAATAAAGTCTCAGGACTCTAATGACTTACAAATAAGTAGGTGAGCCCCAATAAGCACGTTGATGAAGATCTCCTCCTTGATGATGAAAATTCTTCAGCTCCCTTGATCCGCAACACTTTATGATGTTCCAATAAAGGCAATGGTTTGGGTCAAGATTATATTGGAATCCTCCTCTATTAAATGTTTTCCTATTTTAGAAAAGAAGTAATTTCAAGCATTCAAGGTATCCTAACTCAATGATATGTTATTAAGGTAGTAGCTAGATGATCCTTGAATGGGGAAGTTCATTCCTCAATCTACTCTATTTAATGTCAATGATGAGGTTGGATTGAAGGATGAACTTCCCTGAGAAAAAGGGCTTATGATAGATGATAGGCGATAACACTCTCGAAGCACTCTCTTTTTTCTCACTTTAGCAACCAAGAACAAGCTCTCCTTAAATAGATAAAAAGTTTCAATGGTAATAAAGATGTCAGATTCTGACTAAGTTCGATATCATCAGGCCTGCTTCGATGTCATTGAACGTATACTTTTGATGCCATCAAAGCAAGGTTCAATAATACGAACTCCACTAAAGAATATACCTGCAACTTTTTTACTTAGGATCGATGTTATCGAGAAGGCGTCGATGTCATCGGAGTTCGAATTCTGATTTCATCGGCAATCTATTCGATACATCGATCATTTTCATATGACTCTCAAAAGAGCTTGTTGGACAATCTTTGAACCATTTTGATAACATCGATCATATATCGATTTCATCAATATTTGAATTACGATCATATCGAGCTAATATTGATTCCTCGGTCCTTCCCATATGATTTACCTTGTAAGATTGCTGGAATAGTTTGGTTTAGATTCGATCTCATCGATATACCTTCGATATTATCGATATTTGAATTTTAATGACATTAAGTATGGTTTTGATTCCTCGATCTTTCTAGATGATTTTCCTTTAAAGCTCGCTGGGTGAAGACATGTCTGAATTCGATGATATCAAACACATATCGATATCATCGAAGTTTGCATTTAGATGATATTGAAGATGATTCGATTACTCGAGCAATGTTAGAAAATTTTCCAAATGTTGCTGGACAGGACTCAAAGTTAATCGATATCATCGATTCTCCTTCAATGTGATCGATATTTGAATTTCGATATCATTGATTCTCCTTCGATGTGATCAATATTTGAATTTCGATATCATCAAAATGTTATTCGATTTATCGAACATATTGTCCAAAATACTTTGTGGTTGATAGACATAGAATGGCCTAATTCGATGATATCGAGTGGTTTTTCATATCATCGAACGTGAGTGTTCAAGTCATTGATGTGTACTCGATACCATCGAATACAGTCTGAAAAACTCGGAAGATTTTCCTATTTTGAAACTCAAGTTTATAGACATACTTTTCTATGTTGTTCTAAGACTTCTAAGGCTTTTGTTTACCTGAGTATTTTAAGACATGGGATATGAGGCTAAGTGTCAAGCCCCAAACTCGAAAAACGGGCTCACAAAATTTTCAATCGCCGAATCCGGTGCTGACAACCTCCATAGTACCCCATTCTCGGCTCCCAGCACCCATATGCCAGATTCCGATCCTGAGATCCTACAAGGAGGATTTTCAGTATGATTTTTTTTTTTGTAATGGAGCATAACCAAGTCACAAAACAACATCATCATCACATATCTACTAATATAATCAATTGAATACAATGCTGAACGGGAAATACATATATCGAAATCAAAGCTCTAGAGGACAGCTGCACGCTCCAAGCTCAATGCTGGTGCAACCTAACACCACCGGCATGCATCTATCGTGCATAAGCATACAAAAGCTTAGAGGGTGGTGAAAGTGTGCACAAGATAAGTACCAAGTATACCATAAAGCCCATAAATCATACATCATCAGAATAAGCAGAAGTGACAAGATCATGAATCATACGATATCAGAGTAAGCGTAAATATACTAGTGAGTCCATGAGTGCTATCAGTCGTACTAAGGCTATGCGATGCAAAACATAATAAGATAATAACAGATGCTGGAGATGCAATGCAATATGCAAATCCTGACGAGCCACGAATACCATCAACCTCATCTAGGCCATATAAGTGCAAAAACATAGTAATCCAAAATGCTAAGTACTGTGGATGCAATGTAATATGTGGTGCGAATGAAATGACCATGCTGGAATGTGAAGTCGGGATGATAGTACGTAATATCATAGGCTATGGGGTCCACCACAAGGGACTTCTATCCAAACTAGTCCCATACTTAAATTTGGATAGTCCGACTCAATCTGGTAAACTCCTGATCTCAGGTTAGTCGCTCGTCCAAGCAAAATCCTGGCCATGCGAAGGTACACGAAACAAATAGTTATGCACCACCAGCCCGAAATGATAGTGAATGAATAAATGAATGGATATATAATTCCTGCTCAATAGGTCTACATATCAGTACGGTTGCTCTCTGGGGAAATCATCGGGGTCTAGTACACTCCACTCCGACTGCCTCCTCCCTAGCTGCACAGCCTAGTGAGTGGAAGAGACCTCACTATCCGCATACCAATATCAGGCCCGGCTTGTCGATAGTGGACCCATTTACGAGCTGGTCATACTCAGCCTGGCTTATAGCCCCCTCACTCGAGCAGATAAGGCCACACCCCCTTCCAACCGACCGTGACACGGTGGGAGACACGACCTCATGGTATAGGCACCGGCGCTCATGTTCCACTCGGTCTAGACATTAGAGCATCTCCTGTTACCAAGGAGGTTCTAAGATTTTCACCCAAGGACATCCTACGTGCCCACAGTGCTAGAACCAAGCATTTCTGGTGTCCCATCTGGCCATCCACGATGTGTCTGTGGAGGTCATGGCCCTGATGTCGATAGGGCGTACAATGATCAAGTTAAATATATGTGAGATGCATGAGTCACACTATCTAGTCATGCAGCAATCCTGCACATAAGGAGCGATAATGTGGGCACTCCGTCTCATAAGGAGTCCCGTAAATAGTCTGCCCAATGGCGTATGCTATGATCAAACATTCCTCATATCAGGCATACATATGATGCGTATGGGCATGAATCATGGAGTTATACTAAGCATTTTATATGATGATGAACTATCCTCACAACGAAGATGGGCCTTGATGGCCTACACACAACAAGTATGGACCTATCAATGGGCCCTAGGGAGAGTTATAATGCGGACATTTAACCTACATTATTCTTACAATATGGACATCAAACCAACATTGCTCCCAACGCACGACCTGCCATAAAGGTCAACACATACACCACGGTGGAATCACATTCAATGGGCCTTAAGTACATCCCATTGGGCCTCGACCCAGGGCCTCCAATACATCAAATGGGCCTCACAGCATGGGCCTCAACAACAGGCCACAAATGCATCAAGATAGGCCTAAACTCATGGGCCTCATGTACATATCAAGGTGGGCCTCAACAACGGGCCATAAATGCATCAAGATGGGCCTAAACACATGGGCCTCATGTACATATCAAGGTGGGCCTCAACAACGGGCCACAAATGCATCAAGATGGGCTAAACACATGGGCCTCATGTATATATCAAGGTGGGCCTCAACAACGGGCCACAAATGCATCAAGATGGGCCTAAACACATGGGCCTCATGTATATATCAAGGTGGGCCTCAATGGACGGCCACAAATAAATCAAGATGGGCCTCATACATATACCAAGGTGGGCCCCAATAACGGACCTTGAATACATCACAATGGGCCTCAACCCATGGGCCCTAATACATCACAATGGGCCTTACCAAATGGGCTAGAAATACATTACAATGGGCCTCGTCATATGGGCCGGGAATACCTCACAATGGGCCTCGCTAAATGGGTCATAAATACGCAAAAGCTGGGCCCTACACATGGGCCATAAATACATCACATCGGGCCCCAACACATGGGCCAAGTACACGTCATATTGGGCCTCAAACATGGGCATCTTATACATCAAGTGGGACGCATTGAATGGGTCTTACCCATCACAATGAGCCACATCAATGGGCCTTACACATCACGTCGGGCCACTTGGATCAAGCACGTACGTCATGTGGGGGCCACGTGGATGGACGGTGTGAATATACAACACATCTCAAGGTGGGCCCTACCTGTCCTACGACAAAACAAATGGACAGCTTGGTAAAGAACGCATGAATTAAGGGGCCCACCGTCCCACAAAACAGATGGACGATGTAGCTGCAAAGCATATATATCATGGTCGGCCCGTACAGCACCGTCCAAATGGACGGCGTGTATATAAAATACATATATCAAGGTGGGCCATAACGACGGGCATCGCACGTGGGACTTACATACCCCATGTGGGTTGTATATATCAAGGTGGGGTCCACTTGAACTATAGATCTAACTCATTCTTTAACTCATGTCATAAAATGAGCTTTCAAAATGGGTGGACAGATTGGATGCAACACAAGCATCATGGTGGGTCCCATAAGGATGGATGGTGTGGAGAGGACATATATACCATACGTGGGTCCCACATACCTTGCTGATGTCAACAGCAGTGGGACCCACTGTCGCTATAGAATGGGTGGACGGCGTGTATACAACACATACAGCGTGGTGGGTTCCATCGTTCACCTGGATGGTGTGAATAAAACACACACACCATGCTGGGTCCACCGTCCATGGCAGTGGACGGTGTGAATAAAACACATACATCACTGTGGGTCCCACGTGGGGCCCAACATAATGTTTATATGCCATCCAATCTGTTGGTAAGGTCACGTAGACCCAAGTGAAGAGGGAAAACAAATTTCACGGTGATCCAAAGCTTCTGTCCACCCAAAAAGGGTTTCAATGGTAGACGGTTCAATCCCACTATCTTCTATGACATGGGCCACCTGAGTGTTAGATAGGGATGATTTTTGGAGGGGGGCCACATCAGGAAGGGGCCTACAAGATGCATGGTGTGGATGTTGAACACACATCATTATGGGGCCCCACGTATAGGATCCCTGCTGCTTCCAACACCTAGGACACTACTGGGCATCCTTCCTTATCAACAGCTGCAGCAGCCTCTGTTGCTTAAATATTTTATTTTATTTTTTAAAAAATATGAATTTTTGAGATTTTTCATAGGTGGGGTCTGCATCAAGGGAATCCGACCCAGCCGTTGGATTCCAGGGCTTAAGACAGACCCATCAAGCCCAATATTGTGCATGTTTTAGTGTACTAAAACATCAGGGTGAGTTTTAACGGTGGAAACCACCATTTGCTATGTTATGGCCCGACAGAACCACGGATTGGCTCCATTTTTCGGTTCAACGCCTAAAATGAGATACGAAAGGGGATGAACGGCTTGGATTAAAAATATATATCAAGGTGGGGCCTACATGGACCGCCCTCTCCAAGGCTTGAGAACCAAGCTAACATTTGTGTTTTTAATTGACGTCCAGCGTCCAGGGACGATGGATGGTCTGGGCAACCCACGTGCATAAGGTGGGCCCTGCTCAGGTGGGCCACCAAATGGAGAATGGTGTGGGTTCATCACATATATAAAGTGGGCCCCACCTTCAAATGGCTTAGCTAAAATACATGCTACATGGTGGGGTCCATCCGGGCGGGCCACACGGCCATATCATCACACAATAATAAAAGAAAATGAAAGAGAGAGGGAGAGAGAGAAAGAAATGATGGGACACACATGTGATGGAGGGACCCTGACATTATGGGCCCTCCCTTGCATGATTTGAAACATACAACAAGTGGGTCCCATTTTATATGGGCCCACCGATCAAAATCAATGGTGGAGATGCTTTCTCCACCAAAATAGAAGGTCTAGATGTCCCCTTTTCAAGCTAGAAAATAAACATCATGATGGGGTCCATGGAGAATGGCCCCATCATGGAAAGATCATGAGCATCAAGGTGGGCCATCGGCCATACCTAGGGTCCAAAGTGAGATCCGTTCCATCAATCGGTAGGCCTCACTTGGCCCATCATCAAAAGATGAAAATTTTATCATATTAAGCACTTACCGTTCGATCTTCTTGGTCTGTTGCAGAGCCTATCTCCTTGTATCTCACCTTGATGGAGGGTGATGAGAGATGGATGGCTAGGATGAAGGTTCTTTGGGATGGGAAGGTGGGCCACCAAAATCACTTTTTTTCTCACTTGGGATGGCTTGGACGTCCACCTTTTTCTCTCTTTGGTTGCTTGAAAATTGTGTAGAGAAAGAGAGAGAGAGAGAGAGGATGTAAAGAGAGAGAGTGATGGGTGATGGAGTGATGGATGTGAGGTGAGTGATGGGTTGACTTTGGTGGTTGCTTAACTTATGGAGAAAGAAAGCATGGGTGCTCTTGTACTTGACATGAGGTGATGGATTGATTGATTGATTGATTGATGGGACATGTTGTAGAGATTCTCTTGGGATTGCAACGCACGGTGTTTTCTTCGAAATAAACGTTGGCCTACATCTTTCGGCCAAGGTATCGCATCGGTGCATGAGTCGCGGCATTGGAACCGCAGCAACGGTGCGGTCACAATGTTATAAGTCTCAGATTAAGCCGACTCAATTCTACAGGATACGACTTAGGGTCACGCACAAACTTTGATTATAAGTCGTAGGTTGCAGGAATTCACCGGGAAGGATCGCGGGAGTCGACGAAACAGTACGGACTAGGATACGGGTCTTACACTAAGTTTACCTTTGATGAGTTCAGAGCATACATCCAGTTGAGGTAGACGCTTGATGATCTTCATATGGGACCCTCTTGTCTTACCAATTCAGCTCTCACGTTAATTAACAAATTAAGGCACTTTCATGCCTGACCCTTAATAGCACTCCTCGAGTGGTATTTGATATCGAACTCACTAAGCTTGATCACCCATTTAGTGTGCCTTCCTGACACCTCGGGCCTCTAAAGTAGCTGGCAGAGAGGTTGGTCGATTAAGACTATTATTGTGTGAGCTCGGAAGTATGGGCGAAGTCTCATAGATGATTTTATCAGAGCTAGAGCCAGTTTTTCCATGTCTGAATATCGTGCCTCGGGTGGAACCAGGGCTTTGCTGATGTAGTACACCGGACGTTACTTTCCTTTAGATTCTCGGATGAGGGCCGAGCTGGCTGGGGTAGCAGAGACTACCAAGTACAATAACAAGGATTCTCCCTGCTTTGGCTTTGATAGTAGGGGGTGATCCCAAGTATTGTTTCAGCCATTGAAATGCTTACTCATAAGCTAGGGTTCATTCTGCCTTCTTATTACCCTTCAGTTGCTGAAAGAAGGGGAGGGATTTGTTGGTTTCTCAGGACACAAAGCGATTGAGGGCTCGATTCTACCAATGAGGCAGTAGATCTCTTTCACCATCCGAGGTGACTTTATGTCTTACAGAGCCCTGATTTTTTCGTGGTTTGCTTCGATTCCTCTTTGGCTAACCTAAAAACTGAGGAACTTACCCAAGATAACTCCGAATGGACACTTGATCGGGTTCAACATCATTTGGTATTGCCTCAAGATTAAGAAAGTCTCACCGAGGTCGGCCACGTGATCGACGACCTTGATGCTCTTCACCAACATCTCATCAACGTAGACCTCCATGGACCGTCCAATATGCCGAGCAAACATCGCGTTCTATAGCTGTGAAGAAGGTCATCTTCTTCTTATCACTTGGGCGTATGGCTATATGATTATAGCCTGAGTATGTGTCCATAAAGCTCAAGAGTTTGTGCTCGGCCGTGTTATTAACCAGTTGTTTGATTCAGGGGAGAGGAAAAGTGTCCTTAAGGTAGGCTTTGTTCAAGTAGGTGTAGTCAATGCAAACTCACCACTTCCAATTGAACTTCTTCATTAGGACGACATTGGTGATCTAGTTAGGGTAGTAGACCTCTTCAATAAACCCTGCGTTTAAGAGTTTGTCAACCTCTTCAATGATCAGGGTATATCGCTCTGGCATAAATGCTCTTCTTTTCTGTCTAATTGGTTTTCAATCTGGTCTACATTTAATTTATGGACCATCACCTCAAAAAAATGCTTGACATATCCTGATGGGACTAGGCAAATATGTCAGCATTACATCAGAGGAGATCCATCATTGTTTTCAGGAGTCGGGAGATAGCAATGATCCGATTTGAACTGATCGGGTCTGGTCGAACTCGTCGAGGGGAATAGTTAAAAGATCTTCTATCGAAGATCCTCTTTTTGATGATCTTTCCTATTGTCAAGTGAGTTGACCACCAAGGTCTAGATAGAGTTTTAGTCCTCAGAGCAATTGCGTAACACTGCCAAGCTTCATGCTGGTCTCCTTGGAGATATCTGACCTCGTCATCAATAGAAAATTTCATCATGAGGTGGTATGTGGATACCACGGCTCTCATGGAGTTAAGAGATGGTCATCCAAATATGACATTGTAGGCTGAGGGGTAGTCCACCAATAAGAAGTCGACCATCATGATGGTCTGATTTTGTCCTTCCCCAGCATTGATGGGGAGCAAGATGGAACCTTCAGAGATGACCTTATCCCCTGTGAAACCATGTAGTAGTGTTTTAACATGTACGAGACATGACCTATCTACCCCCATCTTGTCGAACACCATGGCGAAGAGTATGTTGGCTAAACTTCCTATGTCTACGAGAATGTGATATTCCTTTCGATTAGCTATAGTCATGGCCACGACTAGAGCATCGTTGTGCGGGTGCTAGATACCGCCAGCATCCTCCTTAGAGAATGTCAAATTGCACGAGCGCATTCGTTGTTCTTTAGACGGCCAATTGGCAAGATGATATAATGGTCTGGGTCGGTACTCTGAGCGTGGGCCTTCCAGGCTCAGTTTGAATCACCACTTCCTGCGAGCCCACCATAATTAGTACAAATTTCGAGATCACCATTGGTGGCTCTACTGGGCTGCTCATCTTTTCAACCTGATCGTTCTCCTTTGACATATTCTCGCAAATGCCCGCTACGATGAGGGCCTCAATCTCTTCCTTAAGGTTAAAACAGTCACTGGTGGTGTGCCCGTGGTCGTGGTGGAAGCAGTAGTATTTTCACTTATCCCACTGGTTTGCACCTGTTTTCATACAACTCGGCTATTTTAGCAGACGTTGATCCCGTACTTCCAGATGGACTTGCTTCTATGAGACGTTGAGAGGGGTGTATGAACTGAACCAATTCTCAGGACATCTGCTCAGCCGCTAACCTATTACCATACCCTTGTCCGGTCTCTTTTTGTTGGAGGGCGCTCGGGATGGGGCCTCCTCTCTGTGCTTTCTGTCCTTCACTGAGCTCTCGATGTTTCGAGTAACATTTTGAGAACTAAAAAGTTCCTCGATATTAGAGTACTTATGTGCTCGATTCATGAGCTCTCTCAGAGTCGTTGGAGGGTTTTTCCCTATTAAAAAGAGATACTTCTCCTCTTTGAGACCGACTATCATAATGGTCGGGCTATTTTGTCTGAGTACTCGTCGACCTGCACCGCCTCCCCATTGAACCGCACAATGTAGTCTTTCAGGGTTTCACCTTCACTTTGCCTTATGGGAGGCAAGTGAGTGGATAGTTTTCGTCGTTCTTTCCCGGTAATAAACTATATCATGAACACCTTACTAAGGTCAGTGAAGGAATTGATTGACCTCAGCGTTAGCTATCTGTACCAGTTCCATGTGGATCCTATCAAAGTTAAGGAAAGGCATGGCACATGATTGGCTTAGACGCCAATTAGAGATCCATCCAAGCTATAAAGGATTCCAAATTCTTGTAGGGTCCCTGGAACCCGAGTATGGGGTGATGGGTAGCATTCAGAACCCTGAGGGTAAGGCAGAGCTCATGATGTCGTTAATGAATGGTGGTTTTGTTTCTTCCATCATTGCATCTATTGGAGCTGGGGCTTGCGCTTTATAAGCTTGGCGCATGATACCGATCTAACCTCGCAGCTCATCAAGTTAGACTTCCTAGGGATCCTTGTTCTCAGCGACAACTTTGGGGGTCAGGTCTACCTCGGGTGCTTTTCCGCACCTTCTCTTTTCTAGTTTGTGACGTAGATAGTAGGGCGCTAGCATGGAGGTCCCCAAAATATGAGGGTGTTTGGGCGGATAAGTCACGAGACATATCTCTCCGAGAATTTGCTAGTGCAAAGTCCTTAGCAGCTTCTCGAACGATAGCCTTGAAAAGGCCGAGCTATATGTCCTAAAGGGGGGCGGGGGGTGAATGGGAATATGCCAAATTAAAAAAATGTGAAATTTAAAGAATGATAGCACAAATGAATAATAAAGTGTCAATCTAGGGTCATCCAAACCTGTTTGTGAGTAGGAACAAATGAAACATCATTCGCTTCTGAATCTTGATATCTTATGATATTTGAAGCTTGAGTTTGATCTCTTGAACTTGATCTTAAGTTGCGCTTGAGTTCTTGAGTTTTTAGCGTATGGTAGTTGAATTCAAACTTGAACTTGAGTTCTTCAATTTGATCTTGAAAACATGAACTTCAACACGCTTCACTTAAACTTAAAGATGTAGGCAAGTTCGATGCAGACAACTTTAAAATGTACGAACCTAATTACTTCAACTCAAAGCATGATGCAAATACAAAATTGTTTGGCACAACAAAATTTGACAATATTACAGGTGCTAAATTTTCACAATAGCATTTACAATCTCCCCCTTTGTCAAATTTATGATAAAACCAAATAAAGAAATATGTATAATAAAAAATCATGCACCAGTGATGTACAATAAAGAATCATGCATGAGTCATGTGCAATAAAGAGTCATGCACCAGTCATGTACAATAAAGAATCATGCACCAATGATTAATGGACACATCTCCCCACATCTCCCTCTCATTCCATTACTCCCCCTCAATCCAGCAGAGGTGATTTGTAGAACCTGAAAAAAATATACACTCCAGATATCATATATTCCACAATCATTCCACATCACACATCTCACATCTCTACAACTTCTCCCCCTTTTTGTCACAATGAGACAAAGGAAAGATGTATATAGAGAAGAGAATCAAATGAAATAAGATAGGAAATATCACCATGATAATCACAATATCAACTTAATGCACAATATCATGTCTACATACTTAATAGGAATAGTGCGTCTAAGCAATATCCCAACAAACATGATTCCAACACAAATCCAAGTGTAAAAAATATTTCTACATATCTAGAATAATAAAGAAAAACTAATCAGATCCAAATTAAAGAGTAGGAATAGAAGGATTGATCTGATGTAGTCCCTTGTTAATGCACCTAAGATATTTGCGCATGTATTTAAATTGAGTTTCTTGGGACACGTGTACACCCTCTACCGTCTCCTCAAGGGATCGCAAACACTCAACAAAGTCAAAAGGTTGAAAGTTAGGATTAGCCGTAGAGTCTGATTCAATCTCATTAAATAAATCATCCATATTGACATCATCTGGATGCAAAGCATCCTCCTATTTAGTTGCTTCAGCAGCTCCACCAACACCCACATCAACTTAGCCAGGAGCCAACCTTAAATTCATCTTATTTATGTTCGAGTTGTTGAATGGAAGATGGTTAATGGGAGCTTCTCCAACAGGCATAGCCACAAGACTATGGGTGGTTAGTGCAGTCATCAGATAGGTAAAGGGAATATCACTATGACCCGGATGGAGACAAAACTGAATAATGATGTAACAGATAAGAGATGGAAGAAAAATAGAGACACCAGTAACAATAGAGTGAAGGATGCAAGCCATGAAAGTAGTAAGCTCAGTCTTATTACCTGACCTAAGATAGACATTAGAAGTGAAAATCCGATGGAGAATCCTGTATCTGGGTAACATAAATTTGGAACTGACCGCATTCTCGAAACTCCATTCTGCATTCATGTTGCATAACACTCTAGTGAGCATTCTTTTCTCAGACTCAGACAGTTTTGCTACGAGAGTATAAATAGGAATAAGATCATCATTAACTGGAAGATCCATCAATCCAGAAATTAAGTGACGATCCACATCAATTGAACCTTCTCTGATTGTAATAGTAAATGTCAGATTCTCAGTAAAGAAGTCACTAATGCAAGCAAACATGACCTACGCAATGGAACGGTATGCCGGACCGCCCCAATGTAAAATGTTATCCCATCCTATAGATTGAAGGAGTGGAATAATACCAAAAGGGTCAAATGATCAGTGTTAACCATCCGTTCAATAATCACGTTACGTAAGTGAATATCCCGCACATACTTGGGATCTTCTTCGGGTGACTGAAGATGGCGCACCGTAATAGGAGCGAAACGAGAAGAAGGACCATGAGAACCTTTCTTCTTATTTCTACTCTCCATAGCAACAAGAAAAACAAGGAATACAAGAAATGTAAAATAAGAAAGAAGGGTTTCAAGTAAATCATATTTTTAGCTAGAAAACCCAACAAACCACCATAAACCTTGAAATAAACTTCAAAAACAAGAAAATGGAAGTGCAAAGAACTCAAATCTATAAGGAAATTGAAAAAATGCACTAACCATGGAGGAATTGAATGTGGGTTCGACTGGTTGTGCTATGGTTGGTGGGGAGATGAAGTAAATGAGAAAAAAAATGCTTTTTAGGCAATACAAACCCCTAAACTCAAGCGGGTCAACTGGTCGAGTACATACTTGACTGGTCGAGTATGTACTTGACTAGTTGTACACCTAAAAAATTCAGCATATTTTCATATTTAAATTTAGAAAATTTATAAAAATAAAATAAAAACATGAAATATAGTACAAATAAACACATGCAATTTAGATCATATTGCACATACCCACATCCAATTTTAACTTAGCAAACTTGTTTCTGTCAAACGATTTTGTAAATGTCTGCAAGTTGATTTTCACTCTGAATATAATCCACAGAAATAATCTTATCTTCTACCAATTTATGAATATAATGATATCTAATGTCAATATGCTTAGTTCGTGAATGCTGAATTGGATTTTTAGAAATTTTAATTGCTCTAGAATTATCACAATACAAAACCATAGTATTTTGCACAAATCCATAATCACTTAACATCCTTTTCATCCACACAAGATAGGTGTAAGCATTACCGGCTGCAATATACTCAGCCTTAGCTGTGGAAAGTGATACGGAACTCTGTTTCATACTATGCCATGAAACTAGACAGTTCCCAACATAAAAACATCCACCACTATTAGATTTGTGGTCATCAATATTACATGCCTAATCAACATCCGAATAATCAGCTAATTGAACATTAGTATCATGAGGATACCAAAGGCCAAGTTTGGCCAAACTTGCGATATCACAAAATGCATTTTATAGTAATCAAGTGGGACTCTTTAGGGTCTGATTGATATCAAGCACAGATTCCTACGCTGAATGCAATATCTGGTCAACTCATGGTTAAATATAATAAACTACCTATCATGCTGTGATACAACTTAGGATTTACACTTTTACTTATCAAATCCTTAGAAAGTTTAAGTGTCGTACTCATAGGATTATCAAAATTTTTGCCACTCTCAAAGCCAAACTTTTTAATCAAATTTAGAGCATATTTGGTTTGAGAGATAAAGAACCCATCAGGAAGCTGTTTTACTTATAAACCTAAAAAATAGTTTAGTACTCCAACCATGCTCATTTCAAATTTAAACTTCATTAAATTTGCAAACTCAACAGCCATGTCAGAACAGGTAGATCCATAGATAATGTCATCAACATAAATCTGTACTATCAGTATGTGATCATTGTGTTTCTTAACCAAAAACATCTTATCAACACTCCCCATTATAAAGTTATGACTTAGTAAAAACATAGTCCATTTCTCATACCATGCCCTAGGAGCTTGCTTCAATCCATATAGTGCCTTTTTCAGGTGATAAACATGATCAGTATGTTTAGGGTCTTCAAAACCCTTAAGTTGCTCAACATATACTTCCTCATGTAAATCACCGTTCAAGAACGCACTCTTAACATCCATTTGATAAATTTTAAACTTTTGTAATAAGCAATGGATATAAACAGTCTGATAGATTCAAGACAAGCTACTAGGGCAAAGGTTTCATCATAATCGATGCCTTCTATCTGAGTGTACCCTTGTACAACCAGTCTAACCTTGTTTCTTATAATATTACCGAGTTCATCATACTTATTTTAAAAGATCCATTTAGTTCCAATAATGTGTTTATCATTAGGTCTAGGAACTAAGTACCATATATCATTCCTTACGAATTGATTAAGTTCATTTCGCATGGCTACTATCCAGTTTTCATCAGCAAGTGCTTCTTTCACATTGGCGGGCTCAATCTAGGATGTGAAGCACACATAATTACAAATGTTTTCTAATTGTCTACAAGTGCGCACACCAGTGAGAGGATTCTCAAGAATTTGATCAATTGGATAATCTTTAACTGACCGTAGTTCAGTGTCATTTTGACTAGATGAAGAGTTAGGTTTATCAAATAAAGGACTTCATCATCTTCTAAACTTAAGATAGGTGTATTCAAGTGATCATCTATAACCACATTAATATATTCTTGAATTACAACGGTCCTCTTGTTGAGAACACAATACGCTCGACTCTTTAGCGCATATCCTAGGAAATACCCTCATCACTTTTAGTGTCGAATTTTTCTATATTTTCTCGGTCACATAAAATATAGCACTTGCTGCCAAAAACTCGAAAGTAATTGACAGTAGGCTTCTTATTGAACCTAGTTCATATGCAGTCTTGTTATTAGACTTTCTAGTATAAACACGGTTAGTGATATAACATGCCATGTTCACAGCTTCAGCCCAAAGTTTTTTAGGAAGTTTCATACTATTTAACATTACATTGGCCATTTCTTGAAGTACACTATTTTTCCTTTCAACTACACCATTCTGTTGAGGTGTCTTGGATGCAGAATACTCATGCGATAATCCATGATTGCTACAAATCTTCTCAAAATTACTATTATCGAATTCGGAACCATGATCACTACAGATTTTGGTGACATGTGATTCTTTCTCAGTTTGGATATGCTTAAGTACCCTTTCACTTCATCGAGAGTCTCTGATTTCTCTCTCATGAAAACTACCCATGTATACCTGGTAAAGTCATCAATAATTACCAAAATATACTTTTACCGCCTCGACTCTCTGTTCTAGTTGGTCCAACGAGATCTATGTGGAGGAGTTCAAGAATTATGGATGTGGCATTGGAGTTCACCCTTTTGTGAGCACTCCTTATTTATTTTCCAATCTGACATTCGCCACAAATTTTTTTCAATTTCTTTAACTTGGGTAGACCTCTAATTACTTCACTTTTGCATAGTTTATAAAGATTAAGATTGTGTACATGTCCTAGGCATTTATGCCATAGTTCGGTCTCATCGGTTTGGACCATGTAACACAATAATTTAGACAAGCTTGAATCACTGACTATATAGCAGTTTTCAGATGTTCTACGACCAGATAATATCACAGAACCATTCTTATTAGAAATATCACACCCTTGGCTGGTGAATTTTACACTATTTTTATTATCGTAAATTTGAGAAATATTTAAGAGATTATGCTTAAGGCCCTTTACAAACAAGACATTCTTAAATGAAGGAAGAATAAAGAGTTGAACCGTACCTTGGCCAATAATCTTGCAGTTGGTACCATCACCAAATGTGACTGAACCATCAGTCATATCTCTAAGATTGGTGAAAATGACTTTATCACCTATCATGTGTCTAGAACAACCACTATCTAGGTACCACTTTGATTGACTTGAAGCCTTGAAAGTGGTGTGGGCAACCAAACAAGCAGCCTTAGGAACCCATTTCATTATTGTTTTAGGTTTTTGAGTATAGTTCGTCTTTCTATGCTTGTAGTTGTTGTATATTCAACTATTCGAGTTAGATTTTAGAAGCTCCTTAAGTAGATCCACAATTTTTTTAGTTAAGGGGTTATGATTCAGATTTCTAAAGTTAATATGATTGCTTTTAGGTTTCATAGCCAAAAAATTTTTAAAAATTTTAAAACTATTTTGATTTAGACTTTTCTCTTTTGAGTTAGAAGACTCTCCTTTAATAAATTTAGGAGGAGTAATTTTATATTTAGGAGGGCTATTTTTATCATAGCCCAAACTAGATCAATCGCCACATTTCCTTGATCTGGTTAGTAGTCTTTCTAGTTTAGGATCACCCTGGGCATACCTCCAAGTATCCTTCATACTCGAGAGAGAAGAGACTTCTAGTTTTAGTTTTTCATTTTCAGAATTTAGGTTTTCAATTTAGGAAGCTTTGAAATCTAAATCACACTTAGCTTTTTCAAAAAATTCTGAAAATGTGATTTTTCTAAGACTAGATTATCAAAATTTTCTTTTAATTTTAAAAACATTTTGTTTTGAAGTTTTAATTTTACAGCTATCTCACAACTTTCCCTATATAGGGCATCATAGGCATCTTGTAAATCTTCATCATTTTCAGGGTCACTTCTCATATTTTCTTCAATAGTTGAATCACAATTATCTAAGAAAGTGAATTTATCTAGAGCCATTAAGGCTTTGACCTCATTAGTAGACTCGGGTTCAGAATCATCTGACTCAAAAGAAGCTTCAGAGCAAGACGATTCATCCCATGTGGCTAACATGCCTTTCTTTTTAGATTTGTCCTTCTTTGGACATTTGTTTACCACATGTTCATATTCATGGCAGTTGAAACATTGGTTGTCTTTAATAGATATCCAATTTTTAGATCTAGTTCTTTTCTTTTCTAAAGGTTTTTTAAAATCTACTCTCTTTTTACATTTGAAAATCTTATAAAACTTCTTGGCTAATAATGCCATATCATCTTCAGAGTTTTCATAATCAGAATTTTCAACATTATTTTGAGAAATATTTTTTAAAGACTTAAGGGTGATCGACTTACCTTTAGGAGCTTTAAAGTTTAGCTCGTAGGTTTATAAAGAACCAACTAGTTCTTCAACCCTCATATTATCTATATCACGAAGTTCCTAAATAGCAGTGACCTTTGAACTGAACCTTTCAGGCAATGAGCGTAGTATCTTTACACAGACTTTGCTTTCTAAGATACTATCACTAAGACCCCACATAGAGTTGACTATATCATTTAATTTAGTATAGAAGTCCATGAAATTTTTACTTTCTTCCATACATATCTCCTTAAACCGAGTGGTGAGGATTTGAAGTTTAGATTTCTTGACAATAGTCATACCCTCGTGTGTCATTTCTAGAATGTCTCAGGCTTGCTTTGCAGAATTACAAGAAATAGTTCTCTTGAATTCATCTGGTGATAGTGCGCAAGTGATTGCATTTAAAGCCTTTGCATTAGCACTGCTCTCACTTTTCTTAAGCGTGGGCCAAGAAAAATAAGGTGCAACTCTCATAGATTTAGTTCCATCAGTGCTTAGAATTTCAGTGGTAGGAGGGGTCCATCTAGTCACTGTGGCTTGCCACATGCTCTCATATATGGACCTTAAAAAAATCCTTACTCTGGCTTTCCAATAAGCACAATTGGATCCATCAAAAGGTGGAGGCCTAGTGATTGAGAGACTATAAAAATTTGACATCTTATAAGTTCAGATCGATTAGCTTAGGAATTGAATCCAAATAAAAAGAAGCTATTAGGCTTTGATACCACTTGAAAAGGCTGACCTATACGTCCTAGAGGGGGGATGCATAGGACTATGCCAAATTAAAAAATAAAAGTAGAATTTAAAGAATGATAGCACAAATGAATAATAAATAAGCTCAAGCAGATAGCAACCTCAAAAGTACTAGTATTGAGAGGTTGAAACAAACTTTGTTCTAAGGACAACCTAACACCAAAAACCAAAGGCTTATGGCAGGACAACCTTTACTAGAACGTTCGTAAGTATCAAAAACCCAAACTAATAAAGAGGCAAAGGAAATAGCAAATAAAATAAACTAAGTTATTACAGCATTCCCACCAGTGCATAAAATAAATTACACCATTCACCACAAGTGCTGAAAATAAATTACAACATTCACACACATAGGCACATTCAATCATCCACCACAACACCAGAAATTATAGTGGTTCGCTTGTGTGTACACCAACTGTTAGAAAACAGCCACACAACTACTCCACTCCTAATATCCACTCCCTTGGGATATTAACGTTCACTATGTTAAAGGTTTTTAAAGGTTCACCTTAAAACTTTCACAATTGCGTCTTTGATTGGGCTTACACAATTCCAAAAACCCCACACTCTGAGATTTTCTGGATCACCTCAGATAAAACTAAATAGAGATTTTTCTGGCACAACCTTAAAAACCAAAAAGAGATATACAAAATGTAAATGTACATATCTGGAAATTCTCCTTTGAAGAAGCCCGGTAGAATTGATCCGATGTAGATGAAGATGTTCAATGTCCAGTCTCGCAGATGAAAAGGTTCTAGTTCTAAATTATTTTTAATTAAATCAACCTGGTCTAGCTTGATTTGATTTTAATCTCAAGAAAGCGAAAAACTCAAATCCCTTTTCAAAGTAAGATTGGAATAAAGATCTCAAAATCAAACGACAAAAACTAATTAAAGATAATATTAAATTAGCACAATATAGCTTAAAAATATCACAAACTTATCTCTCAGAGTGGTGTCTTGATTTCACTTTAATGAATGAATAAACTCTGAAATCCGTGCTCTATTTATAGGTGAAAATACTGTTCACTCAAATGGTCTAAGGGTCGGTTCGACTGGTCAAAGGACCAACAAAATTTTAAAATTTCCGGCGCGATAAGATAAGACTATTACTTGACTGTTCGAGTGGCTTGCTTGACCGGTCGACCACTACACTCGACTAGTCGAGTGAGACTCAGAAATGTTGTTGGACTTTGAGTCTAGCCTGCACGACCGGTCGAGTACTGTTCACTTGACTGGTCGAGCAGTCGCCAAGACTGGTCGAGAGCCCAATAGAAAATTCTGAAAATTAACAACAAATGTTGGACTGGTCGAGAAAACTCGTAAACTGGTCGAGCCAGTACTTGGACTAGTTGAACAAGGTCTAAGACTAGTCAAGAAAAAGACCTATAAACATATGAAATGACCCACAAAGAATATGCAATGAATATGACACTATCTAGGGTTAATCTAGGGTCATCCAAACTTTTTTGTGAGTAGGAACAAATAAAACATCATTCGCTTCTGAATCTTGATATCTTGTGATATTTGAAGCTTGAGTTCGATCTCTTGAACTTGATCTTGAATTACGCTTGAGTTCATGAGTTTTTAGCATATGGTAGTTGAATTTCAAACTTGAACTTGAGTTCTTGAATTTGATCTTGAAAACATGAACTTCAATACGCTTCACCTCAACTTGATGATGTAGGCAAGTTCGATGCAAATAACTTTAAAATGTACAAACCTGATTACTTCAACACAAAGTATGATGCAAATATAAAATAGTTTGGCATAACAAAATTTAACTATACTACGGGTGCTAGATTTTCACAATAGCATTTATAAGCCTCCTAATTAGGGAGGGGGAGTTGTCTCTCCAGCATTTGTCTCATTTAGATGAGCCCACAGGCCAACGTTTCGACCTAATTCTACAAGGAAAGATAACAGCCTCCCCAGTTTCGAGATCATTGTCTCGGGCCTATAGGTGTAACACCCTAAACTTTTCAATACTCATGTATTAAAAGTACTTAAGTGTTACCATGAAATTTAACTTATTATATATATGTGTAGGATACCAATCTAGATATCCTAACCTTATATCTATTCTCCAACATGAATCTGCCCGTTGGGAATAATCTCTATTCATAGATAAAGCTATCTGACCGTTAATTTTAAGATAGGATCATCATATACCTAAATATTCTCACTTGTCCATCATAACCAACCACTCAGTCAAATATGTAATGCTAGATAGAGATATCTAACCATCCACTTTGATTTTAGACTAACAAATTGTAGTAAACTAACTACTTGATCTCTACATCCACTCGTACATACATCGAGTTGATATTCCGATCTATTCATCTTATTCATCACCTATGAATATGCTTGACCCACTATTGGAACTACAGTCTAAAAAATTGACACATGCGAACAAGACACTTGAATCTAACGACACACGTCCTATCCCCTAATCACTCCAGAAACTCACCTTGTGTTGTTCCATTTATAAAACTGGTCGTACTTATACCTATACACACTGTTAGAGTACCAACCATCAAGTTTTTCTATTTTAAACATGTCATTTGACCATCCATTGTGTGATATATATACATTCCCTAATTAATTTGGTGAATAACTCTTTATTCATAATGATTTGATATAAGTTCTTTTGTAAGAATTACTTAGAAACATTCCTATAACCATGTAGAACCATTAGATTTTTGAAAACTCTCATGTTAGCAATAATTACGAAAATGTCATTAACCTAGACCTTGAATTCTAGATCACATGGTTCCCATGATCCATTTGATGTAAAATTTTATACCATGCCTATGTATCATAAATTAACTATAGATGTTAAATTTCGGCCCTAACATCATTGTAAAAGTGACCCAATTGACAAATCAACCCCTAAACCGTTGATTTTGATGTCCATCGAGTGAAGAAACTCGTGGGTAGTTGTTGTAGGATATTTCCCTTCATATGAACGACTTGGATTGCCCATAATATGTACCAAGTGAGAAGTATGAAGACCCCACTTTGGTAGGGTTTTCCTTAAGCGCGAAGTTATCCTTTCAAGGTCTATCGACTCCTTATAAATTTGGATCTTCTAATTTAACCACATTCTTATGTCCATTGCAACTCAAATTTGGACCATACTCTGGTCTTATATGACTATGAGGTTATACAAAATTTAGACACTTATTTATAATCCTGCACCGTTGAACGCTGAAGTCAGTTCCTTCCTTTTGATGCAAAATGTGATATTTTAGATCTAGGCCTTTTCCACCATTGATCAACTACTAAATTTTTTTCAACCATTTGCCTATCCTCACTACACATTTTCTCCAAAATTGGGCCCTGATCATTAAGTGTGGACCATTGATTAAGATCAAGTTCGTTTTGGCACCCGTTATGAAAATTTTTAAGATTGGCCAATTTATATTTCGGATCACCAAGAAAATCATATACCCCGGCTCTATTTGAGGGCCCTGACACAATGGATAAATTAGATTTAAACAAAGATGTCAGAAAAGAAAAAATTGGAGAAACTCAATCCAAGTATGATGTGAAACACGCCCCTCTCATAAACCCACTCCTTTTTAAAAAGGGGACGTGCGTTCCCCTCTCCACTCACACACTCACCTCTTAAATGTCCTAGGAGAGAGAGAGAGAGAGAGAGAGAGAGAGAGAGAGAGAGAGAGATAGAGAGAGAGAGAGAGCAAAAAAATAGAAAGAGAAAGAAAGAGAAAGAGAAGCCTAAATGTCCATCATCCGCTTAGATCTAAGGCTAAGGTGAGTGATTCCTTTAAGCTTACATTAACTTGAGTTGATATGAATTATTTTGTTCCCTCACATGCTTTGAATCCTCCATGTAAATATTTAATTTACCCTCATCAATTATTTATCCTTTGGAAATTATGGTTAAGATGTGGTATTAATTATGTATGATCTTTTTAAATTTATGTGAGGTTTTTTTCTTTAAGCTTATCTTGATTTAAGTTAATATATTTTAGTCCTCCTTTTATATGCCCTATTATCGTGTTATTATGATTCTCTTCTTGAAATTATTTTATTTACCACCATGATTATTTATCCTTGGGGAATGGTAGTTAAGGCCTGAGTTTAATTATGCATATCTTTATTTATGTGGGGTGATGGACACAACCCTTACCCATGCCTTTACCAATTTTGTTGAGTTAGCCCTTGCTACTCTTCTCTTTATTGGGTTGGCCATTGCCACTCCCCTCTTTATTGAGTTGGCCATTGCCACTTTCCTCCTTGTCGAGTTAGCCATTGCTGCACTCCTCTTGGTTGAGTTGGTCATTGCCACTCTCCCCTTTGTTGAGTTAGTCATTGCTACTCTCCTCCTTATTTTATTAGTCTTGTGCTATCTATCTTTAATGCTTCGAGATGGATCTTGTTATCCCAAAAAACCCATGATTCAGTTTACATTTTTTTATGTAAGTAATGTGTTGAAGGTATCACAACTAGTGATTCAATTAGTATATCATAGACATAATGCACTCTGGGTAGAGACCCCCTTGGTCGACGCATAACTCCATGGGTTTTTAGGTAGTGGTGCACAAATCAATGTCAGTAATTCACCATACGTGTTACATCACTTCCAGGATTGGATATTGTAAATAGTCGCTCCATGAACAAATCGGGTTATGTAATTCATCTGACTTATGTGTTGTGCCGCGTTGAGGCGTTCACATAAATTCATAATAATGTTGGACATGCCGACGAATATCCATAGTTATACGATGTGGGTCAAGTCAAGTTTTCTATGAATTACATTCCACATTGTGATGATCACTGTGTATAATAAGCTGCACACACTTTGCTGATCATGCACTCATGTAGGTTGTTTGCGCATGTCGATACCCCTCGTAGTAGTGGAGTACAAGACATATCAGAACCCTTATATTACTTTTATGAATCTTTTGAATTATTATTAATCTTAAAGGATAACCATCACTATGAGCAAGGTGTTGACCCTCTCTAACCTTACAGATGATCTAGTTGATGTACCAATTGAAGACCTAGAGGATCATCTCCCTATGAAAGATTATACTAAAAGAATGAGAAGATAGTTTTATGATTTCGTTGTATACTTTTGCTGCGAACTCGATAATGTAAAAAGCTCCCATTGAGAGAGTATTTAATAATTTGTTGAATTCTTTACTCTAATGAAATAATAAATACAGTCAATTTTATTCTCGTGAATGCTTACCTTCATGAATGTAACTGGATGTGATTTAAATGAGAAAAAAATGGTGCGATTTTTAAAGCATCTAATTCATTCAATTATCAACACCCACTTTTCTCGGGCATGAGTATAAACTTTAGCCATGAAAATTTGGGATGTTACAATAGGGGCAGACTCGGCCTGGAGTTGGGAAGATGAGTCTTAACGATTTGGCAACCACACCAACTCGGGGCTAGATGCAGTAGAAGTGGGAGGAACTCTCTTTCTTCGTTTTGCCATTGTAATTTTTCTAGTAAAACACGAATGGCTCTGATGTTATTCCCACAGACGACGTCAAAATGTTGATGTAGGAATCTCGACCGCCCTCTTCGGACATCCTAGCACCTGCACAGGAGAATAACAAAGGAGACCCTAGCTAGAGCAGGGGACCCTCCAATGCCAATGTCAGGCTAGGAATCTGGGTCTAGTTGTGTTCAAGGGTTTAAGGTAAGAGATTCTGTGTATCTTTTTAGTGTGGGAGGATTCTTTATTTATAGTGTTCATAACGTAGGGTGGTCCATAATCTTAGCCACGATCTTAGTCGTTAAGCAAGATGTGCGCGAGTGGTGAATGTGGGCAACTACCTTGGAATCATGCGGTGGATGGTTACATGCAAGTGATGGGTGTCAACGGTTACCCTAGAGTCGTGTATGCCTGGTGTAAGTTGGCACTGCTCTGATCGAGGCCTTACAGGCCGACACGGAGTATCACAGGTCAACACAGTCTGAACCTCTTGTTTCATCCATGGTGAACCCATATATGAGTGATCTGAGGAGGCTATCAGGACTCATGAAGAAGTTAAAGGCTATAGAAATTGGACATCACAATGATTCGAACCGAACCTTTGCTTATTTGTGTTGGAGCCGAGCTAAACCAATCAATTAACTGGATGAAGCTGATCTAAACTAGACCGAGTTGAACCAATCCGTTAATCGAGGATGTACCAAACTTCACTAAGCTAAGCTAAACGTATCAGTTAATCGGTCAGGGATTGCTCTAAGTGGCTTGGAAGTTATGCATTGATCATTTGGGCTATTGGTTTTTCTAAGCTAAGGGTTGGACCTATCTTCTTGTCAGTCCCATTTGTCCTTGATGAGCTCTTCCTCAACTTCACTGAGCCGATTAACCCCTTGGGCCCATCTTGAGTCGAGCTGGAGTGACCAGGGAACTTCAAGACAGTCCTTGTGAGGTATATAAGTGGAAGCTCAGGGACGTGCGTTGTTAATGCACTTATTTGCCCACATGTTTGTCAATCACATGACTAGTCATGTCAAGTAGTCAGATGAGTCCTTTACGAATGAAGATTGGTGATGCAACTGGAGAAGAATCCTGAGCTACAAAGTCAGATTCCAAAGAGGCTTCTACGACTAGGATCTTGCCTATAGATGACTCAAACCTAAATAGGAAAACCCACTTAGGTCATATATTCAAAGCTAACTCCAAAGTTCATTCTTTCTATCCTATTAGTCTTGGCTTTGAGAAAGTTCAAGTTGTTGAATGAATCATGGGACAAAGAATTAAAACAGGAAAATCTGTCCTAGTTCGGCAGGAGGAGGTACCACCAAATAACACCTTTGGTAACAACGAAGATACCTTCGGTACCACCGAAAGTGCTTAAAACAGTCCAATAACATTTTAAAGGCAATTCGGTACCACCGACTGGACATTTTGGTAACACCGACTTCCACCAACGAACAAACTTCAGTGTCACCAAAAGGGATCTTTTTCATTTGGCACCTTGAGGATTTAATTCGATACTATCGATTGATAATTTGGTACCACCAAAGCAAGTTCGATGATACTGAAGTTAGCTTCAGTAACACCGTAAACTAGCCATTTTCTATCTGTTGGAACTGTTTCTCTATAAAAGCGGCTTGTAAAAACTTACAAAAAGTGTATATTTAGGCATTTCAAAGTCCCTAGGTTGTCCCAAGCTCAAATCACTTATCCTAGACTCTATCCACATGAGATTCATGTTCTTTTCATTGTGATTCATCACTCATGAGCATTCAAAGCTCCTATTAATGAAGAACATGACCTCAAGCCTCCTTTAGAGTATAGAGACCGAACTTATCAGTAAAACCTTAGTCTCCATGATACTCTCGAGCATCCATCAGTTGAATATCTTAAGAAAACCATTCATAACATTCGTTAGAGATTCAACCAACGCCAATTACCTTGGTCACCTTTATAGGTATATCATATGCAAGGTTCTTAATTGTGAAGCTATACCAACAGGAAAATCCTAACTACGCGATTCGAGGAGCATCAGAGAGCTGATTCAAGCACGCAAGAGTGAAGATCAAGAAACCCAAGATAAGATACAAGAGAGGACTTATTCCAACAAGTGTCATTATTAAGAGTTTAAAAAGTTTTGTCTCTATCCTCATGTAGGATTGAAGCTAAGAGTTTACTATCAACAAACTCGTGTAGGTGCCTTGTATGGGACCTTGGCTTATGGACCTAAATGTAGGTATCTAGTGTGGGACCTTGGCTGGTGGGCCTAAACGTAGGTGCCTAGTGTGAGAACTTGGCTGTGTGGCCTAAACTGTCAAGTTCGGGAGTAGGACCCTTGCTCTTGTGTATAGCATAAATCTTAGGTTCGGGATTAGGAACTTGGCCTGTGTGGCATAAACTGTCAGGTTCGAGATTAGGACCTTCGCTTATGTGGCCTAAACTGTAAGGTTTAGGATTAAGTCCTTTGTTCTTGTGTAGGGCATAAATTGTATAGTCCTTGTGTGGGGCTGAAAAGGTTTGAGGTGAACCTAATTTAAAACCTCCGATAGTGAGATCTGATACACTCATGGGTTGAGTGCGTCTGCCGAGAGTGGAGTAGGAACGTAACCAAACTACTATATATGATCGTGTTTGGGATTACTATTTGCACATTTATTTATTTATGCTTATATGTTTTAAATGTTTAAATATGATGCATGATTAGATGAACATTTAGGATTAATAGGAATCACATCTCACACACTAATATACACTATCCTTTATAGGCTAGTTGCTTGCATATCTAGTCTAGCCAATGTGATTGGACCCTCTATTGGCTTGGAAGCCTTTACTGTTAATATTTCCATGCTTAGTTTAATTTCAAATTTTAAGTTAGGCAATTAGGATTTTAAATTGTCCTAATCTTTAAATGGTCCTAATCACCCCCCCCCCCCCCCCCCTCTAGGACTTAGTCTACATTTTATAGTTCTGCCATATTTCGCATTTAGATGCATTACGACACATTTACCACAATTTCATGCATTGCTGAAGGCTACGCTTGGGGAAGTGAACTCTATCTTCTTTGGGTGAGATGGCGTAGGAGTGTATGCTCGTCAGCCTGAGCTGAGCCTGAGGACGATCGGACTCCTCATAAGAATAACCACGACCTTAATGTCCACTGTCAACCATTATTGTGGATGACAACATCGACCCTTTGTGGACGATTACCATGACCTCAACCCTTAGTGGATGACAATCTTGACCTCGACCCATAGTGGATGACAACATCAACCTTATCAGTGGATATCCACCTCGACCCTTAATGGATGACAACCTCAACCTTCTCAGTAGATGTCCACCCCGACCCTTAGTGGATGACAACCACAACCCTTAGTGGATGACAATCTCGACCCTCAGTGGATGTCAACCTCGACCCTTAGTGGATGACAACCTTAACCCTTAGTGGATGATAACCACCACCCTCACTGTCCCACTGTCAACCTCTTTCACTAGTGCATGACAACCTCTACCCTTACTAAATAATAATCTCAGCCCTTATTAGAATGTAGGTCGAAACCAACCAAGAAGGACCACCTACTTGGACAATGAGAAAGTTGAAGTCTCTCCGAAGTGTTCCATTTAGTTCTTGAAGGAATACATGTTAGAAGATTTTAACAACAAACCTATTAGAAAAGAGATATTTAGGAAGAGTTATTTTGGACATCTACTAGATTTTCAGTGTCTAAGTGGATGGCCCATGGTCAAGTAATGCACTGTCTAATGCAGAGGCATATTGGTGACCTGACTTTCGATGTTTAGGGACCATAATGAAATTGGATGAGAGCTTGACTTTACCCTCATTATGGGTCTTATGTTTGGATCTGTTGGTTAAATGAGGATTAAGAGGATAAAACAACGAAGGAAAAGAAAAGAAAAGGAATTAGAGAGAGATACTTGAAAGAAGGAAGTGTGACGAATGACGATTTAAAAGAAACTTACTCTCGCTCACCGGAAAAAAAAACAAGATGAGGATGCGGTGAAGTTGGCACTCCTCATTTGCATGGAGAATCAAGTAGTTGCATCTCCAGAGAAGAATAATTTTGTAGATAAGTATATTGCAATGGTCAATAACTTAGATCATTTCAATAATTAACCTTAAGGTAGTGTGGGGTACGAATATTTGAAGCATGGGGCTAATAATGCAATTGGTGGTGTTTGTAATAATGATGAGTAGCCCATTTCATACAACTTCTACGAATGCGCGTATGCATTACAGGTAACTTATTATTGTCCCTAGTCAGATATTGTGTTTGACTTCATATTTCTTATGTGTTAAATATTAAATATACATCTTGACCGATGTTTCATGCATGATATTGGATTTTAAACTGATATGGGCATACGATCGATTCCCTAAGTGAACAAGTGATAGGGGGTCGGCTGCAAGAAGATTCCCCGTATGGATACATAAAATACTTAACTAGAATCCTTACAAAGTAAGCCGGTATCATTCAATCTCAATGATCTTCATGACTGTGCCGGTAAGTGTGATTCCTTATTATTATGTTATAATAATACATTATGTTTATAGATAATAAATCACTATTGCTCCTATAAGTGGTGCTTACTCCAAAGCTTACACTGATGGAAGAAGAAAAAGAGATCAGGGTTGTTAAATCCGTAGAAGATGAGACCTACACAAAGGACAAGGCTTTGCGGGTGGAAGCTAGGATGAAGGAGTTGGTGGAGAAGGTTATCAAAAAATATGTTCCTAGAAAGACGTTAGAGAGAAAATAAGTGAGACTAGACATGGAAAGTGAACTAATGAAGCTAGAGAAGAGTAAGTTAAAGAGGAAGGAAGTAGATGTGGGAGAGGGTAAATGAGACAGGAAGAAGTTGGGGAAGTGAGAGGGAAAGGGAGTGAGGAAAATAAACTAGAAGCGGAATTTTGTGCCTCAATTGAGGAACTTGCCATAAAAGTATTCAATAAAATAAGAAAACAAGATTTGCTATCAAGAATTTTAACCACGGACTTAAGAATATTAGGTAAGAAGTGCAATAATTAAGAGATGAGATTAAATGTATCAATGCTTTGGAAGAGGAAATGAAGCATCTCAAGGAAGGAAATGCTTCATTAAGTGCAGAGATGAAGCCCCTGAGGGAGGAGTTTCGTGCTATTAAGATATATGAAATTGCATTTGGTTTTATCTTTAATAAGACATTATGAATTACATATCTAATATGTGATTTTAATACAAGCTACAAGCACTTTGTCGCAATAAACGGAAGATGCTCATTCCAGGCTACCCGTGGACACCGATGAAGTTGTTGGTTAGCCTACAACAGATATGGATGACACTGTTACTCAGCCTGTTTTGAAGGATGAGAGAGGACACCCTATGGATGCTATCAAAACTGTAGTAGATGAGGTTATTGGCCAAACTATAGTTATGGATGATGCGAGTGGGCAGGCTACGACCGACTTTTATGTACCGATATTACACCGGTTGTGGCTATCTAGAGGCCCCAACACAATGAACCCGCATCGAAATGGGTATCCTCTCCTAACACGCCTCTACATTCCTCTCCGACCATTGATCCTCTTCAAGGATACATGGATCCACATAGAGCCATGACCAGTGAGAAAGACAAGGATCTAAAACTTATAAGGGAGACACAATGCCATCCATGGTTGAATAACATATACAACTTAAATCGATGGGTCAATTCTAAGGTCAACTTCTTCTTTTTTCTTTCTTTAATTAATATGAGTCCATATAGATATTTTATGACACATTTTCCTTAATATGTAGGGCATGGATCTATACCTATCATACATGTCAACTGTTAGCTTAAACTTCCCCATGCCTATCCCTAAGACTGTGCATTCGTGCCATCTTTTTTTACGATAATGTGAAATTCCATATTATAGTTTTTTTATAGTCTTTAATTATTAATGTTTCTAACAATATCTTGTATTATAATAGCAAATCATGGAGGATCAACTGGAATTAGTGAGTAATAATGGCATTTGCAACCACAAGGATAAACATATTATGAAGATTGAAAAAGTCAATGATAACCTTGTGACTATGGCTGCAGCTGTTAGTAAGCCAAAGCCTTGGTGCAGATATGAAATGGTAAGCACTTACTTGCACATATACTTAGTCAAAATAAGATTATTCACTTGAGAAAAGTATATGTTAATTATTGTTTTATTTATTGTGCTTGATAGCTTTACGTCCCCCTAAATGCAAGCCAACAGTGTTGGTTTCTGAGTATCATTTACCTAAGAAAGAGAGAGGTTGTTTTGATTAACAACGCACATACTGATTGGGATGGTAAGAACTATTTGGCTGTGGCGCAGATAACGGAAGGGCTTAGGTGGTTGTTCCATATTCTTAATCATGGAAATAATTTTTGGGAGAAGGGATGAAAAGTGAAAATGATAAATGATAGACCGGGGCAATTGGATGGGAAAGATTGTGGAATCTTCATGCTCAAATTCATAGAATTCATATGTCGTAGGAGGTAAATCAATTTTATGCCTGTAAGTAGATATTTGAGTAGTCTACATTCACTAATGAATATTTTGTGTTTTATTTTAATCTTATTTTAATTATTTTGGTATGATAAAATTCCTAAATTCTAAAAGAGTATTGTTCACAACCCCAAGTGTAGGGTCGCGATGTAGTAATAATCTCGGTAAGACTGAGGTCGATTCCACAGGGACTGAAACTTATACGTTTCTGAAATTAACTAGAAGTATAACTAAAAGAAGATGTGAAACTAATTCTAAAGTATTTGAAAGAGTAATTGTGAATAGAGTAATTAAAACTAAGAATTTAAAGGTAGGAACTAGGGTACCAAGGATCCACTTGTACTAATCAGGGAGCCCTCTTACATGATTCAAGTAACACAATTTGAATAGAAGTCCTATTGTCAAGCCCCAAGCACAGAAACCGGGCTCACAAAATTCTTGATCACCGAATTTGGTGCCGATAGCCTCTATAGTAGCCCATTCTCAGCTCCCAGCGCGCATACGCCATAATCTGATCCTGAGATCCTACAAGGAGGATTTTCCAACATACATTTTTCTTATAAGAAGCATAACCACAAGTTTACCCAAATCATAAAGGCAACATCATCATCACATGTCCACTAATATAAATATTTGAATATAATGCTGAAAGGGAAATACACATATTAAAAATTAAAGCTCCAGAAGTCAGCTACACACTCCAAGCTCGACGCTGCTGCAACCTAATGCCACCTGCACACATCTATCGTACATAAGCTTATAGAAAGCTTAGAGGGTAGTGTAAGTGTGTGTGCATAAGATAAGTACCAAGTATTCAATACAATGACTTAATCATACAATATTGGAATTACTGGTAAGATCATGAATCATACGATATCAGAGTAAACAAAAATACTGCAAGTCTATAAATCATACAATATCAGAGTACGCAATATAGATCAGCTATGCAAATGAGGAGTCATAGAGAGTCAAATATCAGATGCCGATGATATAATACAATATGTAAATCTTACTAAGTCTGCCTACGCCATATAAGTACAGAAGCATAGCAACCCAAAATGCCATATGCTTGCGGATGTAATGTAATATGCAATACGAATGAAATGACCAAGCTGGAGTGTGAAGTTAGGATGATAGTACGTAGTATCACAGGCTATGGGGTCCACCACAAGGGACTTCTATCCAAACCAGTCCCACACCTAAATTTGAATAGTCAGACTCAATGTAGTAAACTCCTGATCTCAGTTAGTCGTGCGCCCCAACCAAAATCCTGGCCATTGCGAAGGTACACGTAGCAAATAGTTGCGCACCACTACCCCGAGTGGATAGTGAATGAATGAATGAATGAGTATGCAACTCTTGCTCAATAAGTCCACATATCAGTACTGAACATCTCTGGGATCATCACTGGGGTTTAGTACACTCCATACTGGCTACCGCCCCTGTAGGCCGCGTAGCCCAGCGAGTGGAAAAGACCTCACTACCCGCGTGCCAGTAGTATACCAATGCCCACCCGGCTCATCGATAGCCGACCCATTTAGGAGCTGGTCAGACTCAGCCTAGTTATGCCTACTCCCTCAGGCAAGTAAGGCCATACCCCCTCCCAATTGACCATGACATAGTGGAAGACGTGGCCTCCAGGTATTCGACACTTAGGCGCTCATGTATTCACTTGGTCTCGATGTCGGGGCGTCCTCTAGTACCAAGAGGGTTTAAGAATTTTCACCCAGGGCCATCTATGGCAGCCCAATGCTAATAACAGATTTCTGGTGTCTCATCTGACCATCCACGATATGCCTGTGGAGGCTATGGCCCTGATGTTGCTAGGCCATACAGTAATCACAACACACAATACAAGGTGCATGAGTCATACAATCCAGTCATGCATCAATCCTGTACATATCGTGCACTCATGTGAGATAACCTCCACTTATCTAGGAGTCTCATAACAAGCTGTCCAATGTCATATGTAATACTCAACCATATCTCATAACAAACTTATAGATGATGCATATGGGCATGTATCATGATGTTATGCTATCACATACTCATAATTGGTATCAGTAACTGGCATCAACAATCGACCTTGACAACATGGACATTTAACCAATATTGCCCCCAAGGAATGGCCCATATAGAGCTTAATATATAGCGGACCCATGGTGTCACACGAGGGCTAAAAATACAACACCATGGACCTCACTCAAGAGCTTAATAGACATCACGATGGGCCTTCACATGGGCATAACATACATCACAATGGACTTCATAGCCTGACCCTCAAATGCACCATAATGGGCCTCATATAATTATAATGGGTCGTGTCACATGGGCCTAATACACATCACATGAGCCGCATCACATGGGCCTATATACATCAGATGGGCCACATCCCATGAGCCCTTAATACATCACAAGGGGCCACAACCCATGGGCCCTAAGCACATCGCAATGGGCCTCTCACACGGGTCCATTATGCATCACATCAAGGTGGGCCTCGATGGATGGCCATAAATACGTCACATTGGCCCTCATCTACAACAAGTGGGCCCCATTACATGGGCCATGTATACATCACAATGGGCCTTTAACACGGGCCTAATATACATCAAAAAGGGCCACATCCAATGAGCCTTATATACATTACATTAGCCCGCGACAATCGGAATTGACCTCAATAATCAGAATCGACCTTGATGATTAGCCTCAACAATTAGAATTGGCCTCAAGAATCAGAATCAGCCTCGACAAAAGGAATCAACCTTATCAAATGGAATCAGCCTCGACCATCAAAATCGACCTCAACAATAGAATCGTCCTCGACCAACAGAATTGGCCACAACAATGGAATCACCTCGACAATGGAATTGGCCTCGATCAAACGAAATCGGCCTCGACAATTGGAATCGGCCTCGATAATCAGAATCGACCTCGATAAATGGAATCGGTCTCATCAAACAGAATCGGCCTCGACCATCAAAATCAGCCTCCACAATGAAATTGGCCTTAACAAACAGAATTGGCCTCGACCAAACAGAATCGGCCTCAACAATCGGAATCGGCCTTGACCAAACAGAATCGGCCTTGATAATCGGAATCGGCCTCGACAAATGGAATCGGCCTCGATAATCGGAATCGGCATCGATAATCGAAATCGGCCTCGAACAAACGGAATCAGCCGGCCTCAACAAACGGAATCGGCCTCGACAATCGGAATGTAAACAAGGCGGGGTCCATAGAGGAACAGCCGATCAACCATAATATAAGGATCAGCCCTCGGCCGGGGTTATATCAAATCTAATAGCGCGAAACCATCCGTTTATGGCGAATGGGGCCAATTTATCTGTGTTAACCCACAAGAGAATTATAAGAATGGGCCTAACAAGGCCTAAGGGAAGGTCACAATGTGGATGTCCAACCATCATTGCCCATCAATGTGGTCCTTTAACCAACATTTCTCCAAAGGAGTAGCACTCATAGGGCCAATCATATAATGGGTCCATGGCCATATACAAGGGCCTAATATACATCATCATGGGCCTTGCTTTTGGGGCATATACGCATCACATTGGGCCTCACTCATGGGCCAATATATACATCGTATCGGGCCGTATCAAATGGGCCGAATCAAATGGGCCAAGTCAATTAGGCCGAATCTAATGGGCCAAATCAATGTGCTGAATCAAATGGGCCGAGTTAAATTGGCTGAGTCAAATGGGCCGAATCGATGGGCCGATTCAAATGGGCCGAGTCAAATGGGCCAAATCGAATGGGCTGAATCGATGGGCCGAATCAAATTGGCTGAGTCAAATGGGCCAATTCAAATGGGTAGTGTCAAATGGGCCGATCACAACACAGTTCATCTACTTTTTATTTTTATTTTTGATCCATATAGAGTATTATATAAAAAAATGAATCATATCAAAAGATCAACTGGACCATACCACATCTAACAGTGGTGATAATGATTTCCACACTTAAATTCCAGTGGACCCCACCATAAGGTTTATTTCCTACTCAGTCTATTCATAAGATCACAAGGACCTAGATTTAGAGGAAAAAAAGCTATCATAATGGTCCAAAATTTGTAACCCAAGGGTTTTAATGGTGGACGTTCAAACCCACAATTTTCTGTAATGTGGTCCACCTGATAATCGGATCTGTCTTATTTTTAGTCTCAAGCCCAGAGACGAGCTCGCCATATGAATGGATGGTTTAGATGTAACACAAACACCAGAAGTGGGTCCCACCATCCAACCTCTGGACGGTGAGGATTTCACCTCACGGTACGGGTAACAGCTGGCGGAAACACAACTGTTATATAGCTGTTGTAGGGACGCTGGCTGCCAGCTAGCAACTAAGGTGGGTCCCACGTGGGGCCCACAGATATACATATATATATTATTTATATATATGGTATAATATTATATATATATATATATTAAATATACATGTGTACTGAATATCGGGGTTGGTTACCGCCAGATGCACCGTCTAGATCCATCTGGACGGTGTTGATATACCACAGTTAGAGGTGGGTCCCAAGAGGGAGTGGCCCACCTAAGTGCTATAATATATATATATATATATATATATATATATATATATATAATTAATTAATATATAAGATGTATATATTAATAACATATATAAGGCAGCTTAGATTCCACACACACACTACACTTTAAAGGTGGGTCCCACGTGGGAGTGGCCCACCATAGTATTTTATTTATATACTATAATA